>NW_027332214.1:10000-2510000 GCF_041222505.1 Epargyreus clarus
TCAATCTTTGAACCCAAGCAACTCTGCCGTTTGTGGTCCAATTGCTTTGATTTTGATACCCACGTTTCTGTCTCGTCGAGACCTTTCAGGCGACACCAATTTTGTTCGTTTCCGATAATTTTAATTTTAAATTTTTAATAAGTTTCAATTTTTCACTTTTTGGACTACCACACTTCTAGTTTTCTGTCGATTTCTCCGCCGCCCCTGAACCGATCGCCTTCATTCTTCTTTTCCCGCAAACTTGACTTCATCCCCTACCCGTCGACACCTCTTTCACCCCTCTCCGCCGCGCCGTTCTTCGGCAATTCCGCTTCCAAAGTTGGAAAATCTAAAAAATTTGCCGCTTTAAAACAACACTTTTTATCAAAATTTACACATTTATATTAAATAAAACACGTTTTCCTACTTACCTTAGCTTATCCGCACCCGTCCCGAAGCAGTCCCTGAAAGAAATCAGAAAATTATTTTGTAACGTACTTACCGAACCATAGTAGTAAAGTCCCGTTTTCACGTACAGATATTCCAACTCAATCTTTGAACCCAAGCAACTCTGCCGTTTGTGGTCCAATTGCTTTGATTTTGATACCCACGTTTCTGTCTCGTCGAGACCTTTCAGGCGACACCAATTTTGTTCGTTTCCGATAATTTTAATTTTAAATTTTTAATAAGTTTCAATTTTTCACTTTTTGGACTACCACACTTCTAGTTTTCTGTCGATTTCTCCGCCGCCCCTGAACCGATCGCCTTCATTCTTCTTTTCCCGCAAACTTGACTTCATCCCCTACCCGTCGACACCTCTTTCACCCCTCTCCGCCGCGCCGTTCTTCGGCAATTCCGCTTCCAAAGTTGGAAAATCTAAAAAATTTGCCGCTTTAAAACAACACTTTTTATCAAAATTTACACATTTATATTAAATAAAACACGTTTTCCTACTTACCTTAGCTTATCCGCACCCGTCCCGAAGCAGTCCCTGAAAGAAATCAGAAAATTATTTTGTAACGTACTTACCGAACCATAGTAGTAAAGTCCCGTTTTCACGTACAGATATTCCAACTCAATCTTTGAACCCAAGCAACTCTGCCGTTTGTGGTCCAATTGCTTTGATTTTGATACCCACGTTTCTGTCTCGTCGAGACCTTTCAGGCGACACCAATTTTGTTCGTTTCCGATAATTTTAATTTTAAATTTTTAATAAGTTTCAATTTTTCACTTTTTGGACTACCACACTTCTAGTTTTCTGTCGATTTCTCCGCCGCCCCTGAACCGATCGCCTTCATTCTTCTTTTCCCGCAAACTTGACTTCATCCCCTACCCGTCGACACCTCTTTCACCCCTCTCCGCCGCGCCGTTCTTCGGCAATTCCGCTTCCAAAGTTGGAAAATCTAAAAAATTTGCCGCTTTAAAACAACACTTTTTATCAAAATTTACACATTTATATTAAATAAAACACGTTTTCCTACTTACCTTAGCTTATCCGCACCCGTCCCGAAGCAGTCCCTGAAAGAAATCAGAAAATTATTTTGTAACGTACTTACCGAACCATAGTAGTAAAGTCCCGTTTTCACGTACAGATATTCCAACTCAATCTTTGAACCCAAGCAACTCTGCCGTTTGTGGTCCAATTGCTTTGATTTTGATACCCACGTTTCTGTCTCGTCGAGACCTTTCAGGCGACACCAATTTTGTTCGTTTCCGATAATTTTAATTTTAAATTTTTAATAAGTTTCAATTTTTCACTTTTTGGACTACCACACTTCTAGTTTTCTGTCGATTTCTCCGCCGCCCCTGAACCGATCGCCTTCATTCTTCTTTTCCCGCAAACTTGACTTCATCCCCTACCCGTCGACACCTCTTTCACCCCTCTCCGCCGCGCCGTTCTTCGGCAATTCCGCTTCCAAAGTTGGAAAATCTAAAAAATTTGCCGCTTTAAAACAACACTTTTTATCAAAATTTACACATTTATATTAAATAAAACACGTTTTCCTACTTACCTTAGCTTATCCGCACCCGTCCCGAAGCAGTCCCTGAAAGAAATCAGAAAATTATTTTGTAACGTACTTACCGAACCATAGTAGTAAAGTCCCGTTTTCACGTACAGATATTCCAACTCAATCTTTGAACCCAAGCAACTCTGCCGTTTGTGGTCCAATTGCTTTGATTTTGATACCCACGTTTCTGTCTCGTCGAGACCTTTCAGGCGACACCAATTTTGTTCGTTTCCGATAATTTTAATTTTAAATTTTTAATAAGTTTCAATTTTTCACTTTTTGGACTACCACACTTCTAGTTTTCTGTCGATTTCTCCGCCGCCCCTGAACCGATCGCCTTCATTCTTCTTTTCCCGCAAACTTGACTTCATCCCCTACCCGTCGACACCTCTTTCACCCCTCTCCGCCGCGCCGTTCTTCGGCAATTCCGCTTCCAAAGTTGGAAAATCTAAAAAATTTGCCGCTTTAAAACAACACTTTTTATCAAAATTTACACATTTATATTAAATAAAACACGTTTTCCTACTTACCTTAGCTTATCCGCACCCGTCCCGAAGCAGTCCCTGAAAGAAATCAGAAAATTATTTTGTAACGTACTTACCGAACCATAGTAGTAAAGTCCCGTTTTCACGTACAGATATTCCAACTCAATCTTTGAACCCAAGCAACTCTGCCGTTTGTGGTCCAATTGCTTTGATTTTGATACCCACGTTTCTGTCTCGTCGAGACCTTTCAGGCGACACCAATTTTGTTCGTTTCCGATAATTTTAATTTTAAATTTTTAATAAGTTTCAATTTTTCACTTTTTGGACTACCACACTTCTAGTTTTCTGTCGATTTCTCCGCCGCCCCTGAACCGATCGCCTTCATTCTTCTTTTCCCGCAAACTTGACTTCATCCCCTACCCGTCGACACCTCTTTCACCCCTCTCCGCCGCGCCGTTCTTCGGCAATTCCGCTTCCAAAGTTGGAAAATCTAAAAAATTTGCCGCTTTAAAACAACACTTTTTATCAAAATTTACACATTTATATTAAATAAAACACGTTTTCCTACTTACCTTAGCTTATCCGCACCCGTCCCGAAGCAGTCCCTGAAAGAAATCAGAAAATTATTTTGTAACGTACTTACCGAACCATAGTAGTAAAGTCCCGTTTTCACGTACAGATATTCCAACTCAATCTTTGAACCCAAGCAACTCTGCCGTTTGTGGTCCAATTGCTTTGATTTTGATACCCACGTTTCTGTCTCGTCGAGACCTTTCAGGCGACACCAATTTTGTTCGTTTCCGATAATTTTAATTTTAAATTTTTAATAAGTTTCAATTTTTCACTTTTTGGACTACCACACTTCTAGTTTTCTGTCGATTTCTCCGCCGCCCCTGAACCGATCGCCTTCATTCTTCTTTTCCCGCAAACTTGACTTCATCCCCTACCCGTCGACACCTCTTTCACCCCTCTCCGCCGCGCCGTTCTTCGGCAATTCCGCTTCCAAAGTTGGAAAATCTAAAAAATTTGCCGCTTTAAAACAACACTTTTTATCAAAATTTACACATTTATATTAAATAAAACACGTTTTCCTACTTACCTTAGCTTATCCGCACCCGTCCCGAAGCAGTCCCTGAAAGAAATCAGAAAATTATTTTGTAACGTACTTACCGAACCATAGTAGTAAAGTCCCGTTTTCACGTACAGATATTCCAACTCAATCTTTGAACCCAAGCAACTCTGCCGTTTGTGGTCCAATTGCTTTGATTTTGATACCCACGTTTCTGTCTCGTCGAGACCTTTCAGGCGACACCAATTTTGTTCGTTTCCGATAATTTTAATTTTAAATTTTTAATAAGTTTCAATTTTTCACTTTTTGGACTACCACACTTCTAGTTTTCTGTCGATTTCTCCGCCGCCCCTGAACCGATCGCCTTCATTCTTCTTTTCCCGCAAACTTGACTTCATCCCCTACCCGTCGACACCTCTTTCACCCCTCTCCGCCGCGCCGTTCTTCGGCAATTCCGCTTCCAAAGTTGGAAAATCTAAAAAATTTGCCGCTTTAAAACAACACTTTTTATCAAAATTTACACATTTATATTAAATAAAACACGTTTTCCTACTTACCTTAGCTTATCCGCACCCGTCCCGAAGCAGTCCCTGAAAGAAATCAGAAAATTATTTTGTAACGTACTTACCGAACCATAGTAGTAAAGTCCCGTTTTCACGTACAGATATTCCAACTCAATCTTTGAACCCAAGCAACTCTGCCGTTTGTGGTCCAATTGCTTTGATTTTGATACCCACGTTTCTGTCTCGTCGAGACCTTTCAGGCGACACCAATTTTGTTCGTTTCCGATAATTTTAATTTTAAATTTTTAATAAGTTTCAATTTTTCACTTTTTGGACTACCACACTTCTAGTTTTCTGTCGATTTCTCCGCCGCCCCTGAACCGATCGCCTTCATTCTTCTTTTCCCGCAAACTTGACTTCATCCCCTACCCGTCGACACCTCTTTCACCCCTCTCCGCCGCGCCGTTCTTCGGCAATTCCGCTTCCAAAGTTGGAAAATCTAAAAAATTTGCCGCTTTAAAACAACACTTTTTATCAAAATTTACACATTTATATTAAATAAAACACGTTTTCCTACTTACCTTAGCTTATCCGCACCCGTCCCGAAGCAGTCCCTGAAAGAAATCAGAAAATTATTTTGTAACGTACTTACCGAACCATAGTAGTAAAGTCCCGTTTTCACGTACAGATATTCCAACTCAATCTTTGAACCCAAGCAACTCTGCCGTTTGTGGTCCAATTGCTTTGATTTTGATACCCACGTTTCTGTCTCGTCGAGACCTTTCAGGCGACACCAATTTTGTTCGTTTCCGATAATTTTAATTTTAAATTTTTAATAAGTTTCAATTTTTCACTTTTTGGACTACCACACTTCTAGTTTTCTGTCGATTTCTCCGCCGCCCCTGAACCGATCGCCTTCATTCTTCTTTTCCCGCAAACTTGACTTCATCCCCTACCCGTCGACACCTCTTTCACCCCTCTCCGCCGCGCCGTTCTTCGGCAATTCCGCTTCCAAAGTTGGAAAATCTAAAAAATTTGCCGCTTTAAAACAACACTTTTTATCAAAATTTACACATTTATATTAAATAAAACACGTTTTCCTACTTACCTTAGCTTATCCGCACCCGTCCCGAAGCAGTCCCTGAAAGAAATCAGAAAATTATTTTGTAACGTACTTACCGAACCATAGTAGTAAAGTCCCGTTTTCACGTACAGATATTCCAACTCAATCTTTGAACCCAAGCAACTCTGCCGTTTGTGGTCCAATTGCTTTGATTTTGATACCCACGTTTCTGTCTCGTCGAGACCTTTCAGGCGACACCAATTTTGTTCGTTTCCGATAATTTTAATTTTAAATTTTTAATAAGTTTCAATTTTTCACTTTTTGGACTACCACACTTCTAGTTTTCTGTCGATTTCTCCGCCGCCCCTGAACCGATCGCCTTCATTCTTCTTTTCCCGCAAACTTGACTTCATCCCCTACCCGTCGACACCTCTTTCACCCCTCTCCGCCGCGCCGTTCTTCGGCAATTCCGCTTCCAAAGTTGGAAAATCTAAAAAATTTGCCGCTTTAAAACAACACTTTTTATCAAAATTTACACATTTATATTAAATAAAACACGTTTTCCTACTTACCTTAGCTTATCCGCACCCGTCCCGAAGCAGTCCCTGAAAGAAATCAGAAAATTATTTTGTAACGTACTTACCGAACCATAGTAGTAAAGTCCCGTTTTCACGTACAGATATTCCAACTCAATCTTTGAACCCAAGCAACTCTGCCGTTTGTGGTCCAATTGCTTTGATTTTGATACCCACGTTTCTGTCTCGTCGAGACCTTTCAGGCGACACCAATTTTGTTCGTTTCCGATAATTTTAATTTTAAATTTTTAATAAGTTTCAATTTTTCACTTTTTGGACTACCACACTTCTAGTTTTCTGTCGATTTCTCCGCCGCCCCTGAACCGATCGCCTTCATTCTTCTTTTCCCGCAAACTTGACTTCATCCCCTACCCGTCGACACCTCTTTCACCCCTCTCCGCCGCGCCGTTCTTCGGCAATTCCGCTTCCAAAGTTGGAAAATCTGAAAAATTTTCCCGCCCACCCACCCTCAATTCGTTCACTAAGGTGGACTGGACGATTTTGAGACCCAAATATTTTTCATATCTGGAACAATATCTTATTTGGTTCGTCTTTTTACTCACTTTTCTTATCCAATTCATGTTGTGGTGTTAAAATACCATAGAGACAATCACTTTAAATTAAAATCTGCACTTACTTTTTACACACATCTTTATTCCATTATTGTAAATTAATTTATAGCTGTTGACACATACACAATTTCCAATATGGCACCAAATAATAGCAAACCTGAATTGCCCGTCACCGCTGAGGACATCACCAGCACCGCGGACTTCATGGAGGTAGTCAGGAAGTTGGCCGCCTGTATCTCCAGTGCTGTGAATGAGGCAAAAAGCGTCACTGCCGGCAATAAAAGATTAATCTGCGCGGCCGCCGAGGAGATCCGCCGTGCCACCAGAATACTGGAGAATAGGCTTGAGTCACAGGCACCTCCTGCCCCGCCTGCCCCTCCTTCCACCTCCGAGGGGTTTAGGAAGGAGATTGCTGCGTGTGTGAGGGAGGAACTGCAGAAATTCACCAAACAGCAGCAGACACGCACGCAGAACCACAGTCGCCCTTCTTCTTACGCGCAGGCTGCGGCTTCCGGCGGCAGGCCCAGCGTGCACATCGATCGCTGCGCAGAGTTGCCGACCGCGAAGCCGGCGATAATCGTCACGCCCAAAGCGGCGAAGTCTAGGCAGGAGGCCATTGAAGCCTGGAGGCGGAGCGTCACTTTTAGAGACTCGGGCTATGCCCCAGTTCGCGTCCAGGCAGTATCAAATAACAAGCTCAGGGTGGAATTTAACAGCAAGGAGGAGAGAGATAACACCCTGAGCCGCCTGAGCGGCGCTGGAGACGTGACTGCCGAACCCGCGCGCGCCCTCCTGCCAATGGTTATCGTCAAAGGCATCTCCAAGGAGGTGCCCTCGGAGGACTTAGCGGCAATAATAGTTGGACAGAACAGGGAGATATCGGACCTTACTAGGGGGGAAGGGGATCTAAGAGTGAGGTTTCTGAGGAACAATCGAAACCCGGCATTATACAACGCCGTCTTTGTATGCCAACCACAGGTGTGGAGGAAATTGGTGCAGATGGAACGAGTCTGCATAGACCATCAGCGCGTGCATGTAGGAGAATTCTCGCCGTTTGTACAATGTTACAAATGCCTTTCTTTTGGGCATCTTCAGTCCAAATGCCCATCAAACACGGTATATTGCGCGCACTGTGCAGAGGCGTCCCATCAAATCAATGAGTGTCCGAATAAGTCCAACACCACCAGTAGATGTCTTACCTGCATCAAACACAATGACAGATTCAACACCTCTGAGAGCACAAACCACAGGGCTACTTCGACTAGCTGTCCCCGCATGAGAGCAATGATTAAAAGAATAAACAACCGTGTCGACCATGGATACTGATAGGCCTATAAACATCCTTCAGTGTAACACGGATAAGTCCAAACACAGTTTTCACGAGCTACTAGTTGCTTTCATGACCGGGCAGTCGCAGTTTGCCCTGGTATCCGAGCCTTACGTTGGCAACACCAACGAAGTCAAAAATGTCCCCGGTGTCGACATCTATCAGTTCCCCGGGGATAGACGAGTCAAAGCCTGCATACTTGCCAAAACCGGTAGCGGGACAACTCTGGGTTTGTCGCAATACTCAACAGCCAACCTCTCGGTGGTACAGATCGTGGCGGGTCGCCAGAAGATACATATAGCCTCGGTCTATATAGAGCCCGACCAAGACGAGCATAACACCCTAGAACAGCTCGATACTTTTCTAAAAGCCACTAGAGGATGTCATCAGATAGTAGGTGGAGATTTTAATGGCTGGCATCCGCTCTGGAGCAGCAGTCGAGCGAATCGTAGAGGCTCAGAGGTGGTTGAATTGGCGTACGCAAATGATATGTACATTTGTAATTTGGGAACCACACCCACATTTGAGACCATTACTCACGGACGAGAGAGATCTTCCATTATAGATCTCACTTTCGCATCCAGCCGAATCTTCGATCGCATCTCAGACTGGCAAGTGGATCTGAACATTTGCCCTTCATCTCAACACAATGCCATTACTTACACCCTAAACACGGAAGACAATACACATGACAGACGGACCGACAACACTTCAACTTTCCTCTACAAATCCGAAAAAGCCAACTGGGCAGACTTTAAAGATACTCTCCACACGATCATGATAAACTCCGACATACTAGACAGGGATATCCAAAATTTAAGCATTTCTCATCTAGAAAACACGATTGACGACATCACTTCTGTCATACACACAGCATGCAAGTCATCTATGCGAACTCGGGGGGGACACGGTGGTAAAATCAGGCCATTATGGTGGGATGACCACCTAGAGCACCTTAAAAGGCAAGCGGTGGAGGTGCACCGCCGACTACATTGCGCCAAAAAACATGGTCTCCCACTATGTGGACTGATTGAGCAGCAAGCGAATACCAGGGACGCCTATTCGAGCGCACTTCGTGCAGCCTCAACAACCAGCTTTCGCGAGTTCTGTGAGCTGCAAACAAAAGAAAACGTGTGGTCGCTTACAAACCGGCTTTTGAAAAACTCCGCACCAAGGCGACCACCAGCCACATTACAAGTCGGTGATAGGTTCACGAAGGACGCAACAGAAACAGCAGAAGCAATAATCCAACACTTCTTCCCTGATGATTCACCAGATGTAGACCCTCGACATCACCAATTACGGGCACAAACAGCAGAGCCCCCCAGTTCCGAAAACGACCTTCCCTTCAGCAAGGATGAGGTGCTGGAACATTTACGGTATATGAACCCCAAAAAGGCACCGGGCTTAGACAACCTCACTTCTGATATCTGTTACCAATTTACAGCTGCTTATCCTGGATTGGTAACAGATATCATGAATAGGTGTCTCCAACTAGGACGCTTCCCCCGCCAGTGGAAAATTTCATATACCAAAATAATCCCCAAACCAGGCAAGATAGATTACACCAACATCAACTCATTCCGGCCAATTGGTCTAATACCTGTCTTTGGCAAACTCCTCGAGAAGCTCATAACCAAAAGGGTAATGCACTGGACAACCAGCAGAAATAAATCAAGCGGGAAACAATACGGCTTTAGGGAGCAAACCGGCACCGTAGAGGCCATCAGCGGAGCATTGAACGTCATACGGCAGGCGAAGGCGGAACGGAAGCAGGTGTTGGCTGTATCCCTGGACATACGAGCGGCTTTTGATAACGCATGGTGGCCCGCACTTTTCCACCGATTAAGACACATCGGATGCCCAAAGAATATCTATGGGCTTATCTCGGACTATGTCCGGGATAGAAAAGTCATTTTTGACCATGCAGGCGTACGGGTCACCCGTAGTATGTCCAAGGGGTGCATTCAGGGCTCGGTCTGTGGACCGATTTTATGGAACACGATTCTGGACGAGCTCCTCGAGGCACACCTCCCTTCCGGATGCCACATACAAGCTTACGCAGATGATGTTCTGCTGGTGGTCTCTGCGGAGACCGTGGAAAGGCTGGAAACCATTACCACTGAGGCGCTGAGAATAGTTGCAGAATGGGGTCGGGGCGTAAAGCTGGAGTTTGGAGCGGCCAAGACTCAGCTGATAGCGTTTACTCACAAGGCAAAGGCTGCAAACGTGACGATGGACGGCCTAAGGCTAGGCTTTAGCAGCGAGATCAAGCTGCTAGGCGTCATCATAGACGAGAAGCTGCTCTTCGGCCGTCATGTTCGATACGTTCTCAGCAAGGTGACGCGCATATTTGACAAGCTTTGCATGTATACTAGACCAACATGGGGCGCTCACCCTGAAAACGTGCGTACAATCTATCAACGCGTCATCGAACCGATCGTCACGTATGCAGCCGGTGTCTGGGGACATGTAGTGGGTAAACAATACATCAAAAAGTCTTTGCAGAGCGTGCAGCGTGGATTCGCTATCAAAGCGATTAGAGCATTTCGCACCGTCTCCACTACGGCCGCTCTGGCACTCGCACAGTTTACGCCTCTAGATCTCAAGGTACGCGAGGCTCACATAACTGAGCAAACTAGGCTTAACGGCGTAAGCACTTACTTACCTGAGGATGTGGAGTTTGAAAAGCCCACACCTGTTGCAAGTCTACTCCATCCTGCAAGAAGAATAACAATTGAAATGATCCCCACTCACAACCAGATAGATGTGGATCGCATCAGCGGGCCATCGTCCATGCGCATTTTCACAGATGGTAGCAAGCAGGAGGATGGCACTGTGGGGGCTGCTTTCGTGTGTTACGAGCCCGCTGGGTCGAAAACGGTAACTAAAAAGTTCAAACTGCACAATAGTTGCACCGTTTTCCAGGCGGAGTTATACGCAATTTGGCGGGCCTGCCAATGGGCCACTACCAGCAAACACCGTAACACCTACATATTCACTGATTCACTTTCCTCAATACACGCAATTAGAAACAGGAGCAACACTCACCCTATCGTAACAAATATTCATAAAACAATATACAACCACCAAACCACACATACAATAGTTATCGCATGGATCAAAGCACACTCCGGAATCATAGGTAATGAAGCTGCGGATGTTGCTGCCAACAGCGCAGCCCGACTACACAAACCGTCAGATTATTCAAATTTCCCTGCATCTTATGTGAAGCAAAAGGCCCAAGCTGAAAACTGGCAAACTTGGCCCAACCAACCCAACCAACCCAACCAACCCAACCAACCCAACCAACCCAACCAACCCAACCAACCCAACCAACCCAACCAACCCAACCAACCCAACCAACCCAACCAACCCAACCAACCCAACCAACCCAACCAACCCAACCAACCCAACCAACCCAACCAACCCAACCAACCCAACCAACCCAACCAACCCAACCAACCCAACCAACCCAACCAACCCAACCAACCCAACCAACCCAACCAACCCAACCAACCCAACCAACCCAACCAACCCAACCAACCCAACCAACCCAACCAACCCAACCAACCCAACCAACCCAACCAACCCAACCAACCCAACCAACCCAACCAACCCAACCAACCCAACCAACCCAACCAACCCAACCAACCCAACCAACCCAACCAACCCAACCAACCCAACCAACCCAACCAACCCAACCAACCCAACCAACCCAACCAACCCAACCAACCCAACCAACCCAACCAACCCAACCAACCCAACCAACCCAACCAACCCAACCAACCCAACCAACCCAACCAACCCAACCAACCCAACCAACCCAACCAACCCAACCAACCCAACCAACCCAACCAACCCAACCAACCCAACCAACCCAACCAACCCAACCAACCCAACCAACCCAACCAACCCAACCAACCCAACCAACCCAACCAACCCAACCAACCCAACCAACCCAACCAACCCAACCAACCCAACCAACCCAACCAACCCAACCAACCCAACCAACCCAACCAACCCAACCAACCCAACCAACCCAACCAACCCAACCAACCCAACCAACCCAACCAACCCAACCAACCCAACCAACCCAACCAACCCAACCAACCCAACCAACCCAACCAACCCAACCAACCCAACCAACCCAACCAACCCAACCAACCCAACCAACCCAACCAACCCAACCAACCCAACCAACCCAACCAACCCAACCAACCCAACCAACCCAACCAACCCAACCAACCCAACCAACCCAACCAACCCAACCCAACCAACCCAACCAACCCAACCAACCCAACCAACCCAACCAACCCAACCAACCCAACCAACCCAACCAACCCAACCAACCCAACCAACCCAACCAACCCAACCAACCCAACCAACCCAACCAACCCAACCAACCCAACCAACCCAACCAACCCAACCAACCCAACCAACCCAACCAACCCAACCAACCCAACCAACCCAACCAACCCAACCAACCCAACCAACCCAACCAACCCAACCAACCCAACCAACCCAACCAACCCAACCAACCCAACCAACCCAACCAACCCAACCAACCCAACCAACCCAACCAACCCAACCAACCCAACCAACCCAACCAACCCAACCAACCCAACCAACCCAACCAACCCAACCAACCCAACCAACCCAACCAACCCAACCAACCCAACCAACCCAACCAACCCAACCAACCCAACCAACCCAACCAACCCAACCAACCCAACCAACCCAACCAACCCAACCAACCCAACCAACCCAACCAACCCAACCAACCCAACCAACCCAACCAACCCAACCAACCCAACCAACCCAACCAACCCAACCAACCCAACCAACCCAACCAACCCAACCAACCCAACCAACCCAACCAACCCAACCAACCCAACCAACCCAACCAACCCAACCAACCCAACCAACCCAACCAACCCAACCAACCCAACCAACCCAACCAACCCAACCAACCCAACCAACCCAACCAACCCAACCAACCCAACCAACCCAACCAACCCAACCAACCAACCAACCAACCAACCAACCAACCAACCAACCAACCAACCAACCAACCAACCAACCAACCAACCAACCAACCAACCAACCAACCAACCAACCAACCAACCAACCAACCAACCAACCAACCAACCAACCAACCAACCAACCAACCAACCAACCAACCAACCAACCAACCAACCAACCAACCAACCAACCAACCAACCAACCAACCAACCAACCAACCAACCAACCAACCAACCAACCAACCAACCAACCAACCAACCAACCAACCAACCAACCAACCAACCAACCAACCAACCAACCAACCAACCAACCAACCAACCAACCAACCAACCAACCAACCAACCAACCAACCAACCAACCAACCAACCAACCAACCAACCAACCAACCAACCAACCAACCAACCAACCAACCAACCAACCAACCAACCAACCAACCAACCAACCAACCAACCAACCAACCAACCAACCAACCAACCAACCAACCAACCAACCAACCAACCAACCAACCAACCAACCAACCAACCAACCAACCAACCAACCAACCAACCAACCAACCAACCAACCAACCAACCAACCAACCAACCAACCAACCAACCAACCAACCAACCAACCAACCAACCAACCAACCAACCAACCAACCAACCAACCAACCAACCAACCAACCAACCAACCAACCAACCAACCAACCAACCAACCAACCAACCAACCAACCAACCAACCAACCAACCAACCAACCAACCAACCAACCAACCAACCAACCAACCAACCAACCAACCAACCAACCAACCAACCAACCAACCAACCAACCAACCAACCAACCAACCAACCAACCAACCAACCAACCAACCAACCAACCAACCAACCAACCAACCAACCAACCAACCAACCAACCAACCAACCAACCAACCAACCAACCAACCAACCAACCAACCAACCAACCAACCAACCAACCAACCAACCAACCAACCAACCAACCAACCAACCAACCAACCAACCAACCAACCAACCAACCAACCAACCAACCAACCAACCAACCAACCAACCAACCAACCAACCAACCAACCAACCAACCAACCAACCAACCAACCAACCAACCAACCAACCAACCAACCAACCAACCAACCAACCAACCAACCAACCAACCAACCAACCAACCAACCAACCAACCAACCAACCAACCAACCAACCAACCAACCAACCAACCAACCAACCAACCAACCAACCAACCAACCAACCAACCAACCAACCAACCAACCAACCAACCAACCAACCAACCAACCAACCAACCAACCAACCAACCAACCAACCAACCAACCAACCAACCAACCAACCAACCAACCAACCAACCAACCAACCAACCAACCAACCAACCAACCAACCAACCAACCAACCAACCAACCAACCAACCAACCAACCAACCAACCAACCAACCAACCAACCAACCAACCAACCAACCAACCAACCAACCAACCAACCAACCAACCAACCAACCAACCAACCAACCAACCAACCAACCAACCAACCAACCAACCAACCAACCAACCAACCAACCAACCAACCAACCAACCAACCAACCAACCAACCAACCAACCAACCAACCAACCAACCAACCAACCAACCAACCAACCAACCAACCAACCAACCAACCAACCAACCAACCAACCAACCAACCAACCAACCAACCAACCAACCAACCAACCAACCAACCAACCAACCAACCAACCAACCAACCAACCAACCAACCAACCAACCAACCAACCAACCAACCAACCAACCAACCAACCAACCAACCAACCAACCAACCAACCAACCAACCAACCAACCAACCAACCAACCAACCAACCAACCAACCAACCAACCAACCAACCAACCAACCAACCAACCAACCAACCAACCAACCAACCAACCAACCAACCAACCAACCAACCAACCAACCAACCAACCAACCAACCAACCAACCAACCAACCAACCAACCAACCAACCAACCAACCAACCAACCAACCAACCAACCAACCAACCAACCAACCAACCAACCAACCAACCAACCAACCAACCAACCAACCAACCAACCAACCAACCAACCAACCAACCAACCAACCAACCAACCAACCAACCAACCAACCAACCAACCAACCAACCAACCAACCAACCAACCAACCAACCAACCAACCAACCAACCAACCAACCAACCAACCAACCAACCAACCAACCAACCAACCAACCAACCAACCAACCAACCAACCAACCAACCAACCAACCAACCAACCAACCAACCAACCAACCAACCAACCAACCAACCAACCAACCAACCAACCAACCAACCAACCAACCAACCAACCAACCAACCAACCAACCAACCAACCAACCAACCAACCAACCAACCAACCAACCAACCAACCAACCAACCAACCAACCAACCAACCAACCAACCAACCAACCAACCAACCAACCAACCAACCAACCAACCAACCAACCAACCAACCAACCAACCAACCAACCAACCAACCAACCAACCAACCAACCAACCAACCAACCAACCAACCAACCAACCAACCAACCAACCAACCAACCAACCAACCAACCAACCAACCAACCAACCAACCAACCAACCAACCAACCAACCAACCAACCAACCAACCAACCAACCAACCAACCAACCAACCAACCAACCAACCAACCAACCAACCAACCAACCAACCAACCAACCAACCAACCAACCAACCAACCAACCAACCAACCAACCAACCAACCAACCAACCAACCAACCAACCAACCAACCAACCAACCAACCAACCAACCAACCAACCAACCAACCAACCAACCAACCAACCAACCAACCAACCAACCAACCAACCAACCAACCAACCAACCAACCAACCAACCAACCAACCAACCAACCAACCAACCAACCAACCAACCAACCAACCAACCAACCAACCAACCAACCAACCAACCAACCAACCAACCAACCAACCAACCAACCAACCAACCAACCAACCAACCAACCAACCAACCAACCAACCAACCAACCAACCAACCAACCAACCAACCAACCAACCAACCAACCAACCAACCAACCAACCAACCAACCAACCAACCAACCAACCAACCAACCAACCAACCAACCAACCAACCAACCAACCAACCAACCAACCAACCAACCAACCAACCAACCAACCAACCAACCAACCAACCAACCAACCAACCAACCAACCAACCAACCAACCAACCAACCAACCAACCAACCAACCAACCAACCAACCAACCAACCAACCAACCAACCAACCAACCAACCAACCAACCAACCAACCAACCAACCAACCAACCAACCAACCAACCAACCAACCAACCAACCAACCAACCAACCAACCAACCAACCAACCAACCAACCAACCAACCAACCAACCAACCAACCAACCAACCAACCAACCAACCAACCAACCAACCAACCAACCAACCAACCAACCAACCAACCAACCAACCAACCAACCAACCAACCAACCAACCAACCAACCAACCAACCAACCAACCAACCAACCAACCAACCAACCAACCAACCAACCAACCAACCAACCAACCAACCAACCAACCAACCAACCAACCAACCAACCAACCAACCAACCAACCAACCAACCAACCAACCAACCAACCAACCAACCAACCAACCAACCAACCAACCAACCAACCAACCAACCAACCAACCAACCAACCAACCAACCAACCAACCAACCAACCAACCAACCAACCAACCAACCAACCAACCAACCAACCAACCAACCAACCAACCAACCAACCAACCAACCAACCAACCAACCAACCAACCAACCAACCAACCAACCAACCAACCAACCAACCAACCAACCAACCAACCAACCAACCAACCAACCAACCAACCAACCAACCAACCAACCAACCAACCAACCAACCAACCAACCAACCAACCAACCAACCAACCAACCAACCAACCAACCAACCAACCAACCAACCAACCAACCAACCAACCAACCAACCAACCAACCAACCAACCAACCAACCAACCAACCAACCAACCAACCAACCAACCAACCAACCAACCAACCAACCAACCAACCAACCAACCAACCAACCAACCAACCAACCAACCAACCAACCAACCAACCAACCAACCAACCAACCAACCAACCAACCAACCAACCAACCAACCAACCAACCAACCAACCAACCAACCAACCAACCAACCAACCAACCAACCAACCAACCAACCAACCAACCAACCAACCAACCAACCAACCAACCAACCAACCAACCAACCAACCAACCAACCAACCAACCAACCAACCAACCAACCAACCAACCAACCAACCAACCAACCAACCAACCAACCAACCAACCAACCAACCAACCAACCAACCAACCAACCAACCAACCAACCAACCAACCAACCAACCAACCAACCAACCAACCAACCAACCAACCAACCAACCAACCAACCAACCAACCAACCAACCAACCAACCAACCAACCAACCAACCAACCAACCAACCAACCAACCAACCAACCAACCAACCAACCAACCAACCAACCAACCAACCAACCAACCAACCAACCAACCAACCAACCAACCAACCAACCAACCAACCAACCAACCAACCAACCAACCAACCAACCAACCAACCAACCAACCAACCAACCAACCAACCAACCAACCAACCAACCAACCAACCAACCAACCAACCAACCAACCAACCAACCAACCAACCAACCAACCAACCAACCAACCAACCAACCAACCAACCAACCAACCAACCAACCAACCAACCAACCAACCAACCAACCAACCAACCAACCAACCAACCAACCAACCAACCAACCAACCAACCAACCAACCAACCAACCAACCAACCAACCAACCAACCAACCAACCAACCAACCAACCAACCAACCAACCAACCAACCAACCAACCAACCAACCAACCAACCAACCAACCAACCAACCAACCAACCAACCAACCAACCAACCAACCAACCAACCAACCAACCAACCAACCAACCAACCAACCAACCAACCAACCAACCAACCAACCAACCAACCAACCAACCAACCAACCAACCAACCAACCAACCAACCAACCAACCAACCAACCAACCAACCAACCAACCAACCAACCAACCAACCAACCAACCAACCAACCAACCAAGGATATTACAGAACTTGCTACATGATTGGATGAAAATATTGATAAGGGAAGATATTGAAAATGAATAAATAAATAATGTATCTAAGTGAAGAATAAATAAAATATTATCTAAATGTGTACTTAAAGTTGTTTTATTTACACACTTAAATGTTTTAACTAAAATAAATTGGTATAGAAGTACATATTTTGGTATGTTTGTTTTAAGTCAAGATTTATGAAAGTAAATATAATTAATGTTTATCAAATATAGGTATTGTTTCTCAATACATACAATACAATATTTATATATCTACGCCCATTCGCGTAAAAAGTATATTAAAAAGTATATAATGTAAATAGTAAGTTAAAATAGAATGACAGATGACATTATTACGGTAATCACTACCGCTATGATGTTTTTTCACTGTTGTGTTGCAAGTTTAAGTGTAAATTATTGTTTTTTAAACAATTAAACGAACATGATTTGAAGAAAGTAAACCCCTACGAATTGTTCTTTGCATGTTTTCTTAGTTTTTAGTATAGTGTACAAAAGGTGGCCGCGAGCCCATACATTTTGAAACATCTCTTTTGAGACAAAAACAGATTCTAGGGTATAATTATTAAATTTTATGTACCAAATCAAATCAAATCAAATCAAATTTTTTTATTCAAAATAGGTTCTTTACAGATCACTTTTTGAATGTCAAAGCAACTACCACCACTTCACAAGGTGTTTCGTTATGGAGAAGAAGCGGCGAAAGAAACTCCATAACACACATCTTTTAAAAAAAATGTTTTTGACAATGTTAACTTAACGTAATGGTACATGTGGAGCTGGAGCTAATTCAGACCACACCGTTTTGTCAGTCAAATAATCACTTACTTTATAGTACGCTTTTTTACATAGCGTTAGTTTAACGACATGTTTCAACTTTTTTTCTGTGAGATTCAAAATGTGGTCGGGTATTTTATTGTAGTAGCGAATACAGTTGCCCACGAAAGATCTAGCCACCTTACATAATCTACGTTTAGGAATTACTAATTTATTTCTATTTCTGGTATTAAAGTTATGGTGGTTACTATTTTTTTCAAACATATCAGTGTGTTTTCTTACATACATAATATTTTCATAAATGTATTGACTATGCACCGTCAATATATTAATAGTGGGAAACAGTTCTCTTAGGGACTCACCACGCCGCAGACTATATATTGACCTTATTGCTCTTTTTTGAATAGTAAATATAGAGTCTATGTCAGCAGCACTGCCCCACAGTAGAATGCCATAAGACATAATGCTGTGAAAGTAACTGAAATAGACAAGTCTGGCAGTGGGTATGTCTGTTAACTGTCTAATTCTTCTGACTGCAAAAGCTGCAGTACTAAGTCTGCTGGACAAAGCAGAGATGTGGGGACCCCACTGGAGTTTAGAATCAATGGTAATCCCCAAGAAAACAGTTTCATTGACGAATTGCAAAGTCTCACCATTTAGAGCGACATTCATCCCCGTACTCCTTACATTTGGTAGCATAAATTTAATACATTTAGTTTTATTAGAATTTAAGAGTAGGTTGTTTGTTTTACCTACTTTAAAGCTCTTTGTTTATATGTTAAAGGTCATCAAATCAAAGTTGTATCATATTCTCTTATTTTTGCATCTTTTTTGTAATTATTTAAAAAATATTTCCAATATTTTTGTAGATAGCCTTTAAAACTAAATAGCATTTTTTTTTTACTTTTTCTTAATGTTTCACAGCGAAGCGGAGGCATAGATGACATCCAAAAAATTTGAAAAAAATCTCAGTTTAAACTCTTAGTACGATACATCTTTCCCGCACTATTAGAACTCCAACGTAAAAAACAAATCCCATACTACATCGCCCCACCCTAATTAACATATTAATCCAGTATTAACTTAATACATAAGTACAAGGTATTTTTTAAGTGGGTCTTCATGGAGAAATCCGAAACTATATGGATTAGTGAAAAATGATGAAAGGAGTAACGAGGCCGATTTTGATAAAAATAAAACTACGTCATTCGTTATTTAAAATATCTTTTTCCCGAACCGGGAATCGAACGAGTTCATTTTGAACAAAAAAAAAACACCATGTATTATTCCATCATCGAATAGTGTCGCTTATAAGGATGAAATTCTGGAAAGTAATAATTACTGGCAAATTAAAAGAAAAGGCTTATTTTGAAGAAAGTACAATTTTCATATATTCTCATATTGACCTATTTTTAAGAATGTAGGTACCGTTTTTTAAGACCACAGTCTTCTCGTAGGTTTTCCTGTAAAATATAAGTAAAGAACTATTTTCTGTATTTTTTTCAAAATTAGCCCCAGTAGTTTCGAAGATCAGGGGTCGGAGATCAGGTTGAGAACGGTCATTTTTCTGGAATAACTTTAAAATACAACAACACCAACAACTTTAAAAACAACAGATTGAGGAAAATATAAAAAAATATATTTTTTAAATCTCCACAATGAAAGGGCATGCCTTTCATTTGATATGCCACAAGTTTGGCGAACTTTTTTTAAATATTCCATTTCGCCCCGAAAAATTCACCCACCAATTCCAAATTTACCAGTTAATTGCGTTATCTCTTCGTCTTTGGGTTAAAGAAAGACAATAAGGATTTCTCAACACTTCCTGTCATTCATCTACTATAATTTATGGAATACACTACTTTGAGGATGGACTTTGGTGGTCAAGTGGACTTCGTATTTACAGACTACAGTAAATATTTACATCGTATTGATCACACTATCCTTTTTCAGACACTTAATCATACCTGTATACGTGGGAACTCATACAGGTGGTTCATATTTTCCACGTGGTACATATCTGGTGCCTTTTGGTGTTACTTAGGGCTCTATTTCCATTTACTGACTAGTCGTAAATAGAAGTAGAGCCGTAATCAATCCAGTAATCAAGGGTAGGTAAAAATAATGAAAATATTTAAAATTTTAATAGCGTTTTAATAAAACGATCATTTTCCTTCTCAACTTTACAACCTTCTTTACAAAAATAAAATCGCATCGATTAATCCTCTCAATAGATCATACAAAAATTACACTCTTTTATTTACAAAAATACATATTTACAAACACGAGCTCACTAACACAATAAATAGGGACGGCGAGACGACGCGGGGCGCTACGCTACACTACGCTAGGCTACGCTACACTAGGCTACGCTACGCTAGACTACTCTAGTATCACACTACACGAGCACGGTGAGGCGCTCGGGCGGCGGGTGGCGCGCGGGCGGCGGCTCGGGCGGCGGCAGCGCGCGCTTCGTCAGCTCCTTGTCGCGCGGCGGCGTGTTGTTGCGCGCGTCCGCGTTCTGCGCCTTGTACAGCGAGTGCGCGCGCGGCAGCTCCTCCGCCGGCCGCTCCTCGCGCAGCGGGTTGGCGTAGCGCCGCAGGTTCTCCTCGTTCTGCAGGTTGTTGGACTTCTCCTCGTCCCGGCGTCTCGAGCGCTCGGCGGCCGCCACGGCGGCGGCGGCACGTCGGCGCCGAATGAACAGCACGGCGGCGGCGGCGGCGGCCAGCAGCAGGAGCGGAGCCGCCGCCGCCAGCACCAGCAGCGCGGCGGACGGCGGCGCGGTGGACTCGGCGGCCGCGGGAGCCGGCGCGGCCGCGTGCTGCACGCGCAGCCGCAGGGCGGCGCCCAGGAGGGGGTGCTGCGCTAGGCGGCGGCGAGCCACTAACTCACTGAGAGCGCGAACCGCCGCCGCCAGCGAGCCGACACTGTCGCTATCTACACCTTCCTCTTCTCCGACCCACTGTAAAGAATAGAAAGCCGAATGAGAAAAACATGTTAATCGAAACCTCAATCATAAGAACAAAATAAATAACATAACACGTACAAGGGCGAGATCAAGTGCGTCGTCATCGTCTGCCGCAAGGTCGCATAGCAGTGCGAGGGGCGGGGCGGGCGGCGCGCGCTGGGCGAGGGCGGCGGCGAGCGCGCGGCGCAAGGCGGAGCAGGCGCGCTCGACGTGGGCGCCGCGCGCGAGACGCTCGCGGGCGAGGCGCAGCTCGGCGCGCGCGCAGCCGGGCGGCGGCGCGGGGCGCGCGCCGGGCCAGCACGCGGCGGGCGCGGGCAGCGCGGGCGGCTCCACGCGGCGCCCCGCCACGCGCCGACACTCCCCCAGCGGCGCGCACGGCGGCCGCAGGCACAGCGCCGGCGCGGCAGGAACACATACCTGTATGACACGTGCAAACTTTATATTGACATTGAAGCCCCTTCACTTCTCAATTCTTCTTCGAATAATTAGTCGTCCAAAAAAAATATAATCACTATAAAATTGACATACATGCAGCTAAAACGGCCGAACATAGTGCCTCCTCTTTTTTCAAAGTTGATAAATTATATACGGAATCTTTGTCTGCAAACAGTACCTCATCGGTGCGGCAGGGTAAGGCCCCGGCGGCGAGGCAGTCGGGCAGGCCGCACCACAGCCGCGTGCAGGCGGGCGCGGCGGCGGCGGCGCAGCGGCACGCGTTGCAACCCCACCACCAGGTGCCGTTATGCGCACACGCGCCCGCAGCACCCACCTCGCCCACCTCCCCAACCTCGCCCGCCTCGCCCGCTTCGGACGTCTCGCTGCCCTCGCCACCCTCTACGTCCAATCCGGCGATCACTGCAACACGAATTATACATTGAGAGTTAAAGTTAAAAAAATATTTTTAAGCACTTTCATACAATTTGATATAAAATGTAATCATATTATTTGGTATAAAGTATGACATTGGTTCGATGAAACAGGTATACTTACATTCCAGACAGCGACGTGCGAGGCGCGCAGGAGGCGGTGGGCAGATACAGCGGGCGGCGCGGTCCCCGTCCGGCGCGCACGTGGCGGGCGCCGGGCAGGGCGGGTCGCAGGCTGGCGCGGCGCACTCCGGGCCCGCCCAGCCCGACGCGCACTCGCACGCCCACCAGCCCGCGCCGCCGACGCAGCGGCCGCCGTGCAGGCAGGGCGCCGACGCGCAGCCGTCCGCCGCGCGCTCGCACCGCGCGCCCGTCCAGCCGCCGCGGCACGCGCACGCCCAGCCGCCGCCCACGGGCACGCACGAGCCGCCGTGCAGACACGCGCATGCCGCCGCGGGTGTGACCGGCGCGGGCGCGAGGGGCACGGGCGGCGCCAACGACGCCGTCGTCGACTCGCACGCGACGC
This sequence comes from Epargyreus clarus, assembly GCF_041222505.1. Classification (NCBI taxonomy): domain Eukaryota; kingdom Metazoa; phylum Arthropoda; class Insecta; order Lepidoptera; family Hesperiidae; genus Epargyreus; species Epargyreus clarus. Next base: position 32,957 of record NW_027332214.1, read on the forward strand.
CCGCCCACCCCGCCGGGCACACGCACCGCCAGCCGGTCGATTCTCGAACACAGGTGCCGCCGTTCGTACATACGATATCGCATCGTCCGATCTCCTCGGCATGAATGGAGCAAGTGTCACCTACAACAAGCACATAACAGTAATTACAAAGTGTATATTAATGTTTCTACGTACAAAATTGTTACATACTCTTTGACAGACACAATTGTACGTCAAAATTGTTACATGATCTTTGTCAGATAAAGTAGCAGGGATAAACTTCTGCTCCATCTTAATTGTTTGAGATGAAGGCTAATTAGAATGCTTACCAATCCAACCATCGGGACACACGCACGAGAATCCAGAGGGCCCGCTCACACAAGTAGCGTTGTTTCGACATGGATTCGGAACACACTCGTCGACCTCTGAAATTATAAAATTGTTATAAAGTTTATAAATATTTTTGATAGCAATATTGATAGGTAGGTATTAATTTGTCTCTTTGTATGCTCATTTATATCGTTTAACAATAACTCCTTTTTTTATAATATAGGAGTAGCAGACGAGCATGCAGTCCACCTGATGGTAAGTGACTACTGTCGCCCATGGACATCTGTAACCAACCCCAGATAGGATTAGATATTACTACCTGAGGTCGGCCACGGATGCGCCAAACCTCGAAAAAGTCTCCCATACCACACCCTTCAAAACAGAACACAGCAGCGCCTAACACTGTTATTAGGCAGAAATAGGTGTGGCGGTGGTGCCGTCGGAGTCGAACCACATAGGGTTCTACCACCTTCAACAGTAGTCTAGTTTTGCTTACGTCCATAAACGTTGACAGTTCATTGTTAGGTGGCTCTTTTTCGTCTAGATCATTCTATTTTAAGAAAGTAAGAAGGTAAGGTAAGGAAGTTATAAAAATGAGTTTTTTAGTTATTTAATAAGGAATGGTTTAATAAGGAGAGCTATATTTTATAGGCGAATTCTATATGTCTATAGGTATAGAATTATACATATACAATATGATTTACACAGGATATTTCATATAATTCATCAACATGCCGAAAATAAACAGAAGTTTGATCGTCACATTGACATATGCAATAATTCTGAATCCATACGTAGAAAACACTCACGTTCTCTGGCGGCGCGTTGTGTGCAGTTCTTGCCGGTCCAGCCGGGCGCGCAGTGGCAGTAGTAGTCGCTCTGCGCGGTGTAGCACGGCGCACCGTTCGCGCACGGCGAGCCGGCGCAGTGGTCGCGATCGTCCTGCGGGCGAGACGATGCGATAACGAAAGGGTTTCGGTTACGAACGATTTACATTCAAGAAGTGTAGCTTACATTTGGAACTCACCCGGCAGTAGCGTCCATAGCAGGAGGTAAGCTAAAAAAGCAGAAGTGCGGTTAGTTGTCGTTAGTGCCAGTTAAGAAAGTGAAATAATAGAAAAAGAGGATTAAGTAAGAGGGAAGAGAATATTATGGGGTTAATATTGTAAGTTTGTCGTGGATGTGGACAATCGCGCTCACTTCGCAATCAGTCCCTGAGAATCCGACGGGACAAATGCAGCGATAGGCGTCGAGCAGGTCGACACACTCGCCGCCGTTGCGGCAAGGCCGGGAGGCGCAGTCGTCCACGTCGCGTGCGCACGTGCGCCCCGCGTAGCCCGCCGCGCACGCACAGTGGAAGTCGTTCACGAGATCGATGCACGTGGCCCCATTGAGGCACTGTCCCGTGCAGTCGTCCACGTTGAGCTCGCAGTCGCGGCCCGTCCAGCCCGCGATGCACGTGCACGAGTAGCCGCCGACGGTGTTGTTGCAAGCCGCTGCGTTTACGCACGGGCCGAGTGCACCCTCGGCGCTGCCCTCGCTGCTCTCAGCGCACTCGTCGACGTCTAGTTTGAATATTAAAAAGTTAAAAATGTATCTTCACATAGTAAACTATGTAACAGCTATAGAAGAATGTCGGTTTAAATTACAGCAGTCTTTCAAAAAGGTTGGATCCCTACCATCCGCACAGGTGATGCCAGTCCAACCCGGTTGGCATTCGCAGGAAAATGCATCTAGGCGGTCGCGGCAAAGACCGCCGTTGCGGCAAGGTGCGCTGATGCAGTCGTCCACGTCGGCATCACAGAGGGCGCCGGTCCAGCCCGGCTCGCAGCTGCAGGCGAAGCCCGGCGAGGCGCCCGACAGCGCGCAGGCGCCGTGCGTGCAGGGCTGCGGGGCGCACGGGTTGTCCACGCGCTCGCAGTCCACGCCGGAGAACCCCTCCGCGCATGTACACAGGTATTGGTCCGGTGCGGTATTCTCACAGGTACCGCCGTGTTGGCAAGGTTCGTGTGTGCCGCAGTAATTGAGATCTACGAAACAAAGATTGTTAGGGCCATAGGTGCTCAAATACAGTCGTAAATGAAACTATTTACATATCTTGGATACTGACCTTGATCACAGAGAATTCCTCCCCAATTCGTGTCGCAAGTACAATCCCACGAGGAGCCGTTACAGTAGCCATGCTTGCAGCCCGGATACGGCTGGCATTGCGAGCACAGCTCACCTCGCCATCCTGGCCGACATCTGCATAGAATAATGCTTATTAGTAGTTATTATTATAATCTTGTAATTTTAATATTCCTGTTGAACTAATTTGTTTAATAAAACATACAATAACACCTCTATTCCTTATTTATTCCTTATTCCTTATTTTATGACATCTTATGTTTTGAAAACTATCATCTCTCTTTCTTTTTAGTTTAATTTACCGCTAGACTGCTACACACCAGCAATTATATCGACTCTTATTAACATAAAATAGTAAAAAATATTGAAATGTTTTCAAAATATGTTTTATAAATGTATCAGCCCTTACAATCTCTTCATGTATTTTAAAAATAATATTTTAGCTTTATTCATAGATAAGTATTAATCTATGGCTTTATTACAAACATTAGAATACTTACAGGCATTCGCCAGGTTGTTCGCAGCGCCCATGCGTCGGGTGGCACCCTTCCTTGCAAACAGCTGCAAAGAACGATTTTGATCAATCAAGGCACATCAAAATGAGACGAACGAAAATCCTGAGACAGCAATATCTAAGAGTACGTACGTTTCTCGCAGTTGTCGCCTTGCCAGCCGTGCAGGCAGCGCTTGTCGCCGCTAGCCGAGCACGTGTAGTGGCCGAACTTGTCGTCGCGCGGGCGGCAGAACGTGGTGCACGTGGAGTTGTAGTAGTTGGGGCGGCAGGTGACGCGCACGCGGTAGGCGAGCGCCGCCGCGCTGCCCGCGTGCCGCAGCGCGTGCCACTCCGCGCCAGGCTCCACGATGCCCGACCACCACGCTTCCTCGATCAGGCCCGTCTCCTCTGCACACAACACATACCATTATTATCGTATTTCTTCTTCACGAACATTTGAAGCTTCCTTTGAATTAAGCGATACTCACCGGAATCTGTATACTTATAATCGTCGAAAGCTTGCAGTATGAGCGTACACGATCTCTGTAAATAAGTAAAACCTATTTATTTATTGTAATTTGTGTTAGTAGTTTTCTATTGAGTTTATTACAAAATCTATTACCGAGCGCATACTTATAATGAAAAGAATAATCTATAGATAAACAAGGACATGCAATCCAACTAACTAAATTATGTATTGAATGCCAAATTCAAATTGAAATTCTAATTAGGAATCCTCCCAGAATTCAACCGCAAATGACTACCAATAGAGGATAAAACACCTCATATAAATAAATTTGTCTGCTCGAATTGTATAAAATTATAGAACACATTTACATAGTTCGAACTGTATAAAATTATAGAACACATACACACGTAGATACATTAAAAAGTAATAATAGATTGTGAGAAAATTACTACGGGAAACTTACCGTCCAGCGAAAAGTGAATATGAGCGATAGCGTGTAGAGCGGGTCGGTGAGGGTGAAGGAATCGGTGCCCAGCACGGGCGAGGACACGTTGCCGAAGGAGCAGGCGCCGGGCGCGGCGGTGGACTGGTACTCCTTGAGGCAGAGCGTGAACCGCGTGCGGCAAGCCCGCGCGCACCCCGCGCCGCCCGCCGGCTCGCCGCCCGCGCCGCTTGCCAAGCCGCTCGCCGCGCTGTTCGCCGCGCTGCTCGCCGCGCCGCCGGCGCCGCCGCAACACGCGCCCGACGCCAGCTGGAGTCGGTAGTTGCTGAACTCGAGGATCTGTAGCTCGAACACGCCCGCCCCCGCCGCGCACTGCACATCAAAATAAAACGTATACGGTATAAGTAACATAAAAGTGTATTAAACATTGTATTACGTAATGATGATGATGATGTGGTAAGGGTACAGTTTGGTTTAGTTACTAAATACAAATACAAAAAGTATATAAATAAATTAGAAATGAATGTTGTAGAAATTGTTGACATGAATTAAAATTTAAAAATATAATTATCACGCCCGATATGGGCGCAAAAGATATGAATATAATGCGCAGATACATCTAAACTCAATCGTGAAAAATAATAAACATTTTCCAATCCATCTCACTAGTAGATAAAACTTATTTACAGTATGTGGATATTATTTATAGGTACGTATTGTATAGGTACTTATTACCAATTAAAAAGACAAAAAGTTTTGAAGATACCCATAGGCGTGTTATAGCAATCTGGGGGAATTCTGGTTGTATAAATAAATACCGAGATCGATGATATTAAATACATTTACAATGAAACTAGCCATATAAAAAGTGGATATACATTAAAACACGTACGAAATAAGATAGAAGGTACGTCATTTTTATATGTAGGTAATAAGAAGATTTTTCTGCCGCACAAACGTAGATAGCTATTGTGTTCAATAGTAATAGAGGCATGGTGTTGACACAACGTAAAAAAACTAAACCTAGGGATAAAAAGGGTACCAATCAAGTTCAGTAATTCTTTACTGACCACTTTCTGGGAAGAGTTTAACAAGTGGCAACAAACATTTTTAGAGATTATCATGTGGATGGGGATATTGAATAACCGTCTATTTTAATATTGTGTAATTTACGACAGAATAATTTTAGCTTACTTTGCCTTACCAATAATTAAAATTAATATTATAGAAATACAATTCAAAATGTCGAAATAGGCAATAACTAACAAAGAAACCTACATAAGTTAAGGCTGGATGGCATTTAATCATATTAGGTAAATAAATGTAAAGAGATAAACGTGATTCAATGGAGTATCAGGCAATTAAGACGACTTGAAAATTTGTGTAGGAAAATTGTTATATGTTTATATTTTGTTGCAAATAAACAAATTACTTTATATGTAGTTAAATTTTTCAATCAGGTATGCCAAAATAGGTAATAGGTAGTCAAAGGAAGAAGTGTCTAGGAGTTCTATAGAGGTTTTTCATGTAATATGGAATCTACTTTAACACACCATTTAAACCAGACCGCAACCGCGGCGTTTAACACTACTGTTATAAAACAGGAAAAGGTACAACGGTGGTATCATCAGTAACGAACCACAAATATTTAATTACTTAGTAATAGTTGATAATGATATGAGAATTGTTTACGATTTTCTTGTATAAGACAATTATACCTTTTTTTTTTTTTTTTTTTTTTTTTTTTTTCTCTCGAGGGGGAAACCTTCAAAAGGTACCCGACGACGTGGGAGCGACGCCGGGTTATGTGGGATTTTTACCGCACTAAAACCCCCCCGGTGGCCGTCCTCAACGCTTGTTGGAGAACTCCGGGATCTCCGACGGAACACAACCGGAGCCCTCCAAGCGCGATGCCCCGATCGGGCTCTACCCTGGGGGAGCAGTTTTCGCTCCTCCCACACCATGTAGTGTTTACGACGGTATGCGACCACACATACCGCCGTCCTTCCCGGGGTCGCTAGCTGGACGGTTCGAGCTCCCACTCTTGCCGCCCGCAACCCCGGAAGCCCCCTTTTAGTCGCCTCCTACGACAGGCAGGGGATACCGTAGCCCTATTCTAGTCCCGGAACTACAGGGACAATAAGACAATTATACCTATATGAAAACCCAAGACAACAAATGAAGTATTTAGATTTAAAAGTTAAAAAAAAAGGAAGTTTGAGCTTAATTAATATCAGTAGGCCACTTTGGCGCCATTGATCAATCAATCATTTATTTGCATGAGTGTAGGCACATATAAACTTATTAATACATTACAATAATATGATAGAGTGTATGTATTAGAATGTGTAATTAGAAATTTAGTTAATGACATTGTTTATGTATTTACCGAATGTTAGTATAGTTCATAACTCAAGACATGAATGTTATAGCAAAGCTTTCATACCAATGAATCTGCAGCATCATAATTCATGTGCCATAAAGTGACGCAATTTTTGCGCGCTGTGACTGCGAAATATATTTTTCCCTAAATTATTTTATGTGATATCCGTATACTAATTATATTTATTTTTTGGACAAATGGGATAAAACTGATTTTCATAATTTAGGTAATTCGACCCTCGATGACCGAGTAGTTTTCCAGCTAACGAAATATATAAACAATTCATTGCTTTTAGCCATATGTACGGTACCTAGGTATCATAGTGATAAGTGTCGGAAAGTTTTGAGCGTAAATATTTTGAGGAGAGTGGAACTGAGAGTATGGCGAACTTTATGAGCTTTATCTGCTACGATCTGCGAGCGAGGAGCTTATCGCGTAGCGGTGCGCCGGCCTGCAGTGCTACGGCGGGGCGGGGCCTCGCGCGGCACGCCCACCTCGCGCCACGCTCACTGCGCATCCTTGATCCGCCTACCGACTGCTAGACACGCCCCGTAAGGCTTCAACTCGCCTAACGGTGTGTTTACAGTTAGGAGTGAAAATCACGAACCCCAGTTCATCGTAATCAAGGTTGAAACAGGATTATGACATAACGTCGCTAAGAGTATTTTTTTCGGGATTTTTTATGAAAAAATTACAAAGCTTATTGATTCTCTTTCTTTCATCATTGGTTAACAAGTGAGAAAATAATGTACTGGTCTAAAGAATTTTTGCAGGGCATACAAAATTACGTGTAGGTATACCTATTCGATATTCATTAACCCCAGTTTACATGTGAGCTTAAAAATGTAACATGGCCCATTTACTTATACGAAATTGAAATTATATTCCTGTAATAATAATTTAAACAAAATAACATAGGTACTTTCACAGAGAACAGATAACAACTGATGTTCTTCATGTATATTTAAAGGCTGTTATATAAGGCATAAATGAGACCCCAGAACTTTGCATTTCTGGGCTACAATATCTTAGTCTACCTATATTATTCCGAACAGAAATTCGCAACGACCCCAGGCCTCCAATCGGTTAGGACTTACAATGTTTACGTCGGCGGAGGGATATAGGTTTCCCTTACATGTTTTACTAGTTATGTGATGGTAAGAGTTAGGAGGAACTATTTCTACTAAGAACTACAAGAAACCACTCCAACGCATCGCCATCCACGTCCCTCGCGGCCGTGTTTTTAATACCGGCGAGTGTTAAGTCTAAGTCTAGTTTTTCTTATCGTGGTAAATTCAATATATCTGTCCGAATTGTTAAGTGTTATATAGTTCACTTTAAGATATGGATTGTAAAAAACTAACTAAATTAATAGTAACTTATTCGTGATTATTTTGGCTTCCACATAAATTATATGTGTATATGACGTCGCGGACTTTTAGTTAGGACTTTTTAAGACAACCAATTCATGATAAATTACTTTCGTCTAACTTCAATGGTTTAGGCAGCGTACGCCGAGACAGCTCTCAGAGGGCATGATTTTTTGCGACTTACTTGATAATATCGTTAAATCTATTTCATCCGGCTAGCAGCTTTTGTCTCAAAAACGTACAAACATGCATTCATCCTTAAAATACGCCTTTATCATATTAGTACTAGGTAGGTGAATCCATTAAATTTATGGGCGCAGTTAGATGCATTCTGTTTATTTTACATCAGTTCTTTGTTTGAATATTAGTATTACATTAAAGTATGTTCAGTTATATAAAATGAATTGTTCAGATTCGCTACGCTGTATCTATCGTAGATATAGCGTAGCGAAAAGATTGCGAATATAAGTTTATGTCTATCGCAATATTATTTCAGGCAAGGAAAGCCACAGATAATAATTTAATAAAAATATTTTCCAAAAAATAATAATACATAATTTTCCATAGCTTATTTCGAATAAAACATTGGATAATTTTAATCGACACTAATTTACAATATTTCCCGCTAGAAAATCTTATGTTAAAAATTACGAAAACGCATATTAGCACTGATTAAGTGAACTATCAAAATAAGAATATGCTAATTTTCAAATTATCATACAACAACGTTTAATTCTGATACTCTAAATGATATAAAAAACTGTTTGTTGTAATTTCTATTGCAACTTTTACACTTCGATATGCCAACAAATCGACACAAGCAATCACACTTGATATAAGCATAGAAATGAAATAATTTAGAACAGTCAACGAATTAGGCAACTTCTCTCGCAAACATTTCAAGACAAATTTTGGAGAGTTTGCCAAAAAGCTGTGTATATATTTTAATAATCACTCCTAAATAACTAATACGTTCGTATTTTCTAAGGTTGGTACCTAGAATATTTGTAATGGTGACATTAACCGAAATATTTTAATGGAATTACTCTGAGTTACCTAATAAATATCTTCGGTACAACAAAGTCATAAATACCCAAAATACTCGTAACAAAATCGACGTAAATACGCCAAATTGTTTAAAAATAATGCCTTCGTTTGGAAAAAAATGACCGCTGTAAAATTTTATCAAAATCACTCTAATCCAGTAATAATATAACAATGCAATAATAAGACGACATACCGTAAAATAACTTAAAAATGCTTTCCTGTAAAATCACAAAATGTGATGTGACTTTGTTGCATCGAAGGTTCGTAATGTAAATTCAGTTTTTTTTACAAGTGGGTACAAATTTAATATAACAGCTGTTATTGAGACAAAGAGATAAGATGAGTCAGTTTCAAAATAGTTTAATATTCAAGTGGTTTGGTCACTTACTTGTCAGTTTAGAGACTCATATAAACCTGTGTCAAAAATTTATGTACGCGCGGAAAGATTTACGAGTTTCGCAATGAAAAATAATGTTTTATTCATTTTCACTATATTTTTGGCCTGTAATATTTAACGTTAGGTATTATTGGTTGCAAGTCTTGATGACCTACGGCCTGGCGCGAGTCTCTTCTCATAACTATCTATAATGAGACACTTTTGAAATTGGTAGGTTATTGAAGTTCATAAACGATTCTGTTAGGAATCTACTTTGAAAAAAAACATTGGATGGTGGCATAGTGGCAGGGTGCCAATGGATGCAGGCAGATGGACTGATAGAGGTAGGTAACTGAATTATGCTTGACTATCAAATCAAATCAAAACTATTAATAATTGAATTATATCTAACGATAAGTATTTTACATTTCTATATGCCTAATATTGTTGTTGACCTATATTTATCAAAATATAACCCCTGTACTAATATTTATGTTCACTTTATTTCATGAAATCTTATCTTATTATGAAGTCTTTAAGACAGATCACATCAGTCACAGGAAGAAGAAAATGTATTTTTAAATCTTCGTTTCCTTTAATTTAGTGTTTAAAAAATACCTGACAATGAACCAACAAAATAGAAGTTAACAAATTAGGAAACATAGACATTTCATTATTTATTGTCAGACATATATATATTCATGTATATAGAATGTGTGCCCGGTACCCTTAATATGAGTTTTTACGTTGTTACAAATATGACTGTTTTTGTATTTGTTTACGTATTTCCCATACATTTCCAACCAGTCCTGATACAGTCCGCTGGGGGAGCTGATTGGAAATGTATGGGCAAATATGTAAACTAATACAAAAACAGTAATTTTTTAAAAATGTAAAAACGCATACTAAGGGTACAGCAGGGACTGACGACATTCGTGCAACACTAATAAATGCAATACGTTAGTAATACAACCAATTGTGCACATTTATTTTCATAAATAATAATATCCACTTGTAGGTAAGTATTTAAAATTTGATAGGAAGTTAATTGTAAGTTTATGTTTTGTGGACGCCACATGTGTATTGCATATTATCTAAATACCGACTTTTTTATCTTTATTCAGTTACTTTCGATGAACTTCTGTGTGCTACACCACTTTTTTCCATAAATAACGATTTTACTATACAGAAGATAAATGTAAGTTACGCCGTAAAATTTTATTATAAACGTAAAAAGTAAGTTTGGGGAAGAATATTAGATAATAAATAAAATGGTACAACGAAATCATAACAGGTTTAGTAGAGACGATGACATCAAAAATTATGCGTGATTAACAGCAACTAATATGCGAAATAACGTATATAATGGTGACCGTGAGCGGGCGGCGCCGCCAGCCCGCGCCGCCAGCCCGCGCGGACACGCCGCGCGGCCGCAGCGAGCCGCCCGTCGCGCCGCTTTCATGAATATTCATGGAGAGCCGCCGCCGCGAACGGGTTCTCCTTAACTGGGTGACGCAGATTTTCCCACGGAATCAGTGCGAAAATAAGCATTAACTACATTACTGGCATTTTATTCGTACGCGAAAGGCAAGCAGTACATATTAGAAATATCAATGGACAACTGTCGGAGTATCCGCCGTGTGGGCGTGCGGTAACACGGCGGTGCGGTCTTGCCACGGTTATCATGTGAATCGAATGAAAGAGAATACGTGAATGCTACTTTTAGAATTTTATGAAATTTTGGAATAATCAAATTATAATTAATTAGAACCAAAATCTTTATAATAATATTTCTTAATCTGAATAATTAGGTTGTGTAAGTGTTAATTAATTTATATGATACTCGTACGTTTCATAAGCATTTAAAATTTTATAATTATTATTTTATGTTAATATGAGCCGGTTTGAGTGCTGTTCAGTAGCGGACTAGTTTGAAATATAGAAAAACAAAGAAGAATATTGTTTTGAGAATAAGGTATTGATAAATAGAACATAGATAAATGTCATAGAACATAGGTATTGATAAAATATAAACATAATACCTAATATTGAAATAATTCATACACAAAGTTTACATGTATGTGACTCTATCAATCCAGTTTGGTTAAGTAGATACATATGAAATTTGGTAAAGAACAAGATTATAGTCTGAAATAGCAGAAAGGTTTTTTTAACCCAGAAAATGGACGGTCGTTGTGGTGTCTTTGGCTTTTCATAGACCAGTGGATTACATGATTTGGTATTTTTAGTTTATTTGGTTACAGAATGATAATCATATTATAGTATTATCTCGGAAAATAAAAGGCCCATGGGATAGCAAAAAAATGTATCCTACAGAAATCGTGTTTGAATAAGAAGATTTCTTAAAGATCGTGATTTAGAGTTTTGTGCATTTTGCTCAAGAAGGCTTGTCTAATTTAAAACGAACATAGAAACGAAATGAAGTGGTATTATCCTGCTGTAAATTTATATTTATTAATATACAGAATAAAAAACACGAGTTGCACATAAATAAAGATTATATTAAACAAATGTAAAGCTGAAATATTAAAAATGTGAGTTATTTTGACTAATTTTACAGTTATAGACGGAATGCCAAAGACTACATACATGTAAATATCAATAGAAACTATATGTTGTGCTCAGAAGACAACTATTACTTATACCTTATTATTGAATGTAATCAATGAATATAAACAAAGGTAAAATTGGATAATTATTATAAAATGTTAATAAAATTCTACAACAACTTAAATACCTACTTTAATTATAGATAAATGTTTGGGACATGAAAATTATGCGCATGGTTTAGTGCGATGTTGCATAGGAGGAGTTTATAAAGAAAGGTGCAGTCAGGAGACTTAACCAGTTTTCTGAATATTTATTATTGTTATATTACCACTGATACTAAAAGTTGTTTCAGTTTTACTGTTATTGGGGCGGTTGGGAAAAATCATGAGTGATTTTTTATAATACCGACAGTTAAAAACGACTCCATAACCAGGTAATTGTATATATTCTATTCTTTATATACGTATTTATAATACGTCGTGTCGCCTCTTATCAATTCGTAGTAAATTTTTGTTTTGTAAAAGTGTAATTTTTCGGACCTGCACAGTGCACATTTTTCTTTTCACCTCAAAATGTTACTTAGGTGTATTGTACATAATAATCATAAATAATCATTAATATTTGACTCCGGAGATATCGGTTAACCTATTTTTACCCTATAACAATAACCGCGTTCTATGTTAATTTGAAGGGTGCGATATGGTAGAGACACTAACACACGGCGTTAAAACAGTCCTCAGGGGTAGCAGCATATCTGTGGCCAACTTTATATATAACTCCAATTTGATGTTAGGTTCATTACAGATGTCCATGGACGATATTGGCCATTTACCATATTCTTCTATATTATTAAATAAATGCTCTACGATAAAAATCTATTAATTTAAGCAAAATATTTTATCTGTATCATATTTAATACATAGTTAATTTAATTAATATTCATTGCTCTTAACGAATTTGTATAGTTATTCATGGACGAAACACTGCCAGTGTCTTCGGAATGTTGCCCAAAAGACAGCAAGGCTGATTTTTTTATAGTGTTTATGAATAAATATTCTTTTTACCTAGTTTAATTAGTGATTTCAAAATATGATGTATAAATGAGCCTTTCTCCGAATATTGTAGCGTAACATATGTCTTGCCGAATATTGGAGCGTAACATATGTATTAAAAAATGTTAAGGGTGAACAATCCTTATCACTTAGGGGTATGAAAAATAGATAGTAGCCGATTCTCAGACCTACTGAATCTGCATATAAAATTTGGTGAAAATCAGTAAAGCCGTTTCGGAGGAGTACGGTAACTAACATTGTGACACGAGAATTTTATATATAAGATTGGTATGTAAGAAACTAACTTCTCATAACTGGTACTTTTTGCAGTCGGCAAATTTTAGTCCGCAGCTTTATAGTAATATTATTTATGGAATTTAAATTAAAATCCATCACGCGCTGACAAGAGATGATGAAACTAATTTACAACATTAACTTGCGAGAGTTGTGAAAGTGGCGTGACCACTGCTCAAACGGTGCATCGGCCAGCCGCACCACTGTTGGCTTCGTTTTATAATTATAATATCTTTCATCGAAGTCTCTTATAGATTATAACTCAATACAGGCAGAAAATAAAACAAACATTTCTTTAAGAAATCAATGCTGAAACTCTACATTTTCGGATGTTTTGTGGAATACGAAATTATGAAAGAACTCTGTATTGTACACTTATATTGTCACAGTTAATATTATTGTAAGTGTACTAGTTTGTAGGACAAGTAAAAAGCGATGTAAAAAGCTGAATAACGTTTAAGAGCGGTACTGGAATGCCGAGTATTCCGGCAGGGACGGCGCCGGCCGCGGGCAGGTGGAGCGCCGTGGAAAACATTACGGCTCTTTCATCATAATATTGTTATGTATTTTTTGTTCTCTTTGTACACAAGTTTTTTTTAGTACTTAATTCGTAGTATTTTAATTCTTTTGTCATATTTGTAACAGAACAGGTTTATTTATTTTTTCATTCATAATACCGTCCATTATATTGTGCATGTTGGACACATATATTATTAATCTATGGTTGGACATGAAACATCAGTGTTTCGTGGTGGAAGTAAGAAGCTTATAGTGCAAAATATGTTAAATGGCCATTGCTAACTGTCCATCAAACCACAACATCTGCAAAAGGGATTGTCCCAAATGTAAATATTCTACCACTATGTCAATGTATAATTTATTTGCTGTAATTAGGCAATTTGTTAATGTAAGCCATTAAACTTTTAAAATATTTATGACGATATCCGTCCAAAATCTGTGTTCTACTCCATAATATGTAAAGTAGAAAGAATTTATTATAAGTTCATCAGTCTTTAATTTAAACCTGTTTTAAAATAATCATGTGCTACTTTACAACAACCAGATGGTCACCTGGTATAAACCTCACGATACGTATTAAAACGACTTTAAAATATCAAATATTCTCTTGTCTTCTTCTATCTAATGTTCATTAGTAACGTTAGTCACGTCGTTTAATATAAGTGTCTGATACCCAATACCCAAATTCGTACTGTCTCGTGATCAGATGATCTACGTTACGACAGGATGACAAAAATTATTCATGTAAAGGATCGTATTATCGTATTGATATCGATGATAATAATATTAGGGATGGCGCGCAGTCGTTCCGTCAGTAACAAGCCAGAGGCTACGGATCTCGGCACCGCGCGCGCAGTGTCGCACGATTTCGCGTTAATTAAGCATATTAACCGGTCAATGAATGCGTGAGAGCGCATTCGATCACGTCGTGAGGACGATGCGCCGACACGTGACGCCGCGGCCGGCAGCGCCGCGAGGGCATGCATGTTCGCATTTGCATAACGTACGATCCGACACCGCAGACAACACTCACACTATTTATGCTCAAGGCACCTAACAGGCAGAAGTTCTATTCAATTCAAATGAAAAACTATTTTAGAGTCTCAAAGATCATATCTACTCGTACATTCTGAAATTCTTATTGGACGAATTACAGTTTATTTTAGAGGGTATTTAGTATTCGACGCGAGACCCTCCATTCATGAATGAATTTGCCTGTGTCCTTTAACGTCTGCTATCATTTAAAATATTTATAAATTATTATTTTTATTTGAATTTTATTTTATTGAAAATATGAATTAACTAAAATAGAAACAAAACGTTGAGTATAATCCTTAAAATTTGATCGGATAAGAACTTTGATGGAATAAGGTACCTACGTTAACAATTTACAATTCAAACATTTTATCAAATCTTCATCAATCAAAACCAATGATTATTCCTAATTCTAACAATACGAGCATCAAAACAACAACATAGCATGTTTATGGATCACTAGGAATTTCTGTAAGGTTTCCAGGTTCCGTGGAGGGTATGGAGTGTGTGGTGCTGCAGTACGTACTTGCAGCAGGCAGGCGAGGGCGAGGACGATGGCGAGGGTGAGCCGCAGCGGCGCACGCCGCGGGCTCCTCGCCGGGCGCATGGGGTCAGCAGGGCGCGGGGCGCCGGCGCCGCGCGCGCGCCCGCATGCCGCGCCACCCCACTGCACTCTCCGCACGCACTGCACTGCACTCGCCACGACCTGCCACTCGGCGCGCACTGACTCGCGTCTCGCACTCACTCGCGACTGTCGCCACCATGCGCGTGGTAAACGTGCGCTCGCCGCGGGGCCCGGCTCGGGACTGCCGCGCCGCCGGCTCCGCCCCGCCCCGAGCTTTTAATCCCGCACGACACAGATTTACCTACTTTTATCGAGCTGCGCTCGCGCTCGTCTCCGCGACCGCCGCACCGAGGGGACCATTGTCCTCGGTCATCGTCTAGCCTTTGACTTTCGCAATTGCTCTAAGCCCCGTTGTGGACTTTTCTTTGGAACTTCACGCCAGTTTTCATCTCGCACCGAAACGTCTCACCGCTTAGTTAGGTTAGTCGGCAATACTTTTGGATTAAGGTTGGTAAAGATTCCACTGCGCGCTACGGTAGCGTGGAAGAAGCATCGAAGGCAGAGGAAGGTCCACAGCGATCAGTATGCGCGGCGGCGCGCGCTCGTGTCGATACCGCGCGCGATACGTACACTGTACTACACATTTACATTTTAACTAAACGGAGAACCGAGCGCTATTATCTGTGTTAACAAATTATCGAGATTGTCTGCCTTCAGACCTTTAACAACAACCCCATTGTACGCGTCGATCTAAAATTATGCCTATAATAGCTATTAGTATATGATTGGCTTGTTGAGATTCGTGAGTATCATGCATATTAATTGAGATCGTCAGTTCGCGTTTGGAATGATACGTGTTTCTGCGGGTTTTATCAGTTACGTCGATAATCAAAACGTGATTTTAATTTTGATATTGAATACCAAACAGATTTTTGATCTAAATTTAAAAAAAAAAACCTAAATAAATTTAATAAATTTTCAAGAAACATAGCCTCTACAAAGTGCAGCGGCGGTGCGGCGACCACCGAAACCGCGGAGAGCTTTCAGCGCTCTACTTCCGCGTAAAGGGAAGTTTGGGTATAAACTACGTCATTTTGTTAAGATGTCTTGAACTTTTAATTGATCGCTATGAGTAATTTACTTTTAAAAAACACTCTCGAGGAAAATCAAACTGTTGTTACTTGTTACATATCCAACATAAAAAAAAAACTTTCGTACGGTACGACCTCTGTTTTTACATAAGTGGGTACATATTATTATGATTTTTTTATGTTGAATTTGGAAATTATTAAATAATCATTTCCAAATTAAACATAAGATAAATATCTTAAGACCATGTGAAAACAGCAATACTAAACTAAAGTTTAGTATTATTTCTAACAGTAATACTAAACTTTAGTTTAGTACCTAATCAGTAATATTACATAACTAACTTTAAATTGGGTGTAACTTCTGATAAAACTTAGCCAATTTTAAAATATTTTACACGTTTTGTGATGCTGAAATTGTGACTAACTATTTTTTTAGAACTTTTTTCTAATGAAGTGACTCTACCGAAATGTATGCCCCGTGTAGAGCCGCGTAAATAAGAATGATATACGTAAGTAGTAGTTCCGAGCAATTGTGGGTATATTAAAAACAGCTAAATGGTGTGTTGTTTTTATTAAGTGATAACTATGTAGATATAACTGTACATTGTATGTTTTCCTATTAAAATAAAATAAAATATTATGAAAGTCATTATAAATTGCAATCAAATTTCACGATGCAATTAACCGAATCTGTTACATATTTATAAATGTGTGATTAAATGTTCTATAGCTAAACAAACATGATTGTGAGTGCTATCCACAGTTCCCGGGCGGGCCGGCGCGCACAATGCGCACAACACCGCGCGGAGACAATGCGCGCTAATTGGGCGCGCATCTGCCGCAGCGCCCGCATGCGCCCGCACCGCACACGCACCGCGCTCTGCCAGCTCTGTGACGCTATTCACAGTCACAACAACAGCAACAACAACATACAACAACAGTATTGTTGCCACACCCCACACTTTTACTCCGACCTACTTCTTTACCTCCATGTTAAAGTATTTATTACTGTACCACATATAAAAAAAAACAAAATCATTATTATTATGAAACCAAAAAAAAATATAGCCTATGAATTTGAATAGCTCCCAGAATTAGATAGAATCAAATGATACCTCACACCTTAAAATCCTTCAAGACGATTGGGCTGTAAGATGTGCCAAATAATAAGACATACATAATCTAGTACGCTTGAAAAACAGAGCCAGGTACATATTTACGTAGATACTCGTTATTAGGATTTTAATTTAGATTTATATGAAACTGTCATAATTTCAATGTTAAATAAAATTGTTTTCATAGTTCTCGTCAACGTAGTGTTTGTTTTTTTTCTTGTTTTAAAATATCTTACAACTATAAATGACGAATGCCGAAATGGAGGCGAGATCCGCGAGGTGCTGCGGCACCGGCGAGTTCTGTCCGTAATGAGCGCTATTGTGAAGCCAATCAGTGGCCGTCAGCCGTCAACCGTCAGCCGGCAGAGGCGCAGATCATCTGCGCTCGAGGTACGTGCGTGCTCCACTTCCTGTATGAACCAATCGCCTCCAGCACTGGAATATTCGGTCAAAATAGCATCCATAAGTGAACTCTACGTTTCTGTAAAATTTTTTATAGTATTGAAGTACTTAGCAAACGAGCATGGAGTCCGCCTGAAGGTAACTGGTCACTGCCCATGGACATCGGTAAACCCCAGATGACATTAGATTCCTACCTGAGGTCGACCACGTAGGCGTTGCTACCCTGAGTGCTAAGTTGGCACGTCACGATTAAAGACGTGTCTCTTCAAAACGGAACACAGCAGCACTTGACACTGCTGTTATTACGTATACGAATGCGATCATTTTTTATGCGAAACTTGTTAAGCATTATAACTACGTACATTACATTACGGATAATAAAATGCGAACATAATATATGAATTCCATCGCATACAAACGACAGAGTGGCAGATAAATGGGCGGAAGCGATCCGCCGCGACGGCCGCGACACATCCGTCGATAGCGCAGCGCCGAGCGCCCGGCTCGCTGCCCGCTGCCCGCTGCCCGCTGCCCGCTGCAACAACTACACTTACGTTATAGGTCACTCTACTTCTTGGGGTATCTTTCTCTTCGGTAATTTCTTAATATTACTCCTTGATAGTCATCAACTGACCGACATGCTGAGTATAGTGACGGGCTACGCCGGTTCATACGTTTTGAGGAAAAGTCTTTATTTATCGTCCGTCTCCACGTCCGTTAAGCGCCCTGATACTATTATATAAGTATGAATGGATCAGACAATAAATTAAAATCAAAATGGTTTACTTTAAGGTAGATGGGGTAAAGTTGTGGTGTGTATGGAAGGTCTGGTATCGCGGCGCGCATCTCATCGGATCGATTAGTCGTAAAGTAATAAAAACGTTATTATTATTTTGTCGCCGGCCCTCGACGGAGTTTCGATGACAATAAACAACGCCCCAACGAGACAAGTTCACAAATTGTCGCCCCGCGATGCTCCTCGCTCGGCGCCGATGTAACGTCAGCTCTATGCTCCTGCAATCTAAGATTACATTCGAACTTTGTTCGGACGATCCACAGTCATCTAATGTCGGTTATAAAATTGTATTAAAGTTATAAGGAGCTCCGACCGGAATACTCTCGCCGTTTTGTTGATATTATCATCGAAGTCTTTTCATAGATGGCTTTTTATATTCCTGGAGGTTACATCGGCGTCGATGGGTAATATAGTACGTATTTTATGTTGGATCTTAACAAGTGTATAGTGTTTAGCGATGAATTGTACCTTGACCTTTGAGCAGGCATCGTGACGTAAATATATTTAGTCGGAGCAGTTCCCCGAGCGTCGCATTGCGAATGCAAATGAGCGGAGCGTCGTGCCAACGAGCGTCGCCGCGCGCGGCGCAGCTCAGCTCAGCAGCGCGAGCAGCGAGTGGGGCCAGTGGTGGCGCAGTGTTTTTTTATATATACTATAGAAGTAGCAGAACATTCAGTCCACCATTTTTATAATTGTACCTAAACGATAAGGCAGACGGGTTACCTGATGGAAAGCATTCACCGTCGCCTATGGACATTTGCAACGCCAGCTTTGGAGGAGAGCTCTTTTTATACCTTTTTTGAAGAGCCCCATGTCATAGAGCTCCGAGAATACCTCAGGAGTAAGTTCATTCCACATGGAACGTCCGTGCAAACCGAACCGTAGAGGACCGCCACGAGTCCAGTTGATGTGGATTGAACTTCATCCTTCGGCGAGTGTTGCGATGGAGAAATGTTAAGTAGTCACTGCCGCCCATGGACATCAATTAACTCCAGACAATACCAGAAACCAATACCCAATACCCACATGAGGTCAGCCACACATGCGTCGCTACCCCTAAGTACTAAGCTGGAATGCCTCGTAAAGTATTTCTTTTATCACATCCTTCAAACCACAACAGAAGAGCTTAACACTGCTCTTAGTAGGCAGAAACAGGTATGACGGTGGCGAAGTCGAACCACAGAGGGTTTTATCACCTTTATCTGTCGCTGCTGCATATTTGGGAAAACACTCTTAAAGAACTAAACATTTAGCCATTAATCGGTTAGATGGAATGATTTTTCTTTCAGAAAAATACCAACGTATATAATTGCTAACATACTCCATTTAGTCAATTTAAATTTTGGTCCCCGTAGTTCCGGGAACAGAATAGGCTACGGTATCCCCTGCCTGTCGTAAGAGGCGACTAAAAGGGGCTTCCGGGGTTGCGGGTGGCAAGAGTGGGAGCTTGAACCGCCCGGACAGCGACCCCGGGAAGGACGGAGCCCGCTGGGGCAACGCGCTAAGACGACTCCGGTTGCGTTCCTCTGGAGATCCCGGAGTCCTCTACGCAGCGCCGAGGACGGCCACCGGGTGGGTTTTAGTGCGGTAAGAATCCCACATAACCCCGTGCCGCTCCCACGGCACAGGGTACCCTTTGAAGGTTTCCCTCTCGTAAAAAAAAAGTTAATTTAACTTTGTAACTTCTTTTTAACGTTGTATTTTAAACTTGATTTTCCAGGTAATTTACCTGAAGAATATAGCTTATTAAGTGGTCCTAGCATCTCAAAAGATCTCACGGAAATGATCGCAGGTCAAGTGTAATTAGAGGGGAGTCAAGTATGTCGCGGGCAATTTGTGCATGTGGCGTCTGCGGCCGGCTCCGGCCCGACGCGCGAAAACGTTTCCTGCGCACTTGTTATCATCACCTAACAATCTGTACGGTTATAATACATTTCCTTGATAATGGTTTAAATAACCACTAGAAATGGATTTTTTAAAATTAAAAGTGTTTCATGTCATCATCATCAACAACCCATTATTGTCCAACTGCTGGGCACGGGTGTTCTCTCAGATTGAGACAGATCAGGCCGTAGTCCACACCGGTGGCCAAGATTTCATATACCTTTAAGATTTTTTTTTATAAATCTCCCAGGTGTGCAGGTTTCCTCACGATGTTTTCCTCCACCGTATAAGTAAGTGACAATTAATTTCTAATACGCACATAACTTTTGAAAAATCAAAAGTGCGTGCCTGGGATTTGAGAGGCCGAGTTTCTTATCCACTAGGCTATCACTGCAAACCGTGTTTCATGTGTACGGGAAGAAGAAAAAATCGTAACTGATAGCGCAGGCTGGAGGTGTTAAATTACCTTTATCGTTTTTCAATTAAAAAATATTATGTAGTACAAGCGACGTTGGCGTCCGTCGCTCACCAACCTGTTCCGCGGCCGTTGCCAGCATAATATTTCGATTCTTGATTTAGCGAAGTGCGATGCCGAGTGGATATCGGTTGATCGCTCGCATCACACACAATGTAAGCTTGTCAGCGTTGATTGGATAACTTGTAATATTTGTCGAGGTTATTTACGTGGAATCAATGGAACACCTTATAAGCATAACGATTAAAGTTCGTTCGGCCCACGTGCCGGCCGTTCCTGGTGCGCGGAAGGTTCCCAGGCGCGCAGGAACACATAAGGTTATGTAGCGTACGAACTGTACCTACGGTGGACGCGCCGCCGCGGTTTAATTAAAATACCGGCGGGAGCGCAGCGCGGGTGCGGGGGTGCGACCCGCGGGAGAGGGGGGGAGGCAGGGTTCTCTTTCCCCAGGAGATGCAGCTAATTATAATAATTAAATTAGATGACCGCTACGGCTGCGCCCGCGTGCGACAGCGCAACGTCACTCTGATCCCAGTTTATTTCCTGTTACTTTTTTCCGAAAGTATGTTATTTACAGAAAACTCGTCTATCGCTTCTATTTTAGGTAGTTAAATAAGGATTGCGGAATAGGAATCCCATAATAATACACATTCCACATTATTTGCATTATTTCACTTTGATCAGCTTTTATCGATATGAAATTTGATACTTACCGGTAAACATGCCTGCACGCTTGGTTCTATCCGGTTTATAATTTATTGCTATTAAATGTTGCCACCACAATCTCGGAGCTACACTCGTACTGTCACCTGATCTGGTGTATTTTTCCAGTCAGTGTGTTTGAGTGACGCCTCTAATCTGTAGCATGTCAGTCGGAAGGTTAATTAAGGCAGCCTTAGCCTAGATCAGGTGTATCTCGTTAAGAGCGTTCTCATGATAGCGCGGTATCAGCGACGCGGCAGTCCGGCTGACGTCCCTGTCAGCGCTGATGCCGCTGATACAGCAGTGAGCTCGCGGGAGCAGCAGGCTATCTGCTGGCTGCCTAATGGTTCTAATGAGCACACATGTACTACAAGACGTGGACGCTCGAGCGTAGCTACGAAAATGTAGAGACACATTAATATTTTTAATTTTGAACATATTATAACGTTTATGATTGCGTTGAATAAAAAGAAATAACGTAGTAAGAGAAAATTTGTTTTTTTTTCGTTAGCTAGTGATGCCGTTAAGAATTGTTCATAAGTTAAATAGATGCGCGAAACAGGCGATTCAAGAAAGTTGCCGAAAACTGAAACACCGAAATAATGAAACAATGGGCGCGTAGCAGATAAAAGGCAAAACACTAATCTCACAAAAGCTTTCTATCAAGCGCTATGTACCGCGCAGGTGTGTGTGTTGTGTAAGACGCGGTTATGCGTGTGTGCGCGCGCACTTGTCGCGACCGGTTCCCGACCACCGCCACACTCATTCAATTTGTCTAACATACCATACAATGCAATGTTTATCATCCATCACGTCAGCCCGGGCACGGCCGGGAGATCTGCTCGCTTGCTACGCTGCACGGACAAGTGTATCTAGTTCAATAAAACGTTCAGTACCTAAATCTTACATCTGTCCTGAACAATCACTCCAGAAAAATAAGTTTTAGTAATCAATAAGCTTGGTAGTTCCTGGCTCGTCACGAGGGTGAAACTTTCGCGAAGCTCTGGCTGTTGCCATATTTTTCAGTAATATTAGATCCAGGTATTTCTTCACCCAACGAAAAGTATTACAAATCATTTTACAGAAAATCATTATTAATAACAAGTAACTCCACTTCCAGTATCAATCATTTCGCTAGAATGGGAATAGGTTAGAAGTTGTTACAGGCCCTCGCTTCCTAGTTGGGCTGCAGCAAATTTTCTATAATGATGCAACATCCGGAGCTATCCGAATGGGCTCGATAATGATTTGGAGCAGTAGTCTGTTCTCATTAGCATAACTATGGTGAGCGGAGAGCCGTACCCGCGGGCGCCGCGCACCTGTCCGCAGCTCGCCGCCGCTCGTGGAAATCCCAAAACGCTTCAGGGGAGCAGAGTGGCGCACTTGTTTTTTACGGAATCGTCGTATTTTTTCCCACAGTGTTGTTCAAACAAAAAGGTAATATTTTTTCATTCATGCAGCGATTTATGTTTTTCTAATAAACTTTTATAGTAATTATGTATTCTCATAATAGTGCATACAGTTTCACTTCATTATTTGGAATCGTAAAAACAAAGCGTTCAGCGAGCCAATCGTTGTGAATCCGAAATGTAACGGTAACTAAAACCGCCTTAGGGCATAGAGTCACGTTACTACGTATCCTATTATTCCCTAATTTATTGACGGTTACCAAATTATAAGTATTAGTTGTTCGCCAGCGGCGCGGCCGGCGGCGCGACCGGTTCCCGCGGCTCCCGGCGCCCGGCCCGCGCCCCCTCCCCCGGCACCCCCGCGCACCCCCCGCGCACCCCCCGCGCCCGCCCGGGGCGCAGGGGAGGAGGGGCGCAATCTCAGCGCACACACGCTACACCCCGTTTATTTTTAGCCAACTGGTTAAGACAAATCTACGTCATTTCTACCTGTACTGCCTGCATATTGCTACACTCACCGACTCGATAATCCTGTCGGCCGATGGGTTCAATTGTCGTGGAATTTACATCGCGACACATCTCCTGGCATGTTATTGTACATGTTCGAGGCTTTTATTACGCAATATTTCGCCCGCAGATCGGTTTACATGCTTCTCGGGCAAGTAATACAGATTGATTGAGCGCGCATGTTTGAAAGTCGTTTCTTTGATCGGGCTGTCTTCTCGATGGCCAACCAAACCTGTAATTTTACAAATAACTCTGTGTTATAAGAAACAGGCTCATATAAGAAAACTCTCAGAGTGATTATATTCAAGTGGCAGTAAACATAATAATCGAGCAACTGCTTCGGATTAGTTGTTATAGAGAGGATAGGAGTAAGTAATTGGCGGGCGTTTCAAATTGTAGAGTCCTTATTCAGATTTCATTCAAATCAATATGAATTATAGTTCAAGGAATGTTCTTTATTTTTATATACATCTATGCAAGTTTCAGGGATTGTTTTTTTGCAATCTCTATTACCTAAATACTATTCATAAAATATAACCTGTGCTAATATAAACGGTGCTGTAAAGGGTCACGGCTCCAATTTTGTAAGCATAAACAATTTCCTGCTTAGTGTCAGTTTGTCGGGCGAGCCGGGTTCAGTGCGAGGTTGGCAACCTAGAATTACTCGGTCGTATATCTGAGCTTCGTTCTGTTTCCCGTTGGCAGCGCGGCCGAGATGAGCGCGCGTTCTCTCACGGCGCGCGCGTGACCCGCCTGCCAACCGCCGCCGCACCGCCACGTCGCCGCATCGCCACATCGCCCGGCTCCACACACATCGACGGCCACGTATACTCACCGGTCCCCGACAGTCCCACTGGTACTCCCATGTAATGCATTGGAGATCGATTATTGTTTCTAATAGACCGGCACCCGATGATGAACGTTACATTTGAGTTTTATTTGAACTCGGAATACACGATGATATCGCGAGCGGCGGATGCGCGGGCGCAGGCGGTGGCATTCAGCCGTATGATCGACGAAACCACAACGATCTATCGATTGCACGTGATGTAAGAAATAATATCCGTTTTGTGGTTAAAGGGATTCGTCGCACGCTTTGTGCTTGGTATGTCATTCATGGACATTCGTCGCAGACTTAAATCGTGTGAATTTGTATTCGAGGTATACGACCGTATGTAGAGGCGTTCGATGCGAATTTACAGTCAGCGCATCACGAAAGCTGTCGGTAGACTGCAGTATTTAAGAAACACTTAGTAAATTCATATTCAGAGCTTTGCTTGGTTACTTACTTTTTGCGCGTGGATTTACCTTAATGTTGGAATACTATATTTAAAGTAAATAATAGTATTTTAATCTGTTAAAGCGTTTGCTATCCGGAAAGTTCATATATAATGTAAAAATAAAATAGCTGTTAGATTTTGAATAATAGATTACTATGCTGCCTCATTGTTTGACGATAATTGTAATATTACATTTAATATTTGCTTCTCTTCACTTACTCATGTGATAATGATGAATCGAGACTGTTACATGTAGCGAAATTGTTTGAAACTGAAACACACTCGCAGAAAAACATAGGATCTTGTAAACATTTTATAACATTCCTGTATAAAATTGGATACGTTATACAAAAGTATAACATGTGCAAATAATACTGAACGGGATTAGAATATTAAGATATCCTTTTAAGCTTTTTACCGTGTTTGTGGCCAAAAAGGGATGCATTGATATTTGATGTATGATATCTCGTTCCGAGAACAGCTCGAGAGCGAGACACGCGGCTCTCCGGATTATCTTAATCGCATTAGTGCACGATCGACCTTATCTAATGCTTAATTACTGTGAAAGGACTTGGAAAAATAATTTAGGAATCCTGTCTGATTGTGAGCGACATTATCTGCGGCGGCCGCGGCTGTCAGCGGCCGTCAGGTTGGTGGCGACGACGGACGGTCCGCGCGGTGCATTCATACAAGAAAATATTATTAATATTAATTAAAAATCGAGTAACTGGCAGCTTAAATGATTAATTAGTGCTTAAAGCCGCTGTCAAAATTAGGGCTGCAACTATTTCGTAGTAGATGCATCTATACAAACACGTAGACAACCAACTATTGGCAAATTTACTATGTAATGTAAATTTTTATGGCCGCTCGAGTGTCTACCAGTGCCTAGCTTAAGAGACAAGATAGTAACCTGCGCAAGTATAGCTCTAAGATAGGCTCTCAGCCTAATTGGCTATAATTCGTTAAGTATTGACAATATGTACAATATATTCTGCTGCTCACAACATATTTTGTCTGAGTAGTTTCTACGTCTACACTTATTTCGAATAACGTATTGAATATATTGATTTAAATATTAAACGGACACAGTAGGCGACTCAGTTGAGGGGTAGTGAGTAATACTTCATCGAATACAAGATTGAAATTATTACACCTGATGGTGTAGTGTCGCGGACTACGAGGCGACGGCACATAAATTAATTTTATAGGCAATTCGATTGCACCTGTCGATAAACGCTGTGTGATTTGAACCAATAAATGTATCTGTGACAATTTATTCAGAAAATAATATGACAAGAGTTGAAATACAGTGCAGTAGATTTGATTTAAAATTGGTATTAGTGTTATTTATTTATGAGCAGCGTTGTAACTTGCAGTGTAGTGCAGTGTTCGCGTCTGTTGAATTAATATTATGGACAACTTACTGAATAATGTTTCTTTAAATAGTAATATATATAATTCATATGAAATAAGGAATGCCTGCAAAATCTACGAAATGTCAATTAAAATAATATTTTTTATACATATAAATATAGGTCTTACGTTTACGTCTGACGTTTCCTGTTAAATACAGATCCCGATTGATAATATAAATTGGAATACATCAATTATCTCCAGCTTGAGCCCAGACCGACTGCGTGACATATCGTAAACTGCGCCACGCGGGTCACAGCTTACACGCTCAATAATAGCTAGTAGAGGCAGCTCTGGTATTATTAAAGAGGTAGTGTGAGACGGACAGACGTATAGATGGACGTGCGATTAATCTCAATTAGCGCTGCGACGCGGCCGCGGCTAATTGAAGTCAACTCGGGATTAACGGAGCGTTCCTCCGGCTCTCCCATCGCCACGCTCGTGGAAAGGCTTGCCAGCTTGACCTTGGTGTCAAGCTATTTCGGCCGGATGCCGGCTTACAAATACTCTCATAATGAAAGTTTGGAGAGTATATTAATAAGTAAGATGCGAAAAGAACTTAAATATTGATAAATTTAGATTACTGTTTCTGGGTCTGGGTGTTTGTGTATTTGTCTCTGTGTCTGTCCATAGCACCCACGATACAGGGCGTCCTAGTGTTGGGCTTTGAGTGTAGAAAGCGTTTTTTTATATGACTGGCTCTACATAAACGTGGCTTCATGAATAAAACTGGATCTGTATATTTATAGCATTGATATCTAGTTTATATAATTGAAATGACTAAATTATAAAATTACATGTCTCCCTGATTCCCCGAGGGAGTCGTAATTTTATAATATATTGTTTTTTCATTTATCTAGTAGAACGAGTAGATGTAAATAGTATCGTTTAAGTTTTAGATTGAGTTAAAAGTATGATAATCCTTGCCTTGCCTATAAGTATACATGCAGTCTTATTTTGATATATCCACTATGATTATAAAGTATACTTATAGCCAAATAGAAATCAACGGTCAGGTTTCATAATGTTACAGAGATATTACTTTTTAATCAGAGTCAAAGTAATCCATATTTTGACAGTGGATTAGACTTAATTGCAATCAAACGTCGCCGACGGCCTTCATGCAGGCTTTGAAGTCTAGACTTTGGATGGATTAATCTCTAATGAGCCCAACTTCCTGGTCGCATTCTTAGCCGAGCTTAGTTTTTTGGAGCTGACAAGTGATCCCCGTGAGAATGCAGCAGCCTCTCAGGTCGCCTGAGTCACCGCTGTGTGTGATGTGCGCGCGTCGACGCGGGATTCGCCGCGAAACACGCCCGCGAACCGCGACGCTCGCCTCATTTGGCGGGCGACGGACTGTTTACTCTCAATTCGTTCGGAGATGATGATTAATTCGTTATGACATCTATACCGCTATTACAATGGTGACTCCATTATTTAAACTGTTCGTTTCAATTAGTAAGAATTAACGATTAATATCTTTAAAGGGTGAGTAAACGTTTGACAACCGCGTTGATTCATCAATTGTTCCGTGTGCATTCACGTTGTCATTTCATAAGATGAAATAATAATGTCATTAAATATAATGACGCACAAAACCCGAGGAACAGGTACGTGGTAGCCTCTCCGTGGAGTCGACGCTCTCTCCGGAGTCGGCAGAGTCCAGTGTTTATACAAACCGTATTAGAAAAACGAGGGTCAAATTAACGCATCCCAAAGTTTGTTGTTAGAAAAAAACTGGTTGTTGTTAGAAAAAACAAGAGTGGCCAGGTGTGCACTGCGCAAACACGGCGGAGTTTGCCGAGCACTCGGCGGGCTCGCCGCGGCCCCCGGTCCCCGGCCCCCGGCCCCCGGGCCCCGCCCGCCGCGCGCGCCGGACCCGCGCTGTTTGCTCGCCTCCACCGAAAATATTATTGGATGATGATACGCCATTTACGCGTGTCGCGGGCACTGTTGACGAAATCGACACCGCGCATCGCGCCCGCGCCCGCGCCGTGGGAACCGGCCACCGACCACCTCCACAATGAAGTATTTTGCTTTTTTCATTTGTTTTACCATTCGACTGCTATACTGAATACGTTCTCCGATTTCTTTGTGATATTTAATCAGCTATTTTTTCAAGCGCGCTTGCCTTGTTAGCAGAATATGAATTGAGTGGTAAAGTTACCACGGCGACGTGATGGTATGATCACTCTTGATTATACGTTTGATTTAAGCTCACTATCTTGTAATATTAACCTTAGAGAATCGATAATACAGAAATTTAACAACCAATCAATCAATTTCCCATCTATGTATAAATACATCCTGGTGACGTGTGAGGCGTGATACGTAGTAGGTCGCGGTCACGGCCACCTGCAGCTCAGTTTAGACAGGTCGCAGGTGTTTTAGCACCTTGGAAGTTTAGATAAGATGTCTTTTGCCAATTAACACTATGAAGTTAAATCGAAACAGTTTCTTATGCCACATTCATGTTAAAATTCGTTCGCGTAGCAAAAACTAATAGTTGAGGTAATAAAATGCTAAAGTAGGTATATTTATACTTACATTTTCCACATATGGCGGTATGTATAAGTACGATAAGTTGTAGTAGAATCTGTTTAAGGTACTAGCACATCATTACTACTAATAAAAGCGTAATTTCGACATACATGTTGAGTTACAATTGTGTTTTGAGCGGCTGGGACGTTTTTTGATCCATTTATCGGTCTTATATACATGAACATTTGATATGTCTGTTATATAAAAACAAACACATTGCGTATAAAATGTGAAATGTTTCCTTAAGTTACTTGTACCAACTTTATTGTAGCATTGTAGTACCTATACCGCGTCGTGTTGGCGCGAGACACCAGCGGCGCTAATTGCTCGCCAGCATCGAACACTTCGTTATTCCCTAACTGCGCTCGTATCCCTCAACCCATTACTAAAGTAGAGGAGAAGTATGGAGGTATTATAATTCGGCCGCGAGTATGGCAGCCGAGAATAACATTAAAGAAAGCATAATTTCCACTTAAAACTCTACTAATTTACGTACTACCCTCCTAGTTGTACTACAATTAGGTTTATTACCCAGTTTTAATATAATTGAAGTATTCGAAATACCAAAATTCGAAATGTTTGAAAACACGAAGCCAAGCACTGATAAACTTTGAAAACTGGTAGAACATGTACTTATAGTTTGACTGGGGAGGTTGTATCTCTGAGAGGGTATTGCGTTCGGCGGAAGAGTGAGGTTATCATAAGGTGAATTGCAAGCTTATTTGCCACATCAAAAATGCAGTAAATAGAAGTCATCGACAAGTTCAGGCATGGGAAAATCATAATGGACAGTTATACGTATGGCATTTTATCATCGGCGCGGCGGGCGGCGGGTGACGGCCGGCGGGCGGCGGGCGCGGTGGACAATACGCATTGATAAGTGATAGAGCTACTGTTAGCGACAGGCATGGAGCAACCAACGCAGACGAGACACTTTGCAATAATCAATTATGTAATTTGACAAAGCCAGAAGTTCGCAGTGGTACGAATACCGTCAAATTTGTAATAACTAGATTTGGTGAATTTAGATATATGGTCTTGATTTAGGGCCTTGCCTTTATGGGTGTTTACACACATATCTGTATAGTGGTTGTTGTAGTGTCTACACTAAAGAGGTAGCAAAGCTATCCACACAATATCAAATGTTCTTGTAATTTAAAAAAACACAACAAATTATCATAATTTAAATATGTATCTTAAATTAAAATAATACAGTTTACACAAAAAAAAGGAACCTATGAGGAAGGGCATGATTGTTATCGATTTTATTTAATTTGTAACTACTTATAACAATTGTTTTAGCATAACTAACGACGTGGAACTAGGTCATCAATAAATTACTCATAACTTATTGACGGTAATTTCTTTGGATCTTTCAAAATCGATATAATTCGCATATCCCTACTGACAGATCCACATCTGTGGCCTGCTCTCATTCCCACATACTTGCAAACGCTCAGATCGCCGGCTCGTCCGAGTGTCGTTCACATCCTCATACATTTTATGTAATTGCTGTAACACGAACGCCGATCGAGAAAAACCGCGCGGACATCGGCGCGCGCGCAAAAACTGATTTCCTTTCCCATTGAGCCCCGGCACGTCCAGCCGCGCAAAACACCGCCCTGCGCGCCGCTGGACCGTATCCTTTGTTACGCGCAAAAACTACCTTTGGGACAATAGCAATAATATACGATCTTTCCCCGAAACAAATACATGATAATAAATGCCTTCTG
Organism: Epargyreus clarus; assembly: GCF_041222505.1. Taxonomy (NCBI): domain Eukaryota; kingdom Metazoa; phylum Arthropoda; class Insecta; order Lepidoptera; family Hesperiidae; genus Epargyreus; species Epargyreus clarus. The sequence goes on from NW_027332214.1 coordinate 63,360, forward strand.
CATCCGTAACAACGTTTCACACAGTGTCATTAGACAAACTCGCATGAGAACTTATTAAAGAACTTATTTAGTTCCCTTTAACTAATAATCATTTAAGAAGAAGGGGATCTTCAAAATAAAACTAATAAACATTCAAAACTACACATGTTTTTTGTTAACTCTATGTAGGAACTCATTATTTTTGTACAAATGTCGGATAGTTTTCTTATTTCAAATATTAGAAAATAATCCAGTAATTGTTACTAGTGCGCGTTACGTAATAGATGTATTGTAATCCGTAATCAAATGTATAGCTGAGCAGAGCGACAGAGCCGATGTTTTGCGCGGCCACTTCCTGCGCGATCGCATATCAAACTTCTATGAGCATTACAGCACAGCTACTCACAGATCGTACAAACAATTTATTGCTACAGTTTTTCTATGACGTTGTGCATTGAATGTTTATAACTATTGCGCCTGTTTTTATCTGCTGGCCCTACATGTTGCTTTAAGACAAGCTTCATTAAATTATCATTTTAGATGTTTTGATTCCAACTCTTAATGTTCCGTTTGTTTCTGGGTACTAGTTGCTTAAAATCCAAATCACACTTTTTATATAATACAGAAATAGCACAGGAGAATGCAGCTCACATGATTTTGACTACTGTCGCTGTGTGTAGAAATTAATTAGGTAGATACGTTGCCCCTGTGGACTTGGAACTTGGGATGTCTCATATACATGTGTCTTCCGTACCACAGCCTTCAAATACACTCGTATAAGTAACATTTAACATTTTACGCAAAGTAGATTCGATTTGAGTATGAACGATTCTATCACCTTCCTAATATTAAAATGAAACGCAATCTGATCCCATCGTATTATTTAGTGTTAATGATAAGCGCACGTGGAATAAACTGTTTATATGCTCTCTTCTCGTTAACAAATTTAATTACACCACACACAGCGAGTTATCCAATAGTTTATTGAATTAATACAAATAAAATTTTAATTTGTATGTCTCAGTATACAAGGTTATACACTCTGTTTCACTTGCATCTTCGTCTAGCTTAGGTATAATTTTTTTTCAGTTTTGTGGTATCTGATATATTTCAGGGTTAAATGTAACCTATACCACATTATGTTAAGGGGAAGATCTTTATATAACAGTTTTGTTAAAATCAATTGAGCTGAATCTCATATTGTCATAGTTAACTATAGTCAGACAAAAAACAAATATAAACTGATTTATGTGTTGATATAACTCCTTAACCATAATATGCTTAACGGTATACCTAAGTTGGCAGTTTTTTGAACATACAGACAAGCAGTTTATTTATTTATTTGTATAATTTGATATAGAGGCGCGTGGTCGGTCGGAAACAGAACGTGGTCGTTAGCGGGAAGGTTAGTGCCACTTTACATAGGAATTACCCACTTTACGATAACATGAAAGTTAAATAATCAATTAACATAGACGTCCATCTTGATAAACCGTGCATTAAAAGAGTTTAAAAATTAATCACAGTAATTTTAGTGATACAAATGACGAAAAATATGATAATTTCTTTGAATTTCTTTTTTTGGTTATTATATTGTAAAAATATTAAATGAAAATAGTATACCAAGTTATGTATACTATTATTAATGTATCTTTAAATGATAAAAGTCTACAATCTTACGGTATTATTTCTATTTGAATAAAAACATTAAGTACAGTGAACTCGCATGTATTCACAGACAAATTCTCACCAAATCTTAATAATATGTACCTACAATACTGTACTTATATATAAAATCTACGCTAAAATATTACTTATATTATTTATGTTTTTTAAATAAACGAAAACCTTTGAAAATAACCTGTATATCAATGTGAAAACTGTCACATGAATATCTGAGCTTTTTCAGCACAAGTTCTCGTAACGATTGACATTACGTACCAATATAAAAGATTAATATGACGGAAAACCAATTACTAAGCTCCTTAGTGCTTTTTAATGAAGAAACCGGTCAATTAATTTACCATAATTTAATAAACAAAAACCTTGGTTATATAATAGCGGGAGAACCTGTGCCGGTTTTCGCCGCGCGCAGTGAACGCAATGTTTTTGCGGGCGCAGGTGGCGCGGCGTAGGCGGTGGTCCCCAGATACTAATGGTCGCCTTTATGTCCCCATGGAATTCTCATCTTTACCACATAAACGTTAGAGGTGGTTATGGTATGAATGTAATCGGATAGGTTAGTTAAATCTGAAGTGTATGCAGAAATACGCAAACGACAGACAGAGTGGCGCGTGACGAGCGCGTGAAACATTGTCGCGCAGCTGTTGCGCAACTAAGGGTATCGCCACACGAGTAGCATCTGATTTTCAGCATACAACATACAAGTTAACAAACCAGGTAGCCTTTATGTCGCACCTCAAAATACATGTCCAAGAGACTAGCTAATAATTAAGAGTTTCGTAGACCATCAAATCAGCGAAGTGCAGCTTGTCTGGCCCTACCTTAATGCATGTTTTCCTGGCGATATCGTAAAAGCAAGGTGCAGTTAGACAACTAACTAGTAGTTATGTAATTAATAAAAGCCATACCACCGACACAAGCGCGATACGAAATGTCCTACATATTTTAATATGAAACTTTGTCACCAATCTTGTAATTCCTTGGTACGCAATTAAGAAAATTATGATCGCTTATTGAATGAAATTTATGAACGTAATTAGCAAATTAATAAAACGAATGCTTTATTATATAGGTACATAATATACTTGAAATAATTATTAACCAAAGTAGTTAATAATTATATTATAGACATTTTTTTACATGACTTAAATATAATGCAACGAATGCAGTGTCCCACTTATCATCTTCATCATCATCACATTATGTACATTGTACATGCATGCTCTATATGCCCGTAGGTTAAATAAAATCGTTTGGATTGTATTTTACCATAAGACAGTGTTTAAATTTTTTCGTAAATAATTGATAATGTCCATGCTTCTTAAAATATTAAATACAAGCACTTCATTGTCGTAATATTGCGTGCAATTTCATTAAAAAAAAAAAATTGGGAGAATTTCATGCTGCGAATGTAGTGATTAAACTGGTAGATAATGAAAGACCAGATGAAGACACGACCACGATAAATATGAGGACAGACAAAGCTTACGATCAAAACCTCGGCAGCTTTAAACTACAGTTTAGTATTTCAATCTCATTTCCGTCTGTCAATACGCGCATACATCTCGGCTAATAAAGGCATAAATCCAACTCCCCATTAAAGCTATGCATGAGGCGATCTAGCGGATTCCTATGCGCTGCGGTTCCAGAGACATGTGAGTAGCAAATCGTAGCCCAGTTTATGTGACGGCATCACCAGTTGCCAATTTGTTGATGCGTTTCCGCGGCAGCTAACGAGACGCGGTCGTCAGTTTGAACGCGATTTATCGGCGCACACCTCGCAACGCTGTTCTTGCAGAACGCCTTACTGTTATTTATAAGATAGGTAGTACTCGTGCTTTGTGATTAACACACTCAGGTTTCAGTTTGGGTACCGGTTGTAGTCATAAGGTTCGGTTAGCTTAAGTTGTTACTCGGTCATAATTATTGTTAAGCACCTATTAAATTATTATATCAAGTTTAGTTTTCAGTGTATAAGGTTTTACACATGTTATAAGAGCACTTAAAAAAAGACTAATACTAATAAATTAATAATTCTATTATCTTCAAATTTGTCTCTCCGAATTTGTGATGCCTTCGTAGTATAGGTACCACTGATGTCACACCGTTTGAGCTGCCGGGCCGATCTAAAGAATGATGCATAAAAACATACATAACATAAGTACATATGCTCAAAAATCATTCGGGAAAATCTAACATTAATTAATATCAAATATCGAGTATGCAAAGGGCGCTCTTTAGTCGTAATGTCGCAGTCTCCGAAGCAGTGCGCTGTGCGAGTACAGGAAAACTAAATTTCACTTAATTTGACACATTTAAATGTAAACCATTCTATCGGAGCACTAAATCTGTAAGGTATACGAACGTGTAAATTTATGGTTCGGGAAATATTTGTACACTGAAGATATGTTTTGTAACTTTTCTCGAAAGCAGTAATCGCATCTGAATCGTAATAACACCTACTAACCTATTTTAAATAATGTATTTTCATTTGTTGCAAAATTACTTGTTATCTTTAAGTTTATCGCGATCAAAACTATGAGTAAGATATTTTTGATTCGCACTCTACATTTTAGATAATTAGGTTATTTCTTTTAACAGTCTTTATTTACTTCATGTCATTCCAATAAAGGAAATGGATTTTAAAATCATTGATATGAACGTGACTTACAACGCACGAAAGATTCTAATACAAGTGATATAATTCTGATTTTTGAACGCTTATTAGAAACTATACATCTTTTAGAAGAGGTCTTTGAAATAACTATTTCCCTTATAATGATAGTCAAATCCTTCGAACTTGACCGTGGCTGTCGTGGTATATTATGTAGTAATACATAATACAAGCATCAAAGTTTAAGATGAATCAATATCTAAGCATAATATGTATATGTAAGCTGTGTGTGTCGATTGTAACGGTGCGCGGGCCCGTCTCGCACCGGCCAGCACGTGTGCGCCGCGCCTTACCGTTGCTGTCTTTTAAAATACACGAAACACTGAAAATTGGTCCGTATAACAAATAAAAACGTATCTTGTTTGTGTATAAATAAATATTACGTAATTTTTAACAAGTGCATTAATGACTTTTGATGGTCGACAGTTGGAACTAGACTTCTTCTAATTAATACTATTTCAAGTGGATTTATTCCTTTGCTAACCAATATACTCTTTGTTTTTATTTGGTTTTTTTAAGCTTAATAAAAGAATCTAGTTATGAAACCTCGTGCCACTTGAGGGCTTATTTTTCATAACAGGTATCGGTCCTCTGAACTATCTTGCAATAGAGCAAAAGGTATATTTAATCTTATTTTCGCTTTCGTTTAGATAAGGCAAATATCAATTTTCGTTTCAATATCGTGTTCAATATATTTTTTGAATCAATCGTTTTTTTTTTGTTTTGACCATAGATCCATGTATTTTTGACAATAAACTCCTCGCTTACATTATTTGGTAAGCGATGTCGTACGCCCAAGCTAGTGCAGCACCTGGACCTGAGTCCGTTACTCCGCACGTCCTCAGCCGGCTCAGCGACCGATATTAGTATAATTCCGAACACCGCAAGCCGATGTTGACGTGATCCGCCGGTGTTCTGAATGTTGTTGATGCTTGGCCGTCGTCTGGGAGCGGCATCAATACGTATGTTTCCGTGAGTACTGTTAGTCTTAACTCATGTGTACCACTTTAAATCATTTGAACACTAAAGATATATTTTGTATTAAAATTAGACGATTTGGATACGCATAATTGTAAAGATTTCAGTGGATTACAATGAAAGTTGTAGTGTAAGACATTACCCAAAAATCAATCGTCAATCAATCGATTTTTGAATGTCACTGGTGTACCATCGTTTTATTTTTGCCATATAGATATAACAGCAGCGTTAGATGCTGCTGTGTTCTGTGTGTGATGCTCGGAAAGATGCAATGAGGCACTACAATTACACGAGGCGTTGCAATATAGATCAAAGGTCAGCAACAAATCAGATCCTATTTAGAACTTCAGTCCTATTTTGTGACTACTTTCCGAAATGAACAGCATGCTCAAGTGCCAATTCAATTAATAAAAAAACTAAATGCACTTCTGTGGTATCTCAATAGGTTTAGATTACGAAGCTCATTACGGTCGCTGCAACGTTTGTAGAACAGATTGTTACAGGGCCGGTCGGTAGCGACAAAACAACTGTCAGATAACAAAGCTGGTCGCAGATGGCGACAAGTGGGCGTGCGGTCCTGGCGTTGCTCCATTATACCCGGGGTTGTGGTGTGCGCGGACAAGTGGAGCCGCGCGCGCGAACAATACGTAGCTCATTACGCTAGGGACACCATGTGTTGCGGGATTATCGGAAATATTGATTACATTGTTTATTTTTTATATTATTACAGAATATTTAATATTATTACAGAAATAATATTTTTTATAATTTAAAAAATTAAATTCAATATTTAAAAAGTTTAATAAATAATGTCTTGAATAAAAATCAAAGGTGGGACAGGAATTTTCTTAAATGCTTTACTATATGAACAAAATTTTACTAAAGAATCCCTGTACAAAATTTCCAAACCAACTGACTAGATTAAGTGGTATGTTGTCTATCAGTCAGTATTAATTTTAATGAGTAGATTATAGAGAACGAAACTGCATTATCCTTACTACACAGATAGTAATCTTAAATATAGTATACAAAATGCACAATGGAAAGCAGAAAATATCCCTCTCTATATCCCGGTATGGTTACCCCGCAGCTGCCCCCAGGGATTAGCTTACCGCGCGAACATCGCCGCAGATGGGCGGACTATTTGCGAAAACATTACAACCCCCGCGTACGCAATACGTGCAATATGTTAGGGTTTTTATTTGCAATTAAGTCTTATTGTCGTGGGAATTATTGCTCTACTTCAAATATTATCCGTTATGACGGTTTTCTAGTCTATTATGTTATGAACTGAAGTGGAAAATAAGCTTGAGAGTGCTTATAACGTGAGCTTACAGTGCTTAACATTATGTTCAGTAACCGTTGTCACCACACTTTATTATTTCTTATTTAACATACATAAGTATATTAATTATTTCATTAACTCTCCGAGCTTATTATATATTTATTTTAAATGTCATCCATAATGAATATGTAAAGTTTGTAATCAAAATCATCTAATTTATCCATAAAAAAACTGACTCGTCGTGTCCGGAAAAATGTAACAAAATTTTCCATTATATTAAATTTACATTTTACGTCGGGTTTATTTATAAAAAAATCTTTGGTGTTTATTAAACATAAATAATATATAATAGGATAGCTACGTATTGCATAAAATTACGTACGTTTCATTATCAGCCCATTACTGTCCCACTGCTGGGCACGGGTCTCTTCTCAGAATGAGAAGGATTAGGCCATAGTCCACCGCGCAAGCCAAGTGCGTATTGGTAGACTTCACATAACTTTGAGATGTTTTTTTTTATAAATCTCTCAGGTATGCAGGTTTCCTCACGATGTTTTCCTTCACGGTTTAAGCAAGTGATAATTAATTTCTAATCCGCACGTAATTTTTGAAAACCGAGAGGCCGAGTTTCTTAACCACTAGGCTATCACTGCTATGCTTACGTACGTTTCCTGATTATTAATTTAAGGATATTTGCTACACATCCTAAATTAATAATTAGTAAACATAGTTTGCTACATGTAGTACACTATAATTTTTCTAAGCTTGTAATTGTGTACGGTAACACACGGTGATATCAGTGAAAGGCAATTTCTCCGCATGCTAATGGGCCGGTGCGTGACGGCGACACATGAGATACATTAGTACCTATCATCACACGCGTCTACTGTCAAACGTCACGTCGAGTGTCACGTGGACGAAAAAATAACATAACGCTTTCCAAATTCATAGGAACTTATTAGAATTCTTTGGTCTGTCGTTGCCATTGACATATTATAACTAGATCATTTGTCATTTACATGTCTGCCAAACCCGTGATCGAACCTGGAACCCTCTGCGTATCAGACTGGTATGTTGACCACTCTGCTACGCGGGTTGTGAGGATCATTAAAAGTCGTACAGTCGTAAACCAAACGTTTACCTCACATACATTTAGAATCAGTATAAATGGATCGATATGATACGATACGTGTTTCCTACACTCTACATTTCAAAGATGTAAGTATTTCAGTGTAATAATAAGCTTTGAAAAACGCTATAATCTTTATTTAAAAACAGATCGATTTTTCCTCACATTTATTCATCTGACTTTGAAAAAAAAAATCATACAATCGCGTATTAACCGTAGCAGTGTATAAATTAAATACTTGATTCGATTACTTCTTAATGGTAATTTCTTGACAATTACATTCGGTTATGTTACCAACATTGTATCGCACCTACGTATTTGTTCAACATTCTATATATAACATTTATATACTAAAGGAAATATTAAAGCAATAAATGATAGAGTGGTCACCGCGATTTCCGTAAGAATGCATCGGTAACGCAGGTATTTAGTTCAGAATAATAAAAATAAGAATGCACCTGCAGCCGTGCAATATGCTTACTTCATAGCTCACGTAATAAGAATTGTAACTCAGTTAATAAAATTCGTTCAAATACGTTACCTTCCCTGTAGTTTACTTTAAGTGATTACTCTTTTAAAATATCAGATTGGGGACACTTAAGTACCTGATTTTTTTTTGTATTAATCCGTATTTTGTATTCAATTAGCTGTAGATATTTGTCTACATAGTAAAGTTAATTATAAGTCATAACCCAAATACATAAATAACATGCCGATTATATATCTGCTTTTTACAAATAATTAAATTATACGATCATAGAGAAGTCTTTAGAAAGGCATGTATTCTATATCAAGAAATATTTGCCCTACGAACCCATTCTTTAAGTTTAATTAGGCGATACGCGCTCCTCAAGTATTTTAGAAACGCGATAACTACGACAATCACGGACGGGCGTGCGAGCCAATCAGCATAGTCTCCAGACTCCGGCACTGCTTTACATGAAGCGCATTCAAGTACATAGGGAACAGCTACATAAACCTTCCTAATGGGGCGGGTAAATAGCGCAAAACATTTCCGCTAACGAACAGCTCATTGAAACAGCTCGGTAATGAGGCTGTTAGTTTATTCGCCTGTGTTCGTGTAACACACGGCGCATTAGGGCGCGACTAATGTCACTTGTCGCGGCGACTAATGCCGCGTCGCGTCCATCCATCGAGCGCAGGGCGATAGTTCGTGGCGACGCGACACTGCGCTTCGGTCGTGACAAAGAATCTATACACCTCAGTAGTACATCAAATTCATAGAAAATACCTACTGCGTTTATATTAGTAGACAAGTTGACGAAGCCTCATAAATCGTCTGTACGACTGGTAGCAGTGTAAAAGTATGTGCATTGCATTTTGGTTGCTAATTGGTATTCATGGTTCTATACGAAGTTTAGGTGATACACTTCATATCATTTACATATGTGCTCTAATGATGGTGGACGATATTCTAGACAACACGTTCTCATCTTTTTGCAATGACGTTGTATCTTAAAGAAGTCAGTAGATGTCAAAGATATCACATGTCATTTTGTATGAAATTACACAACTGGGTAAGTTATAAAGACTATGACGGTATATCGTGAGGTGTGAGCTCGCTCGTTATCGTGACAGGGAATTTACTGTCGATTCAGTCGGCGGCCATTTCACTATTAGAGCTGCAGATCAGCTCGTTTGTCAGTCACGCTGGCGACGTCGAATGGAAACCGACACGACAGAGTTACTGCAACAGCGCTGGCCCCGGAAACGACTTGAAGTAGGAACTCGATGTCCACGCGAGCGAGCATTAACATTTTATTCAAAGCGTGTTGGGAGCGCGTCCGCATCGTTAAATTTATCCGACGAATATCGTATGAGCCCACATTCACCTTACACGCCATCTGATTTCGTATTATGAGCTATTTAGGCTAAGTCATGCCAAGCAAGTCCGAGTATTTACATTTACGTAAATACTCCAACTGTCTCCAACTTTTGTATTTTAATTCATCTCGATTTAAACAATAGTAGTTTTTTGGTTGTTAAAACATGTGTTAAAGCAGCACACAGTCACTGAAGTCGGTTTCAGCTGAAGGACCTTGGACAGAGCCGTAGCGCTCCACATTCGTTGTTATAATATTGTGATTAGAGTAATATTTAAACATAACTGCGACATAGCAACTGAATTTCTTAATGAAGTACATGTTGAATAGAAAAAAATATATTAAGAACTTGGCCGCAGATAAAATGTAGGTATATATGGAGTTACACAACGAAAATTTTCCAAAAACCGTTGAACATATACATACTCGTATCATTATTAAGGTAATACTTAAGACTGAGTAGTCATCATTATCATTTTAGCTTCAAATTAAGCAAATTAGATATCGTCTGCTTCCATTTGCGCTGTAAACTGGTTTCTGACAACAAGCAATATAAACGTCGTTATAACTTACATAAAACTTACAACCGCAATATAAATAAAAAGTTAATAAAAGCACACTTTTATTTTGACGCCGATACCAATCGAAGCACGAGCTGTAAATCCACGAGCGGTTGCGCGGAGGATTAATAAATGGTGCGGAATAATAGAAAATGTAATACGAGCATACGCTATCTAAGAGATTCATTTATTGCCGACCTTTAATAAATAACGATACGGAGCTCTGAGTAATGAGGGAGGAATGTATCGTGATCGGGATTACGGAGGTTGCCGGAAAAAAACAAACCGCAACGACGAGCCCGCAGGTAGGCCGTAACCCGACCCACTCGACTCCATCGCGGGGATATTTCCCTTCGAGATTAATAAGCAGGAATGTTTAAACGAACGATAACTTTGAAGCCGTGTAGCTATTGAGATGTGCCGTCCACCGGGTCGCGGCCAAACTCAACGTCAGACGTTTTAATTAAGGACGAGGGGGGTGCGGGCCGAAGGAGGGGATTATCTCTGGTTAATTTGCCGGAAGGTGGACGGCAGTGGTCGTTTTTTGTCGCCGGAGGATTATTCCGGCAATGTCGCTGGGAGTCGGGCTGTCGTCGCGGCCGCAGGTGACCCGCAGGACCGAAAAATGCGGGCGATAAAAGCTTATCACCCGTGACACGGTTACAAAGGATGGAGTTCGTATAATTAATGACAACGAATAGCCATCTTTTATTCGTAATCGTACCTATTAACCATAAATAAAGTTCGACTTTTCACAGCTACACCATAAACATTCTAAACCTGAATTTGGAATACGTGATGAGATTATGTCTACGTCTAATAACTAAGTAATTCGGTTGACATTTAATTAACATACGAGCAAATTAGCTTTGGATTAATGTTGGTAAGATATATTTAGAGTACGTTTAATATTCGGATTTAATTTATATAAATGGCGGCATCACGATGCCGGCGTATCGCTGAATAAATTAAAGAGTCTCATTACAAAGTGGAGTGTATCGATACATCAGGCGGCGGTCGTTTTGCTCGACGTGTGCTGTGCTGCGGGAGTTTCTGATAAAATGAGCAACATTCCTCAAGTCGCAATATATCCGCTGAGACTCGTGATCGTCGTGATTCACTGCAGCTTTGTCTGTATGAGAAAAAACAATGGCTCGGGCCACGATACTTTGTGCTACGGGTCACCCTGATCGCGGCTCGCCCCGCGGACACGACAGCCGCTGACAACACACAACACAGCGACGATAGCAATAGATGCCACCACTAAATATGTACTTGAGAAATGGAAGATGTTAAAACTACTCAATATCTCCGTAGATATCAGTACTCTAAACTCAAAGTTTTAAATATTTAAAGGAATAAATCTTTTGTATCTTACAATACAAGCATGCACTGTTAATATTATTGTATGCATTTGCGATTCTGGTACATGTAAATAATGTAATCCTACTTACATTTATCGAAATACTCTGCAATAACATGGCTACTTTCTAATTCAAATAACTTAGTATTAGTCAAGGCAAGTCAAAATATGTTTCTTGACCTATTAATAGTAACATTATCGGCGGAGCAGATCCATTCCGCTGAATGAGGCGGCGGCCGCGGCGCGGTTTATCATGAGTTTACCGCTCCGCGCTGTGACTTGCATGGGAACGATCCGATTTTATTTCGCTCGCGTTCTCCGCGAAACCTCGCAATATATCTCGCAGCGGGCGCTCGCAACTTTCTGCCGAAAAACCGACCGCGCGTCGATACGACCCAACGTCGCACGAAGCTCGATGCATAATAAATCTTCAGAGTTCAATACACAGTTCAGATTGGGACGTGCGTGTAAATGAGTAATGACCGTGTAAAATTCCCTGTTTATTTTGACAAATAGCGGTGCGGCCGCCGGTGTTGCCGCTTTCCATAATGAGGTTAATCCCGCTCGGAGTGGGGTCACATGAAGCACCCCGTAACGGTTCGTGGAAATTGAACGAGTGACGTGAACCTGAATATTTGTCGGATGCAACGAGTGGCTCGAGATGCGCTCATCAGCGGCATTACACGCCACATTTGCGAATCTGCGAACCGTAAGCGACCACACGCTAGATGGATCTCTCGGGGTCCATTACTGCTCAGCGGCGGCGTTGATGAAAGGCTCGCCTAACTCAATCTTCTTACGCTGCTACGTCTGATACGTTCATTAAAATTACTGATTGTAATTTCTACTTCCTAGTACGATCCAAACTTAGATTTGACCACATTTCCTATCTACACTCTGACGTAAAACGCGAACATCTGTCTAGTAACAAATGTCGTGTACCCATTAACGTAAAATATTAATAATTAGTTACTTAAGTACTAAAATAAATATAACAAATGTAAACAGCATCGAATAACAACATGCCTATGATATCGGATATCCGCAGTCGTGATAAGTAATTAGTCGACAATGAGGTCGTTACTCGCTGGGCTGTTTGCCATTTAAACAGAGTTGTTGATTAGTTAATTACTGGGACTTTTATCTGCTCACAAAAATAGAGGAAAATCCGCAAAGCAATAATTTATTAATATCAGAATGTGGGTAATATGACATAAGAGGCGTGGGCGGCGATAACACAGTGACACAGTGTGCTATCGCTATCGGCAGGACAGCTTGCAACAGCCAGGATGTAAACACTAAATTTAGATACTAGGCCCATTTTATTTAATATCTTTTAATTTTGTTTGTTGCTATGCCTGTGTAACAGTTTTTATCGGTAAGTTTTTGAACTACAATTTTAAATTCGAATTTGGGTATATTTTTATCGGTTACTATATCTGCTTGTATGTACTTTGATTAGTTTCCAGTTTCGACAATAGAGCATCTAATATCCTAGTCTCAAATTTATCTAAATTTTCAATTTTAAGCATGTATTTCTAGGGATGGAAATAAAAAAGAGCAAAAAAGTTATTTGTTTCCAATACAACAATTGAAACTCCATTATAATGTATGAAACTACTTCGAGGGTATTATCACACTACTTCCTAGATGTAGATATATGCATGCAAAACTAAGTATGGTGTACCCTATATAAACTACATATAACATGAGCTATTTTTGAGTACAGTACTCATACACCAGCTATATACGTATTTGGACCCTATGAGTTTCCAAGCTTTTGTTGAATTTTGTTCACACAGTTGTTATAGACATAGGCGTATGTCCGAAAGTGCGTGGAATTGAGACATTTGTGGCGGTCATTAGCACCGCTGTACATGGACCGTGGCGAGTGTTACGTGTAAAGATCTTAATTACTTGTAAACGTTTCACATCGTGGTGGCGGGCAACCTCTGGCCAACTGGTTGGCATCTCTAAACATGGCCCAGTTCGTTTACCTCATAATTACTCGTTAACTGGACACAAACTAATAAAACCTCGTCGTCTCACATTTAACGAGATTTAATCGAGCTCTTGAACCAAATGAACCCGTTTATCTTCTAAATGACGGGATTTATTAGTATATTTTTAATTGCAGGAACAAGTGGCAGGTTCCAGTTGGTGTCAGCTCGGTTACTGAGGGTCAATGTTTATTTTAAGTACCGGTTTAACATAACTGAAATATTTTTTGTATGCCATACTTTGCTTGATATAAAATATCAAGGTCAAGTCCGATTGGGGCACCACGCTCGGACAACCCCGGTTTTGTTCCGTTTTAGATCCGGGAGTCCTCCACGTAGCGCTGATGACGGCCACCGGGAGATTTTAGTCAGTAAAAATCCCACGTAGTCGAGTGTCGCTCTTATGGTACAGGGTACCATTAGAAGGTTTCCTTGTGTCACCAATGTAATTAAACGAAGATGTTAACGATAAATTGATGTTTCTTCAAGACTTCGTACTTCGAAAAAATATGGAAGAAACATGGTACCGTACAAAAATTTTATTTTTAGATTAGGTATGCAATACCCAGAGAATTTTAATTAGAACAGAATATTCCGCTTGAGCAATAAAAATTATATGTGTGTAGCGTCACAGATAAACAAAATAATTTGTCATGGAATTAAAAGCAATTTCTACCTCGGTGGAAAAACGTGTTTGTGGAGTGACTAATGACTAATGAGCGAGCACTGCAGATAGTGATCTATAGCCAATAGACAATTTATATATGATTGGATACATACAAACTCGTTTGCAAAAATTCTGAAGTACAAATAATTTGAGTAAACTGTTTAGTAGATAAAATTATCAATAGCGGACCAGAATGACAACAGTATATTAAGGATCGGAAAGTAGAATCGGAAGGTAGAATCCTTTTTTCGCCTCCTGAGGCATCACCACTACACCTATTTCTTTATTTTATAACAGCAGTGGTCAGTGCTGGTGGGTTCGGTTTGAAGAGTATAGTAAACGACACATACTTATCCGAGGCTTTTCAACTTTGTCCTCAAGAGTACTAACTCTAATCTAATCTAAAAGCTATAAGCAATGCATTTTTGGCTGACCTAGGCGGCTGGCTAGGTAGGTATCTTATCATATCTGGGGTTATTACAGATGCCCATAGGCAGCGGAATCTACTTACCATCACAACTGCATGTTTATTTACTATAACGATGTTCAATAAAACAATTTGCAAATCCTCGTATCCTAAGTTACCTAAGTAATAATCCTATTCCAAAATAAATAACAATTGTATTTACATATTAGGACCGTATCTATGTGCGATTTGATAATACGTTTTCATACGAACTCTACATGAGAGGAGGCAACGTGAGTGCCGACGACCCCGCGGTTTTCCCTCCCCGCCACCGAGGGCAGGAGTCAGCAGAAAATTACCAAGCAAATTGATGGTTGAAGCCCGTCAGCTCGCTCGGACATAATTATACCGCGGATGCGTTTACTGTACAACCCTATTTTTGAAATTCCTACATCATAATACTAGTGTTCTCGTGATGTAGGAAAATGTCATAATTTTAGCCTTTTATTTTACCGCTCTCCTGGGCCAGAACTTACGACGTTTTGTTGCTGAAAGTCAGGAAAATAATGCTGCTTGAATTCTGCACAAAGATTATTATTGTAATAATAATACTAATGTACTCGTATTTCCACTGCAATCGTTTTGCAAACGGACAATACACATGTGGGTAATAAAAGTGTGGGGTGCTCCATTTATCAATTTTCGAAAAGCGCCCCACACTTGTTCCACAATTACTATTTACTGTTCCTTAATTGATTCCTAGATTGAAAATTATATTCTACTATTTAGTTGATTTTATTATAAAAGCGTGTATTTTAGTTTTTTAAACTACATATATTTATTTTATTAATGTTTTGTATTTGTTATAGCGACCACCATTTTGCATCCTCTGTAACTGTACTTTCAAAACTAAAAAGCAATAATTGTTGCAATCTAGAAACTTTCGAACAATCTCGCCTCGAAAATCGTTAATATTGAGGATGTTGATAAGGACAATGGTACAAAATTATTAAATCCGTGTATTGTCATCGGTTTTTGATAATTCTTCAAAATTTTGAATTAAACTGAACGTTCAAAGTGGATGGAAATCGTGTTCAAAGATTCCATTACATACTTACATACATACATACATACAACCCAAGCTAATAAAAGCGTGTTAAATATAAAGTTTTAAAATATAAAATATAAACGAAAATCTTACGCAATATATAACGCAATATATGAAGTATATGTATGTAGGGTCATCAGAATTAAGTGAAATTAAACTGACTAGATATGATATGGTAGTTCTGCGTTCCCGTGATTGCGGCCCGCCGCGGCCCGCTCGTGTTCGCAGCCGGCCGCAGGAAATTACCGCGCAAATTGATGCCCGCGCCATTTGCATACACTCCGGCGGAGTTTCTGGTACACGTACGCGCGGATGTTATATCAAGATTACTTAGCCGCCCTCATTCACATTTCCTGAGCAACACACTATTATCTTTAGTTAGTTTGTACTTTATATACGTCAAATATAATTTTAACTATAGTAGATGAAAGATTAAACGAAATTATTACTTAGCTTTATTTATATCTTGATAGAAGTAGTTAGCGAGCATGCAAACAAGATGTTAAGTGATTTTTATTTGAATAATGAGGTAATACTTATTTCGAATCATAAATTATTCCTAAGGAAATACACAGATTTTAAAATCGTTTCAGATAGGAGTCTTATTTTTGCGGTCGACGCCTTATACTAATAACAGCCAGTCTGTTCACCACGTGTACGTAAAAATGAGTAGCTTATCGTAATGTGGAGCTATACAAGTTTAGTTGAGCGGGTACCTATCAGGCGCCACTTCCGCGCGATAGTGTCTTCCGGCCGCGCGCCCCCGGCGGCCCCCGAGGATGCCCGGCGGCCCCCGGCGCACCCGTGACCTTTAACAGATCAACCCAAATTAGGAAATATCAATACTGTATATTGTAATTAATATAAGTTATAATATACAGTGAGGCATATTTATAATTATTCCAAGGTATAGTTTCGTAATTAAAATCTATTTTATCCAGGCATGTGATGCAACATGTGTAATGTGTGTAATGCTCCAAAAGTAGATCAACAGATTAAGGTTTCAAAAACACCTATGTATATATGTATACCAAAGGGTTCATAAGTAGTTCATAAGTTCAGCTACTTTTAACGCGTTAGTTTCATCTAATTGTGAAATTTTACGATGATTATCTATTTATGATGCTAGAGGTGTTTAGCTACTTATGAACATTTGGTATTTTTGGAATTTTGATCTGCTCATCTACTAATTAAGCTGACTGTACCTACACTTATTCTCGTTAATAATAACTAATATTTCTAATTTCTTGTCAACCTAAGATCGATATTTGACAGTTTCTTCCTCGTACAAATTGTGAAATACGGACATCCATCATACAATTTATCTTGTAAATATGTTATACAAAATCGATGTGAAAATGTTGCGCAGCTAAAAACTGCTATAAAAACATAATTATCACGAAATACATTGATCTAAGATTTTGAAACTAGTGAACCTACGACCTATAAACTTCAATAAACTGACTCAATTTGACTCGTACTTGCGCCATAGGAATACAGTGACAATATATTTTTCAGTTCGCATATTCTACAATAAAACCGAGCTTAATAAGTTTGGTGTGCAGCGGTTTTAATATTTCCCTTTCCTATTACTTAGTAGAATAGTTGCTATATTACCGGAAATTCCATAAAATAATCAAATTATCTATTACACTACTTACAATTACGGTTCACGCCTATCGCTTAAAAAGCCCTTTAAAAGTAGGACAGGGCTGATAAAAGGTTAATTAATAACAACTGATTTTATTTTAACAAAATCTCATACAATTACTGATAATATTCTCAAGAATCGTGCTTATCGAAAAGCCATTAAAACTGTATCGACTAGATCACACGGAGGTATGTGGGCTAATGAGCAGTTCGGGCTACCAGTGTCTGACTGTCTGCCAATAAGTTGATAGATTAGCGGCGATAGGGCCATGTTCCCGCGCCGCTAATCGCTCCATCGCCCTCCGCCCACCGCGCTCGTCACCAGCGGTCAGTGGTACCCAAACTTGCTCAATAGAACAATATTAAAAATCTCAGTACTAACAATACTTGCAAATAAACAGAATTGAATTAAAGTGAAAATTAAATTTAATAAACTTTTAAAATGTACCTACTGTGTAAGTCTCGTGAAAATTGATTGAGCAGGCGCGAAATTTAGATATGAAAGACAAGCCTATATACCTAAGAGTTTATGAAACAACAAATGAGATGTACAAAAACAGTAGAACATTAGATTTTAGATTTAAATTTTATAAGGTGCCAGGAAATATGATGCCTTTTTTCCTTAGTTATTACAAAGTTATGTTTCGTCTAATAAATATAGCAGTTTTCTCAGTAACGAAATTATAGCTATAAAACCTTACTATTTGCTAATTATACTTAAATCCATAATTCAGTGAACCAGTTTAGCAACTCTACATGCACATATATTGCTGCAGTGCGTATAATTCTTCAATTAGTTAGTTGCGTATCGATTTGAAAAAGAATTTATTTACACTTATTTCTTGCTAAGTATGTTTACATTAAATAATTTCATTTTTTTAATCTATATTTGTCAATAATTCGATAGTTTAAAATTGCAACTAAATTAAATTGGAACTGAACCGTGAAGTAATCCCCGAAATTACGTATTCTGTTTTACTTTAAATTTGCGTAAAGTTTGAGACGCGCTGGCATAGCTGACACTTAATTAAGACCTCGTCTCATCAAAGACTGCACCACACGCTGCACCAATAATCCCATGGTATTAATATTTCCCAAGTTATTAATCACCTCGTAAATTATCATTGCTCCCAAAGGTCGAGTCATTTGCTGGTTGAAGGGAATTGATTGGATCCGAAATGATATGGCGATGGAGCCAACGTGTAACTGGTCGGCTGAAGGTTGCGTCGGCGGTTTGATTGTGTCGTCAAAGTCAACTAGTGCAGATAGAGCAGCTTTTTGCCACCATCATACGATCATAGATGACTTAAAAGTAATCTATACGTTCGAAATAACTTAGTTTGGTATTTTATAACTAGCATAGCTCAGAAGTCACTATAGCGATCGAAATTACACGCATAGTACCATAGATTAGTAAAGATTACTCACTCCTAACAAGAAAAAGTACCCAGTTTTGGGAATTGAAATAGTTGCGTAAAAAAGTTTTGCCACGTCTCCGTGCTAAAATGTCCCTAAAATATTTGAAATAATTATTTATTTACTATGTAAATTACGCAATATTAGTTATTTATTCGTGAATTTTCTCTAAAAATGTTTTTATTTGTCAAAAATTAAAAAAACGAATTTACTAATAAGCCGTTTGTGGCTTCATTCAATTTCAAGGCGGCGAAGTATCTTTACTAATCTATGCATAGTACAGAAAAAAATAATTTAAGACTAAGTATATTTTGTTCTTTACCTTTACGGTCTCGATTGTATAAAATTTAAAAGTGTAACCTCGGTTAATTTCCTTGTGGTATCCTTAGTACTCGTATTTATGTGTTACGTGTAACTGTAGTGTTATAACTGTATAGTTCTGCTTACACTTATTTAAACGCTCACATACATTGCAGCTTGTTCTTGAATAGTAATAATTTATCTGTGATCAATTTTCTTAATGCCTTCAGGCTGCCGAAGTATTCCAATCAGGCTTTTAAACATAAGCCTGGGTAAACACTCGGGCTTTGTATTAAGATAAAACTCGTTCCAAATTTTCATTCCAAGGTCGTAATGCAGAAAATATTGATAACATAAATGCGATAAAAAGGTACTAAAACGAGAGCCTGAGAAAATGCTCTCGAGTAAGTGATAATGTTATCGCCACAGGAAATGGACGATCATATAATTTTTATTTTCTTATCACCTTTTAGTCATTTACGTTACCGTTACAAAAGACAAACGTTTTTTCGCTTAACATTTTTTTGCTTAAAAATTTTAGAATTAAAAAAAAGTGGATGTCTCGTGCTTTTTTCTGTGAAAACGTATTACCACACTGTTCAAATAGCAGCACTTAACACTGCTGCTGTTATTGGTACATAAACACACTGTTACATATATTTTAGAATAATTATATCTCATGTAAATTAGTGATTACATCACAATAATTTCAAAGACAACACTTTATCAGTTTAAATCTTGCACAGTAATGGATGACTCTGAAACTGATGGTAAGTACCCATGAGTAAAATGTCATTCACCAGTGAGACGCTATGTTTTGTAACAAGGAGCTTGGGCTGTGTTTATACTAGAACATTTATTCTAGATCTACATTATAATCATAATCTTTATTGCATCATGCAGTATTGCTTATTCTGTTTGATGTTACTTTACTACTTATTCTGTTTTATTTTTTAAAAAGTGCAGTAGAAAATGAAAATGAAACTAGTAACAACAAAATAATAAATTTCAAATGTCTACCTATTTACTAAACTCATAGGCTATGTTTACACATATAGGCAATTATTTGCACGAGGAAAAGGATAAATTCAATTTGAATATCGAGGTATCGTGTCGTTCTGCATACAGCTTAGTCTATTACGTGGATAACAATCGCATGTCACACTAATGTGCAGGCACCTACCGCTTGCAAATCGCCCGTGTTCGTGATGTTTCTATTGCATTAGGATTGATATTAATTATCTCTCTAAAAAGATAACATTGCGCTGTTTCATATCTAATTTAAGTTTATTACAAATATAATGTGATCTACTATTATCTATATGTATGTAGACGTACATACAAGCATTTGCCGTATTTATTGTATTAAGAATTCGATTTTTCACTTCTTTATAATCATAAGTTAATGAATACTTATATAGTCTTAAACTTTATATATTTTTTTTATAATATAGGACACGGCCACAGGTGCGCCGTAACTCCTGAGGATCTAGCTGGAACGCCTCAGAAAAGTATGTCTCCCTTACCACACCCTTCACACACACACACAGCAACGTTTACACTGTTGTTATACGACCTACGTTCTACGACCTTCAACGTGTCATACAATATTAATTGTGATCATCTGTCTAATTCATACTTGGAGGCATTTTCTTCATAATCAGAGACAGTCAAACTATGAGAACGGGCTTAATTTTACTACCTTGGGAAAACTTCTTCCACATTTGTACGAGAGCTATGATGACGAACAACATTTTTACTACCACAAAAACTATACCACGTGGGCGGGGCGGTAGCGCGATATTATGCGGTTCTCGCAAAAAAAATCCCTCACAGCTTACAGCGATGGCTGCGACATTACTGCGTAAAAAATATTTACCAAGTGCGAGTCAAATTCGCACAAGGCGGGTTCAGTTTTTCATATTTTTCTTGATTTTTACCGACTTCAAAAAGGAGGTGGTTATCAATTCGGCCGGTATCTTTTTTCTTATTTTTTTATGTATGTACACGAATTACTCCGCCGTTAGTGGACCGATTTTAATAATTCTTTTTTTTATGTTCTTTGTCATAGCAACTATATGAGTAAATGCATTTTGAAAATTTGAATTATCTACTTATTACGGCTCAATAGATAAAGCGAAAACTGCTGCAAAATAGCAGTTTCTTGTGTGAGGACCACATTTTATAATCAACTTTGTACTTTTTATTATTTGTTCTCATAGCGGCCACCGTTTTACATACTCTGTAAACAGTTCAGGAGTCTCTCTCTTACGGTTTAAGAAAAAGAGCCCTGTGACAGAATGACACGCGGATAGATGGACAGATAGATAAATAACGGAGGGTTAGTAATAGGGTTGCGTTTTTACCCTCTGGATACGGAACCCTAAAAACTGCACAATGTGCGAGTGGGCGCACAATGAGCTTTATCACCTCGGTTTTTCTGGTGGAGGCCTGATGGCGTATTGTCCTCCGCGGTAGATGGTGAAGACAACTAACGATGTAAAATGGCCACTTAAGCCTGTAGTTACATGCGTGGTAATCTGTTATTGTTCAAAACATGATAAAAACAAGTTGTAAATTCATGTAATGCTCAATGTTAGGTACATTAGGGATCGAACAAAATGGGAATGTGCGAAAGATCTTTATTGAGTTACTTAGTTTTTTTTCTAAGAACAACAAGTAGGTAGGTAATTAGTAAGGAACAGACATTTCGGACAGACCTTGAGCCGTTTCGGCATAGTTCTTAATACAACCCTTGGCCTACATATCTCTCACAAATAGTAGGTAATATTAACATAATTATATTTTTTGTAACTTCAAATATCCATGGTGGCAATGGCATCTTATTAACTTTACTCGTCAGATGGTCTATATGCTTCTTTGATGTAATTCGTTAAAAAATATCTTAATAAAAGGTGCACATGCAAATTAATATTGACACATAGAACCTACTTATCTAATGTCAAAATAAAATTATATCAACTGAAAATCAAATGAATCACAGCAATGTACCTGAAGCTTAGATCTAAGTAGAAAACTACAAAAAAACTATTAAAGACGCGGTTACTTTGGGCAAACGGATGAGAGTTTAATGACTTTAACTCTTGTAGGTAAAAACTTAAGTACGTGCGCATGCGCAACCACATCAGAAGATGCTTTTAATCTACCATTTCCATGTTGTGGTTATTTGGTGCAAAAAGCAAGTCTTTATTTAACTGTTAAAGGTACGTAGCATAAAATCGGTCAGTGGAATTACGAAGCGTACATGTGGCCCATTATCTAATTGTATACAATCTACAATATATTACGATGATAATCCAATTTTATTTATCTTTTTAGTTGATGTAAAAATATTTTAATAATTTACTATTGTACAGTAGTTATTGTAAAATATATAATTTTGACTAATTATAATGATCTAATTAGTTTTAAGATAGTATTGTTTATCATTAAAAATAATATGTTTGGACCACATATTATTTTTTACGTTGTTTCCTTTATTTTTCCGTCTTAGTGGCAGTGATCGTTTATCTGGTGTTAAAAACTCAATTATAAGAAAATTGAAAAATCATTTGAATTATTTGACGATTAACTAGATTTTGCCTCGTTTAAGACTTAAATAGCAAAGCGTTTTGTGTGAGCGGTGGCAAACAATGCCCGCGGTGGCCGAGCACCTCCCACCGCAACCAATAACGCTGCCGCCACAGATCGCCTGCAATGTAACAACCATTGATGATTTTATAACCACAACAGAACTCGCCGACACTAAAATATTCTACAGCCATAGCACCATACTAGAATTCATATCGTCGTGGATACTTTGCGGCGACCCATTTGGCGAAGCCGTCACCGTATCTGACATGCAGTGGGTTTCAGGTTCGATCTTCGGCCAAAAATATATCTAAAAATGATTAGTTAAGATTTCTGTCGTGGGTTAGAATCTTTATGTCTCCGTTTTTGTGTATGCCCATGATATCTTCAACAAAGGAAAAATCCTAGTATGAGTTTAGAAAGCGTTATATAATATTTGGAAACAAAGCATTATTTTACATCCGTGTTCTGGATTCGTGAGCGTCTACTACACAGTCGCCTATTGTATGGCCATTAATATGAAATATAAAAAATAAATAGTCGGGTTATGCTTCACGATTATTGCCCATGGTTTAGTTCGAGTTATTCCTGTCGGTAAACAATAGCGGCGGTTTACGAGTCCACTACGGCCAATGAGCTTGCACACAACACAACCTTGTATATTACACTACATGACATATTTTGTAAAACAGAAGAAGATGCATTCGGTTGATTACATGAGAGAACAGTACCCTTAGTAAGTTAAGTAAGTTTCTAAGTTTTTTACAAAAATGATTGTTTTGGTATTTGTTTACGTATTTGCCCATACATTTCCAATCAGCGCCCCTAGCGGATTGTATCAGAACTGATTGGAAATCTATGGGAAATGCGTAAACAAAAACAAAAACAGTCATTTTTGTCAAAACGAACAATATTAATAAACTCTAAATAAGATTGAAGAACTGCCCGAGGTCGGTCATAAATGCTTTGCTTCCCGTGAATCCCTTGTGATGGTGACGTTTCGGTTTCGAAACGATACTTCTATCACCAAAGGTTTCGCCAAAATGTCGTCCCTTAAACCCTGACATATGCCTTCGGGACACCACTAGACCGTCAAACTACCACGCAAGTACACACCACGCCGCTATAGGCCTCGCCGCCATACGTTAAACTACCGCTAGTCAGCTACACCACGCCGCCATACGCTACACTACCATTAGTCCGCTACGCCATACGCTAGACTATAACTAGTCCGCTACTCCACACGCCACACTACCACTAGTCCGCTGCTCCACACGCCACACTACCACTAGTCCGCTACGCCACACGCTACACTACCACACTGCCACAAGCTCACTACGCTACGCCGCCACACCGCGACGCTACGATGGCAATTGCGAACAATTACCTTTACGATCGCGACCGAGCTCTACCGTACATTCCACAGAGTACCACAACATGCCACGATATGAGCTTACGAGTGTGCGGTTACTTCAAATCGGTTATGAAAGGGATTACTTTAAGGGCAAGTTTTTTTGATTATACATAATGCGTAAGTAGGCACTGTAGCTTTATATAATTTTACGTAGTATGATAGATATAGCTATTTTAGTTGGTTTTATTTTCTTTGTATACTTGTTTAAATTTTGCCTTCTCACAGAAAAAACAGTACCTCGTAATTATGATGATAATACAATATAGGTACAACACATATGTACCTACACACACACTTCAGCCCGTCCATCATAATCACGCCCGTCATACAGCACAAATAATTAAAAAAATATAGATGGTTTTGGGAGATGAAATCAATTCTGGCACTTAGACAACGCTCAGAACACGTCACAACATTTCCCATTACCACATGAGTAAATGTTTGTAAGGTGTTATCGCGACTTTCTACGGCTCATGAAGTGCAGATACGGCCGGCATCCCAATCAGTCGGCGTGCTCGATCGTCTATTGTTTTCATATAGTGCCGCCACGCAGATGTCCCGATCACATTCAACTGTCACGG
Organism: Epargyreus clarus; assembly: GCF_041222505.1. Classification (NCBI taxonomy): domain Eukaryota; kingdom Metazoa; phylum Arthropoda; class Insecta; order Lepidoptera; family Hesperiidae; genus Epargyreus; species Epargyreus clarus. Next base: position 87,988 of record NW_027332214.1, read on the forward strand.
CGGACAAACGCGGCTTATCGGCTGGCTACACGCATTTGGCCTAATGTGTGCGATACCATCTCCATGAGGGGGACCAGGTGTCGTGAAAATGAGAGACTTATCACCAGATAATTTATTTATAAGTGGCAGAACCATCGGAGTACGAACTAGGAGGTACCATTGCCGTACCTATTTCTGGCGTGAAGCAGTAGCAGATGGAGACATGGAGGCAACTGACTTACTCAGGTGGTGCCTTCATGCTCGTACGTTAATTCAATATTATAAAAATAGGTTTTATGTATCTAGTACGATTGTCATAAGCCTAGTTTTAGGAGGCAGGTGCCATAGTATTATCAGACAATAAGAAATATCAATAAATCTACTTTACCATGATCATTAAATCACGGAAAACGGAAACAGAACGGAAATTAAAACGGTAACGTTTAATGTGTTTTAGATCAAAGAAAGTGCTTCGTTTAGTTATTGTTTGACGGTTTATTTTTTTCATTGGTGTCGTAAACTATTACAACATGTTATTTTAATGCTTAATTCCGTCCGTAAAAATAAAGTAAAAATAAGTATTTTATTATATTTTGTGGATATTTAAAGATTTTGTAAGTGACCCAAAAATTTTGTCCCTGTAATTGGTGAGCCTCATGTAAACACGTGTGGGAGCAATCTGTGTATCTCCGCATCTCGTACGAACATTATTGCTGTTTACATGCAACAACTACTTGACGTAACATAATGTTTTATCCGTCACAGGCGTGTCCGTGAAACGATTTTCAATGTAATCCTTAACTTTCTTAAATCTTGTTGGGATGAACTAAGTTAAAAGAATAACATTTGTTACATGTGAATATATTAGAAAAATAAATGTATAGTATTAAAGTGTGGAATAACACCGCAATTTCTGTAGCACAAGTATTCATTTCTTATTAAAATTTAATTAGTATATTACGTTCCGCGTGGTGGAGTAAAATCCATATCGATCTACACACAGTAGGTTCCCGGTTTGATACCCAGCTAGTCAGATATACAAGATACAATACAATACAATAATTCTTTATTGCACACCAAAGACACAATGAAATAAACAACAATAATAAATAATTAAGATAATAGGGTAATAGGTAATATTGACATTCGTTAATTCGTAATAGCAATAACACCGCATCTTCATATTTATGTTTTCTCTATGACAACATTTTAAAATATTAACTCTGTACTTATAACAAAGTTACATTTTATAAACATAAAACTGCATTATTTATACAGACTTACAATTAATCCTTTACAGTGCAGCATTATTATGAACAACTAATAACTAACCTATACTTAATAATCACACGTTAATAAGCGTAATAACAGGGACATGTGGACTACATAATAAACCATATGTGAATGCGGAATACCCGACACGGAAGGCGACCGCGTCCCGAGAGTTATTTCTGATTTGTGATCGATAATCACGACTAACGACGTACTTGTGGAACAACAATTAACACAATTGTCTGCATTCTTCTCGTAATCTATAAAAAGTTGTCGACATGAAAACATAATTATTCGGTGCGTTATATATTAAATTGAATTCTAAGCTAAGGTTTATGCGCATTATTCAAACAATGTTTTGATTTATTTACTCCATACCTTCTGCTGCGAATACCAAGTAGTGACTAATGAACTGTGTTCTTATACAAATCGTTTGTATGATTGATTTAAGGTTGACATTACTTCTGATATAAGCTAAAATTTCATGAACTTTTCCTTTGCGACATACGAATACAAAAATATTTTCTTGGTGTTACAAGTGTACATAAAATACCTCTGGTTTGGGCTGCAGGGCTTGCTAAAGAATGAGCCATATATATCATGCCCTCTAGAAACTTTACCTTCCACAGTCGAGTAAAAATAGTAAAATGGTTGCAAGATAAATACAACACCGAATTCATTATCTGTTAATTGAGAACTCAAGTAGATAAAGTGAGCAAATCGATACCGTGTAGAAAATTTTATTTATTGCTTTTATTATTTAATCATGCATCCGTCTCTAAAAATGTACGACCTAACTATTTCAAGAATCGTTAATCGTTTATATTCTATAAATATTTACTGGAAAATGTAATTTTGTGATCATTAAAACTTGTAAGCAAATGCCTGACATGCAGGAAATTCCGAAGCTTCTCAATTCCAATGCATACTGGAGAGAATTTTGTTTACAGTCCACGGAAATACTTTAGTTAAACTTCTTGACCGAGGAATGTACCAGCTTCCACTTAAATATTTTTCTCCGGCGATAGCTAATCATCGTAAAACTGAGCGCGTAAGCCGTAAACGTTCGCGCAGTTATTTCCTCGTGGTTTATAGAAGCGAGCAGCGCGGGACCGTCGTCACAGAGCAGACATGCCACTTTTAGTATCGAGCGACTTGCGTTTTGGCTATTGCGTCGATACTGCAGCAAGTTTTGTCGACTGACTGCGTTGTGTCGCGGCATCGAACACGTGTTTTTAGCTAATGTTTAGCGCGTTGTTACGTAGAGTTACTATTACTACGAAGAGCAATAAAGAATTTAAATTTGAATATGAGTTTAGTTGCTGCACTGAGTCAAAAGTAGCTGCGACAGGCGCATAAGTTGTGCTGGGTGTAGCGTTTGGTGATTGGTGTGCCGGCGACCACTGTGAATGCTCTGCTGTCTAACGCGCAGATGATTCCGCGTTCGCTCCCCGGCCAGATATCTAAATTAACAATTTAGATTTCTGTTATAGCCTGGGTATTCGTAGGTGTACATGACACCCACAACACAGAAAGTGTTAGTTTCGGGCTGAAAGTGTCGAAGCACAGACCTTCCAAAAAGCAGCTAAATAGTACATTTCACTAAAAGTAGCATGTCTGCTAATACCCTTACTATTGGTTACTTGTATTGGTTATCCACAAAATGGTTATGCGTTAATTGCTCTATCTCACAGTTCGTGTTCGGTAATGGTTATAATCAATAGGGCGTGTAAACTATAGGCTTTATTTAGTAAAGACAAATAGTAATCCATAAACGTTTTATTCTAGTTTTTATAGCAGCATTAAATTTTAATTGAAGTTATATTTTGTAAAATGTATAAACAGACATTAAATATTATTTTTTAAAGGCGTGTAAGCCTACATTTAATCTTTATTAAGTTTTGTTTTTAGAGAACTTTAAAGTACACAGTAAAAAGGTAGTGCAAATGTGTAATCCTTTACTATTCCTTTTTATTAAAAACTACTTCATGAAAATTTTGTAAATATTAATTCTGGATTGTCTAATATTAAATAGAAAACATATGCGTTAAGATACCGTTCATGAGTAATATTCATAACACGATGCGTTGTTTGAGCGTATCGTAATATGAAGAGAGGGCTGGCGCGGCGGGCGGTCGGCGGTTGAGAGAACGTCCTCGTACTAACAGTTCATTTTGAACTCACATGGCCCCCTTTGCAAATACAAATAAATTTTGAAATATCCATTGGGGTTTCTTCGTTATACTTGTAGTGCGAAATCATTTACGAAAAAGCCTTAAAGATATAAATGTATTGATTGGTGCAATTATTGTAGAGTAACAATATTTTCGCATTAAATATTTAAATTTAAAGAATCGTTGTTGAACGAAACACTAAATATTTAATCAAACACTTATTATAATGTAAACTCAAGAGAATTAACAAATTAAGCAATACATTTTTCAACATTATTTTTTCATTTATTTCAACTGTCTGTTGCAATCATTTAGCAAAGTAACACAATGTTATAGATTATTTATTTATTAATTCCTAGTACGATAACGTTACGTAATATGGACGAAGAGGCTCTAACCCGTCGAGGGCCGATGGATCCCGCGCCGCACAAAAACCAGCCGCCCCGCAACCTGTCGCACACCAGCGGCACACCAGCACACCGACACGCCAGCAACACACGTGCAGGGTTGCAAGTTGGTGAAATTGTCGATATTTATATCGAAGACATCGATAACGGAAAATAAAAAAAGGCTATAATCGATAATTATTTTTTTTAACAAAATATATAAAAAGAGGACTTTTTGCCTACGAATATCAGAGTCACCGACCTAGTAGTGCATTGCTTTATAATTTTTCCAAATTCGATATATATTGATAATTAAAAAATCTGTAAAATATGCCAATAAGAGTACTTTTTGTTTCCCCGAATTATGGAGTATATGTATTATTGTATTGCTTTAAAAAATTGTAAAGTGAACCAAGTGGAAACATAAAATAATTTATCTATTTCTCTAACAATATAATTTTTTCTCGATTTGATAATATCATAACGGCGATGGTACAACAAGAATAAAAGTATCGATATAATCGTCCTTTCAATATATCGTTGCATCGCTACACACATGAACACACGCCGCTAAATTAACCACAAATTGAGTGTGTGATTTAAGGCTCTCGAGCTTCCCGGTGATTGCGCTCTACATTATTGCTTACCGAAAATCGGTGCGAGCAATTTAACGTAATGATTTTAACTTCACATGAACTAATATATTTATTATGTATTTCGTTTAAGCTATAAACCAGTGATTTGATAATAAAGTCAGTGTCAGTATAATAAAATACAATAATGAAAAACTTTACCATAGCGTTTATAGTGTCAAAAATAGTCAAAAATAGTTACAAAAGCGTCAATTATAGAGCAAATAATAATGTATATAGATAAGAGAATTTACTAAGTTTAAAAACTATTGAGCCACTCTGTTATCATTGTATTATAATGGAATTGTACGGATTTAACGCAGAAATCAGATATTCCAGATCTAAATCATATGTCTAAATTTATTTATTTTCTAAAGGGTTTCAACTTCGACATTCCCAGATTGGAGCGAGGTAGGCTGGGAGCGGCACCTGCGGGGGCGTCGACCCGACGGGTGCAGGCCCGACGCGCGACCGCCGGCCGGCTGCCAGACGACCGCCGCCAGGCAAACTCTACTGTCTTAACAGTAGATTTGTGATTTTTATTTGCATCCCTACTTTATTGTTTTAATCCTCATTTTACTGTTATATCGTGGCACCTAATATTTACCACTAAATTGTTTTTCGTACGTATAACCTTTTTTCCGCCGACTAATACAAATTTCAGACATCATTTAGTCCAGCGCCCCTAGCAGACTGTATCACAAACGATTGGAAAGCTATGGGAAATTCGTAAACAAATACAAAAACAGTAATTTTAATAAAAACGTAAAAACTCATACCTACTAAGGGTACTGTCATTTTTATGGTCGTTTACAAAGATTTTATGTAAATTTTATAAAATTTACTGTTTTTAAAAACAATTTACTGCTGTTTAGTTCGGAAGGGTTGGCATCACTGCCCGAAGGCCTGACGACCCACCAACCCGCCGTCCGACACGCGAGCGCCCGAGGTTATGGAACAAGTGATGGACCCATCTGAGAGTTTTGTATCTGCGATCATCGTTCGCATACAATGACGTGTGTTTGAAGGAGGTTCAGGTTTCCAGTACACCCGTAATTAAGTATAATGATTCTCAATTCAATAAATTAATTCGTTTATAACAATTATAATAATGAAGTACTAATACAGATATCAAAAAGATTCATAATTTAATTAATGTGCAATTATTAAGACCCAAAACAAACATAACAATTTGTTGTTCAATAACTAAATTAATAACTTAATTGTTTAATGAATATTTTTAGTTATTGAAAGAACATTAATTAGGTATGTCCATTCAATATATTCATATTAAGTCAATTATATCAGAATTATGTTTACAATAGCTATGAAGATGAGATCAGCCGTGGCTTCTAACCCGTTTACGTGTAAAAAGTTAAACGCATACCGTTTCTTGTGACGCTGCACGTCCTAAATTGTAATTCGTGCCCCAAATAGAGTATAATTAAATAGATTTTTTGTGTAATAATTTAATAAATTAAGTTTGGAGCGCGGCGTGACGCGGCACATCGCGGCGCTGAAATTTAATTTGTTCCTCTTTGTGGCGCGGGAACACCTCGCCCGGCGTGTAATCGAATTTATTAGCTGCGAGCGGCGACCGGCGACCGCGTCCGGCCATAGGCGGCGTAGGCGCGGAACCGCGGGCTCGCCGCGGACATAGCCTGTTGATCTCTGATCGTAATCCTCTGTCGACTTACATAAGCAGAGAACCCTATTTCGAAGTTTCCTTACTGCTTTTAATTACGAATTGAATGACATTTATTTTACGATATAATTATTTAGGTAGGTACAGGCTAATTTTAATATATGCTAGCGGCCTAATTTTGTTTTGTTAGACATAGACAGACAATCAAACTATGTTTTATAATGTATTTTGTTTCTATAAAACTTCCTGGACCCTGGTTTCGTTATTTTCCATTAAAACATAATATGAGAGTAGAGTTCTTGTTAATCTAAATATGGTAGGCTAGAATAATCGAATAGTCAACTTAGAAAAATAATTCGAGTTACGCAAGGAGTAGAGGGGCTACAGTGAAGGGGGTAAATGAGCTCGAAGGGCACAAAAACATCGCCTTTGTGTCCTTAACAACGCATTCCCGCGCTACCGCCGAACGTATCATCAATTCAATTAGTCGCTCACAGAGGGTTCTCGCATCACAAATATCTTCGAGTCACAATTCGTCGTTTCCTGCGGGGTAGTTGTTAGCTACAGATTTTTTGTTGAAATAGTGACCATTTGATGACGTGGTGATATGTTTTGTGACGTGATTTAATTTTGGAAAATATCCCTTTTTGTTGTATGGTAAATTTTAAACCTCAATATGTTGAGATTTCCCCTGAAGATCTCAAAATGTTCATGGGAAGCAGTAACCACTTACCATTAGTTAGACTGCATGTTTATTCGCTATATCAATTTTATAAAAAAATATCTTGAATTATTAGTAACTTCAGTTGATGCTTGTAACTTTTATTTGATCCTGCTAACTCTTCTTTCCCTGTCTTACGTAGTTCATGTCCGGTAGCCAACTTCTAAGGGCTAATATGAATGCGCAGATCAATCTAAAAGGCACAGAGAACATTGTCCATTATTGTAATCTAAGTGTCTACTCAAAACATAGTGCATCAAGACATGTACCTATATACAAACATTTATACATATGTATTGTTAATCCCGTTACGGACAGCCGACGGCCCGGGACTCACAAACAGATCGCCAGATAAGCCGAGATGCATCGCTGGCTCTCACATACCGCTATACGTTTTATTTACAGTACATAATTATAAATTAAACTATTACATTTTAATGGGATTTACAGCAGGTCGTTACAGACTTAGTTACTTTACAGCAATGACACTGCGATGGTCATAATGTATCCTAACGAGCTGGGTTACGGTTAAGCTACTAAGGTCATGACCGTCCCACACATACATTTTTGTAAAGTATTTGTTTATTTTCTAAGAAGAGTCAAACACCTTTTTAGACAGTACTTTAATCGAGTGCATTTCGGGTCCACAACCCTGGTAGCTGCCTCTACACCCCTAGTTAGGCATGAACCTGTCATTAACGTCAATACTTAACAAGCGCACGTACTATAATAAGACGTTTAAAGAAGCGAAGAAAACGGAACGTCACAAGGATATCTAAAATAAAATAATTTATTTTTCTAGATTCCGGGACGGAATCCCTTATAGTCATAAAACGCGACTGAAACTAGCAGGTTGCACAATAAAAATCGTTACAAAACCCCTGTGGAGATGAATTGCACCTAAATTTTTAACCACCAACGTGGTTCTCATCGATTTCATTAATGCAATTAAACGCGTTAACGCGTGCGTGGCGGCGCGTGACGTCACGCCACCGGCGTCGCTCGCGGCTCAGACAGCGTCACGAAATGCCCCCGACGCTAAAGGTAAGGACTCCACGACATTATACCGATATTAGGTTGTAACTTGATTCATTGTCACAATGAAATCAGTAAGCGAAAAACGACATTTTACGTAAGTTTTTTTTTATAATATTGGACGAGTATGCCATCCACCTGATGATAAGGCTACTACTATGATGGCTACTGCCGCCCATGGACATCTGTTATCAACCCCAGATATTCTTACTTGAGGTCGGCCACAGATGCGTCGCCACTCCTGAGGACTAAACTGGAACGCCTCGGAAAAGTATACATCCCTTACGAAGGAAAGAAAAAAAAAAACAAACGTCCACCAAATAAAAGGTAAAATCTTTTTGTATTCCTATGAAGAGCCCCTTATGTTCATAACTATGCTGCAGCCTTAGAAAAAAAAACTATTTTCACTTAAAATAAAAGCATCTTACATCTGCCATCTTGATTTTTTACTTAATCTATCTAACAACACTTGGGTTTTATCAAGTGTACGTACCTATAGATAGGTACTTAATATAAATTGCTTAATTATGTCATTGCCAAAAAAGGGGAGAGAGGTATTTAATTAAGGTTGCAGGTTCAGGAGGTGATTTGATGTTAATGCTATTTATAGTTAAATACAAATGTAAATGATACAAGAAAACATTTAATACCACGAGATAATAACTTATGTTTCTTGAACTGGTAAAAAATCGCCCGTTAGTAGTTTACCTCCGGCAAGGCAGCACGTCGTACTGCCTGTTGCATGCGACTAATGAAATGATCAGTTACAAAACGACAATTGTTTATTAAAAGGTGTTGGTATTTTACGATACTACAATGTTTACCTAGTCATGTGAGCCATTTGAAATAGATATTTTAATTAATGTATAAGTATTGAGAACACTTTAGCTTGATATCTTTTACCTAACCAAATTATAAATCCTACACCGAACAAATTTTCTTTTAAGCCTGTTTAAAACGAACGTTCCTATAGTATTCTTTCGTCTTTTCGATCTTGTTACTGCATCAGTTCTTTTTTATCGGACACGCCGAAAACTAAACTTGGCTCCGTTCTACATTTTGTTTGAGGGCTGGTACTTAGGATATGTTTATGACGTGTAATGTTATATGCCACCAATTAGAGTTGGTGCTACAAACTGTAAATTTTAATAAAGCAACGACTAAAGCTACTTGGTCCAAGGAGAGCCTAAGGGAATCTCACAACGGAAGCACCGGTGCGCTTGTTTCGGGACCTCGAATCTTCCCTATATGCTTGGGAGACCATTTGGGTTTTAGTAAGTAAGCATTTCACATAAGCCGATCTTTCCCCCAAAACGTCTTTTGAAGATTTCTCCTTCGATACCAAAAAAGATATGCGGCGAATTGTATAGCATTCTATATCTATGTCCAACACCGATTTATGTGAACGGAATGGAAGCCGAGCAACTGTAAGTGTCGCTGGCAACAGATCTATCGGGCCGTTTAGGGTGCCTGCGTAATTTGAGCGCATTCCGGCCGCCAGATATGATATCGGCATTGTGCTGCAGTTCCCAGCGGCCGCGTGGCGCACCGTGGCACAATGTGGCACAATGCGACACCCGTCCTTACGACAGCACTTGAAGAATTTATAGGCTGCATGAGACCTGCCGCTTATGGAAACACTAGAATTGCCAGTTTTGTAGTTGGCGTTGGAATGACATTGTAGAAGTACTTTTAAATTATCTTACGAGTACGTTAGTTGCCATCATACTGTTAGCCCAATGACGAAAATTATGAAATTGATTTAACGTTTTATCCAGACCTATTATAAAAGTGTTTTTTGTAACTTAGATAATTAAACCAAGTTTGTAATAAGTAAAGGCCTAAACTTATTTGGTTCTATGTGATATATCCAATACTTCAGATACGGTTTTGAACGACAATCTTAATTATCTTTATGCTTAATTACTTGCAATTGCAATCTTGGGAAGTAGGTCTCATAATCTTTGTGTCAGATGCAACATCACCAGGAAGTGGCAGAGGGGCTAAAGATCTTATATAAATATGGGAACCCTAGGCGAGGCCATATCTAGTGATCAATAGGCTCCATTAGCGGCGGGCCACGGTGACGTCGGAAGCCGATACCATCTTATCGTGTCCCGCCATATTAAAATGTAAATGAACCGGCTATCGATACATCGATACAAGCTAATTTAATTAAGCAGCGCCACCTGCGCGTGGCACGCTCCACGTCATAACACAAAAAGTAGTGCAAGTAACGCAATAAGCGAGCAAATCGGGCGGATAATCGCATGATGCGTTAATTAGTCGCAGAAAAAACGCGGCGCCGGCGGCGGCCAGCGGCCAGTGCTCGCCCGAGCGCACTGGCGCGCGTAAACGCGCTTATTTATACACTGACGGTCTGCTTTTATAATATGTACTTAATTTCAGTATAATCTGATCTTCTTTAAAACAGCGGTACTCGTATATCAAAAAATGGCAGTATCCGTACATATGTGTAATGTAGAAATGTTCTCAATATAGACACAGTATATCTCCGCTAGTCATCAGGCGGAGGCTTTATCGCGAGGCTAAGCTGCTTGACTGCTTTCGTCTCGGATTAACTGCTATGGCCGGGACTGACTGTTTTACGTGCTTTCCGAACTACGTTTATATTGCATTCCTCGCGTCAACTCGCTGATGAGTTGTCTTCAAGAACATAGTACTAGTGCTATTATGTGAAGGTCGGGTAGCGGCTGAAGGACTCTAGTGGTTACAAAACTATATAACTTCGTACTATGTGTACGCTGTCATGTCTTCTTTGTGTTTGACGGATGTATTAACGAAAATATACCTTAACGTCTCACTTTTACCAAGATCCATTTGTGATGGATCTTAGATAAGACTTATGTTCTATTTGGTGTCAATAACAGATGTCCGTGGACAGCAATGATTACTTATTATAAAGTGAAATTAAAACGAATGTGAGCCAATACGCGATCGAGTTATATGTACGAGTATGATGATAAGTATAGTATTATTACCTTCTAGTAGTATTTCCTTCTAATAGGGCACTATGTATTTATTGATATTCCTTGTAATCATCATAAAATAGTGTCGTCAAAATTATTTTCGTTATTTCAAATATCGGAGATCGATCGTCGTCGGACGATTAAAAAAAATAGTATTAAGTAGAAAGTATAATAATATAAGTTAGTAGATAGTTGTAGATAATCACAAGTAAAAAATGGACTTCAATTTATTTATGTGTATGAGTGGGCTTAAATCAGGTTTCTTTTCGATGGAAATAAGTATGACAGTAGCGTTAATCACTGACTGCTCGCAGGCAAATGTAATAAATAGTTTGTAAAATCTAATTAACTTGTCGTTTTGCGACAAGTTTCCGAGCAATTGCGAATCAATTATTCGTATAATTTCCAGCTGCCAGGGATTTGTCAATCAACGGGTAACCTATTCTAAATCAAATTACGTGAGTGTGGGCTAGGTGGTCTAAAATAAGACTAGCTTGCGGCTGAGACCGGGCCCGCCATTCGCCACGGATGTGAGGCGGCGTGTTCACAGGTTGTCACAGTTTTTGCCGCTCGCAATCACATAGCGAAAATATGGTAATCGGTCTTAAGTACTAAACCTGAACATTTAAAACAGGCAGTGAACTTTGAACAAAGCTGGTGGATATGTTTTGATTTCTGAATGATAATTGGATTTTTTGTAAGAAGTGTGACAAAAGTGGACATGCATTGATCCTATATTGAGTGGTCATTGCTTTTCTGGTATTTGCTGTTACCAACGGTAAATAAATGTCTCTTAATTTTTCCTTAATGTTTCCTTCAAGGTAGGTCCACTTAAATAGATTATTTGTACATTTATCACTTAGAAGTCTAGAAAGCTCCTGTTTATTGTACCATATCGGTACGATAGATAACCGACCATTTTACGTAAATCATATTTCTGTAAGAAGTCATGAGAGTAGGTTCGAAACGTTTCTATACCATTTTTATCTCTATATATTTTAACTTAGTCTATCGGGGTTTCTTCCACGATCGAATTCCGATAAGCCTTATTCTATAGTTACTTAGTCTATAGAGGTTTCTTCTACGTTCGAATATAACTACTAGTACAATATCAGGTTGGTAGCAATCCCTGGGCGGTGACAATCTTACTTGTCTAACATAAAAACGGGCAGTTAAATTGAAAGCGATTGTGCACGGTGCGGCGTGTTCACACGTCGCCCAGTTTTTGCTCGTAAACCCTCCCCGCTCCACTGACTCGCCGATTCTAACAAATTGCTTATTGAAATATGGGAAAAGAATAGTCGACCACCCTTATTAAATGTATAACAAATATATTATCAAGTTATTGCACTAAAATAGAATAAAGCTTACTACACTTTAAAGCTACGAACAATTAAGTAATTTCTTGAAATCGTAATAAGTCATGAAAGCGAATTTATTAATAATAATAATAATAAACGTTTATTGCCATAATAACACAGTTTACACAAAGAATAAATTAAATTATTAACAATTAATTATTTATTACTCGTAGTAAGACATTCAATACTATATTAATGGCTTGTTCAATAAAGAATCTACAATAATAATGATCGGAATAATGCATAAATGCAAATCGTTGTGTATGTAAATCGTTTCATTAACTTTAAATAAGATTATAATTATATTCGGCCAACTTTAGGGGGCATACGTCTCCTAAATATTTTTACAAAAATATATCGAAGTAAAAATATTATTTAAAAATATTTTTATGTATAATTTACATCCTTAGTGCTCTATACCCTATAGGCGTGCATTGTACACATTTTATCAAACAGTCATATTAATATTGAGGATATTGGGTTTGTAAAATTAATCACACATTTATTTCAAAGAAATAATCGTGATACGCTTCGCTGGCTAGCTTTTGTGTGGATTAATTGGGTTCAAATAATGTTAATCGAGAAGCGGCTTTAACCAGGAAGTGACTAAGCTAGGCAGTTGAACATTTATGGATTTGTAACTAACAAGGCGTGAAATATAACCGAATAATGCCTGTAGTAAAACTAAAAGTAATAGCTACCATTATTCATTTTGTATTAACGAAGTAGAGTGACGTTATAATACTAACTGCGGGTGTTTTCGTAATATTGGGAACGACCCTGTTATTGATTGAGAGTCATAGCAGTTGCTGGCGATGCAGGTTGCTGGCTGACAATAGAAATAGGTTTTTATATATTTTTTACCTTTTTTATACTTTATTTGTATATTTAAAAAGAAAATATATTTGACTACTTCACTACTCAAGAAAGAAAAGAACGTTGTTTTTCTCCGATTCCCAATATAAGTAATAAAACCTCGATTTAATTCGACAAGCCTTCACCTAAGCATCGCTGCGAGTCCCGGAGCCCTACAGCAGTTCTAGCCTAGTGGTTAGAATGTCCGTATCTCACTGCTGGATCCAAGATTCAAATCTCAGACGCACTTTTGATGTTTCAAAAAATGTGTGTGTGTATTAAATATTAATTATCACTAACTACTCGTCACTTACTATCCATGAAAGTTCTAAAAAAATCTTTAAGGTAAGTGAAGTCTAAAAAGTCGCACTTCGCAAAGGACTTTGGCCTTATATTAATTTGTAGTCATATATTATGATGACTCATGGTACTTATTTCGTTTGGTATCTTTAAAGTTATAAATCCTTCACAATGAAGCTTGTCAATATAAAGAATAGTATTCCAACATTATTTTCTGTAGGTACGGGTTCATCTTATTATCGATTAAACTTACTTTGATGTGACTTATACGAATAGTACACAATTTAAACATTAACGCACAAATAGTGTATTAGTAAATGCAACTTTTCGCGAGGTAAAGTTAGCTACATCATAACAACACTAGTTAACGCTGCAATGCTTTCGGTTAATTCCTCGGCGCTGTATCAATGCAGTCTGATCGTAAAATTTTAAGTTTCATAGCAGAGCAAATACACATTGCTTACAATTTCGACATATTCCAATTAAATAAGCCCGCATTCATTTGAATGGTTAGTAAGACGTACATTATTTTGTAATGAGATCACTATCGACCCGCGATTGCTATCTGTTTAGCTACAAGTAGTCAGTTCCAGATTTACGCAATTCTTTAGTTCAGTAATTCAGGTATGATCATTGATTAGGAGAACTTTTTGCACATATCATGTAAAGCGTCCGTTCACGACAGGGTGATTTGACAAATAATATAATAACTGTGCCTATGCACCTAAACTCAATCTTAACAGAAGGTCGTTCTACTAATAAGCAATCATTTGTTCTATAGTAAAGTGGGTTGTTGTGAATATCAATTTGTGTAATAACAATAACTATAGTGTCCGAAATACAAACTCCGCTATACATAATAAATGCATTGTACTATAAAGAAATTGAATTCAATACTTTTACCACATGCGTTCAATAACCCACTCACTGTGCTGATGTTTAAACCAATTACTTTTGAAGGTAAAAATACCGCATGTAGTGAAGCGGTGAATGGGCAGGGCAGCGCGACTGTTTGCGCCTTTTTGCCAAATCAGCGCACAAAATGAGCCGAGGTGTTTCCGAGGAGCCGGCCGCTCATTAAAATGCCTAAACCGCGACCTGCCGCCGAGGACAGCCGTGAGAATCGCAGACTAATTAAGCGAAAAATAACCACGGAATGGGTTGATAATCGCCACAGAGGATTGAAGGATGCAGAAGCGCAATATCACAAGTTTGGTGAATTTAAAAGTTATAAATATTGTAGCAGCTAGTATTCCGCAGATAAAAGTGAAGTTTGATACGCTCATCTTGACTACAGCTGAGTCATATTAAGAATAGTATGTATTATTTTTTTATAATTACTTATTGCTTTCTAGCCAAATAATCGCATTCTTGCCAAAACCATCGATTACAAGATTACCTAATATTCCTTTAAGTTTCAATGCACCGTTATAATTATTTTAGTAATTTTGTGCACTAACTGAATCTTCTTGAACTACTGAATATGTTAGTGTTCGTCATCAGCCCCATGATGACGGAATGCAACGTAACAACGATGAGTCACAAGTCTGCAGTCAAGAGTCAGAAAATATCGTGACGTGACGTGTACCGTCACGGCGCTCATCGGAGGACGTGACACGGCTAATTATTCTATGATTGGCTTGCCTGATTCAGGTAATACTCTGCGCTGTGTAATTTAGAAAGAATTCTGTGATCGGATATAATAAACGAAAAACAAACCGAACAACGAAAATACTTTATAGTTTTTTTGAAAATAACGTCCTATTTGTTCACCTTAATTTACTTATCATAATTATTATTGTATATTAAGGTTTTTAGGGTTCCGAATCTCGAAAGTAAAAACTGAAACCTTATATGATCACTTTGTTGTCCGTCCCACCGTCCGTACGTCTGACAAGACTCTTTTTCTCAGGACCACGTGGAGGTATTAAGCTGAAATTTATATCAAATACTCGGGTCTACTGTCCCTTGGAGCTGTGAAAAAAAGCAACTTCGAAGCCATCGCAATCAAAAGATACAGCCGTTTATGCCACATATTTCCGTAAATTTTAGAAACTCGCAAGGGAATCAAAACCTACAGGGTACTTTCCGTGAACTCAGAATCTTGGAATTAGTAATGAAGTCGTTCTTACCTTTCCATAAATTTCATTTACATTTATACCCGATAAGTTATTTTTAAATAAATAATATTTTGGTAAAAGTCAACCCTTACTGACAGTTTAAAATCTTATCAAAATGGTTTCAACGAGATCTTATTAATTTTAAGATGTTCGTAAAGACGACCTTTTTAAAACGAAACGACATTCTCGATTCAAAAATGATACGATGTGTATCGAAGGCTGAATATGCATTTATTGGCGATCGGTATCACATTCCGGTTTCAACACTTCGCGCGGTCGCCAAAATGCTAAAAAGTTCGGTTCTCACGGCCTGACTCATGGCCGACGCCGCTCTGGTCGGGGCTTATCACAACAACGATGTTCCTGATTAGGTGCAATGTTAACAATGTGCTTTCAAATGAGTTCTATTCGATTTCCTTATTATATGGTATGAAGTGTATTCTATCAATATTAACCAAGTATCTTTACGTAGATCACAAAAGTAAAGTTGAGCTACAAACCACACAAATAATAAAAGATCATGCTTATGTTTTTCTTACTCTAATGACTTAAAGGTTTATAAACAAAAGATATATTTTTGATTTTAATATGAAATTAATTGATATGTATTTATTAGTACTAAAAAGTATGTGACATGTTATGCTACGACTATTATCTTCTTCTTCGTTGAACGAGGTAAATATTAAAGACCGTATTACTGTTGGGTGAAGTGAAGGGTAAAACATTAAACTTAAAGCACACTATGTACCTAATTATGTAGCGTATTAATACTCGGAGTATTACTATACTACGTAGTATTATTATACTACGAGTATTAATACGAAGTGACTAGAATACATACATTCATAAACTTGATTAAAACAACTGTAGTGTTGTTGACATCTCACTCATTTTGAAATAAGTCGTAGTGTGTGCGGTCCCGCCGCACTCGGCAAGCTCTCGACAGCGCAACATGTCCCGAATGACATGTTGCTGTCACCGTGACAGCTGTCAAAACACGTCCCACGGCGGGGGGCCACTAATGATAACGTGATTTGACTTTTCTTTCGTACTTATCGACTACTATAAAAAAAACTAGTTCCAACGTAATGAATAGAGTACGTAATTATTCATTAATTGCACCTGTCTTTATTATACTTATAAATTTCCCTTAACTGTTATCCTTATAATGTAATATTGCGACAATAATGTAGTGTTTTTTTTATTAATGTGCTGTATTATCAAAAGAAGACAGGTTATCCGTTTTTATTAGCCTTAACATGAATTTAATGTAGTGTGCATTTTTTAATGTCATACTATAGTTATGTTATCTCGAGCCCTTATTTCATTACATTTGAAATATGTTTAATTTATGGATGTTTTATATGAATGTACTCGAATTATACTACAATGGTAATTACGTTAAATCAAGGGAAATTAACCAAGGCAATTATCACAATTCTCATCATACAAAAGACTTCAACGAGAATCTCAAAAGGCTTTCATTCGTGTTTTGTATTTAACAACACAAAAAAATAATAAGAGGAAGGTGTGTTACAACCAGTTGAAGGTGCGATACAACAGAAATAAAATCAACCTTTTCGCTCATTAGTTTTACATCGGCAATAACTATAAATGCATCTCCCCTTATCCAAATCAAATGATGAGAAGAAATCAAAATGTGTTTATTCATCAATTGTTATTGCTTAACATAAACAAAAGTAGTGTCCTGAGGACCAACGAGTGGCCCCGAATTCCTCAATTTATTAGGTTTTTAATTAGCCCCAACAATGGCATGTCGCGTAAAAAGCAGCGATCCTATCGGAGCTACACAATGAACCCTCGAAATGCCGGCCGTATCTAACGATCATCTGATGCGTGTATCTATAGACGATTTAGTTTGAATGTATTATATAAGTTATTTGGATCGGTGCAAGTATTTGTGGTTAAATAAAAGTTTTTTAAACATTTTTTTTGTAACTTAAAAAATTTTTCGTATTCTTCTAAGAAACTCTTTTCTCTTGATACTCATTTCATGGAAGTGCGTAAAGATAATTAGTCGGCAATATTGAGGCGTTTGCCATGTTCTATTTGGAATAACGTCACATAACTTATCGTATATTATCATTCGACCCTTATGCAAAACCAACGTGTATGCAAAATTTCAGCTCGATCGGGCTTACTTATTTCAGTTGCAAAGTATGATCCTCACATTCATAAGAACTAACAAACGAAGTCAAATAAAATCTTGAAATAATAAAAATCAACACAAATTGTTTGTCAATCAAACTGTTTAGTTTAAAACATATTTCGTCGGGCTTTAAGTGGCTACTTATTTACTTCTGCCTATTTCTATATAAAGAAAGCTATTTGGTATTGAACTTTGAAGTTATGATCATTAAATAAAAATAAGTACTGATTAATAAACGAATAACTTTTGAATATTAGTTTAAAATGACACGGTTAAATTGATAATCATAAGGTATCTACGAGTCATTCACTCAACCATTCAGTCCCAATTCATTCATTGATATCATGGAATCTTGCATACAAATCGCTCTTATAACGTACTCCGGCCGCATAATTGTTTTATGCCTCATTTGCATAATATAATGTTTATTTCTCGAATATTATTGTATCGTTATTTTAAAATATTCCGCGTGGGCGGACGGCTGGGTGACTCACGTTATGAGATTTCTACTTTATTTTTAACTTACACGCTTCGATGCGATAGTATTTTGTTTAACATGCTGGAGCTTTATAAGGAACTTTAAGAATTGTAGTTACGACTGATATTCTCTATACCTACAACGGCTTAACACAATAGAATTGTTGACGTCCTTTAAATAACACTGAAATTAATCCACTTTAATTACATAGAAAAGAAAACTCAAAGAAGGTGTCAACTCTCTTTGGAGGTGGTAGAACCCTGCTGTGTTTTGCTTTTGAAGGGTGTGGTAAGGGAGACATACTTTTCCGAGGCATTCCAGCTTAGTCCTCAGGGGTTGCGGCGCATCTGTAGCCGAACTCAGGTAGGAATATCTAACCTTATCTGAGGTTGATTACAGATGTCCATGGACGGCAGTAGCCACTTACCATCAGGTGGACTGAATGCTCGTCTGCTACCCCTATATCATAAAAAAAATACAAGTACTTAAATGCTATCGAATAACCAGTCAAAAAGTATCTTACATATGACAGTGTTTCATGAAATGTTTGCACTTCATAACACACCGGTTTCTACAAACTTCTTTTAGAATTAATATCATTATCCGTACATTTCAAACGATGCGAGAAATCGATCGGTGTCGGATTACTAAACAAGATTAAAACATGATTGGTCGGGCTGCGGCGCTGCAAAAATATTAAACCTTTATGTGACATTGATATTTGCAAATAATAAACAAACGAGTATAAGTATAAGCAGTGATAGCCTAATGGTTATAAAACTCGGCCTCTTGATCGAGGGGTCTGAGGTTCAAATCCTAAGCCTCTGATTCTTCAAAGTTCTTCAGATTTTAACCTCTGATTTTTCAAAGTTATGTGCGATGACATATTAATTATCACTTGCTTAAACGGTGAAGGAAAACATTGTGAGGAAACCTGCATACTTGAGAAATCTTAAAAATAACGTTTTCAAAGGTATGTGAAGTCTACCAATACGCACTTGGCCAGCGCAGTGAACTATGGCTTAATCCTTCTCATTCTGAGAGGAGACCTGTTCCCAACAGTGACACGGGTTGGTGATGATGATGAAACAGACCAGTCTTTTACTATAGAATAGTATTAGCTGTGTGTGCAATTTTATCTCCTTACATAATTGTCTAAATTAAATAATGTAAGCATGTATGTACTTTCTGTTCGGCATAACTCCACCTAAAGTTCCGGTATTAAGTTTAAAGCTTTCACGCTACTTAGGTACTTCATGTAGATCCCAAGAGAAATAATTGCATTATTAAGAAATATAAATATACAGTTACCTGCAAATCTTTTTGATTTATCATTACTTAAAAATAATAAGTGTAATGTATTAAAAAATCAAATCAAATGCAATCGGAGATAGACAGCTCGAATTTAATGGAGAATATATTTCATACGATCATTCTTGTATGAGTAGTTAATGCAATTTGAACTGAATAATTGATGGCCAATAAATTATAAGCACCTGATCAGATAAAAATAATTGAATGTGATGAAAAATGCGCTGCTTTGTGCGCGCTCGTCGCTCATTGTTTGACCGCCCGATCACACTTCACTAATTCACTTTCTACGGAGTGACGGCTCTCGAACGAATATGTTGATTTATGGAGGTGAAGGAGGTTATATCGTGATAAAATATGTTACGATTGTGTTATTAATTGATTCTTTGGCTATTGCTTTTGAAATTTATCAATGCTCAAATATGTACTGTGTGTGATGAAGCAATGGAGTGAGTCCAGCTTACGACTGTCGAAATATTTCATGGTTAAGCTCGCTTAGTCATTGGACGCTCCATCTTCGAAGTGTTACAATCACATCATAATAATTCATGTAAAAATCTTAAAACAGTAGATTGTTTGTCATTTACGTCACTTGTTAATGTTATAAAATGTCATGTATTGTCATTTATTCCTTAAAAAAAACAATTGAATATCTAAAAATAGTTTTATTATTTTAGAATGTATTTATGTACAAAGAAACTGTCGCTGAAATTCCTTCAGAACATTTTTATAGTAGTAATAGAAATGCAAATAAAATATAAATTGGCACGCAAAATACGCAACACAACATACATCAAGAATAGCTCAGAAAATTTCATCTGTCAGAAGAGAGTGCTTTACAACTTCATTTGATTGCAAGAGCGCGGTAAAAACGCACGCGCAAACCGGAATGGGGAGTCTAGTTGCTCAGCTTGGGTCTGTACTCTTAGTAGATATACTTAGCTAAACTTAGACTTACTCTTTAGAGGAAGCGAAAAATGTATGAGTCTTAGTTCAATTGAAATAATTAATTCGTTGGAACATCATAGTAAGTAAAAAAATCAAGATTTATTTACAAGATTAAAATAGCAATGAGCTAGTTCATTTGATGGTAAGTGCTCACTACCGCCCATGGTCATATATGTAGAACAAGAATTATATGTGAAACCAATGACAAATGCATTTCTACTCTTAAGGACTAAGATGATCGTCACCTATGCAAGTATTTTAGTTGGTCCAAGTAAGTGATGATTACTGCTCGAGCACTGATTAGTATTTATATTACATTTGAAATTTTGAAGGTGGTAGAACCCTTTGTGGTTCGACTCCGGCGGCACCATCGCCACACCTATTTCTACCTAATAACAGCAGTGTTAAGCGCTGCTGTGTTTCGGTTTGAAGGGTGTGGTAAGGGAGACAGACTTTTCCGAGGCGTTCCAGCTTAGTCCTCAGGGGTAGCGGCGCATCTGTGGCCGACCTCAGGTAGGAATATCTAATCCTATATGGGGTTGATTACAGATATCCATGGGCGGCAGTAGCCACTTACCATCAAGTGGACTGCATGCTCGTCTGCTATTCTTATATTATAAAAAAAAAATACTTTCAAAAAGATATATAGAGGATGAATATTTTAAACCTCACATATTTATCAAGTATTCCGTAATAAAAAATCGTGTGTAACCAGTAATTCATAACATAGTTTAAGCCTTATAAGCCTTCTCATACAAAAATAAGGCTTTGTCTGACGCTGGAACTTAATAGGTAGTCATTTTGTAAAAGTAATCCTGCTTTCGGACGCCTAGTGGAAGAATGCTAAGTGAGAGATCTGATCAACTACCTTAATCACTTCACGCTAATACAATCCTTATTACTGGCATATATAGACTATAGTGGGGTAGCAGGATGTACGTATATACCTTGTTTATAATCTCTTAAGGCTTCACTTAACTTTAGTTCGTATTCCTTTGTTGTTAGTGGTCATAATAGCGTGAGTGTTGAAGAGTATGTTTGTAAGAAGTGTATAATCTCGGGAGCACGATTTGATCATCAAGACACAACGCGAGCGTCATTTTCTCAATAGCATAATATGTCTAATTGATTTATATCGAATGTTACAAACGAAGGAAGGTAGAGTTAGAAAGGCGTCGTGTATCGGTCGCTCGAGGTTAATACGTAGAGTCGTGTAGAGATGTTGAGCTGCCTGAGTTTATAACAGGGATTATTAATAGTGATTCCAGAACCCGATTGCTTTAACACTAACCAGGCTTCGAAAGTTCCGGAACGCTGATTCATTTCAATTGGTTACAGTCGTGTAGTTTATATTTCAATTCTACACTGTCATGTGTTTGTTACTGCTTTCTATATAGAACATTGATGAATAAATTAATATTCTGATTATCTGATCATGAAAATCCTGATTTATTAACATTCACACATTATATTGACTGTAGCCGATAATTTATTTAATAGCGATAAATACATGCAGAATTGTAAGGTAACTGTATAACTATTACTGGTACTATTTTAAAATTTATTGTTACGTGTGGATCCTAGTTGGTAGGTGGGAGGAGCTTGGCTTTGGCGTGGTTTTTTCTATAAGATTACAGTAATAAACAAGCTTACAGTCCATCTGGTGTGGTAAGTGGTCACTAGCTAACTAATCTTTAATGTTACACAGTTACCCAAACACCAATAATGTTTTTTATATAATACAAGAGTAGCAGACGACCATCCAGTCCACATGATGGTAAGTGTCTACTGCCGCCCATGGACATTTGTATTCAACGTTCCTACCTAGGCGACCTCAACCTAGAGATGCACCGCTACCCCTCAAAAGTATATTTCCATTACCACACTACTTTTATATTGTGTATCATTTACATCATACTAGATGAAGGGCACGAGCGAGTGCCAAGTTGCAAATGTCATTTGTGAAAAGCGCAACGGATGCATTAATTGGAAGCGGTCCGCGGCTAATGGTTTCAGACTGGAGCTTTATGAGAGAGCTTCATGAGCGGGACGTCTCTTCGTCTTATTTATTTATGACTTATTATGCAAGGTTAATATATAGTTATGCGTTTACAAGTGACTGGTTCTATACTGAAAGGGAAGAACAGTACTCTCAGTATGAGATATTACGTTTTTACAAAAATGACTGTTTTTTTACGTATTTCCCATACTATTATAGTCAGTTCTGATACAATCCGCTAAGGACGCTGATTGGAAATGTATGAGAAAATACGTAAACAAATACTAAAACAATCATTTTTGTAAAAACGTTAAAACTTATACTAAGAATACAGGAACTTATTACTAAGCTTTCTTTGTCTTTCTATCTATTATAGGACTCTACCTCTTGAACCGTAAAGGACAGATATGTACTTTTTTACAAAGTAGGAATTTCTATGATCGAAAAAGCTTTAAATAAACGTAATAGGGGATCTCTATACAACAAGTCGATATTTTTCATTTTCCTTTTGTGGTTTTTGGTTTATTTATTAAAACACCTCTTACCAATTAAAATTTTCACAATACATTTAATTATATACATATATAGCTGTTATGATAATCATGATGCTTCCATGTGTGAGTTTGGCTTATACTACAATTGTTATGTATTTTTATACTAATTTATTTTCGTGTTCAATTCTACATTATTATCTACAAATAATTCAAATACCAGTTTTCCAATTAATCAAAAAACATAACGTATTGCTAAAACTTGAAACTATATCATAATTTCTATGTACATAACCTAGCATTTAGGTTATCTCTAATGTAAAAGGAAACTTATTAGAATTATGACGTAAGCCAAAGCTGGAAAGAAAGTGAACAGTTTTACGGCTAATCTCGATGTTATTTTGACAGATTAATTACGTGAAACGATTGATTACCTTCACCTGTCACACGCTTTACATGTATTTGACGCGCGTTTGAAACCAACGCTAAAATGTATTATCTTTTCAAAACAAGTTATTATTTTTTGTAGACGGCGATATTTTCTCTTTCTTACAAGCTATACCTCAACGTTGGCACAAGCTCAGCAATACAACAGTAATAGAGATTTGTAAGTGGTTTGTTAATCATCCTAATGTGTACAGTTCAAATCCCAGACCTGATTTTTCAAAGTCATGTGCGAATTAAACATTATGACATTAATTATGACAATAGCTTTAAAGATGACAGAAACTATCGAGACGAAATCTTACATGCCTTGAAGTTCAGCTAAAAATATCTAACTAGTTTGCAAAATTCTACCAATCTGCACAAGGTACAATTGTGGACTATCGTCTAGTCCATTCTCATCTCCATAGAAGATCCGTGTCCGACAGTGGTACAGTAACGTATTTATGGTGACGGTGATATAACTAATCTTTTTATATAATGTAAAACTGAATTCGACTTTGGTGCACCTCTACACCAGCTCTATACTCGGCCTTTACGAGGTTGACGAAGCGTGAACGTATGTCTACTATGGCAGTAATCTGATAAGATTGACAGCGGATTCTAAGATATTCATTTTTCTTGATCTCAGTCTATAAATCAACACGATCCATTTGACGACAATCTGATATCAATCTTGAATTAAAGTGATACCAAATTGGACGTGAACAGGATTCTCTACATTATAGAGCCAATACTCGTGTTAGCAAAAGCATTTACAAGCATTTACAGGCTACTTTATATTAATAGGCAACTGCTAACTATTGTCTATAACTACTATGGTCTTAAATTAAGACAAAAGTCCTACCTGGGAGGGGTCACATGTGCATTGCTGTCCCTAAGGAATAAATTAGAAATTGTCATTTTATATAAATCACAAGACGATAGCCTTATACAGCTGTTATAAAGCCATCATTTAGCGTAGATACTCTGGTGTCGACTAGTTAAATTTAAAAAGAAAAAATCTAAATCATATTTACACACTTATTAGATTAAAAACATCACCGACTCCTATGAATATTTGAATGAACATATGAATTTAAGAACGATACATCACGCACATTCATATCAACGGGAGCATACAACAGCCACATCAGTTATTTTATTAAAAACAAACAAACAAGCAATAATTACATTACGAATGCTTATTGGGTATCCACACGCGTTGTTCCTACGTAGAACACGTACACGGACCACGGCGAATGAACGTTTTAATGGGACGACACGACACGGCACCGGCAACGACAGCAAGACCTTGAGATGTTGTCAGTTTTGATCGACACCGTCACGACACAACGCATTAAATGAAGAATGGGTCAACTAGTGTACCTACTTACGCGAAAATTTTTACAGGTATACACAAAACATTTACGAAATATTAGAGTCGGTGACATCTTGTTAGTGTCGTTTCGGGCAAGTACAAGGTCATAGAAGTATGCGACTTATGGTATCGTTGCCGTTGTCGTGCCGGTGTCGTGTCGTCTACGAAGAAGAGCCCATCGTTCCGACGGTTATGTCATCAATTAACATGTTAGTGGTAATGGCCGTAATGATTGTGGTTGCAACCACCTCGCATTCCCGGGGAATGGGTCGCAGTCACGGCATTCCCGTCGGGTGGGAACGATGGTTACAGCACTTATTGAGAAGTCGTTACCCGGGCCACATGAGCATGACATCGAAATCATAGCGTAGAAAAACGCATACTACTCACTTCGGCCTTTACGCCGAGATTACGACCTGACAAGTTAATCCAGACTGTACGATAGAATGAAGAACTAAGACATTAAATTTCCAATATTATTATCACGCGAAGTGTAATATAAAAGCTCTACAGTGTACGCAAATGTATTTTTTGTTAAATTCTCGCGAGATGTTTAATGGGTAGAATGTGTATTAAGTTTCTCAGTTGAGGCATCAAATTATTCAACATTGGTACGATAATTAAGGTCTGGTTTACTTTAGCGATATTCTGTAGATAGCCTAATTATGTTATTACTATAGATTAGTAAAGACTACTCACTCCTCAGAAGAAAATGTAACCAGTCGTGACAATTGAAATCGTCCCTGTCGTCTATTTTCGTGTTTAAAACATATATAAAAAATGTAGTTTTTAGATCATTTACGAATGAAACTATTTCTCCGCATTTTTTCAGCCAGACAGCCATTAAATGACTGACAGAAATGTCAGCCGTTTAAGCCATTTATATATAATAAAGTCAATGGCTTCCTTCAATTACAAGGCGGTGAGATATCTATACTTATCTATGGTTATTACACAGATATAATATTTCAAATATTACATCGGTTAACTATAAAATGTTATTGATATTTATTAATCATTTTAAAATACCTCGATTTCATTCTATAATGATAATTAATTAGTCATTTTGTAACCTTATAAAAAATTTAGACAACTTCTAAATTCCAAAATATTTCAGGTTCCGGCGACTCATTTATCACAGATTATCTAGATAGCCGGCTGTCAGGTACCGAACGAATAGTGACCATAACTTACATTATAACAGGTACACATGGTGGGGAACACATGTGCGAAACGTAACATAAGTTTTAACCTTTGGCTTTAAAACCGACGTAGGATCATTTATCCGCCGTGTGGTGACCGTTAAAGATTAAGGCAGCTAGAATGTCTACATACTTAAAATAATAATCATTTATATTGTATTTAAAATAATCTACTTGCTTCTATTTACTGATTTAATTTAATATATTTTTTTCTTTAAAAGGTTCTTAACAAACAATAGTTATTAAAAGCTTTTGTTTCATTTCTTTTGTTAGTTTGTGTATATGTAAGTCAGGTCGAATCTCGCTTCTATGCTTGAATTATTTTTATATTATGAATCTTCATGATACGGGTATAATTGGGAAAACAACAGTTTTTTTTATTTTTTGTTGTTTTAATATAAATTTAATTAATGACAGGTATACCTACTCTTTGTTCCTTTTGTACGTCTCTACTATTTCCGTGGTACAACCGCTAACTACCCCGAATGAAATATTTTATTCCTATGGTTACAAAAGATAGTCAATAAAATGGCAAACGATTTAGTCACTTAATAAATTTTACAATTAATTCCACTATAATTTATGTTAACGTCCAAAAAGCAAGTTAGCAATCTACTTTAGATCTACCTCAAATCTCCCCAGAGATACAGAGACAGAGATATGGCGACGTTTAAGCAGAAGTAAAAAAATGTCCGGCAAATATTTGGCGGCGACATTCCCACGCGCTCGCACGGAGGATATCAATCCTCATTAATAGAACCGCCACCGACACATGACACACCATACATGTAAAGCAAACGTTTGGATAGACATATGAAACTAGTCTTATTAAATGGACTACTTTATCATGTGCACTTATGTTTGATTTACAAACAATAAGTACTAGTACTAGGTATAAAATTTGTATATAAATAATTATTTACGCTTATAAAATTAGTTCTATAACAGATAAAAGGAAGATGTTGCATTTAATTTACATAACATTGTTTTTTATGATAACACATAAATAAAGATAATTAATTCACATTAGATTAACATCGTTATGGACATTGATTACATTAATACATACATAATTACAAAGTTTAAATATACAAATATTCATCTATCGACATATGACAATAAACTAAAATCATTACGTTACGTAGACGTCTTACTAATTATGTAATTAGTACACAAATTATTTCCTAGAACTCATTTTATTTTTCGTTTTCCAGCGTTTCGGCTTTCCGAATTACAACTTTATTCAAAAATAATTGCAAAGTCGCTGTCCATTTCCATATTAAATACATTACACCACAGCTCGTTTTATTTTAATTATATGACTAAATTTCTGTAATCGAGATAAATGTGTCAAAATATTTCTTAGAACAGTTATCTAAAGTAATTATTCATTAGATAGGTGATCGGCAAACGGTTAATCGTCGCAAAAACGAGACGTGATCTGAATTATATGAATACCGAGGTCTATCTTCTTATCTCGATGCTCTTTAAATGAACACTTTGTCATTATATTTATCGATATTAAATACATTATTTATTCATAACAATATATAGTATAATACGTCAAGATGGAATTTAATACTATATGTAATATATTATAATTATCTCACGTATGTCGCCTTGGATTCTTGTAATAAATATCGGTGATTTTCCGATAACGATATTATCATTTATCTGTTATATGTGCATTGTAGGTTTTTTCTTTATAATATAGGAGTAGCATAGGAGCATTCAGTCCACCTGATGGTAAGTGGTTACTGCCGCCCATGGACATCTGTAATCAACCCTAAATAGGATTAGATATTCCTACCTGAGGTCGACCACAGATGCGCCGCTACCCCTAAGGACTAAGCTGGAACGCCTCGGAAAAGCAGTACCTAACACTGATGTTATTAGGCAAAAATAGGTGTGGCGGTGGTGCCGCTGGAGTCGAACCACAAAGAGTTCTACCACCTTCATAACCTGTAATAGAACAACTCCTCCTCCTGTAGTACCTGCAAGAGAACAACTCCTTCACTTTCTATAGATATCGCAGTAGGCAACTAAGAGTGGATTTTCTCTTCCTGTGAATATTTTATTTCCAGTAATACCAATTACAAAAAAAAATAAAATAAAGACTATTGTACGAAAAATCTCATTTTTGCGAAAGGTGTCATGGAGGTCGGGGCATTTTTTGGGTCTGCTACATACATCTTTAAACTATACAATGACAAAATTACAAGAATCATAATAACAAAATAAAAAAGTAATAAAATCCAAAGTAAGCTATCCCAAGACTGACAAATAATTCGTAGTAGGTACAACCATTAATAGTAATAAATAAAGCCATGAAACAATATCGTAACGCCATTAGTGGTGACGACGGTAGATTGTTACGGAGGTGGTGTCTACATCTCCGAGATATTGTCAGCTCAACATTCCAGTGTGGTAAGGATTGATTAAGAACATTGTCGGCATGATGTTTTGTACCAACTATCATAGGAATTACAAAAACACATCTCTTTAAATATTATTTAATTGTTTGTTTTTTGCATTGCGAAAGAATAAATATAAGAATAAGCTATATATCATAGCTTAAAATTTTAGCAGTCTGCTTACAGCCGTATAAAATAGATTTGACTCTGTAATTATTATATGCTTTTTATACAGTCATGATGACGACACCCAAATTAAGTAATTAATATTCATTATTTGAATAAAATTATAATAATTATCGGTATGTTGTTTCTTAATCCCACTAATTACATTAATCGAGATATTTAATGCAGGTTTAATTGAATTGAAAAGATTACAACGCATCCACGCTCGTAAAAATGAAATCAATATAAAAAGATAAAAGATAGAGCTCCTCGAACCTGTATCCTGTCAGTGTGAACAAACCTTTACAAATAGATAACGCGCTTCATTATCAGTACACGGAACGCATGTAGCCGCGTTACGATATCGACACTTTAATTAAGTTATCCTGCGACTTAGAGGATATCCATGTAGCTGATACGAGGAGACAGCGGTACATCACTAAGACGAGATAGATTACACTTGATGGATACAAGAAGTAGTAGGCTCCAATCGGCTTTAATCATTTTTTAATGTATTAGTAAATTTTAGAGAGATCGCTTTTTTTAAATTAAGAAAACATCGCGGGGAAACCTTCATGCACATAATAGTAAATTCTTTATATTACAATTTTATTTTTATAAAAGTAAAAGTGTATTTTTATATTTATGTTAATGGAAAGATGGGTATTATGTTATCGAATTCGAAATTAGGTTCATCGTAATCTTAATTTTTATATCTAA
This sequence comes from Epargyreus clarus, assembly GCF_041222505.1. Taxonomy (NCBI): domain Eukaryota; kingdom Metazoa; phylum Arthropoda; class Insecta; order Lepidoptera; family Hesperiidae; genus Epargyreus; species Epargyreus clarus. The sequence goes on from NW_027332214.1 coordinate 117,160, forward strand.
ATAGCTTGAACTAAATTAACATTACGTAAACAGCAACCATGCCTAAAAAATAAATTACGAAACACAACCGATCAATTATGAAGTTACATCACCGATGACAATTACCGCGCATTCAAAACAAGGCAATCAGATGCACGGGGGCGGTGCGACTACGATTAATCGATTATCGAGTCGCGCACGCAACCGACTGTCGCGATAAATCCTTATTACGTGACGTTGCCCCGAACTGAGGCCGTTTGTCAGCGGGCCCGTCCGCGTCACGCACGGGACACGTGTGGTCACCGCAACAGTTTAAAATTATGTGCTACCTTTTAATTGGAGTCCCGAAAAAAGTCGCGTCGGCGATGTGGACATTGGCTTAATTTATATTGATTGTATTTATATAAGTACATTCAAAACGATCGAAACGTTGTGATTGAACTGCCATGGGATACGTTAATGACAAATCTAAACCTAGAAATAAAATAAGTCTAAAATCAAACAAGAGTTCTTGCCAAAAACCTGTTCCGAAATTGAGGTGTTTCAAATATGTCCAATAGTTACATTATGATTTACCCAATTTAATTCTAACAAGATCAGTACAAAAGTTTCTACTTTGAATCTAACTTAATTGAAAATCCGAATGTCAATATCACTACAATATCAGTATCCGCATAAAAATATCCACAGCGCATTCCCAAGTCATGGAATAATATAGAAAGGGCATCTACAGTAATATTCCCGGTCATTACACAATATGGATTAGACACAGCACTAGAAAGTCAGACGCACAATAATAAAATTTACACATAATAAATCTCTAAAAGTTGACTCAGATCCGGATGCAGTAACATGATTCAGCATTTAACTTAAGATCTTCTAATAAACACGATCACACTTCTTAAAATATTGGTGGGTTGGTTGTTCGAGTGTCAAACAAATTAGCGGTAACGGATCGCGGCCATTAGTCAAGTCATTCCTCTTCGGATTACGTGAACCTCACGTGTGTTATGAAGGCGATTACAACAAATATTCGGGTTCAATAAATCTCTGACACGAGCTCACCGATTAGGGTAGTGGTGCTCAAAGTGCGCGCTAACACCCTTGAGTGGACGAAGACAGGCAAAGCGCGCCGAAAGAAGGACAGTGAATGCACAGGAATAGTAAAACCTATTTCAAAGGCAGATTTCTCTAATGGGAAAAAATTTTTCCCTCGACCTATTCTCATAGAGCCTCATTTAGCGCGGGGCTGTTGGCTATCGCAGCCATTTTTGCGTTTGTTAGCTTTTTTAACATTTTGGATAGCGCTAAAAGATAATTGATTCTAAAAATGGGTGGTACACGAAATAGGTTTGAGAAACTCTGGATTAAAAGGTCGCTGTTGTACAGTTGTACACGCCTCCGCCACCATTTACATACTTCTACTCTATGTTACACTAGTTATTATAATCCATTTAGGACGAGATTTACTTCTAAATATCGAGCAATATGATTAGGAGATAGAAAGTAGGCATAAAGGGTAGCGAGAGCTACATAACTTATGTCACACTGTATTATTATTTTTCATTAAAGATTATTTAAATTGTGTTTTCATTTTCTTCGTATCAATATAGCACTGGTATATTCATGTTTGAAAGGTATGGTGGACTCACATAAGCTAAAGGAGACAACCCTACTTAGTTCTCGTAGGAAACCACGAATTTCTGGCCAACTTTACCTAAATTCTTATTTATTTGAAGCATTTCCAGTTAAAATCTTGCTTTTATGGCTTATTTATCTCGAACGCTACACTTCGAATCATATTATTCTGTACATATAAAAGCTTCCGCACCCAGCTCTAATAGGTTTTTTAAAGTTCTTTGCGGACATATTTTGATCAACTACAGGCTGTTCTAACGACATTTAAGTAAACATAATAACATGCTTACCCATTGTTTTAAATTTCTAAACAAAAAACAATCGCCCTGTTAAAAATACTGTTTCCGAAGCTGTAATAGACAAGTCTCGTCAAGCAAGTTACAACCAGTCATCAAATTAATTTGGCTCACTGGGAACTGGGAATGTCATAAGAAACAAAGTTAACAATTGCTTCTCGGCAGCCGATCGTCCTGACCGCTTTAAATGACGAATACATAAATTTTAAACAAGCGTCAATTAGGCGGAGTTGCCGGGGCACATCCCGGGCCTTCTTGCTACCGGGTATTATGCCATTTCACAAACAATGCCGACGGGTTGCCGGCTTTATTAAACGATGACCAGTTTTGTAACTATATTTGATTTTTTACTTTTAAGTGGTATAAAAAGTATTTCAATGTTACTTTCCAATCGTGGTGGCGATAAATCTCGACTTTTATTACTTTTATTGCGATCTTGAACTCAATTCAAGTTAATTATTTTATAGTAATAAGGTATGAATTCAGACAATAGTCGTTTTAAAAAAATATTATCTACAAACTTATTGACGATTTTCAATGTCTGATATACCTACTATAGACATGTTATTATATACTGGTGATCTTATATTAATCGCCCTGAACATAACAGCCACTTAAGTTTTATTCACTCACACTGTAAAACAAACTGTACCTATATGTCAAATGCAAACTCACTACTACAAGCAAAACAATCTAAGCTTTAATCTATGCTCTTAACGATATGATTACACAGACAGCGCATAATAACGCCAGTTTGTCCTGGGCACCGCACTATCGCGAACACAGATCGTCGCTATCGCTCAGCTTCCTCGCCAGATTTAATCAGGTACTCGCCCTCCCATTTTACACATTGAAAGCCCCCATTTGCCAACCGGGAACGCACGCAGTACCGCAACCGTAACCTTTGCGACCCAACCGCAATTAATTAACCGTGCGACGTTAACCGAAGCTCGCATATCGCGGATCGCCCGACCTTTCCTCCGATCAGTTTGGAGCCACAGTTCCATTTAGCAGGAAGCTTGAATAGCCAAGTAATCATCTCGCTAAATCTTGACTTTCTATACACGCTCGACATCATGTCTGTGGTTGGACAACAGAGAAACTGTTTGGCTCCTGTGCGCCAATTATTGAAACAGGATTAAGAAAACGTTTCGCCGATTAAAGATTTAATAAACAATTCTGATTTACCGCGTAATAAACCCTTTAATATACAATAAATGATGTATATTATGAAATTTGTGACGCCGTTTCTTCTCCATCGTAATATTTAACTTCAGATATCTGATTTAAATCTTTAATTTCTTACTGCGAAATAAACAAGTTTCATCTGCCAAATTAAAGTTTTTTTTATAAAATTAAAGAAGCAAACGGGAATACAGTTTAACTGATAAAAAACTACTGTCACATATGGATATCTTCATCCAACTTCATATGGGTACCGGGGTTCTACTTGATACCAATTGGATTTGCGTCCCCACTCCTATGCACTGCGATGGTCTGACTAAGCCCGCGTACTATTAACTAGCTATTGTTTCTCACTTTCTACATCTATCTACATTTCTATCGTTCCCCAAACACGTCTCATTAACAACCGTTGCGGACAACGTGCTGCGCCCAACTCGTGATGTCTTGATCGCCTTCTCAGGGGCTTAATGCTCTCCCTATTCCGCCGAGATCCCACTCCGAGATAATCCAAATGCTGCAATAAATCTCCGTTTACCTTTCCTTGCTCCAATCATTACTTTAGCAGTATAAGGCAAGCTGCACAGCCTTGTCACACATCAGAACAATTGGCGCTTATATCTGTAATGGCAACAAACTATCTGAGCTGTAATCAATGGACGCCTTTGTAAGAATCGACACAAAACGTGTCTCAGTTCCGCCTTTCATCGTAGTCTGTTTACTTGGTATCGTACTATGGTAACTTTAGTTACAATTTGTTTTCGAATAGAAGTAAATGGGGAACGGTCAGGTGACAGCGATCTATGCAGCTCGTGGTTAACTGTACTAACTCCAAATAGAACAGAAGACCTACTTGGAATCGATAGTAGATGTATTCTAGCCGTGAGGAGTGAATATTTTTCTTCACAAACAAATTATCAGGTATATTTCTTTAGAACATTAGTGATTTCTTATTTAAAATACCTTTACGTATTAGTATTCGCAATAAAATAAGATAACGAGCGTGCACTTTGACTGGTTTCAGTGGTAATTGTCACTTATGAAATGTGTTACGAAACTCATATAAGACATTATTCCTACCATCGGTGCGATGCTTTTGAGGACCAAGATCAGAGTACAGACATCATCATAGAATTAAAGGAGAATTACCTTATCTGTGCTTATCATCGTTACTGCATTTAAAATCAGAATAAATCAGTTTTACGTCACAATATTAAGTAAAAAGAAGTAGCATAATTCATCCTAAACTCGTTTTAACGGCACAATAATCCTTTTTACAGTCTTATAACTTCGCTAATACGTAATTTGTAACTCGATTAGCTACTCGTTCTTTAAATCGTAAAAGTCAACTTTTAATTGGATTTGTTAAAATGCAATTAAAACCATCCATTTATGATGCAAGGCATTATCAAAATCTAATTCGTACATCGAATCAATCATCTAACAAAGCGATTACCCAACGCAAGGAAAGACTGTACCATTTAATTATTTGTAAGCGTAACGAGCGGATCGTAATTAAATGAAATTATACGGTACAGGGTCTATCATTAGCAATTAGATAATTAATCGTTCATAATGCGGTATGGATTGCGGTGCGCTGCAATTATCCGCGCTACCGGTCTGGTGAATACAATGACCCTAACTGTTCGTAATCGACCAAAATTGATTTGGATGTTGAGCTTGAGGTTATTCGATTGAACGATGTATGTACAAGGTTAATCTCTAGCTTATTGAAGGTTACTTTTGTAAAAGTTATTAACTTTAAAAATAATTCGTTTCTACTGTAAAATTGATAGGTTAGAGTCTCCTTTTAAACGAAAAGTAACTAAAAATGTAGTATTACGCAATGCAAAATTTGCTTACATAGTTAATATAATTGTTAATAAAGTTGTTTTTTTTATCTTACTATAGGCTTGCGTTTGGCTGCAACGTTACCTGATGTTAAGTGAGATGCAGCCTTGGATAAAACACGCTTGCCTAGAAGTAGCCTATTCACCCTTGAGTTGAACAATCCCAGGTCGTATGTATCGGGAAACAACGAAGGCGGGAGTATGTTCCATTTTTGGCGGTTCGCAGCAGGAATGAGTTGCTAAAACGCTTAGTCCGCACAAGAGGAATATCAACTAAATATTGATGGTATCCCGCGGTTCGGGAAAAGGGGCGGCAGGAATTAAGTTATGAAATTCAGACGCACACTCTCCAAAGTGTATTTGATAGAAAACAGCCAGGCGAGCAACTTGGCGTCGGTGCTGCAAACTGTACATCTTGGCATCAAAAAGTGCATCATCGCCAATCAACCTTCTCGCTCGTCTTTCCACCGAGTCCAAAATATCCAACTGATACTTGGCAGAACCATCCCAGAGGTGGCAACAGTACTCCATGCAGGATCGCACTTGCGCCTGGTAGAGGATGAGCAGTTGCTCAGGCGTGAAGTACTGCCTGTATGCCAAGTTTTTTCGCTGCTTTTTTTGCCAGGAACTCAAAACTTACACTTAACACTTAACAAACTTTTTTGTTATAATATGGATGTGACTAATGTGTTTGCATATCATTAATGCAATAATTGAAGGTAAAATTACCAGTGGACTATGGCCTAAGCCAATCTCACTCTGAAATACTACCTGCTGCCAGCAATGGGATATTAACGTGTTAATTGCCTTCCTCAAACAGAAATCTATACAAATCGAATGGAAAAAAACTCTTAAAGTTATCAAATATTGGTGCAATTATGTACGTTCTAACATCTTATATGAAATTACAGCATCAACCATCAAGTCTACTTCCTTGCAGCTAATAAGCGATTGCGGTGTGCAGGCCGCACCGAACGTAGCACTGAATTGTATCAGACCTTGTACGGCACATATCTCTAATTTGCAGTAATTTGTAGCAGCCAGCTTTGGTCGTATCTTTACGACAGCATTCCCCTGTCTAATTAAGTTGAAAACGTACAGCACAGACACGAAAATTAGAACAAAGTAAGTTATATAAAGTACTGGTCCGAAAGATTCATTGAGGGTAAGTCTGATAACAGGAAAATTATAAATATTACTTTCGTTATATCATCACATCATCGATCATGTATTTCATCAGATGGTAAACAGACTAAATAGTCACGTCATACGTAAGTCAGCCCGCTTCACGCTTCACGATATAAATAGATGTGGTAGTAGTAGTAGTAGTACCTCCCCGACCGAACAGTAGGTACTAGTTTTACGAACTTTCATTTCTTCCCTCTAAAGTACCATTGCGTTTTCGTAGTTTACTGAGACTAAATTACGAACACATTGGAGATCCCTTTGCTATTACAATAGTCCATATCCGGTGAAACCTTAAACCCAAAGCTATCATAAGTTACATATTATTTTCCTAAAACTAACAACCTAAAATATAACAATCGCTTCCGATTAAACCTATATTTAGATGAGCATGAGCTAGTGACTATTTATCGTCAGGTGAACTGGATGGTACATTGCTACATCATGCCACAAATATCTTACCTAAACTAGAGTGCAATCATCCCTGAGCAGCGAGTTTTACAATGAAACCGGTAGTCGTTGCGTCACGAGCTCGGTGCACATACGAAACCAAACAGACTAGCTACTTTTAGCATCGGCAATCGAGCATTCAGCTGCTTTGGGAAGCTGGATATTACGAATAAACGCTTCATAGTGAAAATGTTGTAAGTATTTTTTTATAATAGATATAGGAGTAGCAGACGAGCATGCAGTCCACCTGATGGTAAGTGGATACTGCCGCCCATGGACATCTGTAATCAACCCCAGCTAGGATTATATATTTCTATCTGAGGTTGGCCACAGATGCGCCACTATCTCTGAGGAATAAGCTGAGGAAAAGTATGTCTCCCTTACCACACCCATCAAATCAGAACACAGCAGCGCCGTTCGTTTGTTCGTGAGTTCCGGACACAGCAACTCGATGCAGCAATTCAATGCTAATAACGATATGTAGCCTTAACGCAGACGCGCGTTTTAAATACCGCGACTGAACGCCTCAAGTCGCCAAAACATGAGCAGCAGCGATGCAATCGCCAAAACGCGACGATGCGAGTCGTAGATGGTAAAAGTAGCATGTCTGCTAGCACTGTAACATACGTTATAATTACAAACGATCGGGCGGAGCGGAATGCGCAGCGAACCCGAGGGTGCGGGGCGGGGCGGGGCGGTCGGGGCGAGGGGAAGTAATCATGTAATTATATCATTCCTCGGGCGCGATCTGAGCGCAATTCGCAATGAGATTTATCGCCGCTTTTTTCCTAGATCGGCCCGATTTATCTCGAGTCGTGCGTCGTGACCACCACATTACCTTAATTAAACTAATGAATTGGATTACCGGGGGTCCGCCGTGCATCCATTAGCCATCGATTCGATTAATATCCGTCACTGTGTCGGTCCGTCCGCGACTAACTGTAAACGTTTGCACGTGTGAAAGTCACGTACAAGTAATTACGGGAGGCAGCATCGATCATTCCAGAAAATCTGACGGAAACATTTCGAAATTAATTATAGCCATTAAAACTAAATTAAATTACAAACTTAATTTTAAAATCAATAGCGGAAGAAGATTCAAGAAATGAAGTGATAAGATCAAATAATACATAGCGCTCTACTTTTCTCTGTAATAATTTGCCATGTTTATAAAAAGTCATGCCTGTAAACTTAATATTATTTGACACACAATGCGTGAGTCGATCTAATAAAAAGTCATTGAATGGACGGCTAACAAAATGTGTATGTGAGCAATACTTGTTTCGCTTAAAAAATACGAATGTTAAGTGCTTAATTAGAAGAGCGTGGGTACCGATCGCCTCATTTTCATATGAAGCAATTAAGACATTAGGCTAATTAAATGCATCCTAAGGCTTCGATTGGAGCTTCCGAAGGGGAGGCAGTATCCTAATGAGCAACCCGAACAACTTAATTAAATAGCCTCTGAGAACTTTCTGTTCGCGGAACACGCCAAATGTGAGCTTTTTCAGACAATCTGATTAGAGTAGTGATGTACTCAACATGAATTAGTTTATTAGGTCTTTTTTTGGAAAAAATATTTATTTATATTATTTACAGTGGAAATATTATTCATTTAACATTTTAGGTCAACTATCATAGTAGAGTACGCTACCTGAAGGGTACTCTACCAACTATTGTGCGATGCCTGCATCTCTCAATCGCGGGTAGAGACTCGTGGTCAACAGTGTAACACCAAAAAGTTGCATCCGTTATAGCCGCTGTTAATTTATTTAATAGAATTCTATATTTTTATGTTACTTAAAATCTTAAACATTACGTATGTTATTTTAATAGTCATAGTCACTTGGCGAAACAACAGACAAATTACCTTTAAATAAATGATAGCACTGCAAGATATCGATCAGAATTACATCTATATGTTTGAATAGTAAGTTGAAGTATTAATATTGGTAATACCTTATTACTATACCTTGTACCTACTTATACGAAAGTTTGGCATGCATATACAAAAAGCTTCGAATCCACTCGTACGTCTGAAATATTCAGTTACAGATTATTAATGATCCACAGTAAACAAAGTATTCAAATAGAATTTGTCCAGTACCTCCCTAGTCCTTAGCGGGCTGAAGCAGCCTCGATAGCATTCTAAGCCATAAAGATGTTTTTACGAGCGCGGCGCAGGATTCCGCACAGTTCCCGATTGAGACATACGGGTTTACTCTGTTTGGTATTGATTTGGGGAAAAAGACAAGGTATTTTTATGACCATTAATAATAATAATAATAATAATATTCTTTATTGTACCCAATATAGTAAACAAAAATAAAAACATACAATTTAGGACGATACAAAAGGCGGCCTTATCGCTAACACAGCGATTTCTTCCAGGCAACCTTAGGGTTATTTAGGGTTATTTATTTAGGGTTATTTAGGGTTTAGGGTTAGGGGGGACCATTTGTTATGATAATTAAGTATATCGCAGAGACAAGAATTTTACCACATTTTCCTAATTTGTTGCGGTTAGATTTTTAAACAGGAAATATAAGGTAAAAAACAAATCTACACTTTTTTCCAATTTAAATTATCCCTGAGACTGTAGTGACATTTTATAATGTGTGACGCATTTACTTGACATACATTAATTACCATTATTTGCCAATTATCATTGCATTTCGTGAATCGCTGATGAATCAAACGGCTATAAAATTTGGTTATTTTATCCATGAATTAATTATCACTTAATTAATCGATAAGGATCGCCATAATGTCATTAAAGGTATGCGAATAAACTTACACTTGGCAAATGTGTTTCGTCCAAAACATTGGATTTTAAAGTTACCACCTTTAGGGTAAACCAGGCATACGTGCCCCAGTCGATAACGTGCCCCACTCGAAAAAGTTACAGATGCATTTTGAATTTGGCAGTAATATGACCCGAACAGGTCAGTGATACAAGTATGGCGGCTATGTAAACAACACCGTTCCAGTTATTATTTGTTTTAAGTGGGAAAAGTGAATGAAAAGTAAGTATACTAGTCTGAATTTGTTTTGTACCTTTTATAACATTAAGTCAAAGTATTTTCTTCATATTTTTTTTTGTTTTTAAAGTTTTTTTCCTAAAATAACCTCTTTGAACTTTTGTATGCCTACAATTACGTTCCGTTTTAGACAAAAAAAAATAATAGATCCTAAGTGGGGCACATTACCCCGATAATTTGGCTAATGTGCCCTGATTAGTTTCGGGTAATGTGCCCCATATGTGTATTCCTTTCATAACATTATTTTTAATTATCACTGATCAATTATTACATTTCAGGAAATGGGAAAGGAAAAGGCAGCAGACCCAAGAAAATGGACGGAAGAAAATATGATAAAAGCAATAGAAGATGTCAAAAGCAACAAAATGGGAGTGAAAGTCAATTATTAATAATGTTAATAATCTGCAGTCGCAGCCGAGTACTTCTACATCATTATTGAATCAGAATGAAAATATTTCACAGGCTTCTGTTTACCCAGAAAAAGAAACACCAAGCAAGACCTTGCAAGTAGTGAGTCCATTACCTGTAATACATCAGATATTAAGTAAAAGAAAACAAAATGTTAACGTTTTGATATCAGAAAGTAATTTAGCTACTCGAAAAGTCTTCGAAGAAAAAAAGAAAACGCAAGAAAAAACTTGACCACGGCACCATCAAAATGGAAGAAGAATATTTCAGAAGTAGCGTCATCGTCGGAAAGTGAAGAAGAGTTACAGCTCAGTGAACATAGTGAAGAATGTTCTGATGAAAACGATAACACTTGTGTAGAATGTCTCGAGTCTTACTACCACACGAAGAAGAAAACTGACTGGATTCAGTGTTTACAGTGTTCTGGCTGGTTCCATGAAGATTGCAACAAGTGTGGTGGCAAAAATAAAGGAAAAAGGAAAGGAAAAAAAGAGTAGGAAATGAGAGGCTTTAGTGGGGCACATATGACTGATGTATCCGTGAAATGTGCCCCACCATAGATTTTAAATAAATGTTGATCTCAGCTGCTTTAATTATATTTAAGAGGTTTCTTTTACTTTTTTTTATGCAAATTGATTCAGAGGTTAAGACTATTCACATTAATAAAGATTTTTAAAATGATACTGTTTTTTATTTGAATTTTTCAAATGGTGGGGCACAATTGCCTGATTTACCCTATACCTAAGCAGTGAAAAGACGAGAGAGAGAAAAAACAGTAAGCAACAAGGTTGACGATATGATTCTTAAAAATTCCAAAAGTGTTAAGGGTATTGAAATTGTAGTAGATACATTCCGTGTTAATTAAATTTTTCTGTACTCATATCTGAAGGGAATCGTACCTTCGACCATTTATCTAATAAAATTTGTAATCAGAGCTGTCAATTAGTAAAAAACGTATTTATAAGGAGGCGAGGCGGCGAGCTATCGATCAGTTGGGCGATGTTAATTAGAGATAGCGGATATCTTCGTGTGGGACACGGATCGGATTCGGCCGATGTGAGATATGTACGCGCAGATAACACCCGACCCCGTTCTGGTGCCCTGGTACCTGCCCACACCACGGACAGCACCCATGTTGTTAAACTCGATACAAATAACGCTTTTATTCATTTTGATGTACCTACTTTGTTAACACGTATTGTAAGAATCAAAAGAGATGAGAAAATAAAATAAAGTAAATAATAATTAACTTAAAAACTTAAAAAAATAACATTTCAATGACTAATTCTAATTCTATTTATAGGTCTGATTTGATATCTCACACTCTCACTCGTAAGCCCGTCTCATTAAACAATAATATAGAAAGTCTGAAATGAAGTTTTAAACCTGGAATAGTAATTATAATTAATGAATAAATGTAGGCTGCAATGAAACGAAGCATTTTTCACGTATCATAATTTAAAATATTGTAAAGCGACGTGTTCACATTACTTAAAAATTAAATGTCATTTAGTTAACAAACTAGTTTGTCATTAATTAACAGACAAAATATTATAGTTATTAAATAATTTGTGTCACAAACACCTCGGTGTTGGATTTGTCTAACGTGACTACTGATTAATAGTTTTTGTTATATCATTAAAGAAATCTTTACGCTTTTAGGTAAAAACTATTTTAGTATTATATAAAGATGGTATTGGCAGTTGTAATAAATGTTGGTAATATTTGAATGTCCGAGATAACGATCGTCACGCAAGCGTGTGCCTGATTGTATTTGTCTTAGAATATTAAAAAATACAGGTTTATGGTTATCGCCATTTTCCTAAACTATTCCTTTACGGGTTTCTTCCAAACAGAGAAAACACTAATAATATATCGAATACAACACGTAGGAAACTTAAATTCACATAAAAAAATATTAAGTGTTATGTTCATTGCATGGATGACAAATTTAGTACAAAAATTGTAGTTAGCTTTAGGACGTCTTACGGCGTTTTAGCTCATTTGCAATCTTTAAAATGTATACTGATACTTATGCTTTGCGTTATGGATCAAGAAAAAAATCATATATTGACTACCCGCGTGCCGGTGCGGTCGTGATGCCGGTGCGACACTCGGTGGGTCCCACGATCGATCCCTGGCCAGACTGGTATTTAAATAGTGAATTTATATTTCTAGTCTGAATATACAATGTTTATATATCCGTCTTTGTTTGCCCAGGGTCACAGGAAAAATCCTAATGTAGGGCTATGAGTGTAGAACGTGATATTAATATTACAATCTACCTATTACTTGCAACGAAACTGAACCAACCAAGATTATGACGCGCGGGCGAGTTAAATATTTGATACAAATTAATTTAAGTAACTCTTCTGTAACTTTCAGTATTCTAAGGTTCAGCAGAGATTTGCGTTGAATAAAATAAGAGAACAAATAAATCAGCGTCCACTTTGCAAACTGGTCCGTCTTGTAAGTCCGTCTGTATGTAAATACCCACTGTTTAATTAAGGTTTAAAATGCGGCGAATAAACTAATGATTTGTCACAAATTTACTAATAAGCTAAGCACGTACTTATCTACATATATCTTAAAGTGTGTGTCTTATGATAATTTTGATTATCATTTATTCATGTGGCTAAAGTTTTTAAATATTAAATACTTATCTATATTATTGTTTAGTCATATTGTCTGTCTATGCAAAAAATGTAAAATGTATACCAAACTCAAACTAAAATAAATAATTACATTTTTTTATGATCATAAGATATTAATATGTACATATTTACGTAGGTAATCAAGATCAAACCAAACAACTTTTTAAGACTGAACATGAAGATTTTTAAGTGGAATATAAATTTGTTATACAATAATTAAAAATTTAAAATTCAAGGTTTTATTGAGAAATTTGATATTAACATTTTTGACCTTCTTAAGAGGATTTTTTTTGTGTATACATTATTTCTCTATAGAGCATCATTTTTAGATTATAATTTTTTTTGAACCGTTATTGTTATTTGTTACATTTTTGTTAAATTAGACCTTTGACAATAATACAGCAGATTTGCGCCTTAAAAACATCCTCCACCACTACCAGGGCATCAGCTTCCGTAGCTACAGGTGTCCACAAACAACGAACAAAAGGATACATTCCGCTCAGTGCTGATGTACGTTTATTAAGTCGCGTCGGGAAATCGAGGACTTACTTAGCATCCGGGGATTGACGTCGAATGCGACACGTTGGCAGCTCGCAACGAATGTGCAAATGCTTAAATCACGAGCGATGTATGGCGACGCGGCGATATACGATGCCAGCAACCGCACCGACGGTCGCGACTTCCTTGCCTACCAAGTGTGTGATGTATTCCTCTTGTTACTAAAGACTATCTAAAACAGCACTTAAAACTTATAACTTTACACTTGAGTTACTAAAGATTGTTGTTAATAATCAATATACATTATATAATATAAGAGTATACAAGGAAGCAGTTCACCTGATGGTAAGTGGCCACTGCTACCCATGAACAGCTGTAATCAACCCCAGATAAGATTAAGATTCCTGTCTGAGGTTGCCTACAGATGCGCCGCTACACCTGAAGACTAAGCTGGAATGCCTTGGGTACATACCCCTTCCCACGCCTTTCAAACCAGAAAATAGCAGCTCTTAACATTGCTGTTATTAGACAGAAATAACTGTGGCGTTGGTGCCGCCGGAGTCGAGTCACATAAGATTCTACCATATTTTTTTTTCCTACCACATATTGACATTTGACAAAATCTTTATCACTATACATTGGCAAATTTTGCTCTTTGATAATTAAATATTGGATAGATTGATTATAAATAGTCGTTAATTTATCGAATGTCTGTCTGACCGAGAATCGTACCAGACACCATATCGATTGCTTTAATGAGATTGACGTGTTATGACATAAATTAATGCTTAGATTATGGTAATATGATAATACGACTCGCAAAGAACCCAACGTTGCAAAAACATAACATTACGTATGCTTTTATAAATATGTATGTACTAACTAGGTATTCATTTATATACTATAAAACTTTTATAGATTTCAGACCGGAATACAAAACAGCAGTGGGTTTAATTACACACTGCACACATTATGTATTCATGGAAAATACAGAAAAGATTGCTTTACAGAAATATTAAAAATCCCCGCAAAATCATATCTGTAATCATCCCCAAAATAAATAATATTCTATATTTTGGGTGTTTTTTCTTTGGCGTATTGGGGGAAAAAATAATTAAAGGTTTACCTACAGTCTTTCACAATTTTTGCCTATGAGAAATTATCATTCGATCTTTAATAGACAAAAACTGGATACATACGAGTAGATTTATTAACGATAATGTAAGTTGTTATGCTTCTAGTAAGCCACCTATTTATTTAACCATATGGAAATTATTAAATTATCTGTATTTTTTTTTATAATATGGGAGTAGCAGACGAGCATGCAGTCCACCTGATGGTGGACATCTGTAATCAACCCAAGATAGGATTAGATATTTCTACCTGAGGTCGACCACAAATGCGCCCCTACCCTGGGGACTAAGCTGGAACGCCTCGGAAAAGTATGTCTCCCTTCCACACCCTTCAAAACGGAACACAGCGGCGCCTGACACTGCTGTTATGAGGCAGAAATAGGTGTGGCGGTGGTGCCGCCGGAGTCGTACCACAAAGGGTTCTACCACTTTCAACTTCTATTAATATTACTTCTTATTAACTTTACAATTTTATATTTTATCGCTTACTCGCTCGCGGTGAAATAAATCGTCGTAAGTAACCAACCAGATGGCGACCCTACTTGACAGTCAAGTTGCGAAATAAATCTTTATTTATTTATCGAACATCAATAATATAACCGAAATGGATTCAAGTTTTACATCTTTTCTTTTAATAATCATATTTTAATCACCTTCACCTGTCCCATTATCTTTAAATCAGTCATATCCTCATAAATATTATAATTACGACATTGTGAATCATATGTTTGTCTTTTATATACCTCATTTTTTCCTCATGTCAACTACCTTTGTCTGATTTTGAACCTGTTTTTTAATATAGAAGTAGCAAGCGAACATGATGTACAGCTGATGGTAAGTGACCACTGTCGCCCAAAGCCATATGTGATCAAACCAGATAGACTAAGTTATGCCTGAGGACGGCCCCCAATGCTTTGCTAGCGCTGAGAACCTTATATATATTTTGTTTGTCTGATTATCACAATGTTTGGCTTTGTTTGTTTTAATATTGATATTTTTGCATAGTTAATACTTGTAAGATAAGTTAACATTCCTTGAAAATGATAAATTTTCTCAAAATTGATTCTAATCAAACAACTAACAGTAGAACTATTTATACCTATACAATATACGTATTAAAAATCTCCTACCTACACAGACAACAAAGAACTTTTAACTTAAATAACTCTACTAAATTTATCATTTAGGGTCACGTTAAGCCACTCGGCATTTCTTAAAAATCCCATAAACGTTTCCGACACAAAAATAAAATTCCAAGTTGAACGTACACTCTTGAATGTCACACATATGTGACATTGCGATGTCCGATCTAGACCGCTAATGCATTTTTCGATTTATTCCTTCTTTCATATATCAACTGATAATTAATTTCATGATATTAAATTAGCGATAATATACGGTATTCCGATATGCAAAACCATACAGCATCGACGTATCGCGCCAGATAACACTGAGTGCTTTTCAATTAGCCAAATATTTGCATTTTGTGATCTTCTCGGGTTAGTATTCGTTGGTTTTCAATACAAATTCTCAGACGGTTTCATGTTATAAGATTATTTTGCCACATTTTTATTTAATTACGTGGAGGGCTAGCGCCGAAATTTATTATTTTGATGTTAAAATCTAACGGTAGACCGTCTAGTATTTCATAGTATTACTTTTATTTTTGCAATTTTTTTGGCTAAGCGAATAGTTTTAAGAAGTGATTATTGCTTTCAGATAACCAGTAACAGAGTTACACTCAGTTATTAAGTAAACGGGGACCCAAATTGAAGCTGAAGCGAAGCGGCTAGATTAAATTTAGTAAAATATATTTTTATAATTTTCATTTTTTTACAATTTAAAATAAACATTCACACAGCAATAAATTACTGTATTATTATAAAAATATTTCCGATTTAAATTGTCACTTCAGTTTTATATCAACCGTGTTCGTAGTGGTATCAATGTCACGAGGGTTCGTAAAACAAACACGTGATTAGTTTAAGGGAGGGTCAGCAAATGGAGCTAATTTCTCACAATAGGGCGGCAGCACATTAGGAGCGTTACTTAAATAGTGCCTTATTTAAAATATGAATAATACTTTGTATGGTGAGAGCCGGTCATTTTATTAAAAATAATAATGTCTTTTTATAATATAGCAGTATAAGACAAGTATGCAGTAGGTATGCCTGATGATAAGTGCAAGCGCAATGCTTTACTAACATAATAAGATTAATATTATAATGATATTAAAATCAAAAAATCGGTACATATGTATAATTTTGTGTGCTATAAATATATAATATTTTAGTCCAGTTTTTTTATTTATAAATTCAAGGCCAATAAATATTTTTGATTCTTGATCTTATTCCTAAAAACGTAGCATCGCATAGCAGTGGTTTGCAGCCCTTAAAATCGCGCCTCAATCGTGTTCTAATTACTATGTGAAGAGACAAGTGTGCATCCCCCTCGCTCACTCTATCACTCTAGACCATTGTCCACGCAGCTGTGACACACACAATTAGACCCCAATATTTTTTTGACCACAGCGACAAAAGGTAATTTGGAGAGGGATACATTTTAAACAAAAGGGACATCTCCCTTTAAGTAAAGTTTAATTCTACATTGTTATTCAAAATGTTTAAGTAACCGTGACTCGTCATGATCGTGTTTTTTGCAGAATGAGATGTTTTATATTTATCTGTTCAAATTAATTACATTTGAAATAACTGTCCTTAATTTTATGAGTACATGTAGATATGTGTGTTTCTTTATATCACGTCACAATATATGCAATTATGCAAAAAGAGAGTATTTGACGGATTGGTAATGTCAAGTGGTATGTTATGTATAAGGTGCTACGCTTATTTCCACATGCCTATTAAAAGGGCGTGGTGAGGCGATGTTACCATAAAGAGTCGAAATTGCATCTTATCCCTTAGGGGCAGTAACGTTTGTGATCGACAGGATTCCCGACCTATTTGGGTTTGATTGGAGATTTCCATAACCGGTAGATCACTTAACATATTGGGATTCGTTTGCTTCCTTTACATAATATGTATGTTAAGTGTCGCATGCCGGTGTGTCCGCGGCGGCAGGGCCGGCAGGTGCGGGCGCTCCGCGGAGGGTTCTTTTTGCCCGCGCGTCTCGGGAAGTGCCAGATATCCGCAGATGACGACAGGAACTTTTTAATGATAACGCTAATTGCGGCTACAACATTATCTATAGGTATCCGCGGCATGGGTTCGCTAATTAAGCTTATTAACAACTGTTGGACGCGAATGTCGGTACAAAGATTACCTTCTTGCTGTTAAGGATATACGATACACATTTTAGTTAAACGGAATTCCTTTACCTTGAAGTACTAATTTATTCTATGGCTGAAGGACCGAATTCTATGAAATTGTCTTTTGTAGTATATATGGCTTAGTATAGTAAGATATACCTATTATTTTTACCCAACGAGTACCCAAACATTTTCGTAGTTACTTACTTATCTCGGAACTTAAAAACAAGTATAAATTTATTCTGCAATATAAAGTTTGTAAAGTGTAGAACTTACAAGCATAGAGCATTACAAGTGTAACAAAATATGCAATCTCTTTCAATCTTCACTTTGATATTATCGCACATATTCGTATTTTACAATCTATCATTTTCATGAAGGCCTTAAACAAGAAATAAAAATACTGGTTTTGTTACAAAAGTTTTTCTATTTTTATAAATAAACAAAATTTTAAACTGGCGAAGTAAATTTTTAACCACTACTCGTATGTTCACACTTTATGATCATGGATTAATCTTGGAGATATTAAAAACAGGTAGCGCCGATGAAACGTAATAATACTCACTTTATCTTCCATAACAATAGTATGGGTAATAAAATTAAGATCGTAAAGGGGAAGATATCCCGTGATGAATGTACCATAAGCAAAACCATAAACATTAAAACAACACGGAGGAGGCGGAAGTGAAGATTTTAATTAAAGATTCCACTCCGCAAATCCAATAACTCAGTCGATTAAATCGTACTAAGCACACTTGTTTGCACTGTGCGTTGCTCGGGATTAGGGTTCAATTCGAATCGGAGTCTCAAAAATCGATCCAGAAAAAAAAAATTGCCAAAAAAATACAACCGACTTCTATGTCACTACAAAGTAAAAAATAATTGAAATAAATGTTGGTTTAGTACATAGTCTTGAAGTCGAATGTAGTCATAGTTCGAATTAAGAAGCCTCCTTCTTTTTTGAAGTCGGTTAAAAATATCAAACATTATTTTCTCAAAAAAATTAAAAAAAAACAATTAAAAATCGACCTTACAATTTCTCAAATATCAATTTAGTTTATTTTATCGCCCAGATAATATATCGGCGAAAAAATCGATATTTTAGTCCTAAAAATCGATTCTCGATCCTGATCTGAAATCGCCATCCCTACGCAGGAACCGTGTTTGTAGACCCATAACCGGGGTAGAGGTTATTAACCCTAGACCTCCCATCTCATCGCATCCTATTTCATTACCTCACTGATGCGTTTCATACAGATATGGCACGGCGTTTGAATCCTTAACTTTTAATTACATCGTACAAACGAACGTAATACTGGTTGTAAGGGTGGTGTATCTGTGTAACTAGGTGGATGTTATGTTGTGCTAGGTTCAAGTTTCAAATCTAAATGTTTCATAGTCTGGAGCATGTTTATCTAAACCAATATGAAATAACTTTTAATAATAAGAATAGTGGCTAACTAGTGTAGACTTTGACAAACAGAAAATATAATATAATATAATTATCCAATGACGGACCTTGTTTGAAATAATTATACTGTGATTGTTATTTTTAATCAAACAGTACTGAAACACCGTTAAGACTAATTACTTATTTATTCTCATTAGAACTGTTGTGCTTTGAACTGGTAAGTAGAATAATTTTAAAGAAAAAACATCAATCCTGTGAGCAACTTCTGTCGCTATATTTCAGATCTTTTAATATGGACACGACATTACGTACATATATATTTGTTACTTCTATTACCCACATGAAAAATACTACCAGCGTGATGCATCTATCAGGTCTGTCGCCGAAGTTGCCGATATGTTTCAATTACGGCGACAGCGACACGCGACATATCGGGCGTCGAGGCTCGGGCATCGGGCCTCGGGCATCGGGCATCGGGTCGCGATCGCATCGCGCTGTCGCCGCCCGCGGCCAATTTGTCGCTTATCGGTGACGATATTTCAACTCAATTATCGAGTGTCATGTGAGGCCTGATCTAAGATACCTACGAGATATAGAGTCTTCCGGGACGCTGTCACTACTCGGAAAACATATTAAAATTAATTTTATTGTAAGTAAGAGGCTCTTGTACTGATAGAGATACCACATACAATAACATAACTCTATATTCTTCATAATGTTTATCTAAATAATAAAGTATTGCCTGAAATTTTCTACTATTCCAATTTCTATAGTAAAATCACCCAATATTTGATTTGGTTATTTTTCAAAACTATAGAAATCCAAAAATTTAAAAAAACATTTTTTGTGCAACTTTTTTTTGGTTTTTGGAAAAGGCTCTAGCGATTTGGGATAAATTTTGCATTGAGATACTGCTTTAGTCATGAAAATGTATCTAGACCGGTGTCACAAAATAAAAATTGGTCCTCACTCAAAATAATTAGTTTCTGTAACACCATCTAACGACATTTCATAAAAGCTTATATATACGATAATTTATCATCATTAATAGACCTTAGTACTGTTTATAAATAACATAAAGAGAGCAAGACAATCACTGTACTCCTGTGGACAACAATGGTGTACAACACGACCCGGAAAGTACTGCCGACCAATTACAAGCCCTTGGCGATTATCCACAGGGTGACCAAACCTTCAGACTTCGTGAACTTCGCTTCCCTAAAGTAGATCATGTACGAGTATATGTATTGGTTTTCTTTTGCACAATGATTTTATAGTGTGTAACAATCAATGTATCATTTTAAATATCCATTTCATAAAAAGTTATTAACGAAATAATTTTATTATAATATTTTAAACTTAATTAAAGAATTAAATCCCGTTTGAATAAACAATATTCGTGCATTATCCGTAATATTTCAGTAATATACCTAATGTGTAAATGACCTAAAATCCTTAAATTGTGCAATTTATTTCATTTCGTTCATTATGATTTTCAAAAGTGAATGTACCTCATAATAATTTTGTGCGTTAGTGATGACAAAATGTATGTTAAAATACTTACTCAGTATTTTACTATAATATTTTGCTTCGCTACTTACTAAGTATTTTACTAACAAAATTAATTTGGTTTTGATGTCGTTTTCATAATAAGATTCATCTATAACAATTATCTTCTATAGCATAACTGGACCATGGACTTGTCTGTGCTACTTCCTGAATACAAGTGATATTTGTGGTCGCCCTACCACCAAGACAACATAATCGGCGGGTCGGCTTACAAAGCAACAATGCCCGCGAAATAAGATGTGCAATTAAACACGAGATACCATCGCCCCAGCTTCTGCTCAGAGCTATACACTTTCAAATGGTTGTTACACTTCGGCCGTTTCCCTTGTGTAGTGTATGGTTCTTCTGTAAAAAACGTAGAAGACAATATATGGGTCAATATATGGTGGACAATATATGGTGAATACAAGATATGGGTCAACCAGACGATACGAAAAAGTGACTTTAAATTTAATGAAAGAAAGTAGTTGTGTTTCGAAAAGGAGATTGGACTTATGCCTACATTGCAATGTAGCGTAGACTGTTGAGCACTCAGACCTTCGTGTTTATTCGCTACGAGCTAAATAATAACGCAAAGCAATTCTGATTCTCACTCCGTGTCGAAATTTGAATGCATTTAATAATCCCGCCACCAATAGCGGCGTGCAGAATCGAACGCAGCGGGTGCATTCACTGCAGCGGCCAGTGGTCCTTCGAGCCGGATCGAATGCGGAATCCAAGATGGTCGCGCGAGTTTCAGATTTCAGTCGCATTGTGTGAAGTGACGCGTGCGACGCCCGCGGTGGCCAATCGCGAGGGAGGGATCGGAGGCGTCCCATTGGCTGGAATTGTCCAACCGATTCTAATCGATTTATCGGTCAATTTGTTCACTATGTATCAATTACGCCGTCGCTTAATTGCCTCGAACAATGCAGGCGAGAGACAATAGGCTTATCGGTAAATCACTATACACAATTAAAGTAGCCGATGGAAAGGACAGATTTTAAACATGATAAAGACCGGATAGATAAACGCGTTCAACACTTGATGGATTGGTCCACAAGTTTGATGATTGATTAAGATTAACACAGTAGCGGAGTGGACACGGAATGGAGCGAGTGTACAAAGCAGACGAGTAGTTAACAAGCGAGTACAAAAGCTTTTTAAATGTTACTCACTCATTAATAAAGTATCTGATCACGTGCTTCTACGTCAAGTTACTTTGGCAGTTTTAGATCTTTTGTTAGATAATGTTATAGTGTTTTGTAAAGTTCAACGCTTATAAAAGGGAGAGAGGCTTAAAGCTGAAGGTTACAAGGGGAGATGGTGTCCGCACTTTATTCAAACCTGACAACATTTGTAATTAACAGATAAATTAATTTCAAATTAATTTTAATTTCAAATTAAGTGAAACAATATTAACACAATTTTAAATTATCCATTATTTGAATAAATTTTGTTAATAACCAATAAAAATATAAGTGAAAATATTTCACGTTTTAGAAAAAGTCAGTTATTGACGTCACAAAATCTATTTATTTGTATAGATAACACAAATCCAAGTATAACGCAAATATATCTTCAATTTTATTCGTATATGGATACACCTGTAGTGCTAAATGAAAAATTAATTAACGGCTCGAATCCAACCGATCGTGTGAACCGGGGCGCTCGCTACCGACTTGCATTATCACGGAATTGAGCAATTATAATCTCTAAGCTCACGCAGATATTGCTTATTTTCCTGTGGCCTTGGCGTTATGTACACAGATAATTGGTAAACCCAACTCCAATTGCAGGTATCACGTTTCGGCGCAAAATCGTAAATTGGTTCAAATTCATCAGCTATAATCTGGTTTAGCAACGTTTAATATTGCTGAGCTGAACACGCTGCGATCATTATTTTACATTTGAAGCTTAATGTCATTTATTTATGGATACTGTAAACTCCATTTGCAACGGTGACACTTCATATCTGAAGATTAGCAGGTTCATTTAAACGATTGAAAATATAATCGGAATTTATTAGTCATTCAGTTTTGGCAAACAGGTGCGTAGCAACGCTTAGTTCTGTATACTACAAAAAGCTAAGCACCAGAAATATGTCAACGACTATTTCTTGACATTTTTATTTAGTATTATGATGACAGGAATTCCAATTAGGACTAGAATTTTGTCTGACATCAAATACAAGTGCGTTATTCTTCTGATGCTATTCCTGATTACAGCGTTATGGCTTAACTCATAAACGCCCCTAACAAGATTTGAGTTTTGTGCCTCCTGCTAAGATTTAATGTTTGCGCTCCCCGATACTTTTATAAAAATCCTAAACAATCTCAAATTTGAAAATCTTGACGACCACGACCGAAAATCCATCGACTTGTTGTAATATAGATAACATAGTTTTTTCTAACAGGCGTTAACTAAATACGCACGTTCAAACTTGCGCTACTGACAGTCGCCTATCAGTAGGACTACCATGAGTTTACAAAAGTATTACTCGCTAGCGACTGCGTAAAATAAATGTATGAAAAATTGTACAGCGCCTCTGGTGGTTACTCGTAGAACTAAAATCCGTAGTGACGTAACTCGATACGTAAAAAACCTATCGAAATCAAATCGCTAGCGAATGTCATTATGATCTATTGCCATACAAATTCGGTCCCATGAGTCATTAATTTGACAGACGTTGTCAAGAAATACCGTAACGATAGTAGTTATGTTATTCACTAGCAAAATGACAATAGTTTTCTATTTACCATTTCTATAGTGGCGTTTCTATGCCAACTCATGGTAATGCTACAGTACCCTTAATGAGTTTTTACAAAAATGTCTGTTTTTATATTTGTTTATTTTATTTTGCGTATTTGCACATACATTTCCAATAAGCGCCCCCAGAAGAATCAGAACAGAAAATGAAAATGTATGGAAATACGTAAACAAATACAAAAACAGTCATTTTTGTAAAAACGTAAAATTTCATACTAAAGGTACAGGCCAGCTCAGCTACGACAGTGCATAAGTATAATCCAGAGCACCTTTAACAAGTTAAACATACTTAATACTCTTCGATCTAAATTCAACACAGTAGCGTTACACTGCTGCTACAACACAAATACTTATCAGTACAAGTGGCATCATCGAACCAGAAACGTTACAACTTAAAAAGTTTAAAAATAAGCAATGACACGATTGCGAAGTACCGCTAATGAAAGCACACTCGATACAATCTATATACGCACTTACGACAATTAGCCGGCGTCCGTTCACCTCCGCGGACACACTCCATCAAAACACAATTATACTACACTGGGTTAATCGTCGACGACGCGTCGTCACGGTGTCGTCACGGTATCGTCACGGCGCTTAGTGAACGGTACTCATCGTTATTACATTTCGGCGATTTTGGGTTAATACGTGTTTCATTGTACGGTAGCGTTACACGGTTTGCACGATTTGTTAATGGTTGTTACAAGTTTATTGAACTGTACGACTCGTCTGTACGCACAGTTCATTGGAAGGCCTAAATCAACTGTGCGTGTTATAATACCATACGCGGCGAGCGTATATGTTTACGCCAGAGCGCAATTTTTAATTTTTATCCCATAACTTAGGCTTAGTTAAGTGTAGTGAAGACTAGTGCAGCAAAGGAAGACGTTTTTTTATAATATAGAATTAGCAGACGAGCATGCAGTCCACCTGATGGTAAGTGGCTACTGCCGCCCATGGACATCTGTAATCAACCCCAGATGGGATTAAATATTCCTATCTGAGGTCAGCTACAGATGCGCCGCTACCCCTGGGGACTAAGCTGGAATGCCTCGGAAAAGTATGCCTCCCTTACAACACGAAGGGTGTTGTAAATAAAACGGAACACAGCAGCGCTTAACACTGCTATTATTAAGCAGAAATAGGTGTTGCGGTGGTGCCGCCGGAGTCGACCCACAAAGGGTTCTACCACCTTCAAAAGACGTTTAAAGATTTTAACGGAACTAATTTTAAATTTTGATATCATGTAAAAACTACATACGCTTTAGATGTTTAGGATGATGTGATGATGATTGTTTAGTCGAATAACTTTGGATAAGATTTACTCGAAGTAACGGATATTACAGGGCATCTTTTAAGTATACGGTATTTTTTTGTTAGGGCTTCTGGCCGGGTGAAAATACAAAAAAAAATAAACATTAAGTGGGATTGCAAACAAACAAAGCTAGCAGAGCGTGAAACAGCTCGGAATTAAAATAAACTGTATTAGTATTCATTCGTCGTCATTCATTCGATTACTCTCGACACAGGTGTATCAGTCGGTGTAATGATCGCATTTTTCCGCTGTCGTGACACGGCGGCGTGTCGCGTGTCGCGTGTCGCGCGACGCGTGACGTCACGCGCGACTCGTTAACGACACGCCGGCCCGCTGCTTGCTGATGTGGTCACTTATCACCTGATATGCACCCGCGGATCTGCGTTCGTAGCGAAGCTTTGACCTTTACTCATAAAGAGTTCGAAAATGCTTTCGCGAATAATAACAACGAAATGAAAGAAGCTGATGATATCATGAACGTCTGTAAGAAAGTTCGAATTAAATTGAACAGAAGTCTTACTTGAAGTTTTAACTGAAAAATATTTACAATTATAATTAAATTTACAGAAAAATAAAAATAATAAATGAAACTATAAATATAAAATAACTTATTTACAAAATTTACATATATACAAAAATGAAAAACAAAAATATAAAAACAAAAAAACTACCATAAAAAATTGTCGCCATCACTGTCTTTGGGCAAGGTTCCCAAGACGCTGGCAGCATTTCCTCTCTGAATTGCTATACCAATTCTTTGAGCAAAATGCATGCCAGCTCTCGGTTGATAACTCTCAATAACTTGAAGTTGATAGTTATTTAGTATCTGAGGAGTTTGAATATTTCACATAAAAATAAAAATATAATATAACTACGACTAATAGAAAACATCTTTCCCTTGAAAAGTCTGTGAAAACGTCTACCATGCTACAAAAGAACGTGAAGACATGTTAGCTACCGTCAAAGCTCTACCATTAAATAATTTGTAGATGTCAACAACCAAAAGATAAAAATACACAAAGTGGTTTCCTCATAGAGAACCTTATTGGAAAAACTATTATTAACCTTATAAATTTGCACTAGAGGAATAAAAAATAATATATCTAGTATCACTATTCTATGATATATGATACTGTGACAATCCTCAGATGGACAGATAAGCCTTCAACAACCTTAGTTAAAAGTCAACCAACTTGCCGGAAGCTCTTAAGCCGCTTCAAGGCTTCGTTTAAGCTGGGCTCGCAAAAAACATGATTTGATTGATCATTTTGGTGTGATACAAAAGACTTACAATCGACTTCTTATACCAAGAATTCTCGGGTTTCAAATGACTAAAACATGAGTTCATTGAACCATGTTAAAGTGATAGGTATCTAAGGTGAAGGCCAGGTACAAATACTTTGCTATCCTCGAAAATCTTATGGCGACCGAATGCCTTACGAAGAAAGAAGAAGGAATGAATGAATAAATAAGCAAATATCGTTTCATTTATCACACCAATACTACCATATCCCACACTAGGGCTTTTCTGTGCCTTGGGTGCCATGAACACACAAGTTTCTGATGAAGTATATAAAGATCCATATAAAAATATACACACGAATATATCTCCTGAATTTTAATATATGGTCAAAAGTAGTCGTAGTTACCCTGCAATTGAACCATGAATAGTTTAACGATCAGGTAGATAGGCTGTTTGTTGGAAAGCAGTCATCGTCACCTATGGACCTTAGCAACAGCAAACGAATAGCTGATGAATCGCTTTGAAGAAGAGCTTTTTTGTGCCTTTTTTTTGGACAACCGTTCAGCGTTCCAGAAATACCTTAGAAGTTCAAAGGTAACTTCAACTACACGTGAAGGTACGGTGAGAGTTCAAAGATAGGTCCAATCGCGGAAACTACAATTAGCTTTAATTCGCGGACAGATCCACAGAACATCCTCGGGCTTCGGATTAAAGAGCAAATGCCAACAAGTGCAGGGGCAACCAGTTATTAGGCAGTCGGAGAAAGTGCGGCTTAATATGCGGCTATGATTGAGCTGATGTTACGACATGTAATCGTATGCTATGTGGCGTGAGTGACGAACGTAGCGGGGAAACTGTACACGTAGCGGAATACTACGAAAAATGATTTACTTATTTCTTGCCTGCCCGGAATTTAAATATTTAACTAAATTATTTATTTGTAGTTCAGAAATTTGTTACATACAGAAATTGGCCTCTTATTAAAGAAAAGGAGGAGGAGATATGGGGAATTTTATAGACATTTATATATATTACTTTAAGCTAGGTAGACGACTGTTTTAATTCTTCAATAATTACTTACTAACTTTTATAACTACTTTTAACATTACAAAACGACTTGCAAATACGTACTACGTAATAGATTAGAGCAGAACAAAGTAGCTAAGCAGAATACGTACATCTATGACCTGCATGTCGGTTTTGTATTAACAAATTTTCAATCGCTATTTCTTATGAGTTGCACCAGCCCGCTCTCGCGCTTACCCACGCCGCACTAAACACTATTTAATTATCGGCGTATCCGGAGCAGTGAGCAGTTATCGTGCTCATAATTGTACCATACAGCATCGGGCCAGAACAATGTTGCGTCACGTGACATCCACCAACAGTCTACTCTACTTATTCTTTGAAACAAGCGTTGCTTTCACATATAAACTTCATAAATAATTGCGAAAGTCGTGCGATTATTGTTATCTAGTATTGAGCACGGGTCAATCTCAGATATTGAGGCATTTAGGCCATAGGTTTTAGGTCCACCGCGCTTGCCAAGTGTAAATTACTAGAATACACACACTTTTGGGAATATATTTTGAAGAACTTTCAGGTATAATGGTTTAATCCCTATATTTTCTTCAGTATTATAGCAAGCGATAATTATTTTCAAATATGTGATACATATGTCTCCCTTACCACACCCTTCAAAGCAGAACACATAGGCAGAACACGCGCAGAGATAGGTGTAACGGCGATGCTTCCGGAGTCAAACCACACAGGGTTCTACAACAAAATTCTGTGCTGTATGTCCTCTTTTGATATGTGTAGACAACTATGTTTAAGTGAATTACGTGGATCTCACGGCATAGTAACTGTTCGTTAGAAGTTCATATGCACATAGCAATAGTTCCCGTCTCATCAGATGAACTTCGTGCTCGTCTGATCTCGTATAAAACCGTGATCGGACGCGTATAGAGACGGCAGTGGTCGCCGGCCGCGGAATTACACGATCGGTGCGTTCGCGCTAACAAGACACGAATATTGTAATCTGGCCCGCTCCAGTTAGCCCGGCGGTACTCAACCGTTGCGACTTGAAGTAATCAAAAGTATTTCACTTTAACATTAGTAAAGTTTAGTCGGTTTAGACATGTTCATATAAATAGTTCATGTAATTCGTTTCATATTTTAACGGATGGATATTGACGTCCAATATTTTCACATATTTTTAAGAGCTTTCCTAATCAGTTTGATTATAGCATTAGATAAAAATTAAATGCTAGATTTCCAATACAATAATTATTGTTCTTATTTAAAATGATATGGACTTACAATTATTTTAATAAATCTCAATGAAATAAATACATATTTCTTGAAATAAAATGTTTTACAGCCTCACATGCTTTTGATCACAATCCGATATGTTCGTGTTAAAAAGTAGCACATACCGCTGTCTGTAAAATTGTCCGTTTTTATGTGAAAGTCCTACGTTTCAATTATATGATGATATTTATTTAATTTATTTGGGAATTTATTTGGGAACCGCAGATTGGCGTCTTCCTGGTAGTGTATCGGTTGATGTTCGTCGATTCGTTACACTCAATAATTTATATTTGTTAACTCTAACGTCAGTAAACAGAGAAAGCTGGGTCAGATTCGCAAAAAAACTTGATTTTGATTGATCGCGGCATTACAGTCTGCGGCGGCCTCTCGCCTCTGCGGTGTTTAGACAGCAGGTGTGTTTCGTGGATTAATTAAATCTAGGGGTGTATCCTATTCCGTATTGTTGGCGGTATGGTTGGTTTTTCGATATATCGAAATCAGCGATTTTAGTGACCGACACATTTATACATGTCGGATTACCCGCTAAGCATCCATGGTATAAACACACCCTTACTTTTTAAAAAATAACTATTTTTTTATTTAATGGCACTAATCTATCTATTTCCGTCAGTTAACATTTTAAGTAAATATTATACCTATTATGCCTATGGCGTGGTCCTATCTTAAAAGCTTTTATTTTGTTACGAAACCCATACGTTTTTACTTGATACACCATTTAATTTTATCGGTATCATCAGTTTTTATAAATATCGATATCAGTATCATATTAGCAGAACTGCGTATCAACACATCCCTAAGTAAAGCGTTGTTTGCGATCGTCTGACGTGAAGCCGTCAGCTTTTTGGTCAAAACACATTATCATGATATTATTTGCATCATCACTGTCTTCACGGGTTACGTGGAGTGACCCGGCGGTACCGTTGTGTTTGAGAGAGATCGTTGTAGTCTAACTTACAAGTGTTACTTTGTGAGTGATGAGTCGAGAAAAGTAGCGGAGACTTGCTAAATATTTTAGTTATTAAACAGTTAATTATTTATGATGTTTTATGTTGACCCCAAATAGTATTAACATGATTATCTGTAGATGTCATAGACACTTTCCTTAAACCAAGAAATTAATTTTCATTCGTTTAAAAAATTACATGCTTTATTTTATATTAAACAACCTACACTTCATTGGAGATTACATTTTATGTCACTAGACACGTAATAAACACAGTAACAGTGCTCAATGTGCTCAATTTGACAAAGACCCTATTATTTTACTTTCGAAATAGCAATCAAAAATAAACGATTGAGTCGTAAATATTAATTTCATTTTATAACCAACTATAACATTGAGGCAGGTAACTAATAAAAGTTATAAGTTATCATAAATCAGTGCAGTTAATACTAAGTTCGCATGAGATTGCCTCATAACCCCGGCCGTACGTTTCAATAAGCCGGCGTTCTGTACTTTATAGCTTCCCGCCGCGCGTGTGACGACGGCTTTATTATTTCCGCACTGGGGTTTTACATGCGTGAATGTGTACGTACTTACGTAGTGTAAAATAGTTGTATTAATAAAGTTACGAGTATATTGAACAAAACCTATCGTGTTTATTATATAAGTTTCTTTTTAATAAAAATATGCAATATACAAACATGCAGTCCACCTGATGTTAAGTGGCTACTGCCGCGCATGGACATCTGTAATCAACCCCAGATAGGATTAGATATACTTGAGGTCGAGCACAGATGCACCGCTACCCCTGAGGCCTACCCTGGAACGCCTCGGATAAGTATACCATATCCTTCAAACCAGAACACAGCAGCACTTAACACCACTGTTAATAGGCAGAAATAGGTGTGGCGGTGGTGCCGCCGGAGTCGAACCACAAAAGGTTCTACCTTTAAAATTCAATTCAAATCTATTTTTCATTCATAAAGAATTAAAAAATAAGGTAAGGGTGGTGACACCCCTGGAATCTGGCGACACCATCATCACAACGTATCTATAAAAGTAAGAGTACTCTGTGGTCACGCCTATTTCTATCTTACTATAATAATTTTGCCCGCTGAAATGGTTACAAGTAATTAGAAAACAAAGTCTTCGAGGGATCATAACTTCAGGACAGGCCGTTTCTCAACTAAGTGGACTGGCATACTATACTCCTGATCTATCGTACAAATTTACCATAACTGACGATACCAATTTTAATAGGATACAACTTAGTATTTATTTTGTCTCTGATTTAGTTAAGCCAAATAATATATACATTTATCCTGTACAAGAAAGTTGTCGAAGTTGTTTACGACAGAAGTAAATCCCGTGCGCTAGTAATATCCTTATACGGAACTATCGTAGTTATTATGGCGTGGTGTAAGCTCGGTGCAGGGACTGCGATAACTCGAAATAATAACTTGAATACGTAACTCTACTATAAAGTACTATAAGACATTGATTATGTTTCTACTCTTCTATATTTTACAACTCGACGGGTACTGAATCTATTTGTGTTATTATTTCATAATTTAAGTTACATTTATACAGAGCGATTTTATGGGCGTGGATTAGCACTTTCGGATTAGGCCAATCCAAAAGCAGAACAAGGAAAATTTTGAAAGAAATCATTTTGATAACACTTCAATTAAAAAATCATAAAATGCGATCTCTTTAGGCAATCTCAAGCATCTATGTACGGTTCGAGAATAAAGCCTTTTAAAGGAAGGGCGGAGCAATATCGTAACAATTTGTTACGTAACATTAAAAAACAAAATGATAACTTAAGTGTAAATCAGACTGCTTTTAAATCCATTCGTATTCTGATTCCAAACACAAAAATAAAGAAGGAATCCCGAACTTTGTACCGGCGGGTACGCACATCAATCATCGCGCGCCCCACTGCTCTCCATTTATAACCATCGGCCGCTGTCGTATCGTGACTGTTCCATCTTGCACTACCACCGACGAATCAATCTGCACAACAGTGAGAGACTGCTCTGACGTAAATCGATAGAAGCCGTGACAAGATGTATCTCGCGGGGATATTGCAGACGCCATGAGTCATTTTAATACGCTGGCTACACTGTACTCGTTATTTGTTGTAGGCAAATAAACAATATTGCAGCGTGATTTGTTCATCTACTTCATTTTTTACAAGTTTTGTATGTATAAGCGTAGGCTCCCTTAGTGTCACTGATAAAGGAGAATGCCCATTCTTGGTACTGATTTTTCTCATGCGTCAAAATGAAAGTAATATTAAAATTATTTTTTGATTTTTTTACATAATTTGTCTATCAGAATAGTTTCTTTGAACAGGGGATTTCATTTAAGATAAAATAAGACGAAATTTTGATTGTTGTTCTTAAAAATTTACGCGGAATTCATTATTTTAGGTTTTTAGGATTATTTTAGGTTTTTTTACCTACTACCTTTGAAAGAAAATGTAATATGTTAATCGAACTACATTATAGGTACCTACTATCAATTAAAACCGACCATCAATCTATCGTCGGATATTTTCGATTTTGAGGTTATGTAACATTTCGGTAAATAACTTCAGAACCCGGGTGCTGATCTAAAAAATAATTATTGGTGGTAGTATTTGGTTGATTGTACATCGTCCGCAACAAGTTTCAATTTAATGCAACTCTGGACGGCGGTCCATACTTTCATGGGCATTGTCCTTTAGATGAGGCTTAAAGACCAAGGATAACTTTCAGACATGGACTATTTGAAGAATATCTAGAGTTTGTAAAACTCGATAGAATGGAAATAATAGATGGAATCGAAGCCAGGAAACCTTGTTATGATTTCTTTTTTAAATTGTCTCATAAGACCTTTTTAAAAAAAACTAAGTCCTAACAAAATCTGACAAGCGAAAACGATATGGTATATAAATAATTGCATCGTTCACTAAATAATATTCACAGCTTATAACGATCAGTATTCTCTAAAAATATAGTGACAAGCAATCACAAGATCCAATTACGCTCACGGCATCAAAATATATCAAGCGCTCGATTTGTCGACTATCTTATCGTAAATAATTGCCCAAGTAGGAATCAAACTCGCACACGATGGGTTCCCTACGACCAATATGTAATAAAATTAAAAAAAATGTAAAAAAGGGTTTTTATTGTTATTTGTATTGGTTATTACAGCAGCCAAGTAGTAATGCATGACAATTTAAACTTTCTTCCTATGGCATTTCATTAATTAGTAGGGATTTTTTTTCCAAAACAGTAGGAATATCTTGTATGAGATCCCCCATTTATTTTTAATATTTGTTTTTATAAAGGCCATAACAATAATCTGTTATTTCAAGTGTCTGTTATGGTATCTATTACGATTAGTGCCTATTGCAGTTCTAGAGATACAGCACTGTGACAGAACGGACCAACAGGCAGCGACGCTTTACGTACCCAAGGGTAAAAACGGAACCCTAAAAAGCGAGACGCCAAATCAAGTTACGAAAGAGTTTATCCGAGGATCACAACAAACGAGCAACAAGCTGAAAGCAACACCGGAACCGCATTGTCTGTATCACTCAGTATTCTTATTTTATTTCTCTATCCGTAAACAAAAACCGGCCGCACCGCAATCAAAGCTTTTAAGATACAGATCTCGAAACTAAAAGCCGATGCTTTGTGGTTTTAATTAACTTGTGAACGGCTCCATTGACTTGGAGCAATATTTCCCTGCTAATGCGTGCCGTCAGTGAGCATCAGTGGTTCTCAAATAGAATGGTATGATTTGTAGGGCTGCTCTGTCTTGACTAGAATGTTGAGTCGTATCTCCTCGTATATATATAGTAACAAAGTTACTGAATGTTTTTCATGATGACACCGAGGGACAACTTACAATAATAAATGCAATACAAATAACGTTTAAAAACAAAAGTTAAGAGTAAAGTAAAAAGTAAGCACACAAAATACAATAAGTATATGTTGTATGAATATTAATGGTTTAAGTAATAATTATCAATTCAAATAATTAATAGATTACATGCATTTTTCTTCTATTTAGGCGCTAGGAGATGATTGTCGAAAATCTCTATGTTAAGCAATAAGATAGGATTATGTAGAGACATTATCTATCTAATTTATGTGTAAAATTACATGCATATAGATCGCATAGCATAGCTTAAACCTTGCTTTATTTTTATGTTAGTATTAGAGTCATTAATCATGTTAATACATAATCAATTATAAAAATAATTAATTCTTTATATTCAAATTTATTAGTTCATTGGCTGGTTGTTACCATATAAAACATGTCTATTAGTATGTTTGGCTACAAGTTTGAGAGTCATTAATAAAGTAGATACCCAAACGCGTGTACCAGCGTGTGCATGTCATTCCGGATGGTCAGTCACGTTCATTGTTCCACGTCAAGTCGGTCACTCACGAATCACGATGACCGCCGGAATGCCGCCCACCGACATGATGGCCGCGTAAACAGAGGATCCATAAGATTGATATATCACTATTATGTTTACGAGCTATCGAGAGAGAGTGCAGGTACTTTATGCGAAACAAATTAGGATATTTTGAATTAATCTACGATTTTGCCCCACAGTTTTCAATGCATTTAAAACCAGTGTCTCGTACGGATCGCAGTGTCTTGTTTTATGAATTGAAGGTGGTAGAATCCTTTATGGTTCGACTCCGGCATCACTGCCACACCCATTTCATAGCAGCATTTTGAAGGTAAGGGAAAGTAAGGTACGGGAGACTTACTTTTCCGAGGCGTTCTCAGGTAGCGGCGCACCTGTAGCTGACCTTAGGAATATCTAATCCTACCTGGGGTGGATTACCATCTAATACCATCAAGTGGACTGCATGTCCGTCTGCTATTACTATATTATAAAAAACATAGCCCAAAACCTATAAATTTATTTTCCTATTAGATTGTTATTTATATATATTAAAACGATTCAAAATACACCCTATGTAAATTTAATATTAAGTGAACATTTTAGACCAAAATATCGTATATATTTCGCCGTTTCCACGATCCATGCAACTAGGTCGAAATATTGGCATAAAATGGATGTATCGTGTGGCTCCATTACATATAGTAGAAGATCCGAAGCTAAGTCGAACTGGACCGAGCTGATAATAGAATGAAACTCATTTTATAACGAAATTAGTACATTGGATAATACATTAAAAATGGGTTTGCTAAAAAAATCCTGGACAGGATAATTTTAATTATTTTTTGAAAAATTAATTTTCATTTTGCAGACAACCCTATATCAACGTGTTCACAATAAAACAGCGCTTCTACTGATATAAAATTTTATCTATTATCATCATGAGTGAAAGTAGTTGCCAGCGAAATACCTGTTTATACCTGACAACCCAGTAGTTCGTCCACGTAAATAATAGGCAACCCAAAGCCTGCACATTCTGTATGTTTTTAACATTCACTCAGAATAGAATTTTCTTATTATCTTGATGTTGCAAAATTTAATTTTCAATAAAATTTTAATTTTTCAAAAAATAATTAAAATTATCCTGTTCAGGATTTTTTTAGCAAACCCATTTTTAATGTATTACCCAATGTACTAATTTCATTATAAAATGAGTTTCATTCTATTATCAGCTCGGTCCAATTCGATTTAGCTTCGGATCTTAGACCAATATTAAATTGGAATAATTCTCCAATCACACGCGTGGTTATGATAAGATTTATGTGTCAGTATTTCGACCCACTTGTAAGAATTGAGGTCTAGACGCCATTTTGATAAGAATTCACGCGATAGGTGGTCACAAAAACTCCCAAAACTGGTTATGTGTTTAATAAGCGTAATAATATGAGCATAAAATATTTGTATAATAAATGTAGATGACTTATTTATTCATTCATTAATTTAAAATTAAAGCCGTCTGACCATAGAACTCAATCGAACAAAAACATTCAGTCGTTTAATATTAAGAAATAATATGTCGAAATACAATTAAAAGCTCTTAATGAGCCGAATGCGCACGACCGCTCGAAATTAATTAGTGAGCGCATTATTTTATGAGGCATGCGCTTGGACGGGCATGATGAGCTATTGATTGTTTTAATGCAATAATAATAATTATAATAATTTAGCCTTTTTATTACCTTAATAACATTAAATTTTACAATTGATAATTTAATACGTCATGACGTATTAAATGCAATAATATTGTAGTTTAAAAAGTATGTTATTGAGCATTTCCATTACCTAAGAACGTTCATAAAAATATTCGCACAAAATTATTTATTAACACTACTCATTTTACTATCATTTAGGTTTACGATTTTCATACTGAAACATTTTTGTTGTAAAACTATTTTGATTGCGACACAAAAGTCTCGTAAAAATTGGATCAGGCTTACGTTTGTGTTTATCTATCAAATACATATCTACTCTTTAGGAATAAGAAATCTCCTATTATAAGCTCTTCTTTTTAATTTATTTTTATAGATTTCGTATAAGAACACTGACCGACCGTTAGTTTATAATGCGCGGATCATTAATCACGGGCTCATCAGCTGCTCCTATGTTTGATCGGTGAATCGCCTCTAA
The DNA here is from genome assembly GCF_041222505.1 of Epargyreus clarus. Taxonomy (NCBI): domain Eukaryota; kingdom Metazoa; phylum Arthropoda; class Insecta; order Lepidoptera; family Hesperiidae; genus Epargyreus; species Epargyreus clarus. The sequence goes on from NW_027332214.1 coordinate 152,909, forward strand.
TCCGATAGCCAGCACTGTTCACACACTCTTTGTGCTCCAAATCGTTTTAAATTAAACTTCACAGATGAGTTGCCGTCAATTCAATATAATTACAGCTATTCAAATGTATAATTTTATAGGAAGTTTAATTTATCTTGTTTGTTACGTCTGGTTAACTAGAATCAGCTTTCTCGACGAGATAGCGGATGATGTTTACTGAATCTTTTATTCGATCTTCAGAATAATACAAGGCTGTCTTATAGACAATACAGTTAATATGAAATTTAATTTGATATTACTTACTAATATACATATAAACAAACTTTTGAAGTGAGCGTGGATGACCGAATTCGAAACTTTTAGGAAATAGCAAGAAATGCTGAAAGGAGTTAAAAGACCAATTTTGATAAAATCGAAAACTAAATATTTAGATTTTTCAAAAATCCTTTGTTAGGGATCAAATGAGTTGTTGCGCTCTTGTTTAGTATCGCTTAAAGGAAAAATTCCTGGAAGCGAAGTCAGATGAGAAACTAAAAGAAAAGTCTAATTTTCAAGAAAATGCATTTTTATATATACTCATACTAAGCTTTAACTAACTATTGCTTCAATATAATGTTGAAGGTCCATAAGCCTTACGGATTGTTTATCTTAAGTACCCACATTATCATCACTCATTCGCCTTTTCAGCCCCTTCGCCACTAACTACCTAACCGCATTCTATTAAAACAATTATCCTCATTGAACGAACCATCGCTTTAAAGATGCGTGGGCGCATTTGTTTGACAAGAGACGCCATATTTGTCATCGCTCGAATTTATTTTTTCTTTATGCAACGTCTTAGAATGGCGGATTACCGAGCGCCATTTGTAACGCCAAATATGTCACAGATTATAAAGGACTGGAGCTCTATGGACAAAGGTGTCTGTGGAGCGATTTGTCCGAGTCACTGTGAGAAAGGCAGCAGGATCGTGGGCTCGAGAGATTAACAGTAAAACAAAGCAGGAAGCGTGGAGCGGCGCATCTGCCCGCACTTGTAATAACTCTCGAGCGAGAGCTGTATTTCTTATCTTCACCGTACAACAGTAAATAGAAACGATTAATATTTAGACTCGTGAATCCTAGCTCACTTGCGCACCGACACGCAAACAGTACCCTTAGTATAAGTTTTAAGTTTTTGCAAAAAATACTGTTTTTGTATTTGTTTACGTATTTGTCCATACATTTCCAATCAGCGCCCCGAGCGGATTATATTAGAACTGATTGGAAATATATATAGAAGTACGTAAACAAAAACAAAAACAGACATTTTTGTCAAAACGTAAAAACTCATACTGAGAGTACAGAACGAACTAATATTAATACTCCGCAATTTGCAATCTCCGATAGGAATTTATCTCCTATTAAAATACGTTTCTCAGATTCGTTGAATTTTACAACTTAATTAACATTACGTGAAAACTACTATGTGAATATTAATGAATATTAATAAACTTGTCGGAATAATTAAAATCTGTCCGGAGTATCGACAGCGTTTCAAAATAGTGCCTCTACATTTAACATCAGAATAATTTCTGTGATCTACAGAATTTAATATACTAAGATTCCAATTTAATATCACCATTTCAATGTAATAACAAAATATGCTTATTCCTCAGAAATTCAGGATAACTTGCTAAATGTTATCGATATTATATAACGTTAATACTATGTTACGCCGTACGACAACTTTGAAGAAACTTTAGTACATCTTCCACGTATTCTGATTTAAAGTTAGATAGTGAGAAATCTCTTAGACCCTATAACTTAAAACGTTGTACAATCAAAACTATTCTCCTCGATTGTAAGCGAATAGCCGATTAAGCAGACAGTTCGGTTTGTCTATGGCGGAACAATGGCGTGTTTGTCTATGGCTTGTTGCATGATAAAAGGCGGGTAATAGCGCAGATAAGCGCTCCCTACAAACAGCGCATTATGGACCATCCTACTACGAAACCACGTTCAGGGAACACCGTTTGCTCGTCTTCGTAAGAAGTATCCATTACCGGTTTGTCATATAAAATAGAATTGTAAGAGTTAACAATGCAAGCAATGGATTGCTATAATATAATGGTTATCAGATGGGGTCGAGACAGTTTTGCTGGGATAGGTAAGAGAGTGTACCGGCGCATTTGCTATTACAATTGCTCTCGACTGTTTCTTCACATAAACATGTGGATTTTGATAAAAATCTGTTTTAAATATAATGAATATTTGATCGGTTGTAGCACTACGCTTTATATACGTTGGGTAATACGAACACAAAAAGAGTAAGCTATAGTTATTCCAAAGAATTAAGTTTATCTAAAACTTTAAGTAAGTAGAAATAATTGAATATGTTACTTAACTGAATATGTTAATGTTACTTAATATATTACAATGTTTTACTCTAAAGGAAACTATTGTATAAGTTAGCATATCTTAAAACTTTCAATAAAGTACGATGAAATAATGTTATCAACGATGTATTTATTATCCTAAGTACTCAATTATCCTGTAGTTTAGCTTAGAGATATCGTCAGAGACATCTGACAGGAAATTATCTAAGAGAGCCATCTGTATGTATTTCTAATGGCGACGCATGTATCGGCGGCGGCGTCATATTAATAAAACATCGGTTCGGTTCCCGGTGAGTTCGCGAGATGTATCTGCTTTTTACGCGTGTGAGCGCGAGAACATCGCCGTATGAATTATTTATGGCGGTTATGGTGGAAATACCAATAAACATTGTATTCAAATGGTAACCGCGAACACCGTCATAAACATTGCTAGTTCGGTATAGTCCGCGCCAAACTGCTGGTCCGCTCTGAATATAGAAACGAGTCGCGTCAAATAGTAAATTGTAGATATTGCCCGCTGCCCGGTGCCCGCTCTCGACCACGGGTACATAGCTGCCTTGGTATGCCCTTACGTTGCTACGGAATATATGCTTGTAGTTCTGTGCGACGACTTTAGAGCGGACTAGCAGTTTGGCGCGGACTACAACGTATAACGCGGAGCACTCGCTGCCGGATACTGTTATCTCTCGCATTACTCTTTACGATCTCATTTCTCGGATGAACGTCCTGCGACATGAAAAACTTTGTATAATACGCGATTGGTAAGGGATTTATGGTCAACAGTCTGTATTATTACTTAAGTTGCTTTCTGTAATATAAGACTGAATATATAAATAATTAATTCCTGTTTCTTGGACAAGCAAGGAATTTATATAGCCTACACAAAAAGTATGTAGGTACATCTTAAACAGACTACTACTGATGGAATTAATTTATGTATGTTTTTCAAGGTTGAAGACAAGAAATAAATCCCATTTTACATTCATATATGTGGCAAGAAGAGATAGAGTTATTAAAATAACATAGAGTAAGATAATTAAACGTTAATAAAATGTAATAAGATCTTACAAGTTAAGTTTAAATATAGTATTATCTTACTCTTAGGCAGTAACTGCAAGAGTGTTCTGTTACACTAAGACGATCAAAGGCTACAGTTAAGGTCCCAATGTCAAGCTTAAGCTTTATAAATCCTTTAACTTTTGCCATTGAAGTGCGTATTTGATAATAAACAAATTATTATCTGAAAATTATAGATTTCGACAAATAAATTTTTATTTATTTACCATAAAAGAAGATTCCATTTAATATTTTCAATTACGTGTCACATGGTCTCCTCCGTTTGAAAATACACGGGAATAAAGTACACCACGAGAACTATTGGACGGATCTGATATAGGTACTCGTATCTTTGTTAATGCCTCATGAAAAGAAGAAACCCGTTGTGATGTCATCACACATTATTTTTATATGAAACTTATTTTTATTATTATTATATTCACGCTGTAAGTCTTTTAAAGATCTCTTAAAATCACCCATTACTTCGAACATTTACTTCTCGCAGTACCATTCGTACGAGATGAGAACATTATGATAGCTACAACGTAGTAGAAAAACCCTAGCCGCTTCCTTGTACGAGCTCCAAACAGGAATAAATGTCGTTGCGGCCGCATCGACTGCGATCGCTCGGAATTTTCAAGTACTACATTGTAAGTCGATGTTTTACTTGCAATCAATAAAACAATGTATTTTATTATGATATTAACTTTAGTGGTTTGTCAAGTGTTCTCCCACATAAAACATGAAAACGGTATTTAATAGGTACTTGTTAAAGTGTTTAAATGATTTTTGTCGACCTGAAAAGGATGTCAAAGAAGCACATCCAGACATGGACATTTGTAATCAACCCCAGTGAAGATTAATCTTACCTGACATGTATTAACCATCGAGGACTAATGTTGGAAAGCCTGGAATAAGTATGCCTTCCGTGTTAATCCCTTCAAAATAGAATACTGTAGAGGTTAACACTGCTGTTATACCACGCAAGCTAACCTACGATATTTTTAAAACAAATTATAAAAGAGATTCCGGAGTCCACTTATACATAGAGATTTCTTACATGTTTTTCTTTGAGTGAAACTGTATTCGTTTAATTTTGAGAAGTTTCAATTCGAGCTCAAGATTTTTTCTTACTTTTCAGAAGCAGCGAGGATTAGATCATTAGAAGCTATAACAGCATACGACATTCAGTTTGAAGTCAGTAAGCAACCCCTGCACTACAATTGACATTTTAAATACATTACGTTAATTCTTTTGTTTCCTTTAATTTGTCTCCTATTACATTAAATATTAAGATACATACATTACATAGTTACATTGATGTAAAACATATTTTAAACACATTTAAATGACAACAACATTGTAAATTGTACAACTGTACTGTTACGAGCAGTTACTGCAAAGTGAAATAAGTGATTTCCATTTGGTAGAACGTTCCCGCCACACGAAGGCTGTGCGGGCCTGTGCGCCTCCATAGCGTCCGGTTAATTGAATAACGGCGCCGTCATTGTAACGTAATGTAAGCAGTACTGCCTCTACGATGATAAGTCAGATGTAACTTTTAGGTAAATTTACCAATCTTTTATTAGAAATACGGGCATCATATATTTACTTTCCCCATTATGCGTGAACATCAGTTAAATCAATAATACCTATAATATAACAATCATATAATTAAAAACGCCTGTCTGACACATTTATCAATCGTTGAAGAGATTCGTTGTTTAAACATAAAGTTAAAAAATGACGAGGGACTTCATAAGTATAATTCTTACCTATACAATGTCTTTGAATAAAATCATGAAATTAAAAATTCTGTATATATCTTTATAACGCTAAAACTTTTAAGCCTCAAATTAAGTCAAAGTCAAAGTCAAAGTAATTTTAAGGTGGTAGAACCCTTTGTGGTTCGACTCCGGCGGCACCACGGCCACACCTATTTCTACCTAATAACAGCAGTGTTAAGCGCTGCTGTGTTCCGTTTTGTGGTAAGGGAGACAGACTTTTCCGAGGCGATCCAGCTTAGTCCTCAGGGGTAGCGGCGCATCTGTGGCCGACCTCAGGTAGGAATATCTAATCCTGTCTGGGGTTGATTACAGATGTCCATGGGCGGCAGTAGCCACTTACCATCAGGTGGACTGCACGCTCGTCTGCTACTCTTACATTATAAAAAAAAAAATTTAACAAAAAATACAACCGACTTCTATGTCACTACAAAGTAAAAAATAATTGAAATAAATGTTGGATAACGATGTAAACAGCGTGTCTAATATGAGCGCCGACTTCAGAAATATGTAGTAAACCAACATTTATTTTAATTATTTTTTACTTTGTAGTGACATAGAAGTCGGTTGTATTTTTTGTTAAAAAATTTTTTTCACCCTTTTTAGTGATGACATACTAACATTTATATTAATACAATATAAAATTGTAAAAACGTGATCATGAATGAAGGTAAGGTCTGAATTTACATTGATTGGAACCGCCCGCTCGCAGCTGCCGCGCCCTGCTCGCTTAGTTTTATATTATCTAATATGTTCCAACCTAACCTAACTAAATAGTCAATGATGAATTGGCTTTGCAATTCCATTAGAACCTACACCAAATATCTTCAAACACAACTCAATTATTCCCATCGGTTGAGGAGTTACATATTTTGTCTCCGAGCCACATTATCAGACCCTTAAAAAAGTCAATGATGAACTGGATTTGCAATTTCATTAGAACCTACACCAAATATTTTCAAAAACAACTCAATTATTCCCATCGGTTGAGGAGTTACATATTTTGTCTCCGAGCCACATTATCAGACCCTTAAATAGTCAATGATGAACTGGATTTGCAATTTCATTAGAACCTACACCAAATATTTTCAAAAACAACTCAATTATACCCATCGGTTGAGGAGTTACATATTTTGTCTCCGAGCCACATTATCAGACCCTTAAATAGTCAATGATGAACTGGCTTTGTAATTTCATTAGAACCTACACCAAATATCTTCAAACAAAACTCAATTATACCCATCGATTGAGGAGTTACATATTTTGTCTCCAGAACCCACTCTGATCCTCATCATATTTAAATGGGACCAACTTGTAGCAATTGTCCACACACGAAATTAAAGGCATTAAAATAGGTTCATAAACGGCGAAGTTATGGGTGTTATATTTACATGGGTGGAGGAGTTCCCCTCATTTTCTCCAGAACCCATCGATGGATCCTAACCATATTTAAATGAGACCAATTTCCAGCTCGTCCCTACATAATAAAAAAATAATTGTTAAATCGGTCCACTAACGGCGGAGTCATTCGTGTACATACATAAAAAAAAAAAAAAGATTCCGGCCGAATTGATAACCACCTCCTTTTTGAAGTCGGTTAAAAATAAGTAGGACTATGTCCCCAGCCTACAATCTTTTTCCTATAATCCATGACACAAAATTGCAACAAATAGCTATTTACCTTTAAGAAGTTCTTGAAATCCATTTACTACTCGTACTAAACTTTAATCTCTTGTAATTTGAGAATTAATGCAGCGTTTAAATTATTATGGCCGTTCTGTCATTAACAGTGGTCATTAATGATATTAATTATAACGATCATTAACAGCTCTCATCTATATTTACCGTTTGGCCATAAAATGTCTACAATAGGAAACTTCTGCCTTTGTAATAACATTACCGGCTATAATGATTTTAAGTTCGCTATAATTTTCTCGTATATTTAGCATTTAAGAAGATGTATTTCCTTATTTAAGTAGGTATTTAGTTTTCTAACAATAATACGATATGAGTAGGTTAATATAAATCTACATGTGTATAATATAATAAGTAGCTGAGTTAACATGAGTTTAAAAAAAAAACATCTCACAATTTTTCGAGTAAACGTAACAATTTTTGTCTACCTCACATGTTCACAAAGAAGAGAGGCAAAACAAAAGCGCTATTTTGTCAATTTAGACATTTAATGTTACGTTACTGACACTGATACATTGATTCTGATACAATCCGCTAGGGGTGTTGATTAAATTGTATGGACAAATACGTAAACAAATACCAAAACAGTCATATTTGTAAAAACGTAAAAACTCATGGTAAGAGTACTGATTCGAGGGATTTAGCGAGGTAAAGACAACCACCTTAATATTCTTTGCAATAAATATGACTATGTAAGTAATAGTGACTACTAATTAATTTTATTATAAATAACTTTACCTAAAACGCTTATCTTTTGTATAATATATCATTTTAAATGATATGATTATGCAAAAATGATATGATCATATGAATGATATATATTTTGAAGTTAAGATGAATCTAAAAAAATACCATTTCGAATGAAATAGAACACACTTATACACTTATAGTATACAAAAGATAAAAAGAAAATAGAAAGGAATATAAATAAAATAATAAAGTTACACGTGGTACAGTATAAAACAAAACAGTCCAGCGGATCTCAATCTGTGGCCGCTCGACTCATTACCGAGACGGAAACTTGTAGGACTCTCGACGTCTGTTTTAAACTTCATAGGGTTGTCCCAGCGGACGTAATAAACTGTTTTAGCATACATCACTCTCGTTTTAAGCGACACATTCATTAGATGCCAGCCTTTACCATAAGGCAGTAGTACTTTGGCACTAAGATTACAAAAAAGCGCCTTCCCTTGAGCTTAATCTACGTGCATAGGTACAAGCCTCTCCCAAAGCATAGCACTGAACCCGATATTCGAGACTTTGTGGCTTTTTGCCTTGGCGTCGTGCCAATACTCAGGCAACCTTAGAGAGAACGTCCCACGCTACGTTTAACTACGCGATCTCCACTTCAAGGTCCGTCTAGTTCAATGATTGTCGGTTCTTTCACAGAATAGGATACCACATAGCCACTTCAATTGACAACTGCTTGCCTTCAGAGCTATTACACTGACCTTAGTCCTTATATGATTCCGCTTATTCTCGGATAAAAAGTATACGTTTGCATTCAAAGTTATAACAATGACCCTCGTCTTCATATGAATCCGTTTATTCACGACCAAAAAGTGTATTTTTGGCAGCCCTGCGTCCAGCTGGCCGTTCGCACGTATTAAGTCGGCCCACGTGTCTGTTTGCCGCAAACACTACCAGCAGCTCTCGGCAACGGGACTCGAGGGTGCTCCGCTCGAGCACTACTCCACGGAAATTAAACGCGATGACAAAACTCTTCTGCGGCCAACTGTACATACGGAGGTGAATGTTTATTGTTGCGACTGTCTCACTTGACTGAATGTGGGTTTGTGAATCTGCCCACGTGTAAGTCATTCAAAATGTTCTCAAATTGAAACATGTAATGGCATATCGAAAGAAAAAATATTTTCATTGTTTTAACGTAGTTAAAATTATGTATTATTATTCAAAGAAAAGGCTACTTAAAAATAATTAACGGAATGGGAAAGTGACATAGACTATGTAAATTCCACAATTTAGATGAATCCAATGTAAGTGTCATTGGATTCATCTAAATTGTGTTATTTACATGTTAAAGCCCGTCTACTCGTTTGGGCTGTAGGGCAAGTCAAAGAATGAGACATATTATAAGTACATACAGAAAAGCATTACGTTTCACAGTGGGGTAAAAATGCATAAGATCGCCAGTTATTAATTATTCACTATAATAAACGTGAGTAAAAATAATTGTACCTAATTATAGACCAACACCAAAAACCGTTTGTAACAGAATTTAAAGGCATTTAGGTATCGTAGTACTTAGTGACGTAAAAATTGTTCTTTGCTATTTCTGGTAATTAAATATTTCTACACTTTAAGAATAAAAGAGATGATTTTGGATAACAATTGGCAACAGTTTTCACATTGGTTGCGCGTCCGACCGGCGCAGCGTTATTGCAGATTGCGTTCGCTTCATTAGCAATAAACAACTGGTCATGGCTGCAACCACCGCCTGACCCGCAGCCCGATCCACTACCGATATAAGTGCAGCTTAACTATTATTGGCCCTCGACTTTGAGGATTACTTAAGGGAGTATTTATAGGCTCGAAGATGTAACATTTTTCTTATTGTCTCGCTTGAAATATAAATATGTACTAAAATAGTAAATACTTATTAACATAGGTAAACATAAATTATTTTTAAAATGGACGACAACGAATTTACCATAACTACCTAAGTCTGAAAAACATCGTACATTGCAGTTTTTTTATAAATATTTAAATAGACTTAAGTATAATAGGTAACTAATGAAATACTTATGTAAATATTTCTTTAACACACTTCACTTGCATCAGGATGATTAAACATTTTTTAAATAAATACTTACTTTGATTATACTATTTATGTAATTATCACATATTACCTTCATAACCTATACTACAAAATATGCGCGACATTAATTATTATTTACTCTCCACATTATGACCTACTTATACAACATATTAGTCGCAAAGTACAAGCTATCTACGATCATAAATCAAATAAAATCCGCGAGCTAAATGCCTTAAAGTGCTTTCATTTAAATGGCGTTTTAACCACACAGCACAAATAAATATAGTATTTAAATACAATCCATTCGCTCCGCCGTAATGGCGGTTTGCCGTGCCGCGCGCCATTAACGAGACAATTAGCGCTAGAACCTCGAACCTGGGACCTGTACGGTCAGAATATATTTCCTAATAGAACTTACGATATAGAGGTAGAATTTCTGCAACGCGTTTTTTTTTTTAACCTAACGATTAAGCAGACGTGCTACCTGATGGAAAGTAGTCAACGCTGCCTATGGACATTTGTAACACCAGAACGAATGTATCGCCGGCTCTGGATGAGAGCTCTATTTTGAAGATCCCCATGTCATAGCGGTCCGGGAATACCTCAAGAGAAAGCTCATTCCACATCTTACACGTTCGTGGTAAGAATGTCCGTGCAAACAGAACCGTGGAGGACCACCACGAGTCCAGGTGGTGGTGGATGGAACTTCATTTTTTGGCGAGTGGTGCGATGTCACCAGGTCAAATAGTTTGTTTTTTCTGCTTTGATGGTGCAAGTGTATATTTAATAAGTAATGGAAATCTTATTTAAGTCATATTAAATATTTTAATAAAGCATTTTATATTAAGATTTGTTAATATCTGAAGTAGAAGAAATGAACTAACCTTGTTACCCGCGTCGATCACAGGCGAGAAGCACATCAGCTGTGTTGAGCGCGCTTTGATGGGCCTCGTAGAACCAAACACGTCACACCTCCCGTGATAGGGGAATCTTGGCACTTGGCATTTCACACACGCGGTTGCATGGTCAGTTCATGAGAAATTTTAAGCAACAAGTAAATACTAACGGTGTATAAGCCATGCTTAGAGGAGAGCGACTGATCGCATGACATAGCATTTAAAAATGATTTCTACCCACATTGATAAAAAATAGGTCAAATAACTATGATGTATTTCAGTATTTTAAGATACATAACTATATTCATAAACGTATTTTAGTATATTAAAACTATATATAGCAGAACCAATTTAACATTTATCTTTACTTATTTTAAATTATCTCCATTTGTAATATTGCCATAAGTCATAATTAATATTCTTGTAAGTTTTTATTAATGTTATCTTTGACCGCTCAATGCGAATTGTCATTGCATATTAAATAAAGTCGTGGAATATCTCGGAGATCAGATCAGCTGAACAAGATATAATCTCACGCGATTGCTCGGACCAACCAACTTGCTTTACTGAGGACTACCTCCGCATAAGTATATGGAATAAACATAATGATAATGATATAAAAAAAAACAATTTCTTAAAAATATAGTCTATGTTTATCAAAAGTATCAAAAGCAAAAAAAATACACTTATGTAACTGTCTACGAAAGCAATTTATTTATTTAAAACATGTATCTACATAGAATCAATATTAGTAAACGAAAAGTTGAATGCTAAGCACCTAATCCTATTTATAGCAGGTTTCCTTCAAGTATTAAATATGAAAGCCTATAAAAAGTTTACCCAAACCCAATAATTACAAGTATGATGATGCAATGCAATGATGGTACCGTCGAGGCCTAACCCCAAAGCAGGTGCTTTGGGATTAGGCTAGTATTTCAAATACAATATGTGCGATTCACCTTTTATCAATTTTTTGACATATTTTATAATTAGTTCTCAGGTCCTACTCCAATACCTAGCATGGCAACCCTCCACCGTCCTCGTGCGCCAATAAATTGCGTACAAACACCGTCCAGCGATATGATAATTAATTCCATTGCATTGCAGATATTGCGCAACGGCGATCGCCGGATCCGCTTCGGACAAACTGGTCGAAGGCGATCGCTATCGCACATTCAACTTGATTTGTTTTGAATGACAATGATCAGGCGGCCGTCTCATTGTAAGTGACTAATAAATTAATTTTTAATCCAATTAAAATATTGATGACGTGTATTTTAGTGTCTCGACATACCGGTCTAGCTCTGATTTGTATTCTAGAACAAGATATTTTATTACAAAATAAGAAAACAAGCATGATGACCAGCTGATAGTAAGTGGCTACAGTCGCCTATGGTCATCTGTAACAACAGATAAAATTAAGGTCCTACTTGTGGTCGCCACAGACGCATTATTATCTTTGAGGGCAAAGTTGGAATAAATAAGTCTCCTTTAAACCATAACACAGGCAAACAAAGGTATGCCGGTGGTGCCAACGAAGTCGAACTACAAAAGAATCTAACTCCTTCACAAACGATACAATTTTTTTATGTCCTTGATACGCACAAGAGAGAGAGAGAGTGATGTACTCGTATTGCGCGTACATCACATCACTCTCTTCTCATGGTGTTGCAGGAAGAAACTAAGAATCGAAACGCGAAAGGACAAAGCTAAATAGGCGATAAATAACAAAGACTTTCTGTGAAGTTTCAAGGTGTTTCGGTCGTTAACACGCAACACTGCTGAATCTCCAACAAAATCTTTCTATACAGGGAAGGACGAGAAAAGGATATGTTCACCAACGTTGCATTTACATGAAGCTAACACTATAAAAGTAGAAAATAACTTAATACGTACGAGGAACGTAACTAGTTTTATTGTAGCGTGATTCGTAAATGATTCGGAAATAAATTAATATCAGTATATCACATAATCCTCGCGTGTGGATGATAAGGCTACCTTTGACTGACTCTAACTGCCGATCATATAATCACCCGCGGGCTACTGTCCGTATCCAAATCTGAACTATCACGCATATGATCATTTTAATACTATTAAAGAGCATCGCACACTGAAGGAAATAAGCGAGAATATGTACAAGGGATATTATTAAATGTTAAGTTAAAGAACTCTAAACGTGGTTATATTCATGTATAATTGAGTGCACTAATTAAATAAAGCTCATCACGTACTAAACCACATTGAAGCAGCGAAGTAAAATATGCTCGAGACTTTCCTTTCTTGTGCGGAGAGATCCGTGCCCAACATATAAATAGAATGAGGACATAAAAAGAGTAGCCAACCCCACATTAGGAGTCTCATTAACAAACAATAAAAATAAATAGATATCAATATCATTTTATTTTCGTGTAAAATTAATAGCTACTTCTTAGTACTTCTTAGTAGCTGTTAATTGTAAGATTAAAACATTCTAATAATGATTAGGAACAGTGCAATCGAAGATCGTCAGATGAGGACTCAATTAAGACTGTGTTTGCACATAGTCACTTGGAGCAAAATAGTTTCAAGGTTTAAAGTCTTTTAACGTCCTTATTCTATTCAGGGACAATTAAAAATCAAAGTATCAAGTTGAAGTACATGGTATGAGTTGTATGAGTGAGCGTGTGGCGGGTGATGGGCGCGTTACGGTAATAGGCAGGTAGGCGCTCGCTGGATATCGTAATTAGCGTGTTTCGGCGTCACGCTACCGCTCCGCGTCGCGGGTCTCTACCTATTGGTGCCAAATAAAACACAATACACTAATAATATTATAAACTTTTTGTTTAAAAAAATGTTACAATAATATTATAGGTATTTTATTAAAAACTAGCTGACCCGGCAACTTTGTACCTGCTCAAAATCTATTTATCAAATATATTTCATATAGAATATAGCCTATGTTACTCGTGGATAATGTAGCTTTCGAATGGTGAAAGAATTTTTAAAATCGGTCCAGTAGTTTTTGAGCCTATTCATTACAATCAAACAAACAAACAAAGTTTTCCTCTTTATAATATTATATCGTATAGATAAGTGTAAAAGCGTAATGGTAAATGGTTTATGTGAAGCATAGGTGTATAATATAATATTATCAAGTTTAAATAAAATGCAGTTTAAGCCAAGTTAATTCCAATAACGAATTCACTATTAAGGCTAGAGACTGTTTACGAACACCTTATTTAAGGAAATTGCCTTAGCAAAATAAATAATAGCAAAATAATTTATTCTTTATTTATTTTGCTATTTATTCATTTAATTCAGACAATAGGTCCATATCATATATACCTTACAGATAAATAATACTTCCAGAGCAATATCTTTGCCATCATAAAATATATTATCGTTACAAACTTTGTTATAGAATTAACTTTACCCAGAAGCTTTACGCTTTTGTGAAGTGGATATCAAACACGATATCAAACACGAAAAAGTCTAGTAATCGCGCGTTCTTGAATCTGTATTATTTGCTATGGTACAATATGTAAGTACAGATCTTAATTTTCTTGAATTCTCTACAAAATAGTACAAAAATAAGTATAATCATACGAAGCTCACTGGCACCAAGCGGAGCGCACCAGCCTCTCCGCCCGCCATTTAATAACCTAATTGTAGGTTCCCAACCGCCGGCCGCTCTCCGCTCACCGATTTTAGAGTTACTTCGTAAATTATCGCTTTTATACCAAAACTCAATGAAGAAGATTTCTGAGCAACGTAATTTTTATTTATTAGTTGCATCAATAAAATTTACACTATTTCATCCGTTTTAGTCATATATTTCTAGCTCTACATTTCATCTTTGTACAATTTTATATCAAATGTTAAATATATAAAAATAGTATAGCTTATTTAAAAAAAAAGTTACCTAAATATTATTCACATTTAGTAAGTTATACATTATAACGGTCAGTTACATAAGAACGAATTAACCAAAAAGTAGGGAATGTAGAGTGGTTGTAGAAAATTTGCCATTTTCCTACAAATTTAATATATTTTACGAAGTAGATATTATCGCTTTTAATAAAAAGGTTTTTACATAATGATAATATCTTACAAAAACTTTATAAACAAATATGAAACTAAAAATACAATCACGACCCACTTTTATTACAAGGCGAGTCACGCTTGACCGCTGTAAGTAATAATTTGAAAATAAATTATATCCTCCTTGTTGCAGTGCTTACTGAGAACAGGATAACAGTACATTAAGCTTATTATTGAGCTTTATAAGCTCGCGATACAGTCGCGTGAGTTGTCTCACGCGCAATCTTTTATTCGGCAAACATTTATGCGTGCGAAAAGTTCGTTGCATGTGCGTTGAAGTCTTTCGTTACAAGGACTTACATTTTCCTGTTATTTACTTCTCAAAAAGTTTACAAACAAGCGCAAACCGGATCGTTTAGCGTTGCGGTTCGGTTAATTTTGAAGTAACGCTTTCTAAAGAGAGTGCATGTTTATTTAATAACAATGTTATTGCCTATATCAGAGTACCCTTACCATGAGTTTTTACGTTTTGACAAATATGACTGTTTTGGTATTTGTTTACGTATTGGCCCATACTATTTCCAAGTTATGATATAATCCGCTAGGGACGCTGATTGGAAATTGTATGGGCAAATACGTAAACAAATACCAAAACAGTCATATTTGTTCAAACGTAAAAACTCATGATAAGGGTACAGATCCCATTTATATCTACAGATATTTTCACTAATTACAACATACAAAATTATATTTATCTTAACAATATTTTGACTGTTATTTTAAGGCATATAAAAATGCGGCCATACATATCATACAGAACGATATAAGTAATATTATTTTACTACGAAACGTATTTGACGTACGATATCTGTAGATATCAATGAACCATTATAGGTGTCATGGACATATACAAATCAAAAAAGGATCAATTATCCGTGGTTCAACTGTAGAGGCACCCCTGTCACACCATTACATGAGACGTTCAAAATTGGACCAGTGATAGCAACGAATATGTGACTGACTTTAGGTGGAACAGTAGTATAGTCCGCGTAAAAATACTAGTCCGCTCTGAATTTTAAAATGAATCGCGTCGCCATAGCAAATTGTATGACTACACTTACTCGCAACAACTTCAGAGCGTACTAGCATTTTGGTGCGGACTATACCATCAGATGAACTGTAAGCCAACATACTACTTCACATTTATTGGAAGCTTTAATTTAAAACAGTCAGTAACGGCCAGTCATTGTTCCAAGCCGGGAGTTGGTAGGTATGCGATGGTACTTCCGGCACAGTGTGTGGCTGTCATTGCCGGGTTGTGTTGTCCGTATTAACGACCAGGGTTGCGGCCATTACCCATTAGCGCGCATGACTTGCGCCCTGCGAGCGTGTCTTGCGCCTTAAGGACGGTCCAGATGAACGGCGTTGAAATTAAGTTAAAATTAATAAATAAGTTGAAATTAAATTATAATAAGAATTAAATTACTAAGTATTTAGACTTAAAATTTTTGACATGAATTATATTTTGTGTGTTTACTTTTTATATTTTATGAAGTAGAATAAAAGGTAATATCATAATCTTATCATATCATAACTTATGTCATACCAATTCTTGATTGCACAATAATTCAACAACTATTGATGATTATTTTAAACTATTTTTAAATGAAAATTAACGTGCACGTAAATTCGCGATGTTATTTTTTAATGCAATAACTACAAAACTTGTAAATAACATAAGCATTAAAAAGTCTCACTTTAACGCTGTTCGTCTGGCAGCACCCTAACGTGATCCGTCCGTGGGAACCGCGCTACTGCACTAATCTGATTATAGATTTGTTTGGCTTTTATCAGAACAATATAATAACTGCGGTTCGTTCGTTGCTCATTGTTGGGACCGAGCTTTATTCAGACATAATCATATTCGTTACTCGAATAATAAGGCACGTTGTATTGTATAATTAGGTAAGTATTGTTTCTCATTATTGATAATAATTATATTTATCTCTATAAGCCCATTGAAATAGAAAATAAGGGAAGATAGTATTATTTTTGCGACAATATTGTAAACAAAATGTTTTGTCAATTGGTTTCTACGACTTCTTAGTGGCAGTAAGATTTACAGCATTTTAGTTTAGTTCTGAGCAAATCATGATGGATACGGTGTAAGATAATAACCCTTTTTTCATTTGGTTGTAAGTGACCAATTGTCAACATTTTAGAATGATTACTTAACATCAAAAAGGCGGTGTATTACTATACCTTGCGTAAAATGATCTGTAGCTTTACGCAAATACTCGTAAAAACACTTTCTAACTAACAGATGTAGCTAATAAAAGTTAATTGTATTGAAAAGAACAGTGTAAAACGATTTATAAATCGAGAGTTTTCACACGAAACTCTATCTACGCACACGTATCAAGATACACATTAGAATATTTCCCTTGTTTTACAAAGCAGATGTGATCTCGTAAATCCCGGGAACAGTTTAGAAAGCGACAATGGGTCGTACATCGGCCATTAGGGGCCTCGATTACAGATAAACCGCTCGTTTTGTAACACATTAATTTACACACATCCATCACGGTAAAAGCTCATGTTACGAGACAATGCTCAAGGACTTGGTAAGAAAATAACGATTAATACTTGTATTGTACTTTTATTGTTATTACCGAAGACTATTTATTAGAATAGTAGAGTTAACTTACAGCGTGTTTGTTTCTACATTGGCGTTAAATATTATTATTTTGTGATAAACAAAGCTTTCACTCATAAATTTGGAAGGTGGTAGAACCCTTTGTGGCACCACCGCCACACCTATTTCTACCTAATAACAGCAGTGTTAGGCGCTGCTGTGTTCCGTTTTGAAGGGTGTGGGTAAGGGAGACAGACTTTTCCGAGGCGTTCCAGCTTAGTCCTCAGCGGTAGCGGCGCATCTGTGGCCGACCTCAGGTAGGAATATCTATTCATATCTGGGGTTGATTATAAATGTCCATGGGCGGCAGTAGCCACTTACTATCAGGTGGACTGCATGCTCGTCTGCTACTCCTATATGATATAAAAAAATATGTTTACTCATGCTGTTTTATATATTTGTTCGTTCATCATTCAGGACTCAGTTAAAATGCCTCAGCAAACAGCAATACTCTCTTAACCGTAACATTGCTACTCTTATTATCATAGGATTAATACAAGAGATGAATTTTATTTTCTCAACTCAGTTTCCATTGCCCTGTTTTAGCTAAGAAATAAAGGTCTCTCTCCGATGTACATGTGATCTACTTCATTTATAATAAAAAGTATTTTATAATAGCAGCACCAACCAAAATGAGAATGTTTATAAACCGTACGAAACATGTAACAAACAAACAAGTCAAAAATCTATACGCAAGCTTACTACTTCGACAAAAAGTACTTGTTCGGATACCAATACGATTCTTTTTAGTCAGACATTATGGGCAACAGATCGTTGATCTAAAAATTCCGATCCATTCAAAGTGTAAGTATTTCCATCAAAACTTCAATCAAAGTAACGATACGGAGTATGTCACTCTCCATTAGAGGCACTCAGATATTTGACAAAGAATCAATAAGCCGTTTCGAAAGCAGATGGGAGATAGCCGCATTCATCAGATAAAGGTCACTGCACATGTCATAATATTGTTACGTATGCTACACGCTGCTACAGTTTCGTGTACACACGTGAGAACCATATTGATGCAGGGCTGTCATTCTGAAAATACGGTCTGTGGCTCATGTATAGATTATTGTGCAATATTTCGTGCTAAAGCATAACCTTGCTCATTCGCTTGCTGTACCTAATAAAATTAAAAATAATAAAATCCAACGGAACTGTACTTCTGAAATTTGGAACGTAAAGATAAGAAGGAGCTAAATAACAATCCACAAATTAGATATTATTATACATATTATTACAATTATCTCAATTCTAAAGCATTGTATCAAATGCTTAGTTAAATTGTCAAAAAAAATCTACATCCCAAAGGAATTAAATTTAAAAATTAATGAATGAATTCATCGTTTTGATCTCTGACTAACTTTTTTTCAAACTGGTAACTCTCTGCGAGACATAACGACCATTGGGTCAAACTAGTGGATATTTTCGCAATTTTCCGAATTTGTAAAAACAAGTGTGGTTATGGCAGCCCTGTGGAAGCGCAAGGCTCTGTGGCGACTGGGATCGTAGCGCGGCGTGTTCTTGAACTGTGACCGATACTTCACGATCCTTCGTTCTTTACGGCAAAAAGTTCCTTTATAAAGTTATTATCATTACAAAACTATGGCGTATTTACTATGAGTAGATACGATATTTATTCTATATATAAATTATGTTTGTGTGTTTGTAAGTAGGTTTAGTTGTTAATATTTACGTACACACAATGCGTAAACACATATCTTTGATATAATATTATCTCGATCATGTCATGCAGATATGAGAATGACGTGGATGGTAAAGCATGTATTATCAAATTTAGGAAACATCCCTCATGTGTAGGGCATTGGTTACAAATGGCCATGAACGACGGTGACCATTTGCCATCAGGTCTGCAGGATCGCTTGTTATCTCAATATTATAAATCTATATCTATAATCTACCTGCAATTCATTTTATTCCTTCATTTTATTACATATGCCTACTACTTACCGGTACATACGAGTTAATCAAATTAAAATTCAAAAACTTATTTCGTTTAAGAAGTAAATATCATACCCAACTAAGATTTTAAACTGTTATAATTATAACTTAATGACATACAAACACTATTTATACGTACTATACACACTAGGAGTAAATACTCCTGAGTGATAATTAACACAAACAATGCCTAAGTGTAACAGTACAAGTAGAATAAAATACATTAAAGTTTAAAGCATTAAAACGTATAAAATAAAGTTCCTCAGTCACGACTCCGCGCTGTCCCCGCGCCGTGTAATTGCGGCGCGACCGACAGCTCGGAATGCCTGATGTCCCGAATCACGCAACACAATCCGTATGATTAAGACTTAAAAATAGGATATAGCACCTATAGCCTTTTTTTTCTTAACGAGGGGGAAACCTTTAAAACGCAGGAAGCAGGAGTGACGCCGGTTTATGTGGGATTTTTACCGCACTAAAACCCCCCGGTGGCCGTCCTTAACGCTTGTTGAAGAATCCTGTCCATCCGGGGGTGCGGAGTACACAAATCTCAGGCCTCATCTAATTTTTTAGAGAATCAATGAAACACCTTTTAGTTATGTGCATGTAAACAAAATACATGTGTTTATGAGCAAGAAATGTTATATAAAATAAAGTTATCTATGATACTCTCGATAGTATGTGAAGTCGTCTCGTTCTCTTTATATCGTCTCCTTCTCGGTCCTTCCAATCTTATGCAAGAAACTCTTGTCATAATGGCGTCATCTCTTTTCAAAAGAACATTTTATAGGTACATATTAGGTACATTAAAGCACCGCTTTTTACTTTATATTATGTACATCGCAGTAGTTATCTAAGATCTTTCCATTCGAATTTGATTTACGCAAAATCTCTCAGTGCAAGATTTCAAATCAAAACACATTTGAAATTTTGGCAACGCAAACTGAATGAAACGGTGCATAAATATCGCAAACAAACATTGCCGCGGACACGTGAGGGCGTTGCAGTCCGTCTGTCATGATCAAGGATTCAACATGCACATGTGAACGTGTCAGGTTGTCCGTGTGTACGCGGAACAAGTGCACAGCGGGGTAGCGAGCCCAAGCCGCACCAGACAATAATGCAACAGGTTGCAATTGCCAACCTTTAGTCATAATTTTTGTTACTTAGTATTTAAATGTCAAGAAAATATGATATACTAAATCATGACCTAATTCAATTTTATCAGCCCCTAATTCTATTATTTATTATTTAGTCTAATCGGAAAAATTGTACATCAAAGTTTTTACTAAGTTACTTCTAGATTTTTAAGATTTTAAATCTTCTAAGATTAACCTAAAAAGAAAAGGATTTTCACTCCTTTAGAGTTTACTGCACTGTACATATACAGATCTTAAAATAACACCAACGTAGTTTTTGGAAGTTAAGTTAAGCAGTATTAAAAATACTTAAAGTTAAGTAAATCTAAACAAAACATCTCAGTAGAGCAACAAGTACCTAATTACTGAGAGCGACGCATCCATCCCGCAACAGACAGACAGACTGCGCAACCAGGTCGGTGCGATTAGGTCACGATGATCACTTCTACTTGTGTTTTGTTTAATCAAAAGATTTGCATTGTGGTTATATTCTGAGATACTCTGCAATTTGGACCTTTACTTTGGATGTAACTTGTAATTGATCAAGGTAGAGCTTTGTTGGACTACAAAACAGCTGCTTCACTTATTTTTTTTTTACGACAGTATTAGGTATTGTAACACTGCTATGTTATGTTATCTAGTCTTCCAAATTAGTCCCCCTTATATAAACTACAAGTAACACATATTTTATAATGTCTACATCATTAAGAACGCCACCTTTGATCAAAATAAACACTTCCAATGACGTGGACTAAAAGCCTGTCTATAATTAAATAATATGGTTATTAAAAGTCAATAATAGTTTACATAATTCGACAAATGAAAATTTCCCACAAGTTCTGTTTTCAATACAATACCAGAACGCATAATTTACAAGACTCGAACCCTAAGCGTTGGTAAATAACAGACTACATCGCACACTAACTTATATTTACTTAACTAATGGCGGTCCTACTTACCAATAACATAAAGAGACCCATAAAAATACAGATAGTCGACGGCGGACCAAAGGTAATTATTTTCGAATGAGATAATTATAATTACGAGAACGACAACACGATTTGTTGCGGCCGCTTTGACATGTGATTGAGAAATAAAAGTAATGTTTAGATAACTTGTCTTTGGTTTTATGGTTACCCAATAGCTGTTATTTGAATTATAAATAATTGGAATTGTTTCGGCTGATTTGTATTGTACAAGGAATTAACTAGAAGGATCACAAACAGTAACCCGAGATCAATAAAACGTCTCTGTATTGTTAGACTGCATTATTATAATTATATAAAATTTTGTATTTTTTTTAATTGTTTAACCTAACGATTAGACGAGTCCAGTTGGTGTGGATGGAACTTCATCCTTCGGCGAGTGGTGCGATGGAGGAATGGTGACGTAGGCACCAGGTCAAATAGTAATAAGTGCCATGGAGTGCACATAGAGACGAATACATCTAGAACCACAAAACAAATCATATAAATTTATCATATAGATGTATGCGGCCGGATATCGAGCCCGGAAGCCCCTGTCAGAGTATAATGACCGCTCTGCCACGCGGCTCGTCAGATCAAACAAATCTATAAAGTACTCGTACATCACCGAGTACGTTAATCGATTAAGATTCCGTAATTAAAATTGGCCCAGCATTCGTCAAGTTCAATGGAGGCGACGGGCGATGATTGCGGTCCATATCGGGCGTCGTATTATCGTTAGGGATGTCGGAAGTAAAACGAAATATCGATAAATTGATGTATTGATATAAATTAAAATATATCGGCGTCGATATATTGAGGAAAAATATCGATAATCAGTAAATTTTTGGCGTTTTAAAATAATTATGTATTTACTTTAACCTAACTCAATAATATCATTAGGTTATATTATACAATACTAGCTGTCCCGGAAAACTTTGTACCGCCTCAAAATCTATTTATCAAATATATTTCATATAAAATATAGCCTATTTTACTCGTGGATAATGTAGCTTTCGAATGGTGAAAGAATTTTTAAAATCGGTCCAGTAGTTTATGAGCCTATTCATTACAATCAAACAAACAAACAAAGTTTTCCTCTTTATAATATTAGTATAGATATACTCGTACATTATTTGAAAATACAAAGTATTCTTTTTTTTTAGGCAAAATTACAAAGTTACAAAAATGGACGATGACATGATTTTGTCGTCGTGAAATGTGAATTTAGAATTAGAATAAACTAAACAATTCACGAGATTGAAATTGGTTAAAGGCTAGATTAGAAACAAAAAATATATAAAATTTTCTGTTCGTTCCTTCCCATCTTATACGGCTTTGAATACTGAACTTTGCTTTTGCGGGTTTGAACTTTAGATATCGTTTTTATACATTGTTCTATATTGCATATTTTGTATCAATATATCGGCAAAAAAAATCGATATATCGAATTTAAAATATCGATAAATGGATATTATTTGAACAGTCCTAATTATCGTATTACGATTGACGTTGCCGCATTGCCGCTGTGTATGGGAGGACTGCTTTCTAGTTATTATTAGTGATTATGCTGCGTTACTGTAAAACCTCGATAATCGATCCGAGATAGAGCTAGCTAGTTATCATACTTACGAGTCGGTATGTACGCCATTACACTATATCACATGGACATTACTGCGCGGTTCTACGTTGTTTCCGAAAAAAACTAGATAATTCTGATTTTTAAAACGTCTATGATGTAATTTGATGACGATTCAAGGATCGGTTCACAATCACACAGACTCAAATAAAATCTTATAACATAATACAGTTGTATGACTGGTTACAGATTGCACCTGAATTCTATGACATAAAGACTTTCCAGTTAAAGTACAAGTTTGGCTTTACACAAAAATCCTATAAGGTCGGTTTAGCCTTTTTCTATATAAAATTCCACGACGCGATAACGAAAACGTATTTGTATGGATTTTTGTTTACTGCTAAGGCATAACTAAATTTACAAGCTTACATAATGACAATATCAAATCCTACAGATCTCTGTAAGTGACAGTGACCACATACTGAAAGCCATAATCAATGTTGCTAATTCTGTTTGTGCACATAGCTTTTATTTTTATGTAATCATTGAAACAGCAGAGCAAGCAGTCCTTTTACTGTGAAGTGCAATATCGTGTTTGGTTCTACTGTATATATCGGAGGTAACCTTGTATTAGTGTGATTCGGAGTCATTAGGCGGAGAGCATTACCCGGCCGCGGGACTATGCAAATAACACCGTTACTCTACACCTCAAATCTATGGGGGTGGTAAAATGCCGCTGGTAACTTTCTGAATTATTTAGAATGTTTAATACTGTTCTGTTTAATACTGTTAGGCTTCTAACTCAGACCACAGGGGTGGCGGCGCATCTATGGCTGATCTCAGGTAAAAATATAATCTTTTCTGGGATTGCTTACAGACTTACGGATGTCCATGGGTGACAGTAGCCATTTATGATTTATGCGACTCTTATAGGCATTATTAAAATATTTTGAACGGGCTTACAGTAATTCGAAGTGATGGCTGCATTCCATGGACACATTTATTTATTTATAAAATGCATGCTATAAATAATGATGTTTACATAGAATGGTATTTTGTTATAATTGACATACAAATATTATCATGCATTAATTATTAAAAAAAACAACAAAGAATGCAGTTATTTAACCGCAGATAATTTAAAATTACAAAGTGACAACTTAATTCGTTGTAACCGCTTCATTGCAGACGGTCGAACACATTTTGACATCATAAATCGAAAGTAGATTGACCGTTCATAATTTAGATAAAATCAGTTAGCCGCAGATACACTGGTTTTGGATCTGAGCACGGAAGTATTACAGAATAAATATTGTTGGGCATTACAAAACTGTTCTATTATGATAGAATTAGATGTGACAGTGATAAGAATCCAGTTGAACTTTAGCACAGTGAAATCTGCGGGTTGAAATACAATTTACAAAGATATTATCTAAAGTTTTGATATAAAACTAATACTTGTTTTGATACTCATACCTATTGAAGTGTGTCATAACTCATAACTATTTCATTGCGTAACAGGTATTTGACCTGTATTACGACCTAGTCTTGTGTTCAAGATATGACATTAAATAAAAGTCACGAGTATACGGTTCCTTAATGAAATGCGTCAATTTCAATTTTGACAATTATTCAAGGTTATAATTGAATCAATTAAATTTAACCATACGAAAAAAATAAAACATGCAGCATTTTACAGCCCCACAACCGTAGCAAAGATACACCGAACCTGCGATTTGTGTGATATGCGAGCAAAGCGCACAGAATCCGTACTACTTGCACTGTACTTGCATCACATTGCACCAATTGCATTGCACTGCATTACACCGCATGGCCCGCATGCATGCACTATGCGGAACCCGTGATTTACATGCAACCACTGTGCTGGTATTGTGCACAGAAATACTGGGTTATTAGGGTTGATTCATACATAGCGAGTAGAACCAACTTGGGGTGAAAGAATGTGGTTGGTATGTCTTTGTTTTGCATGGAATAATGATGTCATTTAAGCTGTATTGAAATCTACACCTACATGAGTAGATTCAGGTTTCTGATCAGACCACAAATATTTAATGCGTATTTGAAAACTATGTACTATCACAGATCTGTGAATACCTATTTTTATATTTGGGAATAAACACATGGTAATTTGAATCATTTATTCATTTTTGTTTCAGATACCGCAATGGCCACCGATTCAGATGTCATGTCGTAGAGTACGGTTTTTGTCCAAGCAAACTTCAATATGCTTTCGGATACCTCAGAGAGGTGAACAGGTTAATCGCCAACCATTAGAGCGAGGTCTATAATATTTTTCTTTGAATCTCGTTTGATAACCTTTTGGATATCAGCTTTTGTAGTAGGCCTACTTCAAACAATATGCAATAAACTGTAAGTGAAAAGATGTGTTTCAATATCTGAAGGTTGACCCATGGTTTTTTATTTTATTTTACTGACACGTCTACCATAATAATTTAAGACTTGTTATATGACTCTGAAGTCATTACAATATTAGTAAATAATACAAGTACCGTCTAAAGCCACGAGAGCGCTCCGTGCCTACCAGGAGAGCATAAATCTACAAAACTAACAGCGCAACACCTCACTCAAGAGCTGCGAGGCAGTAACTCAGCAGGCGTCGAACATAACGCCTCGCTGTCGCTACCACGATGCATCACGATGCGCTTCGCCAAGCCATAATGAATCTTAAATAACGGCGATAGGAATCTACTAATACCGGTATGCAACCCTTTCAACTACAGTCAAGACAAACTAAACTAAAACCCTTGCAAATACAGCTCCTTTCATTTTCTTACTTCGCCCTTCCCTGAAGCGCTTGGGTATCGGCAAATCAGTTTTATAGCGCTTGCAGTAGAGTTTATCTTGTGGTGGCCGTGTAAGTAGTCTAGGTAGTCCCGACTCGGTGTATGAATGTTTCACGCGTTGGTAATTTACGCGCGAAAGCAAGCGTCAGGACCGCGGAGCCTGACGCGGCGAGCTCGGCGTCGACACACTTCATAGCGGTGAGCTACGTCCCTCGCAGCGCACAATGGCTGGTAATGGCGAGCTTTATCGCTTAGGTACAAGATATTACACATCACGTATCATGACTCGTAAAAGATGCATGTTCGTGCTGCGACTTCAAAGGTTTATTTTTCAATTACCTAATGGGTAGTAAAGATAGTTGTATTTTTCTGAATGTACAGCTATTAACCGCAATACATTTCATCATCAACCGATTACTGTTAGACTGGTGAGAACGGGTCTCCTCTCAGAGTGAGAGGGGTTAACATTTGTCATGTGTATACCTAATATATACAATTTATTGTTGCATTAGCAAATTGCAAGAAGTAGTACGTTGGATAACCTGCTATTAACAAGTTTTGATGAGCGATTCGACACTTCCCTGATTATGTTAAGCATACTTTTCAGTTATTTAAGCACTAAAAACTAACTATTTATCATATTAAACTTTGGTAATAAAATACTAATTTCCTACTGAACGAAACTGAAACCGCGTGGTATTACTTCAAACCTACTTTAAATTAGAGGGAACTGACCTGAACCTTGTAGAGGGGCTAAAATAACATTTAAACGCTTACATGCCTTTAGAAATTACGATATAATCAAGGTATAACAAAAAAAAAGGAAATACTGCTCCCTATTCGACCTATCATGTGGTTTGTGCCTTAATAACAGCAAAAACTACACGAGCGGCGACGTAATGAAGTGCAGAGCCTCCACCGCAAGCCTGAGCGGTACTCGCGGCGCCGACATGCGCCACACCGCAGACCAGATACATTGAGAAATTCTCATCATATACTTATTATAGCTCAAAAGGGCTAAATTTAAGAAAAACGTAAGTCACCCATAGCTCCTTAAATTTTGTGTGTTATTGATGCAATGAGCATAATTACATACAAAAAATAGTTGGATGGATATGGAGATGGCTGGAGGATAAAAGGTGGCAGATTTCTTCGTGGTTTCACTTCTGTCTAATCTGCAAGCGGTAGGTGTATAGTTTGAAGGTTGAGGTACATAGTTTGAAATAATTGGTACACAGAGCTTATTAATTAAATCTTTAGTAGACACATATTAAGTAGCGGACGTCCGTTTGGAACTTCTATGAGTTTCAAGTATTATTCTATTTTTATCTAGTTTAATCATTATTACTTCTATTTTAATCAATTTAAATGTAACAAATTTTCAATGTTCTACCATTACCGTAACGGACTACAGTACCCACCGTTCTAATATTCCTTAAGTGGTCGCGAATTATAATTTAGCACGGTGAACGAATTACAAGGCTGGAACCGCAAAGACCGCAAGTCGTTTGGGATTCAGTACCGAGCGCGGTCAGCGGCCATCAGCAGGACAACTAGTTCCTTGGAGCTATCGTTACTGTAATCGCCGTTTATTTAAACCATCAGGCTTTACATCTACTGTTTATTAACTAGCTTTTACTCTTGAGACATGCAAGTTTAACCCTCGTAATGTTTCGCGTGATATATACGTATACGCATGAAAGTTAAAAATAAAGCGTAGTAAAAGCTCTCAAATATATGTAAAATTTAAGGATTCGCAATTAGCTGGCGTGGCGACCCAAGCCTATATGGCTGCCAATCTGTTATGGGACCTGAGCTCAAAAGTGGGAATAAAATCGTTGACGAGCATCAGAAATTGACCCGAAGGAAAGACATGCAGACTCCAAGTAACAGAAAAATTAAAACATTTTTCGTTACCTAAAGAAAACAATTACAACTAACTAGCTAGAACATTTTATTTTCAGACAAAATCTGAACAATAGGTAATTTAGCAACTCCGGCTACAGTTCATTACCCACACTGGCCAACCGGTGACGAATCGCCTGCATTAGTGAGTACCTCCTGCTCGCCAGCTGCGGCAACTGTACGGAGGGTAATGATGTATGTTGGAGGAATTCTAAAAGCATGGATTGTAAGCTACCTAATTTGTCACCGACCATGATGTGACTAAGAGTTCCGGGTTCCGGCCTGGATAGAAGAACAATTTGAATTCATCAGTCCTTTAGACTCAATATTTTTACGTGATTAGGCGTGTACTTAAACAACCAAAAAAATCATAAGTCCTGAAGTTATGTTAGCTTCATTTTTCACTCCCACTCATTGATCTAAATATATAAGTGATGTATAATGATATGTGTACTCAAGATATTCTATATCAAACCAAACAAGGAGTGCAAGATATTATACCTTCAAATCTTTTTACATTAGCATGTGCAGCTAGCACGGTAACTCTGTAAGCTTCATTCAATCGAATATATTCTAAAGCAGGTACACAATGTGAACTGAGCGTAGGTCACAACGAGCTATCACATGTAAACAATAGTCAAATATTGTAAGTGTATCGGCGACCGTTGGAGCAAACACGCTGATACCGTCGCGCCGCTCCCCGCCTGTTATACCACGAGACAGTGGCTCTCAACCTGACACGAGGACTCTAATTTAAATTACAAACTTATAATTATTTAAATTTTATTTTAGTTACAATCCATCCAGCCACCTTTGTGGAATTAACGCTCCCCAATAAAAGATTTTTTGTGATATAATATTTTTCTGTAGTAAATTTAATATAAACATATAGTTAAACTTTGAATATAAATCCAATTATATTCTATAATACTTTAATATGAGATAAGTATTCGGTTAATTTACAAAAATAGACACCAACGATTTTTATAATTGCATACTTTAAAACACTCAATTTAAATTAGATTTAACTTAAACGATTAAGTACGTAAGTAAATCATACATACTTATAAAATAAACTGTAATCATGTCATAATTGAAAAACTTTGTTTAATTAATCTACTATATGATATTTTCACCCTAAACAAATACCTAACATAGAGAACTTTGAGAGCCGCTGTTGGACATTCAAACCCATTCTAAACTGTTTGTTCGTAACAACCCGCTACATTTAGATATCGGCGCACATAATTGTGGACACACAGCGAGCAAACAGCCTGTATGCGTGTTGTGTGCCTTTGAAGTTTAACTGTACATTATGTAGGTACCTTCGGAACAAATTGCTATACCCTATTAGTATTAGAGTCACAAGCGGATGCAATTTGAAAACAATGTTGCCATTTCAACAAACAGGATTAAATTGATTAAGAATAGTTGTGCTTAACGGTATTAGAACATTTATGAGGAGTTAGGCCTACACTGATGATATCGTCAGATATTTCTATCGCTTTTGCAATGATGATTTGGCTAAGATACTAATATCTATCAGATTTTATATGATCATTGCGGCCACAGAAAATAAAAAAGCAGAACGAGAATCTTATTAGAAGTCGATCACAGACGATTTGAGATGTAGATGAGAATGTGTTTCGGTTTAAAGAAGTAATACTTACTTACTTAAAGAAGTAATACTTCTTTATTGCGAAGTAATACAAACAATACAGCAATAAATAGTATTTTTTAAGTTATATTGACGTAGAATTAAAATGATATATAGTACCTCCACACTCTACACACACAAACACATTTTTCCTATAAAATTAATTGCGCGGACAAACTTAACAGATAGTTAAATCGGACGAAGTTAAACTAAATTACTATTTTTTAAAAACGTGCAATAAATAAACAAGTTAATAATCAACTCGTTGCATCTTCAAATTAACGTATTCCAATGCTCTATAATGGAATCTATTTATATCGGCGAGAGCGAGTCAAGGGCGAGTAGTAATAGCCCCAACGATCCTTTGTGTGGTCCGGTGAAGCGCCGGGTAATCGGTAATGACGGCAGCCGTTGCAATAAGCTGCAGTCTCCGCTTTAAACGAAATTGGTTAGGTATTGGCTGAGGTTCTTTACTAGGATCCATTAAAATAGTAGTAGTAAAAGAACCTATTACTTTTCGACGTCGGTAATAATGTATAAGATTTTTAAATTGTAAAAGATTTAAAAACAATATTTTAGTAACGTTATTTGTTCTTCACATTTGCCCAGAAAACCCTATCATTTGATATCTATATCATGGCAGGTGCGTGCGTCACAATAATTAATCCACCATCTTGGGCTGTCCGCCATATTGGATTTAGAATGACGTCCCTAAGTTGATCATCAACGATCCTTTGTGTAGTCCGGTGAAGCGCCGAGTAATCGGTAATGACGGCAGCCGTTGCAATAAGCTGCAGTCTCTGCTTTAAACGGAATTGGTTAGGTATTGGCTGAGGTTCTTTACTAGGATCCATTAAAATACTAGTAGTAAAATTAGAACACAATTCATCGTATTTTGTAAAGGGCTTTAATGCCTAATCATTTTTTTAAAACAAAATAAAAACGAGTCTTACGGGAAGGGGTAAACAAACCATACACTAAAATATTTAATGAACACTAACTTTATGGTATTGCCAGACTTGTACAAGTAGGTTTCCTCATCATAATTTTCATGCCGTGAAAGATAACCATAATTTTAACAGTCTTTGAGTGTAAAATTCACGCCTAAACTATTTCCAGAAAAATGAGAGCTCCGCAGAATCCGAATGGAATCCAGAATCCACAGGAAAACCTTTCAAGAATTGCAAAATATATTTCCTAAAAAATACACTACGGGAATTTAAGAAGTCTTCTTAAATTGACCACAATCACACACTTAGGTAAAGTCGTGAAATGTTTGCAGAGTCATTCGTAAGGCTTGTCCGGAATTGGGAGCGCACTATTCACCGTCCCCGCGTTATCGCGATTTTAGTACCTTGTACCTCTGATTGTCCCTATTTGTCTTATAAAAACACTATTTTACAGCAAAAGTTCGCATTCAAAAAGGTTATCGTGAAAACTCCCCAGCAACATTCGTAAATCGTGTTCGGAATGGAGAACACTGTTCAATGTCTTTGCGAGTTATCTGTTACTTTCTACTGAGTTCTATTCGAATTTTCTTTATTCCTTTCATTACGTATTTTAAATTGAACCTAAATAATGCCGGTATAATTCTAAATGCTACACATTATATTATAGTTCTAAGGCGTCACTATTTTGCACAATAGTGATTTTTATTTTATATGTTATTGTAATTTTTAGAATATTTCAGTGAAACTTAACAGAAATAATTGAATTAGATACGATATTTTATTATGTAAGCAATTCTGGCATATTCCACTGTACTGCTACACGCTAGGTGTGGCTATGATGCCTCTCTGGCCGAAATATACTGGTTCTACCACCTTTCAAAATTTTGATGTAATTTTTGATCGTTCAATTTAGGCGACCTGTGTACTTACATAATATAATCCAATCTGGTACAGCACGCTTCTGATACCATCATATTGTACAGACTGTTGTTCTTATTTATTTCTATTTAATCTGTTTCGTAGCTTAACAAGATTACACCTGGATTTTTGTTTTAATCCAGCGTTCCCAAATATTACAGATTTTTTTCTATGCTTTTAATATTTATCAATTTTCGGATGTTTTGGAGCCATGGCTTATTTCTTTTTCCGACCCGATGAATATATAACTATGCAATAATAGTAATTAAAACTCGGTAATCAGCAATTACAATTAAAAGATATATTCTTACTAAAGTAGCGTCTAATAAGGAGCATTAGCCTTGACCATTTCATGAACATTTATACAAAACATACAAGCGCAACATTTTATACAGTAATCTTTATAAAAAAAAACCGATGTGGCAACCGATACCATGCCCAGGCAGCGCATCGCGTTGCTTCCATGTGGTCCACACCTTAAGTGTTAAACGAAAAAACAGACAGATGTTTTATGTATGTAGATACATTATATGTAACATATATAACTACATGTTGGAGTATTAGACGGTGCAACAAAGCAACTCCGACCGGACGCATAAAAACATTTCGACAGACCCGTTACGCGGATTGATTAAAATCATCGGAACATTTAAGTGCAATATATGCTCTTGGGAGCATGTGAAATGTGACAATACTTGAAATGCCTAAAGATTGTGATATAACATTGTGAGATATCATTTCTACGTATTCATACTGAATGTTGTTCTACGTAAAGACTAACTTATGTCCATTCCCTGTAAAGTTCTTTAGCTGTGCATATTCTATTAAAATCTATTTTTATTTATTTACCTATAAAAAAGATAAAAACAAAATGCCTTCTTTCGATAATTCGGATGCGTTTAAATTTTATTTCATCAACTTAAACTTTTTTCTTTCGAAACGTAAATTTAAGTAATATCTGCAATAAGCGAAATTAATTAGTGATTTTCTGTATTTTTACGTTTTAACGGTTTTATTTACAACGCCTTTACTCGCTTCAATACTCATATTTTTGTTACGATAAATCTTCCAAGTATATATTTTGTATTGTACTACTCCAAACTAAAAAAATACCTACAAAATAACAATCAAATTTGGCTCTTGATACGCACTGCAACATGACATACCGATATTAGCCGGTCAGCTGACAGCGACAAGAAAATAAATCCCACTGAAGCAATTACTAGCATCACAGCAATCGCGAGCACTCGATAGATTAAGCTTTCGAAAAATGGGGCTCCGCTGTCACGATATGAATTTATTGCACCACTATCATACTTTGGGCGTTCACTTGTGCGAAATTAATGTGCCCATTAATGTAATTATAGATCCAATATATTAACTGTAATAGAACACTATTTTATGTATGGTGAAGTCGGTTGAATTCTACTATTTACTACATGATATAGCAGTTGAGGACTAATCCGGAACGCCTCGGAAAGGTATGTCTCCATCAGTGCTGTTAGTAGGCAGAAATAGATGTGACGGTGGTGCCGTCGGAGTCGAACTACAAAGGATTCTACCACCTTCAAAAGAAGACAATGTTTTTTTCCTACTCTTCACCTTGCAGTTGCAGATACTACTCTCCTTTCTAAGCTAATTTGGTGTATACAAATCTTTAGTTTTAAATTTGAAAGCTCTTGTTATTTATTAATTGCATGGATGGATCGGATTTCAAAAATGCTATACAAATCCAATAATAGCTCCAATATATCCCATAATAGCCAATCTCAAGTCAAGAATAACTGAATCTAAATTTGCCTTTTTCAAGCTTTCAGTCTTTAGCTCCATTAGTAGATAAATTTAGTGTTTATCGAATCTTTATAATTATATAACATCCATTCAAAATTTCATGCATAAACATTTGTACAGTTATGGAAACCGGGCAGCGCAAGAATCTACACAATACTAGTTAATATTGATTTTCTTATCAAAGCGTAAAACCGCTCCAATTACTGTCCAAACTCCCTAAATACGATATATCGTTCTATTCATAAGACAACGCTAAGCTACGCTTTGTTTTGAACTCAAGTCGCTCTAAGTACAATCTATTTACCTCTATTGCATAATTAAGGTCGGTTGCACCATGTACTTGTACCTTTACTAAAAACCTAACAAGCAAATCTAGGGTTAAGGAATTCTTGAGTTCCATCATTTCAGTTATGGTTAACAGACGTCATAAGTGACACTAACACAAATGACTTTAATGACAAATAAACTTAGTACAACATGTTACACTTGGTGGCTATCGTCAAAGTTATTGTTACAGTGAACTTTAACGAAAATTTTAACGGACTTAAGTGCAACCCACCCTAAGACAATACAAAGCAAGGTTACAGTTTAGCGGTGAGATACACATCAGCCTGAGAGCAAACGTTATTAAACTTGACTTCGTACACCAATTGAACAGGCAATTACTAATTGTTGTAGACACCGCTACTTGTATCGTGTCAATTAAGTGGTTATGACTAATTATTTCTGTAACCATAACAGAATAATTAATGACGGTGGGCCGGAACGGCATGTACTACGATTTTAATATTTGTATCGTATTTTTCTAATATTTTTGTTTGAAAAGTAAATCTGTATGTATTTTTCCATATTTTATATGAATATGAACTATTTACATTCATTATATGAAGAGGTTATCATTTATTTTCATTGACATTTGTAATTACCTCCATATAGAATAAGGATTGTACCTAAACCCAAGCCACAGATGCTTTGCCACTTGTAAGGACATGATGGTCGGTTTTATGTAGGTCTACCGTCAGCCCGTCATCCATACCCTTCCACCGCGAGAACTGCTTCACACTGGAGACGGGTAGGTCGGTAATGTATATTTTGCAGATTAAGTGAAATAGAACATTACTTGTAAGATGTAATAAAAACCTCTGTTTTAATAATATTCTTGTAAATAAATAATCACATAACTTAAATTCGTTTATTTAAAACTTCTTTCCATGTTGCAACGCCTTCACTTCGCTTCGTAAGATGACTATGAAATTGCAATAAAATGAAATAGAATAAACTTAACATTCGAGAGGTCGATTTCCTGTTGAATACAACGTTCAATTGTTGATTAGGGATCTATCTCATTAGATGATTCACCATATTCATCGGATCTAATTTGTACTGGCAAATATTTCTGTGTACAAGAGCGACGGTGAGCTCAGCGAGCGGTATTCGTTTAGAATTGGTTATCTTTGTGTTTCGTCGCCATCTTTGTGGTATATGCGGACGGCGCCTGCACCGGTCAACGAATAGGATAAAAATCTGATAGAGATTTATAGTGTAGTCTAGATTCAAATTTAATTTGAATATTACAGTAGTTTTAAAAATATTGAGACCACTATTTTCTTTTGACTGTTATCAATTCCCTACATTATTTCAGTAGGATGTATTTAAATGAGGTTCAACATAAGTATACTAAAGATGGCATGCTATGTTGTAACATTGAAACAAAATCTTCCGTGTAAAAAGCTAAAATTTGAATTTGGACATAGAATCCCAAAACGTACTTACTTGATCAATTTTAAATAATTCGGTGGGAAATCATAAATTTAATGTAGCAAGGCATTTCCGTAGACGCAAGCCATTCGATCGTCATTCCCCAACTATGTATAAACAGTACATCCCAAAAATATCGCTAACGTTTACAATAACGATTTCGATTGTGGTCCGCGGACGCGCCGGGCGGCGGCGATCCCAATTATAGATAGCGTTAAGACTTGAGACGTCACAGCACTCGCCGATAACCCAACAATGAAGGTAAAGTAATTGCCTCCAACAAACAATGCTGCAATGAGGACGGACAGGGTTAGGCAACGCAATGACTCATACTGCAGGTGAACTTCTGAGCTCGCGTTTTTATTTCTTGGTAATGCTGACTAATTTCCAATACCACGTAATAGGAAGATATTATAAAATAGAATCGAAATTAAGTTTAATTTGTAAAATATTTACGTGAAAACCTTAGCATATAGTCGATGTGATGGTAAGTAGTCACTGCCGCTTGTGAACATCTTTAATCAATTAAGAAAACAGGTACCTGAAGCCTATTACAGATGCTTTGCCACTTCTGAGCGAAAAAAATGTCGCCTCATATGAAACTTAGCTACATATATATAATTTATAATGAATATAATGCTCATGATTATGTAATTAAACAACAAGGCACTACCCCGATAATTTGGATTTGAGAATAATGCTTTAATCGAAAATAAGATAAAACATTATTTACCTTACGGTGATATTATGTAACGATCACTAAAGCTTAAAGGATGTCATTATATTTATCTTATACAGAACATAAAGCATACAAATATAAATAAACAAAATATAACTGCTCTATCACGACTCTACTTTCAAACGATAACATAATCGAAGCCTTTCAACCGCAACATTCAGTTCAAGTTTGTTTGCCCACTGTTCGACTTGGCTTATTTTTCATTATAACTGTCAAAAGCTAAATAATTTAAGAAGTACTTGTACGCTTGAACTCCCAAATAAATAAATTCAGATCACAACGGAATGTTGTTATTGGAAAGTACAATAATATAAACAATCTTATAACGAATGTCCCACTGTGCTCGCGGTGTACCGTGTAGCGGCCATCTTGCACCACTTGTGCACGAAACAAATTATGATATGACAGAAAACACGCGGTGAGTGCCCCGCACAATACTACAGTACATGCACATTGTCATTAAGATTTGTCCTAAATTACTGAAGAAAAGACTTCAACGCGCTCACGCACTTATAACTTACATCCATGATGACATTTGCATTTAAACTGAGACTTAATTAAAAAAAATATGAATTGACTTTAAGGTTTCATAAAATAAAATGAAAATACATTTTGAAATACTTTATTTAAGTACCCATCCTCTACCACACTTCGTTGCTAAGCTAAATGCGAGTTATAATTAGCCCCAGCTATGTACGTAAGCAAAATATTATTTTTACGAGATATGTGTTATATCCTCGGTCATATTACTTAAAGTGGATGAAGTAAAAATAATTATATTATATATTTAAAAGAAAACAGAGGTTTTGATCATAAAAACAAATCATACTCATTCTAAGAAGTGCATGTTAAAAACTAAAACGAAAGCATCATTCAACATTATCTAATTTAAAACATCGATCAGTTATCCAATAAATCCAATAAAGCCAAGTCATGACCAATTCTTTCCACGAAGTGTAATAGTTGCGTGCGACAGTAGTCGTGCGCGTCACGGGCGGGCGACGCGCGGCGGCCGGCGACTAGGATTACATGCTCGTAAACGAACACAAATTAGATTATGTACAAAAACACGCTTGACGAATCGGTACAAACTAAAAACTTCCATCCCACTCACAGCTTTGTTCCTTTTTTTAGGCCACCGGCCGAGTTACAGCGCTCCGATTATTTTATTTGTCGTCTGTTATTGAAGGGCGATAGCGGTAATGAGTTTTTTGAGTTCGTGTCGTGATAGGATGTACTAGGCTAATAGGATGGAATTCCTATGTATAAAATGTACTGATTTTATATATGTATAACTACACAAACAAACAAAACAAGGGACCATTTCTATAGAAGGTCTATTTATAAGTTATGTAAGTATTACGTAAAGTTGACAGTCAGCCCCAGATAATATCAGAGCTACCTAAGATCGAAGACAGGTGCTACCCCTGAGGATTCTATTTAATCCTCAGGGGTAGCACTCG
Organism: Epargyreus clarus; assembly: GCF_041222505.1. Lineage (NCBI taxonomy): Eukaryota > Metazoa > Arthropoda > Insecta > Lepidoptera > Hesperiidae > Epargyreus > Epargyreus clarus. The sequence continues at coordinate 189,839 of NW_027332214.1, forward strand.
TTTAACACTGATGTAATTAGGCTCAAACAGATGTATGGGTAAGTGGTGCTGCCGGAGGCGAAGCAAAGGTTCTACCACCTTAGAGACACATCACAAATCTCTAAAAGGCACGTAATGCACTCATCTTTTTTTCTTTTTATAAGGATTTTTTTACTTTAAAGCGAATTTACCTCACTTTAAAAAAAATACACAATATGGTATATTCCAGTGGGTAATTTCTTATTTATCAAGATGAACTTTTCCCACCGATTACAGGTCACAAATCGTTACGTTTTATATCTGGTTACAAAAAACGGGCAGCACTAAACAACCAGTTGTAAAAACAAAACTGTAACAACCTCGGAACAGTATTCCGGTGTCAATTATAGTTATTAAAGCAGCCGTCAATTACTCGGCGCTCGTCAAAAAACCACATACATCGGAACCGCGCCCGTATAAGGTATCGCAGTACAATAACAAGTTAAAGTGTACATGCACTAGCCGACTATTATCTGCAAATGAAGCCACAAGTATGGTTTCGAACATATCCTGCTATGGTTTTTGGTAAGGAATTTTAGCAAGTTTACTTTGAAGTTTAGGTCTAAAGTTTAGTGGTTGCACCACTATAATATACTTGTTTATACAAATTATATAATTTCTGTTGATAGTGAGAATGAGTAAGAGAGAACTAGGATTATTTTTATACCATTTTGTAGTAAGTGTCGTAGCTGATTTGATTTAAGAATTAGCAATTTTGAATTAAGACAGCAATCAGTGTGCAATTATATGTAGTATGCGGTAATTGTTTATTTCTTGAATAAATCTTCTTTCTGAATGCCATGTCAATTATAAACTGAATGATAACCAGACAACTAACAACTTTCAAATGCAATGAACGAATGAAATTCGGATTGTGTATACACCTTTTTCACTCCATAGAATCGAACCCGGAATCGTATTATCAGGGATCGGCAGGCGAGCAATCGGTGGCTCGCGATGACATGGGACGTGGGGCATAATTGGCACTCGCGTGATCATCAAAGGTCGCATGCAACCGCAATTACGTATCTCGTTTATTAAGCATGAAGTATAAAAAATCAAAACAATACAATAAGTTAACAACAATGGATTGACGTGACGTTGAAGATGTAATGCATAATTTGCTATAGGTAATTGTTGTTTATCGATACCGATTTTTCTATCTATCCAGATTTATTATGACCTGAACTGGTTCTGAATGATGGGATACCTTGAGCATTACTTTATTTTAAGTCCCTTACTGAAGCCCATTTATATGTTTATAACAGCCTGATAAATGCAATGTGCTTGTCTAATAATTTTAAAATTAAGTTTATATCCCATGCAAAATCAATGTATAGGTTTTCGCATTCTTTTCTCCAAAAAGATCAACTTCACTTCAATATACTATGACATAATTTTACTTAAGTAATAGTCTTATATATGATTATTAAGGTTTTTAAATCCAAAACCAACCCCTCACCTCTTCTAAATCAAATACATTCTACGTTCCTTTATACGTAGAAAGAATTCCTAGAAAACCATTAATTCTGAAATCTCTTTTATTCATCAATAACCATTTCACGTAATTTTGTTTCTGTTTAAATGAATATTGATGAAGCAATTTACTTATCTTAGTCGCTACTTAAACTTACAAACGAATGGGAGAAATTGTACTAATCACTTAATTACCCGCTCGCTACCGAACTTTTGGAAGCTCGCGGGAGCTTTCTCTGTAATGGCTCATTGTAATCTCAATTTTATTGTACTTTTAAGGACTTATCTTAATGCAGACCACCGTAGTGAAGTATTACTATGTTAATATATTCGAGTGCCACCGGGAAGGATTTAATTAGTTAAAACGGGGGTAATTAAAGCCACGGTAATGAGACGGGAACAACAAACCGCCGAGTTCGTGAGAGTATAATTTATCAACTGATATTTTTGTATGAAATTTTAGACATACCTGAATTAATGTATTATTTTTTAATTTTTGGTTTATAGGTTAACGAACCCATAACTATGTGTATAATTTGTAAGTAGGCTTGCGTATACAATGGAGCGTTACGTAATGTGTTAGTCAAATTAATGCTATTAATTAAATTCATAACAGAAAAATGGTATCCATGTCAATAGATCGCTAGTTCAAACACTAATTAAAATGCAATAATATTTACAGTATCTACTTATTATTTACATGAATACTGACTGACAGACAAAAACACAGCAAAAATCATTCGTTGTGAACATGGAATTTTGCTTAGAACTTTCTTATGGTATGGGTTATGTAGTTCAGTACTTCTCAAAGAAAGTCCTTTATCTAAGAGAATTAAATAAATATATAAATGTATTGAAGGGCTCCAATTATCGATACAGAGCCCAGTCATCCCTGCGGTGAGTACCATATTACCCGGTTCGCCGGCGGCGGCGCACAAAGCTCGCCTCAATTACAATAACGCGCCAATTACGGCAATTAGCCGCGCGAGCCTCCGCCGTATTGATTACAGCGCACGGAACCTCCCTGCCGACCATCCGTATCATGTGTCTTTATAAACAGGTAATAATTAAAAGATATAAATTATTAATCATCGGACATTTCTCTTCGTCCTCTGGCTGAAATGTTTGCGAATAGAAAACATAGTGACTATCCTATGCCTGTTTGTAAAAGTAGGATACTAATTGCTAGTATCAGACGAGCTTAGTAAGTGGGCACAGGAGCCCGAGACTAAAATGGTGGACTCATATGTAAGTTTGCCATCTTGTGTATATTATTTTCTAAATATTATTGGACCTTACCAAGAATAACACTTTTTTACAACATAGACCAATCGGAACCCTGTATTCCCAGAATCGCAACATAATTTACAGATTTAATAAATCAAACTGCATATACAGAGGAAAACGCGAGCGAAAGTTGTAAAGTAATAAACGTATAATCAAAACATATTTTACTCCAAGCTAATAAATTACTTGCATTCGAGTAATTGAAAACGCATTTTAATATTACCGTTGAGTAATAAATACCATTTCCCAAATAAACGGATTAGTGGAATCACCATCACAATCGCACAATGGCTTGCCATGGACATATGATAATGAGTATCAGTTGATAAACACGTTGGGCTCCTAGACTATCAATATACGAAGCAACATTAAGTATAATTTTCAAACACTTGTGTACACGCCAATATAATCTATACTTCCCAAGCAATATGAATTATAATCGCGTGTGTTAGAGATGAAGTTGTTCTACACTTGTGGGCAGAGGTGTAGCCTTCATAAGTCAACAATACGCTGTCACCGAATTCTGTAGCCTATCATATCTTTATTTATACGGTAATTGTAGAAGCAAAGGTTATCGCTGGCTTTAAGAGAATTTCTCAATCGAGAACTGAACGCGGTGTCGCTTCGTAGCGTGGGAGGCTCTGTCACATATGTATTAAACGGAGAAAACCTACTCAGATTAATAGGGTGGTATTTGAAATTGTATTAGTAACCGAAAAGAATAACAACTGCATTGTGTATATAGTCCTTAATAAGGGCTAGTACATTTTAATTAAATATTATTCTAATAATATTCAAAGTTTCCTCTTCTGTTATTATTAAAAAAAACGGATCTGAATAGTGTGCGTGTGCGTACTACTTGTTTAAAAGCTCAAATTACTAATTTATTTTAAATGTACAAACAAACTATTAAGGTAAAGTCACCTATTGCCGCGTTATTTTCACCAAAACTAGAAAGAGTGTCAGATATTAAGCATTTACTACGGCTTAATAAGGAATTAGATAATTTTATCAGAAGCTTTATTATATTTACTCTTGAAATATACTCGACATTTTACGATTAAATATTGATTTAAATGTGAATTTAAAATAAATATGAACCAAGTCAGAAAACCCTAATTCCGATGTAAAAATCCTTATTCCGATGTATTTGGTTCCTAATTCCGAGTATACAAAATAAGGGAGTGAAAGAGATAGAACGACTGCTACATAGTGTATAAAAATAAATGTTATTTATTGAATTTAGTTTCAATATTGATTTATTTTTTTTTTGTTATTTAAAGAGTGGCTTTATCAAAAGTGTTCTTAGCTATGATTAAAGGGAAGCGGCCGAAATAAAACTTTTGTTACAGTATAGTTTCTTGACTGGTTAATTTTACTAATGTATATCATGTATTTTTTAAACTGAAGTCGATTCGTGTATCTGCAATACAATTTTGGACATTCATCTTCGAGTACTTTATACTAGGGTGTATTATCGTACACCAGAAATAATAATAATATGGATCGTCATCAGGTTTATAGAATTATTTCGTTTTGAGTAATTTAATCAAATGAAAATGTCGTAAAATGTTCTAGTTCATATTTAAATATCTATTAAAATCCTATGACAATGTTAATTTTTCATTAAAGTGAATTACTGATACAAACGATAGATGTGTTCTTAAAAACCAATGAAAACTTTAAACACCCTGTATAGTATTTTGCGGTTATGCCGCGGATTAATGTGCCCATATAACCTAATTCCGATTTATATACATCGGAATAGCGTTTCATAACTAAAAATCACGTTTCCAAATTCCGATTATTAAATAATAACGGACTTTTACACAATTTAGAGGCAGAAAGATGCTTAATTGAAATATGTACATAATAATATACAATACTTGTTCAATATTACATTGATATCTGGATGAACTTCATTTTCTCTCCTTAGTTGTCCCATAGAAGAAATTAGGAAAGTACATAAATAGGTCATCTTTGATATTATATAATTAGGTAATGCAGTACAATGTAGTACCTCGGAAAATGATTTTGATATTAATTGAGTATTAAATTTATCAAATTCGAAGCAAGACGTGCTTATTCATAAAAACAACTACAAAAATTGAAATTAAAAACTAGTCTATGAAATTGCTATTCCGTGGTATACCTCGGTTTAAGGGACAGCCCAAAATATTTGGCTCCTAATGCCGCTGTATTTTTAAACTTATTTTTACTATTATCTGTTAAGAAATAAGCTAAATATTTAAATGTTATCGATTCCATATATAATCAATATAATGTTTTCTTCGAAACACTATCCCACACATGTATATTTATTGAAAAAATCACTATTTGAAAAATCGTGACATTCACGTGCAAGAGGCCCAAAATGTATGAAGCATGCGATTGATGGAGGCACGAATGCAAAACTATGGAATTATTTAAAAAACCATACACATAATACTATTACGATAACCATATAACAATAGAGTGATAAATTATCTATTAAATAACATACCTTTCAGTAAAAATGAGTTCGTAAATAGTTTATAATAGCCGTTTTTGTAAATACCACGGAATTTGGTACCAATTTCAGAACCCCTCGGCATTAGGTGACTTTACCTTACAAGTATTGGTTATGTAAATTGACTTATAATAAAATGACATAGAGAGATGATCAGAAATACCCACTTAGCTCCCATAGCGCTATCTGTTTAGTTCGAAGAGTGGCGAGGACCTGCGTGGGTGGAGGGCAAGTATTCCACTAAATATGACCTCCAAGCACCAGAGCTTTTTGGATGTTACGACACCGCGGCTGACTCCAATTATCTACATTAAAAATATAATTAATGCTGATTGGAAATTTCAATATGGAGCTTCGAGAGTGGTTATAAAATTCTTATAACAGACGATGAAATCAAAGTTGAACTTGGCAACAATGAAGACCATTTAAATCGAAACTACATTTTTAGGGTTCCGTACCCAAAGGGTAAAAAGGAACCCTATTGCTAAGACCGCTTTCTGTCCGTCTGATCGTCTATCCGTTTGTCACAGGGCTCTATCTACTGCACTGTAATAGATGGACACTTGACAATTTTATATAGTACGTATAAAGGTGGCTGCTATAACAACAAATACTAAAAATTAAAATAAGTTGAAAATAAATTGGGGTCGCCATGCTATTTCTCGACTTTTTTCGTTTTATCTATTGAACTATATTAGGTAGACAGTTCAACTGTTCACAATCTATTTACTTCAGTGACTGCTATAATAACAAATACTAAATTAACAAAATATCAAGATGTTGGTGGTACGGAACCCACCGTGTGCGAGTTCGACCTGCACTTGACCAATTTTTAAACCTCTCCTCAGATCTTCAAGCGTTCTCGCCCCGAATGGGATTATCGTGTAACGTAGGCGTTAGGGCGTCATAACATATTATATCGGATTTTGACCCTCTGACAGAATGCACAATATAGAAACAGATTACAATACAAACCAAAGCCGAGATTCCCACATTTTTTTAACAAAAATGTTACTGCCACCTACATTTTGACAAAATCAACATTTACTTCATTCTTTTCCAAAAAGTATGTTAATATTATATCTGGAAATACTTTATAACGCCTACCAAATTTCTAAGGTGAATTATTTCAAAACCCACTTTTATAATCAGAATTAGTATATTTAAATTTAGTGAAATTGTGTGTGAAAATCTCATCTACCAATATTTTTGATATGTCTTTAAAAAGATACAAATAATCGAAGCATTACCCAAGCGATAATCGGATGGACGACGGTCGTGAGTCGTGAGGTCGTGAGCTCGCAAGTCGCCGCGTACACGTGGCGTCGCCCGCGGCGACACGACACGACTCGTCCATCATATCCACGCTCAAATTGCAAACCAAAGGTTTAAGCTTCGACAGGATTTAGGTGGGAAAGTGTGCAATCCCTCTTGACACAGTTTTGAAACCCTAAACTGTTTGCTAGACAAGTCCAGTTAAACCGTATTTGGAATTAGACATAAGTGCAAAACTTGTAATGTTTTGCCAAATTTTGTTATTATTATTGACTTATTACGATATATTCTTTGACACACAATGTACAACATAATTATAACATACCACTCGTAACATTGTGTAGTTACAGTGCTTACTTCGAAACACAATTGAAACAAAAAGTAAGCTTGATGCAGCAATAAAGATAGCAAAAGTCAATAGTAATGCCTCCGGACGGACACATTAACGCAACAATAACTCAGCTGATAAAATCGCAGTGGGCGCAGTGGCGCACCCTGGGGGAACCACCTGTTAACGCGCGCCCGCCTCGCTGCAGCCAGCCCCACAGCCTGCAGGCTCTCCTGTAATGACTCTACTACTACTAACCTCGCAACTTAACAACAAAACGTGCGTTATTTCTCATCCATTGCGTGCGAAGTATAGTACAATGCTATGAAAAGCCTAAGTAACATTGCAATGTACATCGTCCATGAAGACAATGAATTTGGATCAGAAAATTATAGGTAGAGTAAAATATAGGATTTTATTAAAGCCATTACAGTGGGTAATGAACGATGTCCCGCGGCTGGCGACACTTTATGAAGACATTCTTCACGCTAATGAGATAATAAAATTGTTCGTGGGAAGTCCAGCAGCCAGCACACGTGTGCGTCTTGATTATGCGCGCGCATTTTTTTAGCTCGCTAATGCTTTATTCGGTTCTGCCTTTCCTTTTTTGACGTCAGATGTCGTGTTTCCCTTATTTTAAAACTACGTCGCTTCAGGGAATAGTTTCTTTGTGATTGATACATTGACCGATAATAATAGTAATAGATATAAGTATCATGACAATAATTCTTCAACTGTAATTGATCACAATTTTAAAGGTCATTCGGGTTGTTAAAATGAAGAGTAATTTAAATAATTTAAGCCGAGACAATTATGAGCGTAATTTAACCAGTCGTACGCCTAGTGGTCAGTTGATCTTTATTGTTGGCACATTAATGTGTCTCAAAAAGGCAGTAAATCAAGGTTTGTCTGAGAGTGGCGAGCAATTCGTCACGTGTCGCAACAACCTGTGCCGATTGCGGTGGTTTATGCGAGGGGCACAATAATTGGTATATCTCTTAATATCGCGGGAACGCACGACAACCGCCCACAACATTATACAACTAGGATTTCAGACATCGGATTTCTTAATCCTTACCAATACAACTCTCGAATGGTACCATTTTCAGCAAGCTCAATTTAACGAAATGCTATTTAATTTTGTTATTATTTAAAGGGTTTATAACGACCATTGTTATCACGATCAAAGTCACTTATAATTTAGTAATAAACCTTTGCATGGATTCAAAAAAAATACAATATTAAATATCATTTTGACAGGTTGAAGACGAGCTACAAACTTGAATACACTTCAATTTGTAATTAGGAAACAAACGAGCAACATATTAATTTACGAGTTAATGCAAGCTTGAATGTTCATAACATTACAAACATAAAGCTGGATGACTAATGAATATATACCGCAATGACAGCCGGTATTAATTAAAGATGTAATCTTAAATCGCCGAGAGATACAGATGTCTAACTAGTCGCGAAACAAGAGCAATGACCTTTGTACACATTATGTTTGTATGTACCTATTAAGTTCCTTAATCTTCATTACAATATTTAAGATGATACGTATGTAACCTAAGATGTACGATATGTAACTTGCGCATGATTTGAAACAAAAGCGGAAAATATTAGAACGAAGAATATTAAACAAATTTCTACGCCGTCAAAAATGAGGTTTTACAACCAGCCTAATCTCTGCCTAATAAGCCTAAGCTTGCATGTTCTAATCTCTATACTAGAACGCACACACACACTCGTATATAATAGAAAAAACAGAGAGATAGAATGTTGTATATAGGGGGCATAACGTTTTTCTTTACGAAACGATTTCTACCATTCAACTACTACCGCCAAACATTAAGATACTTCGTCTCATAAACTTTCCATGAGCGTTTTACAAAAAGTAGGGCTTCGGAAGTTGTCTAGTGATTAAAGAGCACTTACACCACATATATCATGGAATGAAGGTGCTATTATTTTTAAAAACAATTCATCATGCGATGGATGTATCGGTACAGTAATGGGACCATAAACATTGGGTGGGTGAGGCGGTAATTTGCACAAATCATTGTTTTGGACGGTTGCGACAGACTGCTTGCTTCGTGGTGCAACAACTGTTTTGTAAAGATGTTAATTGTGACACACTTTGGTACATGGTCTGGCTAACGGTCACCACGGTCTGTTATGGATACTATTGAAAGAACAAATAAATATTCACGCTTATACGTGCATTGTCTGTACGCGTAATATTATATCAGAATCATGTGTCTGAATTTATTTCGATGCCGCTTCCGATGGTCTCTTTCTTCACTCCTTTCAATTGTCTCCTTAAATTTAGATCGTAAACGTTCGATGATTTTTACCTACTTGATTGTTTTTATAAAACGTTAGGAAAGACAAATCCCTGGTAACAGGACATTGCTTAAATGTCCTGTTACCAGGGATTTGTCTGGATGATTATTACCGTATAATAAATGACATGCTAAAATTTAGGTTTTAAATCCAAAGTTGCCGTAGTTAAGCGTAGATACGATACCCAAGCGTAGTTGTTATGAAAATTGAATATTGGACATTTGCATTACCATAAACATAGGTTTCTCGACGTCATGTAATTTGCACAAATCACCGTTGCTTGTGGGAGTTGTGGGTGTTACGACAGACCCTCAGGCCTTTGTCATACTATGACATATGCGATTGATGCAAGTAGACACCTTCGCTTATTCGGAATTGATCGTTTTATGACACTCTCAATTATGGTTACGTTATTATTGGTACAATGTGTGTGAATTCCTCGGAATTAGTTCCAATATACAATTATTCTACAGTGCATCTAAAGGGTGCGATAAATTAATACTTAGCGTGAGAATTCAGACGTTATAGGTTCTATCAAAGGCGTTCGGTGAATGTACACTTATACGATATTGAACATAAGTTACAGTATGTCAAAACTTTAATAATGTAATAATCTATTATCTCTGGTATAATGAGGCCGAAAGATAAACATATTAAGTACTTTTTAATGCCTTTATATAAGTAAATCCAAATACAATGAAAATATACAAATGAGTAATTTTACATAATAGAAAACCAGCAGTGCTTTATGTTCTCTATTATAGATTGCTAAACTCCCAATTATACTAACGAATTGGTTTTACCTAGCAACTTATTTTTTGCATTGATTTATTAGTATTCAATAGTTTTTACGAATACTGTAATATAAGTATTTTTCTGTGAAGTGGTTTTGTGGGCAGTTTGCGGTTGGCGCGATTAGTTCTAGTCGCTATTAGCATGCATGACTTGCTACTGTCGGCTACAGCATGGACAATAGTTAAACAATATATTTATTATTATTATGTAATGTTATTGTATGTAATAATCCTATCAGCGGTTACGAAACTGAAGTAGAAAATGAGCAATATAAACATACTGTACCCTGAGTATGAGTTATTACATTTTTACATAATTGACTGTTTTTGTATTTATTTGCGTATTTGCCTATACATTTCCAATCAGCTCCCCTAGCGTACTGTATCAGAACTGATTGTAAATGTATGGGAAATACACACGTAACGTTTTTTACAAAAACAGACATTTTTGTAAAAACGTAAAAACTCATACTAAGGGTACTAATGGTAAGAATAAAGTTCCCTCAAAGGTAGGCGACAAATGCTCCCTAAGTTGGGATCGCATCACAGCAATAAATGTAATAACTATTACAATTGTAAGGCAAAATCAGACATAATTTTGGTGGTACTAAATACCCATTACTACTATGAACAAATCAGACTTTATGTAACCAGAAAATATTTTAAAACGTAGTGGGTATACGTTCATGTTTACCTTCACTATGTACCAGAAAAAAACATCAAAATTAAACGACGCGAATTTAAAGATCATTCACACGTTCCATTAATATTATGTTGTTTGATTATTAAATGCCTCCATACATTATAATATGACACATCCTGCGTTTCGCTTAATATTACAAGCGTAAACATTTAAAAAGCACACCAATTTGTTCGATGTCCAAGCAAAAAGGTGTAACAGTTAACTTCCTGTCTCAAATGAAATTACACGTCAATTGATCTGCCGCCGGCAACAACATCTCGGCAAAAACATCTCGAGGAATTCACTTGTTTAACGCCTCTATCCCAATTTAATTCGGCCATTACGCCCGCGGACATTACGGACGATTTGTTCGAAACTGAGTTTTATATCATTAGGATAAACGATGCGGTGACCGCGGAGCCATTTGCATTTACCGTACTTACGTTGCGAGGCGAGTGTGGTTGAGATTATCGTTATGTTTTTCGGGAAAAATGCGCAGAAAGTCAAGCCAATGCACAATTCTCTTACGCTTAGTCTATACCTTATAAGTTATAACTTTCGATAGACGAAAGTCAAAAGATTATCTTGGGTTTATTATTTTTAACGTATTATAGTGTAACTCTTACACTAATGAATACTATAAATTTAATTTATTACGTTTACTTTTGAAAATCACAATAAGTGTAAGTGCTACGAAATGTTCTTTCCGTTTGAACAAAAAACTTTATTGTGCTTTTTATAAGAGGTTGTAGAATCTATTTAGATAAATTATGCTATGTACTTCGCCTATTAAATTTATATTAATACATAAAATCGGTAGTAGATTAAGATTGTCGAAACGCACTCGACAGCGCTCACGCTTGCCATCCAGGTCAGTAGCCGAGCGAAACAGCGTAGTGGTATAATTGATGTTAATGGGTTAATTTTTATGAGTTCTGTTCCTGAGAACGGCTCGCCACTCTAGTGTCACATCTAGTGACTGTACGCGACTGGAATTCGTGTGTTGACACTCCTCTGCCACGACACTAACAAGTTCATTTAAATTGGATCACACATTCATTAACAAACTGAAGCAAAGATTAGTCTTCATGCCTTGAATCGAATTAAAATACGTATTCATCTTATCTTGGTCTGACGCATTCCTATAAGTACAAATTACTACTTCTTAGTCTGATTTTACCGATATGTTTCAAAGATATTTTTGGATATTTGTAACTATGGCCAGTTGTATTAATCGTTTTCTGTAATAATAATATCTAAGTACGTTAGTAAGTTTTGTAAATTACTCATCCGTAAACATTTTAACTGTAAAGTGAAAATCAGCTAAGTCAGAGTCGGACTTACGCCTGGCGGGTTCGGTAATATCAGAACAATAATACTTAAAATCCTTCTCACAATGAAAGCAGATCCGTGCCCAGCAGTGGGACAGTAATGGGTTGCTGATGATAATGATGGATACTTAAAATTTGTTATATGTATATATGTATTTACGAACGCATACAAATCACACTTAGAGGATTCGTATGCGTTGTTTCAGTTTTTAAATCACATTAAATTACACAACAATACAATCACACATTAAATCAAATAAATTAGAAAACAATAAAAACTGCATAATTCCTATATTTTGGTTTCCTTTGCTTTTTGACGTTTTATTCGCCATTTTCTGTGTTTATTTGAACTAGTTCATTAATAACCATATATTAGGGTTCAACATAGCCCTTAAATAAAACAGACGAATGGCGTACGCTGAGTAATGCACACGTATGGAGTTTCTTGCGCCGCTTCTTCTCCATAGCGAAATACCTTCCGAAGCGGTGGTAGTTTGTTGACTTTCAAAAAGTATTCTATATGAATCAATTTTTAATAAATGAGATTTGAATTTGAATTGAATTAATAAGGCTCTTCTGTACAGAACCCTAAAAATTATCACAAGTGACTAGAAAGTCATGCTTTTATTAAACTGTCATCCATTTTTCGATCCCGCTACACCGGCGATAACGTCGCCGCACCACTCAGCGATAACGCGAGGTGTAAAACGTAGCTGGCTAATGAGCGATAGTTAAACCCTACGCCCTCTGTCGGCAGATAAAAGTACTGTTAACCGACTCGAATGTTGAAACTGATCGAAGTGGGATGCTGAGTACACTTATCGACGGACATCTTACATTCTTCAAGTCGTCCTGTATAGATATTTCTTTTTATAGGATTGAAGCAGCTAACGAGCATGCAAACGAGCAAGATAGTGTATGAATATCTGAAATTAATTCCAAGTAGGATACAACTCCTACATGAAGAGGTTCACAAATCTAATAAGAATACAGAAATAGGTGTGGCGGTAGAGATACGGCTCTACCTACATTAATTTCATAAATGAAAGAAAAAATAAAATTGTTAGTCTCAACATTAATCTATTACCTTCACTACCATTGGGCTACTTCTAAACATTTCCTCGTACAAGAAGAAAGATACAAAGCATATCCCACCAGCTAAGAGTAGTTTAAAAGACTTCGTGTTCAGTCTTTCATGGTCTACTCACATTGCATAACTCTTATGAAGGTTTCATCACAATGATTGTATTTTACGGATGTCTAGAATCCAATCCAAAATTAACCTAAAATCTGATACTTACAGTAGCTAAATGGCAATATCAAGCAACACCTAAAACACTGCCTTCCACCTGCCACTGTATCTAAAATATATTTTACCTACCATCCTATATCACTCAGCGCAATACTTAATTGCATGAACTTTAAGTGGAGAACAATAGTTCAGGTGGATTGTTCGAGAATAATTGTCGTTTAATTCGAACTCGTGAGGATTGCTGAAGTGTACAGTTTGGCTGATTGATCTATGGCGGCGGCGGAGTCATAGAATAGTAGACGTGCAGAGAAGGTTTTTATGGGGGTTAATGCCTATACCGATGAGTTCTGTCATAGAATACACATTTGTAAAATACTATGAAGTGCACAAATACATTATGCAAAAATATAAAATGGATACGGTAAATTTCAACTTAAAAAAATACAATTTCCCGTTAGCAACATAGGTGAAATCGGACTTTTAATTTGAAAACTGTAAAGTCCAAAACCCGAGAAGCCTTTTTTTAAATATTGATATACCTACTTATCGCATAACGGTAATTTAAAACGAAAAAGCTTAAGGTAAAGCGTTATGATAGTATCATTTTGGCACTCATGCATTTTGGCACCTTTACACATACATTGTTATTTTTCTGGAAAAACACACATGTTTAAAGTAATCTATTGTACGCACCTTATCCTCTGCCGTGTGTTACTCATGTGCGTTGCTGTCAATTACGCGTGTGCGCATCCATCACCAGCGGCCAGCGGACCACCGGCCGCGCGCTGGTAATCAACCGGGACCAGCCCTGGAACACGGGAGGCCTACATTCCCTCATCACAATTAACTTTTTTGCAACCCAAAGTGTCCTAGCAATATATCTTCTTATATTCGTAACACACCCTATTAATTAATCGATTATCTCTTATATGGAAGATGGTAATAATATACTTTTCTATAAGCTCAAAGCTCGCATATCAACGTATAATGAAACTACCTTCCTCTAATAATCCTAATCATAGCATAGCCATAGCACATTTACCAAATACTTATTTATTTGACAATTTCTATTCAAATATTCAATTTGGAAAAAAAATCAAATCCCCAAAAATATATTAATATTAATGGTTGATCTCAAATAACATAATTTATCAATACTTTCAATGCTAACCTCCCAGTCAATTACAATTTTGAATTGAGTAACAAGTAAATAATACTGAGGTTACAGAATTAAGTTCGTGCACTGTAATGAGCTCAATATATTTCGTTTAAGCCATAAGTAAATATTCGTTACTTATTTCATATTCAATAAGCTTTATAATTAAGCAATAATTTGTTCGTAAGCTGGTGATCATATCGGAGTGGAAGATAGCTTTACAAAGCTTTACGTCGCGCGTGGTGACGGGCTCTATCTAAACGACCGTGGTTGGCAATATGCGTTTCTCAGGGGTAAAGTATACGGTAACTGGTGGTGTAGTTATAATGTTCTAAGATTTACAACAGTAAAGGCTTAATCTTCTATATACAATTCTCGTGTCACAATGTTAGTTACCGTACTCCGCCGAAACAGCTTTACCGATTTTCACCAAATTTTATATGCATATTCAGTAGGTCTGAGAATCGGCTACTATCTATTTTTCATACCCCTAAGTGATAAGGGTTGTTCACCCTTAACTTTTTTTAATTCTATGGCAACACAACGTTTGCTGGGTCATTTTATCATATAAGGATCAAACGACTGTTTATTCAAGTAGGTAATGAAAAGCGGTTTCTCAATTCGATATTATTATAGCAGATATCGCAAGTGATATACCATAAAACGCAGTAAACCCGAGCTGAGATAGAGAAAACCATAAAAGTTTAAGACAAGTCAACTTTCATTCAATGATCACAGTGCAATAAATAAAGTGCAATAACTATTTATAACCGAGTGAATTACATCAACAGCATAACCATTAGCTCACGAGCAAGTTTATCAGCTCAATAAGCACCCACTCGACATTAGAAGTGAAATCTGACGGCCCTAATTTGCATTAAGAAAAGTAATTGTAAGGTAAGATATATGTATGTATTTCCGACAATTTCACGGTGCGTCCAGTAGATTCCTACACAAGAAACTTAATCTCTGGAAGGCGTAAATCCGTTCCTGAGCGCAGCGGGACCCCGCGCTGCGCTGCATCTATTATACCACGACACCAAATATCTACATACGCACCTGCTATAGAATTGATGACAAGTAGAGAACTCACCCGCTACGCATCGTACGAGGAAATATCGTAGTCTTTGTGGTCTGTTTTAATCCGACTGAGAAAAGTAATGTTTTTAGGTATCTACTGTTATAGTTCTGATTTTAATTAGAATTGCTATTGTATATAAGTACCAGGACAGACACACACGAAATGTTCCAGCTTAATGTTCAGAAGTAGTAACGCATCTATTCTTCATTGATTTCAATCTTACTGTAGTTAAAAAAAAATCAACTCTATGCCAGCATGCCATTTCTATTAGATCTTTTCGTCTATGACTACTTTGTAACACCTATCTATATTGTAAACAGGAGATAGCGAAATCCCTCGGAATGATCAGAACAACATTTATATGATAATACCGTGGCATTTTGATAAAAATAATATATTGCCTCCCCGCTCCGGTTCACGTTACTGTGTATGACACGAGCCTTAATTAATACAGAGATTTCTTTACTCAGAAAAAAGTGTTGAGGAATTAACATATAAGCCGTACAAAATGCTTAAGACAATTTATTGACAGCTCAGATAAGATGAGCTGTAATTACATTATGTATGTACATAGTTCTGTATGTTTGATATTTAAGTTACATGATTTATTCAAGTTTGATTAAAGAAGAGGTAGAGACTACCTTTAATCATGACTAGTTACATGATATTACCTATTTGTAATGAATCTCTAATGCATACGATCTTAACCAATCTGCAGCTATGTTCCAGGTCTCATCAATTGTTGGAAGAGACCAGTATCCAGTAGTAAGATAAAACAGAAAAAGTGGTCAGTAGCCTTTTATAATTTCATATGTCTCAAGAATTATATGGCAGTCATATTTAGGAAATTCCAACAATTTAATTGTAAAGGTGGTAGAACCCTTTGTGGTTCGACTCCGGCGACACCACCGCCACACCTATTTCTACCTAATAACAGCAGTGTTAGGCGCTACTGTGTTCCGGTTTGAAGGGTGTGGTAAGGGAGACATACTTTTCCGAGGCGTTCCAGCTTAGTCCTCAGGGGTAGCGGCGAATCTGTGGCCGACCTCAGATAGGAATATCTAATCCTGTCTGGGGTTGATTACAGATGTCCATGGGCGGCAGTAGCCACTTACCATCAGGTGGACTGCATGCTCGTCTACTACTCTTATATTATAAAAAAAAATGTTCTACAGTTTTCAAGTTCACCATTTTAATTTTGAACTTTAGTAGTCAACGCTAAGAAAAGATAAAGCGTGTTACCAACACCTTTCCCTCGAGTTACGGATTCAAAAGCTTCGCGAAATTCATGTCGCGTTTACTATAGAAGCTAGAGCGCATAATAACTAGTATGGAACACGGCCGGACCCCGCTGCGACCGCGATATATCTCGGACGTCATCGCGGACCATTCCCACTGCACACTGTTTACAGTAAAGAGAATTATCATAATAATCGTAATACTGATCTATGGCTCGTACGCGCAAACAAAGATACGCACCAAGGTGCGAAATGTACTAAGGTGGTGACTTTACTACGTACTTGGAAAGATTAGCGAATAAATTCAACCTGTCAAACAAGAATGTAAAATGATCTCGTAGAAGCGAACGAGTAACTTCATACTCAGAAGAACCACCGCCCTGTTTATAAGTAAGAAGCTATTGCCTAGCTATTATTATAATTACGCTCAACTCTAGTAGGAACGTACCACCACTGGTTTTCACTGCCTAACGAGACTATTTTGCAGCCCATACATAAAATACACAAGAATTGGAGTGATTTATGATTACAGTTCACCATGCATTGTAATTGTACAAAATTTCAACACTTTAACTTAAGCCTGCGAATTTAAAACATATGAAATAAATTAATACATTTTTATGGCATTTCTGAGACGTCGACAATATAACTTTGTCTCAGGCTGTCGTCTTTTTCCCTAACTTCAAATGAGATAATTGCATGTTTGTAGTTTGTCTGCTCACAGTGAAACAATAGCCTACAGTGCGACTTACATAAATCCCTACACGTCAACGCTCGGTGCAGTAAGGAAGACGGACTGCCACTTCCTGCTAAAACCATCATTCCCCATTTGCATGAGACTGAGTAAATTCCTAACGACTGCGTGAGGAAGCCTATGGAAATGAACGGTTTAATAAACTTTATTCAAATTCAAAACATTCGATTCAGAACCGAAGTAACGGTGGCTGCAATACGTTCAACAAGCCTTATTTAGCATATACTGTTGAGTGTAGTGTTAAAGACGGCAAGTAACATAAATTACGAATCTAATAGCTTAGTCCAATTTGATTAAAATTGTTTTGACATGCAATAAATATTGCTTTAATGCTCCAATAAATATCACGCGCTTCGAAGTAGACGCAAGTAATGATGATAATTTGCTTGCAAAATAAAAATGAATAATAACTGTACTAGATATATTATTTGAGTCATATTTTACTAAAATTAATAACATTATAAATATCTGCAATTTCACATTAATTGTGGGTTACTATCTAAGCGTACATAGAGTTTGTCTCCGTATGAGCACACAAAAAAACGATCAGAAAATTTGTCTATTTGTTGATTTGTCCTTTATAAATAAAATAACATATTATAAAAACAACTGATGCTGTATAAATTGGATGCATACAGTAGCACCAACTTAATAAAAACAATAAAACTTAGTATCTAAACTTCAGAACCACCTATCGCAGACCAAATCAAGAAACATTCGTCCGCACTCCAATAACGCAGCGATAAAGCCTCGTAACACGAGTTCCCCTGTTTCCCGGCGCGCATTGTTCCCGCGCGGGTATCGGCCGCGATCTGCGCATCACTGATGTACCTTGGGGAAACGGCCGTTACTCGCGTAGATCGATATCGGGCCGTAAGTTTTGTTATAGTCCATCTGATGCTTAGTGGTCATTGCAACCGATATGCATGAAGATTAAGTAATAACACACCATCACATAAGTAGTATACCATCATCTTATGTTATCAGGCAGAAATTGATGTGACAGTGTAGCAGACATTGAAATAACATGGAGATCTTCGAATAGCTCAGACATGTATAAATCGGATTTACTTTTTTACTTTTTCAAAGTACTTACAGGGCACTTACAGGGCTAAGATACCCTCAAGAATATGAATAACACGTGTATGACGAATTTCCTATAAGACTTCTACTCTATATGAAATCTGTTAAAGATATCCATGTGCAGTGACCACTTAACATCTGGTAAACTGCATATTCATTTGTTATTTCTATTATTCCAAATAAAATAGTCCCGATCGTCTCTAGTACCCCAAAGCGACTCTAGTAAGAGGCACTCGCATAAATACTTTAGATCAAAAATATTTACCAAAATCATTTATGGGTACTTCATGCAAATATATGAATTAAGTATGGTCATCTGATATGAAGAAATTCATGTCAGATATGTCGACCAGACTTGTCCTCGCTTCTGGTGACCAAAGAGCTGGCAGCTACTTCGCCCAAAGATTGAGCCTAGCAGTGCAGCAAGGGAACGCCGCCAGCGTTTTGGGCACCATGCCTCACACGG
Source organism: Epargyreus clarus (assembly GCF_041222505.1). NCBI lineage: Eukaryota > Metazoa > Arthropoda > Insecta > Lepidoptera > Hesperiidae > Epargyreus > Epargyreus clarus. Next base: position 208,915 of record NW_027332214.1, read on the forward strand.
CTATTTTAGATGGTTTGTTTTATTTATAGTGATTATTTTTTTTATTCCCCTTTTTTGTATATATGTACATATAAAGTTATAATATAGGTATTGTAAATGTTTTTTTATTAATATTGTAAAGTAGATATATAAAACTTTGTTGCAAAAAAATTCTATTTGTAAGAATTAAGTTTGCCAAAAAGTAACACTAACACTAACAAATGGCAGTAGTTACTCACGCTTCTGCCAGCAACGGAGCAGTGGTTGCTAGTAAATGTAGCCGATTATAGTGTTGCGCGGGTCGATCCATCGCGCCCGTATCCGTCGCTATCGGCGCCCGTAAATCGCACTAACGGTGTACACGCAATCACTTGTCCTAGAGTGTATTGTCGCTCAATGGAAGGCGAGAGATTGATAGCGTTTTAACCGCTTAAGTTCGACTTATAATATTATGAGCTGTAATTTTACGGAAACTAAAATATACTTAATATCGTACACGTAAAATGCAACTAGGGGGTGTTTGTGTATATTGTTTTCCAAAAAAAACTGATTTCTAAAGAAAACGATATACATATATCCAAAACAAGGTAATCGTAATTTGTTGAAAGGAGAATAGTAAAAAGTTGGTAGAACTCTTTGTGGTTCGACTCCAGCGGCACCACTGCCATACCTATTTCTACCTAGTAACAGCAGTGTTAAGCGCTGTCCATGGGCGGCAGTAGCCATTTGCCATCAGGTCGTCTGCTTGCTCGTCTGCTACTTATATATTATAAAAAAAAGTTAAAAGGAGAAAATTGAAATTGAAATATTATTTGAACAACTAAACGCACAGCGTGTAGCCTGTAATCAGTCTAGGAGCAACTTTAGCTTGCCTGGCGTATTGTCTGTATTGTTTTATGAGGTGTACCGCGCGGCTGGCTGACATTATAATAATTAGCTCGCCCGACCACTATGCCTAACTGAATTTGTTCCTACATTGTTTCAGTTTTAGCAGGTGCTGTCTGAATATTAAACTTTAGTATCGAATACTTGTGGGTAGTATAACGTATTTGTAGTAAATTATGTAATAGACGTAGTGGAACGATCACCATACCGGTCTGATACGTAGTGGGTTTGATCCTCGGTCAGATAGATATTCAGATGAATTTAGATTTTGGATCTGAATTCAGTCGTTTTTGTATTCATCATATCATGGTTCCATGGTACCCACAATACAGAAAAAATCATAATAAGAGCCTATGAGTGTAAAAATGCATTATTTAAAATTAAACAGAAACATAAACATATTTTTATTGAAAAACGTACTTAGATAAGCCATCAGATATAAAAGTTTTAGATACTAAACCTTCAGAGCCCTCCTTTTATGCTAGAATTAATTGCTCGTTTCAATTAAAATAACTATGGATAAGTAGTTAATAGATAACAAGGGTCTTTTAGTACCGCTGTTAGTCGCAGTAGAACTCTTAATGGTTTGAACGCCACAACACCACTATCACACCTTTAAGGTTATGTACCGTATAACATTGGCAATATAAAATTGATATTTTCTGGTCACTGCTGATGGCTGGCGGGTGCTTATTGGATATTGGTACTTTTTGTAAACCAAAAATAGAATGCTGTAGAAAAACTGTATTGAATTTAGAAAATATGTCATTGGTATTCTTGCTGTAGCTTTCACACAGAACGGTCGAAGCACTAAGTATACTGTTAAACTCTGCTATTCCCTAGTTTTCTTTCAGTGCTGCCTAGGATTTGGACCTCAGGCCGATTGAGAGGTCAATTATCTATCCACCACAAGGCTATCACTGCTTTTGTGATGGAATGGTGTGGTAAGATAGACCTAACATATTCCACAGGAGCCAATGCATTTGAACTTTAGGTGAAATTTCTGAAGTCTTTCAGTCCCGGTCAACAGTCCCGGTTTCAACAGAAGTTTTTTATTGTAATAAAAAACTTCTAAGTGTAGGCTTATCAAACAACATTCCCAGCTTGCTAGACAACTATCATAAACCACATTTCTCAAGCTTTGTGTACATAATTACCATACATATCGAAGGTATTCCCAGCATATTTCTCAGGTGCCAATAATACTAAAACTTCAGCAGTATGGCAACGGTGGTCAGAAGGTGTGCCCGCTAATTGCAGAACGCAGTAAACTCATTAGCCTAACACATTACTGCCATTTGCCATTTATTACCGCTTTTTGCTGTTTATTATTGCTATTGCTATCCTGAGGACGGTAGCTCGTTAACTTCGGTATTTATTCGTTAGCAGATAGCAGCGAAGTTTGGATTGTTAAGTGGTTGTTATCTTAAAAGCTCTGTTTTTATTGGGTCGTGATGGTTGGGTACTAACCGTTTATTTACAATAGTTTCTCGCTACGGGGTGGGCCGTCGTGTATGTCGCACTTCACGTCGTAATTTCTTGCTATTTTTATAATTTCTTATCCTTCGTTTTTTAATAATTAAAGACAACATTACCTATTTCTTACAGGATCTTTTGGAGAGTTACTCTCGTACCCACCATCTTTCTAGTCAGAGGATACCCTGTAGGTAGGTTCCCTGTTTTGCAAAGGCATGATCACCACATAGGTACAAAACAACTATATACTACTTATAGTATAAAAGCATTTTTAAATATTTCTTTAAACATTAAATTAGCTTAAATATTTACTGAGTATTTTTTGAAAATTGTAGTATCCATATTTCAATTAGGAACTTATACAAATAATAGTAAATGATGTATTTAAGCAATAGGATGAAAATCAGCAAGACAACAAGATACCGATATAATCTGCGACTATAAAGCACGACAGATTGGTTTACAGTTTCCTGCGATACGCCGTTACACCGACGATGTATGAGATGGATGGATGGAGACGATTGAACCCTTCTAACTCATGTGTTTCAAGAGATTGATATACGTGACTTCCCATAAGTAAGTAGAAATTACATGAAATATACTTTGAATATTGTTAGAGTACCTACAATCGGGTCGTAATAAAATGCTTAGAATAATTCATAAACAAGAAATAAAAACCAATTCTTACAATACAGAGAATTTAGAATATAACTGTCGGATTTTTTTCCTTGTTATAATATAATTCTTTTACGAAATAGTCATTGATAGTTAGAAAACGTCTGTAAACAGGATTAAGCAGTAACTTTTCCTTAAAGGCATTGCAAGGAATGACGCGAGTTGTATTAATTTATTCAACATTTTAAATTGAAATCATGCTTATTTGCCGACCAACTACAACAATTAAATAAAAAACAAGAAAGTTTATAACAAATTTTACTTAAAGTCTTACTAAAAGTACATATTTAACAATATCATGAACGTGCCATTGCCCGTGCTTGAAGTACCCGCTTAAATAGCAACACGTAATAGCGACTAAGTGTCTAACAACAAAGAGGCTAACAGTTATGAGAGTACACAAGGAGCTCGTAAAGCGACGATTACTATTTGTTTTCGTTCGCGTGAACACGATAAATCAACCGCTAATTTTAATCCGTGACCCGCGACCCTGTGTATTATCTTTATTGTGAGTTTGACAGTATTCAAGGCACGGGGGAATCGCTCCGAGATTAATCTCCGGAGATTAGAGCTTTCACAGGCTGTGTCGTGGCTCCGTATTATAATCTTATTAGACTCGCGTCTCTTTAAAATTGTAGAGTCAGTATGTTGACTAGGTTTTTGGGGACAGTTTTTTTATATGAATGAAGTCTGTAAATAACTTTAAGTCAATTTTAAATGACAAAGTTTATATAAACAGAAGACAGTGAAGATTACAGAAGTTTATATAAATAATCTTTATGCAAAATTTATATTTCTGCCTCTAAACATAAATAAATACTAAGGCACTAACCATTTCTCCATCATGTTACAGCATCACCAAATATTAGATTTAATTTTTACATTCTACTCGTATTTACGAAAGGACATAATATGTTATGTGTGTTAACTTTCCAATATTTTCATCCGTGCCTATTTCAAAACTGGCTATCAAAGAGTAGTTAGATTTCACACTGCTTAACTATTACAAAAGACTTGAATTAAGCTTAAAATATTCTGAATACAAAATAGGGAAGTATCCCGCAAACTTCAAAAACCATGTGACTGCTAGCATGAGGGTAAGAAGCCACTGAGCATTCGGCGCGTTCATTAGACCGCTCGTGAGCTCGTCACTGCTGCGAGCGCCGCGCCGCATACTGAGCAGCCGCGTCCTGGGAACTGGGACGCTGCGAGATCACTGTTCATCAATATGAAGTCTTGAACAATATTATTAAGTTATTGCACCAATTCCCGATACGAATTATTTTCAAAATACGTACAGTTCCTAAAAGTCTCTGTGCTAGGTTGGATGCCAATGTACCATGAAATTTTTGAGTGAAACGGAATAAAGAAAGTTCGTGTTCCTAAACCCTAAGAAGTTATTAAATTTGTAGGCTACTGCTACTTTAATCAACTCGTAGAGCCAAGTGGCTTAACTACGTTAAAAAATCTCACATACTTGTATATAAGAAAAAGCTTTAGCAGTGCACTTCTAAAATCTGATTGATGGATTACCTGTACTATAATAAAATTATAAGTTATTTTACCATATTTTCGACTCGCCTATTTATCTGACTGACCGATTAAGAAGCGGCGAATCCAAAACTGAAGTTTTAACTGAAAATAAGCATCAAGGGAGTAATTCCATATTTTTTATCCCGAGCATAATGGAATCATGCAGCGGAACTTATCACCTAAAAATTTTATCTATGAAGACTGATATGAAATTTTATTACTTCTTTACAAAGACTTCAGTACCCCATGAGGCTATAGTGGACCTGTTTAATGGTTTTAATTACCCCATTCCCATGAACCGCGGTCAGTTACGAGTGCAGTCGCTGTACTTTTATGGCGTATTTATGACCCTAATTTTGGGAAGTCTACGCAATGCTTGCTCAAGAGCTTCGAAGATCAAAGGCTGTAGGCACATGCACGTTTTTATTAAGTTCGGCGCCTGGTGTGCGACATAAATGGACGAAGTAGGGTCTGAAATGTAGTTAAAAGAAAATAAAATATATCGCTATATATTAAGTTTCTAGTATAGGTAAAGGCAAAGTTATTCTTAAAAGAAAATTTTTCGTTGCCTTACAAATTAATATAGGTATCAAAATTATTAGTCAAATATATTGGTACTATTTGACTAATCATTTCGAGGATATTCTATGTCTAAACAAAAATGCAGTATTGAAACAATCTTAGTTAGTTAGTTAGTAGTCCAGTGAGCAGGCATTTTTGCCGTTAAAAGTGTAGTGTACTTTAAAAATACCTATTAGAGAAGAAGGTGGACTGCATGCTTGTTTCCTACGTTAATTTTATAAAAAACAATGTGGTCTCTTCTCAGCTTTGAACCACTACTGCCCCACTGCTCGGTCTCCTCTCAGCATGAAAGATAACAGAAGGATTAGGTCGCAATCCACCGCGCTGTCCGAGTGCGAATTGGTAGACTTCACATGCCTTTGAAACTTTTTTTAAGATTTGTCTACATCCGCTAAAAGTTCTAGGTATAGTGTAGCCAACGCCTTAGTTCAGATCGGCCTTATTCTAATGAGTGCACGTATGGTAGAAAGCAGCGCAGTGGCCAGTAATCACTAGCATTATGTTATTAGCTGCAATAAGAGCAAGACCAGTATTGTTGTTGCTAAATTAACTGGCGAGCATTAGATCCACTTTATTGCACTCATTTATTTTTATTGACTATAAAAATAAATAAGACGTTTAATTATTGCAGAAAATCGTGCGCCGAGTTGCGTAAGTGTTGGAATTGCTTTGTTAACATTTAGAGTTGATGGACATTAAAATTAAAATAATAACGACTGACATTAGGATTATTGCGGTATATATATCTACTATACACACACAAATTTGTGTTTAACATATTAAGATATGTAAATGTACACTCGGAAGAGACATTCAAACTCATCAGTGTGCGGAAATCAATTTGGATGTTTTTAAATATGCATATCACACACCTATTAAAGGAAAATGTCAAGAACCTCGTGCACAGTGCACTTGTACTCGTCAAATAAGACACACAACGCACGTGACTTATAGGTAACAGCTATAAATAGACTCCGAATCTAACCGAATTGATTTCAATTGAGATTTCATCGTTGTTACTTCAAAGAAACAATAACTGAGAATTCAATGCAAGAGAACCCTCCTTAATGTTTGCTTTACCAAACAGCTCGAACTAGACAACAGCTCATCATCATAGCTATAAATCAGAAAAGATCGTTGCGGTGATGCCGTTTCTGTAATAGTCTTATATAGTTCTTATATAGATCTTAATTCTTGTATAGTCCGCGCCAAAGTGCTAGACCGCTCTGAAGTTGTCTGAGCAGGTGTAGTAGGTTTAGAGCGGACAAGCAGTTTTACGCGGACTATAGCATACTTTGTTAAACAATAATACGATAATTTAGGAGGGCATGTTCCATGATACATTCTTAATATTACTAACTTTTAACAAGATTTATCCCGTTATTTAACAGATATTATGTGCAGTTCTCGTGGCGAGTTTACGAGTTGCAATGCGGGAACATCTTCCGGTACAGCAGCGAGCAGGTTACAAGTTGGAACTGCATGGAGTTTTGAATACGTTACAAAGTAATGTAACCCTATCACCGCTGTGGAATACTCGTGGATATAATTTATAAGTAATAGTTATGCTTATTAGCATATCCTCGTTTTGGGCAAATATTGTTAACCCGTAAAATAACACAACAGCAATGAATATAGTAATTGATCTATCAACATCCACCAGAAGATGCCATGTTGTGAGTGCCCCGGACACACACAGAGACGAACACACAATCACCAAGACCCAGAACAGAAATCTAAATTTAACATTAAGATGTCTGGCTAGAGATCAAACCCGGAACCCTTTGCGTGTCAGACCGGTTTAGTAATCACACTGCCACTCGGGTCATCTAGTAGACAGTCTATAATTTTACTCCTCAGTGTATAATTTCGAAATAACTGTTATTTTTGCCCCGACTATCTACTCGTAGTATTGACTCGTGATCACGTACATAAAGTAAAATAGCAATGTTCACAACATACAGTAGTTTCCACACAAAATCAATTTCCTCACGACCCGCGATCGACAATAGTTTAAGCATTGTATTCGTACTAACCAGTAACCAGTGATTCATAGCGCGCGATCGAACATCGTTTTAAATAGGAGAAACCGCCGGGACGCGCATAAATCGCGCGTATCGTCGACGCGGCGTGATCGCGGCGTATCGCGATATCGCCGATATCGCTATCGCGCGCGACATGACGGAGCGATCCGAACATCGGCGATGCGATAAGCGAGCGCATCGTGCCACGAGGCGATATACGATTGATTCTGGTAATATATATCGCTGGAATTGGGTTTATCTGCACAACTCTACACATCTAAACAGAGATTCTAACTTTAACAGAAATCATGCAACTACATTATTACGGCTCAGGCCTAATCGGCTAAGGTCTCTCAGTGGAGAAAAAGAGGGAGTTTTGTTTCGGATTATTGCTTATCTTAGCTACGATTATTATTTTCCTACAGTCCTCCTGTGTTCTAACATATGTTACAACATAATTAGTTACATATACATGCCCAGAGATTAGATTCACAAATAGTAGTAATACATCAAATAAAATTGAGAGATTAAAAGGAGAGGAAAGGTTTATAAAATAAACTTCGTTCAATTACCACTCTAATTTCTAATTACGAATACTTACTCATACAATAAGCGTGTTAGAAAAGCATCCTTAAAAACCGTGACTGGTCATAGAGAGTGTGAGGACAAACACAGGGTCGTGTGGGCGCATCCTTAAGTCGCTTCAATCCGAAATAGGGTTGCCTACTAAACTTTTTATTTCTCTATTCAATTAATTTAACGCAGGTATAAGGAAGCATAGCAAAGCAAGCAAGCAAAAAATGTACCTCAAACACATCTGCAATTTTATAGTCCAGCAGTTGATTCGAAAAACACTATCTCGACCGAGGTAGGTACTGGTTTACGCTGCGATGCGATACGATGCGATAGTAGGCTTAGATTTTAGGGATCATAGTCAGTAAGTCCATTTTAAATCTTTATCTTCTAATATTTCTAAATAAGACGCTTTTTAAGAGATAGTCAGCAAAAAAGTCATCCTATATATGGTTATTTAAAATTCGCCTAATCGTACCATACTACACCTCTAAGAATACATAATATATTTTTTTTATAATAGCAGTAGAGTAGAATAGCAGACGAGCACACAGTTCACCTGGTGGTAAGTGGCTACTGCCACCCATGGACATCTGCAATCAACACCAGATAGGATCAGATATTCCTACCTGAGGTCGGCTACAGATGCGCCGCTAACCCTGAGGTCTAAGCTGGAACGCCTCGGAAAAGTATGTCTCCCTTACCACACCCTTCAAAACGGAACACTATCACTGCTGTTGTTAGGCAGAAATAGGTGTGGCGGTGGCCGCCGGAGTCGAACCGCAAAGGGTTCTACCACCTTCAAATTTGTAGTAGAACCTAGTAAAAATGTACTTATGCGTGATATACGTGGTAGCCCTATGGGTAAACGCCCACGCTGTAGCAAGCGTGGTCAGAAACAAACACCGGGCCGTTCCGGTGAACGTTATTGTTCGGCGATTGTCCAAATAACGGACCCAAGTGGCGACAGCACACGCTAACGATGTAATTGTTCACACCTTTACAACATAACATCTCGTATTAATAAAGTATATTGAATAACACGTTTTTTACCTATACGTTACAATAATTTTAGATGGATACAATAAATTAAACATTTGGTGGTGTTGAAACATTTTAAGTGGTATGCAAACTGCCTATTCGAACATTTATCATCAGCCTTGCTTTTGAAACTCTTCTTTGAAAATACTTTCCAAATCGGTATCGTATATTCTGAGATGAAAACATATGACCAAAGAATAATTAAAATCATCATCGACCCATTACTGTCCCACTGCTGGGCACGGGTCTCCTCTCAGAATGAGAAGGATTAGGCCATAGTCCACCGCGCAGGCCAAGTGCGTATTGGTAGACTTCACATACCTTTAAGATTTTTTTTTTTCTTTTTTTATATAAATCTCTCAGGTTTGCAGGTTTCCTCACGATGTTTTCCTTCACCGTTTAAGCAAGTGATAATTCATTTCTAACACGCACATAAATTTGAAAATCAGAGGTGCGTGCCTGGGATTTGAACCTCGGACCCCTCGATCGAGAGGCCGCGTTACTTAACCACTAGGCTATCACTGCTGTTAAATAATTAAAATACTTACTTTATATTAATTTTGGTGGTTTTACGAGGTGAAGCTGCTTTTATACCGGACCAAAAATGTAGAGGTTTCGGGTTTGATCGAATTTCTTTATGTATATTTTTATATTATGTCCACTGCGAATGTAAACTTAAGCGATTGTCTATCTCTACTTGTAGCAAGGACACAATTTGACCATTTGATGATAAATCATCGCTATTTCTTTGACTATTCCTAGTTAGTTTTAATCTGATACAAAATATGAGTTATCATTACCACCCTACATAATAAATTGTAATGCTATATCGTATTTCAAACATATCGTAATCATAATCGTATTCAACTACAGCAGGGCAGGCGATTTGCTAAACATAAATTAATATGCAAGGCTTAAATATTGAAATACCACTGTCAGTCCACTCCAACAGGTAGCCATTTGTTTCAAAACAAAGCCTTATCGCCCATCGACAGGCTGACTACAAATAAGTTGAACGCACCTGACACTCGGTAAAGTATTCAAGTAGTTATGTTGAAACTGGACGGAGGTACTGTGGTAGGCACTGACAATGTTCCACGTATACTGTATACACTTGGTTGAAGCACTCTCTAGGACATAAGGAAGGGTATTCACGAGACGATACTGATGACGTTGAGTTGAGAGTTATCTTAGTTAAGGAAATAAAGTTGGTGCATATTATTAATTAACTTTTAATAAACGTAATAACTATATTATATATTTACAGGGACTTCTTTTGGTTCAACTATGTAAACTTCAAGGAGGTATTTAGGTCCAAAATCTTACAAACTTGTTACTGCGTTACTGCTCCGATCTTTTAAGCTTAAATATGTATGAATGAAAATAAATGCGTCCTTAGGAATATAGATATGAACAGAAAAATCCTAACTAAAATCACTTGCTTGGGAAAAATCCGTTTACACTATATATTTAATAAGCAACTGTTTATGTATTGTATACTGAAGGATAATTCAATAATTGTATTTTTTAAATTTGGATACTAACTCAAAATTAAATCGTAGCACGAACAGCCAGCTTTACGCAACGTTCATAATCGAAACATAAAACTTCGATAAGTGGGCGACAAAATATCGTGATATAGTAGCATGTTATCACGACAACACTGCTATTTGTTATATACGGAAAAAACGGATGAACAGACACGCCGACTAATTGTTGGAGCCTTATGGGAGTTGGGGACAAGGGGAGATTTATGGGGCATCTCGTTACAACCGGTGGTAATTATGGAAATGGAGACAAATAACATAAATAATTTACGAGATATATGCGTTTACGTTTATGAGAATTTATTACTTTATCTTTTGTTTGGGTATTATGGCCGGCGGTTGATTCATGCGCCGATGTGGGTTTTAACCTCTGATTATTTGGAAATATTGATTGGTGGTACTTTCTTTTTAAATAAAAAATCAACAAGCTTACACGATGTAACAAAATAATTTAAAACATCCCACAATACTGTTGGCTTTTAAGCTTCAAATATGAGAAACATATACTTATATTATATTGAGTTTAACCCGCAAAAGAGTTATAGAGTATAATTATTAGTAACACAACTTGTGATTACAGATGTCCATTACAATGCCATATTATGCATTGTAATGCCTTTATAGCGCAAAGGTTAAAAGTTTTGAGTAGACAAGTAGACATGTACATTCAGAGGAACGTATGTAATATTAATATTATATAGGCATGAATATATTACGAACAGCACAATGACCTCTACATCAATTAAATCATAGATATAAGTGCACGTTCCATTATATTGTCCTACCAAGTGTCTTTCATTGTATAAACTATGGCTCCCTGAATAAATCCCGCATCATTCAAAAAATGCTTCCTTATAAAATACATCGCCTTTCCTATTTATTGCAAAATCAAACTGAATCACAACAATAAAACGGTCGTAACACATAATCTTCGACGAAATAAAATATGACCCGTAAAATCAGTTTCCTCAATTAAGCAGTAGTTACCGTAACATCTACCGAGATTTCATTTTATAGGCCTGAAGTGTTGTTATTGAAAAAATAACGTATTGTAGATAAATCATAATTGGACTGGAATGAGCGGAACATGCAAATGACTCGCCCACGCGGTTCCCGTATATCATAATAGTTAATAATAGTAATAACACTAATGGTTTTGACTTTAGAACTTACTTTTTATTACTTTCTGCTATGTTTAGAAATATTCTTACTAGGAAGTACTGATAAATTTATTAGCTTTACATTATCATATGAGCAGCCAATAGAGATGGGGTTAGAAAATATTCCTCCATTATGGTTTTTGTTTTCTATCTGCCAGAAGTTAAAAACCTATCAAGCTCTACGTTATATTATGAAAATTACCTTTTACACTTTAATATTTTTTTCCAAATCCCTATCATAAATGATCTTATATTGGAATTCTATTGTAGAAGTCTAAAGAAATAGCCAATTTAAAATATGGCCAACTGACCATAGAGAAACTATTTATAGCGTGGTGTAAGGGTGGTTTATGGACCATTAAAGAAAACACATAAGTGTTTTATCAATATCCTACTAAAATATATGTATGCAATATACACATGTTATCGATACCCAGGCTCTCTTAGCACTTAACCACTAAATACAATGTATCTATACTAGAGCACAAGCAAGCTAAGATCTAACTTTCCATTCGCACAAATTAACCGATCTAAAATAAAAGGTAATAAATCTTTTAAGAATGTTTCTATTAATTTCTATAATATATAGCAATAGTGCGTCGCTACCATAACATCGATCGCGAAGCCGCAAGCGGTGCGATCTGCGATCAATTAACGGATAGCGGTCTTAATCACGGGCCGCGGGCGGGGCCGGTGTCGCAGCCTAGTTAATGAAGAGGGAGATATATGTGCCACGGTTTATGACGTGATATCGATTATGATAGTATCGAATAGGATGTTATTTTGGCGAAAGAAAATTGGTTTATGTTATTATTGTGGCAGTCGTGTCTCGCTAATTGTGTTTTACACAAAGTCGAGTCCGTTGAGCTTATGGCGCAATATAACAAAAATGACGCTATGTTATTGTGAGGTTTCATTATTAAATAATGAGGTTGATCTATGGTAATTTTTAGAAAAACTTTCAACGTTTCTGCTTTTCATTATTGAATTTAGAAACTCAAAATAATATAAGTCTTCCTATTTTAAATAAGAAAATAATATCGCATTGAAAAACGAATGAAATGATCAATTAAGGTATGACAAGTTTTATCCAAGAATAAGCACATTTGTACACCGCATCCTACGTACTATGTCACGTAGGTATACAAGGAGATATTCTCCTAATAAATAAATATAACGCGTTTAAATGACATTAATCCAAAGTATATTACGAACCAAAATCTAATAATACACTGGATAAAGATATAATCCCAGTTTAGAAAGCGGACATCAAGAGCAGCTCTCGCACCTCTTCAAGAAAACGACAGAAGAATTTAATTGAACTATCCTACAAAGAAGCACGTCATCATAACGCCCACGCGTGAGCTGGCAGCTTTATGCAAATAAGTTCTATGCGCCACCAGCAGGGATAGAATTATTCCCTTCATTATAAGCATCCAACTGGAAATTGTATGTAAAAAGAACGCCAAGTTATGAACTTATATAAAGTTTTGGAAACATAATTTTGTTAAGGTATATATTTGGAAGTACGTATGAATGTATAATTTCTTAGATTCAAATAAAATGATTTCCTACTTAACTTACTTAATAGATTTTTCTGTTTGGTATTACTTTTAAAATTATTTGTGAACAATTTATTTCATATATTAAATTTCTTCTAAATGTTAAATCAATAAAAGAGAAATCTGCATTGCTTTATCGCCCTATGTAAGTTTTGCTACTCATATTATATAATACCAAGTAACATATAATAGTAATTGAAATAAGTTACAGCTACAAAACCTAAGCTCATTGAACCTAACGTCAAACGAAACCTAACTTAGCGCAGACACCGTCGTGCGCCCGAAGGTACGTAATCGTTATGAGTATAATCGCCGCTCCGGGTCACCGGACACCTCACTAAATAACACGAAATATTCAATTTTGACACGTTAACGGCAGCGGGCCGGGATCGCCGTAAAAATTACTATAAATCTGCCGACTCGGCCACTTACGGCCAACGCTCTCTAATGGCCGGCACTTGAATGAGTTAGTACGTCAGCAATTGTGGATTTTAATAACAAAACAAAGGGGAATATCAGAAGACACATTGAGTTACCAAATTTACATAAAATATAAATGCCACACAAAGTAGTGCGTAAAAAGCGTTTTGGTATCATTTTTGTCGTACTTTGTCTAACTAAATAAACCACAATTGAAAGGTTTACAAAACAAAAGGAAAGATGTTAGCACCTCTCGTTCCACAACGAGAGGTCGCCATCCGATGTCGGCTGTACGGTCCCCTTGGATGAAGCTTTAAAGGAGGTTTTTAGTGGGTTGGTCCTCCCTTCAGGAGGTCCTTTCAGGAGCCCCACACGCCCCAGGTACCGTCGTTGCGGAGTGCTTGGATGTATTTTAACTCCTCCCTCCGCAGAGGGTTAGCCTAGTTTTTCCACCTATTCATCTGTGCGTACAAAAAAAAGGAAAGATGCATAGTTTGATTGATGATGCAAAATTTACATTTTGTTTAAAAGCGCTCCTAGACGTTATAAAGAGAGTAAATTAAATAATATATTTAATATCAGTGCGTAGGCAATAATCTTAATCATCTTTATCATTTAATTAAAAAAAATAGTTAAATAAAGAGGAATATTATGCACGTCTCTTAAGTATTTACCATCCTATGTGCAATATTTGAAACTTCAATAAGATTGACCTTAAACTTTATAATAGCTATTAATTATACTCTTTTACCAAATGTGTCCGACGTTTAGCACATGCTTTGCATAATTATAACCGATGTTTAACCATGGCGGTGTTTTAACTATGTGATAACAACTTGTTTTTCGCGTTTTTATATACGGCTTACTTTTAGTATTATTTTAATGTGTTTTCTATAAAAATATATACCTACCTGAGGTTATAGGTTTCACCTGACTGAGAGGATACTGTTTCTCGTGCATTATGTAAATCAAAATCAATTGTTTTAATTCAAAATAGGTTCTTTGCAGAGCACTTTTTGAATGTCATTACATCTACCACCACTTCACTATAGTCCGATTCATAATTAGGTGTCCAAAATGTAAACGGGAGTGACGGGTTCATTTGGTCTTGGAAATAGAAACGATAGAGGCGACATTTTAATTGAATACTGCCAAGAGAAAGAACTTGTCATAGCAAATTCCCTCTTCAAGCTACCTCCACGCAGGTTATACACATGGACCTCCCCAATGCACACAGTGAATCACGTAGTACGAAATCAGATAGACTACGTGATGATTAATAAAAGGTACCGAAATTGTGTTAAGAAAGCTCAAACCTACCCAGGAGCTGATATAAGATCCGATCATAATCCTGTAGTTATCACTGTGAAATGCAAGCTGAAAAAGGTACAAAAGAGAAAACCTAGCAAACGGCCTGACGTCAGGAAGCTGACTGATCCAGAGACGCGAACTAGTGTGTCTAGAGACATTAACCAATGGGCAAGAGATCAACTAATTACGGAAGAACTTTTTCGCAAGCACGACAACTTTAACGCGCATAAACATATAAAAGAAATGACTGGGAAAAAGCTTCAGAACATCACTTCTTTAACCGATGCTGGAGGAAACCCGATTTTAGAAATCAGTGCCAAGAAGAAAGTGTGGACAGATTACGTCTCCACAATGTTTGCAGACGTTACTGGAAACACTGTAGGTGCCACAAATGAAAATGGTCCTTCAATGTTAAAATCGGAAGTGTTACGAGCCTTAAAACAAGCCAAATCTGGAAAATCACCTGGACCTGATAATGTTCCAGTAGAAGTACTGAAACTCTTGGAAGAGGACCAGCTTGATTTTCTAACACAGTTCTTCAATAACATCTACGATACTGGCGATCTTCCCAAAGAATGGCTCAAATCTACGTTTATAACAATCCCCAAAAAGCAGAATGCTCGTAAATGCGGAGAATATCGTATGATTAGTCTTATGAGTCATGTACTAAAAGTTTTCTTGAAAATAGTACAAAACAGGATCACACCCACCTGTGATGAACAACTGGGAGATAGTCAATTCGGTTTTCGTTCAGGTGTTGGGACTCGAGAAGCCCTTTTTGCCCTTAATGTTCTCGTTCAGAAATGCAGAGACATGCAGGTCGATGTGCTGATGTGTTTCATAGATTATGAAAAAGCTTTTGACCGTGTGAAACACCACCAATTACTGGATCGCCTGGACGACATCGGTCTTGATGGTAAGGATGTACGAATCATTCGAAATTTGTACGAGAATCAAGTGGCTACTGTTAGGGTAGATAACGAGGATACAGAGGAAATTGAGATTCGCCGTGGCGTTCGACAAGGTTGCATTTTATCTCCACTGTTATTCAACATATATTCAGAGGCTATAATATCGGAAGCTCTGGAAGGCCTTGCAGCTGGAGTAAAGATAAATGGAAAGATCATCAATAATCTGCGCTATGCTGATGATACAATTTTGATAGCGTCAACAGAAGAAGACCTGCAAGAAATTGTTGATAAAGTCAAAAATTGCAGTGAGAAAGCTGGACTGTCGATCAACATCAGTAAGACAAAATTAATGGTAGTTTCCAGAAACCCTGACTTAAGTCCAACGATACATGTAGATGGCAAAAATCTAGAGCGGGTTCGACAGTATAAATACCTTGGAGCTTGGGTAAATGAAATATGGGAATCAGACCAAGAAATTAAGACCCGGATAGAAATGGCCCGAGCTTCATTTACCAACATGAGGAAAGTTTTGTGCTGTCGACGAATTGACATCAAGCTCCGAGTTAGGATTCTCATATGCTACATCTGGCCTATCGTTATGTACGGTTGCGAAGCATGGACACTAAAAGAAGACACCCGAAGACGTCTAGAGGCATTCGAGATGTGGTGTTATCGTCGCATGCTTCGCATCAGTTGGACACAGAAAGTCAGAAACGAGATCGTTCTCCAGCGCGTCTTCATGACCCGACAGCTGACACGTACCATCAAGAAGCGTAAGATCGAATACCTCGGCCGTGTGCTTAGACACGATAGGTATAATCTGCTACAACTCATCATGATGGGCAAGGTGGAAGGGAAGAGGCGCGCTGGACGCCGGAAAAAGTCGTGGCTAAAAAACATCAGGGAGTGGACAGGCATCACCTCTGTCGAACAACTCTTTCGCCTGGCCATGGACAGAGAAAGGTTCAAGAAACTAACGGCCAACCTTCAGTAGTGAAGAGGCACATGAAGAAGAAGAAAATGTAAACAAAGGTGTTGACCTATCAAGAAAATATGTGTCAAATGGCAATTTCTTATTTTTGACAATATTAAATTAATACATCGATAATAAAATAATAATCTAAATAAATTAAAATCAATTCACATTTTCCAATATTTATATTAACTCAATTTCATTTCATACAGTAATAATAATAGAAAACAAGATTTATGAGAGAAAATTAAATTGTGATAATGGTCACACAATCGTGCAATACGTTTGCAATACCTGTCATCGAATTTTGACAATGACATTTCTTTGTTTACATTTTGGACACCTAATTATGAATCAGACTATAGGTGTTTCGTTATGGAGAAGAAGATGTATGTATGTATGTATGTATGTATGTATGTATGTACCTATGTATGTATGTATGCATGTATGTACGTATATATGTCTTATTTTTTGACACGCCCTACGACAGCCAAATAGCTTGACGGACTTTAACATATGAGGTGTCGTTGGATTCGTTTAAATTGTGGAAGTTACATAGACTCCATTGCCTTTTCATTTAACTATTGTTATTTAGTAGTTTTTTTATTTTATAATAATGACTAGTTACCGAAGCGTTACTCCTTTCCAAACGCACACCTACGAGTTCTCGTAGCTACCGAGCGGAAATTCCAATGTGCGCGCGCCCTTTCAAAGTTCTTACCTTATAATTAATGTTATTAGGTACTAACTCCATTATCATTATTGTATAATAAAGCAATAACGCAGTGTGGTCCGGACCTCAACACAATGCGTTATCTCAAGTTTCGAGCGCCGGTGGTCCCGCGGTCGTAATGTGACCTTTCATGTCATTTGTTAATTCTAACTGTAATGAGTTCTCGATAGAATGCAACGTAAAAGTTATCGCACGTTGTAGATACTGTTTTTTTTATAACATAGGAATAGCAGACGAGCATACAGCCCACCAGATGGTAAGTGGCTACTGCCGCCCATGGACATCTGTAATCAACCCCAGATAGGATTAGATATTTCCATGAGGTCGGCCACAGATGCGCCACTACTCCTGAGGACTAAGCTGGAACGCCTCGGAAAAGTATGTCTCCCTTACCACACCCTTCAAACCAGAACACAGCAGCGCTTAACACTGTTGTCATTAGGTAGAAATAGGTAATACTGTGTTTAAAAATTGAATTAAGTTCATGATTAAACCTGCGTACCTAATGGTTACTCGTTCGAACTCATTTAATATATTTACATCTAGGTACATATAAAAGAGTTCTTTTAAACAATATAACTTCCACAAATTCGGTTCTTCCAATGTTTTAACATTTACAAGAAAATTCACAAGAAAACACATTCATAATACTTTCAGTCACCTTTTCTTGTGAGATGTTAGTTATGGTGGATTACTTTAGTTTGATCGCACTTGCCAAACGTTTGTTATTATTATACTTCCCCTTTCGTTTGTCTGTATACTCTTACTCCTTAATTTGTTTTCTTTCCTTCCTTCCTTAAGTTCCATATTACATATTCCTTAACATGAACACATACTTTACGATATTGACTTTCGTATTGACGTAGCGTAGCGACTTCCGAATTAGTTCAAAAACATGTTCAAGATATTGTTTGCATCTAAGTTTACTAATATACTAATTTTATAGCTTCTAACTCAACCGTCAGACCACCCGCCACCCGCTAGCATCTTATTATAAAAACCTCCAGATAAGGGTAATGGCCCGATGGGCAGCGGCGACCATTGTGACGTATACGCTCGTCAACCAATTACGCGGTGAAAGCGCATGGCTCCTGTCGTGGCCCGATAATGTTAATTCAGTAAAGATAACAACATATATTTCAATTTTAAGTATTATAAAGAGGAAAACTTTGTTTGTTTGTTTGATTGTAATGAATACGCTCAAAAACTACTGGACCGATTTTAAAAATTCTTTCACCATTCGAACGCTACATTATCCACGAGTAACATAGGCTATATTTTATATAAAATATATTTGATAAATAGATTTTGAGGCGGTACAAAGTTTGCCGGGTCAGCTAGTGTTAGATAAAACGATATTTTATATGTATGTTTATTTTTGACAACACGATCTGAGTACCTACATATACACTATAGATTTTTCTCAAGCTCATAGACACAACCAGAATAATTTCTACCTTATTACAACAATATATGGCACCGCTGTACTCTTCTTTGAAGTGTGTGATAAGGGAGAGACACTTTCAATTGATATTAGATTAATTATTACAATTATTCCTAGATCGTATTAATTCCGCATAAAAATTGGTCGGAGTGACCAATGTTGGAATAACTTTTATTATTAATAAAAGATTTTAAAACAGAAGTAGAATGCAGCTCTATCGCTACACCTTTTTTTGTCTTACATGTTATATGTATTTGCAGCATCTTTAATCGACTTTGGGTCCTGCTTAATTTTATTTAGTTATTTATTGATGACAGTTACCAGATAATCAGATGCACTGCCCATTTACAACTTCTTTGACCAATGAAACATCTACTATCAGACAAACCAATAATAATATTTCTTCTTATCAACAATCTGAATAGATAACGCAAAGATGTAATTTACAACAATAGCATTGAACAAAATGAATGCAAACCCAAGAAAGGAACCAAACAACAAACTTCAAAACATTGTAACATCCGTAATACTCCGACAGCAACAACGAACAATACTCCACGGTACCGCAACAAAGAAACACAGCCTTTTTAATTCTTATCTGGCGGTTGGATCACGAAGACCAAATTACAAGCTGGACCGTGCACCGGTGGGGAGGGCACGGGGGAAGGGGGGGACGTAATTACCAGAACACAGCAGTACTGACAACAATGGTCAATCACTGAACGGTCCGGACCCGCGAAACTACGGGCATAAGAGCTTATTGATGAGCGAAGCGGCTTGCGGAGCGTGTAGCGGACTAAATAGTATTATAATAAGGAAAACAGTTAATGAATACACTATAAATGAATAAGTATAAGAACATTTTAAACGTTATTCTGATCATAAATCATCTATAGTGTGTTACCATTAAGTTTCGAAATATTTCAACAAACAAGTAACTTATTACCAGCGCAGTTTTCTCTGGAAATGAAAAGTAGAAGTATTAATAACATAATTGCTGTTAGCAATGTATGTTGATTATCGTAGAAGATTTTTGACTGAAACGTAAAACAAAATATATGAATTAAAAATATCTTCGCATTGGAAAGACTATAGCAATGAAATTTTGTACAGTGTAAGTCTATTAACTAAATCTTATATTTATAACGATAATTAAACATCTCGAAAACACGCTCCACTCATGACACACGTCTTGGCACTTCCGATCCGCGAGATATATCTGTACACGAGCCGGTTGATTGCCTCGCTTTCTCCGCTCAGCTTCACTCAAATATTTGGCGAGAGCTGTCATAACATCCGATCAAAGGGCCATTTGTAATATCTTCCGCTCCGCTGCGCCGTGTGGCAGCCACCTGCGGAGATCTTGCTCGTTTTTGACGTGAGGTAGATGGAATAGAGGAATAAAGCGAAATGCACTGCTCATACATTTTATAATGCACGGATATGAATGTGGACACCTGTCTTGCAGTGAGGGGTTGGCGTAGCGTGTCATTGATACAGTTATTTATAATACGGGTAAATCAAAGTCGGGATACTTTTATTTTGATCATTGTTTGTGATTCATTTTTCTAAACGTCTACTGTTGAGGAGAGAATTGCAGAGTAGTTACTATGTATAGTTAGTTATTTTCGTGAGCATAGTATATGAGAGTACGAGAAATATGAGAGAGGAGCAATTATCTCATACAACTTGTGTTACTATTATTGAATTGTTGTATGTATCTATAATGTACTAAATTTTTTTTTCAATCATCTCGTGTACAAAATTTATAACTTGAGGATCAAAGACAGATTCGATTATTATAAATAGTGACTTGGACTGTAAGTTATAGGATTTATTATAATTTGAGGGTTATTATAATGTAAAGTGACTTTACATTAGATCATAATTCATTCTGGACTCACAAACAATACCAACAAATCAAAGACAAGTACAATTATTTCTGCATTTCATAAGGATTCAATAAATCTGCAGAAATAAAACAGACAGAACAAAAGTTTAGAAGATCGATGTGAGAGCTGCATCCCTGACAGGGCGGCTCAAGGGACGAGGGTCCCGCGCAGGGCGAAGCGGCGCACTCAATTATGAAGACGTGCCGATCAATAAAACGGTTTACAGCCCGCGAGGAGGCCCACGGGGGGCCTCCCATCAGCAATAAGGAAACCCATCTATCACGGTCCCGCGTAATTACGTCGTGACCGCGGCTGACCAATTAAAGACTTGCTATCGTTAGTAATAGCGCAAATAATTTACTATTAATTCCGGGCAGACCCCGCAGCGCACGTCCGCTCCCCGCCGCACGGCTGCCTCGACTGGCCGCCATATTTCTTTCTCGATAAGGCCGCGATTACACTTGTAGATATATGCGCGGCCGTAAACTGCGCTTTGTCCATATTCGCGTGCGGATCTTCATTCAGAAACTGCATTTAAGGTAAAACGTTCATGCAAGCCTTTATCATTTTGTGTGGAGCGCTCCATTTATTTCAGTTCAGGCCCATTGATGCATGTGTATCGATTTCGCCGTAAATGGAACTTAATCGATATCTATATTACACGTATCAGAACGAAGTGAAGAGTTTACTACTGACTTTAGTGAATTGCTATTTACTTAATTAAAGATGTTTATTGAAAGAAAACTTTCTCTGTATTGGTTAATATATCGAACAGATTTAAAAATCATACTGTGTCCTTATTCTTATATTATACCACTACTAAGTGACTAAAAGGCACGATGCGTCGTAAGAGGAGCTTGTGAAATAAGATGACATTCAGACCAGGTGAATTTGTTTACCAAGAACACATAGTTTGTCCAAAAAAATAGAGAACCGATTGATTTTTTGTTAGTCAGGGGAGACTATAATTACCCAAGCGTGGACGAAAAAGGCCATATGTATAAACTATACCGTTAACTACCCAATGAGATACAGAAAACACTTTCAGTAGTTATCTCTCCGAATGAAATATGGTCGATCACATGCCCGTCCGTCCACGTGATGCACGTTATCCCGCGCACGTACCAATAGCATTATATCGGAGAGTTTATTTCCCTTCGGTTTTACTTTAACGGTAACAAAGATCCCAGGGAGTCACTGTAAGAGCGCATACACACGATCCGATCCGATATCCATATCAGAGATCTGGTAGGACTAAGTAGATACACTCGTTAAATAATGACTTAAATATTCATGACGATATATACAACTATATTTAATAATAATAAAACAATATCGGATGCCGAAATAACGATGTCCTTTGTGTACTAATAAAGTCTTATTCGACAAGGCTTCATTATTACATATAGATACGAAACATAGTCTTTTATTTATACTAAAATACAATTCAAATCTTATTTTTTTTTTTAATTCTAAATTATCACACTATCAAATCATTTAGTTATAGGAAAGGTATCATAAGATAGCAGGTCAATGAAATTTTAGTGAGGTTTATAGGTATGTGTTGCGATATCGGTTCGGATAGTGTAAATACCGTTAAGGAGCAGACGTATCCCTTATCGAAGGTTTATCGGCGATTGTCCAACACATTGAAAGTGTTAACTACGGGCTTTTGGAAATAAAGAGAAACTTTATGAGGATAATAATAATTACTAGTGAGAGCTTTTAATCGCTCGTACGTGAGCTTCTTAGGAAGCTTAGCTTCTTAGATTTCATTGGAAACGGTAGTTTTTTTTATTGCTTTTCAATTCAAATGTAGCCTTTTTATATGAGCTTTCACAAGTCCTTCAAACTCAACTTATGTTACGAACTTAAGATTAACATTATAATGTTGTACACGAAAACTATTTTTAAGAAATTACTTTTTTAATTATTGTTCGATTTGTAGTAAGCTTACAGAAATTGGTAAAACTTTAATGAAAATAATAAATATCGTCTTTTTTTTAATTCAATGACGGTAAGTAGTTACCATGACTTATAAACATTTACAGCATCACAGAAGTCGGCAACACTTCATAGGGTTTGAAGGAAAGCTCTTATTGCACCTTTTCAGTAATCCCATGTACAGCTCCCGGAATGCCTCAAAAGGAATTTCATTAGGAAAAAATGTCTATAATCCTGATAAGCATCCTCATAATCAACTTAGACTAGTGCAAAGGACTATTTCACAAATGAGCCTTATCTCTATGCTAAGTAATCCTAATGAGGGCATGTATTCTCAAGAAGTATCGGTACAATTAGTCCGATACCAGCGTCCCGACGTCACGCGTCCCGAGTTACAGCTATCGAGTAACGTGACGCCCGCGTTTAGATTGTCGATTAAGATCTGCCTTATATTGCCATTAAGTTAATATGTTATCTATCTAACCGCCTTTTATAGTTCACTGAACATTGGTGTCCTATCATCTAAAGTTAGATGTTTCCAACTGTTTCCTTTATCATCATAAACCAGTGTAGTCGGGGGCGTTTTCTAGTTCTATCCAGCCCTGAACCTCCGAAGGCCTTTTGAATCTATAGAAGATTGTACGGTGTTTTGTGGTCTTGCTTACTCCAAATTCGAGTCCCAAGTTAATAGGAAAGTAGGATGCGTTTTCTTCAGATGTCTGTGGTATATTATTAAAATAAAAACGTTTGTTGTAAAGTTATTGCAAGTTTAACGATAAAATGCAAAACGCTCTGAAAGTGGTAGAGCCCTTCGTAGCACTACTCCGAAGGCACCACCACACTTATTTCTGCCTTATAACAGCAGTGTTAAGCATTAAACTGGTTTGAAGGTAAGATAAGCAATAAGGGAGAAACAGTTAATAATATAATAATCCTCTGGAGTAGCAACGAAACAGTAGCAGGTCTTGGATATGATACCAATTCTATCAGGGTTTGACTACGGATATCTATAGACAACATTAGCAACTTACCGTCATGTAGACTGCATACTTCTTTGCAAAAGAAAAGCACTAAAGGCTGGTTAAGAATAACAGACTGTTACTCTTAAGCATTTATCACGTAAATGCTTAGTACCTACTTCATTATCATAAGATATGTAACAATTTCCCAGCAACATTTCATATCTGGTTGTCAGTCGGAGCATGTCTCAGAGTTTTGAAAATACACAAGTGCAGCGCTGAATATGAAATTACCTTAATTGACCTCTAAGTAGATAGAACGTGGAGATAGCTCTGTTGATATGGGGGATGCAAATTGAAGGCAGTTAAAATTGATGAAACGTCTAGATTTTGAGAACGCACACATCTTATGTAGGTACCTGGCACGGCAAACGAAAAGTTTACGGTAAATACGAGTATATTACGAGTATATCACTTTTTAAATGAATGATCTTTATTGTGTAAGACTTACTGTAAACTACCGTATGCACAAAAACACAAAAACGCACGTAATATACTACATGTAAACAGGCACGCGGCCGCAACCAGTGACCAATCGTGCATTTTTCTATTTCAAACAAATTATGCCAACACTTTTGCCATTTGTTATCCCTTGAGGCAATAGTACTCCGTATTTGTTGTTCTTTCAGTCGTTTTCCTACAATAGAACATTCTGCAGGCAGCCAAACATGGTACCAACTGTTTCACATGGCCCACATTTTAATATTCCGATGATAAAACGACTCCACACAAATCTCAAACCAACATTAACATTACCGACATCGCTCAATTCGTGACTCTCCAAAAATGATCCATCAGTTGTGAGTTGTTTATCTGTTTCTAAATTACCATAAAAGCTCGATCTGATGTAGTGGCCGATGATGCAGCATCTCGCATTACCGCCAGTTTGTATGCGACGCTCGCAGCAGCCGCAGAGAACACTAAGAAAATCCCCTCACGTACTTAATTGTGCCTGGCTGTACTAACACGCCTAAAAAATCCCTAAGGATTGTGTACGATTGTCTGCTAGTAACGAGAGATGTTGATTCATTGAATTTTTTTATGTCCCGACGCTGGACACAGGTTTTTAGCAACAAATTGGCGAGGTAAAGAACAAATTGCAAAATAAACATTAGGAAAGTTGCGGAGGACATGTTAAATTCTACAATATTTGGGAAAAGTAGAAGTAAGCAATAAACATGCATTCCATCTGATGGTAAATCTTCACTGCCTTTCTGATACACTTCATACACAAGGGACCCTGAATACACCTGAAGCCTACCACAGATGCAACTCATGACGAATGTAACACAAGAAGTACTGCTTTTTAGAAATACGAGTGGTGATGGTACCATCCTTATCGAACTATACTGTTTCTACCAGTACCTTTCATGTTAGAAAATCAGCACTCCGAAATGCGAAAAATTCAATGTACCTACCTATTTCCAAAAAAAATTAACGTTCACCTCTCGCCCCACCGCGATCAGACAGGCGAGTGAAAACCACACGACACATAAATTCGCGCCGCATAACAAACAGGAAAACAGGGCGGGTTTTTAAGATACGTCTTCCTCGGAGTTATGGAGCGGGAGTTCGGGGAAACTAATAGTGGCGGCACACCGTAAAACACCACTACTTTACTATGGTTACTAGTTCTCATTGACAGTTTTTCTCATTAGAGCCTAAGATCTAAGACCTCGGTGACACCTCTATGTGTGAATTACTACCTGATTAAGATTGAATTAAATTCTCGCGTGGAGCAGCAGGTTTCAATAAATTAAATGATTTCTACATTAGATTATCAGTTCTGATACAATTCGCTAGAGGCGCTGATTGGAAATATATGGGCAAATACGTAAACAAATAGCAAAACTGTCATTTTTGTTAAAACGTAAAAACTTATACTGAGGGTACTGATACCCGCTACATGAGAGACAGGTATGACGGTTGCTGTGTCATAAATGAATGACACGTGACTTTGAAATGAGAACGTTTAGCCATTTCATAATAAATTTACGTTTTGACTTCGAGAAGGCTCTTGCAAAATACAGCTGATGGACTTTCAAAACCGACTACCATTAATAATAGCAGAGAAATGTGCATACCTTGCATTCCTAAGTTTTGCTGTGCGAGATATTTAACATGGAGCCTCATTCTACTACAAAACTAGTGTTCATAAGTAACACAAAAATTGTTGTAGTGAAGAACAAACGAATCAATTACCGATCTTTGCCACTCCACTCCACGGCCAAAACGAAAATACACCATCAAAAAAGTCATCCGAAACAAACACCTACAGTTGACGTGAACACATTGTCTATTGTCCCACTGCTGAGCACAAGTGTCCACTCAGATTAGGAAGAATTAAGGCTCTATTCCACCACATTGGCCAAGTGCGAATGGGTAGACCTCACACACCCTTGAAGTTTGACGACTTCTAATTTTTTTAGAACGCTCATCCGGCTAGATTTACTATGTTTCTTTCACCGTTCGTTGATTAGTTTTAATTTATTCAAATCAGCTTAGTTTCTACATTTTTCCTAAGACCAAAATATAGTAGAATACGCCCGTTTTAGCACCATCGCCACGTTCATGTAAATACAAGCGGCATTATAGATTGCCTTCCTCGCACCTCCGGACGGCGGGCGGTGGTCGTGTGAATGCCAGGCGGGTGGTAAAAAATGATGTAAATCTTGTGATGAATAACATTTCAAATGTTTTTAAATGCAATGGTGGCAGTCCGCAGTATTTCACATTCGGAATATTCGATGACGGAAATACCTGACACTTTTTACCAGATTGCGGAGGGTGGGTAATGTTTTTCGACTGTATTTATATCACGCTTTTTTGGCCCGCCCTGTAGCCCAAATAGCTTGACGGGATAATGGTATGAGGTGAAGTTTTCGGTCGGTTGAAATTTTTTGTTTTTATAATCTCTACTTCATAAATGAAGTACCAAACATTTATCTAGTCAATCCCACGGGTTGTCTTCTTACCTTTTATATCTACCTAAGTGTATCACATGGTAAGTTTCCAAAGGTAACCAAAAAACTAACTACCAGTACCGTTAGTATGAGTTTTTACGTTTTTACAAATATGACTGTTTTGGTATTTGTTTGCGTATTTGCCTATGCATTTCCAATCACCGCCCCTAGCTGATTGTATCAGAACTGATTAGAAATATATGGGAAATACAGGTCTGTGGAAATACCAAAATTTTGTCAAAATAGGTACAGTTCTAATTTACTTCAAGTCAACCTCCAATTCGAAACATAAAGAGCTACCTACTAATTTCAAATCACAAGCTTACAAATACTTAAAACAAATCGGCACGCATATATGAATATTAATAACGTTATAGATTGTCCGTAGCACTTCAGTGGAGATGAATCGTCGGAGGCTGTCAGGTGGAGCCGTGTGTTAGACGCAGGTAAAAAATTATGCAGACTATTGTAATAAATATGTTGAGACATGTTTGTGACTTGCTAAATCTGTTTAGAGATTAATATTTGCCGCCTTAAATGTTGGCCATGATGTGTAGGAATTGAATGACAAAAAATATGTTTGTTATTAAACATATCTATTTAACTTATTGAAAAAAAAATGATCACAAGATTGGCATATTTTTGAGTTAATATGCCGATTACCTGGGTAATAAATAAGTATGTCGCATACATTTAAACGTAGGACAGTGGCGTCTGTTACAAACGAATACTGATAGCCCATACCAATTATAGTTGTATTTTCGTAATTAACAGTAGTAACAGGCATTGCTACCACTGAAGAGACTTACTAAAAAAGCGTAGTAAAAATAGGTACATCGGTGCTGCCGTGGTAAGTGTAGTCGTATCGTAGTACTCGTAAATTAATGTTTTCATCCCTTAAGAACTGCATATACTGCAGGTGCTGTAGGTGTGTAGGTGCAGGTGCAGGTGGTTACAAGCATATCAAGTAGGTTTTAACCTTTTCACCCAAGTATTTATATAATACCTAATGGTTTACAATTTCGTCTTTGGTATATGTATTAGATAATCAATTACTTGTAATACATAAGACTTCTCTTGAAGCTTTTATCAGTTTTTGCTATATTTCAAACGTTTCCGTATTACGAGCTTCGAGGTATTACGAAACCGTACAGAGAACCTCTAGAGCAAATTTAAGAGAGCAGTGAGGCTAAAGATCACGTTACAGCCTCCAAACGAAAACATCGTTGCGAAACGGCAACGCTGCCCGACTCCGCTGATTGCAACACGAGCCAATAGAGTCACGTTTCAGTCATTGTGCACCACCATTGTTCGCTGACCAGGCTGCCTCCTGCCCCGCCAATGACGGGGCTTTCACTAAACCACGCCTTCCCCCGACCCCGCCCACGTCACGCTCCTGGCTACGTGACATCGCGTGACCCCAGCTCAGATGAAATCTTATCTATCGTGCTCAGCCAACACGGATCTAACGGTGCCACATAACTCTAGATAGCTGGCTTGCTACACTTCATACTTAATTACTTGCACTCGAAGCCACAGGAAACACGTTGCTGCAATAAAACTCTTGTTTATGATTATGTTCTCCTGCGAAGCCAAACTAAGCCACTATAATTATAAATTTATTTCATAACCAGCATATTACATCAGTACGTATGAATACCTATTCATTTCTATACCGGTTATAATTACTCAGAGCCAAGCCAAAAAATGTACAAAATTTCCGCTACAATATTACTAAACGCCAAAAACAAATGCTGTGATGTCACAGCTCTCATTTTCAATCATTTGTAATAAGACAACATAGGAATTTCCCTCTAAACTTAAGTAGGTATAACTCATTATTAACTAGCGCAGCGGTCACTATACCGATCTGACACGTAGATCCATTAAAATTTGATCCCAAACTGGGAAACCTAAGTGCTATTTTTTCTGCTCTGGTTCTAGACGTAGTTACATGTTCATGGGATTATAATTTACAATATAAGAACCAAATGTGGTCCAAGAATACATTGTGTGAACGTAATTATTGCTATTAATTATTTATGTTATGAAATATATATATTTCTACTCAAATAAGGTCAATTCTGTAATACGACAGGTGGATACCAAGACAAGTACAATAGCAAGACCTGATGAGGTTAAGTGCATAGAAAAGAACTTCTTGACAATATTAGAAAATGAATATTCAACGTTTAATATGCGTCAAACCATATAACAGCTCGTAGCACTCGTAGTGCATGTCCAACTTATATTTTGGGCTAAGTATATATTGTCTCAAATGACCACCATCAAGTACCCTTCATTGTTACCACTTTAACTTAAAAATGAACAATGTACAAAGTGGTCAACAAAGGACGGTGAAGTCCGTTCCCTGCGCTCCAAGTGGCGAGTGTTTATCTACAAGTGGGCAATTACCCGCTTCGACCCGCAGCACAGTAATGAAGTGTTGCAACCCGCGGATGAGACTAAAACGGAGAAAAGGCCATTGGCATTGCTGGCGAATGTTTAAGATCTAGAGAATTGTGAATTTTTGGAATCAGTTTCTGGAGTAAAAATTGCTATCAAAAACAATAACTTTACATAAAATTTTATTAAAGAAGCTTTTATAATGATAGGGCGTATGATATCAGGATCATGCAAACTCACATCATGCAAAATCACTACCATTTTTTTGTAGTATATCTATAATTAATTATTAGAATTCTATTTTAGAAGCACAGATCTAACAATGGCCCTAAAATTATACTAACTATAGCTTATAACAACTACTTTTTTAAAACAATAGCATCCGGCATGTTTCTATAAAAAATGAAACCTTCAAATCGGAACAGAACAACATAGATGGAACTAATCATACGAATTAGAATAGGCAAGGATGTGACTGCTGTAACCAACTGAAAAATTCTTTCCCCTTTAGAAATTGTAAATGTTTTTTATTTAGTTAGCATGGTACTTAGAGACTGCTAATCCAGCCTGCCACTCGATAAGAGGCAGGATTTATGAGAGCAAGATGTTTCGTATCGTATTCCCAGGAACATCAGCACGCGAGCGGATCCCTGCGCTCAACAAATGGACGAGTAGCACGAACCCCAGCTTATCAGCTCACATTACAGCCGTTTACTGAAGAGCCTCGTGCCGGCACCCTGCACCAATCAGAGAGCGATCAGATTGCTGCAAGTGTG
Organism: Epargyreus clarus; assembly: GCF_041222505.1. NCBI lineage: Eukaryota > Metazoa > Arthropoda > Insecta > Lepidoptera > Hesperiidae > Epargyreus > Epargyreus clarus. The sequence goes on from NW_027332214.1 coordinate 238,744, forward strand.
AACTTCAATCTGATTTGTTGGCGTGCGCTCGCGATCTTTCGGGCAAGAATGTCTAGCTAGTGATTTCGTTTATAACTTTGTTAAATTAATAGTTTAAATAACTATGATACAAGAAATAAGTTGATTATACCTAAACATCAGCTTAATAAAGTTTCATTACTAGTATATAAATTATAAATTATTAAACAAAAAATAAGGAGTCTTAAGCAGTGCCTTTAACATTTGCAATATAAATATGTTTGCCTTTGTTTTTATAAACTTATGCAAACAGTTTATCAAGATCCTATGTTACATATTAGCAACTAGATATTATGTGACGGCCTAATTACCTGTATAAATAGAACACAGAGACAAGGCTATCCATCAATGGAGCTTACGAGCTTTTTGCTAAACTTAAGGTTAGATCATATATACTTAGATCGTACTTATATCTTTTATTATATATCTTATTTATAAATATGCTTGACTTTTGTATACTAGGTAAGTACATTACTATTATAGTTAACATGATTCTTAAACAACTCTTAGTCATTTCTACGTTACGTAACGCCAAAGCTTTCGCTAATACATCATACTTGCCCCATTTACTGGATGGTTTACTCCGCGATGCTGCAGTGGGTCGTGGCGTCGGTATCGGCGTCCGCATCGAGCCAATAAATCGCGGCGGACAAACGACGCTCGCCACGACACTATGCTCGCTGCCCGGAATGCCCCGTGTACGATGCGATAGGAGGTCAGAAGTAGGAGTTCAGGAGATGGTAACTCATTAAACATATTATGAGGTATTTTACGAGTTAGGTATCAACATATTAGTTATCAGCATTAAATACCATCATTTACATTTTTTTTATAAATACCTGTTTTTTTTTAAATAATAACTGACAAACTAGGAAACGAAATAATACCTTCGGTTAAAAACAGAGGTTAATTACGTTACAAGTCTGATTTTATATCTCTATGTAGACAGAAAAAATAAGAACCGAGTTCATTCGCTGATTCTCTTATAAAAGTCCAAAAAAAATTATCAGAATTCATCTGCATCTTAAATCTTGCATTGATCATGCTTCCGAATACTACCGTCGCATTATTACGGCATCTCTATAAATCTAGAACCTTCATCACTGCTTTTGGAACGAGATTTAAAAACACGGACAGTATTAACAGCGTAGAGCACGCTAGTACAGGCGCAATTACACGTCACGCGGCGGGCCGGCAGTCGCGACGGTCGCGGCGGGCCGGCGGTCGGCGGTCGCGGCGGGCTGGGGGCCGCACCGCCTCGTTTTTCATTTTGCAATGAGACATGCACCTGACCTGACGGGTGACCATTAAGTAAGCTTGCCCTGGATTATTTATTATATGTTCCCTAATATAATGTACAATACATCTACGAGTAGAATATTTCCAAAATAACCTGCCACGAATTTATTATCCATTTCTAAATTATAAATCTTACACAATCACACGACAAATCTTAAGTTGCTTGTATTTATTGGCTTCCTTTACGTTATGCCGCCTCGCTAATTATACTTCAGAACATAAGTATTACTAATAAAAATAAAGACATTTTATTGACTCCACAATTATTACATTAACGACCGTTCTATTTCAATTAACGTGGGTATTAGCCTTATCTGAGTGTAATTTGGTTTATGCCTCCATATTTAGGAGTCGGGTCGATGCCGGCTGATTTACGCGACAACGCCGCGCCCCCCATAAATATTGCTTCTTCAACGTTAATGGCTCTTTCTTCCCACCAATTAACGACAAAGGACGCAATAAACGGTTAATTACTAATGTAATTACCGTTGGGAAGATCTCTGATGATGGTGATGAATTAAATATGCGCAAGTGACAAAGTACTAATAAAAATGTTTTAAATTAATTTCGAGAAATTTTATTGTTAGGGCAGTTTGCAGTTAAATACTGTTGCTAATTAAACATGCAGTAATGATGCTAAGATTCGTTGAAATAGTTTTACGTAAATCAACGTTTTAATATGCATGGTTTCAGGTAAATTTATTTAAAAAAATGAATATTTATTACCTACTTAGTTTGTCATTTTTTTATTTAGACACAATCCGAAAGCTTCTATCGCCCGTTAATGTATGTTACTAGATGAATTGTTCTGTTCGACGTGCCCTCTGAATGCTCCGAAGCATCGATGCTATGAACTTTTATCACTAGCCAGTCTTCCGAAGATTACGGCGCAAGTTGATGCTTAACCTAACTGATCTTAACATGATTAGTGACGTATTTCGTAGATTTCAATGTTTAACATTCTCATCATCAAGCCTATTTTCTACTGCTTGGTATGGATTTCCTTTCAGACTAAAAATGTTTGTAATTGTTTCCTTCAGAGATTTTAACAACATGTATGTTTTCCCTTGCAATGAAGGAAGATAAATATAATGACTAATTCATTACGAATATGCACATACCTTTCATCGTTTGAAATGTTTAGCGTTTTAATGCAAGCCAGTATATATCTTACTCATAACAATATATTGTCCTTTTTTTAAAAAATCCTGGGCAGCTTAGCGCAAAGCGCAGGGCGCAGGCTCGCAACCTCAGAGGTCGCGCCGACTGAAATCTGTCACGGATGCTGCAGCAACTGCCTCGGTTTGATGTTCCGTCCGCCGCGAGATGAGCCACACAATAATACAACAATACGAGACGAGATACATACTTATTACCAAATGGATCTTCAGTATTTATGTTACCCTGGTAATCGGTCACGAAATGAATGCTTTTATATTTACTTTTTATTATTTAGGTACATCGAATGTTTAATTAGAAAATCCTGTGTCGACTAAGCTTTAAATAAAGTAAATACCAAAAAAAGCCTTTTAATTACTGCTTTCTTATTATTATTTAACCTTAAATATCCTTTTTGCGTCACTATAGATAGTAATTTGGCTTCCTTATAATTCCTATTGAATACTGCAGAGGCTGCAGTGCAACTCAACGTGCGCTCCGACCCGTGTCGCCAACTCTACTGTTTTAACAGTAGATTTCGGGATTTTTCCATACCATCCCTGTTTTCTGTTTTTTCTGTTTTATAGTGTCATCTAAAACTTTCGTCGACAAATACGCATTTCATAACTTTAACGTTTTGGTCTTTCCGTCGACTATTTCTTCGTCTAACTAAATAGACATTTAAAATCAACTTTATGAAGTTGACTATTATCTACTGTTTTTAATGACGATTTACTGCTTTCTTGTTCAGAAGGGTTAGCAACACCGGCCCCGACCTCGGCACGGCGGACGGCGGATAAATAAGCGTAATTTTGTTCTCTTTACTAGCTCGGTGGAGTTCGAGAAACTCGCTCGAAAAATAAAAGAGATCTGAGTATTTATAGCATCCTGGTACTTGATGATGAAGTATTGGAGAACCCTTTATTTCAAGCTAGAGCGAGTCTTGTTTATTGGCTTCCTTTTTGAACAAGGTTTTGAAACTAAGGAACTGTAATATATTTTTCTGCCTGTATACCGTCGTTAACGCAATATATTAAGTTATCTAGCCTGATGACAGGCACATCCCCAGTCCTTAACCAACTTGAGGGTGACTCGTAAGTACAGGTCTTATAAATAGACAGACCTACTGAAAACCTACCTACATACAGATACAAAGTCTTAAGAAGTAAGTCTTAATGTAGGCTTAAAAATACTTTGTTTTCTTGATTCTAGGCATTTCTAGGACCTTAGACAATACTACTATTCTATTAGAATTTGCTGTGCATGAGCAGTGGTAAAGTGGTAGTTTAACTCTACGAGGACAGTCTGTTTTCTCTTAAATTCTACCTCAATACGCTACATTTACTTTCTCTATACAACTACTTAATTTCCAAAATAATCCATAATCCGACGATGTACGAGGTTTAATGCGGTATCGATAAAAATGCCTGTAGAATTGTAACCGTTTACTGCCCACGCGTGGGCGCACTACCCGCCGTGCAACCAATAAATTGTATAGGTACCGTACATGGTCAAAGTGATGTTAACAGAAGTGTAACAATATAGAGTTCAAGTATTATACCTTCATCTAAAAAGACACTATATACAAACAATTGTATTAAAACCACCTTTATTACGTGGAGATATTATATATCTCTGCATGGGTTTTCATCAGCCCCGGTAGAAGCGGAGAGGATATACCGGACTCCGATCGGCTAAAATCCCACCTCTGGATTTTCTCGGTTTGCCTCTAGACGTCCTTTGTCGAGACCACAGACACGCTAGAAGCACTCGGCCGTCGTCGTTTGCCCGTGTCAGCTATTAAAACCACCTACCTATATAAGCACTTAGGAAAATAAAGATGCTCATACAGGTATTTTAAGGCTATTTTTATTTTAATTTTTGTCTTATACAATGTAAGTGCTAAATACTTTTGCTTATCATAAAATCTACAATATGCAATACACTCGAGTAATTGAATGAATACCGTTAGTAAATCAATCCCTTCGAAATCAAACAATTGCAAAAAAAAATTATAGCGTAGCCACTTGAATTAAAAAATTCTTTAATTAAACTGAATACGAGACGAGTCAAATTCTTTTGGTTCCAAACCGTATACAAAGTTGCACTTCTGTTCACACTACAACTAGTATGGGGACATAGATTAGCATTTTAATGGCGGTGCGCTCGTGTCGCTTCACGCCGTTTATGTAAATGTAACGCGCGCTCGGTAAGAGTTTCAATTACGAGGACGCAGCTTTAATTACAGGGAGTGGATGCCTAGAAATTGGTTTTGTGTTAATTGTTGCTTTTTAATCATGTAACGGTAAATACAGAAATCGAATCTATGCTGGTATATCGAACTATCTCCAAATAAAAACCAAAGGAATAATTTGTTAGCCGTTTTAAACCGTAAAAGAGTTCGTTGAAAATTCGTTCGTCGAAATCATCATCGATTTTAGAATTACATTATATTATATTTCTATAAGCATTTATGTCAAATTCTTCGATAAAATAAAATGTGTTAATTAAACACAGTGAGTGTAAGAATTAAGACAGTGGAAGCCAAACTCCGCGCGTAACATATACATATAATAGCACTCATATATAAATTAACTTATGAATTAATTAGTTAGTTACTTTAATCATTTTATGTATTGCGAAATAATTGCATTATAGGTATAGATCCACTGTAATTTTTAAACATTAACAGATTTAAAGCTCTTCGTTGAAAAACAAAACAAGAAAACGAGTGCAAGCCACCCACCGGTGCTCTAACCATAAAGAGATCTCCTTAAGATTAGTTTCGTAATTAACATAACATTACCGAGTTTTTTAATTACCGGTAAGCAAACATTACGGGATCGAATTCATTAATGCCTGTCACGTAGAACCATCAGACCACCTGCGACCGAGGACTTCGACAAAGCACCAGATAAGCTCCTTCGGTGTTAAAACTTACCGTTACAGTAGATGTGTTTGATAGTGTAGAATGTACCATCTCGGCTTACTAATGGTGGGTGACGATTGTAATAAACTGTAGACAAACGATTGTAAAGGTCGCTGTAATGTTACTATTGGTTGTGTTGACCGATAGGATAAAATCCTCATCAAGTTGGTGCCTTGCTTTATGTAAAGTAAAAAATATATAAAGTGGACAAACATTCTCAGCTGTTTGTTTTATCAACAGATTCTTAAGGCAAAAATGATATCTAAGTACGTATTCCTACTATCAATATCATCTTCGTTTTAGTTACCCAAATGAATAAAATTATAAATCCTCACAGATTAATCTGGAAAATCCAGGTTCTGATCTTGATACCACTTGGACCATCAACACATGGTATTGTCTGATGTCGCTTACTTATGGTATTTGCCTCGTACCCGATAAAAAAATACAGCTGGACAGAGAACCTCCTCCTTTTTCGAAGCCCTTAAAAAATATTTTAAGGCATGATCAGCTTATTTAAACTTTGGCCTTGTATCACCGTGCAATAATAGCACCGTCTTGTGTCGCGGGTCTAATTAGCGTAACTATTAGCGGTGTAGTGCACAAGGAAGTGTCCGGGGGCCGGCTGCGGTAACGAGTGTGTGGTGTAGTGCAGCTGACACGGTCACGAGCCTCGTTAGCAGGCGTCGTGTCGGCACTCGGACCTTCAGCGTCACGGTAATCGACGAGCGAAACCACGCGATGGTCAATTTGCTTGGAGCTTTATCATGGTACCTGTATTGTTTACGATATCCATATTATACAATGAACTTGCTATCCACTAGTTTGCAAGTTATACCTATCCATTTATTAATAAAGTAGGTCCCTATAATATTTCCGATATTTTTCAGCACCTTAGTTGTACAAATAAAACTTGAAAGCCAGAAATACGTTTCTTCTCTATAACGAAAGTACCACCAAGAGTTTATATTTCCAATACGTACCTACACCATTGTATTGCAAATACATATATATTTTTTAAATAGATAGGTAAGTAGGTACGAAAACGTAAATACGAAACAATTTTCAATAAATACTCAATGTTCAATATATATTATATGGTTTAAATATAATAAAAGTTCCTACAGTCATAGGTTGATTAGAATTCAATGTACAATTAAATTATAATTTACGGACTCTCTATACACAAGTTTGTTATAAAATTGAACTCGTTAGACACTACAAGTACCTAAAATCACGAGCAAAATAACCGATGCCGCGCGTACGAGATCCCGTGGCTGTAATGTTGTGGGTCTAATTAGCCCAGCAGTTAACGGTGTTCTGCATACGGAAGTGACAAACGGACGACCAACAAGTGCACGAGCGCAGTTATGTCACGGTCACGATCGTACAACGCCGTAATGTCCTGGATGCAGGCTATCTATTGGAGCCCGGCTTGACGTTCTCGGAGTGTGAAACAACTTGCGATGAACTTATACAAGGGACTAACCCTCTCACGAGCTTATATATTAAGCTGTTGCTGTCATGTAACGCCCGAGCACGATAAAGCTAGGCATGGGACAGCGGATACCTAGCTTACATAATTATAGATTTAGGTGCCTATAATACGTGTTATGTATTCAAGTTATGTTCGTATTTAAAAGGTCTTCTAGATATTTAAAAATTATGAAACTGATTAATTTTATTAATAGTAGTCCATTAATTATTATTAATCACATCTTTAGTTAACGTGCAACAATAGTTAAAAACATTATGGTAAATTATGGAAACATATTTTGGTCAGACATTCCACGTCAGATGCTCCAGTAGCTTTATAAATGGGTATAAATAAAAACACCGATCAATATTCATTAGATAGGCATTAATAGCCATTAAATGTAGAAGTCAGTAGCTAAAATTAATGAAATAAATTGGAACTGCGTATCGCATTACGTTGACTCCAAATTGCCCGATTGGTCACGACTCGACCGTCGTCTAACGGTAGCGGATAAATCGCTTTCGATATCGCCACGATAATCTATTCCTCTTGATGAAGCGTTAACCGATGCGATTTCACGCTCCGCCGCACGGATAAATACAATAATCCGTATAATGAATAAAAAGATAAATTTCGCGAGGGTTCGCCGGTCACAGCGGGGCAATTGAACGCACATGCTAATTTAAGCCCCACGCAAATCTAACCTTTATTCTCTAACAAAAACATCGAATAATGGCGTGGTTTAAAAATTTGGATCGCGGCTTAATCCCATTTTTGTTGGAATAATGAAGTGATCCACTTGTGCAGCTGACACTATAAAAAACCTGCAAGCGGGCCGCATTGTGAGCGACCCCGGCTTCTCGTTACAATAACCCCTCTGCCATTGATAAGATTAATTATGGAAGCTGCAACAAGTGGGCAGCGAACAATCAACAAAGTCTGTTTAGAAAACAGTTTTAGGGTGGATTTTATTGCAGTGCGGTTCTATAAAAGCTTTATAAAGGGCAATACGTATGTCGATATGTTCGTATTATTATTGATAACACTTGCGAAGGGATTAAGTACGCTGCTAAAACGGGAAAAGTAAAAGTAGTTAGGTAATCTTGTAGAGCTATAAGATAAATAGTTGAAATAAAAAGACTAAATACAAAAATAATCCCTTAAGGTGAAAGAAATAAAAATGTAGCTATGTACAGAAACGAATATAATAAATATAAATTGATTTTTTGTTAAAGGTTTCTTTTAAAAAAAATGCATAGGTATATAGACAAGAATATACTTACTTTCTTTATCGCTATTTTTATATATAGACCTTATAAATTTTATATTAGTCACCTACTACATTTCAAAATCCATAACTAACAGAAATTGCCTATAATAAAAGTGATAAACGTTTTAAAGATAATAAATCACGACCAAAGACAGATAAGCATCTTCCGAAGGTTAACCTTTAATCTTTGGCGGTAAAATGTGACCCGAGCGATTAACATGGTTAACCTTCATCCTAATGATCATATTCACGTTGGCGTGCTTCTGCCTGTGGCGCCATTGTGCCAAAACGACGTGTGGTAAATGATTTGTGCTTGATATTTAGCAAAGAAAATAGCAGGGTACAATGCTATTTTGAACGGCAAAATAATTATATGCATAATTATTTGATTAATAATAAATTCACTCAACATTACATAGAATAACTGCAGCAATTTTTCAGCTGGGTACAATTTTTCAGTTTAAGGCACTATTACTTTAGATATTTCAAGATATTGTGAGCACATGAACAATGTTTTTCACAACTGATTTTTATAACATGCTTGTGTCAGATCAGATTCAGATTTTTTACATAGAGCAGGCTACGCAATACGCATACCTACTTCATGTTTCGCAAATGCTGACCAGCTATACCTTATAAATAATGAATTAGGATTTAGCAGGAATATGGAAATGGACAACAAATACACAACAATTAATCTATTTTCATTGATTTAATAGACATGTAGGATTACATATACATATTCTGATTTCATCATAAAACTATATTATAATATGCATTAATTTACTCAGCTAAATGTATTCTAGTCGTGAATCGGTGAACAAACAACATATATACGGAGGCTCTGCCCGAGCGCTGGCCGGTGGCGAGAAAAAATAACTGCAATAAATTTACTATGGCGCTCGCCTCCGACCGCTCGCAGCCTCGGCGTCGTCCCGTCCGGGCACCGCGTTTCGACACCACTTCCACGTGAGACTATAGAGCTTAGTATGAGTTTTACGTTTGCTAGAAAACGTTCTACGTTAACGAGTTCGCGCATACAAAGCCCCAGTATACCTTATCGAAACTAAAATTTCGCATTATGAGTTTTAAAAAACTGAATAGTCAATTGTAACGATATTCAATTTTACAAATATTAATAGATTTACATTTTTAATTTAATTTTGATAGTGTTATAGTTCCGTATTGGAGACTTATGCTGTGGAATTTTAGTTCCGATACGGTCCACGTGAGCGCTGTAAACGCGAATTCGTAAACGAACGTTTTCGAGCAAACGGTAAAACTCGTACTAAGGATACTGTACGCGCGATGTGTCGAAACGGGCGCGTGCCGGAACGGGACGAACCCTCACATACAGTGTTAGCTACGATTAATTAACGCAATGCAAACGTACGCCGTCGCCAGTGGGAGACACGCGGCAGTAGCGCTACAATCTATTTAGTAGATACAAATTATACCCACAATTAACAACTTTTTCATATTAACGGGGTATATTTCATTTTACTTTGGTAGTAATTATAATTTTATAAAGACATTGTACTGTTGTTAAGTTTACAAATGGACCAAACTCTTAAAACATTTATTTTTCTTTCATGTTTAACCATAGCTGAATAAATATGATGATTATTTAAAATAAAACAAGCAGCGAAACATGTTTTAAAATCTATAGTATTTGTTACATTAAAACAGACAACATCGAAAAGTTTTGCTTAAAATGTTATTAAAACGCCGATAAATAATTAAACGAATTATCTACATGAAATAATTGCTACTAATAAAATTTACTAACACTACAAACTTAACAAAAAAAAAAACTAAACATATTCACTACAAAAACTAGTATTTAAGCGTATATTGTGATGCAAAGGTTCTCTACACATTTCCCTTAAAAATAGCGCATATACTTGAAAAGTAAAGATTGCAACTTTACTGTAATGGCAATGTGTCTCTCACTGCGATACTCCATACAAAACATGATTACACCAAACAGTTTCCTATACACATAACTGGTAGCACGTACACTGGCAACACATCTCAACTAAGAACAACATAATAAGGCTTTAAGCCGCTTTGTACAATCCATTCTTTGGCTATAACACCTCTGGGAAGCGTAAAATATATCTCATCGTTAACTTAGTACAAAATAACTTTGTTCATTTGCAACAATCAAATTATTATATATGTAAATATTATTTGTGTTTAAAAAAATTACGTAAATTTCTCCATATAATATTCAACAGTTTGTGCTATATTCCATTTATTTATAATATTTACTTTAAATATATTTTATTTTAGTCCCGAATATCGCAAATAAACTATTAAAACACTATGTTCTACATACAACATCTGACGGATAACATTAATTTTGAATATAATAAAATAGAAATAAAAAATACAACAAAAATACATAATATACCCTTGATATGTCAAGTTACCGTTCGTATATAAACAGCTTAAATAATTTCAAAATGGCGACAGATTTCCATGCATCTACTATTAAAGTCACTACATATTTTGAAAAATTAAAATTTAAAACAGATGATATCATAGGAACCAGATAAACTATAGAATTAAGTAAAATTGTTACGCGAAATCGTATTAATATAAATCGAGTAATTAACCTTGTGCGAATTTAGTAACTCGATCCAGAAATAAATATATAGTGCTAGGATATACATAGATTTCTGTATCTTTCTGAAGTTTTAAAAATTGTACTTCTATTCGTAAATTGATACTTTCATACTTTATATAGAAGCGACACTGTACATTGATATAACATATTTGCAAACAAAATTGAAATGGCAATCAATAAATTGTATGATGCGGTGGATCTAATTAGACTAAAAAAAATTCATATACGTGCACTAGGCCTTCGGGCAGCGAAACTATCGTAATTACAACTCATTAGTCAAATATATTAATGTAACCTCTCCTATAGGTAGGAAAAAATGAGGTTGAAATAGAAAGGACAATATAATTTAGAAACCAGGATAAAATAAGCGCATAATAGTTGTTAGAATGGAAGAGCTCCGAGCACATACTGACCACAACAAACAAGATAAGTCGTCCCGAATGCCTAGTGCACGAGATTATTTCACAAATTAATACTGCAAGTCGCAAAGAGATTCAATAATAGAAAATAACTATTACGAGTGAATTACAATATAACACCGACAAGTACTGCTCTACACTCTGTTATTTAGGCTAACGGGCAATGGAAACAACTCATCAATTACAAAAAGCCTAAACTGCTACTAGGTTATTACACTTATTACAATAAAATATCTTTTACATATAATCTTTGTTATCTTTTCTGTTCCTTCTAAACGTTGATAAGAAAACTACTCTCGATTCAAGCATGCTACATAACTTTCGGAAGAAATTTTATATTATTTTATGCATCATAATATGTTACACAAAATAATGTTATGTATTAGTAGTAATTCCAAAGTTTAAATCGAATAACCGATAAATATATATTTCGGGTTTGTAATAAGTTATTAACGCACACATATTACGATACTTATTAACACTTTGTTTTTATAAATAAGGCGGCGTTTGGTTGACTAAAATCCCTATATAATAATGCATTTTTATTAAGTATTGATTTCCTAAGATTCTTCAAGCGTCACTATAAAATATAAGTATTGGAAAATCGAAACAATTACAAATTATGATAACTATAAAAGATGACTTAATAAAAATGGACCGCTTAAACTGGGCGGTGTAGATCATAATTGAAGTAAATACTAAAAACATATTTTGGCACCTTTACGTTATGAGACTTTTCACATATGATATTTATGGACATAGGGACTGCCTATTCCACTTGCGAAGTGCTAACTTTAAGGGCATTAGCTTAACCACGAGTTGTTTCCAATTCCAAATTTATTACATAGCTTCGATAATAACGACTAATTTCATTTAAAAAATATCTGTATATAGCTTTGCAGTGATTTTTGTGCATAACTTTATCAACGGCATTATTTTTATTTGGGCTGCTTCTAGGACTAATTTTAACTGATCAATATGTCGATAAATATAACATGTAAAATGTCTCAGCGTATCATATTATTAGCCTTCAACGTTTAACTTTGGTAAAAATACGTATTCCTTTTTATAATTCTCAACTGTTTGCACAATTCATTTTCGGTAAAATGACAAACATTGAAGCCTAATAACACGACAACGATATTTAAATAAATGTATACAATACAAAACATGAATACAAAAGGAAACAAAGTATAGAAGCACTGAAAGGCTAGACAATAAACAATTATCAAAAAACATGTAAATCATTGTATAACGGAAGGTCTCGTGTGTATAATTTACAATATAACGTCAATATAACAAAACAATAAGTTTTAAAATATGTATAGCACAACAGATCATTTCAATAATATATCTATGTTTAAATCTCTTGTCGACAATGTGTCTATTATAAAAACTACACTAAAATCCGTTTAAAAATAACATTAATATTTATTTACTGTTGTGATAATACAGTTGACGGCCGCGAAATAGTAAATTGTACATACATCAGTACCCTTAGTATGAGTTTTTACGTTTTTTACAAAAATGATTGTTTGAGTATTTGTTAAGGTATTTGCCCATACATTTCCAATCAACGTCCTCAGCGGACTGTATCGGAACTGATAGGAAATACGTAAATAAATACAAAAACAGTCACTTTTGTAAAAACGTAAAACTCATACTAAGGGTACAGTATGTTTAGTGTGAAGCCAACGGTTTTATCACGACAGTACAAAGTATACTCCCACAATCTATTTCTCAATATGTATAATGATTGATTAAATGTATTACAGCGACTCTTTGTACACGTACGGGCGACAGCAAGACGCCTCGACGCAACTATTACGATTCCCTACTTAACATTTAATTCACGATACACTCTGTAAATATAATCGCAAGTGAATAAATATAATCTCAATAAAATTTGTAAGTTTTCCATTAGAGTTTATGTAGAATTGTGATAACTGTGCACCGGAGATATTCGCTCCCCTATGTGATAATGATAAGTGTTATAAGGCCGTCGACACGCGGACGACTCAGCCGGCTGTGTGTCGACGGCCGGAGCGCTGCTACGAACACGATTAGCCGTCTAAATTTGCACCTAATGATAACATTTCACTTTATTCTTAAATGTTAAGTATATTTATTTCTATATCGCATCCATAACGAGGAAAAACTAATAAGGAACCTGAAAATACCTTCACAGTTTGTCAAGTTAACAATATTTGTGCTAATAATAATAATAATATAATTGTAATATTATTCAAAGTCGTGTTCGTATCAGCGCCCCGCGCGGCGAATGTCGGAAGCTGCGGCCGCCACACGCGCATCTCACCGGGAATATACTATTAGACGTTACAGTAGAACACATTAGCTATTTGATTGCCAAAAGATAACCTATTTTACTCCTAAATGAGGTTCAATTAAACGCCCTACGGTTATAGAGAAAATTAAATGGTAAAAAAACTCCCATTAAAAATCAAATTGTTCTGGAGGAACAGAATACGAAAAGGCGTTTAAAACTTAACCAAAATTTTTGAAATATAAACATATATGTATATTTACTAGAAAATAGTATGTACGAAACTAGAGCGAATGTTATAGGCGGGAGGGATGAGACTTTACTTAACATCCGATTGACAATTTTTTCCCCAGAAAGAAATTGTATTAAGTTTTTTTTGGTTACTTCATCTACAGTAAATTCTAATTGTTCAGAACTTTTAATTTTAGTAAGTTGGGTATACAGCGAGATGCGCTACAGCACGACGTCAGCGATACACACACACACACACACAACACGCACGCACACGCCCGCGCGGCGCCGGCGTCTGTACACATACGAAGTACTTATTTCGTTAATATTATTATGCCCGTACAACGCCTTAACTTTAATATTAATACCTATCTCATCTAAACACCGGAATATTGATTCGAAATAAACATGAAAAGACGACATTACGGAGATCCTATTTATTCGTAAACGCAACTCCTACGCGGTACTACGGCGAAACGTAACCAGGAAAATGTGGACCGACTTTATTCGACATACTTAAAAGGTACAGAACTCAATTTAGTTTGCATAGAGTGAAGATATCCTATTCGTTCTGACTCCAAGTAGAGTTTAATAATCTACGTAGAGATGATACATTACACTAAGGTTGTTGCCGGCGGCGCGCGGGCGGCCACACGTACAAACTGTTAATGACCACTACATTCTAAAACGTGTATTAGTACGAATCACATCAAAAAAATTAATACCGCACAAACACTATAAACGAGAAACGATCAGAATTGTTACGATACAAACGCACGTACAGCGAGTGAACATCTACGACCTAACACGTGGTCACGTGCACGGTACTCTCCGCCCACACAGTACGCACCCACATCTCCCGTACTGTATCGGTTCACACGACATTATATTGAACGTATTTGTTATTACTATTGTACCGAAGAACAACGTCTACGAATACACACGTTGAACGAATGGAAACAAAATTATCAAGTAAAACGGATAAACTTGTATTCAATTGCGCTAAATTGCTTTTTAACGAACAGCAAAACATACAATACAATACCGTGTGTACCCAGCCTGAGGCGTGTAGTGACAGATTACCGACAACTTAAAATTAAAAAAAAGTAACATCCAAAACGTCAGATTATATTATTACATATATATCAAAAATAAACAATACGCAACAAGTAAGTGACGCCGACGCGTCAAAATGTAAGATATACTTTCCATTTACGATAACATGTATATAGAACACGTACAGAGAATTATAATTAATATTTTCTTTTATTTATTTATTTATTATAATTTATTATTATACACTAACGACTACATAAAGCATTACATTTGTGCCATTGCTCTGCTCGACCTAGGATGAACGTACCGCACATAAATAACATTTCACTAAAAACACGATTGCACCGAAATGTGATGGAGACTAACGTAACATAATTTAACCTTTGGTTTTCAAATAAAAGTTACAACTAACGAATAATACTAGATTTCAGAAATGCGCTGAGGCATGTAACACATAACATAGACAAGTAGAACATAAAAAAACATGAGCCTTTTTCGTTAAACTCTGTTCAAAATAACTGGCAGACAATAAGTATTCTCCTATATAATGTGCATTGACATATTTATATTTGCCGTAACACTGCCTCGCTGACACGGGCAGTCCCTGTCAAAATATAATATATGAAAATATGATTGTCTGTTACAGGCCGTGTCTGAAACGTTCAATGTCTGTGGTCATAAACAGGGTCTTAATTGTTTGTTTGATCGTAGATGTAACAATTAAATAGACTTCAAATTATTTGAACAGTAGTTTAAGAAAAAGGCCCAGTACCTACAAGGTAACCCTTACGATAACGTACAACAGAAATCATAAAAAAGCCAGTATAATCACAAAAAAAAGTTTTGTACTCTCAATACTCAGTATCAAATACGTCAAAAATAAAATTAACAAAATATGTAATACAAACGATTAATTAATAAGTGGGTGCAGATTACCTATTGTGGGTTCCAACCAAGTCAAATAAAGGCAACAAAATTATCATTTATGATTTAAAAAAAATATTTTTCCAATTATTCCCATTTGATTTACTATTTGCCAGAACACCGTAATGTCAGTTAGAATACATGTCATATAACTATTAATATATTTCTAACCAATTGTAGAAGTAAATTTAAATATTGTGTCATTCAATAAAACCGGTGCACTTTTGCGTTTTACATCTTTATTATCCTCTTAAAAGGTAGATAGTACTGTAATTTATGTATATTTTTTTAAAGATATATACACAATAGGTAACCTGCACCGCAAGTGAATACTGCAAGTGGGGAACCCAACCGTATTGAGTATTGGAGAAATGCATCACATGGTTACATTATCGGGGCGCAACACACAACACTGCACTGTACCGAAATATATGTAACTTTATTAAATTTTGTATTCCATTTTTATGTAACGATTTAATTGTAAAATATACTCATTTGCCAATTTGCTAAGAGTAACAGTATACAATTATACTGTGCATGGGAAATAGCTATTTGTTTTTCTAAAAAGATAGAGGGGTTTTCAGGACACTACTGATCTATTCAAATGAATAAAACTGAAAATTCTATGTACCTTTTACGCTATAATATGTTCGACGTCACAGAATAAAACTATTTTTTTAATCTGTTTACTTTTTTTACTTTACAAAGTCTGTTAGGACTCCCACGTCGAAATATTTTCTACAGATTTTACATAATTTTTTATCAATAATATGTCAAAAAGCAACATCTCGTAATATCAAGTGGACAGCATGTTCATTTCCTACTATTTTCCAATATTTAAGACTAAACCACCACACCAAATAACCACTTGAATTTTATGTAAGACTAAACCGCGTAATACATCTTTTCATCAATATAAAATAACAATGAAATATACGTGCTTATTTCCCATATAATACAATGCAGTGTTATGTGTTACCCCGGTTCTAACGTATTACACAACGCAGGACTAGAAGCGAAACACCCACAGGAACCCACTACGAACCTAGTGCGATCACTAAACGACAATAATATAATTATAATAATATGTTAAACGAAACGTACTCACTATCAAAAAAGCACCTGCTCGGTAAATAATACAGAAACCAAGATACACTTAGCGCTAATTAAGTTTGACTATGTTCCTGATAATGAATGATGTTGAAAATAGTGATTTGTGAAGGTGTATTTTTTTACAATAAAGTACTAGCTAAACAACGTGCAGTTCAGCTGAATGGTAAGTAGCCACTGCCGCCGATGAATATCTGTAGTCTACCTCAGATAAGATTAGTTCTATCTAAGGTCGGCCACAGATGCTCCGCTACCCCTGACTAAGAGGCTAAGAGAACGCCTTAGGTAAATATTTCTCCCATTAAACTAATACAGCAAATATTTGATACTATTCTATATTTTGATGCAGTTATATCTTTATACAACAAAATGGCAAGATTAAACATTATTGACGTGCTGATAACTAAAAAAATACCGTAACCTAAACCAAATCACTATTTTCAAATCCTTCTATAAATATATTCAACGTATAAATAACAGTGAATCGGAACGGAACCCGGCAGCGATCCTAGCGACCCCTACACACACACACGGCCACGCGCCGCACACACACACGAAGTACAATAATAACACGCTACTAATGCAAGTGGGGTTTACTGATTCCTCCCGCGAACTCTCCGCGACCAGTGTTGCCATCGTAATAAACTACCCTCAAGTGGGTAATTTATCTATCGAAGATATGGCAACACTCGCGTCCGCTAGTAACCTTACCATATGCGTTAAGTTTTTTTTTTATATTTACAACAATCAATAATATAATTGCTTTAACCTCTTCACAAATATATACTTTTATTAGAGGAAATTTAATCTCAAGAAAGATTTGTGTATTTTATTACCAAACCAATTAGATTTTTAGTTTTTTTTTTTAGTTTTACAATTTTTTTGCATGTAACAGTAGACATGTGTGATAGCATTTTACATGTTTAGCCAAAAATAACAAGCTTTCCGTTAAATCCATGTTAAAACTTATCATAATTATAAATATAATTTTGATTCCTTTCAAAAAGTAAACCGTTAATAAACTATTTTCGAGATTTAAATCTTCAACAACGCGTAGATACTAAACGGCCGACTAGCAAACTTTTCAATATAAATTCATATAATTATTTTAACATATTCCAACAAGCTTCGTGGTGTCTTATGCGATACCCTAACACAGGACCATATGTGCTAAACAATCTGGCTAGTGTTCGATACGTGGACAGAATCTCATAAGAAACAAATCGTGTTAAAACATTTTGGCAACTTCCTTTATACTCTGTTTCGAGGTATATCTATATAACGCATATAATATACTCCTTTAACGATTACTGAGGTACTCGCTTACTTCGCACTACGATACGATATTATGCGATGACGCAGTCGGGGTGACTATTCCGTAAGTGAACTTAAACGACAGAGATTTTATCACTTAAAAATTAATATAAATATTTGTTAATGTATTACGAAGGCGATCACGGAATAGGGACCCCGGTGTGATGTTCCATCTACGACTAAATGAGAAGTTTGAGAGAGGACAAGAATCGCAAAAACGCACAGTCGCGGACCCCCGAAGCCGAAACGCCTAACCTACGCTAACGCTAAGAGACAGACATTCAAACAACTTACGGAACGACAAACAAAACAAAATAATACTTCGATCGAAGTTAATACTAAATCGCGAGGGTCCGGCGATCGCGGCGGACGGCGGACTGAAGCGGACTAAGCTCACTCGCGCTATACTACTTTAGTACGTAGCTACATACGTTACTTTAATTTATAATAGTTTCTCTTCAAATCTATGTCTAAACGTTCAAAGTATCTTTAATAGTAACACTTTAAACATTTACAAAATCAATATGGTTTTACAGTACAAACCGAACACACCTCAATGCGGTACAGATATCGAGATCTGTGACCAATTAGCTATTAGCTCGTTTCCAGAACGCCACACGTGCCTGAGCGTCCCGGACAGCAAAAGATTTAAATTGGAACATTAGTACGTCACGAAAATAGTTGTCACCCGTTCGGTTAGTCCGCTTCGGTTCGTCGGTCCGTCATACATAAAGAACTCTTACGGATTACGATCGCAAACCGCGACGACCGATCACGATAGCGTCGCGTCCGCCACCCGGGGGCGGGGCCGCGCGGGGCGGGGCCTCCGGGGGCGTGCCGGGCGGGGGCGGGGCCGCGGGGGGCGGGGCGGCGCGGCTCAGGCCACCGGCGGCTTGGTGTCACTCGACGGCGACGGGATGTAGTCCTTGTTCACGAACGAGAACCCGCGGAACTCCTCCTGCAATGTTTCACATACATTAAAATTTAATTTAATTTCCCAAAGTATGATACACATTACTTATAATGTTATTGATGTCAGATTTCTACTTAAAATGGAACACTGATGCCACTCCTGAGTACCAAGTTGAGGCGCCGCAAAAAGTGGATCAGCCTTAGCGCACTCTCGACACTCTAGTGTTACAGGATAGCTACAACAGGAGCTTGCTTATGCTATTACTTCAAGCCACTGGCAAACATCATAGTCCTACCACCACGAAACACACAGTACACAGTATAATTTTATTCTGTACGTTCGTTAGCGTGTGTACGGTCCTATGTACATGTTAGAGTGTGGGTGTGTGGTGCGCGCAGGTATTTGCGTGTACACGTGTCCATGTGCACGTGCGCGTATATGTGTGCATGTGTATGTGTACGCGTGTGTGTGTGTGTCTGCATGTGTGCGTACCTGGTTGATGGCGCGCACGATGTCGACGGCGACGGGCGTGAGCGTGGGCTCCTCCTTGGTGAACTCCGCGTCGAAATTGGCCGCCTCGCGCTTGCTCTTCTGGAACACATTGCGACACGTTCAACATGTTTCCTCAACACGTTTGGATTGGATTTGTAATACATTATCTTAGGCATTATTTCTGACTCCATATAGTAAGTGATTGAATTGAAAGTGATGACTCCCATAAACAGGTTATACAGGGGTTGACAGTTTGTAACGTATGCGCCAATCTTGCCAGTAAGAAAGCAAGTTTTATGAAACTAAATATTTGGCTACTTCTTTCTGATTAAAAATTATGAAACATACTTTATTGCTTTTGAAAATTGTACTAAATGGATAATATTGTGCTTATACTTCGTTTAAATTAAAATATGATTAATGCGTACAAAAGCTGGTAAACCTATAAAATTATAGTTCCACATATTCGTAACCTCTTTTTCTTATTGCTTCAAGGGCCGCATGCGTACACACCACCATTACGTGATAATAATCTTCACGCGGCGTTCATGACGTCGCTAAGGAGGTAAACTCGTGCGTACGTACCAACTTGACGTCATAATCCTCAAGCGTCGTTCATTAGGTTAAGGTATAAAGGGCCACGTACCACTTTAGGGCGGAAGGGCGGGCGCAGACGGCGCTGCTCGAGCGCGGGCCAGTCCACGTCGCGGAAGAACGCGTGCGCCTGGATGCTCTCCTCGCCGCCCGCCACGCCCAGCCGCCGCTGCGGGTTCTTCGTCATGAACCCTAAAATCAAAGCAAATCAAATCATTTTTTTTTATTCAAATTAGGTGTTTCTTGAATGTCAATACAACAACCGTCACTTCACAAGGTGTTTCGTTATGGAGAAGAAACACAACACAATACATTTACAAATATTATTTGTAAATTAATATATGGTTGTGATCAGAATACACTTAACCACAGTCACTGGTTTTGAGTGAATATATTATTTTTGCCTTGCCACTGTCCATAGATACAACTCGACAAAATAAATAAAACCCCTAAAATAAAATAATGATATTAGTAAAAATAATTTAAATATATCCCATTGTAGATAAAAAAAAACCTTATTACTCAAGTCCACTACATATAAGATACGACGCAAATTTTAGTTCGCTCCGAATATAGAAACGAGTGGCGTCTAAATAGCAATTTGTAGATATCAGCGGGACGAAGACAGCGCGGGTACCCCCCGGCACCTTCCGCTGCCCGCTCTCGCCCACGCGTACATAGAGTGCCCTTACATTACGGAGTATATGCTATTTAAACCTGCGCGCAACCACTTCAGAGCAGACTAGAAGTTTGGCGCGGACTTTACCTTTGAGTATGGAGACGGCGTCCTTGGAGAGCCAGACGGGGTAGAGCACGTCGTCGTGCAGGATGCTCTCGAACAGGTCGTCCTCGTTGTCCGCCTCGAAGGGCGGCTGCCCCGCCAGCATCTCGTACAGCAGCACGCCCAGCGCCCACCAGTCCACCGACGCGCCGTACTCTTGCTCCTGCAGGATCTGTAACAAGCCAACATTACTCAGTCACTCCTTAGTCATCCCATATAACATATAATAGGCGGAAATAATTAATACATAAACAAAAATAAAAGCGTGTCAAAAAAGATTATTTTTTTATGAAAATGTTGAGATGATTTAAATGAAACCGAACGCAACACTTGCCGTATCGTCTATTCGCCAATCGTAATTTCAAACGTGTGGGTAACGTGTGCGCTTAACTTGTGTAAGTTTGCAGGCGCTTGTGGCAAAACTTTTGATTAAGCTAAATATTGCAGATGTTTGGCAAACGTCAGAGGTGCTTGTGCGGCATTAGACACTCGTTGGTTATCCGCGTCGGTTGCACCAGACCAGAGGTTCAAAATCTATATCTTTGAAAGACACTGTACTAGATGATACGTGACACATACAGAACTAAATATTCTGAATTGTACACTGAAATTAACAAATGAACATGAATAAAAATAGCAAAAATATTCATAATTATTACTAACCTCAGGAGCTATGTAATCCGGAGTGCCGCAGAAAGTTGTGGTTGTGGCGCCATCTACAATAACAAACGTTATTTACTTTCTAAATTCTAAAATCCATTTAAATTTAAAAATACACCTACTTTCACATAGTTTTATTTGATAAATACCCATTTCACAACAATAACAATATAATAATAACAATATAATCAAGTTTTTAAATCATCATCAAGTTTTATAATCAACCTTTTGAAGTCAACATTACGGATCAATACGCTCACAAAACTGTGTAACACTAAAAAAACAGACAAATGATTATTAACTGATTTCTATATTTATCTACAGAATGTTGTAAGTGTATTTGGTGTTTACCGATGATGCCCTCCTTGCACATGCCGAAGTCCGCGAGCTTGCAGTGTCCGTCGCTGTCGAGCAGGATGTTGTCCAGCTTCAGGTCGCGGTAGATGACGCCGTGCGAGTGCAGGAACTGCAGCGCCAGCGTCACCTCCGCCGCGTAGAATCTGCATCACGTTACACGGGATCACAATAACTGTATTATAATAAGTGTCCGAAACCAGCTAGGCATCCAAAGCAAATTTATCAGTCAGATGTTCATAATAAGAATTATAAATATTCACTGCGGATCACATTCGCATGCATTGCGAGATATTTTTGTAGAGATATAAATATGGGTTACATATACGAAATACATTTAGTAATGGATTAGTAACTTGAGTAAAAAAAAAATTGCATTAAATTAGCAAGTTTATATAAAAGGTGTAAAGAGAGGGTTTATGTTTAAAAACTAAACAGGCATAGGTAAAATGGGAAATAAGGGTCTACACATCTAGGATACACTTTTGCAACATATCATGTCATTTTGATACTCGAGAATAATATCAGAGTAACTCCCTAAACAATAACGAGTACAGGTGAAGAATAGGTGAAGGACGTGGATCGTGGAGAGTACCAAATACATTATATGTCTGTACACGGCGAGTATCTAAGCATTCCATAACTTAGTGGGTAAATAAGCGTTATATTACCTAGCCCTCGGCTCGTCGAACTTGCGCGCGCGCTGTATCTGGAACATGAGATCGCCGCCGTCCACGTACTCCATGACGAAGAACAGCCGGTCCGGCGTCTGGAAGGCGCAGTGCAGCGCCGTGAGGAAGGGGTGGCGCGCCGCCAGCGCCAGCACGCGCCGCTCCGTCAGCGTGCACTCCACGTCGTCGTCCTGCACTATCGCGTCCTTCTTCAGCACCTTCACCGCGTACACCTGCGCACACCACGCACACACGCACGTGACACACATTATACGTCGACGTACATACGCGCCGGCGCACGCACACATACACGTATCGCACGTTATACGTCACGCGTCACACGTTATACGTCACGCATCACACGCTATACGTCACTCGTCGACGTAATTACGGACGCGTACATTACCGTAACAATGTTCAACATTGTACGCGCGATATGCGTAGTTTCGGACGAAGTTTCGTTCAAAACTTCGGCGATTTTCTGAATTTGAAATACTTTAATAATATTGTAAATCCTAATGTCGGTACCAAAATTACGGCGAACGAAACTTCGACAGATGATCAGAACAGACTATATCTCTTGAAATATAGTATAGTACATAAAAATATATCATGACAAACAATGGCAATATACAAAATAGCAATTATTTAAAAATCCCTAATCAATTTCATTTATTTTTTATAAATATATGAATAAAAGTAAAAAAATATTTAAAAATACATAATAATCAATTACCAACTACCACCCCTTTATAACTAAAATAAAAGTCACTTAAACCTTTCATTGCAACAATATTAAATACATCCAAATCAATTACCCGCAAGCAACAACACAAACCCCACACACACACACCCAACCCTCAACCGTCCAACATACCTCCTCGGTGCCCTTCTTCTCCGCGAGCATGACCTTCCCGAAGGAGCCCTTGCCGAGCACCTTGATGAAGTGGAAGTCCTCGAGTGTGACCTTGTCCCGGCCGCCGTCACCGAGCTCCTCACCTGCAAACCGACCCAGTGACTGCCGAGCGGCCCCGAGCGGCTCGAGCGGCCCCGAGCGACTCCGAGCGACTCCGAGCGGCCCCGAGCGGCTCCGGGCAACTCCACCCCGACACCACAAGCCTTGCCAACGGAGCTCCGAGAACGCGAGTATAAGGTTATTAAGGCCTTGTGTGGTGAATTGTGCCATGGACGTAACTACAGCTTGTAGAAGGGTTTCAAATTGGGCGTAATGTGGATTTTGCGCCAATCGGGGGCGGATTCAATGTACATATTTTAAAAAAATCCTCTTATTTATTTTGTCTCACTTATGCTAAGGGGCCACCTAAGCCCCCCTTAGATACGCCCATGGAGCGTACTATCTACTAGTGTTTTAATCGATTGTTTTGAAGACAGATCGATACCAGTTTGAGTGGCACCTCCCTAGCTGCATATAAATATATTTTTTTATGATTGTGTATGTGTGATTTTGTGATTCTTGCAACTTTTCTACTCAGCCACAGTGCAATAAATATTGAAGCGTCTGTAGCGTTTGAGACATTCTAATTAATAAATTATTTTTACTTTTTAAGTAGTGATATGTCTACTATGTAAAGTCATGGTATTAAAAGAGAAGTTTCTTTTTTCTTGAAGCATTATTGTCAGGTTAACTTGTAAACTTCATATTTAGGACCGTTAAAAAGCAAATACAGAAGCAATGATTGTAATAATCTAAGAAGTAGTAAATTACACTAGTGTCTGTTAACTATGCTTTATTTATTGAACAAAGCATTACAATATTAATGCTAATCTCTATTAGCATTTCGTGTAGTGTTTAGTGTAGTCGTGTGATGACGTCAAGCTCTCCGTTGGGAAGTATAGCGTAATATAGTTACAAGAACCTTGTTTACACCCAAATATGTCCTCGAGATCGTCCCAGTGCGACCGCCACGGGATGGCTTCCTTCAGCTTATCTATATTGTCAAAAATTAATCCAGACGTCACAAGATTAATATAAAAAATAATTTACAATGATGATATTATATTATTGACTTGTTCTTAAGTAATAAATTTTATTCGTCTATATTATAATATCATCTGCAATTTAAACTACAGGATTTGTTAGTGAAAGTTGGTCCATATTAAATTTTATGCTTAAGTTTAAACTCTAAAGTATTTTGTTATTCTCATACTTTCCAAGTTTCAAACACTTGCGTTTATTATTCATTCTAAATTTCTTAGAAAAATATTTTTTTTTACAAAATAAATCATCCTATATTTTCTTTTCATTCATACCAACTTCCACAACAAAACCAAAACTAAACAAGCCTTCTATAAAATGCAACTAATATTATAATGTATCGAGTTGAGCAGCCAGCAACACCCGCCACCTAAAGCCCCGACAACAACAAACAAAGGTGCACCTCGCTCGTAGCACGAGAATATGTCCGCCGGCCACTCCGCCACGCACGCTCCTAGCGGACAGGAGGCACATCAACACACATACGACAACATATGTATAAAACATATTTCAAAATATAACTTAAGTAGGGACTCGACTATCCGGACCACAATTATAGAGATTTGCAATTATCTGGATAATTGGATAATAATCTGGATAATGGCACTTTTGACTGCCAACCATCATCATCAACCCATTACTGTCCCACTGCTCGGCACGGGTCTCGTCTCAGAATGAGAAGGATTAGGCCATAATTCACCACGCGAGACTGCCAGTCAATTTTGTAGTCTTTGCAGGCTGGCTACGCTTTTGCGATTGGCGTTTTAACGATTGCAACGGCTACACCACTTTTCGGTGAAGAAAAAGAGTGTTTTAGTGACTGCATTAATTCTGAATCGCATTTTAGCTTTAATTTGCGTATATCCGGATTCCTCATAACAAGAAATAGGCCGGTTAATCGAGTTTCTACTTTATTTGAAAATATAATATAAAAGTATAAAAAGGAGGTCCTCAAAATCTTCATACTTTCATTCAATATTTGAACGTATCCTATGGTCGTAATATCATTATGTAATATGTTTAAGATAAATATTACATTTCTACTTATATAAAATACTTAAAACGTGAGAACCTCCTCTTCTTGAGACATTTAAAAATAAATGGCACATGTATTTTATCTATAAACTAAAAACATTTGAATGTCCAACCCATATACCACGGTCCACTTGATGATTTACTTTGTGTTAAGACGAACGCTAGGGGCATTTACTTAACAAATACACCTACTGTGTGGTTGCCCAAATAAATAATGTAAAAGCAAATAACACTATAGTACGGTTGACCACAACTATAAGGAATAAAGACGTGTATAATGTAATTGATAACTGAGTAATGACACTACAAGTGCAAGCAAATTTAACATCACAAAAATTTCTGTATTTCATTAAAATTATTATTTTCTGTTATATTATATAAATAAACATAAAGTTAAAAAATAAGCGTAATAAATGTTTATTCACAAGAAGATGACATGTTGTATTTGTAGAGATTTGTGATTTCATTGCAATATTTTATTCATAGGACATCAAGTCAACACTATATGGGCTTGCTTACTGCATATTTAATGAACCTCAAATGCAAATAATTGCAATAACTCTGTAAAACATAATAATTGAATGTATATGACTAGTCTAAATTAAAAAAATATAGAAGAATATTTGAAAAAAATACATTAGGTTAAATTTTATAAGAGTAGGTTTAAGCAAAAAAATTAGAACCAATTTGTAATAATAAAATTTATTAATACTGTAAACACAATAAAATATTGCGATCTCTACAAATAAAATGTTAATCTAGCGTCTAATGTCATACATGTATGCTGCACTACAAGCTATCACATATAAATAATACTTTTACTAACCACGTTTAAACATTAAACATGCATACAGCTCACTACTACGAGTCAAGACCAGATGAACTGTATTTTGGAGTCGAAAGTTAGATTAGAAATGAACTACACTTTTAAAAAAATAATATTAGAGCGTAAACCAATTCTTTTGAAAACATTTATTTTCCAGGCTGCCTAACATTGTATAACGTTCGATCCTATCAGGCCAGGCAGTTAAGAAAATTATGAATGAAAATTTGTATCCTAAATATTTTATTGTTTATGAATTTGGCATGTACATTGTTAACACATATCTATAAGACGTGTTATATAATTCATTATCAGTCATAATTACCTCTATTGGGTAGGGACGAAAATACCAATATTTTATGAACATATTGTAAAGTGAAACGAATCTTTGGCCGCCAATATACCAAAATACAGTTCCTGCAACCTCGCTTTAATAAGCAACACATATAACCTGCACAGCGTATATAATAAATAAATATAATATACTAATAATGTTATGGATAGATAAACATGAGGTATATATACGAAGCTCATTAAGACCGACCTTTGTCGTCGTGCTTGTCGAGGTCCTTGGCGTCGGAGTCGCCCGACGAGGCCAGCTCCGGCGGGCCCTCCAGCAGCGCCGTGTTCTGGTACTGGAAGTGACACAATGACAATGATGACAAATTTTGAATACCCCTCCTATAAGCCTCCTATGCGGTAGAGTCCGCGCTAAACGTCTATTCCGCTCGGAAGTTGTTGGGGGCACGTGTAGTCAGAGAGCCAGTACGGTCGAACACAACTACAAGCATATATTCCGTAGCAAAGTAAGAGCGCTATGTACCCGTGCACAGTAATTGAACTATGTACCAGCTCAGCAGAGGGTGCCGGGAGATCCCGCGCCGTCTTCGTCCCACTAATACGAGGGTACGTTTTTAAGTTCGCGGAATGAGGGACAAGGAGCGAAAATAAAATGTCAAAATTATTTTTCTTTTTCTACATATTCTCCTGCAAGACGAATGCATTTTTCAGATCTTTGTATTAACTTATTTAAACCCTCATAAAAAAATGTTTTGTCCTTGTCGGAAAAATACGAGGAAATTGCGTCCTTTACTTCTTCGTCTGTAGAAAATTTCTTTCCACGAAGCTCTTTTTTCATTTTTGGAAAGAGATAATAATCGCTGGGAGCCAGGTCTGGACTATAGGGTGGGTGATTTAAAATATCAAAGCCCACCTTATGCAGGGCAGCCAGTGCAATACGGCTCTTGTGTACGGGCGCATTGTCGTGCAACAGCAGGACACCTCTGGATAATTTTCCTCGTCTTTTTTCTTTGATGGCTTCTTTTAACCGCTCCAAGATTGTTGCGTAATATTCTCCGGTTATAGAGACACCTTTATCTTTGTAATCTATTAACAAAATTCCTTCTGCATCCCAAAAGACTGTCGCCATGAGTTTGCCGGCCGATTGTGACACCTTAAACTTTTTAGGAGGTGCTGTACCCTTTTTATGCCACTGCATGGAGTCTTGTTTAGACTCAGGTTCATAATGGTGAACCCAAGTTTCATCACCAGTAACAATTCGATTCAGTACAATATCCTTATCTTCTCCACAGAGGTTCAAAAACGCACGGGAACATTCAACGCGCTGTTGTTTCTGAGGCGGCGTGAGCATTCTCGGCACCCACCGCGCGCTGACCTTAGTCATGCCAAGATGGTCATGCAGAATTTTAAAAATGGTTGTATCCGATACTCCAACCATTTCTGCAAGCTGTTTCTTCTTTAGCCGAGCATCTTCCAGTACTAATTTTTCGATTTCCGCTATCGTTTCCGGAATGGTCACCTCAACAGACCGTCCTGGTCGTGGGTCGTCTTCAAGTGAATCCCTGCCTTGCTTAAAAAGGTTGTTCCACTTGTAAACCATCGTTTTTCCAGGGCAAGAGTCCCCGTAAACCGATGACATCTCTTCCATTATGATTTGCACAGACTTTCCTTGCTTGGTAAGGAACTTTATAACGGCGCGATGCTCGATTTTCTCCATACTTCCAATTTTCTTCCGGATTGAGTTGTTTAATTGTCGATAGTTTTAAAACTAATGATGCAATTGTGATAAAACTTTATATTTATACTATTTATGAGTAACTTAACACGTACCGCCCTTAACGAGCCCGCTATCCCCCCTCCAACCCTAACATTCCGCGGACTTAAAAACGCACCCTCGTATCTACATTTTGATATTGCGACGCGACTCGGTGCGAGCGAGCACAGGTTTGTACACCGTTTGAAAAAATCTTGCAAACTCCTCAGCATACTCCTGATCTGATGAAGCTCGCCCGTCTTACTAATTCGTCCGTTACTAATTTGTTTTGGTTAGTTACCTTTCTTAGACCTTATAAGCGTCCAAGAAGCTTTAGGATCCGAAGCGAGGCTGCTTTGGATACGACCCACTTTAGGAAATATAATTAGTATAAATGTGTGTGTGGTAAGGGAGACATCCTTTTCCGAGGCATTCCAGCTTAGTCTTCAGGGAGGCACAGAGGTGGCCGACCTCAGATGGAAATCTAATCTTATCTGGGGTTGATTACAGATGACCATGGGCGACAGTAGTCACTTATCATTAGGTGGACTGCATGCTCGACTACTACACTTATTTTATAAAAAGAAATCTTTTTCTATTAGTAAGAGGTCTGCCACCCATAAACATCTATAATCAATCTTCAATTTAGTCAGTCCTACCTGAGGTCGGCCACATAGAATTTCTATCCATGAGTATTAAATTAGAATAGAATTCAAATTCAAAGGAAAATATGACTTCTTTGACTCTTTTATTAGGCGGAATAGCGATGATGCGTCCCAAGTTGACTCACGAAATATTATATCACATATTGTTTATACCTCCTCCCCTCCTCCCCTTATGAAACTTTAGCTATAATCTTAATCAGAACATCTAACTGCTTAATACTATCGCATCCTCTTCGCATACTAACAAAGGTTTAAATCATATGTAATGCACCATACTGGCAAAGTATTTTTAACAGCACTTAGTATAATAGACATCCACTTAGTACAAGGGAAATAATTCAATTTATTTTCTTAAACGTGTAAGATAATTGTTAAGTTATCATACCTTGGAGGCCCTGGGGCGCGGGTTCTTGTCGGGCGAGATGCCCATCTCGTTGAGGATGGCGGCCATCGCCTTCGTGTTGATGCCGCAGTTGTTCGCCACGTTCTTCTGGCAACGCTTGTGCACGTTCATCGAGCATACTGCAATACGATATGCCTTCTATAGTTGTATTGTAATTTTGAATACTTAAACTTTACTTACAAGAAAGTAGTGTTTAGCCTATAGAATGTGTAATGGTGTTGTTGGAAATGATACTCCGAAGCTATTTACACGACTCACTATATTATAGATTTATATATATACAATTAACAAACGAAAGTAGGCGAACAATAATGAAAGATTTAAACATAAAATATTAATTTTCGTATCAACACAATTGACATGACATCCTAACTGTCTTTTCTTATTTTTCCTCTCTAAAATATTAGGTTTTCTATACAGAGATATAAGGAGGTATGTAGGTTACACTCTACAGTACTCCCCCACCGAGATCGCTACTGCGATCGATAATAGTCTGGGAATGTAACTTTTCTTCCGCTTCTTGTTCTCTTGACTTCTGGAGCTGGTTGAGCAGGTTCAGCAGGCAGTACATCTGCTTCACGCATCAGATAGGCTGGTTTGAGTCGATCAATCGAGACTGTAACTGTCTTTCCTGACATAATAATTTTGAAATATTTAGAGTTGCGCTCGACGACTTTATGTGGACCTGAGTAAGGCGGTTCCAGCGGTCTTCGAACATGGTCCTGCCGCAGGAAGACGTGTGATGAGTCTTTCAAGTCACGTGGGATGTAGAACGGACTATTCCTGTGCCAAGATGCTGGTTTTGGTGTGAGATTGGCTAGGCTAGTGCGCAGACGAGTTACTAGAGTAGTGATGTCTCCAGTGGTGTGGTCATTGGATGGAGCTATGAACTGACCTGGAAGGCGAAGAGGTTCGCCATAAACCAGCTCTGCTGAAGATGTCTGAAGGTCTTCCTTCCATGCACTTCGTATGCCGAGTAACACGAAGGGAAGAACCTCAGTCCAGTTGGAAGAGTTGTGGCACATAATCGCAGCTTTTAATTGGCGATGCAGACGTTCGATCATACCATTGGCTGATGGATGATATGCGGTCGTTCTGAAATGTTTAGCTCCAACCATGGATGAAAGTGCATTGAATAGATGGGACTCGAACTGTCGACCTCTGTCTGTGGTGATTTTTAGTGGACATCCAAATCGGGCAAACCAACCAGACACAAGGGCGGATGCGCAGGTCTCAGCGGTAATGTTTTTGAGCGGGATAGCCTCAGGCCATCGCGTGAACCTGTCGATGACGGTGAGACAGTATGTGAAATCAGATGAAGGTGGTAGTGGACCGACGATGTCAAGGTGAATATGAGAGAACCTTGAAGTAGGGGTAATGATAGGGGAAAGAGGAGATGAGGTATGGCGGTAAACTTTACTGCGTTGGCAGTGTAGACATTCACGTGACCACTCTCTACAAGTTTTGCGAATCCCTGGCCAGACAAATCTTTGTGTTACCAGTCGCACTGTAGCTGCTGCTCCTGGGTGACTCAGACTGTGTAGGGAGTCAAAGACTTGTCGGCGAAAGGTAGGTGTTACGAATGGACGTGGTAATGTTGTTGAAGTGTCACAGTAAAGTGTTCGACGCGACTGGGGGATCTGCACCTTCTCAAGTCGCAAAGATGACCCATGTTGAAGCAGGTCTTGCAGTTCAGGGTCAGTTTCCTGAGATCGTGCAAGCTCCTCATAATCAATAGATGAGCCAATTTCCTCTACTCTGGATAGTGTATCGGCCACAACATTGTCACGACCTGGTATAAATTTAATGTTAGTCGTGAATTGGGAGATAAAGTCAAGGTATCGAAATTGTCTTGGTGAACATTTATCTCTATTTAAGGAAAATGCAAACGTCAAGGGTTTGTGATCGGTGTAAATAACAAAGTGTCTTGCTTCTATCATATGACGGAAATACTTGATTGCCTCATATATGGCTAATAATTCGCGGTCATATGGACTATACTTCTTTTGCGATGGTGTTAGTTTGTGAGAGAAGAAAGCAAGTGGTTCCCAATCTTTGTTTTTCCTTTGTTGCAAAACAGCGCCTATGCCTGAGTCAGAAGCGTCAGTTGTAATGGCTAGTTCAGCAGAAGGGTCTGGGTGTGCTAATTGCGTAGCTTGGACAAGCGAATCCTTACAACGCTGAAATGCTTCAGTCATCTCGGGCGTCATATGGACTGGATGGGCACCTTTAATCTTCGGACCAGCTAGTGCTGAGGTGAGTGGTGCCTGGATCTGAGCTGCATTAGGAATGAATCGGCGATAAAAATTAATCATGCCGAGAAAACGGCGAAGCTCCTTAACCGTCTTAGGTGCAGTAAAGTCTTGGATGGCTTGGAATTTGGTTGGCATAGGTCTGGTTCCATCTGCTGAGACTAGATATCCAAGAAATTGCACCTCAGATTTTCCAAATGTGCACTTCGCAGAGTTGATAAGCACACTGTACTCCTTGAGGCGATGTAAAAGCTGGCGTAGATGACTTTTGTGCTGCTCTTCAGAAGATGAAAAAATCAAAATATCATCTAAGTAACCATAACAGAAGTCAAAATCGCGTAAAACCTCGTCCATGAATCGCTGAAAAGTTTGTGCAGCATTTCTTAGTCCAAAAGTCATGAACGGGAATTCATATAAGCCAAAGGGAGTTGTTATGGCTGTTTTGGGAATATCATCTGGGTTGACAGGTATCTGATTGTAGGCTTTTACTAAATCTATAGTGGAGAAAATGGTGCATCCAGACAATTGATATGAAAAATCTTGAATGTGGCGGATGGGATACCTGTCAGGTATGGTGCGGGCGTTAAGAGCTCTATAATCACCGCAAGGTCTCCATCCGTCATCCTTCTTCTTAACCAGGTGCAGGGCTGAGGACCAAGGGCTTTCTGAAGGGCGAGCAGTACCGGAAGAAATCATACCCTCGAATTCTTGTTTAGCAGCTTTGAGACGGACTGGGTCCAAACGTCGTGGTCTGCTGGTGACAGGAGGTCCAGGTGTGGTTCTGATGTGGTGCACTGTGTTGTGTTTGGGTGCTGTAACCATACCCATAGGACGAGTTACCTCTGGGAACTCACGCAGGATCTCGTGATATTGGGTGTCTCCAGCTACTGCTTTAACTGACACGACGTCCTCAGGAATCTTCATGCATAGGGTAGACACAGTGAGAGTGGTAGTGTTATCTATAAGTCTCCGATTTTTGCAATCCACAAGAAGATTATAATGAGTTAGAAAATCTACTCCGATTATTGGTTTTGTAACATCGGCTATCGTAAATTTCCATTTGAAAGAACGCCTGAGTCCAAGGTTCAAATCCAGGTGGATGGGACCATATGTATGAATCACGGAACCATTGGCTGCTACAAGGTCAAAGCTAGATTTGGTACAGGGCACCTTGCAAGCTGAACGCGGGAAAACACACAGGTCTGAACCAGTATCCACTAAGAATAGCATTTTCGTGTAGCGATCAGTAATAAAAAGGCGGCCTGTAGATGAAGGGCAGTGGTTGGCCGCTAATTCCGGCTGCCCAGTGAGTTTTCCGAGTCAACGAAACTGCAAGGCTTGACGCATTTCTTCGCACGTAACCCGTAAGTGAAGTGGTACCAGCAGTGCGGATGGTTAGATGGCGGTTGCGCTGATCGCGAGTGATTACGGGAGCGATGTCTATATCTAGGACGTGAATGCAACCGATTCCGTGGCATCCGACTAGTTTTGAGTTCTGCCACTTCGCTAATAAGTTCGCTTATACGCTTTGCCATAAGGTTCAGAGTAGCTTCCACAGGTATCGCGTACTTCTCCATCTTCTTAAATGGCGTGCTTTAGTCGGTGGTCACCAATATAGAATGTGTAATGGTGTTGTTGGAAATGATACTCCGAAGCTATTTACACGACTCACTATATTATAGATTTATATATATACAATTAACAAACGAAAGTAGGCGAACAATAATGAAAGATTTAAACATAAAATATTAATTTTCGTATCAACACAATTGACATGACATCCTAACTGTCTTTTCTTATTTTTCCTCTCTAAAATATTAGGTTTTCTATACAGAGATATAAGGAGGTATGTAGGTTACACTCTACAAGCCAATTACAAATTGAAGAGGACAAATTCGACAAATTTTGAATATGAAATACGTGCTTTTACATTTTTTTTTTTTGACAAACGAGCAACAATGTGATGGTAAGTGACCATTGCAATCTATATACTATTTATTGAGCACAATATAGAATAGGAGTCCTACATTGACCACAGATTTGCTGCTTACTCATAAGAATATTGCAGTTTACACACAGTAGCGCTGCACCTTTTTTTAATAGGTGAAGAAGTTAAGAACTTCTAAAAATTATATTATATCTAAAAAATATCTTATATTATGGGTAAAAGATCATAATCTTCAGAAACCTTAAATAGAAAGGATTTTCAACACAATCTTCTATACATTCACGTATTTTGCAATATATTAAAAAAAAAGTTATTTACAAGACAACAGTAGTACATTACCTTCGCACTGCAGCCCCTGCTTGATGAGCCCGTAGAGCAGCGAGCCGCAGTGGTCGCAGAACGTGAACCGCTTGTACGAGTGCACCACGAAGCGGTGCGGCACGTTCACGTTGAACCGCTGCCCGCCCGACACGCACAGCCCGCCGTGCTGTTGCTGCGAACACACAAAACTCTCACTCACACACAATTCGTAGTTCACTAGTTTAGTCCGCGCCAAACTGTTAGTCCGCTCCGAATATAGAAAAGTCGCGTCGCAATAGCAAATTGTAGATATCGGCGGGACGAAGACAACGACTGACGGTGGTAGAACCCTTTGTGGTTCGACTCCGGCGGCACCACCGCCACACCTATTTCTGCCTTATAACAGCAGTGCTAGGCGCTGCTGTGTTCCGGTTTGAAGGGTGTGGTAAGGGAGACAGACTTTTCCGAGGCGTTCCAGCTTAGTCCTCAGGGGTAGCGGCGCATCTGTGGCCGACCTCAGGTAGGAATATCTAATCCTATCTGGGGTTGATTACAGATGTCCATGGGCGGCAGTAGCCACTTACCATCAGGTGGACTGCATGCTCGTCTGCTACTCTTATATTGTAAAAAAAAAAAAAAAAAACGCGGGACGCCCCCGGCATCCTCCGCTACCCGCTCTCGCCCACGGGTACATAGCTGCGCTAGTGTGCCCTTACGTTACGGAGTATATGCTGACTAAACCTGCGCGCAACAAATTCAGAGCGGACTATAACTCTAATAGCAAGCCTTCTTACCCTGGGCTACATGTATAATAAAAAAATACATAACCGGATTCTACTTTCTATAATCACAGACCCACACTAGGATTCCCTTTATTGTGGATGCCATGGACATAGACAGAGAAGAATACATAAACACAGAAAAGAAACACCCAGACGCAGAACAGATATCTAAATTCATTATTCAGATATCTGGCCGGGAATTGAACCCGGAACCCTTAGCGCGTCAGACCGCTATGGTGACCATTCCGCCACGCGGGCCGTTTTTTTATAATATAGAAGTAGCAGACGAACATGTCTATCTGATGGTAAGTGGCTACTGCCGCCCATAGACATAATCAACCCTAGATAAGATTAGTTCCATACTTGACGTCGATCACAGATGCCGATACCGCTGAAGACTTTAGTCCCAGTTTACTGGGATGCCTCGGAAAAGTATGGCCCCTTACACCCCCTTTCACCTTCAAAAATTGTATCCTACCTCTCATATAAGTCAAGAGGGCTAAAATGGAACTTTTAAGTATATTTATATATAGGAGATCTAAATTGATAACCAAAGAACTTGTCATTAACCAGGTATTAAGTGGGTAGTGCCGCGCTCTAAATATCTTTATTAAAAATCCCGAGGTTCACGCTCATTAAAAATAGTATGATAACAGAAAATTCAAATGATACTTACTTCCTCCTTCATGCCGGGACATTTGGTAACGACGGACGAGTGGCATCGCTTATGCACCACACACGTGCACACTGTCAAAACAAAATAAAAATTATAAGCATCTAATATGCAAAAATGTTAATGATTCACAATCCTAAAGATTTTTAATTACACACAGACAAGGGTGTCTTTCCACAAGAGGTATGAGAGATGGCTAAGCTATGGATATGTGTCAACATTGTTTGATTGTCATTGCTTAACTTAGCTCTGGTAGCACGGCTGCGTTTTTTATATGGAGAAATAACAGCTTAGGATCGCGACCGATATAGCTATGGCGTTTTCATAGCACATTTTCTTTGCTTGTTCATCTTACGTGGCTTAGATTCAACCTTATATATAACTCAGCACCTCTCATACCTTTTTTGGAAAGGTACCCTGAGTGCATCTGGTTTTAAGGTGAATAATTGCAACCCTTTTAGCAAGCTTTATTCTGTTCGATACCTGAGACGTGCCTTTGTCATACTCTAGAATGGTGTATAAGGATAAGTAGAGGAAAACAAAGGTTAATGACCTGTGAAATGTTTTTAAACATAAAGCAGCTCACGAGACATTTGATAAAGTTTAACGACTGTTATCCAATGATAACAGCCGCGACGGCTTAATATGCCCTCATTCTATCCAACAAGACTATATTATGACTAGATTTTTTCGGACAAACAGGTAACATTTTAACAATTGGGCCACTTGAAATGCGTGTCGATATTGCCATGTACCTACATCTTTATACCCCAGATGCAACAAGTGATTGCACTTATATAATATATACGATGTATGATGGTAGTATTAAGGAATCATGAAATACATAATTGTAGACAAAAATATATGCTAAACTAACTTTAAGAAATGACGCCATCATAACAAAAACTTTGTTTAATCATTTTTTCCATAGAATAAAAATAAAATACACTGCAGCTGGCAATGTTAAAGAAAACACCAATTAGAGCGAGTGTCGCCATGTCTCAGTCAGTCTTTGTGCACTAAGGAGTGATGTCATCAGGACGCCATAACATTTGTTATTTTTGCCTACAGTTACATAAAAGGAAAAAGACCAAAATCTGTTATTGTGCCTATTGGATCAGGCAAAAAAATCATAGATAAATACGAGTACCATTGTGACTTACCTTGACACTGGTACCCTTGCTTGCCGAGACCCCTGCAAACAAATACACATATGTAGTACCTAATATGGATTCTCTAGCAGTAAAATTTGCATACTTCTGAGATAAACTGTTGATTGAATATTAATTATGTATTACAATACAAATTACATACAAATAAAGGACTGTGTACATAATTCATGACCTGTACACTTGTTATACAGCAAAATAAAGCAGTGTTGAATTAATCTTGAAAATATATGTTTACTTTTATATGTATACCATAATATGACAAATTGGCTGTAACCATTTTTAGGTCAAAATACTAAGCTCATGTCCTTTCCCATAATTGGAGGCTGTGTTGATGTTACATGGCATTTTAATTTCTGCTTATATTAATGACATATGTAATTATTCCGAAAATTGTAGCCGACATTCATAATATGAACATAAATAATATTTGACCAATTATTTTATGTATTGGTTTTAGATAAAGTGCATACTTATAATGTCACATAATAAAATACAAATATTTTAGGTTACATTAAAAGTTTAATTTTAGTGGGTGTAATAACTGAAAAGTAATCAGAATTTTGTTTGCCAGCAAAACATAATTATTTATTAAATAAATCTTAAATGATATTGATAAAATAATATCTTTCATTTTGTAACACCGTTAGAAAATCATGGAAATTATTTTTATTATCTAAGATTTCTTTAATAAACAACTATTTCGCCAGCATACGAAATTTTGAATACTTTTTGATCCTCCTAATATATTTCTTTCTTTCGTTATAATTATCTTGTTTTCTTAGTGCTGTCTGCGTACAACGAAGTGTAGATGTGGGCGGTGCTCACCATATGAACTCCCGGCAGTGGCTGCAGAAGGTGGGCTGGCGGAGGAAGGTGGCCATGAACTTGTGTCCGTTGACCTGGTGCACGCGGCGGCGCAGCGCCCCGCGGCGGCGCGCGAAGCCCGCGCCCTCCTTGAACTCGCGCCCCGCGCCGCCCGCGCGCGCCCGCCCGCCGCCCGCGCTCGCGCCCGACCCGCCGCTCCCTAACCACACGTTATATATACATTTACTCCTTATGGTCACTAAAGTTAAGCATCATACGGAAAGTAGTAGAACCCTCTTTGGTTCGATTCCGACGGCACCACCTCCCCACCTATTTCTGCCTAATAACAGCAGTATTAAGCACTACTGCGTTCTGGTTTGGTCTGGTTCTTGATAAGAGAAACATACCAGCTTAGACACAAGGGGTAGGGGCGCATCTGTGGCCGACCTCAGGTAGGAAACTAATCTTATCTGGGGTTGAATACAGAAGTCCATGGGCGACAGTAGCCACTTACCATCAGGTAGACATGCTTGTTTACTACTATAATATTTTAAAAAACATACAAGATATACAAGTAAGATCCTGTTGGCAAACTCAATCTCCCACATTGTACTGTAATGATTCCCAATTACAAAAACTTGTTCAAAAATTTGACTTCTTTTAAAATCACAAAATTAAAAAATCATGGTGTGACCAGGATCATGGGCTGTCGAGTTGTCTGAGTATCAAGCCCATAAGAGTTTATTATTATGCATTTTACTTTATTTACCTTCACCACATGGACTTGTTGTCTATATGTACAAGTACATATAAACAGATACAAAATCTTTTAAAACATTGTATTACATCATTAATATTATTCATGAAACTGATGACACATTAACTGAAATAATTTAACTGGTATTATCCCAAAATATTTTGAGTGTTATTATTAGAAATATTTTTAAAGCCAATCAGTATTCTATCTTAGCTTAATCATGATTAAATGCCATCTGGTAATGATTTCAACAAACATGTTCACTCACCTTGAGAATTCCATTTCAGATCAATTTTCAGATGCAATTTTCCTTGAGGTTCAAGATCCACCTATAGACAAAGAAAATGAATTAAAATAATCACTATCAGCAGTAAATATTAAAATAAATTGCTCATAAGGTAATAAAATATCACTGATTTCCTCATACCTATCCTTAGTGACTAATCAATTTTCATATTTATTCGTAACACTGTACAATTTACATACCATTGTGGCAATTCATCGATGAGCAAGGAATCCAAAAAAATGCAGTAGGAGATAAGAGCACACAAACTTTGTGCTTGTCTAGAGTTATAAAAACTACATGATCATAGACAAATGGACATAATAATACAAATAGTACCATTAAACATACGGGAATTGATCTCAGAAATTAGTTTTATACCTTAACCACACATTTTTACATTAACATAATGGCCTAAACCCATAGTTCTGTAGTCTATTTACCAATCTTATGAAAGTTCAGCCATGTAACAAATGTTTTTTTTTTTCTTTAATCTGGTATATTTTCAAATTTTTCTCTCATAAGAGTTTGTGAATATATTATAAATTATTAAATATTAAATTAAAGATTAAAGCAGTTTCTGATATTTTAATTGGATTGGCTAAAGGTCCATAAAAGTACATAACACCTCATGTTAATCAATATCCTGTTTTCTAGTTTTATTACATAAACAAAATTTGGTTTCCCTTCTTTGTTCCTTCCTCACATATAAAATCATTAATTTTCAATGAAAAACTA
Organism: Epargyreus clarus; assembly: GCF_041222505.1. Taxonomy (NCBI): domain Eukaryota; kingdom Metazoa; phylum Arthropoda; class Insecta; order Lepidoptera; family Hesperiidae; genus Epargyreus; species Epargyreus clarus. Next base: position 278,014 of record NW_027332214.1, read on the forward strand.
AAAATAACAATATAAATGTAATTGTTCATTGTTTTGACAGAACATAATTCCCATTTTATCTGACCAACTAATTATACATGTAGTTAGAGTAGGGAAAGCCATGAGGATAATGTTTCCATCATTGCCAATACGAATCACGTATTATGACACAAACACATATGTAATTAATATATAATACCCACCTCCTCATCGAGATGTGCATACTGTGGATCTGAACATAGGATCAGCTTCCAACCAGCCATCATATGTGTCGGTTACACATCATTAAAAAAACAAAAAATATTTCACAATTTCCCTACAACTATTTTTATATAGCACTTTGATATGATTAATTTGTTGTATAATTTTGACACAATTTATTCACATTTATCATTGAATCAAACGATTCCTTTATCAAGTACTACTGAATCATCTTCCTCAAACATAATGGCATTCTATAACAGTCAGTCATATCTCAGACTGTTTATCAATTATGAAAACAGATTTATCACACACAACAAACACTGCACTGATTCTAGATAACAACTCCTGGTTGAAATCCACATATCTTATCTCAAGATTAAAGAAGATATATTTTACTGTCAGTTTAACTTAAAAGTGTACGGAGTGAAAACCATTTCATAAAGTGAATTTACTCACCCAAAAATCTGTGGCGTCCTTATCTCTATGTATCAGATCTTCAAAAGGAATTGTGCAGTTTGCAACAAAGTCATCCGGAGGAATGGCAGCATCATGGAAAACGGTGATACCCAAACTAAAAGAAAAGTTTTAGTTTCTTAAAGTAACCAATTTGAAATCATTTTCTATAACAAGTGGTGGTTGTACATACCTAGTGACATTGTGCACCTCATGTATAAAAGTTTCGTTCCACACGGGATCAAAAGTTTTAGGCTTCGTGCTTGAACGGTCTAGATGGTGCTCGTCGGCGTCGATCGAGACGTATGGGTCTATAGGCTGATCGTCTGCAAAAATATCGCGTATTTACAAATAATAGCAACACCCATTTTGGTAAACATGTAATGCGTTTTTTAAGCGTAAATTTATAACATCTCGATGCTTCGTTATTTCAAAAGCTTGTGTAATGATTTATTCTGGGTTTTCCCGGAGTGATTTATGCGTACGGATGAGGCTCACCTGGCTTCCCGAAGGTCATGTTGTGCCTTTTCTGAAAGTCGGTCGGCCTGAGACCCGTCGCCTCACACACTTTCACGCGCACCGTTCCGCTGAACATGGTGCAGCCGACCAACAAGCCCTATCACCAAGACCGCGCCGCCACACGATCACTTCCACACTATAAACTCACATAAAATCATTGAAGGTGCTTCATAATTGAAATAGAAATAGAGACTTGACAGCGACGAGATCGGCCATGGATGGATGTTCTCTATAATCTCTATGGTCAATAATGGATTCCTATTGGATTCCTGAAAAAAGAAAACAAAGGGTTGTTTTTGCTTAAATATTAAGCTGTGTACTTAAACGATACATTAATTCATCAATAAATATATTTTCCACTTAATCCTCTAAAAATGTTGATAATTCTTATTTAAACGCGTAAAAGTTTTTTTTTACAAAATTTAAGAATATAACTTAATCCAATCAACTTTATGTGTAATTTGCTTTTAAAATTTCCCCCTCAATCTCTCAATTCCTCAATGTAGGGTTTTCTAAGTAGTAACACAGATACCGTAGCAAAAAACAAATATATAAATCATATACACCCAGACATACTTTAGCACTCCGGTAAACCCTAGATGAAATTTATAAATAGAATATTATATTGGACGAAAACCCAGAGTTCAGAGTGTTTCGTATATAGTACAGTCACCTTCCTCGTACTTGTTGAGTGTATAGATTTTATTAGTATAAAGTGATAATAAACAAATATTACCGAATGATGAACATACTATATATCATTGTTTCTAATTCTAAATTTAAACATCTACAACGCTGAGAAATAACCGTTGCATGCACAGGCTTTCATTAGTATTGTAAATTTTAATCTCGTTAGATCTAAATCTGATTACAATCATGGAACAACTAAAAATGTAGTTATAATACTCTGCAGTAAAGTAACCTTATGTTAGATACTCACATTCAGTCATGGCGAATTTATCTTGAATTAATAAAATATATTATAATTTTCACCACCATGATTTATCAAAATTATTGCATTATTAAGTATTTATATAGAAAAATATAAATAAATGATTTTACTGCAGATATATTAGTCAGTATTATTGTCACTATATATACATATCTCCCATTTCAGAAAATTGATAAAAAATACGTAATCTGTGATAATAAGTAATACTTGACAAACGTTGACATTGACATTTGTTCAATTTCATTTCATGATTCAATATTTTTGTTTCTCCATCACCGTTTTAAATTTTCTCATAAATAATTATTTTTCCTCAATGAAATAAGAAAGGCATGTGAAAAGGTTAAGTTATAAGAATTTAAGTTTTTCGAAATGGGTTTCCTAACCATCTTGAAGAAACTGCGGCAGAAGGAGAAGGAAATGCGAATACTTATGCTGTATCCTTTTTATTTTCGTGGAAGTTTTACGAAAAGTATACCGATATGAAGTTAGTTTCTATTAATATAACTTATTCTTTATTTATTTTCGCGTCTCCTGAACTAATAAGTTGGGAATTAATTTTTGTTCTACTTAGTTTTAAATGTTGAACCTTATACAGGTGGTATCTTATTAAGTAATTTAAAGTATATTCAACTGTTATTATATACCGTTAAGAGCTTTTAAAACGTATTTAACTCCATTAGGGTTAGGGTTTGTTTTTTAAAAACCATAAAACTTGAGTGTCTTCATTTGTTATATCTAAGCAGATAATAAACTGCTAATTTTTAATAGGGCTTACTGCAAAATTGGATTTTAAAACAAAGATTCAATTCTTATTATCCTTCATAGGGATCCAAAACTGAAATATATTTCTATATGTACAGTTTTAATTTAAATTTGTTTCTTGATCATTATTTACACAGCACAAGAGCTATGGCCTACTTTCACAAAAAAAAAACAATACAGTGTGTAATACCTTTTTAATACAATATCAAAACAGACCATACCCTTACATTTATCTCTCAGAGGACTAGACAATGCTGGCAAGACCACAATATTGAAGAGGTTCAATGGAGAACCTATTGACACAATATCTCCCACACTAGGCTTCAATATCAAAACCTTGGAGCATAGGGGCTACAAACTGAATATATGGGATGTGGGTGGGCAGAGGTCCTTAAGGTAAGGATAACTATCACTAAATAATATATTTTATATCACGGCGTGCGTAAATGGACGTTTTACGCACGCTTCGCGTGCGCAAAACCCCCATTTCCGACCCCGTAATATAAAATTTTATACAACACGCGGACGAAAAATGTTTTTCTGACTCGTGTGATTGCAGTCCTCGCCTGCGGCTCGGCCTGCAAACTCACACTTGTCAGAAAAAAATTTTTCGTCCTCGTATTGTAATGTACTATATGTACTTCTATGATACATGTAAGATGCCTTACAAATTACTTGAAATTGTTATGTTAGCAAATATATAAGAAAACTTGTAACTATTGTGTCGATCTATGTGGGTGCAAATTCTCGATCACTGTGATCCCTTATTTCATTCCCATACTTCTTTGTTGACACATAAGACATATTTGTGAACTAAATAATCATTATTTCCATGCTCATCCAAACTTTTTTAGTACTTCAAACCAATACCAAAAACTACAAGTCTACCTGCCAGTCAGTCAATTTTTCAACTGGTATATGAAATGGTGGATTTTAGGGAGGCAAAGAGGGAGGGGAGGTATGGATGAGGTAGGTAATGGGAGTAGGAATGGTAGAATTCCAATGTATGACATGGTTTTTGAATTGCTGGAGGACGGGGCCTACTCTTGGCAACACCTGTGGGTTTAACATTTTTCCATTATTTGTTACAGATCATATTGGAAGAACTACTTCGAGAGCACAGATGGTGTAGCGTGGGTAGTGGACAGCGCGGACGCGCGGCGACTGGCGGACTGCGCGCACGAGCTGCATTCTCTGCTCAGGGAGGAGAGGCTTGCTGGAGCCACTCTGTTGGTGCTGGCCAATAAGTCTGATCTGCCTGGTGCTCTCAACTTGCAGGAGATTAGAGAGGTTGGTTGATTGAAACAATATGAATATGTTCTGATTAAAGAAAAAATACAATTAGTTCTAAGATTTTGCAATGAAATAGCTCTGGAAGTAGCTTTCGTAGTAATACTATAATTCTTAAAGGAGCTTTCTTAAATGAATTGAATTATATGATAATAATTATGTCTGTAGAATTTGTTTCTTAAAATAGGAATAGAAATTTGTAATTTTAGCCCTAGTTTTCATAGTAGTGCCTTAAAAATTAATTAGGGTTCTTCAAAAATCATTAATTGTAAATTATCTCAAAAATGTGTGTACAATCCAATGCTCCAATGAACTAAAAGTAACATGAAATAATATTTCGTTTTGTTAACACTGATCATACTAACGATAAAACTTCCGTAGCATAAGGAAACGCAAGTAAAATTGGACCTGTTTCTAATGTACTATGTGATCCTATCAGGCACTAGAGCTGGACAGCATCAAGTCGCACCACTGGCGCATCGTGCGCTGCTCGGCCGTCACCGGCGAGAATCTGCTGGACGGTATGGACTGGATGCTAGACGACATCGCTTCACGGATATTTACGCTCGATTGATTACGCCCCTTGTATTTTATGACCAACTTAATGTATTTATTATATTTTTGCTATTTTACAATGTCAAGTGAGGTATGAGTGAGTCATGGGCCATTTTAAGCCCTATATGCAAAAAAAGGCAATAACATAACAATTGTATAATTGCAATTTACTTTATAACTGTGCTTATAATTGTTATAAAGGTATACACTTTATGTGAAAGGTATATAGGGATATTATAAATTGTACACATGCACACATATTGATATTACGTAAATATTGTTGCAAATAGTATTCCTATAGTGTCAACTATTTATTTATTTTAGTACCCTTGTACTTGCTTTTATATTCTGCATAGCATTTACTAATTCAAAATAATATTAATATGTAGGGCCTGAAGACAGCAGGATTAAGAAAACCTGCCTAATTAATTAATACTTTTTATGCAACAAAATTAATTGTATTATTTAACATTCCTGCCAAGATATGTGTTGTCGCAAATTATTTTATATTACACCTTTTTGTACTAGACATTTTTAATAAAATAAAAGCCTTATAAGATTTGATGTTTTATTTCACGATGATTGGGCAAATATATTCCGATGCTCACAAGTTATCTATTTTACTTAATACACTATATAGCGCACACTTCACTACACAGTACGCAGTGGCCAGAAGGATTGGAACTTAAACTTGAGTCTGGTTAAAATATGTAAACTTTGAATTTTCAGTCTATAGCGGACTATATGGTATTGTAACAAAATGTTATAAGGCATTTTATACTTATAAGGCATATTGAGGAAGAATTATTCCAATAACTATGCAATTTAATGTGCAGTGACATACCTAATGTACCTTTAGTTGAAGATATCCATTTCTAGCAAAGTCTCAGTGCATAATCTGCAAGACTTTTTCCCAAAAATGTATATCCTTGTCCATACTCTGCGAGAAAGGACATTATGAGAAAGGGGCAATATAATCTTAGAACCCCAGTTTTGTAAAGAAGAGCAAAGTCTTAGTTCTATTGTATTCTTATCTACCATACTAATGTTTTATAATATTCTATGTTCCCAGCTTGTAAAAATAATACAAAATATATATCATCTAATTGACTCTGTTCAACCTGATTTTTCTTTATAGAATTAATAATATTCCTTAGGCGCACATATTTAAATACTGACTTTTATATATTGAATTAGTTAAATAAGTTGATTTATTCATTTATCCAGGCTCAAATTTAAGTAAACTCCTTGTTGGGTTCTCACTATGGTTAAACAGTTAGGAATGATCTGAAGGTTCCGAGGGCTCAGTGGGTTTGTCTGCATCATTAACACTTGTTTTGCTTCCGCTTGTATCCATGTTTTCCACTTTCTCTACTGTTGCCTCCGGTGCTTCTGGGGTGATGTCCTGTTCTGCTGTTGTATCCATTTTACTTTCATCTGACTCTGTAATAAACAAATAAATTGATATGATTTTTTTTCCAATTTATTAATGCTACATAATGCACTAATTTTCAAAACAACAAGATTCATAATTAATACAATTAACACATCTGCATTATTAAATAATTATCTTATCGCGACACTTTAGTATTCCAATAAATAAAATTTTCCTTATTAATTGTTGCCTAAAATTACTACCTAAAATTGCATTGACTTTGCTGTATACATAAAGGAACCCTTCATCTTCACATACACAGTCATATACTTAAGTTTGTTGTACATTGGTACGCTTTTTCAACTCACTGACCCAACCTAGGATTCCCTGTGTCATGGTTGCCATGGACACACACAGACAAATACACAAACACCCAGACCCAGAGACAGAAACCTAAATTCATCAATTAGATTTCTGTCTGGCTGGGGATCGAACCCGGGACCCTCTGCGCGTCAGATGGGTATGGTGACCGCTCCGCCACGCAGGTCATCACGCGGGTGGTGTTAGTTATTATCATTAATACTTATTCTTTACCTTTCTCTTCTTTAATAGCCTGATTCTCAGCTGCATCATCATGTCTATCATCTCCATCACTGTCATCCTTTTCCAAATCCACGTCCATAGCAAACTTGTCTCGCTTTCGGCCTCTGTCTTCATCCTGGAAAATACACTAAGTTAGTTAGAAACAATCTTGCAAGAAGTTGTACAAATGAAGCTAGTGTATTGTTGTGTTTGAACCATAGACCTGTATTTGTTTTTTTGATAGGTATGTGGTTTGAACAATCAAATTCAATTCTAGTTGGATTTATTAATAATTCATTCTTATAGAAATTCTTTTTGAACATATTATAGGTGTCTTCTTTTTGAAAGGTGTTTCTTTATGAAAAATCAGTGCCACATCTGTGTGCCTAATTTACATTATTAATACTAAAAAAAAAATTACAACACAAATTGACTTACAAAATCAAAAACATTGAAGTATTTCGCATGCCTTGAAATCAGTTCCAACAATGTCTGTGTCGTATTTACTGTAATTTATGTTAATTTGTTGTATTCTAACCTTAATTTCAACATCCTTATGTACTTGTCCTGATTTATCTTCATCTTCATGTGAGTTCTCGGGATCATTTTCCTTAGCACCAGGTCCTCGTGGTCGAAGACACCTCGCCTCTATTCGCTGCAGCTCCTCTTGAAGCTGCTCCCTCTTTCTTACCATGCATTCTGTACAAAACCATCCATTTGGTGTTATTGGTTATAAAATAAATCTTCAATGCTAAAATGTTAGTTAGAAAGAAAATACAGCCAAAAATACAATCTTCTTCTTATTCGAATTTAGTAATAAAAGAAAAATTAGCAATAATTATGAGAAAGGCTTATAAATAAAATTCCTTTATTTATTGATAAGTAGTTGTGCACACTTTATACTTACTGCGATATAAAGGACCGTACTTTGCTGTAATATTGAACAATATGATTTACGTGCATCAAGTACAATATTAAATTTGTTAACATGCATATCAAAACCGAATCATACTTACTCTCATGGTATTTTCTACTAGAGTCCAACCTCTCTTGTGCCTTCTCCGACATTTTCTTTGGCAGCCAGTATATGTGCGGCTTCACTTTGGTGAGGATGAAGTTACCCAGGGTCTTCTGTGACTCTTCCCACTTCTCAAACTCCTGAACCCTGCCCATCTTGGCTTCCAAGGCCTTAATAGTGGACTTTTTGTGTTCCCTCTCAGCAAACAATGTCTTCCGTTCTTTCTGTTCCCTTTCTTTTTCTAACCGTGCTTGTTCTTCTATTTTTCTTTCCACTTGAGCTTTTTTCTCTTCCTAGAAATGAATTATAGGTATAGTTAAAGCAAAAGACTGAATGTTTTAATTGACTTTTTATGATGTGAATGTTATTGTATAATAGGATCTGTAGACATGATGCTATGATGAAAAACATCATAAAAGCATTAAAATTATGTAAGTAAATAGACTACTTTTTCCTACAATGTACAAGTCACAACTTCTAGTAAATTTTACGAGTAAATGAAATCAACCTGGCCACAAATTTTACCTTAGTCTGAAGGGTAATTTCTTCCTGCTTGAATTTCTGTAATGTGCCAAGTAGAGAGCCAAATATTCTCCGGTTGCGTTTTCTAGCTTGTTCGTCATCGCCCTGGGCGCGGAGCACAGCCGCCCGTGTCGGCAGCTCCCGGCACACGGCTGACGGCACTCGCGCCTTTTTTGTACCCGGCCCATCATCTTCACCATCACTGTCATTTACTCTTGCTGAGAGCCTGAACAATAATTAATATACAATTTAGAGTTGTTTTCACTCAATAAACAGGACACAAACGATGGAGTAGGAAGGTCCTCAAATGGAGATCATGTCTCGGCAAAGGAGTACAAAACAACCTTGGTCAGGCGGACTGATGATCTGAAGCGGACTGGAGTCAGCCAAAAATCAGTCTGAATGGCGCAGATTAGGGGAGGCCTATATCGAGCAGTGGATACTTAGAGGCTGATGGATGGATGGATTGATCAACCAATATACAATACTATAAACAAAAATAAAAATAGTGCTAGAAAGTAGAATCCAATGCAATAATGCCAGAATGGTTATTTGTACACATAATTAAAGTATGAGTTAATAAGTTTGTTATATCGGAAGTTGTTCCGCCATTTGTTATCAATATTCATACTGTGATTACAATAAATATAGATTAACATTGTGATAGCTGTAACAATAATCGATTAATTTCTATGCCAATTATAACATAACAAAAATGTGCAATGTTCAGCATTTTAGACATCCACCTCTAATGCATAAATAACTGTGTATATATAAAAGTTTATAGTAGTTTTGTATGTAAACTTTATAAAAAAAGGGATACATGAGACATAAATACTAAAACCGATCGGCTGACCGGAACGAATGTCATTAAATAACATTAATTAAAAGTACATAAAGTAATCAAGTACCTAGCTCCGATCTTAGAGATAATGAAATGATGTCATTAGTAGCAGAATTCATGGTGCACCGAGATGGTGTATAATGTATTAGCCTATGTATTGTTATTTTAAATTAAACTCACCTACTAAATACAGTTTTAGTCTCGTGTTTACGTTTGTTGAATAAATCATCATTTTTGTAGTTATTGCCCGCGTCGGGGTATGAATTCCGGCCTTGGCGAGACCCTCCTCTTGCATAGTCTCCCGAAGGGTTAAACCTATAAATTACCGATATGTATTACACAAAAATACTAATCATAATCATAAAATGAATGACAAGCCAACACTAACCTATCGTTAGAAAAACGTCCTGTTGTTTGTACTATCTTTTTAATGTTTTCATCTATTTTAAACAAACTACTCCTTTCATTTTCTAACTGGGCTCGTAACGCACTAAAAGATACAGCTATTTCCGTGCCCATAATATGAGGAATAACTATAATATGAATAAATGAACATTAGCACTTCACAAATTCAATCTGAATTTCTGAAATTTACATTCATACAGACAAGCAAAAGCAAGACAGTGCATAATGAAAGTATTGCCATATACATACACCTTATTTAATAATATTTATATAAGTAAAAATATAATTTTGAAATATAAAAAATATCAGCAGATTATTTTTTTTGCTTTTAAATAGATAAATGTCCTAAAAATAATTAAAACAAAAAATAACATTGTAGTAACGTGTCTACTACTAGATACTAGATGGCGCTAGTAATGTAATAATTTAACTTTATCATTAGCTAATGCCACTTTACACTATTTTGCTATTGAATACTAGATGGCGTTATTCTCATCATCAGACAGACACATTAAGGAAAAATCCTTGGCGATGTCCAGGCTAACTGCCAACGCCTCAACTTTGCTCTCAATGGCTTGCACCCATCTGTGTGTAAGGGACACTAGAAGATCACCAACTGAACGGCCTTTGCGAAAACCATATTGGTGATCGCTGATCAGCTGGTGGTCATCGAGGTAACTTAGGAGCTGTGCATTTGTCACACGCTCCATTAGCTTTGAGAGCAGGGAAACCTCCCTATATTATTGCTATAGGTCTGTTGTTGGCCGGGTCACTGCGATCGATCGGATGAACAAAAGCAACCTTCCACGAAGACGGTACTAGTCCTGTGGTGTAAGAGAGCGAGAAGAAGCGCGTTAAGATGGGAGTCAACTCGGGAGCACACGTCCAAAATGAAATGTTTATTTGAAAAAGTAATTTTATATGTCATATAGGTATTGGTAGATGCATATAAATTAGTAGGGACAGCATTGTGTTTATAAATCTGGTTTCCCATTCTAAATTTCCAGGATTGCAATCCCAAGTACAGACCTACCTACGCATTGCACCGTGCATTGCACACAACAGATACACGGTACAGTCATATTAAATAACTATGGTACTGCCTGTCTGCTTGAAGTAACGATGTCTAAGGCGTATAATCTTTTTTTAATCTACTTCCTAGTTTTGTTATGCATCTTGCCTACTTTTTAAAAGGTTGATGGATCTTATAGGTGCCAATAAATCATCTGGCGAGCGTCCGTGGGACAGTTTAATTTCACGCGAGCCCGACCGCGCCGCTGTTGCCAAACCGCCTTGATTCAATCAATGTATGACAGGGTACTGACAGCCTATGATTATGTTGTATGGCATGAGGAAGTAACGTGTGCCGAAAAAATACTAAATTTGAAAATGCCTATAAAGAGTTATTTATACTTAACATTTTTTTTTATAATATAGGAGTAGCAGACGAGCATGCAGTCACCTGATGGTAAGTGGCTACTGCCACCCATGGACATCTGTAATCAACCCCAGACAGGACTAGGTACTCCTACCCGAGGTCGGCCACAGATGCGCCGCTACCCCTGAGGACTAAGCTGGAACGCCTCGGAAAAGTCTGTCTCCCTTACCACACCCTTCAAACCGGAATACAGCAGCGCCTAACACTGCTGTTATTAGATAGAAATAGGTAGCTGGTGGTGCCGCCGGAGTGGAACCGCAAAGGGTTCTACCACCTTCATAACAATTATAATGGACTAATCCCCATACCTACCCACCACATTACTAATACCTACTGAAGCATTCTTTATAAGTACCTACTCACATCTGTCCTAAGAATTAAGCAATAGGTACGACAAACATATTTATATTACCATTACCTATCTATTTTTATACCTAGGTATTCTGAGGTATCATTGTCTTCATACAATGACAGAAATTTAACATTCGAGCTAGGAACCACAAAATAAAAACTTGTTTTTATTATACAAAGTTCTTACACAAAAAAAATAACAAAAAAATACAACCGACTTCTATGTCACTACAAAGTAAAAAATAATTAAAATAAATGTTAGTTTAGTACATATTTCTGAAGTCGGCGATCTATTTATTTCGTTGGATAGTCGGCGCTCATATTAAACACGCTGTTTACGTCGTTATCCAACGAACAACTAAACGAACAAAGACAACATTTTACGAAAACTATTTTTATATTGTCTTATATGTTCCAACCTAACCTAACTAAATAGTCAATGATAAACTGGATTTGTAATTTCATTAGAACCTACACCAAATATCTTCAAACACAAATCAATTATTTCCATCGGTTGAGGAATTACATATTTTGTCTCCGAGCCACATTTCCAGACCCTTAAATAGTCAATGATGAACTGGCTTTGTAACTTCATTAGAACCTACACCAAATATCTTCAAACACAACTCAATTATTCCCATCGGTTGAGGAGTTACATATTTTGTCTCCGAGCCACATTATCAGACTCTTAAATAGTCAATGATAAACTGGTTTTGCAATTTCATTAGAACCTACACCAAATATCTTCAAACAAAACTCAATTATACCCATCGGTTGAGGAGTTACATATTTTGTCTCTAGAACCCACTCTGATCCTTATCATATTTAAATGGGACCAACTTGTAGCAATTGTACACACACGAAATTAAAGGCATTAAAATAGGTTCATAAACGGCGAAGTCATGGCTGTTATATTTACATGGGTGGAGGAGTTCCCCTCATTTTCTCCAGAACCCATCGACGGATCCTAACCATATTTAAATGGGACCAACTTCCAGCTCGTTTCTATACAATAAAAAAAGAATGATTAAAATCGGTCCAATAACGGCGGAGTAATTCGTGTACATACATAAAAAAAGGATACCGGCCGAATTGATAACCACCTCCTTTTTGAAGTCGGTTAATAAAAACAAGTTTTTATGCTCTGCAGTCTGAAGTCTACTGATGGTGTCCAGACCACATTTTCTACATGTAGGTACAGGTTACTTCAGTCATTTTTGATCACTGGTGTATTTCTACCCGTTAAGAGTAAATCAAAATGATTTAAAACTAGAACAGTTTAGCGCAAATACCGCTGCTATTGAGCCCAAATAGGTCAAATAGGACCGAACAATTACTAAATTTGGCGCCACTAAAAGAACGATAATAATCTTGAAAGTATTAATAACTACGTATTAAATGTTTGTGGCAAGATGAAATATCCGAAGAGTGCGGAATGTGGAAGGAACTCCGCGTGTCCCCGCAGCGTCAGCCCGTCCTGGCGGCGCGCACGACAGCGTGACCGCGCCGTCAAACAGAAAAATGCGTGATGAATACAAACAGCGGTACAGACGACTAAATATGTGCTTAGACTATTTTATAACATTGAAGTGCTACTCGAGTAAGTAGTTCAACGGATTTTTGACCTATCATTTGCTAAAATTTGTGGTCTACCTAAGATCGGCCACTGATACTGATGTTACCCCTTAGGACTAAGTTGGAATATCTCATGTAACATGAACATCACATATTCAAGACGTTATTTGTACAGCAATTTATTGATCATTATTTGATAGATATTATAGTTTTGCGCATAGCATATAATGTTTACGAAAAACGATGATGTTTTGCTTGCAGTATTAACAGTAATAAATGCAGACAACAAAATAAACGTTTTACACTTCGCAATCGTACATATAAATTAAGTTTATAGTTTTACACGCCACATAAAACAAAAATCCATTAAACCAATGTTAGTCGTATGAGTGTAATAAATAACGCTATTATTTAGACACTGTTAATTTTACACTTATGTATTTTTTGTATCTAATTTGGTAAGCGTTGTGTGCGCGAGTGTCCGCCGGCCATTTTTCATAGCATGCGTGAACGCTCGGCCGCCGCTCAGATTTAGCCGGAGACAGCATTTCAGCTAATTGCTTTTTTCAGCCCCTCGTACCTCGTATTCCTCGGAATAAGGATGCACGGCTGATCGGGTTTACGTCCCACGGAAAGTTCTTGGAGTAATAGCTTAATCGGATTGTTATACGTGAACAAAGATTTGATGTTTTATAGTTGAATGCCTATAAAAGATTATTTTGTGTACACTTGTGTACGAGAACTAAAAAAATATATTTCACATGCACAAAATACTCACGTCATCCATATTAACTATCCATATTTTGTCGACCATAAAATACTTATTACACAAATTACAAAATAATCAATTACACGTATTTATCATTGTACTTATAAACTTACCTTAGATAGATTTAGTCAACTCTTAATCTTCCTAGATTTACCTTAGGGTATTTTAATAACAGAGAAACTACCTGCATTTGTTTTCTTTTAGTCCAATTTTACTTCAGTCCGTGAAAATGTTGAATATAACTTTTACTAACGCAACTATTCACGTGTCCATAACAACTTATGTCCCTTGTCATTTAGACACGGTATTCATAATTCTGCTTTGATTTGTCGCTCGTCTGAACAGTGAACGTTACAACTTACACGTGACAATTAATCAATCCGTCGTGACGATCAAAGCACGGCCACGCCACCGCCATTTACAGGCGTTCTCCGCCAAACGGCCTGTTTTGTTCTGTTTGCGTGTCACTTGCGATGGATCTGGCGGAACCGCGTCCCGAACAAGCGTTGCTAATAAAACGTTTAGTCTGATTAATGAACAAGAAAGTAAACAATGTACATAATTGACTACATGTGTAATACTAATAAATGAGTAAGTTACTTATCGTTACTTCACCGAGAGTATGTACACTTGAACAGATTTATGTATGAAACGGATGCATTTTTACCAGACTACGCCAAAGTCAGATGGAGAGCTATTTTCATTAAATTATTATTTTTATGCATTAAATAAAATAATCATAAAAAATTGGTATTTATATCAAAGTAATCTGGTCCAAAATGTCATGCATGTAATTCAAATAACTTTTATACAGTTTATACATTTTATACAGTTTACATATTTTATGACTAGTGTTTTTACAGTACCTAGGTACATACAATCACATAATAAAAGAAGATGTCCACAACTCCACACGTAACAATGAATCAATCCGTGTCGCGAACTCGCGACGATCAAAGCCGGAACCCACCGCCATCTCCAGCTCTCCGCCAACTGTCACGCCATTCTGTTTGTACGACGGATGGCGGAACCGCGCCGCACAAGCCCAGCTAATAAAACGTTTAGCCTGATTAACGACCAGCCCCGTCCACCATAAATATCTGAAGGACATTCGTTATTGTTTAACGGCCTTTATAAATAAATAATTAAAGTATCCAATGTTTTGCCTATTTGCGGATAGAATCATCGCACCTATTTCTGCATAATAAGTTAATAACAGTAGGTACTGCTAAATATAGCTACGTTCTGGTTTGAAGGGAAATGTGGTCTCAAGGTGTAGGTACATAAAATATAGGAAGGTATTATTTATACAAGATTTTCCGACATTTTTAAAAGCAGCAACACTTGTATGGCCAACTACTATATGTAGTGCACTTAGATACCATTAGACGAATTACCTACTTACATGATCGTTCGCTACTTACTTATATTTTATGTTACGAGTAAGTAATGATTCTACAATTCAATCAGGTAATGAAGTTTCATTCAACTGTTACGATATAACCGTCTTCACGGTTTGTTTCTTAATATTTTTATAGCCGACTGGGAAAATTTCAACAGTGTTTCAGTGGGAAAGCGCGCGGAACTAAGTGATGCGATTTAAAACACGCGTGTTAATATATTGTGACCGTCGCAACGAAATGCGACCGCTACGGCTACAAGATATCACAAAATTGTCAAATAGTCGAGTGTATCGAAATCGAAGTATGAGTGTTATTACATTTGATGACGTTTTGTAAATCACTAACAGTTTCCTCTTAAACAATTTTTAAAATTACCTTTCTAATCTTAATACAATTTTTTATTCATGTTATACGAGAGACAAATACAACGTATTTTATTTTTAGATACGTAGGTACTAAGTAGGTATATAAAGCCTTGATATAATGAAGGTAGCCTAATAAACACTGTTATTTCAAGTTTTATTTGTCATTGAGTGAATCAGTTTCTACGGTCTAATTTGGAAAACCACTGAACGAATTTGGTCCGAACTTTCGAATACAATGTTAATAAACCACAAACTATAAATTATATAATTTTAAAATGTAAGTATTATGTAGAAAAATAATATCTCAATTTACTTTCTGTGTTCTGTAGACAACTTGAATTTATACCTGATGAAGTTAATGGTGGGTACTGAATAGCAACACGGTACATATGTCGCAACGAGGTGTGTCGCACGCGGCGGCGCGGCTCGCTGCAGCTCACTCCAGCTCATCGCGGCTCACTGCGGCTCAATGCGGCTCAGTGCGGCTCAACGCTCTACTGAGCACTGTGTAAGCATTGCTTCGAGGTGGGCAATTGAACGTAGCATTGTTTTTTCATTTCAAACTTCAAGTGTTCAACGTATTATATAGTTGTACTGAAATTGTATTATTTTATTTTATTGTAAATATTTCATTACTTCGTGATTCCTTTTTAAGCTTGATCGCTCCTTTACTCATACTCGTAGGAATTTAATCAAATAGGTATATGCACTGAAAGTCATGTCATCATCGTTTTTACCAACCTAAAAATAATATCGTAATGTAAGAGTTATTAGAATGAGATAGTTTTATTTTATTTTATTTTTTTATAAGTCCATCAATTTAATGAAATGCGGTTCGCTTCGCAAAATTTTGAGAAAAATTTGAAGAGCTGACAAAGTTTTTTCACTTAACCTTATTTTTAAGCATGCCTATAGCTCTCAAAATCGGGGGCCTAGATTTCTACCTTGAACATTAGGAGTTGTATCGTGAAATTGAAACCAATAAGCTATGACTGCTCTCATATGACATATGAGTAGGAATATTTTATATGATGTAATGAGCCAGGCACGCCAGAGGTACATGAGCCGCGACAAGGTGCGCGGCGGCTCACCGCGGCCCATTGCGCCACTGAGCGCCGAGCAATCTCGACGAGGTATGTTGCTTTGCTAAATTAAACGTGCTGTTCAATCATTTCATCTCTACACTTGCCAATAAAAATACAGCAGGTAAATAGATACGTACTGCACGCTTAATTAATAACGAAATTTATATGAATATGATCCGGTCAAGATAAATATTTGATTTTTTTATACATTTCTAAAGTTTTTGCTGCAAATCTGATGGTAAATAATAAAATAACCGTATGTTAAAATTATTACAAGTCGAAATTTTCATTTGTTCTTATGATTTTATGTAACTTTCATGTTTTGTTGAAGACATGGACAAGAAAATAAAACGTTTTGCAGTTATTTCAAGCATTAATTCAAACCAAACATAAACTTAGTAATTAAAACAAATTATCGAATCCGTCGCTGCGTATCGGAACAACAAGATGCACAAAAATATTCGTGAATGTGCTGAAAATTGTGTTTGAGCGTTCCAAGTACGGGGCGCCGACATGAAAGCGGCTTCCACGAACGCCGCCGCGCACCACTGGCGCGCGACCGCTGGTCTGCGCCTAGCTTTATTCATAGATGATAAATATTACTATTTTAGATCTAATGTTCCGTTCTATATTTATAACTCTTTTTGTGATTTCAACCGTTTTATCCGCGTTTTAATTTGATATTATTATTATATATATATAATCCTGTAAGGAATGGCATGCGTTCTCCATGTTGCCGTCTAGGAGCGACTTTGTTGTCTATGGCGGGTTTTCTCCTCTCCCCCCCGAGGCAAAGGGAAAAATATGAGATGCCATAGATTCAAGATGGCGGCCGATTTAAAATTTTTAACTTTTTTATTTATTGACTTTATGCTGATGTTTGTTTCTTTTTCGAATAATATTCGGGTGGGTATTACGATGAAATTGGAAAAAAATGAAAACCCAAGATGGCCGCCGAGATATTTGAGTTTGAAATTTTTCAATTTTCGAGGTGTTTTTGGGAGGTCGTATCTCTTGGGATTTTTAATATTTTGTTGCCATTTTTTAAAATTTTCTCGAATATATTCTCAATTTTGCCAAATTGGATTTATTTTTTTTTTCAACAAGATGGCGGGTCGTCTGTTAGGCGATTTGTAAAATGTACGAAAAAACGGATTTTTTGAAGTGAAATATTTGGAGGTTGGCAATGTTTTAGCGATTTGGTTTGTTCGGGGCGGTCGTGGGGCTCGGTCCGAAGTGTTGCCAGGTTTGAGTTTTTTTCTCCCCACTCTAACAATTTTTCAAACTTTTCATTCAAAAATATGAAAAGTAGAAGGAGAAATATTTTTGATGAACATTTTTCACAAGAATATTTTTTTTGGCTGTCGTAATGACATTTGACCATTTTCGTCGATGTCGACTGGCAACACTGGCCGCAGGATTTTTTTTTCAGTTTTACGAAAAATCGACTTCATCGACCTGAAGGAGTGGTGGGGAGAGGGTTTGATGTATAAGTGGAATTTTTTATTTGCCTCCATGTCTATGGGAAAAATCTGAAACTTTCAAAATTCAAGATGGCGGCCGAGCTGGATTAGGCAACTTTTTTTTTTATTTTGCACCTATCCAAGATCGGTATCGTTTCCGGCTAATTTGAGGGCGACTGATACGATGAAATTAGAAAAAGTTGAAAAAACAAGATGGCCGCCGAGATATTTGAGTTTGAAATTTTTCATTTTTCGAGGTATGTTTGCGGGGTGGCACTGATGTTTTTTTTTTAATATTTTTTTGATTTTTTTCGTTTTTTTCCCCGGACATACGCTCAATTTTACCAAATCGGATTTATTTATTTTTTTAACCAGATGGCGGATCGTTCGTCAGGCAATTTGTAAAATGTATGAAAAATCGCATTTTTTGAATTGAAATATTTTGAGGTTGGCAACATTTCAGCGAATCGCCTTGTATGGGGCGGTTGTGGAGCGTGACTTGAAGTGTTGCCAGGTTTAGGTTTTTTTTTCTTCGTTCATACTTTTTTTGGAACTTTCCATTCAAAAATGTTAAAAGTAGAAGGAGAAACATTTTTAATGAAAATATTTTACATGGGTATTTTTCAGGGGAGTCGTAATGACATTTGACCATTTTCATCCAAATTAATTGGCAACACTGGGAGCTAGATTTTTTTTTTCACTTTTTTGACATTTCGAGTAGCCCAGCCTAAACTATTGGTGGGGGGTAGTAATAATGTATGAGATATTTTTTCGGTATATTATGGTGGTTATAGGAAAAATGGGAAACATACAAAATTCAAGATGGCGGCCCTCCTGCGATTTTCAACTTTTTTTTTATTCTGCGCGCCTACCTGAGATTGGTATCATTTTCGGCTAATTATGGGACGAATGTTACGATAAAATTAGAAAAAAATGGAAAAACAAGATGGCCGCCGAGATATTTGAGTTTGAAATCTTTCATTTTTCGAGTTGTGTTGGCGGGGTTGTAGCGCGGTGGTTTTGTTGATATTTTTTCGATATTTTTATTTTATTCGCCGGTGTGTATCCTCAATTTTATCATATGGCAACATTATTTTTTTTAAACCAGATGGCGCACCTTGTGTCTGCCATTTTGTAAAATGTACGAAAAAATGCATTTTTCGAAGTGAAATATTTTGAGGTTGGCAACATTTGAGCGAGTCGCTTTGTATCGGGCGGTCATGGAGCTCGACTCGAAGTGTTGCCAGGTAAAGTTTTTTTTTTCATCGTTCATACATTTTTTGGAACTTTTCATTCAAAAATGTAAAAAGTAGAAGGAGAAATATTTTTAATGAATTTTTTTCACAGGACTATTTTTTTTGGGTGCCGTAATGACATTTGATCATTTTCATCTTAATCAACTGGCAACACTGGGATACAGAATTTTTTTTCATGATTTTCACTTTTTGAGTACTTGGGCGGAAACCGTAGACAGAGCATATAAGTTATGTATGGGAGATATTTTTTATTTCAAATGGACCCTATGTAAAAAATCGAAAATCCAATGTTGCCATATACAAAAAAAATGTTTTCATACAAATGCATTTCCTACAGGATTATCGAAGATTTCAGGCTGTTGCCACCATTTGACGTCATTTATTTGTACGAGACGCTTAATGGCACTTATAGACTGTACCAATG
Organism: Epargyreus clarus; assembly: GCF_041222505.1. Taxonomy (NCBI): domain Eukaryota; kingdom Metazoa; phylum Arthropoda; class Insecta; order Lepidoptera; family Hesperiidae; genus Epargyreus; species Epargyreus clarus. The sequence continues at coordinate 297,603 of NW_027332214.1, forward strand.
TGTAAAAAAATATTTCAGTGTTGCCATACAAAAAATAAAAATTTTCATACATGTGCATTTTTGTATGTCACATTTCAAGCTGTTGTAAATTTTTGACAACGTTATAATGTATGACGCGTTTATATGTACTAATAGACTGCACATTTTGGTAAAAAAATATTTTAGTGTTGCCATCCAAAACGTATTAATTTTCATACATATGTATTTTTGTACGTAATATTTCAAGCTGTTGTCTTGTATTGGTAACATTAGAATGTATGAGGCGTTTGTACGTACTAATATTGTGCACATTTTGATTAAAAAATATTTTAGTGTTGCCATCCAAAAAATAATAATTTTCATACATTTGTATTTTAGTACGTGGTGTTTCGGGCTGTTGTCTCCCTTTAAAGACCCCCACCACCATGCCCAGCATCACTTTACGTCAGTTTTCTGTATGAGGCGTTTACCTGTACTTATAGACTGTATAAATTGGTGGAAAAATATTTCAGTGTTGCCATATAAAAAATAATAATTTTCATACAAGTGCATTTTTGTGTGTCATATTTCAAGCTGTTGTTTCCTTTTGATGTCATTTCAATGTATGAGGCGTTTGTAGGTACTAATATTCTACATATTTTGATAAAAAAATATTTTAGGGTTGCCATACAAAAAATTATAATTTTTTTACATATGTATTTTTGTATGTGGTGTTTCGGACTGTTGTCTCCCTTTAAAGGCCACCACCACCATGCCCAGCATCACTAAATGTCAGTTTTCTGTATGAGGGGTTTCATGGTACTTATAGACTGTATAAATTGGTGAGAAAATATTTCAGTGTTGCCATATAAAAAATAATAATTTTCATACAAGTGCATTTTTGTATGCCATATTTCAAGCTGTTGTTTCCTTCTGAGGTCATTCCAATATATGAAGCATTTGTTGATATTAACAGTTAAGACATTTGGGTAAAAAAATATTTCAGTGTTCCCATACAAAAAATAATAATTTTCATACATATGCATTTTTGTATGTAATATTTCAAGCTTTTGTGTATTTTTGACAACCTTATAATGTATGACGCGATTGTAGGTACTAATAGACTTCACATTTAGGTAACAAGATATTTAAGTGTTGCCATACAAAAAATAATAATCTTCATACGTATGTACTTTTGTATGTAATATTTGAAGCTGTTGTCTTGTATTGATGCCATTAAAATGTATCAGGCATTGGTAGATACTAATAATCTGCACATTTTGGTAAAAAAATATTTTAGTGTTGCCATACAAAAAATAATAATTCATACATTTGTATTTTTGTATGTGGTGTTTCGGGCTGTTGTCTCCCTTTAAAGACCACCACCACCATGCCCAGCATCACTAAATGTCAGTTTTCTGTATGAGGGGTTTAATGGTACTGAAAATATTTCAGTGTTGCCATATAAAAAAAAATAATTTTCATACAAGTGCATTTTTGTATGCCATATTTCAAGCTGTTGTTTCCTTCTGAGGTCATTCCAATGTATGAGGCGTTTGTAGATACTAACAGTTTTAACCTTTTGGGTAAAAGAACATTTCAGTGTTCCCATACAAAAAATAATAATTTTCATACATATGCATTTTTGTATGTAATATTTCAAGCTGTTGTATATTTTTGACTGCCTTATAATGTATGACGTGATTGTAGGTACTAATAGACTTCACATTTTCTTGAAAAAATATTTTATTATTGCCATACAAAAAATAATAATTTTCATACATTTGTATTTTTGGATGTAAACTTTGAGGCTGTTGTTTCCCTTTAATGACCGACACCATTTGACGTATTTTTTCTGTATGAGGTGTTTAGTGGTACATATATACTGTACAAATTTGTGGAAAAATATTTCAGTGTTGTCATACAAAAAAAAATACATGTGCATTTTTGTATGTAATATTTCAAGCTGCTGTCTCCTTCTGACGTCATTCTAATTAATGAGGTGTTTGTCGATTTTAACAGTTTGAATATTATGGTGAAAAATTATATCAGTGTTGTCATACAAAAGTTCATATGCATGTATTTTTGTATGTAATATTTCAAACTTGTATTCTTTTGATATCATTACAAAGTATGAGGTATTTGTGGGTATTTATAGTCCGATAAAAAACATTTTGTTAAAAAAATATATCAAAATTGTCATACAAAAATTTTTTTTCATACATATGCATTTTTGTATGCAATGTTTCAGGCTGTTCTCTCACTTTAATGACCACCACCACGATGACCGTCACCATTTTACATTTTTTCTTAGTATTTATTGTAAGGTCACATTTATTATTATACCTTACTGCGTTACTTCAACATTATAAAAATAAATTAAATTAAAATTAGTTTAAAACCTTTCACTCGAAAAATAATGCTGGCCACATATTTAATTGGCTGTAACGCTGTACTCGTGATTTAAAAAAAAACAAAAGGGTATTATGGCGGCAAACGGCAGATGTCAAGGACGATGTTTGTTGAGGTCTTGGAATTAAATAAAAATAACTACCTAGCTTGATTCAAGCCTTTCATTAGATAGCCAGTGGGATCGCCTGCGTAAAACTGCGTAAGTTAATTTATTGGATATATTTAAATACAACAAATTGAGAATCGATACAAATGTTGGTTGGTACAGATTGTCTTAAGTTTGCTATCTGAGTTTATTAAATAGGCATGTAGTAGCCTAGCCGGCCGTTTTACAGGAATTTGATTGGGTCAAATATTTATGTTTTCATTTTACCTCATTTTGATATAAATCATAAGAACACTATATTAGAAGTTCTTACTTACACAGTCGAGATATAAAATGGCAGTACCGTTGTTATGAGCAAATGTTATATTTGTTTAGAAGAACTTTAATGTTATAAGGCAACTTTTGCAGGCTTCAAATTATTAATATTTTTAACATTTAACACTTAACGTTTCGGAGTATGTGTTAAATATTTATACGTATATAATATGTTGGATGATACGGGGAGCAAAAACGCACAATTTGATTTATCTAAAAATAGAAACATTTAATGTTATTTTAAATTTACAATATTCAAATGAATTGAAATTTTAGACTAAATGGTTATACACGCAATATACTAACCTAAAAATAGAAAAATCGACAATTAAAGGTTTTTACTTCCAACATTTTTGTAGATCGATACTATTATTAAACTTAATGAATTTATATGATTTACTTATATTTCTTACAACCACAGTTAGCTATTTAAATCACTTTACGAGCAGGCTTTTATTCTACTCCACTCATAACCCTCTTAAATCTCCTGTCAGTGTCGCTACGTCAAACTTTTAAGGCGGCGTACACACGGTATAAATATTAGGCCGCGTACACAGCAGACAGTATACAAAGCTTACATCTCCCCCCCAGAAATGTGCAAATTGACTGAGGTTAATTTGAATAATCAAACTGAGGAATGAGCTTTGTTACATGATAAAGTCCCAAGGACTTTTTACTTTTCCCAGTGTTGATTCTGCATAGCGAATTTGATATCATTTCTTGTATCTCAAAAGGACCAATTCTAATTTCATCCATTTTAGATCTATTCAACTTATTACAGTCCATTATGTAGACCATATCACCTTTTTTAAACTTGTAATCTATTCTATTTTTGTCAAAAATGGCTTTGTTCAATTCATGACATTTTTTTTTGATCGGAGAAATGCTATTTTTCGGTCTTTTTCCAGTTCTCCGGGTTCAATTTGTCTTCTTTTTAGGTTCATTGGTAGTAAATCTGTTGGTTCTCCACTTAACAGGTATAGAGGCGAATAACCTGTCACTGTGTGATTTGTTGAGTTATAGGCTTTTACACAATCCTTTGCCACGGTTGTCCAAGAATTTTTTTTTTCTTGGCTATTCAGGGTACACCTAATCCTATTCACCAGCGTCTGGTTCAACCTTTCATTATGACCATTAGAAAAAGGAGCATCCACAGCCGTAAAGATCAAGTCAACAGAGTGATCCCTTAAATATTTTTTAAATTCCTCTGAATTCAGTGCTGGATATTGATCTGAAAGCATTATCTCCACTTTATTGTCCTTAATCACTTGGTCTATCAATTTTATAAAGTCCTTAGCCAGTTGTGTCTTTGAACATGAAATATAAGCATAACGTGTGAAATGATCCATTAACAAGTGTAGATACCTTTTTGAAGACCTGTTACCACCAAATCCTCCTACTGTATCTATGGACATAATTTGGAAAGGTTTTTCTGCCGGTCCTAATTGTGACATAAGTCCATACTTTCTATTCAATCGTGTTTTATTTTTTATACAAACTTCACATTGATGGCAGATCAACTTTATATTATCCAGTAGGTTTGGTGCTGTGTAGAAAGGTCTTATTTTTGATTCGATCTGATTTATTCCTATATGACAGAAATGCTCATGCACTTTTTTTATTAATGCCTTACTATAGTCTTCAGACAAAACGATTTTTTTTTTCTTGTTGTTCCACTTGTAATAAATATCATTCTCTTTAATATAAATATGCTTATTCTTTAAATTTGAATTTTTTTCCTGGTCATTTAATATTTCCTCAATCTTTATAATATTTATTGTTTTCAAATTATCCTCCTCGTTTTCGTGACTTTCATACACAGGATTTCTGCTTAGACAGCCCGCTTCGGTGTTGTTTTTACCTGGATGGTATTTTATTACAAAGTTGTATTGGGATAGGTAATGAGTCATGTCTCCCAGTTCATCGTCTGTTCTGTTCTTTATGTTTAAATTTTCCAGTGGCTTGTGGTCCGTATAAATTGTGAATGAGTTTCCTATTAGCCAGTGTTGCCAAAATTTCAAACTTTCTTTAATTGCAAGACATTCTAAAAATATAGCTTTCTTCTTTTTTTGGTATTCATTCAATTTCTTTGAAAAGTATGCCACTGGTTTGATTTCTCCACATTTCTGTGTTTGTTTCAATATTGCACCAATGCCTTTTATGCTTGCATCAGTGTAAATAAAAGTTGGCGCGTCTCGGTCAAAAATAGCCAAAATTGGGGCTGAACATAAATTGCTTTTTATTGTTTGGAAAGCTTTTTCACAATCAGCTGACCAAACGTAGTTGATGTTTTTTCTAAGTAAATTGTGTAATGGATCAAGAGTTATTGCAGCATTAGGAATATATTTATTATAAAAATTTACCTTACCCAGAAATTGTCTTATTTGTTTCTTGTTTTGTGGTGCTGGAAATTCTGCTATAGATTTGAGGTTATCTTTCAAAGGTGTGATTATATTACCTTTTATTACATGCCCCAGAAATCTTACTGACTGTGCTGCAAATTTGCATTTTGTTAATTTCAAACGGAATCCTTCTTCAGCTATTGCATTCAGCAGCTTCGATAAATGGTCCATATGTTCATCAAAAGTTTTTGAAAATACCATTATGTCATCTATGTAATTCATTACATAATTAGACAGGTTATGTTTTCTTATTATATTAGTCAGGATCCTTTGAAAAATTGCCGGAGATGTCTTCAAACCGAAAGGCAGGCATGTCCATTGATAATGACCTTCCTGTGTGACAAAGCCTGTCTTCGCTCTGTCACTGATCCTCAATGGTATAGACCAAAAAGCAGAATTAATGTCAAGCGTAGTAAAATACCTACAATTTATTGTTTTTACCATCAGATCTTCTATTAGAGGGAACGGCTGTGGCTGTGGAACAATAATTTTATTAAGGTCTCTGAAGTCAATACACAATCTTGACTTTTTCCCTTCATCCCGTTTAAATGCCAATGTCACTGGTGCTGCGAATGGGCTATATGATTCTTCAATCAATTCATTCTTCAGCAATTGACCAATTTGTTTCTCAATTTCTTCTCTATCACCTAAGGAGCACCTATATGGTCTTTTTGAGCAATATTTGTCCACTTGTAGGTCTATAAATGCTTCATAGTTTTTCACTTGCCCAACATCAAATTTATCTTTCGCAAATATGTGTTTATAATCATCTAATAATGTATAAATTTTTGTTATTTGTTCATCTTCCAAGTACGTAGTATCTATATCAAATTTATTCACATCTATGCCCTCATTGAAATTTATCTCATAATTCAATATTTGTGACTTATACTCTTTGGTTTCAATTTCTGAATAGTTGTATTTCTTGTCTCCTATTGGGCTGATATGTTTTCTTGATCTTGGGTTGGCGTTTTTCTGAAGTTGGATGTTTAAATTCCCGTCATGGGTCAACCCAAACTTCTTTATTGAATCCAGTCCCAAAAGCAATTCATGAGTGAAATTTTTATCATTGCAAATAAATGCATTTATTTCCTCGTCAATACCCAGTATTTTTCCATTTAATTTTACTAAACCTGTTGTTTTTCCCCCACCACCAATTGTGTTGAATTTATTTTCAAAGTAATTTATCTTTGAATTTTTTACTTTTAATAATTTGGAATTTATTAAAGTTATATTTGATCCAGGGTCATAAATACCTGTGCATTTCAGTTTCTCATTCAATATTACTTCAACTTCTATTAGTGGGGGAATATTTAGTTTTTTGTATCCTGAAATTGATCGATCTCTAATGTCAAGTTTTTGCAGTGTTTGACACTGTTATTACTGTTCTTGTCTTCTTTGAACCAGCACAAATCCTCAGAGTGAAATCTGTTTTTCTTTCCAATCTTGTGACATATCTGACATGGTGTTTTTTTTCGCCATTCTAATTCTGATTTAGTAGATATGTTTTTGTCAGTAACTTTTCTTTTTATATTGTTATTTTGATCTTCATGCATTCGTAAGGCACTAAATAAAAGAGTTGGGTTTGTCATTTCCTGTCTATCTAGTTTGCTTCTAACATATGTTGGTAATCCTGTGACAATTAAGTCAGTGAGAGTTCTGTTATCAATATCACTGTTATACTCCAGTAACAGTCTCTGCTTTTTCAATGCATATTCCAGTAGAGAGCCACTTAAATGTTTGTATGTCAATGCATAGATCACCGAGGACCAGCTTTTGTCCGCAAATGTGTTTAGAAAACTTGCTTGCCATATCTCCCACAGTGAGTTAAAGCTGTGTTTAATTAACATAGACTCATACCAGTCGCTTTCTGAGTCATTCAAAAATAATCTCAAAGCACTAATTTTCTCTGTATTACAATTTAAATCAAATCTTTTACACTCACTCTCAAAACACTGCAACCATTGCTTAGCGTTAGTGATCTTGTTGTCAAACTTTTTCAAAACAAATTTTTCAGTTAATCTGCTCAAATTGTTATGTTGTTCTTTGTTAGTATTGCATTTATCACTTAATTTCTCTAAAATTTCCAATAATCTTTCATCTGTAGTAGCGGGTTGGCTTGCAGTTTGAGTCAATTCTTCTAATAAATAATCATTAAACATGATATTTCCAGTATTATCTTTGTATAGTTCTAGCACATCAGTTGGCATAGATATCCACACTTTTCTATAATGACCTCTTCTCTGTAATGTTTTTTTTATTTTTACAAATTCCGGTAGCTTAGTCAATTGAAGGTGATGTTTTGCCGCTTGAAAACATGGCGGAATGAGATATGTTATTCCCTCTTCTGTTGTAATTGACTTTATGGTTATGATGTTATTCTTCGGATCTTCGTCCGCTGCCAGCTCAACCTCAAATTGTAATCTTGCCATGATCTACTATTATCCAATCAAACTCTGACAATTGTCGATTTATAATATGTTGGATGATACGGGGAGCAAAAACGCACAATTTGATTTATCTAAAAATAGAAACATTTAATGTTATTTTAAATTTACAATATTCAAATGAATTGAAATTTTAGACTAAATGGTTATACACGCAATATACTAACCTAAAAATAGAAAAATCGACAATTAAAGGTTTTTACTTCCAACATTTTTGTAGATCGATACTATTATTAAACTTAATGAATTTATATGATTTACTTATATTTCTTACAACCACAGTTAGCTATTTAAATCACTTTACGAGCAGGCTTTTATTCTACTCCACTCATAACCCTCTTAAATCTCCTGTCAGTGTCGCTACGTCAAACTTTTAAGGCGGCGTACACACGGTATAAATATTAGGCCGCGTACACAGCAGACAGTATACAAAGCTTACACGTATATTACGAATAATTATAACAGTCCTATATTAGTACTAGGGCTTATTGTGCTGATAATATTCGAAAGTAATTATTGATTTTTAAAGTTATCGATGTTATATTGTTTAACATTATATTATCCGTATAATAATAATGGGATTAATTTATTGAAATTTTGTTCTATTTGTGTTATTCCTAAGTATCCATTACGTTACTGACAATTGCAAAAGTATGGTTAGAGCTTCTACTTACTTTGGTACATTTTTAAATAGAATTAATTGCAAGTTTTATTTTTGTTTTCATGTTAATATTGGATCAAACAATTGAGAATACCTGTGGTCATTGGAATGTAATAATAATGGACTGGGCATTCAACACTAAAGTATTTAAAGCATTTGTTACCATTTCGGAGGAGAAGAATTATGAGTCATAAGATATGAAAGAAGAAAAGCAAGACAATCTTTTTAGATTATTTGGAGAGAATTTGATGGTTATCGGTTACAAGGTTTATAAGTAGGTATATATTTCGGATATATTTATGAGTCGATTAAAAATTTATATGATTCAATCGTAATTAGCTAAATTGGTATGTTAAGCAAGCAAATAACTGAAAGCAATAACTGGTTTAAATTTTTTTATGACTTGAGTTTTTGAGTATTCTATTTATTTGAGTTAAATTGGTTGTACGAGTATGTGTTAAATTGTTTGTGGCTTAAGTTACATATATGATTTTTACCCGTGATTATTATTTTTGGAGTGTTGCCCTACCATGTACATAGTGGGAAGGGGCGTACGATGTTAGATTCTCTTCTTACGTATTAATTTATAATTATTTATTAAGACACAGAGACAGAGATTTTGTAGATGTGGTATGTACTCAAGTAAAGGATATAAAATATAATAATTGTGAGTTATAAAAGAGGGGTAAAATATAAGTTTTACTAAAGAAGAGCCATAATCTATGAGGTATATTTGGATATTTTCAAAGGATGATAACAGAAGGGATATTTCTGGATAGATTCTGTGCATGTGATATGTATTAAAAGTAATTGTATAAAATGTAATAATCTTGTGAGTTGTAAAAGAGGTATAAAATATGAGAGTTACAAAGGATATAGAGATAACATAAAACGCATTTTTCGAAGTGAAATATTTTGAGGGTGGCAAAACTGAGATCGTAACTTTAAATAATTTTCTCTTAAACGTAATGATTAAACTTTTCTTATTCTTAACGCCTTAACTCAACTCACAAAACCTTTCATCTCATGATTAATTAATTTGTCTCTTTCGATATCACTCTTCTTGTACATCAACATCTTCCTCGTCTGTTTCTTTCTTCTAAACAATTTTTTTTTATTTTAGTATAAGGCTTTATCAGTCCTCCTGATGGTAAGTGGCTACTATCTGGACTGCATATTCGTCTGCTACTCTTATATTATATAAAAATGTACCTATTATACTTCCCTCAAGATACACCTTTTTTGTTGACAAGACCTTCAAAAGGTACCGTGGGAACGACACGAGTTGTCCTCGGCGCTGCGTAGAGGACTTCGGGATTTCCAAAGGAACACAACCGGAGTCCCCTTAGCGCATTGCCCCGTCGGGCTCCGCCCAGGCGAGCATGACGCTTACCACTCTGTCTGGTGTGCGCGACGGTATGCGACCACACTACTGCCGTCCTTCCCGGGGCCGTTACCCGGCCGGTTCGAACTCTCACTTTTGCCACCCGCAACCCCGAAAGCCCCTTTTAGTCGCCGCTTAATACAGGCAGAGGATACCGTTACCCTATTCTGGTCCCGGAACTACAGGGACAGATGGGAGTTAAGTACACCCGCGGCGAACCCTCCTCCGAGCTGTGCGCTCCCTAGCTCGCTCGGCGTCTTTCTTCGTTTACATAACAATGTCGCAGGTGATAATGCTATATCTTGGAACTATCCAATAATGGCGCTGGAGACAGGACAGGTCCGGTCCCGCTTTAGACACGAGGATCCGCCGCTGAGACTCCCACGCTGAGCAGTACTGCAGCGTATGCTATGCGGAATCGTGGTAGTGCCCGCAATGATGGCACTGGGCCGTCATCTCCCTCTATCCTGTTTAGATACTCACCGAAACGGCCATGTCCGGTGAGTATCTGGGTCAACCAGTATGTTGCATGACCTTTCGCAAAGAGCCAAGCCCGAAAGTCCAGTACGATAGCGTTGACCAACCGTTGGCGTATTTTACGTGGTCCCAATTGCCGATCATGCTAGCAACCTCCAGATACACCTATACAGGGTGAATTTTTCAAATAATTATTCGATGTTATGACCGTGACATACGGCTTAGTATGACTAACTAATAGATTGGCAACTAAGTTCCCGCCGTTTTTAGGATTTATATTTTAAATTAAAATAGATAATTTATTAATACGTACATTTTTATTTTTTATTGTTTACAACTTCGTTTCAACGTTACGTATAATTTTATATATGTCTTTGTTAAGTAATCACTAGGATTTTACTTGAAAAAGTCATTCTCCCAAATTGTCAATTTTAGAGTAGAGCAAGTTGAAAATCTATTATAATGGTCCTAATAACCTTAACTAAGTCAAACATAAAAATATAAATTCTAGAAGAACAAAACGTCCGCTTCTGAATGAGTTGAAATATTAGACCAAAAACATTGTTAATACGCGAGATGTTTAAATTAATGAATGGCGGGAACTTAACTGCCAAATTAATATGAAATAAAAGCGTGTTAAAAATATGTATATTCTTAAAATTTACGCTTTTCCTATAGTTTGTCATTTATCATTACTTCCCAGTATTTGATATTCCAGAATTCCCAGAATTGAATTTGACGTGAAGTTCAAAATACAGTCTAGATTCTTACATAACCTGTAAGAATATAGATTCGATGGTCCGATATAATAACGAAAGTCGAATAGGTAAAGTAAATCCTTTAGTTCATATAAGAAAAACAGTGGTTGTGGATATCCAATAACATTAAACCTTTTAATTTTTAAAACAATAATTTTTGAGGTTTTCACCAGACTTATATATTAACATCTGGAACCAGCAGCTGAACGTAAATTCAAAAGCACGAAAACGTTTGAGGAGACAAATAACATTACGTGGCAGTGTTGCAGTGTGCTGCAGTGGCATTACCCATCCATGTACTGACCACAAATTTAACCTACTCAACCCCGTTAATATACAATTATTTTCAACTTACTAAAAGTAAATTATTTGTGCTTGCGTATATATTCAATATCGAACTCCTTAATCCTGATGATACAGGGATACCACCTGTCTATTCAGCCATTTAGTGCTCACTTTTTTACACTTCACAGTATGGGAGTAACACACGAGCATGCAGTCCACCTGATGGTAAGTGACTACTGCCGCCTATGGACGTCCGTAATCAACCTCAGATAGGATTATATATTCCTACCTGGAGTCGGCCACGTGCGCCGCTACCCCTGAGGACTAAGCTGGAACGTCTTGGAAACGTATATCTCCCTTACCTACACCCTTCAAATCAGAACACAGCAGCGCTTAACACTGCTGTTATGAGGCAGAAATAGGTGTGGCGGTGGTGCCGCCGGAGTCTAAGCACAAAAAGTTCTACCACCTTCAATCACTATAAATATATGAATCATGATAAAAAAAATCTTTTACTTTTGCAACATTACTGCAGAAAAATATAGTAGGTATGTAGAATTTGTTAGGTTAGGTTAGGTTAGAACAAAAAAGAAAATATAAAACAAGTAATTTACTACTACTTAACGTACTTTACTACATTAAAAAGGCTATTTTATCCCCGTAGTGCTCATGTAAGCTATATAAAGAACCTATGAGTAAAATTCCAGCACGCTAAAGTTCAGCAGTTTGCCTTTGCGTAGAACACTGGCACAGCAACACTACTCATTTAGTCAGACAGTCATCTCGATGTACGAGTATATATATAAAGTACGTGTAATCTCCTTTTGATTTTGATTATTTTGATACACTACTCGATAGGTTTGGTTAACTTTTTTTTTTAAATTTGTTACTATTTCGGGAAAAAAATCACCATTTATGCTCTATAAAATATATGACTTCAGTAATTCAAAGTTCCAGACATTATTTTACTTCGTTAGGGGTAGAATTTCATTATTTTTATCCAGCAAGCCAGATACAAAATTTCATAGTGTTTGCTTCAAAATTGACGGTTGTTCAAATGAACTTTCAACCCCCATTTTACCCTCTACGGGGTTGATTTTCAGGAAGAGGATAAATAGGTATGTCCATGTTCCTATCCAAGAAGTCAAATACTAAATAATATAGTACCTGCTTGAAATTAAAGGATTTAAAAAAACTGACATCGCCTATTTTACCCTCTTAGGCGTAGAATTTTCAAAAGGCCTTTCTTAGTACTTATTTACGTTACGTAGAGAACCCATAGATTAGTAAAGATTACTCACTCCTAACAAGAAAATGTACCCAGTTTTGAGAATTGAAACAGTTGCGTAAAAAAGTTTTGCCACGTCTCCGTGCTAAAATGTCCCTAAAATATTTGAAATTATTATTATAAATTATTTAATTATCATGAAAATTACGCAGTATTAGTTATTTATTCGTAAATTTTCTCTAAAAATGTTTTTATTTGTCAAGTATTCAAAAAAAGAACTTACTATAATAAGCCATTTGCGGCTTCATTCAATTTCAAGGCGGCGAAGTATCTTTACTAATCTATGAGAGAACCTATGTGCAAAATTTCAGAACCCTATGGTCCGTGGTTTCGACTGTACGTTGATTTCCGAAAAATGAATTAGTCATTTAGTTAGTCAGTCAGTCAGTCACCTTGCTGTTTTATATATATACAAATATGTTTTTATAATCTCCGTTTAATTTCCTTTCATTTGATACCCTGCTGGATAGGTTCGGTTAACTTTATTTTTTAAATGTGTTACTATTTCGCGCCAAAAATCCGCCATATATTTTTTTTTCTAACACCTATCTTAGGACACTCAGGTCATTGAGACGAATATAATGATACCTTAACCCTCAAAATTAATCCAACCGTTTCTTAGATCCGATCAAATAAAGAATGACAAACATACAAGATACGCGCGAAAAACATAACCCTTACTTGGCAGTCGGGTAAAAAAAATAGGAAGAAATTATGCTTTAATGTTGCCATACAAAATATGTAATAATTTTCATAGCAATGAATTTTTGTGTCGAATATATCTGGCTGTTTCTTTTTCATTGAATATCTAATAACATTCACAAATGTAAGTAAATATTGAAATTAAACACAACATTACGTGGTTCCAGATACACCTATATATCAAAGCTCGCAAAAAAATCTCTATACTTTAGTCTAGACGTCCACTAGACAAAGGCGTTCACAACATACGCATTCAACCTTGATTTATAGATGGGTATTAGTCCAGAATACTACAACAGTGGAAGACAGATCGTCTGGCCCTCTTGGAAAGCAGGGCGTCCAGCGGATCCCCAGCCGCGTACCGTTCCGTCGTGTTACTTGACGAGGACGGGCACCTCGAGGATGTCGGTCTAGATCTGTCTGACAACCAGTTCAGATTCCGCAGAGGGAGATCCATCTCAGACGTGGTACTGTAGGTGAAGTCCCTGGCGAAGAATACAGTTACCCGTACATGTTGGCGGTATCACTTGATATGGCGAACATGTTCACCCCGGAGAAGATTGTCGGGGACTACTTATCTAGGCGTATGGTCGAATACCCTTGGGTCCTCTCTTGTAGAATATCGGCTAAAACTGAGTGCTGCGAGAAGCTCCCCTTCCGGGTGTCAGCGTAGTTCGTTACGCAGACGACACCTTGATGACCTGTAGCGGAAACCATGGGGATGCTTTCCTGCGCGTCATCGCCAGCACGGTATTCATAGTGGGCCGCATACGGCGGTTGTGTTTAAAAATCTTGAAAAATCCGAGGCTGTGCTTCATGGTGATCATTGCGATGCTTCATGGCCCTCGAAAGGCGCCGCCCCAGGATGCTCATATCGTCGTCTCCGGAGTTCGTATCGACGAGAGGCCGTTGCGGACGTCGGACCCCGCTTAGAATAGACCCCTCAGCGCCTGAGGTCGGCGGCGACCTTAGGTAGATTTTCTGCCTTATCTCATGTGAGGCAGCCTACGTGTTGGCGGGAAGTTTGCCCTGGGATTTGGAAGCGAAGTCCTTTGCGTCGCTACGTTAGTGGCGCGAAGAAGCACACCGATACTGGCCGCCCGCCCGTGCGACAGGAACTGGAGAGACACAGACCTGAGCTGCGCCAATGGGTTACCGAGACGTGGAACTCAAGGTTGGTGCGTCCTAGCGCCGTCCTGAGGACTATTGAGGCAATAAGTCCGTTATTGAAGAAGTGCTTAGGTAAGCGCGAGGGCGTCCTATCTTTCCGTCGGACACACGTACTTTAGGTATATGGTTGTTTCTGGAATTATCTGTGCCGGATCGGACGGGTGTCGATGGCCAGGTGCCATCACTGTGACAATTGCCTCGAAGACGTGGCCCGGCTAACGTTTTCTCGTGACCCGCCTCTGAACGTCCAGAGGAACGCCGCGGAGTTTTAGTTGGTAAGAGTCTGACGTACCCCTTCTGTTCCCCCGATCTTCTGATCTGATATGCAAGAATTCTCATGAATGCTCTTCTGGACTTCCCCGCGTTAAAAAAATGGGTAGAAACAATAATTTTAAGTATACCTAGCGCTTTTTTCCTTTAATCACGAATTTTTTTACAATTTATTTATATTCTAAACAAAGACTGTAATTATAATATTCAATTTATACCTAAAATACTACTACTGTAACTGAGCAGGGACTAAAATTCTCGGACCGCGACAACGCTGTAACCCGTGCTGTGTTTAAATATTCTGATAATGAAATTAGTGTAATAGGCGCAGTACAATAAAACGAAGGATTTTTACAGGATTATTGCATTTTAAGGTCGAAAAAAAAACATTTCATAGAAATTTTCTACGCTGTAAATGAATTTAAAATGCTCTTAGAGCTACGAGTGTTAGATCATTCAACACAGAAAAAAAATCTGATTCCAAATATGTATATAACGTATTTCCAGATTTTTTGGAGTAACAGCAATAACGCATTCCTGGGTTGATATGAATATTTTATGTAATATTTCAAGTTGTTGTATATTTTTGAACGCCTTATAATGTATGGCGCGTTTGTATGTACTAATAGACTACACATTTTGGTAAAAAAACATTTTAGTGTTGCCATGCAAAAAATAACAAGTTTTATAAATATGTATTTTTGTATGTAATATTTCAAGCTATTGTCTCCTTATTATGTTTTTAAAATGTGTGGCTTATAGACAAAAAAATCAGGACCCAAATTCTTGGTATTTTGTAAATATTAAGTCATATCCTTTACAAACGGCCCCTAAAATTAACAAATTTTCAATAAATATAGAGAAACAAAAATTGTAAAAAATCTTGCACGCAAAACTAAACAAGGCATTTCCCCGCGAGCTGCTTGCAGCTCGCGCACCCACGCGATACCTAGTATGACTATAATTTTGTGAATTCTTATGTATCTCTGTGAACTTTTGTGTGGATGTTGTAGATATTATTTATCTGAAATAAATAAAACTACCTATTTTCATAACACTTTCTAGTTATTATGTTAGGTTTCTAAGTATAAATTTCCTGTGACATATGAACTAAATCTAACATCAGTGTGATATTAGTGTTCTAATGTTAATATAATGTTATAAGTTGTGTCAAAGTTAATAAAATTATAGTTACGTTCACAGATTCATTTGTTTATTTGTCATACTAATAATATATTTTGTTGTTGGGTATTTAAAGTAGGTAGAGTTCTATTGTGGGGAAACTGAATCACATTCTGGCAAAGTATCGTATGCTATTATAAGTTTCCATTGAACTTTTCCATTGATTCTTATTATGTTCATTTAGTGTTATTATGAAAGTAGCTAGCTGCAGCGGCTCCGCTGAAGTTTTCGGTTAAAAATTGAATTATACTTTAAAATTTTGGTATTTGTTTTACATTTCATATTTACTTATAATAGAGTTTATATGTAGATCAGGAGGCAGGTAGGTGCCTATTATTGATATTATTCTAGATTATGTAAATGTAGGTATTTACTAGGTATATTATGCACGGTTTAAGCCATTTTAGGATTATGGCATGTTTGTCCCTGTTGTTCCGGGACCAGAATAGGGCTACGGTATCCCCTGCCTATCGTAAGAGGCGACTAAAAGGGGCGTTCGCCGTATACACCAGACGTTGTGGTGATACAAATTCACCTGGGCGGAGCCCGACGGGGCAGTGCGCTGAGAGGACTCCGGTCTCGTTCGTTTGGAGATCCCGGAGTCCTCTACGCAGCGCCGAGGACGGCCACCGGGGGGGGGGGGGGGGTTTAGTGGGGTAAAAGTCCCACATAGCTCTGTGTCGCTCCCACGGCATCGGGTACCTTTTGAAGGTTTCCCCCTCGCGAAAAAAAAAGGATTATGGCATGTTATATAGCATAATTAATATTATGCTTAAGCAATAAGTTAATTTCGCTGTAGGTATTACGCTTAGCGTACATTTTAAAAGTTGTTAGACATTGTAGAAAATAGAAATTGAGTAGAAAACCAATGTCTCTCTTTCTCTTGTTCAATTTAATACAAACAACATATAAGAGTCTATGCCTGACTTTAATAATCATCTTGTACCCCTATTAACTTCACAACTAACTGTTGTGATATCACTTTATCACATGTATTAGCTATATATAACGCACGTCTGGTTGTCAGTGTGTCGTTTGAAGTGGCGGCCCACAAATCAGACGGCAAGCGACGCAGACAGGCTCTTGGCACGGCGTTACGTACCTGATCACGTAAGTACCCACATCAGCTGTACAATGCATCTAGTTTAATGTAATAAGAAGATTGTTACATTTACAATGAGCAAGATTCTTACCACGCAGAACCAAAGGAGGAAGATTAGGCCCCTAAAATATATAATCTTGAACTATAATCCTTTATGACTTTTTATGGTGCGGCATTTCAGACAAATGGGAAGTTCTATTATCATAGACTCCTGATTATGTCGAAGACTACATACTTTTTTGAAGGCAATGAATTTAGGTCCCCCCAAACCAGAATCCTGATTCCATCACTGATTCCTGCCGTGCCTGGAGAAAAGCTACGGGAAAACCTGGATGATCCTATTGGAGCGACGTGAGGTTATTAAGGCAACGTAAGGTAATATATTAAGTTTATATTACCTCGACTACCAATATATTAGTCATATAAACTTTTTTGACGTTACAGTTTCCAATTTATAATTTCTACTAACTTCTTGCAATACGAACAAAAAGGAATTGTCACACTGTTGAGTGGTCTATTAAGCTAATATTATTGTAGTCTATTAACATACATAGTAGACACTCCGTAGTCGGAAAAAATAAATATAAAAAAGCGTGGGGTGCTCCATTTATCAGTTTTTGAAAAGCACCCCACACTTTTTTCACAATAATACTATTTACTGTTCCTTAATTGATTCCTAGATTGAAAATTATTTTCTACTTTTTACTTGATTTTATCATAAAAGCGTGTTTTATTTGTTTTTTGAACTATATTTATTTTATTAATTTTTAGTATTTGTTGTTATAGTGACCATTATTATGCTTCGTCTGTAAAAAAAATCAAGTGTCTATCTATTACGGTTTAAGAGATAAAGCCCTGTGACTCACGAACAGACAGCGGAGGGTTTCGTTTTAACCTTTGAGTACGGAATCCTAAAATTCATTCTACAAGATGGCATTATAGATATGTACATTTGAGTTATAGGGAAATAACATTATTATTTTTCAAAACTGAAAATCAATCTAGTAACTTTGCGTGAACTTTCTCTAAGGCGCTCAAACAATCTCGCCTCGAAAATCGTTAATCCTGAGGATGTTGATAAGGACAATGGTACATTTTGTCATCGGTTTTTGATATTTTTTTCAAAATTTTGAATTAAACTGAACGTTCAAAGTGGATAGAAATCGGGTTCAAAGATTCAGTTACTCTGTTACGTACATACGTACATACAACCCAAGCTAATAAAAGCGTGTTAATGAAAAGGGTCGCAACAACTATCTGTACGGGCAAATCAAGAATGCAACTAAAAGCTTTTTTTGTAAGTTTAAAATAGCAAACGAGTCCACCTGATGGTAATTGGTAAGTGGTTCTTACCGCCCATGGATAGGTATCTGTAACCATCATCATCATCAACCCATTACTGTCCTACTGCTGGGCACGGGTCTCCTCTTAGAGTGAGAAGGATTAGGCCATAGTCCACCGCGCTGGCCAAGTGCGGATTGGTAGACTTCACATACATTTGAGTTCTATTATAAATCTCTCTGGTATGCAGGTTTCTTCACGATGTTTTCCTTCACCGTTTAAGCAAGTGATAATTGATTTCCAATACGTACATAATTTTGAAAAATCAGAGGTAAGATTTGAACCTTGGACTCCTCGATCGAGAGGCCGAGTTTCTTAACAACTAGGCTATCTCTTCTTTTATCTGTAATCAACTCCATAATATAGAATAGTTGTTTTGCCTGATGTCAATCACGGATGCGCTTCTAAAGACGAAGGTCATTTATTCAGCTTATGCCATGCCTCTTAGACAAATACATTATTAATTGGATACAATTCACTATACAGTCAGCCGGCATCCACATACTTTTACCAAAATGCAAGAATTGCGTCATGGTAGAAATAGGTGTAGTGGTGGTATGTCATCGGTCGAACTATACTAATTTTGTCACCATTAAATGTTTTTTTTTGTGAAATAATTGAGTCTTACATTTGCATATGCGGCTCCATTTCCTTCTAAAAATGTTTACGTCTAAATAGTCAGGTGAAACGTCAGTTCAATGATATTTGACCCGCAGTAGGCTTACACCCAAATGCAAGGCAAACCCGGCGCCGGCTAATAAGTTACATCTGTCGTGTGTTGTGTTGGGTGTTCAATTATCGATTTTTATTCAGTAGTGAAATTCAATAGTGAATGTTTTTTTTTTATAACATAGGAATAGCAGACGAGCATGCAGTCCATCTCATGGTAAGTGACTACTGCCGTCCATGGACATCTGTAATTAATCCCACATAGGATTATATATTCCTACCTGAGGCCGGCTACAGAAGCGCCGCTACTCCTGATGTCTAAGCTGGAACGCCTCGGAAAATTATGTCTCCCTTACCGCCTTCAAATCAGAACCCAGCAGCGTTTAACACTGCTGTTATGAGACGGAAATAGGTGTGGCGGTGGTACCGCCAGAGTCGAACCACAAAGGGTTCTACCATGCGTGTTTTAAACTGGCAGGTATATATTTTTACTATAACCGATATTACATACTTACCTTCAACAATTTTAACGTTTTCATTTGCGCTATGTAACTGAAATTTAAGTATACAAACAGCAAAAGATATATTTCTGAAGTCTGCCAGATCTTTTACAAAACTGTTTAGTACGTCAAAAACCTTCCACCGCTTTGCGGGATGTTTCAATTATCTCGTATAAGCGTCTCTTCCTTGCCACATTTTTTAAAACCAGAAGTAACAGAGCTTACCATTGTTGTTATAACGGTTGTTGTATAACAGAAATAGGAAATAGGCTTAGAAACATAAAAAGTTACAAAAACAAACTATTAGAACAACAACTTATATTAAGGCTGAATTGGGTTAGGCAGCATACGTAGCAAGGGAATCGCACCCAACTTTCACAAACCCATAAATTCCACGTTTAAATAAATCCATTCATCGATACAGACACATCACTAGTGTCAGTTGTGGGAAGCGGCGGCCTCTTTGATATTGATACGGAGTAGGGCTTGTCACTGTTTGTTTGAGGACAGCAAAACGAATCACACTTACAGCACATTTGTATCATGTGTGTGTGCTACTGGAATATACCGAATAGCTTTACTGAGAACATGTGTTTGGCGCCACGACAAAGAAAGATAAAAGTATTGTTTTTGGGAATTAGGATAAGTTTTTGGAATAAGTTTTAAATATATTTCAAAGAAAATGCGTAACAACTATCAATATACCTAAGTAGTCAATTTGAGTCTAAAGTTTGAGTAGGAAAGCAAAGGAAATTATTTATTAAATACAGCAATTGCCCTTTAACAGTGAGTGGTTAGCCATTTTACTAACATTTTCACGAATGTATAACTAAATATAATTTGTATTTATGAGCACATTACATTTTAAATTGAGGATAATTGTTTTAGCAGTTGGTAGTTGTAAGAAGAAGCTGCAGCGGCTTCTCTGTACGCAAGCAAGAACCGAAAACTAATGATTCAATTATCGCTTCGGATAACTCGCATTTCTTAATTAAAGCGGCTAATTAAAGATCGTCGGAGATAGCGTCGGCTCTGCGCTTCCGTTGTTCTTCACCCTTTGTCCTCTGACCAATCCGAACCACACTTTATTTCAGCTTGATAAGCTTTAAAATAAATTGAAGTTAACTCTAAAGCATAATCCAATGCTTAGAGAGTCGATGCAAAATGAATGTTGTCAGCTTAACCAATCTAAATTCAACCTTAAATACAAACAGCAAACTTCAAATTTCAACAGCTTAAGCACGTTACCCATAAGACAGGATGGCTCCAGACTTGCAATTGAATGTGAGCTTTGAGCAGTTGGGTGAAGATAGACAGTTGGGTATTTATAAGGTTTGTTTGTAGGGTAGGCGGTACGATTAGAGGCGGCGGCGGAGCGTGACGCCCGCCGCGGAGATCACAGGGCTCGCTCCAGCCCGAGGGTATTTATAGGGCGGACGTTTGACATCACTCTCGTGGTAGCACCCTTCAGGACGTTTATGGGTATCTCTAACCCATAAAGCGTTGCTTTCATGTGAACGCGATTGATTTATTAATATTGTTTTATAAATCTTGCGGTTTTTGATAAATTATATTGTCACAGACATATTGTCACGCAATAAAAAGCGTATGTTAATCTTTATTCGAGAACCTTCATACATCAAGTTTATTTTGTACCTATATGTTTTATGCTGAGTAATATATGTATACTCAATATGTTTATCATACTTATCAATAAAATACTTTAAGGCTTTAACATAATACTTACCTCCTTAGGAGTAGGTACCTAATAGGTCATAAGTAGTAACTTATTCAGTGTGAATTGATAAAAGCAAGATGGTTGTCCGTTAGTGGCAAAACAGAGATAGTCGGTCTCAAAGATTTTATTGTCTAACCTACCTAACTACATATTTACATCACTTCTTGTTTCCAAACACAATTTATATCCATCTATTTAAGATACCGTTCAATTTTAGCATCTAAGGTCAATAGCCATGTTTAGTTACTTGAATCGTTTGTCTGTTATTCTAACACCGAGTGTGGTCGCTCGCCACGCTCGACCACGCGATCGGACCATTGGGCGCCGGAATGGACTATTCGTGACGCTTCGCCACTAAACGATCAGACGACACTGACTCAGTGATGTGTGGTGTACAACTTACTTTGTTAACTAGCTGTAAATTTTGTGAGTAGGTGACTAGGAGTGTGAAGTAAAGTATATGAATATATCTTTAGGTAGTTTAATTTTGTTGTAGCGACTTATAGGTTTGATATTCATTTATTGGCACTTCTAAGAACCAAGTTAAAAGGCTTCGTGCAAGTGAGGTTGTTACCCTTAAGAATACGCTAAGTTGGAACGCTTCGATAAGTATGACTCCCATACAATACTGTTTAAACCAAAACACAACAGCGCTGAATACTGTTGTTATTAAGCAGAAAAGTTCCGACGGTGGTGTCTCCGGAGTCGAATCTCTAAAGGAGCTGTCCGCCCCCTTTAAAAAAAATAT
Organism: Epargyreus clarus; assembly: GCF_041222505.1. Classification (NCBI taxonomy): domain Eukaryota; kingdom Metazoa; phylum Arthropoda; class Insecta; order Lepidoptera; family Hesperiidae; genus Epargyreus; species Epargyreus clarus. Next base: position 319,518 of record NW_027332214.1, read on the forward strand.
CCGTATCTTATTTTAGCAATGTAGATTATAGGTCTTGGTAGCACAAAACAAGTCGTAATGCGAAGTTATTTAAATAATGTGACCAACATACACAGTTAAGTGCAGTTACACCAAATAATAATATGTTCTTGATAGAGGAGGAGAGTTTTAGGTTTACCGATCAAAGTAAAGCCTATGTAGTTAAGTACCTAATTACACATAGACACAATGCATAATGGAAACTGCTCAGTGAAGTTGCTAAAAATACATCGCAGATTCCATCTATAAATCACGTTACCAAAAAATACAACAAGTGCTAAAACATTCGAGTAACACAAAAATAAATCGGCTTTCGAACGGAAATAAAATATTAATAACCATCTCGTTTGTTACGAATTATATCGCGAACGTAGGTGTTCGCAACGGGCGCAGGGTTGCCTGGAAATATCTTTATCATATTCAATTTCAATATATAATTAGTACATACTACCCCTTCAGTGGCTTTGTCGGTGGTAGAACTCTGTGGACTGACTCCGGCGACACTTTCACCCACACGTATTTCTACCTAATAACAGCAGTGTTAAGCGTTGCTATGTTTTGGTTTGAGGGGTATGGTAAGAGCGATATTCTTACCCGAGACATTCTAACTTAGTTTAATAAAGAAAAAAATATATATGACAACTTTAAAGTAACAATCGGACTCGACCTTAAAGTTACATGAGACGGCAGCCTGTAATGAACTATTCATCCCTTGGTTTAATGCATCTTCCCGAAGGCAACTGAAATTTTATTAGGTACTTTTGAAGGAAAATGGAAAATCTCTTAAGCACGTCCTGCTGTGCAGAATTTAGCTTAATTTCCGTAGCCGTAGCCGCTGCTACGAAAGTTGAAATATCCTACCACTTTCGTTGATACTCAAGAGAGTTCACTTCAAGAGAGTTCCACTTTCGTTGAGACTTCTACTCGTAGAGACTCCTACCACTTTCGTTGATATAAGTAAGTAGGTTTATGTAGGTAGTTAGATAGGTCACTTTTACATATGTTCTATTTAATATTAGGTAAAGTCGCTAGTAGCAGCTAAGTCTTCTACGAGATGCAGCTCTTCCTGTGATTATTCGGATGGAAATTCGAAATAACATCATTTGTAATTCTACATTTTTTTCAATAACTCTCAGCTTACCGTACGGTTATTTCAGCCACTGAGAAGGTACCTAACCAATAAATAGTACCTACCGACATCATCTGAAATTAAGTCAACGTTGTCACGCATATTTACTTAACTTACCTAAAACAATAACTACTAAGGTCTATCACGAATTCTTTATTGTTCGTTAAGATAAATTTGAGACACTCCAAATTACCATATTATGTTTCTCAAAAGACCCTTCAAAACAAAATATACCAGATTTACCAGTTATGTACCTACATTGTACCATCATAATGAATACTAAGATTTCTACCACATGCCACCAACATTCCCAGGCAGCAGCCCTGCGCCCGCGCGCCGGAGGTTAATAAATACGGTATAAAGTAGGCGGGCATTGTTCTGAGGCAACGCGTGGTTTATGCCCAATTGTGGGCCGATTGCGAGCGATTGTGGGCGACGCTATTGTTTCGTGTTATCTTTTCTATAACCCTTTATGGCTCTCTTTAATGGCGTTTTTACTAAAATTTCAGATATTCATTGCCGTAGGTAATATATTAGGTACGTCGGATCTACCTATTGCGTTTAAATTAAAATAATCTTATATATAGAATTCTCGTGTCACAATGTTAGTTACCGTACTCCTCCGAAATGGCTTTGCCGATTTTCACCAAATTTTATATGCATATTCAATAGGTCTGAGAATCGGCTACTATCTATTTGTCATACCCCTAAGTAATAAGGGTCGTTCACCCTTAACTTTCTTTTATTTATTTGGCAACACAACGTTTGCTGGGGCAGCTAGTAGTTTTATAAATTGCGTTGAATGTCGCGGGTCGCAGATTCGATTCCTTAACCTTCTTATCGAAAGATCGAAGTAGCAGACGAGCATGCAGTCCATCTGATGTTAAATACATCTGTAATCAATTCCAAATAAAACAGAGGTTTTACTTGAAGCCAATTACCAACAGCGTTGCCAGTTCTGATGAAAAATATGGCTGCTACATATGTCGGCATCCAAATCCTTACACTGAAACTCAAGAATTGCCTCACGCTAGAAATTGCTACTTCTCATAATTTCACCTCGATGTTATGAGATTATGTGCGTGTTGGATTTTTTTATAATATAAGAATAGCAGACGAGCATGCAGTCCACCTGATGGAAAGTGGCTACTGCCGCCCATGGACATCTGTGATCAATTCCAGATAGGATTAGATATTCCTTCCTATGGTTGGCCACAGATGCGCCGCTACCCCTGAGGACTAAGCTGGAACGCCTTGGAAAGTATGTCTCCCTTACCACACGCTTCAAACCAGAACACAGCAGCGCTTAACATTGCTGTTATAAGGCAAAAATAGGTGTGGCGGTGGTGCCGCCGGAGTCGAACCACAAAGGGTTCTACCACCTATAAGAAGCTTTTGCTTTAACAGAGAAAGAAAATGTACGTGTTGAGCGTTTTCAAAAAAATCTTAAAAATGTGTTAAGTCTACCAACCCTCAATTGATCAGTGTCGTGGATTGGGACCTAAAGTTTCTCATACTAATAACTTCTGCTTAAAATAAGCTTAGGGATTAAATTAAGCCAACGATATGATAATCTTGCATGTGTGATAAGTGTGATATTGTGTGATGTTCGACGACCCGCGTGGCGGAACGGTCACCATACCGGTGTGACGCGCATAGGGTCCCGGGTTCGATCCCCAGACTGACAGATTTCTAAAATGATGAATTTAGGTTTGTGTTTCTCGGTCTGGGTGTTTGTGTATTTGTTTATGTGTGTTTTCATAGCGCCCACGGTACCGGGAATCACAGTGTGGGGCTGTGAGTGTAGAAAGCGTTTTTTATAAGTTAATATTTTTAATTCGTAGCACTTCGTAGCTACATAAGGCAAGATGTAACTAACTAGTACCCATCTACTTAGATACACGATGTCTGCATGTATTATATCGATATTGCGATGTATTATAGCCTTCGTAGTCCACCTCATGGCGAGTCCCCATGGACTTCTGTGACCAAGTCCATATACAACTGGTTTTACCTGAAGCCAGATGCGTTGCCGCTCCTAGGCACTAAGGTGGTCGCATCATACCTACATATCCTTTCCACCGACATGATGAACTAAACACATTTCAATATCGTGATGTTTGTGCCATATATATGAAAAAGTGTCTGAAAGATACCTTCTTTATTTTCATAAGTAATTATTCATAAGTAAGCATGCTTTCCATTAGATTAGGTTATCTACCTATTCTATTCGTTGGTGTTTTTCCTATCGATTAGGTATATTGCACAATAACTATAGAGTGTACCTCACGTTTTTTATGTAGGAGGCTATAGAATTTTCTTGTAGGCATCAACTCGTCAATTGATAGAAATTCTCATTTTACAAAATAAGAATATTACATATTTTCCTAAGAAATGATTAAAAAAATATAAGAATAATATTTCCCTAACATATGATATAGAAATAAAATCGGTACACACAGTTTATACAGAGTACAGATTGTACAAAGTCGGTGCTTTTGAGTCTGTGGCACGGATCCGCATCATTTGCGCGCCATAATCCTGCAAGATGGCGGCTGGTTTTTGCCGTTCACGCATTTTTGTGGTAATTAACGCGGCTTTTTTGACATTAGTCGCATATTCCTGACATATTTGCTGTAATTAACAGCAATACGCCCCGAGCGGGACCTCTGAAACGTTTTTGCGAAGTTTCTTTGTCGCTGAAATGAGTGCCGCTACTGTTTTACTATTTTAAATAGTAATTATCGTAAAAACACGAGGCTGAAAAATAATGAACTGAAAAGGGAATTAATGTAGCCCATGTCACTCCCATAATCTAAGCGAAACTAACAACACCTCGCAGGAGAAAATCTGGCAAGCGTTTGATAGTTTAGACATAGTCATTATCCTCCCCATTTCAGTAAATAACGAGGTTTTTAAATAACTTCTTACATTAGGTCATAGATTAGTAAAGATTACTCACTCCTAACAAGAAAATGTACCCAGTTTTGAGAATTGAAATAGTTGCGTAAAACAGTTTTGCCACGTCTCCGTGCTAAAATGTCCCTAAAATATTTGAAATAATTATTTATTTATTACGTAAATTACGCAGTATTAGTTATTTATTCGTAAATTTTCTCTAAAAATGTTTTTATTTGTCAAGAATTCAAAAAAAGGACTTACTAAAATAAGCCGTTTGAGGCTTCATTCAATTTCAAGGCGGCGAAGTATCTTTACTAATCTATGCATTAGGTAGGACTAGGCAGGTTTGTATCTACTAGCAATACGAACTTGTCTACATATATTGTCATTATTTGTTATGTCATTTACCTTGAAAATAACAATTCGTTTTATCTTTTGAATAACTATTTTACGCATTACGCCTTACGCATACCTGCGTAAAATGATTACAAGATGTATCTACATGGATAGTAATATTTATTTTTCAATCTTATAAAAAAGCTCTTTTTGCACTTTCGTTCAAATTCGTATAAGTTCTTACTTCTTATGTATGTAAGTGAGTACCTACGAGACACGCAAACGGAACTGTGCTGAAATATTTTTTAATCTGGTTTAATCCACTTTACACGCTATCAAAATATGATTGATACGATCTTATATCTAATAAAATGACTTTACAAAGGCGTAAGGTTTTACCTACCTACTTTACAATTCTATCCATCCATACATCTATCTCTAGATAGATATGTTGGGTGGTTGATTCATGATATTCAAAAATAATATTATATGAATTAATTAAATTATTAATGTTACTTTAAGTTAGTGATACTTGCAAATGTACAATATTTACGTTTTAATATTATTTTAACAGAAAATTAAATACTTATAAACTTTGTTGCCATTTTACAAACTCCATTAGCGCATTTTGCATACTAATAGCTGTGCATATCATTTAACAAACATGACATTACACAATCAAACTGCAAACATTTGTAATTAACTCACTTAACATTACACAAGCCTGCAAACATAACCAAATACATAAAATAGTTATGTACATACATAACAGCATAGTGCTACCTTACCTCCCCCTCCCCCTTCGGTAGAGTCCGTAGAGCTTACTCGAGCGACGCACATACCGTCGTTACTCGTCCCGCTTCTGCCCAAGCGCAGCCGACCGAATGGGAAAACAGACACATTACAGTACCTCTACGTTCTTAAAACCGACTCTATCGTGTTAACGTAGAGTTAAAAACACAGCCGAGCGGAACAGGGATGCATCAACAAGCTTCAAATAGAACGCGACACGGAAAAAGGAAAGCGTTTGAAATGAAGCGCAGCGATTGGCGGCCGCGCACCAATGGCGGCGGGAGGCGGGCCGTGCGCGTGCGCCGCGCTCACATGTCGCCGCGCGCCGGCAGAGGGCGGACGTGCTCGTGGTATGTGTGAGTGAGTGATGATGCTGGGCGGCATGGACGGCAAGGAGTACGGCGCGCTGCACGCCGCAGCCGCCGCCGCTGGATACGCGATGGAGGCTGGTGAGTACTTGTTTTAAGCTGTACACCTCATGCCTTTGCTTTCGACCAGTCAAAAAATAAGAAATTAATCTAGATCTAGATGTTGTATGCTTGAAGTTCATGATGTGCTGATAGATTTCATTAGATATTTATTTTTACGAACCATATTGATGTAAAATATTTGCAAAATGCATCTTCAATGTGTCCTGTAAATAGACTCTACGAAAAGTAACCTAAAAAGCTCTTGAAGGTTACTATCGAATAATGACTTAATAAGTCATAGTTAAATATGAATATGCATCTCCAGCCATTAAAATTAATAATACATAATGATTAAAAAAAACGCTAGACGTTAAAGTTGAAAAACAAAGTGTTATAAATTATAATCGATACAAACTTTAAGTAATAATGAGAAAATCAAAACAATCATCGATATGTGGAAAGTTTTTTTAAGGACATTTCTTTTTTCTATAAATAATTTTATGTAGAATACCGAACCGGTAGGAATGTGGCATATTTGATAATGTCAATATTCGGTACATACATTACTATTGCTAACCGGTTTCCAATGATTCTAACACATCTGCCTTTACAATCCCATAATAACACAAGTGATTATAATTTATGATTCGGGCCCTTATTTCGCTCATCTACGTTAATGAAACTCCTGCGCAAAATTTCATAGTCCTAGACCTCGCTGCTTACTGTGTCAGCTCGCCAGTTAGTATTATTAAGTACAAAATTATCACCAACATCATTGATCAGATATAATCTACTTTTAAGTATCCCTTCTACGCACGCTTTATCTGGACCTGAGTCTACAATTCTAGATTTTTTTATTCAGATTGTAGATTAATTTATTACATTAAATTTTATTTTATATCTCTATTCCAAATCGTTATGGATTGATTTAATCCTGTGAGCTATTCTTTCGGCATGGAACAGGGAGACTTGTAAGTCGTAATCCCTACCATAAGTCTAGGTATCATCGTTGTAACAAGAGACCTGTGGCATAGAGGCCTAGACCTAGACCTAGGTAGGCAGTTATTCCACCACATAAGTATGGGAAACTGGGGACACTTGATCCCCCCTTTTGTTTTTTGACCACTATTTGGTAAATATTGATCCGATTTTAGATATATTGGTACTGAAATACGTGTAATTTCATTAGCTATACTAAATATAAAAGCTAATGATATCGGTATATAAATTTTGTAACCAGCCCACGAAAACTTTGTATAGGGAATGATACCATGTGTCCCATATACGAGTATATGTCTGACTTGATCCCCCCCTCTGGAACACTTGATCCTGAGGGAAATAAGTCTCCTATATTTTCATATGATACCAAAATGATAAAAAAATATGTTAAGATTGATTTATCATTGATTTATTTGCTTAGTAGATAAAGTAGAAACAACAACAACAACATATCCACTGTTTTGATAAATCACATATATGAGTAACTATGTTTTCAGCTAACATTACTTAATGTTCCTATTATCACAGAATCTTATGGTTGATATTTTTTTTCTTGCACCTTCTATTGTTTTATATACTCTAGGCATATTGAACCCTGAAATTATTCAAAAATAAACATTAGTGGATGTGTGTACTCTCATAAGAAAGTGTACCAAGTGTACCCTAGCTATACTGTGGTTATAAAAAGATATTGTAAAAAAATCGACTACTATTAACACTATTCTATGAAACAGACGTTTAAAAACATAGATAATGAATAGTTTAAAAATGTTACCTACCCAAAATAAGTTTACTAACCAATTATTTAATCAAAATGAAAACTTACGAAAATAATTTTCCTGCGACCCGAAACACACAATCATCCGCCATCTTCTTAAATATCAAATTGGACAAGAGTACCAAGTTTAGAAAGTTATAACGTATCACAGACAACCAAAGTTGCCACACTAAAATCATATAGCGTTCACAGAAGCTCTGTAAATCCAGTGTACCAAGTCTCCCGTAAGGATCAAGTGTCCCCAGTTTCCCCTATACGATTCGTTACATAGGTTATATTAAATGAATCATCTTAATATTTTTAAATACGACATTTCTCACCTTATTGTATTAAAATAAAGGAGTTGTGGACTGGCATGCAGTTGATTTGGCTCTTCTCTCATATGGAAAGGTCTTATTTTTTTCTGTCTTTTTTCTCGAGGGTTAAACCTTCAAAAGGTACCCGGTGCCGTGGGAGCGACATGGGGTTATGTGAGATTTTTACCGCACTGAAACCCGTGGCCATCCTCAGCGCTGCGTAGAGGACTCCGGGATCTCCAAAGGAATGCAACCGGAGACCTCTCAGCATACTGCCCCGTCGGGCTCCGCCCTAGTGAGATTGAATCACCACACCGTCCGATGTACACGAAAATATGCCACCACAAATACCGCCGTCCTTCCCGGGGTCGTTGGCCGAGCGGTTGGAGCTCCCACTCTTGCCGCCCGCAACCCCGAAAGCTCCTTTTAGGCGCCTCTTACGACAAGCAGGGGATACTGTAGCCCTATTCTGGTCCCGGAACTACAGGGACCATATGGACAGGTCTGTGTCCCCAACAGCAACTTGTAAAATGAGTTATAACAAAGTCGTACATTAGAAAAAGTTCTACTAAAACCAAAAACTCTAAAATGTGTCTGCATATCTATACCACCTTCCACAAAGATATGTAAGTAGGTGTACGTTTCCCTGTACGTTTTATATTTTGTACTCCAATGCCTACGGTAACGTAGGTATTACCGTCAATTAAATAGGAAAATAAAAAAATGAACTGCTTATTAATTAAGTAAAATTATAGTAAAATATTTGCTTTATCGCCAAAATGTAGAAATCTGATTTCTTTATTAGAAACATCGGAATTATCTGCTTTATATTTGATATAAAATAATATGGTTTACTTAAACAGTAAATAATACGTTTTTATAAGAGTGTGTAAAAGCCCGAAAACACCTATAAATTAATTAACTACACTATAATAGTTTTAATGTATTTATCTTAGTTTATGCGATATAATTGTTCAAAATAAATAGCTCTACATAATCATATCAAGATCTATATACATTTATCTATTTGCTTCCCCGTGGCTGAATTATGTATTCAAGAAAAGTTTTAATCTTTGATTAATTTTAATTAATCGAAAATTAAATCCTATAAATTTCACTCATTATCAATAAGCGCAATAATAATAGATACGTACCTATCTATGAGGAATATTACCCGCTGTATTACCGTCATATAATGAATAAAGAAATAATTTTCCTTTTGATAAATAAAATATGTGCTTTATCATAGTTTTTTGTCACTGCAACATTGTAGCACCGAATATATCATCGATCATTTCACAAGTAAAGCAAATGTACGGTTTAACAAAATGCTCGTTACGAAATCTCCAAAACAATTGTAATCAGTGTGGAGCACAATAAATAGTTTTATCTGTAGTATTGAGTCGTGACGTGGCCGCAGGGGTCCGCGGGTCATCGGGACCCATTCATACTCCGCGTTCAAGCGGGTAATGAATACATCAAATATTATTTATTAGTCGCCCGGTCGACACTTTCTGATAAAACGTTAGGTTTGTTCTTGCTCCTTATGAGATACTCATGGGTTGTAGTAACAGATAGAACTTCCTTGTCAGCTGTTAAATGGCGATTCTTTTAATCTGAACGCTAGTTTCTGTTCTTTAAAGTTTAAGCATGACTCTCTCCCAGCATCGCAGGTGGGACACGAGCTCCTCTGGAAGGATACGAACCGTGCTCTTTGTAGTATTTTTTGAAATAAAATTGTCCTAACCAATCTAGTTTAGAGACCTTGACGAACTCTTTGTGTGTGGGTGTACAAAATATTAAGTTTATCCTCTGGCTCTTCAGATCAGCTTCTAGCTGAAACGCTGCTCTCTATCTAGAAATCTCCAGTCCCTGTTATATTAGCCCTTACTAAGACAAACAAATGTATGTCTGTGACGTAAAATAACTGTATTTTCCGAATTAATTCTTTGCATACTATAACATATTCCATTTTGCTAATTACCGTGATATCTAAATACTTAACAAAAAGTATTCTAATTTTCATAAAACAGTAGTCTGAGCTGTGTGTTTTATTATTTAGAAAACTCTACATAAATTACTTTTTCCGCCAAACATTCCATTCTGCATTAGAAATAAGAAATCACACGGGAGTTCACGCAAACACAAAGTACAGGTAGCAAGAAAATTCGGTTAAACTTAAATAACTCGTCAGTGCGTAAATAACACATTGACACCGTTCCAGACAAGTGCTCGAACGCCACCAACTTGCACGTTACTCAATCGTTATCGAACGTAATTCATTCGTATTTTAAATAGGCATACTTTCCATACATTACTGCTAGAACAAACAAGATCTGACTATACTTTTCCTACTTACTAATTTTTGCAAGACTATGCATGACTTTGCTGATTGAACTGTACATTTTGAATTTAGTTTAGAACGAACCATTAAAGTCTACAAATACGCCTTAGGCTGTTATGAGCTTTGCATATTCTTGTGTTAAGATTGTAGCAGGGAGTCCCATTACATTTTTATTTACCTTGTTAATGAAATTGAAGTGAGCAGCTGATGGTAAGTGGTGACCGCCGCCCACGTGCACTTGTAATACGCTCCAAGTAGAATAGGAGCTCTTCCTGAGGCCATGGATATGTTACTATTCTACTTTACTTTACTATGAATACTTACATTGAAACGTATTGGCAAAGTAGGATTGCCATATTTTTTCCAGATAGGTAACTAGTATTTCTTACAAAGTGTCACTGCATGACTGCTCTTTAACAGAGCATTAGAACATAGCAGCACTAAACAAGTCACAATAAGGTCATCGATGATCTCTGTAAATTACTGAAACAAAAACCAACGACGAAAATCCCAAGTAATAATCCAACTGTGCTTAGAGAGGTCGACATACCTATCGTTTTTGCGATAAAACTATGTTGGCGCCATGGATCTGTGTGCGATTCATTATTTTTAACCAAGTCTGAGTGTATTTTTTTTTATCAGCTATACCTAAACATATATTACGAATTAATAAAAAAGGTACAAGGTTGCAGGCTATCACACTCGTATAGTATAATTAACTATTTATGTATACGAAAAAAAAGAAACCGATGTGGTTTTGATAGCAAACGTTTCCTAAGCATTTTAGATATTTTTAAGAACTTATAACACACTATGAGCTTGTTCTATGTAAATCTAAATAAAATTAATAGAATTAATATAATAGTGTCTGTATGACATTAAAAACAGAAAATAGAAACATAAATAGCAACTTTTGATCATTTAACTGCATTTCAACCACAGCCGTGAGGACTTTTTTCCTGCCTTTCTATTTAAATTTTAATGAAGAATTTAAATATCTGTGTATCCCTGTGTGTCGAAGATGGTACAGAGATCCTAATATTGATTAGTTGTAGACGGTATTTTTACACAACAGACGTGCAAGCATGCCTGCGTGCAGAGCACACGACAAGAAAATGTCATTAATAAATCGAATAAGTTAATTAAATTATTAAAATGTTTTTACCAATATCGCATTTTTAAAATTTACTACAAAGAAAGAAATTTGATTAACCGCACTAATTGTTGTCGTAAGGTATACGAATAATTGAAATAATGACGACGACGTTTATATTAACTATTAACTTGAGAGGAATAACTTTATAACTAAATTCACAGTTTAAACTAAACACTTAGATATAAAACACAAAAGTAAATCTGTTATTTATCTTTATGAACTAAACTACTGTGTTTTGATTTATTTTATAATCTATTTACTTGTAATAAAATAATTGCAATAAAGAAATAAATATGATGATGTGAATTAAGTTATAAATTATTATATATTAAGCTATAAATGGACTGCGCGCGGATTAGTTATCGCTCGCTATCGCATTAATGTAAGAGAGAGCTTAAAAATAATGAGCTATTTTATAAAACATTGTAATTAAATGCAGGAGGGTTTATGCTAATTACCTGTTTTATTAAAAATGGGCAGTAAAGTACGCAACCGTGCAGTAAACGCCGGTTTATCGGCAGTCAAAGGGCGGAGGGTATCGCCGCGATAAGTCGCGCGTCACTTCACTACCACACGCGCGGGGATTGTAAACATAAACAATGGAGAAATAGGTATTCATATTCCAATATTACCTAAAAGTAGCTTCTTGAGATTTCACTGAATTTTAGTATGTGTGTAGATAGAAAATAAAATGTTTCCTAAATGTAAATGTTCAGTTAAATTAATTTTATGTTGATACTAGTTTTTGCCCGCGGCTTCGCTCGCGTTTAAAAGAAAATAATATGACATACTAACATACATAAAACTGAAAATTCGTACCGTCATTGGAACGACAGTGGCACCATCTGGCGAAAATTGGTCGTACCAACTCTGGAGCCTTCGTGGGCTCTTGGACAACAACTTTTCTAAAGATCATCACTTGATCAAATGCATAGTTTACGATTCAATCCTTACTAACATCGATTAAAATAATCGTTTTTTTTGGTCCAAAAGATCGATTCCCCGATTAATAGATCTTAAATCGCCATCCCTAGTTCCCGTGGGATTTCGGGGATAAAAACTATCCTATGTCCGTTGTCGGGTATCAAACTATATTTGTACAAAATTTCATTACAATCGGTTTTGTGGTTTAGGCGTGAAGAAGAGACAACCAGACAGACAGACAGAGTTACTTTCGGATTTATAATATTAGTAAGGATTAGTAAGGATTTTAAGTATAAGTTGAAAGTTTAGGGGTATTTTTGGAGAAATTACTGAAATCGAAATATCACAAAATAAAGTAAAAAAAATAATACTAAATTCTATGATTTTTTATTTAAAGTGACCACACGTCTTGAGCTACTCTATCCCGGTGTTTTAAATAAAAACTGAGTAAAAGTTATAGAAATATAGAACATACATTTCGATGGTTATTTATACAAAAATTGTAAATAAAAGGACCTTTTTTCGCCAATTGCAAAGATACACATTTCACGAACTATCTACGCCAGTTAATTATAAAATCAAATCCATATAATATTTGGCAAATCAACGACCAATATTTGGCAAGTTACCCTACATAGAAAAAATGTTCCGTTTTAAATAAAAATAAAAATGGTTACTACATTCACACTTATAATCAATGTTTTGTCAACAAGGAAAAGTATGTGATAATAAGTTTAATACAGCGGACTTAGCATTTACATGATGGGCGTAGAAATGATAAAACCTTATATAAATTGGACCTCCCACGTTACAGATGAAAATACCTACATCAGAAAAAAAAAATTGTTTTCACACACACTTGAGAATGCGCCATAATTCCTTCTTCTTCATTCATTCTTAAGAAGTATTCCCCGTTTTGCCTATTACTTCAATAAAAAGTCTTTATATTATGTCCTTATGTTCCCAGGAAAATGGTAGGTAAAGATTTAATAGCCCCACACTCTTCACACTCTCACAATTTTTTTCTGTGCCATATGCGCGATAGAACACACACACACACACACACACGAAAGCGAATACACACCAATAACCATACCCAGAACAAAACTCTAAATTGATCAGTGACATTAGGTATCTGGTCGGGGATCAAACCCCGAACCCACTGCGTGTCAAGCCGGTAAGGTCACCGCTTCGCTACGCGGGTCATCAAAATTCTTAATAACAATGATAATAATATTTTTAGTAATAGCGATTACATAACACGATGATAACGTGTTAGAGAGAATACAGCTATTTTCCTCTATTCATTTCGTAGATACGTAAGTTAGTACATAAATACAACATTTCTCCAAATCATCAATAACGTCAACTATCGTACTATCGTACGTAATTCATTAAGAGATTCATTAAGTGCACTATCAGAGTATTTACGGCGTAATGAGTCTGTTTGGCAATTATTGGCTCGTGCGGGCGGCGGGTGACGTCGCGCGGATAACCCCGCGATAACCGCCGGCGATAATCGTCGCCGCATCGACGGCACACCACTATTGACTCATGGTAACTTTTTATGGGATTGTGCTTAGTGTATAATATTCCCATTATGGTAGTATCGATCATCAACCCGTTCGTCTCATGACTGGGCACAGATCAACTCTTCGAGCGATCAGAGTGAGATATAGGCAATAGTCACCACTGATTAAATGTGAATTGACAGGCTACACGTATTTTGGAGAACTTTCTTTTAAACATCCTTTAGATGAAGGTAGGTATAGGTTTCCTGACGATATTTTCCTTTAAGGTTAAAGCAAGTGTATTGATTGTCTTGGGCATACTTTAAAAAATCAGAGGAGCGCGCCTTATATTCGAACTTCATACTCCTGAAAGAAAGGCCGTCTTACAAATTTTAGTGAGCGAATAATTAAGTAGTAGGTAAAAATGGTAGGTTTTCTACATTTTTCATTACATCTTTTCAATTATCAGACATATTAATTAAAGCCGATATAAATTTAGTCAAACTTGACAATGCTTCGAAAGAACGAAATAATGCCGATATTCTGAACAAACAAATTTCGAAATTAAATTTTTCGGTCATGCCAAGTGTAGTAAAGGGTACAAACAGCGGTGTTTGTCTGTTTGGCCGCCGTGTTTGCGCGGCGGTCGGTGCTCGGCAAACACACAGCGGCTACCGGACAGAAAGAAATCCATCTGCACTTGGGTAAGGAATGATAAGTACTCGCTGAATGTGGCTAATGTTGTCTCTTTGCTCTGGAGCCTCTCTATGAATCATGCAAACTATAGTGAATCTAAAAATATATGGGAAACATCCGTGAATCCGTGAATGAAGTGGGGAAGGAAAAATAAATCATTGGTAGAGACTGGTATTGGTAGAATATTAAATCTGGATAGTTGCACTTCTACTTTCGTCAATCTCCGGACAATATAAAATCGCTGTTATAAACCAACAACAACTATAAAAATCAGTACAATTATTAAGTTATATTAGTGACATAACAAAACAGTATTTTCAGCGTAACGAAGACCTACTATCAAACTACTTAGGTTGTAACTAGATTTATTAATTCAGTATTATAATAGATTTAGTTTATTTAGTATTGTAATTCAAAATTAAATTACTAGCTAATCTTAGACTAAATCATAATACCATTAAGGCATCAGATTTATCCTAAGTATACATAAACTCACTGTTGGCACAATAATGCTAAATGGGAATAGGAACAAATGACAGTGTAACCCAATACCGGCGTCAGGAGCTTAGCAGAAGCTCAAACAGGGAATTATGTTACAATTTCCTGTCAATTACTTTTGTTTGACCAAACTGTACCCAGCGGTGCACTGATTTTCCTTGCAAAGGTACTTGATGTTAGATTATACACCGTGTGTTGTAGAATATATGTGGTATTTTGCTATGATTTTGGGAATTGTTATTGTTTTCATTGTACTGCACTTACTAGTTACTAATCGCGTGTTGATTTTCTGTAGTCTACGCAAATTCCTAAGTAAACGACGCCTAGAATATACGCAGACACAAGTACATTAATAAAAAATAATAATATAAATAAATAAAAAATAATAATATTGAATAATTTAATAAATATTTATGAATTTATTTAATCATTCAATATTTTTAGTATAGCCGATATATTTTGTAGATGGTAGAGTCCTTTGTGGTTCGATATCTTTTGCATCGCTGCCTTTTCTACTTTGACCTTATAATGGCTCTTCTTAAATGGCAATTAATGACCAATATTAAGCTCTGTTTTTTACTCCAATCTTACCTGAAGTTAATTATAGATATCCACGAGCAAAAGCAATCACTTACCATCGTGGACTACACACTTGATTGCTACATCTATATTATAAAAAATAAGTATTTTGCATAATGAAAATAATAAGGCTATGTAGCATGGCTGTAAAATATGTTAATCTTGTGAAGTTGTCCCCAAACTGTGCGCGCAGTAAACTCAACACTGATACGCCTGGTGTTACACGGCGTCACGGGCGTCACGGCACGTCACGGCACGACACGCCGACGCCACTCCGTTTGTATTGCAGCGAGCATGCACGCTACCGATACTGAACCGTGCAGGTGCGGTATTGTTTGAGGAAACAGATTTTATACAGCCCAAGTTCTATTCCATGTTTTTAAATTTAGAAATTGGGATCTAGGTTCTGAAAATGTTTAGAGTTGCGTTAAAAATCAAATGGTGTGGTATACGAGACACATTTGTGCGAGGATTTTTTCTTAGAACTAATCTTCATGAGTAGCTATGAAATGTAGATGTCGGTCGGGTGGACTTTTATTCTATTTTCTATTCTATTCTAATTCTTTTTTCATTGAATCACGATGGTATCAAACAAAGAAAGTAAATTAAACATAAGGTTAAAGCCTAAATTGTGAAAACTTTTATTCAAAAGCTACTACTGCTTTATATTTCAGAATAACTTTATTACATATTGGCGAAATACATTTTTGCTCCCCATGTCCTGTCTATTATATAGTCGAATGTCTTTGGCATCGAACAAATATAATAAGTACATGAAACTGTAAAACATAATATATGAAGAATGAAAAAAGTACAGAGTAAGGAGTTATGCTAATTGTTATTTAAACAATCGGTTGGTATTGGCTTCCATTTAAGTTTTGCTCCACAAAATCTCGTCAGCTATTAAGGGGACGACGGTCTCTGCCACTGATTCCCACATCATGAATAAGACTTGGTAAATAATAATGTAGAGTCAGGGTTGTCAACTTGCTACGGCTTAGTTTCTTGAATGTTTTTATGGAGAATATCCACTTCTGTATGGCTTTCTTGCCCTTGTTATTATATACTTCATCACGATAAAATCAAGCGTCTATCAAGAAAAATAAATAAGAACAGTAGGTAAGTCCAGATAATTATTTCAAAAGAGATGTCATTATTGATTTTAATTTTTAAAAAATAAATACTCAATAGCTCAAGGTTTGAAAATTTTATTTGTGTTTCATAACTGCAGCGTTTCAGTGTGTCTACAAGCTAACACATAGCTAGTAATAGCGACATATGACATTCCTTAGCTAATACCTAACAAGTATTTATGTACATAAAGTTTTTTAGCTTTAATCAGGAATCAAAGACAATGAGAAATGGAAAATTAATCGTCTACAAGGCTCTCCTTAGGTAGTAAGAATTAATAAGTTCTACCCTATAGCCCTCACGGGCAGCCCTGCAGAGGGCGTGCGAGGCAGCGCGGCGGTGTTTGCGCACGCATTAGCCGCGCCGCGTGTCAACACCGTAATGGCGGCAAACATACCCTCCCCCCACCACCGCCCCCACCCACTCGAGCCTGCGCGCGCGCACCCGTTCCGCTACCGTCTTTATTGTACTATGCTTGTTTCTCCTGATCATTGCTCGATGCGACCAAAGCTACACACTTAATTAATTATATGGGTGTAACTAAATATACGAGTATCATCCAGACCCAGATCTAAAATCAAAATGTTTGATGTAGATTACAGTACGTAAAAACTCATGGTAGGGGTGTACCCCTGGAGACCTGTGTACCTTGGAGAGGCACTTTGAGAAGAAGATCTGTAGATCTTCTTCTCAAAGCGCCTCTCCAAGGAGCGAACATTGGCCGTCAATTCCGCAAACTTCCTTTGATCTGTAGCGAGGCAAAATAATTAGGCAGCACTCGCTATCTTTTCTAAATTTCAGATAGATATCTGAAACTTTCCCCATCTATAGAATCCAAAGTTCTCTGATTTTGGTACAAGTTTGGAAACTTGACTTGACCACTTAAAATCAGGACGATTGTAGAGATGTTTGCTACGAATATAGGTACAATTGGCACATCTAATAAACAAAAAACGTAGTTTTTGAAAAGTTTCGGCATAATTCAATTTACATTTATATCAATTTTATATTATTACTACTACAAAATAAATACTACAATGCAATACAAACTACAATAAAATAAATGAAATGAGCTTACTGCGTTTTGGATCAGGGTTCTTTTTTATTTTGTGTGTTGATATGAGAAAATAACAAGGTAGAAAGCGTCTACTAGTAAAAATTTCATTTCTTACATTACACATTACATTTATTACAATGCACAGTTCATTATACTTACGTTCTAATCAAAGCCACATGAAACTACAAATCCGAACCAAATTTCCAATGACAAATGTCATGGGGTTTGGTAACGCCATGTCAGATGTCACAGCCGCCCCAGCTGCCCCCATTAACCCCCATAAACAGTGTCAAAGTATTCGACCACCATTACTCATGTCGAACTAATTGATACTGCGGGCACGTGCCCGTCCAAATGTAGTTCGTAAAGTCCTTTGCCTAATTAGTTGGGCACTTAAATATTGATTGACATCATTGGAAATATGTGTTAATATCGAATTTTCCTACTTATTCACATATTTTTTTAAGTTTTACCAATGCTCAGTAAGGTTTTTTGTACTTTCGACATGTTATTTATAATCATTCAAATATAAGATTAAATACCCATCTACCTATGTTATCTATTTATTTACTCATTTATGTACACACAGATAAACTATAACTATAAGATGGTCTTATATTTCAAATTCCATGCAAACGTACTGCTTATGCCTAACGAAAAGTATCTGGGGACAGCACAGATAGTATAAAATATCGTTGGTGGACACAATATAAAATCCTCCGTCTTTTCATGAACGTCCGGACAAGATTTTAATTATTTTAAAGATTAATCCGTACTTATTGCCTATTTAGAAACTTATTTCCCATGTTTTGATATCGTTAATGATTCATATGAGCTTCTAAAGTAATATTTATTTTTAATCCTGAGAGATATTTTAATTTGATATAGGTATAGACAATATAATGCATTAAGTTTTATAAGCGAGTGCCTTAAAGGTATGCAAAATGTGCGGAATGCGGTGCAGTATCGCGGCGGCTAATTTGTAGCTCGTGGCAGCTTTATGGGGTAGCGAAGGGTTTGATTTGTGGCCGCTATTCTCGGATATCCGCCTCGGGCTGACATCAGCTGGACGGGACGACCTTTATTATTTTGAAAAAAAAAATCGTAATGTTTAAAATTTTCGACGTACTAAATCAAGTTAGTTTGATAATTAATATTCATCAAAAGTATTCAAATATATATCCTAGGTTGTTTTT
This sequence comes from Epargyreus clarus, assembly GCF_041222505.1. Classification (NCBI taxonomy): domain Eukaryota; kingdom Metazoa; phylum Arthropoda; class Insecta; order Lepidoptera; family Hesperiidae; genus Epargyreus; species Epargyreus clarus. The sequence goes on from NW_027332214.1 coordinate 338,269, forward strand.
GTTAGTTCAAATCCCTTAACTAAGGTGAAACCTGTGAATAAAATATATTTTAAATAACATATCTATAGATATAACGTTTATTACCAAGATTATTAACATTAATCGCCGCTATGCGCAAGGACGCTATGGAAATCAATTATTGTTGTAAAATGATGGATTGGCAATTAATCAAAGAGATCAATTAATAAATAGGGCTATAGAGCGGATAATGTCAAGAATTTGATAATGGATTGATAATTTGACTGATATTGATATTAGATTGGATTTGATAAGAATTTAATTGGATTTTGTCAAGAAATAAGCAGTCCCTTGTACTGTAATTCTGTACCATTTGATTTTTATTACTTTTCCGGGTACGAAAACTTATAAATAGTATACATAGTAGTAATAGTATTCTTCTACTACCTTACAGTCTCTGATTGACATTTACATAAACATCAACTCAACTTATTATAAATTCGTAATAAGTAAGTAGTTGTCATACCATTTTTCCTTCCCATGTTTATTAGTACCATTTTATTTGTCCCTTCCAGTCTATTGGTACTATATTGGTCAATGTGTTTCAACCTAATACAATATCTGCCAATTGTCACGAAGATTGACGTGGAAATAAAAACAGAAACAAACAAACAGACTCGCATATCTAATACGAGTAAGGATTAAAATGTAAGTGCACAAACCGCTACGAGTGGGTGAAGTGGTCGCCACTCGCCACCGCTCGGTAGCCATGTTTGTGTAGCGGCGGCGTTTGGTCGCCGTGTGTGGCCGCGCTCGGCGGACACGAACTGTACTCGCCTTTTTTATTCAGTTATACTTGTAGTTATTGAATGTTGTAGGAATCTATGGAAGTATTGTGGGAAATAGGGCCGTTAAGTTAGTCTGACTTCTGAAAAACAACTTTGTGCAAAGGTAGTTTTGCAGGAAGTCGAATGTAAATAAAAAAAATAATAACGACACGTGTTTTTATATTTTGTGTTTATCAATTATTTTGAAAATGACAAAGCAGGGACTCTTTTGAGGCAAAGTTGAGGCTTTACAGGAAAGCTAATTACAAAACGTCATATCATCCTGTAAGCGTAAGTAACAAGTAATTAATTTAAAAAATCAAAAACCCGACTGCACCAAAAAGGCTGAAGTAGAATTTCCAAAAGCAGTGAAATAGTCATTATTTTTATCCAGACAGCCAAATACAATGTTTCATAGTAGGTGTCTGCTTCAAAAACAAAAGATGTTCAAACAATATTATCCTATTTTATCCTCGTAGTGTCCATTTACGCTATATAAAGAACCTATGTGTAAAATTTCAGCACGCTTAAGTTCAGCGGTTTCCCTTTGCGTTGATCTCTGACACAGCAACTCTCTCATTTAATCAGACAGTTATCTCGATGTGTATATACGAGTATATATGTACTAGCTGACCCGGCAAACGTTGTGTTGCCATATAAATAAAAAAATGTTAAGGATGAACAACCCTTATCACTTAGGTGTAAAAAAAATAGATAGTGGCCGATTCTCAGACCTACTGAATATGTATATAAAATTTGGTGAAAATCGGTGAAGCCGTTTCGGAGGAGTACGGTAACTAACACGAGAATTTTATATACAGTGAAACCTGGTTAAGTGAGACATCAAGGGACCTGCAATGTCGTTTCACTTATAGAGGTATTCCACTTACCCAGTGTCTCAGATATACAGGTATAAATAAATATTTGTCTCATTTACAGAGGGTTCCATTAATATTCACGTAATGATAACGATTGTAGCTTTCGTTTTGACATTTTTCAAATAAACATCTGTATGATAGTAAAGCGAAACTAAAACTGAAGGTAATTGAAGCTCAAAATTTGTACTTACGTACTTGGAATTACGTGTGGAATTTGTGGGTAGAATAAGAATGAGTAAACAAACAATGTTATCTCAGTTACAGAGGTTTATGCATATAAAATTTACTCGCTGTCTCAGTTATAGAGGTAACTATGATGATAAATCGAAAGAACAAATCCCAGATATAGAGGTTTACCTCGTCCCACTAACAGAGGTAATTCAGTACCAAAGTGTTGGGACCTCAGCATGAGTTCCAGTTATGGAGGTTTCTCACTTATCCAGGTCCCACTTAACCAAGTTTCACTGTATAAGATATATTATATAATGTATGTGTAATCTCCTCTTAATTTCCTTTATTTTGACACCCTACTCGAAGTTTGGTTTGGATAGGAGGTTTGGTTAACTTTCTTAAAACGTATTACTATTTTGCGAAAAAATTCACCATTTACGGTCTATAAAATATATAACTTCAGTAAATCAAAGTTTCGGTCATTATTTTACCTCGTTAGAGGTAGCATTTCATTATTTTTATCCAACAAGCCTGATCCAAATTGTCATAGTGTTTGCTTCAAAATTGACGATTGTTCAAATGACCTTTTAACCCTTATTTTACCCTCTACGGAGTTGATTTTTCGGAGGGGGATAAATAAGTGCGTCCTTGTTCCTATCCAGAAAGCCAAATACAAAATTTTGTAGTAGTTGCTTCAAAATTAAAGGATTTCAAAAAAACTGTTTTCCCCTATTTTACCCTCTTAGGAGTAGAATTTCCAAAAGGCCTTTCTTAGTACTTATTCAAGCTATATAGAGAACCTGTGTGCAAAATTTCAGAACTGTAAGGTCCTTGGTTTAGGCTATACGTTGATTTCTGAAAAATGAAAAAGTCATTTAGTTAGTCAGTCAGTCAGTCACCTTACTGTTTTATATATATACAAATATGTTTTTATAATCTCCGTTTAATTTCCTTTCATTTGATACCCTACTCGATAGGTTCGGTTAACTTTTTTTTTTAATGTGTTACTATTTCGCGCCAAAAATCCGCCATTTTGTTTTTTTTTTTACTAACACCTATCTAAGGACACTCGGGTCATTGAGACAAATATAATGACACTTTAACTGTTGAAATTCATCCAGCCGTTTGTTAGATCGGATCAAATAAAGAAAGACAAACATACAAGATACGCGCGAAAAACATAACCCTTCCTTGGCAGTCGGGTAAAAATAGAGTCATCAAATAAAATATGTTTTTTTTTGCTATTTGTTCTTTAGAACATATTTTCAGTTTTTACTACTCAAATTCTTAAATTCAAGTACTATATTGATACTCAGGTACTATATAGAAATCAACTCTAACAATAATGGTTTTAAACAAAGCATTCGATAGTCGTAGTCAATCTAGCAGCCAGCGAGCCAACCCGTGACATACCCATGTCCCGTCAATCTCGTGTCACGCAGCTCTCGCGGCCGTACATCACGAGTGATTACTAAAAGTATTCCTCATCGGATCGTGTCATAAATTATTCAAGAGCCCAGCCAACAAACTTGACACAATCAATCCTCGCCCAAGTGTTGTTTACATCTGGGCGGGCGTATTGAATGAGGTACCTACTCTCATTGGTCGCTGTTAATGTGTGCTAATGCTAACTGTACACGAAAATAAGGGGCTGTAACATTTGGTTACTGTTAGTTTAAAAACTGAATTGAGGATTTTTAAGTAGTGCCGAATCTATTATATTTTAGTAGGTAGGTAGCTTACAATTGATCTTCATATTATTGTAATGTAACTAAGTAAATATTATAAAAGTGAAGACGGACATTTAGATAAAAAGCAGCTCACGAACCAAATTACATCAAAATAAGTTTCCGGTAAATAATGAAAAGCATCAGGAAAACGTAGAAAAGCATTTTACGAAATGGTAGTAAGTAGTACTCGCACTCGATTGTACCTATAATTGCGCATGACTTTTGAGATGAGGTCGCAACACCCGAAAACTAAGTGCACCCGAAAATTAAACCTCGTGTAATAGTTTCTTATAGATATTGTTTTTATAAAACATTATAATTAAAGCAGTAATTCAGTAATAACTTTTACCAACCTCTATCATTCGTTCGAAAAAAGTGTGCAACGTGAATTCTTACTTTAAGTGCTGATAAACAATTTTCCTGTCGCAGTTCAAGTTCTTGGTAGCACTCAAAACAATATAACAATGAACAAAACAATTTAAAACAGGAAAAAGTTTATCGTGCCGCGTAAACCAAACGTTTGTAATTATTCCATATCGGGGCGCGAGTAAAATTGGCAACATCTGTAATGGGTTGTCGATTAATGCGCGCGCGCCGCGCCGTGATTGGTCGTTCGATGTCGTAAAAGGCTCGTAAACAGCGTTCGAATTTCAAATTTCGTCCGCCATTGTTGCGATAACGCTAACGAGGATTCTAGCTCGTTCGGGATGCAATTTTCGCTTTCACTGTGACATTCTGTCATGTAGATTTAATCTCAATAACTCGATAACTTGTTGTGTAATAAAATATAATTAAACAACGTTTGATAGCCAACTTATCTGATTACAATGATTAAATATGACATAATAAGATTATTATGATAAATAATCTTATGCGAATAGTAGCATTTTTAAACAGTCATACATTTATAAATAGTCTGTAGGTAGGTACAAGGAGTCTAAATATATTCTTGTGGAAAATTTTGAACAAAATTTTATATGGAACTTATATTTTCAAATTGTCAAATAATTAAAAGCAATCAATTTATTTTCAATTGATTTATGGACGAAATGCTTGATATTTCGAAAAAGAAAGAAGTTAGTACTTATAACGTGATACGAATATATTTGGATGAACAACATTGAACTGAAAAATTAATGCACTACAGAAAACGTTATCAGTAGGTTTTAAAAAACTAATTACAAAGAAATTACAACGCATTAATATGGATTAGTTTAAACGTTTTCGTACATATGGACAGACAAGTGTTTATATGAAACAAAATATTTGGCACCTATTCCCTATTGCACCTAATTTCAATTCCATGTAAGGATTCACTTTAAAATTAGGATAAGGAAGTGCTAAAATTTGTGAAGCTTCACATTAATGAAATATCGATGAAAAGGCGACATGATGTAGAATATTGAAAGAATTTATTATTCAGCGTTCGATCTGCTCACACTAGCGCGACTGTTTTCGGAAGGCGCGTGCAACAATGCCACGATGAATGACGGTTGTCCCAATTCCCTTCTGTCAATGGTACTATCTTCGTCGCTTCGATCTTGTTGCTTTCTCTGCTTAACACATACTGCATTCCGCTAGCGACCACGATAAGCGACTTATAAGATGATATATACTTTTTATCATTGCTTATAAGTATAAATCGTATGAATAAATAATAAGTACTTCCAAATACATGAAGTTCTTCTTTCGCATATTAATATTGAACTAGAAACAGGTACATATAACTTAGAGTATTTCAGGATTTAACTTTAAAACCATACAAATGGTATATGCCTTACCTATATACGAACCGATTTTTCAAAAGTACAGTTAGAAGTATTTAGTTAAGTTAGAACCTTTACCTAATTCAAGTTGCAAGCCATGGCTAGTTTAATTAAACTTGCTGATGGAAATTGATAGTTATGTTAAAATAACCAGGTATACATACGCATAGCAGATACGCAGAAATACAGAAAACACACAGAAAACACGCTATACATCACGTAACAATAAATTTTTCACAAACTTTAGATCTAAGAAACGAAAAAATTCGCTGCGAGTCACGACCAATTTAAAAATAAGTGCTACACATTATTCATGTACAAATACTATAATATTCACTGATAATATTCAAATATTCGAAATATATCAAAGTCACGCTCAGTTTTCCGGCAAATCCAACAAATTCGCTGAAAGAATCAGCCATTAGCCACAATCAAGCTAATAAAGTGTGAAGCGTCTCAAATTATTTACGATGTCTTGAAGAGCGGACGGGGCCGCGCGTCGGTGACACTGACACTACCATTTTCTAGTGATGCACCACTAGATATCGATTTATATCCAATCAAATCAAATCATAAAACTAATATTAATAAAATATATGAGAAACTGGGAGAAGTAAAAATTCAAACACCAGAAAATGTAGATTTAAATGCTACTAGGTAAGCTTGAAATATACTCCTCTAAGTTGCTAAAGTGTGAATTGGAAGAAGCTATAAGTTAGTCGCCAACCCGTGTTGATATCTTCAAGCCGCCTACAATATATACCTGTTACAATGCTGCAAGAAGTCATAATTCTAATTTACTTAACGTAAATCGAGATTTATTCGATGGTAAGTATTAGATAAAACGGTTACAATTAATTACGAACATCTTACGCTTATAAAATTAACATAATAACCTACATATGATTGACTATCGACAATTGTACACATCCTTATCCACATTAAACGTCTTTTCTTTTTGAATCGGTTTCTTTGAGTTGCAACTAATTGGTTTTAGAGCGAGATGGTAATATTATAAACGCACTGGTTGGAAGGAGACGATAGGAATAGGGCGGGAAACATCTTTCTTTACGCGGGTAATTTACGATTCTCTTTGAGTGTTCACCGTTGACAGTTAGTGTTGTTTTCGGCGAATATAACGCATTCATTAATTCGACTTCACAAGTTTAATATCTTTAAATATATCGTTTTCCATGTGTAGCACCGCTTTCAGAACAAAGGCCGCAATGGTTCGTTAAAATTGCTGGAACACGCCGAACAACGTTTTCAAACGGCATTCCTAATTTGAAATGTTTACTTTTTTAGAATTCTATTTAGCCTAATGAGCTTAGTTTAGGTGAAAATAAAAGTGAAATAAAAATAGTCAGACAAAAATATTAATTAATAGGTCGCAATTTTTCTAGTCATTTTATTCTTAGGATCAGTGATTTCACCTATCAGTAATTGACTTCTGGTAGAACCCCGCATATATTTTAGGTCATTGGTCATAAGGGTTCTCAGACAGAAGTACTTCACATAAGTCTACCCGGCTGCATACTTCTTATATTATGTAAAAATAACAAAATTGTTATGATGAATCAGAAAAAATCTTATTGCCTGTTAAATTTCATGTTTTTACTTATTACACTTTTTAAAGCAAATGAATCGGGGATAAACTTAGTGATTAAAATTTGAAATAACCTAAGGAGATGTCATTTACATTACTAGTTAAATATGAAGTAAGCTCGTAACGTTATCAGGGGCGTGTTACAGCGGGCGTGACGGCCGTGCACTTTTCATTAGTTATAGTATCGGCTATTAACACTCTGTTAGTAATAACGACACACTTAGCATTTTACTATGTTACAGATTACATTTCAACGACTTGGTTCTACAACACTTAGGTAATGTGCTACACCTTGCTAACGTTAACATTGCTGCTTGTAACATTTTTTTTTTATAAAATCGGACAAAGACCTCAATTTATGTAAATGCGTCGATACGATGAGGACTAAATTAAAATAACCCACATGAGCAGATAGACTTTCTTAGGACGCTCACCGTGGCAGAATCTAACGATGTGAACACTTCTTCAATATAACATTAATATTTACCGGTATAGAAGTTCTTTCTTTTTCAAAAAGTGCAATGTATTGAAGTGCAAAAAATGTAAAAAAAATACATATTGATTCTAATTACGATAGTTTGAACAGCGCAGGTAATTCCATTTAATAAGCTATGCCATTAATAATGTCCTGTATGTACTTAATTATCGTATGATGTAAAGTAAAGTGTCGATGTAAAAGTCGCTTAAAAGTGTTAAAAATGCGTAGTTTGACCTAAATAGAGAAGATCGCGTCTTCTTTGAAGTACCTACAACAAAGGCGCAGCGTGCATAGTGTTTAACGGGAAGCCGCCGCCCCGAGCCGCCCGCCCCACGACCTAGCGATGCCACACGCGATGGAGGTTAAACTTGCACTTCACTTGCTTAACTTAAAGTGGCAACTGATGATGGTGATGAATGATGATAAGGCAATGTCTCACTTAGATTTCTGTCTAAAGTGAAAGGCAAATACGTGACACTTTCTAGTGGTTTAATTTAGTTTAGATTACGCCTTAAAACTCTTTACTTGTAGCAATATTTTCCTTTTGTACCTATTGTTATTATAATTGTTCAAAATACCTGTCTAAAGACGAAACAAATATTAATATCGCTACGTTCTAGACGTAGATTTAAGATACGAGTATGCTCTAACATTTTTATATGTTGCCATAGTTTCGTCCTACAATCTAAATACAACAAAACCATAAATGGTTATTACCAATATAAATGTCAAAAGAGTAAAGAACGAAATTGTTTAAATTTCTAGTACCTAAGCAGAATTTGTCAAGTTACGTTCTTTCTAAGACAAAAAATGGACAGATTATGATTTAATTACAATGCCTCTATTAACCTTGATTACAGATATTTATGAATCAAATAAAATCATAACATCCTTTTATTTGCCGAATAAATTCAGTTTGCAATATTGTAGTAAACAAAACAATTGCCATTTAGATAACAGCATTCCTAAAGCTACTATGTAAAAAATAATCATCGTGACCTTAATACGCACTGATAGATAATATCTGACACTGTCCAATAATAAATTAGCTTGTCATCGTTATAATCTCAAAGCGGCGTTTCGAGGCTCAAAAGAATCATGGGCGGGGTCGCTCATGTCCGCAACCGTCACACATATGGGCTGATTCGACCGGCCTTTAATGCCTTGATAATATTCTTTCATTTTAAAATGGTTTCTCTTTTATTTATAGTACTTATAAGTAATTTAAAATCGAGATAATTTAACTTGATAACGTAGGATTTCAAACTTCAACAGACTACAAAGATCTTCTACAAAGATGTGGGTTCAATTCATGAATTTGTTCCCGACGGGAACAATTTATTGTCCGACGTCTCTATTATATCTATTCTATTGTTCTTTCCATAGAAATTGCTATTTACTGTACAAATTCTACGCTATACGCACAATGGGCATGTACGATGTAGTAGGACCTATTTCTGCCTAATAACAGCAGTGTTAGGCGCTGTTATATTCCGCTTTGAAGGGTGTGGTAAGGGACACAGACTTTTCCGAGATGTTCCAGCTTAGTCCTCGGGGGTAGCGGCGCAGCTGTTTACGACCACAGGTAGGAATATCTAATGCTATCTGCGGTTGATTACAGATGTCCATGGGCGGAAGTAGCCACTTACCATCAGGTGGACTGCATGCTCGTCTGCTACTTCTATATTATAAAAAAAGGACATGTACCTTAGATTTAATGGTTGTTAATTAAACTGGCGTAGACCCTTCGTAGACCAAAGTGTAGGCCGTGACGAAGCTCTATATTTTATTTTAGAAATAGTTTTAACGTAAAGTTTTAAAAGTTTTTGTTAACTCATATTTAAACTAATAACTACATTAATTAGACATAACAACCGTATCTGTGCTGTAACTATAACTGCAGCTCTAGCTAAAGGTTCTTGGTTTGATTCACGGCCGGGTAATTCTAATTGAAGAGAATAACTTCCATTTTGTGGGATTTGTATCTTCGTGCGTATAAATACATAAAAAGTTAAACTATAAATGCATAAAAAGTTCATACATACCATACAATTTTCATTACTTATTTAGCTCGTATAGGGGGTTCATTTACAAAAATATTTTTAATTTTACTCTTATCTACATTATACCTACTAACTACTAGAAATAAGCCTCCACAATCTAAACCCACCAGTTTAAACTTCACGTAGTCTGTCAGTCAATCTTTACTCGTTTTATTAAGTACACGAGAAAGACTCAAGTTATTCAGAACAAAACAGGCAATGTGCTCGTAATTAGTCATGAATTGGACAAATGAGAGACTATTTCGGACTCATCTCGTAACACAAGACATTTTGTAGGCGCGTCGAGTAATTTGCACCTCTGTTGATATATCGGGGTGACGTCTGGTTACTTGTTACCATTCCTTGTGCGTTATTCCGAACGCTTGAGCAATGGTACACATTTGTCTTCAGTTAAATTTAAATACGGAGACAATTCTCATAACGATTAGGTCTGTATATCTCTACATTTGAGAAAGTGAAGTCTCTTTCTGATTTTAAAATGACTTCCTGTGCTTTTGATGAATTTTGATATTTATAAAAAAAAATTTGTACAAATTACGATTTATCATAGTAATTTAAGAAGATTAAAGTTAGTAGAAGAATATTTTTATTGGTTGTGGCATATTTGGAATTACACTTACAATTAACAGGTTTCACAGGTAGACGTACGGTTGTAAGATCAAATATTATTCAACCTAACTTGAGTATTTAATTTTCAATGAACTCGCAAATAACCGCACTAGTACGCTCAAATAAACAGCATACAAGCAATCATATAAGCAATATTTATACATTAAACATGAAATACTTTAACATTTAACCCTCACATCTAAAATAGAATTTAATAACACGAACACCACTTCAGAGAGATATGATTTATGAAAATGTTGAAATATCATGAAACGTGATCGTGTCGTCGTGTTTAAACGTTCCTAATTCTTGACAGATGAGCGCGCTGTCAACGTGACAGCTGTCACGCTGTCACGTGTCACGCGGCCTCGGCGGATGTAATGCGATCCGTGTATTGCTGACTGTTGCTATTAATTTCCCTCTTATGTTCGTTGTCGTAATTTGTTTGTTACTCTTTGGCTGAGTAGGCCAATTTGTATAAATAGTCTAATTATTTTAATGACATTTTCACTACATACAAACCATTAATAAACACATCGCTTTTAAATAAATAGTGAGTGCTTTACACAAATACCTACCATATACTATATAGGTAGAAACATTTAGAGGAATAACCTAAGCGAATATTTACAGTGCAATGCACTGCACTGTTACTGTACAATAAAAAAACTCTCTTGAATAGTTTCACTTTCCAACCCGTCTCTACCAGCAAGCTCTGACTTCAAGGTACATAGAATCCTTATCGCAAATGTAGTTTATAGATAATTTACGAATGAAACGATATTTCTCCGAATTTTTTCTTCGATTTCATGTTTTTTCACGTACTTACTGCACATGTCGGCATTGTTCAGCGTAAATTATACTATGACAGCCACTAAACGGCTTACAAATTTGTCAGCTGTTTAAACCATTTAATGGCTTCCTTCAATTACGAGGCGGTGCGATATCTTTACTCATCTATGGATGCATCATAACAACATAAATAAACTAAATTTCAAGATTTTTGACGATTATAGAATCCCTAAATTCTAGATTTATTTTCACAAAATGTTAGTCACAGAACTTAAGAAAGGCAAAAGTGTGTCAAAATAAGAACTATCTGTGAAAATACTCACCACTCGTAATTAATAAGTAGGTGACGAATAAAAAAGTAGAGTCATTTATTCCTCTTTGTTACTTAGTCGTATTTTAAATACGTCCCAATCGTGTTACAAAGTTTACGACGTCCCCGCGGCTGTGGTCAGTGTCATATGACCACGACAAAAACTGTAGGAGAGCGATCAAAGTTGGCGTCGGGTGTCACAGGCACCGCCTTGCCCCGTGACGTCACAACACGTGCGGATAGCTTTGATGGTACACATTCTTTTTACGAATTAAGTTCTTAGTAAGTCAGCGGATGTCATAATAAAACTACATGAAGTGGAGAAGTTGTTTTAAAGCAAATTAACAAGTGAAGTAAAAAAAACACGATAACATTACTGAGTTTATAAAAGATGACATCTATACGCTACTTACTTAAAGCCTTCTAATACAACAATTTGGCGGAGAGTACCATTAATTAATGACAGTACAATTAAACTTTTGAAAGAATAAACGGAACCTCTCATATTGCCAAAGTACCATAGACTATTCCTATAGGTATGATGGCAAAGGGTTGCAGTGACTTGCAAACCTTTATTATCATTAAGTTCAAGTAGGATTCCTGAATCCTACTTGAACTTAATATAAAAATATTTACAATTTTTTTAATAATATAGGAGTAGCAGACGGGTATGTAGTGCACCTGATGGGAAGTGGCTACCGCCACCCATAGATATCTGATATTACCCTGAGGATTAAGCTGGAACGCTTCGGAAAAGTATGTCTACCTTACCATAGCCTTCAAACAAGAACACATCAGCGCTTAACACTGTCGTTATTAGGCAGAAATAGGTGAGGCGGTGGTGCCGCCGGAGTAGAACCACAAAGAGAAACATGTGTTTTATTTTAGAAATTTTTAAACATTTGTGTTATTGTTGTCAGATCCGAGTGCGGGCATGGGCAACCCGGGCATGCCGGGCGCGGGCACGCAGCAGTACGGCGAGGTGAACCAGCTGGGCGGCGTCTTCGTCAACGGACGACCACTGCCTAATGCGGTACGGTTGAGGATAGTGGAACTAGCGCAACTGGGTATCAGGTTAGTAGCGCATATTACTTTAGACTGAAGGTTTTTTCCGCGTCGTCTCCAAAAACAACATATGTCTGGTATAAGTACAGTTTACTAACCTTCAAAACATTCAAAAAATATTACTTTTTAAGTACCTATATTTTTTAATTGTTTTATTGTATGGTCTTAGAACCAGACAATTACCTAAACCTATTTTTTATGAGTAACTCTATCAATAATGGATTCTATTGGTAGGAGCCCTTCCTTAAAGTTAATTGGAAAGTCGGTTAAAAACGAGTTTATTCCCCTTTTTAACTTAAAAAAAAATATTTTACACATCTGCTTCGAGAATATTTGTCTTGGATACTTAGATTAATTACCAAAATATAGAAATGGTAGGTAGGTACCCATTTCTTTGTCCCTGTAGTTCCGGGACTAGAATAGGGCTACGGTATCCCCTGCCTGTCGTAGGAGGCGACTAAAAGGGGGCTTCCGGGGTTGCGGGCGGCAAGAGTGGGAGCTCGAACCGTCCAGCTAGCGACCCCGGGAAGGACGGCGGTATGTGTGGTCGCATACCGTCGTAAACACTACATGGTGTGGGAGGAGCGAAAAGTGCTCCTCCAGGGTAGAGCCCGATCGGGGCATCGCGCTTGGAGGGCTCCGGTTGTGTTCCGTCGGAGATCCCGGAGTTCTCCAACAAGCGTTGAGGACGGCCACCGGGGGGGTTTTAGTGCGGTAAAAATCCCACATAACCCGGCGTCGCTCCCACGTCGTCGGGTACCTTTTGAAGGTTTCCCCCTCGAGAAAAAAAAAAAAAAAAAAAAAAAAAAAAAAAAAAAAAAAAAAAAAAAAAAAAGGTACCCATTTCTTATATATAGGTAATATATAAAAAATGGGTACCAAGATTTGAAAAGTAGTATTTTTATATTCTTCTATTCCGCAAAATGAACGTGGCTGGGGATTTAGACGTATGTATCGTTCGAATCACATATACTTTATTACCATAAAATATTAATAACTTTTTTGAAACTTATTTGATATTTATATTTGATAGAATAAATTAAGAAGACTTTAAGGTTTTATTAAAATGACAAAGTTAGTAACAATTATTTGAAATTGTGTGTTCAGGCCGTGTGACATCAGCCGGCAGCTGCGCGTGTCTCACGGCTGCGTGTCTAAGATCCTGGCGCGCTACCACGAGACCGGCTCCATTCTGCCCGGGGCCATCGGCGGCTCCAAGCCCAGGGTCACCACGCCCAAGGTCAGTTCAGCTTTATAAGATATTTGCAATTAAATCTGGATTTAATGTAGATTCATAGACAACTCGCGTGGCGGAGTGGTCACAATACCGTGCCGAATACAAGAGTGTCGGGTTTGATCTGACCGATATCTGAATGAGACATTTAGAGATCTGTTCTGGGATTGGGTGTTTGTGTATTCATCTTTGTGTGTGACCATGGCACCCACGATTCAGAGATCCTATTATGGACTGTGAGCGTAAAAAGAGTTTATTTATTATTCCAAACTTTCCAATATTGGTCTATATATATGGCGGTATATGACTCTACAATTCGATGCTGGTATGAGCATCTAAATTATTTATTTCATTGAATGATATAGTTGTGTAAGTCTTTATTTTCTTGTGTGTCCATTACTTGACATAACTTACAGAACGTTGGCTTTTTCTCTTTCCTTATCCGACAGGTACTTAACTTAAGATTACGTTTTTAATCCAGTGAGGATTATAATTAAGGAAAACCATTCTATAAATGTATCTACAAGCGTTTGAGTTAGATAAGGACAAAATAATGAAATATGCTACAGCTCCTAGAGTCTACGACATAATATGAGTCAATTCGACCTCGGGAATCCGGGATACAAAGCATTCTTCTGCTTTAATTTTTACTGTACTGTACTTTTTAAACTTTAACGCAGGTGGTGTCATACATAAAACAATTAAAAGCGAAAGACCCCGGAATCTTCGCGTGGGAGATCCGGGACCGGCTGCTGGCGGACGGCGTGTGCGACAAGTACAACGTGCCGTCCGTGTCCAGCATCAGCCGCATCCTGCGCAACAAGCTGGGCGGCGCGCTGTACCCCGTGCCGCCGCTGTACCCCGTGCCGCCGCAGCGCTGCTGGCCGCTGCACCAGCCCTACGACTACTACGTGTACCTGCAGGTGAGCACTCCCACAGCATCAGCCGCGTCCTGCGCAACAAGCTGGGTGGCGCGCTGAGCTCCGTAAAGCCTATAACAAATTTTCTATATTATTTATAGTAGTTTTAATTTAGTACCTATAGATGTTTAAGCGCAGAACAAAAAGTACTTTCGCACAGGTATTTAATAGGATTTTCTACTATATATATTTTGTAAGCATTTAATACAAAAGTATTTAAACAAGCTGCAGTCAACACGGATGACTCTACATACTGCAACGGTGACAGTTGTGACAATAACTCATACAATCATAGTAAACTCCTAAAACGTGGCAATTATACATGTATTAATAAATATTTCTCGTGTGCAGGGTCGGCAGCACGGGGCGGGCGCGGCGCACGCGTTGCCGCACGCGCACGCGCCGCACGCGCCGCCGCACCACCACGCGCACGCGCACGCGCTCTGACCGCCGCGCGCGCCGCACTGCACGATGACTACAGCCACAAGACTGCACAACCACTACGAAGCTGACGCTGATACGAGATTGCGTGTAGACTAAACGTTGAGACCGACGCAAGTACAGGACTGCGCAATTGCTCATCTATGATCACAGAACTGGGACACAAGATTGCATCCAGCCCACAAAGTCACCAACAGACTTTGCGAATACAGGAATTCGCAGGGCGTTTATGAACGTTATGAATATTGATACCGACGCATCACGCTAGTACAAAATTATGGAACTTAAAGGCTGGTCGACTATTAAGAACAGTGAAGCAGATTTGGAACTACATCGACACTACGTTATACTTCAAATAAATCGATAATGTGTTAGAGTCAGATGTATGAATGTTAGTAAAGGATTTTTGATAGTGTCGAGGAACATGGATTGCAAGTCTGTGACTGAAAGTACATGAAGATATCATCTAGAAGGTTAAAATACACATCAAACGGAAAAGTGACCAAAGATATAAAATGTCATAAAAATCGAAGTCTGTAAGCCTTTCCAAGAGAATCATCGTTTAATATTTTGAATTGGATGACAATGCGACTGACAATTAATTGAGATAGAACGTTTTATTTTGGGAAGGAATTATAGATAGTCGGAATTGTAATATGATATCATTAAATTATATAAAAACAACAAATAGCAACTACAAATATTATATGTTTTATCTCGAACGGCCGTTCTAAGATAAAATTTGTTTTATCTTTAAAGATAAATAAATATAAACATAATAAATTTCATACTCATTCATAGAATGTTATTCTTAACAGTTCTAAAATGAACTCTACAGTCTCTACATTTAAGAACCTTTAAAATTCCTGGACCATACCGCCCTTAGACCAGGTTTGGAGGTAACTAAGCTGATTTCTTAATGATATTGATGATCGATAAAAAGCATTGATAGCCTTATGGTTGAATGACCTTCGAATCGGGGGCCCAGGGTTCAAATCTCAGGCACAAAACTTAGATTTTTTAAATTATTTACATATTAGAAAGTAATTAACATTTACTTTAACGGTGTAGGAACAAGGAAGAAACAGGAAACCGTGTTCAACAGTAGGACAACAATGGGTTTATAGTTGCAAATATTATATTTTTTTGCAAAACAGTTTGAAAGAGATGAGCAAAAGCCAGTCTGAACATATCTTTTTTTTAATTGTAAAAAAATACATACAGCCGAATATGTAACCTCCTCCTTTTCAGAGTCGGCTAAACTTACAGGCAAAATGAAAAATACGAAAATCTATGTTCTTATTCTAATGTACATACAAACAGACTTTAAACATATCTATGCTGTTAATATTAAAGTGCAGTGCAGTGAGTTATCGCGAGGACAATACTGACCAATATTTATAATGAACTGTTGTAAATGACAAGTATTAAAGTTGTATATAAAATATGCAGGAGTGTAAGATAATAGTGTATTAGACTAATATTATGTACGTTTAGTTTTTTAATTTGGGTATACGGCTAGGGTTGCCAAAAGACTTATAAAATATTCAATATTTGATTACATTGATGTTAAAATATATTTATGAAAATATTTTAGTAATTTTATTTATTTTGAAAGTCTCTTGATGCTTCGACACTGGAGGCATCAACGCGACATATACACGTAAAACTGAAATGTTAAGCGTAGCTATGTTCTGGTTTGAAGGGTGTAGTAAGGGAAAGGCCCTTATACGCGACGTTCCAACTAAGTTCTTAGGGGTAGAAACGCATATGTAGTCACCTAGTGTAGACGTCAGGTAGGATTAAAATCCTATCTAGAGTTCATTACTAATGTCGTAGACGGCAGTGGTCAATTACCATCAATTGAACTGCATGCACTCTTTGACGAGTAGCGGGAAGTCGCTACACTACCTTTTAAAAAAAACAAGCTGACATTGTGTTTCTGTGACAATTTGTGAATATTTATTTAGTTATTTATTTTTTCATGTGTGTAATATTTCTTCATTTACGCAAAAAATTAAAAAAGGTTAAGTGTGGCAACCCTATATTATTTATACATTTGTGTAAATCGGTGCAATGTTGAAAATAGTTATAGTGATAATGGCGAAATGGGTACTTACTTTAATTATTGATAATAATAAATCTTTATTAGTACTGGATATGCAATTGTATTTATTTAGTTAAAACTTTGTAGCGACCAAATTCCTTACCTCGTTCCATATCCCCACACACAATATTATCCTGCCTACAAAAGGAAGATACTTAACAGACCTACCTAATAACAGCAGTGTTAAACTCTACTGCGTTGTGGTTTAAAGGGTGTGGTAAGGGAGACATACTTTTCTGAGGCAGTCCAGCTTAGTCCTCAAGGGTAGCAGCGCATCTGCGACCGATCTCAGTTAGGAATGTCTTATCCCATCTGGGGTTGGTTATAGATGGGCGGCAGTAGCCACATACCATTAAAGATAAAGATAAAGATAATTTATTTGCTTTGAACAGTGAGAAAAGTTGTTACATACAATATTAATAGTCTCTTATTCAGCCTTTTCAAGCATGCAAATTGAATTAAATGAAATGAAATTACATTATATAAAATTAAATTAAATCAAATTAAATTAACTATACAACCCACATTAAATTAAATGGTTTGAAATTTTAATTATTTAGATTAAATTATTATACATTATACAAGGGAATACATTAATTACAATTAATTTAAATGTCAACATCATCATTCAAAAATTCTTTTATGTCATAATAAACTGCTGTCAAGAGAAATTGTTTCAGTTTTATTCTGAATTTATTTATTGGCAGTTTTTTGACATAGTCAGGTATTTTATTAAATATTTTAACACACATGCCATATGCATTTCGTTGAAGCAATGAAGTACGTTGTGGTCTATCCAAAAGTAGTCTTTGAGTATTTCTAGTGCTGCGTGCATAAACTTGATCTGCTGTTTTAAACAGATTTGTATGTTTTCTTACAAACATGCATACTTCCAAAATGTACATACTAGTCAATGTTAGTATTTTAAGTTTTTGAAATAATGGTTTACACGGCTCATGTGGGGGAACACCTAATATCGCTCGAATACATTTTTTTTGAGCTATAAATACTCTTTGTATATGTGCAGATGAGCCCCATAGTAACAACCCGTATCTGAGATTCGAGGCTATGTAACCGTGATATGCCAGAAGTGCTATCTCAGTTGATGCAGATTGTTGGAGCCTAAAAAGGACATATCTAAATCTATTGAGTTTATTGCAAACCATTTCTATATGATTATACCAGGTTAGACAAGAATCAACCGTTATACTTAGAAATGTGCTATTTTGTACTTCTTTTATTGTGCTTCCTTTGTAATTTATGTTTAGATTTATGTCACGTTTATTTTTGGTCTTGAATCTGATATAATTAGTTTTAGATAGGTTAATATTTAAATTATTATTTGTCAGCCATTTTATTATTACGTCAATAGTTTTGTTAATGTCATATTCAAATTTATTAGTGTCAAAATTACTTTTAGATGTTATTATAATGGAGATGTCATCCGCAAAAAGTATACTACGATGCAATGTTACATTGGGAAGGTCATTGATATATAAGAGAAAAAGTAGGGGCCCTAGTACACTTCCTTGAGGTACGCCACGATTGACATACTTGTAGGATGATTTATATTTTATTAGCTCGTTATTTTCATTTATATTTGTTATTTCAACACATTGTAATCGTTCGGTAATATAAGAAACCATCCATTGTAGCGCATGCCCTCTTATTCCACATTTCTCGAGTTTATGTATTAATATATCATGAGAAACAGAGTCAAAGGCTTTGGACATATCAAGAAATAGAACGATTACATCTTGTTTCATGTCAAGTTTTTTTATAATTTCATTTATCAGATTAAATCCTGCTAACGTGGTTGATTTATTTTTTTGGAATCCATTTTGATCACAATTAATAACATTATTTTTTGTCCAGTAGTTGTCTATCCTAGTGTACATGCATTTTTCGAATATTTTTGAAAATATTGGTGCTAGAGTTATTGGCCTGTAATTATCTAGACTTGTTTTGTCACCTTTTTTGAATATTGGCTTTACTACTGATCTTTTAAGTAATTCAGGATATATACCTCTTTCAAATGATAAATTAACTAGATACATAAGTACTGGAGTTAGTTCATCAGTGCAGTTCTTTATAATTTTTGTACTGATTTCATCATAACCGACTGCGTAAGAGTTCTTCAAAGATATGATTATCGACCTAATTTCACTTTCCGTGCATGGCGTAAGAAATATGGATCCTGGGAAAGAACTAATAGGTTCTACAGTCGAAGTTACTTTTGCCTCATTTCTATATCTATTGCTAAGGTTAAGAAAATGCGTATTAAAAATTTCTGCCACTTTATCCGGATTCCCAACAACTGTACCTTCATACTGAATTTCACCTATTAGTTCTTTTAGAACACTATCGGACTCTTCCTTTATTATATTCCACGATGCTTTTCCAACATTTTTATGATTACAAATATATTTTTTGTTGCAGATAACTTTCGCGTTTAGAATACATTTTTTCAAAATCTTCGTGTACTTTTTATATTCTATCTTTGTTTTTGTTGATTTTATTTTATATTGATTAAATCTTTAGGTGGACTGCATGCTCGTCTGCTACTCCTATATTATAAAAGAAACTACACAGGAATATCATCCAACCTACAAAAGAGAAATTTAAGCAAGGCTTTCCAACTAACTAACTTTTCCTTAGGGTTAGCTAAGAGTTATCCGTTGCCGACCTCATTTAAAACTTTTTTGCTGCTTATTCAAGCAACACACACATACTCACGATGACAAATAATAAGTCTATACTTATTAATAAGATATTCTTTGTCATTCTATAATGACAAAAAATCTCTTATTCTCAATCTCAGATAATATGATGCGAAGTAACGAAGTAAATTATGAAAGCTTAGGTAGATTAGGTACCTTTATGTACCAATACACTCCATATTGGTACATGAAAAATCGAAAATATATTTAAATAATTAAACAAGAAAATGCTCTACTAATTTGCTCTTATTGTGCTCTATGACATATTTTCAAAACATTTCCATATTTGTCATAAATATTTTGTCATAAATATATTTGAATTCTAAATATTATTTACAGTAGAAGTAGTAGTAGTAGTGATCATATGTTACTTAAGTATTTATAACTATTTTTAGTAACTTGCAGTGTAACATAGATTTAACATACCTATACAATAATTTATTTTTTTATCTCTACGCTGATAATAATTTTAATTATTTATTTTCGAGCTACGTGTCGAGGGTATACCCGCTAAAATTTTTGGGGGTTACCGGTTACCTAATTACCTAAAACATGAAAGTAGATTTCAAACTTTTTATATATAAAGAATAGTTATGTTAGAAGACCAATTTAAAATGAAGCCATGATTTTATAACTCAAACATTTTTTCTGCTATGGATACACACTACCAATAGTAATATGGGAAACAAACCCCGATCTCTTTCATTAGTAGACTGGTAGAGTCACAAGCACACAATTTGCAAGGGAAAAATCCCTACGTATTTCCTGGTAGAAATATATTACTTTTTAAAACTCGTAAGCCTAAGCAATTTCAACTCCTAAGCGTCAGAACCGAGTGCTAGAGTTAACTCTTGACTACTAGAGTACTACTAGGTATAGCATTACTAGGTATGGGCGCAAACTGCCATGCGCCTTTCCATGACCTATATCGTTTTCATATTTAAACACATAAGTAGTCTTTCGCTATCGTACCTACTGAACTACATATTACGTATTACGAATTAGTTATTTTAAGAAGTTTGCATTTCCTAGGTTTCTTGTTTAATTGATTCGCGATCCCCCACGGCCGGCCAGTGGAAAGCCGAAACGCCCGAATCGAGTTTACAACCGAAAACAATAAACGGATATTGCGTCGCCGCCGGACACGAATTACCAATTAAATCCTTGCTTTGTTTCCAATTTAATACCACCTAATCCGAAATTTTACTGTATCAATAACAATTTTTACGAGCGCGCCTGAGTGGCTTGGATCCGTTTCGTTATTTTCTTTATGTCCTATTTCATGTTTATATTGGGTAAAAAATATAACTAACTTCGATTGAACATGACAATATTCAACAAAAAGTCCAAATTCTAATGTTTAATAAATATTGATGGTAGATTTAGTATGTAACTGTGTAGTTGTGTACTTGCTTATATTACACCCAAATGAATACAGTGATAATAACCTTATTTATTTTTTACAATTTGCTGTGTATTAGTGATTAGATACATTGAACTATACTTCATGCCAACATTTAGTGTTGGTAGTTAAATGGTGATCTACATTTGCTAAACATCATTTTCTATCAAGTATATACCTAAAGTTATATAAATGGACGAATTAATTTTCAAACAGTAAGGCTCATTCATCATAAAGAACTTGAACGTAAGGAATCGAAACCTCAGCAACTGCAGAAAAAGCGCGGGAGCAAAAAAGATGGCGGCTGTTAAAATGACATCGGACGCCGCACGACCGAACCGGCCTAATTAAAAAGTGCGCGGCCGCTTTGTAGCCCGAGTCTGCCCCAGTGCTCCTGCTACAAATACGTAATAAGTATGATTCGCTACCATGAAATGGCTCCCACCATGTTTCACCGGTTTATAAAATTTAATGTTTAACTGCGCATGTACGAGATCCTACTTAAATTGTTATTATATATAAAAACACCATTTCATAAATATACCTACCTCCTTGGCTTTAGTCTGTGTTTCTTTTCGATTAAATTAAATCACTGCAGTCGGGTATAAATGACCGGCAGTCATCATACTCGTAATTCATAAGTGATTCTCAATTGTTCTAATCAGATAATGTTACATGGCTTTTTTATTTATGATTTCCTTTTTTGTTACACCTGATTGTATAAATATAATAATGTAAATTAAAAATATTTTTATATATTAATTATCTTTGTAATAATTAATTTAGAGAATTTACAAACAGAGCAAACTTCCAAGTATTAAAAAAACTCTGATAATTAAATGTACCTAACATATGAAATTGTAGAATAATACAATATAATATAATATAATGAAAAATATAATGTTTATAGCAATGATGGTTTAAAGTAAGTATTACAAATGTGTTAGGTATATAGGTAGGTACATACATACAGTTCTCAGAACTCGCTCCTAGACTTCGTTATGCAGTTTTAATTTCGAACCATAACAAAGACATATGTATAAATTGATTTAATTTATTAATATATTTTATTTATTTATTTAATTATAATTAAACTTACAGAAAATTGAAAGAAATAAATTAAACTATAAATATAAAACAACTTATGTACAAAATTTACATACATATATACAAAAATGAAAAACAAAAATATAAAAACAAAAACACTACCATAAAAAATTGTCACCATCACTGTCTTTGGGCAAGGTTCCCAAGACGCTGGCAGCATTTCCTCTCTGGATTGCTATACCAATCCTTTGAGCGAAATGTATGCCAGCTCTCGGGTCCCCAGAGACGTCAAATTACGAGCTATGCATCATTTATTAATTATGTTTTAACATAGATGACACATAACAAATTTTATGACCTTTCTCTACACCGTGACGCATTTTGCGAACCCGATTTACAAATGACCTGAATGACCCATCGTGTTCCGTGTCATCAACGGCATTGTAAATTTCATTCAAAAACTAACCGGGAACATCAAACGGTCTAATAAATAACCCTGGTAGCCACGATGACAGTTGTCACCAGGCGCCGTATAATCCCCAGTCCCACCGTCCGGGGCGGGCCCTGCTCTCAGCTTACACTCGTGCCGCGGAACCACCGCATATCGCCGACAAACAAGATATTTTACTAATTCGCTATGCATCAGTTAGTGACAGAGGAAGGTCACGCTGAAAAAAATGGCAACACGTGACACGTTTGGCACATATTGGCTTTTGAACAAAAAGTTACGATTTAACTAGAAAGGGTCCACTTGTTACTTATAAATAATAAATTTATATCAGTAATCACGTAATTATTACGTTTAGTGCAACAAAATTAATTTTAAATAAAGTAGGTATGTGCAACCTTTGGCTGCGGAGAATGAAAAGCGCGGACCAAACTTAAAGATAGATATTATGAAGTCGTGAATATTTAATAAAAAATGGCTTATTTTACATTACATTATGTTCATGGCAAAAAATAAATGTGAAGATCGAGTTTGAATCGAACTAAAATCTCGCACTGAATAAAACATCCTAGGTAAGTACTTAAATGCCGAAAATATGCAGTATGCACATTATTGCACATTCACAGTCATTCATCACCACAGTAATTGTAAAATTTGCAATGAAACAAAATGTAGATGCATATAAAAATTATCTATGTATAATTTTTTATGCTATGTACCTACTTAATTTGTATGCATTGTTCGTTACATTATTTTCTGGGAATTTAATGTGAATATCTATAAATAGATAGTAGAGTTACCTACATAAATTATAATATACCAATGGCATAAGTTGTTCAAAATTACTAGATTTCGTTATTTAATTTAATTTAAATATCATAATATAATGGGTCAGACAAGCAAATACATATTATAACAAAAATAATATCATATTTTGTTCTTATGATAAGAGCATGCCTTTACATCTAGCTTCTATTTACTACGCTTTTTAGTACATTAAGTATGTAGATAGGTATAATCTTACAATATTAGTATTTTGTTATATTTTAACAGAAACATATGGTACAAAAGTGACATCTAGCGGAATTTACGAAAACTTATTCGAATCAAGCAGGAATCTGCCGATCTCAATCATGCGGCGTCATATATTTGCTATTGCGCGCTAGATGGCGCTGTTAAGCATATGTATTGACCCAAAATGGAAAAGTTTTTATAAGAATCAAAACAAACGAAAATTAAATATGGATAGCATAAATAAAAATTGTAAACAAGATTAAATAATCTCTCGGGGACGTTAATCCTAGCGAAATGTTTTAATTATCATATTATGATCCCCGTATCGCGTGCGTACTACTGAAGCGGCGTATCAGAACAATTGTGAACAATAACGATCAATAAGATAATATTGAATTTTGAAAGCCTTTTTGCACACGACACTATTAGTGCCGCGTGAACAACACTTAAGGACAAGTCCATACTTATAAGACATATAAACAGTAGGTTGTAACAGTTTCGGAATCACAAACGATACGATAAGAATGAAGAGTACAGTCTATAGGAAAACTATTTGCACACACTGCAATTTTTATCACATCAATATGATGTTATGTTCTTTATATCTGAGTTACTTTTAAATGACTAAAGGTAAAGATGGTAGGTATCTCCACTACCTAGGTAGGTACTACATAGAATTCAACCATCTACCCGAAACTAAAAAATACCTTCCTTCGTAAAACAAATAAACGTATTACATTGTTACAGTCTATTGTTTTAGAAAATAAACTTACACTTGGTACATATATTTTGGTATATGTAGTTAGAGTTAACAAAAATCAAATTAAATATAGTACAGCTATCTGCATTTAAACACATATATTGTAGTGTTTTTGTAACAACTTGCTTTTGTCATAGTTTTAGTTAAATTTATTGCTATTTCTATTGATATTTATTCTAAAACTTCAATCTATAAACAAATAACACTTAATGATCTATAAAGCGCTCCTCCTTAAGCTTTGTGCACACGGCCCCAACGTCGCCCATTATCGGCAATTATCGTTGATAGTCCAGCGCCGTTGTTGCCGAGTCTCTTGTGAAATTATCACGCGATAAACTCCTAATTCGTTCGTGGACTTCCACTTATATCTATAATGCACGATGTTGTTTATTATTATTTAGAATTAATATGTTTTTTTCCTTAACCATCGATCAACCACAGTTTTTTGAGACGTTTGAGATTTCATATTTAATGAGTGTAAGTCTTTCGAATCCAACGAATTTCGGCTGGCTTATTTATGAAGTACACTATTACGTCTACTTTTATGTAGGTGTAGGTATTACTTTTTCTTTTTTATTCACAACCCACACTAGGATTCACACACAGAGATAAATACACAAATATACCCAGAAACAGAAACCTAAATTCATCACTTAGAAATCTGTCTGGCCGGAGATCGAACCCGGAACACCCTGCGAGTCAGACCGGTATTCACTATACCGCTTCGCCATGCGGGCAGTCAGTTAGATCAAGTTAGTCCAAATCTTTCTATACCGGGTCCATGGCTACCGACATGACGAGACCATTGCCATCAAGTAGCGAAATAGCAACACTTGATAATTTTCAAAATATCAGGCTGCATGCAACTGCATTTGTAGGTATATAACCAATCTCTTCTTCTAAGATGGTATTAAATGGATGGTCAATCTAAATAATTACTGCGAAAAACTAAGTGGTATTTCCCAAACTGGGTATAAGGAAGAATAAAGGCACAATACTCTATATTCAAATATCCAATATTAACTTAGTTCTTTGTGTATTCGATTCGAGGTAGGTAGATGAATCTGTTTCCAAAATATACATATTAGTGATCACATCTGCAGAACAGATCACAAAGGGTTTTCCAACAACATAACAATTTTATTCACTATTCATGTCACGAAATAACTTAAGTTAGAGCATATGTTTTTTTTATTATGTCTAGGTTTAAAACGTGGTTACTGTACTGTACGAGTTTCGCGGCATCACCAATTTACCTGCCACCTGCCTCTTCTGCCCCAGCTCAATGATGAACAGCTGGAATGGCAGGTTTTATACTACAGGAGTAGCAAACGAGCGTGCAGTCCACCTGATTGTAAGTGGGTGCTGCGGCCCATGGACATGGATTTAAACCTACCTATTTGGTGTTTATTATAGACTACCTGACCTGGTAAACTTTGTACCGCCTCAAAATCTATTTATCAAATATATTTCATATAAAATATAGCCTATGTTACTCGTGGATAATGTAGCTTTCGAATGGTGAAAGAATTTTTAAAATCGGTCCAGCAGTTTTTGAGCCTATTCATTACAACCAAACAAACAAAGAAAGTTTTCCTCTTTATAATATTAGTATAGATGTCTGCGTGCTGCAGAAATACCTACATTAAAGTATGCGATAAGAGTAATTATTACATACAAATCAATAATTTATCTTCAATTTTATAAAATATCAACACAAACTCGTAAAAAGTTATAAAAGTGTTACCAGTTAATCAATTTGAGTGATTTATTAGGTTTTATGGTGAGCTTTGACAGCAAGAAAAACGTGTAGTGTTACTACGCTACATTATCGATGATGTAGAAAGTTATTAAATACGTGACACTGATAAGTAGTCACGTAGGTCTATTAAGGGAGGATATTATTTTTTATCAATACTTTTGCTTCTTCTTTATAAAGTTATTTATTATCACCACGTGCAAGTTTTTAACACGTTACCTACTACCCTTTTTATATTCCACCGATGTCTCCCAGAACTATGGATCTGGATGGCCTGCAACATCCACCAATGTAAACATTATTGGATGGATCAAACAATGGATAATGAGCGCTTAATGCCTATAAGCCTGTACGTTGCGAGAAAACCTATACAATACGTAAATACTCTTACCGATTAATTACTAAGTAACTATATGCAATTCTCTAAGATTTTCACATAAATCTCTTTGTTTTATTTTACATTCAACCTGATGGCAAGTGGCCTGATGTCAAATGGATATCTGTAATGAACCTGAAAAAGATTAGATTCCTACATGAGGTGGGCCACCTTAAGTACTTACTAAGCTGGAATGCCTCGGAAAGTATGTCTTGGCGTCGCTGCAGTCCGGTAGAAAATGTTCTTTCACCACTATCCTTTTATATATTTTAAATATTGTATTAGCTGGTGCCATTAACATAAGAATAAGTTCCCATACCTACTATAAAATTGATGATAATTTTATGTTAACCGCAATTGGAACGCGTTATCGGGTTTTCCCCAATTACAATTTACTTACAAGTATACAAGCTTACATTAATTACATTATATATCGTACAGGTAAGGTGACAAAACAATTAATAGATTATATCATATAAATGTTTGTATGTTTGAAGGTGGAAGAACCCTCTCTGGTTTGACGCCGACGGCACCACCACTACACTTGCTTCTGCTTAATAACACCAGTGTTAAGCCCTGCTTTATTCTGAATTGAAAGGTATGGTAAGCGAGACATAATTATTTTAGGCATTCTACCTAAGTCCTCAGGGGTAGCAACGTATTTGTTGCCAACGGTAGGTAGGAATCAATCGGGGGTTGATTACATATGTCATTGTCATTAGCCATTTACCATCTAGTGGAGGTGCACTGTATGCTTGTTTGCTACTTAATAGTAAAAAAGGGCGTTCACGAGGCAATAAATAAATAAATAACAATTTAACACGTTAGCTGCGGAACGTGGCTTAAAACACCTCGTCCATGTCTGGTCGTTATAGCGGTAAGAAAAAACTTTAACTTCTCTGTGGTGCGAGAGGCATAACTTCCGTCTGGTTCAGTGTAGGAGAGTGATAACTATATGTTTGTGATGTGCTACTGATTCCTAGTTCTATGGTACACCAACCTAATGTCGGGTTTGTTAGACCTCGTACCGCACTGAACAAATAATAATGCTAACACAGTGCGGAACGAGGTTGGGAACGCCTCGTTTCCCCACGCACCTCGTACCGCACCCCACGCTAGCTTCACGTGGTTAGTGTTGTGCAACGCAGTCGAGGCTGCGTAGCGACGAAGTAGGACCGCTGTCTTTATGTTGAAAATTATCATGTCGAAACGTTGCCGAAAAAAGTTGATCATGGAGGAAGATAAAGAAAAACCGGTTGAAAAATCTGAGCCAGAATCAGAATACAGGAAGATATTTCAAAAACAGGTAAGTCACAAATATACTCTGTCTAGGTGAAAGTCCAGTAGTGAGACTTGGCAGGCTAGGCGTATATCCGTATAGTAAGAAATTACATTATAGATCATTACGTTTCCTGTTATGGTTCAAACAAAAGTTAAGTAGCTACATTATTGATATAGGAAACGTAGGCAAAATCGTTACCGAGTATTCCGATTACTCTTTACCCTAATCTACTCGCTCCTACTTTTCAGAATCCACTGCGAAGAAAGCACATCATCTCGATAAGGGTCCAAAGAAGAAGAGATGTGTCGGATGCTACGAAAAACTCCGCACATTCTTGACATGTCGTGAGGCAGACAAAAAAACCAAAAAAAAAATCTCACGGAATGTACTGTTTGCAAAAAACCTTATTGTCTGAAATGTTTCAATCAAAAACATCCATAACTTTTCCCCTTTTTGTATTCATTCTGTCCATAACGTTGATAAATAAAAACAATAAAATAAAATCGATATTTATTTTCCCATCACTAAATTATATGGAAACCTGCCATTTTTCAGTGCGGTCCGAGGTGCATTAGACCCACATTTTATTTTACCCATAGAATCTAAAGTAACGAATTTAACCAAGGGCGGCGGCAGTTTTAGGTTAATCAACTCATTGTTAATAATAATCAAGACAAAAGCCGTCGATTTTGTCTTATTTGGCGCCAAAAAACGGATTTTAGTCTCCTTCGGGCGGTGGGATTTAACACGCCTCGTGCCGCCACAATGTCGGATATAGGACGAGGTTTAAAACAACTCGTAACGCAGTAATGGAAAGTACAGAAAAATCTGTGCCGCAGGGAACGTGTTAAGAGACAATTACTAACAAGTATCAACATTGTGTGTGTTTCCTTTATTAGGTACTTTTAAACTAACTTATAAGAATCGGTGAAGAATTTACAGGTGTTCTTACGTACTTGGTGGCGTTTTACAAGTCGAACCAACGATTATTTAGATGAAAATATTGGCAATAAGTGCCCAAAACAATCTAATAACCTGCCCTTCGTACAAAGCTGCATTCTTATTCCGATCTTGCTTATACAATTGAAGCCTATTAATGCACAGCTGATAAAGAGCAGAAATATAAGTTAGATGTTAGGTAGGCTTGTGTTCTTCATTATTCTCAAGAAGATTAAGCAAGAATATCAGAATTTTGCTTTCACTCTTGCTGAATCATGCGTCGTGACATGCAGGATCAAGAACGGATTTGTGGGTAGCATATGAACCACAGTATCTTATCAAATCGCACTTCAATGATGTTCTAATCAAACCGATGTAGAAAATAATAATATTCCCGCACTAAAACAAGATAAAAAGTTAAAATGCTTGTATATCCGGTCGTTAAGTAAACATAAACGATGATAGAGTTCTTTTCCCCATAGTTTCTTGTCAACCCCACTAGCCCTATTATTTTACATATACATTTGATTTTTTTGTCAAACGAATATTCACTTAACTGAGGTATTTGTTTGCGATTGCCTTATCACGCTCTTCACGCCTAATTTATTTTGAAGATATGAATTAATATTTTATATAAATACCTCTGGTTTTTAGAATATTTATCAGTCTTTATAAGGTATACTGATTGTGACCTGTGAGTTTTCTTCGTGTGAAACAAAGGTAAGTGGGTTAAAAATAAGACCATTGTGTATACTTGTGTTAATAGATAAAAATTGACTGACTGACATTACGCGACAGATATTTCATTGTTTTGTATTTGTTATATTTTTTAATATGTAAGTTTCCTTAGTACTCGTATAAGTGAAATTATAACGCGAAAATCATCCTTCTCTTCATCCCTATCCCAACTGGGTTCTATCCAGAGCAGTAAATTCGTAGGAGTTGCAAAATTCAAATATGTAGAGCGTTAAAACAATGGAAGGCCGTGGGAAGGCCGATGTATAAAGTAATTCCCAATAATGCTTCTATTTGAGATGAAAAACGTTTAGTGATATATACGGTGGGATATGGATATTTTTATTTTTATTGTATACACTAGCGGTGCCCGCGGCTTCGCCCGCATTTTAAGGAAATAATATGACATACATAAAACGGAAAATTTATACCGTGTGGTGTATTGCAATGTAAGTGGTGCCATCTATCGAAAATTGGTCTTACCAACTCCCAAACCTTCGTGGGCTCTTGAACAACAACTTTGCTAAAGATCATCACTTGATCAAATGCATAGTTTCCGATCCTATAACTACTTACGAATTAAAAATTAATTACTAAAACCTTTTCCCATGGACTAAATTGTGAATCTAAACCATTCTCAAGTCCCCTTAAACACACACAACAAATTTCATCAAAATCAGTCCAGTCGTTTAGAAGGAGTTCAGTGACATACACACGCACATAAGAAATATATATATAAAGATGTACTTGTGTCCTATAAGGATGGAAGGGCAACTGCCCTGCTGCCCTTACGTCCTTATCATACTGCACGGCTTTGATATAAGTTAAGTGCGAATTACCTTAATTTTTCTCAGTCTGAAACTAGAGCTGTGCCCAGTAGTGGGACAGTAATGGGTTAATAACGACCTTAATCTTAATTCTGTGTTATGAATTTCCGCAAAGTACGCCCTATTGTCCGTTTAAAATTCATAAATATTGTAATCGTATAAAGATAAAGCATAAAATCAAAATATTTGTCGAATTCGGTTATTTGGTCAAGATTTACAATGCGTTACGCGGTGTTATGTGGGTTACATCACACTTCCTGGTCGCAAGTCGCGAATTTGGCGCGTCAGCATGCGACGCACGTGCGACTGTCACAAGTGATCCGACGAGCTGCAGAGCATATGCAATGAGCTAGGGATGGGGTGTGTCGACAATAAGGACAACGTTTTGTCGATAGATTTACCGAAAGGCCAGAAAGACAAAATTTTATAAATAGACTAGTAGTGCCCGCGGCTTCGCCCGCGTTTTAATAAAAGTAACATGACATACGTATAACTGAAAATTTGCGCCATTGTCGAAAATTAGTCGTACCAACTCAGAAACCTTCGTGGGCTCATGCACGAAAACCTTTTCCCACGGACTAAATTGTGAATCTAAACCATTCTCAAGTCCACTTGAACATACACAACAAATTTCATCAAAATCAGTCCAGTCGTTTAAGAGGAGTTCAGTGACATACACACGCACATAAGAAATATTTTATAAATAGATTTGATAAAAGCTCGTAACACTAATTAAAGTAAAACTAATAATGGTGAAATTATTGTAGCAAATGTGATCATAACGTTGAAAGACTTTTTCATACATAATATTCGAATAAAGCTCCTATATAAAACGAAACCAACTTAACTATTTTGACATACTTAGTATTTAATTACAAATTATGTTTCAGTTCAGTTAAAGCCACAGTTTAATATAAAAGTGGAAAGAAGAACTATTAAGTATTTTGTAATACGATTTTGATATTTTAGTTGTATCTTTAAAGTCCAAAGTCCGACCTTCAAATACTAGATCATATGCCTTACGAAAGCATAAATAATGTTTCTATGAAGAAAGTGTATCTATGTATAGTGACAAGCTTAATTATAGGTGAATGTCCTATGTTGTATAATATATTGACATGAAAATTAAATATTGGTGTTACTACCAATGCTCCGTGGTACTACTGTCCCCAGGCTGCCTTACCTTGGATAAGATATGATTGCCTGAGATACGAA
Organism: Epargyreus clarus; assembly: GCF_041222505.1. Classification (NCBI taxonomy): domain Eukaryota; kingdom Metazoa; phylum Arthropoda; class Insecta; order Lepidoptera; family Hesperiidae; genus Epargyreus; species Epargyreus clarus. The sequence continues at coordinate 369,748 of NW_027332214.1, forward strand.
GATTTGACAAAATATCGATAAGAGTATTCGACTCTACACTCACTGTTGAACATTAAACCGTGAATTAACAACCGTTAAACTATATTTGCATTGCTTTATAAAAAATATGAAAATACTCAATTTATTTAAATAAACTTAGATTGAGTGGTATCGAACAAAACATAATAAAAAATAATTTTAAATTAATGTTATTTTTTTCAATAATTGAAGTAACAAACAGTCATGTACCTCGTCAATGATATATTAAATCTATCAATGCATGTAGTTCATCCGATGATAGGTAATCACATAGATTAGTAAAGATTACTCACTCTTACCAAGAAAATGTACCCAGTTTTGACAATTGAAATAGTTGCGTAAAAAAGTTTTGCCACGTCTCCGTGCTAAAATGTTCCTAAAATATTTGAAATAATTATTTATTTATTATGTAAATTACGCAGTATTAGATATTTAATTGTAATTTTTCTCTAAAAATGTTTTTATGTGTCATGAATTGAAAAAAGAACTTACTAATAAGCCGTTTGTGGCTTCATTCAATTTCAAGGCGGCGAAGTATCTTTACTAATATATGGGTAATCATGATAACTATCGCACATGGATATTGGACATGTATAGTCAACATCATAATAATATAGAAGAGCGGTAAAACCTGCAGCCGATCATAGATGCCTTGCCACTCCTGAAGACTAAGATGGTCGCCTCATAATCCTCATATTTATGTAGGTCAGTCGGCATCGTTATTATTTAATTGACATACTGCTTTATGCTAAAAATAAGTGTAGTGATGGTACCAACCTGGTCAAAACATGATGGTTTTATCCCAAGTTAACAACAAGCGCTTAACCGACATAAATAAAGATATTTAATTTAGGAAATTCCTTGTAAATAAATACAATACTATAAATAAACAATGAACTGCAACGCCACAGATAATAAACCAGTTCCGTGGCTATAACGTGACGTAACACCGAGTCCGGAGCGGAGCCCAGGCCCGTCACTCGCCGAGGCGCCGCCGCCATTGTCGCAAGCGTCGCCGCGTCGCGTTCACGTTTCGCGCCAATTTATCTCCCATTTTTCCGCGAACTTATTTACGCGCGAGTGTTTAAATATAAACACACATAAATAAAGGACTTGTGTCTGAAAATATATCTGTGATATTTTATCCCAACTTTAAAAGTTACGGTGAGTTTTATTTACTATTTTGTAGGTTTAAGTGGCGGCCTTGTCATATTAGTTAAGTTATTGCTTCATTCATACTGGGTAAATACAGTGATTACGTTGGTATGCTCGAGCGAAGGTACACGATTCGACGTTAAGACATAATAAATTAATATGTAATACAGATTGGTTAATAGAGAAGTTCCAATTGGAACATGGTTAAAAGATTTATTGAAAAAAATCTTGTCGGTGCATAATTTTGCATTTACTGCTATAATTATTAATTACATTCAATGTTCGTAATAAGTAACTGTCAATATATATATATGTCAGTAGTTTTTGCCCGCGGCTTTACCCGCGTTGAAAAGAAAATAATATGACATACTAACATACATAAACTGAAAATTCGCACCTTCATTGGAATGACAGTGGCGCCATCTGGCGAAAATTGTTCGTACCAACTCTGAAACCTTCGTGGGCTCATGGACATCAACTTTGCTAAAGATCATCACTTGGTCAAATGCAAAGTTTACGATTCAATCCTTACGAATATCGATTAAAATAATCGATTTTTTTGGCCTAAAAGATCGTTAATCGGAGAATCGATGGCGATTGGCGATCTAAGATCGATTAAATCTTAGATCGCCATCCCTAGTTCCCGTGGGATTTCCGGGATAAAAACTATCCTATGTTCTTTCTCGGGTCTCAGACTATCTTTGTACAAAATTTCATTAAAATCGGTTCAGTGGTTTAGGCGTGAAGAAGAGACAACCAGACAGACAGACAGACAGAGTTACTTTCGGATTTATAATATTAGTAAGATAATATTATTTGCAAGTAATTACCTCCCTAGACATTTTATAGTTACCTACTTGGTTTTCTTACATGAAACAAACATTTTATAACCACGATAATTTCTATTACTATTATTAACGTATGTTCTTGAACTACTATTTCTAAGAAAAATATCTCACACTTTCTTGATATTAAAATTACGAAAATTGATAGGCATGTAAATATTAAATGGAAACGTAGCGTAAGAAGGTAGAGCTAAGTGTATTCTCATACTATCCTATCTAACAGGATATATGTGAATTGCTTTAGTATGGTACATTATAGAGTTGTGTACAGTAGTAGTTGCGTTATAGAGAAAGTACAAGATAGTAAGTTTCATCGTTGTGAGAGCTTGCAAGCACATCAAGCTCTTGTTTTTATAAGATTGCGTCGCAAATGTCAAAAATAAAAAAAAAATACAATTAATGGTTGACGGTTCGTATTTCGATATTATTTTATATTATGTATAACTTTTTGACACTGTCTACCTAGTTACCAAAGTATTAAACTGAATATTTCATACAAACATACGTTATATAATAAAGTTGTAGTTAAAGTCAAATACTGAGAAAACTAATTTGTTGTGTTATGTAAAAAAATCTTCAACTTTTTTAATCTTATGACATATTAAAATGAGATAAAAATTGAATCCAAAAAGTTTAAAAATGACGAGAATATTTCGTTTAGTTGAAGCTTGGTTAAAGCATAATATCATATTATCGCATTATTACATAAGGATTTAAACGACTCAATCAATTACAAGTAGTTAAAAAAGTTGTAAGATTTGTCTCACACATAAAAACAAGGTAACATAAACCTCGTAAAATCCAATCATTAATTAGGAAACATTTGTATGTATGTATTTTGGACGAATGCACAATAACGCATACAAACATTCAAACAACGCTTACATAAAATTTCGTAATCGTAACGCGTGACCTCTGACGTAACGAGTGTCATCGCGTATGACTTACGTGGCGTTTTTACTATTCAAATTTACAAGTTAATAGAACTCTTCGTAATCCAAAATTGGTGTCCGTGTGATCGACACAACAATTTCTATGTTGTAACAGTAGTAGCATATAATAGTGTTGGACTTGTATTTTGACGATAGCTCTGTGGTTCGACTACGGCGGTACCACGTTCACATCTTTATCTGTCTTATAAAATAACGTGAAACTCTTTGTTCTGATTTGAAGTCTGTGGTACATACTTATTTTTCATATGCATTTCAACATGGTTCTCAGATGTAGGAACTCATTCATGGCCAACCTCAGTTAGGAATCTTATCATATCTGGGGTTGATTGTTGTCGTGGGCGGCAACAGACACTTACCATCAGGTGGACTGAATGCTCGTTTCGTACTTCTGTATTATAAAAGAGAAGTAAAAATCATATTTATTTTTGAGGAGTTACTCAATCCTCAGAAGTAACAACCCGTTTGATATCAAATTCCCAACTTATCTTTATTGATTTCGATTACAGAAACGATGTCGCTTAAGGAATTATTTGAACTAGATACTAATAAGTCTTTTAACCTCTTAAACCTCCAATCACCAAACCTTCAACTCTGTATCATGGAGACAATCCGTCTGGCAAAAAGTCTGACGGTAGAGCCACCTTAATATCTATCAAAAAATCACTATTAAGGACACAATTCCATATTTTCATCACTTATACAATAGTGTGCAGGATACATACACATGTGTGTATTATGTATGTATTTTTTTACCGGGTCTTGTGCAAATTTGGGTGCTGGAGGGGTGACAAATGGTTAATATCCGGCAGAAATGTGCCGAACCCGCGGCCGGGCGCACGATTGCGCTTCATTGTTTTAAATTAATCTAAATTATCACTCCGACTCGGATGCGGTGCTGTTCTAGATGTCTGACCTCTGAGATCTATATAATATTTAAACCAAGACGCTCGGGATATTCGATTGAAATATTTTCATAGTTTCAAGTTCTCACGAAAATAATTCGTTTCTGTGTTTTAGAATTCTAAAAATGAAATATGTTTATTTTCTATTGACCTATTGAGGCACTTACAAATTGTCAGTTACAATTTTTTTCTTATACTACTACCGGATCAGAATACGACCTGTACTGAAAAGATCCCGTTAAAAACGCAACAAAGGCAAAATGTGAATGTAGTTTTTTGTAGAGTCGGACAAAAATATATATGATGGCTGCTACCTTTTTATTTCCACTAACATGATCAATCTACCTATATATATATATATATATATATATATATATATATATCTCTCTTAAAAAAACATACAAACAAAAACAAACAAAAAAACAAATACGAGTAAGTTCTAAACTTCTAAAGAATTCGTAAACAAAGTTGCCGGCATGATGTCATTTCATATTGTAAATTCTATAAAAAGAGAAATTGACGTGTTACATTATGTCTATACAATAGTTGCATATTTGAAGGTCACAGGTAATTACCGGATAACCGCTGGCAGAAAATGGTTTACTGATTTTCTGAGTTAGTATTTTCCTCATGTCCCCCGCTTGTGTGGTCTCGATCCTATTATTTACTGTGTTTTATCTTGAAATGTACATGGAATGTACATATGTGTCCAGTGTTGTCCGACTCATATGAATATACCCCTTCGTACCTCACCTTACCTAAATACCTTTCTTACTTTATTATTTGGATATTACAAAAACATCTCATAAGTATAGCGAATGGCTGACATGCACATTCGAGCGCAATTCCCAGCCAAGTAGGCAACCTGATGACTGTAGATTTCAACCATAAGTTTAGTTGTTTGTATACTCAGTTATATGAAACCAAAGAAATAGTAGACGATACAGACTTTTACTAAATAAAAATTCTGAACACTAAACATAGATAGACAACATAGGGACAACAATTTAGATGTAGCTTTTAATACGTAACTTTTTACGTAGAATATTTTAAATGTTATTACTTATATAACTCGGTTTATATGTCTATAATTTGAGAGCTTATAAGAATACTTGTAACAAGAGAGTGTATCAGTGAATGTTCATAGAAAGCTTATAGACCGCGCCTAGGCAGATGTAGAGCTACCCATGCAATTCCGGTTCGCAAACTGGTTACATGCATCCTGAGAGCCTCGTAAAGCTCACCAGAGGTCAGTTACGTGTATCTCGGCTTGTTTTGGCTGTTGTAGGTTTTGAGCGAGCTACAAAGCTGGAATAAAGTTAAGGCTATCTATAATCATTTTAGTAACTCGTGGTAGAATTCTGTTATGGCAACAAAATAATGTGTTTCCTTTGATATTAGAAATATCATAAATAAAAAATTAGTTTCTTATGTTTATGTTATCGAAACTCGAAAATTAGTCAATGGATTGACTTCAAAGCCACGTCTGACTGCAAGCATACAAGGAAGCAAAATTATTGTTCTTATGTAGGACTCCAGACCAATCTATGCATGGGCGGCAGTGGCCACTCTAAAAGAGGTGGACCATTTGCTTTTTTATTGTAGGTATAACAAAAATAATAAATCTTGAGGTTACCAAACTGAACTATGTATTTAGTAACCTAAACCCGACATCGACATCAGTGACCTTACTGTTATATTAACGATACGAGCGATAAGATTACATTTGTTGTTATTCTGGTTGCCTTAGTACTTATAACTAACTACACTACTTTGTATATCTCGAGAGCTGCAACATTTACCTTAGTAGATAGTGTAACTTGTTTCAATAAAATTGTGATCCAAAACGACGTCATTTCTATTTACTTCTAGTTTGACCTCTTTAACGTGTGAACGAGGCACATTATATATGAAAGCTGCCAATTTGAAGTGCGCTTTTATTGACACTTGTTATACCATTTTTTGTGCCACTCAGCCACACTATCATTATACACATATTGAGACAGATATATTATGTTAATATGAAAGTTCATCATATATTTATTTAACAAATCTGATACAGAAAATTCAAAACATACCTACTGTTAATACGATTACGAAGTTATGATAGGGGAATACACGCTGAAAATTTCTTGTAGTATACGCATACTGTCGATACACTCGGATTTATTATAATTATTATCTATTTATTAAATTTAGCTTAGTTTACTTACATTTAACTAACAAAACTATTTTAAAATAATATACGAAGTCTGCTGGGTATTCATTACTAGCACAAAATAAACTCTATTATAACTTACTAAGCAATTAAGTTTAATCTTTTTCCTCAATCTCGTGTTGCGATGTATATTGCAACTCGATCGCAAAACCTGATCATAAACATATAGGTAATATTTATAGATAGGTACGCCCGTCGTTAAAACACAATCTCTTAATGTTTTGCGTTTTTTTTTCCTTTTTTTATTTTTTTCGAGGGGGAAACCTTCAAAAGGTACCCGACGACGTGGGAGCGACGCCGGGTTATGTGGGATTTTTACCGCACTAAAACCCCCCCCGGTGGCCGTCCTCAGCGCTTGTTGGAGAACTCCGGGATCTCTAACGGAACACAACCGGAGTCCTCCAAGCGCGATGCCCGGATCAGGCTCTGCCCTGGGGGAGCGTTCGCTCCTCCCACAACATCTGGTGATTACGACGGTATGCGACCACACATACCGCCGTCCTTCCCAGGGGAGCATACTGGACGGTTCGAGCTCCCACTCTTGCCGTCCGCAACCCCGGAAGCCCCCTTTCAGTCGCCTCTTACGACAGGCAGGGGATACCGTAGCCCTATTCTAGTTCCGGCACTGTAGGTACAAAATATTTTATGGCTACTAAAATTGTCGCATTTCGATCTTTGGTAGGTAAAAATTGAGTAGATTGATATTAAGATCGGGCGATAAACACCCATACGTAACACCACTCATACATAGAGTGAAATGAAGAAGCGAATTTTTATCTCATCTGTTGTTTCGATATGATTTGAATGATATAAAACTAAACATGATATGAATATTTTGAGATTAGGTTAAGGTAAATACAAGTAGTGTATAAAATATTAAGCTACGATTATTTTCAAATTATGCAAAGAATTTGATTTTGTTCTAACCATATTTGTCATTAGTCCATCTGTATTTTACGAAGTACACTAAACTTATTAAGTATAATTACTTAATACCTATCCATAGACTATATCATTGTATTTACCTATATTGAGCATGTATATACGTTCCTATTAACATTACTACTGTCCATATTATTCGCATGCTCTACTGTGGAACAGTAGCACTACCATGAGTTGGCATAGAAACGCCACTATAGAAATTGTAAATAGAAAACTATTGTCATTTTGCTAGTGAATAACATAACTACTATCGTTACGGTATTTCTTGACAACGTCTGTCAAACTAATGACTCATGGGACCGAATTTGTATGGCAATAGATCATAATGACATTCGCTAGCGATTTGATTTCGATAGGTTTTTACGTTACGAGTGGCTCACACTACGGAATTTAGTTCTACGAGTAACCACTAGAGGCGCTGTACAATTTTTCATACATTTATTTTACGCAGTCGCTAGCGAGTAATACTTTTGTAAACTCATGGTAGTGCTACAGGTGACTCCCCGCAACGAGGTCCACATGCCACAGTTGGTGAAAATTTAGGTTAATTACTGATCCGTCTATCGGAAAATACTAACGGTACAAAACTAATGATATTAACAACTCTACTCTACTTACTAAACTTACTAATCTACTACTAATGATCTCATTTGTGACCAGGAAAACTCTTATTAATTTGTCGGCTGCATACAGCTACAATATATCCGCGTTCCTTAGTTTGTATTTCCCATGTGTTACATTTTTTTTATACTCTGCTTACGACAGTTTTGACACTGATAGCTTCAAACTAGCGTTCAACATCCACAAAGAAGAATACACAAACATCCAAACTCAGGACAGAAATTTAAAGTTGAACAAATGTTAAATATTTAAATGACACAAGACACTTCGATTCTTCAGTTTTTACTAGTATATACCGGAACATATTTTATTCCCTTTTAATCAAAATAGGAAAACAATATTTAAATGTAATTACGACAGTCAACAATTAAACAAGTGCTCAGTCTGTTATCAGTCAGCGAGGTTTGTCCTGATAACGTGCGGTTACCTCGTAGGTTTGTTTGGCGTAGTGTCAATATTACTTGACGTGTTAAAATTTCGAATTTATTTAATTTCATTCACAGATTACATCCTGCAAGGCACTTGTTGATAAAATGAGAAATGTACTCTGAATAACTAACTAAATATGGTAAGGAAATAACTATATTACCAAGTTATCTACCTATAATTATTTATATTATATAAATATCGATAGTATTCATATAATAAGAAAATTAATAATCCATTGTCACTATGAGAAATAAGTTGTTTATTAAAATTTGACTTTTTTAATCAAATTATGTGTATTTTATTTAATCTAAGATACGGCCTTACCCTTGTGTTTCTTATAAATTCTTCAGATATTAAGTACTAAAGAAAAGGCTGATCTTGCGTTAGCAAATCATTTTCCAAATATATCTTATACATATTCCTAATCTAGATCTTGATATTTTAAAAAAATAATTTGATTACGCGTATCCAGACAATACAATTCTTGTAGAACAATCAAGACTAAACATTTTCTGTAAGTAAAGTGGAAATGCGCATACGAGACAATAGGAAGGAATTGCTGGTTTTACTAACATTCCTCTAATGTTTACCATTGCCAGTGACACCTTGCATTGGTGGTATTACCATTGGTACCTGTAGTCTTGTGTAATGTAGAAATTTTGCAATTTCCGTCTTCCTTTCACTGACTTCCCGCTTCAATCTCAAATCTCTAGAACCATGTCTAACTCGATCTTGTGTTACTCGATTTCATCTCGATTTGTCTGCCTAGGTACCTTTACTCCCTGTAGTTCCGGGACAAGAATAGGGCTACGGTATCCCCTGCCTGTCGTAAGAGGCGACTAAAAGGGGGCTTCTGGGGTCGTGGGTGGCAAGAGTGGGAGCTCGAACCACCCAGCCAACGGCCCCGGGAAGGACGGCGGTATGTGTGGTCGCATACCGTCGTATGCACCAGACGGTGCGGTGAGCGATAAGCTCACCTGGGCGGAGCCCGACGGGGCAATGCGCTAAGAGGACTCCGGTTGCGTTCCTTTGAAGATCCCGGAGTCCTCTACGCAGCGCTGAGGACGGCCACCGGGGGGGTTTTAGGTACCTTTACTTACACCGCTCACATCTTGTCGCTTTAGCATGCTTGTAACTATATTCTGTAAAAAATGTTCGGTCTACATTAAAGTAGATTGAAAGTGAATTTATATTGCTCATTGCTTTTATTCATAATTTAAACTAATTGCTATCCTAATAACTATTGAATAATAAGTAATTGGCGTCCTTATACGGAAAACAATTAAAATCGTTCATTTGGTTTGGCTTAAATACCCGACTATTGTAATGATTTAATGTACACATTAACTTTAATGGGTACACACTTAACCATACTGTTAAACGTTTCGGTTCGGTTATCTCTAATCGGTTGCGGTGGTATTGTCATACCTCACGCATATTATTTATGGTATGTTCCCTATTATTAGTTATAGTTATATAAATGAATAAGTAACTTGTAAAATTTCTTTACTTAGTAATAAAAATCAATATAATTGTGAGCACACAGTACATATTTGTACCTTGGGCATTGACAGTAATCATTAATTTTAAGTGTAAAAGGAAAGCCCGTCGTTGTCCTCGAATTCCAAACTAAGGCTAACACTTTCTCGCTGATTAGCATAATTAGCAAATACGCCACCAACACAATAATTCAACAGATACAAGTCTACAAAACTTAAAGATTCGAACTATTGAATGCGGTGTTGGCCACATTACCTCTAACGGTTATTTTAGAACTTTTGAACCTTTACATAGTATACCTATTTCAGTTGTATTTTTTACTCTTACGATAAGTATATCGTACTTAATACGATATACTACTTAGGCATAATATAAATTAAGTGATTTTGTCAACACCAATACCATGTCAAATTTTATATGTATGCGTAGAACACTAGTACATATTTTATCCTATCTCTATTTATTCAATATCCGTCAAGTTTATCTACTCGTATGTACATTCAACAAATAAATAAGCTGATCCCTTTTCACCTTATCTTTAAGACGTGCTCATCGATTTTCGTTACATTTTACCACCACTTCACTTGCATGATATGTAGCATGATAATGTGTGGAATATAAAGTAACATAATTTAACAAGTAATTTTTAAATGTAGTTAGTAAATGAACATGCAGTACACCTTATGGTAACATCAAATAATATTTAATATAAGTAAGTTGTAGAGCATGAATTTTAGAATTTGTTTCAATATCACCAAGAGGTGGTCAGCAGGTGACTGTCCGCCGGCCGGCGACGAGTGTCGTAATATGTGTCGCAAGCCGACCTTCCGCGGACAGCGATTGCATGCTCTCGAGATTTGTCCACAAGAAACACCCTATTCACTTCAAACTAGATGCTAAACGGGGACTTTTTAAGTAACAGACAAATTCATGCTGAAATTAATTCTCATCATGTTAGAATATTGCAAATGATTAAAACTATAAATTAGTAAAGTTATCCTTCCTTATGAGTTACCTGCGCGCTTATGTTCCTATAAGTATATTTAATATTAAGTGGATGTTGTATCAATAAATACAACATTTGCAATTATAATTGTGGAATAAATAACAACTAATAACGCAACATGTTTCATCCTCCTCGCCCGAATACCCACGTCCGCTTGTGGTAGAATATGAGGACAATTGATAAAGAAGATCATATCGTGTTCCCGTCAAGTATAACGTTTATATTAACCCCATTACTATTAAATAAATGTACATGATCCTGGTCGTCAATCGATGGTGGTACTGCTCGGTTCGGTTCTCCTCCCATGCTCAAAGGGCTTGCTAAATATACCATTAAGACCCCTTTTCTAAAAAGCTCATGATGTTTTCTTATACCGTAATTAAACCAGTGGACTCCACGCCATCGCCAGACGTTAAAACGTACACCACAAAACTATCAGGGCTATGTAATAAAATAATATTTATATACCTAATAACTATACACATACCATAACAAATTTGATTATATTTTACTATCACCCACACGTTAACAGTTATGGCTGAAACGTTATACATACTAAACATATGCACGATATGTCACGGCTCATTTACATATATTTTTATACCTACACAGCCTCTATTGAGGTAGCAGACTCACTTAGCGCGGAAGCGTTAAATTCGAAACGAATTCGTATTTCACCCATACCTCCCTGAAAAGCATTCTGTTTATGCTGTATTCAGTAAACATTGGGTGTTTTTGTTACAAATTTGCGACAACCTGGCGGACACCTATTGTCGTTGCACTACAGTGAAACCGGCGGAAATACTAGCGTCCGGTGTCCACGTTTACGTTGTACCAAAACAATATATTATTATTTATATTATTATAATGAAAACAAATGTCATGTAGAATGCCAAACATTCGAAGCCGGTACTTATATGAAAATTTATTTGTGTTTTTAGTCCAATTTAATATTGTAGCTTTTCTCATTAGTTAAGCCATCAGATTTTTACAAAACTTTCTACCCTCGTGGACCCGTAGCTCCTCGTAGACCCTTCCGCGAATTCGTCGGCGACGCTGTTTGTACACTCATTGAAGGTGGTAAAACCCTTTGTGGTTCGACTCCGGCGGCACCACCGCCACCCCTATTTCTACCTAATAACAGCAGTGTTAGTTGTAGCAGGCGCTGCTGTGTTCCGGTTTGAAGGGTGTGGTAAGGGAGACAGACTTTTCCTAGGCATTCCAGCTTTGTCCTCAGGAGTAGCGGCGCATCTGTGGCCGACCTCAGATAGGAATATCTAATCCTATCTGGGGTTGATTACAGATGTCCATGGGTGGCAGTACCCCCCAGACTGCATGCTCGTCTGCTACTCCTATATTATAAAAAAAAAAAACTTAATTCAAGAGTTCCCACAACGCTGTACGTTCTTAAGACATACATTTATATAAAACAACTTCTAACATACTTAGTCATCATTCGTGTAACAGCAAGAAAAAGCAACGGATGGTGTAGCTCAAGCCTATTTACCTAAGAGAATTCAAACATATTCTGTTAGGTCTAGAGTCTACTAAAATCATACTTAGCGAACGCAATAATCCCTGCTTTCTCCTCATTTTGTCTGCCGACTCTTGTCACATTGGGACAATAATGGTTTAGAAATAAAGTGAAGTATCGCTCTCCCATGTTTGTGATACCTTGTTCACTCTCCATGTTTCGGTATTCTGCACTAGCGCCAACACCCGGCGCTGCTCATAACATCCGCGTACAGCGCGTAGTTGATGTTCGCAGCTGATTTACAAAATATCCAAGTTTACGTTTATCCACCATCCGACGAGATGAAGTTATAAATATTTTAGAAAAACGCAAGAACATGTAAACGTGTTCAATTTTATTTTGTAAAGAATAGTCATGGTTTAACTTTTGAGGTCATCTGAAATAAGAACAGGATATTTTTTGTCGATTGCTATTTTGTATTGATTTTATTTATTTCTAATTAACAAATTACCATAAAGCTTCCTACTAATGGTAAATAGCGACTAACTTATAAAATATGCGTGAGAGAAATTCTTACATATTAGGGGTTTATTTATTTCGTTCGTCTATCGACTCTACTTGTAAAATCAAAGTATAACAGCAAATATGGCTGACTTTTGCACATTTATGTACATCCTACGTAATTGCCTGAATCTTCATTGTGTGCTTCCTTAAAAAAAGTAAATTCTCAAATTAGCGTGCTGCAGTATTGATACAGATTAACTCAACGTGCATTAATCTAACTATGCAAATTAGGTCCATATAAATTCATGTTTTGCACTGATTACCATTGCAGCATTCCCATTATAGCCTCTATTCATCGCGGGCTCCGACGAAATCCTGGCAATAAATACTTTAACTACTTGGCATTCACTATTTACCTCGCCAGTTCTTTCAGTTCACTGGCAGGAAGAAATATATTTAATTGTAGACAGGTTCATACATTTACAGCATATATGTAGTGTCGCGATCGCTTATCTTTTCGGTTTTGGTCGTGAACATGAGGTTATTTCTAGTATTTTCGTAATAGGTAGATTTTAAGCAGTTCTAATACTAAGTGGAGATAGGGATTAATGTTACAAACAAAAATAGGTACATTTTAAGAAACAGATATTTTAAGGGACTAATGTTAAGTTTTACATTATTTCGTAGAATTTTAGTACATTGGGTACATTAGTAAATTGTAATTATGCATAACTTTACATTACGTTTATATAGACACCATGTGATCACTGTGCTAAACAAAAGTCACTGTTGTTTTTTTTTATAAAAATAATAAATGTAACAATGATTAGAACATGCGAGCAAATAGGTAATTAACAAAATCATAATAAAAATAATCAAAGTTTTTAACACTGCGCTTAACAGAAGTGTTTAGTATTGCGCGTGCGAAAATTCGCGATAATCTCGAAACTGACCGTCGCTACCACAGAACAATAAATAAATAGAACTGTCATAATATTGTTTTTTACAAAATTTTCTTAATTATTCCCACAAAGGCTGTGTATGAGGAATCTTTTTTTTTGGATGACCTTCGCCCTACATACCCATGGATTGTTCAATAATTCAATAATCCATTTATCCTAGTCACTCCATCCTACCCGATGTCCTTTGTATCCAGTCGTTTTGTCCTATGTTCCTTTTGTCTAAGTGTAGTCGTCATTCCAGGACCTATTTTTTTCCATCGCTTATAAGTAGGCCCTCCTAACGATGTGGCCAGACCATTGCCACTTTACCTTAGTATTTTTATGTTTCGTATCGAAATACCCTTGTCTACAAATTATTATCAAATAATCAATTAGGATCGAAGGATAGCTTATGCCCTTGAAAAATCAGTTATGAAAATAACAGCAGGGGTTATCCCCCTAAAGTGTAACCGCACACTATTGCATAAAATGATCCAATCCATCCAATTATGGCTGTTCAGCACTTGATACATGTTCCATGTCCGGCGGTCACGGGTCCGCCTCCATCGCACCGCAATAAGACAATTGCACACATCCGCCCAGGAATTGGAGACGAGACAAACGATCACATCGCATCGTGTGTCATCATTGTTTTGTTTTCATAGGATCCTTCGCAGGGTTTGATTGCAACCACTACCAGATGAAATGACCACATGCCTTGAAGATAGCGATGTGAAGTTTCTAATATTCAGAAATATAGAGTTTTTTATTCAAATTTAAAACCTATAAATGAATATAACTAAATAAATAAACGCATTGTTACACTGATAACCTCATCATAACAGACATCATTAGATTTTATTTCGTTATTGATTAATTCAATATGATAGGCAGGTAGCAATTCTTTGTAGCTTACTGTGCGTACAGGTAAATTAAAAGGCGAATGTTCTGACTGGCTGAAGTCACCATCCCATCTTTCAGACGCACCTGTATAAGAGTTGAACTATCCTAACCGTGGAAGAGGTATGGGATCTTTATTAACCCAATAACATATTTTAATACCATATTTAACATTTGATTTCCAGCAAAGGTTGGTACATATCAACATTTATCCGGTTCAACTTATCAACGGCTTTGTGAACAAACTCGTTCAATTTTTATGTTTCGATATGAATAGCGAATTGCCCAATCAACTTACCGACTTTCACGAGTCTTGTAACAAGCTGTTAGCCTTTATTTAGTTTTAATTTGGTTGTTGGTATGTTAAATATCTTTACGAAATCATAAATCAACATCAATAGTTAATACATGTTGTCATATTCCAAAATATGCAAATCAAATCAAAATACTTTATTCAAAGTAGAGTCATGAGCAGAGAATATTTTACACGCTTTGTAAGTGGCCAAAGAATTTCCAAAACACACATATTTTCGCTAATAAAAGTAAAGTTTCACTGAAGTAAAATATAGCCTCTATTAGGTTGTTACAGTTTATTTTAGGGATACCGGACATATATGTACTATTTGAAGAGTATACCTATACTAAAATGGCTATTAGAAAAAAAACTGTAAAGGTGTAAACAAACAACGCCTTCTCGAATAGAAAAAAGGTTATTGACCGGCAAACAATAAAAATCAGCAAAAAAACGATAAAACTGCACTGATCCTTATCCGATAACCGGTCCATCACAGTGGCGGCCTTGGCTGGTTGTATGACGCTACTGAATCATAATTACCCTTTAATAGCTTTTATGATGCAGCTTGGTCCAATAAATTCTAACTGCCTGAACTCCTACATACTTGTCCAACATTTGTCATAGACAGTGTATGATTTTAGGTCGCTGGTTTTATCTGAAATAATAAAATTGTATCCTTGTATGCTAGTGACAATAGTGCAGATGAATAAACGTGGAGTGGTGCCGTATACCATTGGCGACCGGTCAGCCGTGATGCAACACACACACTGGCGTCCGAAGGGTCCTCCCGTGGCCCTACGTTAATATATATATTAAAATACAGGTCGACCCGTGCAGAATTCTGAGTTATGACAGTTTGTAAACCGAATGTTGCGACAGAAACGTCAAGTATATATATTAATTTTAAATTTACCCTTTATTTTATATTTTTATTTCGACCAGTCCGAAATACTGAACAGACTATACTGAACACAAAAAAGTACTATAAGTACTTTCCAGCAGTTAGTTAAAGCAACGGTAAATTATTGTAAAATGGTTGTAGTAATTTAAATACCTTAACATGTAGTGTGACCAAAGTCACGAAATTTCGTTTTAGGAACGCATACAAGACAGAAAGAACCAAGAAAAAAAATTATATTAGACTGGTATCTATTTTAGCAAATGGTAAGCGTTAAGCAGCCGATATCCTGTGATCGCGATATGATGTGCGTGCGAAACGCGCTGCACCCTTGACACTGCGCGCGTGACCGACACTGCGTTGCTATAATGCATGCGTAATGCGCATCCGTACATCATAGCCCAATACCTCACAATATAGGAACCTACCTATACAATATAGGAGAAGTAATCGAGCATGCAGTCCACCTGATTGTAAGTGGCGACTGCCGCCCATGGACATCTGTAACCAACCACAGATGGGATTAGATATTCCTACCATGTTTAATGACATGGTAGGAATCAGATGACAGACGCTGTGTAAAAAAACTAAGCGATTATTTGACTGACAAAACCGTGTGGTCTGAAGTAGCTTCAGCTCCATGATGTAACATTACGTTAAATTTGTCATCGTAAAATACTTTTTTTAAAAAGATGTGTGTTATGGAGTTTCTTTCGCCGCTTCTTCTCCATAACGAAACACCTTGTGATGTGGCCGCTACCCCTGAGGACTAAGCTGGAACGCCTCTGATAAGTATGTCTCCCTTACCACACAAGTATGTCTCCCTCAATACACCCTTCAAACCAAAACACAGCAGCGATTAACACTGCTGTTATGAGGCAGAAATAGATTATTACTTTCACTTACGTCAACAGCAAACGAGGGTGCAATCCTCCTGATAATAAGAACTGAAAGTTATCCCAATTAAAGACCACAAGTTTGTGTTAGTTACCAACTTAGCATCAGGTAAATTTCTGCTTGTTGCTGGTAAGAGAAATGCATAAAAGTGGTAGAAATCTCCCCGTCCAGGGTATACCACCATAATCTAAATGGTGGAAGGGTGTAACTGATAGGGTATTTCTCGTTTAAAGGTGTAAGTATGTAGGTATAAAATATATGTACTTAAGTGAGTAGATAGTTAACACGTTGCCTATCCGTTCCAACAAGATAGTCCTAAGGAACACCTCGGGTTTTTACCGAGTTAGAGTGCAGCATACCTTATCCGTTGTTTACACGACTGAGAACTCCTATGATGGGTTTGTCCAGGCACCTTGTTTTATTTGGATTTTGTTTATACAAGAATTCCTCTTTTCGTTTCTTTTTTCTTTTTTTAAACAAAACTGGTTCGTATATCTGCAAAAGAAGTTCTGTGTAAGTCACGTAGGTGTCCTTTAAATACCCTTTAGCCAACTAGATATCTTTACAATATTTACTGTTAACTGATTCAGTTTAACATTACGATCTTAGTGCAATTAATGCGGTTCAATTATACAATTTATTAAAAAACAAAATGACAAAATTGCATTACTTTTTATGCATCTCCATCATAGCTGCTGGGTTGGGAAACCGGTTCCGGGGCCATAATTGGGTTTTTCATGATAACTGAGTCTGTGCCAATCTTGATTTTCTGCGCTGAGTTACTTCATTGTACAACTCGCTTTAGGCCGTAGTTGTTTTAATTAAAGGTCGTTTGTTTGTCTGGTAATCCGTGTCTGTTATGTTTGTGGAGCTGAATTTTTACGGTATCTATAGGTAACATACAGAAAAAAATAATAGCGATATGTTTATTTTATCCAGAAAATAAGTAGGTTTGCTTTAAAAAATAAATATACTTCAAAGTAGATATAACTATATATGACCTACTTCATAAAGCTCATGCTTAAAAAACCAGGTAAAATTCGTGTTAATAAATTTCGCGATGCAGATTTATATAGTAATTTAAATACTTAACACAATTCTGAAGTGCATATAACAATAACACATGTACATTTGTATAATAACATTACATTACGGTAAAATGTCAATCATAACCATACTATACTTACTATGCGCATTACTCACCGTTCTTCAACCAACAAATGCGACAACATTCATAAGTTTATCCGTAAAGTAGTGATAAGGTGATAAGAGAATCGAAAGTTGTTCCCGGCGATGTAGGTCAATGATCCGCAGCTGGACAATACGCACAAGGTCGAATACTTTTCACTTTTTTATTAAGTTTACTTTTCTGTAACTTTGACCCTCAAACCTATAAGCTGTCAGCGACTATGTCATGTCATGATTACGTTAAATGTTGCATCGTACCGAAGTAATATATTTATTCTTGCATACATTAATAGTTTTTATACTCTCTGAGTAACACAAGAAAGAGAATTAAAATAAAAAGAATTTTCTTACACCTCTTAACTAAATTTTATTTTATATTATATTTTTTACTGCTCATGGTTCTTCGTTAATGAACACTCTATTATTATAACAATGTTATAAATAATAAACATGCATTCCATAAAAATTACTCATTAAATCCACCTTGAAGATTTCTTTATTAAAGAATTTAATTATGTCTTTAAATACTCAAAGGAGGTAGAAGATGATATGCTTAACTTAAGACAATAATTTACATAACAATTGCGAATAGTTCTAAGAAATTACATTAAGCAATTCCTAGAACTGACTAACGCATCTGAGACCAAACTATTCCCTTAAAGGCCCTATAAGTGTTTCCTTCCACCGTTTTATTTTGTGGTTTTCCCTTTAATGCAATGGATATTGCACAAACGTGCATGTAAAGAATTAAAGCCTATTATAGTACTCCAGTGCTAGTGTTGTGCAAGTAGTGAAAGCTAGTCTTGCACAAGGATTAAGATAAGCCATTGTATCTCTTAAAGCTATGGGCATTCGACCAGTTTGCCGCAATGTGAAGTTTAATTAACCTGTACAAGCTTACCGAATCAAGTGTGTGAATAGTTACGTTATAGATCGTAATGCTGCTCAGTCGAAACCCAATTATTACTAATAGCCTCTTCTAATTATTCGCGAATACGTCTACTTCCGGCAGATAGTGCAATTAGTTAAAAGTTCGAGAGGATATGCGGGAAAGTGGATATGCGGATCCCATTGCACAGCATTCGGGAAGTATCGTCTTATTGCATCCACCGCTGAGGACGAAGACCACGACAATCAATCAGTGCGTCCTATTAAAGTAATAGAGATCGTTTGGTCCTTCCGATCATCACGAAAGAAAATCAGGTGTGGATAATAACGATGAGACAGGATGTTAAATAAAATGCCTTGAATTATATGATAAGATTATTAAGTTCCACCTAATTATTAAGTATTATTACCTCCATTATAAGCGCATATCATTTCGTTTTACCAGAAAAAATATTTAACTGCAATGCATGAATTTTAATTAAACAGCTCGCGAACGGTAATATCAGCGATGGCATTGAAATAAATAAAACGGAATTCTTTTTTTTAAGACAAATAAATATAAAACCAACACGATAGTGTTATAAACCTAGTTTTCAATGACAAAGATAAGAAATTCATAGATAGTGCAACTATTTATTACAAAATACAATTACTTTTTTATTATGTTATGAGTAAATCTGAGATAGGAACTATTATTGAAGTAAAATCGTCGTTGAGCGATTTTGTTTACTACTAAAGGTATTATTTTATTTCTGTAAATTGTTCTCATAACACAAATAACTTAAAATCTCAGATAGTTAAGAAAATAAAACAATACTGATTTAAAATCCATACCACGTAACACTAATTGCTTAGTTAACAATGCAAATACAATTGCATAAACAATATTGTGTGCGTGCAAGCAGCGAGCAGTCAGCAGTTTAGCTGCACCCGCGTATGTAGAGCGTGACGTCACGAGCTGCAGCCGCTACAATGTGCATTAATGCATCATCTAACACGAATATCCAGTTAGATGTGGTTTTTATGCAATAACAGCAACAGGCAGATCGGCTGCTGTTATGTATGTAGTACCTACACACGAAAGATGCTTCACAATTCACTTAGCTGGGAGTCAGTTTCCTCTCAGAATGAGAAGATTCAAGTCCCTCACACTGGTTCAGTGCTGATAAATAGAGATAGTATATAAACTTAATAGAGAACTGTAAGGCATAATATGATTATTGGAAATGTTTTCCTTAACCGTTGAAGCAGGGTTAAATTCTAATACGTTACGAAATTGCCTGAATTGGTCCGGTACCCGAATCCTGGACTAATATATCTACTAATCCTGGACTAATTTCATAAAATTAGTCTATAGTAAGTAGTGAAACAAATAAAGTTAATTGTTTGACTGCTTATTACAAAATATTTAAATAGACAGATATAACTACATTTACAAGAATTGTTTTTAAGTTCTTGTTGTTCTTGGTATAATCATTAAACAAAAATTCAACATTGAATAAAATTGTACAAATAATGAATATAATTCCCAAAGCACCTGAACACACACACCGCTGGAAAACAACGCGCACTGATGCTTGACTCATTCTGAATTCGTTATACAGTTAATTATTAACATATCATTTTACTTACAAAAAGAAAATAAAGAAAAACACATTAATTAACCTTCATATAACATTGAATCATCCGTGATGTTATAAGAATTGCCTTTTTACCTGACTGCGCAGGGTAACATATGTATTTCGAGGATATATACCTATAATATATGTATCTATTACGTATATATGTCTCTACAGCCCTTCAACCCAAAAAGCTTAACGGATTCTAAAATATAAGTTGTTTTTGTAATTATTCTTTAGTTAATTTCAAGTTTATTATTTACGTAGCGCAACATTGCAGTATTTTAAAGTTTTGTCTATTCGCCTTACCCGCACTAATCCTGAAAAATACTAGACCGATTTTGACCACTGAAAAATAAGAAGTGGCCTAGTATAAGTAATCTACATTTTATACAGACATACCATTATTACCGTAATTCATTATTAAAGTAAGTTTTAAATAACAATGCGGCCTTCGATAAGCCATGTTCATACTCTATCTATCATTGATATGTGAATGACTATTTAATCCAGGCACATCGTGTCTACGTAACCTTAAGGCTTACCTTTCCTTTCACATATTAACCTACCTGTCGAATATACTAGAACTACAAACAAATAACAAAATGCAGACTATTAGCCACAACTTCTCAAACCTAGTTCTCCAAGGTGAACAACTTTTGAGGTTTGCATTGTTCCGTACGTTCTTACGCAGGTACCCACTGCCTCAGACAAAAAAGATAGATTAAGCTTCCAAAACATTTTTTTTCGTTACAAATGTTGCATAATTTCGTAGGAGGTATACAATTGAACACATACAATGTAATACATGTCGATTGCACCTTTCGCACAAAAAATAATGTAGAATGAGTCAACGACCTCCATTGGAACTCTTAAAAACCTTTAAACTCTTGGAAAAAATATAACGTGCCGTTAACTGAGTGAATACGAATACACCAAAAGTTCAAATTCGCAACAAGAACATATTGTTGCGTTAACAAACAAAAGTTGTGCTTCAATGCGATGCTCCAAGGCATTGTCTTATTTTTTGGTCTGAGCCTATTCATAATGCTATTCTGAAACAATTAAGTACTCTTCTATGAAATATCCTTCTATTCGCAGCTACTTAAATAAACTAATATGAATTGATTTTTTTGTTTACCTTAGCACACATAACAGCTTTGAGAGTTACTGTAAGCATAACTAACAATAAATTTTATTTTGTTACAGAAACAAAATGGACGCTATGGACCACACAGCGCACCACGACCATGGTCACGACCACGGTGACAGCGGATGTTCGCACCACGCGATGGTGGTATGTATCAGTCACCTTCGATATAAAATGAAGGTGGTAGAACCCTCTGTGGTTTGCACCTAGATCACCTAATAGAAGCAGTGTTAAATGCTATTGTGTTCTGGTTTGAAGGGTATGGTAAGGATGATTTATTCGATTTTAAGTGTCTTTAGATCACTTGTGAATCCAATCACCCAGGGGGTAAATAATCGACTCTAATAGTATCAGTATCTTCATTCATTTATTTTATAAGTTTGCAGTCCTCTTAAATGGTCAGTGCCCCTTATGAACATCTGTCTCCAACTTCTTATAGAGCAGAGGGTTCCGCGGGGCGAGGGGAGCCTGTCACAGGTGCGGTGCCCTCTCCTGGCCACGAAGATGGTCGCTTTATATATAGGTACATCAGTCAATATGTTTAATGATATGCAAACAAATTAATGGCACATGGCAAAGTGTCAGCTTAGATCGGGAGACGTAGACGAGCGCTAACCATATATAGTAAGAGTTACATTCAGCATTCCCTTTTCAAAATCTATTTAATTAATACCTGCATTTTGTATCTTCCCCAAGACTCTTATTGACAAAAAAACTATTATTGAGCGTAAAAGCCTTGAAAGTGCCATTATTGTAGAGTCGCATTTTATAGAGGAACAAGATACAGAATTATAAACGCAACTACTTAATTCATTTCTCTCTGTCCATATGTAGACATTTTATCTCATATTTAGAAATGTACCTTGTTGATTGAACCACGTCTGGAGGTTATCCGAAATGGTTTTTAGTGTCTGCATGTTATGTGTACTTTCAGGGAAAATCCGATTTATTGAATTATAAGCAATACATTAAAATAATAATAATGATTTTATATCCTAGAAAGAAGTTATTCAAAGAAGCATTCGATTTCTTTTAGAACCTTTTATATGTTTTCGATATTATAGATTAAAGTTAGACTAGTCATAGTTTGAAGATACTCCTATTGCCACCCCTAAAGACTAAATTGGAATGAATCATAATAACTAATCTAAATCAACATCAACGTAAATAAATATTTTATGTCGGTCATTAACATACTTATCACTAAGATTATTTTATAATACCTACTAAGTCACATAACGCTCAAAGCAAAGGAAATAGTTTAAACGTGTCCCTTGTTCGATAGCCAATCAATAACCTTATTAATTAATCAGTCATCAAGCTTATCGAAACATCATTAATTATACCGTAAACGAATAAAGTTAAAGGTATTCAGTTGATACTAGAGACCCGAGTATGTCCTGAATGTTAGATTGTAGAACAAAGTGTATCTATTGCGAGGTTATATGTTATCTTTGTGTTAATCAATCAAATTGATTAATAATAATTTGTGACATGTCGCGTAAGTGAGAATGTTTGTCAATAGTATATAGAGTTTGGTAAAAATGTATCCAAATACTAAAATTCTATATGCCATATATTCCGATAAAATGTTAAATAGTTATTTTACGTGACATTTTTATTTTTTATTTATCTGCAAGAATAACCTTCACGACTGCCTTACAAAGCAATAAAATATTAGTTGTCCCTTATCTAAAAACCGCAAGCATAGCACTGATACAGATACTCGTATGTGTTTCCCACCGGCCACAGATAAAATAATTTCCAAAAGTTGACCTCTATTTATGTGGTAGATAAGGAATGCATTAGAAAATGTATGTGATGGAAAAATAGGTTAAAAGTGGTTAGATTGCAGCTATGACACTGTTACGCTAATTTTTGTTCTAACAACGTTGTTAGGCTGCTATGGTTCGCATGTTGTGGTGGCTATAGACTTAAAAAATTCAACGTAATGGGTGAAATACTAATGTTACAAATTATTCCTAAAGGACAAAAATGCATCTGTGTTGTGGATATTAGGCTTGTTTCAGATGCTAGGAGGTTTGACCACTTCACATCAGATTAGATGCACGCTGTTTAAAAATATAATTAAATATAATTAAAACGGTAAAGTTTCAGTTCAGATTATTGCAAATAAACATTGTAGACACTCGTGTAACCTACTTTACAATTGTTTAAGAATTTTATTGAATTGCTGTGCCAAGAATTTGCTATGGGCTAATGAACTGTTAATTAAAAACATATTATGAGCACGAGATTCAAGAATTAAACTATAGGTAAGTATACTACCACGTGGAAATGAAATTATAATGAGGCAATATTTAGTAATTTTTAGTCGCATCAGGCAAAAACTAATGAACGAATTTAGAAATGACTATTGTTTAATTAAAATAACGCCTATTGAAAATCGGTTATCTATAAAACCTACTCGTCTGATGGACAATGACAAAGGAATCGATGATGAATAACGTAGGGGTTTTATTGCATGAAGGCAACCCACCACTACGGTATCTTAAGCTACAGAATTTACAGTTTTGAATTGTATTGTTTTACAATACACTTAGATACAATCTGTCCAAATATTCAAGGAATTCGCTGTGTGTGTCAGTGGATTAGTTACGAACGGTTTCATATTATGCATTCGTGGCTCGCGTGTCCTGCGACACCATTGTTTTTGGCGCTACACCTTTCGCAGAACGCTAACCCACAAACTTAATATTTAGAAGGAAAATAAACCATATTTAGTATCTACCTATAGTGTGGAGATACCTATCATTTGCACAAATATTACATAAAATCACTTTGGGGCTGTGTAGTGGATTACCCCCCCGATCAAGTTGTGCAGGAAAACTTCTGCCAGCAATAATGCTTATTTATACAACAACAATATCCTCTCAACGTATTTCTATATATTGTATTGATTTTAATAAAATATATTCTCGACGTTGAAAGGTTTGACATATTTATTGGTATATTTTTAATTTGACGACGTATTTCTTTCGCACTACTACATAGATCTTCTTAAAGTGAGAGGATGTAGTACATAGTCCTCCAAACCAGCCAAGAATCACTGACAAACAATTTCCCCAAAATTCCAGTTCCACGCGGGCGTGCGCCAGGAGATCCTGTTCAACGGCTGGTTGACGACCAACGCACTGGAGCTGTTCGGCTCGGCGGTGGCCATCTTCCTCGCGGGCATCCTCTACGAGGGGCTCAAGTACTACCGCGAGGCGCTGCACGCCAGAGCCACCTCCGCCACCGGGGACTCGCAAGTCAACATCACCAAGAACGAGTGTGGAGCGAGAGGTGCATGCGGCGGAACTGCTGTTGTTAAGTAAGTTTGTAGTTGACCACGAAATGTAAAGCATAGGTATATACACAACATATTATGTATCAGGGAGTCGTAATAAATAAGGAAGGAAGGCGGATGCCGGATATTAATAAGGATTCCCCGTAAACCATTGTAAATAATGAACAGTGAGAAATTGTATTAAACTTTATATTTAGGAGTACCTAAGAGTAAATAAAGAGTTTTTTTTTTCATTATCAATATAAGTGTTTTAGAAAAATCACAACCGATCATTATTAATATAAGTGTTTGAGGAAAATCACAACCGAATGTGACAATTTTGTTATGAAATCATTGTTACTCATTTATTTTTTAATATTGTTATACTATTTCCATTTCTTTATTTTCTCGATGACAGATCGACGCCCATGTAGTTGTGTGTTGTTTACGTTAAAATGTTACACAGATAATATTGTACTTCATGGACAGGTGGTGATGTGCTACACATAACGATTACTATAGGAGCTATAACGATAAACGTAACGCGATAACAGACCCGGTTTTTTTTTCAAAATGTAAGAAACTAAACTACTGCCGGATACATTTGTACAAATTTATTAACTATAATATTATATTACATAATACTTATATATTATATTTCATTACAAGATGTTACACATATACATTTTTGATATAATTTTTGTAAGCACCTAAATTATTTCTTATAAAAACTCAATTACTGTATATATACTGAGACACTACTGTAAGTATACCTATTTCTTTGAATTTTTCACGCAAAGACTCCCGAGACCTCATCTTATAAATAGGCCTAATGGCTATCTTCTGTAATACAGAGTAATACAGTACAGAGCAATATGCCATAGGACATAACACTATGAAAATACGCAAAATATACAAGCTTAGTAGTATCAACGTCAGTAAATTAATTATTGTCTTATTTTTCTTACGGCGTAAGCTTTGTTGTATTTGTTCAAAATACATGTAATAAATATATGCGATCGATATCATTGCCTATTTGGTCACAACACTACAAAGAACTGTCATCGAGAAGATAAATAAATGGAAATAGTATAACTACGATAAGTAGGTCCTGTACTTAATAGCGTGATGGTAGCGAACAATTCAAAATGCTGTTATGATTTTATATGATGTGGTACCTAAGATGTTATTAATAATATGCTATTTACGAATTTTCCTGTACCACGTTTGGAAGGCATATACCTCTACACTGTAAGTGTAGGAAATTAGTAATAATAAATGCATAGTGGTAAATTGAATGTCCGAACTCCAGAAAGTAGGTATGTTAAGCCGGCTTCGGTTATCATGGCTAAAAAATGTAAATATTCTATGAAAATCCCACGACAGTAGTTAACTTATTTTTCTATTTGTTTATTTTTAATATTATAGATACTTCTTAACAAAATATACCCTAAGATTTTTTAACTTTCTTTAATTTTAGGGGAACTATCCAACAAATAAGGATAAAAGTTAAACAGTAAAATACAGTAGGAGCAGCTTACATCCACGCAAAACCATTTACATTTTATGACCGCATCGAAACGTGCACTTATAAGTGGGACCGTTTTCCTTTGTATTGAATGTTCGATATTTGAAAGATAAAAAAGTTACAAAAATGTCGGATAGTAGGTATTGCATATACGCGTACTAGTAATTGCATACTCTGTACTTTAATAACAACAAACTTTAAAAAAATGTTTTAAGTTAAGATTAAGTTAAGATTAAAACTTCTTCGCAACACTCCGCTACAAATATGTATGATGGTATATATCCTCCCTCCCTCAAAGGATGCGTGCAGATGCAAAAATTAATAATTATAGTTCAAAAAACTAAAAAACACGCTTTTATGATAAAATCAACTAAAAAGTAGAAAATAATTTTCAATCTAAGCATCAATTAAGGAACAGTAAATAGTATAATTGTGGAAAAAGTGTGGGGTGCTTTTCGAACCTGATAAATGGAGCACCCCACACTTTTTCCACAATTATACTATTTACTGTTCCTTAATTGATTCTTAGATTGAAAATAATTTTCTACTTTTTAGTTGATTTTATCATAAAAGCGTGTTTTTTAGTTTTTTGAACTATAATTATTTATTAATTTTTAGTATTTCTCGTTATAGCGACCACCATTATTCATCGTTTGTAAAAAAAACAAGTGTCTATCTAGTACGATTTAAGAGATAAAGCCCAACGACAGACGAACAGACCGCAGAGGGTTTCGTTTTAACTTTTGAGTACGGAATCCTAAAAATCATTCTACAAGAGCCATTATAGATATGTTTCAGAACATTTGAGTTATAGGGAAATAACATTATTATTTTCTAAACTAAAAATCACGATATAAAAGTTACGCCTATTGAAACTAAATAGCAATAATTATTATTTGCAATCTAAAGTTGCGATGAACTTTGCTGAAGGTGTTTGAAAAATCTCGCCTCGAAAATCGTTAATCCAGAGGATGTTGATAAGGACAATGGTACAAAACTATTAATGTTTAAAATATTGAATTGTCATCGGTCCTTAATAAGTATGCCAAATTTCGAGTTAATCCGACGTTTTGAAGGGGGTTAAAATCATGTTCAAAGATTCCGTTACATACTAACATACCAACATACCAACATACCAACATACATACGTCTGAAGCTAATAAAAGCGTGTTAAAAATATACACCATCATAAATAATAATTAAATAAATAAATAATATTTTAATTTTTGCATCTGCACGCATCCTTTGAGGGAGGGAGTATGTACCACCCTCCCTCCCTGCATGGTTTAAAATATATACCATCATACATATTTGTAGCGGATTGTTGCGAATTCCGCAAAGTAACGCCTATTTTTAACCTATTTTTTTAAGTAGCTACAGACGAATTCTTTGTCAATAAAAATGTTAAGTTATAAAATATAAAAATATAGTCAAACTTTTTAACCATTCCTTTGCATAACTGCTCGTACAATATGTAGTTCGGTTAACATCAACTAAGGAATAGCGTCGCCATAGCAAATTGTATGACTACACCTGCTAGCAATAACTTCGGAGCGGACTAGCAATTTGGCGCGGACTATATTATAGTTCTATCCAAAATCGATCGCAGATGGACAAAGGTATAGTCCGCGTAAAACTGCTAGTCCACTCTAAATATAGAAATGAATCGCGTCGCCATATCAGATTGTATGACTACACCTGCTCACAACAACTACAAAGCGGACTAGCAGTCTGGCGCCGTCTATACACTTTCTCAAGTATATCTCTCAGCTAATTATGTTCCCGCCACTTTGCAGATACTCCATGCTGTCGTCGGGGCACGTGGTGCAGACGCTGCTGCACGTGGTGCAGTCCACCGCCTCCTACATCCTCATGCTGGTGTTCATGACGTACAACGTGTGGCTGTGCATGGCGCTGGTGCTGGGGCTGGCCGTCGGGTACTTCTTCTTCGGCTGGAGGAAGGCCACCGTGGTCGACGTCACCGAACACTGCCAGTGACATATACAACGACAATAAATCTAAGGGCTTCTTTCGTAATATCCGAGTAAAGTTAAGAATAAGCTACTTGGAAATCATATTATCTAAATGAAATATGCAAAATGAACTTAATAAATTATTTTTGGTACTGTTAAGAATTAAAGATAATTTATTTTGTCTATTATAAATTCTAATGAAATTGAACGAGTAAATTTATTAATTTATCTAGTAAACTTAATCTGTTAAATAACTTTACTCAGACATTGTGAAGGAGGCCTAAGCGTATATTATTATAACTGGTCGTATTCATAAAATATACAGCGTTTCATATGCAATAGTGGTATTACTATAAAATTTAATTGTCACATTAAAAATGCAAACTACTTAGTATTTTAACAACAAGGATACCGATTGTAAGAAGAATAAGAAGTAATTTTATAAATAAGACCAGAAGACCGGACTCGTGTAATTTATAGAATAGATAGGCAGTATGGAATTGACGTTAAATATTTCATAAAATATTATGATTTTAACATATAGTTAAACATATAAGTAAACAATTTATTTTGAAATATTATGACAAATGATTATCAATAGGCAAATGATATTATATTTTAAACGTCTTTATCATTTTAAGGTTTTTATGTGATAATGTATTTTTTTTTTAAATTTGCAACAGTAAATTGTAATTACAGGTAGTTACAGAATACGAGTAAGTGTAAACTTTATTGCATTTAGGTACGTGTCTTCCTACACTGTCACCTATCTACCTACCTACCTAAACATTTTTGGTGAATTTACATACTTTCTAGGTAAGTATGATTATAAAACGAAATTATTTTTATCGAAGTATTATGTAACTTCACTCCTTATTGCTCAATGAAACGGTAAAAGCAATTATTACCTAATTATTTATTAATTCATACAATTATTTTCGAAACCCAATGTTGTTAAATGCATTTTTATGAATTTAAATTAAATCTTTGAGCTTGATATTAGTGTCAAATATATTTGAGACTTTTGAGATAAGATATTGTTATTGTTAGAATCTTGCCTTAAAATGATTTTGTTACGATTTGAGACGACATTTCTTTAAAAAAGTATTATACGAGGTATTCGACATTCTGGATAAATGGTTAAACCATCCCCTAATATTGTTACAAAGAAAATTGGGGTAATGAAAATTGGTGGTAGAGCCAGTGTGTTTCCACCGGGAAGGTACAACAGCCACACCTATTTATAACGTACATATGAGACGGCCATCTAAGTAATTGGGAGTTGCGAAAACATCTATAAAATCGGCTTCAAGATGAACCCGTTGTTCTATATGAAATTGACTATAGATGTCCATAAGTGACAGAGGTTACTTCAATCAGGGCATTCGTCCAAAGATTGTTATTAGAACGAGCGCCTTATAAATTTACTCCACCGCTATATTATCCCAGCTTGCCTTGCTTGCAAACTCTTTTGAGCTTTTTTTATTAAATTTAAGTATGACAGATATTAAACATGACGGTAGATATTTTTATATTGTTTTTATGTTTGTAATTTAAACTGCATTCCTTATAGATGTACCTACTCGTAGATATGTGTATTTATATTATAAACAATTAATGTTTATAACTTAAGTATTATGTAATTATAAATAATATTATTGTTTGTAGTTATAAGAGTTACAAACATTATGTTTGAAACAAAATAATTTTCAGATCGTAGACAGTTGCTACAACAATACAATCAAAGACAATTACCTTTATATCAATATAGTTATATAACTTCTGTTTTCATGTTTATTATAAAAAAATCTGAAAACAGTTCAATGTTGTATACAGTATGGACTAATGAAATAATTATCATTCTGTAGCTACTTTAGAACAAATCATTAAGTCGTAAGACAATTATTTCCTTTTTAATATTGATGAATTAAAAAAACTTAATGTAACTGTAACAGATATCTGGATGTCTTAAAAATGACGACTAGGTGAATAGAGCTCGATTGAAATTCGGTTCAATTAGATTTTCATACAAACTTTCTTAATAGAACTGAAATCCAATTCGCTAAGAATTGCAAAGAGTAAACATCAAAGAGTCATTAACATGAATGATCAATTATTATTAGAACATGTTCCATACATTCAGTTGCTTCTGTAGATATAAACAATAATAAATTAGACCTACGATTGCTACTTTACCCACCTGTCACTTTCTGGAGTCATTTAAATAGACTTCAAGGAAAGGATGTAATCTTTCTTGAACTCTCACATAAAAATATCTAAGACTATGTGTGCCAAATTTTAAAAATTACCTATGACTATATAGGTTCTGCTTTTTTCTTTGGCGCGAATAATTAAAAGTGATATTACCCATCCTAACTATAATTATTAATACCATGACTGATGTAACAATCCAAATTTAATCGTACGTATCGAACGTACCTGCTACTGGACCAATAAATATTATATGCTACGATTATTGTAAATAAATTACTTTTATACATAATTTTGTTTTTTTTTTACTATATAGGTACAATAAGTTTCCCTTTTCACAGCATGCATAAAAACTTAGCTTGATGTGCTTTAACTATGGTAGAGGAGCGCAATAGACAGTAATTAAAATTTGTAGTTTTCTTCAAGTTGATCAGATGATATTCACATCCCGTCATACATGGAAAGTCCAAACTATTACTACTTTTTTATTCCGAAAAAATGGTGTTGATAAGGAAAAATATAATAATAAATGTGTTTTAAAAGTGCTGTTTATGTTGTCCCATTCACATAATAAAACTATACATATAACTAATCGGCCAACACCTCTTTGAAAAAATGATGAGAGTGGTTTCTTACAAAACTTACACCATAAAGTTGACTATTACATCTTTCGCAGAAAATGCAACCAACAAAGTTTTAAATATTGTATTGTTTAGGCATGTTATTACAAAATACAGTACATTTTTTTATCTTAAAGAAAATAAAAATTGTAAAAAAAAATTCGCCTGCGTTTAAAAGAAAATAATATAACATACATAAAACTGAAAATTCGTACCTTTTACTTTGCTAAAGATCATCACTTGACCAAATGCATAGTTTACGATTCAATCCTAACTAATATCGATTAAAATAATCGATGTTTTGGGCCCAAAAGATCGATTCTCCGATTAATCGATCGTTTTCGTGGGATTTCCGGGATAAAAAGTATCCTATGTCCTTTCTCGGATCTCAGACTATCTTTGTACAAAATTTCATTAAAATCGGTTCAGTAGTTTGGGCGTGAAGAAGAGATAACCAGACAGGCAGACAGACAGAGTTACTTTTGGATTTATAATATTAGTAATGATTACATTTTAGTTTAGTGCAGTTTAGTTATTACAATAAATATACATAGTTTAAAAAACTAAAAAACACGCTTTTATGATAAAATCAACTAAAAAATAGAAAATAATTTTCAATCTAGGAATCAATTAAGGAACAGTAAATAGTATAATTGTAAAAAAAGCGTGGGGTGCTCCATTTATCAGTATTCGAAAAGCACCACACTTTTTCCACAATTATACTATTTACTGAAGTATGTGTTGTTATAGCGACCACCATTATGCATCCTCTGTAAAAAATTAAAGTGTCTATCTATTACGGTTTAAGTTTAAGAGATAAAGCCCTGTGAGCCTGTGACACACGAATAGACAGCGGAGGGTTTCGTTTTACCCATTGAGTACGGAATCCTAAAAATCATTCTACAAGAGGGCATTATAGATATGTTTCAGAACATTTGAGTTATAGGGAAATAACATTATTATATTCAAAACTAAAAATCACGCTATAACAGTTATTGAAACTAAAAAGCAATAATTGTTGCAATCTAGTAATTTTGCGATGAACTTATTCTAAGGCGCTCGAATAATCTCGCCTCGAAAATCGTTAATCCTGAGGATGTTGATAAGGACAATGGTACAAAATTATTAAAATCGTGTATTGTCATCGGTTTTTGATAATTCTTCAAAATTTTGAATTAAACTGAACGTTCATTACGTTAACGTTACGTAGTTACATACCTACATATATACATCCATACATACAACCCAAGCTAATAAAAGCGTGTTAAAAATAAACCTTACACTTGAAAAATAATGCTGGCCATATATTATTTGCCGTAACATTGTATTCGTGATTTTAAAAAAAGAAAAAGAAGAATTATGGCGGGAAACGGCAGATGACAATGACCATGTATATAAATTGAATTTGAAGGTCTTGCAATTAATTAAAAGGAACTGGATCAAGTCTTTCGTTGCATATACCCCTTACAATAGTAAGTTGGTAAAACTTTTCAATAAAAATGATGGAATATAAAAATATATCAACTTTGAGATAAAATTGTGTATCATCAATCCATAGATTAGTAAAGATTACTCACTCCTAAGAAGAAAATGTACCCAGTTTTGTGAATTGAAACAGTTGCGTCAGTGTTGGCAACCTGGGAGATGGCGCTGATCGTACCAGGGGCGTAAAATTATCGTATCTGCCGAAAAATTATCGTACATGTTCAAATTTCATAAGAACGCGTTAGTTATTAATGAAAATAGATATTTATCATAAATTTATATTGCACTCGAGTGCCCGACCGGCCCGACACGTCATTTTTCGATGATTTTCATATGGGTGCACCGCGCGCGCACCCGGGCGCGATGCACGCGTGAGGGATGGCGCGAAAATTTGTGCGATTCAAAAATGTTACAAAAATTAAATGGCTTCAAAGTTAATCAAACAATTGACATTCTTGCAATTGTACTAATAAAAGTTAAATAATTCCCAAGATTTCCCCTGAAGTATGTGTAGCGTCGACGTTTGTTTCTATATTTTCAATGTGTAACGTTCCGTTTACCGTAATAAAAATATATTTTTTATTAATAAATAGCCCTTTTTTCGAAAAAATGATCAATGAAAGGCATATTGTGTATTATACATATATGAATTCATTAAAACAGTTTCCCAAAAAGTGTCAAGTAGCCAATTATCGTACATTTGCGTACGATAATGACTCGCAATCGTACATCGTACGGTGGTATCAAATTATCGTACATGTACGATAATTATCGTACGGTTGCCAACACTGAGTTGCGTAAAAATTTTTTGCCACGTCTCCGTGCTAAAATGTCCCTAAAATATTTGAAATTATTATTATTAATTATTTAATTATCATGAAAATTACGCAGTATTAGTTATTTATTCGTAAATTTTCTCTAAAAATGTTTTTATTTGTCAAGAATTCAAAAAAAGAA
Source organism: Epargyreus clarus (assembly GCF_041222505.1). Classification (NCBI taxonomy): domain Eukaryota; kingdom Metazoa; phylum Arthropoda; class Insecta; order Lepidoptera; family Hesperiidae; genus Epargyreus; species Epargyreus clarus. The sequence goes on from NW_027332214.1 coordinate 403,154, forward strand.
CTTACTATAATAAGCCATTTGCGGCTTCATTCAACTTCAAGGCGGCGAAGTATCTTTACTAATCTATGCATCAATCACAGACCTGTGATATCAATGTAATATGGTCATTGCGAATATTGCGATGTCGAAATTTAAGCACAATGATAACAGATGACGTTGATATTAAATTAAAGCAATGTCTGATGTGTTTGCCATTGCCTACCGATAACAGATGGCGCCATTTATTCAAAATTACACAAAATTTAATTTCACTGCATACATTTTACTTTACTATTTCCAATGATATTAGTTACTATATCCAAAGAGTATAGCAACACTATATCAATGAATTGACCAAAGAGTGCAGTAACCCATGACTACTTATGTAGGTTACTATACTCTTTGATATTTACTATGTACAAAATATAAATGTCTTAATAATAGATGGAGCTGTTAACAGCAATATCATATTGGTTGCTGCATTAAACATTTAAAATAAAATATCATTTATTTTGTTCACAATTATAAATTCAAAAGGTGAGTTACGATCTGTTGCGGTAACTGCTTTTAATAAAAAAAAAATAGGCAATATCTACCAAAACTGTTCTTATTAGAAACTAGAACCTAAACTTGTTTCCAAACGAAATTCACGTCATGTCTGTCTGTGACCGTCTGTCTGTCATGTCATGTCAGTGAAGTGAAAAGTGACGGGTGCTGCATGTTTTGTCTTTTATATTATTACTTGTTGAATTTATTACTTAAATTTTGTAAAAAATAAGTTAATATTAATCATATCGAAGGGTGAATAAGTATGCTATAATAGTGTAATTGAATGCTGCGTGGCGAGCGCGTGGTGCCGGAGCCAGGCGCTGATTGACCAGGTAGGTACATAACGGTATTATTTGTTTTCGACAACGTCGACCTCAAGTTTCACGTAAAACCAATTTAGTGAATTGGTAATGTTCATTTACATGCATCTATAAAGGTTTATGGTACTTCTCTGTGTTATATTATCGTATTTTATGTGTTAATCATGACATGTGAGGTGTAATCGTACGAGTCGCCCCAGATCCGCATCGCCTGATGTTGACCGATGTAGCAACGCGGATGTGCGTTGCTCTCAACCTTTTTGCAGGTTTGTGGAAAACCCGAGATTATTCACGCGTGTTTAAGTTTTACAAGTGACTTTTATTTTAATTTTAGTGACTCAAAGATAGTTAATCTTTCAACAGCTAGGATTTATTGTAGTAAGTAACTTATTTTTTAACGTGCAATGATTTGAAGTTTTACATCATACTTATATATTTTAGAATAAAACATTTGAAACAAATAATTATAAAATAAAAATGTGTTCTATTAAATTTAATGTTTTAATTTCTTGTCTAACAGAAATCTATTTTGATATTTAAAAATAGAAATAGAGAAAGCAAATTATTGTTTTAACTGAAAATCATATTTATTTGAGTAATATAATAATAAAATAAACCAACGTAAATAAATGTTTTATCACTAAACATGTTGTTTGTAAAACTTATTGTAAATATAGTCCCAAAACACAAGCTGCTGTCCCTCCGGCTGCACGTTGGACATTGTTTTATCAAACTGGAGGTAGGAGACCTTTCCTATATCCAGAATGTTTTCTGTATCCTGAGGGGAGACTGGCTGCCAGATGAGTGGTATGAGTGATGTGGTGAGCGGGGTTGGATCACTGAAATATGTAAAAAATCATGGTTTGTTCCCTTAAAACAACAACCTTCAATAATTGTGAATAAGTAATATAACTAATATTAAGCTATTGTTATTAATATATTGGATATTTTTAGTAACATTGATTTACAACACTATGCTATTCATTTTTTGATCCATCTACAGATGGTCCTAGATTTAAATGAGAACAGTCATCGCTTTCTCTCAAGAAGACAAATAAAAAAGTGAATAATTACAGTATATAAATACTGCAGTACAAAGTTAGTAAGGTTGGCAAAAAAAAAAATATATTTGTACAAAAATGATATATCTCAGTGTGGAGAAATAACTATTAATATTCCACTCACACTCCAACACAAAGTGTAAAAAAAAATTACTTTTTCATTTAAATAATTATGGTAATTTTCCCAAAACATTTATCACATATACTAATTTCTGTGTTATCACTACATTTAATGAGTAATTGTAGTTTTCTTATGTGTAATGTTTAATTAGTTTTTTATCAAGAAGTAACATGTTTAATAACAGTTATTTTATTACCATTTATTAGTGTACTTTCAATTATTATATTTTTGTAATTATGATAATTTTATTGAGGTAGAGTAAATGTGTAATGCCTAAATACACATTATGCATAAAATTTAACATTTATGGCATAAGAAATATTGTAAGGTTAATGAAAGCTTTGCTTCAGTAAATTTTACATCACAATTTAGTATACTTTAAATAAATTAGTGATAGGTATAATACTGACACTATCATAAACTGGGGACCCTAGAAATTCTAATATTTTTGTGGATTCAGTCTTTATTGCAATAACAACATTATAGAAAAATTGAAGAAGATTTCTAATGTACCACAACCTTTTCAACAAAATGATTTTGTCTTTTTTATTCACATTAATTAAAAGAAAATGGTTTAATTTAACAAAAAACTGTAAAAAGATATTATCACATTTTTTCATGCAATGAGTGTAGCAAAAACAAACTTGCTTATAATTTGTATTACAAATTGTTGAGCACTTACTACAATTGAACAGGTTACAAAGAAACAGTAGTGCAACATTGTGTATGGGGTACAGCGTGATAAGGAGATTTCACACTTGAAGCATGAAAGAGTAAGTTAGATAATAACACTTAAAACATAAGTGTGGGTCCTCCCACTGATTTTCAATTGCAGCGAAAAGTGACTTTGTTCTGATTTTGAAGAATGTGGAAGGCCAAAATGCTAATGTAATCTTCCAATTTTTGTAAGAAGTGTTTTTTAGTTAATTACAAAATTATCACAAATTCATTTGGAAAAAGCAAATATCAGCCTATTATTACTACGCCTTAGGAAGAAATTGGAATGCCTCGGATAAATATGTCTTCCTTACCACATCCTTCACACTAGAACACAGAAGCTCGTTACACTGCTATTATTAGGCCCAAATAGGCAGTAGTTGCTCCGGAGTCTAACCACAAAGGACTTAACAACAACATTATTATTTTACATACAACATATTTTAGCAACATGCCAATATTTTTGATCTTACCTTAATTTGATGAAGTTGCCCCACATATTCAATAGCCTCTGTGCAACTAACTCATCAACACCACCAAGATCTTCAGATGAAAATAAGTAACTGGAGATATCCCCATTACGTGCGCCAGTTACAAATGGTTCATTTTTATTCATAATTCCTTTATATGTAAACTTCATGAGATATACTGGGTGAGAACTCTTCGCGGCGTGCAGTGTGGTAGACTTAGTAATAGGATAATCCATAAATATATCATTGATGTAATCAATATAATTTTGCACAACACTCTCCAACAACTCATATTCCTCAAAGTAGAAATCTTTGACCAAAGCTGCAATTTTGTGCCTCATATCTTCTGTCTCAAATGCTAAATTAGTGGGCAATAAGTGTCCAAAATAATGAGGTGTTGTATTAAAATTGTGAAGGTTTTCTGTTACCAGTGATATTTCGTCTGCATCTGTGTAGCTGATTAACAGAGGCACATGCTGATATATACCATGATTCAATATCTCCAATGGATCCATATCCAGTAAACTGTTTGAGAGTAAGTTGTTCTCTACACAAGGATAAAACCTAGAGGCAAGTACAAGATCTTTGATAGACATTTTGTTGTAAAATATTTCTACATCTCCGGCACCTTTTCCTTTGTACCCTAAATTGATAGCTTCTGCTACAGCTCGAGCAAATGGGTCATAAGACATTGATGAAGGAGATAAAACTGCTCCAGACTCAATTATCGCTTTGTGGACCAGATTCCTTGTCAACTCAGACAGCAGGAGCAATTCTACAGCTACTCCACCGCTCCCTGTCCCGTAGAGTGTGACGTCATGTGGGTTTCCACCAAATTTCGCTATGTTTCTGTGCACCCAGTAGAGTGCGGCTACCTGGTCCTTAAGACCAGCGTTTCCGGGAATGCCAGCCGTTTGAAGACAGAGAAATCCAGGAGCTCCAAGTCGATAGTTAAAGGTTACGACGACAACACCCAAAAGCAGTAATCGACCAGGAGCTTTGTGTAATCCCCACCTGAAATTAGAAAGAGACAGTTCAATTCCACTCATTTGTATATATTATAAATTATTAAGCAGCTTGCAAAAGGAGCATACTTCACCCCCTTTGAAATCCTCCATCGTGTATGAGCACCAACACGGGCAGTCCGCTGGCTTGGTCCGGAGAGAACACATTGACGACCAGGCAGTCCTCGGTACCGGAGCCGTCCGGCTGTGGACACTTGATGCGGTGGGTCGCTTCGAAGATGCCATCCCAGCGCGGCGGCGGTTTTGGAGCCTAATAAATAACGGACTTATTGATATTTAGTAAACAGAGTCCCCTAGTATGAATTCCTCCCACGCTCGAGTACGAGTTACGAAGTTATGTGTGCATTAGAATTAATTATTACTTTAACGTAGAAGGAAACATCGTGAGTAAACACAACTGAAACTTTTGAAGCAACCATGATGTGTTGTCCAAGTTAGGTGAAGTCCACCGATCCGCACTTAAGTAGGTAGTATAGGAGACTATAGCCCAAACAATTTCTGATTTTCAAGAAACCTGAACATAAAAGTTGAATTAATGTGTTTTAATGATGATATGACATCATAAATGAATTCGCCAATGAAAAGCCTGAAAGTTGATTACAGACAAACTCATTATGAAAATCAACAACATTCAAATTCGGCTGGTTATACCATCAACTTATAGTAAGTATACGTTAAAGTAGAAGTATACTATATATTTTTTACATTAATTAAATTAGTATTGTTTTATACACTAACCAAATAAAAATTGTACCTACAACTTTCAGTAAAGTTAAGCCAACAGTCTGCAAAAAACTCTTGTAATTTTCACACGTAAACCTTAATTATTTTAGCGATAAAATTTCTGTATCAGTCCCTAAAGCCTTACATGCCTTTACATGTGTATGAAAGTTCGAAAAAGTCGATTAGTATTTTAATGAAATCCCCGAATATAGGTTACACATCATATTCACTCCAATGCCAATCGTTTAGTGGAGATGAGGTCAATTTCGTATGTTTGAGACTACTTAAAATATGCGTACTTCAAGTGACTAATTATTTCTGTTTTTGTACAATCATAAAAAGTATCAATATTTATAAAATTTCGGCAAGATAAATGGTAATTGGCTCATATCTTAAATCAGCTTAAACTACATCAAGTGCATACAGTCTGCACGTAGGCGGCATGTTGCAATCCGTCCGGGCAATGCGTGTCCGTGCATACAATATCGCTTGCACTCAATTAATTTCCCTCCCATTCAACCAGTGTCACGCGACAACGCGTAATTACCGAGTATTGTTATGACGAATACCGAGAAACACTCATTGTAAACTAGCTTTCGCCTCCCACTTTACTCGCCATATCGAGTTTCGAATGACAAACCTAATAAAAGGATTCCGTTTCAGTGTGATCTAGTTCTGAATAAATTGTTGTACAGATGGGGCTCGTACCATTGCGCTTATCATACAATATCGTAAAATTACGATAAAATCGATTTTGTGGTGTAGGTAGGCGTCGTACAGACAGTTTATTTCGCAGGTGTAGTTCAAATACAGTTATCGGTTAACATACGTAGGTCTGTAAACGATCGCGACTTTTAATTTTGCTCTTAAATTCATGATAATTTAGGTAAATTATTTCCATACCTCACCCACTCTACACAATTTTCCTCTGGACTATCAAACAAAAACAAAATATTTCGTCGTGTTTATTGTTAAAGAGTGATTGTTGAAAAAACAATGGCGTTGTGTCGTTGACGGCGCTAATCTGCCCACGATAACGATCTAACGGCCTCTTCCAAATTAGATTTGCTTGCCAACAAACGAAGCAGCTGACCTTAAACCTGGCGTGTGTGGGCGGGCGGGCGTAAGGGAGGCCGAGGTAGGCGTAGTGCGGCGGGCGGGGGGCGAAGTACCCTCGCGCCTTGCCCTGTGTCGTCACCACGTCGCGATGCCGCGCCAGTGGGCCTCGCGGGGTGCGTGCGACCACCCCGCTCACGATCAACAGGTGTACCAGCACCACCTTCACACTCATCGTCGTCCGGTACACCATCCACGAATTATACTACAACGAGCAGTTCAACGTCTATGTATTGCACATCTCTAGGTAAGCGTAAATGTCATTTAATATCCTTCAAGAGTGATTGATTTGATATTACACGGTACAGCAGAATCCCCGAGAAGTGGGTCGCGCAATAACGGTTAGCAATGCGTAGGTATATCACAACTGGATACGTTATCATAACAATACGCTAACTAATCCAAACATCGCACATGTTTATCGAGCATTCGCATATTGTCAAAATATAATAGGAGAACCATGGAGGGGTATTCGATTATTAAACACGATTCGGAAATAGTAACTAAAAGTGAATATTACTACTATTTATAATATATTTATAATAGTTATATCACTTACAATAATTAGATTAGAGTAAGTACATGGCATGTATATTTTTTATACATTATTAAAAACAAATGTAAGTAAAACATTAAGCTAATGGTTATTAACACGTGCCGTCGTCGTGATTGACGTGTGTGGTCACGTGTTTGCCACATCACGCCAAATTATAATTAATTAGTGACGGAGGTTTTTTACGAAACCTATCAGCAGAACGAGGCAAGTAGAAAAGATACAAGGCTTCGCCTGATTCCCTAGGTTGTGTTCTATAAAATGATCGTTATATATCTCCGTCCAAAGGCTCAACCGGTCGAGATGAAAACCCTTCTTCTCTTCTGGACTAGAGCCAATCGACAGCCACACCTCCTCCGACTCGTTTGTTTTCTTGAGCTCGTTCCATTCTACACCTTCTGAAGTTGGGGATCTGAAATTGGAGATGTATATTTACATTATTATTAGGATACGAATAAACAATGCGTAAAAATAAGGATTTTATATCAATAGTACGTATTTTTATCATCATCAAAATAACTAATGTCTGGTAACTAATCTTTAGATCCTGAATATGATAATGCTGATAGCGAATTATTAAAATTGGTCATTGGTATTTTTGTACTTCGTGTACGTTATCATCTAACAAAACATAGCAATTAATACTATTTTTAGAAATATATCATGTAAATATTGATATTTGTAATGATAGCACTATCTTCGAAAGAATTAAGCCATTAAATTGCGAGTATGAATGACTGATAAATTACTGCGCGCTCTATAACAACAAATTTAAATAAACTTTCGATTCCAACAAATGATAAATGTTATGTATTAACTGTTACACTTACCCTGTCCGAATGAAAGTAATCCAAAAATCCGTCATAAGTTTTTTTATTTTGTATTCTTCTGAGCCTTCATCGGGTATGTGTCCCTGTCTTTCAAATACAAAATTCAAAGAGTCTCCTTGAACCGCGCCTACTATGTGGTTATTCCTCCCAGCAGTATTACTCACAAAAGAAAATTCGTAAAGATAAACTGTAGCACCGGCTGCAATCAGAAGCCTTGCATTTCTGATTCCAGGGCTAAGGTACGAACAATCTGAATGACAGAGAGCCAGCTCATTACGATGTTCTAAAGTAATCGTGTTATTACCAAAGTACTGAATCTTTACCCTCTTCCCTGTTTCTTTTTCTTCTTCACGTTCATCAAAAGTAAGATCATTAGGCAGAAGTAGTCCAAAATCTTGATTTAAGGCTGAAACACTCTCCTCCGTATGCTGCATAGCTTTATGCAATCCAGGTCGATCGGCTGCACCTAACATGAATGATTTATTTAATTTCTGATCACGTAGCAAATTCCAAGGAGTGTCCGTTAAGAATCCCTCTTTCTCCACACAAGGTCTAAAGATCAATCCCTTAGAAGCAAGTATGATTTTTTCAACAGAAGAGTTGCTGAGAATGTTAGAACCCTTTGCAATTTCCGCTCTTGATTCATTCAGTCTCTTTATCAACTCGTTTGCAGTTACTAGCGGAGCCCTGTCTATAGCCCAGTGAGAAAGTACAAAACCACTTTCTGTAATTACTTTAGAAACGTATTCCTGGGATGTCGACGACAGAATCAAGTACTGAGCTAGTGCTGCTCCGGTACCTGATCCACTAACTACAATGTTTGCTGGATTTCCTCCGAACAGTTCTATATTCTCACTAGTCCAATTAAGTGCCATAGATAAATCCTTTAATGCTGCATTTCCAGGAGCGATATTATTTTGAAGACATAAAAATCCAAGCGCCCCGAGTCTGTAATTGGGCAGAACTAGTATAATATTATCAGTCACTAGATGCCCTGGACCGTAGATTCGCGGGTCACCACTCCCCCTAATGAAGCCGCCGTCGTGAATATGGAAAAGGATGTCAGCATCTTTGGCACCTCGTGGCATGAATACACTTAATGTTAAACAGTCAGTAATGCCGACATAAGCCTCATCAGAATTAACTTGCGGACAAAGAGAGCTATGCTCTGTTATATCATGTTCGGTATCCCATGATTCTGGTTTTGTAGGTGCCTGAAACAATATATTAATTTTATTTTCATATTGAATGAAGTTTCGATCAATATTAATAATTATTTATTTTATATTCTTCCCTTTAAAATGTAATGTGCGTACCTGGAATGGATTGTCTGGGTCAAAGGCAGCGTAGGGTATATCCAGAAATTGCCAAATGTTAGTATTTTTTATTTGATAACCCCGCACAGGCCCCTGTTTTGTGACTATAACTTTTTCTCCATTTACATTACCTCCCTCCGTCTCATTTTCATCACCTGGAGTTGGAGAGGGTTCCTCAGGTGCCCCTCCTGCAACCTCGTCGATCGTATTTGTTTTGTTTCTCACTGCGTCAGGATAGATCGGAGACACTTGTACTCCGTCTTTGACGGACACAGTACCACGGATCAAAGTTATTAAAACTATAAGCCATGGTATAGATTTCCACATAGCTTTCACTTTGTCATTACAAACGTATTAAGAAACAAATACTCTTTTATACTGTATTACTTTGAAATACTTGTTTAATAAAGACTTTACCCAACCGGCGTTTTAGAGTGTGTGTGCCTTTTTCGAGTAACAGTCGGTACGGGAGCTGTTTTCGATCGATTTTGTTCAGTACACTCATGTCAAATATTCATTACGTCATTGTTCACTTTATACAGTTTTAGTTTCGCTGTACGAAATGCTCATTTTTCTCTGTGCGAAAATGTGGTTACTATATAACCTATGGATCTACTAAATGTTTCTTCTTGCAACTTCATTTACATATACTATAGGACGAGACAGTGCAGAAATAGTAATACAATTACGTGTAGAAAAAACAGACTTCACATCATAAACGGCTACTGGTGATGGTCAGCAACAAGTAATTAATAAATAACTATAAAACGTCAAACTTTTTTGGAACATGAGCTTTTTCACGACTATAAAAAATACGTGAATGAATGTTGTGCTCTTCTGTACATCGGTATTATTTATTATCTGCGCTAAGTACAGTTATCGAATACTATCACAATTTGAAGCCTCGATAACAAGCTTTTTCACTTTATTTGCCCTCCGTTTATATGCGTTGTGTGTACTTTTCGTGTGACCCTATATACTTCATGGATAAATAGTAAATACGTGTGGCTTATCTTGACCGCAAATAGCAAGAGTTTTACTTGATCACTGAGGCACGGTAAGACGTAAGATTATAAGTCGTCATATGAGTAATAAGAGATGGAGGCCAAAAATTAAAAAAAAATCTTTCTTTTACAGGTAAGCTTCTTAATTCAGTATGTACTTAATGCTGGCGTTATTAATGGTAAGTGTAGTAAAGTAAGCACTTTATGATTTTTTTGTATTTGGGAAATAATTTAAGATGTAGCAAAGTAATTTTGTAGTAACGTTGCAAAAGTTTTTCACTTTCCTATTAATATCTTCAGCCCAGAAAAAAACTGACATGTTGTGCGACGTTAACCGAACGTTTTAAACGAAATGTATCATGATTTGAGGTAATTATTTTTTATTAAACTGTTTTAAAGTCTCATGTGATCGGTAAATCAAGATGAAACGCGAAATATACTTAGATGGGCGTAAAAATAACTTCAATTGTCATAAATGCAGGACATACCCACTTTTCATGCTTATAATTGTTGACGGTATGAGACCACCACGCGGCCCCAGCCTAATCGATCTTCGAGTAAACCCCTTATCGCCGATATTACCATGTACCACTGTTTGCGCTCTGAAATTAGTTTTTTCATTGATTACGTGTACCTAATAGTCTAGTATTTGATGCAATAATATGTTCGTAATGTAATTATAGGAAGTGATATATTAGTAATTTATAAAGGCTTAAAATACAAAAAAACAATCTGAAACAAGTAAATCACCAACAACAAAAGTAGCAAATACACGCAAGCATTCTGTTATAATGGCTTTTTACAGGTCCGTCGTAATTTTATCAGTAAAATGTGAAAAAGTATCAGTAAAATGTGTAAAAGTTACGCAGGAAATTATTTAGGTGTTGCAATATAAAAATATATTTCCAAGCGGATTCCCTACCTACTGAAGTCCTGGCGGACGTAATAAATTTTAATGTCACTTTAAATTTGATTCCTATTTGTGTCTGAATCTTTCCATTCGTAAAACCAGTATACCTTCTTATAAAATGTCGTAAGGATATTTTTCTCTATAAATACATAAAAAGTCAAGATTAATCTGTACGTGGGAGGCAACGATAAATTGTAACAGCTCCTCGGCGTACGAGAAGCTTTGTGTGTGTGTGTGTGCGGGCTGTATGAAGTAGTATGAACCATAACCAGGACTTAGGACTTGAACGTTACTCGGAATAAACGTCACTTTACTGCCTTAATAATTTCTTACTTAGAGTTGATTTACGTTGCGTAAATATTGGCCTACCATAGTAGCTAGCTACCCATAGTATCCCATGTGACACTAACCTAGTATTCATATACTATAATGTATTTAACGTACACGGGTGAATAATAAATATGCCTTAGTTTTCGATTGTGCTTTTTAAAATGTCTATTTATATCCCTATCTTTATTCTATATAAAAAGTAATATTACAAAACTTCGTTTGCTATTTATTATTTAAGTTGAAAATCAAGGTAACTATCTAAATAACTTTAATATTAATACATAGTTAATTTCTATCACATTATTTTGTATAGTTTAGCAGTATCTGTGTATCATTTTTTCGTGTAATAATATTTATCGTAAATGTTCTCCCATATTTGCACATTTTGAGTATGTGGAAACTCTTTCATCTCTAGTTCTGTATTGATATCTAATACTCGAGGGTGATCGGGTCCAGTGGGCTCCCATCTAATTTGACTGTTCATTTCTGGCGTTGGATTCCTGGATAAAAAGGAAAATTTACTTAAGATATAAATCAGCAGGGATTATGATTTTTACTCAATATGTTATGAAATAATTATGTTTAAAAATAAACAATTAATTTGCCCCAATAAGACATGAGTCTTTCAAAAATTACAACAAAACTTACAGATGTTTAACAAAATTTGACCAAAGTCGTATCAAATGCTGCTGTACGGCACCATCATCGTCTTCAAGATCTCTACCATTTTGAGGAAATAAATAGGCCAGTTCGTCAGAGTGGGCCGCTCCGAACTTCCTCAAGCCTGGCTCAGGTTGCACTCCTATGTTGCTTGAGTAAGAAAATTGGTAATAGTAAACTGGTTGATGCATTTTTGCATGGAACCGAAGACTTTGGTGGATGTGAGAAAGAAAATATGCATCTCTGCAATAAAAACAATTGGGTCAATTCTAGTTGAATTTGTTGTAACCATAAATATTTTCACCATTAATATTCCACTTGACTTACCTATGATATGACAGTACGGCTGCCATAGTCTTGTTTACAAAGTACAAATCGTTAATCTGTTTGGTCATTTGCAAAAGCGTTCTCTCACTTAAGTTTTGAAACTCTTCAGGCAATAAAACTGTCATGTCTTTAGACATTTTCGGTGCAATATTTGCATCCTTTAACATTGACACGAAAATATATGCCTCGTTTGTATTGTAGCCCATCAGCAGAGGGACTGCCCTCGTCTTACCCTTTAATAATAAAGTATATGGCGTTTCTAAAATCACACCTTCTTCATTTTTATAAGGTTTCTCTACGCATATTCCAAATGGCATGTACGGAAAATCGATTGCTTCAGCTTTCGTCTCAAGGGTTATGGTATCTGTTTTTAATATCGACGGTACCGTAACATCAGTATCATTTAGCATCTTTCGGAGAGCGTTGGCTCGATCTTCAGCATCATAATTAAAAGTCCAGGGGCAAAGAATACTCCCGCTCTGTAGTATCACACCGTGAAATAATTCACGGGATGAAGATAAAAGCATCAAGCCTTCGACCATGGCCGCACCAAAACTCTGTCCACCTAAAACCACTTTGTGTGGGTTACCGTTGAAAGCTACGATATTATCTCTAACCCATCTTAAAGCTTGTAAGACATCTTTTATTCCCGCATTTCCAGGGATCTTATCTCCTTTAGAGCAAAGAAATCCTAGTGCACCTAATCTGAAATGTCATAAGATGAAGAAGTAATTTGACAGTAATTCGCGTATTCCAGTCCACAGTTAAGGGTATAAATTTTTACCTGTGTCGAACAACAACGACAATAATTCCTTGAGCAACAAGCTTCCCAGGGTGATAGTTTCCGCTGCCTCCTTTTACCCAAACCAGAACTGGCATTTGGGAGCCGGACCCTGGGACGTGCACGTCGAGCTGTAGACAGGCCTCCACCTCTGACATTGATGAACAGTGAGGGTCACGTGATTCCCTTACACCACTCCATACTGGTGCTAAACCAGCTCCCTGTGATTTTTGTAATACTTAATATAAGATAATTAATATCAGAATGAAATTTTAATTTCTTTATTTATTTATTTATATAATGTAGCACTTTTCACTTAATATACCTTACCTTAAAACGCCCGACGTTACCGTTAACAGAAGCATATGGTATCCCCACATATGACACGTAACCATCTTGTGACACACCTGTTATCCTCCCTTGAGCCAGATTTCGCACGGTTTGGAGTGAAATTTGCACTATATTCATATATAGCAGAATATTAACCAACAAACGCCTATAATTTACTGTCGTCATTGTATTGACTGTTTCTTTTTATATATTTTTGATTTTGCTATATTGCTTGCTCTATTACGAGTATATGTTGGTTCATGTATATTATTTTTTAATTATTTATAGTGTTTTGTCAAAACTTTTTGATAAAATTTGGAACACTTTGTAATTTTTTTTCACGTCATTGGTGGTTTCCTATATGATGTGAATAGTGAATACTGTTGTGCTTATAAATGTTTTCAACGAGCGATTGAGCAATTACAGTGAATAGAGCCGCTAAACATTGTGCTAACCGTGCCACCGGTGCATTGCCTGGATTAATCTGTTTCCGTATCGTTGACAATAAATGGATGTGATATTTATACGGCTAAATATTTATAGAATTATTTTTTCCCTCCCCTAATAATTGGATTAATAATGAGATGGTGACAACAGATAGAAACAGCTAAATTTAAAAATACAGTAAAAATCAAGCTAAGTATTATTAGCTGATTAAGAAAACCTAGCAAGAATATGCTTACAGTAATCTCCTAATATTACAACGGTTACTTTTGTGTGCCCAATAAAATTTATCAACAACAATAAATACGCTATCTCTTCTACTCAAGCACTAAAGTCACTTGTCGTTGCAGATTCGAATTAAAGGACTATTATTTCAGCAGTATCGTATTATTACTGTAAAGTATGATATGTACAATAGAACCACACCGAACTAAAGTCTGTGAAAGCTAATGTAGAGTAAGAGTAATGTAAGTTAAGCATGATATTAATAATCGATTTAACCAATGTTTACCTACCAAAGTCCTAAATGTGACACAGTTGACAACTACCTACATTACTAAATTAGGAACTATCGTACGCAAAAATAGGTTAAGATTAAATATTCCTTACAGACGTTAGTAGAAGTATTCGTGGTTCGGTTGCGGCGGCATCGAAGTCGTAAGTAGGTTTCACATAGTTGTCTTCTGCCTACTTTGCCTTTATTTTCCTCTCTTTTTAGGGTTCCGTACCCAAAGTGTAAGAACGGAACCCTATTACTAAGACTTCGCTGTCTGTCCGTCTGTCAGTCTGTCCGTCTGTCACAGGGCTCTACCGCTTAAACCGTAATAGATAGACACATGAAATTTTGATAGAGGAGGCATAACGGTGGCAGCTATAACAACAAATACTTATAATAAAATAAAATTGAATATTAAAGGGGGTCTCCATACAACAAATCGGATTTTTTCGGCATTTTTCGATCTAACTGTTAAACTGTACTCGGAAGACGGTTGAATTTTTTATAATACGTTTACTACTATAACTGGTATTATAATAAATACAAATAAGAACCATAAAACATATTTTAATATACTTATTTTAATTTTATTATACTTTGATTACATATAATCGTCGTCCCATTGTCACCCCAACGCTATCTATTTGTGTGTTATATAACTAAGTATTGTTGAAAATTTACGTATCATTCATCATCACCCCAACGCCATCTATTGTTGTTTCATATGACTAAGTATTGTTGAAAATCATAAAATGAATTAAAATAATGAACATTTGGTAGTACGGAAGCCTCCATGTGCGAGTTCGACTCGTAGTTGGCGAATTATTTATTTCTTTTTCTTATTGCACACTCATGAATGTGCAACTACGTAATTAATACATTTCAAATGATTTTCATAATATGAGAGGGAAAGTGAATTGCACCGCCGGCGAAATGAAACATTCACTTTGCTATTCATACAGATTTGTTTGCGTTAGATTTATGGGGACCTACCATAAGTAATAAAAATATTGTTACAGCATAAACGACAATGATTGTTAGTGGGAACAGAAATTTATAATTAATTGACAACTTAACATAACATGTCATCTTTTTATAATAGTGCCTGGTAGTCGAGAGCTTCAATAGAAAATGTGAATATTTCAAATTTTCTATATAGTCACATCCAATTTTTCCATCAAACTTTTTGTCTAGTTTTAGCGCCAATTTTATCACTACGCAGTGTCGGCTTGAAATAAAACACATTAAAATTATCGTTATTTATCCTTCAAAGTTTATTCTTAATTTAATTGGTTGTTTTATATCGTTCTGCTCTTCCGTCACACAAAATTCGTATCCTTAAAAATAATTAAAATTTTCGCTCTGTTTACTTAACAAATATTACACAAAATCATACAACTAAGCTTTTAACTTGTCAAGACTTGTACTATTCAGCTAAAATAAACCCTGGCCTGCAGAAAAGTTTCATTGAAAACACCTTTAATAAATATTATTTTATACAAAAATACAAATAGAAATGGAATATAAGAGACAAAACTTAAATTAATCTAGAGATCGTCCTAATAATAACTCTCTTACATAGTTGCTCTTACCACAAAACGAGAATTAAAGAAACAAAAATATACAAATACAAATATAAAGTTATTTGGCACCAATAATAATTTTCAAAGCTATTAAACTACATGAATTCTTGAAAGATTATACACATAGAGTTAATATTAGTAATAACACAGCGTGGACCATCTATGGTGAGTACACTTTTTGTTATTTACTGAAGATTACCTATATATACTACAAATGTATTATAATAAAAATGTATGCGAAAATTTACTCTCCTTAAAGTAATTATTTGAAATAAATATAGACAAGTAATATGTTTTAAAACAAAATGAGAGGTACATATACATATACAATGTACATATTATAAATATACATTAAAAATCAAACAAATATAAATATATATCAAAATTTTATGGAAGGAATTACGTATCAAACTTGTATTTTTAACATGCTTTTATTAGCTTGGGTTGTACGTTTGTATGTATGTACATATGTACGTAACAGTAACGGAATCTTTGAGCCCGATTTCTATCCACTTTGAACGTTCAGTTTAATTCAAAATTTTGAAGAATTATCAAAAACCGATGACAATACACGATTTTAATAATTTTGTACCATTGTCCTTATCAATATCCTCAGGATTAACGATTTTCGAGGCGAAAGAAAGCGCCTTATGGAGCCGTTCAGGCAAAGTTACTAGATTGATTTTTAGCTTTTGAAAATAATAATGTTATTTCCCTATAACTCAAATGTACTGCAACATATCTATAATGCCATCTTTTAGAATGATTTTTAGGATTCCGTACTCTAAAGGATAAAAAGAAACCCTCCGCTGTCTGTTTGTGAGTCACAGGGCTTTATCTCTTAAACCGTAATAGATAGA
Organism: Epargyreus clarus; assembly: GCF_041222505.1. NCBI lineage: Eukaryota > Metazoa > Arthropoda > Insecta > Lepidoptera > Hesperiidae > Epargyreus > Epargyreus clarus. The sequence goes on from NW_027332214.1 coordinate 419,659, forward strand.
CACTTGATTTTTTTACAGACGATGCATAATGATGGTCGCTATAACAACAAATACTAAAAATTCATAAAATAAATATAGTTCAAAAAACTAAAAAACACGCTTTTATGATAAAATCAACTAAAAAGTAGACAACAATTTTCAATCTAGGAATCAATTAAGGAAGTAAATTGTATAATTGTGGAAAAAGTGTGGGGTGCTTTTCGAAAATTGATAAGTGGAGCACTCCACGCTTTTTTTACAATTATACAATTTACTGTTCCTTAATTGATTCCTAGATTGAAAATTATTGTCTACTTTTTAGTTGATTTTATCATAAAAGCGTGTTTTTTAGTTTTTTGAAGTATATTTATTATTCGTATACTTAGCATCTGCAATCTTACTCCCAATCTTCTTATTAAGCAAACTCGTTTAGAGAAACTATTCTTATCCAAACATCCATAATGTCCTCAATATATTACGTTTGTTTGTAAGTTAATAAACAAGATGACTACAATAAATAAAATTAATCGTATAACAATAGATAATAATATAAAAATATAATAATTATAGTAGGTATAAACCTACAAAACATAATACTACAATAAAATAAAAATGAATCAGTAACAGATGTTACTTAATTAATTATCTATGCCACAGGGTGAGATATTAATAAATAAGTTCTCCACAAGGCTACTTAGTTCTTAAAGAATCATAAGTACATCTGATAAACATGTAAAATTACTTTTCTGGTTGTAACGTAGACATATAAAATTTCCTGTGTCCTATGATTTAGGTTCATGAAAATTATAATTTACTTATTAAATAATCTCACCTAATTTTAAGTAGTCAATGGAGAAAACAGGAATATAATAAAACATGTTACACTAAATAACTTAAGTACCTAAGCACAAAAACAAAACTAGCACTGACAAAGTTATCACATGATATTAAATAAATAATAATTTAGGAAACAATAAAATCCTCCAACACACTTTTCAAATATCTAAGTTAATGATCTTAATATCTACGCAGCCGAGATTTTGCATAATTGCAAAGATACAACTGCATCTGTGACAATTTCATAAAACTTAGCGGAAGGTTCGTTGCGTCGAGATCCTCTACAGCGAGATATTAATAATGTTTCTCATAAAGGTCTCATATTTGCTTGTAATATACCTAACTGTTGTGAACAAAAATACCTATGCGTGAGAAATCATCTAACAGCTAATAATTAAATGTCTTTTGATAATTGAAAATAATAAAATACAGAAACTAGCAACAAAGAAAACAATTCTATATCGTGATAATTAATATGTTAATGTCTAGTTATGGTTATTTTACATGTATGTATTATAAAACGGTAATAAAAGGGTTCCTTGGCGTATCTTTGCTATTGTTCACGGTAACACAAAAGACTAGCTTTCTTTTTAACTTCAAGCGCATGCAACACTTGTCGTATAAAAATGAGTTCTTACTTGCTTAAAAACGGTAACAAATGTCTTGCGAATATCCAAAGTTCGCACTCTGAGAGCCGTCTCTGAGTACGCTGGTGCAGTACACCTCCTTGGGCTGCGAGAAGTGTGTGGAGTACACACTTGAGAAGTACTTGTGCCACTGAACAATGGTTTCGTTACATTCCATCAGTCAGCTGGTCCGGTTCCCCAAGCTGTCGAAGAAGCGCACCATCTCCAGCTGTTTGTTGTTGAGTTCCAGCGTGCGATACACGGGCATGCTGATGCCTTGGTACATCATATCTTGCTTTGTGAATGGAGGCCACGGCGTCGCGAAACTTGGCCGCCTGTCGCGATTACAAGCTGGATCGCTGAAAAAACAATTATGGTTTAAAGCAAACCGGCTTCAGATTAAACAATAAAAATGTTTGTGTGTATAATGTGATTAGGTTAAAGAATTGTTCATTATCATACCTGCATCTTATAAAATTCTTCACAAAATGCACCATCCAATGTTGCATATTTCTATCATTTCTAGAAGCCTTATAGTCCGGTCCCAATATTGAATTCACTCTGAACGCGTAGGTCACGTCGTCCAAGTGCGCTGCTCCCTTGAAATTTATCTTATTGGCCTCTTTAATTACACTAAAATCACCTTCATAAGAAAACTCGTACAAATATAAGGGCGCGCCGCCCACTTTCGCTCGTATCTGAGCGACTTTCATCGCAGGATATATGAAATTGGAATCCGTACACGATTTAATGTATTGTTCAATTGTAGGTTCTCCATGGAAATACCTCGCCTGAATTTGTCTTGCAATATCCAGCGATGCTTGAGGCTTGGTGTATATTAGTTGTGGCGACTCTATTAATATTGGGTTCGTTTTAATGAGTGACATTATGTCTATCTCTTTTAATCTGGGCAACATGCTATAACATTCGGCATTGGTGAAGCCGACCATCAGGGGTATATCTTTTCCTTCGCCTTTGGCAAGTAGCGTTTCGGGGTCATCGGTTAAAATCGTCGTAAAGTTTGGAAATGGTGTCTCGACGACGGGAAAGAAAACTGATATTCCGAATTGATCTTGGATGGAATTATGGACTTGCATAAGCTTCTCGAGTGGCATTTCAATAAGCTGATTATGGACCTCTTCGGGATTTTTGGAGTCGATGCCCAGACCGGTGAGGAACACGTTGGACACGAACTGTGCATACGCCGGCGACGTCGTGTAGAACGAGGGAATGGCAGTGCCACTCATCAACAACGCTCTGAAATATTAAATAATAATACATTGTTATCTATCGTTATTTATCAGAACTCATTATATTATTGCGTTAACGAGCAAGAAAACAATGGTAATGATATTGAAGAAATAAACAAAACAGTGTTCAAACCGTCAACAATTAACTTAATTAGACTTTTACCAAAACATCTAGTTAGCAAGCAACCTCGTGGTCCTCTCCTGAGATAATCCTCCACTAGATGGAAATTAGCGCAATAAATAAAATAACACAAAGATAATAAATTTGTCGAAGAAAACTCATTAGATACTTGTGTATTCGTATTTGAGATACAATATAAGACTACGCAATATAATATACGGTACACATCCAACCCACCCTTGTTTCTTGTGCTAGGGCCACTAAAAATAACAATTACCTGTTAAACAATCCCTCAGCTGCTTTGGACAATGTAAGCAGATGTGTACTGGCAGCCCCTGCGCTGTGGCCAGCGAGTGTGACGTCGTCGGGATTGCCGCCGAAGGCCTTGGCGTTGGAGCGCACCCAGCGCAGCAGCGTCACGATGTCGCGTAGACCGTTGTTACCGGGGATGTAGGAGTTGTTCAGCGAGAGGAATCCGAACACGTTCAGTCTGGAAACAGTACATTGTCTTGATCAGACTTGATATTTAGCGGAAAAATAATAGCGCCAACCACATGGATGATTCAAAGAAATGATTTATTATTATTCAATAAGAATTCATAAAATTATTTGTAACATTTATCATTCTCAAATACAATTATTTTAATAGCATTGTAGCATAATACATAATATTAGCTATTTAAAACATTTCGATTTTCTTCGGATATACCTATATCCGACGAAGAAATCGTATCTTCACCTGGTTGTATTTCATTGCAACTTATTTTGGACGTGTGCTAATTTTTGCAGGATTCAATCTCATGAAGAATCATTTTAAGTGACAGATACAGGACAAGCTCAATGTATAGTGACGTAACATGCGCTAAATATTGTTTTGATTGATTATATCATTATATACTACTTGCTTTTATTAACATCAATATTATTGTTGTTGTTTTATTATTTCATATCATGTTTTTATCATGGTACGTTTAATTATGCATGTTACGTCAAAACTGGTCTTGGCCCAGATTATCCTCGTCTTAATAACAACAATACGTAATTATAGTGCTATTTATAATCTGTACTTTATCGTTTTATTAGTCAAAGTAATTAAAACGATATATTTGTTGAAAAATATACTATCATAGTGTTGAGATTAGGATTTTCAGCATAAGTGACAATTAGTCACGAATTTATATGTATTTTCAATTTACCTGTAATTAAAAGTGATGATGATAACATCTTCACCGATAAGATATTCCGGTCCGTAGAGGTCAGTGTCACCGGATCCAAAGCCGAAGCCACCTCCGTGGACGAAGACAATGATGGGCAAGCCGGGAGTCTTGGCGGCGTCGTCATCCCCCACGCCGGCGTAGTGCGGTGGGCGGAACTCGTGAAACATCCTGTCTTGCCGAGACTCCGGCAGAGCGTACATTGGCACGTGGATGTTCGCATGTATGCAGGCTTCCGTGACTGCAGTATTCTCGGGCTTCATGATGGGTCCGTAGAACACATCCCTCTGGGGACATATCGGTCCCTCTTGCGTTGCTTCGAATAAGTATTCCCATGGCTCTACCGGCTGTAGTTCCTGAAAAATACGAAATCAATATTACATGAGTATTGCCATGTTAAAGTTAAAATGTACTTTTTGTCATTTCTTTACAAGGTCTTTACTGCCTGTTTTATCCTAAATAAAAAAGTAAATAAATAACAGGATTTCGAAAATATTACGCGAACATGCATGGAATTCTTGGGCCAACAAACAATAAGCTGAAATAGGGAAATTGTATGCGACATAAAATATTCGTAGCTGCGGGTGATGTGGGTGCTATACACAGCACATCTATTACCAAACAGCTGTTGATATTAAGTGTCATATCTGCCACTCATAAATTGGAGGTCATTGAATAGCTTGTCTGCGTTAAGGTTTACCTGGAATCTTAGTTCTCCAAGTGGTTGCTTAGCGTAGGGCACAGCAAGGAAGCTGGCATACTCAGTGCCGTTGGGAGTCCAGCGCCGCGCGCCGCACACCCAGCCGGAGTCGAGCTGGGCCCGCGCGGCGCAACGCACCGGCTCTGAACGCGCGGACACGCATACTGGAATAACACAAAAAACTAATTACACACTAATGGCACTAACCAGAGTACGTATAATCTTTTGATAGGAACCAAGTGGTCACACCAAGACGTATTAATGTTAACCAAATTACAACAAAAAAGAACAATATTATTAATATAGGGCCTCTATACTTATTTCCCATGGGAAACCGAACAGTGTGCAATCCTTTTTACATGAGACAGACTCGCGTACGAACATTTTTTTTTTTATTTTCAGATAAAATTTAACATCTGCCGTAACACTAGCATATGCGTAGCAATCTCGTAGCGGGTCTACGAGCCTACGGGCGCGACGCAGTCACACGCAACGCGACGCGCTGCCGTTTTCAAACGCTAGAAAGCAAGGTGGTCGCTTTGAATATCAAATTGTACGTGAATCACCGTCTCGGTAGCTGTTTTACTACATTTTAAACCTGTACCTACCTACCTTGTACGATGTATTAAAGTAGTAAAATATATACATTGTTCAACTAGGTTTCTCCATGCAAAAAATATCGAAAAATCCAGAATAAAGAAATTTAAATCGTGGCACCTTTCGTGATCCATCATCATCATCAAGCCATTACTGTCCATAAGCTTTATTGATTACCACTTACATATTAAATATTTTAATTCCGCGGCTCAATTCATTCCGCAAGTTCAGTAATATGCATCTCAAATCGTAAATAACCTAACCAGTCGTTTATGAAGTGCAAACATATTATCTGTATCATTACTTCCCGGATAAGTAAACAACTGCGACTGATTACTAAATTGGAAAATTTTTCGCGCATTTAGTATTTTCAAATCTCGTTTACAAAATGCACACATAAATTAATTGCTAATTCGATCTAATATACTAAATCAAACATTAAATGAGATCATAACACGATTTAGCTTATTAAAAGCGTTATAATATTTCACTACCTCAATAATTATAATCGTCTGATATCCATAAATAATGATCTTAAGGGTTGGATTATAATTTCCCAATAATATTTTCAGTGCAGCGTAAACGTAAGGGCAACACGTGTCGCGATAAGGCTGAAGTGCGGCCGGTGCTGGCGCGGCGAGCCTGTGCACACTGAAGTCGCACTTCTAATTAAACCAATACGTCTTCAATTTGCCAACTGTAACCAATTATCATCTAGTTCACTGCACGCCCTTTTCTCACCTTCTGTACCCGATTGCGGAGTCTATTGTTCTTCGAGCGTATATATGTGAACGTATATAGACTGAACGGCTTAGCGGATTTTAACATAAATTAGACGTCATTAGATTCCTTTAAGTTGTGGGAGTTGAAACAAAAAAAATGTTTTTATTGCATTTAATCGTATTTCCTATTTAGCATCCAAATTTTCTCGTAATTATTGTCGGACCTTATAATCGATCGGAAAAACTTTCGCGTAATATACCAAACTCGTATCAAACAAAACCAACGCTATTCTTTGCACTGTGATAAGAAATAACCGTGAAATTGGCTGCATAGGTATGCGATATATTGCCTAGCGACCGATGTCATATATTCCACACACACAGGTCGAAGTGCCTGTGACCAATATTAAATAGAATTAATGTATTTTACATTAATAATTTACAAATAAAAACATTGACGGTTGAACTTATCCTATTTAACATAATTATAAAATAGACATTATCAATAGTTGCTATTTTATATAACTACTCTACAAAAAAGACCTTATTTTCTCACGGAAGTATCACTATCCCACTATAAACGAAAAATAAAAAATATTAATAATATGCCTAACAACCATTAATACTAAAGCATAAACACTTCAAATTGAAGTAATAATAGTAATTACTCTACAGTTAATTAGTCTTTAATTATATTTTTTGCAATATTTAGTAATCAATATATTTTTTCCTACTTTATTTTCTATTTACTATTTAATTCCTTTTCATCATAATAAAATTAACTTGTTTGTTTTTTGTCTTCAATGACAATTAATGTCGTCATTAATTATTATAATTATCATGTTATTTTTTTTTTTTATAATATAAGAGTAGCAGACGAGCATGCAGTCCACCTGATGGTAAGTGGCTACTGCCGCCCATGGACATCTGTAATCAACCCCAGATAGGATTAGATATTCCTACCTGAGGTCGGCCACAGATGCGCCGCTACCCCTGAGGACTAAGCTGGAACGCCTCGGAAAAGTCTGTCTCCCTTACCACACCCTTCAAACCGGAACACAGCAGCGCTTAACACTGCTGTTATTAGGTTGAAATAGGTGTGGCGGTGGTGCCGCCGGAGTCGAACCACAAAGGGTTCTACCACCTTCAAAATATTTGTTAGATTAATTCCCTTCTGTAGTCGTAATATCCTACTTACTAGCAAATGGGTACATATATCGATATAAATAACAGATTCAATATTTGGACATAGATGACAGATCTTCGATAAACTATCTATCGTTAAATTGTTTTAAGCTATTGCATAGCTTTTATCGCGGGCTTTGAGCGCGGCGACCGAATCGAGAAATTCCGTAACGAAAAAATCCTAACACCTTAATTCGTCAACTTGAATACATATGGCAGTAATTCATATTTTTTTATAATCCGTGCGGAAGTCTTAACATTGCGGTTAGTTTTTTTTTTTAATTTCTATTATATTGTATTCAAAAATATATTACCACATTATCGAATTGTTTTATTAACATAAGCTATGTTGAAATTCTGGATTAATGAAATAACGTAAAAGAGTGTAATTTTAAACGTACAATTACAACTGACAGATGTGACAGTAAAAATCAAAACGCCATTATGAATTATGGCGCCATTTTTGTTTGTTATTTCGTGCAGCACACACACACACACAAGCAAACACGCTTGTGTGTGTGTGTGCTTTGTATGTTGTGGATTTATTGAAAAAAAAATACTTTTGGTTTTCTCCTAACTTCGATTTGACTCTGCTATATACATTGTGACCTTGACTTCGTTTGGACTCCGATTACCTTATAATAAATAATTATAATTGCATAAGTTGATAAAAAATGCTATGCAATAGCCTTACCACGGCAGTTCCCGAGTGCCGCACGTTTTATTAAGATTTTTCGCAAAATCATAACAAGCTTTATAAGGGTTTAATTGTACGGATTGTGCCCGAAATCAACGCACAGCCGAAATTGCTGTGCCTAGAATCCTGATATTACGCTGATAGGTTTTTTGTACAAGTAAGCGGTTATTAGTTAAGAAAAGAAATTCCATAAAGGGTAAAATAGGGGTTTAAATTATTTTGTCAATTTCTAAACAAACACTGAAATTTTGTTCTGGCTTTCTGGATAAAATTAACTAAACCTTTTTGCCACCTAAAATAGGGGTTGGTAAACGTTTGTGTTATTGTTTAGTATTGTAATTTACGCTTACGAAGTTGAGGTCAAATACTAGTTATAACAATATAATTGAACTTCATATAGTATATAAAATAACAGAATAATCCTTATTGAAATGATCCTGTATATGCTATGTTTGTTTCCTAATGTGAAATCGATGTGATTTTTAGTGAAATTTATTATTTACAATTATAGCTCATTACGGAATCAATAATATATTCCTTGTTTGTTTTTTAATATTGTTTTATGACCAAATATACATTTGATAACAGAAAATTAACTTATACGAAAAGGGAAAAGTAATGTTATGGTTTTTACTCACCAGGCACTTCAATAATGTTTTAGTTTTATATAACCTGGCGGTGTGACCTCAATTTGAATATTGTACATTCGGCCTAAACTGATCCGCAATAATGTAATTTTAATAAATTTTAAGCGATGGTATCTATACGGTTTAAACAATGTCTGAAAAAATAATTTTAAGGAGTTTTACGTTAACTATATTGTTGTACTTTTTCACATGACTTTTTTGTCAATGACTTTAGTATTCTATTTTATTTCATATTCGGTTTCACTTTTCCGTTACAAAATTAACTTGTTCACAAAACATAATTCGTAAAAGAAATGAGAGGTTTTAAAATATGTTGCATAAATTATCGTAAAATCAAACCTGTTAGATACATAATATATTAGGAACTGACGCGCCTTTTTCAAGTAAAACTCGTATAAAACCACTTCGCGTAACTGTAGACTAGTTGTATCCTTGCAATATTTTGTTAACATCTCCGCATAACTTACTGTGGGTCAAAATGAGTTCTTTTACGTCCGTTATTAACATTCAATCTATCTAATGTTTTGTCTATTAAAGATAGAAATTTGACAATTTCTACTAGACTTATCAATTTTAGATCTTTGGGAGACAAAACATTGGATAGATCGATTTTTGATAACGGGTGTTATTGTTCTTATTTGCGAAAATCTGTTGTCTATCAATCACTTAAAAACACTTTGTATGCAAAAACTCGTGAACCTTGTGTGATAAGAGTGTCGGTGGCGAATGTCTCGCGGCTTACCGTGTGTCAGCAAGAGCGCCGCGAGCACACCCGTCTTGCACACCATGTCGGCCGCCGTGCACGCACGCACTGCCCGCTCGGACCGCGCGAGCCGTATAAATACAGGACCGGTGCGCGTGCGGGACCGGCCCACGTTAGGTCCATTAGGATAACCAACACTACCTAATATTATTTTTGTTTATTTTTTTACTATTCCTGTTGTCTAAGATTATAACAACTCAACATCCAATGAATTTACACCCTACACACATTAAAATATTTTTGTTTATTATAGGCGGAAAATCGCCGGTGTTATATTAATTATTGCCGTTCTTCTTCTTCGTTTCTCTAAATTAATTTAGTCAGTTTTAAAGCCGAATTTAAAGTTGAAAAACTTTGACCATCCCACATAGACGCACTAACAATAAACAAACATACATGTTCAGTTTGTCACGTTTTATATATTTTTAATTCAACTCGTTTATTAACTTTTTTTCAAATCTTAATAATTATACTAGGTAATTAAAGATAAGTATAAATTACATGTATTATAAAATGAGATTTCCTCTTCATATTTTAAATTCAAACAGATTAACATATTCCGTAGAAATAATAGTTGCTTATTATTTTAATTTTAGCTTAATCATTAACCATATTACTTCTTACATTTTTTACACATGATGTTTCCTCCTCGAATGACGCTTATTTTTGCGATGTATTTATTTTACTAATATGTGATGTCTAGGTTGGCAGTCAAATAAGTAAATAAACATGACTGCATGTAACACACATGGATTACTTCATATGTAAATTTAATATATTTTTTCATGTCATTGAACTTATTACCTCGTTAAGAGATAACTTCATTAGTGCATTTATGCAAACAAATACAATAATAGATGAAATATTCTGTTACATTTTATAACACGTAACGCTAAAATCAAATCCTGAGAAAAATCATTGGTATTTTTATTAATATACGTTTATTATAAACGAATAAATGATTATTTTAATCTGTTAAAGGAAAATGTATCGTAGGTGCAATATTTATAGTATAAAGTTAGTTTGTAAGCATCAGAAGATCCTCATCTTTGATCAAAGGCTCTAGTTTATGTTTAAATACATACATACATATGTTAAATACGTCACATTGATATGGGGTCCTTTAATTATAAAAAGTAATAGCTTTATAGTTTAAAACTCAACTTCCCAATGGGGGGCTAGAGATTCAAATCCTAGAAAATCAGAAGTTAATTATTATCACTTGCTATAGCGGTGGAAGAGAGCCTCGTGAGGAAATATGCAGCCCTGAGAGTTCTTAAAAAAGTTCTAAATGGTGAAATCTACTGATTCGCACTTGGCCAGCACAATGGACTATGGACTAAAATATCACTCTGAAAAGACACAAGTGCCTAGTAGTAGACAATAACGGGTTGACGACAGACAGTATAGAAGTACAAGTCCTAACAGGCCTTCATTTATATTTTAACAATCGAATAACTTTCGGTACAAGACGTGACAATATGGCTAGAGAATTCGACACGTACGAATTTGGCACGAGTTTTCCATCATAAGTAATACAAATAATACGCGTTCACCACCGCAGGTCGTTAATGTCGCAGTTATAAAATCACAGGTATTTCAAAGTTACGCCCTAATCGCCGTCGTGATTTTTTGCGACTCACGTGTATGTGATACGTAATTACGTATAATCCGCGTAAAACTGCTAGTCCGCTCTGAATCTCGTCGGCATAGCAAGTTGTATGACTACACTACAGTTTGGCGATAACTATAAGCCATAACGTATATTACTTTCTATTCAATTCTTCGTATCAATGGAAATTAGCAGAACCATAACGATTCGAACGATGAGACACCTACCTTATAATGCTAGCATGAAACAGTTCTTGCGCTTTGTTGAAAGGGTGTGGAAACTAGCTTATACGAGTATACAAAGAGGCCATATTAATCCCCAAGGAGCGGCAACTCACCTGTGTTTAACTTCACATCTGTAAACCAAAACAGGGACCTCCCTGTTCTGGTTTACAGATGTCCACGGGCAGCAACCATTTACCATATATTCTCATTTGCTACTTTATAAACAAAATATTTATTGCTTTAGGATTAAGAAAAACCCAAGTTTTGAACAAACAGGCCAAAGAAGAGCATTCATTATTTTTCTATTTGCAGAAAACCGCAATTAATATTGTACAAAACAAAATACCTAATACAATAGCAACTGTCTACGTGTAAATAGTAAAAAACCAGTTACCGCGTCGTTTATTTACGAAAAGTTGTAGCAAACTGTTAGGCCTCTAGGTTTTTTGCTACTTCCTCCAACGAACCGGTTCGCAACTGGTTTTGGGGTATTACACTCGTAAAACTGTGTAATAAGCGAATAATTTATTACATTTACCGTGCGCTACACCTCGGATAGCATCACATCTTTCAGTAGATACCTAATGTAAGAGGCGACTAAATTATACATTTTATGGGATGAGCTATGTATATTTCACAGGGAAACTTAATAACGTAATACTGTCACTAACGCTCTTTGTTAATAAACGTTCTATCCAATATTTTGCTTAAGAAATATTTAAATTGGACGAATTCTAGTAGGCAGAAAAGTCAAACGTGGAAGTTTGAGAGAACCCGTTATTATTAGTAACGGGCACAACAAAATTATTATGCGATCCTTGGTAGGCAAATATAGGATAGATCGATTTATCATTCATAGACGTGCAACACATAGTCAATAATTGCGATAGTTAGGGCAAAACTTTCCGTTTAGGTAAGTCCTGTCTAACAATTAATTTCTACTTTTATGGGCGGATGGATGAATTGTTATAACTGCTGATTTATCACAAATACTTTTGATGTTTTCATGGTTTTATTTTTTACTCATTGTTTTAAATTATTTCATTCGCTTGAGCGTTCAATGTTCTAATTCAGAGTTTTGTAGGTACATCTAAGGGAATAATATAAGTGTTGTACAGGATTGCTCTTGTGCCTGTGTGTGCTAGGCATTTTTTTTAAACTACTGGCCGTCCTGGACATTATTCAAACTTACATAATAAGTCTTAAGGTAATCTTCAGGAACAACGCATACGTAACCGATTTCCTGCAATACTCTTGTCATAAATTTAAACACGCGACAATTTTTTCCGCTATATTTTTAACAGAAAACAAATTACACTACACAATATGAACATGACGACTACGTATATAAATATGCAAATCTGGTCCTAAAACAAATCGGCCAAACGGGCAATCATTTGTTACTACAATATTTCCGGGCTTAACGATATAACGTAATCGTTATCAGAATTTGTAATATGAACACATTATCGAAATCAGTGACGACAATTATAGCTGCTACATTTGTTCGACGAAAAATAGGTCAATCAAAAATTAATCAAAATCCATAAAACGACGAAAACTGTCCAATTAACGATTTAAAAGTAAATATACGATAAGGTAGATAAACGAACCCTTTTTGCGTAACAAGTAATGACGCTTTTACGACGAAACAGGCTAAAGCAATTTCGACTACAAACAGTTTTTTTCGGTACGGCAAATTCCATCTAGGATTGCCGAAAATATTGCTGGATTACGGTCTTTATTAATAAATAATCAAAACAAAACGCTTCCAATGCCTCTATCATTAGTTAATTAACCATTTGCCAATATAATAATATAAGCTTGACCATTTACTGAAGTAGGCGCGCGTGTAGTAGACCATATCGATAAACAATTTCTATTTATTAATCTGACCAAGGCACAACATGGTGACCAATAGATAGTGTGAAATTTAACGAAATGCGATCATTTCATATACATTGTAGCTGCGACATCACATCATTATTAATACATTTTTCTATCTACACGCCAACAACTAGACATGCGAGTATTTGCTGGTTGTTCCTGTAGTTTCGGGACCATCATGGATCTTTGGTGTTGCTTGCCTGTCTTAAGGGCAGTACTTATGCTCGCCACACCGACTGGGACACCACGCTCGAAGGACGCCGGTTGTATCCCGTTGGAAATCCCAGAGCTCTCAACGTACCGCTGAGAACAATCACCGGGAACCATCCCGGTGATTTTCCTTGGTTTATAACTAAAAATCCCACATAACCGAGTATCGTTCTCGCGGCACCGGGTACCTTTTGACGGTTTCCCCCTTGTCAACAAACAATTAATAAATTAACGGCATTTGCTACTGCTGCAGCTACACATTGTATTGTATATAATTATATATTGTATAGAATTGTATACCACCTTAATATGATATGCGTTTTTCTTGGAAAACATTTCATAGATATGATTAAACCAAGCAACCAGCTTCTTACACAATCATATAAACATTGACTAGATTAAATTTAAGAAAATAAACATTAAGTTATATATAAATATTCGCTTTTGACCCCTCAACGATTGCAGCCTCGTGACCATATTATTTAACACTTTTGGCAAATCACTTTTTTGAAATTTCTAAATCAAGTGGGTTTAAAATATTTTGAGTTCCTTTAAAATGTTGGCATTCATTTACCTCCCTATATTATAATACAAAAGTAACTAAACTATTGATTTTCAAAAATAGTAGATTGGATATATATATACCTATATATATGCTTAGCATTAACAGTTGCTAGACAAAAATTATCTTGCTCTACGGTGGCGGCAATACTATGAACAACAACATAAATTTACTGTATGTATAAAAAGGTAAGAAGCTCCTATAAATTAATTATCATTAATTTTTACGTGGGACTTTCTTCCTGACACACGGTTCTACGCTCGCATGCGTGCTTCATCCAAACTCGGCAATACCTGCGTTTTCTTCGCGATCCTCATATAAGTAATAATTTCGGGTAAAGTATCTATACGACGATAAAATGCAATTGGTACGCTGACCAGATACACATACGGATACAAACCCAAATGTCAAAAACAAGTAACTCCAAACGCCTAAATAATTGACAAATATTTCTAATAAAATCAAACACCGCTGGTCGATCGCGTACAAAAATCGGATGCCTAAGCGGCGACAGATTAAAGTACTGCTTAAGCGTCAAACTAGGAATAACAGCAACTATCCTGTAGCAACTATCCCTCAGACCATAGTAGTCAACAGGCGTTCATCGTAATTATTGTTATTTTTTTACGCCAGAATTAAGTGCATCTGCGTCACCCTCCATACACAAGAGTAAGAGAAGATCTACTCCAGTTTTACATACATTATAGACGTAAGGCAACATTTTATTCATTTTCAGTATGTATATAATTATTTTCGATAGAACCTTTATTTCTCCATTCCTGAGGCACAATAGCCAGTTTTAAGCTTTGCTCTGTTTGTTTTAGTATACTTATCCGACGCGTTCAGTTCCTCAGTCCACACATGGCAAGGGCCACTTGTCATTTGGTAGACTGCATCTTTACTCTGCCCGTTTTCTACTTCTATAATAAAAAAGCTACAATTTAATCCTTATGTTTATGAGATTCTCGTATGTGCTAAAATCTACAGAGCGTGCGTATCACGTATATGATACCCACATTATCGGGAACAAATTTATGTTTCCATACATAATCAGTTGCAAGTGTATCAGTGTTACACTGATTGAGTACTCTCTGACCCCGGGGTGTGCGATTCGTATGTAACTATACGGAACTATGCAGCTTTGGACACTGGCTCAGATGAACCAAACAGGGTCAACAGCAAAAAAACATTTATGTGTTTCAAACGAAATTGAAGGGCGAGCAGTGAGCTTAGTAGTTAGAAACTCCATCTCTCATTCGGGGGGGATTAAAAATTAATTATCACTTTAAACGGCGAAGGAAAAAATGGCCAGGAAACCTGCACGCCTGAGAATTCTCAAAACAACAGCGTGATGGATTAAATTGGAATGCCTCAGATAATATGTCTTTGTTGTTATTAGGCAGAAATAGGTGGCTGGTTGACATTATGTGTTACTTAATAACTTAACTTATAATGTTTTATAGAAAACGAATCAATATTTGACATCTTTATACCTCAGCAAATAGAATAGGTACCTTGGCAATCGCATGGCAAGATAATCGCTTGTATCACAGAGCTCGCAGCCAAACGTACATAAACACAAGTAAACCATTCAATGTGCTAATATTAGGTAGATTTTTATATATATAGATTATATATTTTAATTTGTGATTATATGTTTTTTTAAATAAACCGAATTAATAAATTTGAGATTGAGATCTAGAATTTTTGACTATGTCGCATTACACCAACCTAACACTATACAAAAATAAAACGTTATAAATAAACAAAGTGTGAAAATGACATAA
The DNA here is from genome assembly GCF_041222505.1 of Epargyreus clarus. Taxonomy (NCBI): domain Eukaryota; kingdom Metazoa; phylum Arthropoda; class Insecta; order Lepidoptera; family Hesperiidae; genus Epargyreus; species Epargyreus clarus. The sequence continues at coordinate 435,279 of NW_027332214.1, forward strand.
GTAAAAGACTTGATAAAAGCGTTGTATTACTGAACATCGACTCTGCGAATCCAATTTACTGTTATACTTTTATTTTTACACACGAGCATTGCTGTTATACTCTTATTTATTCTAATCTATTAAGTGGCTTTGAATCTGTTAAAAATAAAATTAAAGCTTTCGCTTATTTCTACTGAAATGAAGCGCTTTGTTTCTGTAAAGGCTAATTTTTAAAATTGCCTAATTGATTTTACGGGATTACCAGATCTGTCATTTATCTACTGAAATATATTTATAAAATATAGGTGCTTGTGCAAAAATCCAAAAGCAAACGGTAGAAACTTGCATTTAATGAAATTTTTTCTAATCGGTAGCTCTATGTAATTGTAAGTTCTGGATTGGATTTTGGATGGTGTTCCCAAGCTTGCAACGCAAGATATGCTATGCTTATTTTTAAAACGTGCTACAATCATTAAACCTGGTCAGAGGGTTTCAAATCATTGGTAAAATCTGCCAGTCTGATTAATTGCTAAACTACATATTATAATAGGTATATAACCATGAAGGCGAACTATCCATATTCTATCAGTAGCTTAGTAGAGCACGTCCCTGGCCTATACTCATTTATCCTAGAGACATTTAAGCCCAGCATAGCATCCGATTTCTAACAAAAATGTTTCTTACTTCCTTTTCCTTACTTCCTCAACCAGGAAATGTCAACGTCAATGTTTAGTATAAATTTGTTTAATAACAAACCGTGACCTTACGGCATTCTAAATAGCCGGTGGAATAACTAGAGCACGCTGGGATAAAAGTGATAAAAATTATCTCGCCGGTCACCAGGGGTCAGCGGTTGACGTTATTTTAATTTATCGCATACGATAATAATGCACTGATTTTTGTGCAGGTATTTATGATTAAAAATGCTGTTCTTAACCTACTTTTTTATTTTATTTCAATTGCAAATGAGTATAGGCATACTTATCTCATCGCAGACAACCTGATCGTATGTGAGAACTACCGTAATCGTAACTAACTCCATATAGGTCCTACCACTTCTACCTAAAGCCGATCATAGATACTTCACAAAGTAAGTCAAGCAACATCCACAACCTTCCATGAAAACGCAAAAGCTGTTTCACGCTACCAATCGGTGTGTCGCAGATATCTCCCCGGTCAAACCACACTTTTTCTACTAAAATTTATTAAATTCAAGCAGCACTTGAGCTTATAGTTTACTCGATGGTGAGGTACTGCCGCTTAAGCCTACCCAAATAAGATTGGAGCCTACCTAAGCATAACTATTGAGTTATTCGCCAAGTGCAAGGAAAATACAATGAAAAATCCTAGTGTTTTTATATCAGCATGTTATGTATTGCCGTCGCGCTAACTGTTGTGTCTCTACAGAGACAATTAAACACGTGTGATTATTATAATCAAGAGATATTTAATTACAGCAGAGCGATATAATAAAGCTGAAAATAAAAGGTTGTGATGGTGTCGTAGTCATGTTCTTATAAACAAGTATATCCCACTGCCACTGTAGTTAAATCTAAATTCATCATTTACATTCGGACGGCAGTCGAACCCGAATACGCACAACGTGTTCGTAGACCGTATAAAGCAGAGTCACGTCGTCGCTTGGACATTTGCATCTCCAGGGAACTTGCCGATACACCGTTGCGTTTAAAGAAGGGTTCCGGTTACGCCTTTTCAATAACCCCTCATTTCACATCAATCAAAGGAGACCTCAGAACAACATCATTAACATCAAGTTTAAACTTAGTACCCATATGAATAAACAAACAAAATTTACTTCTTTGTATAATAATATCTCTATAAATAACTTACGAGTAGTCACAAATATGCTAAAATGGTTTGATGAATATTTACGTATTTAGAATTTGATATTTGCCTTTCAAATGCCATGTAGGTATTTTAAATACGTAACATATATGTATGTATGTCTTTAGTATTGCTATACGTTTGTCTGTAGACATACAGATTTTTCATAAGGTATTTCACTTTCGAAGCCCGCGAAAATGTCATATTCATTTAATAATATTATTTAACGAATTAACATTATTATTATACATTTATTGTAAATCAAGGCAGAGGTTTAAAATAAAAGTTAATAATATTTACGTTTATTTTAAGGTTCTTACAGCCCTTAACGTTTCATCGTTATATTGGTTGCCGTCTTATCAGTATACTCGTATTTAACATTGATTAATATATTTATGCAGCACGTATACAAAAGCAGCGATAGCCTAGAGGTAAATTCTGAATATTGTTTGAGGGGTCCGAGGTTCCAAATCCCAAGCACGCACTGATTTTTCAAAGTTATGTGCGTATTAGAAAAAAATAATCAAACGGTGAAGGAAAACATCGTACCTGCACACCTGAGAGATTTTATAAAAAAAAACTCAAAGGTGTGTGAAGTCTACCAATACGCAGTTGGCCCGCGCGGTGGTTTATGGCCTGATCCTTCTCATTCGAGAGGAGACCCGTACCCATTAGTGGGACAATAATGGGTAGACGATGATGAATATATTTATTAAATAATCTCAGGTATATTCTCTTCTAATATAAACTTACTTCCATATTTGGTTGTAATTTATTAGACACATTCATTTCAAATAAGCCAAACGAACTAACTCCAAATCTAAATACAAGTCGCATTATTATAAATTAGAATGTAGTTTAAAACGTGCCACACTTTTGTCCAAATGATAAAAATGTTTACCCGTCATCAAAAACTGCATTTACGTCAGAGCATACGATTCAGAGTTCTGCCAGGCCATGGTCATATGACGGGTACGCTTGCAACTGCCGACTCAGCGCGTGACGTGAAAATTTCGAATACCAGGCACGGACTTCACGAAGTTATGTGCGCTTTAGAAATTAAATTAAATATGTAACGATTAAATATGTACAGGAGTAACATTAAATTTTAAAATTTTCAAATATTTTTTCTGTCACTGTAATCTTTCAAACGTCTAATAATAATTAGATTCCCAAAATAAAAGTAAATGTTTAGTCTCCCTTATCTTAGGAAAGTAACAATGCATCTATCTTTATTAATCTTTATCTTGTTCGTTGTTATTCCTACCTTATAATTGGTAAAGCGTCACAATGTTATAGGTTGTCTGACCTTTCTAGTACGAAAATACCTTTTAACACTGTTATCGTTATACGGGGTTAACTCTATCTCCGAAACCCAAACATTGTTGCACTGTTGTTGTGAGCGTCTGTAGACAGTAGTTACTGTACACACTGGTAGATTACGAGTATCTTCTGAATCTTGTATTATTTTCTCGAAGATATGCTGCGAAGACTAAGGAAAATTGATTTACACATGTGCAAATAAGTACTGCAATATGAATATAATGAATTCATTGTGTTCGCATTGAAATTATTAAACAATAGATTTTGTGGCGATCATCTTAGTCTTCAGGAGCTGTAATGCACCTGCTTACATCGGCTTCAGAATCCCTGTTCAAAATACAGTTGCTATGCCACGAGAACCATGATTTTTGGCTCTGGAACATTCATAAGTGATACAATTCTTGAGTGCCGCTGTTTCGCGCCGTAAGTCTTTATTAAAAAAGCTGACCTGCTAACCTCCAGTAAGATCTAAGAGGCACACGTGGGCGGAGTCACATGCGACAGCTCCTACATTTCTATGACAATCTAATCAGCTGATGTATTTGTGCAAAACAAAGCCTACGTCACCGCGGCGTGTGTCTTGGAAGGGCGGGCCGATAACGTGTTTACATGTTAGTACACACGGTTAAACAACTCCACACATGTCCCCGTAATCGCATTGCTTATTGACCATTTCTATTATCAATGAGATAAGCTTATTTTATTGTAAGCTTGTTTGTACTCGCGATCCTTGCATCTTTTGTGAATCAGACAATGCGTGCTTAACGATTTTGCATATGAAACCTTATGCAAAATCGTTAAGCCATAAGTATGCATTACTTAATTACTTTAATTTCCGCTATAAATAATTAATCTATCCAAAGTTTTGCCTACCAAAGATCAATTTTTGATAATGGCTTAATAGCAGAAGTTATAACATTTGTCGATTAATCTGTTGTTTGTCTTTGGGTGATGGAAAGTATATGAGTACCAAATTACAACTCAATTGGTACTAATTATTGTACAGTAATTTCGTAGCAAATTGGCAACAGACGAACGAACAGATACACTAGTGATCCTATAAAGGTTACGTTCTTCATATTTTTGTAGGGAAACCTAAAAAGTAAAAGTACCTCACTTACTGGCTGATAATCGCAGAGCCTAAACTATTAGAAGGTAGTAGAAACTTTTGTGATTCAACTCCAAAGGCACTAGCGTCACACCTATTTCTGCTCATAACGGCAGTGTTAGGCGAAGCCATTAAATGGCTTGAACGGATGTCAATGATTTAATGCTGTCATGGTGTAATTTACGCGGAACAATGCGGACATGTGCAGATAAGTGGTGCAAAAACACAAAATCGAATAAAAAATGCGGAGAAATATCGTTGCATTCGTAAATGATCTAAAAACTACATTTTTTTATATTTTCAAACACAAAAATAGGTGACCGTGACAATTTCGATTGTCAAAACTGGTTACATTTTCTTGACAGGAGTGAGTAATCTTTACTAATCTATGATTTAGTCAATAATTTACTTCTCGGTAATGCTTCGTATCTTTATTTATAGCACATCTTTCCTCCTTGAAATCATTTATAACTGTTTCTATGTAATATTATTTGATTATGGTAATCGTCATCTCATTTGAATTATGTTAATGTTATAAATAATATAAATATAGAGTCAGATTTCCTGTGACTGTTACGAAAAAAATATTGTCGAAACGGTGTATTTTAAATGTTTACACGGTTACATGCGTCATATCGATTCTAATGATAAAAAGTTTTTTTTAGTTAGTATAATAAATTATTCTTAAAAATTACAAATTACCAATTCGGACTTGGACACAGTGGCGATATGATATAAGAGTTGAACAAATGATTCAAGATGAAGTACCATTTTAAATGCTTTATGAGGTTCTGTGCAATGTAGCAATGTAGATCTATACTAATATTGTTCTCGTAGAAAAAAGCAAATGGAAATAAAATTAAATTGTGAATAAATTAATTTCAATAAATAAGTATCCTCTGGGATAACAGCGATGAACAACGTATCTGTAAGTGACGTCACAATGAAATCGAAACTCACACTCCCCCAGTCATGGTGTGCCTCAATGTCGAATGACGTTAGCTCACTTGATTGCCGTGAAAAAACTTGCTTAGAAAATTCCACCAACCAAATACATGTTTGTGAGTAGAGATTAAGGCACCGATTAGCGGCGGCTTACACGTGTACGCTGAACGTTGAACATAATTCAAAGTCAAGTGCAGGATGACGGCCAGCGGGCGGCGTCGCGGCCGTCAACTTAATTTGTTCTCCGTTTAGTTACTTAACACCCGGCCTGGCACCAGGTCAGTTATACCACTAGTTTAACCTCCTTTATGTAGTTCAATATCAAAGTTGATGTTGAATATTTTCAATACGAGGGTACACATGTACTTAATCAATCATTTTTATAAAATTGGTGTAGCAAACGAGTTTGCAGTCTACCTGATGGTAGAGATCACTGCTGCCCGTAGATATCTACGACCGTCTATATAGAACGGATTTATATGAAAACGATCACAGATGCGTTACCACTTTCGAGAACTAAGATGGTCGTCTCATATGTGAGTCAGTCTCATATGTAGTAATATTAACAGAATATAATTTAGGTCATAATTACTTTAGATGGTACGCTGCTAGTTTTTTTTTATTATTTCTCCGGAAATAAATTTCACCACTGGTCTTGTGTTGCCAGAGATGAAGAGGACTCGCGTCGACGACTAACCTCGTCCTCACGGCCGCACTGCCCGATCCACGTGTCAGTTGCTACATTGCAGCTTAAGTATCAAGATAGTATGTTACATGCTAGTATATTTTGAAAAATCTATATTTAACCTATGACAATACACGATTTGAATACTCGTAATTTTGTTCCATTGTCCTCATCAGGATTGTCAGGATTAACGACTTTCCTTGTGCTATTTTGACGTGATTTTTTATACTACAATAACTTAAGTTTGCAAGTTAGTTTTTTCTTCTTTAGCGTAAAAGTAAATTACTACGTTTCCTGTACAAAATTTAAAACCTATGCGTCTGCTAGAAGTGGGTAGGGTACTTTAGAATTCGATGAACGGTGAGTGAGTCAGTGACAAAATTAAGGAATTCATAAGTACATTCAAATTGATCGTGATTTGAGTTCACTGGAAATTCAGACTTCTATATAGTTTAATCGACAACGAAGTTAAAGTTAAACATAGAGAAGGGGTAAAAACAATTCTAAATGGCGAGGCACCACCGTTCTCTTGAGTTCAATAGATAATTTACCTTTGCGAATGCTTGGTAGATTACGAAGGTGCTCACAAGTTGGTTTTAACATGCTATTACTCGTGGCCTCGGTCCACGTGAAACCAATAAATCTAATAATATCTATCTTCTACCTTTGACATATTCATTGATATCTGCCGGATTTGCTCCAAGGCATAATGCCATGTGCCTTTCGTTTATATAATAAAAGTGATTCAGACATATATATAGACCATTATGTTACCTACGTGATAGTGTATTGGAGAAAACTCAAAGTGGCAGAGTAATTGTAAAGGTGATATGCGAAATCAATTATGAATGAAATTTTTAATAAGTACTGAATTGAAATCAATTGAAATAAAAGGTATCGAAATACTAAGTATATTATAAGAAGATGCATTTTTTTATTTTTCTATATATACTGACCCGGCAAACGTTGTGTTGCCATATAAATAAAAAAAATTAAGAGTGAACAACCCTTATCACTTAGGGGTATGAAAATAGGTAGTAGCCGATTCTCAGACCTACTAAATATGCATATAAAATTTGGTGGAAATCGGTAAAGCCGTTTCGGAGAGGTATGGTAACTAACATTGTGACACGAGAATTTTATATATAAGATTATTTAAGATAAGGTGTTTAATTAATGGCGCCGAAGCCGTTATTGTACCTTATAGCTATTCTATGAAACCAATGTAATTACTATTGAAATTTAATAACATCGCTCAGCACATCAATAAATTATCCATGTGGAGTAGAACGAGTAAATCAATAAAGCAATAAAACATGTTTTATCGGTGGTCGTGTGTAGTTCAGGCGAGGAGCTACTGGCAATCAGTTGCACTTGCCACAAACAAGTCCGCCACGTGGCGACAGATGCACTCGGAAGCAAACACAATACATCTTGAGGAATAATATGATATGCTCTTAGTGTAAGCGGTTGAATTTTCTTTTTATTAACACCTATAGTCGGTGACTGTCGTCAGCGGCCCTCAACGCCTGCCTAACTAACTGTAACCTATATATTTATGAATGTAGTAGGTAAAAAATATACGGAAAAACGATCAGATATGTCTTACATTAGTTAATCCCGTCAGTAATAATAAACTTCAAACAAAATTCCAAATTAGGCAATTAGATTCAATACCCAGAAATATCATTAATTCTCAAAGTTCGTGAAGCAAAAATTGCTTAAGATTGATTTTATTTATTGCAAAAGAGCGTAAATTAGTCCGTGGTCAAAAAACTCTGGATAATTTCAGCTGCTTTTGAAAATCTTTGACACTCATAACCATCACACACAATCATACATTAGGTATTGCTGTAAAATAGAATAAAAAGTACCTACAAGTAAGAGGAAAAAGGAACGGCGCGAAGGAAATTCAAAGGAAATCAACATCTCAACAAAAACGCACTTAACAACACTAAGAGTCTTACTACATATTTTGTTATAACTTTGTTTCCAATAGACACTGACGACGATGAAGATAGTACATATTATGGCTTATAAATGGTTTAATATTAGTTAATGTTTCAATAGAATTTTCTTACATAATTAAATAAAAACAAAAATTACATATCTACATACAAACGTTCGAAATACATTACTTTTTGCAGAGTCGAGTAATAAACAAGGAGTATAATAGTTCTTTAAGCCAATAAATTTTCAACATAATATGTAAACAGAAAAGAGGATATATAGTCGCTTCCTCGTCCGCTCCTCCTATGATTGGGCGTTACCTTACGGCCCTGGACTTCATGAGGGCGACTTCCTTATCTTATCGGAGGCCTCCACGTGCACCCTTTGTTTACGAGAGGTTCGCCACTGCGACCCACTGCCCTGCTCCTCTTTATGATCAACGATTTCCGTATTTTATGATGGAAAGTTGGTCAGTGCCCTTTGCTTTGACTTACCAATAATAGTTAGAAAAAATCATTTTTACAGTCTTTTTCTTATAGGTATGTGAAAAAAATAGAAAATCAAAGTGTTTAAAACGTCCGTGGTTCGACTCCAGAGGCGCCACCGCGATACTTACGCCCGCCTTAACAACAGTGTTACCGATGCTATATCCTGATATGAAAGTTGAAACTTTTTGTTATATAGTCCACCACACTGCTATACTCAATCTCTTCGCTATTTTATGCACTACCTTAATCCTGTTCTGAGTGCAAACATTGGTTTGCATGACGCATGTCACATTTGATAATATATTGAAACACGAGCCAACATGGGATAATATGGGATAAATATTTCTTATGAAAACGCATAAGTGTTTTCAAACCAAAAAAACAAATTCAGGCAGCACTCAGCTCGCCCAAATCGGTAACCTTTGTTGAATAAAATTGCTCCTAAATTATTAGAAGCGTTCTCGTTTAGGGACTTTTTGTTGGGATATTTTGAGAACTCTTTAGATCTAAAACGTGCCTGGTTACGAGTACAATGTAAACTGCCCTCGTGTTTTCCCCGAAAGCCGCGACACGTGGCCTGCCGGCCCAGCACACGGGTGGTAGTTCCGCGAAACGCCGCTCCCGACACGGGTCTCGCAAAGGAGTGGGTGTCGCAAATTTGCTTCTGACATGCGTTCAACTGAACCTAATCGCCCACGTGCAGGCTAAAATGACGACTAGGTATAAAACAAAAAGTATTCTCTGCATAATTCTGAGTCATGTTCTTAAGACGTTTTTATTAAATCGCTTTAAAAAAGCACAAGTAATTATCAAGTAAAGTAAAAATCTTAATGTACCACGTTTACAGAACAGCGTAAAAGTAATATAATTATAGATGAACTATTGCATCATCAATTAAAATAAGCTTAATGTTTCTCGCTTAAATAGTTTTTTAAATTATTTTTAGCTCATTATAAAAGACGTGGTAACATTCAGTTTCAAATGCGTTGCTATATCTCTTCATTGAAAAACACTAAACACAAAATTGTTAAACTCTGATATGCTAAGGTCATGTACTAAGAATATTTTTGTATTACAAACAGCATTATTTAATAAAAGTCTCTATCTTAGAATAAATTAAGGAGTATTTTGCAACCACCGTCATATTTACCTATAATTACAAGAGAACAAAAACCGGCGACACGTGTACGAAATTACATCGGGCTAGTAATTTCCAAGATATATTCTTACAAAAAATTAATAAATATGTAAATAGACAATTGACACGCATTGGCGTCATTTGCAAAAAAATCGCCAAAGTATCTTACGAGTATGTTGTCGTTATGTTACATTTGGGTTTAAATTATGTAAGAAAATTTGTTCTCAAATTATGATCTATTTTCGCTACTATGTTCATTTTGAGACCATAATTGTTCTTACATTTTTTGTGCGACGAATTGTTTGCCTGGTAAAGTGAGAAAACGATTTGCATCCCTTTTTCTAGATGGCGACCGAGGGTCCAGAGTTGCGACCCCATGAATTTGAATTTAGCTTGACATCCAAAAAGTAAATATTTTTATAGTATTGTTTGTATTAAGATCGTCCACAGATAAATTCAGAAATCAATTGTGATTGGTACGTATGATTATACGTACAATTAATATATTTACCGTATGATATATCAGCGCCGTACCTGTATTTAAATTAGCTTGTGAATGAAAAAATGATTAAAAAAACATAGATACCCCCGCGCTATTTACTTCCTCGAAATCTAACAGACAAAAAAACCTAAAATAACTTATGTGTATATAGTGTATGTGTAATTAGTTAATTACACCTTACATATATTATGTACACACGTTTCTGTACGTTAAAAAGACTTTAGGTTTATGGTCAATTTATCCTGTTGCCTAATGTTTTGCTTACCGTAACTCTAAATTTCGGTCGAAATTTGCTGCAATGTAATTCAAGTTCAATTCATTTCGTTACATTTTGTTCATTAAACACGCCAATTTGGACTACTTACTCTACTATAAAAACTGGCTCCATGGACTAATCACAATCAGCGAAACGATTATCAGCAATCAATGCCCCATGCACATCCCTTCTGTTGACACGCAAGTCATCGACCCAGTACACGTGCTCGGTGTGGTCACCAGCTGACGTCACAGACCCGAGTCGTTCACCTTGCACGGGCTGCCAGCAAGTGGACGAAATATTGGCCTGCAAATGTTGCCAATTCGCATTAGGCAGGATTAATATTAGCATAATTAATATAACACTTTCTACATTCATGGCCCTTGACAAGGATATCCTGTATCGTAAGTGTTTTACACACAAAGACTAACACAGAACCCTAGAACAGATATTTATTTTTGATACAAAGATCAAATCGGAACGGTGAACACTGACCACTAATTAACCTTAATATCATGCGAGTCGTTAATGAACTTTGAACCGGGACAATCTGATTTTCCCAACTTAACACAATATAACCCGCGGGAGCAGGATAAGCTTAAATTAGTTCCCACTTTATGTGCCCTGCAAGAAGCAGCAGCTTTTCAGCATTCAATCGTACAAAATCCTTATAGACCGGAAAACAATTGGTACCGCGGCCTCAGAAATAGTTTCGCTTTGAAGAAGAAACTGCGCAAGAAATCTTATAATTGGGAACCTTTGGAAAATACGCAAGCGTAACCGCAATTTTCATTGCGATGTTATTTTTTTATTGTGGTAGATATAAAATTATTTTTTGTTGGACGTCAAAAATCGTTAGACGTTAAAAATCAAAATGTTAAGAAATCATTTTTTTCGATGGCATTGATTTGGATGAAAATCTCCACTTAAAAGTACGCAAATAGATCAGTTCTAGCTTGTATTTAAATACTTATAATTTAATGCTTGCGGTTTACCGGTCGGCAGTCAATTGTAACCGCAAAAAAATTATAAACATACTAATTGGGTTGGGGAAATCTACATGCCCAAGAGTTCTGCAAAAAAATCTCAAAAACGTGTAAAGTGTACTAATCTGCACTCGACATTCTGATAGGAGATGTATACACAACAATAATTAATTGATGATTGCGAAAACTATGAAGCAAATTAACCATGATATTGCAATTCGATATCCCTGCTCAGTCGTCACTTCTTAAGGTGCTAAAACAAAAGTAGCGTGCGTGAAATGAACGCCTGGATAAAATCAGCGAAATCACGGTGACATTGATGACCCGTCCGGTAACCGTAATAACGCGTGTTGAGTTAAAGCTCTTAAAATTTTGCCATTTACGGATGGTTATTTGCATGGGTATACCCAAATTTGGTTACAAATTATAATAATTATAATGTTACAGATACTATTAATAAAAATCAATAGGGTACATTATGGTTTATAGTGATCAGGTTAAACACCGTTTAACAAACAATAACGCAAAACAAAGAAATATCTCTCACACCCAGTTCAAAAAAAAATCCAAACACCGCCAGACATTTAGCATGTCTGCAAAAGCAATCAATCCTCGTTGGGCCGGCGGCTGGCCGTTGCCCTCTAAGCTCAGCAGTCCAGACGAAGTCTTGCAAGCGCCTGCCGCTGCCTAATCCCCGTATCAGGTGGCGCTGCAACTCCGAACTCTGAACTGAATTACTTACTTATACTAGATTTTCACGGAACTTGCAGGCAACACTGTTGCTAATCGGAGATTGCCCTGTCTGCGCGCTGCATGAATGGTGGCTTAGATTGTTGCTAATCGAGTATTGCCCTCTATGGGCTTACGTGTTAGTTTGTTGCAAATGGGGATTTGTTGCTTCGTAGTAGGTGAGGTAATCCTATTGTATAGTCTTGTTACAGTGATGACTGAAAAGTTAAAAGAAGTGTAGGAGTTAGGTATAACAACCGTAGCGGTAATCTTTATGATTTTTTTCATATCACAACTAGATATCCTGCAAAAACGTTTTCCAAAAAATTATCGGTATCTTTGATAATAACATAGTAATTACGCGTCTGAGAGCAATCGACGGAGCGTCTTAATTTATTTTGTACGAAAATAACGATAAAAACTTAACACACTAATTAGTAATGAATGACTAATACCAACTTAAGTTTATTTCGTTCACTCGTTGCTACTATGCGCATGTACCACAAGTTGTTGACACGGCGCGAAGTGCAAATGCAAACTCCTAAAGGTCGCTTGTAAGTTGTTCGAAACACGTGTAAATATAATCATCGTGCAAACATGATCATTTCTTCCGTACATTTTTTGTGACCAAAGTAACAAAGAGATTTTACTGAAGACGGACTTGATGCTATAATGCACTTTGAACCAGTCGACCTTGATAATGTTCAACGAAATAATGCATTTACCGAGAAAGTAAAAGAAGGAGGAAAAGTAACGTAAATAAGAGCACACCATAAACTACATGGATTATTTTATATTATTAAACTTACATCAAAAATATTTTTAAGACATTAAATATAAGTTTTTTTAATATTGCTCTTAAAAATACAACCAGGAGCTTCCTTATGACATGTCAGATGTCCATATATCCTACCAAATTACCAATTGGTAAGTAGTACACGTTGCCGTACTTAAACACTACAATTGTTCAATTGCAGCACCCATGGATGCCATCAAGGGAAGTAGTATAGTGTACAAAACTGACAATCAAAATTATGGACTGTCGCATATGCATGACACGATTTAACTGGAAATGTAGTAGCTTCCGACCCATTTGAACCCTGAACACATGTTCGTAACCTTAGACCGCAAATAACAATAACTTAACCCTAACCCGTGTAGTTTAATTATATTTTAGTGATTGCTTTATTGATTGGAAGGTTTATTTATGTGTCATTACTAAAAGAAGATCCATTATCGAGGTACGAGTCAATAACAAGATTATTTAATTGGCGTTTGATAATCCGAATGACCGCTGTTTTGTTTTGGAGAAAGCAGCCGAGAAATGTACATAACACGTCAGTTACAGCTTAAGGGCAAATGGTTTATGACTTATTTGCTATCCTTACAAAACATTCAAGTTTATCAGTGCATTATTTGTACATATTACGTACGTACGAATATTAATAACAAATTCGTTTATTGAACTTAATTACTACTACCTCTGTGGTAAAAATGTCGAAGATAAAATAATAATTACTTAATTACGATAAGCAGTTTAAACTTTTGTCTTTTTTCGGTTTGGTGTATGTACTTATAGTCGTCACAATTTAATAGGCTCATTTTGACACATGGCATCGCTACGGCACTAAGCATGCGATATACAAAATCGATAACCAAAGAAACCAATTTTTACGACAAATCGATTACAATCCCACATCGTATTGTATAGACTACTTAATATTTTGTTAACAGAATATTTGTTTAATATCTGTCTAAATCATCTAAAGATTTAATAAAAAGCAGAAAAGAAAATAATTTCGTAACTTAAAGATTTAATCATTTTAGAAGATTAAATAAAGTTTAAAAGTGAATCGATTATGGTTTCTTCCGAATGGTTTGAAGCCGCACGCTGTAGCCGGAAATGAGCGTAAACTTTCAAATTACTTCCGACTGATATAATATTGCAACGACGCCCTATGACATTTTTTTAGATGTAGGATAAATTTGTTTCTTGACACATTTAACTGAATTAAAATTACACATTTTAATTCAGTTAAATGTGTCAATACGATTTACAAATTTTATCAATTATTCATGTTTGCAAATTATTGTGTTATTGTATATTTAGAAATATTTGACTTCCCTATTACGTGTCATACCTTCATACAAAAATAGTTCAAAACTTTAATGACATTAGGATGGCATGTGTCCCAGACGGTGCGGTGAACGATAAGCTCACCTGGGCGGAGCCCGACGGGGCAATGCGCTAAGAGGACTCCCGTTGCGTTCCTTTGGACATCCCGGAGTCCTCTACACAGCGCTGAGGACGGCCACCGGGGGGGTTTTAGCGCGGTTAGAGTCCCACATAACCCTGTGTCGCTCCCAAGGCATCGGGTACCTTTTGAAGGTTTCCCCCTCGTCAACAAAAAAAAAAAAGGATGGCATGTGTCAAAATGGGCCTATTGAATTGTGACGACTATTGGACGTTTACATTGCCTTCAAAGGAGATGTTTCAAAATGTATGGGCTCCCGGCCACCTTTTGTACACTATACTAAAAACTAAGAAAACATGCAAAGAACAATTCGTGGGGGTTAATTTGCTTCAAATCATGTTCGTTTAATTGTTTAAAAACAATAATTTACACTTAAACTTGCAACACAACAGTGGAAAAACATCATGGCGGTAGTGATTACCGTAATAATGACATCTGTCATTCTATTTTAACTTACTATATACATTATATACTTTTTAATATATTTTTTACGCGAATGGGCGTATTGTATGTATATAAATATTGTATTGTATGTATTGAGAAACAATACCTATATTTGATATACATTAATTATATTTACTTTCATAAATCTTGACTTAAAACAAACATACCAAAATATGTACTTCTATACCAATTTATTTTAGTTAAAACATTTAAGTGTGTAAATAAAACAAGTTTAAGTGCCTACACATTTAGATAATATTTTATTTATTCTTTACTTAGATACATTATTTATTCATTTGCAATATCTTCCCTTATAAATATTTTCATCCAATTATGTAGCAGGTTCTGTAATATCCCGTGACGAGCCCAGTTCAAACATCAAACAGTGGTCATAATGTGAGCGCAGCTTCCTACGAGGACGGTTCGTTGCCCGGCGATGTAGTTGCAATAATAACCGATTATTTTGTCATCCCAAGAATGTCTTTGTCTTGCTATTGTAATTATCTAAAAAAAGAAAAAAATGTAAAAAGATTAGCTTCTCTAGTTTAAAAGTATTAACAATAATTTCACGATTAATACAACTAACTGATGTATATTTTACCTGATGATATTGAATCCTTGTCAACACAATCCACAGCGATCGCACGAAAATCGCAAGTCCATAAAACAAAAGCTGGGTAAACAAGTAAGGTAGAATCAGTCCAAAATCGTAAGCAGCACAGTGCAAAAACATATTCAGGATTGAAATGAAATCTTCTCATCAGTACATATTTATTCAACGTTTACATTAGATTCCACCAGTATATAATATGTATATATCCACTTTTACACATATCAAATTGACAACTTCTTCTTTTTTAATTTGACATGTCACTTACATCCATAGATAAGTATGCTTACATCTATAAAACCAGATACTATTTAAAAGGTGGTTTTGTTAATTATTATAAATAATTAATTAAATTCAGAAATAATGACCGGATACCCAAAACAAAAGCCAGATTGTAAAGTACTAAGGTAACAATAACTTTACGACTAAAACAGCGAAATACAGAATTACCGACATCCAAAGAGTATAGTAACCTATGTGTGGGGTACTCATAGGTTCCCTGACCGACATCGACAGTTTTGAAAACTTGACATTGACAGTATTCCGCCATATTTAATATTTCAATGAGAAATGTTTATTTTAAATATTTTTAAACAGGAATACTTTAGGTTATCAAAATATATGTGTATTTTTCTTCAATTATACAAATTATTCGTGTTTTTTAGATATAGTGTACATGAGATGGCCGAAAATGAAACATCTCCTTTGAGTAGGCGTTATTATCTGCAAGTTTTTTCTTTAAGTAAACTTTAAGTGATCACCTCGAATAAAAATTGCGTAAAAACAATATTTTCAAAAAAGACATTTCTGTCATAACAACAGTTCATCAGTACCAAGTAATGACTCATGACTTTAGCTGTCTGTTTCTCGAAGTCTGGAAAGATATCTTAATCTCCAGACACATGTTGAACTTGAGCATAATTATCACCAAAAAAACTTGTTTTCATTGATAGCGTCTAGATTATATAAGAAAAACCAACCGGATCCACGTGTAAGCTAAAATTCCCCGACACAACATTTTGTAAATAGAAGCCTCCCAAACACTTCAGGTAATCGCTAAAACAACTGAAACTATTTTGACGGGACTTTTACTGGCAGTTATGGTCCGCGCCAACCTGCTAGTCCGCTCCGAATATAGAAACGAGTCGCGTTGCAATAGCAAATTGTAGATATGAGCGGAAAGAAGACGGCGTAGGTACCCCCGCACCGCGCGGACCAGTGTTATATGGAGTAACTTAAAATAGTTTATTTTAGAATAAGAGTTAGAGTTGCTAATACGAGTACTTACATTTTTAAACGCGGGCGATACCATGGGGCACAGCTCGTCCATTACAAACACTTGCTCTTGCCATTGTAACAGTTTTTGAGTTGTTGCGTTTGTTGCGCAGGTGAAGAGCGGTGCGGTGGTGAGTGAGCGGCGCGGGCATGGAGGACGAGGTGACGTTCCTGTTCCAGCTGGGCGTGCTGCGCGACGTCGCCTCCGCGCCCGCGCACCGCCTCACGCTCGCGCACCTCAAGGAGCTCGCCGTCAAGTTCGTGCACGAGAAGGTATACTACCATATCATCTAGTACCGCGTTTCCCAACCTATGGTCCGCGGACCCCTGGGGGTCCGCGAGTATATGTATGGGGGTCCGCGGTGTCATCTCTGGACCATACATAAATCGCTAATTAAATGCAAAAAGGCCACTTTACTGCTTTTTTCAACCACATACGTGAAACGGCATTCTCTATTCTTGTTTATACAAAAAACAAATACAGAAACAGATTACACGTAGAATTTGATTTGAGATTACAGCTTAGTAGCAACATCAACTCGAATATCCCTGATTTAGTTGCAAAAAAGCAACACCAACCTTCACATTATTATTTTTTTTCATATTCTTCATAAACAGTTCTAATTCCTTACCTTCTGTATTTGTTTTTGTTTGTATCTGTAATAACTAAAATAAATATCTAATAAGTTTTTTTTTTGCTGTTTATTTTATAAAGAGGGTCCGTGAAAACTGTGCTCGATTTCCTAAGCGGCCGTGGACTCAAAAAGGCTGGAAGACGCTGATCTAGTAGTAGATCAATAAATCAACAGCAATACCGTTACACCTTTTTCATGTAAAAATAACAGTATCGAATGATTTTGTTTTGGAATTAAAACACAGAATCATCAGATAAACCTTTAGTAGCAACGTTGAGTTCATTTAATTTTATAATATGTAGCTAAACCTTTTTGTTTACTTGGAAGTGGACAACTTAACACAAGAATCTGAATATCAGATAGAGTGTATCTCTTTTTGCTATTTGTCTATTTGTATTTCACAACCATATGTTACTAAGGAAAATTTATCATAGCGCGTCATTATATCATAGACATCGTCTTGCACGTAATATATTTTTTTATTGCTAAAATAACGAATTGTCAAGGACATAAATATTGTTCTTTAATCCCAGTAGTCAATCTATAATTACAATTTTTATTTAAGTATGAGTAAAATTACATTTGAGTACATAGATAAGTATAGATATCTCACCACCTTGTAATTGAAGGAAGCGATTAAATGGCTTAAACGACTGACAATCCTGTCAGCCATTTAATGGCTGTCATGATGTAATTTAGTGCAGAACAATGCCGACATGCGCAGTTAAGTGTTGCAAAAACACGAAATCGAAGAAAAAGTGCAGAGAAATAACGTTTCATTCGTAAATGATCTAAAAAGTACATTTTTTCAATATTTTTCAAACACGAAAATATGTGACAGTGACAACTTCAATTGTCAAAACTGGTTACATTTTCTTGGTTGGAGTGAGTATTCTTTGATATGTTTGAGTAAATGTTTATTTCACAAGATGTGTCCAAGACATGTGGGTAAGTATAAAAAAGTTCCATGACACTGAAACAATTAACGTTACATGATTGTTATTTACTTCAGATCCCAGACAACGGGCTGAACCGTCTGTCGGATCGGATCCTGCTGTTCCGGCACGACTACTGCTCGCCGAACGTGCTGCAGCTCATCAACGCCGCCACCGACGTCACCGACGAGACCCTCGTTGAGATCGTGCTCACAGCTAACCGTGAGTCTTCAATCAGTCCTAACGCGAACAAGATTTATTCTGATGTAAATTTTAGTGAAAACTCAAGTACTCATACAATTAAAGAACTGTTGTCAATATCGATATGCGATATCGATGGTAGCGAAGACGCAATAGTTTTAGAAAACTTATTAAATGTTCGGCGATAAAATGATTTAGAAATCAATTATTAAAAAAGTATGGCCCGTAGGATCGATGCAAATCCTCTAACCGTAAGCGAAGCCGCGGGTAACAGCTAGTTTTATTATAAGCCCTTTCAGAGGTGTTGAATATCTATCAATCTGCAGTTGACCTGCGCAATGGACTGTTGGCTTAAAATCTTCTAATTGTGAGAAGTGACTTATGTAAAGTGCGGAGAAATATCGTTTCATTCGTAAATGATCTAAAAACTGCATTTTTTAAATATTTTTCAAACACGAAAATAGATGACAATGACAATTGTCAAAAGTTTACATTTTCTTGTTAGGTAAGGTTAGGTTAGTAATGTTTACTAACCTATTATCTTTCGTCCGCAGCGTTAGTATGCGACGGCGGCGGCGAGACGGCGCCGACGCCGCGGCCGCACGCGCTGGCCGTGCACTCGTACAAGGCGCCCACCTTCTGCGACTTCTGCGGGGAGATGCTCTTCGGCCTCGTGCGCCAGGGGCTCAAGTGTGAAGGTAAACTTAGCTTATTGTATTTTAATTTATGTGTTATAAAATATTTTACCGCTATTTCTGTTTATGTGTTAAGCGTTGCACTGTTCTTGTCTGAAAAGTGTGTTAAGAAAAAACACTTATTAGCTTGGCAAAGGGAGATCACCAGCTGGGCTAGGCGATTATACCCAAGGAGCGTGTGTGGTCTAACAGGATGCTTGAAAGTTGAGAAAAATTTGATAGCGAGAGTCAGAAACTTGTGGCGCCATCTCTTGGCGAGTTGCGGGAAGTCGCCATAAAGGAAAGGGTGTAGTAGGGGAAAGAGACTCATACTATAACGCATCTGTAACCGGTTTTAGTTTTAATAAAACTCTGAATTTGCGCCATCGCTGCACCAGATCTAGAATCTAGAGTCACATGCACATGCCCAAAGTACTGCCGATTCGGTATTTCATCGACCACGCAGTAATGGTTCAGTCTCTTTATAACTGTCTTTTTGTTATCCAGGATGCGGCCTCAACTACCACAAGCGGTGCGCGGTGAAGGTGCCGTCGAACTGCGAGTCGCCGGTGGGCGCGGGCGGCGCGGGCGGTGCGGGGGGCGGTGCGGGCGCGGGCGGGCGGCGGGCGTCGGGCGCGCCGCGCAGCCCGTCGCGCTCGTCCGCGCACTCGCACGCCTCGCACGACGACTCGCTGGTAAGGCGCCTCGCCGACCTCGTCACCGGGAACAACTGACACGCAACACTACGACGACCCGCGCTGGGGGGTTGCTGCCATCTCTTAAAACAATATTATTTTAATCGTGGAATGAAATTTCGTTCCACGACCTCGTTAAAGTAAGATTGTTTTTATAACATTACAATAAGCAGTTTTGTATTATGTCGGTCGTAATTCATTCATTCTTTTTCTGCAGGAAAAAATATGACAAAATATAAGCAAAATATGACAATTTCAGAAGGGTTTAAGTTTGTTCAACTGCGTATGGCGGAATATTTTACTGTTTTAAAGAGGTCGTGGTACGAACCAAAATAATATTGATGCAATATTGAAATAAAAGTTTCCTGAACTATGATGGTTTTTAAAAGATGGTGGTAGGCCCCCAGACCGCCGACTTCATACTATTATAACCCGTGACAAACTTCTAGTTCGCTCTAAAATTGTTACGCACAGATTTAGTTAGCATATACTCCGTAACGTAAGGGCGCGCTAACGCTATGTACCCGCGGGCGAGAGCGGGCAACGGACGGGTACCTGAGAGGTCCCGCGTTGTCTTCGTCCCGCTATTATCTACAATTTGCTATTCGACACGACTCGTTTCTATATTCGGAGCGGACTAGCAGTTTGGCACGGACTATACCTTTATACACTAGACACCCCACATACATGACAATAATTGGTTAACTCGAAACTGTTAGTAATTTCTTTCGCGACAATTATTTCCACTTATAGACAAAAATCTAATATCAGTCTATCTATCAGACGTGTAAATACGCTAGTTTTATTAGATTTTTGTCTAACAAGAATATGAAGCTTCTTAAAAATACCTGCCAAGCATTTCCTGTGGCCTGGCTTTGAGCCTCCTAAGGCAGAAGTTAAATTAGCCGCCCTCGGAAAATATATCAATAAAAAAGAGGAAATTTACAAAAAGTAACAGCTTTAAATTTATGAACATTATTTCTGAAAGAACTTTGAAATAAATCTGCAACAGAATCAAAAGTCTTCCCGTCCACGCACGACCCGTCTCTGCTTTCAAATTTATTTTATAAAAATTATTAGCCAATTGAAACATCCACAGTCCAATATAGACATTAAAAAATAATATTCCAGAAATGACATTCCATTTTATAAGTTTTAAATACATTAAATGACTAACTATAGCATTTAACTACTTATAATTAAATGAAATTATAAATGATACTATCAAAAATTACATGCATATGTGAATATAAGTAAAACACATTGTGTTTGAAGAAATGAAAGTATTAGTAAAGGAACGATGTGAACAACAACAGTAAAATATTGCAAGTCACAATTGCAGCAATAACTTTTTAATCGCTATCAAAACACAAGATAATTATTTCGTCACAATGAAAACAAAATAATAAATTAATTGGTAATATTGTCCATCATTACCCTAATTAGTTATATTATAATAAATAAATAAAAATGCTGTTTCATTTTATTATTTTGTCACATTATTATATGCATAATTTTTGACCTATAAAGTTTCAAAGTGGGGTATTATTCAACAAGGTATTTTCTATTTTTGGAAGATAAATTTATATATTTAATCAATAGCCATAGCATTAAATTTATTCAAACAATGTTTACTCTAATTATAATATTAAGTATTAATTAATTATTAATAAGCACACATTCCACTATTGTATCTCTATGTTATAATCAATGGCTACTAAAGTAGATTTAAGTCGAATTTTAACTTTAAAATTATAGAGAAAGTTACCTATATTACGCGCGCGAATTTATAGCCAGATTTTGAGTTTGCAAAAAACCGGCAAGATTGAATATCAATCAATGATTTTCTAACAAATGGAAATCATTTACAAACCTGCGAGATAGAAAAATAGGTGTTTAGTTTTTGAAAATTAACCGAAAATTAATTCGTGATTAATGGTTCAATTTATTTCTCCGTAAAGCAATTATTTCTCCAGCGTTATATAAAACCGCGCGCATAATGTAGACTTATTAGATCTGAAATTTATTAGATCTGAAGTTGTTTATTGACAGTTTCAAATTAAAATTAACAATTTTTGTATAATAGTTTTAAGATGTAGAATTTTATTTTTTATTTACACTTTTGATATTTTTTATTAACTGCACATTGGGTGGTGGGTAGCAATGGAAATAATTATACACTTTGTATTTTAATGACATTAAATGTTTCTAATACAATTTTGAGTTTTATTTTGTCTTCCCTGATACCCATCATCCAATGCAGAAAAATCTTTTTAGAGTTGCTTTTAATGATTTTATTCCGTTTAAAAATGGTTACATGGCTACATGAATTCTTCGAATGCATGACATTAATTTTATGTATTTTTCTTGCTATGAGCATAGCAATAAATTTAACTATGAAAATCTTACATTTAAATAATTTTATCATTGCAAATATTTAACGGACATGACATTCATATTATAATGGTAAATCCAAATGCACTGATTAAACAGAGTTATTTTTTACAAGAATATGGTAATATCTTACAGTTGATGCATCATGTAATTACTATAATGGAGGATATCGTAGACAGAGAGTGGAGTACGAACATGAAAGATGTTAAACTAAGACTATATCATCAAAGTAGAGAATTCGATGAAAATAAGCTGTCTTATTTAATATTTATTATAGATAGGTTACTTTGATAGAACAAGTTGGAACACCTGATACCATGTAGGTATGAGTAATGTATTGAGCAAATAAGTACACTACTACTTTGTCCCTGTAGTTTCGGGACCAGAATAGGGCTACGGTATCACCTGCCTGTCGTAAGAGGCGACTAAAAGGGGGCTTCCGGGGTTGCGGGCGGTAAGTGTGGGAGCTCGAACCGCTCGGTAAGCGACCCCGGGAAGGGCGGCGGTATGTGTGGTCGCATACCGTCGTACACACCAGATGGTGTGGCGAGCATCAAGCTCACCTGGGCAGAGCCCGACGGGGCAACGCGCTAAGAGGACTCCGGTTGCGTTCCTTTGGAGATCCCGGAGCCCTCTACGCAGCGCTGAGGACGGCCACCGGGGGGGTTATTTCGGTGATATTATATTGTAATACCCAGCAGGTTGCATGCTTGTACTATAATTAATTTGTAAGACCTATGAAAATAAGCATGAGCAATAAAGAATTTAAATTTGAATAGTAAACTATCGTGTGAATGCAGTGTTAAAATAAAAGTAAAATACAGTGATAAAGCAGTGATAGCCTAGTGGTTAAGAACTTGGACTCGATCGAGGGGTCCGAGGTTCGAATCCCAGGCACGCACTTCTGATTTTTCAAAGTTATGTGCGTATTAAAATTAATTATCACGTGTTAAACGGTGAAGGAAAATATCGTGAGGAAACCTGCATACCTGAGAGACTTTTAAAAAAATAATCTCAAATGTATGTGAAGTCTACCAATACGCACTTGGCTTGCGCGGTGGACTATGGCCTAATCCTTCTCATTATGAGAGGAGACCCGTGCCCAACAGTGGGACAGTAATGGGTTGTTAATGATTGTTTGATGTGTGAACGCAGCTGGGCAGCAGCGGCAAGCGCGGCACGGGCCCGTGGGCGGGCGGCTCGCTGGGCATCCCGCACACGTTCCAGGTGCACACGTACACGCGGCCGACGGTGTGCCGCCTGTGCAAGAAGCTGCTGCGCGGGCTGTTCAAGCAGGGGCTGCAGTGCGGCGACTGCCACTACAACGCGCACCGCAAGTGCCTGCCCTTCGTGCCCAAGGACTGCGGCGCAGTGATACGCGATCATCACAGTTAGTAGCGTTGAATATATTTTACACTAGCTGACCCGGCAAACTTTATACCGCCTGAGTATCTATTTATGAAATATATTCCATATTTACTCACCTTTTAAACCTTCCCTTGACTTTCACAAATTATTCTAAACTAAAATTAGCCAAATCGGTCCAGCCTTTCTCGAGTTTTAGCGAGACCAACGAACAGCAATTGATTAATATATATATAGATTATGGAGTTATTAGGTTTCGTACAGAAAGCAATGTGTTTTGTTGTTATTTACATTAAGTTGAATAAATGCGAGTTTAAACATGATATCTATGAAATTGATCCAATATATAGGACTATAGTATAAAATGAATCATTGTCAACGTACAATTTAACATAATAAATATACAATCGTATATTTTCATATATTGAGACACAATCACAGATTTATCTATATAAAGCATAATTCAACATCAGGATCATTGATTTGCTCGTATAGGTCAGTGTACCTACATAAATAATTATACATTTATCATGATTTGATCTGAGGATATTGATTAAACAGTTCTTAAGTTTCCGAGTTTAATCTACACTGCATAATTAATGAAATTGATATTACAATAGTATAAAATATAATATTATAAAAATAATTGGCCAAGTGCAAGTCAAACCCGCACCAGGAGGGTCCCGTACAACCATTGTTTTTTTTTAGTATTTATTAATGTAGCAGCCATTAAAATAAACACATTGTTAAAAATTGAACTGTGTACCTATAACGGTTCAAAAGTTAGTTGTAAAAATTCGAATACCAGTATTTGTTGTTATAGCGGCCACTGTTATGCATCCTCTGTAAAAAAATCAAGTGCCTATCTATTACGGTTCCAGAGATAGAACTTTGTGATAGACGGATAGACAGCGAAATCTTAGTAATATGGTTCCGTCTTTACCCTTTAGGTACGGAACCCTAAAAATAATAATAATTTAATAGCAGCATAGATTTTTTACAGAAAGCAGCGGGCATTATAATGAAACATAATAGATGAAAGCGCATGTATGTAACGTGTGTGCAGGCGAGTGCCCGGACAGCTGCAGCACGGGCAGCGAGCTGTCGGACGGCGCGCGCGCGCCCGCCGACGACGAGTCCGACGACGCCGAGCCCGCCGCCGACGAACACGAGCCCGAGGTCACTTACATCTATATTTGTTTAATACTTTACTGTATTTGACAGCAGCTGTAATTTTCATTGCATACACGAATAAACTAGAAGCTATAAAATAATATGTATACCATACATATAATATTTTATAGCTTTTTAAGTTTCTGATCTTCCAGTGATCATAAACTTTGATGCAAATTATAATTTGTGCTAATTAAGTATATTAGCACAAATTATAATTTGCATCAAAGTTATTATTTAAAAAAATATCAATGGGACATATTTGACGTTGAGATCAGTGTTTACTGTAAACACTATATTTATTAATTTTCAAAGAAGATTAAATCACTAAATTCATTCATTTCATTGACTATCTTAAAACACCTTTATAAAAGTAAATTATCGCATTTTTGTGGGGCGAGTAATCATCGCAAATAAAAAAAAACGCTTTCTACAATTACAGCCCCACCCAAGGATTCCCTGTATCGTGGGTGCTATGGACACACACAGAGACAAATACCCAGATCCAAAATCAGAAATCTAAATTCATCATTTAGAAATCTGCCTAATCGGGGATCGAGCCCGGGATCCTCTGCGCATCAAACCAGCATGGTGACCGCTCCACCACGCAGGTCGTCGCCGTCGTCAAATCGTGAAGATCCTTAAATTTAACCCAAAACTTGTAGAAGATTGGTCATACCTGATTTGCCAAATAATCCTTTGTGTGTATTTGCACAGGTGCAGTTGCGGCGGCGCGAGGCGGAGGACGAGCCGCAGCGCGACGGGCTGCCCGAGCGCTCCGCCAGCCGCCCCAGCAGGTGACCACACCCCCCACAAAGGGCGATAATGGTGGTAGTGGTGGTGGTTCTGTTCTGTCTTGCTTATGTCCTACATTGCACTACTAATTGTTCACCTAAAAGTTGTGCTCAAGAACTTTTCTTGAGCAGAAGAAGAAGAATATCTATGTGCGGAATATTTCGCTAGTGTGGTATATTAAAGTATAAGTATGAAAAAGTATAACTATGATAAACACGATGAATCTAAAACGTCATGATGGTGTAGAGGATAAATTTATTAAAAGAACGAAAATAATAATGTAAACTTGATAAATTTCCTTTTCGTTTATGTTAGCTTTCTACTATGGTGACGGGAATAACATGAAAAAATATCATACTAAGTTTGTTTGTATAACATTGTAAAGTAAAATTTAAAAAGCTAACAATATTTAACCTTTAACAATCCAAATTAAGTTCTGGTGAATTCCGTACCGTCCACGACTTAAAACAGCCAATATTTCTATATTTATGTTTTATTCCTATTAGTTTTTCTCTTTTTTCTGTATTCTCTTTCACTCTATCTGTCTTACTTCTTTTCTTAATATATCGTACCTATTACAATCAGTCAGCTCAGTCCTAGTCTTATTTCACAACCTCCACGTACACTTTTTATTTCACTATCCTATTTCCATATTTTCACTATTTTTTCTTCTTCCATACCTACTCTGCCTCTCACTTTTCTTTTATATGTTGCATGTTCTTTTATATGTTCGTGTCATTACTGCAAACACAATCTACGTTCCCAAGTCCCCATTTATCTTTACGCCCCATTCTTATTACGCTATTCCCAATAAAACGATAAATTGTCTAGGAATTGACCTGTAAATTAAACCTAAATGCAACCGCGCCAAAGACAACCACCACCACTACCTCCCCCTCCTCTACACCCCCACCTGCGAGTCAGGGGGAGCTGATGTGTGTACGGTTGCAGCTCGTCGTCGTCGCCCAGCGCCAACATCCCGCTGATGCGCATCGTGCAGTCCGTCAAGCACACCAAGAAGCGCGAGGGGCAGTGGCTCAAGGAGGGCTGGCTCGTGCACTTCACGAACAAGGATAAAACTGTGAGTTGGACTGTTTATAATTTGTTTTACTCAAAATCGTGAAAATGTATTTATGAAAGTATATGACTTTCATCACATCTATATAAAAAAAAATGTTAAATACAATTTTTATGGTAATACACTTTGTCTACAAACTGTCACATAAAACGATGAGGCACACTGATTTATTAAAATATTCTTGTTATTACAAATACTTAAAAACGAAGTAAACCAAATAGTTCATAGCATTTCAAGAAGTTTTCACTTGAATAATAATATTGATTTTTGGTGTTTCAGCTTAAGCGGCACTACTGGCGATTGGACAGCAAGTCGATCACGTTGTTCCAATCGGAGCAGGGCACCAAGTACTACAAGGAGATCCCGCTAAACGAGATCTTAGCTGTCGACACAGCGAGACAGCCCCAGGCCGGTGAGTCAGTTTGTTAATTTTAAAAACGCCT
The DNA here is from genome assembly GCF_041222505.1 of Epargyreus clarus. Lineage (NCBI taxonomy): Eukaryota > Metazoa > Arthropoda > Insecta > Lepidoptera > Hesperiidae > Epargyreus > Epargyreus clarus. The sequence continues at coordinate 462,185 of NW_027332214.1, forward strand.
GAGTAGATTTTAAAGTGACTGACACGGAACAGTTTAGAACTATTTGGATATAATGCTTAGAAATATTGTATAAAAATTACACAAAAATAACGATGATCCCCGGTTTGTTAATATTATTAAAATAATGTTTCCAGAGGTGATGCACTGCTTCGAGCTGCGCACGGCGAACGTGGACTACCTGGTGGGAGCGGAGGGCGGCTGCGGCGCCGCGGAGTCCGGAGTGGGTGCATACGTGGCGCGCAGCTGGGAGACCGCCGTGCGCCACGCGCTGCTGCCCGTCACGCGCGCCGCGCCGCCCGCGCCCGCCGCCGACGGTACGTGCCCCCGCCAGGAGACCGCTGTGCCGCCGTAAGGAGCTGTACCACAAAAAAATATCATCTCAGCAATAAAACAAGGAAAGTGATAATGAGTTACACCCCTCAGGGATCGTGGAAGTACCGCCGTGAAACTCGTATAATCATAGAAGGTAGGCCTCTAGGGGTACCTGGTCTAATTATTTATTATACTGGTTTTATTACTTTAATAAAAATACACCGTAACCAGTTTTCGCTAATACGTCAAAGAAAATGTAACTTTGAAATTGAACATTCACAGCGTCGCTACATCAGACAACAATGGCATGTCTAAAGCTATACACACGTTATACTTATAGTTTGTTTTCGGTGTTACAGCGGAGGGCGGCGGCGGCGGCGGCGGCGAGCCGCGCGCGGTGGAGATGGCGCAGCTGTACCAGATCCACCCGGACGAGGTGCTGGGCTCGGGGCAGTTCGGTATCGTGTACGGCGGCCTGCACCGCCGCACACAACGACCTGTCGCCATCAAGGTACCACTCTTTATGCCACATTCCTTCTGCAAATTATTATGTCCAAATATCCTTCTCATTCTGAGAGGAGACCCGTGCCCAGCAGTGGAATAGTAATAGTATGAGTTGATGATAATGAATGATGATTAATGAAATTTATTTATACTTAAGTATATGAAAAGGTAGGTATACCCTTCACTCAAAAATAATAAATTATTATAGTCCGCTCTGAATATAGAAATAAATAGCGTCGCCATAGCAAATTGAATGGCTATACCTGCTCGCAACAACTTCAGCACATGACCGTCATATTAAAAAAATGAAGCTTCGATAGCCTATTTCAAACAAACGATTGGTAAGTATAGTCCGCGCCAAACGTATAGTCCGCTCTGAAGTTGTTGCGCACATGTTTAGTTAGCATATACTCTGTATCGTAAGGGTGTCTGTACCCGTGGGCGGGAGCAGACAGCGGGCGGGTGTCGGGGGGTCCCGCGCTGTCTTCGTCCCGCTAATATCTACAAGGTCAAAAATGGCCCGAATTGCTTCGAGAAAAGAATGGTATGACCGTGCCGCTTTATTTTTTTGGATTTTTGCTCGGCTTGGCGGGAGACCGTGCGTCCAGATTTGCTGTTGCGATGCGACTCGTTTCTATATTCGAAGCGGACTAGCAGTTTGGCGCGGACTCTACCAAATAAATAATTCAATATACCAACATTATTCCACAGGTGATAGACAAGCTACGTTTCCCGACGAAGCAGGAGGCGCAGCTGAAGAACGAGGTGGCGATCCTGCAGGAGCTGTCGCACCCGGGCGTCGTAAACCTCGAGCGCATGTTCGAGACGCGCGAGCGCATCTTCGTGGTGATGGAGAAGCTGCGCGGCGACATGCTCGAGATGATCCTCTCGCACGAGCGCGGCCGGCTCACTGAGAGGATCACCAAGTTTCTTGTGGCGCAGGTGATCTTACTACGTTTATTTTTAAAGTCTGCTACACATATCAACGACGACATATACCAAACGAGAATTATTATCTATTATATTTACTGCGTACTTGTTTCCTCGGGAAGCTTATGACTTTTCAGAACAACCTCAAAGACTAAATTCCTATATGAGGAACCCTTACTATTCATTCGTGCTGTGTAACAGCCTTGCATCATTATCTCTAAACGTAGGCTCTGGCCGAGTACTTTAATGTTTAAATGATAAATTTCAGCAATAAATGTCTAACATCCAGCTTTAAAAAATCGTCAATATCTTTATCCAGGTTAGCTAAGTAAGCCACCTAGCGAATGGTAAAATGACTAGCTTTTACCCGCGGCTTTGCTCGCAGTCAAAGGCTTCTATATCCTTCGGGAACAGTACTTTTTTTGCAATAAAAGGTACCCTATACCCTGAACCCCTGACAATCGGTTATGTATTTAACGCGTGAAATCATACCAAATAAACAAACGAAATCACATTCGTATTTATAATATTATTTAGGGTATATGTAACAAGAATTTATATGGCGCATAGATTCTGGTAGCGCTGAAGCACTTGCACGAGAAGAACATAGTGCACTGCGACCTGAAGCCGGAGAACGTGCTGCTGTCGTCGGACGAGCAGTTCCCGCAGGTGAAGCTGTGCGACTTCGGCTTCGCGCGCATCATCGGCGAGAAGTCCTTCCGCCGTTCCGTCGTCGGCACGCCCGCTTACCTCGGTACGTCCCAGCTTAGTCTCCATAGTTAGTTTAGTAATATTATAATTAATAGATTAGTAATCTACGAAAACGAAACTAAGAACACCTAAGATTTCAAAATCCGTTTACACATTCAGGTTGCAATTGATCTTACAGATATAAACGCTTACATAACTCTACCCCAAAAACATTACCCCTTGTTGTTGTTGTTGGAGAAAAGTCGCCAGTTTTATGTTAATATGGTAAAGTGTAATCTTATTTTTTTCGAAGTCTAAGAATGTATAACTAATAAAACCTGTTCCTTTCATTAGTTATTAAAAACGATATATTAATTATTTTAAAATTATTCTTGGGTTTGTGACGTCATTTCGTAGCTATGTAATTAGTAGCATTGGAAAAATAGTGAAAAACAATTTATTTAATCCTTGTGTATGCCTACATAGAAAAATACATTTTTAATGTGTATCATCCGTGTACCATTAGCTCCGGAGGTGCTTCGCAACAAGGGCTACAACCGTTCGCTGGACATGTGGTCGGTCGGCGTGATCGTGTACGTGTCGCTGTCTGGCACCTTCCCCTTCAACGAGGACGAGGACATCGCCGAGCAGATACAGAACGCCGCCTTCATGTACCCGCCGCAGCCGTGGAGGGAGATCTCCGCTGAAGGTAGGTTGCTTGGCAGATATTAGAATTTGATAATATGGTTCCATAGTGTAATTTACTAACATAGTTGTAAGTAAAATTGTTACTAATACTATATTTTATTTTATTTCATTTTATTTGTTGACATTTGTGATTATTAATTTTATAACATAGAATCTACTTCTGAAATAAATGATTATTATTATTATTAGACAAATTCGTAATTTCGCAATAGATGTCATCATAAGTATTAATTGGGTTATTGAAGTTTTCTTAATATCTTGCATAAAGATTAACGGTGTTAATATTACTTGTTTGACGACAGGTCTCTATGTTTTTTTCTTATTTGCGCTATGACATCAAAATCCCAAATTAACGTTGTTTCCAAAAATGGTTTATATTTTTGTAGTTTTCAAATTTTGCACACAGTACGTGTACGTACACGGAGAGTATATTGTCCACTTGGTTTTACTAGATAACAGTACGTGAAGTAAATAGTGCACCTAAACCGTTCCCTCCTCAGCGATCGACCTGATCAACAACCTGCTGCAAGTGAAGCAGCGCAAGCGGCTGTCGGTGGACAAGTGCGCGGCGCACGCGTGGCTGCAGAGCGCGGAGGCCTGGCGCGACCTGCGCGCGCTGGAGGCCCGCGTCGGCACGCGCTACCTCACGCACGCCTCCGACGACACGCGCTACGCCGACACGCCGCCGCACTGACCGTGAGTGCCGCGCGCACACGCACACACACTCACATGCACACACACACACACACACACACACACACACACACACACACACACACACAACATACACGCCGCACTGACCGTGAGTACCGCACGCACACACGCTCACACATACGCACGCACACACATATATACACATGCATGCAAGCGCGCGCCTGCACGTGTACACTCATGAATTAATACAAATATTATTTTTTCCTTTGACAGCTAATACATACGCCGTTGTACGTACACACATAAACACAAATAGTACAAGGATACGATGAAACGCGTCACGTTACAACAAAGACAAGTTACACAGTTCCCCATTACCAAATATTGTAAACGTGTCTCTCATGGATGAGTCAATCCAATACACTCCACACGCTCCTTTTCTAAAATAATAAATAGTAAAGGACTAGCAGACGAGCATGCAGTCCAACTAAGAGGCTACCATGAACATCTGTAATCAATTCCAAATAGGATTAGATATTGTTACCTGAGGTCGGCCACAGATGCGCCGCTACCCCTGAGGACTAAGCTGGAACGCCTCGGAAAAGTATGGGACATACTTACCTTACCCCACATCATTCAAACCAGAACACAGTAGCGCTTAACACTGCTGTTATTAAGCAGAAATTGGTGTGGCGATGAGGCGCCGGAGTCAAACCACAATCGGTTCTACCATCTTCTAAACCGCGTCTGTCATCTTGATCGTGTCCCCCGGTGTTGCAGATCGCTCCACGGGGCTCCAGTGTCCGGCGCCGAGCCCCCGGGCGCGCCGCGGCGGCCGCGCCTCAGCTGGAAGAAGCTGCTCGTGCGCGTCAAGTGACCCCGCCGCGCCCCGCCCCGCCCCGCACCGCCGGCACGCCACCTCGATAATACACGTGACCCCGCGTCGAGTGGAATTAATATAATTAATCAAATGCAAAGTGTAACAGCACAGAGATATTAAAATTCAAAAATGTTTTTTTGATCATACTAAAATTGAGTAAGTTCGAGCGAAGTTGCGGATGGAATTACGCAAGCGAATAACGCTAAAAATAGAGTGAATAGTAACACTCATGCTGTTGTAACATTATCAGAATTTAGTTCGATTATAAGTTTTTAATATAACTCACCATTGAATTAGGAACGCATTTAATTCTATATTTACGCAGCTAACAAATTGACGTAAAATCGATTTTTACTCGATTTGAAATGGATATTCAAACTAGGGTTCCAAGACCGTGAAGCCCATTGTAAAAAACAATAATCTCGAAGCATTTTACATATAATGCCTCTGGCTTACACAAATATATCTCAAACGGAACCGTGAAGTTGTGGTTGATGCATGTCGCATAAGCATAACGCAGGAACCTTATTAACCACACTTATTGAAGGACGCGGTCTATAGACTGGGTAATTTTGTAAGAAACTTAGCCAATTTTCAAATAATTTGACATGATACTCCGGACTCCGGACTCCGGATATTTTATGATGCATATGATTTACTAATCCTTATAATTGATTTTATTTATATTTGTGTATCTTACTCCTTACTTTTTATGATGCATATGATTTACTAATCCTTATAATTGATTTTATTTATATTTGTGTATCTTACTCCTTTTTTATTACCTGTGATGTAAATAATCGCTTATTACAAGCTTTTATTTTTCTTTTAAGTAAGCCAGAAGTTCTTCAGATCATCACATTCCCGCAGTTGTTGCTATTTTAATGTGTTTTTTACATGTTTTTATTTATTTACAGTAAGATTTTTATACATTTTCTAGTAATAGTGGATATTGACAATCAATTTGTTTTGTTATGAATTTACAACATTTAAATGAACATGTTGAATGGTGCGTAAGATTATGTATAAGAATTATTTAATATAACAATTTATGATACATTCAAGGACATCAACACTACATTTATCAGACGGAATTATCAATGTTCTGTCATATATTCATCACAAGTCCTCTGACACGTAAGTCACTGAATTGACACTTAACATAGTTGACATTTGTAAGTGTCAATTCAGTATGATAAAAGAAACCCAAGTGATTTGTATAATTATGTATATTTATGATCTCTAACATTTTCGTAAAAAGTAACAGAGTTCGTTGTAAGAATGATATATGATATACTAAACATTTAGACTACAATGTGCAGCTGAATAATAGTCAAATAACATCACAAATAATTTATGTTAAGTTGTATCATTGTGCTGTAGTATGTAAGAAGTGTAAGGAAGATGTTGTATGTTTTATCTGTTATAAGTGTAATATTACTCATTTAAACTAAGTATTGTGTAAGAGATAATCTAACATAGTATTTAAGACATTACCTTCACTGCGAGGTACATAAGGTCAATAAGACGATACGCCACGGTACGACTATCGTGAGTACAAGTAAATGCATCATCCTGTGAAATTCTCAATTTATTTTAGTTTTAAGTGTTGAAATGACAGCTATATTATTATAATATAACTATGTAAATATATCGGTAACTGTATACCGGTAATTCAAGATCCGGGTTAAGAATGATGATAATCCCTTAATCCACCCAAATACCTGAACAGGCTAGGCTGCCTAAACATATATTAGATTATATATTTAGACCAGTAACACTATCTAGGCTTTGCCTAAGCCAGGGTTAAAGTTACTCATTTCGTCGAAATCTGCCATTTTTCACGAAATAACTGGATCATAAGGTGCACTTCTATGATACAGTATATATTTGTAATAAATCACCTGGTACATTAATTCATAAAAGCAAATTAAATATATAAAAATGACAGATAATTTGCATTCATAATATCAGTAGTCAATTTATTCAATGCATTATTAATAAAATTGCGGTAGTTGAATTCGCGATTAAACGGATAACGCATATGTGTTATGAAATAAAATATATATACTTAACGTGGATCTTGGATTAAAACAAATGTATAAAATGGTAATTCTGGGTAACTGTTTCTCACCTGAAGTCTTGTAGTCTTCCGATATTTCTTCCAGATAGGAGCACTATAAGTTAAAATATACATAATATATTAAATGAACTTTTATATTGCATATAGATTGTCGAGAGATATTAAATTCTAAACTTATATGACTATTCCACTTTAAAAGACATACCTCATTGTACATACAGACGCACTGACTCTTATTCTACACTTATATTTATAATCTGTTTAATAATGTTACTAACTGTTGCACAAAATATAATAGATACATCGCTGTTCGAACACATTTTCGTATATTAGATGCATGTCTACATTCAATTAATTTTTACTATTAGACTCCATACTATGAAGTAGAGAAAATAAAACGATGTTAGGTTTTCTTCGTCTCAGAATGACATATTGAATTTAACTATTTAATCTCTACTATGAAGTTTAATAATGTATGTGGTAATAAACGGGTGGAGCCTCGTTATCACGGCCTAACTAGAGTAGAGTTCAAGTTATGCGTACGAATTGTGTGTATGTGTGACGAATGAATGGATTTTATTTTCACAATAATGCATAATAAATTCAAAGAGTATGGTCCTTCAAGCCCGATAACACAATATTTCTGTATGGAAAAAAAATAAGATAAGACACATTTAAACCATTAAAAAAATTAGGCTCATGGATTGACTTCAAAAAATAGTATTTTTAATAAAACATTTGTATTGATTCTTAACTACACATGATGTGAAAATATCAAGATAATTTTTAAAAATATAAAATAAATATTCATTGCTGAATGGTCGGAATTGATGTGAACGATATATTATGATGTGTTGTGTTGTGGTTAGTAGTAGCTGTTTGTACGGAGGTATAGTAAACCTCATATATATACGGACACACCAATTACTATACATTTACAAAGCATAATTATGTCATTTTTATATAATATTTTACAGAACTCGTGATTATTTTATACGAGCATATAGCAATTATTTTTTGCCAAGTAATATCATAATGAATTGCCTAATCATAGTGCCAACATACTTTTATATTTTTGATATATTTTAATGTCAAAATAAATTTTATTTATTTTTACAATGACCACGTTTTTATTTAATTTTTTAAAAATTTACATTTTTATACAATATTTTTTGTATTTTTAGTATGGTATTGCATAATAGATAAGTTGTTATCCATTTGCAGTTATTATCCACTTTGTAAATTATTTAAAATAATTAATTATATTACAAAAATAGTACATTAAAGCTTAGAAAGGAAATACGCACATATTACGATAATTTAGAACAGCTATCGGTAGCTATTCTAACGCTACATAAAGCTTCTACAATTTTAATCATTTTAATAATTTTTAAATCTTAACATTTTTTGCTACAGAATCTGTGATGTTATTCACTTAATATATTTCACTATTTCATATTTCTGTGATCTCTTTTATTTTATGTAACTTTTTATAATCAATTTTAAATGAATATTTAGTGTATTTCAATGTTTTATTTTTTGTTATTATTTATAGTATGAACTCGACCCTAAGGCGGTAGACTTGGGGAAATAAATTTGACATTTTACATAGGTCAGAGAGTGGCGGCTAGATATTTATTATATTATAATAGTAAGTACAACTGGAACAAAAGAATATAAATTATTTGTAGATAGTCATTTAATCGCTAGAAATCACATAATAATATAAAGTGATATTCTTTAAATTCTTTAATCTTTCGATAATTTTGTTGATACCATTTCCCATCTATTTTGACACCCACGCGTATATTAAAAATGTAAAAAATATTTTTGTTATTTTAATATTTATCACTATCATGAACTAAATACTATTTAGTACCGTAAGTAGAGTAAAGATGTGTCAAAGTGAACATGATGTTAAAAGTGTGCTAAATGTGTGAGCTGTATATTTGTAGGTTTTATAATGATGATATCATGTTATAATAATATTAATGAAATAATACACAAGGATAGTTCTTGCGTTATATTTTAAATCTAAAAGTTTATTCACCCATACCATGTGATATGACGGCCGTGCTATGAACGAACAAAACACTATATGACTATTTACATAAACACGACTATAGGTGATAAATCCTAACCATATATGAATATAATTAAAATATTAAACATTAAATAGGTGAAATAATATCTGGGCATATGAATACGAGCGTAGTGTAGGTGCCACTGTTTCGTCGCCGGAGTGAGGGGGAGAACTCTAGGAACGTATTTCGTCTGCCTCCGTGTGTGTGGACGTGTAATAATTATTTATTTCAAAACTCACGAGACTATAGTTTTGTACTGTTACTTATTCGCGGTAACGACGGCGACTCAAACTGCGGAACGCAACCGCTAGTCGGACGGAAAGTGATCGATACCAATTTGCCCGCTGTTACAACAGAAACAGCGGACAACCGCGTACGCCGCGAAAATAAATTGCGCCGTAAGAAGGACAAAGCGGAGGCGGAAACAAAACTCTCCACGAGTTCCCACCCTAAACATCATGTATAAACATAATATACATATGTATATAAAGTTTAACTATTTGCAAAATAATTGGATATTTCACTCATAATGTTGTTACGTACCGAGTGATAATATTTGTTGATGTTTGCGACAATATATGAAACAGTAAATGCGACATTTCTAAAAAAAAATGTTAAAATTATTATAGTATGTATTCTAATGATATAACCGTATAATAACCATGATATTGTTATATATTATGGACTCTGTTTTGTTTTCTTCCTTTATTTTAAAGCAAGGCCTGTTACGAAAATTTATTACCTGTGTCACAGAACTACGGAAATACACAATGTTTAACTTCAAAAAATAATTGATAGCTATCCTGAAAACATAAATCTCTCGAAAAGCTATGTACTTACAGATAATTTGCATTAAGTAACTAACTTTGATTCTCGTTGTTTTGACTATCGAACTTATGCGAATTATTAACTGAATGACACAGTGTTCAAGTATTTCTGTGTATCAGGTCCCTTGTTTTGACTAAGTCACAATATCACATTAATAAAATAATAAATGCCGTTTACATAACAGATGTTGGTATTTTATTTTAAATATAGATCACACGATATAGCTACGCTGTTACTAAAACATGCAGTGTAGTAAGCGAAGTTAACTAGGTTTAAAGGTAAGCTTTATAGTGAGACCCTTCTTAAAGTTATTTATATAACAAACATTCTTCTACTAGATTCGCCGAGATATAGATTGTGTAGCGTAAAAATACTAGTCCATGCTTCTGCCATATTCTTGTATTTTAGTCATGTGGTACATTTTTTTAAGCATACAAAATATTGTCATACATTAAAAAGTAAGTAAATTAACATTGACTCGTCAAAGCGTAAAGTAGCTGTAATAGTGTCCTGTAGTTTGCGGAGTAATGGGTCACGCTCCGCGCTTGCAACGGCGTGCATGAAGCGAATAATAGCCCACCGCTCCTCAACCTTTGGAAACCGCTGACGACCACGCTTTATACTATTACACACACGCTTATAATATTACGACCGCTTTATAATATTACGACCTTATTTATAACTTATTTATAATATTTATAACATTGGTTTTGGAAGTACTTTTTTGTCATATTTTTTGCCCAAAACGATTAACTTGAATTCATAAATATCCTTTCATGTGCGAATATTACTTTTAAGGTATATAGATTTTTATTTTTAATTTTAAAATCCGCGGAAAGACGTAATCAAACCAGTGATTAGTCACGCTGCTATCACAAAATCTTGTACCTATCAATATAATTTCAGTCGAAATAAAACTACCATAAAACGCAAGAGACGAAACGTAACCAAATCATGTTTTAAAAACAGAATAGTAATCTGCCAGATTAATAGGTAGATTAGGGTATTGGACTCAATCTATTTTTTTTTTGTTCTTGCATACTTTTTAAAACGAAAGACTGTATCTAACGCTAGAAATAATACTTTAACAAGCATATGAAATATAATCATAAATAATGATTAAGTACCCCTGACCTAACTGTCACACTGTATACGGTGTCGCCGCGTTTCACGGTTAGGGTCACACGTATGATTATCACGAGCATGTTCACGTTACTGCTTCTCGTATCCCATGTGACTGGTGAGTGGGTGGAAATTGCACAAAACCACTACCGCAAGGAACCCTCTCGGAGAATTACCGGATATGAAGATACTACCAAAGCTAACAGGATATATATTAACCACTCCATTACAGAACGCCCATGGAACAGAGGCGTAGTCACCAGGATCCCAAGTGTTGGAAATATAAAGAGAGTTCAAATGCCAAGTAAAACGAAAGACGAATTTACTATTGGTATGTTTTATGATAATATCGAAAATATAAATTTCAACGGACAATATGGACCTGTAAGAGCGCCGAACTTGAAGAATACGAAAAATTCAGAAACCATAAATGTAAAGAGAAAATATAACGACAACACAAGAGACGCACTTGGTGAAACTATCGTGAAAACTAACACACATGTCCCATCGCAATATTCGATTCGAAGGACTCTAACTCCGAATAATACACCAAATATTTTTAAATCATACCATAAGGAAACGATTGATAAAAACAAATCTCAAATAATAAAAATATCAAATTCTCCAAAATATGAAACACTTGATTTCACGGTTGATAAAAATCCCCATATAGAACGTGATCAAAATGTTGCTGACGTGAATGAACATACCATTAATGATTCCGATAAAGACTCTAGATTATATTTAAATAAAAACAGCGTGAAAGTCAATATTCGAGACAATTTCAATAAAATAAAAATTGCAGAAGACATTGATATACCTGCAAACAATGAAATGGACGAAGATAAAAAGGTATCATCAAAAAATTCTTTAAAAATACAGAGTAAGACTAATAATGACGAAAATAAAAGTAAAGTCACATCCAGCTTAAACAAAAGGCCTATGGATTATAACATTACCGAAATGAATAAGTCTAATTTAGATAAAATTCCAGGCTTACAAATGGAAATAAAAAATGCAACAAATATATTTAAAATGAATGAGCAACATAATGACCAAGAAACAAAAAATGAAAGTAACAAAATAGGTAATAATACAAAAAATAACATAGAAGTGTTATGGAACTTTATGAAATTGGTAACCGATAATATATCTAGAAACACTCGGCGAAGTTTTAAGGGCAAGATAAAGTATCTGGAGATTCTTCGGAACAACATATTATCGAATATAGGTAAGGTTGCAAGATTTCATCAGTTTTTAAGATATACTTAGTTTATTAGTGAAATTGTAAAGTTGCAGATATATCCCTGATAGCTTATTTTTAACGACATCCAAAAAGGACGAGTCTATATGTATTTTTGGTACGACAGAGGAGAGAATCGAGCAGGCGTGGCCCGATGATGGCCAGCGCCGGCGGCGGCGATCGGCGCGCGGCCACGTCGAGTTCCCCTCCTCCGAGAGCGCGCTCATGACTATATCTTTCCTCACCTTCGCAATGTTCCTCATTAAGCTGGTTTTGGTAAGATATTTAATCGTCCAATAGTGCTTGGATGAGATTATTCATTAATATATTTGTATTTTAATTAATTTTGTTACAGAAATGTTACTACCCCCTAATCAGGCATTCATTGAAAACATTCATAAATATACGTACCTATTTTAGGATAAGTCTTCATAAGGGTAATATAGTTTATTTTCCAGCAAGTCATCCACACGTACAAAAACAAGACGATGATGGTGACGCCAGCGGTGGTGGCGGCAGTGGGGCGCGCAGCAGGAGCTTTTCGAGAACAAACATCAAACTGAGTGTTTTATGTGATAAATAATATCTGCTAACTAAGGACTTCGTAAAATGTAACTGAATCACTCTATAATACGTAAAAATAAACTATAAAAACCGTTTTATCTTGGCGGCTTGGCGCCATTTTCCTCCGGAGCTCCGGCTTCCGGCTTTGTCCATAATTTTCTTTTTTCCCTCCGTGGTCCTTACCGTCCATAGATAAAAAATATTAGCCTTGAACTCAGTTAAAACATTATAATGCAATAATATGATATTGCGATTACACCTATAGGTATAATAAAAATCTATGAAAGAAGAAAATAAAAATCAAGCGATTATGGGCATTTCACCAAAAATATATAGTTTCATAGTTTATTATAAACATTCGTACTGTAGTGATGCTGATCGATAATCGATATTTTATTGACAATACCGATAGATAGCAAGACATTCTATTTTTATTGATGTCATCGGATTAAAAATACTGAGGAATAAAGATAACTTACAAAGTAAGGATTTTATTGAATGAGTGTTATACTATCGAAATTTATAATAAATATAAAATTATAATTTAACAATGTGAAATTAATATTTATGACCTTTACTTACTATTAAAGATTCGCTACAGGTTACTATACTCTTTGCTCGCGACTTCGTAATATAAACCCCTAGAAAATCAATGAATATTATCTATAGTATAAATATTATTGTCGTTTTATAAGCTATTCATAATGACGATACTATTGGTAGTACCGATACTATTGATTTTCCAGTTTAGAAAGGTTCAAAATTTAAATTTTAAATTTCAGTTTTCTTGATCACACAATGAAAAAAAGATGTTTCGATGCTCCTGAACTCAAAATAACAAAAATTCAGATTTGATGCAAATTCTTTTTCGATGATTACCAAGTTTTTATTATTTCGTAATTATTACTGTGTCTTCGGTAGATTTGTGTTTTCTGCTTTGAAAAGTAAACAGCAGACAATGACATCTTTCGGCTTTTTGAGCAATAGTAATAAAAAGCAAAAAATAAAGTGAATTTTTAATTCATTCATCAATGATAATAATTAAACATTGTAGTATATTATATTTATTATCACAGTTCATTACTTGCTTTTCTTTTCTATGGTTTATTATGAATCAAGTATACTATTGACAGTTTCTTTTTAGAATTAAAATATCGAAATTGCAAAAATGTGGCATCACTATCATAGATTATACACTATCATTCGTTTCGTTTGAATGTCGGTAGCGGCAGTATAGGTGTTCTGTAGTCAGAGGCGTATAAAATAAAGCGTAACAATAATTTGTAATCTGTATTTTGTACTATAGTAAATAAAATACTAAAAAGTTACTTTCGTCTTCGTGTAGTATACTGTAAAAGTTTTGTTGAAGTATATTATTAAAAATAAATAAACGTAATAAACGTGCAGTTATTGCTGTGATCGGTAAGTTTGGTGTTGCTCAAAAGTAAAATAAATAATGATAAAGATTTCGTTCTTCGCTCAGACTACCATACTCTTAAGCCTCACCATTATTTGATTTTTGGTCTTTCTTGGTATACATATACAATCACTATTTCAGTTATTTCTACAAACATATTAGTACTATATTCTACTCGTGTAATTGTGTTTGTAACTTGTGTATTACTATATTGTATTTATCGTGTTGACTTGGCCTGCATTGCAGGTGCGCAAGAAACGCAACAGTCGCTGCGCAGAGTGAATTAACTGGCAATCTGTCCAGGTGTTAGTGATTTATGAAAGAAGTAAAATGAATTTCGACAACGTGGATATGAGTTCTTTTCCACCGTACCAGGTACCGCCGCTCACGTTGGTATACCCTCATATGCCAACTCCGGACGACATCGCAGGTAAATTACAACATACAGCATCCAGTATATTTCTACATTGTTCGTTCCCTAGTTCCTATTCCGATGTGAATAATAGTATTGTTGTTATTTAACTAATCTATGGGCGACACTCTCAACTTTTTTAACGTAAATCTAACTTATGAAACATAACTATACCTAAAATAATTTAACTTTAATACTTTATAATCCTTGATGTTTAAACTTGATTTCTCTCTGACAGCATACAGTAGATATTAAAAAAGAATATTACATCCTCTCTCATCCAAAACTTGTATAAAGAAAATAACATTTACATAAACTTTTTTTTTAGATGTTAAGGATTTTTCAACTGTGTGTCGAATATGTACCAAGGTGACATTCCACGTGTACCCCATATTCAGCGGTGTGGGCCTCGAGCACGATATGGCTGGTGTCATTGAAAAATATCTTCAGTTGAAGGTTTTCATTTTTGCAATAAGTTTTAGTTTAAGTAGTTTGTGTTGTTTGTGTTTGTGTTGTTTGTGTTTGTGGTGTGTTGAGCGGAGCATGGAGAATAGGTGTTTATTAATGGCCATGGGTAACTCCTTTTTTATATAGAAGTAGTAAACAAGTGTGCGGTTCAACTGTCAGTGAGCATCTAGTACTGCTACCTAAAGATATCTGTAATTAACTCAAAGATCCTATCTGAGATTGGCCACAGATTGTGTTGATACTCTTCAACATTAAGGTAAAATATCTTGGCTGAATACATATCTCTTTTGTAACGTCCGTTGTCCCTTAAAAACGAGACATAGCAGCTTTTAACACTACAGTTATTAGTCAGTACTGCTACCCACGGATATCTGTAATTAACTCAAAGATCCTATCTGAGATTGGTCACAGATTGTGTTGATAATCTTCAGCATTAAGTTAAAATGTCTTGGCTGAATATCCTATCTGAGATTGGCCACAGATTGTGTTGATACTGCTTAGCATTTAGTTAAAATGTCTTGGCTGAATATCTTCTTTGTTACGCCCTTAAAAACGAGACGTAGCAGTGCTTAACACTGCAGTTATTTGTCAGAAATATGTGTAGTGATGCTGCCATTGGAGTTGAACCACAAAAGAGTCCACCACTTTTAAGTAGATTAGGGGTTCCCAACTTTCTTGGACTATAACCACTTTCACATCATTCTTGTGTGGACCACTGGTACATGGACCATTGGTTAGGAATTTCTAAGATAGATGCAAGAAAAATAATTCGCCAAGTATAAATCCAACTTGCACATGGAGGCTTCCATACCACCAAATGTTCATTATTTTTTACTTATTTTTATTCATATTATTATTGTCAACAATACTTAGTTTTATGACACAAAAATAGATGGCATTGGGGTGATGTTGAATGATACGTAAACAACTATTACAGGCACATCGCATTTATCCATTTATATTGCTGGTTGTTAATACTTTACGTCACTTATTAAATACTTTTCTATTTTATATTTTAGAATGTTGAGTCTTGCTTTGAGTTATGAAATGTCAGCTGATTTTGCAATGTCTTTTATAATGGAGATATGATAAAATAGTGGATACTGTAGAGATGTATTAATGTAAATGATTATGGAAGAATATATTGTATTTCTGGAATTCCTTCTGAGCGTTTTCATACAACATATAATAAAATTAAAATATTTACATTAAAATAAGTTTTATGGTTCTTATTTGTATTTATTTATTATAATACCAGTTATAGTAGTAAACGGATTGTAAAAATTTCAACCGCTTTCTACCGGTTGAAATTTTTGAGTTGGATCCAACAACCGGTCTACAAATACCGGTTTGTTGGATGGAGATCCCCTTTAATATTCAATTTTAATTTATTTTTAGTATTTGTTGTTATAGCGGCCACCGTTGTGCTTCCTCTCTAAAAAAATCGTATGTCTAATCTATTACGCTTCCAGATATATAGCCCTGTGATAGATGGACAGACAGCAAAGTCTTAGTAATAGGGTTCTGTTTTTACCCTTTGGGGACGGAACGCTAAAAATGCTTCTTCTCCATAACGAAACACCATGTGAAGTGGTGGTAGTTGTATTGACATTCAAAAAGTGCTCTGTAAAGAACCTATTTTGAATAAAAAAAATTGATTTGATTCGATTCGAATGCAAGGCAAGGGGTGATCGTAAGTTTGTGCAGGTGAGCGCGGACGACGGGCTGCCGGGCGTGGTGTGCGTGCGGTGCGCGCGCGCGCTGTGCGGGCTGGCGGCGCTGCGCTCCACCGCGCGCCTGGCCGACGCCGTGCTGCGCCGCCGCCTCGGCCTGCTGCCGCCGAAGGTATCACCTTGCTATCTGGTCGAATAGCTTCATTGCAATACTGAAAGCCCACTCGCACTTATTTATTTATTTACTAGCTGACCGGCAAACGTTGTGTTGCCATATAAATAAAAAATATTAAGGGTGAACAAGCCGTATCACTATGTATGAAAAATAAATAGTAGCCGATTCTCAGACCTACTGAATATGCATATAAAATTTGGTGAAAATCGGTGAAGCCATTTCGGAGGAGTATGGTAACTAACATTGTAACACGATAATTTTATATATAAGTTTTATTAAAAATTCACCAATGTAATATACACTTATATAAAGTACATTGCAAAAGTTAGATAAATAAGTCGTGTACTCACAATTATAGATGAACAATGTGGTGAATACGTCTCGAAGACCAAAAATGTTATGCATTCGGCTCCGAGACCGAAAATATTAAGATTTCCGCGGCCGTTAGAACAAATAAGGAACCGAATGTTCCTCTCTTCGATGGACAGGATGACCGTGTCCCGAAGAAGGTTAAGTGGACTGTATATACGAAAATAAGATGCAAAGTGCTATAGGGTCACGCACTCACCTGCTGCTGATGGGCGCAGCCTCTTGTACTAGGTATAAGGCACCTTCAACTCACCCTAAGCTCGAGCTAGCTAGTCTTACCTCGGAATGGTCTACCGGTTACCTCTACCTTCTTCCTCTTCTCACGTGGCGTCGATCTTACAGCACGTTGCACCGCGAACAATGAAGTTAACGCGAATTTAAAGGAAACGCTACGAATACGACTAGTGGCTTCTACTTCGGAGTATAACTAAAACGACAAATATGCGCGAGCGCGACCGACGACTCCGAAGCTTCTCGAACAAGTTTATCCCGGTGGCGGCCTACACCACCGCGAACGACACGACGACAACGACACTACAACGAACTATTTCAAACTATAAATCTCTATGCTTTTAAACCTACAGATTAAAATTAATACCAACGACAGATAATTAATACGTAGAACCATAGACAAAACTGAACATACCGCCCACCTAAATACTACGTATTTACGAAAACAACAAAAATTACTTAACCTACGACAAGAAAAAATTACGTTTAAACGTAACTAGTTATACAAAGGTAGAGGACAAACTTTAACGACTGGCCTTTTATACTCGCCAGACATTGTCCTAACACTAACTACTCTACAAACACCATCCGAGCCTGGGTGTAGAGCTGTAACCCTACCTAACTTCCATTCCAATGGATTAACTGTCTCATTTACTATCAAAACCAAAGTTCCTATTTTAATTCCTGAGCTAGTTTTGTCCCATTTAGCCTTTTGTTGTAGGGTATGTAGGTATTCACGATACCACCGTCTCCAGAAGTCTTGATGCATTTTTCGGATAAGCTTCCAGCGCTGGGTGACAGGTATAACCTGTTCGACTAGATTTTCTTCGGGAAGCATCGACAAGGGTTCTAAAGTTAAGAAATGTCCCGGCGTTAAAGCAACGAGATCATTCGCATCAGAGCTGAGAGGGGTTAAAGGTCGGGAGTTGAGCATCGCCTCTATCTGAGCCAAGACAGTATAGAACTCTTCGAAAGTCAATCTTTGTTTACCAATGACACGAGAAAGGTGAGTTTTCACAGACTTAATTCCAGCTTCAGCTAGACCGTTGAAATGAGGACTGCCAGGAGGATTAAACGAGAACTTTATTTCCCGGCCTTCCGCAGCCTGCTTCATGATAGAGCCAAGGTAGTTACTAGCACCTACAAAATTTCTTCCTTGGTCAGAAACGATGTTACTACAACGACCACGACGAGCAATGAATCTCTGCAAGGCAGCAAGGAAAGCGTCAGTAGAAAGTTCGGAAGCCAACTCTATATGAACCGCCTTGGTAGAGGTACAGACGAACACGCAAATGTACCCTTTATACGTCCTCACACCGCGTCCACGACTAAGAGCAATGTCGAATGGTCCCCCGTAATCGACAGCTACACTAGAAAAAGGCTTGATTTGAGACACACGAAACGAAGGTAAATTCCCCATCAAAGGAACTGACGTAGGTTTTGGATTAACACGAAAACACCTTATACACCCAGAGACTACGGAGCGAATAGCCCGTTTGGGCGACAGAATCCAAAAATCTTGCGAGAGTAAATTTTGTAGAGTTTGAGCACCAGGATGCATAAATTTCTTATGGTACTCATCGATAATAAGAAATGTTAATCTATGATTACGAGGTAAAAGAATAGGATGTCTAACGGTAAACTCTACATTAGCGTTAGCTAACCGACCGCCCACCCTCAAAATACCCGCGTCATCAACGAAAGGAGACAATTTACGCAAGGCTTTGGGTAGCGAATTAGGCGAACCTTTACTTAGACAATCCAATTCAAACGAAAACGACTCTACTTGTGCTTGCTTTATGAGCAACTCAAAAGCTTGACGTAGCTCACAAGGCTGTAATGCACCGACAAATTTATTTTTATAATTTCTCAAATTATGAGCGAAACGAAAACAAAATGACAAAACACGCTTTACTTTCGAAAGCGACGAAAAACGATTTAACAAATCGCTAACGAGATTCACCTTTTCCGGTGACAGAAGGCTAAGAATCCTTTGTTCTTCTGCGATAGAGTCTGTGTCCTGTTCTACCAATAATGAAGAAGGCCAATCATTCTCTGGCTCTACAAGCCATGAAGGGCCCTTCCACCACATGGAACAGTCAACGAGGTCAGCTGGAAGCGTACCACGAGAACCAATATCAGCAGCATTCGAACTAGAGCTCACGTGACGCCAATGGTCAGGAGCTACTCTACTCTGAATGTGGCTGACTCTATTCGCCACAAACGTTTTCCACTTGGATGGACAAGATTTAATCCAAGCCAAAGTGACAGTAGAGTCAGACCATGCGTAAAGTTCTTGAACTGCATGAAATGGTTTTAAAGCCTCTACCACTGATTCCATTAAAGTAGATAACAAGACAGCAGCTAAAAGTTCCAATCTTGGAATCGACAATTTTCGCAAAGGCGCGACTTTCGACTTTGCGCAACAAAAATGAACGGATGTAGAGCCATCCGCCTCAACGACACGAAAAAATGTGACAGCACAATAGCCACGTTCTGAAGCGTCACAGAAGCCATGCAACTGTAACGACACGAAAGAATTTACCATACGCCGAGGAATGGTAATCGAAACTAACGACGACAATTGAGACTTAAATCGCAACCACTCGTGTGCAATGTGAGGTGGCACATTATCGTCCCATGAAACTCCCGAAGTCCAAAGAAGTTGCATAAGATATTTAGCATAAAACGTAATCGGCGCTAGAAATCCCAAAGGGTCATAAATCCGCGCAATATGGGAGAGTATGGTACGTTTGGTGCACCTAGAGTCATCGGGGTTGACGACACGAAATCTAAAATCATCCGATTGCGGATGCCATAAAAGTCCCAAAATTTTTAAGGAGAGGTCTGACATCTCTTCGAAATGTTTAAATTCTTCTGAGTATAAGTCAGAAGATGGAAGATCAACGAAAAACTCACTACAATTAGATGTCCACTTTCTTAAATGGAAACCACCAGACGACAAAATTTTGGTGAGTTCCGAGCGCAATTGTAGAGCTTGCTCTACCGAGTCAGCGCCCGACACGATATCATCGACATAAATGTCTCTACTAAAAACTGTAGAGGCAGCCGGAAGTTCTTGGGTAGAGTCTTCTGCTAGTTGAGCGATCGCACGAAGAGCCTGAAACGGTGCAGATGATACGCCATAAGTGACCGTGCGAAGCCTATAGTCACGTATAGGACCGTCAGCAGATGGGCGCCACAGAATGCGTAGGTACTCGGTGTCATCTCTACAAACCAAGATTTGTCTATACATCTGTTTGACGTCACCAGTAAAAACGACAGCATGCCAACGGAACCGAATAAGTAAATCGAAAATATTAGTTTGCAGTTTAGGCCCAGCAAGTAGCGTATCATTCAAAGACAATCCATTAGCATCTCTACAACTTGCATCGAACACAGTACGAAGTGGGGTGCTAACAGAATCTGGTCGCAATACTCCGTGATGAGGGATATAATAAAACTTCCCAACGCTTGAAGTCGGGGGATCCACCTGCTCCATATGACCGGCAACCTCATACTCATTCATGAACCGAACGTAGGCATCTCTAAATTCAACATTTATATTAAGTCTTCGCTCGAGAGAGAGAAATCTTTTTAAAGCAATTTCACGGGAATGTGAGAACGATGGCTTTACTGCAGGATTCATGAATGGAAGAGGCACCACAAATCTACCATCATCGTTACGACTATAATTATTAGTGAAATAATTTTCACAGGCTTGATCCTCCTTCGAAAGGATTTTACAGACAGGAGTGCGAACCTCTTCTGTTTCCCAGAATCTTTTTAAAGTGTTATCTAATTTTATATTTGATAAATAAGAGTTATCGACGAAAAAACAATCACTCTGTTTACCATTACGACAGTTGTGTGTGTGATCTACCTCACACTCACCCATTAGAATCCAACCAAATATAGTATTTAGAGCCTTTGGTTGTCCCGGCCTCCCTCGTCTCAGACCAGGTATGAGAGATGAAGCAAATATATCCGCATTCAATAGCATGTCAATAGCCCCTGGACGAGCGAAGTCTGGATCAGCCAAAGGTAAATTCCTAATATGTGACCAACCACAAAAATCAACAAAATGTGCAGGTTGGTCACTACATATTGACGACAAAACAAAAGCTTCAAACTTAAAATCGATTTTATTTGAGTTATAGGATTTTATTTCACAACATAGTGAACCACGAGACTCAGCAACAGAAGATCCGATTCCATTTATTGATTGTTTAGTGTTTTTAATACATAACCCGAGGCGCTTTGCACATGGTACCGAAATAAAGTTGCAAGCGCTTGCACAATCCAACAACACCCTTACAGGTTGAAAGTTTCCCCAACTATCTTTTATAAGAACCTTAGCTGTAGAAAACAAGATTGTACTTTTACCACCGACAGAAGTTAAAACAATATTACTCAGTTGTGCATTATTATTAATGGAACTAACAACTTCAGTATCAGGTTGGGAATTGCTATCAGCGGACGGTGTAACCGATTTTTTAAAATGTAACAATGTGTTATGTGAACACCCACATACACCACAACTTATAGGGACTCGACAAGTTTTTACCCTATGAGTTTTCGAAAAGCAACGGATACAAAGATTTTTATTTTTAATGAATTTAAATCGAGAATCTATATCTAAATTTAGAAAATTCTTACATGATGAAAGACTATGTTGGCCAGTACAAAAGTCACAAGTCACTCCCGACACGACAAATGAGGATTTGGACTTTTTAAAGTTACTTGGTTTCGGTTCTTTTGATATTCCTACATTACTTAATATTGGGTTCGGAGTTACCTCACTTAATGCCCTAACTTGTTTCTCAACAAAATCCTGAACTTGAGTGAACTCTGGTATCTCATCTGAATTAAATTCTAATTGAAATGATTCTTTTGTGGCCCGATCTAATTTTGACCAAAATAAATGGAACAACATGAAGTTCTTATCTGGTAATCCAAACTTTTCCAAAACACTTAAATTCTCCACAAAAGTTCTATGAACACGCTCAAGTTCTACAGCTGATTTTGTTTTCACTGGCTCACATGACAACAACTTTTGATAATAGGAGGCCGTTATATAGCGCTTCTTATTATAATATTTATTAAGTGTATCATACGCGTCTATATAGTTTTCATCCGTGAGTGGAAAGTTCCTGATTAAATCATACGCTTTATTTTCGACACAAGTTAACAAGTAATGTAACTTTTCCACATTAGGAATATTTCTATTATGGATCAACGACTCAAATAATTGTTTAAAAGATAACCAATTTTCTAGCTTACCATCGAATGGCTTAATGTTAATTTTAGGCAGCTTAGCAAGACCCGAAACTACTTCTTGTTTAATCTGACGGTCACTATTTAAATGCCGCAGACGGGCCAAAACACTTCTAAATTTTGTATCAAATGATGCAGTTACACCAATTTCAGACTGGCGTTGGGCAGCACTTAATGAACGCAATAAATTTATTTGCGCTTTATGGAATTCATTTGAAAGTTCCCTAAGGTCCTCCTCAACGCAGCCTGTCATATCCGATCCCGCTATATACTCCAATCGCATCATACTGTAATCCCGGGCAATCCTATTAACGTCCCCATCACTTGCGCCACTTTCGTTGCTCCCAGTAGACATTGTCATTAATTGATATAAGTTTATAAACTTAACGAAATCGACAACAATAGCAAATAATTGCAATGTCACTGACAGCTGACTTCGACACAATAATACGTCAAAGTCTAATTCAATTTGACAGTATTGACAATATGACCAACGACAAATAAATATGGCGCAATGCAATACTGACAACCAACGACTATTAATAAAAATAGCGCAAAGATGGCGGGACCTAAGTACAACTAACAAAGTGATGAGTTGTAAAGAATCACACCCACCCTCAACATAAAATGTTAATCGACAAAACGAAAATTACGAAATTTTATAGAAATGCAATACAAAATAGCAAATCTAATACGAAATACGACACGAAACGACAAATTTAGAAGCCACTTTACGTAAATGTTCGTTCCTTTAGCGAAATACGACACGATAAAATTAATTTCAATGTTCGTTATGTTCGGTCGACGGAAAATAGCAAAAATGGTGTTTAGGACGATGGAACAATTAAGATCCGCCGAAGTGACCAAAAATGTGGTGACTCCGGCTCGGAGAACCAAAAATGTGGTGAATACGTCTCGAAGACCAAAAATGTTATGCATTCGGCTCCGAGACCGAAAATATTAAGATTTCCGCGGCCGTTAGAACAAATAAGGAACCGAATGTTCCTCTCTTCGATGGACAGGATGACCGTGTCCCGAAGAAGGTTAAGTGGACTGTATATACGAAAATAAGATGCAAAGTGCTATAGGGTCACGCACTCACCTGCTGCTGATGGGCGCAGCCTCTTGTACTAGGTATAAGGCACCTTCAACTCACCCTAAGCTCGAGCTAGCTAGTCTTACCTCGGAATGGTCTACCGGTTACCTCTACCTTCTTCCTCTTCTCACGTGGCGTCGATCTTACAGCACGTTGCACCGCGAACAATGAAGTTAACGCGAATTTAAAGGAAACGCTACGAATACGACTAGTGGCTTCTACTTCGGAGTATAACTAAAACGACAAATATGCGCGAGCGCGACCGACGACTCCGAAGCTTCTCGAACAAGTTTATCCCGGTGGCGGCCTACACCACCGCGAACGACACGACGACAACGACACTACAACGAACTATTTCAAACTATAAATCTCTATGCTTTTAAACCTACAGATTAAAATTAATACCAACGACAGATAATTAATACGTAGAACCATAGACAAAACTGAACACGACATTTATAGAATTGAAGCTCTAATAAATTAAAATATGTATAATGAAATTAACACTTCACGTTTAACACAACCTGTCATGCTTTAAGAGCCATTTAGATGGAGAGAGCTTCTCGCACGTTTCGGGTCGAAAAATCGTAAACAATTGTCACACGCATTAATCGCCATAACATAATCGTATCACAATGTTTACACACAGTATCATACAAATCAGTTTGAATCGTTTTCAGTGCATGATTTCATTCGAGTTTGGTTATTATGCAATTGTAATTCATAGAACAACGTGTTAAATGCTCCCAAATAATTTCTTCTCGCTGTCCATTTTTTAACCCAATACTTTTACTTCTTTTTCCGTTTAAATACAAGAATTAATTAAACGGAAAATTAGATATAATTAAATATAATAAAATAAATAATTAAAAAAACACTCGCGCATTGCACTCATGGTAACAACTGGTATAAAATCTCGAATAACGATTATTGCTTTAAAATTCTGTTTACACAGACGCAATATCATATTGCATGCGAGAAAAACTTTTTTTACCCGACTCCTCTCCATCTTTTCGAGCATACGTGTGTATGTCTCATCCATTACCAAGCCCTATAGGACAAATACCTTGACTAGTAGACAATAAATAGAGATAGAGATTTTATTCTGTTAATTTATATTCTATGTACAATAATAATACTAAAATGTTATAAATGAATAAATAAATAAACAAACCTGTAAATAGAGAAACGACATTTAACGTTTTTTATTCCACTAAAATATTTTTATATTTAAATTTATATGACATTGAATTAAACGTCACAAATAAATAGACAATAGTAAAATAGTTCATAGAGAAAAAAATAAATTAAAATAAACTTTTTCTTTACATACTATGTAATTTTTTTACTATTGTGTACTATGTATATATACAAATATATTATTTAGTACCTTCCTACTTAAATATAATGCTAATTAATGTTGAAATAGAAAAGACAATTATTCATACTATCCATAAAAATAAAATATTATTGAAAACTTAGATTTTAAAAACGACAGTTCCAAAACAAACGCCTATTTTCCTCAATTAAATAAGTTAATGTTTAAACAACTTTCGTTACAGGAACCGAAACCGAGCCAAAGTGTTGGCACCAAAAGCGAGGATGGCAAGTAAGTACATGTAATCTTGTAAGTTTATAAATTTCACCCCATCTGATTGAATCCCAAGAGCAGCCTCTGGTTTACAGGTTTCAAGCAACGCTTTTGCTAAAATCTGTAGTAAAAAATGTACTGACTAATTACTTCTATGCACTGAATATGGAAGAAGACAATTCAGATTTTGAATATGTTTGCCAAAAATGCGACGAAACGGCCGTTGGATGCAGTGTCGAGGACTTAACTGAACATCTCAGGTTAAACCATTATTCTGAAGTGCATAACGAGCAATCAATAGATAATTTTATCAAGGGCAACATAACATTCGAAGAAAGCCTAACAACTGCTGATTTTGGCGAAGAAGATGCTGAAATTGTGGAAGATAAAAACGAAGTAGCGATACCGACTTTTTGCTGTCCGTACTGCGAAAGCATATTCTCGTCGACCACGCGACTCGTGTGCCATCTCGGCAAACATGTGGAGATGAGTATTGAGAACGGAGTGATCTGCTGCGAAAACCTGTTCCACGAGAGGAAAGCTTTTGTGAAACACCTCCAGGAAAAACATGTACATCGCGCCATTAATCCAGTCACGTGTCGGACGTGTGGGTTTTCCGCGAAGGATGACGTGGAATTGCAAGGGCACATAAACGAAACCCACCTCAAAACGACGAACACGGAAGGGAACGCGAACGAGAGAAAAGCCTTTAATCCGAAATGTCAACGGTATATTCCCACAGAATGTCCGAAGTGCAAAAAAACTTTCTCGAATAAATATAACATGTTAACTCATATGAAAAATCACAACGGGGAGCCCAGTCGATTTACATGTGAAAAATGTAACAAAAGCTACAGAAGTCGGGGCAGTCTCACGAGCCACCGGCTGGTGGTGCACGAGGGCGCGCTGCGGTTCCCGTGCGCGGCGTGCGGCGAGCCCTTCCCCTCGCGCACCGCGCGCGACGTGCACGCGCGCCTGCACTCCGGCCTCAAGCCCTACGCCTGTAATTACTGTGGAAAATCCTATAGAGCCAAAAACACGCTCGATAGGCACATAGAAATGCATCTCGACGTGAGGAACTATGCATGCCATCTTTGTCCAAAGAAATTTAGGAAGAACACGCATTTAAAATATCACGTAAGCACGCACGAGAAGAAGTAACCGGGGTTGTTTGTTGCAGATGGAAGACTCGCCGCGACGGCTATGAAAGCTATCGATTGACGCAGGGTGCAATGAATGCTGAAAACTTTAATAAACAAATAATAGACGATATCGACCCGTATAGCTATATTGTAACCGAAACCGATACGCAGGATCGTCTTTCGAGCGAAGACGGCCGAGCTGAAGTCGACACGAGATCGCAATCGGACGATGATGTTCCACTCTCTGCCATTGCTAATACCAAAAAAGCAGCACTGTTTAATAAATTCTACGATGCCCTCGTAAATTTTAGAAACCATTTTATAAAGGAGCACGAGTCACCGGAATATAATTACCCTGATTTCACAGACTCGAATTATTCAGACGAGGATTCACAAGAAGATAATAAATTAGACATGAACTACTTCGATGACCTCACGCAATGTAACATGAGGAAAGACAGAATGGACGAGGAGACCAGGCTCGAGTTGAACGAAGTACGAACAAAAATTGACGGAAAAGTATATTTCACTTGTAAAGCGTGTGGAAAAAATTTAAGCTCATCGCACACGTACTTATTTCACAAACGAATTCACACGGGAGAGAGGCCGTGCGTGTGCCACGTGTGCGGGAAGCAGTTCCGGGCGCCGAGCGGTCTGCAGCGCCACCTCACGGAGACTCACGAGCGCGTGCGCCGTTACTCGTGCAACATGTGCCCCAAGAACTTCGTTAACTTGCAAAATCTAAAACAACACTTTCGAATACACACCGGCGAGCGTCCGTTCGAATGCCACCAGTGCGGCAAGCGGTTCACGCAGAGCGGCACGCTGCACGTGCACTTGAAGACGCACAGCGAGCAGTTCCCGCACCAGTGCGCGGAGTGCGGGGCCAAGTTCAGGCTGCGGTCGGGGCTGACGCGGCACCGGCTGAAGCACACGGGGGAGCGGCCGCACGTGTGCGTGCACTGCGGCAAGGGCTTCCGGCAGCGGCACGAGCTGAGCGGGCACGCGCTGTCGCACTCGGACGCCAAGCCGCACGTGTGCGCGGCGTGCGGCGCCGCCTTTCGCCAGCGCAAGGCGCTGCGCCACCACTGCCGCCGCGCGCACGCCGCCGCCGCCGCGGAGCCGCACCCGCACCCGCTCGCGTACGCACACGTTCAGCCCTACTAGGAATGAACTCCTTTATACCCTAATCTCAAATCAATGTATAACTTATTTTTTACAATACAATTTTATAAGCAATTTTGTTTCTTTTTTAATACATTTTTCTTCTACGGTTTCCTTAAATAAGTGGACATAAATAAGAGAACCCAAGAGAGAAAAGAAGGAAGGAGAATAACATTCAAATAAAAACATTCCAATTACATAAAATACTAATATCAATAACGAATAAGTGATACAAATATTAATTAAAAAATCTTTTGTAAAACATTAAAAAAGATTATGAAGAAAATTATCATATAATATGTTTGTGTGTAATACATTGCACTGTCATTATGCTATTTATAATAAAAGCGAACGTTACAATATTTTCAATTTTTTGTTTATAACCAGTATACATACATAGTATCATAGTCATAAAAGTAAATATTTCACTTTTCAGTCAAAGTTTAAACATGAATGTCGAAATAAAAATTGAGTCGGCAGAATCCGCCGAGGAACACCGACTCGGCGAAACCGCTGGGGGAGCGAAGAGCACGGAAAAACCGAGTGCAATCGTGGACGAGAACGGGAAGAGATACGTGTGGTGCGAGACTTGCAAGAAGAACGTGGGCGCGGCGTCGTGGCGGCGGCACGAGCGCGCGCACCGCGGCGAGCGGCGCTACAGCTGCGCGGCGTGCGGGCTGGCCTTCGCGGACGGCGGCAACCTGGCGCGCCACGCCCGCGCGCGCCACGCCCGCGCGCGCCCGCACGCCTGCCCGCGCTGCCGCCGCGCCTTCGCCCGCCGCGCGCACCTGCGCGACCACCTCGCCGCGCACCGCGACGCGCGCGACCACGTGTGCGACCTCTGCGGCAAGGCGTCCAAGTCCGCCGCCGCGCTGCGCATGCACCGCCGGACCCACGACGACGTCCGCCGGTTCCGGTGCGTGGAGTGCGGCTCCGAGTTCAAGAGGAACGCCGAGTTGAAGGCGCACGTCACGGTCCACACGGGGGAGAAGGCCCACCTGTGCGGGTGCGGGAGGGCGTTCAGGCTCCGCGGCCAGCTCACCGCCCACGCCAGGACCCACGTCGGGGGCGACGGGGCCGTCGACGGCTAGTGCTATGTTATTCTTGTCTTGTTCGAGTGCGTATTGACGGGGGCTTTGTTGCAGGTACGTCGACGCCGCCACCGACCCGCGGCCGCCCTGCCCGCAGCGAGTCTGCTCCCTGTGCCCCTTGACCGTCCCGACCACGCGATACAATAACCACTTGGTGACAAAACACGTTGGTACGGTATTCCGCTGCGATGAATGTCATTGTTACCTGTCCGATGAAGACATAACTTTTCATCTGATAGAAAAAGGGTGTACTGGTGTCTCTATGAAACGCTCAGCTCAAAAAAAGTGTAACAGTGAAGAAAGTACAAAACGGGAAGAAGCCGAACAAAAAAGAAGAGACGCCATCGATCGTATAAAATTGGAGGAGTACAAACAGAAGAGAGAGAAAGTTGTCAACGAAAAAGTAGAAGATTTACGTATCAGGAACTTAAGCTCCATACCATTGTTGGATTTCTATAAGTTCCTTAAATTTCCCGATGAGGTACTCAAAATTCCCAAACGGATTGGGGAACGAATAAAGATAGAGGGACTTAATAAATATCTCCCTGTCGAAAAGTCTGAACCTCCGGATACAGAACCGCCAAATAAGCAGAAGAAAATTAAGAATGAGACTCCTACTAAAAGTAATAAAAAAGCAATTGAATGCTCCGATAATAACGATGCACAAATATTGGCCAAAAACGACAATGGACGGGAATCGCACGTCGAGGATGGTGACGAGAACGATAACGAGGGCACCGACGATAGCAAACCCCTCAAAACGTCGCCGAAAACGAAAGCGTCCGAACCGATTAAGAAAAAAGAGAAAGTTAACGAAAAGTCTCCGAAGACGTCTCGAACGTGCCCCATCTGCGGCAAGGAGTACCGGGCGTCGTCCAGCTACTTCTACCACATGAAATACTTCCACAAGCGGAGCAGGGAGCACGAGTGCGAGGTGTGCGGCAAGAAGTTCGGCACGAAGGCGAACCTCGCGCAGCACGCGAGCGTCCACACGGGCGCGTACGACCTGGAGTGCAAGGAGTGCGGCAAGCGGTTCCGCTCCAAGCCGAGCCTGTACATCCACGAGCAGAGCCACGGCGGCGTGAAGCGCTGGGCGTGCGGGCAGTGCGAGCGCTCGTTCCGCTGGCGCACGCACCTGGCGCGGCACGTGCAGCGGCACGCGGCGCAGCGCGCGCACGTGTGCGGCGCGTGCGGCCGCGGCTTCAGCGTGCGCTGCGACATGCTGCGCCACGCGCGCACGCACGCCGCCGCCGAGTTCCACTGCGCCGCGTGCGGCCTCAAGTTCGCGCAGAAGCGCTACCTCAAGGTGCACATGATCAAGAAGCACGCGGAGGCGTCGGCCGTCGTCACGCGCTCCTGATCCGCCCGCCGCGGGCGCCGCGCCCGCCCGCTCGACGCTTAGCGCGTTGCCCGGACCCCCGGGACGAGAGTGCCCTTTTAGGTGGACCGTTTCTATTTACTACGCGGTGTTTGACTTATATTTATCTTATATCAGATATAAATTATGTGATAAATGGAAAATTCATATGTGGTTTCTCAAATATTAGTATTGTAGTGTAATCATTAAAACCCTCGGGGTCTTAGACGGATCGAAAGAAATGTAACCCTCCACAAAATTCCAAACACTAAAAAAGTGACAACCAAATCATCCTGTAAGTACGTTTGCTACAAATTGTCACGGAACGTGCACGTATGACCGACATAAGGGGCACCGATATTTGGACAAAACATTTTTCATTTAATTACTAAATAATTGCAAAAATGCAAAAATCGTTAACATAGATCGCTCGGAAACGCTTCGGTGGTTTAACGACTAAGCAACAAAAGTGTTGGACGTATAAAAGCAATAATTTCGAATTCAAATATAACACACATACTTTTTCTATAAATATATAAATGAACTGTGTGACTATAGTGTTTGGGAATTGTAGCTTGTCAGATACTTTCAACTAGGACCGCCGAGCCTCAACCGTGGTAGTTATAAGAAACTTTATTCCCATTTGTACCATTTACACAATAATAAATAATGTGTTTTAAAGAACATGTTCTTTTAATGTAAATGATTTGCAAAGCACACGGATATTTTGCAACACCGTGTGATCTCTTTTATTTACTAATAGTTTTAGCACTAGCATTCGGTTAAGAAAATGTATGTCTTTATCTTATATTTTAATAAAATTAAGTAGTCAGTGTACATTAGACACTTATATTGTGTATCTATAACGTATTATGTTCTTATATACGTAAATAAGAGGTTATACTTTGGTGTATTTTATAAAAAGAAAGCATGTCAAGTACGTGAAACAATATAAGAGATATTCTGTGTAATGTATGTTCTTATACATAAGAGCAAATATGAGGTTATAATAATAATTGTTCGGTGTATTTTATATAAAAGAGTACATTAAAATTGACTCTTAAATTGTGTATAGCATGTGTTTTTAGACATTTATGTAAATAAGAAGTTATTGTTATTCGGTGTATTAAAAAAAAGAGTACTTGTACCAATGTATACATGCGCAAGTGAATCTATAACAAAACAATAAACATGTTACAAAATGCAATGACACGGCACATGCATATTGTATGATATAAGTCATATAACTTTAAAAAAAAACTGCAAAACTTTTTAGTATTTGCTAGCTTATCTCATGGTGTCGGTTTTATAAAAAAAAACTTATCACAATCTAAAATTATAATTAATGTTCAGTTATTGTGGGCATTGGTTTTGACTCTAGGATAGACTGTAGCAAGACTGAAGCTAATTAACTGTAGCAATGCTAACTTAAACGTATATTCTATGCATGTATTATAATTATTGACAATTGTCTGCAGTGGAATTATCTCTTAATTTGTGTGTGAATGGGTAAATTAGAAAATAATACAATGTTTAGAAAAATATGTGAAGTAGAAACCTATCTAAAAGGTTGGCAACTTCACATATAGTTTATTGAGAATGCCTCTCATTCTTTTCTTCTTCGATCTTTGTACCATATTATGTAGTCTAGTTAGCTGATGAATGATGTACTACATGTCTTAGAAATTGTAATTGTTGTTTTGTAACTTAATCATAAGCGGATTATTGATAAGAATTATTAAGGATGATTATTAAGAATTCTTATGAGCGTTTTTACGAAATTGTATATCAGTAAGATACTAGATAAGTATTAGTAATTAGTGGAACTTGGGACACCATCAACACATATTATGAAATGGTTGAAGGTAATCCTTTATTCCGGCTTAAAGCACTATTATTTTGCATTTATGTCTAGTTTTAAGAACTATATGTAACACTAAATGTTTGGAGACATTTTTTGAAACAAATCTATCGATATTGATGTATTCACTTATAATATAATAAATAATAAAATTTACCCAATGTGATATTCAATTATTTTAGGTAAATACATTGGGATCCATGCAATGAGACATTTTACACATATTGGAGCAATCAGTAATGATAAATGAATTTCCACCATCAATAGAAAGTTGTCCTCCCATTATTAAAATTCAATATTACTTAAATGAATATGAAACGAAATATTATAAATCTTAACGCAAAGTGATCTAGGAATCAGAGAATTTTAAAAAGTGATTACTTAATTTCGTACGACTAATAAAGTCAGTATTTGTCAATAACGCCTATTAATAAATAGATTACTCTACTAAATGAAAATTTCATAAGTGTAACGAAGGGATGGGATTTGTGTTGACAAACATGCTGGAAAGGGTTCCAGACGTTCCAGCCAGGAACTCACTAGCGAGTGTTCAAAGTAAGAATTCATAAATAAAAAACATTTTTAAATTATATTTATATTGCTCCAGTGAGCATAACTGCCGAGTACAAACAATAATTATAAACATTTTCAAATTAAAACTATGTCTTATTCTAACATTATGTTATCCACGTCGTGATTTGTACGCAATAACATTATTATCACAATAATAAATTAAAAACATAAAATATTTTGAGTCTGGTAAAGAGGCAACTCAATGATTTATCACAAACACTTCTACTGTTGCTTACAGGTACACAATGTTCAGTTGGATATAAAGATATATAGGGTATAATATATCTTCCTAGTTCTTTACGAATGAGGTTTGCTCAGTGGTCGAATTTCCACCTATAAATTTCCTAAAAAAAAATAACACATACAACTCATCAGTTCTCAGCTTATCAGACAAAAAAAAACAAAATACATGAAAATCCGACGCTGACAAAAGAGAAATAGTTTTTGATAGGTCTGTGGCTGCAAGTAACAGTCCTGTCTGTAAAGAACATTTCCATTACTAAAAGAAAATTTTAACTGCCATTTCCAAAACAAAATAAATTTCTAAAGTAAATTTTGGCTTAAATGCACATAAAAACAAGCCTTATTTTAATTGAACTAACTTGAAACAGGGAGACGTACATTTTATTTCATAAACAAATTGTAACAATTTTTCACACTTGGCTAAACACCAATTATGCAATCTTTTTTAAACGGCAAATGTAGTATTTGAGTTTAACCAAGAGTTATTTCAACCACACAGTACACTTCAGTGTCTTCATATATTTCCAGTTTTTAGTAAACACCAGAATGTTAATTCGATTCTGAACATAAATAAATATGTACTTAAAATTAAACAATGGCGCTACATAATGCTTAATTGCTAAGAGACTCGATAGGTGGCGTGGAGCGACCATTGTTCTCATTGACGAGGCGTTGTCGCTCGCGGTACATGGACACCTGAATGTTCTCGAGCTGGTGGTAGCGGCACACCTTCAGCGTGGAGAACACGGCCAGACCCACCCACGTCGCGAATGCGCCCCACGCGCCAAACTGTTTCATCGTGACAAGAAGAAAGTATAATAAACGTGTTACACTTTTCCTATTAAATATTGTAATAACTACTGTTCCAAATTCATTGTTCTTATAATGCTGCTGTGCTCTGGTCTGAAAGGAGTAGCATGATGACTGCCATGTGGTATTAGGTATGTTGCTGCCGTCTCAATTCTAAAAAATAGCAATACATCAACACAGAGTAATAACTGATTTCCTTCACCACTTACCATCATAACATCTTTGCATTATCTTTGCAAACATCTAATATTCTTTGAAAAAAGTGTTCTGTGTAAAGCTGTCGCTAGTCAACAACACAAAAATTAATATGCTAAAATAAAAGATAACTTCAAACAGCAAACCCACCCATTTGTGTACTCACCTGAGCAGTACCAAGCTCAATGTAGAAGCCGTGTGTGGAAATTTTATCCATCTTATCAATGTCTTGGCCTGTCGCATCTTCACAGCTGAAAATAAGTTTAACAAAGCATGTGATAAAAAAAATAATTAACCGATTCAATGCGGCGGCCTTTTGGACAAATTTTAACGCCTGGCGGCGAACAAATATTTCGTGGCACCACTGTTGTGCCAAACGCCAGGGACTTTGATGGCATCGCTAAGGTGCCCTCCGCCATGAAT
Organism: Epargyreus clarus; assembly: GCF_041222505.1. Classification (NCBI taxonomy): domain Eukaryota; kingdom Metazoa; phylum Arthropoda; class Insecta; order Lepidoptera; family Hesperiidae; genus Epargyreus; species Epargyreus clarus. Next base: position 496,355 of record NW_027332214.1, read on the forward strand.
TGTAACTTATCGTTTTTTTTGCTTTTTCCACGTGCTGTAAGTTTAGTAGCCACCCAAAAGCGAAAGTGAATGGTTTAACATGTTTACAAAACTGACTATCTACGTGTAATAACGGAAATGGAAGTTAAATGTCTTCATTCTATCAGGTGTTGTAAAAATTTTGTAAGTTTTTGATGAATTGATTGTTTTAGTATTACTATAGAATTAAATATGAACATTCGAGACGTGCAGACTGCTATGATAGTTCTTTTCTCGTGTTTTGTTTAGAATAAAGATTCAAATTATTAATGGATAGGTTTCTGATAGAATATCGAAATTGATTGCGCTATTTATTCAGACAAAGATAAACACCAAAGTACGAATATTTTAATCCAGTTTCTATTGGCTTATAATATATTTTTTTGAAAGGTTTACAATCCCTGTAAATCTGTAAGTATGTGAAATCACGTGATCTGCTGAAACTGACATTCTAGGAAGGAACTACGTGACACACACACGTGATACAAGACACTTTTGTTTTCAGAACAACTTTGATAAACGTCAATTTATCCGAGTTTTATGGCTTCAAATTTTGGCACCTCTCGGGTGCCACCCGCCATATACAAAAAAATGGCATGACACAACTGTTGTGCCATCCGCACGGAATCGGTTAAATAGCATAAATGGATAACCAGATATTGGACAATAATATGAGTTGCATTTTCAAATTACAAGATTAACTGTAGTTTTTAATCATCTTTGCATATAATCTCATATGGTCAGTTATGCTAATTATTGTCTGATTACTTTGTCACATCTGACCAATCAGGATAAAAAGATTATTTAGGTTGCAGAACTTTTTACAGGAGTTTTTCAGAAAAGTTTACTTACAGACACACCACTATCACATATAATCTGCCTCACAACAACAGTAAAAGGCTACTATTTTGTTTTAAATGGTGTGATATTATCATGACATCTAATATTTATTGTAATAAATTAAAAATAAATATCCATGAATATAAAGTTTCTTTCCCTAATATGAAATTAAATAAAACCAAACAGATCTATACCTAGGAAACCTTTCCACAATATTCTGGCACCAGGTCATAAAGCCGAGAGTGACCATCACAGCGGCAGAGACTGCAAGCCCGCAGAATGTCACACAGGCAACTGCTTCAATAAATGCTGATAAGAATGAGCTGTCCAGTCCCTTATACATAAACATGGACAATCTGGAATTTAAAAAAAAGTATTTCTTTGGAAATAAAGACGGTGGAACTCTTTTATCCTATGGCTAGTATTATGGTTAGTAGTACATGGATATTTTTGGATCACCAATTACACATATTAAATATATCCTGATAGTAATGGGAGCCACGCAAAATAACTACTGCATTTATCTTAGGAAACTTCGAGAATAAGCATTTCAAAGGTGCATCAAGTCTACAAATCTACAATTGACTAGCATGGCATAATATAGTCTAAATTCCTCTCACTTTGTCCACCTCAACAAAGTACAATGGGTAAATGTCTATTTATTCACGCCTAAGCGGAGTGGTCATGCAATTTGCCATCATTACTCACCGGTACACCTGGATACAGCACACAATGAACATCATAAAGCCCACCACCATGACATAATTGCAGTAGGCAGTGGTTGCCCACTTCACCAGCAGCTGGCCATCCTCCTCCTGCCATGTACCTCTTGAGAATAGCAGACAGTGGCCACTGCAAATATAACAATTATTATAACTAAGGATTTATATAACAATAGACTCTCCCAAAAATGAGTGAAAACAAAAAGATTATATGCAATAAATAGATAACCTCTCTTCTTTGGGAAGTCGATTAAAAACGTCTCTTTATGTCTATATGACAATTAACATTTACATGAAGTAATAGGATCAAACAAAGAGTGCTGAAAGACAATCTCAATCTGTCTTGATCAAGTGAAGTGAAACTAGCAATATAAATTGTCATGGATACGATTTCCTATTTATCTTGTAGGTAATTAACCCACACAATATTGCAGTTTAAAAAGCCAAAACCTTTGCTTTCATTAAAAATATCATTTTTGTAAAAACTTTTTTTTTTTATTAAATTCATGCTAAATGCTTTGTGGTCACATCACATCAACCTTGCATTTTAGTGCAACTTAATTAATAAAAAAAACTGAAATGCGTACCCAAACTCATTCTGATGCATGCCCATCGGAACTATGATACACAGAGAAAGGATCAGCCCTATTATGTATCCAGCTATTTGGCTCAATAATAACACGTTAGTCAGCGCCATTGTTTTGGCCTGAATCAAGAATTAATCTTAACACAATAACTTTACAAATATTTTATATGACGACAAAATATGTAAAATAATAAAAAATGGATAAATATTGTTTATTATTGACAGATGCTGAGAGACCAATTCGCAATGACATTCGTGATTCAGAATCAATGTCATTGATGTCATTTCAGTTAGTACGACATAGCATTAATAACGTAGAACGGAATAGAATTCATTTTAGCAACAGCTATAAAAATACTTACAAACATTGATAAAATGAAAATATTCCCTTTGAAACCTTCTTGAATTCTTCTTTAAGAGTAATAATAATTTAACTTGCAGTCAGACTGATATTGCAGAACACTTTATAGATAAGTTAAAATTTAAAAGTAACATGTTGTAAGCGTGGAATGGAACTTACATTTTCCATTTCACATAATAATTTTGATCTTGAGGTTTTGCAAAATTGATAATTTGGTTAACATACATTTTAATATGTACGTTATAACTATTTTAACACACCTGCTACCTATATGAGCAAGCAAAAAACAATTTTATATTTGAATAGGAATTAAAATAAATGTATTTATCACATGTACACATTTATATATTATCTTAATCTCAATATTGTCCCTTTCTTCACTGCTATTATATGTGGTTATAGGTATAATAATACAATACAATTAATTTTTATTTACTTACTTTATATTTTTTCATTCATGTGAAATATCACTCGATATGTCAAAGATATAATATGTCAAAGTTGTCAAACTTTCTTATTGACGTTGTCTAAAATTGAATAAAATGAAACGAAACGTCAAGTTGAAATTCGGGAATGATGATGTGTTTCAGTCATTGAAATCACAAAATAAATTGAGCTAATTAAACTTTTAGCATGCCTGTGTTCTCGTGTTAACCTACTTATAAACGGGAACATGAATTTCAACGCTTCTAGAAACGGTAAGTTAGTATTTCTAGAGATAAACGTTATCACATGCTACAGGAACTCGGCTGGTGATATTTCCATGCAAGTGGCATCATTCTGTAGTTTGTTAATTGTTTTCTTTTTAGTTTCCGTGAACAGCACCATTGTATGTATAGTTTGTGTCCCTTGAATGCAATTGTAATTTTGAGATGCAAACTGAAAGTTACTTTTGTAAGGTTACTTCGCGACATTTGTATTCTGAGTTCAAATATTGTATCTACCGAAAGACCCAAGAGCCCAATAACTTCTCTGCTTTCTGTCATTGATTTAAATCTTGCATGAATAAATTAAAACTATGTCATTATTTGCCAGGTAGTTACAAACAGACAGACATAAGTTACAAACGGACAGTTATCCCAATACTATATACTGTAGTCACTACAAAACACAAATATCTATAACCAATATGTAACTTTTGGAATTCTTTTGTTTATTCTAATTCTTTTCACTATTTACATTTGTATATGTATACTAGCTGAATGGCAAATTTTGTGTTGCCATATGATTAAAATATGTTAAGGGTGAACAATCCTTATCACTTAGGGATATGAAAAATAGATAGTAGACGATTCTCAGACCTACTGAATATGCATATAAAAGTTGGTGAAAATCTGTAAAGCAGTTTCAGAGGAGTATGGTAACTAACATTGTGACACGAGAATTTTATATATAAGATTTTGTATAGAATTTTTATAAATGAATGAATCTGTAATGAATATGGTTCTGCACTCAATATACAATGAAAATATGGCTTGTTTTCTTATTGTACTTGCTTACATGAACAATACACTTCTTATATTGTTACATTCTGGGATTTGTTTCATTATAATTTTGTAAAGGGAAGGGTGAACATTAATAGAGTTTTAATGTGCTGCATCTTATCTCACTTTTATACTTTCCGTCAACCTATGGTAGCAATAAGCTTATAGCTATATGATAAAATGCTTAATGTAGATATTTTGGAATAAACTATAGTTTAAGTAACATGTAATGTTTTTTTTATTTTGTTTTGAGTTTACCTGGATACATTATTATCTGATTATCTTCAAGAACAATTATTATTTAAATTGTTTAAATTTTAGAGATGTAAAAAATTACATTATACATTATAGTGTTTTGTGAGTTTAGTTTAAAATTCGTACAGTATACATATAATTTTCTAAACTTCTTTTTATTATTATATTCTTCCAGTGGGACACGCAGGAGGGCCTCGGAAGGCCAAGCGCGTGAGTGATGTGGCAGCGATGGGAGCTCCCTCATCCTCACCTGGCTTCAGCCCAGCACCTGCCTTCAGTCCGGGATATCCGCCCGCTGGCCCCCCACCTCCATACCAACAGGGTATCCAGCTTGACCCTGGACAAGATTTCGGAGCCCAGGATACTGCTGCTGGTATGTAAAAATCTTGTGTGTTAGAAATTATATGATTTAACAAGAAAACATGAAGTGTATGAACTTATATACATTATACAGCATAGAAAACTACATTACTGTAGGACTGCATTATGTGCGTGGTGTACTTGGGATGGGCTTGCTCAAATACACCATATAAGGAGACCAATGATTCTATATTACAATAATCATATAGAACCGCGTTTCCCAACCTGTGGTCCGTGGACCCCAATATATGCATGGGGGTCTGCGGTGTCATCTCTGGACCATACATAAATCGCTCATTAAATGCAAAAGGGCCGCTTTACTGCTTTTTTTCAACCACATACCTATGTGAAAATGCATTCTCTACACTTGTTTATACAAAAAACAAATACAGAAACAGATTACAAGTAGAATCTGATTTGAGATTACAGCTTAGTAGCAACAGCAACCCTAATATACCTCATTTAGTAGCAAAAAAGCAACACCAACCTTCACATTTTTTTTTTCATATTTTTCATAATAAACAGTTATATTACCTTCTGTATTTGTTTCTTTTTTTTTGTATCTGTAATAACTAAAATAAATATCTAATCCATTTTTTTGCAGTTTATTTTATTAAGGGGATCCGTGAAAACTGTGTTTGAATTCCTAAGGGTCCGTGGACTGAAAAAGACTGGGAGACGCTGATATAGAATATAGTGAATATTTTGATACCCTTGCAAACATGATATTTTTCTCATGTTATTATACAATATCTGAGATTAATTAAAAAAAAGTATAAAAAACATTGTATGTTCAGTTCCAGGGTATGGTTTTGGTGGAGGGTTCTCGCAGAGCCCCATGGCCTCGCCCGCGCAGCTCGGCGCCATGTTGCAGCAACCCATTGTGCAGGTACAAGTCATATAACTTAAAAATATATTACAATTATGTTAAGCTTTTTTCAGCATACAAATCTATATATAAAGTGAGACTGATAAGAGAGCTTCTTCATTGTCTGTATATTCTGAGTGTGTATATTTTTGTGTACATATACTTATGAGTATACACAAAGGTACCGGTTGCATACACAAACAGCTCACAATGCCACATGATACTAAATGAGAGTCTATAACAATAGAAAGATGCTAGAACTTTCTATGATGCAAATCTAGTGGCACTACCATCACACCTATTTCTGTTTAATAACAATAGTGTTCTGGTGGAAGGGTGTGGTAAGGGAGACATATTTTTCCGACACATTTTAGCATAGTCCTCAGGGGTAGCTATGCGTCTGTGGTGAATCTAATATTATCTAGGATCAATTACAGTTAGCTATGGGCGGTAGTAGTCACTTATTACCAGATGGACTGTATGCCTCTCTGCTACTCTCATATTATACAAAAAGAATCAGAAAATCTCAGTAGTATTATTAGTATTATGAATATGTTTGCTAATCTATCTGTTTTGCTAGTCTATGTGTCGATTTTATTACATATTTCTTTGCATTCACCTTGTCTATGGCGTGAGTGGGAATGTATCCAAGGGACACACAAGTATAGAGCCATAGATTAGTAAAGATACTTCGCCGCTTTGAAAATGAATGAAGCCACAAAAGGCTGAATTGTCAGTTATTTTTTTTAATTCTTGACAAATAAAAAACATTTTTAGAGAAAATTTACGAATAAATAACTATTACTGCGTAATTTACATAATAAATAAATAAGTATTTGAAATATGCATTTTAGGGACAGCACGGATACATGGCAAAACTTTTTTACGCAACTTTTTCAATTGTCAAAACTGGTTACATTTCCTTATTAGGAGTGAGTAATCTTTACTAATCTATATGCAGAGCTTTAATAATACAGAGTATGTTGTGTGTAGGACATGGCGCTGCAGTACGGCAACGAGCTGGCGTCGCGCGGCGGCGCGGCGGTGCGGCGCGAGCTGGGCCGCGTGCTGCCCGTGTCGCGCCTGCGCTACTACTTCGCGGTCGACACGCGATACGTGCTCAGGAAACTCATGCTCATACTCTTCCCGTACAGGCATAAGGTGACTAGTGCAATATTTTGATACTTGCCGAGTATAGACGAATAATGTTTAAAAAACTACTTGGGTGTATGTATGTCCATGTCCCCGTGGTGTAAGTTTTGAAGCACTTGAATCAAAAATTTTAATCAATATTTATGTATTGTTATAAATTCAATTCCAATGTAAACAATTGGCGAGATCTTAATATTGGATAACAATCATTTCTTTGCATGTCAACATCGAATGTCTCTACGAATTTCAGCTTAGACTAATCAATTTGCTCTATCAACTTACGATAACCTTACCAACTTATTTTTATTGCTTTGTTTTGGATTGTATAGAGAAACACAATGTAACACTTACAATTACCACAAATGAGATATATGTAAAATATTTTGCAATTATAAAAAAAACATTGAAAAGTTCTACCAATATAGAAATAATAGTGATAATAATCTTAAGACAATAATAATTTAATTCTGTACTGAATATTCCAGGACTGGGTGGTGAAGTACGACCAAGACACGCCGGTGCAGCCGCGCTACGACATCAACGCTCCTGACCTCTATATCCCCTCCATGGGTTATGTCACCTATGTACTACTTGCTGGCTTTATGCTTGGTGAGTCATTTTATCTTTTTTTTATAATATAAGAGTAGCAGACGAGCATGCAGTCCACCTGATGGTAAGTGGCTACTGCCGCCCATGGACATCTGTAATCAACCCCAGATAGGATTAGATATTCCTACCTGAGGTCGGCCACAGGTGCGCCGCTACCCCTGAGGACTAAGCTGGAACGCCTCGGAAAAGTATGTCTCCCTTACCACACCCTTCAAACCGGAACACAGTAGCGCCTAACACTGCTGTTATTAGTTATGAGTCGAACCACAAAGGGTTCTACGACCTTTTAAATTGTCCACCATCTCCATCCATCTCCATTGTCTATACATTTTCATCCCAATGTGTACGATCAAGACTTTCTCGAAAATAAGTAAGATCAAGAGTATATTGTTAAACATTAATGTGATGAAGTGGATTTGTACACTTGGCATACCTATATCTTTAATTAGTAGAATTGGAAAATTGCTAGACTCGTTTGTGTTTCATCTGAGGTAGTATCACTGACACACAATACCTATATTTGCTTTAAAACAGTAATCTCAAAAACGCCATACTTTTTTTATTTGAAGGGTGTATAAAACTTAACAAGAGTCCGAATGGATCTCAAGTGTGGTAAAATAATTGTTTGGTTAATTTCCAGAATAACTTTAGTTCTACTTAGGATCAGTTACAAATGTGCATGCTTGGTAAAGATCACTTATGATTAGGAGCACTGAATGCTAAATTAAATAAATATTTAGCAAGAAAACAAATTTAATTTGAATGCATTTGCAATTGCAGGTCTCCAGCACAGATTCTCACCAGAGCAGATCGGCATCCAGGCGTCGAGCGCGCTCGCGTACATCATCTTCGAGATGCTCCTGTACCTCGTGACGCTGTACATCACGAACACGAGCACCGCGCTCACCACGCTCGACCTTCTGGCGCACTCGGGCTATAAGTACATTACAATGATCTGCAGCCTGCTCGCTGGACTGCTGCTCGGCAGGACGGGCTACTACAGCTGCCTGCTGTACTGTAGCCTCGCGTTGTCGTATTTCTTGGTGGGTTAAAGTAACTTCGTACCTTTGGTTGCGGATCTTGATTTTGCCAAACAAAACGCAGTTTTTGCCTTATTCATCTTACTTTTTCATAATCAATACGTTGTTATAGGCCTGCTACATACAGATCTGTCAAAATTATAGGAATTATAGATCTGCCATGCCATCTGCCATGCTAGTGTGTGGCTTAGTATAATTTAAATTTAACTTTTACTTTAAATATATTTGGGAACATTTTTTTAAATTTCACAAGAATGGAGGTTACCTCACAATGTTTTCCATTATACAGGGTGTCCCGTAAGTACAACGACAAACTTGGGGAGAACATAGGTTAGGGTCTGACCTTTGAGAAAAAAAATACCTCAGTAACAGTCACCGTTTTTGCACTATCGATTATTTTATATTTTTTTAATAATTCAGCCCTCTACAGCTCCTTTCGTTATTAAGTGTACTGTACCTTGCTATTGCTATTATGCATTTGAATAGGGTAATGATTTGTGTACTGTTCGAAATATTTCTATCACAAAATCATTCAAATTAAAATTAAATCGGTCCGCAGGTCCAAACGCTCCGACTGCAGCTGCTGTCGGGCGGTTCGCAGACGCAGGAGCCGCCGAGCTACGCGGCGGGCGCGGCGCCGCCCGGCTACGCCGGCGGCTACGGCGGCAGCTACGCGGGGAGCTACGGCGACGGCAACCCCTACGCCAGCGGCTGGGCGCGCCCCGCCGGCACCAAGCGCCGCCTCTACTTCCTGCTGTTCGTGGCCTTCGCGCAGCCGCTGCTCTCCTGGTGGCTCACCTACCACCTCGTGCCCTCCGCCGCCGCCGCCGCGCCCGCAACCCCCGCGCCCGCCCGATAGCACCCGCTCCGCCCGCGGGGGAGAAAAAAACTGAGTGTGTTCTATGTGAGAAATGTTTAGTGCGTTTGTAGCTGTATCGATGGTACATTTGTGGTGGTACACAAGCTTCAGTGAATGGACGAGCTGTGTGAATAATGGTTGATTTTCATGTTAAGCTGCTAGGATTATAAACGCATCAAACGTATTTTAATGCAATTTTTTAAAGTAAAAAATCAAGCTTAGCATTGGGGAATAATAAAATATTGGTTTTAAATACTAAATATCCTAGATGTCCTAAGTACACTTTCAAAAAATATACACTGATCTTAATCGTAAAACTGTTATATTTGTTTATAGTATTCATAATTCATAAATATTGTTTGTTTTGTAATATAATCATTCAGCCCCTATTAATCTGTAGTCTGTACATGTAAACAGTTTATATAACGAAAGGTTTTTAATAATGAAGAGAGTTTGATATTTTTATGTAAGTACTTATAATGTTATTAGATGTTTCTACCATAGGATGCACTCTTTTAATAATTTCTAAGTTTGTATCGCAAATAATATATACCTTCTTTACATGTTGATTAACTGCAATATTAACATTTAAGTTAACAAAAAATATATAGATAAATTGGCTTAGCTAAAATTTATTTTATATTTCTTTGAAAATTCCAGATATTTGCATTTTGATCTGTAATTTCCTTATGTAAAAATATACAAAAAGTAAACAAATGCTGTGATGCTAATGCAAGTTTTAATCAAATACAGAAAAAATAATGGCAACATCCTTATAAAGCAAAATATTATGAACATATAAAAGAGAAAGATCTCTATACTTTCTTGATTGTGAAGGAGCTGTTGCCTAATAGATCTATTTATTGACTATTTTTTATAATTACGAAGAAGCTTAACTTGTACATAAATAACATCCATGATATTACCGTCTTTTTATCGTAAATACTTAAAAAAATAAAGGAGGACAGAGATCTATTATGAATTTATCGTAAACCTTTATTCCACTAAATTTTCTGGCAACAGATAGAGAGACCATCGCCTTTCCTATATCACAGGCTTCTTTGGCATGCCGCGTTTGTAATCCTTAATATTGAATTGATGAATGAGGTTTTGGACACGACAACGTCGAACCACGCTAGTAAGACTGCAAAATGTGTACTTGTCACTTACACCGGCAAGTGGCACGCGGCAATTTTATAGCTTACCTAAACTTTTGTGTAGTTATCATAGAATAATATGGCTAAATTAGTGTAATATTGTATATTATCTTTGTGTTTATGTTACATTAACTAGCATTTATTTAACAGTTTACGAAATAGGTATGAAGTGCATGACTAAATACACAGCTATGTCACGATTCATGACTATCGTTGATTGATTGTGTAAACACCACTCAAGGTCAAAGTAAAAATTCCATATTGAACAAGTTTCTAAACAAGTTGATGTTTTGCATATCATGGACCACTATATGCATTCATCTTAAATCTTAAAATTAAAGTTATAGCTATTAGAATTTAGTTCCTACAGTAACTAAATATTTTAATTTTATATTCATTAGAAGTGACATCAGAATGGTAAATTAAAATGCATCGCATTATGATCTTCAGCGAACGTGCGTGTAGTCAATGGTGCCAACCGCAGAATTATAATACGACCATTATGATTCTAACATCGCTTTTTGTTATAAATTTTTATCAGTGTTGTAAAGGTCATAAATGCTCATGGTAAAGTTTTAATTTTCGCACCCTAAACATTTATGCACTTACTGTACCCATTTGAGATCTGTGCCTCTGGCCTCCCATACTGCGGCTAGCCTCAAGCTATGACGCGAATTGTAATTATGGTAAATGGAAATCATAAAATTGAATAACCTGCACACAAAAAAATATTGATCATATAAACAATTTTATCTTTTTAGTATGTTTGTTTACTAAGTTATTTTCCTAAATTTAACCAAGTTCCAATGCACTTATATTACCAGGTTATGTTTATTTTCTTTCACTGAGATCCTTATCCCGCAGCTGTGCTGGAGGTAATGTCTTTGGGCATTGCGTTTTATACTGATTTATAGGAATGTGTATAATAAAATAGTTTTGTACAAATTTGGCGTTTTATTTATACGTATTTAACATAGTGCGTTTTAATATTAATTTTAACTTTGGCTTGACCAGCAGTGGGATTGTAATAAGTTGATAAATATGATAGGCAGTGACAAATATAAAATATGGTAAGTAGACGTAGATTGTACCTATAGAATACTTAAGCAAAGGACTTCAAACTTATTCTACTTAGTATTCCAAATTCTGTTTTTTCTTTGATAATCCGTTCTGTTTCATTTCCTTATTGATAACACGAGCGCCGGTAGGCATAAACACAGTTCATTTAATTTTACTGTGGAAGTAAAATATTGTTATTTAAATATGGGCAGTCTCTATAAATAGCTGACACCGTACGATGACGTTATGTTTAGCAACACGTGTCGACTGCACCGACGCGCAATGTACATGTATGTGTACTAGGTATTGTGCTATACATAAATGAATAGCGTTCGCGCGTGCCTACCACGTTTTCCTGCATGGGATTTCAATCATGCTTGTTAAACACAAAGAAAATATAACTCAGTGGTTATATTTTCTTAAGAATAAATTGAAAAATATGAAAGTATGTGATTATAATCCTTTGTAATATAACCTTTAAAGATTTAAAATCTTTCTCCCCAAATCCAACACCGGTAATTAAAGGAAAAACGAAGTGAAACCTTTGTATTCATATTCCTTGGAATTGTTTACAGTAGTCCAAAAGGTATAGGAAGTCTACGAATCCGCACTTGGTCAGCGTGGGAGACTATGGCCTGTATAAAAGTCCTTACTCCGTCCCATTTTAAGAGGAAACCCGTGTCCGATAGGGGACACTAATGGGTTGATCAAGCCTCAAAAGGGCACCAAAACAGCGTTAAGAGTTGCTTTAAACATTAACCTAACGTATTGATAATACGTACGTAACTATATAATATTAATTACGTAATCTGAATGACAATTTAAATTACTTTCCACTTATTTTATTGCTATGATCATCCATTCCTTACTCATTACAGTCCCAAGTCTGAGCAGGGGTCTACTCTTAGAATGCCATGGAACTTTTTCATAAAATGAAATAGAGTAAAATTAATGAATGTAATCTAAAGTACGTAATAAATAGGTTGTGAGGTCAACTAGCCCCCGGGCGGGTATCTCATTCAGCTAGCTCAAGTTTTCAAGTTCTCAATGTCGAAAGCAAAGTATCAAACTGAAGCTAAAATGTAACAATTAAAAAAATCGTAAAGTCGATCTTCATAAACTTGCAATAATTTTTAATTTTAATTTAATATAAATCTAGCATAGAAAAACCCACACCACTTTTATACAAGTGCCTTTTCTGTACGTAAGTAGTGGGTTAGTAGGTGATCTGCGTAGTATTTACAGAGCGCGTTACTGGCGCATGCGGGAGCGAGACAGCGCCATGCCCCACCTTGACCCAAATCTGCATCCATGGAGCTGCTAGCCTGCCTACATCTTCGCGCCATATTTGAATTGTTGCAATGTGTTCTTTATTTATCGCGTTATATTGAATGAAAACATTTGTTTTATTGTTTTGTCTAGCAAGCTTATCGAGATTTATTTACGCTGGAGATTTAATATCAATGCGAATATTTGTATTTATTATTTGTGGAAGACTATGACAACGACTTATTAACAAAGTATTTCTGTGCTGGTGTATGATTGCGTCCAGTTTGTATTGTGAATAAATAATTGTATACATTGAACAAAGTAAATTAAAACTATATAATATGTAGATAGTTTTAATTAGAATAACCTACCGAAGCAAAAACCTATGACGTAAAATATTTTCAAACTGACAGAAGTTAGCGCTTTTCCCTGATTGGCCAAGCACACAACGACCTTGCCGCATTTTTTATTAATAGTGATGTGTCTACACTCCGTATTTAGAATCATAATTATTATTCGTATTTCAAAACGTGTTATAATACAAGCATGTAGCTCATATTTGTAAGTAATCCCAAATATTTATTTATTTTATTAATTTATTTATATGTAACAAATCAGAGCTACGCGACTAATTAACATTAACAGTTCACGTGGTACTGCTAAAGCAGTTAAACTACTTTTTGAATTCTATTATTTTTTCTTATCAACTCGTATTATATTGAACTTTTGAACTTCTAGGTAAATTTTTTGCACCTAGTTGAGTAAATTTGAGAATATTTAACTTCAGTGGGGAACACTTCAATTGTGTAGCGAGTGTATGTCTGAAGTATTTCTACCAAGCTGATTAGTATATGAATTTGTCCATGATATCGTACATCTTAAATCTTTCGTCTTGGAAATAATGTCCCGGTTTATCGACAAAATTTATCGATAATGAAATCTCGATAACACACATCTCTAAAGTAATCAGCTGGTCGTTGTCAAAATACAGTGCTACCAACCGAGCGGCTGAGCACCCGCGGCTAAGTTCAAGCTGACCATGCGCCATACACAACAGCCGCAGCGCAGTATCGACAAACGTTCACATAACATTTAGACGTAATATCTATAGTGTCACTCCTCTTCTTATATTTTAGTCATTAGCCCATTCAACGTTTCAATTTTCCTCGTTTTAGTTGTTTAAGTGTTAAGTGTATTATATGTTGTTCCAATAATGTACAGTGCCGCATCCGTATACGCATTCTGAAGCAATTACGTAATGGAAATTATGCTAGAGAGGTTTATAGTTTTGCCCTGAAATTCAACATGGCCGCCGACACAGGAATGGACACCTGCCCCAGTCCAGAGATCACGGACTCCAGAAAACGACCGCTGGACGGCGATTCTGAGAATGGAGACATTAAAAGATCACATTTTAGCTCCGGTAAGTGGCTCTTTTATTCATCCGAGCTCCGTTGTTTGACTCGATTGCGTATTTGGCAAACGAATTAACATTGACACAGCGTCGACCCTGCTATGTATTACGTACCTATACGTTGTATGTACTCCAACAAGATTCTTATCAGAATATCAGCGCCGTTATCAGTTTGACCTATTTAACGATAATGTGACCATAACCAGTGGAATAAGTAGTAAATTGTGTTTAAACTGAGTCGATAAGACAACTCTGTGACTGCCATAAAAATATTCAACAGAATTGCCACGAATAAAGTCCATAGCGGCGATAATTGTAGAATACGAGTTACACGCTATCAGAGGGTTCGATAACGCGCTTCCGTCCCGTAGTTGTAAAATTTAATTATAATATATGCAATGTTAAAAGAGAGTCGTTGTTTTTTAGTTCAAGACTTGGTGACAGCCTTGCCACTGGCCAACGGCCATGGCAATGTAACGTCCCACTTCGGTGAGTCGTCTGAGTATACATCTCCATCGGCTTTGTGGTTGTTGGTGGCGCGCATGCCTCACGCGCGCACGCTCACGCTCATCCGCCGCTCCTGCTCATCGCTCACTGCCCACTGACCACTGACCACTGACCATCGACCACCGACCACTCGCGGACCATTGCGGTCCGCGCTGGCCACGCGCTGGTCACGAGCATCTCATAACTGTTTCATACCGCTCTTGCTATCTTTGTGACCTCTAATCTGCTCCACTGCAGATATCATTAGATTAAAATCAATATTTACTTAGACTAATTACTTATGTTGGTCAGCTAACTAGTTACAGAACATTAATCAGTGAGCCATCAGCAGATCATGAGCGGGCAGTGTAGGTGTTAGTGTCCAGTCAATCCCCATCGCACAGTAAACATCGCCTCGATGTTGTGAGCCTTGTCGTACTTAGCCTCACACCGACCCACTCATGGCTTAGTCGTTGCATCGTTGGTGTGACCATCACTCTTATGTGTACAGTTCTTCAACATTTCTATTTGGTTAACTAGTAAATTACTCTTCTTGAAATTTTTTATTTCATATCTGATCGCTTTATTAGCTTTATTTATTTGGAAGTCATCTAAACTAACAGATCAGAAGATTAACATTATTTGCATATACTACTCATCGACCTTTTTATTTAATCTGTCACTGTATTTAGGTAATAATAGATTGGCACATAATCATGTATCATTAAAGAAAAATTAATTAGCTATTAAGTTGTATGTTGAGGTTTGGAGTAAAATGTGGTTTGTAATAGCTGTGAAGGTGGCTTCGCTGACAGCCGGCAAGGTCATTGCCGATTGTGTTACAATAAGCATTAGCATCATAGAACTTAATCCTTACAGAATAGAGTTGGGAGTGGATCATGTCGCATATGAATAATTCCAAGGCTGTATGAGATGTTAAATCTTGTAGCTGATTTTGCAAATGTACAATGTTTACATTGTGTAATCCATAGAGAATGTCTTGTGGTATTTCAATTGTGTATTTACTTTTTGTTTTAGTTGACATTAACATTGTCGAAGGAGGACTTTCTGCTTCTAACTTTTCTTATTCAACTTGCTGGTCAGGTGTTTCTCCGATCATCCCTGGCCTGTATATGTATTGCTACATTCACACCAGTCGCATTTTGGCACGAATCATGCTTTGTTTTCACAAGCCCTAATTATAAGTCTTGTGATCAATATTTAATATATATACCAAATGTTTCTTCTTGTGTATGGTGTAATTTTGAATACAGAGTTTTAAGTAATCTTTCAAAAATCGCCCATTTAATTTTATAAAAAATAATATTGTGAATACATATTAAACAAAGTTGTGAACAAAAATAAAATAATTACGATAGTAGGAGTAATAATCGTAAATTAAATTAACATTATACAGTTATTACAAACTGTTAAGTATTCAAACAATTCGTGTGGGTGACGCAAGCGCAGGCCGGAGGCGCACGCTTCGTTTTTTCCTCCAAATGTCAAGGAAATGTGTGATTAGGTGAAGGAGCTTCACTTTGGTGTTCTTAGCTGATTTTGGAATATATTATGTACTTTTTAAGTGTATTATTTACCTTTGTACCATTTTTTAGATGACCTTCGCAACTACATCATTTTAAATTTATTTATTGTTTGACTCTTCGCATTATTACTTATGTTACGATAACGAGTACGATTCATAAATAATGGTAAATACTTTTTGGAACATAAAGTAATAATATTTTCTAGAGGCGTTAATCAGACTTTTACGACAAAGCAGCACACGATTGATAACTAAAAATAGACGTAAGAGTAATCCTAAATTGTCCATAAATGGTGAAAATATTATAAGTACGGAACCGAAAAGGTTTTAAAACCCCTTGTGGATCGACTCCGAAGGCACCACCAGCACGCGTATCCCTGCTTTACAACAGCAGTGGTGCATCCCGCTTTGAATGGTGCGGCATGGCAAACATACATATCCAATTTAGATTTCAGATGCAACGCATCTTTGGCTAACCTCAGGAAGAAATTTAATTTAACTGGTGTTAATTTTAAATGTACAACTTCGGCAGTGGCCACTTGCCATCAGGTGGACTGCATGATCATATGCTACGTTAATGTTATAAAAAAATAAAATACGATTAATTGTTAACTTCCTTAAAGCCATTTAAATGTAATCGTTTACATCGGTTACAACTTAACGTCATCGGTCATTTAGTCAGTAAAATATCCTACACGTATAATAAGTAACGCTTTGTAATGTTAATGACCACCAGGAACTTCCTACGCCGCTTGCTATCGCTAATTAAATCTATTTTGTATCAGATCTTTCAAGTATGAGGAGGAACTTGAACAACTCGGGTAGTACTTGTGACATTAATTGTGAGCGAACTGGTATTAATATCGGGGACGAGCTAATTTCAAGTAAAACTTTTGTCCCTTGTTAGAGTTTGATGTATTTCTGGAAGGCGGAATCGTGTATTTCAGTCTTATATGCGAAAACGAGATTGGTTCAGACGATTGTACTGAAAATATCATATACTCTTCTCAAGTTTTAAACACAGATATTTTTAGTAATTGCAAGATAAAATATACGTCGTCTCAATTGTATTTTTTTAATTGCATCGAAATGTATCGTATTTTTATCGTTTAGTAGACGTAGTATTCAATGTAATAACACGCTATAACGATTCCTACTCCAGATTTATTCGCCACGTTATGTCATTTGTATCAAATTATCTTTATAGACTGTTCGCGTGATTTGTATCGCGGCTCGCGTCACGCACTTCGGCTGAGCGTAATCTAAGTCGTATCGCAAATTAGTTTTCGTAATTCGCGAGCAAAGCCGAGAGGAGGTTATTGAATTACAAAAAAGCTTCGTCAAACAACCGAGATCAAAGGCTGATACGCTCTTTGAGTCGTCAATTGCCCTCCTCGCTCGTAAGGTAACAAGTCATCTGGGCTTGAAGCACGAAACCAATTATTCTGAACAGGTTCGAGGTTCGGAAACACCTGTGAATTCTACTTCTGTTGGCAGTCAAGTAGATGTTGATTGGTTCTTTGAGTGGGGAGCTAATCCGCAAAGTATTTGTACAAAGTATAACGTTATGTCCTCTAGTGTATTCCGGATTACGTTTTCTTGTTAACAACTGGTTGTATGTAAATTATTTGGTGCGATCAAAGGTTTTTCTTTCTTTAACTTTTACCCTCGTCAATGTAAGCGGTGACCAAAAATTTGCATACGTAAACGAACGGCAACATTCCGTAACCACATTCAAAATACTTTTCGTTGGAAAATACGAAAACTAAAAAGAGGCACACGCTCTGCTTTTGTGTAATCGTAAAAAATGTTGAACAAAGCACGCAAATAAAATGTTTTGTTTGAGCATAGCGTAATAAATACGGAATATGTGGCCATTTGTCATCCTTCTCTGAGGACACTATTTGTACTTGTCTCCGCAATGGCGGTGATGTAATGAAGGTTCTCGTAAAAACTGCTTGTTCCTTCAGTATTGATTTGACAATATTTCGCGTTTTGCCCGCTCCCTTTTTGTCCTACTGGGTACATATCTCCCCCAAATTGGAAAAGCTTGGAGCATATCACGCCACTTAAATGAATCGTGTTGGATGGTACAGGCTAGTAGCTAACCAACCTAAATTTCAGAGAAAAACGTTTTGAGGAATGAAACACATTTCTACGAATGAGGCAGTTAATTTCATTATTGCCAAGATTTCCAAACAGTTGACAATGTAATCTTAACTGTAGTCATTACAGCAACGCACTGGCGTACTTAAAAACGATTTTGCAGATCAAAATCGGCCCTAATACATCCGCTTTGAAGCAGAACTTTTGATGTGGAGTTTCTGAAAAGAAATCATTTTCCATTTTAATTTTCATCCAACTTTGTTATCAGGAAACATTTTATACTCGAGGAGGGATAGCGTTGCGGTATGCGGCATGCGGTACTATTGACAAAGGCCCATCCCCCGCCCTCCGGCGATCTTTAACTTTAAGGACCGCATTACTTGTAATGACTGTAAGATGTATACTTACGACGCCAACGGAGAGCGGAGGGGAGGAATTAGTCT
The DNA here is from genome assembly GCF_041222505.1 of Epargyreus clarus. Lineage (NCBI taxonomy): Eukaryota > Metazoa > Arthropoda > Insecta > Lepidoptera > Hesperiidae > Epargyreus > Epargyreus clarus. The sequence goes on from NW_027332214.1 coordinate 514,989, forward strand.
CTTCCCGTTTCTGTTTTTGTGTCGTTTGCGTGTATTTTTATCTGGGATAATTGTTATTTAAAAGATACCGAATAAGAACAGCAGTGCGGATGCCAGATAGTCCTGCGACTGTTGGAAAAGTTGGTCCTACGACTTTTGGAAAAGCCTTGGGTCGTGGAGTATATCCAATAATCTATATTTTTTTTTAAAGTAGCAGATGTGCAGGGCACCTGATAATAACTGGTCAATGATGCCCATGGATGGTTGTAACCAATTTCATGTATAGGAGGTCGGAATCTGATCATAATGCGTTTCCTTTCCTGAGGATTAAGATGGTCGCCACAAATGAACGACATTTGAGGTGACCGATGCGCCGATGCATATTTTATAACAAGTAAGTTTCCTCGTGAAACTAGAAATATATAGTTTGCCTTGGACGACAATTAATTGTACAATTACCTGCTGATAAATATTGCTGATAACTGTGGGAAAATCTTCGATCATAAATCATGTCATGAAGAATAAGTAGCATACTTCATAGATGCAATCATATCAATTTCCGAGTAACTGCGGATTAACCACAGGGCGGGGGCATCTTTATATAAAGGCACTTAATGCCTAATGATATGGAATATATTAATTATTATGGACAGTCATTAATCATAAATATTAATGAGTTAATCTAGAATTGTATCCAATAGCATATTAAGTAGTTAGAACATCTGAATATATGACTGACATGAGGTAAAAGATTAAGTAGCTGCAGAAGGCAGTTGTCGAATTATACAAAGTTGTCGATTCGGAAATCGCTTAAGAATTATTGCAACGTTACTAAGGGCATCAAAGAGTAACTATAGCCGATTCTTTCAGAAGTACAGATAAAGAAAAACGAAAGAAAAACTAGTATTAAAAATAAGCATAACAAGAATATTTTCAAAGTTTATTCAAAGACTTTTGATCAACCTTGTTACAGTAAAACTCCTTGCCACTTTTGAAATGGTCTATTCATGTAAAAGTCTGCCGGCATCCACAAATTTCCACCTAAACGGAGAACTGTTTCACGTTAAAAGTAGTTTGTTCAACAATACTGAGACCGCCACATTTTTATCTTTATAAAAACTGAACTAGTTAAAAGATATAAGTAATAACTAGTTTCTTTGAACAGAATACACTCGAGTGTATAATAATACTATAATAGGAAGTACGACATTAATATTCTCATGTTTTTTGCAAACGCAACTTCTTCGTAGGAAAATGTATGTCAACCACCATAGATATACATACCTAGACAAACAATACGAGCTGGTAAAACAGGTCATCAAGAAAGTAGAGCAGTTGAAAAGGATATTGCCGTACTTTGCACTTTAAAACGAACTTTTTCACATATTGCACAGCACAGCAGAAAGTACAAAAGAGCAAACACTTTGTTTTTGACTTGGGAACTTGGTATTGGATTTTACGGGTTTTGAAACTTCAGGAATATGAATAAATGATTTATTCATTGTAATAATAAGAAAGTGAATAATTAAAGTATATTCCTGGAAGCCATCTCACGTACCTTTGATATTGCCTAACAAAAGAGTAACCCAAATTCACCATGTATATTCATGGAGCTCGTTTTGACGTCGCTCGTCACACATCCCTTTGTCGTTGTAGGCTTTTGTCACTCAATACCCTTGTAGCGCTAACGAATAAACGGATTTCATGTTATACGTTATGTAAAGGCGAAATACAATATTTCGAATAAACACGTTTGTATGAAACACGTTTTGGTGCCTTGACTGATCCAAAATCCTGTAATTGGATGGAGGTGGTTGAGTTTTGCGTGCGTTACAGCATCATCGCCTCATCTAAATCTACCCCATGAAGCTCGCACTGTTATTACTACGTTGATATTAAATTGGCCCAATATTTCTTTCACTGCCTTATATTTTCTCCTCGGTAACTTCAAGAGTACATTTTGTATCAAATTGGTCACTCATGAGACTCATCACTAAAACAATAGATTTAGTCGTATTTTTTGCATAGAACGCTAAAGTCAAAAACTCCTTTCAAAGTCTTGGGATAAACCAAGTGCATAGTCAATTGATATAGTCCATAGACATATGTACGTATCATTGTGGTGAAGTGTATCATGACAATGTCGTTACACTGGAAGCAAGATATCTCTGCACTATTTATTGAAGATTACACGGTTTACTACGTCGTAAAAAGCAACCGGTACTCTGGAAGCCTTCATAGATTTTATTTTAATGTAATTCTGATTTGATTACAACCTTTTCTATCTCCCAAAACTTGCGACCTAAATCTGATATTCTCTAACTTCCCTAGCTTACCAGCGTTGATTCGACGTTGCCGACCTGAAAAAATAGCGAAATGACTGTCGTATGTGTACATGTAGATTTATGGAGCTCGTTTGACGGCAGCCATCCTTTGTCGTTGCAGCCAGCACTTTGTCACTCGACACCCCCGTAGCGGAATTCACTAATTAGCCGCATTACATGACGAAGCTTTAACGTGATGAAAATTATTCGGGGCCGTATTAAGGTGCCCTTATACCGAACCCGGTCTGTAATAGCGAACATTGTTGTGGCCACTGATTAGCCCCTACGATCATTTACTTATCCTAGATATAATATTGGCGTCGTAATTTATTGACCCGATTTCAAGAAACCCACAAATTCTTAGTGTTCCATATTCGTTACGTCTTTCTACTCTATAAATGTCGGGCTGTCAAAATTAATGTTGCTTTTAGGACATTGTTTCTCGAATGCACGCTAGGTACTCTATTGAAATGATAAATGAATGATGATAAACAACGTAAGATTAATTCCGTTGTGTTGCCAGCGGTCGTGCATTTGGGTCGACGTCGGAAATACTCCTTGGACTATTGTTTTCTGTTGTGTTTGCGGATTGCGACCTTCTATGTTTAATGGTAGTGTTCAAACATTGCGGTTTGTGGCTGCGGTCTCTACATTAGCATCCCTCGGGGTCGGAGTTTCTTTTGGAACCAAGTAAAAACCACAAAAGTCAGAACTACTGTAATTTAGTATAAATCAGAATCGAAGCCAAAAAAATTTAACTTATTTTTCTGGAACGTCAACACGTCACCAAATTTAATCATAGTTTTCTTCCCTTTCGATGTCAGATATTGCCACCATATATTGCTATTTGGAAAAGTAATAGTGAAAAGCGTCCATCAAGACGCAGATGTGCTGTCAGTCCCTACTTGAAGCCCAATCTCGCTCTCGACATTTCCAAATACGTGTAATGTTTCTTCAGCCTAAAAGTATACATTTATTTTATCTGCGTATTATACGTTACCTTGGGAACCTGCTAAAACGGGTATAAGCTGTAGCATTAATTCTGTAAAATAATCTTAGTCCAACAAAAAGTCTCTTTGTCCATAATACATATCATATTGCGTCTGCTTCTCTATATGAATACCTTAAAGATAACCAAGTTATCAGTTAGTTATCAGCGAATTATAAAACAATTCAACTTGCCGTTTCTTATCAGCTGTTATAATATGTGTAGTCAAGTGCTTTTCCTGTACTACAGTTGTGAAGGTTACATCATGAAACAATAAACCTTGAAGTATTCAATAACAGCCAATGAGTAGTTTATTTCACGTTCATCAGAGTAATTGTGATGAGTATGGACGCAAACAAAAAATACTGTGTACGTAATTAAAGTAGCTACAGATAATTGTACATATCTGGTAATGAACCTATGACTACATGCAAAAGATTTTCAGATTTTTCTTATTCTAAACGCAGGACCTAGACCTTGCAGAACTAATAAGGTTTTTTTTCTATATTAAGTTTCTAACTATATCTATTAGGAATAGCATCCTCCAAGGCGCTCCACTATGCATGATTACGTGCTAAATCCTTGCAGTTAGTTTCAATGTCTCTATTTTCCCACAATCCCACGTTGAGCACGGTGAGCCGGCGCAATCGCCGTGAAATGTAAAATAACCGGTAAACTCGCCGTCCGTCTGTAACGATGTGATGTTGCATCGTTTGTTTATTGTTTTTGTCTCGTACACGTTTAGATCTAGCTCGTTTTAGTACGTTGTTACCGTTAGATACAAGCTTCGCCCTGACTGCGATGTTACTGAGATTTAGTTTAACCTTATCTATTATTAAGGATACATTTATCACGTTTATAGCTATATTAGTAATCGTGTAATCAATTTTGCGATGTTAATGTAGGAAATTTATTTTGCAATGTTTATGGATTCACTGCACGAGGTTCTTAGCATATCACAATTAACTTAAAATGTCACAAGTCAAGGACAAAAGTTTTTTTAGTTAGAATTAAGGTCAGGTCGGGTGCATCATCGCCGGCCTTTTATTTTTTGTTTAATTGTTCGTTTCATAAGCGGAGAGAATATCTCTTCGTAATTGCCGCGCTCCATGTGCTCCACTTATACTTTTTTGCAGTGCCCATTAGGCACTGGATTCACGCCATTCAGCCTAGGTTGGGGCAGATTGCACAAAAGTGTGTTGGTTTTGTTCCATAGCGAGCTTTGTTGAAATTTTTCACTGTTTTCACAATTATTATTTTTTTGCTCAGTTGGACGTACATTTTGTTCTGGATTTAAATATTTTCAGCGGCACTGGCTTGATAATAGAAAAGCTATACCACGAAATGTGCCAGGGACGCAATGATTGATATTAACTCTCCTTATGTAGATTTTAATCCGTACCGAGACTGAATAATTTTGAGTTATTTGACCGTACAAGTTACAAGAATATTCTTAACGTACAGTAGCGTATTCATCTACATCGTCCTTCCTACCCACTTGAGATGTGTCGTCTTCCTCCTTGGCGCCCCCGTTCGTTCCCGTTACTGGATATCGCTAGGAGGCGAGCCATTACGCTCCAATAACTTCCTCCAATAAATACGCATTTCTCGTTACAAAAATTTCCATGCGCATTCGCCTGTGAAATGGTGTTAGGACGAATTTATTAACACGCGACTTGGTATTACTTATTTACTCGCTTCGTGTATTTCACTTTTCATTAAACTATTTGAATTAGTTTTCACTATTGAAATGAGTTCATGTTTTGAAATAAATTTCTATCCAAAGTAAAATAATATTAAGGATATCAGGTAATAAAATAGCCATAACAGCTAATAAAATAGTTTTCTATCTTTTTACTAAAGCGAAACGGTTAGTACTTCCCCCAGCTATAAAATCTCGCAACAAAGCACCTTTTTGCGGGCAGTAATGACTAGGGTTGAAGGTAAAAAGCCGATAAGCAGCTTACAAGTTACCTTTTAAAGGGTCGATGCTACATTTAAATATTGATGTTCCTATATTTATGGATCTAAATTATAATATTAAAAGCATTCGTCAAATTGGTTCACATAATAAGTACAACAAACAGAAAATGCATTATCATTACACGATCTTAGTACTAGATAATAAAGCGTTAACAAAGCACTATACGATTGGTTTTTAATTGCTTGCTCGTTGTATGTTTATGTAAAGCGATGGTACACAAATCGTATCGTTTGGTAATCGATGCGCATTTACCAACGGAATTGTCACAATACAATCGGTTGTACAATTGTTGCGCTCACTGAATAACAATTAGCACTCATTCCAAACCATATAATGTTTAAACGTTTCACACGCTTGCTAATAAAATTTAACGGCCCATAATCTTTTATTGATGAAATATCTCTCGTGTATTATTATGGAATTGTAACAAATGTGTTACGTGCAAGTTTGTTTTACTTGGTCCTAGGCTTCCCGTATCGTCAAATGTTTGAAAAATCCGTTCCAAATGATGTCTGTTTTGTCTGTCCGATATAACGTTTTCTTTTGTATAAAATCCAGTCGTAGACCGGTTGATTTGTATCGTATAGCAGTAAATCGAAGTTATTTTTCCACATACTCTACTAAATTCTACAAGATTCAAGCAGCGCTTGCGGTCTGTTGAAAATTGCATTCCCAGAGAAGTTTTCAAAAAGCAGCGACTTGTCGCATTCTCTAACTTCTCGCGGTCTATCGCTGCTGTGCGATCTATATTGGCAAATCTCGAGCCAACTACAAAATTCAAGACACGAAAATAAAAACGACTTTCTACTATCCATAACAATATTAAGTCTACGTTTACTCCAATTTTGCTCACGCTCAACACACTCCAACATTGTTTGTGACATTTTAAATTTTCAAACTATCGTATAGCAGTTGGGGAATGCATAAATTTACGTAAAATCGCAAGATAAATCTCTTTAAAGTGACGAAAACAAGCTTGTACATCTTGTTAAAGTTGGAAAGCTTTTTATTAGGAATGCGGAGTCCATACGTTGCACAATTTGGACACTCTCCAACACCCTTTTAGGGTAATAGGTCCTTATTATTTTTTAGGTTAAGAGTCAAACCCACGTAGTCCATCTAAATCTGAAGATGGCAGCTAAATCAAATGGAAAACTTGAGTATGATTTTAAGAATGTATGTGTTGTACTGGTTGTACACATATATTTAGGTAAATTAAAAGCGAGCTAAACCAATGAGATTAAATTTTTGCTCTCTATACACATTAATAGCATCCTTAATAATTTACCGTTCAGTGCAAAGTTTATAAACATTAAATGGATTCCATCATTCAATCACTAAACGTCAGCAACATGTTCTAATGTTGAGAGCATTACTCGTTAGATATATTTGAATGCCTCCCGCGTAACCTCCGATGCTCGCTCACTTTCGTTTTTACTGTCGTGGTCACCGCAGTCGTATTGTTACACAACCTGTTTAATAGGTTTAGCTAGTTCGTGACTTGTATCTCTATTTTGGCAAGATTTCATTTTCGCTATATCATCCTCTTTGGGTGACTCCAAATTTTTTACTCCTACTTCAAATAAACAATTATTAATATTAATTATATGTTCCTACAAACGTGTGTATGGCTTTGCAGGTTTTTTTTTTAGATTTTGATCATCTACCTATGAACTTATTAGATTTATATCAGAGTTTATAAAATAATTGTAGTTTTTTTGTGAGATCGAAGGAAAAAATAAGCTTTAGGTACCATAAAATCTATCCGGTATCACAAGTATTTTACACCTACCAAGGCCCTAGACAGATTTGATATTCGTATTCATTCACTGACATTGAAGAGTCTATAATTTATTGCCAGTTGACAGCAGCTTATATTTTAAAATCCACTATCTAAGCTTTATATTATCCCTATTCATTAAGATCAACTATGTTTATCTCATAAATAAAATATATCAACGTTAGCTGCTCTTCAATATTAGTCTACATATAATAAATCTTGTTTACACTGTTTTACAAGAGTAATCGTAAAAACTCAATATTGCTTTAATTTTAAATATATTTAGAAGTATAATCAGATACTGCTCTGTAAATGCACACGGGCGACCCTCATTACGAGAGGGTTGAACTCGTGTGATACCTATTTGAACTTTGTTGGTTTAGGTCCGTCGCGCTAAGTGGAAACTTGGAGTTTACTTGAAATTTGCATGCTCCGTCGTCCGACGAGAGGATTCGTTAGGATTCGTTGATCCTGCACAATTTATGTAAACCTTCCATAGTTCGTGACTGGCCAACTAATATTAAACTTTTGATTTATGAAATGCATTCATATTTTAACTTTGTAGATCTTCGTGGTTATGTGGTGCTGTGTTCTTGTTTGGAAGTTGTCGCAAAACAAGACGCAGTACGAGGCGTTTTAACTAAGTACTATAGGGTAGCACTAGCAACACATCTGTGGTCGGTCTCAAGTAAAACTCCAATTCTAATTGGCATTCGATTACAAATGCACTAAAAATCTGATTATATGTATGCTTATTTGTCATTTTAAAATTCATAAATAAATAACGTTGGTTTATGCAGTATTTCCAGGGAAATAATAGTGAAAGTGTACCTCAAAAGGATGAACCACCTTGTATATGCTCTAATTTATTGACCCCAACACATTGCTGCCTACGTAACCGCTAAGCTCGTTTATAAATGCGGAGGCGTTGCTCATTTTTGGCCATCGAGTGGATCCAATCCCGGTAAAGCTTTTCAGCAGAACGGTTTGGTGCATTGCGGACTTCGGTGACTTGTGTTTTCGGCGTCCATGTGGAACAGGTTATTGATAACTTGATTTGATAACTTATGACGTCAGCGCGAACGCTTATCGTTCTCATACTCGTATGCAATCGTGCGTGGCCCCAATCGTAACGCATTTGTGGGTGTAGGCTCCTATTACTTTGTGCCAGATTGGGATATGTAGGAAGCGAAAATAGAATTCGGGCCACGGGAACAACAAAGATGTGGACTCTTTTTAACTTACTTTCAAATACTTTTAACTGCGGAAAATATCTGATTTTGGTTAAGTTTCTTCAACCAAGTCGATTGCAGTTTTTTTATATAACGACATAGTTTTGTATATACAGCATTGTATTCTACAGCTGCAAGTATTTAGTAAATCATTCGGAATGGACACAATAAATATAACTTCATAAATAACTTAATTGCTTCTATAATAGAATGTCTCGAATCCTTTGAATATTTAACATGTTTTTCTACCAAAGTGCCTTCTCTGTTGCCTTTGTTACGAAGTTTCCAACAATAAAATTTGTTTTGGCGAGTGATGGATTGTTTGCCCGTTTTATTTGTCGAAATTCCAGCGCGAATTTACCATTCATTCTATTCATAATTTTATCAATAGGTAAATATTTATCGATATTGCTTGATATTGACACATAGGAATATAAGCGTCATTAGAGTACTAGTGCCAAGTCGCTAATTACATTTTTATCGCAAGCAATTAACGGCCGTCCGATGTCTTCATTGTTTTCGAATCGGAATTTCCTGCAAGAATTACTGGGAACCGAAAGTTTAATAGCGCGGTGATGATTGATATTGTAATTATTTGACCATTCTGAAACATTCCGACGCTTAACGGTTCCAGAGATTCTATATATCGATGATATTTTATATAATGCAAAATATATATTGTAAATTGTAATGGATATTACGTTATTTCGCTAAAAATATTTACCAATCGCGACTTCACGGATACCTTTTCAAAACCTAATTTTAAACTAAATTGTTAAGTACAGCCTGAAACATAAAACTAAACATTCTTCTACGTTTCCCTGTACGCGATGCTCTGATTTATAATTAAGAGGTTCATGGTCGCGGACTTCATTGTAATTTTCGAGGGATTATGTTTTCTACTTTCCTACCAAATAATTTTACGAAGTATTTTGTGAAATAACTATAAGTATGTGCTATAAAAGTATAAAGTATGTATAAATAATAGCGTTATGTGTGTGATAGTTCTAACTACCTTGAAGTGTTTTAGCCCTCGCTTCTTATCTTAATATTACTAGTTTTGATAAATGGATTCCATCATTCAATCAGTTCGTATCTGTTGATTATGATTGCTGATAATGTACGTCAGGTATATATGTCTAAATGCCGCCGCTTTTAGCTGGTGTAAATATTGTGGTCTGTGTTGAAGCTTTTGATATCTGATGGGCCGTCAGCCCGTTAAGTTGTAATCGGTGGATCAGTTGAGATGCCGCATTGCGCCTCCTCAGCCGCTTGCTGCAGGTCGTCGAGACGCAAGCGCAGTGCGAGTGTGACGTCATGCGCAATGACTAATGATCTTTATAAACAATCCCCTCAAGTGCGCGCTCAAGGACGCATATGTGTTGTCATCGAACGCACAGTCAATACCACAACAATCGTGAATATCGTAATTGATTTTTTAAACGATACTGAGTACAAAACCGCATAAGTATTCCTTGAAGTACTCGTATATCGTTCATGGAAAATAAATCCAACTGATGATCAAGTAATAATGTCGGTAAAGTAAGTGTTAAATAAAAGAAGTGAAAAAGTACTCATTACTCGTTTATAAGAACTTGATGAGGTATTGATCTGACACTTCTCACTGCAGTAGCTGCAGATCAAGTCGAGAGTACTTCGCGGACGGACATTCTAACTTGAAGCAAAGTATTGTATGAAGTTTCCCACGTATAGAACGTTTATTTGAATAACCCAATTTCGTATCATTTACTTCATTCGATATTTTACACAAAGAACTGATTACTGGAAAGGAATGTATTGTATACCTATTAGCTATTTACTCAGCTCGTTCCAAAAATGGCAATATGTATCATGACTTTCGGAATTCGTTAAATGACTATGCGAAGTATTTATAGACGAATGCCCAATGACCATTATTTAGATGGATTTCTCAACTAGATCTTGGATTTCAGCGATCTATCAACAGGAGGCGGAATGGATACTCTTTAGTTTTCTTTGGAAAATAAATAAAATATGAATCGGGTCCAATGGCCTATTTGGCGGGTTTCGTCAGGAACATTTTTAGATAGCGCGATAACCCCGGGGACCGGCGAGTGATCGCCGGCGTGATTTATCGCCGGCCGCGCGCCGCGCTCACATATTTTTTTGTAAAAGCCATGTAAGTCCGTGTAAATATCATGGATGTTTCGGCCAAAGTTCATGAAGATTGAGGTGGACGACCTTGCTTACCTCAATGATAAATTATCTTTTTTTGTAAGCAATGTAGAAGATAAAATTAAAGTAATTTTGGGAAATTTTCGTTTATCGTATAGAGTTCCCCTGGGTCCGATTTACAACACGACAATGGCCTGGATATAACATTACTCAGCATTGTTTCGTCGGTTATCCCTTGTAATAATAAAGTAGTAAGTGAAAACTATTATTAACGCTAAAACGGTTTTCACTTTCATTTAAGCTTTTATCGAATATTTAGCATTATCTTTTGCGTTTTTGTCAAACGAATTTAGAAGATTGCTATCGAACCTTTTGTTAGCAGATATGATGTGGATCTAATTGCTTTGTCGCTGGAGATTTCTTTATTAACAATTCCACGTTGCGTCTTCCATTACGAAACACTTCTAGCCAATTAAATATGAATGGATATAACTTATGAATCATGAATTTAATGAAATGTCGCCGTTAATTGCTCCAAGCAAAAATAACTGGAAACGCGCGGGTCTCGTGTGGAATTTTCATGAAACTCCTTGATTTATAATTGCCCTGTAGTTTTTCAGTTCACGGAATTTGACACATTTTTGACACCTTTCTGTAAAGGACTGATTCGTTTCGAAGATTTATTAATTTGTTTGAAAATGTTTGATAAAATATTTTCCTATTTAAGTTAATTTCCAGTAGTAAAATTGATGACTGCTTTTGTTCGAGCTAGTCTTGTTCTATCTGCGCAACTTGCAATTAGCTTGAATTTATATTTCAAACAACCTAAAACAATATCCTGATAGACTTGTAACTAAATTATTTGATAATAATATTTATCTACGGTTTCCTTTACAATTTCTATTATCGGTATCAAAATGTTGATGTTTCCACGGAAATGAGCAGAACTCCACAATTTTGAATGTTAAATGATTTTATAACAGAACTTGTTTACCCCGCTGTTTTCAAAGTATTGTTTGTAATATAAATAAATTCTTTGCAAGTTTGTGGAATAATTTATGCTACAAGTTGTAATAGTCAATTTCCATTACAAATCCTTCTGGACGCTCATTTTAAAATTCATTATCATTCGTACTATGGAATAGTAGCACAGTTAAAGAAACAATGCGACTGAAATACGCGTTTATTTTCTACGATTCATACGAGATGCGAGTCCGCAACGTATATTTACGTTGACAGCTGTTCTCATTATTCCCATTGAAGACGCCGCAACGATACAAAATCAACCGTCGCGACCAATTAGCTTTATTTATGCTTCATGAAAACTTGATCCCTTGGGCTAAAACTTATTGTAGTTCTGATCACGTTAAAAATAGATTATGTATTAGCTACATAGCTATACATTAAGACTTAATATAGTTTTTTTCCAAGATTGTACATGTAAACATTACCTTTTTGTGTTGAAAGACACTCCTCAAATCACTTAACTTTGGTGAGCTAATCGAGTCCAATCTCTACGTGTGTAGAACTCAAAGTTTAACGAAAATATTTACAATTTTGTTTTCCTTTGTATGTATTTGCATTTGAGATGCAGAGGAAACACAAAACTAATGCATTGTACGTAGTTTCCGCGGAAAATCTTGGCAGGTGGTCTGATTTTCTTGACAGGCCGTGCCAACGTGTGGCCATTGGTGAGGGGCAGTAGAGCGCAAAGGTCTCTTCAGCCAAAACTTGAAACCAAATTGACGCCAGAGCGCTGTAGTGTGCATTGTGTAACATGTGTACTTCTAACTATATTGTTTGACATTTGGATCACTCCGAGTCTCCTTTTATTTTTATTTCTACTTTAGTTTTCTGCAAATGATAAATGCCTTTTTTGATGACATTTTGTAAGTCGTTACTATCCTCCATGGACACCTGCGTTCACTCTTTTTTTTAACGTGAACTCGACAAATTTACAGTTCTGCTATAAATTTCAAATAATATTTTGACATAAGTGTCATATGTCATATTGTTTATTTGCATCTTAAGTCTTTTACAAACCTCACCTTCCACAGCTTTTTGTACAATGTAACATTGTTTTAATAAAATTAAATAATGATGTCAAAGTTCATTTAACTTTGCTATGACGTAAATATATACTGAAGTATAAAAACGTTACTATAAATTCAACAGAACTACTCGCTACTGTACTCAAGTGGGCATAATTGTACAATCAACTGTGAAATCTCGATTCGCATTCAAACAGATTTAACGATTATCTAATCCAGTTGATATGCTGAATAATAATCGCAGTGATTGCTGCCCCGGTTATTATAACCATGAAATGATGAATGGCTGAATTATTCTATCATTCTCACATATTAAGTTCTTACTTCACGTGACTGTAATTGGCTGAAATTGCATTGAGATTAAATAACACTTCCATACGCACTGTATAGGCACAATATATAGTAAGTAATGCGAAGCGAAATACATTTGTATCATTGCCAAACAATTCTTTTAACGATTTAAACTTCAATTACCCTGACAATAGTGAATTAAACGATGAAATTCTTATTTGAAACGAGTGTAAACATTTTTGTGATTATTTGGATACACCTAGTACACTATCAATTTTATATTATTATGAAAATTCCGTAAAGCTTGATTACAGTTTATCCGTTCTGATAAATTCAACTTCTACTTCTATTCCAAACTATGATCAACGTTTCTGTGATCTTAATCTTAGCAGCTTACATCGGTTTATGAAATGCAACGATTCACAGATACATGTAAAGTAATCGCTAGGTGATGTCTGTTTGCAATGGAGTGTTGTGATGTAAGATGTGCAGCTAAACATGAATAGTTGGAACGAATTCGCCTGAATTTAAATTATGGATCAAATCATGTGCACGACTTCTGACTTGTAATTACGCTCTTGTGAGATCGCTATCATCCGAGCTCTCTACATCACGGGTTGCTCTTCCTGATTCACATTTAGTTTTGAATTCACTGAATTTATAATTTGTATTTAATTTAACATTTCAATTAAGTTGTGATCTGATGACTATACTTATGATTCCGGTTGAGCACTACACACATAATAAAAACAAATAATACCTACAATACACCACTCTTGTTCACAGTTATCATTTACAATGTCACATTCCAATGAACATTATGTAACTCTGAACAATTTATTGTTATTCTCAGAACAAACGTTTGGTATTTTCAATTATGAAAATTCATGCGAATAGTTTGATTTGATTTTTATGCTATTAAAAATACTTTAGACTATATCAATTAATTATTATTTTAAATATTCATAATAACCAATATTCAACATCCAAACTCGACAGAGACATGAACTACAGGATCATCTCTATTAATATCCATATAAAGGAGATTCCTACTTCCCTATCCTCTTGTCCCACAGCTAGTTTCTCTTCTACCGACTACCACTTCTGCTGCAAGTCTACTTAAACTCTTAAGTCTGACTTGACTGAACTAGAATATAACAACATTAATAAAATTAAAACACCATGTGCCACACGGTGTTGCTCCTATTTAAGAAGATTTGTGACACATTATATTTTCATCATCATTATATTTTAAGTGGGTCGCGACATTTTTCAATACGTCAATAATTTTATTACTTAACTTTACAATACGAAAACTTATATTTTGCTCAATTCATTATTATACAAACACTGATCGTCGGCGCCAGTGGGTAGCATCCTTCAGGGCGTCACACCGCGTGAGTTGCGCATTGTGCGACTGCAGGTGAACGCGACGCGGGGCGCACGCTCCATTTGAAATGAGGTCAAACGAGACGCGTCCAGAGTGTCCAGACGCCACGCCGGTGGGACGCCGTCGCGCTATCGTACTAGTCAATTGAAACACATTGAACGTGGGACGCGCACCTCCTTTGTCCTTCAGCGTTTCCTCCGATACGCCATTCCGCTGTTGTGCAAACAATGCTCGTTATTGCCATCTCGATGCTCCATTAAGATTTCCAGTTGCGTGGGCAACGTTCCGACCTCTCTACCTTTTTGCGTTTGCCTCCTGGACAATGATTCCACTGTTTGACTACTCTTTCGCTTTCAATTCGAATATCTAATATTATGTCTCGTATAAGTAATTCGTTTCTTTTGTTAATACTTTCGCTTTCCCTTTTTACTAATACAAAGGCAATTCAATTATGGTTTGTTTGAGAAAAATGAAGAAGGGAATACTGGAGCGCTTTTTTAACATCCCGGGACCTTTCATTGTGAAAGAAATAATGATATTTGTAATCCTCAGTCTTTTTATTATCTTCCTAAGTAGATTATTATTGCTGCCTTATTTCATTAAATGTATAGATTAAATTTGGCATATTACTTTTAAGAATATTTACAACACGATGAAAATGTATCAGTTACAATTAGCTTCCTGCATGTATTTTGTATATGGTTGCAAATTACGCTGGGCTTTAATGGACTTGACGACTTGACAAGGTCGCATTGAACACGTTAATTAAGACCGTAGATAAATTGGACCCGACTAATAACAAGCTATTCGATATGCCTGAATAATCTGCTTGATGTACACTATTCACTCGCACATTATTTGTTCAGATTATTTATTGTTTACGTGAATATTTTGTTGATATCACACCTTTTTTTCCAAGAGTTATCTAGGAATTATTTATTATACGGGTAAACATTTTATATATTAAACATTAATAATATTTTATAATACACACATGTACATATTTTAGTGCTTATTAGTTATTGTAACTGTCTAATACTCGAATCTTTTATACAGAACAATTTAACATAAATCACTTTTTCTTTTACACTTTTAAGAAAGTATATACTGCCGAACATATCTCTGTTTTCGAAGCCGATAATAAGTAAATGTGCTGTAGCTTACATCGAAACATCGCTTACATCACATTTGCAGTAACGGCTAATCAAATCGACCCTTTTTAGATACGGGTTGATTCCGTTAAACCGATAGAAACTATTGGTCGGATTCTCCAAAAACCTCTTCTTCGTTTTTTTTTCTATTTGGTACGTATCGTACTTCATATAAATAATAATTTAATTAGAGTTGTTAATAAATAATCAGATTTCTGTGAAATAGTAATTAGGTCTTCCTTTGTGTGCTATTGATTGTTTGTTGATTCGTGATATTTCTTCAAGATACGTGTTCACCTTTCTTTTATTAAATCCACATATTGCGATGTGCTGGGTATTTTCCATTTTCATCGGATCTGGTTGAATGTAGTATGATCATTGCAGACATATTTATTCTGTATTGTATTTGTTTGATTTATATTTGATTGAAAACAATGTGGTTTGCGAGTGGGTCTAATAAAGCTTCGTTAACATCATCTATGTAAGCGTAACAAGTCGTATTTTATTCTAGTGCGCTTTATTTTTGTATCATCAAGTGGGTCCGAGTTCCAAGGCCGTTTGCACGTCTTTAGGAGATCAACTCACATCTATCATCAATCTATTTACACCGATCGTCTCCTTCTGCATCTGTATGTAGAATATTAGCTACTTCTGTTTCTTATTAATAAAAGTGTGCATGATAGACAATATGTTAATCTAAATTTAAGGTCACGTACTCAATATTCTTAACACCAGAAACTCGATCAGCTTAGTGCTCCTAATTGGCTTAAACGTCATCAATGTCACAGATGTAACTAATATTCCTTTTAGTCTTCTCAGTTACATGTAAAATTGGCGTGATAGGTACAAAATGCAGTCTTATTTTATTGGATACCTAGACACGTAGGTAAATGCCGGGTTACATCATGTTTCCTTATTTATACACGAGTTTCTTCACGCTATACCTGGCAATATTAAAGTAAAGGAAAATATATTTTCCTTATCAAAAAAAAAATAACCTACAGCAATATAAGTTCTTATGAACGTTTTTGAATCTTTAAACATATAATCGATTTGACATTCGTTTTTATATTTCTGTATTGCTATGTGACACATTAAACCGACGCAAGCGCATCGGCTGTTTCCTTCAATATGTAGCTATTGGCCAACATTGACACTAACCATTCGAACTCTGAAGTTGGCTACCGAACGTTCGCCACACGCATCACCATTGCGACTGACATCAGCACAGTTTCTCAAAGGTGTGGCTTACAAACTTACTGTACATACGCAAACGGAACATGCACTTCACACTGACTCATGCAGTTAAGGTTATTTCTGATCTAGTCACTAAAGGCAACCGCGTCTTGTAATATATTAGCTTCTGCTCTATTCTTCATCGACCAACTTACGCATCTGTCGGGTGTACATGTTTAATCAGAATACATTTTTTCTTCTATCTTCAAGCATAACTCTTTTTCAAGCATACATTTGGGAATATTGTGTTTCGAAATTTTATGAATTATGATATACTCAGTTATTTCTCATGCATTAAATTGATTCTTGTCTAATTATTCTACGAACTTATTTCGAAACGCAGTATGCCTTTGTTCATTCGGCTATCATTAAGAATCGTTTTCAATCCGCAGCCGTGGAGCCCACGTACCACTTCAAGGTTCTGGTCCCGTCGATGGTGGCGGGCGCCATCATCGGCAAGGGCGGCGAGACCATCGCCCAGCTACAGAAGGACACGGGGGCCAGAGTGAAGATGTCCAAGTCACATGACTTTTATCCAGGTTAGTATCTTATGTCCCATTGCAATCGTCTTCAAATTTTTGTAGGCAAACACATCGATATTGGATCTCAAGAAATAATGGATCTTTTTAATATCCTCCTCTTTCTTTGTTGAAATAACGCGACTACTGGAAATTTATTTGAAAAAGTACGGTCGGTTTGCAAAGAAAGGGGATTTAATAAGCGAAAGCAAAACGCTTTTTTTAATTTCGCTCTTAGGGAATTACAACGCAACCACTGCAATATTCAAAAAGCATGCATTGACCTAGTTGTGTCAGGATTGAAACACAGTAGACGCCCAAGACGCGCTTTGTTCGCGTCATAAAAGGCCTACTTAGCGGACTTAGCCTCGCCAAGGCGACGGGGAACTAGCTTGTTGGTGTATTGTATACGGGTTTTATGAAAGCATATTATAGAAAATGAGTTTCATTACGAAGAACTCGAGTTCTGAATTTGAAAAGATTTCGCCACACTATTGTAATTAAATGTTACGTGAAATGTTTGGGCTTAAGATTCAACGATATTTTTTTAATGCTCCTGTGAATGGTTTTATGCTGAATAATACAATTTGTTAAATTCAAAAGACAATTGTGGGATCAACAATGTTAAAATGAAATCATCGCAGAAAACGGAGAGTCTTGCCTACTCTTATCTTTATATTTAAGAACGTGAGGTGTCGTGTGGTATATGGAATGTTGTCTCGTATCCTTTTCGACGCGACGATGCGTGACGAAGCTTCCGATTTGAAGGTTGCTAATATATCAGCTGTCCCAACCGGTTATGTCGCGGTAATGGCCACTGAACGAGAAAAAGACGTGTGTTGACGCCGTGTCTATGTTGAAGTAAGTAAAGAAGGAAATGCTTAGGAAATAATTGATGGTACACATACAAGATTTTTTATAAATCTCGAACAGTATCATAATTCACAACCAACCATTGCGGCCAGGGGTTCCATGAAAAGAATTAATATTTTCGTTTCTCGTTACGTTTCCTTCACCGGTATTTATGTCAAAAGAGTTTGTATACGAGAATGCACCTGGCGTTAAGTGGTCTATCCCTATCTTGGGGAAAGATCCCTATCTGGCGTTAAGTGGTCTATCCCTATACTATCTATCTTGGGGAAAGTTACAGATGTTTAGGGATATCTATCCCTAAACATCTGTAACTTTCCCCAAGTTTGACCAGAATTGCTAGGTCGATGATAGATGCCTTGCGGTCGTAAGGATAAAAATGTAACATTACTATCTTTTTTTCCCACATCCGTCAAATCTGCAAATGAATATAATTCTTTCAAACACAGCAAAATAGCGATAATTCGTAAAACGTTAATGTGAGTGCCCTTAAGTTGAACCTAATCTCGACGAGCTCTCGATATGGGACTAAAATTAACATTAAAGTTTTGCTGCTTATCTGTGCTTACATCACGTAATTTTTTGTTCCAACCTAACAAGGTGTGTCAAGGTCTCAAAGCGTGCGACCTTTGATTTACACAATTTCGGCAGTTAGATCATACCCAATGCTCAAATATGTTTTGTATGATTCTGACACATTTCGTAACTTTGATAAAGGATGCTCTAATGGAATGATATCATCTGCAAAAGCCGTATTTCGGGTTGCGTAGCTTTTGTAACAGTATTTTAATTATTCAGTAATGTGTTTTAAATGCTAATGGCACGCAAAGTTCATATTTACTTGCAAAAATGCGGACAGTAATGCAATAAACATCAAAATGTGATGGCAACTAACATTTAGTAATAGCTATTGCTCAACGAGACCGTTTCCTGATCAGAAATGAGGATGTCGTTATTAAAATTTAGGTTATCATTTATTATATGGAACAGTAACAACGCGTATGCAGTGTGCCAACCAAAAAAAACCTTGTTTCATTAAAAATGTGAACGTAACGATAAAATGGAAGAGGGCTAGTTATATTTACATCTGGGGCGGTGGGCGAGGGATACAATGGAGCGCGGGCGACATCCGAGCGCATAATAGAGGCTCTGACTTTGATGCTTCGCAAAGTGAATTCTACATAGCGAAGTTTCAATGTTAGTAGGCCGCTACAAAAACCACGTTTCAAAATTGTGTCATCGACATAGTTACCATATTTGCTACATAAAATCTTAAGCAC
This sequence comes from Epargyreus clarus, assembly GCF_041222505.1. NCBI lineage: Eukaryota > Metazoa > Arthropoda > Insecta > Lepidoptera > Hesperiidae > Epargyreus > Epargyreus clarus. The sequence continues at coordinate 534,217 of NW_027332214.1, forward strand.
TTCAGAATTCCAAGACTTTAAAATTTTATAGCAACTTGATCCAATAAGAACTAATACGTGTTAATTTACGAAATGTTTATGTATATCTATATTTGCATGAATCTCAATTTAATAGTTTCAAAGAGCGCCGGCGTCCTTGGTGACTGCAGTAATTAATTTCTAACTGCGGTCTTAATAACCTGCCTTGTGACGACTAAATCCGGTTTGCAGTGTGTGCCACTCGAAATATATGTGCAAACGTTATACATTCCGGCGTTAATGCGATTGCGTCACTGGCCAACTCATGCTCGATGACCGGTGGTCCTTGAACGACTGTGACAGTGATTTTGTCACTATTTTCGTTTCCTCCAATGCGAAGCCTCTACAGTTCAATATAAGTCGATCGCTGTCTTATTTCTTTAATACTCTAAGGCGTTTCAAGGCTTCATTCTAAGCTTATTAGTGGATATTTTCTTGGTAATGAAACCGCTACTACTTGAATGAATATTTCTGAAGAAAAAGGACTTATATTTCCTCTTGCAACTTTATGCCCTTATATTGCTATTTCAAAATGACATGGAGAAAAATGAAAAAGTTAAGACAAGAATACGAACTGCCATAATGATAAATATCATTAAATGATTAAATTAATGGAACAGAAATGGTTATAACTGAGTTCGTAGCAAGGCAAGCTAGAGCCAGATTAAGAGAGAAGACGAGTTGGACGGAGGCAATCTTTCAATCTGGCAGAGACCCCACGAATCATCCATCACAAGTTGCGAATTGCCGAGATGACGCACTTCAACGAAAATAAGAGCGATTGTTTTAATTGTGTTGCTACTATTTATCAAATAAATCCTTGTCGTCATTTCAAATTGGCTTGAAAATTCCATTATTTTGCATTCCAAGCAAAAAGGCTTGCCGGTTGAGCTAACATTAAAATTATGTACATATTTCTATACAAATGTACTACGAATATTTGAATGCAAATTATCTCAGGCGTGAGTTGTTGGGCTTAAAAATATTTATTGTCTACTTACGATTCTCGAGATATATAAATAGAATTACATAAATAATGTGTTACGGTTTTAACTATTCTAAAGATTCATTCATTCATTCTAAAAGAAATATAATATTTTATATGTTGATTTTATAAAAACCTAACACTATTTTATAACACTGGAAGTATAAAAATTATAATAAGTTTGTTGCAATTAATGTTCACTACATCAATTTGTCATGAAATCATTGTAAACCATTGAATACAAAGCCGTGAATATAAAGCGGCATGTAAATTTTTCATCTTAAAGGATTTCAATTGGGTGAGAGTATTATAATAAAGTATTAAGAAAAATTATATTTAAATTTAATCTTCTCTCTTGCTTGACATTGAATATAAAAAACCTTCAGAGCCAGCACGTGGGTAGTCGGCTCAGTTTAAAGGCTTCTTGAGCGAACAAGTCACGTTAACGTTGAAGATTTGTACTTGATCTACTAAAGCGCGTTGCGGTACAAATTTGTATAAATCCACACCGCAAATTATGCTATGTGTACTATAAAACCAAATAAAATCCACGCATTGGGATAAATATTTAGCTTACGGAATAGTACTCTTATGATCTGGAACTATTGCATTGCTTCAACGCTCAGTTCTTTATTTTGTACAAATGTGACTTGAGTCCGACTCTATGTGAATTTTTTTCGCTCCAGAGACAAATCATTACCGTCAGTACTCTTAACGTAATGCGCGCTAGCACTTAATACCTTCATTCCACATTTGCCTTTTGTGTTTCCATGTCAATAGATCCTTCAATTCCCTGCTACATTTAAGCTTTTAAATTGAATTAAAGATTCGTTTTTAATGACTGTTTAATTGAGCTGCCACTTACCACATTTCGTTTGATAAAAATAGTCTGATAAACCGTAATACTTTAACCCATTTAGAAGCATTTCTTATCTTTACAATTGTAACTATATCGTCAGAGCCGGTTTCATGTGCTTGATACTGATAATTATATTTAGTTCATTTCAAATAATAAATTATCTTCACACTTCGCATATTTTTATCACAATTTAATTATTTATTTATATTAATTATATAGTCCAGTTGATTTTAGGTGGCTTATTTATAACTACAATTATGTTCATTTTTCTAATTCTGTGGGATTATTTGAGCATTCTCTAGAAAATCATTGCTGTATTCCTTAGTTCATCTAAATCTTAAATGGAATGGAATAGAATTTAAGCATGACGCGACGCTTTCTTTTTTTCTTCATCCAAGAGCTTTATCCTACTATTTGTTACAGGATTTCGTACTTCCCTGTTATGTAAATTTATTGTTATATCGTATGATAGTTTCAAATAAACACAACTATGCCAACGGCACCGCCCCTCTGTAATTATGAGTCACGTCAGCGCCATCTGTCAGGACCTCGCACGCAATTATTGGTGTTGGCACTATCTATTTAGGGGCTATTTCTGCGTTCGCGTCGCTATCAAACTGTGTAACCGTGTATTCGCTTTACGGCCCAGTGGCATGATTTTGGTTAATATTGCGTATTCCAACTATTTGGTATTGCGCTGGCCGAATTAGTGAGCTGTAGCTAATTTGTTCGGCGAGCTCGTTAGTATCGATTGCACTTTGCTAAGATGTTTGATTGTGAGATTCATGTAGCTGTGTGCAAATAATATTTTACATTAACATAATATAACATCAATTGCAATACTCAGTTATGAAAATTGAGTTACGTAACTTTGACAGATGAGCTTCATTTTATGTAGAAGAATGAAAACAGGTTTAAATGAAGCACAATAGAATATTTCTGCAGTGAATACTGCACAATAAGAATAGTTTCATGTTATATCTTGTTTCGCCGAAGGGTCTTAATTTTGAGTTGCTGCATAGTTTATTGTAGCATCTACATTATACATTTTGCATTATATTCGTGGAAAGTCTTTCTTAACTATTCTGAAGTTAACAAGATTGCGATTTGCTTTAGTGCTATGAGTGAGTACCTACCTATGTTCTAAAGGAGTGAAAAAGGCTCCACTCTAAAGAAGCTTAGTCTTAGATTATGACGCATTTTCGATGATCTACAAAGAAGAAAAAAATCTTTGAGGAAAAATCAGTTGCCGTTGTCCATTAGCGGCACGAGGCACTCACCGCCTCGAGCCTCGGCTTCGCGTTCGCTTGCCACTTGACAACCGTCTAGTGCATACTGCATAGTGCATGTACTTATAGCGATACTGTTTTATGCTATGGATTATTTGATGTAAATTATTTGAAAAATATTGCTTAACTTCTCAACTTGTTCCTTAAATTCAAACGTTTCTAAATAAATTACTCTCCAATTACGTTTCCTTGCAACATGTTGTTCCTTTTCTTCTCTTGATTTTGATAGAAATACTAGAAGGCTTAATTCGATAAATTAAATGTATCTGATATCTTCAATATTATCAAAAACTTAGATTTTTCTATGAGATATCATTCTACGTCTTAGAAATATAAATTTTATTTGATGTCATCAACATCAAATAAAATGTACAACCTCATATATAATACATAACATAACCTCAAATAGGCACATTACAACATCAGTCTTCACTGTAGACCGTCAAACTTACTTTAGTAACGACGCCTGATAAAAGTAGGACTTACGAGTATCACACCCTTGAAGCCAGAATAGCAGTCAATGCTGCATTGCTGTTAGAAAATAGAAATAGGTGTGGCGAGTTCTGGCACCTTTCGAGCCTGTAAATACTTCACGAAAGCCACCATAATGTACGGACACATTTCTGTCACAGCTTCATAATAATATAGATAGATCGTTGAGGTTTTTAAAATATCTCTCTCGGCCAAAGTTGGCGTGCTTCTAGCGGCCTTGACCCAAAATAGAGCGCATTCGTCTTGACACCGTGACACCTAAAACATTTTTTTCTTCTATAAATATAACTATGTATATACCTACTTACTTCCCCCCGATGACGCTTGTTGTGTGAGCGGTAAAGATGTTTTTGGGTTACAGAAATGGAAAGTTAAGACTGTTCTCCGCTCAGTGATTGACATAATGTTCTGTTGCTATCTAGCCTACGTACGCCGCGGCTATTAATATTTTTTATATCGCTTTTATATATTTTTTATTCAGTCGCAGAACTCGCAGAGTAGAGTCGATTATTATTTTCACAATAAAAATTGGTTTTCTATGGGTTTGATTTATGAAGCTGTGTGTGCGAATGGAACATACATCACAGGAAACCACAGTGCAGGAAAATTGAGGTCTATGAGCATTAAAAGCGTTATTTATTTCATTCTTATTTTATTTTGTAGTCATTTCTATGCTGTTAGCATGCAGGCTTGCATGTTGCATACATGACTAATGGCTGATTAGAGTAGACTGGAGTTACTTCTACCACGCTACTGAACTGTTGAACTTTTTACTCGTACATTATAGCAATTTCCTTATCATATTTATTAAAGTGTAAGTCTAGAGTACATACACGTAGGAGCTACACCACAACCGACATCTAAGCGTCACGCTCGCCGTCTGACACATCTAAAACGAATACAAAATAACGTTTAAATAGTACAGGATGAATAATAAACGCTTCAGTAATTTTAGCGCTTATGTGCAAGATAAACAATGACGATTATGATATATGAATAGTATTAGTAATACAATAGAACGTTTCCCGTGAAGTAGTAACAACAACTGGTCAGCGGGCGTGTATAATTGGATAATGCACATAATCTCGGCTCGTCGTCGCGACCTTGCGCTGATAGCACGCGGCTGCAGCCCGCGCCCGCGTGAGCTAGGGCTGCCGGCTACTGCTTGGATAGATATTTAATGATGTACCTATAAGAAATAATATTGATGATTATATAGATACATGAAAGAATGTCACGAGCAGGAGCAAGACCACAGGAGTGCGCCGCCGCACGCAGGAATTAGATTATTTACATAAACCATAGATATTGCCTAAAAATTGATTGATATCTCTTAAAATTATTTAAGTTTAGTTAGTTCGTTGAGACGAGCATAATAATATCATTATATATGGTAAATAATTTTACAATTATGTACAGACAGACTCGTCTATTTTATCTATTTATAAGGAATATATTGTGTATATATATATTGTGTAGTAGCTGTAATGATCATTGGTATGTATTTCAATCTTCCACTTCACGGTCTGCCACGTAAGCGTATATCCGCTCAAATCCTTAATCAAAGTCATGCAATTTGTGTATTATGTATATCCGCTTTTACGGTGAAGGATGAAAGAATATGTTATGATGAAACCTACTTGTCCGAATTTTCTCCATAGTGTTCTTGAAGTTATGTGAAATAAACCATACCTTGACACTATGTGGTAACCCTAAATGCAACTCAATATGCAAGTTTATTTTTGCCGCGTAATACATTGCAACATTTCCGACAGTGTTGGACCGAACGTTTGCATATTCATCGCGTCACGCTTGATCAAACATTTGACAAATGTTCCGACGAACACCTGATCCTTGTCTCGTGGTTTAACTCTAGTTTTTTGGCCCACTGCTCCTAATTACCAACGTATTGGACGTGTACCAATTGTTAATGACCCGGTTGCAGGCAAAAATGAGCGCTATAATTATCGCGTATAAATATTAAAGTTGCCAGTCGCCGCCCAAGGTCAAGGGAGGTAGGACCTGTTGTGCGAAGCGTGCTCGCGCTAGTGGTGGCTACACACTTGATCGATCGCTCCCACTGTTTGATGTTCGTCGTGTTAATGATATCGATCGACAGCGTAAGATACGGCGGCTATACCAGCTAAATGCTTGTTGACAGGACATGTCTGTGTCCATTATTTTTATGATTCATAACTTTTTGTGGTTGTAGTTTTTTGTGTTGATAAATCATAAAAGTAATACACGATCAATAGCGTTTGATTTTAATATATCCATATCTTTTCATAAATTCCCGTTTTCGAGTGCATCGTCACGTCTATTTTAGTATCAAAGGTATGAAGCCATACTGAGAAACGCGGGCCGATTTAACTTTATCCTTCAAATGCAATCCACTTCATTGAACAGATGTTATTGGATGCAATGACCATTAACATCGACTGAACTGCGTATTACTTCATTAACATTAGAAAATGTTTTTCCTTGTCCATTCAAAGTATTTGCTACACAAACGAAGTAACTAAATAGACTAATTATATGTGATAATTTGTCATAGATGTTTGCATGTTACCTCGTATTTATGCATGGAGGTAGAGCATAATATGCATATTTATTGTCAACTACGCTACGATACCGCAGCGGTTAGGGCTTATGATCGCGCTTCATAATCGGCTTTACAATATTCGTGGACGTAATTTTCCTGCATGCATTTAAACGTAGTGATAACACAAATATGTTTTGCTCGTGGAGTCTGTTTCGTTACTTGTTCTGTGGTAAGCTAGTATAAAGTAGCGACACTCCACTAGCATCTTTGATCACGTTCGCATCGTACAGAACTAGTCTTTGACGTTGTTTACAGCTTTTCTAATTAAGCTCTCTAGTTCTGTTCTCTCTCTGCATTCTGCGGTTGCTCAAAGTGAGCTTGTTTTAATACCGGCAAAGAAATTCCGCATGCGGCATAATGAACTGCTTTATAAATTGTAAAAAGTAATGACTATATGAATGAAATGAAGTTCTGCGTTTAATGATCATTAAATTTGATGTCGAAAATCACGTTAAAATTAATATTATGTATCCTATAATTCTGATTTAGCTGATTGTCCTCTCTGTGTAAGCTTTTTTTTACTATTTCTGGGCTTAAAACTTTATTTAGTAAAATGATAAAAGTAATCATGATTCTACTGCAGTAGCCTCACTACAAGTATTATTCACGTGCAGCGGCAATTTTTGCTCTCGTATTTTCTAGTTTGTGAGTCAATAAAAAAGCCAAGGACTAACTAGCTTTCGGAGATAGCAATGAAAATAATTTATTCATAGAGAACTTTTTTTTAACGTTAACATTTTACCACCGGGAGGTGTTTCGCTATCGGCTGATAAGTGGTCGGCTGTAACACTCTTGTGCTTAATAAATATGCATGTTGAATGAGGCTGTGACCTACATAAAAATACGTTCGCTCCACACCCCCATAGCGTTCTCTAAAACCGCACTGGTGTGACGGCACCACAATGTTGCATAATTTCTCCCGGTTCTGTACATGTTATCTCGACTATTTCTGGTTTAACTCGTTTCCATTCGTGTAACCAGTTTTTGTTCTGTTTAAATGGGTTATCGCATATTTAAATTAATACTAATTCCTACAATTTGAAATAAATGCCTTTGGGTTAGCGGTACGTTGTGCGTGAAATAACGAATAAAATATGAAGTTCGGCCAACGGAATGTACTTTCATGTATTCTCAATACTAAAATACGCTTGACGCGCACACATGCGTCTTTCAGTCACCTCTTGACCCTGATTTTACCATACGTCACACATACGTAGGTAAATACAGGTTCAATTACCTAACATAGTCTGATGGTATTATCACCAACCCTCATTGTCCATTACTGACCTACAAAACCGCTTGAGCACGGGTTTGTTCAGAGTAGATTCAGAGTAATAATCACCCGAGTCCACCACACTGGCCAAATGTTAAGGATCTCACACGCCTTTAAGAATTCTACAGAAAAACAACTTCAACGAAGGGTTCGTGCGGCCGTGGTCTCGTGGTTTTCCTTTAAGATTACAGCAAGTGATAATCAATTTCCAATAACTTGGGGAAATCAGTTGGTAGGTATACAAAATATTAATTCAAATGCTTCCGCCGTTAATGAACTGGGGATCGTTTCAAAACAATTAAGCATTAGTAATGGATTTTTAATTAACAGTGATATAAACTAATTTGCTAGGATTGATTAATTTAATGAAAAACATTATCATTTGGTTCAATTATAATTAGATAGATATCCCAATTAGTGTACGAACTCATTACATTTAGATGATGTAATTATTCATTGTTCCATAATTAATTCTGTCCTGGAATTGATGTACGAAATAGAGCGCAGCTATTAGCTGATTATGTACAAGTATATTTACTTATTGATCTCATATAGGTACATATTATATTCTACATCTACACATAATGGATTGAATATCTATCTCTGATTTGCACTGGAAAAAAGCACACTTGCTGTCATGCACGCTGGAAAATTATAACATAACCTCAATACTGACAATAATATCTTCAATATCTTCAACTTCAGGGTCGTCATTGCTTATTTAGATGAGTGACAGTTCTCCTAAACCGTCGCCACTAAAATGTTGTCCTTTTCCTGCGTTAATCACTGAAAAAATACAGTTGATTGACACCACAGATTACATGTGATTCGTATATGCTTAAAAAGTAAAATTTCTTCTCCCGAAAGCACTTTTTATCTATTTTCCCAAAACTTTTCTTGAGATACTTACGGAAAATTAATTTTTGCTTTTGAATAAAAGCCTTTTTGGCATCAACCTTTAAATTCAAAATTATTAGATACATAGAGCTTGTAATAAGAAAATAAAGAAAAATCTACAAAACCTGATTCTTTATAAGGAAGTATAACTCAAATATAGTCTGACGCCATCGTCTCACAACGTTATACGCTCGCAATAACTAAAGTGTCTATTATAATCGCCGTGTAAATAAGACGTTAAGGTGCCGTATGATAAGTTGTGCAAGGAGACTCTGCTGCATCATCTTGTTGACATTTACTTCACCTTGTTCCGCGTCTCGATTGCATAATGTTTCCGATAACGTACTCATGCATACGTCTTTGTTAAAAACCTTTTATATGCTTTACTATGTACATGTATGTGAAAAATGGTACGGCTCCGTAGTTTGTCTTCAGCAGCAGCTTCACTGTACAAAATATGGTTTCCTGTAAAAGCTTTAATTCTAGTGTGCTGCATTCAGTAAACTAAGATAAATGTACCTAAAAATCCAAAACAATCCAATAAATATGGTATCTGGGACAGAAAGTAGAATCCAAGAGGACCAAAGAAGCACTGTGATTGAAACTGTAATCCTTGTTAACTTCCACTGTTGGGCGCAGGTTCCCCACACTAGCGCAAGTACCACACTCAAATACACATACCATACAAATACCACACCACCACCACTTCCAGTAAACTGCCCTAAAGCTTTGAAGGATATTTTCAAGCTACCCATAGTTATCCAACAAGCTTTAACGATTGCTATTCAATAACAACAGCTTGACGTGCCCTCCGAAGAAAGAAATACAACTGACTGGCTTTAAATGTTTATTGTGGAAAATTCTTACTAGAATATCATCTTGAATATGTTAAATTGAGCAAATAAGTAGCTGAATGATAACAGAGTGCTCGTAGTGAGGATTCTGCAGTTGAAATAACAAAGGGCCATAATATTCAGCTACCCGGGGACAAAGCGAGTGGAGCTTGCTCTTATATTTTAAAATGATCTTCTCTTATATTCGATTCAATCCTATATTATTTTAACGTTTCTATTTTTACTATGCTCATTTTTATTATGCAAATAAATTCAAACAATTGTTTTAGCGTTCCTTGTCATGCACAGAAATCAAGTTTCAAAGGACGCAATCCAAATAGCTAAACAATTGCAAGCTGATTTAACAATGCAGGTACTAAGTACACCCATGTTAAAAGAGTTTTAATTTCATAGTTTATAATATAATTTTGGCATAATTACAGCACTATTAAATGTAGATAAGAGGTTCAATCCAAAAGATGCAGCAATCATTGATTTATAGCGCCTATATAGCCAACTATATAGGCGCTATAAATCAATGATTCAAAGGTTTTTGGACTACATGAACTACCTCGATGAGATCCACTCGGAACTTAACTCCGAGTTTTGTCACATTTGTAGTAAATATTGAAGAGTCAATGTCAATAAAAGTATGTATAACGAAGGAAGCAAATTTCATGACGATGAATTTTCAAGATTTTCCTAGATTAAGTAAAAAATTCGTTGTATGCGAAAAATTTACATATGCCTTTTTATGAAATACAAACCACAAAGTTCATATTAATATTCGAATATGTAAAAAGAGCAAAAGCTTTTGTGGCTTCTAATGACTATTGGCCATTATTCGCTTCCATTCATTTGCAACAAAGCGAATGCAGAATGATCTGATATTTCAAAATGGCCGGCGCCTCATATTCGAGCATTGTTAAACATTTATGCGCTGTTGCATGTCGATGCGATAATTTTGAATATGTAGTTGACTTGAAGCTGTTACCACGTGTTTATCTTGAACACAGTCGTAGAAAGAGTCTTGCTACACTTTCGTAGTCAATGTTTTGAGGAGAGAAAATATTATGATTTATACGACCCAATTTAGATTTAGTCAACATGTGCTGCTTGATTTAGACTTGTGACGTGAAACGTGACAATATTACATATTTTTTTTCACGTGGCTTATGAACATTTGTCATCACTATCATCCTGGTTTTTTTTCTTAATATATCTTATCTGACAATTTATTACACGGATGTACATAACTTCATTCAAGGCAGATCATTGTACTCCTTATGCAAAAAGTAGCATACAAACGAGTACATATTAGGTTCATCTTGGTAGTATTTAGAAAAGGGTAAAAAAGAGAAATTCTCATTATCGAGAAGTCTTACAGTGGAAACATTTTAAGGTCGTCACAAGAGAATAAAAGGCGCATCTTATTGCAGAGCCGTCGCAAAAAGAAAAGCAAGCACTGCTTTCCAAAGAAATAAATACGTTCCAAATGAAACACTAGCATTGTACGAGTAGTTATACAAACGCCAGTTGGAACAAAGCGAACGTTAAAATGAAGCAATATTTGAAACCTCGGCACTAAATCGGAATAATATTAAACATGTATGCACTATTGAATATGTTGATTCGGCCAGTTCACATTCTATGTCACAGTTGGAATAATATTGTTTCAAAGGCCGTATCATGTATTCAGTGACAGCTGATTCGGATGTTTCTATGTGTGTCTTGTATAGACGCTTTATATTCTGGACACGAGTTGCTCTCCACAAGAGGGGGAACTGGGGGAGCTGCGAACCTGGAAGTTTAGAGCGATGCTCTATTTGGATTGCGGATTGGTGGAGGAAGGTAGTGAACAAATAATGTAGCATGTTTTCAGGCAGACAAGACTTAACGATGACAACAACTGGGACCGACGGCTCGACTTTAATCGATAACCCGTTTGGCACAATATACGACACGGTGCCGATTTACCAAGCAGAGGGGTTATAATTTTTATTTGTGTCATCACACAAACGGCTTGAAATCACAATGTGCCTTACTTTACGTGATAGCTGCTATGTCTTTATATTCCATGAATATGTATAAAAGGTATTACAATACCCAAAAGGGCTTTAGCGCGCATCAATTGTAGTTGAAGTTGACCCTTTGTGAAGCTCTGTCCCAACACAAAAGTTTATCATAAACCGAATGATGCTCAAGAGATTTCTCAGCCTCTGCCATTGTGTAACGTTTTGTAGTACTCCGTTCTCAATGTGCAACGTTGCTGATATGAGAGACAATACTGTTTACTTACCTAACCAATTGTGTATGTTGTTTGACACAAATTAATTTGTTGTCTCATTGAATTCGCTATGTTTACAAACATTTGAAACAGGAACAATAATTTCGCATATCGTAGTTACTAAAAAAGAGATCTATTATTTTTTAGACTTTTTTTAATGAAGATGGAAACTGAAAATTCAAACTAATAGAATCGTTTTGTTTCGCAGGCACAACGGAGCGCGCATGTCTCATCACGGGCTCGGTGGAGGGCATCATGGTGGTGCTGGATTTCATCATGGAGAAGATCAAGGAGAAACCGGAGCTGGTGAAGCCGTTCCCCGAGGGTGTGGATGCTAAGATGCCCCAAGACAGAGATAAACAGGTTAGTTCGTAGAATACGCTTTGGATGACAAGCAAAATTTGAAGAAGAACGGCTCTACGAAATATACAGTAGTTGAAATATTTTACAGATAAAATATTAACTTTACTATCTGCAAGTAACAAAGCAGGGAGGGTGGTCCATATAAATAGGAATTTTCCCAACAATACTTAACACAAAAAGCGAAATTTATACGATTTTCGGGAAGTCGTTCAGGAGACATGACTGACTTATATTTATTCGCGTTTTTAAATGAGACCAAATAAATATTTCATCCAGAAATTCTGTAATGCAATAGGATATCGGTACAATATTTTATACTGTCATCAGGATATCCATCATTATGTTGTATTATGGATTTTTATTTGCTTTTGGGGTTTATCTTGACGCGCTTAAATGCTATGAATCATATTTTTGTAAGGGATGACAAGCATCATGGCAATGCGAGGGGAAATCATGATGGGCTTCACATTTTTAATTATTTTGTGTATGATATATTGTGTTGATAAATATCCAGAACATTTTGAGAAAAATACTGAAACTTTTTATGCAAACGGGCATGCACTTATGTTAATTCAATATCATCCATGGACAACGGACATCTAAAATTAAACTGAAACAACAAGTCTATTCTCTAACGTCAATGGTTCGCAACTTGCGAACCCTAAAGGCTAAGTAGGAATTACTGCAAATCCTTTTTATATACAATGGCTGGGAATGGGTCTAGGAATTTATTCTATGAATGCTGCTCCAATGTGGATTGGCTATATTGTTTGATATAATATATACCTAGGCATTGTATAAATAGACTCCCTCACCATACTGTTACATCAAAGGGGAACACAGCAGAATATACCAGCGATACACAAAGTTTCATAAGGCAGTGCTGTGTGTTCTATATGCTAAGATGGAGAACGCCATGACGAGTGTAACGGAAGCGTATAACGCCGTCGTTTCCGTCGTGCACATCACGGCACGCAGTCTTATTGATTGAACAAACTGCTCTGCAGATACAAAATCAATATTGTCTCGCATGTGGAGCCACAAGTGACAATGAACATGGGCAGCATTGTTCCAACGGAATACAAAGAGAGTACATTTAAATGGAGCGCAATAATTGTGTGCGGTTCGATCCTTGGCTAGGCAAATGTTGAATTGTAAATTAAGCTTAGATCTCTATTTTAGTTCTGGGTTTTTTGGACTCGTGTGTCTGTGTGCTGATGGCACCTGCAAGATGGAGTTACTTACTAGCAAAATATTCTAGACTTGCTTCCAATCTTGCTATATTTCCAATTTTGACAGTAAATAATTATAATCAATCGCCCTCATCGTCAATATATTCTCCCGCTTATGACCACGTATTCTTTAAAACTATACTAACATTTGTGAAAAATGAGAATACTATTTATCAGGTTCTTCACAATGTTTTCCTTAACCCTTTACAGCAAATGATAATTAATTTCTAATCAAGCACTGTCAGGTTATCCGCACTGTTTGTCAGTCTACGGTTCAGAGTGGTCGCACGTGGCCCCATCTTATCGATTGAACAAACACTGTGTTTGAAATCAAATATTTGCTTGTATTAAAATGCCTTTAGTTCACGTTTATGTTCACAGTGGCCGCATGTGGTTGTATGTTATCTTGAATATAACTTAAATATTCTAGTAGCTGTACAGATTTGTATAATTAACATATCATATTTGATTTACCATTCAAATATAGATGAATACAACGAGACATATGTGAAACGGCCGCACTTTACTATGTCTAAATAAATCAATACGCCACGCAGAATGCTCAATGGTGAATGTAGACATAAAATCAACATTCTCCGCATAGTCACCGCTGCTCAAGTAACAATACCCTTGTTTGTTCATTCCTAGATAGTTAATAAGTACGTACAAAACGTGGCTATAGTTTCTTGTTCTTAACGCATATCACTGGTTGTGCACGCCTATCTTATCTAACGAATACCGATCACAGATATAAACACTGTATCTTACACAGATCAAATCATTACTCCATTTGTTGTAATCTTAGATTTATCTATCTCCTTTTCTATAGATAAGTGGAATTAAAGGAGTTAAGTGTAATTGCAAAATAACCATAATATATATATTAATTAATGATTTGTCCTGGAAGTTTTAGATTGAAACCGCTGACTGACCTAAAAATTTATTTATCTGTGACTATACTAGTATTTTGATTACGTAGATGAGTATTACTGTCGAAAACAAAATACAAACAGAAACGAGACAATATTTAATAGTAGTGTAGGTATGTTGCCGCCGTTAAATAATCCTGTTTGCGTTGCATCGCACACATTGCGGTTATCACATTTATCAAATACGGAAGCGGATCGGTAATCTCATCGATCGGGTGCATATCGGTGTGCGGGTGAGGACGTAATATTGATTCGTACGGGTACCACAGCCCCTGATAAAGAGCATACTATGTAACCGCGAGCCCACTCGCATAATATTCGGTCTCCCACGCCGAAACCGGATTTAAAATTCCAAGCACGCACATGCACTTTGGATTTTTCGAAATCTACATCCGTGCTCTTACTTGCTCCGGTTGTCTTTTATATAAGATCGGAGTAGCAAACGAGCTTGCAGTTTATCTTGCACTCAAGTCTAGATAAAATGGAAATACTACCTGAGGTCGGCCACAGTGGCATGCTACTCTTGGAGGCTAAGTTGGAAATTAATGAAATAAAATTCTCGGACAAGTGTACCTTCACATCCTTCAAATTAAAAACACTATTGTTTTAGTTTACACTGTCTTAGAAACAATAGCGTAGCCGTGGTGCGTCCAGAGTTAAACCACAATGGGATCGACTATCTAGTCTCAGAATGTCTCGGAAATTAATTACATAAATGGGTCATTCAAAAGAGAGAGGATTTTAAAATAAATTATTACAACATGGACGATAAAAACGCGAAGTCTGAAATAGATCAAGCTCCTCTTGCTTCATTAATTTGTTAAAACACTTTTATAGAAAAATGTGTTACAACGAAACTCTACGCTGCTTTTCCGCGACAGAAACCCTTGGGAAGCGATGGAAGAAATAAAAAATAATTCTCTATAGAATCTCTACTTGAAATAAAAACACAAAATATGTTGATTTCATTTAACTATTATCAAATGGATGGTCGTTTCGTGGTATTGCGTTTGTTACAACAGCGCTGTTGCCAGTTTATCTTATCGGCTCAAACCGTAATTGCTGCAGATTAAATAGAAATGGCATGACTTTACATATACACACTACACACATGTGTGCACCAGAATTACATGATGCCTAAAATAAAACCAAATTTGATTACATGTAATTTCTACCTGAATTTGGGAACGCACTTCGAGCTTTTTACACGCTTTTTATTAGCTTCACCTGTATGTTTGTATGTTTGTTTGTATGTTTGTAACCGACTTCTTTGGGCGCGATTTTGACCCACTTTAAACGGCCAGATTTCGTTCAAACTTTGTAGATTTATTTCACAATTATACTATTTACTGTTCCTTAATTGATTCCTAGATTCATTTAGATTTTCTACTTTTTAGTTAATTTTATCATAAAAGCGTGTTTTTTAGTTTTTTGAACTATATTTATTTATTGATTGTTTTTTCTGCCGTATGAACGGATGGTATTAAGGAAGGTACTAGAATGTTTGTATTGAGCATTCGTTACAACCACTTAGTTACTAACCGGCTACTTAGTTACTAATCAGTTTACGTTACACAGAAGCAACGTTAACCAAAACTCTCCTTAAAAACAAACAAAAATTCATTGACGATTCCTTCAATGTTACAAATGTTAAAAGACATTGACATCCTCAATTGTGGGGAAAGGAAAGGGAAATAAAGATATTTACAGTTACAGACGACGATTACACTATTATCAGGTAGCCCATCTAGCCTACACTTAAACATAAAAGCTAAACGTTGAACATAAACACACATAAACCTATATGAGCGATTTTCAACACACATTTGTACCTTATTTTTGGAAAAAAAAAATGATTTGATAAATAAATTAATGAAAGTATTTCGCAAGACATTTCTATAAGTTTCATGATCTGTGCCAGCAGATGACAAAGCACATGGATTGCAGTGTTCGGCGGACATTGATAGCGACAGTGGAACATGCTGCGATCATTACGGGATTGTTCACGACGCCATTACACTGTAATAATGTGGACAAATTGAATCCGCTCGAGACATCCTATATCTATGTTAACGGTGTGTGCAGTTGGGAGTACAAAGTAATATAGTGTTACTGTGTACTGCTTACTGCTGTTGTTTCTAAGGTTACGCAGACCTTATGGCGTTAATTTTACCTATTGATATAAATAGTCTTTTATATTACTTTTAGGAAAGCATATGAATGGAATTCCCTGACTTTAAATAAATGAAATAAGTAAATGAAAAATATATAATATGCATTTCAATGATAAACGGTATTTTAAAACTGTACTTTTTGTACATGCCCGTAATAGAAAAAGTGAAACTGAGTGTGATCACACTTAGTGAGAGAGACATACAATTTGTATGTGCAGATTTTTCAGCCTGGAGCCCAAAGTGTAAAAATTCAATTTTTCGTTCAACATTGATGAACTCTCTACCACGCGTGGATGTGACAAATAAAAAAGCTAACCTCACGCTGCAAGTGGTCACCGTCGCCTATGGAAATTTGAAGCACTAGTGTACTCAGTTCGTTACTGACTTTGAAGGAGATTTTTTTGCGTTTTTTTAAAGAGTCCCCATGGCATTGTGCATTCTCTTATATTTGGTACGTTTTCGCTCAAAGTACAGGATATCACGATGTTTTACAAAAAAATCCACAGTATATGATATTTTTCCGGCAAAGTCCTTACAGAGTACAAACTCGATGATAGACGATCAATGGGCTATGAAGATTTTCAAAATATTTTTTGACAACAATATTTGAAATATGTTCAAAATGTTAGTCGCGCTCGTTTATTTATTACTTGTTTTGTCAAGCGGTTTATATTTAACGTTCACTTAAATATACCTACCTTAATAGTAAATAGCCTCTTAGCCAGCTTAGCCCAGAATTTGATTAAGAATTTGTAAAGCATTAGACGTCACTATACAAGGTCTACTAATCCGCATTTGACCTGGTTGCCCTAATGATTCTTGCCCTAGTCAAAATGACTTAAATCATTCTTATTCTGAACGGAGACTTGAGACCAACAGTGGGAAAGTTTTGGTTGATGCTTGATGACGATACAAGGTATGTAACCTATTTACCTTTGTCATGCGCTATTAAGTACTCTACGAAAGTCAGAGTATTAAATTTCGAGAAAAAATGTAAGCATTTTGTTTCATTTAAATGTATCAATATGTAAAAAACTTTCCGTATTTGTTGGTGTTGAGTGACAGCCGCGATATGCTATTGGGAGCCGCGATAAATCGTCCAGACGGCTAAAATGCCACATTCATTCGGTTGTGGCTGGATCGATTAATAACACCCTTCAAACTAGAACAAAATGGAACGCGAGCTGTTGTCGTTAAGCGGCCTAAACTGTGTGACCCTTGCGTGTGGATGTGTGTCAGGTTAGCGAACAAAGCGATATGTCATATTAAGCTTTAGGCGGTATCGGCTCGTCATCAACCCATTAAAGTACCTACCGCTGAGCACAGGTCTCAAGAGTAAGTGGGGTTTGGACCAAGTGTGAATTAGTAGACTTAACATCCCTTGGAGAAGTTATTTCTTTGCGTTTATGAACTCTCGGGTGTGTAAGTTTCCTCACGCTGTTTGCCTTCATCGTTGTAGCAAGGTGTAAGTTCTAACAAGTAAATAACTCTGAAAAATTATAGGCCTGGGATTTGAACCTCGAATCTCCCCTATTGAAGGATCGTGATTCAACCGTAGGCTATCACTGTTTTTTGTTCAATCGATATCGGTTATCGTTATGTAACCTTAAACCTTGTCGGAGACCTTCGGGTGGTTTTAACACTTCCGACAGACCGGTTGACCTCTGACTTGAATCTCTAATAAAATGCACTGAAGCTGTATTGTAGAACATGCCCCAGGCCTTTTCTAATTACAAGACTCGCATAATAAATTAGTTAAAAAATCCAAAGCAGAAATATGTGCGGAGTTTGGGTGTCAACACTAAACGTCACCAAAATGTATATTTCGGAAGTTTTAACACAAACAGAAGTAGATAAGTTACAAGTATTAAATTTGCACCACGGTATTGTTACGCTAAAGTTAGCATAGCGTACAAGTTGGTAGGAACGGGGTTGAAAGCCATTATCTGCCAAGAAACTTGCTCGGAAACTGTTGCGGTGGCGGGCCAAAATGAAACTATGCCACGCACGATGACTTGGTATAATAAATCTGTTTCAGAATTGGATTACAGTGATCCAGATACAGAGTAGTTGTGAAAGTAAAGTAGTTACTGATTGAAGCGAAGAAAAGTGCAGTCTGAAGGTGGTTTTTATTGTCACCCCTAAGACTAAATTCGATCATTTCTGTCTTACCTTTGTTCCCAGATAGGTCTGCGATTGCATACTGTAGCTATAGGTAGGAATACAGTTGTCGCACGGTCGAACCACTAAGGTTTCTGCCACAATTTACATTTCAAATACCAGAAATTAAAATAATAAATTATCTTAGCCATATCGGTACTACTTAGCTACCTAGGTACTCCGTACTCGGGCTGAGTAACACTAAACTTATTTTACATAGTGGCCTCTGCTGTATTAAAATGAATATTATTAAAATTAATTACTTACGAGCGGTAATATGTAACACGTTCTCCCGTAAAAATAGGAAATATAATTACTTGCCGTGATTATAGCTGTTCATTCTCGGCCCGTTCGCCACACGTCGAGGGGGTGAAGTTTAAAGGTCTGATGAACCTGCTGCTGCTGCTGAGTCTGCTACTCATATATAAAAAAAAAAAGCAAAAAATTGTACGGATTCAACGTCCTGAACTTGTTACATGAAAAATACTAAAAAATACGTGGACGAGGAGCTTAGAAACCCGTGCCACGTTTATCTGGAACGTAAAAAAAAAATGGGGTCACTTTGATCTAAAAATTTGATAATTAAAGAGCGCTCGGCGAAAATCTCGTTTGGCGTAGCGAGTGTCGCATTGGTGGGTTTTCTCGTTACTGCGCGGTCGGGGCGCGGCACTCCTGGCGACTGCGATACACTGTAGCATAGCACAATCTGTGGTAGGTATGTTATCTGTCGTGCGGACAGGTTGAGGTTGAGTATATTTTGTAGTCAATTTTACGTGGAATTACTTAGAATTGTACTTTGTAGGAAAGTGAACAAAGTTGTTTACATTTTAAACGAATTTTAAACAGTAATTTGTGTGATTAGGAAAATTAGATATTTCGGTAGGAGTAGGTTTATAACATTTCACGAATAGCTTTTTTTCTAGATCGTTTTCATAATGAGATGTGAATATCTTTTAAATAGAGTCGAAAATTAATACACTACATACTTATTCTATTCGCTTAAATATAACATAAGATTGTCTTCATTATTTTTTTTTTACATACGAGGTTATGTTTGCAGCGACAACGTCACAAAGGTGATCAAAATAACTAGACTCATACACTCAAATGAATCACGTACGTCTGCGTAGTAGGATTTAGTCGGAAATCATATTCTACGTGACGGAGAACCAATTCACATTACAAGACGTACCGACTACAGACCGTAGAGACAAGAGCATAGAGAGCGTGGCGTTCCCGGGAACACGGGAAGTCGGCCAGCTCCGTTGAAGGGGGACACCCTTATTCGTATTTGGCATGTCAAGTGGATTATCGTTATATCGCAACGTTGTGCAAATTTTATTCGAAGATGACACAATTTTTTATTTACTGTTCGATTTCGCAATTTTCGCATTATGATTGATTTGATTGATTTGGGAACATGTTTCAAATACGAATTGTATTTAACCATACATATATCTTATTATAATATATTATCTTGGAATCGGTTTGGGTTTCCTTTTCCAATTTTCATTAATTTATCTTCAAATCACGTCCGTTGGGGTTGGAACGAAAGTTCCGTTGCAATTTTACTTGTTACCCGATGCCCTTATCGATCGACGTCCTACACAGAGATGTCCCCGTGGCGCCTTTAGGACGTAACGTCATTACCACCTATCTGGGATTGTGGAGTTATACACTTCTCTCAACATGTCACCGTTGTCAAAGTAAATAAAATAATTTCATTCGAAAAAAACATAAGTACGATAAGTCATGAACCGAAAACTTAATGTAAGAATAAGCCTGAAGCCGACGAACTAAAATATAAAGAGGAAAATGGAATAATTTTCTTTCAGGTAATTTAATAACAGTAAAGTAATCCCTCGAAAGCGAAGGAACAAAAATTAACTTCACAAATTATTAGACAGATTTCATAAGGCTTTCATATTTAGATTTTGGCTCATTTATAAATGAAATATTTCAACCAAAATCTATTTTGTTATACGATTTTGTACAATAGTGAGAGAAACGAAATTATTGAAATAAGGAAGTTTTCATTTTAAGATTTTTCAAGTTAGGTCACATTATTAATGAGATACCTAGTGATTGGTTCCTAAATTAAATTAATATTCGATTTTATCGTCCGTTAGTAGGTACTACATACATACAATTTGTAATCAAGTAGTAGTTACAACTACAATGTTTTCACACCCGCAAACTCACACAAGCTGGCTACAAACACAAACGCCGAGGGGCAATTTGTTTTCAGATTGTGATTTCAATTGTTTTAATTGGTTCCACGCGTTTTCGAACACTACTATTTATTGTTACATTTAACGCAATCAAAGCTATTGGAATCTGTTGTCTGGTTTATATAAACAACTAGATGACCCGGTGAACTTCGTACCACCTAATTATGAGTGACTATCTGTACCTCGTGGTTTCACTCGTGTTATTTATGTATTATGTCCATTAACTACTGGTAAATATTAGGAAATGGCCACAGGAGAACAGGAAAATAAAAAATACAATTAAATAAAATTCACTCTACCTCTCTGCACTCTGTTATTTTTTTACCGACTTCAAAAAGGAGGTGGTTATCAATTCGGCCGGTATCTTTTTTTTATGTATGTACACGAATTACTCCGCCGTTAGTGAACCGATTTTTATAAAAAAAATTTATTGTGTTATTTTTTATTGTAGGTTCTAATGAAGTTACAAAGTCAGTTCATCATTGACTATTTAAGGGTCTGATAATGTGGCTCGGAGACAAAATATGTAACTCCTCAACCGATGGGGATATTTGAGTTGTGTTTGAAGATATTTGGTGTAAGTTCTAACGAAATTGCAAAGTCAGTTCATCATTGACTATTTAAGGGTCTGATAATGTGGCTCGGAGACAAAATATGTAACTCCTCAACCGATGGGAATAATTGAGTCGTGTTTGAAGATATTTGGTGTAGGAGGTTCTAATGAAATTGCAAATCATTGACTATTTAGTTAGGTTAGGTTGGAACACATAAGACAATATAAAACTAAGCGGGCAGGGCGCGGCAGCGCCCTGCGAGCGGGCGGTTCCAATCAATGTAAATTCAGACCGTACCTTAATTCATGATCACGTTTATACAATTTTATATTGTATTAATATAAATGTTATTATGTCATCACTAAAAAGGGTAAAAAAAAATTTAACAAAAAATACAACCGACTTCTATGTCACTACATAGTAAAAAATAATTCAAATAAATGTTGGTTTAGTACATATTTCTGAAGTAGGCGCTCAAAATATTTCGTTCGAATTATTTTTTACTTTGTAGTGACATAGAAGTCGGTTGTATTTTTTGTTATTTTTTTTACAAACACGCGAAAAGAAGTACCTATAACTTCAATAACGGTTTTTTTTAAAGAAAGTTTATTTACTTATAGTACTCTAATCGGGTTGTTGAATAGCTAAAAATGCTGAAACAGTTGTGTAAATAGAAAGGCGATTTATAACAGTCTTAAGGGTTGATCTAAAAAAACAAACAGTGACTCAGATGCTTCATACATAATGATACTTCATACACTTATGATAATTTTCTTAGTGCTCCAAATTAACGGATATTAAATTAAAGTTCCATACCCGATTAAACGACCCTAAAGGTTGATTTTCCAAAAACGGTGAAAAATGTGTTCTATTATTTTGAATCAAAAAGCTAAATTCCAATTTTCATAGACTTTGCTTCAAAATCTGCCGATTTCTAAACGAAGTGTCTTCTAAAGCCAAATGCAAATTTTTACAGTTTTTGCTTCCAAATTAACGGATTTTAATATAAAATTCCAACCCCTACTTAACCAACTTAAGGGTTGATTTTGCAAATATCGTAAAATAGATATTTAATTACTTTCTATCGAAATCCTATCAAATACCAATTTTCATATAGATTTGCATCAAAACTGGGGGACTTTAATACAAACTTTCAACTCTTATTTATTCACGGAAACGTGGTCGAACAGGATAAAAAGTATCCTATGTCCGTCTCCTGGTTCTAAGCTACCTCTCCACCAATTTTCAGTCAAATTGGTTCAGCCGTTGTTGAGTTATAAAATGCTTCACGAAAACGCGGTCGAACGGGATAAAAAGTATCCTATGTCCTTTTCCTGCTTCTAAGCTACCTCTCGATTAATTTTCAGTCAAATTGGTTCAGCCGTTCTTGAGTTATAAAATGACTTCACGGAAACGCGGTCGAACGGGATAAAAAGTATCCTATGTCCGTCTCCTGGTTCTAAGCTACCTCTCCACCAATTTTCAGCCAAATCGGTTCAGCCGTTCTTGAGTTATAAGTGGAGTAACTAACACGACTTTCTTTTATATATATAGATTAATGCTATCTCGTACCGTCGGATTCGTCTATCGCTTGCTGTTAATTCCAAAATCTGGTCCTTTACTAGTTACTTTATCTGATACGTTATACTACTCGAATTGGTTGCGTAAACCTTCCCTAAATACAAAAATATAACATGACCCTATTTAAAAATACATGAATATTTATAATAAGATCATAATCTTATTTGACCCATTTTAAAGGAATCTTTCAAGTATGTATTTCCACTTGAAGATCGCTCCACCGGAGAAATTGCATCATACGGGTCATTACGGATAAAATTAGTCCTTAAAATATATTTTTCTTTTATAATGAAATTAGCAGTATGAAAAGGTTTTCCTATATGTAATTAACTCCAAATATTACAAAATCCGATCGATACGTCACTTTGGACAGTTTACCTGAACACTAAGAATACTTCGTAATCCTTTGTAATTCCAAATCTCAAATTTGCATTTAAGACTTACTATGCACTAAAATAGCAGCATGAAAAACTACTACAACAAGGAACGGTGACTGGAAGACAGGACCCATGAATACCAAGAAGAGGTATACGATAAAACCGGGTATCGCTCGATATGGCCGGTGTATTTATTGATATATACGATATAAAGGAAAACTATCACTATCTACAATAAAGAAAAACGTCGTGAAGAAAGTAGCATGTCACAGATAAAACATGGCACGTGCCGCCAGTGACATTCGTGACATGACGTGAACCGACAGCCAACACCGCTGTAAGCCGCCGAGAAAATGGCTCTATCGCTATCGTGGTACAACTATACTTAAGGTTCTACTGGCATACTTCTTGCCTTTGCCGCATTGCAACAAATTGACGAATAAAGTTTCAATTTCTATTACTTGACGCAGCATACGGCAACACAAATCAGATTAAACTAGGATGCAGGTTTACTAGGTGGGTTATACTAAATGTTCCGGAGTATCCATACACGCGCAATGCGGCCAACGACTGGTTTAAGTGGTTAAGAATCTTTTGATCTTACCGCTAAAAGATTGAAAATCTTGATCCCCCAAGTATCTCTCGACTCCAAAAAATAGAGTATATTTATTTAGATGCCTCTCTCCCTCAAGAAGTTTTCGTTTTATTGCCTAGAGAAGGGGTCTACCCCTTGTCGCTCGAAAGAAAAAAGATTCAGTCGTCATATGTTAATGTACTAGATATTCACAATACCAGTGAGGGCACATCTCTTACACACGTCAGACAAGGCATTTATTTTAATAAGGTTGAAGACTGAAGAGTAAATCTTTGCGCGGCACGCACACGCACCGGCTTTCCGAGCGTAAGAGCCGGTCCACACGGCGCGTTGCGTCAGCGTTGCGTCGTCGCAACGCAAAGGTTTTACGCATAGCCGGCCACACGGGCGCTGCGCCAACGCAGCGTTACTACGACGGAGTCGTAACGCTCCGTAAGAGCCGGTCCACACGGCGCGTTGCGTCAGCGTTGCGTCGACGTAGCGCTGTGGCTGCGTCGTTTTACATACTAATAATCATAGTGTACACACGGTGCGCTGCGTCGACGCAGCGCATACGCGACTGAGCTGCAGCGCACGAGACGAAGCGGGCGGGGGAGTACTCACTTACGGAGCGTTACGACTCCGTCGTAGTAACGCTGCGTTGGCGCAGCGCCCGTGTGGCCGGCTATGCGTAAAACCTTTGCGTTGCGACGACGCAACGCTGACGCAACGCGCCGTGTGGACCGGCTCTTAGTGAGTACTCCCCCGCCCGCTTCGTCTCGTGCGCTGCAGCTCAGTCGCGTATGCGCTGCGTCGACGCAGCGCACCGTGTGTACACTATGATTATTAGTATGTAAAACAACGCAGCCACAGCGCTACGTCGACGCAACGCTGACGCAACGCGCCGTGTGGACCGGCTCTAACACAATTATGCAAAGAGCCGCCCACGCGACACGTTGCGTAATGTAAAGTACTTTTAAGATTATATACTAATTCGATACGATTAGAAAAATGTGTTGGAGACCTTGAACACGCCATTAACGGGCCACTTTTGTAACTTATCCAATTTATATTTTTTTTCATAGTTTTTAAGTAGGTAGGTACTTTGTAAATTGATTTTCGCTTAGTGTTGAATAATAAATTTTTGATAGGAAATATGTAAGCTTATGTTAAAGTTTAAATGATGATATTGCTGTTGTAAGGCTAGAAAAAAGGAGTGTTGGTGGTTTAGTGTACTTATTTGCATTATTATGGTAGTCATCGAGAGTAATCTCTGTAGGCGGGGAGCGACGTGATCTCATGATAGACATTTGTGGAAAGTTAAATTGCCAACTTTCCATAAAATGTTTAGTTGTCGTAATAGATAAAATGAAAGCGAAAGTTACTGAAAACGTAACCAGCTATATATTATTAAATAAAAAAGGTGTAAATGTAGGCTTGACATATGAGCCTCGGGCACGTGTAGCGTTACTGTGTGAAGGACAAGCGTGATCCGTTACGGTAAACTCTTTACGGTTAAGCCTGTACAGTGTACATAGACAAATGTGTTCTTTTGCCCTTGACTTTATTCATATACAAGTAATAAACACGAAAATTTTTCCTGTCGAAAATGAGTACTAATAATTTGTAGAATTATTTTATTGCAGGGAAATATATACCTACATACCTACTAGCCTAAAGTGTTGTTATTATTACGAAGTTAAAGAATAACTGTATTATTTTACAACCTTCGTAAATTATATATTACAGAAATAAACTTGCTCTGTAAGGAGGGTTAGTCCTTAAAAGCGCAGCTGCAATATAAAATAAACATGCAGTACTTTACAAATTTTTATTCTAGGTTCGCGTACTGTTCTTTAGTTCTTTAAATAACCGCTTACATTTTACATTTATTCAGCACTAAGTTTAAACTTAATGTTATAATAACAGTTTTCATGCGCACAATGTAATGTGAATATAAAAAAGTTTAAAGTACTTTCTTTCTTTTTTATATTCCTAGGATCCATTTATAAATATATTGTACAATAGTGGAGGACAAAGGGCATACTTTTCTTTACGCGGAAGTGATTACAATGCAAGCGGAAGACGTGGCTGAAAATTTGAATACGTAATAACTTTAAAAAGAATGAAACAGTATGTACAACAGTAGTTTAAATTTTTTTTATGTAAATTTCTGGCGAAGCGGCGCTCCACTCGAAATAATTTATTATTGGGGCAGCGCCGGGAGTTTCTGGGAATTATGTTAAATGGTAAGCTGGCAACCGGCACGAAGGAAAAATCAATAGGAACTTACAATTGGGACGCAATTTGAGTACATTAACTTGATTTGTTTCATTAATTACGTATCTTGATTTTTTATGGATTCTATCTAGCAGACAAGCACGCAGTCCATCTGATGGCAAGTGGTCACTGCCATTGAGTGACTTGCAAATCAACGTTTCACCCAGAGGTAGGTGTGAATGTGGTGACGCCTGGGTTTTTTTAATATACCCATGGATTTATGTAAAAAGCCTCCATACAGAACAAGAGTTTTGCTAGAAACGATCACGATTCCTGAAGATTATGACATTCGCCTCATATTTAAGTGAGTTCTTATACGTACTTATCCTGGCTAGTAATGACATAAATGAACCGTTAGCAAAAAATATTTAGATTTATGTACATAACTGTGTTTACAATACATAACAATCAGCGATAGAATACAAATTGAACATTAACTTGGTTTAGCGTGGCAACGGCAAATACACTACAGTATTATTTATTAATTTGAATATTGACGTAAAAGGTCACCTTTTCACATTGACGGATCACAGATCGATTTGACCTTTGTTTTTAGTAAAAAAATAAAAAATCTGCAGACGACCAATTACAATAAAAGATGTTTAAGGAAGTATCTTTTAATATTACTTACAAATTTCAATCCCATAGCGCTCATGTAGTTACAGTATGAAGGTGGTAGAACTCTATTATGGTTTGTCTCTGGCGACACCACTGCCACACTTATTTATGCCTACTGCAATGTTAAACGCTGCTTTGTTCTGGTTTGAAGAGTGTAGTAAGGGAGATACAGGTACTTTTTCGAGGCATTCCAGTTTAGTCCTTAGTAGTAGCGTATCTTTGGTCAACATCAAGTACAATTCATGCCATCAGGTGAACTTTGTGTTGGTTTGCTACTTCTATATTATAAAAATGTTGTTCTTCTTCTATATTATAAAAATGTTTTAGTTTAGTAAAATATGTTTTAGTTTTGCTACAAGCATGTAAAATTTGGAATATTCCTAATTGAAACTCATCATCAGCTTAGAAGTAATGTCGTTGGGTCAGCACAATCGACAGTACTTACACGCTCGAACAGATTAAACCACCTTTAGCATGAATATGATTGTGCAAATCGCCGCGCAAACAGTACGTGTGTAACAATGGAGTGGAGGTAGGGACGCAATCATCGCCCTCCGCCCCCGTCGTCGCCGCCCTGCGATGATAACGCCGGCGTCGCGGCGTGTCGCGTCGCCCCGATCGACCTTGTCGTCCTGCTGTAGGGCGGCCAACTGCTTGGACTTAGGTGCAGGACGGTGGCGGACTAAGGTCGGCAGAGACCGGGGTGGAAAGTTGAATGGAGGTCTCCAGTGTAAAAAGTTGATTTGATTTTACAAAATTGAATTATTAATAATGTTTTTAGCTGATTTATACACATTTCACAGATTGATTGGTTCCGATGACCTTTTCTTAGTTAGTTAGCAACTATGATTTGGGGCTCCCAAGATCGGGGACCCGGGCCGGACCGCCACTTTCCCCCAAATAATCCGCTAGAAGTGTAGGATACCCTTTGTAATGCTCTCTAAACTCACTTCTGTCAGAAATTGTAAAAAATAACTTTATGTCATGTTTTTACAGATTGGGTGTTTTATTTCAATATTTTATCAACTGAATAAATATGTCATTATGTATAAAAGTTTAACAATGAAAATAAAATAATGTAAACAGATCGGAAAAATGTACACATTACATAAATTATAAAATAATCGAGTTGTCATGTTAAGCCATACATACCTACTTGGCGTTTGTAGTATTATGGTAATTTTAGGTTTAGACGCCATTTTGAAATATTGTAACTTTCCGTAAATGTCCCGGAAAAGTCTGCGTAGGTTTGGTCCCTTGGTCCCACAACAGTGCTTGGATAGTTAATTCGTTTCACGCTATTTGCATATTACTTTTATTCGAACCTCCCTACTTGATTGCCGTGTAATGGCGACGGTCGGAAGTACCTTTCTACAGTTAAACTTTTATTGTGCGCTTCAGTTAAAGTTTTGTCAAGGTATTGGACCGTGTTTACGAGAACTGTGTCGACGTAATGGATTTGTTGAGATTTGTCACGGAGTTTTTCAATTTAGTAACTAACGAATCAAGTAATCACGCTATTTTCATGAATATCTAATGAACCGACTGGTTAATAACTTCGTCGTAGTTGATCCGCCTATTCTAATATTAATGTTGTTGGCAATGCTAAATCACGTAATAATCGCTATATTTAAAATCAGCCAGCCAGCTATAAAGGTTCTGCGGGGACTTAGGAAACCCCTCATAACATAAGGTTCTCCTCTAGAATGTCCTCTTCATCCATAATACAACTCTGCTTGGTTTGGTAATATAAGGCGGAAAGAAACACCTCGTTGTGAATGTAAAATCTATTGAAATTTGTTATTTTATGTTTTTCATTCAAAATATTCCATTTTGGTTCCAGGTGAAGATCCTGGTGCCAAACTCGACGGCGGGCATGATCATCGGCAAGGGCGGCAACTACATCAAGCAGATCAAGGAGCAGAGCGGCAGCTACGTGCAGATCTCGCAGAAGGCCAAGGAGCTGTCGCTGCAGGAGCGCTGCATCACTGTAGTCGGTGAGTGAACGAGTGAACTTTAAGAAACACTCTGTGAATTGGTAACCTGCACGACAGAGGATTACGCGTTTGATATACGGCCAGCCAGAAATATAGAGTTTAGCCTTCTGATCTGAGTTTGAGAGTTCATGTTTGTGTATGTGTGTGTGGAGCTTTTAGTGTAGAATTTATTAAAAAAATAAACTTTTTAATTTAAAAAAAAAAACATGAATGAGATTCTCTTTTATTAAATTATGTTAATTTCCCTCAAACACAATGGCACGGTACGAGAAAAGACGACATAACATTTGCATCAAAGTACCAGTTTCATGTTGAATTGTATCCGTTCCGCAAAGGTTATTCAAAACTTATAAGAAAAGAGAAATACGGCTGCTAGACAACTGACTTCCATTGTGACAGATCAAATGTATTCAGTGTTACGTTAATATTACAAACCTTACAAATGCTATACTCAGTTCCTTTCAGAATAAAGATGAGCAGTCGAGCGTGACTATAGAATGTGAGAACACGTTATACAAAAAGATCTACTTGTCTGTCTAATTAACTTTTAATTTACGACCTACTTTTATTTAATTTCGTTAAATTTAAAAGCTTTATAAGATTTTAACCTAGAATTACTATACTTAAAGCAAATAAATTAGATTTTAACTTTTTGTAATATAATAAGGAATAGCAGGCGAGCATACAGTCCACCTGATGGTAAGTGACTACTGCCGCCCATGGAAATGTGTAATCAGCCCCGGGCAAAATTAGATGCCTGAAGTCGGTCGCAGATACGCCGCCCCACCCCTGAGGACTAAGCTGGAACGCCTCGGAAAAGTCTTAACACACCCTGCCTTATCACACCCTTCAAACCAGAACACAGCAACGTTTAACACTGCTATTATGAGGCAGAAATAGGGGTGGCGGTGGTGCCGCCGGAGTCGAACTACAAAGGGTTCTACCATCTTCTTTTCATCTTCATTAAGCATTTGTAATATGTAATGACGTTTCAAGTTACTTTTCAATTTAAAAATAAGTCTACTTTCAGCACAATAATAAAGGTTTCGTCCATGGTGTATTCCAGGCGAGAAGGAGAACAACAAGAAGGCGTGCCTGATGATCTTGCAGAAGGTCGTGGACGACCCCCAGTCGGGCTCGTGTCCGAACGTGTCGTACGCGGACGTGGCCGGTCCGGTCGCGAACTACAACCCGACCGGCTCGCCGTACGCCGTGCCCACATCTGAGGTGACCGAGGTGACGGCTTGGACACGCTACGCTATGTGGATTACGTTGCGACCTGCTGATGTTGGCCGGGCTCTGACGGTCCCTAATGGGAATTATTTATTACGCGCTTAGTGGAATTTATTACGCGATATAGAATCGTTTGGTATTTTTGGACGAAATTAGTTGTACATTTGATACGTAGGTTCAAAGGGCGTCAAGGACGTTTGAGTGTAAGAAGACACAATTATGAAAATTATTTATTCAAACCAGATGTCTTTTACGCCTTATGCTTCACATGAAATATAATTTATTTCTTATATGACGGTAAAATTTAACCACAAAAAATGATGGTCTGTTATTAAGAAATTATCAACTTCAGAAAGCAAATTAAAAATAATTTACAAATTGTATCGTAATTGCTATGAACTTGAGTTTCAATTAAATTCACAGCGAATAAATTTTAATTATAATTACACCGGCAGTTATTAATTGTTCATAATTTGAATTTCGAATTATTTGGCCTCGTATTTTTTTTCTACGGTGACTTTGACTGTTATATCGTAATAATGTGACGGCAGAGCCCCGCCGGGTGGACGGCACTTGCGGGCGTGTTCGAGTGGTTACGCACACTGGCTCGTTCCCATGCTGCTCTACACTACACCCTGGACGACACCGCAACTACTGGCGACACGATGTAGACTCTATGTCGAGTAGGAAAAATTGAAATTCGCTCAATAGAGTGCCATAATACATTGTTGAATGCCATAGTTTGACGCGTTTCTAAATAAGTAGGGTTTTAATGCGTTAATTGTTGTAATTTTCGCGTTAGATAATATAAGTGATACGTATAAAATATCTCGTTTCGCCAGTTTTTGTCGTGCGGTCTATACATCATTCAGATCATTATTTTTTTTTATGTGATTGTAAATTGGTTTCTTTTCTGCCTTTTAAAATTTATTTTTGTTTATTAATTAGTACTATTCTGAAATTTTGGTATTTTTTATACGATACGCACTTGGTTTATAAAGTGTAAAATATTATCAGAAATTGACATTTCAATATATTCAAAAACATATATTAAAGTATAATCTAAAATTAGATATTGGAAATAGACGCTTCTGTAAATTCTGGAATATAAATTAAAGTATTAACTGAAATTAATGTTATAAAAAAATTGTTCATGGTCATTTTCGCCCCCATATAACTTAAATACAGAGTGTAAAAGAAATTTTACCTCCTTTTGAGGGAACTTTTTTCATGTAATCAAGCAGTTTCATGGTCATTTTCGACCTCATCTCCATTTTACCATGAACATACATTATATCTCATCGTCCTATTTAAGTATTCGTTTCATGTGTAAAACAGTTTCACAGTAATTATGTCCCATTTAATTTGTCGATTCACTTGCAATTAGCGGTGACTTTGTAGGTATTAAAATTATACGGAGTTTTGTGAAGGACGTACATGGTCCGAGATTACATGGAAGTTGATACTCAAGCAAGGAATTTCATGGATTATATTTTATCCCTAAAGCTGCACTGTGACTGTTGGTGAAAGCTCTATATAGTAATATTTTACGTGGTTTACACGTAACGTAACAATTTCTATGGTTATATTGATTAATTTCAAATCTAGAGTACGTAATCGTAGCAAAATCGTATAGACACTGCCGTTATCGACCCAACATCTCAGCCAGAATGTTTTGATAGTATTGGCTTGAGCGTATACTAAAACCGTTGTGGTAAATGTTTGTACTGAAAAATAAAAGGGTATGTGAAGTGTACCAATTTGTCAGCCAGCGCACTAGATTATGGCCTAAATCTCTCACTCTGAGAGGAGATCCGTTCCCGGCAGTGGGATAGTATTATTTTGTAACGATCTTTTGGCAATAAAATATTGTGTCTGTACTAAGTACGTTGCGTGTCTACTACGTATGATGTATCTAGAAGAAAGTTAGACTCGTGTCGGTAAAATTGTGTCTGTGCTGTGTTACGTTGCGAGTCTAAACCGTACGAATGAAGCTAACCTCGTGTCGGTATATCATATTAACCTGTTGTCGATGTTGCAGGGTCACGCGCTGGGCGGCTCCGTGGGCGGGGTGGGCGGCGTGGGCTCGGTGGGCGGCGTGCTGGTGAACGGCTCGGGGCTCGGCGCGCTGTCGCTGTCGCTGTCGCTCGCGCCGCCCGGCACGCCGCCGCCCTCGCCGCTCACGCAGCACACGCTCGACCACATCAAGGTAATTATGACACATTACACTATGCTGCTATGACGTCACACTACACGATCACACTCTACCACATCAAGGTATGGACACTAAAGACAATACAGTGCTATGACGTCACACTACACGATCACGATCGACCACATCAAGGTATGAACACTACAGTACACTACGGTGCTATGACGTTACACTACACGATCATATTTGTATGTTACTACAACCACACTAACACATTATATTATACTGCATTATTAGATTACCATACGACGTATGACAAAAACCACCACATATATAATTTTTTTAATATTGCAATGTTATTACAATAGAGATAAAAGCTATTGGATATTGGTATGATGTGATAAGGAAGATATATTTACATTCTGATTTAATTTCCAAGGGTTGTACCTATTTGTAAATAATTGTAACCGGAATCTTTTTCGAAATTAATTATAAATGTTGAACTACGATAATAATAAAATTTCAGATTAAATATATGTTCATTTATACTTTAAATTACATAAAAAAATAACAAGATATGAAATTATAAAAAAATACGCGGGATTGAAATAGAATTATTGAAAGATTTTGAAATTGAAATAATTTAAATCGCGTGTATTTTTTTGACATCCGATCATTTTCTGTCACAACGCTGTTAGCCGTTTCGATTACAAACATGTACAAAAGGACATAGATGTTAGCGTCGAACGCAACTGACGGTACTGCCGTGCGCGTGCCCGCAGGTCGCGCTCCGCCAGGCGGGCTACTCGGAAGCGGGCATCTCGGAGATCGGCGCGGCGCTCGCGCTGCTCGTGAAGCACGGCGTGCTGGGGCTGGCGCTGCCGGCCGCGCTGCCCGCCGCGCCGCTGTCCGCCGCCTACTTCCCGCTGCACGCGCCGCACGCGCAGGACTCGCCCGCCGTGTTCGGCCCGCTCTCGCAGGTCTCGCTCGGTGAGTGGCCACGCGCACACCTCGACACGGACACGTACAGACATACATACACACACGTAAACACGGACATATACAACGCACACATGCATATATATAACTTGATGATGAGTTAATTAACAAAATCTACCTATTTATTTATTTTATAATAGTAATAAATTTGAACATATTACATCATCAACATCATTATGGTTCCACTACTAGGCAAAAGTCTCCTTTGAGAATGGGAAGGACAATGCAAAAGAAAAACAGTAAGATAATACAAAATCATGTTTGTTGTACAAGACAATAAAAATAATATAGTAATAATTGTCATAAACCTTTGTTGGAAAGTAAAATATTCCGACCAAAATTCTAAATGTTATTTGATTTATTAAATTACAATATTATAATTAAACTATTATCATAATAATCATCACATCAGTAATTTTTAAATCATGATCATAATTATAATTAATCTAGAAATTCCCACTATAATTTTTAATATTGATGGTGATACATATGTAATTGTACATATAGAATTAAACTATAAATACGACGAATAATGTAATGTAATGTAATTAACATATAAATAGAATTTTATATATTATTTATTTATATTTATAAGTTTTACAACACCGTACATTTTATTTCACACATCCGATCACAAAACATTTAATTCTCATTTTATTTCAATAAATATGTCACATATTTAATAATGAAATAAATTGACGTGCGTTCCATACTCAGATTATCTATCAAGTTATTTTAAGTATCATCAACGGAACGCACCTTAATTTTTTCTATTACAGGTACTCTAATTATAAACTAAATTACAGCACTTATTGCCCACACGTATATTTAAATAGTGTCGGTAAAGATTTTATCGCGGTATTACTACTAATACATAGTTTAACGCCGCAATGGCGTCACTTGCGTGTAACCTTTGCCACGAGATTTATGCGCAACTATTATTATGTTACTTAACTATCGTGTGACAGAATTTGTTTTGAAAAAAACATGAATTAAGCGCGGAGGTTAAAAGGTTAAAAACTTTAAAATTAAATGTTACACAATAACTGACTCATTGAAACCTACAAATGGTCGTGTTTATAATTAATACGTAACTATAATAAAACGTTTATGTTATGTGGAATCTGATAGAAATATTTGACTATGAAAATGTTATTCTTATGAATTCTGTCGCGTGATATCTAATTAATTAAACCTTGTTCTATTTAATATATTGTTATAATTTTATAAAGTGTATTTCCAATGTGTGTACAAACAAAGGAGCGGTTAGGGACGCTGACAATTTTTTTTATATGAACGTGTAATGTATCTTTTACGATGAATTAATTGGCTTCATACGATTGGCTGTGTCGTGTTTGAAATTAGTTGTGACTAATGACGTCATGTGGCTGGTGACTGCATCTAATTATGTAGATGGCGTTGTGGTGGGCGAAAAAAACTTGATAAAAAAATTAATAAGTATAGGAGAGTCAACGAATAGATTTGTTATAAATATTAGAGGGACCTTCTATATTATGTTCAATGACCCTGGTGGACGAGCATGGTGGAACACTATATTTTTTCAGTATAAGAGCATAATAAAATAATACGTATAATATCAATGCAATATGTGTTTACTTATTAGCGTCTTTTACTAGATATAGTTAGACACCCCACCTTTGAGCAATAGATTGAGTCATTGAATTATTATTTTGAAAATTTTAAATAAATGGGCATTATATAAATATACTGATGAGTTTGTAGTTTAGACGCTGTTTAATACCTTGGTGAGAACTAAACAAAATTAACATAATAAATAGGAACATGATCCAAGTAAAAAAATGTGAGTACATTAAACTCAGCAACGCCCTCTACATAAGTGAGATGCGAGTCCGCTATCACAACATGGCTTTCCAAATTCCAAATTCCTTCGCAACGCTTCGCACGTTTATCTTGAAAACATTGGCTGAATCTAAATTTCAATTTTTCTATCCTGTATACAAAATCTTTGATGACATGAAATACGCTTTGTATGTTCCCTAAGGACTGGATGCGGGTAGTTTCATTTCAAATAAACGTTTCTTGTATTATAATTTTAAAAGCATAAGTGTAAGTTTAAGTTTATATGGAATTAATTAAATGTTTAATTGCATAAATGTCGATAGCTCTGTTCATTTGAAAGCTCTACATACTAAAGAATAAATTCTTAACAAAATATATAACAATGTATAATTTAATATTGTTTTACGAAAGTTTGTTTGGTTTGAAATATACACCGCTGCGCTACAGTGATCGAGCGTATATTTTGTGATGTTTATCACAAAACGGACCAACTCACAATACCCTCGACCACTGAAGCCGCCAGTCCCCTATCTCTGTAATATAATAATGTGATGTTTCGATCTATTGCATGCGATGTCTCGGTGTATTGTTGTATTGCTGATTCCGTTAACACGACTGATTGGCTTGTTGGTTGTACTTCCACTCTTCAAGTGACAAAATTTTCTTGAGTATCGCTTTTTTCATACCACCCTATCGGCAATACATACCTAACACTGTGTCGTGGACAGAGGCTACTTGACTGACGAGATTTGGACACATTTAATAAGTGGAGATGCAAAATCGAAACCCATTAAAGTAATTGTTATTTATGGGGGTATATATGCAAATAAATTATCTTTATCTTTATGGGTTTTAAGTGTTTCTTAAAGACATGGTAGGATTAATAAAAGGTATTCGGTAATATAAAATATAGATTATTAATAATCCAATAGCAACGTAGTACTGGTATTTTTTTGTTAAATGGACAATCCATTTGACCTTTAATTCATTTTGAAACGGCGTAGGGTAAATTTTAAAATTTCAATTAAAATGAGAATATTGCTGTAAATAACAAATTTATTTTTTATAACATGTCCAAATAATTGACAGTCAAGTAGTTTATTACAAAATTAAGTATTACTATTAAATTAAATTTAATAAAATGTTGTAATAACAATGATGTCCACGACATTACTTCCAAACGGAAAAAACGACTTGCGTTACAGTATGTGTATATGTAGGTCTAAGTAATGGACGCCTCTTGCACCATCTTACTGCACATTGTACAGGCAGATATTTAGTAGGAAACTATTTTGTTTTTGTTTTTTTTTTGTAACCCGTGAGTCGTTTTTCCCCTGCAACTTTACTTTCAAACCGCAACACAGTGCTGCCGATGTAGTCCTGACGTTGCGACGTCACGCGACCGAACGAATACCAATTACAATTTATTATCTCGTCACGCCGAACACTCTCGTGGGTTATGCTGGTGTACTTTTTTAGTTGCTTACTTGTAGAGTTTGTTTAATATTTTTTTTCCCTTTTTATTTTCACTCTAAGTATGGAGAGTAAATTTTTAGTTAGACTATCGATGTCGAGTTTTGTGTTTTGTAATGAGCCCATTAGTAGATATTGTCCGTGATTAAGATTAACATTAGAAGCATTCAGCGGTAGATACCGATTGGCCTAGTTTTAGTTTTCTAAATTCGGCTCCGTACCGTCGGCGGGTCGCGCGGGTCTGGCGGGCGGGCGGCGTAGGGCGGGCGTAGGGCGGGCGCGGGGCGGCGTAGGGCGGGCGTAGGGCGGTACGGTAGCATCACCCGCGGGCAGTGTGGGCGCGCGGCGGCGGCGGGCCGAGCGGGCGCTAACCCGGTTCTCTGTCCGCAACAGCGCGAAACGTTCTAATGTAAGTGTCAGCACCTCGCGCCGCACCTAGCCCGGCCGCAGCCGCGGGCCGCGGGCCGCAGCCGCGAGCCGCCCTCAGCGTGACGCTCCGCAGGCGGCGCGCGCGGCGGCTCCTTAGAGCGTTTCGCGGAGGTTGCATTCGAGGCGCTTCGCCCCCCAGCCGTGGCGCCCATCTCGCTGTCGGCGGGCGTCGGCGCCGTGGGCGGCGTGGGGGGCGTGGGCGGCGTGCCGGCCTTCCCCTCCGCCTCGCTGCTGCCGCTGTCCAAGAGCCCCACGCCGGCCGACGCGGGCGTCAAGGACTCCAAGAACGTCGAGATCGCGGAGGTCATCGTCGGGGCCATCCTAGGTACGTTGTTGCCGCCGTCCCGGTTGTCGGTGGTCATACTGTTATGCCCGCTCCATAATTCGCGAAAATCTCGCAAGAACGCGAGGAAAGCACAAAAAACGAGAATGTGGAGCCTTTACGGGTTCGGGTTTTTCTCGCGTTCTCGCGAGAATGTGGAGCGGGCTTTATGTTCTACATCTCGTGCACTCGCCGCTACATCATTTTTATCTAAGCAGCGGTGGGACATCATGTCTCATTTCTACTGTTAAAAGTTAGTATGATCCTGACCACCCCAGTAATAATCCCAATAAGTAAAAAATTCAGTTGTTCACTTCGCAATGCTATTTTTTTATTGTTATTATACTGTAATCATAATAAAATAGTGCACTTAGATAAAATTGCATGTCATTTATAATTTATTCATATACCATTGAAGAAATAAACTGTTATTATTATTATATATCATACATACGAGTATGTTACATTCCGTATGAATACGACTGCACATCAAATATACATAACTACGGATATATAATAGATTTATTTGATTATGTATGTACACATCACGGTCTGTGAACGTGACTTATGACTATTAAGAAAAATATTTTTTTTTACAATAGATTTACTTTGTTAATGATTTTGTATGTTTGATGCGCGGTACATCAATAAGATCGTCATCGTTAGTCCCTCGTCCGGTCGCGGTCCTCTCGAGCTCCGGTAATGAATAATATCTCCGCTCACTTTATGGCCAAATTGTCCTTCGTGCTTAGATTATGGCCTAATTATGTAGTGCAAATTATACTTAAATAAACTTGAATTGGAAAATTGCCAAATAACATAGTAAGTACATAGTAAAATATTAAAAATCGGTTTCATTTTTGGAATTAAAAGTGTAATTTTGCGCTATCGTGAGTATGGAGCGTGTGATACCGGAGCGCGAGGGGGCCGGCTCGGGGGCCGGCTCGGGGGCCGGCTCGGGGTGAGGTGTAGCGTGAGGCGTGTGGCGCAGGTCCCGGCGGGCGCAGCCTGGTGGAGATCCAGCAGATGTCGGGCGCGAACATCCAGATCTCGAAGAAGGGCACGTTCGCGCCGGGCACCCGCAACCGCATCGTGACCATCACGGGCACGCAGACCGCCATCGGCAACGCGCACTACCTCATCGAGCAGAAGATCCAGGAGGAGGAGGTGAAGCGCACGCGCCACAACGCCATCTCCGGCCTCATGCAGTAGCGGCCTCTCTAGTCATGTGGCGCGAGTTACCTGAGTACGTGTCGTACCCGATAGGTTTATGTATACGTTCGTTTACGCATTGCGCGTCTACCGCGTTGATCTGTAGTGTTGAACGTTTTATTATTATTATTATTATTGCTATATTTTATGTTTCGACGTGATGACGAGTGATTATTGTTTGGATCCGCCTGGCGGACGGTTATTGTTGTTTAAGATGTAATGATGTAATACGATTGTGATATGTCCTATCACGGAAATTCCTATTCCATACACGTTTTATTTTTTTATGTCGTTCACCGCATATAATATTATTTACACGGTTGATTTCATTGTAAATGTTACCATTGATAAGTTATTTTTAGTTAACTCGACACTGTTATTAGGGCTAATGTTGAAATTTGAATTTATATGTTGAACGTTTAGCGTACAGCGCTCCACGGCCGCAGCCGAGGGTGTATCGTTACCAAAGCTGGTAATTGTTAATTATATTTTAATTGGCGACACCCGACGCGGTGTCGCCCGTTGTGCAATGCAATATATTTCGTTGGTGTCCGTTGACGTTGAATTATTATTATATTTTTTTTACATTTTGACAAGCGCGTCTTGAATCTGATAGCAGAATTGTTTTCATTCCTGATTTCTCGCGTAAAGATCTTTATTTTTTATACGTTTATAATATTGTGTTTTTACTTCTGTTAGTCATGTTTTAGTAGTCGTTCGTTTTCGTCGGTCTAAATTTTGTCTTTTAAAGTATAAGTACAATTTAATGATTAAAATGCATGTCCATAATAGTAGAGAGTTATATATTTTAAAGGTTTTAAAGCAGATTTCTATATATTATTCGAGATGACAATATGAAATATTCTTATTTACAGTGACGATCTATTTAATAAAATGTTAATTTTGACGGCGGGCGGCGGCCGGCCGCGAGCTCCGTAGCATAATACTGTAAGCTGTGATTGTTTTCCGACATTGTCAAGGTACTTCGTCTCCGCAACGGGCGGAGGGTAGTTTTAGTTCGTTCGTTTACCTCAGCGGTGCCATCTCGCCCTCGTGGTGGCGGTTAATACTTATCGAAAGTAATATGTGGAATCAAGTACAAATGAACACGTTTACATAATAAAATAATAATTATTTGAATCGGCTTAAAGGATTAACGTACTATAGTGTAAGAAATGGAATTGAGAGACGGTTTCTCAGCGTGAACGTTAGCGGCGTAGTGTATCGCTGGGCGTCTCCCAAGTGTCCGACATCTCGGTATTGTTACTGGTCTATTATACGTGTGTTATGTAGGTAACATTACGCATTGTAGTTGCATTAAAGTAGATAGTTATTATAGTATATTCAATCTTTAAAATATATTATAGGTATCGCTGTTCGACCTCTCTGGTGTTTTTCGACTTCTCATCTTACTATATTTACGTATATTTGGGGGTAGGTACGGATATCGTCTTGTGTCAATTAAAATAATAGGTTCGACATGTTCGCGACTCGCACGGTTTCCGTGCGGTACGGCCTTGGCGGACCACCTCCGGCCAGTCTGAAGCCCACGAGACCACGCCCCTTAGCTACGGACGAACCAATTCCATAGACAAATTGATTGTACTTGACCGTGCAGCGAGCGGTCGATTGGCAATTGTCTATGGATTGTTTATTCCTTGGATCATAGACAAATTGGTTCGATCGGGGACCGTGCACGGGGCTTTCAATCCGCAACATGGAACAGGGCATCGAAGAAACCTAGCAGTTCTGGAGTCGCGAGCGTGCAGGAGCCTATCGGGCGTCCGGCGTCAGCCTCCATGCGATATGCCTGTAAATGTCGATTTTACAAGCTCAATTTTATTGAAACTTATCTTGTATAGTCGGTACGTGTAAGTGAATACGTCAATTATTCGAAAACTTAATAAAGCGACGTCACGACGCAGTGGGGCGAGCCGCGCATCCGTTGTTGTTATCGACGATTTAATATTAGATATATTGTCTTAATTAAGCGATTCCTAGATGCAAACGTAATTTGCCATTAGTCCCACGTTGTTATTTCTGATAATTAATGATAAGTGAGCGCGCAGGCGCGGCCGCCCCCGCGTCGCGCTCGGTGCTTCCCTCTCTACGCCCTCTCTCTACGTTCCCTTCGTTCTTCTTGCCTCTATTGTTGCCTGAACTGTTCTTTACAATGTTTCCGACTATATTGTACACATTCCATCTTCCGCTCGCCCGATCCTCCCTGAGTAGTTTTACGAGTATACCTAGTTGAACCTTTCATCGTACTCTATATAATATTTAAACGTGTTAATCGAGCTAGTCGCTTCGTTCATCGGTAGATTCGACGAAGGTTAGTGTTATCGGGTTTTAAGACATATTGTTATCGAAATACATAGTTGTAATTCGCGTAAGCGTCGTTACGTTACATAGGAACACTGTAAAGAACATTTCGAAAATTTTAACGTTATCGAAGGAATTCTAGTTAGTTATAATTAATCATATTTAAACAATACGGTGGATATGTATAGATAATTTTAAAATTACTGGAAAAATGTTAACGTTGTTATTATATAACTAATAAAAGTTGTTACAATATTTGAGAGTATATTATGATGAATTACAAGATAATAATCCGTAGTGCGGTAGCATCAGTCCCCGCGTCGCCTTGCCGGCCGCGCGGCGGCGCACCGCGCGGTCGACAACGAACGAACGATTCCTCACACCAACAATAATTAATGATGAATAAATAGATATTATTAATCCTATATCTATGAATAATACATTAATCCTATATTATTAAATAAACCATAATAATTAATTATTAAATCGTATATTTAGTGACGAATAAAGTGAAATCAAATCTCTATACTGACAATTTACAATCGTACACCGCTAGTCGATATACTGTTTCTGTGATACTGACAAATATGCACGTGCCCCGCCGCACGCTTGTAGCTCCCCGCGGCACCCGTAGGCCCGCGTGTGGCGCCGCTAGTGGCGTAGAATGTGAACGGATCGTACTAGAGATGGACACGAACACCGCCGAGCGTCGCGGCGCGGCCCCCGGGCCCCGCCCGCGGGCCGCGCTCCGCCGACACCCGCACGCTCGCATTGGACGTAGTTTACCGCTATTTTCGATTAAGATATTTCGATGTCGTAGGATAAGGTAGCTAGTTATCATTCTTCACTACAGTCTACGGTGAGGTCCGGAGGCGTCGCGCGCGGCCGGAACGGGCTCCGGTTCCGCGAGTCTCGGCCTCCTTTTAATTTTAATAGCTAAATGTTGTTGAATTTGTTGATAGAGTGGTTTATTGTAATTACTATGTAGGTAGCTTAGTGGGTAAACAGTGAAGGTCGCAGCCGTCGGGTGCGCTAGGCTAGGGTAAGGTTCGATACTGTGTTTAGGAAAATGGCTGTGCGTTCAAGTCGAACTCAACATTAAGACATCACCACGCCGCTCGCCGGGCGCGTCGCACGCGGCCGCTACGCCTCACTATCTGTATATAATTGCATAACATTGTTTCATTTTTGTTCTTCTCCTTGCTCATTGTCATCAATTTATTAAAGACTGAGGAATCAACTTGCGCATATTGACATCGTCACGAACGCGTCCCGAGCGGTAGGGAATTATTGTAATATATTGTTTATTGTCATTAAAATTTTCACTCGGTTTCATGTGGAATTATCCGCGAGGAAGTGGCCGCGTGCGACTCGCGAGAAGGACGCCGGCCGGTCGGTCGGTCTGTCAGCCGGTCTTTTGGTCGGTCGGTCGGTCGGACGGTCAGCCGGTCGGTCGGTCGGTCGGTCGATCGGCCGATCGGTCGGTCCGGGCGGTACGGACTCAGGCGCCGTTCAGTCGTTGTCTCATCAACCTTTACACATGTTGAGATTGATATGTTAAACTAATTCTATTGAATTGTAACTTGTTGCGTATTATAAGTAAGTATAGGCGCGCCGGCTCGGTACGTTATGTAAATGATATGTTGATAACATTTGTTGCTGTACAGTTCAGTGATGGAATTATAATATTTTATTATTTTTTTTGTTAACTTGGTTTACTATAAACGGGTCTGCAAATGTTATGTACGAGAAATAATATCTAATTAAGTTTGAGTTGCAATGTTTTGAATTTAAAATTCGCTATATTTTAGTCAAAGTTAAATATTTAGTTGTACTACCGACATTGATTATTATCTAATGTTAATTTGCAATGTTTAATGATAAGAGGTGAAATGAAAGATTACAATGTCTTAGTGTTTAAAAGCTCGAAAACCAATTCAAAGGTACCTTGAACATTGTCTATATAATATTAACATTAAATAAATGCAAAAAGATTACATGTTGTTTTAATTCGCACCATTACACCCTCTTGATTGTAAGATCTAATTAACGCAGTTATGTCTACATCCGTATAGAAAATAATAAATAGAAGAATATG
Source organism: Epargyreus clarus (assembly GCF_041222505.1). NCBI lineage: Eukaryota > Metazoa > Arthropoda > Insecta > Lepidoptera > Hesperiidae > Epargyreus > Epargyreus clarus. Next base: position 576,883 of record NW_027332214.1, read on the forward strand.
TAAGTCCACTAGATTTAAATTAATACATTTTTGAATTCGATGATATCTAATGACATTTAATTGGATTTAATCCTACTCCCACGCATGAAATGAAAAAACAATGTCATTAATTTAAATATTTATTAAGCATTACATCATATATATGGTATTACATAAATGGATTAATATAAAAATATATGGACGGAATACTATAGTCGATCATGTATAATTAACTCAAAAAAAAACAGGTACGATGCCAAAGAGGAAAGAAATATTTTATACGGACTCTGTAATATTACTTAACAAAAATTATGTAACGAAATAAAATCAACATTATTCCTACTGGATTATGGTCATACAAGTAGAAAGTTATTACTACAATAGAATAATCATTGAAAACATATCCAGTTCCATTTCATTTTTTGATAATATTCATCTATATTACATAGATAGAGGTAAACCAGTGAAATTTCTTTCCTCTTTGGCTTTTAAACACGGTATAAGTACTAAAACATAAAAATAGAAAACAAGATATAAATGATATAATTTGGAATGTTAAGTTTCACACACTACACACATCTTAAGTCATATCTATAAATCACTACAAATTATGATATTAAAGCTTAAAAACATAAAAATCATTAAATAAATAACAATGAGATGACACTGAAATCATATTTTGTATGCGACATACTGTAAAAGATTTTTTTTTTAAATATAGTCAGCGTTTTTTAATGATATGTGCCGGAAACGTACAACAGATTAGTAGATAATCTGTGATCGTAACGGTTTTCCCGCGCGCTGACGTTTGAAACAAAGCTAGTTTATACGGTAAGTAAGTGAGTGCATAATATTATTTGAACAGGAACAATGCGCTTACTGCATTGCCTAGTTGTAGTTGCATCAACCTACGGACTCGCTCCAAGCATGTTAATATTCACGCAGCGAGAATGAAATTGGTAAATTAGTAAGCCTTTAGTATACTTATGTATTTGTGCAACTTTCCAGTCTGGTTTGAGGTTCGCTTACAAATACTTTACAGAAAACAGTTACATTATTATAAATTAACTACAATTAAATTTAAAGATTCCTTAAGAGAGTCAAATAATATCAAACGATATCATATATTTTAAAAATCTAAATTCCTGTTAGCATTCTACCTCACGCGCATAGATTAGTAAAGATTACTCACTCCTAACAAGAAAATGTACCCAGTTTTGAGAATTGAAATAGTTGCGTAAAAAAGTTATGCCACGTCTCCGTGCTAAAATGTCCCTAAAATATTTGAATTAATTATTTATTTATTATGAAAATTGTACATTGTAATTGTAAATTACGCAGTATTAGTTATTTATTCGTAAATTTTCTCTAATTTTTTATTTGTAAAATGTAAAATGTTTTTATTTGTCAAGAATTCAAAAAAAGAACTTACTATAATAAGCCGTTTGTGGCTTCATTCAATTTCAAGGCGGCGAAGTATCTTTACTAATCTATGCTCACGCGTTAAAAAATAAGCAACTTTAAAAATATTCGATCATAATACACGCTCATAATATGTATAATTCTTTACACCTACAGACTCATAAATAAGATTGAATAGAAATTCGCGTAAATATTAGAGTGCTTTTAATATAATGGACTATATTCTTGCACACAATATTAGCTGCTAAAATTGAGCCTTCATAGTGGTTGGACCATTAACCAGCGATTGCCTTAAAATACCCACTGTGCCACAAAATAAAAACTAACAGAAGGCAATCTTCATACAAAGCGGCCTCACAGCAAGCAACGCACACATAGACACCGCTCACCGACACATTATCTCGGGGGGACTCGGGCGCGTACGTGCGCGACTGTCCGTCCGCTTCTGACACGCGTTTGGAACTGTTTTGTGCAAGAAATGAAGTTACGTAAGTTGAAAACATGATTTTTTTATTTATGTTGTCTTTAATGTTATTTGGTTGGTTTAGGTCTAAAACGGATAGGGCAAAAGGAATTGTGTAATTAGGGTAATCCGTTTAGAAGTTATTAGGGATTTTCCATTGTGTACATTGTAAAATGTAAAATTTTGTGTTTTGTTTTTGTTTTGAAAACTATTTGTATTGTCAAAACTATGTTAAATGCTAAGTTTTAATAGTAAAATACGCTTTTTGATTATCGGGCTAGTGTGGATTTCGAGTATGAGTGTGTCAATTAAAGTATACAAACCTAGCGCGATGGCCGAGCGTAGGTATAAGAAATGAAGTACATACATGAGATTGCCTTCTGTTCGTTTATATTTTGTGCCTGTACCTACCATACTACTAGCAACTATCCTGCCGCTTGCAAATATTTGCAATGAAGCGTGCAAGCATATTCTGTACAAAAACTCTTCAGTGTGGTTGCGGTTCCGTTTTACGCGGGCAATAGTGGTCCAACATGGGTCCAACCTTACTTTTACATAATTATTTTACGAATATTAATATGGATTATTATTGCTTAAATACTACAATTTCTAACTGACCTACAAGTTATTCTAGAATGGTTACAAGGTAACATAGTATTGCTTTATTTTTGTCTTATAAGTAACAAAAGTATATCATCCAAATCAAACCCTATGCTGGCCTAGTTTCTGAGAGTACGAAGAGTTAATAATAATAGATTATTACTTTTTTCTTGATAGCCAATACATTTGTCATACTTTTAGAGACAAAAAAAAACAGAAATCTCAAGCATTCAGGTTCAAGCAAATGATACTCTATAATCTGTATGGAGATAACAAAAAAAACAAGGTGACTTGGGATTTGATCCTGGACTTATAAGTGTCTGGACATCAAAAATCAAAACATTAATTAATTCAAATGTTACGATAATACTCAGTAATCATTTTTAAGTTCAATTGCATAACTTGCTGCCACATTTTACTCAAATAACTTACAAATGGAGTACTTTACACTATAGTATAGTTACTAACTGTTTTGGGCTCACTCTTGGCTACAATCATAGATCTATGGCTACAATATGTTTTTTATAACTACAGTGTGTTGTATTGGCAGTTTATGTTAACGGAAGATATCTTTGGATTCTATATAATAAAAATTATACTACGAAAAATACTTACATATACTTATAAAAATACTTAATTGTCATTTTTATCCACATAACATAAAAAATAATGTGCAGTTTATACAAAATGTTTTTATCTTTTAAATTTAAAACTATACTAGAGATTCAATATTCAGATATTTCAGTTTCGAAACTGAATATTTTGCTGATATTATCGCATTAATTATAATTAGTTTGAAATGTAATAATTTTGAGCATAAATTGGTTTCTGAAAAAAATGTGTGTAGATAAGTTGTTCATATTTTCAAAATTCCAATCCTAGGCTAGGATACAATTTCATATTGTGGCACGTGGGGTTCGTAAGTGAAGCCATTGTAGTGCGTGAAGCTGAGGCAGCGCGTGGCGGGCCCGTCGGCGAACGGCGTCAGCTCGCGCAGTAGTGACGAGAAGGACGGCCTCTCGTCCGGGTCCACCTGCCAGCACTGTAAACACAGCTGGAACAGCTCGTCGCCCACGTACGACGGCTGAGACGGCCGCATCCCGCGCAGAACTCGCGCGGCAACGTCTTTACTAGCAGTATGAGCGTATGGCGTCGCCCCTATCGTTAAGGCTTCCCAAATTAAACAACCATAAGACCAGATGTCCGCTTTGGGGTTGAACCTCGTCTGTCGGAGCATCTCGTGCGACGTCCAACGCGTGTAGTCGGGCGTCTCGTGCAGCGGCCGGATGTGGGCAAGCCCGAAACCCGACACTTTCGCATTCCCGCTCTCGCCTATAACTATATTGCGACAACTCAATTTCTTATGGATTATTTTTTTGCTATGTAAGTAGTCCATGCCGCGCGCTATGTCGGCACAAATTTGAAGAACTTTATTTTCGGGTGTCAAGCAGAATTTATTATTTTGGAGGTCCCTGTGCCGACTTTGAAGTAACATTTCTTTTAAGGAGATCTTTGTATCCTGAAGAACAACAAACAAAGTCGTGTTGGTCTCACAAATACCTATAAGCGATATTACATTTTCATGTTCACTAGACTTTATAAGAAGATCCAATTCTTGAAGCATGAGCCTCTTATCTGGCTTCTCCAATTCTCTGTCTAACACGACTTGCACCAGCCCGGGGGTTTGTGCCCCATGTTGCTGAACCTTGCCTTTTGTAAACTTCCCATAGCTGCCGATACCAACCACACAAGAAATATCTATATCAATAAGGTTTCTGGGTATGTTCCATAACTTACGCTTCAAATTTCCATAGTAGTCCACTCTTTCCTCTTCATCTTGAAGAAAACCAGAGTTTTCTATTTCCATACAGGGCTCGCTCAAGCTGAGAGGCATTGATTGAGAGCCTCTTTGTAATCTTGTCAATTGGATTCTTTTTCGGAGAACAATAAGAGCTCCAACACCAATCAATAGGAGTACTACACCAATAGCTATGCCTGCCCCCAGGGCTACCACCAGGGGGGACACTACTTCAGGTTCATTAATGTTTAAGATAATCTTCTTGGCTGACTCTGCGTATCTGATTTTCCTCACATTATTCTTTTCACTTACAACACCGAGTGACACCTCTATATCATTAGTCAAAGGTAGTGGTGCATTATAGAACCCGTTGTATGTTGTTCCATCACCAATTATAAAATCATTTTTAATATCATCAGGGTCTAACTCAGCAGTGATGTAATATGGAAATTCCTGTTCTTGAGCATATGTAAAGTTGCCGAGGTTCTCCACAATAAAGCCTTGCTGGTAGAGCTCTATTGAGACTACAATACGATACATGGAGACTGGTCCATTCACGTTTTTTGCTTCAGGTATATGTACACCCATTTTGTGACCACGCCTCTCCCGGATTTCTATATCTGGAGGGCTTGGGTCAGGTGTACCAATCACAGTTTCCACTTTCACACTAATAGAAGCTCCAAGTTCCTCATAATTAGCTGAAGCAACACTTATGTTGTACACGGAGCCTGGTTGCAGGTTGGGGAGCTCAGTAAATAATGTGCTGTTGGAAACACTCCACTCTATTGGCATCAGGTTGAAGTCTGCATATGTTTCAAGCACTGTTGCCATAATTACATAACCAGTGATAACTGTGTATGCTTGGGGTTTTGTCCACTGTATACGGACAGTCGTTTCAGTGGTGTTAATCACTTCTAAGGACATGGGCGGTCCCGGAGCGGTGACTTCCGTGTCGTACACACTTGCAGCATTTTCGCCTCCGCATTTTTGTGTCTCGTTCTTGGGGCACGGCGTGCTACATTGCTCGGCGTCGAGCTTGAACTGCCCCGGTACGTTGCCACAGAAACACGTGGACTCGTTCCCGATCAATGCGTACTTGTAGAACACTTGCTCGCAAGCGGACAGACATGCGTCCACGGACTGTCCGGTGTGCGTGTTCAAAACGTCGTCTTTGAACTTGTAGCAGCCGATGTAGTCGCCCCGGTCGCCGCTACAATACGCACAATACAACCAAATTACCGCTAAGGCAATCAGACTCGGCCGCTCCATTGTTTTCTTCACTGACTCATACAACTTGCCGTTACAAACCGCGCTACAACATGCTTGGTTATAATCTCATTAAAAACAAATGCTAAGGTGCGCGTGATTTTCGAACGTCGAACTTAAATACATGTCTTACATATTTATGAATGAAACCGTAACTGATTCAAAATTGATTAAACAAAACAAAACACATCTGCGTTACTCGCCCGCGGTCGTTAGGATTTATTATGACATTGACATTACCTCAGCACAGTGACATTTTAAAAGAGAAGAAAGATATAATAGTTTTTTTTTTATCAAAGTATTTTTTATGCCAAATGAAAAAAATATTCAGCTGGTATCTTTCATCTTCGAGTTTGACCTAAATAAAGTAAGAAACATATTATACATAAAATTTTAAAAGTAGATATTCTTTTCATTTTATTTGTAATAATAAAGTAGTCTTAGCTCGTGTCGCATATTTGTATACGATTATCCGAGCACATTCCAACAAGCCTTACTTGACTTTGACAACAGTTTGAAAATTCAATTTTAAACGTTTCAAACTCAAACGAAAAGTTACGGCTATGTAAACATTGCTTGTTTGTGAATATTGTGATGTTTTTATAATATAATCTTATGATAACAGATTATTCTTACGAAAAAATATGTCCACCAGATCTGGCAAACGTGAGTTTACACTTTAAATATATGTTTAGGAATAATAACGTTGTTACATGTTGTAAATGATTGTATTTTTTATAAATATTCTCCCTTGTTGTTTATATAGCCGAGTTTTATATAATTGTAGCTTATTGTATGCTTATTATGACATTATTTTAATACAATAATTTACTCCTTACAAATATTTACTTATTGTGTAATAAACTTTGAAACAATAACTTAATAACTTTTGATGTAACTACATAAAGTAAATTAAACATTCCAGGTCTTCATGGGTCTCCTCAAGGCAGCCCCGTCGAGTGTGTACCGCTTGTATTACAAAGTGAACGAAAAACTCGAAATAAGAAACAAAAAGAAAATATTGAAGTTGTTGTGAAAAAGAAACACAATTATGTGAGCTATCCGGCAGATGATGATACCGCTAGCGTCTCCAGCGGAACCACTGAGGAGAAACCCAAGCGTAGAACCCGCAGGAATACACTAAAAGAGCACAATATTGATGTACCTGTGACTGATGATATAGACAATAACAATGACAATAAGAAGAATGTTGTTAAGACCCGCAGAGGAAAGAAGGCGGTTATTGAAGTTGAATGTGCTCTTGATGAAGAAAATAATGAAAACACTGAAGATCTGGTGGCAAAACCAGCTACAAATGCTAAAAAGAAGAATAGGAAAAAGAAAAACCATAAGAAGACCTCAATAGAAGATACTGAAAAGATAGACACAGAACCTCAGGTCGTTTTGAAGAAGAAAGGTGGTAAGAAGAAGAAGAAATCATCCATTACTGAAAAGCAAGAAGAACAAAATGGACCCAGGATATTAAATATGTCTGCCGATTCCTTCCACAGTGCTACAGGCAGTCCTGTTCACAGTGGGGAAACTGGTAATGATAAAGCTAATGTGTCCATGAATTCAGTAGAACCTGAAGGGAAAGATGACCTTAATGCTACTTTTGATAAAACAGAAGCTACTGATGATGTATTAAGTAGTAAAAATGATGATGAGAAAAAAAACGCATCAATAATTAATGTTATGTATAATGAGAACGTAAATACCACATTTGATAAATCAGATAATGAACCCAAATGTTTAAATACTACGATAGAGAAATTACCTAAAAACAAGAGAAAATCATCAATTAAAAATTCCACTTTTGACAAAACAGAAGATACTGATGATGTTTTAAGTAGTAAAAATGATGATGAGAATAAAAACGCATCAATAATTAATGTAATGTATAGTGAGAACCTTAATACCACATTTGATAAATCAGATGATGTACCCAAAGGTTTAAATACTACGATAGAGAAATTGCCTAAAAACAAGAGGAAATCATCAATTAAAAATTTCACTTTTGACAAAACAGCAGATACTGATGTTCTAAGTAGTAAAAATGATGAGGAGAATAAAAACGCATCAATAATTAATGTTATGTATAGTGAGTACCTTAATACCACATTTGATAAATCAGATGATGCACCCAAAGGTTTAAATACTACAGTAGAGAAAGTGACTAAAAACAAAAGGAAATCATCAATTAAAAATTCCACATTTGACAAAACGGAAGATATTTGTGAAAATGAAACAAAGAATCCAAATGCTACATTTGACAAAGATGATGTAGAGCCTCAAAATTCAACTTTTGAAATAGACTCATCTAAAATTAGAAGGTCATCGATAAAAGGCAGGAAATCCATTGACTCAGTTAAAAGTTTGAATAGTACCTTTGAAAAAACATCAAAAAGTAGAATCTCTGTAACAAGAAATGACACAATTGACAAAGATAACAATAGTAATGAACTGAACACCACTTTTGATGCAGAAAAAAAGGACCTTAATAAATCAGAGAATGATTCCAAAAAATCATCCCTTATCAGCTCAGATGCTACTATCAACATCACATTTGATAAATCTGATGATAGTTCTCATATTAGCATCACTAGCGATGAATCAAAGACAGAAAACATTCTGAACTGTACACCCGTGTTGATAGAGAGCAGTGTGGATGAATCACGGATTTCGGAACATAATAAAACTCCAGAAAATTCTGAAGTCCAGCCCCCCTTAACTCCTCTCAAACGAGAGGGTACATTTACCAAGGATGGACCAGATGATATTTCTACCAAATCAAATACATCTGCGGAAAAGACACCAGTTAAACGTAAATCCTTACCATCCCCTGGACGCACACCATTCCCTCTCTCAAAGAGTGCTCAAAAAGAGAAGAGTATGTTGAACGTGACTCGGTCAATAGAGAAGTCACTTCGCAGGTCATCGCTGGGTGACGTATGCCCGAGACAGACCAAAGTGATGTTCTGCAGTCCCATCAACAATCCAGCTGTAGTCACACAGATTAAGGGAAGGATCATCAAATCTAATTTGAAAGGATCTAACAAGAGTTTTGTTTTTGATGATAGTGGTAAGAATTTTTTTTTACATTCCAACTTCTTTCTTAATTGGAAGTTTTGTAGAATTTATGTGCCCTTAGATTTTTATTCCTATTTGTTTATACAACACAAGCTTTAACTTTTGTGTAACTTTGTGGACTTTCAAATGAATCCATTAGTTCTTTCTTAATTTATTAAACATTTTTGTTTGATCTCACATGATCATCCCTGTTGCCCCCCTTTTTGACAGTGTCTTAATAATGTCTATTAAATTCTGTATAGTTTTAATAACAGTAGCATTGTATATAATTCCCAGTATCGTCGGAGGTTCGTCCAGCGGGTCGCAAGCGCTCGCACACGCACAACGAGGCGGAGACGCGCGCGAAACGCAAGCGGCTCGCCGACGACATGCAGCACTCTGTTGATAGACTGTCTAGACCCAGGACCGTCAGTGCCACTGGTCAGTATAATATTAATGCTAAATTTTTATATCCTAAACAACCATGTAATCCACCTAATGGTAAGTGGTTCCTGGTGCATATATGCAGGATATTTCTAATCCATATAGAATAATATTTTTTTTTTTTTTTTTTTTTTTTTTTTTTTTATATAAATCTCTCAGGTATGCAGGTTTCCTCACGATGTTTTCCTTCACCGTTTAAGCAAGTGATAATTAATTTGTAATACGCACATAAATTTGAAAATCAGAGGTGCGTGCCTGGGATTTGAACCTTGGACCCCTCGATCGAGAGGCCGCGTTTCTTAACCACTAGGCTATCACTGCTTAAAAAAACTGCTTAAAAAAAAAAAAAAAAAAAAAATCTTAAAGGTATGTGAAGTCTACCAATACGCACTTGGCCAGCGCGGTGGACTATGGCCTAATCCTTCTCATTCTGAGAGGAGACCCGTGCCCAGCAGTGGGACAGTAAGGGGTTGATGATGATAGAATAATTATTCTACTTAAACGATCACAGATGAGTTGCGCATTCTGAAGGTAGACAGTTGTTTCAAAATTAAATCAGTTAGCGTCCGCACCAATCCACCAAATTCAATAGCTGCTTAATGCTAGAAGTATGTGGTAGTGAGACACGTCAGTCAAACTTACTGGTTCTACTTAATCAGCAAGAATATTAATTACAATCGGCACATCTAGTATTGTAGTAAACGATTAAATGTGACGTAAAAACGTCGACTACGTGGCTTACTACACATTTTCAGAAAGTTTAAGCAGATTTTCCTAAGAGAAAGTGATGAAAAGTAAAAATGAACCTATGAACTTAAATTAGGAAATGTACAGCATCGAATTTTATTTATTTGTTTATAAAATATTGTAACTTATAAGATGCAAAGACAATTACTCCCTGAAAAAGGTCCCAAAGGGAATATATTTTACTAACATGAAACTTTCATTCTAAAGACAATCTTATGTTATAAATCTTCGCAGCCAAGTTGCCGGACCCCGACACGCCGTCAAAAAAGGCACCCACCCCGTCGAAGGTGAAGCCAGCGCGCACGAAGCTGCCGAACTTCGCGGCGCTGCACCAGAAGCAGTTCGCGCGCATGGAGTCGCTGGACGAGTGCCAGCGGCGCCGCGCCCAGCGCGCCAAGCACCTGCTCACGCCCACCGGGAGTGTTGCCATCATCGAACGGATTAGCCCTAAAGGTATTTATTTTTTTATTTTATTTATTTTTATTAGTTGCACCAACAAAGTGTACACCATCTCCTCCAATACACAGGCTTGACAAATAAGTTTCACCTCAACTATAGACACAAACGGCATGCATTAATACCAACATTAACATTCATGTATTAATACTTAACAACAATTTAAGTGGAAATACAGTTACAGCAGTGTTAAGCGCTGCTGCGCTCTGGGTTGAAGGGATGTGATAAGGGAGACATACGAGGTATTTCAACTTAGTCCTCAGATTAGTGGTAAGCGACCTTAGAGATACGCCATAGGCCACAGAAAGATGTGGTAAACCAAATCAATCTACCAGACTTATTGAGGAATATGTAGTACATATAGTATTAAGCAATGTATAGTTTTAAGCTCAAAAACCTCATATAATCTTTCTTATATACGCTGTTGTTATCATACTACAGAGAATATCGTATTTAATACATCAAAGATTTGCAGTGTCAATTAAACATCACAATAAAATTAACATAAAACTTTAATGTTCAATTTCTAGAGAAGTAAATGTTACTTGTGTGTGAATTGATAGCGGTAGATGCAGATTTCAACTTTCAATTTACTGTTTAAAATTATCAAATCAATCTTTTACGATACAAGAATGATATTGAGGAACCCAACATGCCAGAGAATTTGGAATGTTATTCTTAATAACAAATACTGAGTTTTATACTTTATTTTTGAGAAGAAGATCTTAATGTTCCACTTAATATCAAGATGGCTGCGTTTCAATTCCCCCTTAAATACCTTGGAAGTTTATAACATAAACAATAAAACAACTAATTTTACTTACATTAAAAAACCTCAATTTGCACTTTATCAGAATCCAATTCTGTTGTGCTATTACAGACGTAATTAATCGTGTTAATTGCCGTGGGTCGTTTTCAAATCCATATCTCGAAATAAGATTATTTAGCAAATAAACACGTGCGTCACGTGTAGGTGACATGTTTTTTATCGTGGCCTCATATTTTACGTAGGCCCTTGTTAAACCCAGCGACGCTAAGAGGGATCACACACGACGGTTATTATAATAATATTGTTATCATTTCTATAATTGCTCGATATCAATAATAATCAATCTAATAAGTATTCCGTCTTAACCCTACGGGCACAAGGGGCCCCATCTAGGGCCCCTTAAAAGCCAATAATTCAAATAAATAAAGTAAATTGAATATTGATCATTCGCCAAATTAGTTTTTTGTTTCACTTTCTAGGTGGTCGGTGTTGTCCCTGTAGTTCCGGGACTAGAATAGGGCTACGGTATCACCTGCCTGTCGTAAGAGGCGACTAAAAGAAGGCTTCCGGGGTTGCCGGCGGCAAGAGTGGGAGCTCGAACCGTCCGGTGAGCAACCCCGGGAGGGACGGCGGCATGTGTGGTCGCATGCCGTCGTAAACACCAGGTGTGCGGGAGGAGCGTAAAGTGCTCCCCCCAGGGCAGAGCCCGACCGGAGCATCGCGCTCGGAGGACTCCGGTTGTGTTCCATCGGAGATCACAGTTCTCCACCAAGTGCTGAGGACGGCCACCGGGGGGGTTTTAGTGCGGTAAAAATCCCACATCACCCGGCGTCGCTCCCACGTCGTCCGGTTATTTTGAAGGTTCCCCCTCGAAAACAAAAAAAAAAAAGAGGTGGTCGATGTTATTTTTCCTTAAATAATTTCCACCCTCTTCCTCCACTCGGGGTCCTCAATTTTTGTGTGTCCAGATGCCGGCATTAAGACGGCCCAGTAATCAATTTATCCAATTTTCTACTTTCCAAAGATGTAAATTTAATATCTTGATACCCATAAATTAGATCTTTAATTGATTATCAATAACGGGTATATCTACGTAAGATACTGATCGATTTATCTCTACATACGATACTGATCTATATTACATATCAAGATATGGAATAATAAATTTTAAATTACATGGTTCCGTACATGGTTTTTATCATATGTGATGGTAGTTCATGTTGTATATAAACTGCATCGTAATAATAGATTTATTCTTAACTGTTTTAAAAGTCAGTGTCGCAGATTGAGCGCAGACCTACTTTACTGTTTTTTAGATCGAAATTGTTTTATTCTGAAATTGCCGTAAAACGTATGCAGAGTATATAGCGACCACATACTGAAGTGTACCAGAGTTAAAATGACAATTCATTTTATAGGCAGCAAACAGAAGTTTATATGTATTTGATATTATGTCTCACAAAGGGCAAAGTAGAAAGCTGAAACTTCTGTTACAATTTCTAGGTAGCGATTTCCTTACTTTCATGTATTACAGTTTATTTAGTATCGTGTACAACAGCCTTAAGATTTCCAACGTCGATACACCTTCGATGCTTGCCCAACGAGCAGCGCTAGCGATTATCTTATCGCCACAGAAATTATTTACTTTATTGACGTGATCGTAAAATCATTAATGTCCCGTACGTATTTTATATTGCTTTTTAATGCCCAAATTAATCGTCGCTATAAAGACTTGATCTTGGAAAATCTTGAACGCTAAACCAAACATTTATTCTTCTTAGTCGATTCCTCATGGCTAATGGTCGTGACCTTCAAGAACAAGCTTGTCTATAATGGTATTCCATGTTATGTGATTCTGTACTATTTCCATGGAATGATAGACTGTGGTGTTATAGTTATCGCCAAACTACTAGTCCGCTCTGAAGTTGTTGCGTGCAGGTGTAGACATACAATTTGCTATGGCAACGCGATTCAATTCTATATTCAGAGCGGACTAGTAGTGTTACGCGGACTATATTGATTTTCTTAACAACATCTGACCATCGGGTTGGTGATCTCCCTCTGCAACGTTTTCCAGCCACTTGACCAACCACTATCAACCTTTCTAAGTTGTCTGGGTCTCGTCGTGCCATGTGACCGAAGAATTTCAGGACTTGTTGTAATCAAACCGTGGAGAGTATTGTTAAATACTTATTACGAACATTTATTCCCTACTTAGCTCCTTAGAACTCCTTAGGAGAACAATTATCAAAAACCCTTTTTAGTATTCATTTATGATAGGTATATAAAAAAATAACTCCTGTGTAAAATGTCATTATTCTCGACCAGCCAATGTAAGCTATGCACGTCAGTGATACTTTCCTTTGTTTAATTTTGTAATTGAAACACTGATGCAGCCAATCTCGTGTTAAGTGGTCGCAGCCGCCACAAACGGACTCTAAGTAGGACAGGACTCCTACATAATGTCATATAAATAATCATTTATATGCCTTCGTACTAGTCTTGTGGAAGAATAACTTTCTTTTCATAAGGAATACAACAAAATAATGTGTCTCGTCCACACTCAGTTCTTATTGCCTTATCAAATTAGAGTCAGCTAACGACTGATTACATAAATGATAATTTACTTATTTCTTATCTTTGATTAAACATTTCTAATGACAATGCAGTTGTCCGGCGGTAATAGCAAACACGTGGTAGATTTGGCAAATGAAAATATAATGCAATGGTATAAGAACCCAGGTGTTGATCTTAGAACTATCCAAGTCCTTGGAGAGTTCTTGTGTAGATAGAAATATGCCTATATATTTTATTGCCTCAACGCCGACGCTTTCTTCGAATTATGTTTTCTAAATGTAGTCAGTGTCACCAGGCATCATCAACTTTTTACAGTCCCACAGTACAGTTTGCTGGGCACGAGTTTCTTTGTAGTCTGTAAAGCTAAGAGCTGTCGAGACTGATTAATGGATAAACTATGCAAGTTTGCATGTTGTATTCACTTCAGGCTTGTAATGAAAAAGAAATATTTAATGAATATTGTCTATTGTATCACACTTGTCAAAGATGAATAAAATAGTTCTACAATTAAATTTTTAAATACACTTTTCTTTTAAGGTACTCCACCACAACCAGCACCACCAATCAAGGAGCCAGTTCCAAAGCCACAAACGCCACCAAAGTCGAAATTCCCTACGCTCGCATCTCTCAACCCCGGCTACACGAGGTTTGGCTTCAAACTCGATGTGGACGTGAACCCCTTCAGTGTGACCGCTAAGAAACCAGAAATAAAAAAACAAGAAGAGAAGAGACCAAATGGGCTGTCAAGGCAGACTACTTGCCTAGCATTGCCATCTCTAGCGGGCGCGACCGCCACACGCCGCGACGTGGCCAAACAAACCGTGATGAGAGAGAAGTCCTTCACAGAGAAACGAGATGTTAAGAGGAAGGAAAACAGGACGATCATAAAAGGCGTGCGGACCAATAGGCGGTTTGAGTTGCAAATGAAGTTAAGGAACATCAATTCCTGAAAGGTAGTTGACTAGCATGGAGAAGTTGGTGGCGCTAGTGTGTAGTTTCTTAAATACGATGCATATACATAATATATTCTAGCTGTAGGTTTGTTGCACGGTTCCAGCCTTTTTAATTTAAAATTGCAACGGTTTTTAACATAACTGGTTTTATGTTAAAAATTAAAAGTAAATCTTGTAATGAAATGTAAAATGATAGTTATTAGATGCCCGACTTCACAAGTAATTACTCAAAAACTACAACTGTACGGGCTAATACCGTACATATAATAATTAGTGTTTGTCAGCATTTTTCGATCCGGCTCGAAGGACCATGTAAAAGCTAGTGGCTATGATGAAAAGGCTAGTTACTTTGCTATGATTTATTGATCCACATTCAATGAGATTATGTCAATACAATAGATAGATTGAGTACACGCGTCGCGGTAGACAGTTAATTGCGTACTGAGGTAAATTGCTTATGACGACCGCGCACGGGACCCAAAATGCTGTCAAACACTAATTATTATATGTACGGTATTAGCCCGTACAACAACTACTAATTACCAAAAATTCGTCAAGTATGATTGCTAGTTGCTTTTTTATTATTATTGTTATTAATTACGTACTTTTATATTTCTCCTTGTTAAAATATTATATATTAATTTAATATTAGGGCCTTTGTTATATATTTTTTCTTTGCCTGTACTAACATTAACAGTATTAAGATATTCAATATTTAAGTAACTTTCAAGAGAATTAATGAAATGAGTGATTTTTTTAAATATTGGTAACAAAATTAATATCTTATAAACTTTAACTAACACATTTAACTAAAGTAGTTTTTACTATTCATAGATAAAACCGTACGTTGTTTTATTCAAATATATTTATAAAAAAACTAATAGTCTTAGCCAGTCTTCATACAATAAAAGTAATAGTAAATAGTTTATAATAGCAGTATTTTCACCAACAAAAATAACAAAAGAAATGTGCCATCGAACACTTCGAACAGGGCTATTAGTTGTGCCATCACCTTGTATTTGAAATAGTTTGTGTGTGTGTGTGTATTCGTCCTTGAAGTCGGACGAAGCATTGTGTGACTTGTATAGTTGTATTGATCGATCTAGTTATTAAAACGTAACATTTGTACTCGCGTGTTTTATAATTCTCCTGCGGCTTAGTATTCGCCGAAAAGTTAATCACACTATTTAAAGTCAATTTGTATGTGTAACTATTTGAAGGTGGTAGAGCCCGTTGTGGTCCGACTACAGCGGTACCACCGCCACACGTATTTCTGCCTAATAACAGCAGTGTTAAGCGCTGCTGTCTTTTGGTTTCAAGGGTGTGGTAAGAGAGACGTACTTTTCCGAGGCATCCCAGCTTACTACTCAGGGGTAACGGCGCATCTATGGCCGATGTCAGGTAGGAATCCAATCTTATCTGGGGTTAATTACCGATGTTCATGGAATTTTTACCATTAGGTGAAATCAGGTGGATTGCATGCTCGTCGGCTAGTCCTATATTATAAAAATGTAAGGAATTTTAATATGATAATGATATTTAAGGTCAATAATGACGTTGATTGAATCATGCACGAATTAAAGTTATTTTTTGTACTATATACGCTGGAAGGAAAACATCAATACATACCTGCGTCCATATTATTAAAGGCGTGTAAAGTCTAACAACCCGCAATTTGTCAAGCGTGAATGACCTAACAATTTTAATTATAGACGAAACGATGATAGTTTTTAAAACTCAAGACAGGTTACCAAGCAATTGCTAGAACAAAAATCTTAATTAGTATTTTATTTAAATAACAACTAATTAACAAAGTACGAGATATATTTTAATTATGTGTGCTGCTCGTGAGGCGACATTTGTACAACACGAAACAATGCTTGCTTTCACGTTGCAGGCGAGGCTGCTAGACTACAAAAGGCTAACTGACAATGCCTACGAGGGAGAAGATTTTGTAAAATGTACTTTATATCTCACATATAAAGGTCCTTATCTTTGCACTATCACTTATTCAAAGTCTTAATTATTTCACCACGTACTAGATAATAGTACGTAAGTATTATGTTGGTTGAAAATACTAACATTGTCTTACTGTTAATAATTTTATATTACTGCAAATAATTGATATTTAAATAATACTGATAGAAACTGGAATCCTGCTGAAACGCCATTCTGAAATATCTTAATAAAAAGGCTCATATATGAAGATTGGCAACTAACCTACGTATTTCAAAATTTGGCATTACCTCAAAATAGGTATATGACTAAAACCATACGCATAATGGCAAAATTATTGCGTATATACAATTGTATGAAATATATACAATCAACAACTTCCTAAGATACACAATAAATTTTCTATGACAAAGTGCAATACAACCAGTGAATACTGCCAAGTCATATGCAATGATTCATTTTGCGTCGGGATCTCCATATTACGCCAAAGCATATGCTACGAGAAACCTGTATCGGCTGACGTATAGTGTAATACCGGCGGGCTTTTCCTGTTAAATTTTTATTTTTAATATTTTGATTATTTAAGAGTATGTTAAATGGAGGTAGAGTTTATAGCCATAGTAGTGAAGGCAGTTAGTTATGTACCACACAAGGTACGCTGATGCAATTTAAAATGTCTGATCTGTATTTGAGCATCGAGTAGTTATCGTGTCCATGATAACTAGGGGAATCCCGGTATAGAGTTCGGATATCAAGCATTTTTTTGTTTGCGGTCCATTGTTGATGTTAAACTATCTCTACTGCCTATGGATCTCAGTCGTACATACGTTCCTGAGAAATAATTCAAACCTACATGTATAAATTTACTTATCCTCAAACCAAAGAAATCATTGTTTTTTTATAATATAAGAGTAGCAGACGAGCATGCAGTCCACCTGATGGTAAGTGGCTACTGCCGCCCATGCACATCTGTAATCAACCCCAGATAGGATTAGATATTCCTACCTGAGGTCGGCCACAGATGCGCCGCTACCCCTGAGGCCTAAGCTTGAACGCCTCGGAAAAGTCTGTCTTCCTTACCACACCCTTCAAACCGGAACACAGCAGCGCCTTACACTGCTGTTATTAGGTAGAAATAGGTGTGGCGGTGGTGCCGCCGGAGTCGAACCACAAAGGGTTCTACCACCTTCAAAACTGCTTTTGCTGCAGTGCTGGTATAATCAAACCACAGTTTTTTACTAAAAAGACACTGCTATTAAAATTAGAAGGAGTAAAAAAGAAAACAATATTGGCTACATTCAGATTTATTAGTATCTCAACATAGAAGCACAGCATGTAAGTAATCAAAATCACACGGCTGGGCATCGTGTGCCACGTCCCTATGTACAACATACGCTCGCAGCTCCATCACAGTTACTATACTCTGACAAATACAAATCACATTACGTTAAAATAAATAATAAAGTATTACAATGCGTAATATTTTCTAAAAAATACATCATGAGATATTTTCAGTTGCTCATTTTAATCGATTTTACTGGCAATCCATTTCACACCAATTTGGAGACGGGTCTTCACGTAATTTGTTCTAGAGACTTGTCGATTGATGGAAATACGAGTAGTGCCAAATTTCTTAATTACTCGTCGGAATTCTCAAATCTCGGAAGGCAAAAAAAATATCTGACCTTCATGTTAAAATGCCTTCTAAAACACGGTTGCCCGTGAAATTTTGCCTTAACGCCACCATTGAACTCGATAGATTTTGCTTTAACTGTTCTTTAAAAATGACATTGTATATCGTAAGTTGAATAATACATATTACATTGCGTGTAATACATTATTATTTATTCCATAGAGGTATGTAGTCCCTTGTGCACGGCGCTATCACATAACCAACTCACGAACAAAACCTTGTACTTACGATGTCCGATGAAAATCGAATACATTAAAGAAAATAAATATCTCACTCGTATGGAAATGCTGATAAAGCTTATTCTGTGTACAGTGGTTATATAAAATATTTAATTTCACATTCCTAACTACGAGGGAAGTCAACTGGCACGTACAAAAATCATGAGTTTAAAAGCGTAAGCGAAATTTATTTTTGTTGAATATTATCATAATAGTCTATCATGCCTTAAATTTGTAACGGAATACCTTGATTTTGGTTATTTATTTTTATAAGCATACTATTCTCTATACAAAAAATATGATTTTAATTTAAAAAAACATTGAAGTTATAAAACGTTATTATTGGTACGCGAAAATGGGTGGACATAGCCATAAATAATTTTTACATTGAAAGTCTCAAAAATATGAGTATCTATATTTCTTTGATTACAAAGTTGTCGAATAAATTTTCCCTCGCAAAACATTAATGCAGATACGCTGTAGGTAGGCCTTCACATGAAACTTTTTCGATAAAAGTTAACTGCATTGCGACGGCATCGATACAACGTAATGATTCTAAAGAATGTAAGATGGAATTTTTAATCGTTTATTTAATCCACATTATCTAACTAACATTTTCGTTACAAAAAGATAAAAGAAACATAAACACTGATGGCCCCAAGGCGCTTTTTATTACAATTTTTTGGCAAGTTTGCTCAGTAAAGTGTAAAAAACAACCTGAACAAAAAATTAGTAAGTAACTTAAAGAAATCTATCTAAAAGTATGTGGATGGTCCCAAAATACAAAATAAAATAGCTTCGACAGTTTAAAGTCTAAATGGACGTGAAATTGAATGCGATACTGCGTTTACAAGGTCTGCAAGATTTATTTTACAATATTCTATTACAATGCTCAATTGACAAAAAGTTATTTTTGCAATGACAACGTACCGGGACATTTTACAACAAGGCAATGTTGCCAAGCGTTCCCGGCGCGCCGCTCACACTAGGCCTTGCACTTGTACAGTTTGTGCTTCAGAAAGTTAATTGACCATATCGTACAGTCCGCAATTTTACTAAACAAGAGATCTACGTTAATAAATTCTATTTATTTTTAATTTTAAGAGCTAGTTTCTACAGATCGTTTGGCAATTTTACACAGAACTCAGAAGTATTCAATCGAAGCTTCGCTATTCTAATTACAAGTTTTGAATGAGCCAGTAAGTATGTGATCCATGTACTCGTACAAACCGTCACATAACAGTGCATAAAACAAATTCGCAAATATTCCATGGATATGTCGCTTTAATATTTCATTAACAAAAATACCACATTTAGTGCTTAACTTTACCATCATAAAATAATTACACCTACATAGTTCTTTTACTATATTACAAATTCAATTTATAAATATGTACGAAGATTTGCTTAGGCACCTAATAAATACATATTATATGAAATCTTAACTAGTGTAGCATAAAATTTAGATTATTTATAACTACAGTTACGTTACGTACTAAACGAAATCATCGTTCCAAAAGTAAGTTTTCCACAACACAAATAAAATGTGAACGTCTCAACACTTACCCGCTAAAGGGAAACAAGATAACGTTATTTTACAACTTTATTTACAAATAATTAAATACACAAACTTACAACCAACATGATAGAAAATAAAATACCTAATGGCAGATTCAAATTACATTTATAATGATACTTATAAGTTGTAGTAAATAAATGAAATTCATTTGTAGTTAGCTCTTATAAGTGCAATTCGAACCGCGAACTGAGCGGGAGCTCTGCCAAACGACATTCCTACTGCCAGATAATACTTCTCGAAATAAGTATAAATATAAAAAAGTCTTCTTCATTCACTGGTGGAACGAAACTTGATAATAATAGTAGTAAGTATCGTAATCATTGAGTTTTAAAAAACATACAATATACATAGAATCAAAAATCTTATAGTAAAAGAATCTGAGAATATGGCCATATTTCAGTCGCCGGACGCGAGCCTTTTTTTAAGAAAAGGCTTTGTGATATTCGCAGCTGGATTCCACTTCTTTTGTTATTAAACGCCCACCCGCCTCTAAATTAGTGGTTAGATTGTGAGCTTTCTCAAATCTGCTCGTTCAGCCGCAATGTATATTAAAATAAAACCACTATCCGAATTTCATAGTTATCATAATGGTTTTTATGTATATTTTGAAAGTAGTAGATTCCTTCGGCTAGTTACTAACAGCAAAGTATGGCGCTTCTGTGTTTACATTGGAAAGGTATGGTAAGGGAGACTCTTATACAATGCATTCCAACTTAATGTTCATAGGTAGCAATTAATGTATATGTAGTCGCTGCCAGGTAGGACAGTAATTGTATCTGGGATTGATTGATTGCAGATTATTTGCTATTCCTATATTATAAAAAGTTATTATTATAAGAAACCAAAGATTGTTGCGCCACTGCAGACAATATGCACCTGCAGATTACTGGTAACCTAAGGATAAGTCGGAATGCGTCAATTCTATACCTGTGCCTTATCTCCTTTGAGCACACCACGTCAGTGCAAATGCCTTAACTACATGCTACATATTAGTATCATAGTAGTAGGGCCAAGTTTTTAATGGCGTCTTCTGCAATGATAGCTATCTGCTCCTAACTAGGAGCTCCTAGGAAAGCCTGTCGTAGGTTAAAGTATAGACGCTCTCCTACCCAGAACGGATATCTAAATTCATTATTTAGATGTCTATTTCCCCGGTGAATGAAACTTAGAACCACGTGCGTGCCATAACGGTACGGTGATCTATCTGCCACGGATCTTATCTCCTTTTACGGTATTATAATATAATTCAGAAAGGTGGACACACAATAAAGTAATTATTATAAATCAAGTTTCGTTCCAACAGCCTGCAATATGCTATGAAAATAAAAATGTTTCTCAACCACTCAAACTCCCACGGTTAAGGAGGATTCAAACTACAATATTTGTACTGTCATCAGCATCACGCTTAGCATAAGCACCATCATTGTTTTCAATGATTTCGAAAATGCCATCACTTTAATCACAAAACTATTTTATCAGAAGTATAATTAAAAGGAAAATGGTCCTAAACCGTAGGAGTTGGTTACATTGATCAATCCCAGTATCTTATAAATAAAAATAATACTTTTTACATTGAAAAAATATTCACACATTTGAGCTCACATCACACAATTATTTTTAACTCTCTCTGAACGGTATATTATATTTAATTAACTATTTAAATCAAGGAATACGTTTTTCTCCATAGCATAATTTACCCTCATAATAGCGTAGCATACCTTCAGTTATTGTTTTGCGAATATAGCTTTATTAAAATTTCAATGTCATGTTTGTTTCCGATTTCATAATATAAACAGGTTTATTTTAGTTATGTGGTCAAGTTCGCGATTGTAAAGTTCTCATGAAGTTAGTTATTGACAACGCAGTGTGCGTAACAAAATGGCGTCTAGATAAGCGGACATTTAATAATACTGCATTGTTGAGGTGTGATATACTTATCATGGCGATATAGGTATGTAGATAGCATGGGACTTACCATGGTATAACAAATGCTTGAATGCCATTCTGAACAAAAATGCTAATCGTCAATTTAATAAATTTATTTAACATTTTTATTCACAAGAGAATTCTTAAAGATGTATAGTCCGCGCGAAATTGCTAGTCCGCTCTGAATATAGAAATGAGTCGCATCGCCATAGCAAATTGTATGACTACACCTGCTCGCAACAACTTCAGAGCGGACTAGCAGTTTGGCGCGGACTATAGGTACCTGAATTTTCTTTATATATTTTTAACCGACTTCAAAAAAGGAAGAATTGTGAAACCTCCTTTCACAATTCGACCGGATACATGTTTTTATTTTTTTAATTTTCTGTTAATCCCATAGCCCATAATAAAATAGATGAAAAACGCATAGAATTTTAATTAAATTAATTTTCGCAATAACATTAACGTAAAGGCAAATTGCGAAATTGAGAATTATATAAAATGATTATGCATACATTTTATTCATTTTTGTGATAAAAAGCAAGGTGATACCGTTTTTATTAAATCAGGATGTGCCAGACTAACCGGTTTTTTAACGAAGAGCAGTCCAAGTAATTCACGCATAAAGAGCTGAACGGAGTAGAACTTCCCAAGCAGAGATCTAATGTATTGTTTTGTCTCGCATGTATGTATATGTATGAAACGCTTAAGATGGATATAGATTTAGAATAATAAGCTTTAGCTTATTATTACGTACGTTGTTTTAAAATAACCATTTTCTAAATTTCAAATGAGAGGGCTTCAAAATATATTTTCAAATTAATTTTGTCAATACATACTAGGTAGATTTTAATATTGGAAACTGCGTTAGGGATTTCATGATAAGTATCTATCTCAAATCTCAGGACTAAATAATGAAGAATTTGGCGGACGCAGCCACGGTTTGCAGCTTGTATTTCATATAATTATGTTTCATATTCAAGATAATACGCAGGGGAATGCCACGGGAGGTGTGAACTGGGAAGTGACATGATTTTACGACCTGTGACCTTCCACATTGGCATTGATTTTATCCGACATCATCTTAATTTATAATTTAAACGCTAAATGATTCGCGCTAATAATATCTTTATATTTTTTTCCTCGCTGATGAAACGAAATTAACTACTCTAGGTAACAAGACAAATCTCTGATTCCCTCCTTTATAATTATCCTCGTAACTTTGTCAACGAAGTTTCGGTTCTTTGAAACCTTCGAAAATTCCTGTCGTGAAATAGAACACTACAATCTGATAAAACAATTTTCCGTACAGACATATTATAAAGGCAGAATTAGTCATTCAATCGTCCATTTTTCTTCAAGACCGTCCGAAATGGACGTTTATGACGGAGTAAAAATGCCCGAAAATTCGAAAGAAATTGCGATTATCGTGCGGATTTAAAGACATGTCTATTATGAGACACAAATAGATGTGGTGGAAGTGCCAATCGCTAATTAGATAATATCAGTTTATCATAAGTGGGTTATCATTCACACGTGAGCGGAATGTTAATATCTAAAATAATGAATAATATTGATTTATTTATCAAAAAAAACATTAAACCCATTTTCAATTTAATTTCAAATTTCTTTGTTAACTTCGTTAGATAGATCGTCAGTTACAAATAATTCTGTTAATATTAGAACAACTGTTTCATTGTTCAATAGTTTTCGTTTGTAAGATACTATGTATTACAATTATGTGTGGTCGAAACTTTACTGTGACCGACCTTACGCTTGTCTCTAATCCTATTTAGGTTTAATTACAGATGTCCAGGGGCATAAGTGACCACATACCATTAACTACATGCTTATAAGCTGTAAGACTAGCAGTGGCTGACTAAGGTCGTCGGAGGCCCGCGACGGAAAGTTGAATGGAGGCCCCCAAAAGTGTAAAAAGTTTATTTGATTTTACAAAATGACAATGTGTCGTAGAATTATTCGCCTGTGATTAGGTGACCTTTTTTTCGCTGAGTGATACACATTTCATAGATTGTATGGTGATGATGACCCTTTTTTAGCAACTGTATTTGAAGGCCCTCAGGATCAGGACCGCCCTTTCCGAAAGCCGCTAGAGAAGACAAGTACTTCAATTTGGAAAAACCTAACTTTAAAGATAAAATAAAAGGAATATTACTGCATACTGTTTACTGTTTACTTTCTATGGGTCGAGGTCACAAGTCGGGTCAAAGTGATCTTGGTTGATACTTTATATTACGATAAATAAATTGAATGACGATGCATAAAACATTTTCCATATATGCAGTAACAACTTTATGATCTGGTAATCCACGTGAGTCATACAAATTAAATTTTAGTCATGCAAGAAATTTAAACTGGTTTAATAAGTGTTAATTCATTTTATTTTACATTGTAGTAAATATTTTCTCACATAAGATCATTGACCTTGCGATTTATTTTACGCAGAACATCGAGAAAAAGTGCTACATAACTAAAATAGTGCCTACACAAGGCAGACTTGTTAATTGTCCTACCAACGAACCTTATATATCGATAATGATGTTTTTGTAGACCTATTACGATATACATAAGCCATAGGCGCTTCATTACTTCATATACAGTTTAAGTACATAGGATAAATTTAATAGTATTGGAAGCCGGGTGTAATAGATGTGTAAATAGTAAATATAGGGGCATCTAAATTGACAATATTTTTAAAAGCATGCAGATTCTTACACTTTGGCCCCATATAGTATTTAATATTTATTCGCGCACGTTTGCTATTTACTGACACATACATACATTACGTTAAGTTATGCTTACAATGCCCCAGTACAATTAAAAAAACGGTTGTCCTTCTACTTTGTTTAGTTTTACGAACTTACATGGCGGCCCTGCGTCAGCCTTATCTTCCACCTAATTTCCTTGTTCAGCCAACTCGTCACAAATTGCTTCGGTGTTTTTATCGGCCGCAGTTTACATTGGAATAAGTTTTCCGTGAATTTGTTAAACACCTCTACTAATAGTAACGGTATCGGAAAAAAATAAAATGGCAGGCAAGATGATCATAGACTTCAAAATTGTCTATGATTATCTTCACAAGTGTTATTTGAATAGCAAAGACAATCAACTTTAAAATCCCCCAATTATATATCCCTAATCTTTTTTTTATAAAATACGTACACGAAATCTGAGCACACTAAACTTGTCCACACAATTGTCACAAATTGATAAATCGTCTTGGCTGTTTAAAAATTGTCGTTGATCGCAAAATTGCAACCTAGAAACAGTATACGTTACGACGTCACGTAACGCATAATAAGGAAATGCGTTGTAAATAAATAAATTGTTCCACTTCAACGGTCCAGTGCTCTCGATGTGGCAGATTCTATTTGATTTTTATTTCAAAGCTTCCCTTAGATTGTATGTTTAGGGATTTATAAGTATGTACTATATTATCTGAAGCCGTAGCATCCAAATCTTATACGTGAATAGAAACAGAATGGCGCCACCACCTATAGATATTTTAATTTTGTTTCATTATTATGATCTTTTTGGCAATAAAATAATATTATGAAAGAATATTTGAAATCCGAGAGGGTATTCATCCCTTTGGAAATCTGTACAGGCAAAAGGTGTATTTACTTTCAAGACCCGAAAAATCCTTACCCCAATATACGTTGACAAGGGCCGAGAAATATTAGTTGTTAGGAAGCTAAGAAATCCCCTCCATGACATGCTATTTTAGCATGTTGATTATCACCATGACTATGACTTTAGTTTTGCATTACACATCAAATCCCCACCTGCACCAGACGTTTTAGATATTTACATCACTTCATTATTCAAATATCATCAAAGTTTGAGGACACGAAATCTTAGTTACTCAGCGAGAACTAAGTTGGCTCACTACATCGTACATAAAATATTTTCTGGGATGCCTGTGCGATTCTCATTTCTGTATTATGTGTGGGCGGTGGCTGTGTTTTAGTCTTTATTTTAAATAAGGCAAAGGTCAAGCGTAATTACTTCTATGGTTATAAATCATGGATATTATTCTCATAATGTCTGCAAGTTCTCATATGTTCCATTGTTGGACACGTGTCTCCTGCTCCACAACTGGGGCAAATCTGGAGCGTATTCCACCACGCTTCTCCAGTGCGTATCTTTGGAGGAAGTACTGGTTAGTGGCCAAACCATATAGGATTTTTTGAAACCACCCCAAAGGCTTATTTAATTAGTGTTACGATACCAGGACAGATGGATGAAATTTAGTCAATAGGTCACATATTAAAACCTCAAATGTTGTTCTACTTTGTACATTTTGGAGATACGTAAATTGTCAATCTTTACAAACAGAATGATTATGGGCGTTTTATAATTGACTCATTTATAATATGCTCATAACACTTATAATAAACCAGTTTTTACTTTTATTATCCTTCTATTGACGTTATACACAGAAACTATACACATTATAAATACAATCCCATGAAATGTATTTTATGAATAGAACTGGAATCCAATACCACTCTTCTAAGAAATCTTAGCGTGCGTGTATTTTAAAAATAGGAAGGGTTTCAGATTTCTGTTCGACACGCATTTCCGGGAGAAATTCGTCGCAGAAATAAATCAACTGAAAACGATTTTCGGAAAGTTCACAACATTGTCAAAATTCTGAAGAGAAATATTGGTTTAAGGAACTAATATCTACATGACAACATTGTTCCATAGAACAGGAAAGTATCAAATATTTACTTCCAATTAATCGTCTATTTTATTCCGCAGCACATTTAAAACTCTTTGAAAAATGCTAAATCCAACATTAATTAAGTTTGTGTCTTTTTCTCTCAATAATGTGTGAGCGAGAAACATAGACAAATGAAGCCATTTTAATTATATTTTTATGGAAACAAGTTATACGCGTCGTATCTACATTGTCATGAAATAGATCGCATTTAATTTTCCTTCTGACGTAATGGCGTGACGTGGGCAGTGCTCACATTATCTGGGCGCAGCTAAGCAAATATCTTGAATGATAAACCTCTAATGGTATTTTTTCCATGACTATTAATTGCCAATTCAATTTGTATTGTGGTAATCTAGGAAATAAGATTAAACAATCTGACTACAGTTTATCTGATGCCACGAGGTTACTTAAACCATAGACTTCGTTTTTTTTTCTAAGCTTACTAACTAACACACCTTATGAACATACATCGGAGCAGTAATTTTGAATACATTCCTTGCCAGTGTGTTACTAAGCAGAACCGTGTAGATAGATATTCGACCGTGTAGACACAAATTTCGTTTTTGTATTGCTGCCAAAAAGCTTTACTTTACTTATAGTCAATATTATGTATCTTGCTTGACACAAGAGGCAAGTGTTTTGTCACGGGTTGACGTCACACATCTATTGAGAGGTAAATGTTTACGAAACACCTCACTTTATCAACCATTGCATCACTCGATACTTCATGTGCCAATTTCCTACACGTACCTATAATACGAAGAAATTAGTCACCGATATGAAGACAAGTACTACTTATCTAAGTTATCTGGCGACGGCGTGGCAACGGTGTGCACAGACTATATAAACTCGGAATAAGTTCATGGACGACGAGTTACTTAATTTTCAATGTGTATTATACACGTTGGGATCTTTTCGAGGTTACGCAATTTATAGCAACAAAAAGAGTGGAATAAATGAATGATTTACCTACCTATGTAGGTAGCTGTAGAAAAAATGTAGTAAAATTAGATCGCTAAAATAATCGGTTCATTGATAATGAAAACAAAAACAGATTGGATTTTTCCCGAATGTTCGATTTTAGAAGTTAATTTTGCAAATGATTCACTTAAATTTGATTCTTCATAAAAAAACTGTATCTTTTTCAGGAAATGAATAATAAAACTGTATTTCCATATTAATGTGCGCTAAAACTTACAAATTACGTATTTATAATTACAAGGCAGAGATTTTTATCTGAGTACGACTCAATGATGTTGCTGGAAATGTTTCCTAGTTCAGTTTTATACGGTTTTTACATGAAAATTCTATGTAAATATGTACATTTATTAAACATATTTATCTGAGCAAGGTCTGCTCTAATTAAATATTTAACGTTTATCTTTATAGTAAAAACAAAAAACCAGATATCGTAGAAACTTTCATTCATGTAGTTTTATATTATAAATCTATTTAGTATAGTATTGTTTGTTTTTTTGCACTGTGAAGGAAAAGCTTAGAATCTGACCCACTACGATTATTTCACTTTTAAATTGCGTTATCTTTCGACGAAACGGAAATGGATTTAATTTTATCATGTACGTCAAAACTTATCATTAATGGGTGATGATAATGGGTATCGTGCAGATTTCTAACCCACTGTCTTATGTAGAGCTCAGGCCCTATCAACATGAAAAGGGTTTATGTTTACCGATGTCCACAATGTACGGATTGGTAACCATATTATTTGAAGATTATAAATATTTTTTTATTTGTATTTACAAGAAAACTATAGAATTATAGATAATGCTCAGGTCTCAGGTTAAATTAAAGAAATTTACTCCCCCAGTTGCGAATAGACAGTATACGTCATAAGGAGCGACACAATCACAAAACTGAATAATTAGAGATGCATCGAATCTTCCACCAGCAAATCTGTAACTTTTTATAGCTGATAAATGAATACATCTTCCTCCATTCATCAAAGACGACAGATGTTATACAAACAGCCGGCCACAGCGCAGTGGTTTGTGGTATAGAAAAAATACATAAGAAGCAGCTAACCATTGAAACATGAAAGGAAGTCGCCATGGAAAGCGCTGCATTGTTATGAAGCCAACATAGCTATAGGCTCGGCGCTGGCACGTATCGATTTTATATAAAATGGCGCTTGAATAATAAAATTTGCGGTGTCACCACGCTCTAGAGCACGTGATTTAAGTCACGGTCTTCACGACATGCTACAATAAAATTCTGTACATACGTAAATCACAGCCTTCGTTGAGTACACACGGAATATTCTCTCAGATAACTAGCGTTGGGATTTTGTACAAAAATATAGGTACATTGAAAATGATATTCGAAATATGGAGAAGTTTCTTGACCCATTTTTGACAAATTTGGATAGGGTCGTAACCCTTTCCAAATTTAGTGAAGGCATTTTCAGGGAAATTGAATTTAACATAAAATCAGCCCCACCGTATTTGAAAGAGCTAAAATTTGTAATATTCATTGTTTAAGATAACATTCGTTCCTCATTCATCAAGTACGCTCTTTTTTTCACAGATGCTTGTAAAGTGCACCCAACCGTGTCATACGTGCCTTCCAAACCTCAATTCATTCAAGCACTCCAGGATATGGTCCAAAAGTCACCGAAACCTGTCCACGTTTCTAAGTGAAAGGGTTTATTTCAGCGTTGATTATTTCTTGAATTAAAGTATAGGTACTGTTTAAACCTCGGAAGTTCATGATCAGAGCAATGTTTGATTTTCATCATCATGGAGCACTTTGGGGATAAGAAAATTATACAGCCAAAAACACAGAATTGTGCAGTTTTGGAAGTATGCGAAATGTTTGTAAACGGAAGGAACAATCACGTGAAGACGCACATCCTAGGACATTTCATAAATCGTAAACCATCGCATCGATCGCCAGTTGCCGATAGACAGACAATACGCTACAGCATGTAATATGGACAATGTACGCAACCCGCGTCATACGCTAATAACTTATCACCGACTATCCGGCGCCTTTTTCCAATAAACATTTTGGAGACAACTCCTTTCTATTTTGGAAACCGGCAAACATTTTCTATTCTAAGATTTGTAGTAGATGATAATATTTTTGTAGTTCATATCTCGAATGATAAGCACGAGATAAACCATAACTCTTAGACATTTTAACCACTTTCTGATTTACTGTTTTTAAGTTTATTGAACTACTTTGGACCTATTAAAATGCTTTGGTTCCGTTATTCTGAAATACTGACCTTTCGAATCATAAGACAATTGGCAGTTAGTAACGACCTTAACATTGCCTGGTCTGGGTGATTTAATTAACTTCTTTAAAACCCAGTTCACTTCAGACTATATAAACCAATTACGGCCATGAAAATCTGTAAGCATCTAGAAATAGAAGTCATAATAAATGAAGCCGATCGAACCGACATCTGAGGAGAAAAGTAAAACCTGTTTTAGATGGGCTTAACGCCATAAAGCCTTAGCTGTTAAATTGTTTATTCTCGTCAAAAATGTACTCTCGTCAAAAGTGCACCGACGTAAGAAATACCATTTTTTTTTCATAGAATCCCACGGAAATTCCTATACAATCTAAATACGTGTGACGTTGGCACTCGAACCAGAATTTCTACTACATTACCTATTGATATTTTACAGCGATTATTCGTCAGGGTCAATATACATAACGCACGCGGTCGAAATATATTAGAATGTACAACGTGGCCAGCATGCCGATGTATCAACTGATCACAAAATCCGATGCAAAAAGCGACTACAAAGTTACGGAACGATAGATTGCAAGTACTTTACAATGGTGTAACTCAACTGTGACTTCCACGAGAACAATAAGTATTGGCGATTAAAACTTTTCAAACTAGAAAAAGGTAAATAGTAATTCCCATTTTATAAGGTTAATAAACTTGTAGACAAGTTTTTCCAGGTTAAGATGCTCAATGGACGACCCGGGTATCATAAATGTCACCCCTCTATACACAAGGTTTAAGTTTGACTCCTGACCAGGAAGGAAAATAATGTTTGTTTTGTTTTGGTGTATTTATATCAAATAGTATTGGTATCACGTCAGAAAGCTGATAATGTCCAGGCAGATTAAGTGTAATCAAAACGATAATCCCGCTAATGTTATAAAAAATAATACGAACTCTACACCATTTGTTATATTGAAGTTATTTGCAAATGTTAGCTCAGTGTCTACAGCATAATTAATCACACAATTACGCTTTATACATTTAAATCTTTATGAAACGTATTAAAAAACATCGCGCCTGAGATAGTCAAAACGTGACATTAAACACTGAATTTTTACAGAATAAATCTGGGTACAACCGGGATCAAAAGCCTTATCGTGAAGCACAGAAGGGTGCAAAAATTCAACCAAGTTGCTTTACTTTGTAAATTAATTACGATCTACAAGTCTTGGTGCGCCGCGGGCTTTCGTCGAATAGAGTTGTCTATTATTTTTAATTAAGTGAATTCAGTTGACTTTACCATAATTTAATTTCGTTAACTATGTCAACGCGTTTTATGATTCAAATCTATGACAATTCTTATTCTCATGATGTAGTAATCCAATTCAACCCATTATATTCCAAGGACCTTAGAAAGAGACAAGTATCTAACGCGTTTTCCTTTTCCTTTCAATGATTGAGTAAAACTGGCAATCACGGTGAACAGATACAAAAGGCGTTATTGTGTATTTGGGTTATAGTGCCACCAACTTTTCTGTTCAGTAGACAAATCTGGAACTAAAACAAAGCCGACCGCCATTTTGAAATGTCATTCCGCTGTCAATTCTTTGAAGTGTGAGTGCTCTTTGTTTTTCGATTCGAATATAATTGTAATAAGTGATTAAAAATGCCTAAGCCTCTCAAAAGTGATGCACGGGTCATTATTTTAAAGGTTTTAGATTTCATGAGGGAAGAAAAACGCCTGCTAGCTCCGAAAATACCGTTTGAGAAAGTGACAGAACGCGTCGCAGCTGCGACAGGTTAGTGTTGCTATGAAGTGTTGATAGTTAATTAATAGAAAGTCCCGCGTAAATATTTCAGTTATTTTATTTTACTTAGTTAAAGTGTCACTGAGTATTTTTGGTAGTAAATGTTTTTTTATACTTCATGTATTTATATTTTTGCTACAGGAGTAAGCGAACGATTTGTTTACAAGCTCATGAATGAAAAGAAAAAAGCTGAAGAAAGTAATGTCAAACTATCTACTCCCGGTAAGAATAGAGAAAGAAAAACAGGAAAATTGGACATTGATGATTTTGACATTGGCGTCATACGGAGAAAAATTCATGAATTTTATTCATTTAGGAAAGAAATTCCGACTATACCAAAATTATTAAACATACTTAGAGAAGAAATTGATTTCTCTGCAAAACGTGAAACACTTAGAAAACTGCTGCATAAAATAGGATTTCGTTTTAAAAAAACTAAAACAAATAGAAAAGTGCTATGTGAGCGTAATGACATAACTGCGTGGAGGGCTGCATACTTACAAAAAATTCGTGAGAATGAGTCTGGAGAAAAAAAACCCGTCGTTTATTTAGATGAGACCTATATACACTCATCTCACTCAACTGACAAATGTTGGCAAGGCCCAGATGTTGAAGGTGATTTGGAGCCAGTATCAAAAGGGAATAGGTGGATTATAGTTAATGCAGGAGGCGAAGAAGGTTTTGTAGAGAATGCTCTTCTTGTGTTTAAATCAAACACTAAGAGCGGTGACTACCATGATGAAATGAATAATGATAATTTTAAAAGATGGACTATTAAGAAATTGCTGCCGAACCTGCATAAGCATACTCTTATAGTGATGGACAATGCCCCCTATCACAGCATTTGTGTTAATAAATGTCCCAATTCAAACCACACTAAGGCTGTCATGCAATTGTGGCTGAGGGAGAGAAATATAGAATTTTCTGAGCAAATGACGAAACCTCAACTGCAAGAATTAATAAAGCGTAATAAACCAGCTCCTGAATATGAAATAGATAATCTATTAAAAAGTCATGGCCATTCTGTTCTCAGGTTACCGCCATACCACTGTGATTTGAACCCAATCGAGATGGTTTGGAGTTCAATGAAGAGAAATGTCGCTGAGCGAAATGTTGGTAAATCTAGTGCTGAAATGCCCCAGTTAATTCAGAATGCATTCGATAAAATAACAAAAGAAGAGTGGAAAAACCATTGTCACCACGTAAAAAGAATTGAAGAAAAATACAGGAACAATGATGGATATTTAGAAGAACCATTCATTATTAAGTTGCATAGTGATAGCGAAAGCGATTCAAGTGACTCTGATGACGAATTATGTAAATCACTTGGCAGAGGCACCTTAGGCGCATCGTCATTATTTCGCTCAGGGATGTCTGGTGTGGAGCCCCTCGAAGTTAGAGATCATGACCATAATTATTTTTATAAAATATAAATTTTATTTTTATAAAATATAAATAATTATAGTTAATAATTCTGGACTTTTTATTTTTCCTGTCCTAGAATATCATTTAAGAATTAAAATTTGACATTATTAACCTAATTCTTTTTTTTAGGATGTTTACGAAGGTTATTTATCTTTTTAAATATTTTTTACATATTTTATCTAGTAAAAATCATAGGTCTCAAAGTTGTTGAGCTCCCTCTTCAGTAGGCAAATATAATTATATGGTAACATTGGACGCTGCACTAGCGACTCTGTCAACTGAACAGATAAGTTGGTGGCACTATACGCCATTGTTTTCGCGATCGGTAGATGAATAATAAATAATGATGAATCTGTTTACTCACAGATAACAAAAAGGCCATTAGGACCGTATGAAAGTTATGATTAATTATTTTATCAGTGGAAATAGTGGGAATATATCTTAGTAACGCATTTTGTAATATATTTTAAATCCTCTATGATTATTATAATTATCTTTTCCTGTTATTATAGATTTTATGGTGACAGTGGCGATCGAATATCCGATTAGGGGGGGTAATAGGACTTTAATTCCATAGACTTCCGTTCATTAAACACTACACTTCCGGCACCTGTTGTATGGTACTGACTACCGTGTGTATTGGCGATTTCAAATTACATTGGATATGATTTTGTAAAATGATTACAAACAACCCATTATGCCAATAGTTTATCTCTGTATGAGTCATAGATAACATACGGTAGGGGGTCTGCATATTAAAATAATTAGAATAATATTTATAATATATTTTGTGGAACGATGGATTAGTCACAGAAAATTAACAATTAGTTTATCCACCCAAAATACGTACTTAAAAAGAACTTAAGCAATAATACTTTGGATAGCTCAATTTACGAACATAGAATAATTAATTTGTACATCGAATCGTAATACTGGAACATTTGAACCTAAAAGAACTTAATGAGCATTTCGGCTAAGAATAAAATGAAGAATAAGGGGCTTTTTATTTGACAAAAATGTATGTCTTACGTGACTCAATCTGAAAACCCGAGAATTTAGCTAAGTATATCTAGATTTCTCCCAATATCAAAGATATAAATATACAATAGGAATACACCAGTGACTGCTCAGTTGAGTCACTATTCATTCTAGTTCGCGTCAGCTCGCGTTGTATAATTATTATGATCACAACATTTCCACAAAGTAGGTCAATGTGAGGGTGTGGGGTTGAAGGCAATTGCCAAACGTTCTTAGTGGGTTTGGTTCACTTCGATATGAGATTAAATTTATAAACAACGATACTTATCATCGTTCATCGTCTCCCCGTTCTTCAGTTTAACTTAGGTATATTGATGTTAATCAACTTATCCCTTCTTTATGTTTGCAGGCGTGAAAAGTGAAAGGTTTTTTTTTATGTTTAGACGAATGTGATGCGCACGCAAATAATGCAAATGTATATAGATGATTTGAAAATAGTAGTTATTAATAATTCCTACATACCAACTAAGTTATTTTGTTATAAAAACGGGAATTATGTAGCTATTACAAGACGAAAAATCTAATCAGCCAGAGTGACATCAACGCATAGCCACACACTACTGGGCGTAGCTAAATGAAAATTGGAATCTACAACTTGTGTGACTAATGATTAAACTGTTGAAAACTGGAAAAGCTTCACATAAGTATAAAGGAACGGGAGGTAAAATTATTTTTACTCTGTTGCCGTAGCGTCCAATATTATACGAAATAAATTCAAGGTCACCGAATAATTACGCTAGATTTCGAATCACGCTATGTACCTAGATTAATATTGAGTACCTAGATAGATTATTTTTATACAATTTACCAACAAATTTTCATGTGTTAAAATGGTGAATAGTCTAGTATTATTTCGTTACAAAATGGAAAAATAGAAATTGGCAATGAGAATGACCGACGACCGGGCGCCTCCAAAACCAATTATAGAACATTTGAAAGATTTCCAACGCCATACCCGCAATATTTTCATTTTAACTTTACATGCGAACTTTTGACATAACCATATATTTACATTTTTTTCTCAATTGAATTATAGATATATTTTATGCATCTTTAGTTTTAATATTAATTTTTTTGAATATAATTTTATTGAAACCTACAAATTATAAGTTTTATTTATCTATAAATGCATGATTATTACTTGCATTTCCCGCTCTTATGAAAACATTATAATATGCCTACAATGTTTACCGTTATGTTTGTTTTACAGTACCTTTACTTTTGGTAGTATTTTGATTGATTATATTAGAGAAATAATATAAAGGTATTGTATATTCTACATCATTAAATTAATAACGAAGAGATCATTAAGAGAAATACAAACTTCTCACTCTAACTATAGGTATAGCTGTGTGTAACTGCAAGTAGAAGTCCTAGTGACTAATCCTTTTAGTTGTAACTACCATATTTAATGACCTCGGCAATTATTCTATCACAAGAAGAGTTAAGACTAAATATGTTTAATTTCTCTCTTACTGAATACAAAGTTAATGCTATGTCACAGAGAACTTCCAATTCCAAATATTATAATTATTTCATGACAATATGACTTATAATTGTGCATATTTACAGGCATGTTATGGTTGAGGCGAATTTTTCTATTGCTGCTTTGAAAATGCCTAATTTTCTGGCCCATTATTTACCGGGTTCCTATTCTTAATTAATGCAACGTCTGGGTAAAAAAGTGACCCTAAATAAGTATGGTTGTGTGATGTTTAGCTCATTATAAACAGAGGACTTGTACAATGATCTTAATGATTTTATTTCATAATATTATGTACATGCCCTCAACGGCCAGTTTATACAAAAACAGATATAAGTTTAAAAACATGAACAGATAGTCCATAAAGATCGGATGAAGCAGAAAATAAACACATGGTAAGTGGGAATGTAAACGGTGCAATCATAGAATTCTGGACTCACATTTTCACTGAGTTCGCTTTGGTACCTTCCTAAATGCATTCACGTGGACGGCTCGGGGCGCACGGCGATCTGGGAATCAGACGCTGGCGGCTCGGCCGGCCTTCACCGCTAGCTAGAGGGCCGCGGACTCGGGCGCCATGAGCGGCGACAGCGGGCCCGCCACGCGCCGCCCGCGCTCCAGCTCGAAGCGCAGGTCCGGGGGCGTCCGCCGCGCGCCCACCGCGCCGTCCTCCGGCAGGAACGCCGCCACCAGCAGCGCGCAGATCACTAGCAGCGCGCCCAGGACGAACGGTGGTCCCGGGATCATTCTCACGTACTTTTCCTCATCGGGACGTCCCTCGACACCCGTCATGGCATGTTCCTCGTTCAAGTCCACGTGGAATAAGTAAAAAATAACACCGAACATGGCCGGGCCGAGACCGTTACATAGACCCCGCACTCCTGTCACTATGCCTTGCACCACCCCCTGTCTGTCCGCTCGGCTGTTCACCGACACGTAGGCGCTGATCGCCGGATACGTGAGCGAGCCGAGAGCGGCCAGCACCCCCGCCGCCCACATCATCCACGTGCGGCTCCCGAAGCCGTACCACATGAGTTGCAGCATCTCAAATAGGAGTCCCACCATAATCGTATGTTTCGCTCCGAGCGACCGCATCAAGAATCCGAGAACCACTTGCACCGCAATACTGAGAACACCGACTATCGCGATAAATATTGCCACTTGCACGACGTCGAAGCCCATCACCAGCTTTAGATACACGAATATACACGAGTACTGGCCGGCTTCTGGCAAGTACGAGAGAAACACTGCCACACACAACATGAGCACCGTGCGCTCGCCTCCCACCTTCCGCAGCGCCGCGAATGGATCCGCCTGCTCCCAGCTGATGGCGGGGCCCCAGCCGCTCGGCCGCACCTTCTCGGGCAAGCTCTCCGGCACTGCGACCATAATGAAGAACACGTCCAGCACCGCGACCGCGGTGGCGGCGGCGACCACAAGTCCTTCCCCGTACAAGTTCATCAGGTAAGCGCCCAACGCGGGCGAGATCACCATGCTCGCTGCGAACGTGGCCGACACGAGCCCGTACGCTCGCGACCGCTCCGCCTCCGTCGTCACGTCGGCTACGTACGCGAACACGATTGAGAAGGTGACGGCGAACACTCCGCTGATGCTTATCATCGCGAAGAACCACCATGTGTTCGTTGTCATGAGCGGAATGGGCGCGCATGTGAAGAATACGGTCACCAGGAGGAAGAATTTACGGCCCCATACGTCTGACAGCGCGCCGATCAGCGGAGCGGACAAGAACGACAGGATACCCTTGATGCCCATGATTAGTCCGTTCATGAGAAACGTGTGATCCGGAAAAGTCGCGTTGAGCACGGATATAATCGGCATAGTTAGCAGTCCCCACGCAAAGAACTCCAAAAAGATGACGACGAGAGCGTGGAAAACTGAAGGCTCCCCGATGCCCGACATTGTCATAATCCCGTCTTTCATAACAGTTTTTCTGTTTCGTATCACCATTTCTACTTCGGTTGTAGTTGTCTTCGTGGGCGTCATTTAAGATTAGATTTGTTTTGTTTTCCTAAATAACTACTTATATTAAAGACATATTGGAATCCTAAGCACTACATTGATGAAAACTTGGTGAAACGAGCAAGTACTAGCAACGTCAAAAATCCACTGAAAATTGAAAACAATTCGATATTTGTGTTGCCAACTAATCAACTGCACAGATACATAAGTAGTATTATGTTTTACCTGTTTAAGTACTTTTATGTAATTTTAACTATTTCTATAAATAAATCCAAATGTTCATTAATTCAAACTATAGAATATTGGCATTTTCTCTGTTCACAAAAAAAGAACAATGAATATGTTCATGAAATACTGACAATACACAATGCATTAAAATCAGTATTACGTCAATGTAGTAAGTACTGTGTGATTGTGACCTTATTAAACTATTGACGTTGAGTAGGTAAATTGAATGAATGTGCCACACCACTAGGTTGTCAATGTCATTAGTGTCAATTTCTGAAATTAAAATTTATTCAATTGAAGTTGAATCAAATAGAAGGGGGCGTTATCATTAAGTTTTAATAAAATTGTGGAAAATACCCTTATTTAATCACAATGGTAAGTGTAAGGAA
This sequence comes from Epargyreus clarus, assembly GCF_041222505.1. NCBI lineage: Eukaryota > Metazoa > Arthropoda > Insecta > Lepidoptera > Hesperiidae > Epargyreus > Epargyreus clarus. The sequence goes on from NW_027332214.1 coordinate 615,101, forward strand.
TTACTTTATATAACTATGCTTTTGAATCTTTCCCATAATACCCCTGTATATTGCGTAGATCCGGTTCATTTTGATTCAAAACCGTGCGGGCAAGACTCGGCTGGCGAAATGGTACATGAACTTCGATGATGACGAGAAGCAAAAGCTGATCGAGGAGGTGCATGCTGTCGTTACCGTGAGAGACGCGAAACACACCAACTTCGTGGAGGTGAGTATATTCGACATTCGAAATAATAGACACCGGATTTTTGTAACTCTATCTTGACTAGCAATTTTTTCAACGCACACTTGTGTTTGTTAAGATCTGTACGTTGTGTTAAAGGATAGTGCAAGTATAATGATAATATAATTCATCTTATTATATACAGGCTGAATTTTTAAAACGGGCCTTCAGGGCCAAATCCGAAACTATAAGGATTAGCGAAAAATGCTGAGAGGAGTTAAGAGGCCGATTTTGATAAAAACTAAAACTGCATCATTAGTTTTTTAAAATATCTTTTTCCCTAGCCGGGAATCGAAGGAGTTCATTTTGAAAAAAAAACACCCTCTATATTATTCCACTATCTGATAATGAAGGTGGTAGAACCCTTTGTGGTTCGACTCCGGCGGCACCACCGCCACACCTATTTCTACCTAATAACAGCAGTGTTAGGCGCTGCTGTGTTCCGGTTTGAAGGGTGTGGTAAGGGAGACAGACTTTTCCGAGGCGTTCCAGCTTAGTCCTCAGGGGTAGCGGCGCATCTGTGGCCGACCTCGGGTAAGAGTATCTAATCCTATCTGAGGTTGATTACAGATGTCCATGGGCGGCAGTAGCCACTTACCATCAGGTGGACTGCATGCTCGTCTGCTACCCTTATATTATAAAAAAAAAAAAAAAAAAAAAAAAGTTACTAGTCACACTTAATTTAGTACTAAAAACTATGATTATGAATTTTGAAATTTATGTGTTGCAGTTCAGAAATTTCAAGATAGTGTACAGAAGATATGCAGGTCTCTACTTCTGTATCTGTGTGGACGTGAATGACAACAACCTATGCTACCTGGAGGCCATCCATAACTTTGTAGAGGTCCTCAATGAGTACTTCCACAATGTGTGCGAGCTGGACCTTGTCTTCAATTTTTATAAGGTAAAGCTTCTCTACTGTAAACATTTATGCAAATATGGTGTGCCCTGAAAAGTGGAATATAGTAGTTATAAGGTAAAAAATGTTATCTTTAACTTTATAAGGTACAACTTCAAATACATATGTGCCTGATTTTAATTGACAAAATGTATGATTGATATGATACTTTAGTTATCTTGTTAGCAGAGTCTAAAGTGTCTAAACTCTGTTTTAAAATGGTTGGACATATTACAACAGAGTAAACTTTATTGGAACCTTTCACATTAAAACAAATTTGACACGATAACATGATGTTATTATCTAGATTTAAATAAAATGTTGCAATTTAAGAAAACAAAAATAATTTAAATGGAAGTCTTTTATAAAAGGAAGTGACTAATCCTATTTTTTTCTATTTTGCAGGTATACACAGTTGTAGATGAGATGTTCCTGGCAGGTGAGATCAGGGAGACCTCACAGACCAAGGTGCTGAAGCAGCTACTCATGCTCAACTCCTTAGAGTAGATGTTTATTCCAAGTAACTGATTATGTTATTGTGTATATTTCCAACTTGGTAACCGCAAATGAGGCATCATCATATAATACTGGGGTGGTTAAACTCTGAGCTGTAGTATGTTTTGTTGTTAATTTTGTTGACTTACACCCATTTTTAATAATCAATCTATCCAATGTTTTCTCTAAGTTTGACAAGTCTAGTAGGCAGAAATGTTGATCTTTAATAATTTGATTATTAAGCTAACTTATATGCACAGATAAAGTTACAGTAAACATTCCAACCACATCTGTGGTTGCCTTCAGGTATGGTGTGTAGAGTTCTATTATATTTGTAGTGGATTACAGATGTCTATTGGCTGCAGTGCCCACTTTACACCAGTGTCCTGCAAGTTATTTAATATCTGTATTGTATAAAAATAAGTTAACACTTTGAGTAACACCAAGAATTGTTACTCATTTGCGGTAAAACTGGCTCCTTCATGAGGATTATTCAATCTCCAAATATTTAGTTAAAGTATAGGTTACTAGTTCTTTGTATAAGATAAATTGTATGTTATATAGAGTTGTAGCTATTTTCGTGAATGTTATGTTGGATCATGTCATGAGTGTATTTGCATGTACTACAGGTTGAAGGCATGGGAATTTGATACTATTTATTCAGAATTATGTAATTAGACATATATTTCTGCAGTAAGGGCTTCAAATATTATAACAATATATGTTCTAGTATGTCTGTCAAAATGTATATTTAAAGTAGTTGCTTACATATTTATCAATGTTTAATAAAACATTTAAGAAATTGCCTTATCACCATTCTTAACCTTAATTAAACCATAAACGAATAATTATTGTTACACTATTACTATATAAATTAATAAGAAAGGCAATAAAAATACTCATTCAGATTCCAATGAAAAGTTAAATTGGTGGCGTGGTTTTAACTCCTGCTTTCTCTAGTGATTCTTGCTTTATTATGGTAGTATATTGGTAAAATGTATATGATATTTATTCTATGTAAATCAGACATAGATTGTATGATTATTCAATGATGTTGTTAACATAGTGAGTTGAAATGTTAGATGTTAGTAGATTCCATAATCTCTCTCTTTACAATATAATTAAGTCCATTTTTAGTTTTTGTGTTATTTTATTACTCCCTGTATACCTGTTTAAATATATTTGGTATAAATTATACCCGCTTTCTTTATCAATGTTAAAATAAAACTAAATAAGTAAGAAAACAAGATGTATTTATTATCAAATGTAAATGTATAAAATTAGATCAATATACCTACAAAAATATGAGACCGTGTTTTATTTCAGAACATGGTAGTGACTAGACTACTATCTGTTTTGAGATTTTTAACATAAATTCGTGATTAGCGAATTAAATCTAAAAAAGTATAAGTAGTGATATTTTTTAAATAGATAAATTAAAATTGTACAATTCGTTTGCGAAATATATTTCTTAGTTTGGAGTCAGGAATTTATAATTTCTTTTTTATTCAACACTGTTGAAAATTCGTCTTCTAGTCCTATAGCTTATTTCACATTAGACACCTCACACCTAACATTATAATATAAAACAGCCTCATTTAACTAAAGAAAGATTAACTACGTATCTGTATCTGAGTATTTGATCTTCTTACGTATATACAATTATTCACTATTCCACTGTTCCCTACTCCATTCCCCATTCCCAGTTGTGGACTTCGGGAGAGAATATCCAGATATCGGGATGGCCGATGTGCGAAATATGGGGCCCCAAGTCGAACTCGCTCCACCTTATAAAAGACAAAATAAATAAAATAGGGAAATTATATGGATTTAATAATCGTGACAAACATCATGAATAAGACACTTTGAGACAACAGTGGACATATCTACATATAGTGTACTCAATGTACATCATATAGTTTTTATTGTGTTGCACCATATTTATTGTTATTTATTTCAATAAAGGAAGCTTTTCACAAGTGTCTCGCTCAGACATTAGTTAAGGAAAGAGAGGTAGATATAATTCGGACATTTTAGATTTTATTCTGTATCGAAATGAGTACATATACATTTCTGTTTTGATCTTGTACAAAATGTAATACTTATTTACTAATCCGCACTCTGCCGTGGTGAACTATGCCTAAAACCTTTTTATTGTAAGAGGAGACTTTCATTGGGACAATAACGGGTGGATGATAATAATATAGTATTCTTACGCGAATGGTGGTATCCCACGGGAGAGATTGTGCGGGGGCCCGGCGACGGTCAGGAAGCGGTAGGAGTGGCGCAGCGTGGCGCTCGTGGTCTTCGCGTCCGTGGCGCCGTGGCTGCGGTGCCCTAACGCACGGAATGGGTATGTACCTGCCGGGAAATAATATTCCAAATACATTTTAGTAGCTTTCTCTAAACCCAGTAACACGAGCTACCAACCCAGTACGGGGGCCCTTGCGCCTTGTTTTTACAATTGTAACTACTTTAATTAATGAAACATTTTTATTTTTTTATATGCGTGACTTATATCGTGAGTTGTCTATTATCACTACCTCCGGGCGCTAAACGCCGTGTATTAATGAGAGCACTTCTTTCTGCAACTCGTCAAGAGAGGACACCGCAAGAATCCCGAATTATGTGGTCTTAGTATTCTAAACATGTTGCGTATATTCAAGCATTGGAATAATCATGCATGATCTAATCTTAACATATCTCTTTGACAGTTTGTCAAACTATACTCCGATTATACGTGTTAATATATAATTTACTAGTGGTGCCCGTGGCTTCGCCCGCATTTTAAAGAAATAATATGACATACATAAAACGGCAAAATTTGTACCTGCATAGGATTGACAGTGCCATCTGTCGAAAATTGGTCTTACCAACTCCCAAACCCTCGTGGGCTCTTGGACAACAATTTTGCTAAAGATCATCACTTCATCAAATGCATAGTTTCCGATTCTATAACTACTTACGAATTAAAAATTAATTAAAAAAACCTTTTCCAAATTGGACTAAATTGTGAATCTAAACCATTCTCAAGTCCCCTTGAACACACACAACAAATTTCATCACAATCAGTCCAATCGTTTAGGAGGAGTTCAGTGACATACACGCGCACATAAGATACATATATATGTAAAGATAACCGTTAGCGGGGTTGAGGTCGTTCCGTGCGGCGATGGCGTTGCAGGCGCTGTAGGGCGGCGCGCAGGCGCAGCGCGCCAGCGGGTCGTGCTTGAAGTCGTTGTAGCGCAGCGTCAGGAACATGTCGCGGATGTTCCTTATGCCCGCCTGCAAACAAATCTCATTATGTATTTTATTACAATAGTGGTTAGCCTAAAGACAAATTTAATATTGTATTTTATTACAATAGTGGTTAGAATATGTATAAATTTAATATTATGTTTCATTAGTGGTAAGAATATTGTGTGTAAGTGTATTGTGTTATAACTTGTTTCTGACTTTGGGGTATGGGTGGAGGGTTTAATTATAATAGACGCCGTGTTTCTGATTTTATAGTGGACTACATATTAAATTGCTGCTTGTAATTTATTGTATAAGTAGATTTTTGAATTATTTTTATTGTTTTAAAAACATTACTTCCAATATAACAATTTTAGTATAATAAACGGCGCATCATGAATATTTGTCACTTAAATGCAGAGATAACTTGTTATTTATGTCTGGCACACTATTAATTGTCCCGCCTAGCGAGGTCAAGGAAAACATAGCGAGGAAATGTGCACACCTGAAAGATCTAAAAAAAGTTCAATTATTGTCTGAATTTATCATAATTATTTATTCTTTATTTTTCTTGAAAAGGTATGTGACATCTACAAGTATGCATTTAGCCAGCGCGGTAGACTACGCGCTACGGCCTAATCTTTCTCTTTTAGAGAGGACACGCGTGCCCAGAATAAGAATAGAAAAAGTTTGACGACGACCTACCACGTGACCATTTCCACATAGTTTAATACTGAATCATAATACTGAATAATATCATAGAGCAGTTAACATAGTCCCCCCTTGTTTCACCTGTCTCTTCTGGAAGATCTTAGCGCGCGGGTTGGTATCGTATCCGAACCAGTCGCCGAAGGTGGCGATCCGCTCGTTACCACCGCTCAGGTTGAACACGGCGGGGAACCGCGCGATATTGTACGACGGGAAGTAGCTGGTGCGCTGGAGATCCTCGGTTCTGTTGGCGAAATGTGGTATAGTTCTTGTTGTTGAAGATCAGGGGTGAATAGAAATGGCCAGTTTATATTCACACCTGATCGTCCTCTATATATTATATAAGCGCGGGTAATTTAAAGTTGTTATTTTAGATTTTTTAAATTAAATTATCTACTAATTTCTCATAAACATTTTAGAACAGTTCATATGATGGTAAACCGGCTTTACAATGGTGGGTGTTCCGATGAACTATTTGACCTGGTGCGTACGTCACCATTCCTCCATCGCACCACTCGCCGAAGGATGAAGTTCCATCCACACCAACTGGACTCGTGGCGGTCCTCCACGGTTCGGTTTGCACGGACGTTCTTGCCGCGGACGTGTCAGATGGAATGAGCTTCCTCCTGAGGTATTCCCGGAGCGCTATGGTATGGGGCTCTTCAAAAAAGGTGCAAAAAGAGCTCACATACAAAGCCGGCGATGCATTGGCGACTCCTCTGGTGTTGCAAATGTCCATAGGCGGCGTTGACTACTTTCCATCAGGTAGCATGTCTGTCTAATCGTTAGGTTAGTATAAAAAAAAATAAAAAAAAACGTAATCTGTAATAAATTCCAAACAGTATAAATTCTATTGAGGTTAGCGATAGATACGTTACTACACCTGAAGTTTAAGTCGAAATATTGCCTGTAAAGGTCTTTCTTACCACATAACGCTACTATTTAACCTACTTCGAAAAGAAGGAGGTTGTATGTTCGGCTGTATGTATTTTAACCGACTTTTTCTATTTACGATGGTGCCGTGTTAATTGAACCCTGAAGGGTTGAACCTTCGTGAAGCATACAAGGAGGATGTAACACATCTTACAAGTCAGCCGCCTCCGTGTACCCTGGCAGCTGTTCCACCACCCACAGCAGGCCAGGCTGCACTGACCCTGGGTTCTTGGCGGTGCGCGCTTCGAACTTATTGTAATCCACTATGTACCTGATAAACACAAATCAAATCAAAAATTTTTGTTATACAAAATAGGTTCTTTACAGAACACTTTTCGAATGTACACAATACAACTACCGCCACTTCACAAGGTGTTTCGTTATGGAGAAGAAGCGGCGAAAGAAACTCCATAACACACATCTTTTAAAAAAAAACACATTTTTACAATATCAAATATAACCTCACATATAATGCAACACAAATCATGATGATAATGCTGACGACCCTCGAAAGATGAGGTGATGCCGTCATGATATCGGTCTGACACCAAAAGTTTCTGGAATCATTCGCCAATTATAACATATTAGGCGATGATCAATTTGGAATAAAATGTGAAGCCTTTAAATAATGCTTTTTTACGACTCATTTATTTTGTACGATTGTGTAGATAGAAAGTAAAGCAATATTTGATAATAGGAAAAATATATAGAGGAAGGGTTATAAATTTGAACAAGAATTTAAAACAAAATAATTAGAAGTGGTCAATATGTAACAATCGACCTGGAGTAAAAATCCCAAATAGCTCACCACTGGTTGTTGTAGGTGCCGCTGTTGTGTTTGCGGAAGATCTCCACCCACTCCTGGCCTGACCTCGCCAGCCGGTTGGCCACCATGGCCCGCGCATACTCCAATATCTGTATTTTTTAATCCAAATGTCAATTCCATTAACTATTTATAAGGATACACACTTTTTCTACCTAAAATCTCTTTTGAATTTTACCAGCGATTATGATAATGAGGCTCGTATGATAATGACCTCACCGGGATACCATTGATATATCGCCAAGGACCATTTTCCAAAAAAAAAAGTATGGAAGTATTTGACAGGTGTCTCCACTGGCGATGAATTGAAGACCTTGTCAATGCAATATTTTATATGCCCTGGCTTGTGACATGTGACAATATTTGTTGATATAAACGGAGCCTAATGCTGAATTGTTTTAATATCACTTGTCTACTAGAGGAGCGTTCTAAGATAAAACTCCCAATTCAATAGGAGGTGACGGTGAAGTAGAATTTAAATAATACAGTGCATTGCAATGAAAGCCTAGTGGTTAAGAAACTCGGCCTCTCGATCGAAGGGTCCGAGGCACGCACCTCCGATTTTTCAAAATTATGTGCGTATTAGAAATTAATTATCACTTGCTTACACGGTGAAGGAAAACATCGTGAGGAAACCTGCATAACGGAGAGATTTATAAAAAAAAAATATCAAAGGTATGTGAAGTCTGCCAATACGCACTTGGCCAGCGCGGTGGACTATGGTCTAATCGTTCTAATTATGAGAGGAGACCCGTGCCCAGCAGTGGGACAGTAACGGGTTGATAATGATGAGCGGAGTGCAACTGACCTGCCCCTGCGGCTTGATGAACTGGTAGAGCGTGCGGTTGCTGTTGCCGATGGTGGTCTCCGCGGCCACCAGCCCCGACGATATTATATAGAAGTCGTCTGTGGACTGCAAGACGTCACTTCATGTATAGTCCGCGTAAAACTGCTAGTCCGCTCTGAATATAGAAATGAATCGCGTCGCCATAGCAAATTGTATGACCACACCTACTCACAACAACTTCAGAGCGGACTAGCAGTTTGGCGCGTCTATTCGTATATGTGGCGAGTGGCAAAAGAAAAACTTTATTTTCTTCATTTAAAGAGGAATGAAATAAATGTATGAAAATAGTATGCATGTGTGTTTCTCTAAGTTGTCATGATAAACGTATTACTTAAAATATATAACTAGTTTCTTAAATGCTACCTTGATATTAAGAATCTGTTTAAAGCTGACAAAACACGGATTAACCATGGAAGTATTGGAAAATAACTTATATTTACAAGAAAAATATATAATTATATCTAGAAGTGGCTAATTAATTACGATATCAAGGGTATTCAAATATTCAAGTATAAGTATTAAAATAAAATTTAAATATTGATATAATGGTAATAAATATCATAATATACTTAGGACTAAATCATTATTATAATCAACCTTACAGTTTTACAAACAAATTCAGAAGTAAGACATATAAATGTTATATAATATTACAACTAACTTGTACAAAAGCTGGATACGAGGTGAACGACATCTTGCGGCCGGGAATCATTTCATTACTTTGTAGCGACACCTTATAGTTCAGAACATACATCTTCTGAAAACGAAGCATGGACTGATAACTGGAAAAGGTAACATACATTTCTTTTTAAATTAATTATGTCCATTGCTAGTACAGTGGTTCCCAAAGATCTTTTGGTCAGCTCCTACTATGAACACCTCGTATATGTGTGTTCAGTTTTACGAAGGAAATAAGAAATAAGTGCGGTGGTGTCCTACCACTCAAATTTCAATGCTTTCCACTATCAAATCATTTTTTTATTCAAAATAAGTCCTTTCCAGAGCACTTTTTGAATATCAATACAACTACCACCACTTTACAAGGTGTTTCGTTATGGAGGTGTTTTGTTATCTCAGCAAGAAATTCCTAACTAATATAATAGCTTGTTTGTTTGTTAGCTACCTTCACGCCTTAACTGCATTACCGAGAAATACACACGTTGTCAGGGATTCAGAAAGGACATAGGGTCACCTTTTATCACAAAAAAGTACTGTTCCTTAGGTATAGATAAAAAACTGAATGCCAGCGAAGCCGCGGGTAAAAGGCAGTAAGGTAATATAAGGAAGAGCGAAGCCACTCTGGCTCTAATCATTGTTTGTTGAATAACCCATTTTGTAGACCGCAATAAATATATTTTTGATTTTTAACAGACTTCAAAAACGGAGGTTTATCGATCTTATATATGTATTTTTATGTTTGTTCGGGTTCGTCGTTTATGAATCTATTTTGATTTTTTTTGTTGGAAAGAAGATATTTGGATTTGGAAATCAGGATCTGATGACGGCAGACCAGAAAAATCGAGGGGAACTTTCAAATACGCTCATATTGGACACGCTATTCACGCCGTTATCCAACGAAATATATTTAGCGCCGACTTGAGAAACGTGTACTGAAGTAACATTTATAACAATTATTTTTTACTTTGTAGTGACAGTCGGTTGTATTTTTTGTTAAAATTTTGATAATTACCTGTTCCAAGTAACCTGCGAGGTGTACAAGTTAGAGAGGTCTGGTAGCAGCTTGACGAGCCCGCTGCAGCGTTCGCCGAACAGCAGCCCGTCCGGCACCTCCGGCGGCATCGACACCGCCATCGCCAGGTCGTCCAGGTCGCCCAGCATGTTGATCCAGCTGCATCCACAATGTTATAATAACATCTGTAGTTGTACATGTGTAAACACGACAGTCCTTGACTTCACATAGTTCTTTGGAGCAGAATATTCAGAAAATATTACAAATAATTTAAAGGTGGTAGAACCTTTTGTGGTTCGACTCCGGCGGCACCACCGCGACACCTATTTCTGCCTCATAACAGCAGTGTTAAGCGCTGATGTGTTCTGTATTGAAGGGTGTGATAAAGGAGACACATTATTTCGAGGCGTTCCAGCTTAATCCTCAGGGGTAGCGGCGCATCTGTGGCTGACCTCAGGTAGGAATATCGAATTCTATCTGGGGTTGATTACAGATCTATCCATGGACGGCAGCAGGCACTTAACACCAGGTGAACTGCATGTTCGTCTGCCACTCCTATATTATAAAAATATTCACAGCAGATAGTTGTCACAGTTTTATGTTGGAAAAGGATTTTTTTACTTCACCACCACTTTAATACATGTTACATTGTATTTGCAATTTATTTTATACCTATAATTTATTATGTCATAGATATTTTCGGGATTGTATTTGGACTTGCATATCATAACGAGTTCAATTCAGTATTTTTTAGTAAATATGAAGTTTTAATAAAATATGAAAGTAATTTATATGTCGACAAATTCTTTTTTTCACAAAAGGCACCAAGTAATCGAAAGTACTAGAGCTCTAATGTTAATGATTTCTTCAATAAAAAAGGAAATTAAATTCTTACATAATGTCACGAACAGTTAGCCACTGATACGCGTCGGTAGTAGCGTGGTTGTATCCAACAGCCAGCCCCTCTATCTGGATGTAATACAGCTTTATCTAGAATATGAATGAAACACATCTTAATGAAATATATCAAACAAATTGAGATAGGAAATAATGGCAATAATCACCAGGAATTGATCATACAATGAGCATAGATTTTTGTCTTAAATCCCCATTGCCATACTGGTTACAAAGGTTTTTTTTTTATAATAGGAGTAGCAGACGAGTATGCAGACATCTGTAACCTATCCAAGATAGGATTAGATATTCCTACTGGAGGTCGGCCACTTCTACCCCAGTAGACTAAGCTGGAACGCCTCGGAAAAGTATGACTCCCTTACCATATCCTTCAAATCAGATCACAGCAGCGCTTAACACTGCTGTTATGAGGCAGAAATAGGTGTGGTGCCGGAGTCGAACCACAAAGTATTTTACCACCTTCAAAAGGTAAGGGTAGAACAGATTTACTCATGTAAAGTGAAACAAATACTTGCTATGAGTAAAAAAATTGTAGAGAGCCTTACATTTCCTTACCTGATACCAGTATGGGTCTATAGGGTTCTCACGGATCATGGTGGCAATGTAGTCTTCATTTGTGTCCACAAACTCCTCAATGAGCCCACATATCTCCGTCTTATTATAGCAGTACCTGTAAGATATCATTAGTCTATTATATGATTCATTAATTGTGGTAAATTCATTATTTAATTTTTTTTTATTTCAAGTGTTTTGCATTCTTGAAGTTTAATATGTGAGGATAATAGTGCAATTAAAAAATAGACCAACAATTTGTAATTTTATTAAAATGATGGATGAGTTGTGAATTAATTTTGTAATAATCATAATTTTTATTAAAGTTATAAAATTCTACGATGACCATTATAAAAAAAGAACAAATCATTATACTACAAATTGGAAAACAAAACAGACCCTTTAAGCATGTTCTGCCAGTGCATCCAGATGAGGTCCCGAGTGAGGAAGCCCTCCAGGTAACCCGCTGCGTATGCTTGCTGCTCATCACTGGAGTCTGCTGAGGTGTGCACCTCCAAGTATGCCCAACTATGGGTAATAATAATTTACATTTAATATGGCTGTCAGGAAAATCATACATTGCCTTGCCTGAGTATATTGTGAAATTTCATAGAGTTTCTGTACTTCAGAAGGTATATAAAACCCCAGTAGAGAATTTCTAAGTTTTAGTATAGAATTTTTTATACAGGGATACAGAAAAAACAGTGTAGCATGGGCTAAAAAATTCAATATGGTAAAGCATGCTTGCAGTTGTTGAATTGAGTAGAGTTGCAGAGAGTAATTATTCTTTTTTATATCCAATTTCTAAGCACAAGCCCAGTAATAGATTAGTTCGTATGATAATACATCAAACATTTAGCACGTTAGCACAATCTTAAACATCAAAATCAGTGTTGATGTGACTAATTTCATTACTATTTATAGATTATAGTGTTCGAATGTAACTTACCCGGTCTTATTGATCTCGTTGCTATAAGTGGCCTTAGCGACGTGCAGCCTAGGTATATCCGCTTGGTGGTCGGTGGTATAGCCCACCGCCTTACCGCACTCCCAAGTCACATACCCGTATTTACATTCCGAGAGTACCATTGAGCACAACACTAACAAAATACATTTTGAATTTAATACCATACTTTTATATCTCATTTCTAATGCATTAGCTTCAATTTATAGGTTTAGGAATCGGTTTAATAATTTCCTTTACGATAATAAGTTATCAGTATGTCCAGAGTAGATAACATTCAGTCGGAAACAAAATATAAATAATTATAATTTGTAAACAATAACAGCTTTTTGTTTTGATTAAAATTATGTCAATGTCAATATAACATTTAAGGCAAATGACGTTACCTTAATATATAAACTTCTCCTACAACGGAACGGTATCTCTAGCGACAACACTAGTGACCTCTAATGGGGAGTATTTATGAATATTTGAATTAAGTCAGCCAAAGCGAGATAAAAATAATCCTATGGAAATGGCAAAATTTCTTGTAGTCTGCGCCAAACTGCTAGTCCGCTCTGAAGTTGTTGCACGCAGGTTTACTTAGCATATACTCCGTAAGGTAAGGGCACACTAACGCAGTTATGTACCCGTGGGCAAAATACAAAACTGTTCCATGAACTGCGCGATTAACAAAAATACATAAAACATAATGACATTATTTATTACACTAGAATTTGTCTTACATTCAAATATCAAATAATTATATTTCTATATCACATGACGCTGGCATATTTTTATCAAGTAACTGATAGCTTCATGCCACTTTCTCCACATCGGTAACCGATTTCTCGCATCAAGTATGGCGTCTTCTCATGCGCAGGTGCATGTAGCCACTCGTGGATATTGACGGGCACTGTGGCGTAACCTTGCTTCTCTAGAATGTCTAAAACGAGCCTAAACGTGCCTCGTAGTCGGTTGCTGTTCATTGAAAAACAGCCTTGATTGAAGTTCATAACGCATATTCTATAAAAAAAAGAAAATAAAATAACATTAAAAAAAACGTAAGAAATATTTCAAGTATGCAGCTATATGAATTTATAAGGTATCCGGCTCGAAGGACCAGACTTTCTATTTTACTAAAGAACAGAAGAACAAACATACACAAGTGATCCTTCCGGTATGTTCAGGTTTTCTATTGGTATTTTTGTATTGGAGCTTAATTTAGGTAGCTTCACTGGATAGCTATTTTTCAGAGACACTAGATTATCTGAAAAAAAAAAAAATATATTTTTGTAAGGTGTGTACCTTACCACACGTTGAACTTATTCACTTATTGTATAACATCATGCATAAATTAAGATCGACACTATTATTAATTAGTTCATTCTTTTACTATAAAAGAAAGGAATAAAAATAATATTATCTGACCTACGACAATTCCTGTAGGCAATACCACATTTCTCACAACATACTCTGCGCTTCCCAGTCCTCGGACTATATATTCCTCAACCTGCGCTGTTAACGCATTTATTGGGTACACTGCCTTCGCCTTCTCCAACACTTCAGGAGGTAATTTATACTCGTCACTGTGGAATGTCTTCACAGCTTGGTACAAAGTCAACAATTGAATATAATCCAAGTTGTTCTTCCCTGAGAGGTAGTCGTCAAGGAATTCATTCGAAAACACTTTCTTCAGTAAAATATCTTCATAATAGCCTAATGAGGCTAGTTCCAAGCAAACTTTTGTCCAAGGTAATGCTGCGCTGGTTCCTTTCAAGACGGGATTCAATGAGATTTGTCTACGGATTTCACTCCACTGCTCTGCCTCTGGTGTGAAGTTATTATTGGAGAGGCAGTTGATGAAGCCGAAGAGAATGTTGGTTCGAGCATTCGATAGTGTGGACGGATTTGAAGCCGCAAGCTGACAGAGGTACTCTACCAGACCTAGATGAGTGTGTGCCTGAAATAATTGAAATATTGATTAGCACATAAAATGTTGTAACTTCGTTAGATTGGATACGAATCAACCAAACATAATAATGTGGATTCTACTTACAATCCTGGATAGCACCCTGGCGACAAGCAAACCCTTTTCGAATTCCACGTCTTTTTGCACAATGTACTGTGCAATGGCATCCATTAATTGTTGATGATAAAATTCTGGATGTTTCTCCAGCACTCGACCTTTTATCCTCGCTGCCGTCCTCAGTATCGCATCGTACGACAACTGACCTATGTTTTGCGTCAAAATATCACAGCAAATATGGAGTAACTGGACCCTCGTTGGATACACTTCTTCTGTGCAATTAATTTGACACAGAGACCAAATTATTGACTTTGCGGTTTGTGCATCAATTGCTTGATCGTGCAGAAGCAGACCCGTGACCACATTATTGATACATCGGTCTGGGAGATCGTGCAAACAACAGTAAGCCAGCATATCCCTTAACAGTGGCAAGTCTTCATGATCCAATTCAAGAGGGAGATGGATTTGGAACGCCAAAGGCAGAGCTAGTTTGAGAGCATCAACTAGATGGTTTTTTCCATCAAATTGTCCTAATAGAAAGTCCAAAAACATAATCTGTCGAGTGTTTATCATATTAATATTCGATCTTATCAATTGAAGCATTGTCTGGACTATTAAAGAGTCGACGGGAACTTGTAGGTATGATAGAACTTTGGTTGCTTCGATCGCTTCATTAACATCTAGTGATCGCGCCTGTTTCTTAAAGTTTTGTAGAAGCACCCCAAATGCTGGATCTTTTATTAGCTTTTCAGGTCCTTGTTCATGCCTGAAAGATATACCACAAAATTGGATTGAGTTATTAATTAGTTGATACAAAAAAAATCCATTATTTACATCTCCAGATAGTAGTAGCCAGCTTTATTTAAACTATATTTTTTTATACTCACTATTTAGCAACTTAGTACAAGATATACATACTTGCAGGTCTTCTGCAGCTCGAAAAGCACCCTTAGTGCTTGTAGCATGTGTCTATGTGTCATGAGAGGCAAGTGTGTCTGCACAGTAGCCAGCACTTCAGCAGTACTGGGAGCACTTTTAAGGCTAGTCATGATGGCATCTGGTGACCTTGTTCTGGTAACTTCTGATACTGAAAAATTATAATATATAAAGAGTGTTATATAAAGAAGATATCTTTTAATCATTGACAGAATTCTCCTTAACAGTTGTGAAACCATAACTCCTACTTTGATTAGGTTAAAATAATGGTAAAAAGAAAGAAGATACTTCGAAACAAGTGATTTCACAATACTGAGAGATGGCACTACAAGTTGTGAATGTTTTCAGCAATGTAAAATATCCTATATCAAGTTGCTCATTTCCAAGGCACAATTTATTAGCCTGGTGCATGATCTCTTCTTGCCATGGACTATTTTGCAATATACCTTGGATGTAACCTCATAAGCATTATCATTATAAACAGCTTATGTTTCTTTCATAGATACTAATATCTTGGTAAAACTATTGATGTTACAAATACCATTGTGCAGCAGAGACCACAAACGTAAAGTAATCTGCTGCATTCTTAGTTGTGGATATTTAATCAATGAGATTATGAAGTAAATGATAAATAATATTTACTGCTAGATGATAAGCTGGTAGATCTGAGATGCGAGGTGCTGAGAGACGTGCTGCGGAGCACATTCCTCCACACACTCTTTAGTAGCAATGTCATTATATCTGGAAACAGGTATTATGTAGCTATTAAGAAAATTAATATGAAATGTATTCATCATGTTTAAATTTTTGGCCCTTCAAATATCGGGCCATTTGAAATTACATAGTTAAAATTTTCTATGATCAGCTTCAGGTAGAAACTGTGTTCTATATAGAGTTTGTAGTTACAAATATCCATGGGCAGCAATGGTCACTAATCATCAGGTGGACTGCATGGTTGATTATTATCTCAGTCTTCTATAAAGATATTTGTTCTATGATGATGAGTGGTTTACTAAAATAATGTTACACTTACGCCACTTCATAATTTTACAACTTTTACAATTATTCATAACTACTTACTGTTTTTCTATGTATATCATATATTGTTTTAAATTTATTAGTGAGTTTTGAATTTGATACCCAAATGATTATCATGGGTAACAAGGCGGCCGCACTCATATTATACTGACATTAATGTACATAACAAATTTATTTTTGTTTATTTGTCTAAACCTTAGACAAATTTCCATACTGTTATTATAAATATTCAGTTTTAGGTTATATTCTAAATTTATCACAATGTATGATTAATATTATTATGTAAGTAAACACTGAATACTATTTAATGTAACTATATTTAAAGCTTACTTTCCAAGAGTTCCAAATAAAACCCCGTTGTTATATTATCACAAATACTACTGTCTTATTTTTTATTATGTACAATTTTGTTCTCCAATACACATTTTAGTAAAACACGTATTTAGTGAGGGAATAGCGCTTATACGAAGTAATAATGACAATGTATTGAAATATTCTATAAATATAAGTAAAAAATCAAAATAAATTTAAATGTCGCACCATTTGTTCAATTTGACAATTACTTTTCATTTCTTCAATGTTGCCAGCTAGCCTGGCCAGCCTATTTGTTTAAAAATAAATATTGTCTTTCTTCAGCGTCAGCTTCATAAATTATTTTTTGTAAATTAACATTATTAATGAAATCATATATTATAAGTTATTGATTGTAATGTAATGGATGACATGATTCAATATTAGGTGTAATGTATCTTTGCAATAAAATTGAAATGGAACGCGATTCTATTCTGTCATTAATTTAGTGATTAGTGTCATTGTCATTTATTGTCATTTCGCATTCGTATTTACGATTACGATTTCACGAAAGTTCTTTCGAATTTCCGTATTAAATTTTTCTATAAAGATTTGCATAGTAAAGTAAAAAAGCAGAATAAAGATGTATGTGGAAACTGTCGTAAATTCCCGGCCCGACAGGGACCTTTACAAGACAATGATAACACCGGGAGATTATTCGCTAGTGCCGTACGAAGATGCGCGTTGCAAGATTGCGCTGAGCGAAGTCGCCTGTGTTAACGAGGAGGGTGCTGACCAGATTGAGCCCGAGAGTCGAGTATTCGGGCGCGGCTTCGATGGCAACGTCATCATTGGGGACACGGAGTTCTTCATCGATCAAGACTTCGAGTTGATTCTGCAGCAGATGTGTTGCGGCGAGGTGTGTACCGCGCGGATGGTGTACAGAGACAAGCGCGGGCGGTTAGCCAAGGAAATAAGCTGTAAGATAGAGCTGAAAGAAGTGACGGAGGAGCAGCTGATCAGCGACTGGGGCTGGATGCGGCTGTACGAGGCCGCCGTGCACCACAAGGAGCGCGGCGTGGAGCTGGTGCGCGAGGGGCGGCTCTTCGACGCCTTCCGACGCTTCGGCAAGGCCATGAAGATGGTGATTGCCATAGATCCTATGGACACTACTTCTATTCCTCTGGAAACTGCCAAGGACCTCATGGCGATACGGGTTAATATTTTTAATTTCATTTAATCCACTAAAAATGGGTCCTCTAACTTCTATGCTCAACTGTGCTTATTTTAAGCTTTCTCTTTACTTGATGTATAGGTGGTTTACTTTTTTAAAGGTGGTAGAACCCTTTGTGGTTCGACTCCGGCGGCACCACCGTCACACCTATTTCTACCTAATAACAGCAGTGTTAAGTGCTGCTGTGTTCCGGTTTGAAGGGTGTGGTAAGGGAGACAGACTTTTCCGAGGCGTTCCAGCTTAGTCCTCAGGGGTAGCGGCGCATCTGTGGCTGACCTCAGGTAGGAATATCTAATCCTATCTGGGGTTGATTACAGATGTCCATGGGCGGCAGTAGCCACTTACCATCAGGTGGACTGCATGCTCGTCTGCTACTCTTATATTATAAAAAAAAAAAAAAAAAAAAAGATGTTTTGGCCGACTAGTGACTATTCAACCATCTAGACAATCTCTTCATTCATGGTCCATAGATTCCAACCTTTCTTTGTAGTATTTAATCCTGTTATTACCAAATTTTACTACTTCTTGTTCACAGGTAAAATTGTACAACAACTTGGCGCATTGTCAGCTCCAACATGGTGAATACAGGGCTACAGTGGACCTGTGCTCCCAGGCATTAACATATGACTTGCAGAACACTAAGGCATTGTACCGGCGTGGTGTCGCATGCATGCATTTAAACATGTATGAGGAAGCCTGGGACGACATCCAACGGGCACTATCTATCGACCCTAATAATAAAGCTGCCCTCCAAAAAGCAACTGAATTGAAACCCAAAATTGCTGAAATAAACAAAAATTACTCTCATGTGATTAAGAAGATGTTTGGGTAAGGTACTAGTTGCCAAGGAATGAGGCCTAGGTACTAGAGGCTGGTCCAGTGAGAATTTTCTGGGATGGAACATATGTTAAGTAATCTCTTCCTAGACACATACTTAATGTACACACAAAGACTACTTTGTGGCAATTAGACAATACCTATTGTAACTTACTTCAGCTAAGTTTCAAATCTAATCAAAAATTTTGTTAACATCAAACTTCAAAATATCGAAAGGTGGTAGGTATGGTACTGGTATGGTTGGAAAGAGACACCACTATATAATACCTGTCTAGTATAAAGAAGTTCTGGCTTTTCGGCTAGTGGGTATGAATGCTGGCTGATGTACAAAAGAGGAAAACATCTAAGTCCTCAGGAGTGGTAATGCATCTATGAACATTGTTCTGTTTGAAGCTGTTTACTGATGTCCGTAGGCAGCAGTCACTACTTGACTACAACAGTTACGACTAACGACAAACTTAGAAAAAAAGAACTAAGTATGGACACCTAACATAATGTATGTCTGTATGTGTTGCTGTTTGCCATTAAATTTCTCTTGTCCTATTTATAAGTATGTGTTACATATGCAACTAACATGCTATACTTATTTTATATTGTTTCTATGGACATTACAGTTTTCTTCTACTTTCTGTGAAAGCACAATAGTTTTATTTAGTTATTATTATAAATATATATATATATATATATATATATATATACATTTGATTAATATCTGTTAGTAAAAATATCTGCATTTTCGTGGTCTGTAAGGTCTGACATAACATAATTTTATTTTGGTCGTAACTCATTCTATGCCCCTCTGCTAGGCATTCTCTCCCCTTAAATGGAGGCTTACATATTGTATTGCCAATTGGTGAAGCAGTGCGAGTTAATGACAAATCTATGTTAATGGTTTATATTGTTGTTGTGTAGTTCTCTAACAATTGGTGGTTTTTCGTTTGGGGGCTTGAGTCTAATTATGACAGAATTTGATGGCGAAAAAAGATCATAATTATTGTGCGAATCTGCTTTGATACTTTCCACAAAATTTTCAATGTTATTTTTTCCTGGAAAATTTGGATGTGCACTTGTAATCTCAGCTTTTTATCACATTATTTGATTTTGTTATAAAATAATCTGTTTGCAGTAACCAATTATTTCTCGTAAAATATAGCCATGTAGTAAGCACCAGCTTTACATAGAAAGTAATTATTTAGTTGTAACTTATATTTATAGTAGTTTATAAGATGCATATAATTTGGCATCCTATATTAGAGTAACTAGTGGCTTACATATATCCAAATGTATTGTCAGTTCATTATACATTTTTTTCATATTGTATGTATATGTAATGATAGAATATAGCTATATTATCTTGAAACATATTTAAGATAAGTGAATAGATCAGTAAATGATCATCTCCATTTAATTAGTAATAAAGTTTATTTTAATTCATTTAATATCTGAGTGATTTCACATATGATATGGTTATTACTATTACATATTTTAATAGCAAGGTATGAGACAATATCATTGAAAATATTGCAAGCGCCACAACCAATAGATTATTTATCAAGCATAGTTTTAAATTTACTTTTTGATTAAATCTGTTAGTAGTTTACACAATTTCCTTTATAATCATTGCTTTTTGAATGCTAGGTATATTGTAGATTTAGTTGTCAAAGGCAGTTCATTAGTTATTTATTTGTATGTCAACCAGGGTTCTGTGTTCAGCAGTAAGATGGATAGGGAAGTAGGTACATATGGTACAGACATGTCAAACCGCGCAGATTGGTCTGAAATAGATTCATTATACTTCTTAGTTTGTAGTAATTGTTAGGATTAAATGAAAAGCTTCCTAGGTTGCTTCATATCCGGCTTGAAGGACCAAAAGTAATTCTTTCATTATTTTTAATTTATCCACATCTGTGTACTAATTAATATAAATAGAAGAACAAAGTAGTGTTTAAATCTGAATAATATGAAATAACGTGAATCACTTAATAAAAATAATGTATTGAAAATAACATAAATATAATGTATTGCATATGTATTAGTGGGGTATTGAAAATACCAATATATTTAACACAAACACTTAGTAGTATGTTAGAAATAAAATAAATAATATTCATTTAATAATAATATCACGTTTAATTTACGTGTGATATCATAGAAATAAAGAAATATGTATCAAAATAAACATACTTTTAAATTCATAGACAAAAACATGTTTAATTGTATCTGTTTCAAAAACGCTCACAATAAACTAGTAGAAAAATAAAAAAAATATTTTATAATAATAATATTTTAATATTCAACACTTTTGTAGAAAACACCTCAAACTTACCATATAAAAGTAAATAATTATTAAAATCTATACACTTATATTGTCACTTGTATCTAATCGTATTATTTTATTTAAGTAGCCAGAAAATACTTTATTAAACGATTGTAAAAATACTTCTTTTCTATTTTTAACCGACTTCAAAAAAGGAGGAGGTTTCTCAATTCGACCGTATATATATATATATATTTTTTTTTTATGTTTGTTCGGCGATTTTTTCACGATGCCGCGACCGATCGACATGATTCATACACCATTGTATGTGGCTAGTTTCACAGGGGGTCCCATTTCGAGGAAATTTGAAAATTTCCGCCAGTTTTCCCGGAAAATTGGAAAAACCCGATTTCATATAAACTTGAATAAGTCGAGTATTTCTTAACCAATTTTAATTTTCTTTTTTTCATATGAAATGGAGTTTCGTTGCGGTACTTTCCTACCATTAGTATGCTCTGATGATTAGAATTTAAGTTATGGGGTGGAACTCATCATCACTACCCCTGCTTTTTACATATTTCATGACAACTTACCTTCTACCCACTCAATTCTCATGAAACTTAAAATTAACATTGAGTATTTAGGTTAACATGATATGATGGAAAATTTGACCTTCAACTCTTCAACCCTGGTAATGCAGAAGTGCCTCCTGCCTCAACCATACAAGTTAGGAATTTGGAACTTATGGATATTTATAAAATCGATAAGTTGAGATGTATGATGGAAAATTTGACCTTCTACTCTTCAACTCTGATAATGCAGAGGTGCCTCCTGCCTCAACCATACAAGTTAGGAATTTGGAACTTATGGATATTTATAAAATCGATAAGTTGAGATATATGATGGAAAATTTGACCTCCTACTCTTCAACTCTGATAATGCAGAGGTGCCTCCTGCCTCAACCATACTAGTTAGCCATTTGATGCTTATGAATATTCAATAAGGTTGATAGGTAGAGATATATGATGGAAAATTTGACCTTCTACTCTTCAACTCTGATAATGCAGAAGTGCCTCCTGCCTCAATCATACAAGTTAGGCATTTGGAGCTTACGAATATATGATGAGGTCATGAGTAGAGACATATGATGGAAGATATGACCTTCAATTCTTCAATCCTGATGATGCAGATGTGCCTCCCATGTAAAGTATATAGAATATACATTTGTTGTAATGAAGTTGCTAGACAGAGACATATGATGAAAAATTTGACCTTCAACTCCTTTTTCTTTTCTTAACTATTGAATTAAGGTAAATTGGACCGGTACACTAGTAGAGTTTTACCACCTAGTTTGATTTATTTACTTATCTGTTCCTACCTAACCTAGCCAAAAATTAGTATCCCATAAAGCCTCGCCTATAGTGTTTCGTATTGAATTGGTTAGGTTAGGTTGGAACATATAAGACAATATAAAACTAAGCGAGAAGGGCGCGGCAGCGCCCTGCGAGCGGGTGGGTCCAATCCGTATGAATTCAGACCTTACCTTTATTCATGATCACCTTTATACAATTTTACATAATATTAATACAAACGTTAGCATATCATCACTAAAAAGGGTGAAAAAAATATTTTTTAACAAAAAAATAAAACCGACTTCTATGTCACTACAAAGTAAAAAATGCCCTCCAAAAAGCAACTGAATT
The DNA here is from genome assembly GCF_041222505.1 of Epargyreus clarus. Taxonomy (NCBI): domain Eukaryota; kingdom Metazoa; phylum Arthropoda; class Insecta; order Lepidoptera; family Hesperiidae; genus Epargyreus; species Epargyreus clarus. Next base: position 637,690 of record NW_027332214.1, read on the forward strand.
GAAACCCAAAATTGCTGAAATAAACAAAAATTACTCTCATGTGATTAAGAAGATGTTTGGGTAAGGTACTAGTTGCCAAGGAATGAGGCCTAGGTACTAGAGGCTGGTCCAGTGAGAATTTTCTGGGATGGAACATATGTTAAGTAATCTCTTCCTAGACACATACTTAATGTACACACAAAGACTACTTTGTGGCAATTAGACAATACCTATTGTAACTTACTTCAGCTAAGTTTCAAATCTAATCAAAAATTTTGTTAACATCAAACTTCAAAATATCGAAAGGTGGTAGGTATGGTACTGGTATGGTTGGAAAGAGACACCACTATATAATACCTGTCTAGTATAAAGAAGTTCTGGCTTTTCGGCTAGTGGGTATGAATGCTGGCTGATGTACAAAAGAGGAAAACATCTAAGTCCTCAGGAGTGGTAATGCATCTATGAACATTGTTCTGTTTGAAGCTGTTTACTGATGTCCGTAGGCAGCAGTCACTACTTGACTACAACAGTTACGACTAACGACAAACTTAGAAAAAAAGAACTAAGTATGGACACCTAACATAATGTATGTCTGTATGTGTTGCTGTTTGCCATTAAATTTCTCTTGTCCTATTTATAAGTATGTGTTACATATGCAACTAACATGCTATACTTATTTTATATTGTTTCTATGGACATTACAGTTTTCTTCTACTTTCTGTGAAAGCACAATAGTTTTATTTAGTTATTATTATAAATATATATATATATATATATATATATATATACATTTGATTAATATCTGTTAGTAAAAATATCTGCATTTTCGTGGTCTGTAAGGTCTGACATAACATAATTTTATTTTGGTCGTAACTCATTCTATGCCCCTCTGCTAGGCATTCTCTCCCCTTAAATGGAGGCTTACATATTGTATTGCCAATTGGTGAAGCAGTGCGAGTTAATGACAAATCTATGTTAATGGTTTATATTGTTGTTGTGTAGTTCTCTAACAATTGGTGGTTTTTCGTTTGGGGGCTTGAGTCTAATTATGACAGCATTTGATGGCGAAAAAAGATCATAATTATTGTGCGAATCTGCTTTGATACTTTCCACAAAATTTTCAATGTTATTTTTTCCTGGAAAATTTGGATGTGCACTTGTAATCTCAGCTTTTTATCACATTATTTGATTTTGTTATAAAATAATCTGTTTGCAGTAACCAATTATTTCTCGTAAAATATAGCCATGTAGTAAGCACCAGCTTTACATAGAAAGTAATTATTTAGTTGTAACTTATATTTATAGTAGTTTATAAGATGCATATAATTTGGCATCCTATATTAGAGTAACTAGTGGCTTACATATATCCAAATGTATTGTCAGTTCATTATACATTTTTTTCATATTGTATGTATATGTAATGATAGAATATAGCTATATTATCTTGAAACATATTTAAGATAAGTGAATAGATCAGTAAATGATCATCTCCATTTAATTAGTAATAAAGTTTATTTTAATTCATTTAATATCTGAGTGATTTCACATATGATATGGTTATTACTATTACATATTTTAATAGCAAGGTATGAGACAATATCATTGAAAATATTGCAAGCGCCACAACCAATAGATTATTTATCAAGCATAGTTTTAAATTTACTTTTTGATTAAATCTGTTAGTAGTTTACACAATTTCCTTTATAATCATTGCTTTTTGAATGCTAGGTATATTGTAGATTTAGTTGTCAAAGGCAGTTCATTAGTTATTTATTTGTATGTCAACCAGGGTTCTGTGTTCAGCAGTAAGATGGATAGGGAAGTAGGTACATATGGTACAGACATGTCAAACCGCGCAGATTGGTCTGAAATAGATTCATTATACTTCTTAGTTTGTAGTAATTGTTAGGATTAAATGAAAAGCTTCCTAGGTTGCTTCATATCCGGCTTGAAGGACCAAAAGTAATTCTTTCATTATTTTTAATTTATCCACATCTGTGTACTAATTAATATAAATAGAAGAACAAAGTAGTGTTTAAATCTGAATAATATGAAATAACGTGAATCACTTAATAAAAATAATGTATTGAAAATAACATAAATATAATGTATTGCATATGTATTAGTGGGGTATTGAAAATACCAATATATTTAACACAAACACTTAGTAGTATGTTAGAAATAAAATAAATAATATTCATTTAATAATAATATCACGTTTAATTTACGTGTGATATCATAGAAATAAAGAAATATGTATCAAAATAAACATACTTTTAAATTCATAGACAAAAACATGTTTAATTGTATCTGTTTCAAAAACGCTCACAATAAACTAGTAGAAAAATAAAAAAAATATTTTATAATAATAATATTTTAATATTCAACACTTTTGTAGAAAACACCTCAAACTTACCATATAAAAGTAAATAATTATTAAAATCTATACACTTATATTGTCACTTGTATCTAATCGTATTATTTTATTTAAGTAGCCAGAAAATACTTTATTAAACGATTGTAAAAATACTTCTTTTCTATTTTTAACCGACTTCAAAAAAGGAGGAGGTTTCTCAATTCGACCGTATATATATATATATATTTTTTTTTTATGTTTGTTCGGCGATTTTTTCACGATGCCGCGACCGATCGACATGATTCATACACCATTGTATGTGGCTAGTTTCACAGGGGGTCCCATTTCGAGGAAATTTGAAAATTTCCGCCAGTTTTCCCGGAAAATTGGAAAAACCCGATTTCATATAAACTTGAATAAGTCGAGTATTTCTTAACCAATTTTAATTTTCTTTTTTTCATATGAAATGGAGTTTCGTTGCGGTACTTTCCTACCATTAGTATGCTCTGATGATTAGAATTTAAGTTATGGGGTGGAACTCATCATCACTACCCCTGCTTTTTACATATTTCATGACAACTTACCTTCTACCCACTCAATTCTCATGAAACTTAAAATTAACATTGAGTATTTAGGTTAACATGATATGATGGAAAATTTGACCTTCAACTCTTCAACCCTGGTAATGCAGAAGTGCCTCCTGCCTCAACCATACAAGTTAGGAATTTGGAACTTATGGATATTTATAAAATCGATAAGTTGAGATGTATGATGGAAAATTTGACCTTCTACTCTTCAACTCTGATAATGCAGAGGTGCCTCCTGCCTCAACCATACAAGTTAGGAATTTGGAACTTATGGATATTTATAAAATCGATAAGTTGAGATATATGATGGAAAATTTGACCTCCTACTCTTCAACTCTGATAATGCAGAGGTGCCTCCTGCCTCAACCATACTAGTTAGCCATTTGATGCTTATGAATATTCAATAAGGTTGATAGGTAGAGATATATGATGGAAAATTTGACCTTCTACTCTTCAACTCTGATAATGCAGAAGTGCCTCCTGCCTCAATCATACAAGTTAGGCATTTGGAGCTTACGAATATATGATGAGGTCATGAGTAGAGACATATGATGGAAGATATGACCTTCAATTCTTCAATCCTGATGATGCAGATGTGCCTCCCATGTAAAGTATATAGAATATACATTTGTTGTAATGAAGTTGCTAGACAGAGACATATGATGAAAAATTTGACCTTCAACTCCTTTTTCTTTTCTTAACTATTGAATTAAGGTAAATTGGACCGGTACACTAGTAGAGTTTTACCACCTAGTTTGATTTATTTACTTATCTGTTCCTACCTAACCTAGCCAAAAATTAGTATCCCATAAAGCCTCGCCTATAGTGTTTCGTATTGAATTGGTTAGGTTAGGTTGGAACATATAAGACAATATAAAACTAAGCGAGAAGGGCGCGGCAGCGCCCTGCGAGCGGGTGGGTCCAATCCGTATGAATTCAGACCTTACCTTTATTCATGATCACCTTTATACAATTTTACATAATATTAATACAAACGTTAGCATATCATCACTAAAAAGGGTGAAAAAAATATTTTTTAACAAAAAAATAAAACCGACTTCTATGTCACTACAAAGTAAAAAATAATTGAAATAAATGTTGGTTTAGTACATATTTCTGAAGTCGGCGCTCAATATATTTCGTTTGATAACAGCGTAAACAGCATGTTCAATATGAGCGCCAACTTCAGAAATATGTACTAAACCAACATTTATTTCAATTATTTTTTACTTTGTAGTGACATAGAAGTCGGTTTTATTTTTTTGTTAAAAATTTTTTTATTCATTAAATTCCACACCATATCTTGCCTTTTCAAAACTGAGCGGCCCTTTTACGTAATAATGTTTATTTCCTTTATACTTACTCCTTTATACTTGTCATAAGCCATCACATGAACGCAAGAACAAAATATATAAAATACTGCATAATATAATACATTTACGAAAATTATTGTAATTACATTATAATCTCGATAATTATTCGAGAGTTATGTATCTTGTCCTATAAATATGTTACATTGTTTAGGTGACTATTTGCATGACTTAATATCGTGAATGGCATTATAGTAAGTACTTTCTTTATTTTACATTTAGCAAAATTCATTTTAAATTTATAAAAGAAAATTTAGTTCATAAGTAATTTCGTTTGTTTTTGTATGTATGTTTCTGGACTTCATTGTTAATTATGTATTATAATTTGCTGTTGCTTAAGTTTTTGAAATAAATAATCTATCTATCTATCTATTTATCAATGAACAGTATTATAGAAAAAAATAACTTCTATATAAAACATAAATATAGCAATCTATCTGATTAGTACTATCTTTGTAATTTAGTGGGTGGTTGAAAAGTTGTATTCTCATGAAAGTTCCAGATTAATAATTTATTTGTGACAATGATATAATGCACTATTCTAAGAAAATGTTTTTTTACAAAAGTATCACTGAGTGAGCTTTTATTTTAATAAAATAAAGGGCTATTTACAGTAAATAGATACAGATAAAAAAGTAAATACATTTCGCCTCTTTACAAATAATAATTATAATATCAGGTGAAGAGGGCGCTACGAGCGCTTCTTGTCCGCGCTGTAGCCGACCGCCGCGGCCGCCGCGCGGTGACTCACCGAGCCCCACACTTGTTGCAAAACCTAAAAGCATTTTTTAAATTATATTTCAAATATAAGTTAATGTTACATGTTAAAATAGATGATGTGTGTATTAAAACTACACATACGTAGTCACGTGTCGTCTCTGCAAATTCATCCAATTGTATGGCAACATCTCGTAAATTACCCGTTACCCTGAAAAGAAAAAGTATTTCTTTTTAATAAATGGCAATAAAAAGAGGTATAATTATCACTTTTGTGTAGAATGTCCTTAATAATAACGTGGACCGACGACCTGAAGAAGACCGCGTGGCGCGCCAATTAGGGGAGGCCTATGTCCAGCAGTGGACCTCAAAAGGCTGATGGATGGATGGATGGATGGATTACTATAAGGTTTTCTCTATGAAGATTCTTTTGATGTGAAACATCTATAGCCGCACGTAAAACCGATTTCTGCCGTGGCGACGCGCTACGGCATGCGCCAAAATCTTAATATTTTATTTGATCAATATGACATATTTAGTTCTTATCACAATATGTTCTTTTCTGCATATTACTTTTACAAAATAATGTCGATGTTTCACATCAGCCAGGCGTCCCGTGACGGCTCACATTTTTTTTGATATGGGAGTAGCAGACGAGTATGCAGTCGACATGGTAAGCGGCTACTGGCGTCCATTTACATCTGTAATCTACCCCAGACCCCTGTAGACTAACCTGGAAAGCCTCGGAAAAGTATGTATGTACTTAATTTTTATCTATTTTCCACTCGCTACCTGAACGTTAGCGTCACTAACCTAGAGTACACCCAGACGAGCAGCATAGCCACAGCGGCTATGCTCAGCGCCTGCCCCGCGGCGGCGAGGGTCTGCAGCGGCAGCGCGGCGCCCAGCGCGCCCAGCAGGTAGCCGAGCAGCGCCGCCGCCAGCAGCACGGCCGGCGTGCCCGCCAGCTTGAAGAAGTTCTTGCTCTCGTTGTGCGCGCGTAGCTGCTCGTAGGTCTCTTCTAGCTCCTGTTTGGATAATCAGCTTGAAGATTGAACTTTATATATAGACGTTACACTTTATATTCCCTGTTGATTTGTAATGTTAGCAATACCTAATAAGCACTTCAAATCCTATAAATATTGTTTATAATCTTCAATGATCACTTCGGCACTAACAATTACTGTACAGACAATACATTCATTTAGTTTAATTAACACATTTTCTTACCATTAAAATGTATAATTTTGTTATAATTTACCTACTCAAAGGCTTCTCTAGAACAACCACTTATGTTTAAAAATACAATTTTCTTCTTAAGAACTTATTATGAACTAAAAAACCAAAATATCGTAAGCAATATTAAGTACTTTCAACAACAACTAACCTAACCTAACCTAACGATATTTTCAGTGAAAAACCAAAAATAGTTTCACTCGATTTACCTTGAGAAGCTTATCCCCATACGTGTTAGCGAGGTCGTCGCCGCCCATCTTCCGCTTGCTGTGGAAGGCGTGCATGGCCTTGTCCCGCGCGCGCTCGTGCTCCCGCTGCAGCAGCCGCGGCTGCAGGTACGGCCGCGTGCCGCCCACCACCTCCTCCATCAGCTTCTCGTACACCTCGCGCGCTTCCGACACCGCTGACAGGTTGTTGGCTTCGGCTGTGGCCTGGAGAAAAGATTTGATTTTTAAAATGTGGTCTTTCGTGTGCAATAGTTTATTTTTACGAACCTAGAGAAGCGAACGTCAGCATCTTGTTAAGGAAAGGTACATTTTATGGAAACACTATAAAACACTAATGCACCTCTCAAATTGGTATACCTATACATACACCTGAAATCGAAAATTTTAAGCAATTAAGGTTGAAACAGGTTAAGGATTATGATTTTAGGGAAAAGTTAGGAATTTCGTGCGTACCCCACGAATTTTGTTTAGTAATTAAATCAAGTTATACCTATATATATTTTCAGAACTTGGCTGGCACACTACGGCGTTTCTAAATCTTTGTCATGCTAATAAATCAAAATTGTGTTAAATTCCGGGCAAAAATCATAATATTTTTTCATCATTATAATTAAGTCGTCTGCTCACCTCTAATATGGTCTTAGGTTCAGGAAGTTCAGTGCCATTGAATATTTTCATGTAGGCCTTAAAGTAAAGAAGCAAGTCTTTAGCCTTAATCTTCTGACCCTCGATCAGCTTGGGCACCAGGTTCTCCGGCGCCAGCAGCATCGGCACCAGCTGCTTCAAAGATATTTTGAATTCTTGACTTATATCTGTAAATTCATATTCATATTTTTTATCTATAATTCACCTATAACTCCCGCGCGAACTTAGGTAACGCCTGGCGCGGTAAAAAATTGACCACCCCCCATCAATCTTTTTTTTTAATTTTTGTAGCATATTGAGTAAACTAAATATCAGAAAAGTCTAATTATATTTTTAAATATCTTAGGTATCCTTGCCTGTTAAACTGCCGTTAAAATTAGGGTTGGTAGCTACATTAAGGCCTGGGTGGGGCATGAGGAAGCAGGCCAGCTCTTCAAAGCAGGCCGCGATATGCCTCCGCAGGGATTGCAGCTCCTCATGCTGGCCTTCGTGAACCTGTATCCAGAAATTTATTATTATTTTTATATGATAGAACACATACCTTCAGACTTAATTGTGAAAATTTAAGAGTGTTTTTCTGGCGCCTTCTCGCGCCAATTTCGAATGTAGGTTTTTATTTTTTAGAAGACACAAAAAATATGAAAAAAAAGTGTGTGTGTGTCAGCTACGACGCAAGATTGGAGTTTACTCCTTACGAACGATAATTATGATATATATCGAATATAAAATAATACGCAGGCGCGCAACACACACGTACAAACATACGCACACATTCAACTCTCAGACTGGAGGTAGTGAACTATACAGTGAGACTACGAAGTATCGCGCAAAGAGGAGACCCCGAGAATGAGATACGCTGTGTAATGTATTCCATCTCATTCTTTTACACGTTCAATCCTGCAGATATATATGTTTGTCTCTTTCTACGTTACGCCTCAACTTTTCGTGTTACACTTGATTTTACTCCTCATAAAATTTCCGTACCGGGCCTTATAACTCAAATCGTTTCTTAAGGAGTAAACTCCAATATAGGAAAATAATTTTGAAAACAAAAAAACAATTATAACATTTTTTGTGAATTTTTATCTTATACGGTGTTTAGCACAAAATTTTAAAGTAGATTTTGTGACGAATATATAACAGCCTTACCTCAAGCCTCTTCGCAAGTAGTTGCTGTCCTCCAACCGCGCCGTAAGGGTGCTCGTACGGGAAGCTCCAGTCTCTGACAAGGAACTGTAGCCTCTGGAAGGGCTTGCGACCACCCTCGTTGCTTTGTTGCGCTAGCCGTCCGTATTCCGTGAATAGCTGAAGATATTACTTTTAATAAACATCTAAATATGTCGGTTAAGTCAGTCAAGTCGCTGTTAAATATTAAAAACAAAAATAATGGAGGAAAGTCATGAACTTATTACCTGTAAATGCTGGAGGTCGTCTTCTTCGATATTCTGTGACAAGTTGTATATTTGCACAGAAGATAGCATTGTGGAGAGCGCGAACACCGTGGCGTTGTCACGCACCGTAGACTCGCTGTCGAACGTGCCTTGCGTGTCCATCAGGAATATCACTACCTGTTGGGGACCAGTTGCCATTACGAACGATTTTTAGCTAAGTCCTAGTGACAGTGTATTTGTAAGCAAGAAATGCGGTAAAGAAAAATATAGACATTAACGGGAGTCATTTTAAGTATCTTTAATTGCAATGCCCGATATGGGTAAACTGTTATGTCGCTATGTATCACAAATGTCACCATTGTATTATAATTGTAACAGTTATGGCAATAAATATTATTATTATTATTATTATTATTAAGTGTTGTATAGGTGCATTTGTTTACCTTTGGTTGGATTACGATCTTTGTACAGTTATAAATATCCAAGGGTGATTTACGTATGCTACTTTAAAATAATAAAAATAAGTAATAATCTCCAATTGGACTAGGACCTCCTCCAGAAAGGGGGTCATTAGAGAACAAAAAGAAAAGATAAAGTATTTAAAACATCAAGCACATTATCAAGCTTAGATAGTCTTGATCTAACTGTTTAATTATTTGTTTAAATATTGACTTCCATCTATATTTGCGGTTACAATGTTATTTGTGTTACGTAAATAACTTTAGGGAAAATTATTATTTTCCTTCCTTATTGCTATCAGAGTAGGTACATGCAACGGAAACACTGTATATTCAAGTATTGCTTACTTTCTCTCCATTATCGAGGGTGGCCTTGAAAGGTTGTGACCAAAGTAGCAGCCCGGTGGTATCCCGGTCGGAGCCTCCGCGCCAGCTGAAGCCTTTTAAAGGCTCGTCGTCTGAGCCCATCCATTCGCCGCTCGTTTCTTTTATATTGTACTGGAATAAAAACATTTATACTTAGATAATGCAGTATAAAACGTAGCAAGGAGGTTTTGTAGGATAAGGTGGATGTATTATCACAGTATAAGGATATATTATACTGTGGTATTATGCAGTAACTGTTATTTTAGCCGGTAACGGATATGTGGGTATTCGGCGGGGTAGGAGATAGATAAGCGGATCCTGCCTGCTGCTAAGCGGAGTTGCTTATCTTTTGTTATACTAACCGTAGGACAAAGTATAGTTATACCACGGCTACCCCTACTTACGCGAACCCGGAGTTACTTTATTTTCAAATCTCGTCTATTTTGTTTCAGCGACGTACAACTCTCTATTACCGTTTATAAACTTACTTACAGCACAATTAATGTAAATGTTCACATATTATTCATATGCGAAATCTCACCATCGACTTACGCGAATTCGACTTACGCAGTCATCTCTCGGTCCAACTTATCGCGTAAGTACGGAGTATGTATTACTGTATAGCAAGTAGGACTCGCCCTAGGATAAATATGTAAATGTGATTATAACGATGTTGCTGCTATTATATTCAGGCTCGCGGTGGATTAGCTCACCTTGTGGTGCATGTAGCGCAGGAAGAAGTCGAGCAGGAAGGACTTGCCCTTGCGGAAGGCGCCGGCGACGGAGATGACGACGGCGGAGCGGTCGCGCACGTCCTCGCGCAGCAGCAGCGCCGCCAGCGCCTCCTCGTCCAGCGTGAACGTGTGCTCGGCCCCGGGGTTCACCACTTGTACACCTCGACCAGACTCCAAAGATTCCATTTCGTCTAAAAAATTATGCAACATGTGTGTAATACACCTAGGTAACTACGACTAAAACATGAAATTTGTGCAATAAACTTTTCGAATGTGAAATTACAATATAAACAAATAGAGTTAATAAAGAATATAATTTATCTTTCGTTACAGAGTAACAACTGCATTTGTTTACAACCGTTTAGTAAGCAACAATGATTGCATGCTAAATATGAGTTTGTTAAATTAAAGAAGGTACTTATGTAAAAATGTTCCTTTTGTCATTTGTAGTTTTATGACTAATGATTTTTGATAAGGCAACATTAAGCGCGATCGATCCTTCAATAAGTGACCGATAATAATAATAATTCATAATAAGCCTTCACAATTTCAATATTTCAGATTTCTTTCTAAAAAAACATTTTTTGGACTTAGAAGTACCAAGAATGTGTCATGTGCGCTTTGTTGGAATGGACCATATATCCGAGTATTTTTAATTTACCCCACCCTTCAAATCATATCACAGAACACGAACACCGGTGCAATAAGGCGCCAATTAGGATGACGGTAATGTCGCCATTTGGGCTACGCAGTCTTCACCTTCAAAACTTCGTTAAACATCCAGATTCTTATCTTAACTGCTTTCGAGCGATTTATAAATCCTTCATCAAGTACTCAGTCATTCTATCAATTCGCACTGGAGCACCGTGGTCGACGCATACTTTGTTTTTCCCCAGGAGTACCACCTGCGACCATCTGTATAAGATGAAGGTAGTGTATGTCTGACCAACATTCAGGTAAAAAGAACTCTATAAGGAAATACCGCGTATGTTAATGTTACATAGCTAGCGTGTTTGCCTTCACCTTGTTTTAATTCAGAAGGTAAAACAATAATAATACAATACGTAATTAATTACATTCCGTTATGTTAATTTGAGATTAAAATTGTATTTTTTGTGAAGTTGTTAAGTCAGAGCGTTTTAGAGGAACCATTTATCATCGTATGTTGTATCTAAACCCAAATAAAGAATATTTGTTGACGGATTTGCTAATACTAACGTGTTATTATACACCTGAATCACAATCTAAGCAAGTAGATAATTTCTATATTTAGCCGCTATCGATACACATCACTTACTTATTTGAAAAATGTTCTGGACGTACTTGTTTCGTTAGCATACACTTGTTTAATAATATATCGAGTGAAAGTGCTGCAAATCACTATTGTTATGAGCAAAAAGACGAGAATCGCGCGTCATTCATTGATGGGCGAGTCGCTCGATGGCTGAGTGCGAGTGAGTAAATCAGAAACCCACTCCGTAAGGTCGGAACGTATGATGTCATCGGGCTCCGGTCCCATTGTGCGGAGATGATATCATACGGAGTGCTAAATATCAGAAAAGTTTACTGTAGAACACTCGTTTTTAAACATTAATCATCGAAGTTTGTACATATTTTGAAGTTAAGGAAGAAACCTTTACGATATTTCATCTGCAATTAATCTGACTAAAGATTGTAAAGTTAAAATACCTATATTTTTATTATTATTTTTAATGACAAGTGCAACATCAACTCATAAAATCTCGACGCCGCTACAACCCGTTAGGCGTAGTCACAAAATAAAAACTTTATTTTGTGGCGTAGTGGTCACCATATTCATCTGTCATGCAAAGAGTTATAGGTGTGGTCAGTCAGTGTTCATGTATATTTCTATATACATGTATACAATAAGCTCATGAGTTCATGACCATTTCTAGTGTAAGCCATGAGGGTAGAAATCATAATGCATCAATATAGGCTCCTGTCTTTAATGTTATTTCGTCTTCTATTTTGTCCTTAATCGTTTTTTAATAATTCTGCGACGTTTACGTTACGTTACTTTTACCCATTGTACCACGTTCGGACTGTAACACAATGAGAACACCAGGGTGCAGTGGAAACGCTCCAACATCTAGGGTATCCACTTTCATTCATCGCACGCGTGGAACGTCGTGTCGTATATAACTCTACGCGTGATTGCGCCTAGACAGTATTAAAATACATATATGTAAAATTTTACTACCCCGCGTGGGTTTGTCGTTTTTTTCCTTTGAAAGGATATCTATGGGAAGTAAAGGGACTATTGAGAACAAACTTCACGTGTGTCTGGCTGTTCTTTTCCTCTAAGTAGATAGATAGAAGTATTATCATAACTACAATATCTCAAGGTGGAGAGATACTGTTTTCCAATTTGGAAATGTTGTTTACAATCAAACAAGTTTTTACTCCATGGTCTCCGTTAGCTTATTACTTGTTACAGCAAAATAATGAATCTCACAGGAGTTAATTTTATACTTTGGTTGGTTATGTTTGTAATGTTTACAATAATTTTAAATTCATGGTATTTAAGTACTGTTTGGTTTTGGTACTGTAGGCTGTTTGATTTTTAGTTACCTGATTCCTAGAATTTGTAATATACCTCTGAGCTCACGTTGAATCATTCTACAATTTTTTTTGCAATACTCGATGATATTAACTCGCTATTCTTCATTCGGTTAAAGTTTAATTTATAGTATATTATCTATTTATCATTACAAACAGTACAGTCAATCGTACGTAACCATGCAGAGGATCGCAAAACATGTCTGTACAAAATTAAACAACAATGTGTTAAAAAATAAGAACTTTATTATTACATTATCATAATTAATCAACTATTAACTAAACCGAAACCGATTTACAAATAAACAATAAACAAGGGACGAAGACGCGCGGCCGCTCTCCGCGTTAAAATTAATTGAGCAGAAGCAAGCGTTAACACTAGATATCACAAAATCTTAAAATTGTTTTAATTTATAATTATTGGACGATCAGTTATTCATTGTCTGAACGTTGAAGATATGTTTAATAATGTAACACATTTTACACTCCCAACCCCACACTTGGATCCTGTGTCGTGGGTGCTATAGATACAGATTACAGACGAGTATAGAAACATACAAACGGTTTAAATCAAAATTCATCGTTTGGATGCTTGCTTCGCCGGAGATCGAAGCCGAACCCTGTGAGTTGGATCAGTACGATTGTTACGCTAAGAGGTCATCAAATGTGTCAAATAAATATGTGGTGTAAATATTATTGTGTGATGGTTTTACAATTTATAAGTTATTTTTTAAGCTTACATAGCCTATTAATAATGATAATTATATTACATAAACTACGTAATTAAATACTCTAGAGAAGTGAGTATTATATGTTTATATCAGCTATAAATATTTCTGATGTTTTCGGCAATGTAAGAGTAGGTTTGGTTACCTACCTCATTCTTTGGCATATTATATTGTTATGTTGTATAAAGCAGCAGCGAAACATTCTGGAATTAGGGCCATGTGTAGTAAACATTAGATCTTAAAGCCCACGTCTAAGGAACTTAAACTTTGTCATGTGCTAGATACCAATTTAGGCATGCCTTCTGGCTCCTTCATAGCGATATTTTACTGCAGTCTTGACTCTACGCAATAAAAATGTATCTTCTAAAATAAAGTGTAGCAGGTTGTAAGTAATGATAATAGTTATTTTATAAGGCACATATAACACGAACATTTATTAATGCTCCATTTGATTTTTTGTTACTATAAACATTTTTATATGGATAAAAAAAAAGGAACAATTTTATATAAGTAGTAAAAATTGTACCTTATCCTTGGAAGAACGGTAGTACTCGCAGGCGGCGCTGGCAAACAATAGGTTGTGGTGAAAAGAGCATTTTAATAGCCTATGGCGCTGAACATATTATTTTTCGACATAGAGAAGCTTACACCTGCGCCTGTTTGAGCGGACGCCCTTATATAACCCAAGGTACAGAAAAATGATAAACAGAATTAACCCTAAACATAATTTTCTCTCTTTATCGAGTCGAGTGGTACACCTGTTTGTTTTCTAACATTTTTCATAGAACTACATATCTATCTAACTACAATGAAAATATGTTATGATTGGATCCCTTTTTTAAGTCCCTAAAAACCTTTACAAGTTTTCTATTCACGTACAATTTCCAGACTTACACAATAAGCGGGTAGAGTTCGAAGAGCGACCGCGACAATAGCAAACTTATGGCACTAAATAGACAAGGCAATATAGAAACAACCATTTTTAAACATTGCTTTAAACGTGAGCTTGGCATAGAGCAGCTTGGTAGCTTCGTGGACCATACACGACGTCTACTGGAGACTGATACATAGGAAAGTATAAAAAAATAGGAAATAGTATAAAAAATAGGAAAATATAGTACAAGTAAATTTGTATAGCTCTACATAGCACTAATTATCTGATGATATAAGGTACATGAGGCACTTTTTATATCAAGATTTTTATTCTATTGTTCATTTCATTAGTATTATGTCGGGCGGCATGCAGCCGTCACACCCATAGATAATAAAGTTAAATCATGACCGTGATAAACCGAGTAATCGGCAACACATAAAATGGATACCTCGTTTTTGTATAATATCTTTGACTATGACAAAAGCATGTTGGAAGCATGAAAAATAGTAAGAGCAAAATGGCCCGACTCTTATGTTGTAATTGCTGACATGTGATTGCACATGTCAGCAACCTGCAAGTATTTTCATCCAGAATAGTCTTAAAACAATATTTTCTCACTCGTACCCTTCATACTGGCCTTCTAATCATTCGAGAAAAAATCAGGTTTATTCACAAAAACTCCAATAAATATTTTCCGTATCTGTCTATACAAAACATGTAGGTGACGTGTATGGTCTGCTCATTATAGAGTAGTGAGATAGGCTGTGAAATTTTAACAAAGCATTGAGTTGAATGTGTATGACCAGATTTAATTAGATGTTACAATTAGATTCACTATTAAATAACATAGAGTAAGCATTCATGATCTGAGTATAGACTCCGAAGTGTATTAAACTACATGTATTAACATAGGACGCATTAACAAAATATATCTAATTCTTAAACGGTTTAATAGTGACTTCTATAGAATTAAAGAGAAATATTTATCTGCTACGTTGGCAAAGAAAAGTTAAATACATTTATATATAAAAGGCAATCTCTATAAATTTCACAACTCACCACACTCACTCCGTGGTTAACATAACATATAATATACAGATATCTATGCCAGAACAATACAACAACTGGACATAACAAATAAATTCACAACTTGTAAAGAATACAGTGGCATTGTAATAAAACGGATTAGTCGAATTCAGCTCACATGATGGCTTCCAAACTATGTCCTTTTCAAATAAAAATATTGTGGATTATTTACAGTATTATATATATTCATAATTCATATAGTCTTAATAGTCTTCTACTCTAAAATTAACTGAATATTATTAACATTTTTTGAGTAACTATATATAGATACTCAAATATATAATAACACTACGATTTTGTCTATGTATAAACTATAATTATTTTAACCATGGTATTAGAGCAGCAGATCAACCAGCAGTTCAACCAGAACTATATTAGATTCTAAGCTAAGCTGTTAGTTTCCACTCAATTCTTCATGAGCTGCCTAAATACAGCAGTAGTATGCGGGCCCCTTGAGCGCCAGACTACGATTTTACGTTCTAAATATATATTAAGGTCCCAACGATACTCGCGACTAATAAATCTGCGATAAGACTTATCTCTTCGATTCTTTTGGAGTGTCAGTGCTACCACCCAACTATGTCGGTCCCTACTATCAGTGTGCACGTTGTTACAGCTTCTGCTGCAGCCCTGCATAGTACAGTTAACATTTTCAGTGCTAATTTGTATCAAATTAAGCGTGTAAGCTCGCAAGTCGGTGCAGTAAGCATTGCTTTGACCGATATCATAGGGTTGACCACTAAACACCCTAATATTTAAATAATAGATATTAAATATCCCATCCTATAAAATAAACTACCTGTTTAAATAAAATATTTATATGTGTTCTATATTAGGATAAGAGATTTCAAGATTCGAGCACTAGCTCAACTCAGGTATCACATACCCGCCATTGTTGTGGTAAAAATACAATTTCATTTGCATGCATTTGTTATTTCATTTATATATTGTTGTCACAACCAAAAATTAATTTGTGAGCTAAAAACTTGTAAACCTACCTTTAAAAAATGGTTGTATAATTTTTAAGAACTTATACTATGCACCTTAATAGGTTTCAATTTTTGAATGAAATTGTGTAAAAAAAATGTTTTTACTTAATCTCAAATCCCTTCATAGTTACAATATTCGATACTAACTAAGCTCAGAGGATAGGGGTAGTAAAGAAACAATCATGTGATATAAATTCCGAGTTCTTTAGTAAACAAGCAACAAAATAAACTCTGAAATTTACAACAATCGTCAAACACATTGTTCCCATGATGACAATTTTGAAAAACATTCCAAAAACATTGTTCGTCCTAAAACAAATTGGCACATTTAGGAAAAAAAATTAAAATTCATGATACAAAAATGTTGGATATGCTTCTGTTTTTATATTTAGAAAAATAGTTATATACAAAGTTGAACTCTCCGATACGGGGGATTATAATTTCGATAAGGGTTAGTGTCACTTACAGATCATTAAAAGGGTTTAAGTACATTACAACGGGACCGGTGCAACACAACAAGTGTCCTTATTCTATTACAACACTATTACTATTCGCTTCGATAAGAAAAAAATGGACATTTAAACAACTGTTATTTGTGCAGAATTCTAAGTAATAAAAAGTGTAATAATATCTTTTATATCTATGTTACATGATGTTACGTTACATTGACTCATTTGATTTACAAATTTGACCCTAAAAGATTTAATCTATACTACATTGCTTCGTAAATCCGAGAGGGCGAATAGGGGTAAATAAATAAATACTAAATATAATATTTTCGTTCAAATAAGTAGATAAATTCGATTTTACGTACAACATTTTACAAACAAATGCGGTGCAATAAAACACACAATATAATTGTATACGAGTGCGATAAAACATCGGCCACGCCACAGGTAGCCCGTAGATGCCGTCCGGATCGGATCAACGAAGCAACACCGTTAACACTATAAAGACTAACGCTACTTTAAAATTTGTCTACATACTGTACAAAACCCAACATCATATGTTCCGCAACGAAACGATCCGCCACCGGCACGGTCACCGCGCTCCCCGCCCATAAACTCTATAAACCGACCGCTAACTACGATATAAACGATTTAAAAACTCCGCTGTATACAGTCATAGTACCGTCCACCCGGCCCGGGGCCGGCGCGCGCGGCGTCACGGGGCCGCGGGCGGCGGCGGCGCGCGCGGAGCATCACGACAGCTTGTGCTTGCCGTTGGCGGTGGGCGGCGGCGTGGGCGGCCCGCCCAGCGCGCGCTCCGCCGCCGCCGCCGCCGCGTGCTCCATGCCCTTCTCCAGCCCCGCCTGGTACACCGGCTTCAGCACCTGCACACACACACACACACACTCGCATTAACACTTATTTTTTTGAGAGGGACAGTGTTGCGCACGCCAATGTAACACATATTTTTTTTATTTATTTACTTTCGTCTATTGGTCGCATTATGCTTAAGCATATTTTGTTTAAATGCTTAAAAATATCATATACACTTAAGAAGTTTTACTTATTTTGTCCATTCAACCAAGATTTTGTTTTAAATAATTATGTTGCTTCCGATAAAACAATAATTTTTAAAAGTACCATATACTTGTACTAACACAATAATATTAATCTTTATTACTCACATTATCCCACAACCAATTGGCAGTGTCATCTATAGTTACACCTAATTCCCGCATTTCTCCACTGTACCTGTAAATAACAAAGAAACCCTGGTTAATTTCATAATCAGTAAAAAATATTTAATTTATACACTAAAAGTAACAATGTCGATATCGTTTCTGAATGATTTCAAAAAGTTCTTATCAACTTTAGGAGATATTTAATCATGGGGTTTGTTTTTATCTCTTTGAGTATCTAAAGGAATTTTTGCTTTTTCAGATTTACTCTTTAAGATAAAACTAAAATTCTGGTTGAAAATTTAAAAATATATTGGTGACAAAGCCACCTTACACTAACCTAATATAAGCCCATAGAACGAGCGTGAGCAACGCGACGCCCATGGTGAGGTTGCAGAGGTTGGCCAGCGAGTATATGCCGACGAGGCCGAACACGCCGCTCAAGACGTAGAAGAACAGTCCGATCGCGAAGAACACGGACGGCGTGCGCGCCGCCTTGAAGATGTTCTTGCTTTCGTTGTGCGCCTTGAACTGCAGCGCCTGGTCCTCTAGGTCCTGAGGAACATATCTATATTATGACTTAAGCAGTTTTAGCCAACTTTTCCTTTTAAAGGTATTATTATTGTATAAATATTACGCACCTCAGAGTCTGAAAGTCAAAGATTTTCAAACAGCCTGCGCAGCTAGTGATGGCATACGGTGCCGTGGCATGGTTGTGGACTTAAGACCTGACGAATACGGCGGGAAACCACTAGACTCTGACAACGAGGGACCGACAACTCGACTCTTGTGTAAATTAGGAGAAGACTATCTCCAGCAATTAGTGCATGTAGAACCTTTATGTAGAACTATTAACTAGCGGCTATGTGGTTATGTAGCGGCTATGTGGCGGCGGTGCTCGGCGTCGAGCGCTGCGGGGGGCGCACCTGTGTCAGCTGGTCGCAGTAGGCCTGGCTGAACTCGTCGCCGCCCATCTTGCGCTTGGAGCGGAAGGCGTGCAGAGCCTTGTCGCGCGCGCGGCGGTGCTCGGCGTCGAGCAGCTGCGGCTGCAGGTAGGGCCGCGCGCCGCCGCACACCTCCTCCATCAGCGTGGTGTACACCTCGCGCGCCTCCGCCACCGCCGTCAGGTTGTTCGCCTCCGCCGTCGCCTGCGCACAACATATGCCAAATGTTTACATCGCTGCTGAGCAAATTTATGATATTAGTTAATGATTTAAGGTCATATCTCATGACACAGATATACCTTTGGGCCAGTTAACATAAGTTCAGAGACAGACCATAAAATTGGCACTCATTTAAAGTTATAAGTATAGATCATAACGTCATTATAAGCATTAATGGACTATAATCAGAGTAAATAAATAAATATGAAACCGACCACAAGCATACTCTTCGGTTCGGGTAGCTCGTTGCCGCGGTATATGTTCATGTAGCAGCGGAAGTAGTGCAGCAGGTCCTTGGCGCGCACGCGCTGGCCGTTGATCAGCTTCGGCACCAGGTTGTGCGGCGCCAGCAGCATCGGCACCAGCTGCTGTAGCGCACGCTTGAACTCACACTCGATGTCTGTACAACAAAACAATAGTAATTATTCAAAAAATTATAGCAAATAATTGAATGCAAATTTGCTTTGTGTGTGTGTTCGCATGGGCGTGCGCATCTACCGTAACGCATGACACAGAATAGACACATCTCAAATCCTATACTGACTGACTTTGGAGTTCTAATTACCTGTATACTTTGATTAAATTATAACCATAGTCAAATGAGAACATTTGTATTAGAAAATAATTTCATAACTCGTCATAAAAACATTCATGAACTATGTAGGGTAACCAATAAACATACTTAAAACTTAACTCAAAGAAAAACTAATATCTAAGCACTATAAACTAGGTTCACATATACATTGCACAAACCTTATACTCTGACAACAATAGAAAGCAGATGTCCTAAGTAACAAAATAATATTATGGGCAAGGATTACCAGCTAATCGTCCATCGAAGTCGGGGCTGGTGGCGACCTTGAGGCCAGGGTGCGGCATGAGGAAGCACGCGATCTCCGCGAAACATGATGTTATGTGTTTCCTTAAAGACTGCAGCTCTGGGTGTTGTTTGTCTGACACCTGGAAAGATACAATGTTCCTGTATCATCATCGACACATTATCGTTTCACTGTTGGACACAAGTCTGCTCTCAGAATGAAAAGCATTATTCCATCATTTCCATCATACAACCAAATGCTGATTAGTAAACATTATTTGAAATATTATTTAGATACTTATTAAGACCTCTCTTTATGATATGATACATTTATGTATGAGATTTTATTTTAATATGACGTTTTGATTTGTGGCTGACTGCTTTTCTCAGCACATTATTATATAACAGTCATTGGTCTGTAGCCACATAGGTTACCCTACACATAGTACTATGGACACAAAAGAATATGAAAGTGCAGACACTTAAAATGAGACCACTCTAATACGAACATGCCAAAAATGTACATTTCGCTCGCCAACTTTACGAGGGCGTTCGTATTGTAGTTGAATCGTATTTGTAACGTCACTGATGACGTCATTGTTTACGTCCGCACCGCATTTGGACGATCCACTTTCGTATTTCGGTCAAGTTGAACCCGTTTCACTTTACGTTTCAACTTTGAACAACAATAGTAGTAGAAGTTTGATGAACATTCCGAAAGAAATACAAATAAAATGGGTGCCAATTTTGCATAGTCTTATTACAAATTACCCTAAAACGACAAATATTATTAATACATCGCAATGCATTTGCGCAAGACGTATTTTCGAATTGTAATAATAACCAGTGTAACAGAAATTTACAAATATTATTATTGTTATTGGGTTAGTTTTAAAGCGCTTTGATGCTCGAATTTATCACATTATTGGTTGGTACATTTTTTTTCAAATTGCCTACTTAGATTTTTTTTTTTTATTAACTTCACCTACCTTACCGGATTGTCCCGTTGAGGTAATTAGGATCCAGTGATTTACATAAAAAATAAGTATCAATTTTTAAGTGCCCCTACAGGCCACATATAATAAAAATAATTTGTAAAACGTAATCCAGAGTTATTTAAATTTCACTCAAGAGCCCGTCTTAAAGATAAGGAACAAACTGTGAAATGTAACACTCATATATTTAAACAAAGTTTATTTTGCAAAGCTCCAGTGATATTCAATAAAATACCAAAAACTATACGGCATATAAGTGACAACCAAAACTTTAAAAGTAAATTACATGAGTATCTCGTTGACAAGTCCTACTACCACATTAATGATTTTTTAATGACATTGACTAAAGCGATTATTTCTATTATCTTGTCTGTTTTGAGTATAGGCCATTACAAGAAAATATTTTTTATTAGTGCTGACATGCAATTTTATTGTATAATTATTAGTTTAATATGAAGATTTAATGTTATTATTGTATCCTTTGTCCTGTTTTAATTTTAATAATTTAGTTTAATTTTAATTAGAATTTATGTAATTTATATACTTATGACATATTTGCATACCCTTTGGGTTAGGATAGGAGCACAAAACTTATGTTTTTCACGCATGTACACCACCTTATCCTGCAATAAATGAATTGAATTGAATTGGATTAATGTACCTTCAACCGTCGTTGCAGGATGGTCTGTCCGCCCTCCGCGCCGTATGGCGCCTCGTACGGGAAGCTCCAGTCGCGCACCACGAACTGTAACCTTTGGAAGGGAGTCCGCCCGCCGTCCTCCAGTGCCAGCCGACCGTACTCCGTGAACAGCTGGAAATTAATGGAGGAACAATGCTTTAGTCAATTTTGAGTCAAAATCCGTCAATACATGTAATTAAACATTTCGACTTTGGAGGGTTTTCTAAGGCACTTATATTTTTCTTACTTGTTTGGTATTTCCAATGCTATATTTAGTATTTATTTATTTATCCCTTGAATTCGCTCTCTCGAATTTCCGAAGCAATGAAGAATAGATATAATCTTTTAGGGATGAATTTATAAGAGTCTATGTAACGTAACATCGTGTAACATAGATGTAAATATATACAGAGGTTGAATTTTTCAAACGAGCCTTCAGGGCCAAATCCGAAACCATAACGATTAGCGAAAAATGCTGAAAGGAATTACGAGGCCGATTTTGATAAAAACTAAAAACTGCATCATTCGTTTGTTTTTAATCTATTTCCGAGCCGGGAATCGAATGAATTCATTTAGAAAAAAAAACAGCCTGTATATGCAAGTATATGAATATGCAAGTTCACGTCATATATACCTGTAGATGCTGCAGATCGTCCTCCTGTATGTTCTGCGAGAGGTTGTATATCTGCACGGAGGAGAGCATGGTAGAGAGCGCGAACACGGTGGCACAGTCTCGCACCGTGGACTCGCTGTCGAACGCGCCCTGCGTGTCCAACAGGATTATCGCCACCTGGAATGTACAATCAAACTTTTGTTATACTAAATGTACGGACATTATTGTAACTATCTCTCGATAACAGGGGGGGCACACTTCCATACAAAATGACTTTTTGTGCAGATACTAGCGCCACGTAACGACTCGCTCCGAAAACTTCAAATTAAAATGGCGGCGGAGTGACAGTTAACTATCAAAATGATGTGTCTGTTGTCAAATGGCCGCAACTTCGTAAATCGTTTCTGATTTGAAAAGTTGTTTTTGGAGTTCAGAGAAACACCGTCGCAATGGTGCAACTGGTCGCAACTGTACATATTTGATACCTCCCACGTAAGATGTATCTTTAACATCAACTGTAAAGGAGCGTGATTCAAAGATTCACATCGTTACAAGTTTTTGTATCTTTCTGAAATTTTGTTAAGTATGTAAATGTAGTTATGTTCTTGTATCAAAATTGAGAAAGAAAAACGTATAATGTAAGTGTGAATCTTTGGAACACAGTCATTTATAGTTCGTGTTTTGAAGATACAACTTATAACAAACCTAATTTTAATACATATAATGAATAATGAATATACAATAGGTATCTATAGGTATGTATATAAAACCCATGAGTAGTTCCGGGGCAGGCCACTAGGGGCGCTTTAGGGGTGACAAAAAATACGTAGAGTTGCCTCTCTATAACATGTATATTATAATACTCTATGCTCGATAATAACGCGGGGGTAGATTGTAATGTGATGCCAACTTGTTTACACTATCGTATTTTGCACATAATCAGTATTTCATTGATAATCCATACGTAATTCTTGTAACCTTGAAATCTTTGCCCAGTTTCCTCCTACAAGTATGAATTTTAGGCCATAACAAGTGTTTTTGCAGTCTATAATGACAATTACGTCGCCATAAAAATTAGAATGACTTTCAAAATAAAACGTTTCATCAGTCTTATTGTATTAAATGTACTTCAATATTGATGAATTTAATATAAATAGAAACCCTCCTAATGATAAATCGTCACATAAAACAAGAGCACAAAAACAGTTTTTGTTAAAAATGCCCTCTTATGTTTAGAACCGTACATTATTTATATACGTATGTAACTACATTAAACATATACGTACATTATCTTATACCAGCCAGCGTAATCATTACAAACACCGTAGCTAAGGATAAAATATACACAAATATAGATAAACATAGGATAAACATTTTTGACAATCTTCTTGCGGCCTACCTTCTCACCGTCCTCGAGCGTGGCCTTGAATATCTCGGACCACATGAGGATGCCGGTGGTGTCCCGCTCGGAGCCGCCGCGCCAGCTGAACCCGTGCAGCGGCTCGTTCTCCGCGCCCAGCCACTCGCCTCCGCCGCCGCCTGAACCGTACTGGTACAACAACAACACGTTATTATTGTTTTTTTATTTTATTTTATATAATATGGGAGTAGCAGACGTGCAGTCCACCTGATGGTAAGTGGCTACTGCCGCCTATGGACATCTGTAATCAACCCCAGATATTATTAAATATTCCTAGCTAAGGTTGGGCACTGATGCGCCGCTTCCCCTGAGGACTAAGCTGGAACGCCTCGGAAAAGTATGTCTCCTGTACCACACCCTTCAAACCAAAACACAGCAGCGTTTAACACCGCTGTTATGAGGGTTTTACCACCTGTTGAGTTTTGGTTGATTGTACTAAGGAACTAAGTAGATTTAATCGTCAAAAAATCTGTGCAACACATCTTTTCTTACAATTCATAGAACAATAATATCGCAAAGTTAAAATACAGTAGTACAGAAGGACATAAATCGCCACATATACAATGGGTCTCCTGGGATCAAATGGAGTATTAACGAGACCTTTAATATAGAGGAAGTGTTCGTCAGTGATGCTTCGTGACTTGTTTCATTATAGATTTAAGCACTATATAGTATGTCAGCAAAGGTTACTTGTTGTAAGAGGACATTTAAAAAAATGTTTTTACCGTTATGGCTATTCACGACTATATAGTATCCTTAAAGGTGGTATAATCAGTTTCTAGTAGAAATTTTTGTTTTTCGGTGGAAGATGTAAGTATCAATGATCAGCCTACTAATGTGAGCTGATAAGTTAGAACAGACGACATGGTGTCTCACCTTGTGGTGCATGTATCGCAGGAAGAAGTCGAGCAGGAAGGACTTGCCCTTGCGGAAGGCGCCGGCGACGGAGATGACGACGGCGGAGCGGTCGCGCACGTCCTCGCGCAGCAGCAGCGCCGCCAGCGCCTCCTCGTCCAGCGTGAACGTGTGCTCGGGGCCCGTGTTCACCACCTGCACGCCGTGCGGGCCCGCCCGCGGCGCCGGCGGCTCGCTCTCCGCCGCTGACAACACAAACAATCGTAATGTTACACTGCGCGTTTATAACTTCCCGTAGCAAATGCGATCGGGTTCGTGCCACTCACCTATATCGAACGGGAAGTAGCAATTAACATTTGCTCGGATTCGATAGGATTAAATAGCACGTATCCATGTACAATTAACTTTGCGGAAACAGTAACTAATTTATTCTCTTACTTTAACTGTTTGTGATATCATAATATTACTACAACTGTGTTCCGTAAAGCAGCGAATACAACACTATCGAAACAATTTCTACAGAATGTGGACAGGGTGCTGTTCACTTGTGAATGTTGTCTGAAGCAAATAAAACATACAAATGACGTACGATTTTCTCATGATTGCTTAAACCACTTAATATAAATAAAAAAGTGGACATAAATATTTTGTACTTCATTACAGTACACTCAGGTAGATACATATTTAGTTATACATAGTTATTAAGTGCTGATATGAATGATGTTTTATGAACTACACATTTTCCTTTCTACACACTAACTACAAAGTAATCGCGAGAAACCAACGCAGCTGCAACAACTTTTTTTATAAAACCAATATCACCGTACTGTTATGCATTTGCGAAATGAAAATGCTTCGTAAGATACGAAAGATGATTTCAATAGCGCTAAACAGTGAACAAGCTTTTAGCGAAACATATTTACAATTTATTATAAATGTTCTCTATACTAACACTAGGCACGTACAACGTATATGAAAAAATCTAAACCTTAATCATATATTATACTTGATCTTGGGCCGAGGAATTGAAGAAAAATTTTATCTACATCCACCGTCCTTGCAAGTGCGGATTAGTGTCTCGCACTTTTCAGAAGTTTATGAAAGGCATGAAGAAACCATGTCAATGTCTTTCTTCATCGTTAAAACAAGTAATACATAATTTCTATTAGATATATTATTGATAAAATACAACTGTAATTTTACTCATCTGCATAACCCGAATTCAAACCTAGGATTCCAAGATTGATAGGACAAAATCACTATTAATACATATGAGTAGATATAATCAAACGACAGCGAAAGTTGTCTATCGGAGAAAGAACAAGTAATGTAATACAGAGTGTAAGCACGGGAAATACGATCCGGGGAACACATCCGGCAGAGTCGAGTGGTATGGTCAGGTTCCGTGCCCTACAGCGGGACAGACAGTATGGTAGCGGTAAAGTACGACTTATAGTATTAGTATGATTGTCAGTCGTTTAGATAATCAAAGATTGTTTAAGTTAAAAAGGAAAACCTTTAAGGTTCCAAAATGGGAGATAACACTACATAATTTATGTAACCTGTTGTATGCAGTAGTGGTGGGTACTGTTTTGGGGGATGATAAGAGTTTCGTGTCAGTTCCCTGTTCAGTAGGATTCCCTGTGTCGTGGGTGCCATGGACACACACATAGACAAATACACAAACATCCAAACCCAGAAACAGAAATCATAATTCATCATTTAGATATCTGTCTGGCCGGGTATCGAATCCGGGACCCTCTGCGCCTCAGACCTAAGCGACAGTAACAATTTATGTCCAGGTGGATTAATTCTGTCGTATACTATTTGAATACACTAAAACAAATATTTTGATACTCCACTGCCTGATGCTGGTGGATAGACTTCGTCAAAAGCAATTCTTAGGGATTCTATCTCTTTACGAGACGTGTCAAGCTGTTAGTCTGAGTAATAAAATAGTACTATTGCGGAGAAAGCGATCCACCACGACACTTTCTGTCAACACTGCGCGTAACCTTTCAGTATCATTATATATTTGTTACGACAGCGACTTCTCTCGAAACAGTGTAGAATCTAAAATCCGATATCAACGACACCCATTTAACAAATCTGTCTGTCAGTTCCTCTCCATGGCGATATAAAGATCATACAGTAGGTATATGGATAAAGCGAATAAAATCTTTGGCTGTAAAAAGCTTCTGTATATTGCTGTCTGCAAAATTCGAAAGCTAATCTATGGATTTAAAAATACACAGTCTGTATATTTTCCTTTAGTGTTTTAAATACTTTTTATCCTGATATACCAAGAGCAACAGAAACTGATCTTTGTTAAATTCCCAAATAATTATTATCAAACTGTGCCTTATTATTTTGGCCGGGTACCTTATACGGTATAACGTTAATACGCTTCGAGATACATTATCCGCATACCCGCGCTTAGAGATTAGCCCAACATGGTAGGTTTGAGCGGAAGTTCTTACAATACACTCAATTAGGCAGCCTCAGTCGCTCCACATTATCGGATCATGATCACAATGGACGCTGTAGTGCAGGATGTAAGCAGCTCGTAACACTCGTAGTAAAATATAATTGAACTGCATAAATCAACTATTTAACATCCAATCCAATCACAATATTGTTTGGGAATTGCCAGAATGATGAGTTTAAATATCTAACCTCATAATTGCGGACATGTAAAAATTCAAAATATGAATTTAATAATTATTTAAAATTATAGTCTGTTTCATTTTAGAGCATATGCTTGGAATAAACTTAATTGTTTTTGTCGATAATTTAGTCTTTCAAATTCAATCCAACGATTTTTTCAAATTTATGATTTTGAGTTAATAATCATATGTTTTAAGATTGTCATTCTGTTTGACTGTAGGGGGTAATCTCAAAAATAACTTAACCTTTTTTGGCGAGTTGTAAACTACATGTGTTCAATACACGTGTCTAAGAACAAAGATATTTAGACAAAAAATAAAGGAGATAAGGATATCTTTTTGTATTACAATACAATTAATATTTTATAAATATAAATTGAAATATATACTATGACGTACGTTATTTTTTTCGGGAGAAGCTAAAATAACTCTTATTCAAAAACGACAATCTAAAATTATACTATTCTCGTTTAGTCATAAATAGCGCACAATCGGATGCGAATTCCTCAGACCGACTTCCAAGGTGAGGCAAAAACGCAGGATAAAAGTAACTTTTCTATTTGTGTAGATAATAAACTAGTATTGTTGATAAAGTTTCATCAGATCGCGAAGCATGCGCAACTTCACGCGGAAATGGCCGCGAAGGCCGCGATAAGCGGAACAATGCAACTGCAATATTAGGAAGGTATTCAACAAAGATTATATTATAAGGTTGTAGTTTGAATGTCTTTGATATTAAAACGCTATATTACCAGAATTTACAGAAAAAATTAAAAAGTGTTTATATGTAATTTTAACTGTTATAGTATTATTTTGTTATTTTTCATGGTACTTTTTTGCATGAAGAGATATGGATTGAACATCTACAGTAAATAAACTTTGGTAAAGTATTAAAAACTCGTTACAATAAGTATACATCTGCCGTACTAAAATATCGTCATTCATGCGTACACTTTGTTATCAGAGGGAGGGAGCGACGCATTTATTACCAATCCTATTTTTAAGTTGGTTTATTACGTTCGTTTGTAACTAAATAAAAAAAACAGCGACATACAATATTGTGATGACACCTTTAAGAATAGAATGCTTATTATAGTTTTAATACGAAGCGAGCGAAACCTACTTTTTACTCCACATGTGAGATAATTCGGAAAAATGTAAGATAAAGGCGCATTAGACCCGAAATGCGTGAGCCGTGAGTAATCCTATTTTTTCATATTTCAAACATTCCGTATTTTATCTGTAACAGATGGCGAAAGATACGCGATATAGATAACAAATGGGAAAATACGACGAGATAAAGCTATAGATTCACCACAGAGTATTAAGGCAACCGCATAAGTGCAAGTAGAGTAGCGTAACATAAAATTGACGTAAGATTAAGAACTCTACATAACGCTTCTTATGTGCACAGGTAACATAATGCAACTATTATTGTATTAATGGATCTATATACGGGATATATTTTTAATACCTCGCTACCTGTGGTTACGTTTTAAGTATTCCGTAAGAATTATTACTATTAATGGAACAGAATAGAAGCGTGGTATCTCTTATAAACCTAAAACTGGTCACAGTTGCATTATAACTTCTGTAGACTAATCTGATCGTTTCATATGTAAGTCAGCTGATATCCACGTACACTGCTTCCAGTGGAAATGGGTGTGGCGGTGGTATTTCCCCGGTCGAACCATATTGGGTCTACGACCTTTCAAATAGTCTGTCGGCAACGTTTAATAAGGGAAAGATTTCCTTCTTCATTTTTCATCAAAAGTATTATTTTGGATTACGCAGTAATGCTTACTAAAAAAATCAACAATGCATTATGTTCATAATTCAGTGTTTAAGGTTGTCAGGCTCGTGAACTTGACCGTCCATGTTCTTCGAATGGGTTTTAATTAGTCAGTGAACAGGGCATTGTCATAAATCCATACAAAGTGCCCATTTAAATATAATTAACGGTACCGCTGAGATCGTGGCTTGATTTGTCTAGAGAATTTAAAACGTGATACTGGTTTTGTTCAACAATTCGAATTTAGAGATATTTTTTTAAGTGGTATGAGTAGAACTAGGGAATTTTGGCCGGTCCGAAAGTTTAAAAGGTGACACCGCTACTTCAATGTGTGGATGTTGGCTGTCTTACGTATGAAGCGAACATCGTCGTCCTCAGGAGTATCTACACATATGTAATCGACTTCGGAACCGCTGTTTAATATGGATTTGGTCCTTGGTCCTTAAGCAGAAGTGATCACTTACTATTAGGTCGACTGCGTGCTCGTCTGCCACTGGCATAATAGCCACTGCAACTTATAAAAAAGTCATTTCCACTTCTTAAGTTCAGGTTCTAACTTAAAAACCTCGTTTTATTTCTGTCACCTATAGATGTCCATGGCAATGACCAATCGACACTACGTGATCTATACAGGGTGAATCTCCATAAAGTGCACATATTGAAACAGGTAAAATTAAACCGCATTTTGTCGACAAAAAAAATATAAAAAAAATTAAAAAAAATTTTTTTTGGGTTTTACGACCTTTTGAATTTTTTTTTGGGAATTATGCACCTGAAGTAAATAAATCGCTATAACTTTTAAACTAAGAGGGTTATCAGGTTCAAACAAAAATAACAATGATTGCCAATGATAGGCCGTACTGATCCATGAAAAAAAAAACAAAAATAAATCATCTTCCCAGGAAAAAAATGTCAGATTAGTGCAAAAAAGCACTTTTTTTAGGTAAAATTTTCAGTAATCATCAATTTCCTCAAAATAATCTAGGCATTTTATTTTTTTATTATTATTTAATGCAATTCTACGTCGTATTAGCTTTCAAACACTAAAAAAACCACGCCTCTAACTCAAGTATAAAGTTTGCTAGGAACGTTTCAAAAAAGACGCGACGCACGTGCGCCCTAATAAAACTGGTATAGTCCGACCCATAATTAGATGTCCAAAATATAAACAAAGGAAACTATCAAAATATGTTTTAATGGTAAATTCATGGTAGTTTCTTATTTTTGACGATATTAAAGTGATAAAATAAATCTTTAATAATTAAAAAAAAAAACACTAGTTTGTATTAAAAATGTTATTTATTACCAACACCCTTAAGAACTGCCTTTGTTTAAGCGCTCGTAGGAAACTTTATACTTAAGTTAGAGGCATGTTTTTTTTAGTGTTTGAAAGCTAATACGACGTAGAATTACATTAAATAATAAAAATAAAATAAAAAGCCTAGATTATTTTGAGGAAATTCACGATTACTGAAAATTAACCTAAAAAAATTGCTTTCTTCACACTAATCTGACTATTTTTTTCTGGGAAGATAAACTTTTTTGTTCTTTTTTTTTCATGGATCAGTACGGCCTATAATTGGCATTCATTGTCATTTTTGTTTGAACATGATAACTCTTTTAGTTCAAAAGTTATAGTGATTTATTTACTTTAGGTGCACAATTCCAAAAAAAAAACTTCAAAAGGTCGTAAAACCCAAAAAAAAATATTTTTATAATTTTTTTTATTTTTTTTGTCGACAAAATGCGGTTTAATTTTACCTGTTTCAATATGTGCACTTTATGGAGATTCACCCTGTATACAATCAGAATATGGTATAAGCCAATCAGTATAGAGTTCTGAGATCTTAAACTAGAAAAATCACAAACTATTCCGTATTGTGCGTCTATTCCGTTAGTTCCTTAAATAATCTTGACTATAGTAAGGTACATGGTAGGTACAATGATCCAATATATTGTCCTACTACGAGTAATGACTCTTAATGCAAACTACACGCGTGGGTGGAAGCCACTCGGAGACAGAAATTACGAGCGTAAGTTAACAAAAACGGTAGACGTACGAATAGGGTCTGTTCATACTACCATTTCAATTATAAACTTCGTTGAATTGACGCTTGATAATGTCAATATCAGTCATGCAGTTTTCAGCAAAATGCAAAGTTCTACAAAAGTTTCACTTGATCAAAACCTTACGAAAAATTACAGATGCTGGCAATCCTACACAAAGCAAGTCAAAGACTCAACATGTTGACTTTGTGACGGTTTGGTAAATGTGCGTACGCGGCATAAGACTTCAGGCAAGTGCGGATAGACCTTTACTTGTCTGGGGATACCGATCGATTGAATGCATAATCTCTAACAGCCAACTGTTAACTCAATATCGTTCATTGATTCTCTTACATAATGTAAGGAATGATTGACTGTTAATCTCCACGAAGTGTGGCTGAAAAGGTTATACTCATTGTAAGAAGAAAAAAATAGATTAGGTTTATGCCTAGCAATTATTAGAAAAAAATATATACAGCTGGATACAGAACCTCCTTTTCCAAGTCGGTTTAAAAATATAGTCTAGGCGATAATTGCGAGGGTAAGAGAATTTAGACGAATGTTCGTGTCACCTCATTACATGTTAAAATCTGTGAAGCCGTTTGAGCTGTAAGGTCCAGGAATGTGACAGATATACATACAAACGTTCAAAAAACATGACCTCCGCTGACGCGTAGAAAGGGTTAATTAAGCTCTCGTTTAATCACAGAGATAATAATATGACGATTCTGTTTATCTCTTCGTTTACACAAACTTATACAATCTATATGTAGCCAATATAACTTTATTTATATAAACATTACATATGAGTTCATAGAGCAATCGAGTACAAAAATACACTCATAAAATCGTTATTTTTATTTAATCTATTTAATTCGCAAGCAAATACCATTCAAACCGAATCATTCAACCGTACACCGAGTACCTCCGTACACCTACTCATATGTAGATGATCTTTGTGAGCTGTGACCTTGCTGTGCTCCAACGGATTGTATTTCGGAGATAGTGTACCGAGATAAACCTCCATACTACATTGAACACATACGCGATTATGGTAGATAATATTTATTTCTTAAAACAACTTTATATAAATATTTACTGACCTGGGAAAGTCATTAAATATGTTCTTAGTTATTAAAAATAAACGAGTTTGTGTAGTTATGTACGCACGTATGAATTTATACTTCTGCCAATTTAATATATAGTATTGAGTACAGATGGCCCAATAAACTTAGACATTTGACAATTTCTATTATGTAGAAATTGTTAATGGGCAAAAAGTGTCTAGATTGTTTAATAATGGGCGTTATGGTGTCCATTTTACATGTCGGTATGCGAGCGTATTGTAAAAATTCACTCGTATCTTTTTTCCCAAACGCACCGAAAGAAGTATTTGTTATTTAAAGCTTTGTATTTTTTCAAATATTTAACACCTTTAGTTTTAGTATATAATTAATTACACTCCTTCAAACTTTGCATTTTTTCCGAGTGTTCGGGAGGTCAATATTCTAAGGTTTCCTCCTTTATGTATTTGTGATTACTTTTTGTAAATGTTATATTAACCAAACGAATATCAGTTGCGAATGTATTATAAAGACTATTTGGCATTGTATTTGTGTCATACACAAATTGTCCACGGCCACCTTTCCACACAAAGCAAGGCTGACATTACATCGTCCACTACTAAAACAATTTTCGAGCATGAAATTTATTAGGC
The DNA here is from genome assembly GCF_041222505.1 of Epargyreus clarus. NCBI lineage: Eukaryota > Metazoa > Arthropoda > Insecta > Lepidoptera > Hesperiidae > Epargyreus > Epargyreus clarus. Next base: position 670,403 of record NW_027332214.1, read on the forward strand.
ATGCGATGCAATATATACTATAGAAATTGTCATAGAACAGAATAGTCAAAGCCATACTATTAGATATACAGCACGACTCTCACCAGTAGCCTCGGAGTCTCATACATTACGGAGGCCGAACAAATTGATGTGGGCGGACACAAATTGTACATCTTAGAATTGATGGTAATCATTGCAAATGCCTATATCGATGGTAATGTTCAAGATCCTAGGTTGACGAATAATATTTACATATTTGTCACTAACATATTTCTACGTATGCGCAAAAGAGTGAGAGTTGACTAGACGTTAATTAATAATCACTGCAGTATAAGAATGTAAAATAGAAGGCCACTTAATGAAACAAATGTTTTGAACAAGACAGACTTACCGACCGTATTGCCAATCAATCATATGGCCGAAGATTGTCATTCTTATTTGTACGGTTGATACGCAGCACAATAGCGAACGACACAAAGGGACCGAAACAAATCCTGTAAATTGATCCTTCATAGATATATAAGATAGATATTCATAGATAGATAAGACCATTGCTATAGAAACTCGGTCATTCTTAGTCGGAGAAGATTCATCACAATGTCATAATACGTCTTTTAAAATCTCGTCTATACAAAATTCTGCTTAATTGCAGCAATATCTAAACTGCTGCATTCGGCGTTCCTAAGGTTGAATGTGATAATGATAAGTCAGCTATGTTTATTTAAAGTGAAGAGAGAATATTGCATATTGATAACGGAGCTGGTTACACCAATATGATAATTCAATTCGATCCGACTCATGCTGTGAAATACTACCAATAACCAAACATAGTAAGAATCGGCTTATGATTCATGCGGCCCACCCGAATATTCCTAGGTTTTGCAAATATGCAGTTTTCAAATATTTTTGGGAAAAAGTCTTTTGGATAAGAAAACTGTGTAAATTAAAGAATTTTATTTAAATTAATTAATTTTGGACAAGAAAATGTATGTTTTTGTCTCGTGCTTGATAGAGATAGAAACTTTAATTTCAATTATTTGTAGCTCGATTATTAAGTATACATATTTTGTAGATAGTTAAAACTCGAATATCTTAAACCGCAGCGGATTCGACTATAATTTGTAGAACCGCACCGATTAAGATCGTGTAGAGTGTAGACAATACGTTGAACCCACGTAAGCCTGTCGCTAAACGTGAGGTTTAATACCAATTGGCTTTTGTCTAGAAATCTACTCGTATAACTTTAATGCGATTGTCAAAGTGCCAATATATTTCCAGCCTACCTGTCTCTCTTTACTTGCAAGTATACCGGCCAGGTCATACAATCTTTTACAAAATAAATTAGAAACGTTCGTTTAACCCGGAAGGTACTAAACCCTCAATTCATTTAAGTACAAGACTAGGTTCTGCTAAACATTCATGACAAAAGCGTGTGTTTATTTACAAAGAATGAAGATCGAAAGTTGTGTTATAACGCAAAATAATGGTTGGAACTTTCGCACGCTAAAATTATATGTTCGACGCCCACAGTCGCCTCAGTTGAAAGCGGAGACGAGTAAGTACAGGAAATAATTCTACAAATAAAACATTCGAAAAGAAAATAAACACTGGATGTATAAAACTTGCGTGAGCCGACAACTTTCGGTGATTGATAAAAAATAGTTTAATGATACTTGATAGGACAAGATACTTGCAATCGCCCGCGGCCTTATCCGGTAGTGATTATTATGAAATTTTAAATATTTTTAAGGACTTAAAAGAGAAAATTCATGTATACTGAAATAGAAAAACCTTTAGTATAGTCCGCGCCAAACTGCTAGTCCGCTCTGAAGTTGTTGCAAACAGGTGTAGTCATACAATTTACTATGGCAACGCGATTCATTTCTATATTCAGAGCGGACCAGTAGTTTTACGCGGACCATACAAGCTAAATTCGTTAAAGAATGCACAAAGTAAGACATTCATTCGTATACATACAGAGTCTAATTAGTATAATAACATTAGCAACTCAAAGCAACCTCAAATCATTACTTCACACACGACCTACGATAGAAACTAGGCGTAGGATTCTAGTTAAGATCTACACAAGGAATGTTGTTTAGTTGACGAGCATTTTCGATACTTTTTAGTTTACCGTTAACCTTTTAATAAAACTGATTAATTTTAATTACCAAACACAACCAAATCAATTTATTAAACGCCTGACTCTGCTCAGTATATTTTTTATAATTGCGTGATGAGCTGATAAGCAACATTACAAGCGCCATAGTAAAGAAACTGTTACGATCAAACAAAAAGTTTTCACCAATAAAGGATTTCATAAAACTTTAGGAAAAAACGTAAGCTATTAAAAGAAACAAGGAACCGTGATAATAATGGAACGATCCATCAACAGTCTTTCGTTAAAACTGAATATTGCCACGCCAAATCACCTCCCAACTTTTTGTTTAACGAGCCGTGATATTTTTGGCCACATTTTGCAGTCACGCTCAATTAGGACATCTATTAAGGCGGGAGATTAGTGAGGAACGGATCAAAACTCATATTTCTATGGGGTGAGCTAGTTGGCCTGGCTCCAGGGATCAGGTTATTGACATGAACGAGTAGCTTTTGGGAGCTAGCCAGGGACGCTTGCAGCACTTACAAAATATCATTTCTCACACTGCAAACGGCATGTCCAGAATCGTATGACTCTAACACGTAATAATCCGAGTTGCCATCAAACACTCACGTTCTGTGTCAAAAAATATTTTAAATATATCTGTGATTTTCACATTCATCAACTGCATTTCTTCTCCATGGAAGATTTTCGCATAAAAGATAAATATTTTATTCTGTAGCTTAAGGAAAATATTGTAGAAAATAATAACAATACCCTCTTCATGCCTAAATACTAAGTGGAGAGAGAAATTGACAAACTCAACAAGACACAAGTAGTGTAATCCAGGTAGCCGGCATACCACAACACGTGAATAACGCAGACATAATCGCGATACAAAAATGCGCTTTGGGCTGCTGCCAACTATATAATGTTTTAACATTTTTCAGACATCAAGATTGATTGAAGTCGATACCAGCAGACGCTTCCTTTATATGTGGTCACGGCAATTATTGTAACATTTTTATGAACATTGCTTCATCAAAATAAAAGTATGAGTGGAGCCGAATTTAGAATCTTTCAATTTGTAAGTGCTCAGACTTTTTGTTACGCATTTAGCAAGGTGAAGTATCAAAATCCACATTGTCCTGGGGAAAATAAAGAGTAAAATAGTAAAAGAGGAGTTCGTTTGGCGATATGATTTTGATGAAAGAGATCAGGTATAATGATCACAGACTAAATTAAACTCCTGGAATTAAAAGTTATATGACCGATTGGGGAGCGCTAGCGGACTAATTGTGTCACTTACCGAGTCTCTTAGAGAAACTTGATAAACGGATGGCTTTTAAAGCTGTAGCTGTAGAGCTTATAGAGAAGTAAGAAGAATTAACAAGTCCTTCACTGGCGAGAATAGTATAATTTAAATCCGGTTATCAGTTCCTCGATATGAGAGATGAATAAATACTTGACATGAAATATTATAATTATAAATAACAATTTATCCATGTTTACAACTTATATCTTGAGTTGTACATCTTGACCTTAGATTATAAAACGTTCAACGTTCAATGTAAGGTGACGTGTTGGGGGCGTTTTAGTGTAACACCACAACACAATGAAGGTGTAATGGTCACTTGGTCACGTCACGATTGACACGTCACTCGCGCCCATGAGTGCGCCCGGTGCTGAGTGACAACTGAGTGTGAATGACCAAGCGTGGAAATTTGAAATATAACATATACGTGTTGCAACAAAGAATTTTCGATAACGACAAGTCGTATATTTAATACGTTATATTAAAATAGTTTTACCGACGTTATGTATGATACAATATTTGCCACTGACTTGAAATATTTGGCAAATTCTCTCTGATGTAATGATTAACCTAATTATAATACTGAAATCTGGCTTCAATGATTATGAATACTTATATGACGTATGTAATATACTGTATAATACGATATTACAGTAACGTTAGGAAAATTACAATATTCGCTATTGCCATGATTTATATGCCAAAGTCTCTGATAGATCTGACCTATTAATAAAAGTGAAGCTCAGCTTGTACGAGTTATGAATATACATTATACATTTCATACTTTACGAATACTAGATGGATTCTATATATTTTGTATTTAAATCTGATGTTTATCCATTTATGAATACCATGAATGTAAACATGACGTCGACCTTACTAATTACAGTACTTAAAATATATATTGCACTTTGTTCTAATGCTAAACCACAAGTAATTTAACTACAATCAAATACAACTGAAATACAAAAGAGGTGAATAATTTAAACTACAAACTAGCTACCTTTTATGCTGGATTTAAGCCAAGATCCCATAGGAGCAAGTTCTATACTAATTTAGTATTCAGACTAGTAAGTAGTATTGACATAATTATTTTGCTATTAATATTTAATTCATTTCAGCAATATTAATTTAGGAATTTATGTTTTCGCCTTCCGCTCAACTCTGTTGTTATCTATATTGACTAGAAGTATAAATTCGTAATTTTTTTAACTTGCTTTAAAACTTGCAGTAAAAGACCATAATTGAATGTAAAGAAGATAATCTAAAATAAACGCTATAGTCAGCATAATGTTTGGCCATAATATGATCATAACATTCCGTCACATAATCACGTTCACGAATTGATAGTTCGTTCAAACCACGTAGTTCACTATCTACATATCAGTAAAATCGTGACAACTATTGGTAATGTTAATTTTAGATAAGGTTTTAATTTTATTTTAATGTCACTTATAGAAAAACTTCGATGATAAGTTCGTAGAACGTCACATACAACGTTATTAGCACATTTGTTTAAACCTATCTCCGAAATCTAATATCGCGTGTATGGTACCCCCCTTTTATTTTTAAGTTTTATATATTTTTAGTTATTAGTTATAGAGGTCATACTACTATACACACGTTTAAAAATGATTCTAGAAATAGAGCACAGTGACAGACTGATAAAATCGTAGGCTTAGTAATAGGGTCCCATTTTTGGGTACGGAACCATAAGAAACAAAAAGTATTAATATTTTAATAACGTCATGTTATTAAAATATCATGTCATGTCATTAAAATATTATGTCATGGTGACTTTTTTGTTTAAAATTTAAATTGTCTACAGACGTCAATAACCACATATCATCATTACCCATAGATATATTATCCTACTGACGTAGGGTAGATTGGCATTATTAAACGTCAAGCGAGACTAAAAACTGATTATTTATGTGTGTGTGAAATGCCAAAGTGTGCATCGCTAGTGTTACTGCTAACAATGTATCGATATCGATTAAATAAAGATATCAAGAACAAATTTGTTTATTAGTTTGTTCTATCAGTGACTTAAAGAGGATACAATCGCTAAAGATTAAATATACTGGTGAAGCCCGCCAATAATTAAAATAAAGAAAGACATCAATGTGCGCAGATATGTAGCTATGAAACAAATTATAGTAGTTACTTGCTACCTGTATAATAAATTGATGCAGTTTATGGAGTTTTCATATCTTTTGGCAGGTGTAAGGGGGTTAAAAATACTATGAACGTTACTCATAAGATTTTTGAACTTTTTGTCCAATCATAATAAAACCTATAGCACTCCTGAATAATGTAACATTCTGACTGTGAAAGAATTTTCACGATCCGTTCAGTATTTCCGGAAATTAGCCCTTACAAACAAACAAACAAAATTACAAACTTTACCTTTTTATAATGTTAGTATAGATTGGCCTATGATATAACTTAAATGAAAATAAGTTTAACAAGACGTTATCAAAATTTACATAGATAAAATCACCCAAAAAATATTAATCCAACAATAATAAAAGGTGACGTCGGATAAGATTTTATATAAGTTACACGCAACCTATTTAAACTATACTTATACTTTAGAATTAGAAATATCGATATTTTTTATCGATATTGTCAATACGCAACACCAAAAATTTGATAAGAAATAGCAACTATTCACGTATTTATTATTTTTTTTATATGTATTTCTGTGCATTTCTAGTGTTTATGTGATCAAATTGGAAGATTTTTTTCTATCTTTTGGTATATAACACTTTCGTAATAAGTGTAAAATATTGCATTTAAACAGCTAAACAATTAATGTAGTACTTACATGTGAAATGAGTTTTTTTGTGGGTTTTCTTTCTTGGATGTGTTACATCAAGGTACAGCTCACGTAACCATGGCCAACACTTTTACTAAGCACTGTTTTAACTGTTTTTGATTAGAAATCTTTAAAAATAAGCGAGATTTATTTTTACGATAACAAACGTCAGGCTGATACAGGCTGATAGCCTATACGTGAATGGTCTCGCCTGTCTATCTCGCTCTAACACACACGTATACTATGCTCTGACTCTTTCGGATTGCCAATCTATTAGTATAATATATCTATGTCATTACCTTATGATGCGTCATTCCTACGTCTTAGAACAATACAAAAATGTTGAGCTAAACGAAAAAAGAAAAATATTATGACGCAGATTTATTCATTGGTAAATTCATTCATACGTTTGGTCGATTTCTTAATTTCATCATTTGAATTACAAAGTCGATAGTCGACATTCCTTATCTGAAATGCACATCAAGGTCATACAGAATATTGTGTGTATGTTTCAGTTAAGTAGACTACTTATCTATTCGGAATCCAATAAATATATATTTATAACAAGTACTGTCTGTCTTTATGTTTTGAAAACTGCGATTTGAACTTAGGCCATTGAATAGTGGATAAATGCTGCAGGCCTTTCTCATGAAAAAGAATTATGCCCAGAAGTTGAATATAAAATGGTTGCAGCTAAAAAATAAAGTTACCAAACACCCAAACACGTATATATTCGTTTTTTTAATGTTTTCCGACCGGGTAATATTGGAAATCGTTGAATTACTTATCTATGGCCTATCATTCTTCAGCATAAAACCACGTGCTTTTTCATAGAAAACAGGGTTCCGGCGTGAAGATTGAAAAACAGCGGTGCACACGGGCGGAACCGCGCGAGGGAGCTCGTTAAGATTATTAAAGCTTCGTATTACAAAGAAATTAGAGAACGGTCGTCCAACTTAACTGTTTGATAAGAGAAAGCGATGCATGTGCCGATTCCGACACCTGTGTTTACAAAACAAATCAACATTGCTAACGAGGCTTCACTTGTAACGCGAGACAAGTCGGTAAAGGTTTTCGATTTGCTTCTTTTCACCAATTAAAGCTGCAAACGGATGTGCCAGCCGTGTTAAGGGGCCTGTAAGGTCATGGACATTTGTTTTGTAACTAATACAAAAAGGAGGAAGTTCTATCTAAAGTCGATCACACATCAGTCTATTCATCTTCAGAAGCGCAGAATTGGACCTTATACCTTTTAACCCCCTCCGGTTTAGTAGACTTGGTGACGCTTTTCTGAGCTGACCGAAGTATATTGCTTTTGTATAAAATACTTCGATGTAGGTCCGCTCAGAAGATGAAACCTACGCCACTAACGTTGTCAATGACAAATATAAGAGGGACTATGAACTATTAAAAGCCGACACTATACGGCGAGATCACAAATGTATCTCAGTACTTATATGCACTGAGTTAAAATGCCTCGTATTTCCATGTCCTTCAAACAGCGCGAGTTCTCGTGCTCCGATGTTACTGTGAGACATCCGATATGCGACGTGCCTAAAGACCTTTCCACTTGGGAGTCATATCTTTTCTTTAATAATCTTTTGACTTTGAATCACACTGAATATGAACATTGGACCAAGCTAAAATCGGAGTACACAATTGAAGTTCATACGGGGCAGTGTTTGAACACACATTTGAACGTAAACAAATCGTACTTGTAGTACGAGTCATACGAGTATTTAAACGACCCATATACATATTTGTTATGAATAAACAATTCACGCGGTGATCCGTGTCGGCAAATGTACTGAACCAGTGACCGACATCGACTTCGGATGTCCGTCAGAGTACCGGGAAATGTTTCCACATTAGTACGTTATCGTCATTTAACATATAAATATTGAGGTTAATTATGTGTAGGTAGACTTATGTAAACGTGAACGAAATGAATTAACACGTTTATAGTCGAAGGCAGTGTATTGTTATATCTTCCAATAGGTATGGGTGATGCCGGTAAATAGAAGAAGAAAGGTCCGGTATATAATAAACAAATAGTGAAATTTTCCTATACGAGGTAATCTTAAAAGCCGCTGAAAGAGGGTATTTTACGCAATAGATAAGAGCACTTCATTAGGAGTAACGATTGACTTAATAGCCATCAAAAATCGTAAGTTCTGTCTCGTTAAAAATTGGTAGCCCGAACATTTAATGCTTGCTATAAAGCCCCGCGAAAAATCTCATATTAAATATGAAAGAAGGAAATGAATCTTCATCCACTGGTGTTGAACGGAGTCCATTTACATATAATAGACCTTGGACATCTGCAATACCTCAACAAAAGCGAAGTTGTACCGGGCGGTTACAAGCCTGTCGCTGCCAACGACACACGAACTAAGTTGGAACGTCTTGTGTAACATCACCTGTTGTCATTCACCCACTTGAAATCAGAAGAAACAATCTTGAAACCAGAGAGAGAGATTTCTTTTTCCATTTGTAGATAGCTGAATAAACTCGAAGGCGTCGTTATGACAAGATGGGCAAGCCAAAGGCCATAAATTGACCTAAATGCATATTTTAGTCCGATATTAAACTAAGTCATACAGTTACAATATTAAACCATATATGCCTACGTACTATAGATATATACAGTGTGACCTGCAAAAGATTCTGGATTCGATCACTGGCCAAGCATACATGTAAATAATTAATTTAGGTATTGGTTTCGTGTAAGCCTTTGTGTGAGCCTATCCCATCCGAAAAAATTAGAGCAGGGCTATGAGCGTAGAAACATTACACATTATTATTTATTAAACGCAATACATACGGCGCCAATTGTCTTGTTAATTGGTCCACCGATATGCATGCACGTGTCACCTTTGGTTAAAGGCATATTTTATTGCCATACACATACGAATATACACGTATATACGTAAATATATATGTACAAGAGCCGTATAAACAATAAATTGCTATATTGTTTCAGTTACGCAGAAATGTCTAAGTTTGTAAAATTCTGCAGTTCAAATTCAAATTCTTTATTGCTCATGCTTATTTTCATAGGTCTTACAAATTAATTATAGTACAAGCATGCACCCTGCTAGGGTATTGCAATATAATATTTACAATTTTATTTTTTAACACCGAAATATCTTTATCATTATTAAACGATAATTTTAAATTAATAGTAATAATTATATCAAATTGTAACATAGTCAGCAGTTCAACTGATAGTAATGCACTGCGCATATGCTTTCAATACACAGATGTGTAGTTCAGCCTGAAGACTAAAAGTACAGACTTGAAAAGTATCAGGTCTGCCTATCCAATTGCCTCCAGTCTTACGTAAAACCTCGTAAAGATACAATATCAGTTTTTACCGAGCGTAAATTAGGGCGGTGATACGATCAGCGCACGTGCCACGATTGGTTTATATGAAGAAGTATTTATTCAGTATCATTTGTCAAGTCTTTTCGTCTCTTCTATACTAAATTAAAGTTTCACTCTTAAATTATCTGCATGAAACAAAATCATACGAAGCTAATTTCTCGACAGCTTACTTTTATAAAAGTAAGGAGACTAGACTTAGTGGTACGCACTAGCAAACTTTATGATAGGATATCGGTTGAATAGAAATATTAGAAAGGTTTGGGCGCTAGACGGGCCAAAGATAAAGGCTTTAAACGCATACCAGGCCTCTGCGTCAGAGGTTAAGAAATTATTTGAAATTGACAACGAGTATCTGTTTCATCTTATCACAAATAAGCGTAAGCAAGGGTTACTGATGTATAAGCAAAGAATTACTGAAGGGTGAGTAGATGAATGTTCACTGAAAACATAAAATAATAGTGCATGCATAATTAAATTGTACGTGATTTTTTTGTATAATACTTATTTACTAAAATCCAGAATTATCTAATTGCGATGTATAATTTTATAAAAGCAATAAATTAAAGTAAGTAATGGTTAATTACAAACAATAATCAACACAATAACACGGTAATGCGCTGATAACAACATTACGTACAGAAGAATAACATACAAATACAAGCACTTGAATCGAGGCGATCTAAATATTTATCGGGAGTCGTAAATCAGCTGTTCAGATATACAATATCTAGATATAGGCGTAAAAGGTGTTCAGATATGTGTCGGCGTCCGGGGATTAAATTATGACATTTATGACATAAGTAGGCACACTGCCAACGTGCGGTGGAATAAAAAGGGAGCTGTTTCTGTTGCGATGCAGTAATAAACTTGTGTGTAACGTCATTATCATCGTCAGCAGACGTCAGTGGCCTACTGGACGTACGTCTGTCCCGATGTACCTACACCACCACTACTGCTGGCCCTAATTGAATGGCCCGTTCATACCAATCCTCTACAATAAACACGTATAGAAGTTTTTGAACGATCGTAAAAGCCAAATACATTGAATCAAAAATGTTTACTAAAGCAATTAAAGTTCACACACAAGCTTCCGAAAATCTACTACAGAAAGCGCTCACACGCCGTTGTGGCTACTAAAAACTTAATAAAACAGTGTTCTAACCCAAGGTTGGCGAACAAAAGGAGAAAAGGCGCAGATACTCGCACAAGACACATGACATGACCCGGCGTAAGGACACGCGGACAGGTTCCACTCGCCAGCGGATCAGGTTCTGCCGTACGGGAGCGGAACCCGCGACCTTGCAGCTGAGGTTTCATTTTAATTAACGAATGGTAAAAGGGGACCATTTTTATTCACGAAATAATTAGCCAGCCGGCGAGACATTTCGCGTAGTGTTTGCGCGTAAACATTACTGAATTGTCTGGGTCATTTCGAAATAATGATTGTAATTACAATTGCATGACATCAAAACTGGAAAATTCGTTTTTTGATTTTGGCTTGAATTCTTAAAGATAATCTTATAACGACTAGGAAAAGATTTGTACTTCAAGTACTCTAGTGTTGGAAGCTACATTGCCCTTTGCGAAGTATAAAAAAATGTGTGAGAGAGTACATCGGGAACTCATTACTAGTTTTTATCCACTAATTATGAAACTCCCTGACGTATCAAATATTTATTAAGACCTTGAAATTTTAGCTCGACAAAAAATCGTGACCGACCACAACAAAGATAAATAACAAGATTAACGTGTTGAACGCAGCAAAAAACTATGTTGCAACAGACCCTCCGGTTCTAGGAAGTAATTACAGCATCGGTGACGCCATAAAAATGCGTGTGCAGCATACAGACAACATAATGTACGGTTGTTCGCGATTGAATAACTGACTGTTCCTGGGAACAGCGCTAATGACCACAGAGCAATGACTACTAGACAAGCCAAGATAGTAGACATAGTTATGTGTTATACAGAAAATACGCTGCAGCAATTGTAATGGTTAGATTGTCAAGGGGATCTCGGGTCTCCAGGGAACGTATTTGTGCAGTTCTTAAAAAGTTAGACACGCTTAGTGATATTCGTATTATAGCAATATAAATTTAGTTCTAGCATCCATCCGCGAATTCTTACGCGTGGACTTTGAAAAAAACTTAGATTATTCCACTTACATAAATTAATTAGCAAATAAGTACGTGTTAACGAGGTATTTTAAAAGCGATTTTATTCAAAATTATTCATTTAAATTCGGATTGATATACTCGGTACCGAGCTAATCCTATGTTTAGATCAACATTACATTTGCTAATAAATTTTGCTATTGTTTTATATACTCTTTATTATAAAGAAACACGGAAATCCTGTAAATGTAAACAAGAAATGGAGAATAATTTTGTAAAGATCATGTACGTTTATTAGCTACAGTAAGTGTACTGTGGTGCGTACAATTCCAAGATTAATTCTGATTAGAATAAATAATGTTCAGGCTAGTAGGATTTACGTGAAACATAGTCAAGCACAGGTATTTTCCCATTAGTATTTATATTTAACTTTAGTCCGACAAATAGGTCCAGTGTGATAAATAATTTTACACTATTCATATATCTGATTTTGTTTACCTTTTGGCGATTGAAATGCATAACGTGTTAATAGGGCGATCTGTGTAAATACTGTGAATATACAAATATAACCGTGTCTATTTATCATTTGCGCTGTGGCACCACCTTGCGCAACGTACGTACGCACACGCGCCCGATTTGCGTCTATTCCAATAATCTCTCCGATTGGCACACTTTTGTAAACTTGTTCCGATTCTAGCCGGGTCTAAATAGAATATTCATTGCGCTTGTAAAATATTCGCCATTAGAGTAACGGAATTTTTGGTCAAGGCGCGAAAAAAGAACATTTTTGGAATATTAGATTGCAGCACCACATAAAAATGTGGAGTATTCTATGCCACTAATTTCTTTAAAATGCTTCTTGTAAATGTAACTGAAGCATATTTATTACATATATCACGAAATAATTTTACAAGGATAATTTTTAAATCAACGTTTTATCCTCTCATATGATGCTGTGGGTTAAAAACAACCAATTAAAATCAAATAACTACATACATAATATATTAGGTCATATTATTTATGACAGATCTCTATTTATGGGCCACCTCGACCACCATTCTAATTAGTCATAATGTCTGTTTTAGTCTGATAGAAGACTAATGAGGCAAATATGAAATATAAAATGTAATAACACTGAATTTTGATATAGTTATTAAATATGTAACACACACTTAATGTAAATGCTGCATCTGCAGATTTATTATTCAATAAATAAATAAATAAATAAAGTTTTATTTGAATATTATGTGGCATTTTTTTATTTATTAATTAACTATAACTTATTTACACCAAACAGAGCAAACAACAAAATGCCTAGTGAAATGAAGCAAGCAGTATGTTTTTTAAAAAGAGGGAAATGTATCGTTGATTTAAGACAAAAGATCAGCAATGTTAAAGTTGAAGTTTGAATTCTTCAAATGCTATATAAAGTACCACACTTTGTACCAATATGAGTAGCACAAAGCAATATCATACCAATGTTATAAAAACACATTTAGGTATATCATAAAGAGAAATAACAGATTGCCGATTGCCGATGACTTTAGAAATAAAATTATGGTAATGCTTTATAACAAAAAACTATAAAAAATAATACATTGTTATGTTTCTAAAGTGAAAATCAAAGAATTCTTATACAGTAAGTAATTGTTACTTTCTTTCATTTTAGTTTGTTATCGGCTCGGGTTTGTAAATAGAAAGTTTTAATTATCAAAATAAACTTCATTCTGTTATAACTGAGTGCACTCCATATTATTTTGTAAACAATTGTTCTAGACATTCCTTATAATGAAGTAATTGTAACCATTCATTTTTCACCTGTATCATAAATCATGGCACATTTTTGTTTATTTTTAGTTCTTAATAATTGGTATCCTATTGGATTTAATTTCTTAGCAGTCGATAAGATTCATAGTAGATTGTTTGCTATAATATTCACACAATACTTAGTTTTAAATTAATTTCTATTCTTCCTAATTCTGCAATAATATTGTGTAATGTAAGCAAATTTACTTGAACACAGCAATTTGAAAAATATTTACTATAAATAAACAAAACTTTAATATGGAATGCCAGTTTTCAATTTCAATAAGAAATATAGCATCTTTACAAATATTAATTGAACCAACAATGTTGAACATTCATAACAAAGGTCATTGTCTTGTTTTTATTCGCACAGACTATATAATGTCCATTGTTAAAATGTTTTTACTTCGTTGATATTCTAACTACAATGAAAAAATACAGAAACCAGCTGCTACACACTCCATTTGCATGCATAATGTTTATAAAATATAATCAGATGATCTGTAGGAAAGGCTATTTGCAATTAAAATGTATCGCTATATCGGAGCGGAGCCGGCACTCGCGCGAATAGCGCCGTGCTGCGTCCCTCGCTCGCGGCCCGCGCAAATACATGACAATTACATGGTTGGGGTACCTGGTGAGGCCTTCCTGGCCCTTCCCGCGCTCATGCTCCCGTCGACGCCGGCGCTCCGCACTCGGTACGCGAGGCGGTTACCGCACTCCGTTCCTCGAACCTCGGCACCACAATCCAGGCAGCAATTATAAAAAGAACCCATTTTCAATGTCACACGTTACACGAGGGTAACTGGATGGACATCGACCACCCGCCTTTTGACCCACTCACTCACGCACCCCCTTAACTATAATATTTCAACTTTAATTACCTTCTCCCTCATGGAAATTAGTTTCCCGATGTTTATATTCCTCGGTATCAGCCATGACCAATTTATTTATTTCGAGAACTGACTTGACTGAACATAGCGACATGCAATTTTTCCAACGCGACGCAAGTACAAGTTGACAACATAACATAAAAAGACGTGTCATTGTCAAATTATGAATTCATCTTTTTTAACGGATTTTATATAATTTCAAATATATGTATTGATCATATTCAGGGACAATCAAATAAATATTTTAAGAGGATCAACAGCGCTTGATAAAACATATCTTTATGTAAAACATTTACCTTCAAAATTTAGTACGACTATCCAAATTTTTGGTATTTTATCTGTTCTGTTTTAGTATTGCCATTAAATTTAAGTCAGCTGTATATAATTAATTTAATATTGTCGCCAATTTCTAATCATTGCCAATGATTACGCACTGATTCTGCATTTTGATACATCAACAGACAAATTGATAATTTATTGGCAAGCTATATCGACAAATTGCAAACGACGACGACGACAGTGCAAATTTTTCTAAAAACTTAATTTTTTATTTTATACTGTAGAAGTGGCAACCCTATAAATCTATGATCATCGGACATGGATGTGTCATACTGATATGGTGTCATATTTCTACAAAAATAAATCACGATTCTATTTAACTGCATTTTGAATTAAAACAGTTTAAGCTTAGAAATGCAGGTAAACCGATAATATTATAAGTGTAAACAGTGCGCTATAAGTTTTATGTTACGAAAATAAATATTTTGGTTTTTGTTTATAGAATCCCAATGAAGATACCGAATGGAACGATGTCCTTCGCGCGAAGGGAATCCTGCCGCCCAAGGAGACGGAGTTCTCCGAGGAGCAGATCGTTAACATGATCGAGGAGTCCATACAACAGAAACAAGCTGAAAGTATGTTTTTGGTTTTAAGGTTATGTGCATCTGTTCAGTGTTGTGAACATTTTCCAGTATTAACAGACGAGGTATAAATTACATTTATATACATCATGAAATAGGATTGGAAAAGTACCCCTGGCCTCTTGATGTTGTGGTGACTTCTATGCCTAGAAAGGGACAAAAAGTGTGATAACCTATTTACTATTACCTGTTGCTACTTTTGATAGTTTATTATATGGAAATGTTGCAAAATGTGAGCTCTTTGGAATGCTTATCATATAAGTAATATAAAGAAATTTGTTGTTTCTTTCTTCAGAGGATAAGCAGCTCTCAGAACTAGATCTTGATGGTCTTGATGAGCTCGAAGACTCTGAGGATGAAGCAGTGCTAGAGGAGTACAGGAGGAAGCGGATAGCAGAGCTGAAGAGGCTGTCTGAGAAGCCAAGGTTTGGGGAGGTCCGGGAAGTCTCGGGACAGGACTATGTGCAAGAGGTCAACAAGGCGGGTGATGGGATCTGGGTTGTTATACATTTATACAAACAAGGGTAATTACGTCAAATTAAGATTGCATTATATTCATTTCATGCAAGTTATTTTTGTAAAATATTTAGTACAAATATTAGCATCAATGCAAGTAGTATTTATATGTTATAGTTATTATTTTATATAAGGGCTAGTTGGCAAGCCAGTCAATATTTAGGGCTTCATATTCCTCCTAATGCAATTAAAAGACATTTAAATACATTTTTTATGCACATAACTTAAACTTAAAAAAATCAGAGGTGCACTCAAGATTTACATGTGGGACCCTTAAATAAAAAGGTCTAGTTTCAACCACTAAACGATCACTGCTATCAGAGACCTATAAGGTACTAATTATTAATTTCAGAATCCAACAATGTGCCCTAGTGAATCAACACATGAAGCAGTTGTCACAGCAGTACCCCTACACCAAGTTTCTGAAGGCCATCGCCCAGACCTGCATCCCTAACTTCCCTGAGAAGAACCTGCCCAGCATTTTCGTATACTTTGAGGGTGACATGAAGAAGCAGTTTGTTGGACCCCATGAGTTGAGAGGGACCTCTCTCACTTGTGAAGGTTTGTTGGTTTGCTTTTTAATAAATTATTATTAATTGAATATATTATAGTCGTCACAATTTAATAGGCCCATTTTGACACAGGCCATCGCTAAGCTCTAAGCATGTGACATACAAATCGATAACCAAAGAAACCGATTTTCACGACTAATCGATTACTATCCCACATCCTATTGCATAGATTACTTAATATTTTGTAACAGAATATTTATTTAATATTGTTCTAAAACATCTAAATATTTAATAAAAAGGAGAAAATAAAGAAAATCTAGTGTAATTGAAAAATATAATCATCTTCAGAAGATTAAACTAGCCTGTAAACTGATTTTTTTTCATTATGTCATTCACTAAGAAACAAAGTCTTGATTATTTTATTGTTGTTATGACGAAAAAGGGATAAATAATTAGTTATTGGTAATTCTAAGTTTCGATTATTTAAAAGTTAATTGATTATGGTTTCTTCGGAATGCTTTGAAGCCACAAGCTCTAGCCGTCACGTGGTTGTAAACTGCCTACTAAAAAGTTACTTTAAAACATTAATGACATTAGGATGGCATGTGTCAAAATGGGCCTATTAATTTGTGACGACTATAGTCCTTATGGTGTTTAAGTTAATTAATACTAAAGATTCCATTACTTTTTGTTATTCATTAATTATTTATGACCAAAACTAATATCACAAATATATATGCTTAAGGAAGTTTCAATTTTGATGTATTATATTTTGTGAAATTAGGATTTTTCATTGCAGTTGACTAAAGAATCATTTCATTTTCCAGAATTTGAATACCTTCTGGGACAAGTTGGAGCTGTGGACACCAAGATTAAAGAAGATCCGAGACCAAAGATTAAGGATAAGTTATTCACAGACCTGGGGAATAATGACTGGTGACCAAGGGCCAATGTGTTATTGAATAGTTTCTTGTTAAGATGGGTTCTGTGGTGGAGTTGAGAATGGACATGCTTAAGGAGTGCGGGTTTGATTCTACTTACTGCTTACAATGCAATATGTTTTTAATAATCACAAGTATTTACTAAGTAAATGTATTGTCTAAATATTCAAATTCTTTTAAAATCATGTTGGATGAATATCTAACATAATATAACAGTGTCTTGACCCCAATGTATGTTGATTTAATAATTTATATGTTAAAGTAAGATATATAATTTATTTTGAGTTACAAATGGTATGAAGTTTCTTCTTTCCAGTTTTATAATAAAACACCATTTATGCACAATTTTATTGTTTTTGTATTTAAACTATCCTATTACATATTTACAATACAATACATAAAAATACTTAAATCTATGATGTTTGTATAACACAATTTTTATCAAAATCCATAATGAAGAAGATGGTTAAGATTTGCAAGTATATTTTAAAATATTGTCAGTTCAGAGAAACAAGTTTCACAAGTTCTGTATCATAGTGAGAAAAGATGTCTGGTTTATCCCGATTTTAATTTATTTTGTCAATAATGCACACATCTATTAAACTATAACATCAGATGTAACATTCCAATGACTTTAAATCTGCCTGTATTTCAAATTAGAAATCACTGTAATCATCAAGTATGTAACCATTAGGTTGTCCTAATTTGAAATATCTAATATTATTTACACAAATATAAGTTCCTTGAGACTACAGCAATCTGAGTACACTGTTATACGACATAAAAGAAAAGAAAATAGTATTAGTAATAAACCTCATATATGATGACTTGTACCTGAGGTTGCAGATACTCCGTTGCTATACTTGATGATTAAGTTGGAATGCCTCAGATAAGTATGTCGCGCTTACCATACCTTTGAAAGCAGCACCACTTTTTTTATGAGGCCCAAGGTTGTGGCCACAGTGTGGCGCTGATGCCTCCAGAGTCGTAAAACAGGGTCCTACCACCTAACAAACACGAAGGTTTTGCGTCGTTAGCATCCGCGGTGCAGGTTGATGGTGGCGACGCACTTGGCGAGGCACTGGTCGACGGGCTGCCGCGAGCGCACGCCCAGCTCGAACACGCGCATGAGGATGCGCGCCGCGTGCTCCTGCATGCCGATGATCAGCTCCGGCAGTTTCTCCAGCACCGCCTGCCCGATCTCCGGCTGGCTTGAATCGAGGCATTCGAGAATCGCTTGCAGTCCTGGGAAAGCAGCCATGGTTTTAGTGTTTACAATATTTAAACTAGCTATAGTAATAGATATAGCTATTGGCTTACAAGGTTCAGTATTTTTTGATAATAATGCGGTAATTTTCTTCGAAAAGACTGATATAGGAAATACCGTCGATTATGTATGTATGTATTATAGATATATACTAAATAATGGCAAAATAATTAAAATGATCAAGTATTTTACTCGATGAACAAATCAGACAGATCATTTGGTTAATTTTGTGGACGTTTTGTTGTGTCAAAACGATATTAACTAATTAACTAGTAGTTATTCAATAACACACTATTGTAAATGATTACAAAAAGTGCTTTTAAGTTCTTTGCGCCTCAAAGTATTGATTTGGTTGCAATACTATCTGTCAATTGCAATGTATCGTATCGTAAGTAAGGGTATGTGTTGTATGTGTCGCATGTGTGGTTACCGGGCGTGGTGTCGGGCGCGGCGGGCAGCAGCTTGGCGAGCAGCGAGAGCGCGGCGCCGCGCACGGGTGCGTGCGCGCTGGCGGCCAGCGGCGCGGCGGCGCGCAGCAGCCCACCCGCGCACGCCGCGCCGCCCCACGCGCCGCCGCGACGCACGCCCCACGCCTCCACCTCCTGGACACACGACACACATGTCTTTAAATGGAATTGCTAAGCCACTATATTGGATTATTTTTTTTAATTACAAAAAAAAATATTTAAGTATTTTTGTACATAATATTCTGAAAAAAATCGCAATATAAAAATGGTTTAGCAAAACATCGTTCAGTTTGCATGTTTGTAAACGAGACATATGTTTATTTGTACATAGATATCCAAAGTACTTTAAGAAAAAAATGATGTAACCAATAGACAATAAGATAGAAATATGATAACACATTGGTAATGCCTCCATGTAGACTAAAATTATGCAAGAAAAATGTATCTTTTATGGCTATTGCACTATATAATCGACTTCCGAACTCATTTAAATATCTGACATACAATCCATTTAAGTCCCAATTGACAACATGGTTACAAGAGAAATGCTTTTATACAATTAATGAGTACTTAGATTTTAAAATATAATTGAATGCAATGAAAATAAATTCGATTAAAATTTACTTATTTATTTGTTTGCCATTAATATTATTAAAATTTAGTATATCGTGTTGTTTGTGATAATAAAAATTATTATATTGAAAAATAAATTATAGTGTACATAATACCTATATAGACATAACTGACTAAGAATTTACATGCCGACGAGGCGGGATAAGAGATAACTGTATAATTTTAAGAACTTTTGTTAACCTAATTCTAGCAAATAAAGAAATATGATAAAAAGGAATATGAATGAATGAATGAGATTCAACGTCGTGTGCGTGTGGTGTACTATACTACCTGCAGCATCCAGGCCAGCTCGTCGGGTGGCGCGACGCGGCGGCGCAGCGCCAGCAGCGCGTGCGGCGGCGGCGACGCGGACGACGCGCCGCCCGACTCCGCGCCGCACGCCGCGCTCAGCGCCGGCTGCGACCTGCACACATACACAATTTAGACTTTGTTATACCAGTTTTCAGTACTTAATCAGTCAACTTCACTTGATTGGTAGTTAAAATCGAACTTTGTTTAATAAATCGTTTAAATCTAGGATTTCATAATTACAATACATATAATAGGTATATCATCATTTTACATGATTTAACAAGTTTTTTCATAGGATTATCCTAACGTAAGAATAATGATGTTTTGATTTAGTATTTTATATTTAACTTGGCATATGATACATTTAAATCTTCATCTAGACATTGTATGTAAGTTCTAAAATTTAGTTTGTATTTGTTATACATATAGGACACATTGAGTAGGAATAGTCAATATAGTCCGCTCTGAATATAGAAATGTACTCTGAATGTGCTCTGAATATAAAATCGCGTCACTATAGCATATTGTATGACTACATCTGCTCGCAACAACTTCAGAGCTAAGTAGCATTTTGGCGCCGACTATACTGCAAACAATATCTCATATATAAAATTCTAGTATCACAATGTTAGTTACCGTACTCCTCCAAAATGGCTACCAATTTTCACCAAAGTTTATATGCATATTCAGTAGGTCTAAGAATCGGCTACTATCTATTTTTCATACCCCAAAGTGATAAGGGTTGCTCACCCTTAACATTTTTATATGGCGACACAACGTTTGCCGGGTCAGCTAGTAGTGTATTAAAAATACGAATGTGGACTAACGCGATGGTCTCCCTGTGCGCGTGCAGCAGCGCGGCGGCGCGCGCGGGCCGCGCGGCGTGGTAGCGGCGCAGCAGCGCGGCGATGCGGTGCAGCAGCGCGCCGCCGCCGCCGCCCGCCGACGGCTTCACCATGCTCAGGAAGCAGTCCAGGATGCCGTGGATCTCCTCACTGTGGCGGCGTTATAGTAGGACGTTATAGTTTGTCTTACTTTCGTTTGGTTTGGTTATCATTTATGAGTTGTTAAGGTAAAAAGTACGGTAAATAGATAGTCTAGTATGGAGCTACTGTCGTCTCTAAGTTACTTCAATGAACTGTAATAAAGATGTTGCTTATTTTTATAATACTCGTATTTAATGAAATTAATTATAGAATAAATAAATTATTTTTATTTGATTAAATATATAATGCGATAGAAGTATTTCTTGGTAGAAGCATTGTTGTCACACCTATTTTTTTGCTTTTGCATGTTTTCTCCGGTCAAATATATGTGGTCAATTATAAGGGAGATTTCAACCCTATTTGATGTTGTTTAAATTTTATGAAAAATAAAGTAATTTTTACATTTAGAAAAATATAAAACGATAAGAGGTTTAGAAATGGAATGAAGGATTTTTGGCAAGTTTCAACCTACAGAAAACAGCTGGACCGAACATCATTAAACGCAGATTAAAAAAAGAATCAAGTAAATAGATACCTAGCGGGCGGCACGAAGAGGTCTCTGTCGGGCAGCATCTCGAGCGCGGCCAGCAGGTGGTGGTGGTGCCGCGCGCGCACGCCGCGCAGTAGCGCGCCCGCCAGCGGCAGCGCGCGCTCGCCCGCGCCCAGCCCGCGCGCCCACACCGCGCGCGCCGCCGCCTCGATGCGCCACGCCCTGCGCACATGCACACGCTCGTATTATTCACGGGCTTCACCAGTTAAATATACAGAGTAAAATAGAACTAGCAATAAAAACATGTTCGTCGTCATCCCATTACTGTCTTACTGCTGAGCACGGTCTCCTCTCTGAATGAAAAAATATAAAAAATAGTGCATTGTGGTGGCCAAGTGTATATCGGTAGGCCAAGTGTGCAGGGGCACATTACTATAATTGCTGGGTTGGAAGAATTGAAATTCCTTGTTTGTTCTTGTTCCTTTTATTCCTGTTTGTTCCATAGGTCTGTTGCCAGTACTGAATGAAAATTTGAAAATCTGGCCTATTTATATCCCCGACTCAAGTACCACAACTAGAAGCAGGTTTAGGCAGGGATATAGGCCTTTTGGCCAATTACAACTATTTCCCGTTATTCTATGTCTAAACCTGTACGGACCTGTACGAACCTGTTCAAACTGTGGCCTTGAATCGACGATTCACAATAATAATAATAATAATCTATTTAGTTTGTTTAGGAATTTACATATTTCTATTTAAACTTCTATTAAAACCTAAACTATTGCAAAACCTATTATAAATGACACCTATATCTATGCCCTATAAACTATTACGAAATATTTATTTTAATACATTTACAAAACTTAAACTATTATCTATTTTCCCTATTCTATTAAATTCTATTATATACTATTAACAATAAAACATAAGTAAAACACTATTCAAACATAATAAAAACATCAATAAATTACATTAAAAACTATCAGCTGTTTACGTAACTACGTCTTACTGCTATGATCAGCTGATCGAGTTGGAGTCAGCTGTTTAGCGTCGGCCATTGAACTATACAATATTAATCAGCTGATCGTGTGTTACGAATAATGAAGTCTTTATTACAACTTATGAACTATTATTAACTATAAATTAAGTAAACAATTTCAAACTTATAATTACGTCGAATCTTGAGTCAGCTGTTCGCGTCGTCCCGCACATTTCTCCCGCCGTGCAGCTGTGTTGCATCTTCTGTCGGTGCTGGGGCGACGTCTTCTATAGGCAGCACTACCAGCTTCCTCACTGGCCGGCGTAGAACTCCTCCCTTGGTTGCCACGTCGACTGTTCTTACTATGTTGTCTGGACCCGGAAATGTTGCGATGACCCGACCTCGAACCCATATGTTCCTAGGTAGGTTACTATCCAATATTTGTACTAAGTCGCCGATCTTCACTGTTGCCCCTCTTCCGTGGGGCTCCCGCCGGTGTTGAAGCTCAGGAAGGTACTCTCGAAGCCATCTTGTCCAGAATATGTCGGTTAATCTCTGCGCGGCACGCCAGCTGTTTTTGCATATGGTGTCGCGGTCGTTGAACTCTCCCGGGGTCGATACTCTTCCGTTCCCGCCGAGTAGGAAATGGTTCGGTGTAAGCGCTTCTGGGTCCTCGGCGCTCACTGACACGTGGGTGAGAGGTCGGCTGTTCACTGTATATTCCACCTCTGCCAGGAGCGTCGTGAGGACTTCTTCTGCTGGATGTCGTTCGTGAAGCGTTGCTTGCAGTGCAGTTTTCACGGAGCGCACGAGCCTTTCCCACGCGCCTCCCATGAAGGGCGCGCCAGGTGGGATGAATCGCCACGAGATGATCTTCTTAGCAGCCTCCTCCGCTGTAGCTGCGTCGATCGCCTGCCGTAGTTCCTTGTCAGCGCCCCTCAGGTTGGTGCCGTTGTCCGACCATATTTGCGCCGGACGTCCACGGCGCGCCATCATCCGCCGGAGCGCCATCACCGCAGAGTCGGTGGTGAGCGATGCTGTAACTTCAAGATGAATAGCACGTGTGGTTAGACAGGTGAAGATAGCTACATACCTCTTCTGATTGGTACGCCCGACTGTTACTGTAAGCGGCCCGAAGTAGTCGACTCCTGTGTATGTGAAAGGTCGCTTGTGATGTGCCAAGCGACACGATGGTAGGTCTCCGGTTCTCGGGTACGGCGGTGCTTGAGTCTTCATTCGGCATCTGAGACATTGTCTTATTATAGTGCGCGTCACCGGACGTAACCGTAGAACCCAATACCTTTGTCGGCACTCGTTTACCGTGGCCTCGACTCCGCTGTGGTGCATCTGTCTATGGATGCTGTGTATCCATAGTTTGACTGTAGGATGGTCACCGTCCAGCACCATGGGGTTCTTGACCTCATTTGTGACGGCTTCTATTGCTTCGATGCGGCTTCGGAGTCTCAGGGCACCATTTTCATACTTGACACTTAATCGATGTAATCGGCTATCTCTGTCTATAGGCTTCTGACGTTTCATGTTATCTATATCAACCTGAAAAGAACTTTCTTGCGATGAACGCATTAATAACTCTTCTGCTTCTCGGAGGAGTTCTGCGGGCACGGAGATATAACACTTGGCTTGTTCTATTTTTCTATGCTTTACCTGTGGAGCCACCGGTGTCTTCTTTTGACGTCGCCAGTCGGGGTCCGCTTGAGCGTTTCGCCTAGTCCTCTTGTAATTGACCCGCTGTTTAGACGTCCTGCAAAGCTGTATAAACTGTAAAACCCTTGCTGTAGTGAAACGTAATCTATCCCAATTTGAAAATCTAGACACCTCCGGTAGACCTTCAGCCAGCTTCAGACCTCGTTCTGTTACTATGTTGTGTGTTCTTTCTTCACCTGTAGGTTCTGATGGATACGACGCAGAATTTTCTATTGGCCAGGTGCTCGAATCCTCGTGTAGGAAGTCCGGTCCCCTATACCACCTGTGGTTCTTATTGAACCCTATTGGGACATTTCTTGTGGCATCGTCCGCCACGTTGGACTTCGTTGGCACCCAGCGCCACTCACTTACGATTTAAGAAGAACTTTATTTCTCATAAAGAATTTATAATTCACTTACTGAGAAATCATAACTTAAAAACATTATAATATCGGGCGTAGGTACAAAAAGTTATGTTATGTTAGAAGTTTACCATCTAGTTACTTAGATGACACAAAATAAATGAAATTATTATAAAACTGGGTTAACGTTTATCAAGTAATATTGATATACCCTCCGTATTCGTGGTTTTAAGTTATGTTACATGGAGCTATAAAACAAAACATCTTTGGATGCGGCATTAATGGTAGTCAGTAGTAAACTAAGTAATTATTGCACTAACATAATTTAATGCTTAAAAAATCTAAGAAAAAAAAAAAAAAAATATATATGTAAATTAAAATGTAAATAATATTCTATAAATTATTTATTTTGTATTCATGTTATTTTATGTGTTTTTGTTGTTCGTAAATTAAATTTATGTTTCTAATATATGTGACTTTAATAACTTTTTAAAACGATACATAGTTTTAGCATTTTTTATGTTAGTTGGTAGTTTATTGTATAAATTAACACCCTCAAATTCGATATTCTTTTTACCATAATTTGTTCTCGGAGGACGTGTTACTAAGTAGTTAGCATTCCGTAGTTTAATTCGTTGTGTTTGTTGTTTTTTCGTAAATGATAGACTTGTATGTATGTCTTTATTTAAAATTTTACGCACTAATATACAAGTATAGTATATATATGTTTGACTAATGTTCATAATTTTTGTGTCATGGTATATTTTATCAGTTGGTGTTAAAAATTTATAATTAAATAGTGCCTTTATTACTCTGTTTTGTGCTCTTTGTAAAGGATCAAGGTTGGATTTGGCTGCAGTACCCCTGCACTTCGATTAAATAATCAATGTGTGGTTTGACTAAAGAGTTGTAAATTATGTATCGCACTTTTTGAGGTAAACACCTTGAAATGTTATGTAAGGGACCTGACAGTGATATTAATTTAGACCTTATTTTCTCAATATGTGGCTTCCAACAAAGATAATTATCTATTGTAAGACCGAGATATTTTTCTTTTGTTTTTCTGTGAATTAATTGATTATTAATTTTTATTTCTATATTAGTAGTGATTCTCTTATTTTTTGCGGAGAGTATTACGAAATTAGTTTTTGCGACATTAATTGTAAGCAAATTAGTTTGGAACCAGGTATTTAACAAATTAAGATCGCTTTGAACGTGAGGTATCATAGCTTCAACTGAATGTCCAAAATAAAAAATGCTTGTATCATCTGCATAAAGTGAAATGTCTCCTTTGAGCCCTAATTGACATATATTATTGATGTAAATTAAAAATAGAAGAGGCCCCAATACTGAGCCTTGTGGGACCCCATAGGTGATGGATTTTGGACTGCTTTGATGGTTGTCAATTTTCACAATTTGTTTACGGTTTTGTAGATACGATTTAAAGATTTCAAGAGCTTTTCCAGTAATACCTATATGTCGAAGTTTCTCTAGCAATATGTGAGGACTAATCGTATCAAATGCCTTTTTCAGGTCTATAAATATACCTATAGCTATTTGTTTTTGATCAATTTTATTTTTTATTTTTGTTATGAGGTCAATTGTAGCCGATAAAGTATTCGCTTGCGGTCGGAAACCATATTGTTTGTGATATAAAAAATGTTTTGATTTTAAGTACGATTCCAGACGATTGTATAAAACTTTTTCAAAAATTTTAGATATAACCGGTAAAACAGAAATTGGACGGTAATTACAAGGATCCGATTTGCTTCCTGACTTAAAAATGGGAATAACTTTAGCAATTTTTAAGCTGTCAGGGAATATACCTTGATCGAAACAAACGTTAATACATGCTGTGAGTTCATGAACGATAATATTTTTAAGACATTTGATAGATTTAGTACTGATACCATCAATGCCGGAACCAGTGTTAGGATCTAGATTATCGATAATTCTTGCGACTTCTTTCACGGTAGCTGGTGCGATAAAATTCAGTTTATGTATATCATTTACTTCTGAATAAATTTTGTTTTGACTTCTTTTATATTCATCTGGGATCATATTAGCTAAGGCTGAACCAATTGTAGAGAAATAGATATTGAAATATTCGCAGATATCCTTATTGTCGGTGATGCATCTTGTATTAATTTCCAGTTTATCTGGTCCAACCTTGTTTTTGATTCTATTGTTTGAAAGATCATTTATCAAGTTCCACAACTTTCGTGGTTTTGTCATATTGTTTTTAAATTTGTTGATGTAATATGAACTTTTCGTTTCTTGTATCTCTTTTAATACTTTGAATTTTGCAATCTCATAATTCTTTTTTAAAGTAATATCTGAAGTGTTTGATTTATATTTCTGCCACAGTATATTTCGATTGTCAATGTCTTTTATTATATCTCGCTTGATCCAGTCTTGCCTTGGAGGGTTTAACATTTTAGTTTTTATTATTTTACTCTGAGATAAACAACACTGTAGCTTTTCTTCGAGTCTCTCATACAGCGGTTGTTCTTTTTCTTGAGTCATATTTTCGAAACTATTATACAATTTTTTATAATCTATGGCAGTATATTCCACTTTTTTTGTTAGGGGCGTGCAATATCGTTTTATTTCCAAAAATATCTGTTTGTGATCAGACATAGCAGATTCTATCATTACAAAATTAAAGTTATTGTCTTTAAGGTTTGAGCACACATGATCAAGTATAGTTTTAGTTGTTTCAGATTCTCTAGTACAGAATTGTTGATCTATTTTGTTTAGAATTTTAAAATCGTACTCTTTTAGAGTGTCCTTATAGTTTCGAGTGGCTTTGTCTGGATCAAGAAGGTCTAGGTTGAAATCGCCAAACACCACAGCTCGTCTTTTGCTTTGTAACTGTTGTGAATATACTTCCAGGAAATTGTTCATATTTGCTGTATTAGGTTTATATATTACACCAAGGTCTAATGAAAATTTATGAACATGTATCCAAAGGTAATGGGTATCATCAAGGCAATGTTCTTCAATAAGGCTGTGTTTCATGTTATTGTGGACAAACATTGATACTCCACCACCTCTTTTATTTCGTCTATAGTTGTAGTAGTGTGTATAACACGGAATTTGGAGTATCTTGGCTTCATCTTCATTTTTTATCCAGGTCTCTGATAGTATGATAATATGTATGATAGTTTTAAAAGATGCAATTATAGTCCTTAACTCATCGAATTTTCCAGGCTTTACAATGCTGCGTGAATTTGCATAAAAACAGCGTAAAGATTTTTTATCAAATGCTATATCAGTATAATTTGCGGCGATTTCATATACTACTTTTTTTTGAGATGAAATTAGTTTTTTGTGTTTGTAACAGATGGAGCCTTTTTTTCAGATGAAGTAATTATTTTGGGTATCCCTTTTACATATTTAATAATAAGATTAGGTTCTCCATCTGCAGTGCGCTTATCAAGTTCTCTAATTAAATTTTGCATATGTTTTCGTTGTTGCGGGGTCTGGTCCGAAAATATTTTGATGTAATCATTTTTAAGGCAGTTTTTATTGCGTAGTATTGCTTTAGCGATCTCTTCTGAAGCAAAGCACACCTTGATTGCACGTGTACGATCAGCAGCGAATTTTCCAAGTCGGATAATTTTTCCAGGTTGAGGACAGTCGCTATAGATGGATTTTAGAATTTTCATTATCTTTATTTTCTCCTCCTCATAGCGCTCCATGACAGACTTTGTTTTTGATTCAGGAAGTCCAACAACTATAATATTATTTTTTCGCATATTGCGGTCCTGAAATTCACTGAGAAGTTCTTCATAAGTGATGGGCGCATCCCAAGAAGAAGCCCCTGGGGATGTACATTTGAGGTTATTAAAATCAGCCTCCAGTAATTCAACCTTCTTTTTTGTGTTTTCGGTAATAGTTGACATGCTTGCCAATTTGGATTTGAGGCTATTGTTTTCCATAATGATGTTTTCGATTGTGTGACTTATATTACTTACTTCGTTTTTAATGGAAGTAACATCTTGACAAAGCTTATTAATGCTATCGGTTTGATCGTTCCTAGTCGACGTTAAAATCGCCATCATTTCGGACATCTGTTTACGTATTTCAGACAGTTCATTTTTAATGGTTTCTGTGTCATCGGTTGTTTTTTGTTTGTTACGAAAGGTAATATTAGCCCCCGTGTCACTTTGTTGTTTTTCGGACAGGTTTGGTCGGGAACCTCCAAGTCTTGTATTAATGCCGCCTCCATTTGGTGAGCGTACTGAGCTCATTGTAGATCCGTGGCGCGTATTGAGGTATCGCTACTTACGTACGTACTGCGTGTGCACTTGAGAGCGATGATTGCAATAAGTAAAGAGCCCGTCTTTTTTACCCGAGGGGGTGAAGAGCTGTCACCGCGTCAACTGCACTTATTGCTTGGATTATTTTCGTATTAACTCACTGAATGCTGATTTTGCATAAATTATTATATGCAGATTGCGAAAGGTCTAGTATTGCTTGGTAACTTTCAATTTAATTTTTATTTAATCTATAACACGTCTGCTCTGTACGCTAGCCGCAACGAGAATTTCCTCGTTGCGGCTTACCTTTGTACCTTCTTCTATAGCCGCTATGCGATGTGCCACATACGACTTGTAAGAGCGCGAACCAGCCTTGATCCATGAGAGTACTGTGCGGCTGTCCGTCCAGAACGTTCTTGAGTCCGGCTTTCGTTGATGTTCTTTAACGACGGCGTCGGCGAGGCGAGTTCCCATCACTGCAGCTTGTAACTCTAACCTAGGTATAGATGTTAACTTTAAAGGTGCCACCTTGGCCTTGGACATAATTAGTGATATGCTGACGTCGCCGTTGGGTGCCGTTGCTCTCCAATACAATACCGCTGCGTAGGCTGACTCGCTGGCGTCGGTGAACACGTGGAGCTGAAGGGATGTAGCGTCGCTGTACTGTAGGTATCTTCTTGGTATTGCTATATTCGAGAGGCTTCTCAAATGTACCATCCAGTCGCGCCACTGTTCCGCTATGTGATCTTCTATTTTCTCGTCCCACGATGTCCCACGCCGCCAGAGTTCCTGTAAAATCTGCTTAGCTCTTATAGTAACTGGTGAAGCAAAGCCTAACGGATCAAAAAGCGACATAACTATACGTAGGGCTTCTCTCTTCGTCGGTGTTTTCCCATCTATAAGTTCACGAGGCACACGCGTTAAATTGAGGTTGAAGGTAAGTTCGTCTGTATCCGGTCTCCATACGATTCCTAACACACGTTCCAGCTGCTCTCCCGCCTTATAGAGTTCTATGTTCTGTGACGACTCCTGTTCCCCTAGTGCTTGTAGTAGCGCGGGCGTATTGGACTTCCACTGTTTCAACTCGAAGCAAGCTCTTCTATGTATATCACGCACGCTTGAAGTGATACGTATGGCTTCTTCGAGGCTTCTAAAGCTGTCCAGGTAGTCGTCGACGTAATGCTTCTCTATAATGGCGGAGGCTGCTTCTGGCTCGGTCTCTTCATACTTCTTAGCGTTCAAGTTCTTGACGAATATTGCTGTTGACGGCGAACTTGAAGCTCCGAAGATGAGTGATGTCATTCTATACTCCTCGGGTGGTTGATCGTCACGACGGTTCCCTCGCCACAGGTACCTAAGAGCGTCTCTGTCTTCTGTTCTCAACTTCACTTGCATGAACATTTCCTTAATGTCAGCTGTTACTGCAACCATATGCTGTCGGAACTTCATCACGACCCCTGGAAGTGATTGCAGTAGATCTGGACCTTTCAACAGCAAGTCGTTGAGTGCGACACCCTTAGTCTTCGCTGCGGCGTCGTGTACCACTCGGAGTTTATCTGGCTTCATTGGGTTCACTACCGCGAAGTGCGGTAAATACCAAGTTCTATTGGGAGTCTTCGTCCTCGGTGCAGGCTCGGCGTATCCTTTCTTGATAAGCGCGTCCATCTGTTCTGTATACTTCTGTTTTAATTGAGAATTACGGTCAAGCTTCTTTTCTATGTGCATAAGACGTGTCAACGAGTTGTCGTAGTTGTTAGGCAAGTCGACCTCTTCTTTTTTCCATAGTAGAGCGGTTTCGTATCTTCCTTCTTCTGTTTGGGTTGTATTTTTCTGTAAGATACGTAAGGCTTGCTCTTCAGGGTCCGACTGTGGCTTCTTTGGGTTGATGCATAGCGAGTCCATTGCGAAGTAATGCTTCATGAGATCTTCAAGCTTATCTTCCTGCGGCGCTTCTGTAATGTGTGACACGAAGTTAGCGGTACGTCCAATAATTCGGTTGTGGCTTCCGTGAAGTACCCACCCAAGTGGCGTGAGAGACGCTACCGGTTGGTTCTTCTTTCCCCTTCTCACTCTTGACGCTAGAAGGAGATGCCAGTTGTCTTGACCGATGAGTATGGTAGGCTTCGCATCTTCATAGGAAAGTACGTCGCTAAGATCTCGCAAGTGTTCACATTCTTCAATCTGTTGTCTTGCTATTTCCTGCGGCGACACGTGCAGGTTCTTGATAGTTCTCGCTTGAATGCTTGCTGTGTGATTGTTCAACCCGTTGAGTGTGATGCTAACTCTTCTTGACTTCGTTTCAGCTGTTTTCAACTCGTTGATTGCTTCTATACGTAGTGGGTCGATGGGTCCCTTTGCCCCTATTTCGTAGGCAAGGCTGTCGTCTATCAGCGTAACTGTAGATCCATCGTCCAATAACGCGTAAGTGTTGACCGTATTCTTGGGACCTGTTGCCTGCACCGGGATTATTTTCAAAAAGGTTTGCTTCTTTGTAGGTCTGGCTGTAGTCCACGCGGAGTTAATGACCTCTGTTGACCTATCTTCTGTTTCTGCCTTTTCTGTTCTGTTGAAGTGTAGTAACCTGTTATGAAAATACTTACAATTGTTAATACCACACGGCTTCGTTCGGCAGTTGTGAGTCTTGTTTCTGAAGCGTAGACACCGAAAGCATAGTCGTTTCTTTTTTGCTATATCCCATCTTGTGCTTTCGTTTGCTTCTTTAAACTGTTTGCAGTCCGTTGCGATGTGACCTGTTTCTTCACATACGGGGCATTTCTGTATAACTGTAGACTGCTTTTCTAATACTGTATGTGTCTTCTGAGGACGTCTATTACTATACATCGGCGGTGCCATCTGTTCGGGGAGTGCATAGGGTCCGCACAGCTCAGCTTCTCTCTTCATAAATTTTTCAAACTTCAATAAGTCAGGCTCTTCTTTCGGTTGTGTTGCAGCAAAGTCGTAATATCTGTAACGTAAAGTAGGAGTAAGCTTGTCCACCATTACCTTAGATACCTCCGGATTGTAGAGATAGTAGACGCATTTCAATGCCCGAAGTGTAGACACGGCGTTTGTAACCTTAGTAGAGAACACGCAAATATCCCTAGGCGACTCGCAGAGGCGCGGCAGTGTTCTCAATGTGTCTATTTCGGCCATTGCTATCATCTCCGATCTACCGAATCTCATTTCCAAGGTCTTCATAACATCGGATGGGTGCGCGTTGGTGATCAATAAGCTTTCAACCGCTTCCTTAGCTCTTCCTATTAGATGTCTTCTTAACCTATTAATATTTTCTACTATTGAAAAAGACTCTTCTGTTTCCATATATGCTGCTCTAAAAGGTAGCCAGTCCTGATAATTACCGTTAAAAGTCGGTAATTCAACAAACTTTGAGGACCGCTGGCTAGCTTTGATGGCCTGTGTTATCGCTGACGTAAGTTGAGAGAAGTCTGGCTGCGCGTGGACTCCCGCCGGTGCTTGAGCTCCCGCCGTTGTATGTACTCGCGGATCTGGTTGGGTATGGTGCGCTGTACTATTATTCTGCTGAACCGGCCTTGTCTCTTCCGTGATGGCTTCTATTTCTGTTTCTATTTCGCGGAGAGGTAGGTGCGGCTCGTCGGCTATGGCTAGCCTCGGTTGCGCTTGCTGTTCCAACCAGTCGTCGACCCTGGTGTCGGCTTCTGTTTTTGAGTACTCGGAGACGTCGTCATCGTCGTCTTCTGCTTCTATAACGGCGAGGCGTGCTGTTGCAAGTTCCACTTGCAGACGTATAAGCTCTTCTTTGGCCTTGGCTACCTTGTAAGCCTTTGACCTTGAACGCGTGGATCCGGCGCGTCGACTCGGAGCGCGCGAACCATGCTGACTATGTGCTTCTGAAGGCTTCTGTATTACTGTCGGTGAATCAGTACTGGCGGTGAGCTCGACGGGATTCTTGAAAATGGTCGCAGCCGGCCTGGCCATCGTGGTGCCAGTGGCCACTGACGCTACTGTACCCTTCGTCGTGACGGACGTGTCTGTAGCGGAGGTTCCCCCAGTAGTGTCGGTCGCGGTGGTTCCCGTGGCCGACGTTTCTGTTGTGCCCGTAGCGGAGGTCCCAGTGGTCGCGTCAGACGAGGAGGGCTTCGTTTCCGTCGAGTCTCGGCGTTCTTTTCCCACGGAGCGTGTGATCGGCATTCTTCTTGCTAATACACAAAAATGACAATTGGAACGATAATATTACTTACTATTCTTCAATTTCTTCAATATTCGGCTTTCGAAGGACCATTAAATGTGCAGGGGCACATTACTATAATTGCTGGGTTGGAAGAATT
This sequence comes from Epargyreus clarus, assembly GCF_041222505.1. Taxonomy (NCBI): domain Eukaryota; kingdom Metazoa; phylum Arthropoda; class Insecta; order Lepidoptera; family Hesperiidae; genus Epargyreus; species Epargyreus clarus. The sequence goes on from NW_027332214.1 coordinate 703,456, forward strand.
GAAATTCCTTGTTTGTTCTTGTTCCTTTTATTCCTGTTTGTTCCATAGGTCTGTTGCCAGTACTGAATGAAAATTTGAAAATCTGGCCTATTTATATCCCCGACTCAAGTACCACAACTAGAAGCAGGTTTAGGCAGGGATATAGGCCTTTTGGCCAATTACAACTATTTCCCGTTATTCTATGTCTAAACCTGTACGGACCTGTACGAACCTGTTCAAACTGTGGCCTTGAATCGACGATTCACAATAATAATAATAATAATCTATTTAGTTTGTTTAGGAATTTACATATTTCTATTTAAACTTCTATTAAAACCTAAACTATTGCAAAACCTATTATAAATGACACCTATATCTATGCCCTATAAACTATTACGAAATATTTATTTTAATACATTTACAAAACTTAAACTATTATCTATTTTCCCTATTCTATTAAATTCTATTATATACTATTAACAATAAAACATAAGTAAAACACTATTCAAACATAATAAAAACATCAATAAATTACATTAAAAACTATCAGCTGTTTACGTAACTACGTCTTACTGCTATGATCAGCTGATCGAGTTGGAGTCAGCTGTTTAGCGTCGGCCATTGAACTATACAATATTAATCAGCTGATCGTGTGTTACGAATAATGAAGTCTTTATTACAACTTATGAACTATTATTAACTATAAATTAAGTAAACAATTTCAAACTTATAATTACGTCGAATCTTGAGTCAGCTGTTCGCGTCGTCCCGCACACCAAGTGTAGGTATCGACTTCACATACCTTTAGATTTTTTTTAATGTTTTATGTTAATGTTAGATTTAAGCAGATAGCTTCACGGTTTTATCTTTCCTTCCGTTAAAGCAAGTTATAATTAATTTCTTATACAAAACCAATTTCAAAAATCAAAGGTTCAATTAAGATCCAACCTTCGGACCCATCAATCGAGAATACTAACGCCTCTAGAATTTGGCGACGCCCTCTCAGGGCATTACATATTGCTTATATTTTGTTGTAAGTTGTGTATATTTGCAATATATAAAAAAAAAAACCGAATTAGTAGGCTTAGGGTATACACCTTTGAGAAGTTGTTATTTTGGGTTACATTATTTATTGAAACAAATTACATGGTAATAGATTAATAGTCATTACTATTGATTTAAATACTATAGTTCCAATTCATACTCATAAATTCACAATTATCTTTCCTTCCTAAAATGTTGCACTTTTTATTGTTCCCATTGTTTTGATTAAATTTCAATTCAATTTAATTTATCGTCAAAAAAGTTTATGCATAATGAGCACCAGCGTTCCCGTCTCACCGTTGCGTGTGCTCCTTGGAGTGCACGGGCGGCGCGGCGGCGAGCGCGGTGAGCAGCGCGTGCGACACGCGGTCCGTGGCGCTGGTGGAGGCGCGCGCCGCCCCGCGCAGCTCGGCGCCGCCCAGCGCCGGCGCGCTGCCCACGCGCGCGCCGCTCTCGCGCACCAGCTGCAGCACCTTCGGCACCTGCACACACACAACATACTCTATTAATTTGCTTGTTATTTCCTAAGTTTTTAAGATGTTAGGACCTATCTATCTTTAGGATCTATCTTATGACTTCGAAAAATTTTCAGAAAATCATTAATATCTCTACGGAACACAGGGTTTCTCTGGGAATTGGAAGGGAAAGAATTTGGTTTAATGTGTCCCGGTGGCTCAGACAGGTTTAGTAGAAAAATAAATCAAAAGGTAATCATAAATGCATAAAATCCACAAAAATATCTTTTTTTTTCGTTAATATTAATTATATTTATAAACTTTTTCTTTAAATTTCTTTACATGGCATTTAGATGTGTATTCACAACTATAAACAATAAATCATTTTATTCAATAATAAAAAATATATAACAAAAGAATTGTAGAATAGTAAAAAGGATTTTTTAAGTATAATAAGCTGCAACAAACTTTATGACCTTCCGAATATCCAAGCCCCACTTTATCTAAAACATCCCATAAACATTGTGTAGGCTCATAAAGCCTGTCCCTGTAGTTTCGGGACCAGAATAGGGCTACGGTATCCCCTGCCTGTCGTAAGAGGCGACTAAAAGGGGGCTTCCGGGGTTGCGGGTGGCAAGAGTGGGAGCTCGAACCGCCCAGCCAGCGGCCCCGGGAAGGACGGCGGTATGTGTGGTCGCATACCGTCGTATGCACCAGACGGTGTGGCGATCGCCAAGCTCACCTGGGCGGAGCCCGACGGGGCAACGCGCTAAGAGGGCTCCGGTTGCGTTCCTTTGGAGATCCCGGAGCCCTCTACGCAGCGCCGAGGACGGCCACCGGGGGGGTTTTAGTGCGGTAAGAATCCCACATAACCCTACGTCGCTCCCACGACACTGGGTACCTTTTGAAGGTTTCCCCCTCGTAAACAAAAAAAAAAAAAGGCTCATAAAGCCTACCTTCATATACAGCAGCAGCAGCAGCAGCGGATGCGTGCGGGAGGCGGCGAGCGCGGCGGCGAGCAGCGAGTGCGGCGCGCTGCAGCAGCGCAGCAGCAGCGGCAGCCGCGCCTCCACGCAGCGCCGCGCCGCCTCCAGCCCCGCGCCGCGCTCCGCGCTGTACGCCTCCGCGCCCACGTAGCTTATCAGCACGTCCAGCTGCAAAGACACATTGTTTTCTTACAATAGAAACGTGCAAAAGTTTACTTGATGCGTAAAACATTGATGTTCAAAAAAAATGCTACAATTTGCAAAATTATGCTTTCAGTTTAGTATAGTCCGCGCCAAACTTCTAGTCCGCTCTGTAGTAGAAGCAGTGAGCGCACACAAACGCAGCTATGTATCCGTGGGCCAGACCGGGCAGCGGGGGGGTGCCGGAGAAGCCCCGCGCTGCCTTCGTCCCGCTTATATACCTACAATTTGCTGGACTAGTAGTTTGGCGCGGAGTGTACCTGCTGGTGCGTGAGGCGCAGCGCGTCGTCGCTGGGGTGGTGCAGGTGCGCGGCGCGGTCGCGGCCCTGCCACGTGCGCTCGCTGCCCGCCAGCGTCTCCGCCAGGTCCAGCACCGCGCGCGCCTCCCAACCGCTGCCGAAAAATGTTGTATGATCACGTTTACACATGGATTAAAGGAATATAATTTAATTTCTAATAAATGTTCCATATGATGATGTCGAAAGAATACTCGCAGACAACGTATGTTTGAAAAAAAAGATAAACATAATTCTAAGTAAATATAAAATCAAATGGTATGATTCTGATGAACTTTGTTGGATCCTGCGTAATAATTGAAGAAGATTATAGATTTTTACATTTATCAAATGCGAAGTTTACTATTACACAACTCATTAACATACATGTGAATTTTCAATTATTTATGACTTTCCCCCACTTTAATAATTTCCCCTTTTATAAAACACCCCGTATTAATATCATTATTAAATGTATATTAATTAAAAGTATAAGTGATGTGTACCCGTTGGGCTGCAGCAGCGCGGAGAGGCAGGCGTGCAGCGTGCGCCAGGACGCGCGGTGCGCCAGCAGCGTCACCAGCAGCGGCCGCCACGCCGCGCCGCCCGCCATGAACATCAGCCGCATCTGCACAACACGGACCATTACACACTTTATAAAACACTGTTTAGATCGATGAGATTGTAATATATATTTTTAACAGGATTTCTTTACAAAACAGATTTAGGAAAATTTGTCCGATATGGAATTAAATAAATTACAGAAACCCTAAAAAATACAAAGATTTTATTTAGTTGCAAAAGTATTTTTTATAACAGCAACAAGATAAGGGATAACGCAGTGTTAGCGTAGCTGTGGTTTAGTTTGAAAGTTGTGGTAAAAGACATACTATTCCGAGGCATTCCAACTTAATCTTCATAGGTATTAGTGTTGTGTATCTGTGGTGGACCTCAAATAGGGATCTAATCTTATCAGGAGTTCATTCCACTTAGCATCAGACTCACTGCACACTCGTTGCTATCTCTACATTATAAGAAATGTGTACCTGGTTGCCGAGCGTCTCGCGGTGCAGCTCGGCCAGCCAGTCCAGCAGCAGGCCGCAGCCCAGGCCGCGCCGCGACAGCACGTGCGCGCCCAGCGCCCGCAAGCCCTCCTCCTCCACCTCGCGCTTCACCTGCGACATCAAAATTGTTGTAGCTCATGTTATAACTATATTAACATAAAAAAATATATGATCTAAAGTAGCCGTGTGAGACATAGTTCTCAAAATGCGTTGTCTTTCTGTAAGACATTAAAAACTTAATCTTTGTGCAAACTAGCCGCCAACTCATTCGCCAGGTCGTCACCAGAAACAAGGAAACTTCGGTCGACCTATCTAACACATTTTTTTAAGTCAGATGATAGTGATCTGTATTCATATTACATACGAAGCAAACAAATAATTCTCCAATAAATTATTTCTGAACAAAGTAAGTCATACCTCATAACGTCCGTCCTGGTTGTTCTCCAACAGTTGCGTAATGGCCTCCACTACCACTTGCGTGTCCTGCGTCTCTATGATGCGGTTGCCGATTGCTTCCAGTGTACTGGGGGTTGCTGCTTCCATTGCTATATGGAAAATATACAAATTTGATGAAATATATTGTAATTTCATTTAAATTACGAGTTAAACTGGAATAGCGGCTAGCCGCGCGATTAGATTCTCTGATAAACCGCTAGCGCGTAGGAGGGTTGAGTGGTCACTGTCCCCTGTGGTAATCTATAATCAACCGCAGTACCTTACGTATTGACACTCTGGAGGATTAAGTTGAAATGCCTTGAAAAAATATATCTCTTTCAAGCTAGAACTCAGCAACGCTGAACACCGCTGCGGTTATTCAACACAAATAGATGTGGTGGTGGTAAACACAAAGGTTATATTAACGCCTTCACAATTTGCTTATGGTTTGGGGTCGTCTTGGCCCTTGGTGTTACAGACACCAAGCACCGTGGCTAGTTAGGTTAAATGTGTGTCGTGTTACCGGCGACGAGCTGCTCCTTGGCGGCGGGCAGCGGCAGCGCGGGCAGCGCGGCGGGGCGGCGCGCGCCCAGGCCGCCGCGCGCCGCCACGCGCAGCGCCTCCGCCACCGGCCCGCGCGCCAGCTTGCACTGCGACAGCAGACCCAGCGCCACCTGCACCGACACACGAAGTCACACACTGTACTCTCACACTGGCGCAAACTACCTATCGAAGATAAGTTCTTATGAAACCTATGTCACACCTTCTTGTGACTATCTGTGCAATAATTTAGTATGTATTATCATTTTGTATTTTTCTAAGTTTTTTTTTCTTTCATTTTTAAGCCGTTGAGTCATTGATTTACCTAATTATTTTCGGTTCGTACTTAAAATACCGAAAATAATACACCAATACTGTAAAATACCAAAAATTATACAACTACGAAACAGTAACGGAGTAACATGGACAACTAGTTGTAATTTACCCTTATATTATTTGAATATAACCTATGAAAACTAATAACTGTCACATTTAATTTACGGCTAAACATACCATTATGTTCGAAGTTTTTTTTGTTTCTAAATACGAGACATAAAATTCGTTCTTACTTGCTCGATGTCTCTGTACATAGTTTCCCCTAAATAGTGGATAGATAAAATGAGTTATAAAATGTAAATACAGATCCACACATATGCCTTGACATACACGCACACAGACAAACAGACCTACATTAAAAATTAAAAAGTACACGTATTCCATAAGCGAGGTGGAATGTACTAGTACCTCAGCGAGCGCGGGCGGGCGCGCGTGCAGCAGCGTGCGCAGCAGCGGCGCGGCCACGGCGGCGCGGCGCGCCAGCCCCGCCAGCGCCGCGCCGCGCAGGAAGCCCAGCGCCGCCGCCGTGCACGGCCCGCCGCCCATAGCCGCCTCCGACGCTATCATCTGCAGGGGAAATGATGATTAGATTGCTGACTACGTCCGTTACAAAAATAAGTATCGCTTGTAACTCCGCTCATGTATCCAGCTTTATTAAAAAAAAGAAATATGTAATACTTATTTTTATTGAATAGAGTTCAAAATTTTATTGCAATTTCTTTTGATAGCAAACAGTGACGCAGTTTTAAATATAAGATTTACTATAAGAAGTCTATTTACCCTTGTGTTAAAGAGATTCTGACTTTCCTATTCAGTTAATACAAAAACTAGCAACATCTTGTTATATCTTTGGTTTTACAGATAAAAAAAAATGTTCTTCAGTAAAATAAAGGAACTTAAATCACATTTGGATATAGTTCGATGTATTATCTTATTAAAATAAGGCTAGAAAAATCAGTTCGTATAATAGTTTTTGTGCGCACTCAACCAAATGAATTCTATAAATATTGCAAGTCAGCTAGTAGGTAATTGAGTATCCATTAATTCATATCATAAAAAGACTGCAAGCTACAAAACGAACCGCATTAAGATGCGTGACGGCAACATCGACATCGTCCCGCATAGTCGCGCGCTCGTCGAAGGCGGCGCCGAGCAGCGCGGGCACGGCGGCGGCGTCCAGCCGCGGCGCGCGCCCCGCCTGCCACCACTCCTCCTCCTCCAGCGGCAGCGGCGCCTCCGCGAACAGCTGCTCGTCTGCCGGTCACGGGCACGGGGAGTGAGGGGCATGTTGTTAAAATGGGGGACGTGTGGATCGAAGGTCGGAAGTCTGAATTTGTGTAATTGGGTCATGACGTCCATGAAAAACAATGATATCATAACAGGGCAATAATAAGGAGAAAGTAATAGAAATTTTCTATTACAACATTTGATTCAATTAATGCTTGTATATTTATTTATTTAGTCTATAAGGATCGCATAAATAAATAAGGAGAAAAGAAAATGAGACTTATACTCATTATAATGTGGATGAAATACTATTTTTTTTTTATTTATTCATGCAAACATGTGTCGCTCTTCATGTCCACCGGGCCCGCGAGTAGGATCACTGTGTTACCTGGCGGATGGAGCGGCAGTTGCAGATGCAGCGCGGCGGCGAAGGCGTGTCCGCCGCGCACGCCGCGCGCGCGCTGCACCCGCAGCAGCTGCGCCATGTAGCCGCGCTCCACGCCCAGCCGCACTACAGCGCCCGCTGGGCACGCGTCCAGCGCCTCCAAAAGCGCACTGGAGCATAAAACATGATTAAATGATATTGCAATGCCATCAGCGCCATCTCCATGAAGCTTTAACAGTGGTAGAACTATCTGTGATACGACTCCGGCATCACCACCACCACACCTATATCTGTGTAATGACAACAATTTTAAACACTGCCGTGTTGTGGTTTGATGGGTGTGGTAAAAAAGACATACTTTTTCAAGGCATTACGAGCTTAGTCTCAGTGGTAACGGCACGTCTATGGTCGATTGCGGAAAGGATTCTAATCTTGTCTGGGATTGATTACAGGTGTCAATGGGCGGCTGTAGCCACTAATTATCAGGTGGACTGCATGCTCATCTGCTAATCTAATATTATGAAAAAAAAAATTGATAGAAATTTAAGATCTACGTGTCAGCCTAGTATAATGATTGCGCATGGATCATTGATACGTCAAAAATAAATGATCTTAAAAAAATATATAGCAAAAAATTATGGTAACCTCATAGAAGCGACAGGCAGACCGAACGTCTGTATGAAGAGCGCGAGCTTGTGGGCGGGCAGGCCGCGTACTGCCAGCTCGAGCAGCGCGGGGCGGGCGGAGCGCACCAGGTGCAGCCGCAGCCAGTCCGGCAGCAGCAGCTCGTCGCCGCCCGCCGCCGCCGGGCCCTCCGCGCCCGCCCACACGCCCGACAGCCACCCGTATAGCTCCTGGTTTGTGTCCACTGGACAACGTGAGAACACGATGTACTTAATTAACATTCTTATAAAATTTGGTCCAAGATTGGAAATGTATTATTAGATGTAATAATGATACATGTTATTGTAAATGTTTCTTTATTTCGATGCGAATGTGATTTATCGCTGTTAAGTATATAATAAAATATGCTTAAATAGGAAATGTAATTCAACATGAAACTGTTATTTTAGAGATCATCTTCTTAAAAATATATTACAACGTAAATGGTTATTATAATGGAAACAAGCATGCAAGTTTACTTCCTTCGTAATTTTTAATGTTTTTAAAGCAAATTTTGAGTGAATGTTTACTTGTGACTGAATTTCACGAATAACTCAAATCGAAAAAAAGTCAATGCGAAACTTAAAATGTAAGACCACTACAATACACAACCGTTTCGTTCCGAAACCACAATACTATTCCTTATCGTTAGCTATAAAGTACTCACGTATGGAGGGTCCGTAGCAGAGCAGCTTGAGGTGCGTGTGCGCGACGGACACGTGCAGCGTGCAGCGGCGGCCCGTGGCCCACTGCAGCGTGATGCGCTCGCCGCCCGCCCACGCCGCGCCCTCGCCCTCCGCGCCCTCCGCCCCCGCCACGCTGCCGCCCGCGACCTCCTCCTCTGACTCTTCGTGAGCGAACGCCTAAATCGGAGGATTGAAATAACAGATTAATTTAGTACTGGTTAACGACATCAATGTGTTTCGTTTTTGTGTAGTATGTATATTTGTATGTTCTTAAGTTTATATTAATGTGACTTATATCTCTATTATGTACGGCGTATATATAATTTTTTCATACGTACTTGCCGCAGATGTGCGTGCAATACACGTGTAACAGCATGCAGTGCACGATGTTGCGCGCGCGTCGTGCTGTCGAGCGCGCGGCGGTCTGCAGACGGTAGCGCGTGCGCACACACTGTGGTGCGCTCCATCATCACCTGGCTCAAATCCTGCCAAGCAATAAGATTTGTTTAAAATATTTAGAAATTAATAAAAAAAGGGACCAGAATTAGGATGCTACAATTATAGATTATAGATTTTATCTAGTCCTAAATTATTTTCATGAACTAACGACTAAATTTAAATGAGGCGTGCAAAATAGAAAATAGCATTTATCTTCTATTCGATACGATGGTGTCACACATGTTTTAAATAAGTTTATCAAGCTTCACAACTAATTTATATGAAAACTCCAAGCTTATCTTGGAGTTTTCATATAAAATCGGAATACGTCTTACTAAACAAGACAGATTGTACAGTGGGCAGTGGGCCAGTGGATACGTATGCGTATACTCACGAGCACGATGTCGGTGTGGTCCTGCAGCGGCGTGTCGTCCACGTAGTCTGCGAGGAAGCAGAAGTACGCGGCGAGGTGCGCCGGCACGCACTCCGCGAGGCAGGCCGCCCGCACGCGCGCCACCGTCTCCGCGCGGAGCGACTCCCAGTGCTTCAGCGTCGGCAGCAGCGACAGCCACGACCTGATGGCATGCGCCACTTTTATATGTTGCTATGTGAAACGTTTGTGTTCAATATTGTATTACTTACAATTACTTATATCAGTCTATCAATTCGCATTTAGCTAGTGTAATGAACTTTGGCCTGAATTCGTGGGTTGAAGATAATAAATAAAGTAAATGACACTTACTCTGGGTTCACTTCCGCATTATAATCCATTTCAGTAGTATCATCTGACAACACCAATTTTAAACCCTGAAATAAAAATAAAAAGGATTAAAATTTTCATCAATTTCGATTTCAAGCATGAGTTCGAGGAGTATACTCTAGGAGTTGCAGATGAGCATGTAGTTCACCTGATGGTAAATGGCTATTCCACTCATGTACATCTGTAATCAATTCCAGATAGGATTAGATATTCCTACCTGGGGTTGGTTACAAATGCTCCGCTATACCTGAGGACTAAGCTGGAACACCACGGAAAATTATGTCCCCTTACCATATTTTTCAAACTGGAACACAGCAGCACTACACTACTATTATTAGGCAGAAACAGATGTGGCATTAGTGCCACGTCTATTTATTTGTCTATGAAATCAATTTAGGACTAAATCATATTAAACTATGTCAAATACAGTTTTGTGTCTTGTACCCGGTTGGCGGAGGCGCGCGTGGGCGCGTGCGCGTGCGCCAGGCGCACGAGGTAGTAGTGCAGCACGGCGCGCGCGCCCTGCTCGCTGTGCAGCGTGCGCCGCACGTGCGCCGCCAGCTCGCCCGCCTTGCCCGCCTCGCCGCCCGCGCCGCCCGCCCCGCCCGCCGACAGGAACTCGCACAGGCACTGCACCGGCAACACGCTAGGGATATACATTAACGTTTTTATTTTGTAATACACACAGCAAATGGTTAGTAATTGCACAGAAGTATCTCAAGACGAAGGAAGACACATTGATATCCAAAAATTAACTTTAAATAAAAATAACATGGAAGTAAGGGAAATAAAGGTTGCCGTAATTGATGGCACGGCATGCCATGCAATCTTGATAATCATACTTAAAATTTTATTCATATTTTACGGCAAATAAAAATCTAAGTACACTTATATTTTTATTTATCGCATAAAAAATATGCCGTGCCGTTTTACGTATCTTGAGACACGTTGTGCATCTACCGGCAAAACTCCCCGTGAATTTTTATAAGAACAGACAGATATTTTATTTATTTGTGTAGATAGTTTTCAATCAAAATAATAAATCAACGACTTCCAGTCATCAAATTTTGTTGACCCTTTCAATTATTCGAAAAGACTGCAAACGCATACGATTCCGCCGAGCCTATCCAGATAATTCACATGTATCATACTACACTCGATAATGATAAAAAGCTTAAATCATTTTTAAAGTCTACCAACAAAATCTAACCTGAGCTCGAGCCTATCGTGCCTGAGCAGCTGGTGCAGCCAGGGCATGGCGCGGCGCGTGCCGTGGCGCTCCACCAGCTGCAGCAGCAGCGCGGGCTGGCGGCACAGCAGGCGGCCCAGCCGCAGCTGCCCGCTCAGCGCCTGCAGCGCCTCCACCACCGCCGCGGGCGGCCGCCGCGCCGGGCCCGACGGCTCCACCATGCTCAACTGACACACGACAATGTACATATAGCTACGAGTACTTATAAGAGATAAAGTCACGAAAAAATGTGCGAACATGCAAACAAAAAGTTTTTAAAAACATTTTTAAAAAACTTTTTCCTTTAGAAATACATGTTACTAAGTAGTAGTCATCATTTATATACATGTCTGTGTCATTTACTAACAAATATTCTACTAATTTAGATACAGCCGAATTCGAACGTAAGGTATACTTTATTTTTTACAGTCCACCTTCACAAATTTTTAAGTTGTTGATTAACCTAATGAGTAATGATACATTACAATTAATATATTAATAAAACATTACAATTGACTTGGCCTGGCAGAAAATAAATTAAAACATGTGAGATGATTAATATTAAGTTGTATATGCCTTTATTAAACACATTAAACCTACTAATCTTAACAAAGTATGTTCAGCATAATGTTGTAAGTGGTCGCACTACAATAAGTAGGTAATGTACCTGGCTGAGCAACCGCGAGGAGGACTCGGTGACGGGCAGCTTGGCGTTGCTGGCGGCGGCGAGGTGCGTCTCCAGCGTGAGGATGGCGGCGCGCTCCGCCTCCGAGCGCTCGCCCTCCGCGCCCGCGCTGCTCCACTCTATCGACGGCTTGCTGCATTACACGTTAATGAGACTTTAATTATTTATGCTTTTCTATACAGGGCGCATTTTAAATTTTCCAAGGGTATGTGGATGACTGAATCTACAACTAGGAATAATGAAAAAATCTATTTTCCTAACCCGGAATCAAACAAGTTAATTTTGAGAAAAAATACATGTAATGTTGCGCTATTTGAGCGTAACTACTAAAGATCAAAAGTAAAGGAAAATCACTATTTCCAGAAAAAACAATTTTCTTTCAATAAATTTTACATACTAAATCTTAAGAAACAAATTCTTCGATATTCTTTCTTAATTCTATAAAATATATAAATAAAGTAAGTAAATACTTATGTCGGCATGATTGTGTGTGTATATGCGTGCGTGCGTGTATGCGTGTGTATGTGAAGATGTGTGTGTGTTACCCGGTGATGCAGCACTCGATGAGCGCGCGCAGCGTGGGGTATGTGGCGGCGGCGCGCTCGGCGAACCCCTGCGGGTTGTGCGCCGCCAGCATGGTCAGCAGCAGCCAGCCGCGCCAGTACAGCGACGTGATCGCCAGCGGCGGCGGCGTGTACCTGCGGACACAAACATTGTATCGTAAGATATCCGCTTAGAAGCTCACAAGGTTTTGGCTGTTCTGTGCGGTTAATGACTAAAATCCTTCGCTAATGACAGGAAATTAATAAAAAAAATCTTAACGGATACTTCGATAAATTTATATTTCCATTTGCTAAGTTCAATGGGTTAAAACAAAATTAATTAATTAATTAATTAGAATGCCACATATTTTATATGAACTAAAAAGTCATATCAAACTCGTAAGACGAAGTAGTAAAGTAGTTATTGTTACTACTGAAAATAACCGTAAATTACCAACACGAAAAAATGTGATATTTATAGGACTATGGAAAAAGTTGGAAAATTGGCGCTCACCTCAAATTGCGGCTCCTCTTAACAAGCAATCATTACTTATTTGAATAAAATAATGTGATCTTACATACCTGACTAAAAGTGAGTCTATACTTGCCCAACGTGTACTGTGTGTTATTACTCACCCGGGCGGCAGGGTGATGTTGTCGGGCGGGTGGAACTGGCACAGCTGAAAGATATAGTCAGCGATTTCGAGCTTGTCCACCTGCAGCGGACAGTCCTCGGGCGGCAGCGCGCACGCCCGCCGCACCAGCTGCTCGATCAACTCGAACACCTCCGTCGGAGACACCGGGATGTCCTAACACGAAAATTATATGTTTTTAATCCAACATTGTTCTTATAATGTTCTATGTACTTAAAATAATGCATCCATTTGATTGATTTAAAAAATAAATATATGCAGTAACTAAATATTTTACTTTTTGATTTATGACGTCATATTTATGACAATATGATGTACGACTAGCTAAATAATTTGAGTGGATTATATAAGATAAAGATATAATGTATACTTTTATGGAGCATACAACTCGCTTTTAAAGGTTTCTAAGCATCTAAATTATACTAAAGAAATATAATGATGTTTTGAGTAGTTTATTTTTCAGACACCTTTCAACACTTTTCAAATCCTATTTAATTATCAACAAAAGATCAAAACTTCATTTTTTTTTCTTAAATGTTGCCGATAACAAAAACAAATTCAGCTAATACCTTAGAAATCCCGATAAATATGAGCCTCAGCAGTGTGTTCTGCGGCAGTGGCGCTTCAGTGCACAGCCGGTAGATGGCGGCGCGCTCGGACTCCGGCGGCCAGTTGTCCGGCTTGCTGTACGTCTCCGCCGGCTCCACGAACATTATCTATGGAGAGGCGAAAAGTTTCTTTTTGAGAAAATAATTGAAGAAAAAAATTAGCATGTAAGTTTTTACATGATAAGTTGATACTGTCGCCCATGAACATTTCTAATGAACCTCAATGCTAAGGAGTAGCTTGAAGGAGTATAATGTAAGAAATAATTTGAAAAGCTCCAAGTAAGTGAATATTCTTTAAAATATCTGTCAAAACAAAAACATATTAGCATTTAACATTGCTGCTATAGGCACAAATAGGTGTAGCAGTGCTTGTCCCTGTAGTTGCGGGACTAGAATAGGGCGATACCGTAGCACCGTAGTTTTGTTTTCACAACGTCTACAGTACGACACTGTTATTAGTAACTATTAAACTTATCTATTGATAGATGATACATTCATTATCACATTCGTTTTGTATATTTTTAAATTTTTAAAATGTTATTCGTTCCTTTTTGCTTCCACAGCGTCTAAAGTACAACTCTATCAGATACAATCATCGACCTTGTTGAGCGCGAGCTGGTAGTCGTGCCGCGCGGGGCGGTAGACGGGCGCGGCGGTGTCGAGCAGCCAGCCCAGCGCCTGCTGCTGCAGCGCGCACAGCTGGGCGCGCAGCTCGGCCGCGTGCGCCTGCTGCTTGCCGTGCGCCGCCGTCACCAGGCAGCAGCAGCAGAACAGGTCCGCCAGCGACTGGAACGCGCGCTCGCGGATCTGGCGACCAACAATAGCGTGAGGTTTAATCAGAACAGGTCGGCTAATGACTGGAGGGCACGTTCGCGAATCTGGGACACACAAATAGGACTTGCATAACTGTAATATAGTCATACCAACAACCTACTAAGTAAAACATCCAAATACTGATGGATTAAGTACAGCTGATTTAAAAGCTAAGTAAGCTAAACTTTTCACTTTTGCAGGACTTATTTACATAAATAAATTAATTGAATATCAAGCTTTTAAACGGGAACGTATCGAAGTCGAATTTTTGTATGCACACTCAACGGTTGCTCGAACACGATTGACTATGATTTCCATAAAAGAACGCGCCGTGCAGCGTTACAAAGGTTTTAGGGCGTGGTTTAGTTCGACCTTTCAGCATCCGGTTGTTCGCGCGATGCCGCCGAGGAACTATTCTGGAGAGGTCCTATTCTGTATCGCGTTACAAGTATTGTTATTCTGAGTTTCAGTAATCTACTACTAGCAGAAAAATAAGTACAAAAATATAATACAGTTGGTGCAGTGACAGTATGACTTCCGAGTATCATATCATATCATAATGTTATGCATTGCCATGAACATACTTATGTGTTATGAACTTATGAGCATAACAATACACAAGTTGTTATTGTGTCCGTGGATGTCTTTTCTGTGTCTCTGTGAATGTGTTGGCATGCATGTGTGCATGTTCTCGAGTGCCTGGTTGCATGTGTGCATGTTCTCGAGTGCCTGGTTGCATGTGTGCATGTTCTCAAGTGTCTGTGTGTGCGTGCGCTTGCCTCCTGCGGCGGGTCGTGCGGCGGCGGCGCGGCGAGGGCGCGCGCGAGCGGCAGCAGCGCGGCGCAGTCCTGGCGCGCGGCGCGCACGCACTCGCGGGTCAGCGCGCGCAGCGGACGCAGGTAGTCCTCCGTGCGCAGCAACAACTCCTGCGCACACCATAACCGTACATTATATTGCTGGTATAGTCCGCGCCAAAATGCTAGTCCGCTCTGAATATAGAAATGAATCGTGTCGCCATAGCACATTGTATGACTACACCTGAGAGCAACAACTTCAGAGCGGACTGGAAGTTTGGCGTGGACTGTAATACATTCAATGAATACTTGTCACTTAATTCAATTAGGACAGTTATGATAGCTATAATGAAAATAAAATTACATGAAAAATGTAGTCGATCATGGCTTTATCATAGTTGTATACAACCATTTTTATGTGCTACTTATGGTCATCTTTCTTTCTTTTCCCACGACACAGAAAAAAGCTGCTCCATACTTCATTACAAATCCTTATTTCAACTTCTATGGGTATTATTAAATATACCTAATGCATATTTAAAATTTACTTCGAAACGATATGACTTAGTTACTTTGATAATCTTCACTTTAAATTATCTACAACATTATATTTTTACAGTTAAAACATTTATCGCAGAGCTTACGTAATTAAATGAATAAAAAGGACAATATTCCAATTGTAGTAATGTTACCCAGTGTTAATATATCTCACCTGGTACGTGTCGGCCATGGCGGCGGGCACCTGTTGTGGCTGCGCGTGTATGAGCGCGGCGAGCACCGCCATGTTGTTGGGCGAGCGCACGTTCGACAGCTCGTTGTAGATCGTGTGCGTCACCACGCTGCGCAGTAGTGCGGGACTGTCCGACACCATCTCCCTGGGATATCACATATCAAGATGGTACATTACAATGTATTCCACTCATATTTATGCGCGAATTTGACACTTAAATACAATTTCAGTGGTGTCTTCAAATTTTATGCCTTTCTTTCATGAAGATTCTTTTCATAAAATGTTAGTCGCAACCAAGCATGAATTATTTGTCTTGGTGCTAAGAAGTGATCACATTCATACTTGAACATCTATACACAATCTTAAAGTTTAAGTTTTACCGTCAATTCCTTAAGATTATATGGAAAAATTTTGTGTTTCAAGAGTATGATCCCTTAAAATGAAAACCCAGTAGCGTTTTTCATTGCTATTACAATTTAACAAACTAACCAAATGTTGAAAACAAGGTAAAGTTCTTGTCAAACGTCTAGTCCGCTCTAAAGTTGTTGCGCGCAGGTTTAGTTAACGTATATTCCGTAACGTAAGGGCACACTAACGCAGCTATGTACCCGTGGGAGAGAGCGGGCAGCTGACGGGTGCCGGGGGGACCCGCGCTGTCTTCCTCCCGCTTATATCTACAATTTGCTATTGCGACACGACTCGTTTCTATATTCGGAGCGGACTAGCAGTTTGGCGCGAACTATACTATAGAGTATGGACTGTGGGTGTGATTTAGCAACGGCATTACCTGAGACATGCCTGATAGGCGGCCTGCAGCGGCTTAGTCTTGAGGCGCATGCGCGCGAGCTGCGCCAGCACCTCGTGGTCGCGCGGCGCGTGCGGGCCGGCCGCGGCCGCGTTCGCGCACACGTGCGCCAGCAGCTCCTGCGCGCCGCGCCACAGCTTGCCCGAGTGCAGCCACGCCTCCAGGCGAGACGCCGCTATCATGCGGATCTGAGACCATCACCAATATGCTTAGACACCAATTTCAAAATAATAAATAAAAAGAAATCTTTACATAATTTTATGTTTAATAAAAGATCGCGTTTTGTAAAATTGCCGATTGCTTGTTTTTATTACTATATAATATTTTTGTTGTTTTTTATCCATGTACATAAAGCATTTGGCTCCAGGCCTTATGTACCTTATGTAAATCGTATCTAGTGGATTTAATATATTTGATAAACACTTTTGAAAGGATACGCATGTTTATAAAATTTCTTTTGAAAAATATTACATAACTTAATTGTGAATTGTTTAATATCCAGATAAGATATTGAAATTGGCACAAACCTCAGGGAACCCGCACGTGGCAGACAGAAGCTTGAGAAAGCCCTTCCCAATAGCATCGGGCGCGGCGCGGCGTTGCAGCTGCTCTTTAATAGCTTCCAACACCAGTGCCTCCACTGATTCGTAACTACTTGAATATCTGCCAAAAACAACTTACTATTATAGTACCTAAGATAATCATTGACTCATTGGATTGTAAATAGTATGCTTTATTTTATTCAGCCCAAAGAACTATAATTGAAAATATTAGAGAATAAACATACTTACCTTAACACAAACCAGTTTCAATTAAATTCTGCAATTGTGTATACAGAATGAAAATTCTTTAAGAAATAATAAGAGTGCAGTTATTCCTGACAAATTAAAAAGTTTTATGCAAGTTCTTCCCACCTACTACAACACTACCTTTCTGAATACCTTCTTATTCTGAAAAAACCTTTCTGGGAAATAATGATGGCCAGGAATCTAGCTAGAAATAAGATATTATGTCATCTTACCTAGGATATACTGAATACTCCAAATCAGTGTTGTCAACCTCCTCCTCATTGGAACCCATTAGTGGCGACCCGGACCCTGATGGAGACATTGTGCCTAAAATAATTAGTAATTTAAACAAAAAACGTAAGGGACAAAATAAAAGTAAAACAAAACATGGAGTAAAATAACACAAAGAACATAAACATAATAATTTTTGAGTAGAGAGGATGTTTAGGAGTGGGATATGGCTTGAGAAAAATATGTCTTATTATGTATTTGTGTTTATTGACATACTTATCTATTTATCAGGGTAGTTGTAAATGTTAAAAATCAAAAAGAGTTGCATATGAATTAATGTTAAATAAATAATTTTTATTTTATTTACCAAGACATTAGTGGCATAAAAGATTATAAGTAAACTTTCATTTATTATTAGCTCAGTAAGTATACTGTACTGTAACAAAGGCCCTTCAATAACTAAATTCACTATATTAATTTTACATTACCATAATAAGCTTAGAATTTGTCTGTGAGTGTTCCTAGTTACCAGGTATTACTGGCATTTAAATATTAATCTAACTCCTAGTGATTAAAATGCAAATGCATGTGTAGCATATTTCACGAAACATGACATGGTGTGTGTGTGTTTATGTATGTGGTGTCTCACCAATCGTGCTGTCGCCGGGTATGAGGTGCGCGGGCGGCGGCTTGGTGCCGAACGCCGTCACGATGTTCTCCACCAGGCACTTGCACCACGAGCAGTCCACCCACCATCGCTCGTTCAGCGCATCTTCTATATATACCTGGATGTCATATGTTACACTACTATAATGATGCTCTCTTATATGATATTATACAATACAGGCAATCAATTTGTTATGGAGAAAACTGTAAAAATAGGCATTTTATATTAACACAAGCTATTTTTTCACATTTAGTAACAGTAAATGTGTTGGTATGTTTACTCCATATAAAATACTAGCTGACCTGGCAAATTTTGTACTGCTCAAAATCTATTTATCAAATATATTTCATATAAAATATAGCCTATTTTACTCGTGGAATTTTTTAAATGGGTCCAGTAGTTTTGGAGCCTATTCATTACAATCAAACAAACAAACAAAGTTTTCCTCTTTATAATATTAGTATAGATGGAGTTTACAACTATAGCAGAAAATGTTGTGCAAAAGAACAAATAATTTTCATATCCACAAAAGTACTTACCTTAATAAAGGTATCAGGCCAGTTGCTGCTATCTTTATGTCCGGCATACAGCATGTTACACGCCAACACAAACACCAAAGGGTTCCCTTTGCTCTTGAATGCCGCTCCCTGCTCTCTCTTCAGTAGAGTGCACAGAGACTGTGTGACGGTCTCGTGTGCAAACATGTTTGGACGTATTTTTGTCAGATACAGCATACTCATGCATAGTATTGGATCTGGTTTTGAGCGCTGTGACTTCAGTAGTCTTATAGATCCCGTTAAAAGACCCAACTGTAAAAAAATATTAGAATTTTGATTTCTTATTGTGAGTTGCCAGCTGAACAAAATTTTTTAAAAACATGAGTTTTTAATGTGTAAGTTTAAAAGCTTTCTAAGACATCTATTTCAATATGCCATCTAATTAATAGTTGGTGCCTTAAACATACCAGTTTATCAGAATTATGTGTGTCCAGTGCTTGCAAGACGTTAGGTACAAGGTCGACTGGGTCCACCTCCAGAGACGTCCCAGCCACAGACTCAGCTGGTGAGCCGATCCTAGCTCTCTTGCTCGGTGGCTGGGACCCAAATCCTGCTGTATCCCGCTTACGTTCCACACCTGTAACAGTTGGTTTCTAATCAGTATAACATACAAAAATAAAAAATAGTCCTGATGGTCAAAAATACAAATGTGAAGCAATTTCAATATTTTTTTCTTATAACAATATACATTAACAATAAGTAATGGGTCTAAATCTAGTCACTGATCACTGATGATCTTATTATAACTACATATATAATATGGGGATTCTTATATACATACCACTCGTTGAAGGTTTATGAATGTTCCTCTTTTCAGAATCTCTGGACACCACCACAGTGGACTTGCTACCCAGAGCAAATATGTCCTGAGGATGCTGTGGCGCTTTGCTCTTCCCACCGCGGCCACTCGAAGACATTTTACCCCGCTCCATGGTGCTACCCTACTTCTACCAGCTGTGCTATCTATGTTGTGGTTGCAGTGATCATTTCCCCTCGTAGTTTATTTTTAGTATTTTAATCATTCAGTTTTGTAACCAAACAAACATGCAAGTCGGCAAATCAACGTCAAGCACGAATTTGACATTTGACAAAGACGTCAGACGTGTGGTTGACACTGAGGGTTGACAGAGTATAGTAACCTATATAGGAACATTTTCTCGAGTCGCGACCAAAATGTAGTAAGCAGAGGCGCCAATTTTTACCAGACTGCCAAGGAAGGATTATGTTTTTCGCGCGTATCTTGTATGTTTGTCTTTCTTTATTTTATGCTTTAGTTATAACATGTTTATAATAATACTCTATGGCTTTATCTAAAATTGTTTTCTTTTTTCAATATAAAATTATAGTTATGTAGGTTTAGAGCCGATAACACCTGTTTAACTGCAAGAAAATCCTATCAATATACTTATGTACTATTGAAATTAAATACTTAAAATATTTCCATGTCATTATTTTATTAGAATATTATATAGATTTGAAAAAGCTATTTTTGGGTGGTAGCTTGTGGATCAAATACAAACCATAAAACAAATGAAATATTACAAGAAAAGATAATTTTATTTGTTTTTATTTAAATCATATAAAATTAACAAACTTAACGCTTAATTCTAACATTTAATTTTATAAGTTTTACTAATATTTTTTTATCAATATACTGCCACTGTTTAAATTGAAAAAATGAGAAATGAATTTGAATTAATATTACTTCGCTCTCTTTGTATTATTGTCGAGGCGTTTATTTTTGAAGAAGGTACGTTCTTTGTTTTTCAAATCATTCTTCACCTTGGACAAGGATTTGCGTGACTGAAATAAATAGTACATTACAATACGAGGACGAAAAATTTTTTTCTGACAAGTGTGAGTTTGCAGGCCGAGCCGCAGGCGAGGACTGCAATCACACGAGTCAGAAAAACATTTTTCGTCCGCGTGTTGTATAAAATTTTATATTACGGGGTCGGAAATTGGGGTTTTGCGCACGCGAAGCGTGCGTAAAACGTCAATTTACGCACGCCGTGATATAAAATAATTTATTGTAAAAACAATGCGTGATAACAATAACTATGATCTTAGCATCAACATGAACTAACTTCCTTATCAGATTCACAGCGGCGCCTGAGCGCGGCCAATGGCACCGGAGTCAGGCGTTCGCCGCGCGCCAATGCATTGAAGCGGCGGGTTACCTCCGACGACTGCAACACGCACCATAAATATGAACGACAAAATTGCCACAAGTTTACAAAATCTAGGATAGCAAACTGTAGCCCATGATTCACTTACGTCCAAAGAATCGCCGTCCATACTGCTGTCGCTAAACAAATTGTACAGCATATTGTCGAGCTTGGGCTCCTGCGCGCGTGGCTTGACGAATTCCGTCACACCCGAAAGTATAGGGGACGCAGGCTGCATTAAATGTGTTTGCTGTAATTGAACAAAAAATACAAAATGGAAAAAAGCTAAGCAATAAGCGTTGCAAAAAAACAATAAAAATTCAGCTGACTGAAATTACTGAACAGCAGAATTGAACTCGTTATAGAGCACCTAATTTCACACAATAGATGGACCCGATCTGGAGCAACTTTAAGCAACAATGAGTACGATTTATTGATCGAAGAAAACGATTTGTAGAATTTTTAATGTACTAAATAGGTCTTCCAATTATTACAGCAATCTAAGTTTGGTTGGGGGATATTATATTAAGAACATTAGGGTCTTATAAATAAATAGGTTTGAGGTTATTGACTTTGTGTGAGGGTGTGAGCATAACAGCATTATCGTCTTGTTCTGGTTGCTGGCGGGTGTCCGGGTCAGCCTGCGGGGGCGGCCGCGTCAGCTCCTTCTGGATGTTGTCGATCGTGTTCTGCATGCTCTGGATCTTCTCCTGGAGACGCTCCTATATGACAGATAGATGTAACATCAGTTACTTGAAATAACAACTTTAAATTTGTGCCAGGCTTATAGTCGAGTTCGATTAAAGGAGTAAATTCAATACCTTTTCATTTCTCATTTCCAGAATAATAGACATTTGTTTGGAAAGTTCATCATCCTTATTCTGTAAGAAATTAAAGTTTAATAAAATATTTGTGTATACTCTAGAATATCTTATTAATCCATAAATAATACTAATTATAGTACTAACCCTGACTACATTTTCCAGCTGTCCAATCGTATTAGTCATTTTCTTTTCCTTCTCCCGGACTCCATCTCGTTCTATTTCAAATTCCTTCGACATCTTCTGCAGTGCGAGCTCTAGTTTGGACCGTATATCTGTGCTGGCCTTTAGTTCAGACATCAGCTGGTTGATAGTAGAAGCTTTAGAATCTATCTCCTTCACTTTCGTTTCTATCAAACTGTCCAATTCTTTGATCTTTTCATCGAAAATATTCCTTAAAAATATTTAGAGGAAAGTTGTGAAATAAATTTACACTACATTACAATAGTTTATTGAAGTAAATACACATAAAATATATTTACCTCTGCGTTTGGAAATTAGCTTCTATTTCAGCAAGTTTCTCCTCCAACGAAACTTTTAAACCTGTCAGCTTCTCGATTTCTACACCCTTATTAGTAGATTCTTCTATGGCTTTATTAAGCTCAATACGAAGATCAGCCTTTTCTGTTTCCAGCATAGAATGATTCTTTTTCATATTCTCTATCTCTAGTTCGAGTTTGTTTAGGACCTGATAAAACAATTTGTTGGCAAAAGAAAGAAATCATTTAAAAATGTAAAGTATACTGATTTATTTACGAAATAAATGAAATTGTTGTAATGAAATCACCTCTTTTGTGCCCTGTATTTCCTGCAGTAGATTTCGCTTCTCATCGTTTAAAATCGTAATATTGTTTTGTAGGTTTCTGTTCAAACCGGAAGATTCCTAAAATAATAAAAAATAATAAAAATAGTTACTTATATTCATCGAAACTTATAACAATGTACTGATTTATTCATTTACCTCAGCCTGTAACTTGAGTTCGCCGTTAACTTTTACTAAAGCACTTTGCTCATCTTCTAGAACCGCGATCTTTTCCTGAAGCGTATTGTTTTGTTCACAAATGGTCTTTGTAAACTGCTCCTGATTGCTCAAAGCTCTTTTCAAGGATTCGTTTTCTTCATTTCTATCTTTTATTCTATTATTCAACAGAAATAAAATTAACTTGACACAAGCCAAGATACTAAACTTTATTTCGTTGCATTATAATATAGTACTTACTCTTTATCCTGCTTTGCAAGTACGGCACGGGCCTCGGAGGCTTGGTTATTAAATTCTTGCATTAACTTTTTCATCTCAGCACGCAGATTCGCATTTATTTCCTCTTTCTAAAATGAATATTTCATTTAAAATATCGGAGTGTGCATACAATAAACCCTTATTATCAAGATTACCTTTTCGATGTCAAACTTGCATTGATCAAGTTTCCTGTTAAGCTCATTCTGCACAGCAGTGAGTTCTTCTTTATGCGCGGTCATCGATGTTAATTTGTTTCGTAAATCGGCGATCTCGGCGTCAGCTTGTTGTTTCGCAGCCGTGAAGAACTGTAGCAACTGGTTCTGATGGCCACTCATGAGCTTTACTAGAAACATTACCATCTTATTAAAATAGGGGTATATTAAAAACCTTACTGCCTGTTTAACTTCTGTTGATGAATATTATTCTGTATCTTACTACACACTTAGTAATTAACTTCCTTAGGATTTTTATATAATATTTCTTATTGGATAACAAGGTAACTTTGATGAGGTATTCATACGTTTACTTAGACAAATAGTTATTGTTTTGTTTCTTCTAAGACATTGTTATTATTCTTACCCTTTTCCTCCAGTCCTTCAATGAGGGACTGACTTTTCTCCCCTGATTCAACCTGCTTAGCTTTGATTTCTCTCACAAGCTGCCCGGAGCGCTGGTAAGCCTCACATAGCGCCGTTTGGTCTGCTTTGCATCGCGACAATGTGTCTTTCAGTCGCTCGCTGTAGTCCTCCAGGACGTCACAGATGGCGCGTGTGCTACTCAGCCTGTTCAAATTATAATATAGCCCGAATCAGTAAAAATGTACTTTGTGTACGTATACTAAATTAAGAATCGATGTTTAAGCAGCAGTTGACCTTTAAGTGATCACCGCCACAAATAATTAATTAGAAGATAAAATTGTCTATCATACTTATTTAATGTATCAGGGCGGAGCCGCAACTCCTCCTGATACTGGCCCGAGATGGCCTCGTGCTGCATTTGCACCTCTACCATGTTCTGCTGCAACTTCTCATGGTTGGCTTCAACTTGTTGCAGCTTTTCCTTTAGGTCCCAGTATGCGGTGTCTTGAGCTACCTGCAACCAATATCATTTCTCAAATTAATTTCGAATATTTTTATTGAATGACTTTTTTTACATAATTTAACTATAACCTTGCCAATCTTGCCATTGTTCATTTTTAATCATAGATTAGTAAAGATTACTCACTCCTAACAAGAAAATGTACCCCGTTTTGAGAATTGAAATAGTTGCGTAAAAAAGTTTTGCCACGTCTCCGTGCTAAAATGTCCCTAAAATATTTTAAATTATTATTATAAATTGTTTATTTATCATGTAAATTACGCAGTATTAGTTATTTATTCGTAAATTTTCTCTAAAAATGTTTTTATTTGTCAAGAATTCAAAAAAAGAACTTACTATAATAAGCCATTTGCGGCTTCATTCAATTTCAAGGCGGCGAAGTATCTTTACTAATCTATGTTTTTAATATTAATAATACAAATGAAATCTACATCCGAAAAAAAATGAGGATGTATTAGTTATTGAAGACCTTTCGTTGCTACGCACGAATGTAATGAAAGTAATCTTTTTAAATTACGTAAGTGTATATTTTTCACTTACCTTCAACTTTATTATTTTAGCAGTTTCACGAGAAACTTTCTCACGCAGTTTTTCGGCTTCTGCATTTATTCTTTTTCTACTAGCAACTTTATTAATGTCATTGATTTCCATGTTTTCTGTGGGATAACTGAAACAGAAATTACAACTTTTAATTTGTTAAATGCAATTGTAACCCACGCGCGCAGAAAAAATGGCGGGAATTCATAAACCATAGGTTAGAAAACGGAAGCACCAACTTTTTTAATACTCACTAAGTATAAACTTTTATTTAATGCTAGCCATTATCTAAGAATTTCTAATAGGTATAGAAATTAACAAGATATTCTATTAAATTTCTAAATCACAAAATAATCGGTATTATTAAAATTCACTTCATCATTTCAATAATTTTTAGTGTAATTTAATGGTTTTTATTATCTGGACCATAAGACCGTAACAATCATATCATTAGCAAATTTTATATCTGTCCGTCATATATCGAGTTGAGCTGTCTGTCAAATTTTCGATTGATTCGAAAAAATAAAAAGGTACTGTTTCAGTGTATTTAGCTATATATTTAATATTTCAGTTATAATCAAATAGTTCTGTGTTACCGAAATAACTATTTAATGTTATGTGATATTTTTACGTCTATTTTTATATGCAGTTATGTAACTGGTATGTAAGGTTAAGGTTGTCTTTTTCAGATGCTCACTTCCTCGCTGTTCGGCAGCCTGCGGGCGGCCCGCGCCTCCGTCATCGTCACAAGGAACCTAGCTGCCGCGCAGAAGGCCTCCGACCCCATCCAGCAACTGTTCCTCGATAAAATCAGAGAATACAAGCAGAAGAGCGCGTATGTTCTGTGCTATTTCAACTAGATTCAAATAAATTTGTATCTTGATATCTGCTAATATATAATTATAGTGCTTCTGATTGTCTAAAATGCTTGGCGAACTATTGGTTTCGTGAATCTCTATTCTCAGTTACGCACTAGTTTGCTGGTATCTGAAATCTTTGGGTTAGCATAATGATAATAAGCTGGACAGAAAGCTTAATTTCTCAAAAAAAACTATTTCTTTTGTTGTAATTTAGTTTGTTTTCATACATATTATTAGTATTCCAAATAAGACTTCTTTATATATTGGAATCTGCAATCTTTTCTGTGTCATGTGTGTATGCAGATTATACTGTACTCTTACTAAGCAGTAAAAACTGTCACTGAAGAATCTACCCCATTGACATGAACAGACATTTCTTTTGATTATTATAAGTTATGTTTATAATGATCTGGTACTGATTCAATGTCCTTAATTATTCCAGAGGAGGCAAACTTGTAGACCCCAGCCCATCTATCGAGAAGGAGCTGAAAGCTGAGCTTGAGAAATTGGAAAAGATGTATGGCGGTGGTGCCGGCACAGACATGACTTCATTCCCCAGCTTCAAGTTTGATGAGCCCAAGCTGGACCCCATAGATGAGCAGCCCGTACAGGCCAAGAAGTGAATGAAGTAGTCATGTACCCATAGACATAGTTAATTTAATAAATACAAACACTGGAACATCAATATTGTTTATTCAAAATGTTGTTTTTATTATATAAATCTCTGCACTTATAAGTTACACAATTATATTGTGAAATAACAGGTAGTATAAATTTTTTATAGCCAAAAATAAAGAGACTAACTAACGACTTATTCTGGGAATAAGATTTATGCAACATTGGTGAAATCAGCCCTGAGTGTCTTACTTTCAAGATTTTTTCCTTTAATTATGAGTAAATTTTTCGATACCGTTATATTCTGGTACATCAACCAAACATGAGTTGATGAAGCCTTTTGTGGCCTGAAAAATAAATAGTTTATGTACCTTCTCTTGCATCTAGCATAAGGTGAGCCTTATATCCTTTATTCACATTATATACTATTGGCTTCATCTGTTTAGCATGAAGATGAATATTTGATTGCAAACTAACTAACATTGAAGGTGGTAGAACCCTTTGGGGTTGGACTCCGGTGGTACCACTGCCACACCTATTTCTACCTAATTGCAATAACAGCAGTGTTAGGCGCTGCTGTGTTCCAGTTTGAAAGGTGTGGTAAGGGAGACAGACTTTTCCGAGGCGTTCCAGCTTAAACCTCAGGGGTAACGGCGCATCTATGACCAACCTCAGGTAGGAATATCTAATCCTATTTGGGATTGATTACAGATTTCTATGGGCGGCAGTAGCCACTTACCATCAGGTGGACTGCATGCTCGTCTGCTACTTCTATATTATACTTTAAAAAAAAACATTCCAATCTTACCTGAACTTCATTGATAATTGAAAATTTATTGGTCGCAATGCTGACTTTATACAAGGATACTGTAAAATTGAAATTTTCAGCAATATTAAACTTCAGTCTCCACACTTGTCACTTGATGTACTAGATGGCGCTTAAAACAATACATGTCCAGTATTTACTTTTCACCGGCAGATGGTGGTAATGATTTTGTATCAGTTCAAAATAATAGATGGCTCTACAATCTACATTCCTTTGTCATCAAATGCAGGCAATTCCTTAACAGATGGCGTTGATAATTTTAAATATTTTTACAATTTGATATTAATTAATACATTTTGCGATTTTTAAGTTATCGCTGATTACATTTTTTAATAAAATATGATACATAAAGGATAATGAATCGATTTAGATGTTCATCTGACATCCCTGGCTAAATTTAATAAACTTGATAAAGTTAACCAATCAAGTTTTGCTAGTTAGCGTTTATTTATGATAAAAATAAATTAATTTCTTTGTTGCAAGTAGGTATTTCGACCCAGTTAGGAGTTTGCATCAAATTGCATGTGCTGCATGCATGCATGCAGATGTGCATGTATGAAGGTGGCTGCGTGATCACGTGTGTAAAGCGCCTTACATGACTCGTGGTCACGGCGAAATTCACTCAAAGTATCCTTAGTCTAAAATCATATTACTATGATTGATTGATTGATTATTAGGGAACTGAAGCAGACGAGCATGTAGTTCAACTGTGTTGTAACATAGACTTCAGACTTCAGCTTCTATAGACGTAGAGATGTAGACTTATATACTTAGTAGTCTAGTGCTAAGCACTAAATTTTAAGCATTTCAGATGTTTAATAAATTCGAGGTACCACAATCTAGTAATAAATAATGAATGATAAAACAGACCTTCAAATTTCGTGATAAATGTGGTAAACACAATATGTGGTTGAAAACATGACACGAAATATTGCGATAGGCCAGAATTACATAGGTGTCAACTGTAATCTATCTGAGGGGATCTAATATTATCACAAATTATTGTGTTAGTGGGTGACACATAGATATACAAATCCTGTTATCCCGAGCTCCGCAACACGAGCGGACGAGCGCGTTCAAATGAATCGTGAATCGCTGAGTCAGTGTGTCCTTCCAGCGAGTTAGCTCAGTGCCTCAGTATTCATTCAGTATCGGCCGTGCCGCTAGTCTCACCGGGCGGATGTATCGCTAAAGCGTTCTAAGCCTCGTTGTTATGGCGGCCGGGTTCGTGGGCTCCACGAAGAGCTTCCCGTTCTCCTTCGATGTTGACGTGGAGGAGGAGGAGGAACCGGGCAGGGTCACGCCGCACCTCAGCAAACGTATAGGTTAGTCTGTCACCGTAATACGTGTTTGCTGATTGTACGTCTGCCGCAGTGTTTTTATTGTTTTGTCTCTTAGTTCTAGGTTTAGTACCAATTTTATTAATGCCTATTAAAGCCGCACAGGAAATATACGCAGCGGCTTTTCTGAAAAATATCTTTATAAACATTTTACATAGATATTTTGGAATCAGTGTGTAAGCACCTTTTGTTTACCTTCTAAGAATCACAATTTTATTAATAAGGTAGTATCTAACTACGTATGTCAATATCATATCCTTATAGGTTTTATTTGTAACATATATAAATATTCTGTATTTTTTAACTTCGACGTTATTTTCTTTGATTTTTATTTGGCACTTTTAATTTTAAATGACTATTAATCCATAAGTTACTTAGTTAATCAGTACCCCTGTATTTGGAAAATCGTATATAAGATCTGAACCGAAGAACCAATGTTTTTCTCAAACAGCTAACCACTATGTCGCTAGACGCCTCGTCCGGTCGCTCCCCCATAACCCCTCGGCCCGATCGATCGCTCACATCAGCTGACTGCCGTCGATGTGAGTGACTGTTATGATGGTCTATTCGTAAACAAAATTACGGTACGACGAACCAATATCAAAACTACGAGCGAGACTATAAAACAAAACCAAATGGGATTGATGATAAATATTGTACTTAGTTTAGGGGCCGTTCAAGTATTACGTAACGCAATTTTTGAAGATTTTTGACCCCCCCTCCCCCCCTTGTAACGCACCGTAACGTTTTTCTATACCCCCCCCCCCCCTAACGTTACGTAACACTCAAGTGTCAATTTTTACCCTAAACTTGCTAAAAAGTTATGTTATAGTTTTTATCTTTGGGATACTTTTACTTACATATTACCTTTATAATACTAAGAAATAAAACAAGAGATTTTTAATCCGAATAAGAGTAAAAACTAATAAAACATCAACTCCGAAAAAGCCGAACTAAGTCGGCTGAACCCACTCATTCAAGGGAATTCCCGTAAAACGTAAATTAAAAGGGTTGCCAATTTAGGAGTTTTAATTCCCTATTTTTTTATTAAAAAAAATGTTACGTAACGTGTATTACGGAAGAGCCCCCCCCCCCCCCGCCCCTGTAACGCATCGTAACGATTTACAAGACCCCCCCTCCCCCCCAAATTGCGTTACGTAATACTTGAACGACCCCTTATGACAATTTATGAACACAGGGTTAAGTAGATAGGTTTGGAAACTGAACGGAAATAGAAAAAACATTAGAAACTGTTTAAGTAGTTGAACAAATTCATAATCGTTTTATGGGTTTCCTATTCTCTCGTTTAATTAAACTGATAGCAGATCGTAGCAGATGATAAAAGGAAGTTTTAAGAACCTATTAAAACTGTTAGGGAAATAAGTTTATTATGTACGGTTTTAAAGATATAAGTGTCATAAAATTCTATGGATTATAAGTGGTCCAATGATTGGGTTACACAAACGGCACTGTTATGTGTTAACTGACACCACTAACAAAGATGTCATTAATATCGAACAGCGAAGACTCAATTAATTAGTCTCTTGCATTGATCTATAACCTGAAGATACGCCACAAGCGAGCAAAACTTGAAGAATACAAAATACGTCAAGTGGTGTAAAACGAGTTGAAACGACTCCAGTCGCTCTCGCGCGGCGTAGTAATACACACGAATGTCACTGAACACGTTAAACGTCATTATTTTGAATTTTAAGCCTCAAAATGCCTTCTTGTGCAATGCGTAAATGCAAAAATTATGCTCGAAAAAGAAACAAACTTCATGGAATCACCTATCACACGTAAATGAAGAGAAATTATTAAATTTTGTTTATTTTTCGTGTTCGATCCGCCATGATTACGTGAGTAACCAGAAAGAGACAAAGTATGTTTTTGTGAATGAAAGTGATAAAGACGCAAAATGCATGGTCATAGATCAACAGAACAGAAGTGACATTTTATTGAATCTGACGATGTTCATATGTCGTATGTTATAGTTTAAAATCCCACTGCTTAATTTTTATATTAGTGTGTTTTTAGTCAAAATATAACTTTTTATAGTTTATTTTAATAAAATAAAATCGATATATGGGAAATTCTGTATCCTAATCTCTAAATTTCCTTCGATACCTGTGGTAAATAATAAAAAATATTACCATAAAATTTATATAGGATAGTATACGGTATTTTAAAATTTCTTTAATTGAATAAATATTTCAATCATTAAGGTCGTATTTCTTCCTTAACCTAAACATAATTTAATAAACAATCTTTGTATCCAGAAATTAATCCTCAAAAAGACCACGGTAAAATTAGAATCTTATATATAAAATTCTCATGTCACAATGTTAGTTACTTTACCTACTCCTGCGAAACGGCTTTACTGATTTTCACCAAAATTTATATGCATATTCAGTAAGTCTGAGAATTGGCTACTATCTATTTTTCATATCTCTTAAGTGATAAGGGTTGTTCACCCTTAACATTTTTTTTATTTATATGGCAACACAATGTTTGCTGGGACAGCTAGTACATTTATAAAATTTACACAACTTTGCAATTAATGGTCGTGTGTAAAATAAAACTGATAATAATAAACATAGATTAGTAAAGATACTTCGCCGCCTTGAAATTGAAATAAGCCACAAACGGCTTATTAGTAAGTTCTTTTTTTGAATTCTTGACAAATAAAAACATTTTTAGAGAAAATTTACGAATAAATAACTAATACTGCGTAATTTACATAATAAATAAATAATTATTTCAAATATTTTAGAGACATTTTAGCACGGAGACGTGGCAAAACTTTTTTACGCAACTATTTCAATTCTCAAAACTGGGTACATTTTCTTGTTAGGAGTGAGTAATATTTACTAATCTATGATAATAAATATAAACAATTTTTAAATCGTATATCTTAAACCAGTCGATACATCTGTATAGATACATTCTTTCAAATTATATTTTTATATAATAATAATTTATTTAGTTAAACTGTACTATAACATTTCTACGTAAACGACATACTAAAACTATTATCGACAGTTTTGGACATTTTTTACCTTCTGTTCCATTATTTCTTTGTCTTTGACAAGCATGCGGATCAATGGGAAAGCCACCATACGTCCCGTTTTTAGGACACCGGGACAGTCCCTTTTTTCGATGCTTCGTGCCGTTGTCTCCGAAATGAACCGTTACCATTGTCAATTAAGTAACAGTAAATAGTATAATTGTGAAAAAAAACATGGGGTGCTCCATTTATCAGTTTTCATAAAGCGCCCCACATTTTTTGCACAATTATACTATTTACTGTTCCTTAAATGATACCTATATTGAAAATTATTTTCTACTTTTTAGTTAATTTTATCATAAAAGTGTGTTTTTTATTATTTTTAACTATATTTTTTCAAGTAAAAAGTATTTGACATAAAAAAAATCGATGTCCCGTTTTGACTGAAGTAATCATTGGTCACTATATTCCATGGTCAATATTTACGTTTGCGTACACTTGAAACGCAAGGTCAAACACTAGTTGTCTTTTTTTATCACATTGTTCTAATAGCTCTGTCCCTTATAGACCATTTGTCTATGTAGTTAAAGGTAAGTAAAATAAAAAACGTGCATGTGTGCTATCAAAGCAGTTTCGCTCAAGTTTTCTCTCAAGTTAGTGGGCGTATAACATGTCTAGTATAAAATGTCATTGGTCTCTTGTTTAAACAGTGCTGTCTTGTTTGGCTATTAGAAATACTTGACTGTGTATATTAATATTGCAAAATTAAATAACGCCTGCAGTTAATTAAACAAACATACATTTATACTATAAAACCTATCCTACATTTAGTATTGGTATTAAAACTTTGTTAAAATGAACTAATTAAACTCTACTCTCTGAAAGAATGATTTCGTGTGGATGTTAAATAAAAAAAACGTTAATTTGTAATTAATTGTATATTTTTAAGGCGTACGTGAATAATTGATGTCGCTTTTCTTTTGTAGCTACACCTAATAAGTATTAAAATATTAATACTGCCTAACCCCACGGTGACCTATAAAAGTCGTACCTAAATTATGTATTGAAACATGCATTTTCCGTTAAACCTTCAGGTACATGACTCGTGTCGTGGAGGACGCCCTTTTAATCCCAAACCTGTATTTAAATACCAAGGGCAACCCTTTTATAGGTCATAGTCATCTAAATATACTTGCGTTATGACTATTAATAGTCTGGCCGCATTTGACCAAAGTAAAACCATATCATTAATATTTAAAGTATAAAATGTATTATTGTGTAGCAGCAGAAACATGTGAGGAGGTTGCGCTTAAGGTCGGGGACTCGGGGCTCGGAATCGAAAAGCTTTTGCCGTTATTCTCGGCTAAGGGTTAATTAATTTACACCAGACGTGAAGACTTAAAACTTTTCATTCTGAGGAGACCCATGACTAGCATTGGAAGTATTTGATAGGTTGATCATGATATTAATATTGTGTAAAACTGTGGATTTAGTAGAATAGAATCTCTACTTAAGTTAAAGATATAATATCAGCGTGTATCATCAAAGAATTCGTAGCTGTCCAATATCTGTCACAAATACTTATATCTCATGTAAGCCGACAGACCTGTGAACCGCATGATACGGACCTTATCTTATTATCTTGATCGTACGCTGTTTATTAGAAGTACAAATTCCATTATTTTCAGTTTATGTAAAATATTTGATCATCGTAGCGTAGGTTTCGGATTCCGTCTCTGATTAGACAGATATCTTAATGATGAAGTTAGATATCTGTTCTGGATCTGGATGTATGTGTATTAGTTTTTGTTAATATGTCCATGGTACTCACGTTGTAGGAAAGCGTAGTTTATTTATTTATCTTTGTGTTTCGTTACCATGGGCGGGAGTCGAATTCGGCTAAAATATCTTATTACTTAATGTTAAGAGAGGGAAATTTTAAATAAAACTCTTATTTAAAAATTCGCTCTCTTCACGTGCCGCCTGGGGTGTAACTTGAGTTTCAAAGGTTTCCTTTTTAGACGAATTGTAGTTATATATAACACGAAAAACGGGGCGAGCCGCGTCCTCGGCCCTTGGCATACTACGCTTTTTTGCTGAATATAAAATGTTTGTTCACTGACAAGTTTTAACAAAAATCTTTATTAGTATTAAAATATGGGATATACTCGTAATATACTCAACATAGAGAGTCTTGTCTCATTTCAACCTTTGTCAACCTTCATAGAGTTTAGTTGTGAGACAAAACATCTGCCGCGCTATCTCTCCGTGTAAACTGATAATAAGCGCTGAATAAACACAATTCCTGTAATACTCTCAGCGAAGTACCTGAGTTTATTTTAGAAGGTTATATCATGTGTTAGGAATTCATTTTCTTAAATACATTTTACACAAATTACGTTTGTAGAAGACTCTTATTTTGAGTGAATTCATGACAATTTGGCGTAGTATGGATCCCCCATCTAAAGTGTTTAAAAACACCATTTTGAAAAATGTATTATGAAATACTAAAATAAGAACAAATAAGATTAAAGATAACAGCAAATAAGAGATATTTAATGCTGGTAGCACTAATTGTAGATATCATAAGATAGACTACCTTATGAACTCTACAATCTGGTTTAATGATTAAAAGCATAGATTAGTAATTAAAAGTGAGTTTTGCTCGTCGACCTACTACTTTGTAGAAGAAACATAGGTAGATAATTGTAATTGGGAACATTTTGCTTTGGACAAAATTATATTCTTAGAAATCAAACGTAGCAACTTCATTGAATCTAGACCACATCTAGACGATTTCAACATTTTAATGTAATTTATATTTAATTGTTTTTAAAAATTGTATGTGTTATATTTTACATTACTTTTTATAATAAAGAGGTAGCTAACGAGCATGCAGTCCACCAGATGGGAAGTCGCTACTGTCGCCCAGGGACATCTGTAATCAAACCCAGATAAGATACGAGTCTCAACCGAGGTCAGTCGCAAATGCGTTTCCACCCCTGATTTAATATGATGCTAGCATCAAAATGACATGTAGCCCACCTCCTTATGTTAGTGTATTTTTGCGTCCAAAGATACCAGCAATTACATTCAAATAGAAAGTTAGTTCTGCCTGACCTGAATGAAGATAATGACATATTAGTTATTTGAATTTATGTTCCCACGCCCTCTTCTTCAAAACTTATCAGCGCTACACCGATATATAACATACAAATTCAAAATTCAATTGAAACAAGTACAATTCGACATCATCATGGTCATCCGCGATCAATTCAACATAGAATTAAAGTCTTTCCTGAGTTCGGTTACAGAAGCTTTTGTTTCCCCTGAGGAGTAAGTTCCAACGACTTGTATGTCTGCCTTATGAAGCGTCGTGGCGGTAACTCCGCATAACTATGGGAACTCTTTCCCAAATAAGCTTTAATAATTCTTCATAATTATTAATTACCTATTAATCGATTTGTTATCTCTATTGATCATTGTTTACTTCGTTATCCTTGTAAAATTACATAACCGGCAATAACTAGCGGTAATCGTAAGCAAACAGCTGTAGCGAGGTGGATCGTCCGTGACGCCACCGCCATGACACTGATTGTGCTAAACACAAAGCGTGTCGTATAGTTGTGCTGGTGCCAGCCCGTGAGCGTTCAGTCGACTTATAAACTTTCGTCCAACAACGTACTCGATATTCGGAGAACAGTTGTTATAATTAGTGAAAATCGTGTTTTAAGTGCGTTTTGCAATTTGAACAGTGTTTTGGTGATTCTCCTGCGATAGAGATTGACACCGATTTATATTCCAGCAGGTGTCATTACAGTTTGTCATCTAATTAGTTGTGCCGTCGAATCATGAGAAATCTATGTTATGCATTAGTGCAATAGTGCCAAATAGTGTACGGGATTAGCGTATCTTCAAAATTTTACTGAATATCAACGTTACCTTTGTTTTTATTGCGCAAACTTCAGCACACATAAATAAAAAGCGAGTCACGTGTCTATGGTTGTTACGGTTATTACCGTACTAATGGCGTTTGCCTGATAAGAATGCAAAATACCCCAGAGTGAATAATACGTACATTTCTACGAATGGCTTTGTATCTCGCTGAAATCATTATACAATAAAATAATTAGCTTGTTGTTTTTTTTCGATTTCAAAGACAAGACTTTCCGAGGAATGAAATAGAAATATTGATAGAAGTTAAATTGTCCATATTATGATACAAGTTAACAACCTAATAATCCGTAATAACTAATTTGAAAGTAATTATATTGTTACGATTGAGTTAGTATTTTGGGAAAGAGCATAAGTAGTTGTTGATTATGTTTATTATCGGTATGTATTTTGTTAAACATACATTGTTTCAAACAACCTGATCGTCATACATAAATTATTTCGAAAATGTCCTTTATTGGTTTACCAAACATTAATAAAACAGACCGGAGATTTAAACAAATACTACCGAAAATTTTGTAAAAATATGGCCACAATATTAGTTCAACATTCAGAGAATATTATTTTTAACAATAGGTAAACGTTCTCGTTATTTTACTGGAATATTTTTGTATTAACTACAATATATACATTTTCCACATTTTGCCAACTTACTGTAATAAAATTGGAAATTATTTTACAATGCACTACAAAATTGCCACTATATGCTATGATTTATAGGTTTCAGATGATTTGTAATTTTTAGGTCTTTGACTCGTGCACGAAAGGTGGGCGGTTGGCAAGCTTCCCCTCTCAAAATAACGTTCTGAGCCGTCGCCGCTCAATACCAGCACTTTTAATATTCGACTAAAGTAGGTAATAAGTATTTTGGAAAGTTCTTGAATATGTGGCAAATGCTCGGTCACTGCGCGAATGCAATACGTATTTTCATAAGCTTGGAATGTTTGTTACGAACAACGTTTATTTTCGCTTATGGAATTGGATTGAACTGAATTAGGATACGATTTATTGGGTGTCATTAATTTTATTGTAGTATATAAAACATAGGGAGAATGTTCATTGTCATAAAAGTTTTATGTATGTGATTCTAAGTAATGCAAATTATAATCGTCAGAAATCAATTCAGTAAATTCTGGTGATTCAGCCACAAATATCCTATTATTTGTAGCTTACCTGAAATGTGTGCCACCGCTTAGGGACTTTAAGTTTTAAAGTTACCCTTCGAATGCTATCTTAGTGATATCTATTTTAGATAGTATTCAATGAAGAATCGGGCCTAATCTATTTACTTACCGAAATATCTAACATCTTTTTCATAACTATCACTGGTTTAAAGTTTCTTACTTAGGTATTCGTTACAAATAGCTGTTCTAGAAATTCAGTATCGTTTGTCTATTTATTACGTACCTACTTATATGTTTAGAAAAATACTTGTCAGTTTCGTGCTACATTTTACATGAAAAAGAGGCCTCGACGGTTTTCATCGTACCTTGTTGAAACTTTTTAAACCAGTGTCTCCGTTAGGGTTGAACAATATGAACATACGAGTATTCCGCATCTGAATTTATTGTTGAATTTATAAGTTATCCATTCTCAGAATTAAATCGCTGTTGACTTACATAGGAGGCAAAAATCTCAGCCTTCAGGTAGGTTATAGCAGCACTATGAGCATCACAATCTTCAGATTTAAATAGAAGACATGTTACGAGTATTTAGGGGTATCAACACAATTTGTATCGACCCCAGACATTTCCTCAATTGAACGTGGGGTTAATTACACGTGCCCTCGATCGGCAATACCTCTTTACCATAATAGCTGGATCACAAACAGGTTTGTTACATTCATTGCATAAAAATCTTTCAGCTGCCTTACCTGCTTGCTCATAAATGTCACCCCTAGAGTATGCCCTCAAGTCGCTCGGTTCCTCGCGGCCGGGTCAAGGTTCATGTTTCCGTTTGCATTCTGCGTATTAGAACTCTAAAAAAGTGTATCTTGTCTTGTGTTAGCGTTTTCGAGATGTTTGTGTCTCAATTTTAGGCTATTTCTTTGACTTTAACTGTTTTCTCTACCTTTAGCTCTACGTTTTTGACAAAACTGTTGATACTCTTTTTGTTTTTATTTTTCAAGTAGCTACATACTACATACATTTTAAATTTTACTTTGTTGTATAGTACCTCCGCTGGAAACCAAATGCTGTGTGGCTACACCAAACTACTGTTCAAGTAGCAATCACCAGTTTATACTGAAGTTGAAGCAAGAATTTTACTTTGCTGTGCGCTATCGCAACGGCTATATAATAGCAGTGACAAATGGCTAAAACACTAAAAACGATCCCAAATATAAGGGTGAATGGAAAAAATAATCGATAGCTCATATCTGCTGTCAATAACTCAATACTGTCAACACTGATTTATATTTACAATCAATATAGATATTAAAAATACTTGATAAAAGTCAGATCCGGGCGCCATATCAGCTAAACTCATGTCGGCATTATAGGATTAGGCTAGCATGCTAAAACCACTAAGTACATAATGATAATTATGATATTAATAGAATTTTAAAATTAAATAGGCATTTTGTTTATGACTAGGCACTGATAAGGTACTTTTCATCATGTTATCTATATTTATTTATAGATAATAATTTCCGACATTTGGAAGATTATCTATTGATTATATTTAACAAGTAAGTCCTTATAATACACATTATGCTATGCTATGGTAGTTGGTGATGTTATTCATGTTTTCACTATCATAGAATATAATGGACTAATTTTAATTGCATTTAATAACTGAGAAAATTTCCACAACGGGACAATAACCATTGTCCACTTGGTACAAAATTATTTGCTAATTCCGCGAAATAATGACACAAATAAATCAGCAGATTTCGAAAATACCTTTCATAAGTCTCTAATAATATAACATCCGGTGTCCTCTGCGATATTTTTGGAACATCTTTTTGTGTCCGATTTCTTCGACCATTACAGTGATTGAACGGCCCATTTATTGATTGCTAAATATCCGAATTTGTTTTCGTCGATTGACTTTCAGAAGACCTGCCTTTGATAACGCCGACTCAATTCCAGGGAACCGCGTCTTTTATATATAGTTACATGTTTAGTTTCCGTCCGCAGCAGACTTATTAAGTATTTTAATGGATCACAGGCTAAATTTAGCAAGGTTACTCTCAAAGACCAATAACATTTCTGTTTACTCACCTTCTCGTGCACTGCCACGTGGAAACTTCTTTGTTTTTGTCGCGGACTTTTTCTGTCCCTTTTATAGAAAGCAACTTTGTTATTATTAAGGAAGTACATTCGGTCTGAATTACATCCGCTCATGGTTTTCAATTCTTCCTGTTAGAAGTTGCTTGAGAAACAGCTATTTATGTTAAAGATATTAGTTTAAGTACTTTTGTACTCGAAATCATTGTAGTTGTAATAGTTTTGTTGTTAGTCACATAGTTATTCTCGTCGTAGTTGTTTACTACGAGAATTGTAAATGGGAAGAAATGACTTTAGGCAATAAAATTCTTGGCAGCTTTATCATTGTGCAGAAAAATGAAGTACGCGTGGTCTCCGCGTGGTTGGCCGCTGGCAAAACGACTGTCACTGACCTCCCTTACAGCAAAAATAGGTATATTATTGTGTGAAGTGGTGATCGATCACTAAAGTATGTCTGTATTATCAACGAATGCCATTGACTTATCAACTCTTAAATCTCTTGATATTACGGCGCATACCTCTGCAAGGGGCACTCGCATCGATTGTTGCACTTTTCGTTATAAAACTAATTTCAAATTGCAAAACTCACTGTTAATTTACAGTTAAATGGTAACAAATGAACTGGAAGAAATTGGTTCCTATATGTGAATTGTGTGTAGATCAATATGTCGATACGAGGCGTGCCGGACGGTTCCCGATCTCCTCGCATCATTACTGATTCGTTCTTTGATGATGAAGGTAAGTTATTGAGTATTTTATTAATATGAAACATGTATTATTACTTGGTATATTATTGTTATGATTCAAACCATATAAATTATAGTACCCAAATACCGAGATTATATGGTTATGAAAAATTGATTTTAGCTCATGTGCGACTATAATCCATAAACATTTTCATTGAATACTAACTTTGCCGTATTACAGGTAATTGTGTCAGGTCACTGACGACACGAAGCATGATTCATCTAGGATAATAGAGGTTGTTGTGATGAAAATTTTCCTCAACAATTAGTTTAATGGCCGCCGCTGGCTATAATATATTGGAGGTAGTTTTATGTGATCAGCAAAGGTTGTGCGAGAAGGCACATTTTATTTCCTTGAGACTAAGATTCGGAAATATCACGTAGGGTCTCAGTAATCAAAATGTTGCAACCGAGAATCCCGAAAATATAGAATAGAATAATTTGCTAAAATAAGGTACAATTTTGGTATTAAATAGATAGGTAGGTACAATGTCCTCTTATTTTTTGCCTGTAAGGCGTGCAAATTACAATTAAATACGATTCATTCTATACGAAAAAAATACATGCAATATAAAATGTGAAGACGAATTAGTATTTTATGTACTTTAATTTTATCTATTTTAAAACATATAATAAAAGATACACTTCCGTTTCACTTCTTTTTTTATGCCAATCCATACTATTTCTAACAATAGTTTATTAACAGAGAAAGATTGGTAGCTCAGCGAAAGGTGGCAGACTTATAGCAAAATATATTAGGCAAGTAAATTTAATTCACGAAACTAATTTTAATCTGGATCCATTTTGCTTTTGAGAGGAAATTCAATTCCTTTGTGTAGTTAAGTGAGCCGATATCATCTCCAGAGAGAAGTTATAATCTTGCTGGTATTTTACTAATCTAATTATATCTACGTTTTGGGCAAATTTATGACAAACAAAGTGATGTACTACAATTAATTGACGAGAATATTATAACGATCTAACGATATAATCAAATTTACAATTTTACATCCACCAAAGGTCAACATTTCACAATGTCTGAAATGAAGAAATCTTTAATCTTAAAAAGGCTAAAGATTGGATAGATTGTTTTTTAATAACTCATATTAAACGTTAAAGTACTTAACGTAACAGAAAATAATGAAAAATATTAATAAGTAAAAAACCTTTTTTTACTGTAATGTTAATAAATGTTTATAAATAAAACGAAAAGAGGTTGTTGCAGAATTTTTAGAAGAATAAATAAATAAAAAAACTCCTTCGAGCCGGATTTGAACCAGCGACCTATGGATACCAACGTCATTACCTCTACAGTCCACCGCTCTACCAACTGAGCTATCGAAGGCACATGTGAGTTTTCGAATTTTTCCACTCCACATCGCGGCTTGGACCGAATACTTTACTTTCGCAGTGTTTCACGTGTCAACGCATATGTTGTATACGAGTATGTTCCTTTTACATCCTTAAAGCTTATACGAGATGTGTACCAAGGATACCCAAGAAGAAATGTAATTATTCTATTGTCTTCGACTGTTCAAATTTGTTATATAAGAAATTAATACGTATTTGGTGATTTAATTTTAATAAAATATATTTTTCGATCGTCATCCGATAACATCAATACTTTTTCTCTATTCTTGCGCGTGACTTTGTCTTTATATATTTTAAAATTGGAAACTTTCTTAAAAATAATTAACTCGTAATATGTCCAATTTCACAGTAGGTAGGTACCTACTAGGGGAGGATTTTATATAGACTCTAAATACCTTTTTGTCCAATTATTGCAGGTTAATTAAATATCGTTTAAATG
Source organism: Epargyreus clarus (assembly GCF_041222505.1). Classification (NCBI taxonomy): domain Eukaryota; kingdom Metazoa; phylum Arthropoda; class Insecta; order Lepidoptera; family Hesperiidae; genus Epargyreus; species Epargyreus clarus. The sequence continues at coordinate 744,280 of NW_027332214.1, forward strand.
TAACCTTTCTATTCTGGGTTTGGTAAATTATCTCCAAAGCATACATGTTTGGTTTTAAATTAAAAATATATGTAGCTCTACCTTCCCCTCTCTGTTATCACCGGAGCGCTATATCCACCTTTTCACCTCTTTCAAAAGAAAATACATATCCGTATCTATAGCCAGTACCTACTCCTATATATAATTATTAATTATATAATTATTCCTTATTAGTGCTGTCTTTTGATATCACTAAATTTCATAAAACCAGAGATGTACTTACATTTGAAATTCCAACTGAGGCAAACGACTAGGATGAATTCATACTATTTGGATATGCTTTTGTTAGTACGTATTTATTAAATAATAAATATAACATTATGTAATAAAGATAGTTTGCAATTCGTCAGCTCAATAGAGTTAAGAGTGCTTGAGATATGAACGCTTCCGAAGTATCGGCGCCTCGGATTACTTCTGCTCTAATAACTGCATACATAATTTCATGTCTATATACGATATAGTGTTTTAAGAACTGGGGAGTGTAGGAATAAGAATTCAAATGGGACTTCATATATTTTTTTCAAGTAGGGTAAGGTTAAATAGGTCTTTTGGTAATAATTGCGCCTATGTGTAGGTATGTAGTAGTCTTTGTACTCGTTAAATAGTAATTCTTCTCATTAAATATTAATTCTTGACATTATGTTACTCTCTTACCAGCTTTTAGCCCGTACAATGTTTTAAATAGAATAAAGAAAGGACGCAGGGAACAATGATTTAATATTCCGATCTCATATGAATATCAAAGGGATATTTAAGAGCAGCTTACTAAAATTGCTGTCTGTATTTTTGCAAAAGTTAGTGCGCGTTATTTAAGATAGAAAATTGAATATGCTACGAAGTAAAGGATAACTGAGGTCGTTTTAATTTGTTAAATTTTTGGCGTATCTATATTTGGTAATTGCTTGGTACTACTTGGGTACTACGTTGATAAGAACTCCATAGGTATAAGTAACATCGGTATAAGTAACATCTCGCGTCTTTGTTTACGTTAATCATCGGGTGGACTCGGGCAGTGTGGCGTGTGGCGCGTAGTAACTGGTAACCATAACCATGCAAAAATCCTCGGGTGTGTCAAACGAAACCAGACAGTTAGTCCGCGAACGGCAGCCGCGCACGACGGCCGGCCGTGAACTACCCAACCCTACAATCGCGTCGCGTGGCACGATAAATTCCAAATTCAAACGTACTTATTTTTTTAATGCTACGATACTGTGACACAGAATCTCATAGAGCCTTTATATTTTTAAACGGGTTCAACTTTTAACATCAAGGAATTACTTAACATACTTTGTTTTGATGTAGTGCAAGTTAACAGCTGTTTCTTTGGCGTGTTACGATTCGTAATGTTTAATGTCCACACATTTGTGATTGACATTCCAATTTTGTGGTTGTGGTAATTAACGTTTACGTTCATTAAGTAAGGTTTGATTACACGGTTTTTTATATATTAGGAATTTCGTATTTTTTGTGTTATTCGATTAAAGATTGCAAAAAGCATAAATAAGTGTAAATAATTTAGTATTGGCTTCATATTTCAGTCATAATATGATTAACATTAAATAATGTTGGATTTATAATACCCAAAATATTATATTCTGAAATGTACAGGTGATAAAATCAATATAATTGGGTACTACAAGAATAATTACTACTATTACAGCATAGATGTATAACCTATATAGTATAAAATGTCATTGTATTACAGTGAGTACTGTTGTACTCGTCCTGTTAATTGTTGATCGAAGCATTAAATGCACTTAGTCTGTAAAGTAGAAAATTTAAAAATAGAATAAAACATGTCAGTGTGTAACTGTGATCACCAATGTGAGCACTGACCTCTTATCACGCTTAACCCTGCGGCGCTGGAATAACAAAATATTGCGTCACAGAACACGAAATTAGCACGTTTTGTTCTAAACGAAATCCGCAATTGATTTTGGAATGGAATAATTTCCGACGTTAAACACGTTTTGCTCATGTTTCTCAATTTGTAAGAAATTATCATTACTTTATGCACTTATTATCATATAAAATATATTTCATAAAACTTAAGGGCTTTTACGAAATATGACGAAAAATTTACATGAATACAGTTTTAGACTAACGGAATCTTACTGTATATTCCCATTCTAGGTTTATGGTTATTCGAAAGTTGAAACGAAGGCGGAATGGTTATTGTATTATGAATTTTTAAAAGCATGATGTCGTGTTTTTGTTAAAGGTGATATGATATTTTTAAATGCCATCTACGGTATGCGTATATTCATGGTTTCGTTACATTTAATATTCATCCCAAAGACGCACGTAATTTTGGCACAACCCTACACCGACCACGTTATACAGCGTCGTAGGATCATAAGCGCCCATAACAAGATTTGAAGTTTGCGCTCCGCCAGATTTTTTATAGAAAGATAAATAATAATATCTTAAATAATCTATTGTATTCAATCAAATTAGATAAACTTGCCGTACATTTTTCTTCCATTTATTTCGCCGACTTATATTCAAAGATTGTTACAATTTTCATAACACATGGGGTCATGAAAGTACCTAGATTATACAGTTCTATTGTTTGCACAATACGCCCGTGTGAAGTATAACGCCCCTGGCAACCGCCAGTTAGGCCAGACCCTGCTACTACTAGAATTTTGATGTTTGAACTGTTAAGAAAAGCTTTGCTTGAAATACCAAAAATATTTAGGTTACTAATAGTACAATATGGTTTCGATTTATTTCAGCAGTTTAACACCAAAGTGGAACCATTAGAATTATTTCTATATATTTTATTTTTTTAAGTCAGATTACAATTGCATAGTTCGGGCGTTCGTTATTCTATGGTATCTGAGGCATCATGGCATAGATAAACAAATCGACATCACATTATTCAAGGCACACCACACAGCCATTGTGATGCGTATTATGGCTCAATGGTCTCTGTTGCAGTAGGCATGTTACGACAACTATACCGTGACTAAAAACCGCTTTCCTTCATATATCGTACCATATCGATACACTAGACAATAGCGAATAGCTATAATAAAATAAACGAATGTACATAAGAACAAAAACAATTTACTAAAATCATTCTCAACTCTCTATATGACTTTTAAAATTCATTGAGGTGAGAAAGCGAAGCGAATAAAATTAAATGCGTATTAAACTGAAGCTTGGCGTTTATCCATTAATAAGCTGTTTCTGGTATCGATATAAGAAAACAGTTTCCATTCCGATATGAGAACTAAATACGGGCTACGTAACGCTTTTCAAATAAAACGGACACGTCTACGTTGTAGGAAATATCGGTCGCCTTATCCGATAATACCAAGGCTGGTTCGTAGTTTGTCCTAGCAAACAGATAAATAAAGTACCTAACAACCTCTATATGTCTTGCGAGTTTACAGTCGTCTAAAAATAGGTCCAAGTGTGTTCTAGAAAGTTAGCTTTTGTCCACGTCTTTACATCTGTTTATATACCTACTAAGCTAACAAAGCGACTCTTATGATAGAAAGTTACCTACTGTCCATTATGGCTTCTATCTTTGCGTGAAAGTTCCGTGTAAACTGGTTTAGGAATATTCAAAATTAAACAAAATACTTAGACGAATTTTTAAAAATGTATATCATGTTTTGCTAATATGCGTTTATGTTTGACGAGCCTTAGTATTAGATATTTATAAAAGGAATTGAAAATAAAAATAGTAAAAATTGTTATGTTCTTTTAAGATCTCAAATTTCGACCACTGGGCGATCTTCTAATTAAAAATGCTGTTAAATTATGTATCTATCATTCATAGCTAATTGTCAAGATACTGCGCAGTCATGTGTGTACATAGTGCCTAATTTGTTCGTAAATTTCGTTCGTAAATTTTGTGTAGATCCGTTTTGTAATAGTAAGTTAATTAATTATAAAGAAGCCGTTTTAACCTGAATTATCGGACACGCCAGATTACTGAAATTCAGCGTTCTGACACGCAACACTACAAAGTACACACCTTTTGACATGACAATGCTATTAGATCGCCTTATTGTTTCTATTTGTTCTATGTTTCTTAAAAATATAAGACGTCAGGCCACAAAAAGATAGACTTTGCGACACGGAACTTGGTTTTGATTTTGTAAATCGCATCGGATGGCATCAAAGGTTTAATATTTTACAAAACGTAACGACTCATCCGAGATTCTCCTTTGTACCTACTGATCACAATCGGAATGATTTGCATTTGTATGCGCAATACGTAAAACGTACGCATATCGGAAAATTTGTATGACTTTGTGATTAAAAAACTTAGTCTTTCTTATTTTGGATAGTAACGAGAAAATTGTAATCTGAATAAATAGTATTTATCTGTATCAGTCAAATAACCTTTAATACAAAAGACGCTACTTTTTTTGTTACATGTTTATTTCTTTGAACAAAAGTTTTCGCAACAACATGTTATTATTAAACTTTATTGGTTCTGATGAGATTCTGTTCGTCACGGTGTCACGCGAATGATTTTACATAAATTTCGTGTTGCTGATAAATTATTTTTATCACTTAAAAGGTTATTTCGGAGATGTCGATAACCGGTTGCTGGGTGCTAAATTGATAACTGACGAGTGACGTTATAGTTCAGTTATACGTAACGTATAAACTTCAATTGGTCCTACATGTAAACCACAGTGGATGTGAATGTAAACAAAAGCTGAACCTGCATGTAAACTACAGCTTCCCTACGCGTAAACCCAAGCTGGACTTACATGTAAACCACACCTGATTCTACGCATAAATCACAGCTTGTTCTGCGGACTTGGTGGAAATCTACATGTAGACTCAATTTCCAACACTAGTCCTTCGTATTAGCTACAAATGAGGGAGTGACGTCAACACAACGATGTATAGCTTCGATAAGGACCTCTGGCACGTCCGGGCACGTGTGCAGTCCGAGACGCAGGAGGACAAGACCGAAGCAGAACGTAATTATTTTATTTTGTAAAATGTTTCATGTTACTTTTTCGAGTATATAACTATCTATTATAACTTAGCTTGCTCTTAAAATAAGCTTGCTTCGCTATCACAATTATATAAATGTTAAATATTTCCCAATTCACATTTTAAAAAACTTTTCAAGGGATTTTTTATCGATGTAATACATTAGTTTATTCCAATTCTTACGATAGGCTGTCTGGTATAAAATGCTGTGGCGTTGCTAAGGAGTATTCTTTGGGCACATAGCCAACTGATTAGTTAGTGACTCAGTGTCCATAATTTTCTAGGGGAGAGCAATGATTTTTGTATGGTGAGTAGTGCAATATTAGTGCAATATTTCTGTTCTTAGTTAACATAAGATGTGACAATTATCCGTACTACTCCGCACAGTAGCGTGTCATCAGATACAATTAAGATTCAATTAAGATTAAGATAATAGGTAGAATACGTCTATAGACCATCGTATCGAACTCTACAATGGACTCTACATGGTAGGTTGAACAAAATCTATGTACCTACTTATACATTTTAACTAATATTTTTTTTATCTTTCTTTGTATCAATGTTATCCTTAAATAATTTAATAATTATGATAACGTTACAAATACAATGCAACCGGCTGAAAAATAAAAATACCTTACTCAAATTAATTCTTCTGTTTAAGAGATTTGTTGTTTCATGATGCTACACACAGATAATGATTTAATAAGAATTCCAACTTGTTTTAGCGTCACGGGCAAAAAATGGTAAATACCCAATATTAAAATCTCCTAAAGAATAATTTAGCAATTAAGTAGACAGATTCGTCTATAAACAACCGAGTTATTACAACTTGTTGCATTATCACTCCATTATGTCTGAAGTATGGCGTTGTTTATGGTTGTAAGGAGCTCGAAAATGGGCAAGGATTCATCTGTAATCGTAAGCCTGGCAAACACCCAATTGTAAGGATCAGACGCATTGCGTATTGTGCCCAATACACTGCGTATAAATTCCATAGCTATTGGCCTTCACTCGATACAGTATAACGTGCCGTGAAATTAGTACGTTTTCCGAGTATTGATGACTACAAATGTAATTTAAATTGTTGCTTAAAAGCTGAAATTAGCGACATATTTTGTATATTGGTTCATTATGTTTTGCGTTTGGAACAAAATCATTTTATCGTATCTTTTAGGACTGAAAAGTTAGTTTCGTTGAAAAAGCTTTTGTAAAATGATGATGATAATCAAGGGCTAATGTGTTTCAGTTAATCTTTCTATGTAGGTTATAAAAGGATAGTTTATGATGTGAAACTTATAAAAAAGTAAATTCCAAAAAAAAAAGAACAATTTTGTAGATACTATATTCGATACCTACGTTTAACATTTATCTCTTCATAGATGTTTATAGTTGCGTAGAGTAAATATTAAGTGGTTGAGCAATGCAATTTATGCAAGGCAATTTTATTGTATATTCAATTTCAAATTCAAATCACACTTATTTAGAATTGATTCCCACATAACTCTATTCGAATATCAACACCGCTTCGGAAGGTGCTTTAAATTTAAATGGAATTGAAACTTGTTATGTATGTATGTCTCTCGATTTTTACCCACTTCGAACGGTCCGATTAAATTAAAATTATGAACAATTATTAAGAACCGATGACATTACACGATTTTAATAATTTATCCCATTCTCCTCATCAGGATCGTTTGGAATCAGGATTAACGATTTTCTTTGTGAGATTTTAGCGTGGTTTTTAATTTTTAAACTATAATAATTGCTCTTTAAGAATAGGCGTACTAGCACATCAGCAATTAGTGGTCCCAATCGATTCTAATGGCCAGCGCCCGGCCCTGACCCCAAGTTGTAAACAATCGCCTTATTACTATGTCGATGATAATGGCATTATTCACTTTAATAATACAGAAGACTTAAGGAAATTAACTTTAAGAAAATATAAATGTTTGAATTACCAATAACAATTGAAGAACATGATGACGTATGCTAACCGCATGTTATGTATTGTATCTTTCTAATATAATATAAATAAATAAATATTAAGAATGTAAGTACATATAAAATAAGTAAATTAATGTGTATTGAACATGTCATTACCCGGGATGGGCGTAAACACCTGCGTCACAGTTTCTTACTATTGCAGATGTTTTCGAATACTGTATTTTTGTAACGTGTTTTTGTTCAATAAAAAATCTTTAAATCTTTAATGGAACAATAATGGTCCAATAGATTATTGATAGATACTTAGATATATTCATTCTCAAAATGTATGATTCATCAAATGTTTACTGCTCAGTGGAATGCCTCTCCCACGCTTCGTCATATCACACATTATTATCGACGTAACATTCTTTACATGGCATTCAAGCGTGCATAAATATTGTAACTTCGAGACTTCATAATGTTCTTGAAGTTTTTAGAGAACTGAAAGGCTTGATTAGCTACGTCTATAACCTGTGACTTACATGTTTTTATCCTGTTTACTTTTAATTCTGTTATGTCTTTTATGGACATAGAGCGCAAATATACTTACTCTATCTTAATTACCAATTTCCTAATAAGTATATTCCTTATGATTCTGTAATTTTTATAAACTATCAATTTATTTTAAATTTATTACTCTAGTTTCTATTTGACGGTGTATATGGAAGAAACTATGAATTGTGAGAAATATTGAAAGGCGGTGGTATTGAAAGTCCAAACGAGGGGAGCTTTTCGTGTATCATAAAATTAGGCCACACGTGTGCCAGTTTACAAACATGGCGTCCATTAAGGTTTTGATACTTTGGACAGGTCACCTTGTACATTTCAACTGTAAACAATTTGGGATTTTGTATGTTTATGAAGACAGATGAATTACATGAAATTTACATTTACTGACGACCCGCGTGGCGGAGCGGCCACAATACCGGTCTAACGCGCAAAGGGTTCCGGGTTCGATCTCCGGCCAGACAGATATCTAAATGATGAATTTAGATTTCTGTTTCCGGGTCTGGGTGTTTGTGTATTTGTCTATGTGTGTGTCCATGGCACTCACGACACAGGGAATCCTAGTGTGGGGCTGTGAGTGTAGAAAGCGTTTTATTTATTTATTATTTATATAATATACGTTTGGTTATTATATGAAACTTTTTAAATATATGTTTTAATCGACTCCCTAGAGGACAAAGGTGTTAAATTTTTCGCATATGTTTGTTTCACTTATTAATTTCAAGTGGTCACTACCAAAAGGTAAGTTTTTTATTTAAAAGCATAGATTAGTACATACTTATCTATGTTTAAAACAAAGAAATGCGACAAACGATGCAAATGTTCTGAGACGAAAGTTAAGACGTAGTACCGTGAAACATTACAATTTTGCGTTGCACGAATTGTTTATTAAATGTCTGAGTCACTGTAGATTTTGTGAATATTGCTTATATAAACTTTTGACTTGTGTTGTCTGATTGTAATTTCACCATAATACGACACACGATCCATTTTTTCCAAGTGTTCAATATTGTGCAATAACAGCGTAAATATATAAATTGTATGTAAGTATGTGATTCTAATCGGTGTGATTTGTACTGTACGTATGCATAATTTTTAAGTTTTTAGAATGGTTACATAGGCAGAGATGGACAAATTTTAAATTTTTGTTTGAAAGGCTCCGTCTATCTTTTTTGGTCTGCGGATAAATAACCCGTGATTCAAAATTTTAACGTGAACCGATTTAAACCCAACGTTTTTGTAGAATACATGGCAATAAAATACGAGGATGTTATTAGATATTACCTAATAATTATGAGTCACTGGTATTACCCACTTTAGATGCACTTAAATATGAGTTCTCTGTGGGAGCGGAAGTAAATTCCTACTTAATCACTTATTATTTGTTAATTATCGCCGACAAACATTAAAAGAAGAAAAATCATAAACTAATGATATTCTCTTTATAAAATTGATATATTTTATACTTACATAGTATTTAAAGAAGGAATATAGTTAAATGAATTTGACGACTCCCAATTTTTCCTAAATATTGAAATAATGGGCAGCATGTTTTAATAAATTACTACTTATAAGTTAAATCCATCTTTGCAGGCAGCGAGAGCCCTACCAGCGCGGTGGGGGCGGAGACGCCGCGGGAGCTCCCGAATGAACTGTCAGCGCCCTACGAGGTGCCGCAGTTCCCTATCGAGCAGATTGAGAAGAAGCTGCTGATACAACGACAACTTAATGTCAAGTAAGATAACGCTTACACAAATAATTGGCCAAGAGCGAGTCTAACTCAGTCACGGAGGGTTCCGTACCAACAGGTTTTTATTTATTTCTTTTTTAGAATTTGTAATCACAGCAGCCATAGAAGTAAATGAATTGTGACAATTTGAACTGTCTATCTAATACGGTTCAATGATAGATGGTTCAATAGATAAATTACATTACTGTTGGGTACGGAACCCTAAAGATCAGCTTTCCTATAGCTCTTCCATGATAGAGGCAGTGCCTAGTGGACGTGGGTGTTATGTTGTGGATAATCCGACAATAATCATTTTATGAGATTACATATAAAACAAATAAAGCCAATTAAATATTACGTAGATAAACAACAGGAATAATAATTACGTACCTATGTGATATGGCGGGAAAATCGATAATGACTATTTTTAGTCTGTATTTTTTTATTTCTTCCTCTCTGATTGCGCAATTGGACAATGAGGATAAACTTATCTATATGATATGTTTACTTAGTTACGAAGAGTTTGATCCAAGAGCAAATTTGACGCCGAATTATTGCCGCTAGGGAAATTTCCTAGTAAATGTAAGCCAGTGTGATGTAAATGTGACTGATTGACAGATTAAATATGTATAGTTTAGCGCAGTATATGCGCCATCTATATAGCGGCTTAAGTTCCAAATAACGTTTACAATAAGTACAAAGACGTTTTTTTTTCAAGTATTATCAAATTGAATATAATATACGTATATAATATAATATACGTACAACACTTTTCGTCTGATAGAACATTGACAAATATTGGGAACATAATACATACATATAAACATGGTCAGTTACTAAGAAATAGTTTTATATATCTATAAATCAGCAGGAGGTAGATGTCGCCCTAGTCGAGTGAAATTAGGTTTAGCCGTCGTTGGTGTCCACGTTGATAGCCGATATTATTAGTTTCCAGTAATTGGATCAACCTTGGCGCGGCAACCCTTACCACGGGGGATGCTCGTGTCGCCATTCGTAATGTGATTGCATTTCCGAACGCACCTCCAGGCTGAACACGCGTTGATCGTTGCCTGTAAATGTTTTTTGGCGCGAACCTGTGACTTATAGTTTTTTCGTGGATCTGTGGTCTAAATTATGTTTGGGAGTAAAATACAGTGCAAAAGATGGACAGACACGAGAAACAATACGTAAGTGGTTTGGGCTTAACTCATTAATTGGATTGTAGATTTTAATTGGTCATATAATCTCGATTAGATAATGTTTGACACAACTTGCGGAAATAAAGAACGAATGCGAAATCAAGTTTAATTAATAAAACACAATTAATCATATTATGATATTAACATATTTGGACATTTATTTAGAATTAACATTTCGCCATTTATTAAGTTTTTAACAAGCTTCTCTTCCGAAAAAGCCGGGTGCATTTTGCAATTATAACTATGGAAACTAAACATATTTTTCAAGATAAAATGTATGTATGTTCCCAAGATATATTATAATATTTTAATTGTTATTTTCCAAGAGGACCTCAAATTCTTGAGTATAAAAAGGGCCCCGGCGTTCTTTATAATGGACGTGCCTTTTTTCATCTGCTCTCGAGCAGATGAAATTAAAATTAATTTCGCCACAGTATAAGCATCTATTATAGGTATAGATAGTTATACTGTGACTTCGCTTTATAAAATAAAGTATTGGTTTGGCATTGGAAGAATAGGTTATTATAAAAACACCATTTATTTCATTTATGCAACCACCTGGTTACTACAGACTTATAGATATAATTAAACTCTTATGGACTCTGGATAGGAGGTACAGAGCGAGTAACTTTAGCCTGCGAGCGTGGGCGGGCGGTATTCTCTGAAACTGGCGTACTCCGTGAAATTTAATAGCTTTGAACATATCAGAATACGAAGCTTTGTGCTACATACACATTTTATAGCAATATTTAATAATAATATTTTCTTTGTTTAATATTTTTTATAGTGGGTATATTTATCCACACTGGATCTCATATAGCCTTAGATAGCACAGTTGGTACTTTAATTTATTACTGATCATGTGTTACCAAACAGATTTTTATGGCCAACATTATTCATTGTCACTATCAATAAAATTCATTCCCTGTTCTTATACTGGCTCTTTAGAATGTAGGTATTTCTATTATCTATACATGTTCAGAATTATAACTATTAAAAAAATGTGATTTTCTTGCACCCGTTTACTTTAACAAAATTGTACCATTTTTATTTTCTGTAGAAAAATTTAAGAATTTATCTTAATCGTAATTATTATTGATTGATTTATTCCCAATGAAACACGTTCATTTATACTTTCATAGTAGGTATATCAAGTTAATAATATTTTAAAATTCTAGCCATAGTAGGTTATTAAAGTACCAACATGCATATTGAATTTCGCCATCTTGCAACTACGGCGCGTTCCGCCCGCCCACGTCAGCCTACGCCGTAGAAAGTAGGCATATACTGCATACACCTACACTGTTGAAATTTCAACTTTCTCCTTCCGATAAACGTCGGTGACTTAGCAATTATCGATACCTACTGCCTAGCGCGATTATTACGGCAAAATCCCTCTTTATATAGCTACTTGCTACCGCTCGCCAAAAAATTATATAGAGCATAATTTGTTTCATCCACTATGCAAAGATTACGAATAAGATGCACAATGAAGAAGAAAAAACAAGACAATGGATTCAGCACAGTAAAACAATAGAGGCATCTTAGAAAAAAGCCTCTACATGGGTGCGGTTACCTATTGTGCAATTTATTATATTGTTTTTTTTTTGCTTTTTAGAGCTTATGTGGTAGAAGTGCGCGAACATTTTAAAATATAAGTACTTTTATTGAAAGCTTTGGACATATGAGAACACTCACTAACGTTCAGTAATATTTTGATGGCCTACTGATAAGAGTTCCAATTTCTCAAGTTGATGTCTGAAGTTTGAATCTTATCTTGAATCATGTTTTTGTGCTTATTTAAAACTAATCAACATTTACTTTGAAGGAATAAATAATAAAGATTTTGCGGTAATATACTTAATTATGATGAAAGGAAAATTTTCAAGACCCCTACAAACTAAGGTTATCTCAAGATACACGTAACCTTAAAAAAAATTACGATAATATTTTAAATATATCGATACAGTTGGTACAGTGCGTATATATAGTACCCGATGACCCTTTTAGCTACTAAAATATTTCGAAAAAAATAGTGTAGGTAGGTAAAGTCCGCGTCAAACTGCTAGTCCGCTTCGAATATAGAAACGAGTCGCGTCGTAATAGCAAATTGTAGATATTAGCGGGACAAAGACAGCGTAGGACAAGGCACCCGTCCGTTACCCGCTCTCGCCCACGGGTACAGAGCTGTGTTACAAGCAAGCTGCAGTGTCCCCTAACGTTGAGAAGTATATGCTAACCAATGACATTTTATACTATATTTTATAGGTGATAGATCTATGATGCTAACTAAATCTGCGCGCAACAATTTTAGAGCGGACTAGAAGTTTGGCGCGAACTTACCTAATCATTGTTTGTATGAATTGTCGAATTATTTGTCTGTACGGAGAGATTAGTTATTTTTCCTAATTTTGAGCATAGACCTCGCTCTACAATTGAAGAAGATTTGGAGTATGCTCCATCATGTTGCTTTGATACGGATGGGTGGCGAACGCCATGGTATTATGGTGTAATATTACAATATACAATATCTACATATATCTTATAGCAAAAACGACTTATATATCTAGTAGCAAAACTAGAAAACATTGCAGCGGATCAAAATCGTATTCTGTCTCCGATATGCATTAGTGAATAGTGACGTGATAGGGACATAGACATTATTTGAGACCATAAAATAATAGCGTTCATCATTTTTTATCTTTATGCCATTGACGTCATGGTGTAGTTAATTACTGCCTGTGCAAATATGAACAGCGTTCAAGTGGTCGCCAAAATTACTCTTTCAATATTGTTTCGGTAGCCACATCTATTCACTCGTAATTTTTTTGCGAATGTTAATATTTGTTATTCAATAGGCGATTAAATTATTTGAAGGTTATATTATTTTTCATTATAATTAAAATTGATAAATTGGATAAAACCATTCGATTACCTTTTTTACCACGCTTTTATTAGCTTGACCTGTATATATGTATGTATGGCCACTTTGAGCGGTCCCATTAATTTAAAATTTTGAACAATTATCAAGAATCTATTTCCGCACCACTCTAAATAGCAAGATGCATGAAGCCATCCACGTTGCTGAGAACCGGCACCGATGGTGCAATAAAGTCCGGGATCCGTGATCCGTGGAGGGGGTCACGACCCTCGGCATTGAGGACATTGACGCAAGGAGGAGGAGGATCAAGAATCTATGACAAAACACGATTTTAATAATTTTATCCCATTCTCCTCATCAGGATCGAGAGGAATTAGGATTAACGATTTTCCTTGTGCGATTTTAGCGTGTTTTTTTAGTTTTTAAACTATAATTATTTTTTTAGTATAATTATAATTATACGGGGTCGGTAGTATGACGTAGGTATTATCTAACTCAAATAAGATAACCTTATCACTCGGTGGGGTAAGTTAGGTCACCCTTTTTTTTTTTTTTGTTTTCGAGGGGGAAACCTTCAAAAGTTACCCGACGAAGTGGGAGCGACGCCGGGTTATGTGGGATTTTTACCGCACTAAAACCCCCCCGGTGGCCGTCCTCAGCGCTTGGTGGAGAACTCCGGGATCTCCGATGGAACACAACCGGTGTCCTCCGAGCGCGATGCCCCGGTCGGGCTCTGCCCTGGGGGGAGCACTTTACGCTCCTCCCGCACACCTGGTGTTTACGACGGCATGCGACCACACATGCCGCCGTTCTTCCCGGGGTTGCTCTCCGGACGGTTCGAGCTCCCTCTCTTGCCGCCGGCAACCCCGGAAGCCCCTTTTTAGTCGCCTCTTACGACAGGCAGGGGATACCGTAGCCCTATTCTAGTCCCGGAACTACAGGGACAAAGTTAGGTCACCCTAGACACGCAATTCTATTGAGGCTCGAACTTGATCTAATAATAGGGTAAGATTTAAATTCTAATTTATACATTCTTCACCTATTTAGGTTCTCATTTTCCGAGAGAAATAATGTTGTAAACGGCTTACAGGGTAGCTTATGTATATGTATGATGATGGTCCTTATAATAGTTTGTTCTTATTTTCTTCAGACACATTAGCTTCGGTGTGCTTTTTGCTTTTGACGACTGCATTCCAATTGGTGGTAAACGAGTTTAGCCACACACCGGTATATCCCCGAGGACCTGCTTAAAACGCCTTAGTTATTTATTTTCTTAAATCACAATAAAGCAGCTTAACTTCGTTGTTACGTGATTACCAGGTTTATAATTTGATAATTGGTGTCTTAAAGTTAGTTATACATTTGACCAAAAACGCACTTTTTACTTTTTTGGTGACTTACCGCTACTCGTCAAAAGATGGCGTCATTCGATTATGAATCACACTATAGAAGTATTCTCAATTTCTTGAACTGAGACTGTTGGAGCACGGCCGCTAGTCACGATCATCTAGCCGGGTAGGAGGTCCATTCCCATTATTTTATGACTTTATACCCAAAAGTCTCTTACATCTGAAGGTGCTAGGACCCTCTGTGGTTTGACTCCAAAAGCAAATTCGACACCATGGCCACACCTATTTCTGCCTAATAACAGCAGTGTAAGCCACTTACCATCAGGTGGACTGCATGCTCGTCTGCTACTTTTATATTATAAAAAAAAAAACATCCTTCGATGTTGGAAGTTTTAATATAAGACAGTCTTTGGAGGTCCGCTATCCTTGCAGAAGAACCACCCGTTACACTTATCCACATTTCCCATCGGTTCCCAGGGCGGCAGAATGCGGTCAGTCCGCGCGGTCGTACGCGGGCAGCGAGGCGGGCGGCGCGGCGGCCGTGTTCGAGGAGGCGGCGCGGCTGCGCGGCGACAACGACGAGCTGGACTTCGTGTTGCCGCACTTCCAGCGCGTCGCCATCAGCGGGGAGGACACGTCGGGGGTGAGGCCGGATTATATTGTATAGCTTAAGAAAGGGGTAAAAGTTCAGTCTTGTCGAGGACTTCATGGAAGGTTGAAAACATCCTATGCGGATTGCCTAACAATTTGTATCTTTCTCAACGAATTGAAATGAAACATAGGTTTTTCTTACATGGGCATCTGGGTGCTAAATGATTAAAGGTGATTTCACCTGATAAACTTTGACTAGAACGCAATCAATATATTGCCAATTTTATTATTTAAAAATTGGACTAATCGTGGTAATCTATCAGAATATGACTTAATCTTCGTCATGTTTGTTAACGTTATTACGTTACGTTTATATTCATCTTTTTACATCAGGTACCACTAGAGGATTTGCAACAGGCTTCATCCTACCTAGTTCAGGCTTTACAAATCCGCAAGCGGTACATGGAGATGTCGAGCCAGAGCTTCGCCAACATCACCGCTCGGTTTGTCCGCAGCATGGACGCTGACTCTGCTGGCAACCACACGCCGAGTGCCAAGGCTACTAAGGATATTGCTGGTAAGGAACACAAGATGTAAAGCTATAAAATAATTCAGAGTTTCTTATGATGACAGTGATTGCACTTTAGTAATATTCCAGTGAACTAATTTAAGTATATGTTGGTCGTATCAAATACTGAAATCGAGCAAAAATGTCAATATTGAATCCTATGCTTAACTTGTGTTCTGTTATCGTTTTAATCTGGAAAATGTTATAAATATGCTAGATCTTTTGGAGAGATCAGGCTATACCCTCAGTACATAGGTATACTTAATCTACAATAGTTCCAGAATGTCATGTGATGTCAGTTAAATTCTTCACGCTTATAAAGTCAACTAATACAGTCTACAACCTAAACGCTCATGGTAACCTAGCTGACCCGGCAAACTTTGTACCGCCTCAAAATCTATTTATCAAATATATTTCACATAAAATATAGCCTAAGTTACTCGTGAAAAGTAGCTTTCGTATGGTGAAAGAATTTTTAAAATCGGTCCAGTAGTTTTCGAGCCTATTCATTACAAACAAACATAGAAACAAAGTTTTCCTCTTTATAATATTAGTATAGATAAACAATTATAAATTACTTACAAGTATACCTCTCCATTATTTCATTCAACATCGTTCGGCTGGTGAATTTTGGAAAATCATTCCCAAAGAACTCCCATGTACAATTTTAAATTATAACTTCAAGCGACATAGAAACTGCGTTATGCATAAACCGCCACTACACCTTTATAATAATAATAATAATAATAATAATATAATAATAAACATTTATTGCCTTTAAATTACAAAAGAATACACATTACAAGCTAACTTAAAATTAATAATGGGCAAAAGGAAGTGACTCATTTTGCTGACAAAGTTTGTGATCCTGTTCAGCGCTGATTTTCAGTCACCCCCTTTTCCCTATGGTGTTATGCGGGAGAAAAGGTCCTGGGTTCCCAACCATTTACTCACTTTTATCTCTAGATTGAAACTTAAATAACCACTAGCCACTACTCACTAGCCACTACTCGCCAGCCACTACTCACTAGCCACTACTCACTAGCCACTACTCACTAGCCACTACTCACTAGCCACTACTCACTAGCCACTACTCACTAGCCACTACTCACTAGCCACTACTCACTAGCCACTACTCACTAGCCACTACCCATTAGCCACTACTCACTAGCCACTTCCCCCAGACCACATCGTGCACCCGCCGTTCCGCGACAAGGACCCGTGGGAGGGGCCGACGCCGGGCGCGGCGGGCTGCAGCATCCGCTCCGACGCGGGCGTCTTCAACCTGTACCGCGACGGACAGCGCCTGCCCTACGACTACATCACGCTGCAGCAGTACATCCAGGACAAGAACACCATGTGCAGCATGATCGCGGATGGACCGCTGTGAGTCGATGTTACTGTCTTGTTTGTTTATGTGTTTCCTATATATAAGTTTCTTGCTGTCAGTGTGTGCTCTTTATCATGCAGGTAGGCGAATTTCATCATCAACACATTATTGTCTGCTGGACATGGGTCTCCATTCAGAATGGGAAGGATTAGGCCATAGTCCATTCCGCTGGCCAAGTTCGAATTGGTAGACTTCATATGCCTTTGAAAACTTTTAAAAATTTCTTAGGTATCCAGGTTTCGTCACGATCTTCTCCATCACCGTTTAAGTAATCAAGACCCCGAGTTTCTTAACCATTAGGCTATCACTGCTTTTGCGGGCGAATTTAACGTATGAAAATTTGTTTTTAAGTTTTTTTGTTGATAAATAAGATTATTGCTATTTTAAATTCACACACTTTTAAATACGGTAGGACGAATGTCTGGCCGATCGTGGAGAAATTTTAGGTGAAACCAGCTAAACAATAATTTACGGCTACTTTGACACCAAAAAATATCATATACCAATAGTATTTTCAGATCCAGGCAGGTCACTTAGGACAATGATCACAGTACTCTCCCCTTGCCCTTAGCCCTATGTGAAGATTTATTCTATTACTTTGTCCCCAGTAAATCGTTTTGCTACCGTCGTCTGAGCTACCTGTCGTCGAAGTTCCAGCTGCACGTGCTGCTCAACGAGCTGCGCGAGCTCGCCTCGCAGAAGGCCGTCCCGCACAGAGACTTCTACAACATAAGGTGAGCCACCACTTGAATAAACAAATACTTCACATGTCTGGGTATGATATTTTATTAAAATTTGATAGATACTTACTTAATCAAAAAAATATTTTTATAATCTCTTAAATGTTGGTTCATTGCAGCGTTGCATTTCGAGGGCTTTTTCTCATATTGTTTGTTGTATGATATACATGTATTGTATGGTTGACAGGAAAGTGGACACTCACATCCATGCGGCGTCATGTATGAATCAGAAGCACCTGCTGCGCTTCATCAAGAAGACACTCAAGACACATGCGGATGAGGTACGATACATTTTCTGTTCTCATGAGTCTAGAATTTTCACTAATTTGACTTATAATACATTTTGTACATTTTGTAGCATAAAAGCCTAACTGTTTAAGTAATAGTACCTCATCCTCCAAGAATTATAAGAATCCTTCTTTTTAAGTTTTACAGTATTGTTTATTTGAAGTTACTTATGAGCGAGCGCTGTCAGACTGACAGCTAACTACCCACCGGCAAGTACGAACTGTTTGCCAAACGTCTGTCAGTTCTATAATAGACGCCGCCGAATAAGGACGTCTAGAGAGCAATTAGAGAGAGATTGCTTATAATAACTACGTATTTAACGGTAGCAAAACGCAAGACCACTACCACTACCATACCACAGTCTAGTACATATTTCTTTAGCCAATACCAACGTGAATTGTATAATTAATTTTATTTATATAGCTGATTTCAATGAGACTAAGACTATGAAAGAAGTGTAAAGACGCATTGAATTTTAATGAACATGTTTATTGCAGGTGGTGACCCTGCACAAGGGCACGCCCATGACGCTGAAGGCGGTGTTCCAGTCCATGAACCTCAGCACCTACGACCTCACCGTCGACATGCTCGACGTGCACGCTGTAAGTACTTTGGAAAATGACGTATTTAAAATAACTCTACATAACAACTTAAACTACTTAAGAACCTTATTGCTTGATGATGCATAAAATTAACAAAAATGCACTTACAATTCTTTAAATAAATATTACCTTATATACCGGTATATCTTTCTACTTCTTGCTCTTTTTCAAAAGGTGTGAGAGGGAGCATGTATCATACAAAAGTCGCCATTTTGGATTCCATTTTTTTCAATCAACGATTTATATTTTTTTAATAATAAATTTTATTTGTATGGAATAAAAAATATTTTTATCGATCTTCTTTTGTAAATGGCAACTATTATCTGATCTGCAGGATAGGAACACGTTCCACCGCTTCGACAAGTTCAACGCGAAGTACAACCCCATCGGGGAGAGTCGGCTGCGCGAGGTGTTCCTCAAGACAGACAACTACATGAACGGCAAGTACTTCGCCAGGATCATCAAGGTAAAGATATGCTTTCTATTTCTTTTTAAATATTATAGTTTTGACGATGAACTCACGTCTTGGTTAACCAGATTTTAAATGTTTGATAATTGAATTCTACACCTCCTTCTTACATATCACCTTTCGCAACATAATAGTATCGACGAATTTCCCCTGATTTACCATTTAAAAAAGTATATTGACAGACTAGTTTTAAAGCATTAATTTAACATTATGTTAAATGGTCACTGCCGATCATAAACATCTGGAAGTAACTGATGAAGTTAGATCCACTAAAGAACTACAGAAAATCGATTATAGTTGCATAGTGTTTCAAAGGACTAATCTGGAATTCATGAAAAATAAATACATACTATCGTTATTGTATAACTTAACGTCTTAAAGATTTAACATTGTCAATTGACACATAATTTCCCCTTACAATCAGAACATATCAGTTTGAACATATCTACAAGATAGAAATAGGTATAGTCCGCGTAAAACTGCTAGTGCGCTCTGAATATAGAAATGAATCGCGTCGCTATAGCAAATTGTATGACTACAACTCGCAGCAACTTCAGAGTGGACTAGCAGTTTGGCGCGTATATCAAATCAAATTAACACAAGCAACTTGGTAACCTAATCAAAATAATGATGTAGGAAGTGGCATCGGACCTCGAGGAGAGCAAGTATCAGAACGCGGAGTTGCGACTGTCCATCTACGGCAAGAGCGCCACGGAGTGGGCCAAGCTGGCCAAGTGGGCCATCCAGTACGACGTGCACTCCGACAACGTGCGCTGGCTCATACAGATACCGCGACTCTAGTGAGCTTTACAAATATTTTATTAATTTATTAGAAATTTAAATTGTTCTTTGTTACATGTATACGGATTTTCTTATGTTATGAAAGAAGTGAAGATCTATTTTCGTAACTAATTGAAACAGGATTCGTAAAAAATGCCCTACATTTAAATACATTGCTGTTCACAACAGCCCTTAAATTTGCATATTAAAAGTAAATTCCTGCCAAACATGCCGCTTTTATTACGTGTTATGCTGTCAAGGTCACAAAGATGTCGCCCTTTTGGATTTAAATCCGCCGCTATTTTTGACAAGATTCCTATAGTGAATTGGTTGCAACACTTTTTATGTTTCTGTATTGAGTATGGGGCTTTCCTCACAATTGTAAATGACCCAGAACTTATTCCATTACCCTGTTGCAAAGCAGAGTACTGTAGGCGTTTAGTACTGACACTTAGCAAAAACTAATGTACCGTCGTCTCTTCCAGCGATATCTTCAAGTCGAACAAGATCATGAACAACTTCCAGGAATTCTTGAGCAACATCTTCCTGCCGCTGTTCGAGGTCACCAACGACCCCAACAGCAATATCGAACTGCACAAGTTCCTCACAGTGAGTACTTTTAAACTGTTTTTAACAATTATAATGTCTGTAAGAACCTCAAGGGCATACATGCCCAGTGCATTGAGGTGCCCTTGAGGTTCTCACCACTACACCAACTCCGAGCAGGACTGCACGTCGGATCCGTATCTCATACGTCACCAGACTGACTTTTACAGCTACCCTCTCTACTGACATACATGAGACAATGTACATACATCTACTTAATAGATACCTACACTACAACACTGATCCAATTTGAGACAAAGATCTTTCATAAAAAACATGACTTGTAAAAAATCCAAGTTTCGCAACTCAGTTCTTCTACCGTAAAAAAGTTGTGAGATCCATGTAATACCAAGTCGATTAATGTATTCAGTCCCTACTTAAGGGACCTTCTGTCTTAAGGTCTTACGTAACTACCTAACCTAACAACATCTTATGAGACCATATCAATATTAAAAATCTTTCATGCTTTAAATACTACTTTTACTTGGCAATTTTAGACAAAGGTCTCTCGTAGAAATAATTTATCTTATGATGAGTCCTTTCAAGTAAAAATACTTTTATTTGTATAGAGACTTGCATGTATATACCGGAAGTGATGTTTTTAACGTTAGTGTCATGATAAAGACATGAAGAAATAATGCGGCTCAAAGGAGCCATTTTTGCTGTAAAAAAATCCTCGAGTAAAAATTGAGTTCTTATAACATCCATTTACAGACATTGAGCATTGTAGATTGAACAAAAATTGGAAAACTTCTGCTTTAAGTCCGTTTATTTCTACATACACTAAACGTCAGACGACCCGTGTCTGTGTTGGTAGTCAAAATCTGGAGGCACGGCAGTGCGTCCGCCAAGTCGATCGAAAAAAAAGCGGCACGGCCGTATCATTCTTTTTTCGAGGCAATTAAGGCGATTTTTATCCCCCTTTAACTTCATTGTATATAATCACATTTTCCATATATTATAAACATAGGCGTGGCTCGAATAGGGAATATGCACATTTTTATTTTATTATTTTAAACCACTTATCACATCGTTTTAACATAGTAAAAAATATAAATAATTTTATTAGTATTTGAAATATTTTTTTAAAAATTATTTAAAGTATCAATAAAATTTGACACATTTGAACGCCGCCATTTTACGCGCTCTTTGAACGACGACGAATGACGTCACGTAGCGTGATTTGTATTGATATTGATGATAACTGTATGCACATAAGGGTGTTATTAAACGTTTTCAGGTTTCATCGCTATTTACATCATGGGAAAGGCTAAATAACAACTTTATAAATATTTCCTAGAGTTATTGTGCAAAACCACTAGTATAAATACATTATATAGTGTTTTTTCTTTTGCAAAAGATGCGAAAATACGAAAAATGTGGTGCAAGATTATAGGAAACAGATAAAGTATCTCCAAAATCGCATTAACATTTGCATTTACTATAACAAACAATAATTTTAGGTAAATAATTTTAAAATATTGCATTGATCATCTACTTCGTTAAACACACAAAATGCATTATAATCTATTATAATATTATAAAGATAGGTGAACATAGGTGATAGGTTGAAGGTGGTAGAACCCTTTGTGGTTCGACTCCGGCGGCACCATCGCCACACCTATTTCTACCTAATAACAGCAATGTTAGGCGATGCTGTGTTCCGGTTTGAAGGGTGTGGTAAGGGAGACAGACTTTTCCGAGGCGTTCCATCTTAGTCCTCAGGGGTAGCGGCGTATCTGTGGCCGACCTGAGGTGGGAATATCTAATCCTATCTGGGGTTGATTACAGATGTCCATGGGCGGCAGTAGCCACTTAACATCAGGTGGACTGTATGCTCGTCTGCAACTCCTATATTATAGAAAAAAAATAATGTTAACAAAATAAGTTATGATCAGTTAAAAATTTCTGAATCGACCTATGCATAAAAACCAGTTTATTCATTTTGCATATTTTAGGTAAATAGTCCGATTATGCTTTGACAAAACTACTTTCAATCATTGTTCTTGATTATTTCTAATAATACTATGTAGAAAAATCGCACTAGGTAATAAATAACACTGTAGGAATATAGCCAAAAACAATTTTTCTCTCAAACAGTTTGAATATCGACGCCGATAAACATAGTAACACGCTATGTGACGTCATTTTTCGATTCGACCAACGGGAATGCGTTTTGCAAATTTGAATTTCGCGCGCATAATTTACGATTTTTGATTAAAGTTTTAAAGAATTTAATACGAAATAAAGAAAAAATAAACGTTTATATGTAATTTCAGGACCGTAATGTACCGAGGAAAAAAATAACAAGCAAATCTAAATCACATGCATATTCCCTATTGCACATGATTGACTGGTTTTATGTCTATTAGATGTACATATAACTAGACGTAGGTTCCGCGTGCGTTCTCATTTTATTTATTTATTTATTTTTTTTTTTTTTTATATTATAGGAGTAGCAGACGAGCATGCAGTCCACCTGATGGTAAGTGGCTACTGCCGCCCATGGACATCTGTAATCAACTCCAGATAGGATTAGATATTCCTATCTGAGGTCAGTCACAGATGCGCTGCTACCCCTGAGGACTAAGCTGGAATTCCTCGGAAAAGTCTGTCTCCCTTACCACACCCTTCAAACCGGAACACAGCAGCGCCTAACACTGCTGTTATTAGGTAGAAATAGGTGTGGCGGTGGTGCCGCCGGAGTCGAACCACAAAGGGTTCTACCACCTGGCATAGGATATATAATATCCTGAACTTATAGTTAGTGTATTTGTGTTATCGGAATGTGTATGTCTAACGCCGCGGGTACTTCTAATGCCATATATCAAATGCTGTGTATCTAATGCCGTATATCCAGTGCCGTATATCTAATGCCATACATCTAATGCCGTATGTCTAATGCCGTATGTCTAATGCCGTATGTCTAATGCCGTATATCTAATGCCGTATATATAATCCGTATATCTAATACCATATATCTAATGCTTTATTCCCCCAGCACGTGGTGGGTTTCGACAGCGTGGATGACGAGTCGAAGCCGGAGAACCCGATGCTGGACGCGGACGTGCGAGCGCCGGGCGGCTGGGACGACGTCGAGAACCCGCCCTACGCCTACTACCTCTACTACATGTACAGCAACATCACCGTGCTCAACCACTTCCGCAAGTACGCACCGTGTTACTGTAATGTGTTCCCTTAGCACGTGCTGTGTTACGACTAGTCCAAGCCGGAGAACTCGATGCTGGGTGCGGACGTGGACATGAGAAAATATTTAAATTAGCAAGAGAAGTGCTGTGTTCAGGTTTGAAGACTAGAAAAAGGCAAAACTCAAAATACTTCAAAGTAATCGTCAGAGTTGCATCATATGTGTAGTTGACCGCAGGATTCTTGTCTACTCGTAGAGTTGATTACTGATTTATCTGGAATAACGACTACACAAAGAAATAAATTAATTTATATTATAATAATTGTATTTTATTGTTTTAGGGAGCAAGGTTTAAATACGTTCGTGCTGCGGCCTCATTGCGGAGAAGCTGGTCCGGTGCAGCATCTGGTGTGCGGCTTTATGCTCGCTGAGAACATCTCACACGGACTGCTGTTGAGAAAGGTAATTGACACTTTGATATTTTCCTCAAATTATTATATAGTAAATGGACTAAAAGTTTGACGTTGCTTATACAGAGTGGACTTAAAATTTGACGTTGTCTATACAGAACGAACTAAAACGCGCTGTCTATACAGATCGCATTACAAGTTTAACGATGTCTGTACAGACGGGACAAGTTTTACATCTATACTGTGTATTCAACTTTGAAGGTGTATAGAGTGGATACAATTGACACTGCCTATTGAAGGTAGAAAACCTTTGTGGTTCGACTCCGGCGGCAACACCGCCACACCTATTCCTACCAGCAGTGTTAGGCGCTGCTGTGTTCCGGTTTGAAGGGTGTGGTAAGGGAGACAGACTTTTCCGAGGCGTTCTAGCTTAGTCCTCAGGGGCAGCGGCGCATCTGTGGCCGACCTCAGGTAGGAATATCTAATCCTATCTGGGGTTGATTACAGATGTCCATGGGCGGCAGTAGCCACTTATCATCAGGTGGACTGCATGCTCGTCTCCTACTCTTATATTATAAAACAAAATACAGAATGTATTAAAAGTTTGACGCTGCCTGTACAGAGGAAATAAGTTTGACGTTATCTTTACTGAACGGATGAAACATTTTCTATTACGCATTTTAAAATGTTATTTTAAAAACTCTATGTTTTACTATGTTAAATAATGTGTTTCTTCTAGGTGCCGGTACTTCAGTACCTGTACTACCTGGCGCAGATCTCGATCGCGATGTCCCCGCTGAGCAACAACTCGCTGTTCCTGAACTACCACCGCAACCCGCTGCCGGAGTTCCTGGCGCGCGGGCTCTGCATCACGCTCTCCACTGACGACCCGCTGCAGTTCCACTTCACCAAGGTACACTTTACTTCGAAATTTTATGTTGGAGTGGAGTTAATATTTGATCAATTTATCGTGACAGAATCAGTTACATTGCAGTTATATCTTAAGAGATGGACGATGGTATATATGGGTTAACTTATAGATGTGCTTATTTAATTTCTGTATTAAATTTCACGTTGATATTAAGTGCGTTTTAATTTACACTATGATAAATTTCTATGGTATAACATTTTTTAGCTGTTTTAAATATTATCATTATAAAGAGACAGGCGGTCGGGCAGGGGCATATTGGAATTTCATATTATTAAAGATAAATATTTTAAAAAACGTATAATGAATTCACTAATAACTGCGTTTTATAAAGCTAATATGACTTTTACGATAGAACAATATTTGTAAGCCTTATGTATGCGCGTGCGCAGGAGCCGCTGATGGAGGAGTACAGCATCGCGGCGCAGGTGTGGAAGCTGAGCTCCTGCGATATGTGCGAGCTGGCGCGCAACTCCGTGCTCATGTCCGGCTTCCCTCACGAGGTACGCTACGAGATCTAGCTCTACTATGTCTAATGTCCAATACAATATACTTTTGAAGCAGTGAAAGTAAAAAAATACAAAATAAATTTATAATTTATATAATATAAAGCAATCAGATTAACTGATTTAAGTTAGTGGATCTGGACACCGGACAGACAGACCTCAATAAAGACAATGAAGAATTACGTACAATTAATATGTAGAAATCAATGCATTTTTGAAAACACGACTTTCGATATATTGATTTTAGCTTCAAAATAGAAATTTAAAATGAGTGGAAGAATTAATACAAATGAATTGTGTTACAGATGAAGCAGTACTGGCTCGGCCCCAACTACCAGCGCGAGGGCGTGGCCGGCAACGACATCACGCGCACCAACGTGCCCGACATCCGCGTCTCCTTCCGACACGAGACGCTGCTCGACGAGCTCACCAACATCTTCAAGGTATGACATGATACAACACAGTACCCCACAATACACCACAATACCCCACGAACATTAAATAGCAAACAAAATAGCTCAGTACTCCACAACACCCCAAAATACTCCACAACGTCCCATTGTACTCCATACCATCCCACAAACGTAACACACGGTAATATCCCAAAGTTTCCCTCCCCCAACACATCGCTAAGCCCCCAAATCTATTCAATACTCCACAGCGCATAACACCTCACACATTAAAACCCCTCGTCACACTACGTCTAAATAAATTATATTTACTTTAATACTTTGAAGGTTTATTGTTCATATTATTACCTTACACACAGTGTACAAATTTGGTGTGTTTCTTTAACATAAAGTGGGCTTTGTTTTGTTTGTATTTTGTGTAAAATGTGTGTCAAATCAATATTCGTTAATACCACGTCCATAATGTAGTACGCTCTGATATTGCAATACTGCCATTAGCTAAATTAGTATTTGGCCTTATTGTGGGTGTTTTCAATTACGTCTATGCAAAATCGTATTAGTTGCAATATCAGAGCGAACTACAAGCTTGGTGCCGTTTTATTTTACATTGTCTTCTTTAAAAACTGTACAGTCACATACATATTATGTCCACTTCAGTCTGTTTTAAACTAAATAACATATCATTATTTAAAATAAAATGATAAATAAAAATACTAGTTATAATTTTATTTCAGAGGTGTTTTCAATAAATACTAAAATATAAAACAATTACTTAAACAAAATAATAATTTCAGGAAGGAATGTCGAGCCGCAGTTAAACATCCACGCAAGATCAGTGGATGCGTCGGATACTTAAATATTTATAATATAATAAACATATTAACCAATTATAATCATGAATCGTTTTTGTATGGCATGTGTCGACGCTACAGGGCCCGACAGGGTGGGCCCCGAGCCCCAATAATTAGATGTTAATCAATTTATTATTATGAAATATGTATTTTATCGGTGGAGCTTTTAGGAATCATTTAAAATGATAACACTATTTTGTTATTTTATCACTTTTTTACATTAATAACTTAATAAATTTTCTAAGTACCCCATGTTAGTTTCGAAGTGGCATGCCTGTCACTATGGCAAAATGTTTGGCATGCCAGTTAATTAGAGTGTCACAATGTACTTTACCGGAAATAATCGCTTACATTTGAATAAGGATCAACATATAGCCACGATAAATATTGAACAAAATCAATACCTAATTGAAATTAATTTATTTAATCAAATCTAATTCTATCATAATTATGAGTTTGGCTACTTGAGAATTCTTCTCAGTTATTAGTTACTTATAATATAGGAATGTATGGTCTTAAATAGTATTTTGTCTATTAATATTAAAAAAAAATAAAAATATGTTGATTTAATTTAATTTCTTGAAATAACTAACAACACCCTGAAAGTTCCAGCGATGACCTATACATATTTTACAACGGATTCTATATGTTAACGTTATATTGAATAATATAAGTGAATGAGTGAATTTCCCTCAATGTGATAATTAGGAGTTGCTAAGGTTGAAAGTGCCATTCCTAGTAGTTATACCCTTTACGATCAAGCTTTACTTCACTAGATTCCATAAACTTCTACGTTATAAGCCGTAATAAGGGAATTACTATAGCACTATAATAATAATATATTTGGCTTCTAGCTCTCTGCTTGCAAGTGAGACATTTAAAAACTCTTCACTCCTCATTGTTTTAACGTCATCGACAACCCATTATCGTCCCACTGCTGGGCACGAGTATCCTCTCACAATGAGAAGGATTAGGCCATAATCCACCGCGTTGGCCAAGTGTGTATTGGTAGACTTCACATACTGTCAAGAACTTTTATTGTTCTTCATGCGATCAACTAAATAAAAATAAATATATTACGTGGTTTGGTAATCAATAATAGAATATTAAACATAAAATCATATTACGGTTTCATAGAGTAACATTTTTTCCCTAGTCTAGTATCATGGTTGTGCTTATAATATGAAGTAAAGATGATAATAAATAATCTTAACAAAACTTTTAAATAACTGTTCCATAGTTTAAATTCTATTACATCCACCATAATTACTTACTGAACTTTTAACTATAAGTCACCATATTATCTCTACCATATTATCACTCTATAAATCGTAAGATATATGTATATACATGTAAAGAAAAAGTTAATTTATTTTTTTTATCTATGAACTTTTTCTCTATTGTCTATTTATTTGAGACATTAAATTCTATGTCACATAAATTTAAATAGACAAATGTTTTAGTGGAATAAAAAACGTTTAATGTCGTTTTTCTATTTTACAGGTTTGTTTATTTATTTAATCATTTATATCATTTTAATTTTTTTATTGTACATAGAATATAGATTAATAGAATAAAATTTCTATTTTACAGAACAACAAATTTCGTTTTCTTTTCCACAAGAAAGATCATTATTATATACATAATCATCCAATACAACATAAAATGTTTTTTCTGTAGTAGTATACATATTTATCAGAAATTTAATGAACTCATCTTGTTGAATGGGTATATAAGCAATAACGTTAATATGAGATAAAAGCTTAGTAATGGTACTACATTTTTTTTACTTGTAAGTACATTTACTAACAAAGGTAGGTTCGTAAAGTTTTTGAAAGTAAATACAAATTTATTAAATATTATTGATCCTTTAAATAGATGCATATTTTAACCAATGAAAATAACCATTGCTTATTTTCTAAATTCTATTCCGTATCCAACACGAGTACATTAACTATGTGTTGTATTTGTTGTGATAACGTAAAATTTGGGTTTGAAACTGAAATAAAATTAAATAATCCGTGTATTTTGTATCGTACTAAATCTCAATAATTATCTCCAAAATTAAGTTTAAGCAAAGCAAATCAAAAACCATTTTCATACTATATTGAAAACGAAACATAACTTTTTAAAATAATAATGCTATATTTACCATATATGTACTACATAAATGTGTCTCAAGGGTCTCCTTGGGGAACTCCTTTATGACAGCTTACACGTAATATGAACTATAAAATAATAGGTATACTTATACTTTTAAAAATGTTGATTGTTGTGTGTTTATGTTATTAAATAAGCTTAATTTGTTTTTACGTAACATTTATTGTGATTGAACTTGCTTTTACTTTTTATATGTTTGTTTGTATTTTAACGTTTATGATGTTCTGTTATGTTATAAGGCAATGTTGTAAGATTTGAGTTTAAAATTCATCTATTTCTTACTTTTCTGAAATTACATCATTCAATACTTATGTCGATTCGCGCAAAATAAGCAATTGTCAGAAAAGCATTGCCTTGTCGCATACCGTCAATGTTTGTATGTAAGAACTTTGTATGTTATTTCATTCCGTAACATTGACCACGAAATGAGTTACCTAATAAACATTTTTTACTAAAGAGAAAGTTTCTTTGATCTTTAGATGGTCATCTGTGATCTCTGAAAACATTGTAAAGACTAACTTGCCTGCATCGTTTGCAATTTATCTTCCATAGTCAAAGATGGACTGAAAAACCGAATTTATTTCTTTAAAAATGGGTTTTGACTGACACATCCATATTGGATACTGCTGTGTCCGAAGTGAGTTTTCTTGACCCTGTTCTATGCCCTCAAGGTCCTCTTTAACACATTTCATGAAATTTCTGTATGTAAACTTTACAATGTTACGGATTGAAATAACGAAGTGTTTGTTTGTATTGTATATTGTAAAGTGTCTAACACACTTTCTAAACATTTAAACACTCCACGACTACTTATACAATACTGGTATATCTAGTTCTTACATTATACACATGAACATAATCTCGTTTATTAAATCTCAACCATTACATGTTATAAGATTTTTAAAATGTATTATACATTTTATACAATGCATCGTTAGTAGTATACATATGAAAGTGAACGTTATCATGTTGTTGGAAATAAAAATCTTATACAGAGCTGTTGTTTTAATATGTTTTGTTTTTAATTAAATTATAAAATGTATAAAATTAAAAATGATGACTATGCGACGCATTTCACATCTTAATTATTGTAGGAGAACATTAAATGAACATTAAATAACAATTATACAGATTGAACTCGATGTCCAAATGTATAATTTGTAACATTTCGTATAGGTGTAAATTTAATGGATATTTTTTGTGATAGATACATCGATGTGGCACGCCCTACTCGCCTTATTAAGGTACAAGATATAGAGTCCAATCCATTTGTCGAAATCGCAATATTAATATCTAAAAATCTAAAAATCTAGAAGTTGTCTTATTGAAAAAGATTTAAAAGTTCAAAACTTTAGAACAGATTTTTTCTAGATTATTGTATGAATGCATGAAAGGATTTTTAGGCTTCAAAATACTGTTTTTAGATAGTCCTATAATTGTCTGTATTTATTTGTTTCGTATAAACTATTAGGCTATTAGGTATAATTTAATTTCACAGATTTCAATTACGAATGATAAAAATTAAGATTACATATTCAGAGGTGTAAACTTTACAGTGATTTTGACAAATGGTTGAAAAGAGATTGCATGAAAAATATTTATTTTTTGTGTCCGTTTCCTTTTTGTTACAAATACAAATGTTAAAGATTAAATGAGCATTTAGTTTCAATTCCATAAAAATTATATGTTCTCTGACATAATTTTATTCACTGTGATTTCAATAATAACTAATATATTAAGGGAATAATTGCAACATTTAGTTCCATGTTTCATTCTGATTCCCTTTTGTTTAATGTGGGTAAATGTTTCTAATCAATATCATTTCCTTAAGACGAAATGAATTAATCACATACCTAATGAGTGATTTTTATTGACGCTAATATAACTTGTTTTGAAATTGTTGTAATAATCTGGGGGCACGGTAGTGCCCCCGCCAAGTCGAGCCAAAAAAGGGGCACGGCCGTACCATTTATAATCTTCTTGTGACTGTATCACTGTTATTCTTTCCTGTCAGCGAGGTTAAACAGGTAAATTTATTTTTATTTTATACAAACGAATTTTAGAAAAGCATGCTGAATTATACAATCCGACATAGGCAAGGTTAGATTAATATATCTTAGACATATAACAGCAAAAATTAATATACAAGATAATATAAAAGTGATCTTAGTGGCCTTTTGTCAGAATGGGTCTTCATAGTGATTGATGATATTTAATTGTACAACGTTTGATATTTTTCGTCAAGTATGTTAGCAATATTCCTGCATGATTCCGTAGTCGTTGCCTATGTTATGGGCCCGAAAAAAACAGAGTATTGCCGTTTATAACATTGTAATATTTGATTACTGTAGGCCTGCAAGTCCGCCCCGAAGCTGACGGGACTGCCGCCGACGTCGCCGCCGCCGCCCGACATGAACGTTCCCATCGTCAGCTTGAAGAGACCCTCGCTGGTGTAACCTTGTATTCTAGAACACAGTATTAAGTACTTACTACTGAATATAATATAATGTATACCTTCCTAGGTGTACCTATATTGTTGTATCTTAAACAGTATACAAATCATATTTGGCCAAATTTGTAATAAGAGCAGATTGATAGTAATGAGTTAATCGTTAAAGTCGACGATTTAGAAAGTACATAACTATAATTACGTACGTAACTAATAGTACCGTAAAAGTATGTATAAAGTATTTGACTCCACTTTGAAATGCCAATAAAATCACTGATAACCTTAAGCATTTAGTTTGTATAAGCAAAACGTAGTGAATTATTCTTTCGCTGTAAGCAAGTATTACTTTATATGGGTTAGAGTAAAAAACTAATTATGTAGCTTCCCACGTTAAAGTATTAGGATTTTATAGTAACTTACTTATCTTCGTGAAATATAATCGTATATTGAAATAAAAGTATAAATTTTATTTGTGTCTATAATTTCATACCTGCTACTCCCTTTTTAGCTGTTCTAAAAAGCTGTTGTGTAATTTATAAAAGTTCTATTTAAGTATTTAGAAGTATAACACATATTCTGGACTAAATTTTTTCAGTCAACCCATTTGCAATAAACTTAAATACTTACCTAATTATATTTCATTTTGATATAAAATACTTTTCATCTATTAACCAGCTCGGTGAAGGTCGTCTTATATCCGGATCTTAGACCATTACATTATTTGTAAATTATACACAAGAAATAACTGGCACAAATAATTCAGTGACCCTACTTTGTGTCAGTATTATACAGCATGACACGGAAATATATGACACTTGTATACGTAATGGATAAATAATGTAAAATAAAATATAAATACCTACTAACATAGTCCATTTAATTCATCAATATGCAGAAGATTTCAACACAACTCCCATCACTATAGATTTTGAAAATGTTTGGAACACGGGACGATTACAACCAGTGGAAACAAAATCACAAGTAAGTAAGATGGATACCATTTACATTCTAAAAAGTTTATGAAGTATTTCTACTTTGAATGAAACATCAAATGAAGTGCAAATTATAATAACGTTCCATGCGTTATTGCTTTTCTTAGGGATAAGACACTAGGCTTGCCTGTATTCGTGGTTCGGTGGTGAATAACTTTATAAGTAAGAAAACTGTGCTGGCCAAACGTAGAGTCTAATGCCTCGGACACTTTCATTGCCATGTGCCATTCGCCAGGAATAGGTGTACTCTATTCTAGGCTGACAATGTTCTTAAGTGAGACATAATATGTATTGTTTCCTACCATCGTCTTAGAACATCTCATGCACAGACCTGTATTTCATGTAAAGAACATTAAACCATAAAAAGTGCTAAATGCATATTAACACATCTATGACATGTTACACTTTGCTTAAAGTTTATTAAGTATAACTTCCAAAAAGTTACATACACGAATAAACGTAGACAATTGAAAGCAAAATACAACATTAGTCCAATAAACCTTGACGCAGCGATGTAAAGAAGAACCAGAAGGCGGCGAGCCGCATGTACGTGCGCGGGCCGGGCGACAGCCGCGTGCGCGCCGCCGTGCCCTTCCAGCGCGTCTCCGTCACCGGCATACACATCACCGGGGTACTTACCTTCCTGTACTATGGTTAAAGTAACCAAGTATAGCCCGCGTAAAACTGCTAGTCAGCTCTGAATATAGAAATGAATCGCGTCAAAGCAAATTGTATGACTACACCTGCTCGCAACAACTTCAGAACGGACTAGCAATTTGGCGCGGGCTATACACTCCTAAGATGATCACAAATAATTCAGATTTCTTATTTTCTCTCCAATTACCGCAAGGAAATGACAATCTAATACCAAACATTACCTGGTAAAGTATGCAAAATTATATGAAAGCCAGCTTAGACTAATTAATTATCGGTTCGGTTGAGACCTGTTTAATCTAGCTATCCTTTTATCCTAGCTACAGCCTACAGGCATATCTCAGATTATGCCGATCTTCTCATGCGGTAATTAGCATAGGTACATTTTTATCTCTACAAATACCTTGTTTGTGGTGTTCAACACAATGCTTTATCGAAATTCATTCACTGGTTGTAATGCCGGCGATAACCATTATTTAACATGGTAACGAGCAGGTGCCTCTGGAAGAGCTGGTCCGCTCAGCCACGCAGCTGGTGGACGCGCTAAACCTGCGCAAACACTACATGGAGGTATCAGGACAGTCGTTCCCGCCCTCCCTCGCGCAACACCTCGAGAACCGCGACCACACCATCAAGAGCAGGCTCTACAGCAAAATGGACTTCAGCCGCTTGCATTTTGACAGTTAAGAGCTCACCTGATACATACATAATTTTTAGTATAAGTTGTATAGACCATCGAATGGAAGTGGACTGCTTACTTAGTACTTAGATTGAAATTGTATGAGTAGGTAGCTGTGTTAAGCTTTATAGGGTTAAGTCGAAAGCTTTCTGAAATGCGATTCATGACTGCTTGACGCGTTGTAAGGGCCAAAAAGCCACAGATGCGAATATAGTTACTGAAACACTCATTGCACTCAAAGCAAACCCTAGTCTTACATTTCACATTTACAGCAAGCAAAGCCTAGTAATTCGTTAATAAATAAATCTATATATTGAGGTATTTTAACTTTTCATTGATGTAGGTAGTACAACACATCAGTATCTACATCTGATGGGTTCCTCGTCCGAAGAATTGATTCGAGGTGATACTGACAAATTCAGCCCCCAAACTTCTTCGATGAATAAAAGTTAGTACCTACTTAGAAAACTTAATTTTGACTATTTGCTTTATATAAGGTGCTATAACCATTTACACCAGAGGTTCTCATTGTTTCGTTTGCGCAACTTTTGCAAAATTTGAGCGTTTGCATAACTTTATCTTATGTTTTTACTGAGGTCTAAAATTTTTTGCTGAAATTCTGTAAAGACTGTGTAGACTTCTAGATGAGCTGAGGAAACAATATATTTTATGCTTGTATAGAAATTTCAAATAAATTCGATTAATTTCTCTTATGATCTCTTTAGGTCTTACAATGCCACCGACCGTACCACCCCTTAAGCCAGTTATGCCTACAGTATCCTATGAAAGCTTAGATGACATCTTGGAGGAAACATTACCAGGTAATTATCAGTAGAGCAATCAAAAAAATTGATACTTAGGTACTCCTTATTTATTATTTTTCTATGTTTTATGTCATTCTTCTTTACAAGTGGATTTATGTCCATGTACAAATGATAAAAGTATTCTGTGCCAGAGTGAGATGCTAATAGGTTTAGGTTAGGTTTAAGAATCTTTATTTCTCATAAGGCTTTTACATCACTTAGAATGAGAAACTTAAAAATAATTATAATTATTATACGTGTGTGAGTGTTTGTGTGTGTGTGTGTGTTTGTGTGTGTGTGTGTGTGTGTGTGTGTGTGTGTGTGTGTGTGTGTGTGCGTGCGTGTGTGTGCGTGCGCGCATGTGTTGTACTCTTATCTAGCCGCCGTTGTTGCGTTGTAATCGTCGGATGAAAAGATATCGATATATTATATTGCCCACATTTGCAATGGAAACAGCTGACCACAGCCATAGCGGAAATCGCGCTATAAACACGGCAACTGTCATTTGCCTACCCACATTTTCATATTCCTAAACGTACTGTGAATTTGTGAGTTCTCAGCTTAAAATTATTAGAGATTAAAGGCCTGTAAAAATCTATCTGTATCTAAAAGTGATATTAATGTAGAGGTCCAAGATCCATGGGCCTGCCCGATGCCCCCCATCCGGCCGTATGTGTGCCGCTGGGTGCGCGGCGTGGTGCGTGTGTACAGCTGCGAAGGGGACGCGGAGGAGGGCAAGCCGCTGCCCTACAGACACCTGCCCTTCAGCAAGTTCGTTGAGGACATCGGCAGGCTCGTCGATATGATTAGTGATGGACCGCTGTAAGTGTGGAAATTGATCCGTTAGAAACTCAGTAAAAATGTTATTTGGTAGTGGATAATGGGGAGTAGAATTGGAATGTGTGTGTATATTCGAAGTAAAATATTCTTTTTCTTTGAAATTAAATTGAATCCATAAATATCTCATGGTACATCTCAAATTTTAAAGAGATATTCAGGTGTGTGAATGGTCGTGTAATCTGTAATATGTAGTATGTTGTGATATTTTCAGCAAATCATTCTGTTTCCGGCGGTTAAGTTATCTCTCAGCTAAATTCAAGATGCACGTGTTGCTCAATGAATTACACGAACTAGCTCTGCAGAAAGCTGTGCCGCACAGAGACTTCTACAATGTCCGGTAAGATATTAATTTTAGATACATACATTTGCACACACACACACATGTCTATATCTGGAATATACGACACAAGTACGGTATACACAGGCGAAGTTTATTTTTTGTAGAAAAGTGGACACTCACATCCACGCAGCGTCTTGCATGAACCAGAAGCACCTGCTGCGCTTCATAAAACGTACGCTTCGTACGAAAGCCGATGAGGTGGTGGCGCTGCGCTCTGGAATACCCATGACGCTGAAGACTGTCTTCGAGGACATGCAGCTCAATGCTTACGATCTTAACGTTGATATACTGGATGTGCATGCGGTGAGTGTTGCTGCTGTCTGTTGTCTTAGGCTGTTCTAAATCTTGATTTTCACTACCGATCTCGCTCTAGTTTTTAATCAGGTAAGTATGTAGTTTACCATAAGTGTAACTAGAGCTACGTAGGTACAAGTAAAATCTTTAAGCTTAAGCAGGTATGGCAGTAAATACCGATGATCATTTTCGGAATTACCTAAGTACATATTGTTGCTGATCAACCTTTCATGATAAAAGATAATATCACGTGTAAACTGTACTGTAAACGTAAAAGTTTTAAAATATTAAGTGCTTAAAAAATTTCGTATCAACATAAAATTTGTTTGGTTTTAACAGGATCGTAACACGTTCCACCGTTTTGACAAGTTCAACGCGAAGTATAACCCAGTAGGTGAAAGCAGGCTCAGGGAAGTTTTCCTTAAAACTGATAACTACATGAATGGGACGTACTTCGCTAAGATTATTAAGGTAAGCGTCCAATATTTAGAAAGTTACTTGAAGTTGCAAAGGTAAAAGCTAGTAGTCTGGTGATAGAGATGCACGCTTGGAAACTAAATAAACTTCGAGAATGCAATTTATTATAGCTAAGCTTAGCGATAAGGTAGTTCGGCTGCTAGATGCTCGTAGTCACCGTCGCTTAAATAGAAATTTGCAATACCAGTAGAGTCGTTATTGCATAGCCAGCTTTAGAGCTCTTTTAAATTTTATCTGTAACTTTAACTGTATTTTATTATATTCAGGAGGTGATGGCAGACCTCGAAGAAAACAAATACACATTCGCGGAGCCCCGCATCTCGATCTACTGCAAGAACCAGAACGAGTGGAGCAAGCTGGCGTCCTGGGCTCTGCACAATAACGTTTACTCGCCACACGTACGATGGCTTGTGCAAGTGCCTAGGCTTTAGTAAGTACAAGTTTCAGAAAAGCCCTTATCTATCTAGCTATGTGGTATTTTAAAATTTCCGTGCATAAAAAATACACAACGAATAATTTCTTTCCTCCGGTAAGTCGGTTAAAATGAAATGTGTTATTTTAAAAACAATGATCTTCAGGAAGTATCATCTTTGAGCAAAAACTCAAGTTTATTTACAAACCGTGAATATTTTTTAATTTTTTCCAGCGACATTTATCGCATCAACAAGCTACTGAAAAACTTCCAGGAGTTCCTCAATAACTTGTTCAATCCGCTGTTTGAAGTGTCAGTTGATCCCAGCTCAAACATAGAACTGCACAAATTTTTGACGGTAATTATGTGACTGATGATTTTTAAGCGTCTTCTACTTAGAGTTCACATAAATATATAAAATAACGGTTTTGTCGACGTACGTAAAAAAATGTATGGAATATGGCCACTGGAAACAATAAATATCGGTGTACGTTTCTTTGAGATTGCGCCATATCATTCTGAAACATGCTATGGAAACTTTCTCAAAATCTTGCATACAAGCTCTGAACTGAGACTGTTGTAGCACGGCCACGGGCGGCCCTAGAGCCTTGTGAGCGGTGCGAGCAGTGCGACCGCATCAGTCACCGTCATTCGAGGAGCGCCGAAAACATATACGAGGGGCGCTGAAAACACCCGAGTGTCTCTGTTTAGTAAAGAGGCTAGGCTGTTTAGTGAAAGGCTACTTTAAGCTACTTGGCAACATATTCTGTAGTGCAACTACAGGGTGCGAGAAAAAAAAAACGTCACCAGGGAGCGTCACCATGAGATAGATGACTATATGTCGCACCACTTAAATTTTTTTCTATAGCCGCCACTGAGCCAAAAAATTTCAACTTGAGCAAAAATCGCATTTATCCACTTCGTGTATGACTCCCGTTAGTTCCACTTGAATTAACTATAGATATGGAAAATTTTCTAACATTAGGTTACGAAGTTAACATGAGGTTGACTAATATACCACTATATATTTCCAGCAAGTGATAGGTTTCGACAGCGTGGACGACGAGTCGAAGCCGGAGAACCCGAACCTGCACGACGGCATGAAGCCGCCGGAGCAGTGGGACGACGAGGAGAACCCGCCCTACTCCTACTACCTCTACTACATGTACGCTAATATCGTCACGCTCAATCAGCTGCGGAAGTACGTTTTATTATGTCTTCTTTATAGAGTAAATTTGAGCTTTATGTTAAACAAAAGCTTTAATAGTAAGTACAGAGTTCGTAATTGTTTAGCTACTTAGTACTTAACTAAGTACTTACAGGTATCTAAGTTGTTTCCAAAATCTCACACTATGATTCCGAATGTCTTAGATACATAAAACATACAGACACACAAATGGACACAAATATTCGGACCTGAAAAGATATGTAAATTCCAGTCTAATCTACGTTCTAGTGAGGATGCAAACTCTATTGCAGGATAAATCAATAACAAGTTTTTATGAGTTAGACTACATTTTGTCTCGGGTGTTTCCAGGGAACAAGGTCTTAACACGTTTGTGTTACGTCCTCACTGTGGTGAAGCGGGCCCATTACAGCATCTGTGCGCAGGATTTTTGCTCGCTGAGAACATATCACATGGTCTAATGCTAAGGAAGGTAGGATTTTTACGCTCTTAGCGATAATTTATTAACGTCCCTAAGTAGCGAATGAATATGTAAAACTGTTGACCAACATGCGAATTCAACAAATTGAATCGATTGGAATTATTATTTTATTAAGAGCGTTCTTGGGTGCGATTGCAGCAGAGTAAGATCTGGTCAGATTAGATCTACAGTCTATCGCGTAGGCTTTATGCAGGTATAACCTTCAAACAAGAATCAATGAGACTTGTCAATTGTAAACATTACCTATTCCTACATATTCCTTACCTATTCCTACATATTCCTTATATATTCTTCACGTTTTCCAGGTGCCAGTGCTCCAGTTCCTGTACTACCTGGCGCAGATCTTTATCGCGATGTCGCCACTCAGCAACAACTCGCTGTTCCTGCGCTACCACCGCAATCCGCTGCCGGACTACTTCTCGCGCGGACTGCGTGTCACGCTCTCCACCGATGATCCCTTGCAGTTCCACTACACCAGGGTGAGTTGGTGATGCGTATGTTTAGCAGTTGGATAACGTTATTTCTGCCTATGAATGGTATCTAAAACCATGTCTTCTGTATTTGTTTAGATTAAAAATAATTCGCAATTTATTTACTTATTCAGATAAAGGTTCTTCAAGGTAAAGATTCACATCTTTGAGATAGGTAGTCCTCTCTTTACAAAAAATAAAATATAATACTAGATAGAAAAATGAATATAATAAAATACTACATAATAAAACAGGTTTAAAAAATGCTATTTTTTGAAATTTATAAATATCCCATTTCAACACCTTTGTTTTCAAATACTAAAGCTAGTTATAATGACATTTTTCTAATTGATTTTAAAAAATACCAGGAGCCACTAATGGAGGAGTACAGCATCGCGGCACAGGCATGGAAATTGAGCTCGTGCGATATGTGCGAGCTGGCGCGCAATTCTGTCATTATGTCGGGATTTCCACATGAGGTGCGTGACTTTGTAGCTCGACGAACATATTCAAATTATATCTACTATAATCTAAATAAGTAGATTTATTAATGTGAGCAAAATTTACTTTATTTATTAGTAGGTGCCTATGTACTTAATTAAATATTTATCTTAGAGCCAAGAATCGATTTATATTTTCTTATAGACGCAGCACAAGCGCGCTCATAAAATTGATTTTTGTCACGAGACTGAAAGTGGCAAATTATGTGACGTGATATTCTATATGTTATTATTGACGTGAGATTCCAGATGAAGCAGCACTGGGTGGGCGCGATGTACGAGCGCGCGGGCCCGCCCGGCAACGACATCACGCGCACCAACGTACCTGATGTGCGCCTCTCCTTCCGACACGAGACGCTGCTCGACGAGCTCGACACGCTCTTCCGGGTTTGTCACACACACACACGTGCACACGCACGCGCACACACACACACGTACGCACGCGCGCACGCACACACACACACACACACACACGCACACGCACACGCACACGCACACACATACACACATACGCGTGCGCAAACGCTCACACAACATCGGGCGAGCGAAAAAAACAAATTATTCTATAGACTTTTTTGAGAGGCACAATCGATAGAGAATGCATCGCCACATCTAATTC
Source organism: Epargyreus clarus (assembly GCF_041222505.1). Classification (NCBI taxonomy): domain Eukaryota; kingdom Metazoa; phylum Arthropoda; class Insecta; order Lepidoptera; family Hesperiidae; genus Epargyreus; species Epargyreus clarus. The sequence continues at coordinate 784,584 of NW_027332214.1, forward strand.
TACCGTCTGCTTCACTCTTCTTGTACTTTAGTGGAAAGATCGGGATATCAGTTGTACATTAATACACCAATTTAGTTATCAGATATGGCAACGTATTTCTGATGTGACCTTCAGATGTGCACTTAAATTTAAGTATGATAATGTTTATATATAGCATATATCTTTGTTTCAGGGTACCATGTGAACAATGAAACATCGTGTAAATAACAATACAACTTGTATTTAAATAACTTGGTAACAAATAAATCACGTACTGTATACTTAAAACATTGGTTTTCGATAATTACTTGCAAATTTACCAATTTTATGTCATTTTTTTAATCTTACACAGCATGTATGCAGGGTAAAGCACGATTAGTGTTCTGGTTGCATTAGGGACCACCCTTGATACATATACTTGACGCAAATATCTTTGTCCAATTTCAATGTCCAACATTTGATCATATTTCTTTGACAGATGCCTATTCCACTCGTCAAACATCTTTGTCCAAGATTTCTTTATAATTTGCGTTGTTAGATTTTTTAAGTAGGATATTTATTGGCCTGGAAACTAGTTCTTCTAGCTGGAAAAATCTTGAATGAAGTCATCTTTTTTTATAGTTTAACCTAACGATTAGGCAGACGTGCTACCTGATGGAAAGTAGTCAATGCCGCCTATGTATATTTGCAACACCAGAGGTGTCGCCAAGGCATCGCCGGCTTTGTACGAGAGCTCTTTTTGCACCTTTTTTGAAGAGCCCCATGTCATAGCCCTCCGGGAATACCTCAGGAGGAAGCTCATTCCACATCTTACACGTCCGCGGCAAGAACGTCCGTGCAAACCGAACCGTGGAGGACCACCACGAGTCCAGTTGGTGTGGATGGAACTTCGTCCTTCGGCGAGTGGTGCGATGGAGGAATGGTGACGTAGGCACCAGGTCAAATAGTTCCTCGGAACACCCACCATTGTAAAGGCGGTAGAACACACAGAGGGAACCTATGTCCCTCCGCAAACTCAAAGGTTCTAACCGATCGGAGATCACCGGGTCGTTGACGATTCGGACCGCGCGTTTCTGCACGGAGTCAAGTGGGTTACGTTGGTATTGGGGCGCCCCTGACCAGAGATGCGAGCAGTACTCCATGTGGGGTGTCACTTGCGCCTTAAAAAGCAGAAGGAGTTGCCCCGCGCTGAAGTACCGCTTCGCTTTGTTCAAGACGCCCATTTTTCTTGATGCCAACTTCGCCTTAACGTCCAAATGACCCCGGTATTGCACGTCACACGATATGTCAACTCCCAGGATCCCCACACTTTTACCAATGGTGAGTGGGATACCTTGGAACCGTGGCGCTATGACGAATGGGGTTTTTTTTAGCGGTAAACGCGCAGACTTTCATCTAATTTATTTGATCAAATATACATTGGACAAAGATATTTGACGAGTGTAATACCACCCTTAGCCAATCACATGTCAGTTTCAGAAGTAGATGGACAGATTGTTTTTGTCAATTTATATATTTTATTATATGAGTGATTCGACTAAATCCTTAGCTATCACAATAAATTAAAACTAAAATAATTCCTATTACAAATTAAATAGTTATCGTCCACGCCAAACTTGTTATCCGCTCTGAAGATGTTGCGCACAGGTTTAGTTAGTATATACTTCGTAACGCAAGGGCACACTAACGGTGTTATGTACCCGCGCTTCGTCCCGCTAATATCTACAATTTGCTATTGCCACGCAACTCGTTTCTATATTCGGAGCGGACTACAAGTTTGGCGCGGACTAACAATTCAACCTACACATCACACAAATCAAAAGCCCGTAACGTTCTTGATGGCTTTCTCCTCGTCGTGCGGCGCCATCTGTCGGTTGGAGTGGAACTCCATGGTGAAGCCGGCCAGCCCCGAGCTCAGCGAGCGCAGCGACGACGAGTAGCCCAGCAGCTCCGACAGCGGCGCTATGCACTCTATCACCTGGGGAATATTGTAAAGGAAAATAAATATTTATTTTATTATTGAACACCAACATTATGTACACGAAATTTATTAATAAAGCGTGAAACTAAAAGTTAGTTAAGTTAGAGAAAATAAAAGTTAAACAACTATATTATGCAAACAAAGCTGACAACTATGTTTATAATTGTATTTTGTTCTAAATTGAACTTGTGTTAATGTTGTATCAGTGGATTCAGTAGTATTCAGAGGTGTTTTAGACAGCTTCGCGGCGTGGTTTACCTAGTTGATGTGGCCATGTGGTCTATGTTGTTATTGTTGTGATTTGAGTGGCAATGGTCACTTATAGTGTGAGAAAGGCGGTATGGCACATGTGCGTACCTTATTGTGATGTCATGTGTGTCGAATATGTGCTATGCATAAGTGCGTGTAATTCACCTTCTCGTTGTGCCACACATATATTTTTGCTGTGCTGCACACGCCTTTGTTGCTGTGTCGCACATTTCTCTGACTTTGTTGCTATGACGCACGTGTGGGTCACCTTGTTGCTGTGTCGCATGTGCGACTAGCCTTGTTCTCATGTCTTGCTTTTGTGTTTCACCTTGTTGTTATGCCGCACGTATGTCTTACCTTGTTATTGTGTCGCATGTGTATATGTTGTATTTCAGCGCGTCGTCGCGCGAGGTCGGCCATCACACGTGCCGCGTGGCTCTCCGGACACACGATCTCCAGAGACATCACCGGCTCCAAGAGGATCGAGTCAGCTTCCTCGAACACCTGTTCGTTTTATATAACATTTGATTTTTTAGTTTTTTTTTTTAATTGTATGAAAAACGATGTTGATTTTTTAATGGCGTGTGACATATTGAAAATGATTTGGTGATGACAACTCATTTTCAATATGACAACTTGGCGTGGTCAAGAGTTGCATGATAACCGTTAGCAACTAATTATTATCCATTTTTCTGTGTTGCAATTGGTAGTTGCATCAAGTTTTTATCATTTTATCCGTGGTTAAACATTATTAGATATAGGATTGAAGAAAATTGCTGGTTAGGGAAACCATCACTTTCCTTTGTCAAATTAATATAAGAACAATTTGAAGGATGAAAGTAGAGTTTCATATTTGAAAACGAGTGGAACTTGCATGAGCAGCATTTCATCATCAACCGATTACTGTCCCACTGCTGGGCACGGGTCTCCTCTCAGAATGAGAAGGATAAAGCCATAGTCCACCGCGCTGGCGTATTGGTAGACTTCACATACTTTTAAGTTTCTTTTTTATAAATCTTTCAGGTATGCATGTTTCCTCACGATGTTTTCCTTCGTTTTAGCAAGTGATAATTAATTTCTAATACGCACATCATTTCGAAAAATCCGAGGTGCCGAGGCGTGCCTGGGATTTGAACCTCGGACCTGCCCAGGTTCTTAACCACTAGGCTATTACTCCCCTTATAATTAGTTACTAATGAGCAGCGTTTATTAATAACTATCATCTAAATTATTACGAAATAGCAAGCTCACCTTCCTAAGACATTGTACGACGGTGGCGGCCACAACAGATTCGGAGGTGCCGCGGCCCACCTCGAACCAGTGCAGCGTCACCTGCACCTCCACTAGCTGCAGACCATAAAAGTTACATCTTTTAGGCTTCAGGACATGGTTTCAGGAAAAGAAACATTGCAATTATTGCATATTAACTTCAAAATAGTTTTACCCCTCGCACGATGTTTTTGACATCAACATTCGATAATGCGTCGTAAAATAGAGTCCACACCAAACTTCTAGTCCGCTCTGAATATAGAAACGAGTCGCATCGCAACAGCAAATTGTAGATATTAGCGGGACGAAGACAGTGCGGGACCCCCCGGCACCCTCCGCAGCCCGCTCTCGCCAGCGGGTACATAACTGCGGTAGTGTGCTTTTATTGTTGCAATGGAGTATATGCTTGTAGTTGTGTTGGACCGCATTGGTTCTGACTACACCTGCGCGCAACAACTTCAGAGCGGACTAGAAGATTGGCGCAGCCTATACCTGTTGTACATACCGGCGCTCACCTAGGTTTGAATGCGAACTCACTTATTTATTTTTGTATACAATAAAAATATCTTATCCTACCTGGCATCCTAGTTTGGGTCCATGCAGCAGTGCGGTACTGACGCCCTGCCGAATAGCGGTCATGTACCGCGGGTGGATGTGCGCTAAGTTAGCGGCGCTGTCCGCTGACTTGTCTAATCTGGAAGACGGTTTCATATCTATCACTCTATCCAGTGACAATATTTAATAGAGCAAAAGTTCATATACAATGGTTCTACTTGAAGGCGATTACAGATGCGTTGGAACTCCTAAAAACTAAGCTGGTCTCTTGATATGTAGGTTATTATGAAAATTTAAATATTTTATTAAGTACCATTAAGTATTCCTTACAAAAAGCAGCAGTGTTAAACCCTGGTGCGTTCTGTTTTTAAGAGTGTGGCTTACACTTAGTCTCCCTAACGACACACTTATTCGACACATTCCAGCATAGTCCTCAAGGGTAGCGGCGTATCTCTGGCTACCTCAGGTAGTAATCAGATGTTATGTTTAGCTGATTACAGATATATATCAGCGACAGCAGCCACTTACCATCAGGTGGACTCCATGCTCGTCTGCTATTCTTATACTCTGTAACTTGAAGATGCATGGCACAGCAATTACTGTACCGGTCTGACGCGCAGAGGTTCCGGTTTGGTCCCCGGCTAGACATCTAAATGATGAATTTACATTTCTCTTTCTGGGTGTGGGTGTTTGTGTAATTATCTATATGTGTGATGGCACCCACGACACTGGTAATCCTAGTGTGAGTGTAAAAAGGGTAAACTCACTTCAACACCTTATCCTGCGTGACACCCTTCCTGCTGGTAGCAGACATGTCAACCTTGACGGTTTGCCTCGCGCTACCAATCTTCCTGTCCACAGCGAGAGTGGCCCGAGAGCGGCCGGCCAGCGCCTCGCGGTACGAGATCTGAGGGGGACCCAGCTCCACGTCGATCTTGTACTCGCGGATGATACGCTCCTTTATTATCTCCAGGTGGAGTTCGCCCATACCTGGTAAATTGTAATTGTAGAATTCGTTTATTTTTACAGTTTTTTGTTACAATTAAATATACAATTTTTACTTACGTCAGTAATTAAACCTACATCATAAATATTGTTCTTACATCAGTAATGAAACTTTTGTAAAGCATTAGTAAAAAATTTAAATCGTCACTTTTGTAAAATCGAACACCAAAATATGTCTATAGAAAAACCAAATTATAAATAAATGACTGCTTTCTTTGTATTCATGCTATTAGAAAGAGGTAGAAAAATACTTTATTCGTTTTATTTTATTACATTAGTTAATAGTATGCCTACGAACATTATTATCCCTTTCCGTGTTTACCTGACGTGCAGTATGTTACCTCGCAACCAATTGTCATAAATTTTATTATAATCAATACATAATAAAACTTGACTTATTATGAAATATTACTTCCCCTACATACCAGCAAGTACCATCTGTCCAGATTCTTCATCGCTGTAAACTCTTAAGCTAGGATCTTCTCTCTGCAGCTCCGCCAGCGCGGTGTCCAGTGCATTCTGGTACGAGATGCTGGGTGGTTCAATCGAGCATAGAAACACGGGATCCGGGATTGTTGTACCTGGGAGGGTAAATAGTGTATTTATAAATAAGACTATAACTTGGTATTTCAACAAAAATACATTTAGTTGCAGGAATGAACAAGATATTATTACAGTGATATATTATTACGAGTAAATCGATATACCCACGCCACATTTATATAAGAAAAAAGGTTTTTGACCTTGTTATGTAGTAGTGATATACTACATAACAAGGTCAAAAACCTTTTTTCGTAAGAGGCACCATGTGTAAAGTCAATGTGATAAATTTCATTTTCCCTATTGAGCGCCCCAGCCACCAACCACCATATCCAGTATATAAACTTTATCTGAGCTGGGTTATTTTTTGATTACACCAATGTCTTGTATATGTCTCCTATGGATATAAATAAATTGACTTCTACACTCACAACAAAATTATAGCTAGCCATGTTGGACTATCCAGTCACCCTTAGTCTTAGAGTTCTCTCACATCACCAGCGGCACTCTCACTCTCGTCAACTCACCAATCCCCAGCAGCACATCAGCGACCTCCTCAGGCGTGGGCTCCGTATCCATCTCCTGCAACCTCAACTTGGCGCTGGGCTGCAGCAGCGTCTCCACCTCTCCAGGGTCCCGGGACCACTCACCAACGGAATAGCACTTGACTGTATTCAACTCACCGATCCCCAGCAGCAAATCAGCGACCTCCTCCGGCGTGGGCTCCGCATCCATCCCCTGCAACCTCAGCTTGGCGCTGGGCTGCAGCAGCGCCTCCACCTCCCCAGGGTCCTGCAGCCTCCGCGCGAGGACGCCACGGGCGCGTGATGCCGCGGCCTGGGTCCCCGTCAGCAGGTCACCTGACATTGTCGCCTAGAAATTACTGACGACTCTTTAAATTTTCGATTAACTTTTGTGGGTCAAGAATGAAGATAACAAATAGAAATTTTCTCATGTGGTTCCACTTGCATTCTATGCAGATGAGTTTTTTTCGAAAAGGAGTTTCTTGCAGCGCTTCTTCTCCATAGCGAAACACCTTACGGGTGCGGAAGCGGTGGTGGTTGACTTTCAAAAAGTATTCTATATGAATCAATTTTGAATAAATGAGATTTGAATTTAAAAACAACGTGTAACATTCCAGGTAAAGTAAATACCACCAAACTTCCAAAGATTAAATCGTACGACATGACTTTTTTTAATTACTTCTTGAAATTTTCCTTTCTTTCTTTCAAATTCTTTTACCACTCTAAATATAATAGCAATTTTTAATACCTTGAGAGCACTAACGACAGCGATATTTCCGGCGGTTACTTTCTCGACGGGCCGGTACTCGTCAGCCAACGCCACGTATAAGGAACCTGTCTGATCAACAATAATATTTCATTATTTATTTTCGTTTATTTTATTGTATTTATGTTCTAAGCCTAGTTCAAATGGATATTTATGTGCAATCTATCTAAATATATGTAACTCAAAGGTGACTGACTGACATAGTGATTTATCAACGCACAGCCCAAACCACTGGACGGATCGGGCTGAAATTTGGCATGCAGGCAGATTTTATGACGTAAGCATCCGCTAAGCAAGGATTTTGATTAATTCTACCCCAAAGGGGATTAAATAGGGGATGAAAATATTACTTCGTAACGCGAGCGAAGCCGCGGGCAAAAGCTCAGATACAATGTTACTTTTTTTATAATATGGAGTAGCAGACGAGCATGCAGTCCACCTGATGGCAAGCGGCTACTGCCGCCCATTGACATCTGCAATCGACTCCAGATAAGATCAGATATTCGTACCTGAAGTCGGCCACAGATTCACCGCTACCCCTGAGGACTAAGCTGGAACGCCTCAGAAAAGTATGTCTCCCTTACCACACCCTTCAAACCAGAACACAGCAGTGCTTAACACTGCTGTTATAAGGCAGAAATAGGTGTGGCGGTGGTGCCGCCGGAGTCGAACCACAAAGGGTTCTACCACCTTCAAATTACTACTAAGAAATAAAGCACTTGCATTGCAAAAGTGAGTTTAACTTAATATCTCTTAAAGTAGAACATAACAGCAATACTCAACCGCTATTAAATAGAAATAAATGAAATGGAGTTCCCACAGGCAAATATCAAGATATTGGGTTAAAAAAAACTTACTTGTTCACTACAATCTCTCGCCAAGTTATATATCTTCTGTCCCTTAGTGAATTCCCCACTGTACAGCCTCAAGAACGTCAAGACACCCCTTTGATCATCATGCTGCACTTTGAACGCTCTCGCAGACAGATCCTCACCAAAGCTACTGTACAGACTGTTCCTTTCAATCGGTGACGGGAGGTAGTCTATCACCGCATCCATTAACGTCTGAACACCTATATTCTTGTATGAGCTACCACAGAGCACTGGGAACGCCTTCATATCTATTGTACATCTGCGAATAGCAGCATCAATCTCCTTCTTATCAATATTATCTAGAGACTCTTGCTGGATGATAGTATCTGCCAGTTGATCATCCAAGGAAGATAGCGTGTCTATAAGGGATGTGTGGTTGTTTAGAGTTGCTTCCCACTGGCGGCCATCTTGCTTCTCTGTGAGCTTCCGTCGCTCATAGTTCTGACCACGGCCGAGCTTCCAAAGCACTTGTTCTTTCGTTACTATGTCGATGAGACCTGCAACGTTTATTTAAAGTCTATATTTTTTTATAATATAAGAGTAGTACATGAGTTTGCAGTAAGTGGCTACTGATGCGCCGCTACCCCAGAGGACTAAGCAGGAATGCTTCGAAAACGTATGTCTCCTTTACCACACCCTTCAAACCAGAACACAGCAGTGCTTAACCTTGCTGTTATTAGGCAAAAATGGGTGTGGTAGTAGTGTCGTTGGATACAAACCCCACAGAGTTCTACCACTTTCAATCGTATCATTAGACTCAAAAGTTTATTATAACATATGGCAAAGAATAAATGTGAAACTTTCTATAGCACAATTCTCTTACCAATAAGTTTACCCTCATGTGTGATGGGCGAGTGCAGCATCAGTGGAACAACTCTCAGCTTGTCCTCAATAGATTTCTTGCAGGCCAAAGCATCAGCATCAGCGCGGTCCATCTTATTGAGGTACAGCAGGCGAGGTACTCTGTAACCACTAGCCTGCCGCCATACTGTCAGAGTTTGGGCTTCTACGCCTGTAAAAATAAATTAATTCTTGTTATCTCAGGTAAAAATTAAGGCCGTGTGCATGATTATATATCTCATATTTAATTATAATAGAAACAATTAACTGAAAAATAGATCTGGAGTAATAAGTCTTACAAGTACTGTATAGAAAATAACAGTAATTTTTAATTTATACCCTAGAAGGTGATAATGGAGACACACTCATTTGAGGATGTTCCAATTTAGTTCTCAAGGGTGATAATGTATCTTTGGTAAATCTCAGATAAGTTTCTTATTTAATCTAGACCTCATTACAGATATCCATAGGCGGGCGTAAGTACTTACCATCGAGTGAAATGCATGCTTCCTTGCAACTTAAATATTATAAAAAAAATCACAATAAAAACTCACCAGCAGAAGCATCCAATACCACAACAGCGCCGTCCAGCACTGCCAGGCTCTGCTCCACCTCCATGGTGAAGTCTATGTGGCCGGGCGTGTCGATCAGGTTGATCTGACTGTGTCGCCACGGGAATGATACTGCAGCGGCTGTTGACCATACATGATCATCATCATTATCACGATATATTTTTTTATTTATTTTTTATTTTATTTAGGAAAACTTAAAGCTAGTACATAGTCATAATCGTAGTACAATAACGGCCATTTATAAGTTTCCACATATGGGCATAAATTAAATAATTTAAAAGAAAAAACAAGTCGGAACACAACAAGTTAGTAAAATAAAAAGTGTAATTAAAATGAGTTGCTAAAGAAATTGAAAGCTAGCTTAGATTTAGATGTCCTTTCGTCTGACTCAGATCCTCTCGGGACATGGTTGTTTCGGGAGTTATCTGTGTCGGATCAGGCGGGAGCCGACGGCCAGGTGCCATCACTGTGACAATTGCCTCGATGAGACGGCCCAGCACACGCTGGAGGTATGCCCTGCGTGGAGTGCGGAGCGCAGCGCGTTCAGCTCTGTATTGGGGGCCGACCTCTGGCTCCCGTCCGTGGTTCGCGCCATGGTTGGACGTGACAGGTCGTGGCAGGCAGTGCGCTCCTTCTGCGAAGCAGTAATGCTCGCCAAGGAGGCGGCGGAAAGGGTCAAGGAAGCTCTGTCTGCCCAGCCAATCTGTCGCAGGCGCACGGGACGCCGTAGAGCGGCTTTCGACGACGTTACCGGGTCGCGAATGTTATGCTAACGCTTCTCGCGACCCGGCATCGAGCGTCCAGAGGAACGCCGCGGAGTTTTAGTCGATAAGAGTCCGACATATCCCTTTCGTTCCCCCGGGCGGAAGGGAATCCATGAGGATTTCTCCGCGTTAAAAAAAAAAAAGATTTAAGTTGACATACGTTGGTATGGAATAGGCTTAAGTCAACGGTACGAGCAATTTCATTGAATGAACTGCAAGATCGCGGAAAAAAATAAATTTCGTCGATATTTAATGTACCCATTATTGTCCCACTGCTGGGCACGGGTCTCCTCACTGAATGAGAAGGATTAGGCCATAGTCCACCCGCGATGGCCAAGTGCATATTGGTAGACTTTATATACCTTTGACACCGTTTTTTAGATTTCTAAGGTACGCAGGTGTCCTCAGGATGTTTTCCTTCACCGTTTAAGCAAGTGATAATTAACATATAATACGCACATAACTTTGAAAAACAAGAGGTGCGGGGGATTTGAACCTCGAACCCTTCGATCAAGAGACCGAGTTTCTTAACCACTGGGCTATCACTGCTTCATTTAATACAACGCCATCTATCAAGCTTACGGAAAACACGGGTAAGCCCAAACCACATATTCTTTATTTATGAACTAGATGGCGCTGTACGATTCTGTAAATACCTCTGAATCATGCTAACGATGTTATCGCGTAGCTTGTATAAGTAGGAAGAGAACTCTGGTTAACTTCGATTACAGATGTCCCTATATGGGCGACAGTAACTACTTACTGTTATTTTTGTTTAGCACGTGGTTTAATACCCATGTGCTTTATTGAAATATTGACTATACGACATTAGGGATAGAGATGTACTAGGTAAAGGAGATGTTTCATTTTCGGCCATCTCATGTACACTATATCTAAAAACACGAATAATTTGTATAATTGAAGAAAAATACACATATATTTTGATAACCTAAAGTATTCCTGTTTAAAAATATTTAAAATAAGCATTCCTCATTGAAATACTGTATAATTAAATATGGCGGAATACTGTCAATGTCAAGTTTTCAAAACTGTCGATGTCGGTCAGGGACACCCCATGGAATGTGTACCCCACACATAGGTTACTATACTCTTTGGATGTCGGTAATTCTGTATTTCGCTGTTTTTGTCGTAAAGTTATTGTTACCTTAGTACTTTACAACCTGGCTTTTGTTTTGGGTATCCCGTCATTATTTCTGAATTTAATTAATTATTTATAATAATAATAACAAAACCACCTTTTAAATAGTATCTGGTTTTATAGATGTAAGAGACATGTCAAATTAAAAAAGAAGAAGGTGTCAATTTGATATGTGTAAAAGTGGATATATACATATTATACAACAGTGAACTCCAATGTAAACGTTGAATAAATATGTACTGATGAGAAGATTCCATTTTAATCCTGAATATGTTTCTGCTCTGTGCTGCTTACGATTTTGGAGTGATTCTACCTTACTTGTTTACCCAGCTTATGTTTTATGGACTCTTGTGATTTTCGTGCGATCGCTGTGGATTGTGTTGACAAGGATTCAATATCATCAGGTAAAATATACATCAGTTAGTTGTATTCATCGTGAAATAATCGTTAATAATTTTAAACTAGAGAAGCTAATATTTTTACATTTCTCTTTTTTTAGATAATTACATTAGCAAGAAAAGGACATTCTTGGGATGACAAAATAATCAGTTATTATTGCAACTGCATCGCTGGGCAACGAACCGTACTCGTAGGTAGTTGCGCTCACATTATGACCATTGTTTGATGTTTGGGCTGAGCTCGTCACAGGATATTACAGAACCTGCTACATGATTGGACGAAAATATTGATAAGGGAAGATATTTAAAATGAATAAATAATGTATCTAAGTAAAGAATAAGTAAAATGTTATCAAATGTGTACTTAAAGTTGTTTTATTTACACACTTACATGTTTTAACTAAAATAAATTGGTATAGAAGTACATATTTTGGTATGTTTGTTTTAAGTCAAGATTTATGAAAGTAAATATAATTAATGTTTATCAAATATAGGCATTGTTTCTCAATACATACAATACAATATTATATATCTACTCCCATTCGCGTAAAAAATAAATTAAAAAGTATATAATGTATATAGTAAGTTAAAATAGAATGACAGATGACATTATTACGGTAATCACTACCGCCATGATGTTGTGTTGCAAGTTTAAGTGTAAATTATTGTTTTTTAACAATTAAACGAACATGATTTGAAGAAAATGAACCCCTACGAATTGTTCTTTGCAAGTTTTCTTAGTTTTTAGTATAGTGTACAAAAGGTGGCCGGGAGCCCATACATTTTGAAACATCTCCTTTGGGACTAGGTATGCCTGTTCCTAGTATTTAAAAATACCGGTGATCCAGAAATTGTTCCACTTAGTCCCTAGACTAGACCTAGTAAAGTCTTATTAGTACAATTAGGTGTGGACTATGTAACTAGTTCGTTCATGCCTTAAACGTGTTATGACTCAGTGCGGCGATCAAAAAAAAAAAACGGGAACCGTGTCATGAGCCGGCACGGCGTCCAAACAAGTCCGATAAACTACCTAGTCCCTGAACCTGTTCCACCTAGTCCCATAAAGTAGCTGTGGGTCGTTGAAGTTTTTTCCGTCAACGAAACGTCAACGTTAATTTCTGTTGATCAACTAGTTAATTTTGTCAACGAGTTAACGTGCTACTAATTTCAACTTGCATCAATAATAAACAGTTTTTTAACTATGCTGCAATGATCAACGCGTCTCAACTGATGTGCAGTAAATGTTATTTTAGAAACTATACTATAAATATCAAGAAATGATATAAATATCAATTCTCGATATTTATATTTTTTATTAGGAAATAATTCGATATATTCTACATAATTGGGAGTTCAAATTATGCTATTATACCGACAATCAAAATATATGCTTGTCTGATACTCATATATTGTAAAAAAAAATAATAATAACGTAATTCAGAATACTCGTGCCGGTATCTCTTGACGAGTAGCGGAAAGTTGCCACACCTTATCTCATTTATTTACTATCAATATGTATTATACAGAAAATCATGAGACTCTTACAAGTGATAGTGATTCCTCTCTGCCTCTCCTGCTCCATGTAGTCGGTGACAGTGTTCCCGTGGTGCACCTCTCCCATGGACCTGATTGTGCCGGAATAGAACAGCATTCGCTCTGTTGTCGTTGTTTTACCTGCAGACCATTTAAGAACTCTTATTAAAATTGCACAATTATACAATGAACTACATTAGACAGATCAAGAGGAGTTTAACTGGACACTGGACATGCATTCAGTAAAAATAATTAATTTCTAGTAAAATATAAGAATTAATATTCTAAATAACTTGAAGACCTTGTTAATAATTTCTGTGTGCGTTTAACACCTATTAAATAAAGGAATATTTTACTGCTTAGTAATATATTCCTTTTTTTTTCAAAAATATGTAATTTTGAGTAGAAATGAAATAATAAAGAAATAAATCATAATTGGTTACCTAACCTGCATCTATATGAGCCAGTATTCCAATATTTCGAATGTTATCAATTTTAATTTTATTTTTGTTGTCTGTGCCGGTGCAATATCTTCTGATACGAGCATTTTTCAGAAACTTTTTGTAATAATTTATAGTGCAAAAATTCTTCATATCAACAATATAAAAAATCAAAATATTACTTTGACAATATGAGGATGAGGACTTTGAAGTTTGACGTTCCAATAATCTGTTTCGAAGTTTTACTCATTTCCTATAGTTAAACTTACAATATAGTTTAAAAAATATAAATATTGAGTAGGTCTTTTAAAATATTGAGTATAATTGTTAATGGTATTTGTTTAAAAATTTAATAATTTTCACTTTTATTTAAATATTCGTCGTTTACAGATAATTAATAAAGTCTTATATGATTTATATGTCTATCCCATTCACTTTGGTCATAAAATCAAAAATGGCATCTGCGTCGATTTGTTTTTGTTGAATACGTGACAAAATATTGAAGTTATAATTAAAAACAAAGCAATAAATTCAAGTTAAAGAAAGCCCCAAGATGGGTGTACCGGCATTCTTTCGTTGGCTCAGCCGCAAATACCCAAGTGTGATAGTAGAATGTGTTGAACAGAGGGTAAATAACCTTAACCTCTAAACCTCACCTAAAATGTTTAAAACAAGCGATTTTACTTATGTATTTTGTTTTTCTTCAGCCAACCGACGTAGACGGTCAGTTAGTGTATGTGGACTCCTCATTACCAAATCCTAATGGGATAGAATTTGACAATTTATACTTGGACATGAACGGCATTATCCATCCATGCACGCATCCTGAGGACAAGCCGCCGCCGAAGGACGAGGACGAGATGATGGTGGCCATCTTCGAGTGCATCGACAGGCTGTTCCGTATCGTGAGGCCCAGGAAGCTGCTGTACATGGCTATTGATGGAGTTGTGAGTTCATGTTGGCACACTTTCTATTAGTTTGATGTTTGTTTATACTTGTTTATTTGTTTGTAACCTAGATGGTTGTGACTTGTGGTGTGGTACCTTCTTGAATTGTGTCTGGACTCATGTGCAATAATAACAAAATTAAATGTAATTACTAAGAAGATATAAGAATAAATTAAGTGTGTGATATCCTACATCAACAGCCATTCATGAATAGAATGTTTTCTACAAATCTTGCTATTTGGTTTTATCTTTAGTCCTATGAGAATCAAAGTAATACATTTTGCAGATTTGAAACTATTTTCTTATTAATTGTATGAGTATGGCATCTCAACAGTTATACAAATTTTGATTTCAAAAAGATTACTTTACTATGTAAATATGATTGTGATTTATTTGGAAACATTTTAATACTCTTAAACATACACACATGGCACTGTATGCTGATATTCAATTTTGTTATTCTTCTGCTTACAAAATCTTTTTTAATAATATTCTTATTCTACACTTGTGGATTAATGCTATTTGTTATGTATTATTCATCAAATCCTTTTTACATTATTGTTAAAAATTTATTTTAATTTATAATTTCTTGTAGGCTCCTAGAGCAAAAATGAACCAGCAGAGATCTCGGCGATTCCGTGCATCCAAGGAGACTCAGGAGAAGATTGAGGAGATTGCCCGCATCCGGTCTGAGCTGCAAGCTAAGGGTGCCTACCTTCCTCCTGAGAGGCCCAAGGAAGCACACTTTGACTCCAACTGCATCACACCAGGAACCCCATTCATGGACAGGCTTAGCAAGTGCCTACATTATTATATTCATGACAGGTATAAAATGTATTTTGATTGTTATGTTTTATTTCTGAAAGTTTTAAAAACGAATCTTACTTTTTGTGGTTAATCTATCTACTATTACTATTGTATTGTATGTACTTTATATTTTATAGTTACTGTATATTTTATATATGTTCCCTAGTAAAATATTTAGATAAAATATAGTAATTTGTTCACAATTATGAGTATTCTAATGAAAAGAAGTCATTGCAAATGATCTATGAACCCCACATCTGATTGTAGGGAACAAACAGAATTATGTAATGTGTTCATACTATAGTAAAAATAAGTGTTATGTAATGTGAAGTAATCTTAGTATAAATAATCATCTTTATTGTTTACAGATTAAACAATGACCCTGGATGGAAAGGCATCAAGGTCATCCTTTCAGATGCCAATGTGCCTGGTGAAGGAGAGCACAAGATCATGGACTACATCAGGAGACAGCGTGCCCAGCCAGACCACGACCCCAACACCCAGCATGTGCTGTGTGGAGCTGATGCAGACTTGATCATGTTGGGGCTGGCCACCCATGAGCCCAACTTTACCATCATCCGTGAGGAGTTCAAACCCAATAAACCCAGGCCCTGTGATGTTTGCGGACAGTTGGGTAAGTGATTTGACAAATTTATTGTACTAATGTAGCTTAGCATAAGTGTATACAATTTTAAAATTAAAAATATATGAAGCAAACCAATGCTAGTATGCATCAGAAGAACTAACTCTCACTAAAAAACTGTTGGTGGATAATAATCCATTTTATCCATTATCCATATTAGATTTAATAATAATTAACAGGCTTCAGGATGGTATAAAAGGTTATAATAGACATATCTAGCTGTTTCTCTAATAATAATATAATCATCACTAGGCCACCTTAGTGCACTCCAGGCCTAGATTGTGATAGACAATTATAATACTTTTATTTAGGAGTGTACTTTATTATATATTCTATATATTGGAATAATTGGTGTGTTTAATAACTGCATATAAACATCTTCTGCCCAGGTCACGAAATGAAGGAATGCACTGGCAGCTCGCCAGACGCGGCGCTGGTCCGCTCCGACCCCGCCTTCGGGAACCAGGACAATTTCATCTTCGTGCGGCTGCCCGTCCTCCGCGAGTACCTCGAGAAGGAGCTCCAGATGCCCAACCTACCATTCCCGTATGACTTTGAAAGAGCCCTCGATGACTGGGTGTTCATGTGCTTCTTCGTCGGCAATGACTTCCTGCCGCATCTGCCCAGCTTGGAGATCAGGGAGGGCGCGGTGGATAGGCTCGTCAATCTGTATAAGAAGTGTGTTTATAAGACCAGAGTAAGTTGCAGTCAGACTTTAAACATAATAATACAATGTATGATACAAAAAAAACAAATGAGTTTTTGTTTGTTGGATCTTCGGATATGTCTTGGCCAGTATTCATAAAAAAATGTTGAATTGACAAATAATATGTAAATAGATTTTGTCTCCTTTTTGATGTGAAACATCTATAGCCGCACGTAAAACCGATTTCTGGCGTGGCGACGCATGCCGTGCCAAGGTTAATGAACCCGTCTATATGCAGTAGTAGGTAGTCACGATTTGAAATAAATTCGTAAATTTTTGTATTTAATGAAAATAAATGTTTATTCAATAAATAGTCATCGTTTACTGGAAAAAAATCGTAATATTTTATTTTATCATTATGACATATTTAGTTCCTATCACAATATGTTCTTTTCTGCATATTACTTTTACAAAATAATGTCGATGTTTCACATCTGCCAGGCGTCCCGTGACGGGTCACATGATTTTTTTTTTTGTTTTAAGAAGTACACCTAACCCATTATTACCTTTTCATGTCTACTTTTTTTGCCTGAAAAAAGAATTGATAATGTAACAGTAAAGCCACTGTTTAGTTCATACATTTTCACATGCCCTACATAAAATTTTCTCTATTATAATCAATCATTTTATTTCTACTTGTATATTAATATTCTATAGACGTTAGATAATATTATATCCATAAAATCATTGTACTGCTATGGTATGGCGCTAGTGTGCCAAATACGATGAGAAGAAAGGAAACTATTTCTTTTTATTTAATTTTTCATGGAACCTTATTTTAAATTGGAAACAATGTGTGTCAGGGTTGGATCACGGTGTCCGGCGACGTGAACTTGGAGCGAGTGCAGGTGATAATGGATGAGTTGGGCCACGTGGAGGACGAGATCTTCCGCCGCCGCCATCAGAACGAGCTGAGCTTCAAGGCGCGCGAGAAGTCCAGGAAGCAGCAGAAGGTCAACTTCGCGCTGCTGGAGAAGACGCAGTTTGCGCCTATGGTTCGTGGTTACTCGTCTCCACAAAATAAGTAATTCTTTTATGGGTCAATGTATACGTTTTTATAATAAACTGCCTATCAAAATCAGAAATTAGTCAATTAATATATTTAAAGTCATTATCAAAAGCAAACTTAGTCGTAAAGCTTATTATAAAATTTCTGACTATATTCATGATAAAACAGCTTGGGACTGATCAATAACAAAATTATTAGTTAATTAAGTAAATGTCAAAGTGTAGCGTATCTTGCTGAACAAACTTCTTTTTTTTAGATAAATGTAAAGCAAGATACTGGAGCTAATGCTTTATTAATTATATGTAATAATAATGGCATTTAAAAAAATGAAAAAGAGAATAATTATTTTTAAAATTAAAAAAGACAAACCCACTGAGTTTCTTACCGGATCTTCTCAGTAGAGGTCGCGTTCCGATCCGGTAGTAGTTTAAGAAAATATTGTAACTGACAATTTGTAAGTGCCCCTGTTGGCCTATACAAATAAATATATTTCATTTCATTTCGTGTTTTTGTTTATTGTAAGCTTGTTAAGAAAGTGAGAAATAATTTAAATCATGCTAGAATAATAACTAAGTTAAGTCTGTTTTTATCTATTTGAAACAATTAACATTACTGTTATTTTATGCTTTTTACTTTTGATTTTTAACTTTGATTTATTATGAAATGGTATATTAAAATAGGAAATGTATAATATTTCAAAGAATATGAAAATATCAATCTCATTTACTTGTAGATTTTTCTGTTGTGCCACTCGAAAGTAAGATAAGATGTTCTATTTTTTCTTTCAGCCCTTGGGTGGTGGATCTAAGTCAGTGCAGAATGCACGGCAAGAGGCAGCCGATATACGGAAGGCGGGCATGCAAGCGGTTTCCGCGGTTTGTATCTATTTTGGTTTAATAAACAAGTATCTGACGGGAAAAAATAATATCCATCTGCTGTGAAACGGTCATGTAAGTCACTAAATCTAAATAGTAAATGATCTCTGATAGCATTTAAATTGAATACTGTTACATTATTGCTTTACGAGGACTGAATTCTCCCCTTCCTTTGTGAAAAAAAGTGCTTCATGTAAATATAAATACAGAAAGTGTGGTCTTTATGTGTATTATCGCAGAAATTGGTATATGGCAAACCATTCCTACATTATTGAAATTAAAATCATCACGATCAAACACATTTATGTCCTGCTTCTACACATTGGTCTTCTTTTATAGTGAACAGCCTGTTACCTATTAGTGATCGATGTGAAACAGGTCATAATTGCTTAAGTTAACTGTGCAATAGTTAACTTTACATCAAATTATGAACATAAAATATGTCCTTCACAGCAAGAAGAAGAACAGAAGCGGGGTAAGAAGCGTTCAGCTGCCTCAGCGGGGCTGGACGACGACGACGACGACGACAAGCACGACGAGGTGCGGCTGTGGGAGGAGGGCTTCAAGGAACGCTACTATGAGAGCAAGTTTGAAGTGAGCCGCGACAACCTCGAGTTCAGGTAAATGTTGTTACTTTGATTTACTGTCTGTGAGATCCTTTTTTTACGAGGGGGAAAATTTCAAGAGATACCATGGGAGAAACACGAGGTCATGTGGAATTTTTACATTCATGACGCTCGTCACATCGTCTGGTGAACACGAAGGTACGACCACACATACCGCTGACCATCCCGGGGTCGCTGGCCGATCGGATCGAGCTCTCACTTTTGATGCCCGCAACCCTGGAAGCCCCCTTTTAGTGACCTCTTGCGAAAGGTAGACGATCCCGTAGCCTTATTCTGCTCTTGGAACTACAGGGCAGAAGTCTCTGTGTCATTCTAACAATCGTTTGTATGATAAGATATGTTGTACTACCCGCAGTTTGAATAATAAATGCGTGATTGCAAACGGTCAGCCGACTCGAGTCAGTCCTATTTCGGTAGCGGCGAGAAACGGACGTGTCGTAACCATACGAGTAACATTTAGGTTGTTTCCTTGAAATCCCAACCTTTGTGCTATAATCTCAAGACGTAAGACTGTCCATTATCAGTAGTTATTTTTATTGCGCTGTTTCTTAACTTTTATATTTAAATTAATTAAGAACAATAAGCGTTCGAGCTTAAACGTTTAAAGGTGGAACTCACAAAAATTGATAAATGAGTTAATTAAGCATTAAGTAATTAAGTTTTTATATTAATTTCTTTGTACAGGTACCGTGTTGCGTTGCAATACGTGCGCGGGCTGTGCTGGGTGCTCCGCTACTACTACCAGGGCTGCGCGTCCTGGAAGTGGTACTTCCCTTACCACTACGCGCCCTTCGCTTCCGACTTCGTCAACATCTGCGGACTCTCCACCAAGTTCGAAAAGGGCACGCAGCCGGTATGTGCCTAGAATTTTACACATATGTTTAGTCTTATATTATTCGTCTAGAAAAACTTAGGTAAAGTAAGCGTCCTGATAAGTGGTTATTGCCGCATGGACATGTGTAACCCAAATAGGATAAGAGTCCTCACTGAAATCGATACATAATTCTATAAGGTTTCTACGTTGCGAAAAAATGTACGTTTGAAGGTTGAAGTCTACCTGTAATAAACAAATGGGAATCTAATTATCCTATATTAATATTCTTTAAAATTAGACTTGTATTTCGACTGTGGTGACACTACGGTTATACCGTGAAAATACAGAAAACTATCAGATGTGTGACGGCCGTAATAGTTTCAATGTTTGGTTGCAGTTCAGACCCTTGGAGCAGTTGATGGGCGTGTTCCCGGCGGCCAGCTCCCAACACGTGCCCAAGCCCTGGGCGAAACTCATGAGTGATCCTGTAAGTAGATAAATACACAAATGTTACTACTGTGTGTGTTTAGTAATTTAGTAAAAATATATTTTATAGCACTCTGAGACCTAAACCCGCATTTTAGCCACGCTTTTCCGTCTCCAAAGTAGCCGATTCTTACACTGTATTAATGTCAGTACACTACCCTCACAGTTGTAAAAAATAAACATCGCTATGAACGTTTCATACTTTTAAATGTTATTTGAAAATTAAAATTGAGTAAGGATTATTTTGTTTCAAGCAATAATTATGTTAATATTTTATTTTGCATGTATTTATAAATATTTTTGCCATTTTGTATATTCTAAGCAATAGCATCAATGTAAGACTTACTGTTGAGCTGTATCGAATTTTATTGTTTGTTTTGACTGTATTTTCGCTACGCACCAAAGTAGGACATATTTAAATTAGGAATCATTATCAAAATTAACCATAATACTACTCCCGTAAAAACTTGATAAAGCGAACTATTTGTTGTCGTACGGCATTCGGATTATCAAAAATTTGGATAATTGCGTTTTTAAGAAAAGCTATATGATCCGATTGAGGAAGGCAATGTTTTTCGACCGTATGTTTGTACGTATATATTCATTATGTTTAATTCTTTGTCAAACCTAAACGACTTCACTAATATTGACATATGATATGTCGTTGTATTCATCTAAATTGCAAAGATAACATAGGCTATATTTTTACGCAATCGGGTTTTTGGTTTGTATTATAACTTTCTAGTTGCGATTTGGCTGCTTTCTGGAATTTAAATGCACATACCACACACAACGTAGCTAATCTGCGGTTATTACAAAGTGACTTGTTCACATTTGGCAATACAAATAATCTGTATAACTGACGTCCGGATAATCGATTTTGTACTGTATCACTAGTATACAGGGTGAATTTTTCAAACGGGCCTTCAGGGCCAAATTCGAAACTATAAGGATTAGCGAAAAATGCTGAAAGGAGTTACGAGGCCGATTTTGGTAAAAACTAAAACTACATCATTACTTTTTAAAAATAACTTTTTTCCTAGCCGGGAATCGAACGAGTTCATTTTGAAAAAAAATACACCCACTATATTATTCCACTATCTGATAGTGTTGCTTATAAGGATCAAAATCTGGGAAGTAATAATAGATGACAAACTAAAGGAAAAGCCTCAATTTTAAGAAAATACATATTTTTTAATATTAATTTGGCAGTTAAGTTCCCGCCATTCATCAATTTAAACATTTCGCGTATTAACATTTTTTTTGGCTCAATGTTTCAAATCATTCGAAATAGATGTTCTATTCTCCAAGAATTTATATTTTTATGTCCGACTTAATTAAGGTTATTTTTAGGACCATTATAATAGATTTAACTTGCTATGGGCGGAGTTTCATTTAATACCGATGTAAAGTTCACAATTTGCGAGAATGACTTTTTCGAGTCAAATCCGAGTGATTACTAAACAAAGAGATATAGAAAATAATATTCAACGTTGAAACGAAGTTGTAAACAACAAACAATAAGAATTTACTATTTAATCAGTTATCTATTTTTATTAAAAAATAAATCCTAAAAACGGCGGTAACTTATTTGCCAAACTATTACTTTCTCATATTAAGCCGTATGTTATGGTCATAACATCGAATAATTAGTTGATTAACCACCAAATTTTTCAATGGTATGACTTATATATGTTTCTAAAGAATTATACATAAATCATTTGTTATGTTTAATCCTTAAGGATTAGTATGCCAATGTATGAAAATAAAGTGTATTTTCTTAAAAAAAATCCTTTTCCTTTAATTTGTTACATAACATTACTTCCCAGAATTTGATCCTTATAAGCAACACTATCAGATACTGGAATAAAATAGAGGGTGTATTTTTTTCAAAATGAACTCGTTCGATTCCCGGCTAGGGAAAAAGATATTTTTAAAAACGAATGATGCAGTTTTAGTTTTTATCAAAATCGGCCTCGTAACTCCTTTCAGCATTTTTCGCTAATCCTTATAGTTTCGGATTTGGCCCTGAAGGCCCGTTTGAAAAATTCACCCTGTATATTATGTGATTGCTTATCATGTTTCTTTAATACGTTTAGGTGGAGATGCCACTAATTATTTTAAGATTTGTATGTAACATACAAATCCTAAAATAATTAGTGGCATCTAGACCAATGGCATATAGCCTAAATGGCTTGATGGATTTTGACTTATTGTGGTGTAGGATTTGCCTTTATCTAAATATTAGCACCCTCGCTGCGCTCGGGCGCTAACTTCACGCCGTGCAAAAATAGGCTACTTTGGCCACGCGTATCGTAATGTACTATTTTAATACATACACAGAAATTAGAAAATGTTGAAATATCATTTAACTCCTTTAAAGAATGAGGGAATCCTTTAAGGGATATAAATAACTATAAATAAACATTATATTTAATTTGTATTATTGAGCTATGGTTGATATTAAGTAATTTATCTCATTCGCAGTTCTCGCCGATTATTGACTTCTATCCGACGGACTTCAAGATCGACCTGAATGGCAAGAAGTTCGCGTGGCAGGGCGTCGCGCTGCTGCCCTTCGTTGACGAGAACAGACTCTTCAAAGCACTGGAGCCCTATTACAATGAGCTCTCGCAGGCCGAGAGTGAGTAATGTTGTTTATTATTTTATTTAACAAGGAATGATTTGTTTTGAAATCTATGTAATAACTGGTTACAATGTTGGGTTTTGATCGATAACTTAAGGACTAGAGATGAACGGATGGACTCTATATTTTCATTAATGATTTCTTATGAATGCATGATTAAAAATCTTTACGAAAACGAAACAAAAGAAAATAAAGCACATTTGCGTCGAGTCACGTTGTAGATTTGCATGATGCAACATCACAACGTTACACGACGTCGTAACGTGTCGTAAGAGTAAGGTGCTTCAAGCATTTGAACGTATGAATTTCTATTGGATATTGAGCATGTTTGATGCCGTACGTTTTGTTCAGTCCAACGCAACGTCCGCGGCAACGACCGGCTGTACGTGGGCACGGGCAACGCGAGCTACGAGACGCTGCGGTCGCTGGCGCGCTCGCCGGCCGACGCGCGCCACCCGTTCCGCGCGGAGGGCGTGCGCGGCGACGTCATGCTCAGCGCCGACTGCGTGTGCTACGGCGGGTGAGTGCGGTGACGTCACGCGAGCTACGAGACGCTGCGGTCCTTGGCGCAGTAGCAAAAGCAGCAGCAGCAGCAGCTAGTGAACAAGTTTACAGCCAACCAATGATCACTAATAATCGCTGTATTTTGTATTTTGCATATACACAAGTTTAAAACACAAACCACTAGCCCGTTCATTTATGGTAACACTCCCTTTTTTATAATATAGGAGTAACACACGAGCTTGCAGTTCACGTGATGGTTAGTGACTAGTGGGGTTGATTACAAAGGTATTACATATTTTAACTCGGCGACAGATGCGCCGCTACCCCTAAGGGCTGAGCTGGAACGCCTCGGAAAAGAATATCTCCCTTACCACCACACTCTTCAAACCAGAACACACAACCGTAGCACAGCAGCGTTTAAAATTGCTGTTATGAGGCAGAAGTAGGTGTGGCGGTAGTACCGCCGGAGTCGAACCACAAAAAGCTCTACCACCATCACTCTTTCTCGTATATACACGACTTTAAAACAAACTAAAAATCTCCTCAACATACATTTTGTATAACATATATATTTCCAATCCACCAGGCAACTCGCCTCCCCCGTGATCGGCCTGCAACCGGTATTAGACAACCGCGCGGTGTGCGTGCGCTTCCAAGACCCACAGTACCCTGAAGACTTTATATTCCCCGCGAGCCGGTTGAGGGGGGCCACGGAGCCGGCCAGGGTGCTCAAGCCAGGGAACCTCTCGCACCAGGAGAACAGGAACTGGCGGCCGCAGATTGGTGAGTGTATCGGTGCTTCGTTTAACTTTTTGTATGGAGTTTATAAGTTAAGTAATACTATATAATAGAAATAAATAGAATGCGTCGTAGTTTTGGTTAGTTATAAATTTGTTTTAATTTAATAATTTATGAAGTAGACGTTGAGTATACATAAAGTAAATATAAGAAAAAAAAATTTGATTTCTTACCTTTAGATGGCAACTTATTTTCCAGAATTTGATTCTTATAAGTTCTTCTTAATACACTATCCGACATACAGTATATCTATTTTTTTTTCGAAATCAAATCTTTGAATTCCTGGTTACGGAAGCATTTTTAATATAATTAGTATGATTAGATTTTTTCAAAAAATTGTCTCTGTAACTAACCATTAGGCATTTTTTGCTATTTCTTATTTACATTTGGCCATCCACGCCCACATAAAAAGTACACTCCGTACAGTTAGTACCTCTCGCGCTATGTGTAATGATTCTTTAGGGTTTCAGTAATGTGCATGACCGTAGGGTTAGAAGTATCTTCTACGGTTTTTGTAAAACTTGTGTGTGTGCACAGGTATGGTCCGTTCGAACACGGCGGCGTCGCTGGAGCATATCTTGCAGTGGATTGTTGCATAAATGGGTTGTTGATGATGATGTGTGTGTGTTCAGGTATGGTCCGCTCGAACACGGTGGCGTCGCTGGAGGCGGCCGGGCACCGCATGCTGGGCCACTCGCTGCCGCGCGACCGCCAGTACGGGAACGTGCCGCCGCCCGCGTCCGGATCGCATCTCGGTGAGTACACGAGGATATGCTATATAAAATTGATTTTAAGTGCGTTATATTTCAATGACGACCCGCATGGCGGAGCGGTAACAATACTGGTCTGACGCGCAGGGGGTCCCGGGTTCTATCCCCAGCCAGACAGATATGTAAATGATGATCTTAGATTTCTGTTTCTGGGTCTGGGTGTTTGTGTATTTGTCTGTGTGTGTCCATGGCACCCACGACACAGGGAATCCTAGTGTGGGGTGTGAGTGTAGAAAGCGTGTTTTTTAATGTGTATAGTCCGCACCGAACTGCTGAATATAGAAACGAGTCGCGTCGCATTAGCGGGACGAAGATAGCAGGGAAAGGCACTCTCCGCTGCCCACTCTCGCCCACGGGTACATAGCGTAGTTACTGTGCTACTGTTGCTACGGAGTATATACTTGTAATATTCTACCGCATTGGCTCTCTGACTACACCTCCGCGCGACAACTTCAGATCGGACTAGAAGTTTGGCGAGGATCATACTAACATTACCCAACGTTACTTACGTCAGATGAGAACATTATATTTCAAATTGGTTTTTATAGCATCGTTTTTAACAGTACTCCGTAACTCCCGTTCTTCATAAATTAAACATAATTGATTTCAATGTTTGCTTGTGATACTGTATATACAAAATTTATTAAAAATATCTTTATGAATTTACTGTAAATGAGGTTACAACAAAGAGAGTCCTAAAAATTAAAAGTGACCCTAACGCCTGCAGCCCTACCCATAACGTTTATACGTCTTTCTATTTTATGCAATGTTACATGCGTCTCCATACCTTTTCTCCATACTATAAAGTACACCATTGAATTTCTTTGCTCTTACCTTCGTGTAAAATGTGTAAACGTTTTGGGAAAGTAGTCGTTTTAATTTCATAATTAGTAATAAAAATAAATAACATTATCTTTCTTATACCATAATATATTTATCTTACAAAATCTCTATCGACTTGTTTTAATTGCATTTTGACTTTTAATTGGAATAATTAACTTTATAAATTATTTCAAAAATTAATTACCGGACAACATAAACGACGTACCCGCTAGGCAACCCTCGCTCAACTCCCCCCCACCAACTCGCTAAAATTTAAAAAAACTAATAGCCGTCAAACGCCAGCAAATATTTCATTAAACTGTAATCCGTCGTGGGGCAACAATGGCGGAAGGGCAGCTGTAATTGGGTCACGTGGCCGCTCCGTGACGTCACCCGCGCGGGGGCGCTCATCGCCACAATTTGTTTGCGGCGATAGGGGTGATTTAGTATTAAGGTATTAATCGCTGCCGTCTATGACTTGGTGGTATGGTTTAAGGTTTATGTTTGGGTATATGTAAAATATATTGGGTATAGGTAAATATGTAAAATGTATTCATGTGTGTATATTTAAAGCACAGATTATTAAATATACTTCGCCGCCTTGAAATTGAATGAAGCCACAAACGGCTTATTAGTAAGTTATTTTTTTAATTCTTGACAAATAAAAACATTTTTAGAGAAAATTTACGAATAAATAACTAATACTGCGTAATTTACATAATAAATAAATAATTGTTTCAAATATTTTAGGGACATTTTAGCACAGAGACGTGGCAAAACTTTTTTACGCAACTTTCATTTCTCAAAACTGGGTACATTTTCTTGTTAGGAGTGAGTAATTTTTACTAATCTATGGCCGATTATTACATCTGTACCAAACCCATACAGTACAGGAGTTCAATGATTCTATCTGAAGCTGATCACATATGCATTGCCACTCTTGGGGCCTGAGATAAGATAAAAAAGGGTAATAATGACTTCGCAACAATCCGCTATCCATAGTCAACTTACTTTGATAATGCACTGTTTTGGAGCGAAACATGTATCGGTGACCTGTCAGTCACTGTAGTAATATTTTCATGGTATATTCGACGCTATTTCAAAGTTATGTAGTTCATGCGGACATGGAACTTTCAGGAATGTATTTTCAAAGTGGCCTGATTGTATGATCCATATTGGTAGCGAATTGTTGCAAAATAGTTTTATCTTAACTTTGTAGATGTTGCATTGTTTACAAGTTACAAGAGAAACGTCGCAACTCACTCCAAATCCATAAATATATCTGTCGTAAAAGCCTATTACGTGGTATGCGAGAGGCACCTCTCAGAGGCGGCTGGCACAAGAGGCCCTCGCGTTCGGCTAATAAGCCAGCCCATTACAACGGCGACTATGCACTCCTTTGTTCTTGTCTGCTGCGGTCGGGTAATGGTGGACGGAAGTGGAAACTGATAGACGCCTAATAGGTGGATTTTTTGTAGAAATGACCGGAAGTAAGTGTATATGATTGGCTGAAAAGATTTTTTATGTTTTTGTTATGAAAACAGAAAAAAATATTACCCATCCACTAAGGTGCTGCTCGTTTAAAACTATAACCACCCAAAATACTAGAATTAGCTGTGGTCGATAACAAATATGTTGTTGTCCCCAAGAACAGAGGAATAAATTGGAATAATATATATGTCTTAAAATATTATTTATACTAGAGCGTGATCCATTTGCGGTCCTACGAAATGTTAAAACATTGGGTCGATTAACACCACCTTTAACAACACATGTAATGAAAAAAACCCCGTTTCAATTCGAATAAATAAAAAACATCCGTAGTCAGTCAGTTCTGTTTAACTAATGTAATAGCAGAACCGTTTTAGGAGTCTATATGTTTTATTGTTACAGTAGTAACTTTCACCACGTCTGAATGTTTGAGTGTAAAGTATTCTTGAGTTTTACATATACTGGGAACGTTACATGTTGTATATACTATAGTGATTAACAATGAATGTAAATATTACTTAGCGACACGTCGTTGAAGCAACGTTTTGTTTTTAAGAGATTGTAGTAACAAATAATCGTGTAATTCACACGATGCTTCAATAAAATAACGTTTGATAAATAAATATATGTATTTTTTACTTTTTTTTTATCATCACGTAAATTACGCGGTTATTTTCTATGGTAAGTCATAATTGAGCTCGAATAGCATTAGAATCCTATCTAACGTCAAGTATCTTGCTACCCCTGAAGTCCAAGTTGGATCACTTAGCTTCAGTTTCCCTGACTTATAAGACTTTTTACAATAAATAAAGCGAAAAACCGGCGATATATAGCGGTTTCTTGTATTGCCACCCCCATTTATTTTCAACCTTTATTTTAATTTTAGCATTTCTTGTTATAGCGACCTCCCTTATACATACTATAATTTCAAGTGTATCTATTACATAACACTACTGTTCAGGACATGGGGCCCTGTGACAGACGGACAGATAGCGGAGGCTTTGTGATAGGGTTCTGTTTTTACCCTTTGGGTACAGAACCCTAAAACGATGGATTAGTTCAATCGAATAAAATGAACATAGAGCGGCATAGCAGTTCCCGAGGACCTTTCTCTTTGATATGTTAAGTGTTTCAAATCTGACTGCTATCGCAAGAACACAAAGCACAACGTAAAGAAACTTAAGTGTTGATAACACAAGATTCGTATTACACAGCGATATCAGCTGGAGCTTACCAATTAGCTGAGCCGTCGCGGTGTGCATTGTGAGCGCGATGCGATCAGACCGGGGCTAATTAGCCGCCATTGTCGCGTAGGTGGTCGAAACGCGATATGTGGGGTGGATTGTCTTCGGCTACGTGCTACGTGGGAACGGGGGTTGAGCGGTTTTCGGTGTCTGCACAGCTTGTAGTGCACCTGATGCTATGTGATCTTCTTGGCTCATGAAAAATGTGTAATAAACTCCAAATAGGGATTGCAATTGTATCTGAAGTATCATATAAGCGTGGTTGTCTCAGGGGAGTAAGTTGGTATGCTTCATATGAGTGTCACTACTTAACCACGCGGGACAGGTAGTTAGCAATGTAAAAAAACCTGACTGATTGAAAATATAGCCGTCTCGAGGACCAAGTGTCAATGTCTCAGGATTTTTTTTAATCTTCTTTGTGTGGTAAAAATGTTTCAGGACTTACGAGGATTGTATAAGCTAGAATTATATTACAAGAGCATTTAAACTTCCTCTTAATTAAATGAAAATAGTGTATATTAAATATTACTTTGAGGGAATATACTGTTTGTTTGGAAGAAATTAAATAATTATGTAAAATAAAAATGTCGTGTATATACTTAACTTTTAGGAAGTGTTTTAAAGGTGGTAGAACCCTTTGTGGTTCGACTCCGGCGGCACCACCGCCACACCTATTTCTACCTAATAACAGCAGTGTTAAGCGCTGCTGTGTTCCGGTTTGAAGGGTGTGGTAAGGGAGACAGACTTTTCCGAGGCGTTCCAGCTTAGTCCTCAGGGGTAGCGGCGCATCTGTGGCCGACCTCAGGTAGGAATATCTAATCCTATCTGGGGTTGATTACAGATGTCCATGGGAGGCAGTAGCCACTTACCATCAGGTGGACTGCATGCTCGTCTGCTACTCTTATATTATAAAAAAAAAAAGAAAAGTGATTATCCATTTCAGAGTAGGTATTATTACTTTAAAGTTGGGTATAAAGTAGTTAAGTGACCATCTTTTGTTGCGTAACATTTTAAAATATGTCTTATTGAAGCTAATCTTAAATGGATCTATTACAACAGCAAAACATGCAATTAAATTACCCGAGCACTGGCATTATACATTCCGTGCCATCGGCTCCGACGAAACAAAATTACGCGCAATAATGGCTGGCTGAAAGGAATCCATTATAAAGAAATTCGAAATTCAAATTGGCCTACGGTTCCGCGAGGCATTGACGTGTAATAGCGCGCGAAAGCAAACAGGAAGTGCGAAGGGACGCCATTGTCCGACGCAGTGTCGCCAACTACGAAAATAATAATTATCGAGGGTTGGCGGGCACAATGGGGTGATTTTTTTTTAAATAACGGGTCGATCGGCTCAAGTGCTTCCTATTATCCGGTTCGAGAGGATTACGCTACAGTATCGGCCGCTTTTTTCGTATCGATTTTTTGTCGCACCCTTTAACCAGGTGGCCGCGGAGGTGTGCTAATGCCTATTTTACTTACTTTTTATCTCTTAATCCGCTAAAGATATCCTTTTAATATTGTAAAATGTTATCTTTTACGCAATTTTCTGCGATGTCTTCTCAAGGATTTTTATTCATGCGGATTTTTTTATCTGTTGTATTAAAAAGTGCGTGCTGTCCATTATAATGACTGTAACAAAATAGATTTGCTACACATTTTTCTATTAGTTTTTTTGTATTTTGCGTCACTACTTTGTAACGTAGTCTTAATCTCTAAGATTTTGTTGAAACTTATGTTTTGTAAACCTGACTAAGATTTATTGAAACTTATGTTTTGTAAACCTGTGTAAATCGTTGCTGACATTAATATTAATATTATATTACAAAACATACTCCAATATACTATTTTAATATAGGTACCCAGAAGTACTTGACTTGACTTCCAATTAATCTCTTTTTAGTGCAGATCAATCAAACAACAAAGTGCAAGAAAACTAATTCGTCTCTATGGATCAGGGCACAGAGTGTATATTCGTCCACAGACCATAATAAACAATTCGCTCGCCTGTAGGGGGCGGCACGTGCCCTAATTATCCGAACACCCCCAAACTACGGGAATTTTTAATTGAATACGCTTATTTGATTTCGAGATTGACGTTTTTCAATAAATCAAAAAACAAAATAATATGTTGACTTTACGGATTGCAAATAGCGTTATGTAGAACGAATGAAAGATAATCTTGGTGTTTATTATATTTGTGTTTAGTCTTGTACTATCTGATAATTTCACTAATGTTCGTATATTTAAGGAAGTAAAAGTTTACGTTTAAAAGTAAGTCAATAAAATATTATTGACATGTATTGTTTACCAACACAGGAATAAAACTGTTCCATCCATCCGACTTTACCTTAAATTAGAATTTAAACATCTCATCATTGAATAAGATATTCACGTTACATCTGTATAGATATAGGTATTCGATAATAATATTGAAATGAAATTTATTTAACAGTAATAATAGTTAGTGTATTAGTCAGTTACTTTTGAACCCTTTGCTTGAATTAGTCATTAGTTTTTCGTCTAAATATCGTCGTATTTTTCGTGTCATCATTATGACTATCACCTATTGAGGCCTTTTGTTTACAGAAGAGTATTATTTTAATATCTACCATCTCAAAATAACTTTTTTGATTACTCATTTTGATTTTTTGATTACACTTTGATTACAGTACATAGTGAATTCGTTTTTCCCATACAAATGTATAATATCAGGTACCTGCGCAATCTCGGCTAATTTAGCTCTCACAGTGGCAATTGTCTCCCGGAAGTCGCAACACCGGAAGGCGGCGCACTAAGAATACATTTCCACGGTAAACGCGGGTAGTTGTAGTTTTGGACGAGCACTCGACGACTCCGCAAGGTTTGAGTATTGCCAGATTACCTATTGTCGTGCCGTGATGAGCTCTTGGGGTAGTTGAAGTGACCCAATTTTGGGTAGTAAGCACCGCTGAAGAATCTTAATAGTTAAATGTAAATAGAAATGCCTTTTTTTTTGTTTAGCGGTTTGTGGATGTTGATCAAAATTTTTGTTAATTTGGTTTGAATTTTAATTGCTTCGTTTGTTGTTGTTTTACGACGAATTGTAGATACTTCGAGGGCCCGAAATAGAGCTTTTAACAAACATAAATATTATTCGTACTCTTATATAATTATGATGACATCTTAAAGTCAGAGCTGAGACTGCGCGTGGGACTAGATCGGCCTTCGAATACGACTGCTGAAGTTTTTTGTTCTAAAATATAAATAATCTTCTTCCTTCTTGCTGCTATTTCCAATACAAGGTATCACAAAGATAATAAATCCGTTGTATTGTAATTCTCTTACATGATAATCGAAGTTACAGAATTTGAAAACAAGACATGTTTTTAACGAGGTGTACATCCTAATCAAGGTGTCCACCGGCTGCCGTCTACCAATTTAGTTGTTACCGTTCGCAACAAATTGAAGTAGGGATCCCTAAAAACTGTTATTTCCTCAACTTTAGCCTCGCGTCGAGGTTTAGACACTTGAGCACGCGCCGCCGGCACCGCCTCTAATTATTACGGAATCGCAGGTTACGTTCCCCGCGGTCGAGTGCCCACCACGCCGTGTCTCGTTTATTTCGCATTTTCTATTTTTTTCCTTCCTTCAAGAGAAATTGTCAAGAGAACGTCACTAGACAACCCTGAACTGTCGAGAGACAAAGGCCAATCTCGAGCTCGCCGTTGACGTTGATAAGGTGTATCGGGCGGTTTTTCGTTGTTACTGGATTCGCTATGTTCTAATAAGTGTCATCTTTTGTAAGGCTCATAATAGCAAAATGTACAGTTACGGATCTGTTGCCATATATTTAAGTTAAATAAATAAAATAATGTTAATGTATTTAACCGTGTTTTACTAATCACAAGATTATCTTCGACAAAAGGTTGAGAAAAAGGAATAGTTATAGTTCATGGAATTCGTAACAAATTAATTGATGACGTATTATATTGTAACGTTACATCAAAATTTTACAAAATGTTTTCCATGCTTAGAGCCACATTTTGAGAGAATATTTGGCAGACATTTTGAAAACGCGACTTCACATTTTAAAGCGGTACCATGAATACATTTAGCTAACCATTTTAATGTTAACATGAACCACTCAGCACTAAATGAGTAGCAACTTAATAACATAAAACCAAGTGTACGGCCGACTAAGACCCGTGCCTCTCGCCCGCCTTCCCCTGATTCTATAGAGGGCGTGCTCGGTATAATTTGGGCGCGAAACGACGCCATGCTCTTATTTGCGACGCTTTCACTCGATGAATGTGTCGCGCCGACATCCATTAGGTGCCTATTATAACCGCCGTACTACGACGTCGGCGTCGTATTTTTTTTAACCATTCCAAAGGTACATAGACGTTTTGGAAAGGTGTAAAGACAGCCGCGTTAAAGGCCTCTCAAACACACTGGCTGTCGAAATCCAGCCCGCTACGCTGCGTTGAGATGTTACGTCTCTCTGCCTTTAGATCGTAGTTGGGTATTAAAATTCTATTGCTGCTCTAAATTGTAACAAGTTTTCCATGTAACGGGTAAAGGATTGACGTTTAGTTTTTTAAATTAAAAAACAAGTAAAATGTTTAACTTTCACGACTGTTTAATATAATGTTAAAATCTTTAGTTTTGAATTACATGTTTTTTTTTATACGATCAGGGACTTGATGAGTAAATAAATAGCAGTATGTCTTTATAGTTATGCAAAATGCCTTAAAACTCTGTCACATAAATATAAATCGTACGATTGTGACTGTCACCTACTAAGTTGAATAATATCCAAATGACATCTCGCACAAAACGCCTCCACAAATGCACTGCATTCATCGCGAGTGGCGGGTGTCCCCGGACCAAGAGATCCGACTCCGACAATGGTGGCTAATGGCGACGCCTCATTATGCACTCGAGCGAGTGTAATTGTCGATGGTGCAAAGGTATAGGTGGGAATAACAGTTCTATCGCTGGCGCTGCGTAATAGGCGGCCCCACGTTGGGCGCCAACTCGACTATGTGGAATGTGTTAGTCTCGGTAATCGTTTAGAGGCCTTATGTTAAAGCACTTATTTGAGTGAACTTATCTTAAAGGATTTATTTAAAGACTGTTAAAGTTAACTAATAATGTTTTATATTGTTTTAAGTTTTAAAATAACAAGAAAATCTTACTACTTAGATACATTTTAGATGTATTCAAGTATCGTACATTAATCTTACACACTTACACTGAAATTAATCTCTTAATCCTTCCTTCGGTCGTTTTGTCTTATATTTATTTAATTAATTTAGTGCAATTTTCAAACAAGTTGTATGTTGATATGCTGCAGCCTTAGTTTTTCTTATACTTATCGATTTAATGAACTTACAGCTTAACGCTCTAATGAAATATTTCAAAAGACTTTGGAACTCGTTGATTAGTTTTATTCCATAGAAACTTATTTAAATCGCGGAAATTAGCTGCAGATTGTGGTCCTTCGACCCGGATTTCTTTTCACTTTTCCCTATAATGACTTTTAAGTCTGCTGTAGGCCGTTAAGTTCGTTAGGCGATACGCCCTCGCGGATTATACAGAGTATGTGCACAGTGGTTTGTTTGTGGTTGTTCTTAAGTACAAGAGGCCATCGATGGCTGGAGATCGACTTCAATCCTTTTAAATCCAAAACTTTGCGCAGAATAGCTCAGGATCTCGACGCCTCTACAACTTGGATAAGCTCTTTCTAACGTGGGTATAGAGAGACTAGATGGTGCTTAGCGAATGTAGTTTATATGAGCTCAGTACGAGGAGGAATATAGCTGTCTTTAAGTTATTTTCTCATAACCATAATAGTTTAACCATATTATTTTTAGACCATATTACAATATTTTCATAAATTTCAATATTTTTGCTCAAAAGCAGTACAATGCTAATTTTCTCATATTTACGTTTTGTCTGTTTAGTTTGTACTACAATACTACCTAACACACGATGAGTGGTCACGATGTGTGGTAAAATTGTTTTTTTTTTTTGCGTTCTTGTTTTTCTCAGTAACGGACCGTAAACATATCACTAGAAAATAAGAAATATTGAACTATATTTCACAATCATAGTGATGTCATATCTATTCTATTTACATGCATGGCTCTTCGGCTTAAAACCACTGCAAGGGGCTTAGGGCGCGCGAGTGGTGTCGTGCGGTGCTCGGCACCGTCAGAATCTATTGAGAAACGTGAACTTATACTGTATGTGTTACACATTCCACATTTAGGACATCGGTTATAGTCAAAGTCGTACTAAATTGTACGTTGTTGAAACCTAGCGATTATGCAGATACATTGAGGATATCTATACTTCTATACTAATATTATAAAGAGGAAAACTTTGTTTGTTTCTTTGATTGTAAAGAATAGGCTCAAAAACTACTGGACCAATTTTAAAAATTCTTTCACCATTCGAAAGCTACATTATCCACGAGTAACATAGGCTATATTTTATATGAAATATATTTGATAAATAGATTTTGAGGGGGTACAATTTTGCAGGGTCAGCTAGTAGGAGATATATTGAGGACCACGAGAACTAAATGTATTGGCAGAATTTAAATGTTGTTCTTTTGTAAGTCTTCTTTATTGAATAAATGAAAAAAGATGGGCTGCCTGATGCTAATTAGTGATACTGACCGCCACAAACGGGTAAAAGCGTAAAATTTAATTCTACTCTTAAATTAATGTATTTTCAATCTGGCCAGAAAAATTATAATATAGTTCAATAAATAATATTATAATGTATAATAAGTCCATTTCAACGGTTTTGCCCAGCGGTCTAGATTCGACAGTTATGACAGACTTTCCATTGACATTGCTAATGTTCGTCATTAAGTACCAACAACACACCGGATGTCAAATGGTCTTCGCGTTACTACAATACATAGCTTTGTTATCTTTTACCTCATAACACCCATCAAATAATGGCAGTATGCGGAGAATTCTACTATCTATATTGACATTTTTCTATAATTTTAGTTTTTTATGACAGCTATTTAATTTGCATGCTACCATATTGTTAGCAGAATAAGAAGACCTAAAGTTTGTAACACCTGATTATGCACCTATTCTATTCTATCTTTATAGCCTCTCGATAATACATATATCTTAGAAGATGGACATAAATAAATACGAGAAGCTTTTTATCCCTCTAAAAACATTGCCATTGCAGGCCATCATTGAGAGGCCCGCAGTATTGAGAGGTAATCACCCTTGGATGAAGGATCCAGGAACCAAACAAGTGAATTCGCGCATCTCCATTGTGGATCCGGAACGCTCTCCAGACGCTAACCGCCGCGACGGCACTCGTGTCACACTGTGCGCGGTTTCGACGTCACTCGTATCGCTTAATTAGTAATTCTTTCAACTGGTGCTACTTGTGGCGGATTAGTGGGCGCATAGAGCGGATAATCTGATCTTCGTATAGTATCGTCACGTGGTTTAAGATAAAAAAGACGCTTTCTACACTCATGGCTCTACGGTTCCCTGTGTTATGGGTACCATGAAAACACAAATGCACAAATACAATAGATATTTATATTCACCATTCAGATATCTGTCTGGCCGGGGATTGAACCCGGAACCTTTGCGCGTCAGACCGGTATGGTGAACGATCCGCCACGCGGGTTGTCAAGATTGCGTAGTATTTATCTGTCGTGGGTGGTATGGAAGACATACAAAAACAAAGATGAACATGTATAATGTCGTTCAATTTCCATTTAAGTGTATTTACGGCGAAAAGGATGTTATGTTATTTTTTTTTTTTGTTAAATTATATGAGTAACTTCTACTATAGTCTGATTCATAATTAGGTGTCCAAAATGTAAACAAAGAAATGTCACTGTCAAAATCACAAGAAACAAAAACTTTAACAAACTCAACAAAAAACGAAAATTTAACAAATATACACAATTTAACAAACGCGTTATGTAAACGAGAAAACATTAGACTTCCATCACAATCACGAAAATGAATAATATTAGTTACGAAACTTAAAAATGACAGCACAAGAAATGTCTTGGAATCCGATTGTGTTACTATTATCACATTTTAATTTTCTACCATAAACTTTTTTTTATTATTATTACTATATGGAACGAAATTGAGGTGATATAATTATTACAAAATGTGAATTAATCTTAATTTATTTAGATTATTATTTTATTATTGTTGTATTACTTCAATATCGACAAAAATAAAAACTACCATTTCTAACATATATTCTTGATAGGTCAACACCTTTGTTTACATTTTGGACACCTAATTATGAATCAGAGTATAGAGTGAGGCGAAGTTGTGCGCAACGATGTAACACAATTAATATGTAGTATTCATTCCGTTTTTAATTAGATTGACTGTTATTTATACGACACTTTTTAATGAAACCATAGACTTGAACAATGGCAGGAGCTCCAGTTTAAATATAATAGTAACGTAACGTTAATAGTTACAATCAGTTTATTGCCACTGACCAGGAAATTGATTATAATAATATATTAGGATATCTCATAAATAAGGATATGTTGTAAAAATTAAGAGTCGGAAAGTATTCGAAGAAGATAATAAACTATTTATATCATTGTTGCAGGTCGTTCGCAATCATTCGGTCCGCAACGCAGCGGCTACCAGCCGTACCAGGAGCAGGCGCACGGTAGCCAGGGGCAAGGCCGGCAGGGCTACAGCTCCAACCAAGGCTACCAGACCGGGCAGAGCCGACAAGGGTATCAGTCGAACCACGGTTCCAGTCAAGGCTACCAGGGCTACCAGTCGAATCGCTCGGGATACCAATCGAATCGGTATAACAGCAACCAGAGTCAAGGTTACAAGCCGTACCAACAGGGCGGCAGTCAGGGGCACAGTCAGGGCTACTCGCAGAACCAAGGCAGCTCCAGATACCAGCAAGGTTCCCAGAAGTACCAGAGCGGGAACTCCCAGGGCTCGGATCGCAGGCCCCCGACGTGGAACCGCAACCAGGGGAACTCCACGTGGCGTTAAGCAATTAGATCTAAGGTTAGGAGTAATTTGAAAATGGGAAAATGATGGGTTTACAAAAAGCTGTTAGGGTTGCCAGGCTTCCCGATTTCGCTGGATAAACCGTATTGGTAACAATGGTGACCGATTAAATGATTAATGATTAATTAAGTTGATAATTTGGCGAAACTGAATATGATGTAGTAAAATTTTAAAAGGTTTTTCTTAAGAATATATGCAATTATTCATTTACATAAAATTATATGCGCCGCCATTACTTATGTAGGAATGATCAAAATTTCAAATTTCTCGTCATTATATAAAAATGTTGTGCTCATGTCACGATATAGATGACAAGGGCTTTAAATATATTTTCACCGACTTATAAATTAAGTGCTAAAGTTATAAACTTAACTGCGTTTTTGACCGCCTGACGTACAATTTTGGTGTGTCGGGCTATAAAAATTAGACCTGATTTTAAGGTAAAAATGATCAAAATACTGATTTTAATTTCACGTCTGTCTTATTCATTAGCATTGTTCGGACATATTTGGAAGTTTGGATATAAGTCTCTAAGAATTCTTTTTGCGATGTAAAACTTAACCATTGGTTTGTATGAAAATTCTCGCGATAATTTACTCGCCTTTGAGATACGGTACAAAATGATTTAAAAATTTCGAAAAAGCAATATTTTTAACTTACCTCTTGTAGGTATTTATAAGCTAAGGAAAATATTGAATAGATTTTATATGACGATCAACGTTTAATTTGTCTCAATAAAGAATGTAATCGAAATTGGCAGCTTTTTATATGTAAATCGTACATATATAATATGTATAATGATATAAATAAAATGCAAGCAGAACGCGTGCGGTAAATAAACATAGCGCTATTTTGGATTACAATCTCTATAGAAACAAGTTATATATACATGCGTGTTCTAATTTGAGATTTTAAGGACTTATTTCAAATATACATGTTGTAATTGTATATTGCAATCTGCTTTGACCCTAATGTATGTTAAAACTTATTTACAACCCAGTTCTGTCCCATTAGGTTCTTTGAGATTGAGAGATTGAGATCTTTGAGATTGAGAAGAGTTTAGGCCGCAGTCCACCACGCTGGCTATATGTAGATGGGTAGACTTAAAACATCCCTTACAAAGAAAGACCCTCATGATAATTTCTTCCGCCGTTAAAGTAGATTACGAAAATCACCTGAGTGATTTTAATAAATAATTAATAAGGTTACTAGGTTACGAATGCTCCTCAAAATTTGTCGTATGTAACTTCCATCAATACATCTCGATCAACTTTAAATATTAATTGAAGTTAGTAACTGTTTTCTCATACGTATGAAAATTCAAAATAATAATTTTACTCTCATCCAATGTCTTCTCAATACTTTTTATACAGGCAGATTTTTTTAAGTGTGCATGGATGGCCAAATTTGAAATTAAAAGGAATTTCGAAAGTTAGGTGTTCAAAAAATCTGTTTTCTTATTTAAAAAACGAGCACCATATGTTAACGTGGTCTAAAAATAGTATCTTATAAGGATCATATTCTAGAAACTTGCTATTCATAGTAAACTTGAGAAAGGAGCTAATTTTTAGCCCGCGCGACCGGTAGTGTCACCTCATTAGCGTGCTAACCGAAACGCATCAGTTTAGCGTAAGCTGCTGATGACGTAAAATGTGGCCATTCATGCATACTTGAAAAATTCACCCTGTATATAGAAAAATCAGAAGTCTTAAACTATAATGACTAATGACAAGCTATAATAGCATACCGTTAATGTAAAAAATTAAAAATTGCTCAAAAGGTTTTCATGAACTTAATGACCACGGAGCACTACCGCTGACTGCCGCTGAACATTAGTAGGCCATTGGATTTATAGCAAATATATTCATAGTAGCTTATATCTGCTTTATTTGACAAATATAGTTGAATATACTGTAGAATAGAATATATGTAGATGACAGCACTGCTACTGTGTGTATGCGTAAGTATTATTATAACTTACTAGCTGACTCGGCAAACGTTGTGTTGCCATATAAATAATAAAATGTTAAGCGTGAACAACCCTTATAACTTAGGGGTATGAACAATAGATGTAGCCGATTCTCAGTCCTACTGAATATGCATATAAAATTTGGTGAAAATCGGTAAAGCCGTTTCGGAGAAGTACGGTAACTAACATTGTGACACGAGAATTTTATATATAAGATGTAACAATTATAACTTGTTACAATAAAGAGTGTAATCCATTTTTTTTATCATAGAAGTGGTAATTGAGTATGCGATTCGGCCACAGGTGCGTCGCTACCTCTGAGGACTATGTTGGAACCTTCGGGTAAGTATGTGTCCCTTACCACGCCATTCAAATCAAAACCAAGCAGAGCCTATTACTGAAGCAAAAATAGGCGTAGCTGACTTCGGCAGAAATAGGTGACTCCGAAGACGACCCGTGAAGGTCACTACCTTAGAATGCCAGCATATCTTACCTCTCGCTATATCTGTATAATGTATGAGCGAGATAGATACAAAAGTTGTTTTGAATTGCATTCCTTATTGAATCAAGTTACACTTGACATGATACTTCTAGTGATAAAATCTAATAAGTTTCGGTATAAATCATCGTTGTAATTTTTGTATCGAATTATCAATAAAAAACATACACTTGAACATTAATTAATGTATGTACCTAAACTATAATAATTATAAGTACGTACTTCTAGGAGTAGAACTAAATTCAAATTTTAACTATTTTGCACTAGACTAGCTTTTGTAGTATATTTGATCTATCATCAGCCAATTACTGTTCCTCAGTAATTTTTGTCCACCACGCTAGCCGAATGGGTTGGTAGATTCTATTAAATAGGATGCCTTGTGAAAACATCGACAATTCTCAATAACAAAACTTGACATAAGACACAATACGCTTTATTGTAGGGTAGGAAGGCGATCTGAGATCGATTAATCGAAGAAACGTGTATTTTAATCAATCTCCAGTAAAAGATCCAGATTTAGTAAATCGAAATTTAATTTAATGAATTTATATCGAAATTTAATTTATATCATCCTATAAAATCGAAATGTAATCTTTTCGAAGTTGATTGAATACTAACAATTGTGTTATAGACATTTTTTGCTGACGGATACGTATTTCAGTCATGGTTTGGTCCTGATCCTGATGACCTTTTTCGCTAGCTTCGTCTCTGAACAGGTCGAAGATTGATTTTTGGAGAATCGATTCTTTAGGCCTCAATTTTTTTTAGAATCGATTTATCACACTTCGATTCGAATCGATTTTTTTCGGAAATAATCGCTTTACTACAAAAAGTAAAGTACCAACGCGAATGTGAACCTTTGAAATTTAATTGATTTTTTGAAATTGAATGAATCGAAAATGAAAATCTTTACTCTGATTTACCTTAACATCAGTGAATTTGTGTTTCAAAACACACTAACACTAACACGAACTGCCGATCTTTTTGATTTTAGAAAATTTTGGTTTTTAGATAGTAATCGTTTTTATATTGGTTGTCTAGGAGTATGCTTTATTGGGATTGTTATTTATATGTAACAAAATGTTATTATTACTATTAGACGCATGAAACGTTCCAATTTTGTGCTAAAACACGATACGGCGTCGTATTGAACGTTGCAATATAGCGTCGTGGAAACGTACGGCGTGCGTCCCATAAATAAAATTACGGCTTTATGAAATTGTGATACAATCCTGTTTTGTTTTTTTATACGTCACGAATGATGGAAATTTAAGACTAATTTTCAGATTTTCGTAAATTCGTAAAGGAATGGATTTTCATTATGTATCGTGTGACGTGTCTGCTCTTAAATAACTGTTCGAAGATAACATTTGGCTAGATATTAAAATAAGATGTTGCTTAGCGACTTATCTTAAGCGTCGTGATTAGAAAAAGCAATTTTCAATGGTTAAGTGGGAGAAGTCCTCCTAGCAGTAGTACCATTTTTTTGCATTTTCAGTAAAGTCTGCAAATGACACGATGTCCTTTAGATCTGTTTATGTCAACGATCAATGCTGAAGTTACTAATTATTACTGACATCAAGTAGGTACTATAGGTACGCCTGATTACTTCCATCGTGTTAAATGGAATAAATCTGTGTGCACGAAACCAACCACCCAACACACACATTTAAAAGCAGTCTTAGGAGACTTCAGAATATTGGTATCTAATTATTAATATACTCGTGCCTTCATTTATACAAACTTTATTACATGTACTCTTTGATGACGAATGCAATATGGTTAACGAGAAATAACGTTAATGGACTGACGAGCAATTTTTATCAAATGTCATTTATATAAGTAATAGCATACATTTTTTTACAAATATATAACTACATGATATAAAATATCCGTTGATAGTTATTGCTGAAATAGATTAGAAATACACAGAGATATAGGTATTTGTATTTACTCACATGTACACTAAAATAAGGAAATTTTATGTAACGATCGTATATCCTAGTTAATTTTGCACTTTCATCTCTATACGCACTGTTTCAACTCGCTTTCAGGGCCTTTTCTTGTCACGCGGGTTTGCGTCCGTATCCAATATTGGCCTGCATGCGTGCGGCATTATATCGCTGATAGATCGCGGATCGCTTTACACCCGCGTGCTGGCTTAGGAACGTTACAGGCCACATCCGCACGCAGGCACAAATCCGCGTGATAGGAAAAATGCTCTTAGGCCTCTAGATTTCTTGATAATCTTTTTATAATTTTAGGCTGATATTATCGCCAAATTCAGATATTTTTATATATAATGGGTACTGACGATACGCGGCTTTTATAGAAATCGCAAAAATAAATTAAAAATCGCGTATCGTGAGTGCCCGATACATATTAAAATATAGATATCTATATACTTCCACGCTTATCCTTATATACTCTAGTACTATCGTATTATTACGTTTGCTAGTTATCCCTTAATTGTTAATGTTTATCTTCGTCTAATTAGTGAAACTTAGTTAATTAAAAATAGTTAACGGAAGAAATAAAAAAGAAAAATCTTTTATATTTAGGCTACTCGTAAAATAAAATAGATACAATTCCGCTAAAATTACTGTTAACGTGATTCAGTTTCCTATATGATTCAAAACCACCAATTTGAATGTTTTTTTGAAAAGAATACCTAAACAAGTAAATTATTTGTACTCAATCAATTTTATCTTAAGAAAATAAGGAATTAATTGATTTGTAAAAGCATTTTTTATTTTCTAGCGCTCTATATCTTCCTGATTGTATTTGACGATTTTAGATTTTCTATTTATCACATATGTTTTAAAATACTTTAAGTGTATAATTGTTATGTTATTCGTTCGGATTTGCGCAAGCTATTGAATGTTTTCAATATATTCTATTCTTCCATCTCGTTAACCTAACAAATTCGTGTGACAAGGATTCATTGTCTTTTTCCCTTCTACAAAAGGACTTTCACAAAGTCGAAAAACTTTCACATACTTTTCAATCATTTCATGAGTAAAATATTGTAATAAAATTAACTACCACTTAAGCGATTGAGCGAAAATTTTAAATAGCAATGTAATGCTATTTAAAATGCTGACGATGGACCGGGATACTGCCCGTTGCTGCCCGATCTCATTTTGCTACATCAGTTAAAAACTAATATTAATAAAACTAGATACAAATGTTATTGTTAATATTGAAAAATTGACACCTTGCCACATGAACGTGTTCGAGTTACTTCTATTATATCCCCTATATTTATGTTGATACGAGTTCATGGGAACACCATGTAAGCAATTTCTTAAATCCGTCTGAACTTGAGATCAGAATAAAAAATGTACCCTGAATTGTCTTTTATTTTTCAACCAATTTCCCTTTTATGTTAATTAGCTGCTGATAATTCTAGTTGGTAAAGTTCAGATAAACACCATTATTGGAAACGTTTTATATGTCGTTCGTTGGATTAATAGATAGGTAGGTATTTCGGTTTGGTTTTAATTCTGGCAAATTTCAATTAATTATGATGTTTACTTAGAAATAACTTTACGTTTCGGTTGTTTATTACCGTTATTATGATTTAATTAAATATTTTGAAAATTATAATCGGAAGCCATATTGCTCGGCTCGGTCCGAACCCAGATAAGAAGATATTTTATTAGAACATCGAAATTGTAATTAAGCGTTATATAGGTACCTACAACAACCAAAAGATAATACTTTCCATCAAAAGGAAAAGGCTTAAACCAGGTTTGATCTTTTATTACGTTACTCAAATATTTTTTCGACCTCCATACATAAGTAAAATATTTCTTCAAACAAAATATTTTCTTTCACAATTTGCTTACAAAAGTGTGGGGTTGGAAACTGGATTGTTTAACCGGGCCTCACGAAATAAACTCGAGTATGTTCGTAGTATTATAGGTACCTACCTACTGTTTTTTGCATTTTGTTTGTATATTTAAAAAATGTAGCCGCCTATCAAAACGATTTCCAATATGGCGCACAAAGCGAGTCTGAAGTGGCGCGCGTTTGTGCGCGATCAATAGTTTTTTAATTTCTTTTTTTTGCACCACAATCGAAGGTTTGAAATTGTGGAGATGAAAGGAAATTAGGGGCCCTACGGCCTGGCTGGAGGCCACTCGAGAAATGAATGAGGTTCCAACTTAACGGCGTTTTTAAGGTAAGTTTTTGTCCAGGTAGAGCGGTTTTAATGGCCCGTTATTAATTCGTCGTCGGAAGTTCGCTACTGAGTCGCCGCTGAGCCGTCAGATGTTCGGTGGGAATTTTGCATTGTTCATTGCATGATGGAAATTAAAAAATACATATGAATAGTAATGAACTAAATTATACTTCATTAATTAGCTATAAACCTGCAATATCTTAAATACCTATTATGTCTGACTGCATTTTTTTTTATTTTCCACTGCTGGACTACGGTCGAAGCGTAGGTGCGGACCGTCGGTGCACCCGGTACCTATAGGTACATACCACCATGCTGCACCTATAGGTACGTAAATATCTTCAATACTAT
Source organism: Epargyreus clarus (assembly GCF_041222505.1). Lineage (NCBI taxonomy): Eukaryota > Metazoa > Arthropoda > Insecta > Lepidoptera > Hesperiidae > Epargyreus > Epargyreus clarus. Next base: position 829,271 of record NW_027332214.1, read on the forward strand.
CTACTAATTCATTGTTTAGTAAATCAATATTGTCCTTAAAACAATTGATCGAGTTTCACACTAATATAAAAGTAGGTCTTTTTTTATTTGCATATTTGTAGTTCTTTTTATATTTGCATATGTAGATAGATAGATAGTATATGTATCTAGAGACTTACCTAATAAGCTTTTTCCACCTGGAAAATGCTACTAAGACCTACGGTCCTCTGCTGACAGATCTCTCCAGGATGGTAGACTAAGTCACACCTTTAACTGTGCGTGTTGGCGACGTTATCTGATGAATAAATTCACAAAAGCTGATTTTGCTTTCCCTTCTAAATTTAATTACGTGTTGTCTTCTCCGACATCTCTGAGCGAAAAATCTCAAATGTAAGACTTAATAGTTGATACAGATTATATACCTACATAAGAGTTATGAGTAGTAGATACGTACGTAAGAGTTACTGAAATGTTTTTCATTTTTTTTATCCCAAATTATTTTGAACTCAGTAGGTAGGTAGGACCTACCTTACTGTTAGAACCTGTAAAGTTAAATCTTTGCGTGAAATCCGCGTTTCGCCAATGCAGGTTAATTACAAAACCGTATCGTTCCTTCCCCATTCTCGCGAATTGGCTACTTGACACTTTTTGGGAAACTGTTTTAATGAATTCATATACGTATTATATATGCCTTTCATTGATCATTTTTTCGAAAAAGGGCTATTTATTAATAAAAAACATATTTTTATTACGGTAAACGGAACGTTACGCCAAAACAGGCGGTCAAGTGTCATTTCGTAGCGTGACGTCAACACATTGAAAATATAGAAATAAACTTCGACGTTACACATACTTCAGGTTTCGATGTGATCGACAGGTTTCGATGTAGTGACGTCACATGACATTTGAGGCAGCACTGTCGCCGTTTTGGGATTTAAAATCAACAGATAAAAAATCGAAAATTTCTTTTTAAAAATTAAAATACTTAGAACATATTAAAAAATAAACGAAATACTGCATAATTTATGTTTACTTATAAGCTATCATATCCAACATATTTCATATTTTATTGTTATAACTGTCAAGTACCCAATTCCCACACCACAATAATGTCACATTTGAAGCGTGATAAGTCACGTCAACTCGCGAACAGCAGTCCTGCTCATTTCCCATAAAAAAGATCTAGAATGTTCACTTCACCGTGTGCTAATGTGCCAAAGACAAATCTTATTGTAATCGTCGGGAGTAATGAGTGTCGAAGGGCGGCGCCAGCAGCGGGGACCCCGCGCCACGCTGGGCTCGCGTGACGTAGAATGACGTCACGCGGCGTCCGCGCAGCGTGCCGTCTTATTCCGAATTCAAATTCCGTTTGACAGATGAATTTGACTTCTTTATAGAGTTCTTGAGTGTCCAAGTGGCGTGTGGTGACTAGAGCCGGCCAAGTGTGAATGCGCAATTTACGATTTGATGGGAAAACGGCTGAGACGTGTTGACGGCCTGAGAACTGCTCGGAGGTCTGCTTGATCAATGTAATTTGAACCCCTTTGATAAAATTTTATTATTTTTCAAAAAAAATATGAAATTAATATAATTTACCCACTAGGATCCACGAATAAAAGTAGACCTAACCTCGTTTATCACGGAACAGTTAGTGTGATTGTTAAAGAGAAAGTTATCACCGCCAAATGGCGGTAATAACTAAGTAGATACTTACCTTACCATCTTTGTCCTGTATTTGAAAGCACTAGGTAGTCGAAATCACCAAAAAATATTTCATTATCCTTAATGATGAAACTTATGAGGAAATCATGGAAGATAGATAAGAGTTATGTAGGTAGTTACGTGCAGTAGGTAGTTGCAATTATATAGCTGTACCTACCTATAACGACTTAAGTATCTAGCTGGTAATACTTAGGTATATCTAGGATATCTATTGATGAAGTCACCTACCTAAACTTCACCAGTACCTACTACCTACCTCTAATTATCCAGAATGTAGCAAAACCTGTTATTTTTACGATGTTTAGGTAGATATATTCGAGCGAAGTGCACTTATCCGTGTTTTGGGTTTTCGGCAGCCGCTAAAGTGCCCGAAAACGTTTTATTTTTCGTCATTTTCACGCTCCCAAATTTTAAATTTAGGCAGGCCCAGGCAGGTTCTTGTCTCGTTTTTATACTGTTTTGCACCTTCTGCCTAGTTCGCTCTCCGGAGGTTGCTCACCTTAAGGTTGCACCATTGTAACTGTAAGTACCTACATGTACCTTACTTCCTAATGTTGTGTAAAGAGATATTTCAATACATATGTAAATATTTTGAGCGTTGATTTTAACATCTCCTGGAAGATCGCAACTGGTTAAAGCTTACTATACTAGTAGATGCCTATTTACTTCAATCGAGTATAGTCCAAAGAACAGTGAATAGTAGAGAGACGTATTATCTTGAAGTACTCTAACTTTTCTATAGGAATGTGGCCTTAGTGCTTTAAGGATTTTAATGCACCTATTGGTCATCATGTACCTTATTATCAGGGAATCTTCAAAAACGATCTCTTCTAAGATGTCGCGTAACTTTTGAAGATAGGTAAACTACCCACCTCTATGACATACATATATTATTTTAGTAGGTATGTAATATCTTCCATAGTTAAGCTAGCAAATTAATTACGTACGTGGTGCTACAGGTAGGTAATTATATGATGATGAGATAAACTCGAACATGACAAATAAGCCCCGAAATTCAGTAATTGACACTCGTAACAGACGTAAACTTCAAATTGTTCTAGTTTCTACCCAAATTTGGCATTCAGGACACGAGCGCACACGGCGCTGATTGGGCGGCGTCGGCGCGCGCTGATTGGCCCACAATTTGACAGTAATGGCGTTAACTCTAACGAAACCTACGCTAAATGTAGCATTGTATCTTTTTAACTGTTGCAATTCACACCTTATACAATACATCTATGGTTGGTATTCGTATAGTGTGATATGGCGGTTGAAACGTTTTTCAACAGGCGAACTCCCCTTTGGACAGATGTTGCTACACTGTAGTAACAATTTCGCCCACAGCCCGTTTCAAAAGCTATTGTGTAACTTTATTTTTTTGTATTATTTTGACTAATTCTTTTGTCGTGCGGTTGGTTAGATTTTATCGTCGAGGGTGAGTTAATTCATTGGATGCGTTTTTGTTCCGCTACCGGTTTCAAATAGTTTTTGTAAAATGTTGTTTTTAAGTGATTATGATATCGTGATTAATGATGTTTGTTTTAGACGACATGAGTATGATCGTATGATTAGAGCACATGAGTATCATTGATGCCTGCTTCATAAATTTATACAAATATCTAGGTACTTACTAAATAAATTAAGTATGCAAATCTACATTGCAAAGTTAATTTACATAGGGGTTAGTTAGTACCTAATTAGGTAGGGTTCATACCATTATATTGGTAATAGAAAATTATTAAATAGTTTAATACATACAATGTAGGTAGAAATCAGTATACCTATTAGGTATACCTCTAGGTATGTACCTAATTGTCAGGTTGCCAATATTACGTCTTAATATAATTCTTGTAGTATCAATACTATTAATACATAATTAATTTAACTTACGTTTAGTATTTTGCCTTACCTATACTATTTATAATTAGCAAGCAACAAAATGAGAACTATATAAGAATAGGTATACACAGCTACCTAAACATGTACCATTGAACTTAAAATTCTGAAACATAATAGCAAACGCGAACCCAACTTAATGCAACACGAAGAATCCATACATAATTAAAGTAGCAACGCATAGCTCCTACCAATAATTACATGTAGCAATTTGTCCGTGACTAAGCTGGCGTGTTATATTCCGGCAGACCGCCCTCTCAAGTGTTATATTTTTTATTTTATACTTTTTAATAATTCGCGCGGCATAGCGGCCGGCACTCCACTCGAGCGCGGTCCCAAAAAATCTCGAAAATCCATCCATGTGTCGCAATTACTCAGGCAAATTTATGAGGGTTCAGTAGCTTAGCCCCGATTGTAATTAAGGTTTTTGTAACCACGAATAGATAATGGCGGTGGCTGGTGTGGCAGTTGTGGTTTTTGTGGGTGTTTTAGTTAGTAATGTAACTTGTAGAGATGGAGTATATCTATAGATGTAGGTAAGCCTTAAGATTTTGATTATTCCGTACTATAACAAATTAAAAAATATTTCGAATTCACTAAGTTAACTAAGATCCTACCTACTTTGGTGTTTCACTTTCTTCTGAACCATTAGAAGAATTAGATACTAACTTATTTTTAGGTACCTAATAGCCTACATATAACTACCGGCGACTTCCTGTATAACCGTCTAAGGGACGACAGGATTAGTTATAAAAATAATAAGGAAACTGTTTCATAAATAAAGTATATATTATTATCAATCACAACATAACTTCTTGCTCAGTGGTTAATTTTTGATGGAAATAGTACAATAAAATCACTAAACGTTTCTCTATTCCCTGCGGATCTCTAAGCTTGCTAACAAAACCGCCATTTGACGTGGCGCATTATTATGTATTTTGGAAAAATCCATTGTTTTGTAATCTCCCCAAGCTCTTGAACGCTCAAGTGTCGCCATTGAACGCCCTGAAATTTTCTATGTGAGCTCATTGTGTTCTCTGCATTATGTACACTGCACGCATGTGCTGCCGATGAAAGGTGCCAACATTATATAATTTTCGTAATGAGGCTGAATGAACGCACCCTTGACATGACAAGTTTTTTCATCATTTTATTTCACAAATTGAATACTAGGGGTCGCAATCCGGTATTCGAGATTTCGAAAATACCGGGATACCGGGCCAAATTTAGGTCTTATTAATACCGGTTTTAATTTCACAAAAACCGGGATATTCGGTATTTTCGGTTTTTAGTAAAATAAAACAAAATAAAGTTATAGTCATATAAATTGACTCCAATGGATTCTGGCACAATGCAAAAGTCCATATTAAACAAGCGTTACAACGTGTGATTGTTACCGAAATTAAGGAAATCGTCAATGTATGACAAAATACTTCATCATCATCATCATCATCACTTTTCTCTAATAGTCGACCTTATACACAACATATGCCAAAAAATGATATACAAAAAGAACCATCTATGTATATTCAAAGATGAAGTACGCGCTGCTATTTAACTTATTAAAACGCGACAAAGCAATTAATATAGATGATATTCCTATTGAAGTGTTTCGAAAATGGACAGTGACCACGACACTGGGCCCACACTAATTTTATTACACTTCATACAAGGAAGTGCAGTAACTATAGTTTTATGCTATATTTCTTGAGTGTATCACAATAAAAGAAACATTTAGAGGAAGATGATATATTTTCAAATTATTTTATAACAATGACAATTATGACAATAGGCGTCAAGAAACAACCCGCCAACACGATCTTCGCTTTAACAAGATCTGCTGTCGATAGGCTTGATAAGATTTGGAGGAACCGCAACATATCAATAAACACCAAGACAGACCAATATGGTTGTCGCAAGGGCCGATCAGCTGGTGATCTTCTTGTGTACCTTATTCACCTTTGGGAACGAGCTGTGGAGAGCAACGGGAAGGCATTGGCCGTAAGCCTGGACATCGCTAAGGCCTTTGACCGGCTCTGGCATAGGGTCCTTCTCGCGAAGTTACCATCTTAAGGTCTTCCCGAGAGGTTGTGCACATAGACAGCCAGCTTTCTGTCTGAGCGGCATATTAAGGTCGTAGTTGACGGGTGCTGCTCAGACACGGAGCTCATCAACGCTGGCGTGCCCCAAGGGTCTGTATTATCTCCCACGCTTTTTATTCTGCATATCAATGATTTGCTGCTATTAACCGGTGGCATTCATTGCTATGCAGATCATAGCACGGGAGATGGTATGTACACAGGCCGTGCGGACACCTCTCGGACATTCGTGGAAGAAAGCAGAATCCGACTTGTGTCTGAAATCAAGAACTCTCTGGAGCAGGTCTTGGAATGGGGTCGTCTTACCCTTGTTGAGTTCAACCCCATGAAGACACAAGTCTGGGCGTTTACCGCTAAAAAAGCCCCATTCGTCATAGCGCCTAAGTTCCAAAGTACCCCGCTCACTATTGGTAAAAGTGTAGGGATTCTGGGAGTTGACATCACGTGTGACGTGCAGTATCGGAGTCATTTGGAAGTTAAAGCCAAGTTGACTTCAAAGAAACTGGGCGTCCTGAACAGAGCCAAGGAGTACTTAAGCCTGCGGAGGGACATAGGTTCCCTCTGCGAGTTCTACCGACTTTACAATGGTGAGTGTTCTGAGGAACTGTTTGATCTGGTGCCTAAGCCGCCTTTCCTTCATCGCACCTCTCGCCGAAGGATGAAGTTCCATCCACATCAACTGGACCCGTGGCGGTCCTCCACGGTTCGGTTTGATCGTTCATTTTTGCCGCGTACGTGCAAAATGTGGAATGAACTTTCTCCTGAGGTATTCCCTCAGGACTATGACATGGGGCTCTTGAAGAGGGGTGTAAAAAGAGCTCTCCTTCAAAGTCGGCGATGCATTGGCGACTCCTCTGGTGTTGCAAATGTCCATAGGCGACGGTGACTGCTTTCCATCAGGTAGCCCGTCTGCCTTATCGTTAGGTTACATATAAGACTTATGAAAAGTCTAGTTTTTCCTATCCTTCTCTACGTTGCAGAGACGTAGACGGATTCGTAGACGTAGACGTATTCGGATGCAAGATCGCCGTAAAATTGATGCCCTAGAAATACTATTCTCTGGATCTACGATTATCTGGATTAGAATACTAAAATATTTCAGCCGCATATTTAGGGACGAGAACTCAGTAGTATGGTTGTAGTTCCGTGAAAGGTAGATGGAAAGAGGTCACGCGGCAGATCGCCTACTCGCTGAACAGACCTTATAAAATCTAGCACACAGTGTTCCCTCGTCGAGTGTTGCCGCAAGGCCAGCATAGAAGGCGGTGGCGAAGGATCGCAATAGCGTCTGTTCAAGGCAGCTGTGGATGACTGACCAGTTGTCATCATCATGCCACGACCACTCTGTCAAGAGTGCACGACTACAGAGATATTTTTTTCCAGCTTTCCACATATATTTTTATATAATTCATTTATTGATGAATTCGGAACTCATAACGTCGTTATTAAATCATAAATTTCTGCAATTAACTTGGTATTAAGTACTATTACTTACCTATTTTCCTTCGGAATTCCACTAAATTAACATTACATAGTAAAATGCTTAGTAAAAATTAGTAACTGTATCATAATCTCGAAAATATCGAAAAAACTGGAATACCGGGATTTGTCTGGGGTCAGTACCGAAAATACCGGTTTTGCTTAGATGGTCCGGTATTGCGACCCCTATTGAATACACTATCCCTCTAACACTATTATGAGCTACTGCGCTATGAGCGGACTGCATGTTACAAACAATACATTTTCGTTAAAATTACGGTAAAATAAGGTAAATAATTTGTGATAAATTAATTAAGTCTCACGTCATCTCTACCTAGACAGTCCTTCGCCGTTTAGGCAAGTGAATTTTATTAATTTCTTACACGCATGTAACTTTGAAATATTAGTGCGTGCCTGTGATTTGAACCTCGGCCTCTTCGTATGACAGGCTGACTTTTTCACTATTAGGCATTCACTGCTTGCACTGCATCTCCGATAGACAGACACTTGAAATGACCAAAATAACAACATTAATTAACTAGACAACAGCCTTTTACAATTTTGAAAATACACCCGTGCTCAAAACTGATACAGCGATAGGTTAAATGTTGACTTTTGAAAGAACTTATTTGACAATCTAAAAGGGACAAGGTTTTTAATTTTATAATTTACTTAGATACGTGCTACATCGCAAATTAGATACTTTCATATTTGGCATATCTATTCAGTGGACACCCAACACTAGCAGTGTCTATAGTGTCTATCTACTTAGAAGCTTATAAATAGCGGCCGGCACTCCACTCGGCACTCCAGTATCTACGTATATTAGTCGTTACACCTTTAACATATTGACTTACATCATACCAATATAAAACTTAGAAGTATTTACATTTGTTGACTAACTTATATACATATACACAGCATAATATTATGTAGGTACCATTGACGTAACGACCGTAACCTCTGACGTTTAAAATAAAAATACAACGGACAAAGAACGCAAAACGTTGTGTAATATCAAAAGGTACCCACATTAAAAGCCTTTGAACTCTCGAGCCACATATTACTCAGAGCCAGAACCGATACATAGAGAATTTCTGAAATCACAGCAACAATTCACATCAAACGGAAATATCCTTTGTGTCTCAAGAACGCGTTTCCCCATTGTTTCGCGGAATGCAACCATTAGTGGGCAACAATCGCGTAAAGCCCGCCAAAGCGTTCTGACAGATCGCGCGCCATTTTCGTTGAAGAGGATGAAAGTCGGAATGCCTGTGCCTGTGCGCTAGATTTCAAAAAGTATAATTATTCGAATTTCGAACGAACAAGGGTCGAATGTCGAATTAAATAATGATTGCGCCATCAGAAACGAATTTTAAGCTTATAGGTACCTACGTACAATACTCGGAGAACAATAACAATAACAACAATACTCTTGAGTTGTAAAATATTAGGTCATTATTTTTAAAAGACAATACCTCACATTCGACTACGGAAAATTGCCTATGCCTTTGTAGCCCCTGCAACTTTTTTGGCAAATTGGCTGCCAATTAGATGTTAATTTTCAAGCTGCAGAATTTTAATCGTTATAAATGAACAATTCTGTATTTTTGTAGTACTTTTCGAAGGTACAGAACTAAATTCTTCTGCTGCTTCTTCACTATAATGAAATATGTGTAAAGTGGTGGTAGATGTATTGACATTCAAAAAGTGCTCTGTAAAGAACCTATTCTGAATATACATTTTTGGTTTGATTTAATTTGAAAACTTGGCATATTAAAGAGTTTAAATGTCAATATGTATTTTTGTCTTCATCATATCGTGATTTAATAAAACGAAGCGTGATTTATTAGAATGAAGCTTGCAAACGGTACGTACGTACGTACGTACGTAACGTTAATAATCTAGGTTATGCCTTTGACAACAAGTAGGTACGAAAGTATCTACCGCGGACGAGTGCTATTAGCGTACCCGTGGTCCCGACAAAGAGCGTTCAGAGGAACACCGTGGGGTTTTAGCCGGTAAGAGTCCGGCATATCCTCTCCACTGCTCCCGCAGCTGAGAGGAACCCATGAAGGGTTTCCCCACGAAAAAAAAAAATAGGTACGAAAGTATCTACGCTTCTTATTTAAAACTGCCTTGTTGAGGTCCATACATTTTTGCTTCATCATGTAAGATGTGTGCGGTCGACAAGTTGTGATAAAAATAACACTCTTCTCCTGCCTATTACCGTAGATGACGAATCTCATTACCTCTATTTATCAATATATGGGTAGATTAATTGAAGTGATAACAAATAGTTTGATTTTGTTTCACCAAACGTATTTGAAGGCATATATATACTACGTACCTATGTAATATGTATGTGTAATACTTATTGGCAGGTGCCTACCTAATAAAGTAATTTTATTATATGCAATGTACCTACATGCGTTCAAAGGTAAATACCTAATCTGCACAAATTCTAAGAAGATACACGCATCTATTAAGTTCGTATTTAGGGAATTAATATTAATATTGGTTAGTGATGTCATATTACGAACGGAAGGTAGCTTAATTCGATATGTTTCATAGATTTCAAGTGTTTAATTTTAACTCAACCTCATAGATTTCCGTAAACGCCCAAACAAAGGTATGCAACATTAAAATAACCGTATGCTTATTTAACACTAAAAAGGCTTGTTTGTTATGGTTTGTTTTTATCAGCCATAATGAAGGGATATAAAAAGACGTCGTTCTCTAATAGGGCCACCTGTCATCGTGTCACGGACTCGTCAAAATAATACTCACCTCGCTCAAGAGTGGATTAAAATAAAAGGCGTTTTATTTGAGAGCGATTCGACTAGTCATCTGGTCGTAGCTGTGTTAGGGATCCGCAGGAATAATTTAATTTGGAAGAGACATTTTAGGTATATATTAGGAGTGATGAACTATTCTTACTTTTAACGAGGGGGAAACCTTCAAAAGGTACCCGACCACGTGGGAGCGACGTCGAGTTATGTGAGATTTTTACCGCACTAAAACCCCCCCGGTGGCCGTCCTCATCGCTTGTTGGAGAACTCCGGGATCTCCGACGGAACACAAGAGCAGAGAGCAGTTTTCGCTCCTCCCAAACCATCTGGTGTTCACGACGGTATGCGACTACACATACCGCCGTCCTTCCCGGGGTCGCTTACTGGACGGTTCGAGCTCCCACTCTTGCCGCCCGCAACCCCGGAAGCCCCCTTTTAGTCGCCTCTTACGACAGGCAGGGGATACCGTAGCCGTATTCTAGTCCCGGAACTACAGGGACAAGTAACATATACCTACCTACTTGTTACTGGTATATTCTATTTTATGTACCTACTTAATTAATAATTATAGTAGCAGATGACAATGCAGTTTATGTCGTTGCCTTAATAGAATGAAACTTTTTTTGACTTAACCTCGTACAGGATTGCAGTCTCATTTGAGATCGGTTTCAAATACGTTGCTAACCTTGACATCTAAACTGGCACGTCTCATGTACCTACTTGTCTTTATTTACCACAAAAAAGAGTGTAATGAAGCCGTCACCGCATAAAAACACAAAGGGTTATACCCCGTGGCTCTCTAGTGTTAAAATTGTGCTAAACTATAAATTATCGCATAAGGCATTTGGATTTTTGATGTAACAATTAAATCTATGATCATTGATCATCCTTAAGATGTATGCATTTAAGTGCACTTGACTAACATAGAAAATAATACCTATTCTTAGTTTGAGAGGAGACCTATAACCCAGCAGTGGACATAGGTCACCTCTCGAAAGAAAATCTCGTAGAAAAAATGTAACTATTTTTTTATATTGTACATGTGTACCATAATTTAATAAGTGTAAGTATATAAAGATAAACTTTCAACATTTACGTAACAATATAAATTTATGTAGATTATAAGTAACTCAATATAATAATAAAACGGTGTTCTTTTGTATATTTCATATAACAAGTTTAATAAAAAAAAGGTCACAATTTCATTCAAAACGTTCAATTTTGTTCATAAACGAGTGTGCGGAACCATAGTTACCACAGTCCCGCCGGTGGTCGCCCGTCTGCGGTCGACGTGCGTGTTAATGAGACGTCATATTACGAACAGAAGGTGACTCGGCACATACTTACGACCCGAGGTTTGGCGATACTGCAATCAATAATTATATTATCGTCTCAACTCAAATCATCATCTATAACTTTTAAAGTAGGTTATGATCTCGTCTTTAAAAACTGGAACGTTGTCAAAACAGAGTGGCTTCCAAAGGCCGTCAAACAAAAAAGCAAGCGAAGCCGCGTGAAAGAGCTAGTTCCTTAATAAATTCATTACAACGCACGCCCGTGCTCTATCGATTGTGGCCTCTTTGCCCGAACGTGCCGGAGACAATCGACGCGATGGCGCTTCTATACGCAACCTTGCACAGCTTTAAAACCACCCCAACACAAACAAACATACTACCCAAACTCAGCTGTATATCAAAACACTAAAGTCGAAAATCGTATGTGACATCATGGCGGATAAAACGTTTCAATATGGCGTCTTTAGAAAATAAATTTTCAAGCCAATGGTGGCTGTGTACCGAAAACGTTGCCTTGTTTAAATTCGACAAAGTCCAAAGTTGAACGCATCTCTTCCTTTGACATATAACGTTTTAAAACAAAAAAATCGCGCTCTTTGTCTCTGCCTCACTGTCAAGCGTACTTGTGTTTTCCCGCGTTTTTTGTTCTAATTAGTCAGCCCCAAGCCCCTCGACATTACAAACCTTGTGCACGGTTGTGGTAGATATAACAACGTAAATGCGCACAAATATACATTCCTTGGCTTTTATAAGTACGTGCAGCATTGTCGGCGTTAATTGCTAGGAATACAGATTATAAAAGCATATTCAGTTCATGCAGATTTAAAATTGTTCCAAGCGTTGTTTTATATTAATTAAAAACCTTTTACGCTGACATCTTAAGTTGTAACTTTTAAATTAACTACCAAGCATCTTTTTAATATAATTTTATTAGTAAATTTCAAAACTCGACCCGTCTGTAGATCGTTGCCTATAACTATATCTTTTTTATACATAGATTAGTAAAGATTACTCACTCCTAACAAGAAAATGTAACCAGTTTCGAGAATTGAAATAAGTAGTTGCGTAAAAAAGTTTTGCCACGTTTCCGTGCTTAAATGTCCCTAAAATATTTTAAGTACTTATTTATATATTATGTAAATTAGGCAGTATTATCAAAGGTCTTATATTAAAATGTATAGGACGAATTTAAATTAATGTGGAATTTTATTTTATTAATGATATTTGTTATCGTCTTAAGAATGCGATAACTGTAGGTTTCGATGTTTGTTAAGTTTAATAATCAGAATTCATCCCTACCAATTCTTAGGTAGGCGTAGGCGTAGCATCCCACGCCACCCCAGTTATATAACGTGTAAGTGATTTGTAATTTTGTAGAGCGCCCATACAAAAGTCAAACAATTCTTGTAAGCACGTTGTAGCATTGACGTAGATTAGCTGTAGGTCCGTAGAACGCCGTAGTACCCCGTAGATCTATCGTAGAACATTCAGCGTAGATAGTAAGTCACCTTTATTGCTACTATAATAATACTAAGACTTGTTAGGGGCATTAAAAATTACTTATTGGTTTGTCTATATTATCATTAACGTCATTATTCGTGATTGAAAGAATCATTAAGTAATGTTTAGAAGGTGGTAGAACCCTTTGTGGTTCGATTCCGGCGGCACCACCGCCACACCTATTTCTGCCTAATAACAGCAGTGTTAGGCGTTGCTGGGTTTCGTTTTGAAGAGTGTGGTAAGGGAGACATACTTTTCCGAGGCGTTCCAGCTTAGTCCTCAGGGGTAGCGGCGCATCTGTGGCCGACCTCAGGTAGGAATATTTAATCTTATCTGGGGTGGATTACAGATGTCCATGGGCGGCAGTAGCCACTTACCATCAGGTGGACTGCATGCTCGTCTACTAGTCCTATATTATAAAAAAAACGTACATTTGAAAAGGTATGTAAAGTATGGTCAATTGTTCACCATATATATTTTTATTTTTTTAATGCGTAGCTCATTTTCTTAATATTATCAAAGTACGAATGATGTAGTTATAACGACGCGTAAACGATTATTATAACTTTATATTGAATGCATTTATTGACAAAATATTTTAAGTAAAAAATGCAGAGCAAGGTTTACGGAATTGAATAACAAAATTATAGTCATAGAACAAAAGACAATATCCGAGAGAAAAATATATTGTTTTTATAAACGGAAGAAAATTCTTCATATTCTTATTCATACCCGTTCCGAAACAAAAGGAGTGGTACACAAAAATCAATACTACTTATAATACTTCCCCGCTTCCACGGAAAAACGTTTGTGCGGCAATTACTCACAATTTACATCGAATCGCCCCGTGCATTAAGCTGAGACGTCTTAACCCCATGAATGGGAAATCTTAAGCCGTAATGGTGGTTCACCCTTCCAGCGTATTCATGGGAACGACGCCCCCATGGCAAATAATATTCACAAATTTGTTTACAGATCGTCTACCCGCGTATCGCGATTTCCCTATGGGGGTGGCTTTTTGCACAATTTTTATCATTATTTACTGCTTCCGATCGGAAAAAATGATCGGGTATAAAAATAAAAAGTGAACTAACAACATAACAAGAAAAACTATTGGATTCTAAATAGTGTTTTCAATTTGTACTTATACCTAAATATCCGGCATCATTTGATAACATCTTGTAATATTCAATCACGCATTTTCGTTATAATTCATCTTAGGAATCGTTCGTGTTTTGTAGAGTTGATTAATTTATTTATTGGGTCATGTGCCTATCATTTTAAATATATTTAGTGTTTTTTGTCAGTTAGTAGTATTAGCGGTAATAGTTATTATCCCCTCATGTGTCAGTAAACATTACGTCCATAAAAATGGCATGTAGTCAAGATACCTATATATCAATAGTTATAACTACCTTGTGAAGTGGTGGTAAAAAGTGCTATGCAAAGAACATATTTAGAATAAAAAAAAATGATTTGAATTAATTTGATACCTACAGTAATAAGTATGTATATCCTCCAGAAAATTACGTGGAATGTTTTGTATAAACCGGTATTCTTTATATATAGCAGAACATAGCTACAAGAATGCTGCTAAATCATATAAGGAATAGGTGTCATGCTGGTCGAAGAATTATATTCTTACATTTTAAATTAGTTAATATTGTTTTAACCGAACACCAAAAGCAAAAGAATTTAATACCAACCTTCAGATTATACTACCCTCCCGTGGGAACCATTCATTGACAATATCTTGAAAAATGTAGTATGATACGCGCATAAAAATTACAAAATAATTGTTATATTTCAAAATGTATGGAAGTATCATGAATATCGGAATATCTTCGTGCATTGACTATGCTCGTCTAAAACGAGGTTAGTATAATCAGATTTACAATAATTATAGAAGCGAGTTCAAGTGCCACATCCGAACGAGGCCCTGCTGGTAATTAGACAAAGGACTGATAGCCACGTAGCGTCGAGCACGGCCCGGCGATACTGCGATACGGCACGCAATAGGTGAGGTGAGAAACGGTTAGCTTTTTAATCGAAGCCAGTGCTATTATTCATTAAACCTTAATAACTAAAGTCTGACATTATATTATGTACTAATTGGACGGAAGGAACTTGCAAGCTTTTTAATGTTAGTGCAAATATGTAACAATTTAAATCCCTAGTTTTACAGCAACAAAATGGAGTACTAGGTACTAAGACCAACAACAAGAACTAAAACTTAAAAGTTAGTATATTACTTATCAAATGCATGTATTTTTGTATGTTTTTACTTTTAATGCAATCACAAAGATGTACCTAACAATTTAAATCCCTAGCTTCACATCAACACTATGGATTATCTATAAGTGTTAACATTTTTTTTATATATTGGAGCCTAACGATAAAGCAGACGTGCTACCTGATGGAAAGTAATCAACGTTGCCTATGAACATTTGCAACACCAGAGGAGTCGCCAATGCATCGCCGGCTGACATGGTTGAGGTTGAAAATATTTATGTATGTGTGATGTGTGCAATGTGATTGTAGAGGTAGAGCAGTTAACTCTCCTATACCTTTGCCTTAATAAGTATGTACCTAGTACTTATATAAATAAAGTGTTTGCTCCTCAAAGCAAATAAATTGAATATGAAGAAGTTCCACCCTTCATCAACGCCAAAAAGTTATAATTAATTTCAGTTTTCTTAATTAAATAATTGTAGCTTTTAGTATGTAGGTATAAGGTAGAAAGGTAGTAAGTAGGTTAGGCGTTTTAAATAGGTGCCCTGATTGATACTAAAACTGAAATGTGCAAAAAGTTAAAGAATAATAAGTATGTAAATTGTCCAAAATTTTGAAAAAAAACAGTAATTAAAAGTTGTCAGCGGAGTTTCATACAGAAAATATTTTTAGTAGTGTGTAGTGTATAGATTTTTTTTAGTAGTGTGAAGTGTGTGATCGGGTTCGGTTCGACGTTCGAAAGTTTGTATAATGTCTATTAAAGAACATTTAAATTGCCAACACGGGTACGCTTCTATTAAGTCATTAATTCAAATAATTTAAGTATTGAAAAAATAATACCAAGAGGCATGATTCCTGACACAAATTATAATGTTTAATGAAATACTCCATTTCCACTTTTGGGTGCATTTTAGTTTCTTGACTTGCCGACCCTCGCAATATTTCGCAATTACGTCACTCACCTGACGTAAATCCGTAACTCGACACACGCAATACTCGAAATTCGATGTGAAGAGGCCAATAGTTTTCAATTTCGCCGCCCTCACCTGTCCCTCCGAGCTAATCCACCATTTTATTAGCGTGCCCTCCATAATGCCGCGCACGTGCACTCTTCCAGTCTTTGTTCTACCAAAATAACTATTTAGATACAAAATGGCAACTCTACATACATAGTTTGCACGTAAAACATCTCTAAAAGTATAAATTTAAAGCTTAAAATCGTACAGTTGTAGTAGCAGATGTGACCTTTTATAGTTGGCGTCCGCCATGTTATTATTTCGTTTTGGCGGGCCGTGACTGACGTCAGTTCAACAAAGGCGGATGTTGCCATGCGGAATAAACTGTTATACGTTATGAGAGATTACAGGGTAATCTGAGAATATTGAAGACAATAAAATGAGCTTACAAGGTTGAGAGGGAGGGCCCGGGACAAAGGTAAATGTTTTATGATATTCATTCTGTTTACGTTTAAACAATGGAAGCCAATATTTTTATTTAATGTCACCTGTTATCTCCAATATAGTTTTTGCTAGACTTTCAATAAATGAGTAAGAATCTATATATATCTATCGGTAAAAGAATAGGGTATTTAAATCAAAGACAATGTTAAAACTCGTTAATTTTTATTAATTTTATAAATTGAAATTCATTACATCTGAAACTCATTCTCAATTATAATTACAAATTCCTTTTCGTTATTATTACTATTTATATTATAATAATCATAATAACTTCCCCTAAACCTAGCTAAAATAATTACACCGACCTATTTGTCTGAACATATAAATAAAATAAAAAAAAAAACATTAATTACATTTTTCGAAAATTTGTTATTACTGATAATGTACTTTAATGTAACATTAAAGGGCTTATTGCTACATTGTTGGGAAGCGTCCCTGCGCTTTTTCCTACGATGTTGCCAACGCACTTAATAATTTGTCTACTAATTTAATTTTTATTTACAAAAAAGTAATTTATCGAAAGCGTTTGAGATGATTTAAGTACAAAATTATGAGAGATATCTACGGAAAGGCTGACACGCATACGTATTTCCTGAGTTTTAAATTTTGAATCCCTGTTTTGATTTCCGAGTACAAGAGAAGAGCACGGGGAGCGCAGCGCAAGTGGTAACCCATTAGAGGCATGTAGTCAATTACCCCCGTCGTATTAACAATGGCGCGATCCTTCCCCGACACTACTCGACTCCTACCCAACTAGGTCGTTATGCGTGTCCCGATTCCCGAAGCTACGCAGCATCAGAGTAGAATCTCATAGAAACAATAGAAATGGTTCGTTGTTTCGCTTTCTTATGAAGTATTAAATTAAATGCATTTATTGGACGTTTCGTTACAAAATGGTACAAAACTAAATTGGCGCAATGGACTACACTGGTGAAATACTACTAATACTTCTATAATTTGCTGCCAGGGTACTTAGAATACGTGAACCAAGGAATGATTTTTACTTTAATGTTTACTATGAATAAGTCAATTCTATATTAATTAATGTTCTGGTAGTTAGAAATAAATTTTAATTTAAGGTCAGCTAAGTTCTTATTCGACGAGTTTTATTTACATGTTACTATCTACACACACACAAAACATTGACCGGTTTTAACCATAAATTATACTATTCACACAACAGTTTACTACATCTTTATCAGTTATTTACAATAGCACGTGAAACTCAAGGAATTTATGAAAGTCTACTGTTTAGAGCAATTTTCAATTATCAATAAAGGAAAACTAATTTTTGAGGCGTTTTTATGTGCAGCTTTACGGCTCAAACAGGAAAATAGAAAAAATAATTTTCTTTCTATTTTATTGCTTATTTTATTTCCTAAATTCTTCAAATATTTTTTCTACTTTTCTGCTGAACCAGCACTGTTGCGAAATTTGTAACACAAAATAAAAGTTGAAGTCAAATCCTTAATAGTGCTTAATATCAGTACTCACTATTTACAATACCCTCCTCCCGATCGCTAAAGCGACATTACCTCTAGGTCAATCCTTTTGAAACACTGTTTCACTGTCTTTTCACTATTTTCTAATCACGATTGTCTCACAATTTCACTAGCTGCGTTCCCCAGCTTCGCTTTACCAGTGACAATGTTCTCATAGGAAATAAGCTGCTAACACAAAGATAGCTGGTTCAAAGCATTTGTAACGAGCATTTTGCAAAACGAACGCGAAATGTTAAGATACCTTTATTAATTTGAGCAAAATTCTTTAGAGTGGCAACTCACACTATTTGCCGCCTATAACGCTGTCAAACATGAAAGGAAACTATGACAAATAATCTAATAATATACAGCAAGCGAATAAAACCGTCGAACCACGTCAGATGGATACGTAAATATAGAAAGAGAGTAATTTAATCAAAGTACATCTCCTCCTTGAACATTGTCTCGTGGTAAAGCTGTGGGAACTTCTACCAGGCCCGGCCCTGGAGCGGTAGATAGCCGGAGCATTGCTGCTGGTAGGCGGCGGGCTGCCGGTACGAGGACACGAGGGGGTTGCTGCAGGCGGCCTGCGAGGGCTGCGGCGCGGAGTAGCCCGACGTGGGCGTGGCGCAGTGGCTGTGCGCCGGCGAGGACGACTCGCCCGAGCCGCACGGCTTGCCATCCTTCACCAGCACCGGCACCGCCACCCGCCGCGGTGACGACGACGACTGCGGAATATACATCTGTTAACGCTTCAGTACCACTTTATCGACAGCGGTTCTCTTAATTAATAGGATAAAACGTTTGCGTATCTACACCGATACTTATTGCAATAGAGTTTAACATAGATTATACAAATACAACAACCAGCACAACCACAACAACAAGTACAACCAGCCTTAAATCCTGAATCATATGAAAATAATATTTTAGTTTTTAATCATTAATTAAACAAGGTTATGCATTGTTAAACATAACCATGAAGTGGCAATACAATTAAAATTAAAACATTCCTCATATATTTTAATGCGAGAACAAAATGGTCCGCAATTACAATAGCATTAACGTGTATGAAATAAACAATAATTGGTGAAAATTTGGCATCCGCCTCCGACGGCGTTAACAATCAAGCAGGGAGCGTTCGTGCGCAAATTGAGGCAATCGGGGCTGGCAACACCGGCGGCCGGCGGCGCCAGGGCTGTGGGCGTGTTCATTGATAATTTTATGTTTATTCAATTTGTATCAACCTTTGTGAATATTTTTTATATTCCCGAATTTAAAAATATTGTAATGTAATGTGTGAGTGTAATAGTTTAGTTAGTCGGTTACTTGCGTAATTAGGACCTTTTGATACTCAATTTCAAACAATATATCTGGATTAATGAAATAAAGACTAAAAACTAACGTTAATCGGTGAATTTTTAAATATGACTGAAAACTTATTGTCAATGTCTTATTGAACAAATTGTCAACATCTTCAACAAGTCTTCAAATATAAGCATACCCACTATGAATGATAGTAACAAGTAGGTAGGTACATATCATTATTCCGAATAATAAGTGACAATTAAATTCTTATCATATTGAACAAACTTCTCAAAAATATGACACACAGCATTTATAAACGTGACTTTACAA
This sequence comes from Epargyreus clarus, assembly GCF_041222505.1. Classification (NCBI taxonomy): domain Eukaryota; kingdom Metazoa; phylum Arthropoda; class Insecta; order Lepidoptera; family Hesperiidae; genus Epargyreus; species Epargyreus clarus. Next base: position 848,844 of record NW_027332214.1, read on the forward strand.
ACTTCATTAAAAAACAATACTCATGCATACTAAATCAAAAAAGAAAAGCCAGGGTTACCGTGCCCCTGCGCGGAAACCGGCAAATATAATTCTAATTGCCGTGGGGTTGCCAGATTCGTGGCGTGCGGGTCCCGTATTAAGTTGCACGCTCGCAGCGGGAGATTGCCATCAAGTGGGCAAAGTCTATCGCCTTGGCAAACAGGGGCCCGGTGCGCTGTCAGCGAATGATTTTATCGCTTGCGTCTTTAAATATTCATTATTCATTACCTGCTATTATAAACGCGCAAATCAAATCTTGATGAATTGCCGAGAATGCGTTTCCGCTCGCTTGAACTTTTAATTTATGGTTTTTACTCAATATGGTGGCATATTTTTGTCTATATTACACGAGAATAAAAACAAACATGACCTAAGCCTTTATGTGTATATTTTGTAATAGGTAGATAACCTCAGCCACGCTTGCATATGACAAGTCAAAATTATATTTTGAATGTAGGTACTCGAAAATAAAATATTCCTACAATGTGGTACCAATACTAAGTACTAGATCAATGCTTAGTGTAGCTCTCCCCATCTTTTGCCTAGGTAATGCGTTATGCAATAGGAATAGGTAGGTAAATCAAATTACCTGATTATGTTGGTTCTGCTCCGCCATCGCCTTCTCCTTGGCTTGTCGCTTACACTTGTAGCGATGATTTTGAAACCATATTTTGACCTGAAACAAATATCCACAATTATTGCCTGATCTATGATAACAAAAGCTAAATAAATATAGTTCAAAAAACTAAAAAACACGCTTTTATGATAAAATCATAAGTGGAGCACTCCACGCTTTTTTCACAATGATACAATTTACTGTTCCTTAATTGATTCCTAGATTGAAAATTATTTTCTACTTTTTAGTTGATTTTATCATAAAAGCGTGTTTTTTAGTTTTTTTGAACTATATTTATTTTATTATTTTTTAGTATTTGTTGTTATAGCGACCATCATTATGCATCGTCTGTAAAAATCAAATGTCTATCTATTAAGGTTTAAGAGATAAAGCCCTGTGACTCACGAACAGACAGCGGAGGGTTTCCTTTTATCCTTTGAGTACGGATTCCTAAAAATCATTCTACAAGATGGCATTATTATTATTAGATATGTTTCAGTACATTTGAGTTATAGGGAAATAACATTATTATTTTTCAAAACTAAAAATCAATCTAGTAACTTTGCCTGAACTCTCCCTAAGTCGCTTTCTCTCGCCTCGAAATTTACTCGAAAATCGTTAATCCTGAGGATGTTGATAAGGACAATGGTACAAAATTATTAAAATCGTGTATTGTCATCGGTTTTTGATAATTTTTCAAAATTTTGAATTAAACTGAACGTTCAAAGTGGATAGAAATCAGGTTCAAATATTCTGTTACTGTTACGTACATACATACATACATACATACAACCCAAGCTAAAAAAAGCGGGTTAAAAACGATAAACATTTGACACGTGTTTACCTACGTATTCTTATCGAGTCTACATGATCTGTTGTATGTACTTGATAATACTAATAAATATGTTATCTATACCTACCCTTCTTATATTTTCGACAACTTAATCAGATAATTGGAGTTTAAGGTAGAGAGTAATCATTTTTTTTTTATAATACAAGAGTAGCAGACGAGCATGCAGTCCACCTGATGGTAAGTAGCTACTGCCGCCCATGGACATCTGTAATCAACCCCAGATAGGATTAGATATTCCTACCTGAGGTCGGCCACAGATGCGCCGCTACCCCTCAGGACTAAGCTGGAATGCCTCGGAGAAGTGTGTCTCCCTTACCACACCCTTCAAACCGGAACACAGCAGCGCCTAACACTGCTGTTATTAGGTAGAAATAGGTGTGGCGGTGGTGCCGCCGGAGTCGAACCACAAAGGGTTCTACCACCTTCAGAAAATCTAAAATTAGTAAGTACTTATACTTTAAACTTTTGATATTTGTATCCCTTATATGTAATAAAAGATGGTGTTGCAATTCGCTCTCTTAAATGGCAACCGCATGTTGCAACTCACGCAACTAAATGAACCAGGTCTCACGGAGAGACATGAACTAATATATATTCCTTATTACTATTAGTTACTAACAACTTGGCTTAAAATGTTAACTGACTCAAGACCTCCCACGAGGTTTAACGATATTAAATAGGACCAATTTTTTAGAAGTACACAGATACCCATTACAATTTGCTTAAAGCTCACCCAAGAACTGGCCGATGTCCGTTTTACGATTTGCTAGACTCCAGCTTATGCGCACTACCTAACTCTACGTAGGTATACGTATAAACCTAGCTTAGTTAACTCGTAAAATGTAATTCCGGTGTACATTTAATTAGTATGAAAAGCCCCAGCTAATGGTCATTAACATCATAGAAAATTCTCGGCAAATGTATAAATTCAATTATTATACCATAAAATACCGAATACTATAAAAAATGGTGTGCGTTTTCTGAAACCTATCGCGAAACAAATTATAGGTTTAGTTAGTAAGTTTAGTTAGTAAGTTTAGTTTAGTTAGTAAGTTAGTAGTTTTGTAATTGCCTAATAATGTTGCTCATTCATAATTCCAGTGACACAAAATGTAATAGACTGGACGTGTAACCCCGTCTCCACTGCGGATATGAATGTCAACAGCGGCGCTGGCCGCGCCTGACCTCCCTGAAATTAGCGCTAGGGCACGCTACGGCACAGTCAACACTCCACCTTAATGACGAAAGAATAAACACGGCTCATGCGCTGTTTGCCCCACGGAGCGGGCAGCCTTTGTCTACGCACGCTCGAAACGCAGCAAAATATACTCTTTATTTATTATTTATACATCGAGAGAGTTTCCTCCGTGTTTATTCTTTGAAATGGATGTGTGCCCCTCCCCCGAGCGGAGTTTCTCGCGCCGTTCCGTTATGAAAACGCTCGCTCGTGCATAAATACCCGCCATTTTGTCGATGTCTCGTTTCGATACCGAGCCGGAGATCCGTTATGATAACAAAGTAGAATAGTTACATGGCTACTACGAAACGCGGTGTAGTGTCCACTCGGCTCGAGGACTTATCGGGTCGTATTTGTTATTTTTCGATGTTTACTCTCGAGGTGTTCGCTGTGGGAACGTCGCGACGAGCGGCGGCCGGTGACGCGCGCTTTCGACGACGTTCGCTAGTTATTCATGGGTTAGGTGGGTGAGAGTTAATGAACGGGCCCCGTCGGCGGGCGTCGCTTATTGCTCTCCGACGAGGCTTGGACGCTCTCGTGTCGAGTACTTTCTTTTCAATCTCCTTGTGCATAATGCTCCGTGTTTCCTTGCACGCACTCTTCAGCCGAGAGCGCCATTCAATTATTTGTTTTACTTCTAAATGACTGTTGTTTCTCGTCGAGCGATGCGACATTTCGGGTGTGTCTGAGGGCTTTAGAGCGTGTTCGAGAACTTTACACCCACTTGGCGGCCGAGCGTGATGTTTTTCTATCGGTGTACTTAGGTCGCACTTAACTACCGGGATACCCGTATCGATAATTGTCAAATGCTATTCAATTTTAAAGCTACTCTAGAATTTGTAGCAGTTTAAAGTTGATAAGTTAAATGTAGAGTCGTGACGGCAGCTATAATATCTTAGGGTGCAGAAAAAATCTTTCATTAAACCAAATTGGTGGCCACCCAACCGGCTGTCATCTTCACAATACAAGTCAATTTTGGCGCCAATAACGAAGATATTTGGTTGAGTAATTCAAAGTCTGTCGCTTTATTTTGGTTGTTTGTTAAGCTGCATAGAGTTCATAGTGACTTAGCAGGTAGTGAGGTGTCGGGTCGACAGGCTGCCCACGATCATAGGTGTTCCAATCCTGCGAACGATGACGGTGCGCTATTCGGACACAATTATTATAAATAAAGACTGCTCTCGTATTTGTTTAGCTCTTCATTTGGTGTAGTGATTTTTTCCAAGCGTGAGTCTACGATTTATTTCTTGTGAATAGGTACATAAAGATATTTATATTGACATATGTCATGGACAAGCGTTGTGCTTGTTTTAGTTTATCTATAAGTTATGCTTATTTTGTATTTTATCTATGTAGAGATTATATAATCTTTAGCACTTTTAGCATAGTTTAGTGCACAGTTGCATACGTATATAAAGCAAATTAGTAAAAATAATTTTGGCTATGAACATATATAAATTCTAATCTGTGTAAAAATAATAATTTACAACCTAATTCAAAGATGTTTCAGCTATTAGAGTTTATTTTGGTCTACGAATATGCGTTTAGATGAAACAAAATTGATTAAATTACTTTTATGTAACATATGAGTCGGTAACGAAAATACCGTTGTGATAACAAAACCCTAAATTCATTAAGAAACTCGTCCACACTACTGATTTGTACGTACGACCGTGCCTCTGATTGTCGCTCCATGCATTATGCGCGCGATGCTGAGTAAACACGCGCCCGTCGCCCTGACAGACGATCAATGCGCCTCATTTATTTAGCACCTTATAAAAATATCACGGAGCCCAAGCAAAAAATATTAAACTCATTGGTGTGTATTGACACACACATACACTACGAAGTATACAACTTTACAATACTAGGCCTTATTACCATGCATTTAAACTCGTAAGCGCTTAGAATGTATTTCTGTGTCCGCAAGCCTAAATTGGTGTTTTTGAATGTTATCAACGGTACGTGAGTGAATGTAGCGACAAATGGATCCGAATTTTCTATTCTGGAGAATTCTGCGATGTTATTACAGGTGATAGCGGATTCTATCGTCATTGTATTCCGAAGAATGACGTGACGCATAAATGATTTTAAATCCTGACTCATAAAGCGAGACAAGAACTTATTAGAATTGACATTTATAATAGACAATGGAAAATACACAAACTTCTACCTATATGCATCGTAGATACGGTTACGAGGTGTCAATTCCGTAGAATTTTGATAAAATGAAACGTACGTATTTTTTAAAATAGGTAAGTGTACAACACGTACAGTTTACACAGTACAGTTTGTACGTACCTATATATTTTTGCATTCTCCTATCCGATGTTAAGACATTTCTACCAGTAATAAGTCGTTGAAGTACAATTTTAAACAGTCATGATTCATCTATGATTTGAAATCTTACCACTATTATAATTACGCAAGCATATTTCAAACTTAACACATTTCTCGGCACACGCAAATCAATTTTTTACGCTTATCAAAATATTTGCTCAATAAAAACGTTATTATGTAGCCCAAGCGAGTTTAAAGCGGTTTAATCATTTCGTATTGAGCAAATATTAATACTGTGAATTGTAGTGTAAATATTTGGGCGCGTATAGTTCATGGTCGACGAGAAGGGGCTAGAGGGGCTTCGTGGAAGGTTACATAGTATGCCGTAGGTATACGATAGGTATATTGTAGTTAAAGCCAGTAGAAGTAGCTTTTAGTTGGTTATTTTGTCGGTAAGGTATAAAATCTGGTTCGGATCGAATATGAACTTAATATTAGATATAAAGTGAATTCGCTCTTTATTTAATGAAGTTGAAGTAGAAAACAAGCATCCACCTGACACTACATGGTCACTGCCCCTATTTGTAGTACATTCAATTGCAAATGGAATTGAAGACTTGATGCCGACCTCTGAACACAGATGCTATCTATCTCTGAGGACCAAGTTTCCAACTTAGCTCTCCCTTCCTCATAGTATTTGTATACTCAGAATTAGGAACTAAATGCACTACTTTCTTTGCACTGTTTATTAATACATTTAAAGTAAGATTTGTTGTAAAAGATTTACCCTATTTGAAAACTGAATACAATAATTTTCTGAAGAATCTAATCATAGATTAGTAAAGATACTTCGCCGCATTGAAATTGAATGAAGCCACAAACGCCTTATTAGTAAGTTCTTTTTTTGAATTCTTGACAAATAAAAACATTTTTAAGAGAAAATTTACGAATAAATAACTAATACTGCGTAATTTACATGATAAATAAATAATTATTTCAAATATTTTAGGGACATTCTAGCACGGAGACGTGGCAAAACTTTTTTACGCAACTATTTCAATTCTCAAAACTGGGTACATTTTCTTGTTAGGAGTGAGTAATCTTTACTTATCTATGACTCTAATAAACACTTAATTTGTCATGATCTAATTAGTCAAATACTCTATCATAGGCAAGATTTCTTCATCTTACTTAATAATTAATATTATAGGTACGTAGTAATTTACCAATAACAATTTTTGTCGTCCAAAGACGTTATGCGTTCGCAAAAAATGGCACAAATCTATCAGCGGCGGTCCTACGCAAACATCGCAACTGTAATGCACTTAGCATTACAAATTCCGACCGCCACACAAAGGCTACCTGCCCCACAATACGTCAGGTGCATTATCCTCTTAGATAGCTAATCCTATGCCACAATGAAACAGAAAAAACTCCATTCACAATAATATAATCCCCGAAGAATCGCTTATAGTTCGTCGTTATCAAAGAAAGCGCGAACTCAACCGAGAATACCCCATTTATCGGTAATATTTTCGCGGTTATTACACAATTGCGGCGCGGGAAGCTAATCATAAGGTTTTTTTCGTAAAGACACAATTCGAATTTCGAATGATATCCCGTTCGCAAATTTGTTTTGACATGTTGGCCGCACTGAATGTGCGTTCGATAAACGAATGAATGCGGAGCTATGATACCATAAACAATTTTCATTTTTTCTTTCCGATATTCGAAAATAAGGCAGATGATTTTATTGCGGCGAATCACCAACAGGAAGCGCATTGAAATCCCACGAGGATAAGGGATTAAAATGTGAAATTGGATTTTTGGATGATTATACGGATATTCGTATCTGTTGAAAGACTTTCGGTTCCATTTGGGGGTGATTACACCCAGTACATTTTTTTACGTTTACACGCAGCGCACCTGATGTATAGTTGCCACTCATGTGGTGCTTAAACTATTAAAGGTAAACATTACCGGGAAATTCGTTATGAACTCTACCGTAGCGCTTCATTCACCATTGCGTCTTTTCGTATTCTCTTTAGTTATAGAGTTCAGTTGTACCTCAGTATCAAAACGCTAAACCGTTTTTCATTATAGCAAGTTTTCAGATGTAGGTACTTAAGTACATACGAATAATAGATATAACGTTCGAGGTAAATTTAAATTGTGCCAATTAAAAGATCTTGATTACCATGTTGTTACAGGTTGAAAATATAAGGTAAAACTTACTACGAGTACATAGTCAACAAGATAATTTTCGTTTATCTTTTCTCGAACTTTGCATGACGAGAGATAATTATATAGGTCATCATCAACCCATTACTGTCCCACTGCTGGGCACGGGTCTCCTCTCATAATGAGAAGGATTAGGCCATAGTCCACCGCGCTGGCCAAGTGCGTATTGGTAGACTTCACATACCTTTAAGATTTTTATAAATCTCTCAGGTATGCAGGTTTCCTCACGATGTTTTCCTTCACCGTTTAAGCAAGTGATAATTAATTTCTAATACGCACATAAATTTGAAAATCAGAGGTGCGTGCCTGGGATTTGAACCTCGGACCCCTCGATCGAGAGACCGCGTTTCTTAACCACTAGGCTATCACTGCTTAATAAACTCTCAATTATATAGGTCGGTATGTAAAAATTACAATCCAGAAAATAACAAAGAAACAAAATGAACTGTTTGTTCCCTTGCAAATAATTTTAACCGGAAACCAGTTCCAGCTACTGGAATAGTTGCGGACACCTGCTATCATCTCGACATTACGTCATAAGTTTATTAAAAATGGCAGTCCAAGAAGCGATTGCAATTTTTAAGCGGAGCGAGCACTCGACGTCCATCGGCGGTTTGACAGCAGTCATTGTTTGAATCACGGCCATTATCTTATTGCTCCCATTAAGCAGCTCGAGGACCCGCATGCGCCGCATCCGCCCGCCGACAGCGAGCGTGACCGCACAATGGGTACGTGCGTGTGGCTTTGTTCCACGAGACGCGACACCGTAGACGTGTTATCTACGGGATTCCCACCAATTTCCATATGGTATAGTCTCATCTTGCTACTAAACTAATAACTTAAAAAAAATGATGCACCCGTTGTGGGTTGAAAGGTTATTAACCCATTATTAGTCTATGACGGCTTTTTGTGACGCAAAATGTTCTGCCGGAAATTTACCGTGCTTAACGAGCGATTAGACGTTTTAAATTTAATAATGAAAGCTTGTCCGTCACGAGAAGTATAAGTATGTTAATTAATTGAAACTTCATGAATTATTGTATGTATGTGTAGCGATACATAAATAAATATAAATACATCGAAGGCGTCGACCACACAAGGACCACAAACGTTTGATGACAAAGGAATATCCCCTTATCATATACTTCATGCATATGCAAATACAATATACAGTAATGTTGGTAAACATATTTGTGTGACTAAATGAATCTTTGATGAGTACCTATACTTTCGACAGAGAATCAATCCTGGAATTGACTGCAAGTCTATCACACACAAGTCGTGAAACCAAGTACTTACATTACATTGGATTACCTACTCAAATAATAACTTTAATCTGCGCAAATAAGCAAACCAACATTAGCAACAGCGGAAAGTAAAACAAACAAATCGCAATCAGATATAGAAGCGGGAATGCCTGTGGGAGTCTTCGTATCAACAGTGGCGGCTCGGCGGGAACATCGAAATTTACTTAAGTTAAATAACGAAACGCGAGCCCTCTGTTTGCTCGCCCCGAACGTCAAATACTGCGGAATATTGTGGACGCGCCGTTCCAACTTCGCCTTTATTGCGGCCTCTGTTTAAACTCCGCTCTACTATGAATATGCAGCAGGAATGCGTTTAACTTCCACGTTTCGGTCGGCTATTGCCCCGCTGATGGCTCGATTCGCTAAATGTTGAGATTTCTGAGCGCTCCCAAGTGCCCTTTTTGAATGTAACCGCGGGTTCGCGAGGTACCTGTTCTTTGGTTTTTAAATCTCACAATACTATGTTTTGTGAATATACTTTTCAAGTGAAATCCGTTTCATATAAAACCTGATACGGCAATCGGTTTCAGAGTGTTCCAATCAATAGCGTACGCTATGCACCTCTTTTTCAGCAAGCACTTTACTTTTACGGCAATCTAAATAATATACTAGTAAAATTGTAACGCGATAAAAAAAAGATTATACTCGTAACGTTTAAAACAATGACTGTAAGAAACAATATGAAAATAACACGTGAAAACATAAACATTTTTTTGCCAACATGAACATCTTCTATCCACAGATATCTTCCTATCAATAGACTCGGCTTTTACACCAATCATTTTACCATAAAATTTAATCAGTATGTGCCTACCAATTTCACTACATGACTAAGAACCTCACCCAATAGACATTCCAACGAAGATACTTAGGTCACTCAATAGTACCTTCAAGCCGGCCTTAAACAAAGGAATACTCGAACCTCGCAAGCAAAGATCACGCGCACGAAGAATGCAACCTGACACTCGGACGCTCGTCACCCATCGGGCACGCGCGCACTCGCCGATTGCAAGTGACAGGAGGGTGAGGATTACTGCCCACTAGATACCAGCGACAAGTGACAAATAAACAAAGACTATATGGCACAGAGTATGAAACGAATGGATTATTGGCGATTTTTTATGTTGTCATGCTTTATTTCGATTATTGCTTACCTACAATCGCTACCTTGCTAAATAATATATCGATAACTTGTTAAATAATATCAGATACGTATGTATGTACAATACAGATGCAGAATCCTTTAGATTCTCGTCTAAAAACCGACACAGTGCAGCGACCGGACTAGTTTTTGTGGATACTAAATACACCCAAGTAAGTTATTCACATATTCGAATTCACGCATATTTGTCTTTTACCTACTGGACGAGAGTCTATGTTCCACGACGGCTTAACATGTCCTTCGAAACACGGCAATGCGCATAAAATTTTAGACACTATTGACTCTACTTAATGCTAACTAACAGTACTTCTACACATTTCATAAACGATTCCTAATCCTAGCTGTAGGTATTGCTAAATAATGAGTTAGCGAAATTACGCTTAAATAAACAGCCGTAATTACGTGCTCCATTCATACGAATAAGACGATATAACCAGTTAATTACCTAATCGATTACCAATCAACCTGCAGCGAACAATGACCGAACGCTCTGTGATGGGCTCGTGCGAACCAATTATTACCACCACAATGAGCCACATTATAATCGTCGAATTAACGCGCCCCAGTCGTCGCTCGCATTGTCTCCGCCAAACGTCAGCCTGACGTTTGTTTTGGCGCGACTCCGCCGTAAATGGTGTTGACACCCTCAAAATGGAGATTATTCATGGATGTTTGCAACCCATTGTTGGGGTTACACAGTGAGTTTATGAAATTTATATTGACACGGCCGAGATTATTGAGTCTTTGTTATGAAGGATTTGAATTTTACCCGCGCCGCGCTCCGTGTGGGAAAATCGGGTCGCGTGCCGCTGACAGATATTAATAATGGGACTCGCGAACTGCGTGTATTCACGCACACATAGTAATCTAGACCTCAATTAGGACGTCCTGTAGGTGCTTTATGAGCCTGGGTTCGATCGTATTTAATGGATGATATCGACATGGACTATTATTTTGATGTATGACAATATTTTTTCAATGTTAGGGATTTATTTTTTTAGCTAACACCTTTTATTTTATAATATAGTGGGAGACGAGCATGCAGTCTACCTGATGGTAAGTGGCTACTGCCGCCCATGGACATCTGTAATCAACCCTAGATAAGATTCGATATTCCTACTTCAGGTCGGCCACAGATGCACCGCTACCCCTGATGACTAATCTGTGACGCCTGGGAAAATATGTCTCCCTGATCATCCTCCTGATCTCCCTTCAAACCAGAACACAACCGCACTTAGCACTGCTGTTATTAAGCAGAAACAGGTGTGATGGTGGTGCCGCCGAAGTAGAACCACAAAGGGTTCTCTACTACCTTCAAACCTACTTACACGAAAGGATGTTTTCTATAAATATACTCATGTTGCTGTACTTATAGCAACAACATACCTACAAATATCTCAAATCTTTTGACCTTTGATCGATTCAAGAGTCAGTTCGTATGTACACAGTTCAAAGTACCATGTTCACTAATTTGAAGACAGCACTCGAAAAAATCAGACAAGGGAAAATATTCTCGGCTCTCTAGAATCAAAGCGACCCTCGATCCACTGGAGTTTTCGCCGAAGCGTGAAACAAGATGCCAACTCTAACGAGCTAACCTGAACGCATCTTACGTGTTGCCAGCGGTAAAAATAACAAAGTTGTAGGACATGGCCGCCCGAGGCGGTTGGCGCCCTCGTATTTTATACGTTGTTCGGATGTTTTGTCGTGTCGTAGGCGTTTTGTGTTCGGTAATTGGATACGGGGATGCAGGGGTCGCCGGTCATAACCGGAGGCGTTATGTAAGCGATTATAACTTGATTTATGCTGTCTGTCGGTAACAGTCGCCGCGGGCTGGAGGCCCACCCTAATGTGATAGCGTTAATATGCATCAACACGCAGTGCGTGGTGTCGCTTGACTAATAGGTTATCACAATGATTTACAGAACTGAAAAGATAAAGTACTCGTTCAATAAAATATTGTAAACTCAGATAATTTTGTAGGAAAAACACTCCAATAACTACTTTTAAACAAATAGGAAGTCTAGATGTTAAGAGATAGATATTTCAACAAGATAGGAATAGCAAGTGTCTATCTGCCTTATCTAATTCTTCAAATCACGATACACCATCAATCATTAAATCAGAATATATAAGCTTATGCGAGGATACCTGAAGCCTAAATGTGCGTTGGTGATATAACTCTACCTCTTTGAAAAACTTGTTAAACACAGGGCGCATACTTACGGTCACGAGGTACGATTACAATAGACGCCCAGTGGCATATAGATGTTAATATAACTAAGAACATACCTGTGTGGGTGTTAGATGTATGAGCGAGGCGAGGTGCTCCCGTTCGGGCGCGGACAGGTACTTCTGCTGCTTAAACCGTCGCTCCAGCTCGTAGACCTGCGTCAAACCATACGGAATTATAATCATTCGTAACTCTAGTGTACCTCTTACATACGTACCTAAATAAATTGTAACTTGAGAAACGTCCTTGACCAACGGGTCTCGACGTCAATAAATAATTTATTATTGTTCCACTCATAAACAGAGGAGAATAAAATGAATTTTGATGAAATGAAATGAAATATATTGTATAGGCCAACGGCAGCACTTACAAATTGTCAGTTACAATATTTTCTTAAACTACTACCGGATCGGAACGCAACCTCTACTGAGAAGATCCGGTAAGAAACTCAGCGGGTTTGTCTTGTTTAATTTTAAAAATAATAATAAATAAGTATTATCTTTTTTTTTAAATGCCATTATTTTTACATATAATTAATAAAGCATTAGCTCCAGTATCTTGCTGTAGCGAATGCTTGATGTAGTTTAATCCGTAATTAATAATATTTATTCAGAATTTCCTTTTTACATTGTTAATTTACCAACTAAGTTTTGTGCTTATCTTTATATATATATTTCTTATGTGCGTGTGTATGTCACTGAACTCCTCCTAAACGACTGGACTGATTTTGATGAAATTTGTTGTGTGTGTTCAAGGGGACTTGAGAATGGTTTAGATTCACAATTTAGTCCGTGGGAAAAGGTTTTTTAATTAATTTTTAATTCGTAAGTAGTTATAGAATCGGAAACTATGCATTTGATCAAGTGATGATCTTTAGCAAAGTTGTTGTCCAAGAGCCCACAAAGGTTTGAGAGTTGGTAAGACCAATTTTCGACAGATGGCACCACTGTCATTCCAATGCAGGTACAAATTTTCCGTTTTATGTATGTCATATTATTTCTTTAAAATGCGGGCGAAGCCGCGGGCACCACTAGTAAATGTATAAGTTTCATTCCTGCAATATATTTGCAAAATACCTAGAAGCCTGATGTGCTAACACACATTAGGTTTTAAAATTCATAGGTAAGACCTATAAATGCACCTCCCAGTGGTAAAAAAATTACGTATTAAGGTTAAGAAGGATAAGAAGGAAGGTTAAGAAGAAGGAAACGATAAGGTACTTAAAAATGATACATTGCAGTTTATAGAAATAATAAAGTTATGCCTATTCTGATATTTTTATTTATTTAATAATTTTCATTTTTACAAATAATTTGATAAGTATGATGATGTGTTAATGAATGATCTATATTAGAACGCAATACCTCATCAGTTTCAATCAAGATGTATATTAGCTATAATATAACTTAACCATTCGGATCTAATAATACACGTAGGTATAAGGCCCTTGAGTTCAAACGGTATCTGGCACCTGAAATTCCGAAATTATTACCCTCCATACAAATTACGGCATAATTACAAATTCCACGTTACACCAGAAACAGTCACATCCAACATATTCATAGTTAAATACATAATTAAACATTCCGTTACCTGACGCCGGATTGCGTTAACTTGGCTATTTAATTTCGAGCCCCCTCCCGACCCCGCCCACTTCCGCCCAAGGCCCCGCCCACCGGAGGGTGAAAGATATACAGCCTATGTTATTCGCCCCGTGTAATTAATTCTATTCCGAGAAGTCGCTGCCGCTGTGTGCCCACACTGACACACAAACGCGATTTGCTTTTTTTGGGTTCCGTAATAAAAGAAACGCTACTAACCCTTCATCGTTCGTTTGTGTATCTGGTTGTCTTCCCTACCTATTTGGGACTGTGCTATCAATATTTGAACCGTAATAAAATTTTACTTTACAACAATATGTGTTATTTTGGCCAAGTTCCTAGAATATAGTAATAAAAAACCAAAGTTTAGACTCTACATTTTTTTGTTTTAGCTCTATAGAATAACCGTAATACGTAATACGTAAAAAGTACTACTTTTCTGTATCATTACCTAGTATTAGTAGTTATATTTTTTTTTTAATAAAACAACAAATAATAATAATTGTCAAAGTGTGACATTGCAATAATGATCCCAAAATGAAATTTAATTAAACACATTCTGTTACAAATACAGAAAATAGGTAAATGGTAGGTTAGAATAGAATTTATGTGATGGTACGGAATCCAATATGAGCTTGTCCGACTCACGCTTGGCTGGCATTTTGGATTGCAGCAATAACCAAGCACTTCTGACTTAGACTTCCGTGTTGCATTGAATGACGATAACGTGTCTAAACTAACTGTGACGAGGATACCTAGTTTGTAATTTTGAATAGTTTTTTGCGACATACTAAGCAATCAAAATTTCTTTTATGAAATTTAAATAACAAAGGTATACTGCTTGCTGTTAAATTAGAATTGTAGGTCGCCTCTGTAGGCACCACTGTCACACTTATTTCCCTCTTATTGCAGCAGTTGTAACATTGTTATAAAGAAAACTCCATAGTAGAGTGGTGTCCCCGCAGACTAATCTGAAAGGATCTACCATTTTGACATTTATACGTAGGTAAATTCGGTGTCTACCAATATGCACTTGGCCAGCGTGGTGGACTATGGCCTAATCCTTCTCATTCTGAGAGGAGACCCGTGCCCAGCAGTGGGACAGTAATGGGTTGATGATGATGAAATATTCGGTAAGATATTTTATTTTACTGTATTTATTTTCATTTTAGATTATAATTATTTCTACGTATTGCAAATGTCGCAAAGTATAAAAATACACAAATAAAAAGACAATTTGGCCTATTCCTCATTCTTCAGGAGGAATGAGGAACACAGGGTATGGAAGTTTCAGTATTTACATTAGTTACATATAGGAGGATTAATAATAAGTGACAAACAAAATCAAATTTTTTCGACGTTCCTTATAATTTTTATATAATCACTTTTGCGCCGTCAATGCCATGAATAGAGCCAGTTGATTATACATAGAAAATATGCAACCCGTCGAACAAGCGACTACTTACATATTATATAGGCTGCCACAAAGTAACATAGCAAGTAGCCCCAATAAAACGTTTGAGGACAGAGCCCCAACCTCCCCTGCGCCATAAACCTCACTGTTACGACCCGATAATGCCCTAGGTTTTACTACCGCGACACGCGGGTTCATGTTATACTTAGCTCCATCTGGCTGTATCCCCGTGCAAGGTTATAAGTGTTATGCAGAGAGGTATCTTCAGTTTTAAAATAACCTGTATCAACCCTCGAAGTCTCTCACTATTGCGTAAACATCACATTCATAACGCTGAGTCCAAAATACATTGATACACAGATGAAACATTTGAAATGTAACTAAATTTTATTTTAAGATTCCGCAAATAGAGCAGAATACAAATTTTATGAACACTTTATTCTCCATTTTTCCTATTTTGTCCTTAAAATATAAGTACTCGTGAATTAAAAATTAAATGGATTGTAGAAGTTTTGTTTGCCTACTAAAAAAGCTGCGATAATTGGCCTGTAACCCTTCGTGTGCCCTGCTAGGCATAAGTCTCTCCTCACAACTACAGGAAGGTTAGAGAATACCCAACGCTAATTGAACGCAGATTAGTAAAAGATAGGCACAATAATAAAATAATAACACAATATAAATTTTAGTACAATATTCACTTATAAAAAACGCCTTTTACAGAGAAATTAATGTTATAAAAAATATTTGTTACTAAGATCCATGGAGAAGTAAAATGCTGTTGTAGAGAGCGCTCCGGAGACTCTCCAGCGCTCTCGACTTGATCATGAACTTCAAGCTCGATGCTCACACACCACCCACGTGCCAGCTTATGATATAAAATCTTATATATTGAGTAAATTTATAGGGATGAATAGTTTACATATAAAAATGGATATTTACCTACGAATTTAGGGATACTTGTTTTATTTACCACGATTTTTCGTATAACATTAAAAAGTTTTTTTTACTTTTATCTTCCCCTAGTTGTGGGACAGACCCAAGCCCACCGGCAGTGATATTAGGAAAGGATTACAGGCAGATAGCCTAACGTCATATATGTTTTCCGATATTTATCTAATTTACATTTAATGTCGTCAGTAACCGAGCGATGCCCGATGCACTGTAGTGCCTGTCTCTACAATATCTATACACCTACATACTCGCTACAATTCTAGGAAGAAAGCCTAGATTCTAACTCTAGTCTCTATCATGATATATGTTACCGTCCCTAATTAATAATTATTATCTATCCAACATCTTGCCCATTTGTTTTTGAGTATTATTAGCTGGCGTACATCTACTAGTATAGCGCATTATACAGGCAATAAATAGATCTTTTTATTAATGTTCAGTATTTCGGACTGACTGGATAAATAAAGAGTAAATTCAAAATTTGAAATGTTGAGGTTTCGTTAAATTGAAACATTTCAATATTATATTTCTTTCCATCAACGCTGTTGCATATTATGAACTAATCATTTCACTATCATTTAGACAAAATAATAATAACATGAACAGATCATACAATGAGCAACGTTTACCAGGTGATCCCCCAGTTGTAATCGACAAACAACCCCCGCGTGGGGTGCGCAAATAAACTGCGAGCACTCGGTAGAAATGAACAAAAGTTTAGTTACGTGATCAGAATAAATTTGTAGCTGAGATCGTGGTACGGATCGGTAGTTGGAGTTAGATGGAGTAGCAGATGGTGAGCGAACGTAGGTAATGTTATTGCAAGATACGTAATAAAGAAATAAAAATAAGAGTAAAAATATAATTATAACATTGTTCGACGGTTTTAAACGGTTTTAGACGGTTTGTTGTAAGGCAAATACTTTTCAGGACGTTCCACTTATTGTCCGGGATAGCAACCCGTCTTTTACCGTTTTTAACAGGCCTTTTTTATAGTTGATTAGTACCTATTGGTAGATACGCTCACTGCAATACAATCTTAACAATAAATTATGTAATTTCTATCGCATATATGTAATTTCTATTTACGTTCTATCGCATAGACTCAGAATTTTGTCGCTATACTAAACCTATGCATATCATGGGACATAACAACTTGAGGTCGGAAACGGATGTTTTAGCATCACTTTCCTTGAGGATTTAATTCGAAACCCTCAACTCTCGTTTACCACAATATTCAAACAAGACAACAGTACCTACTGCCACTATAGGGACGATGGTGCTGTACTCTTAGAATCAGTTTTCAATCGAACATCCGTACATTACAATGATAAATAGTTCCCAAACGACCACCAGAGCCCGATGTAAATTTGTAAGGGCGTTACAAAGGATACTTTATTCTATGTACTAACGCTGTTATTAATAATCAATATATCCAATGCTTTGCATACCAATTGCATTAATTTGACAAATTCTTCATACAAGACAATGTCACATTTCGATCTTTGGGAGGCAAATTTGGATAGGTCCGTTAATAACAGGCGTAAACAAACCATATTCTAATGCTATAATAAAAGGTGGTGTGTAAATTCAGTTGTGAACTCACCTGAGCTTGGGTGAACAGCACTCGCCTCTTGCGGCGCTGCGCCAGCGGGAACTGCATGGGCTTGGCGTCGGGCCCCGCGCACGCGGCCAGCCCGCCCATGTTGTTCACGTGGCCCATGCCGCCTGACGTCGACGTCATCAGCCTGGAAACTGAACAGCCGCTTAGTGGTGCAGTTTAGCTGTTTGGCGGAGTTTAAGTTCCTGGGTTCGATTAGCGGACTTTCTGACGTGAGGATAGTTGTAACAAACGACAAAAATATAGTTTTTGTTTAGGGATATAGTCACTAGTATTTAGATACCTAAATTGTTATATCCACTTATTACTTTTAAACCTTACACTGCTTCTTCTAGTTCGTCAGACTTAGATAAGAGTTTCTTGTGGAACAAATTTAAGAATAATAAATCATAGTACCTAGTTCTTTGTAATTAATTATTGTCATCCAGTCATAGTATAAAATTGTAAGTCTCCGCATAGGCTTATAGGCTAGATATAATTACATGTGTACCTATATCATTTGAATACTTCTGGTAAATTACTGTAATAATTGGAATCAATATTCATTTATGCGGTCGTAGATTTACATCCCTACTTTAAAATCATTTGGTCGCACACAATTACTGTACCTACCTATTTCACTTAAACGTTACCTCAATTTTTATTTTACCGCAAAAATCGTAGTTTTTAACCGCAGTTTTGTAATTGTCGCCGTCTGTAATTCCGCAACTATGCAGTTACCGCAGTATTAAAGAGATGCAACCAGAATTTTGCGAATTCCAACTACATTTAATATTTTAATTACATTGTAACAAACCGCGCCAGCGTCCTATTATCATTGGGGAATGAAAAAAATTAATACTAGCGTGGTGAAATTAAACTCCTCGCGCTGGCAACATTTAAGTGCGAGCCCGCCATTTTCCCTAATGACACTAGACCGTTCCCGCGCCGCAGTGCCTGGGATTTTTATTTTAGGTACCTACTTCTCGAAATTAAAATCGTCGTTTGTTTGTTGTTTACATCATGCGATGGTAGGGTTGCTGGCGAGAGATATTCATTCCTACGTCTAATTGTAGGTACCTACTTACCTAGACCTAGTAATTCCTGCGCTAATTCAAAAGTTAAAAGTGCCACTTACATTATCCAATAACACTTAATGTCGGAAAATCGTCAACAGCTGGTGCGAGTTTAGATGTAGAGTAAGTGATTACATAAGTATCTTACATTCTTACTTCTTTGGTACGAGAACTTTTAGATTCATTATATTAAAAAGTTTTAAGTATGGACAATAGTAATGTAGACTTATCAGTAATACCTATTATATTACTTTAATATCTATATACGATATATATATATAGGATATGGATGGTAAATCTCTTACCAATTTAGCCCAAACTCGAGGGATTTACTAAGAAATGAACCATGCACCTGCTGGCTCCATCATCAGATCTGCTCCAAGATGTCATATTATAGTATTGTCATTCAAATTACATACATGTACGAAGTTTCACTTCGAAACGACACTTCAAAGTAGGTAAAAATTGACTTAATAAATTGTATTACTTTGTTTGCTAGTTAGTTACTAAATTGTTTTTTTACAAATGAAGAATGACATTTTTAAGTGTGTAACTAGGTAATAATGTGATTTAGTACTGCCTGACACGTTGTGAGTCGGTAGAAACCGTAATTTAAATAAAAACTCGATCATTACGTTTTAGTTGGTTTCAGTCCCTTTCATGCAAAAACGGTCTTAACTTTTTTTCCTTCAACTTTAAAGGGTAAGTGTGGTACCTTTTTGAAATCTCTATTAACTGGACATATTTTTTTGCGCAATGTACACTTATAGTCCAGTACATTTTTTTTCACCGCGACGAGTCAAAGTTGAGAGAAAAATAGTAAAAAAATTAAAATCTAAAAATATCCCTATTTTTTTCATAGTTCCTTTACATTTTTTAAACAATTTACATTTCAATATGATAGACCAACTATCTGATAGTATTTAACAGAAAAAATAAACACTGCATCACCAAATTTGTACACGCAGTTAACGAAAGAAGATGAAGAGGGCTGAATTTCTCAAAAAATCTAAAACAATTGATAGTGCAAAAACGGTGACACTTTTATTAAGGTATTTTTTTTTCCCAGAGAGGTCAGACCCTCACCTATGTTCTCCCCAAGTTTGTCGTGGTACTTACGGGACACCCTGTATATATATATATTTTTTCTTCTTCTCGAGGGGGAAACCTTCAAAAGGTACCCGACGACGTGGGAGCGACGCCGGGTTATGTGGGATTTTTACCGCACTAAAACCCCCCCGGTGGCCGTCCTCAACGCTTGTTGAAGAACTCCGGGATTTCCAACGGAACACAACCGGAGCCCTCCAAGCGCGATGCCCAACGGGCTCTACCCTGGGGGAGCAGTTTTCGCTCCTCCCACACCACGTAGTGTTTACGACGGTATGCGACCACACATACCGCCGTCCTTCCCGGGGTCGCTTGCTGGACAGTTCGAGCTCCCACTCTTGCCGTCCGCAACCCCGGAAGCCCCCTTTTAGTCGCCTCCTACGACAGGCAGGGGATACCGTAGCCCTATTCTAGTCCCGGAACTACAGGGACAATATACGATATATACGAGTATAATTTCATGTTATGCCAAGTTGCAATCAAAATATACCTATATACCTATTTAGGGATAAAGTAATCTTACATCGGAACTCGGGCTTTAAGCAATCTGGTAAGAGATCCTCAACGGTGTCGCTTTATGGCCTTATATTTAAAGTACATGTTAACGTGTTAATAACACGTACTAACAATCGCCAACAAAGGCATCAAAGGCTAATCATATGCTCGAGAGTTCAAGTTTTAATCATTCGAAACGAGTTCACAGTTTTAAATGAAAAACCTGATTTTGAAGAGAGACGCATCAATTATGGCCTTGTAACACACATAAGCACAAAAGTGCACACCGTATTTGCTCTTAGGATCGTATCATTTTATTGTAGCGTCGGCAGTTGCGTTCAGTTCGAGCAGACCCGCACAGCAGCAATATTCCACACATTATACCTCGACGAATTCACCGCTCATTCTATTTACACAACACTCCAATGTCGAAAAGGGTCTTTCAATAAAATATAACTCCCCATTCTGTCTTACGTTGCCATTGTCCGACCTCCGTGGCTGTGTTTCGGCTGTATTGTGTGATATCGTTGCTCCGATCGAAAAAAGTTTCGAGCTACTCTATGCCCGTTGGAACCGCCATTCAAATGTCAATGAGCCACCGGACATTTTGTTATCGTGTTCGATCTCGTAGATGGCAGTTTAATTTGAAAAAGATTTGAAACGTTGCGCTATTTGGGTCGAAATCCTTTACGAGGGCGTCGATAGATTTGAACGGTTAATGATACGTGAATTGATGTTTACAAACATTTCATTCATTGTACGAATACAATTGAGTGGGTAGTAAACATTTTTAGATACCTATCGAATTGTAGAGATTTCATTAATGAGATGTTTAGATTTTTTTTATAGTTTGCTCGGAAAGGAAGTAATTATTTAATTAAGTTTTATCTTTATATTAAAATGTTTAGGTTAAAACAAGGCCGTATTTACTTGCGAGATAAATTATTTAACCATGAATGTTACTTACTTTACATTACTTTAAATGTTGCTTAGGTTAAAGTAATCTTCCAAAATTTACCAAGATTTTTTTTACTAAATCAATATTATATACTTTTGAAGACAATTATCATATTTGAAATATGAAAATACTAATTGATTGAAAATATTAAAATACACAATGGTACTGCAGGTAGGTATCTACTAACTAACAATACCGACAGATCACAGGTAAGCATTGATTTGACGGGCACAGCAAATCTACGAATATGTAATACCAAATCATCAGAAATCGGTACCTACCGATACCTATCAAGTACCTTCTTGTAGTATATCTTAACATTGACAATGGCGCCTATAACTGATGCAGATGGACCGGCGTCGGGTGGACCGTGTTTTGACAACAAATAGTTCGGTAATCGAAATGGGGTCGCGTCGTGTCCGAGCCAGGGTGTCTGCTTATTATACGTGTTTATACTAGCTTGGGTCCAAAACCCGTCAAATGTATGTAAAGAAAATGCTTATTGTGAACTAAAATTGGTATTAACTAAGACTTCTTTTGGGTCCAGAGACCTGCATATTTTTTAAGAAGGTATAGTTGTTAAAGAAGTTAAACATTGTTTCTTTTGATATTAGACCTGCTATTAAATGACAACCTTTATATTAAAAACGTTATAAAATACTGTACGGTAAAAAAATACTGTTGTGTTAAATTTAAGTTCAAATTAATATTTTACTTAGCTATTTGGTAGGTAGACGGGTGTTGATTGTAGAGTCACTTGAATATTTGCAACAGAGACGTCGCTAATACATCGCTTGTTTTTAATACGAGCACTTTTTGGTAGTTTTCACGTCTTGCACGGAAATAAGGAGCATGCAAATTGATTAATGGAGTACTGCTACGAATCCAAATGATGTGGATCATGTGAATGGAACCTCGTCCTACAGAGCAGTTAGACGGGGGAACGAAAACGTATGTATCCGATACAACAATGCTTTTATAGGACACCTACCTAATTCCCTGCCTACCTGTTTCCCATAATCAACGACAATTCTAAGCAAAAGCAATAAGTAGGTTACCATTGATAAGATTACACTAAATCTTACAAGCTGCCTAATTGAAAAGTAGCTTAATTTCAGCCGATCAACGTAACTTTGGCGCGCTTCGCTTGGTTTGTCCGTTTGAACTTTATTTGAACCACTAAAAACTTGCCACCCCAAAGGGCTTGAAGATTATTAGAGTCGGGGGCATCCCTCGTGCGTTTGATGACTGGCCAATTGGCGTGAAATTGGCCGGGACTGCGTGCGCCTGACGGGTACCGGTGACCGCTCGATTCTACAATTAGTGACGCGGATATGTTAAAACTTGGTAGTGGGGTGCGAATGTAAAGAGTCATAACGAATAATTGAATCTTCAAAATAAACTTTAGGAAATGTCGCTTGCTGATTGAACAGCAGTGAGAGTTAGTGACAGTAGAAATCTAAATGATAATGGAATTATTTTTAAAATATGTGATTAGGTACAAAATACAAATACCTACTTAACTTCGTAACGGCAACATGCTTGAGAACTTGAAATTGTATTAAAAAAGCATTAACATAGATGGAAATGGAATGCCAAAATATAAAAATGACGGCAAAGGTAAAATTGACAACTTCAAATTGATTTCGAAAAGCATTCCAAAAAATCCCGTAGCGGATGGAAAAGTCAAAACTCGTATTTCATTTTGTTAGTTACAACTGTATTGTAACTGTATCCCTAAGGATAATCACATGCGAAATAAAAATGACTGCCAAATAAGACACGGATAATCAAAGGCATATTGAAGAAGTAGACAAAACAAACATTTTAAAAATCACATTCAATATGACGCTAAGTGCTACTTAGTTATGCACTGTATCAGAGACATAAGAACTGAATAAATAGTTACTTCTTACTAGTTATTATACAAGGTTGCTTGACTCGTTTGCCCCACAAATATTTGTACCCATTTTTATCCTGAAACTGTTAGTTATCAAGGATATTTTATAATTTCCAAGCCTAGAAATGAGTATTTAGTACTTAT
Source organism: Epargyreus clarus (assembly GCF_041222505.1). Classification (NCBI taxonomy): domain Eukaryota; kingdom Metazoa; phylum Arthropoda; class Insecta; order Lepidoptera; family Hesperiidae; genus Epargyreus; species Epargyreus clarus. The sequence continues at coordinate 872,058 of NW_027332214.1, forward strand.
TGGTATTCAAATTTAAAATTAATTTTGGTAAATAATTGTAGGTACCTATATAATTAATTGTAAATATCATAATCATAGTTGTTTATTTCCGATCATTGGATTTTTACATAGTTTTGTGTTTAACATACATATTTTTAATGCTCTCAAAAAAGGCTCTACCAACGGTTGCATTTTGGACACTGCTAGCTGTGGCCAAAATTACATACCTGCTCAATGAGAAGTAGCAAGTTAAATATGTAGATATCAAACAACTAATGATCTACCTGATGTTTCGAAGATGTTAGGGGAGTCAAAATAATAGAGCCACAAAACAGAGCAAACTTACTACTGCGGTTATAGGACACAAAGCAGAGCTTACTAATGCGGTTATAGGATAAAATATAGCTTGTGTCTATTGTGAGAACTTTGAATGTCTCTACCACCAATATGAAAAGATATCTAATATGTATGTATTTTACAAAGAATTTTAATAACGTCATGCTCTCGACTCGAAATTGAGCTCCGGACAGATGACGGGGTCCCGCGCTCGCGAACACATTAGTCGTGGGTCAATATTAGTCAAAGCATCACATAGTAACCACAGGGCTGTCAATTACCACTGAGACAAGTAAGGAATGGAATTGAAAATTGTGATGCCGTGGAAGAGATGCTACTAGTGTAGATAGAGACTGACACGGTTGAGCCACAACGAGGCAAGATATATACAATACAATATTACATAATGTAGGATACTTCGTGTAAGGTAATGTAAGGAAGAAATGTTTTTATTTAAAATATATAAGCAACATTCATTTGTGTCACTGTAGCAGTAGTGAAAAAAAACAATATAGATAACAAATGACAAAAGTACAACATTAAAATTGCGATAATATACCTACTAGAATACAAAAATAGGTTAGACGTATATAAGTATTTTTCACTTTTAAGTTAAGAATGTAGAGCTAAAATACCGAGCATTATTACCATCTTATTGGTACTGCTGAGGCAACCCTATAAGACTTGTCACCGTACCGGTCCCTCGGTAGCAAAAATTCTGTACACAAACATGGAAATTTTATTATAAATCAAATATAAGGTGAGAACTGTGGATCAAATCGCAGTTTTGTAAGAAATGAAATGTTGAAGGTATAATAGAAAGTTTTTTACGGGATTTTTACATGTAATGATGATGAAACATCAGTGCTCAAATCTTATTATCACCATACGGATTTTCAAAGATGTCATGAAATCAATTTTAGTGTTGTAATTATTTTAAAGTGGGTTTTATATTAAACGATATCCTTGCAAACGTAAGTGTCTTAAATAAACATGAAAAAATTACACTTAAGTTGCTTCCATAAAAAAAATCCTTTGTTCATAACTATTATAAAAATTGAAAAAAAAAACAGAATCTGTATTCTGCAGCTTAGCCAAAATCACCATAACAACAGCAACAATCGATTCTAATCGTATTAAAATCGACGCTACGCCTGTTCCCCCCACGACAGAGTATCTGCGAGTGTTGCCAGCGCTAAATAAACGTCCGCGCGCAAATTGTGCGTGAATAAACACTGGCAATAATAGCAGTATTGTGTTACGATCACTCCCCTCGCAGAGCACATTGTGCGTATCATATCTGGCGCGCTTGATCGGAAAACGAGCCCAAATGTGTCTTGTTATCACTGCACATTTTGAAACAACGTAAAAGTTAATATTTTTAAATGTTACTTTATTTTACTTTACTTTTTAAACATAACTTTACCGATATCAAATGTACCTATTTGATTGCATTCATAATACATACGAGTACCTACTATTGTTACTTGCGTAACGAAAAAGGAATAAATGGAACAAAATTATTGTAACTTGAAAATTAAAAAAGATACCTAACAGTACCTACTATAAGCAATATTCCACCACCGATAGACATCAAATTGGAAAATAAGGCATAAAAAGTAAACCAATTTTGAAAGACAAAAAATTTCCATGCACGAACTTAACGCGGTCGGGAAATGGAACGGCAAACATTTTCACGGCGGGCTATTTCCTTCAATGTTGCTACACTAAAGAAAGATAAACTGCGGCCGTCTGCCGCTGACGCGTCCACTCGCCGCGCATTAGGCGCGCCTACATGGAAACTAAGTGTGTCACACACTTATTTTTTCCCCGCGGCAGTTTTAATTTCAGCAAGCTGACCGTGTGCGAGTGTCTCTGACGCCGTTTGATGTATGGCAACACTCGACGTTGCAGGTATCGAGCTTTTAACAGGCGTGTAATTTAATGAAAAACTGTTGCATTTTTCAATAAAAATACATGACACTTTGACCGCTCATCCTCGAATTAAATTATATATAATTAATATAAAACTAGTTTTAACTTTCAAAGCTTTGACACGTTAAATTATTACTGATGTGTGCGTTTTAAAACGTTGCATAAATATTGAAGCTAGGGTATAAACAGAACGAGTAGCTACTTTTAATCCTAGTTCAGCGCAAGCGAAGCTTGCCAAGCTTTTTTATTTCTAATTCAAATTCGAAGGTGTCGTTGACATTCGATACAAGAATCACTTCACGAAGTATCTACTCGAGTGGAGAGCGTTGTATTTATCTTTATTTCTCTTGCATCGCATTACCACGGAGCAAGAATAATTTTACTCGGTTGAGCCTTCGACTGCATCGACCGCATGCTATTTGCGGACGTGAGGCCTTATGTTTACTCAGCCAAGACTCTAGTGGTGGACAAACACGGGACCGATCGGTCGGAATTGCTTATTTTGTCTCTGCCTACACAACTAGGGAGTTGACGTACAGGTATGGAAGCCGGGCATACCTCAGAGTAGCGATTTATGTCCGTTTGAAGAAAAAAATACATTTTTGTCGTTATAATACGGTGGACGGCATTAGGAGCATGTTTTTTTTGTACTCTCAGGCCGCTCACAAGGTTTACCGTTTTAATCTGGGTTTTCTGTCCTTATTGTTAAGCCAATTATTTATCTTACATTGTTAATTAAATTTAATTGAATCTTTTGCTAACATTTTGCGGCATTACTATTCTATAGTTTCCAAAATACTACTTACGAGTAAAAAACTCTACTTTATAAATCATTGATTTTTTTTATATGTGTGAGAGCTTTTAAATACAAGTAAGTATACGCCATAAATACTTTATTTTATTTAAATGCCACATTTATGTAATTATTTCATTGATCTTTCACTTTACTTAGTAGGTATATGTCCCCTATAAACTAAGCAAACTATTGTACAACTTCACGATGTCAAATATCATTCATCACCATTATAACGAAGCTGAACACGTGAAGAGGATTCAGAAAACAGTTTATAATATCTCGGAGCAAGCAATTAATTGTACTAACACACTCGAGCGGCCAAGACGCTCATTAAATGTGCCGCGCTATACAAACACCACAGCACAGTCAGCTGATCAATATTGATTTGTTTTCATTGCTATGACTTTTCAGTGCATATATACTATTTATGAAAACTATATCGATAAAATATGTTAACTGTACTTATTTAATTGGCTCTACATTATTTATGAAAAAGTAAATTCATCTATTTCTCTAATTTCTAATTTTATCTATACCTCCCTGATGCCTAATTGATTGCACCATTTGTACTCAGATTAAAGATCCTGAATAAAAAGATTTAACTAAGTTGCTTCTATTGTTGTTATAATAGTACAATACTGAATGCACCTGCTAAGCTTAGGAGCAATTATTACCGGATTTACGTCACGCGTCAGCTAGGTACGCTTCGTTTCCCGCCTAATTTTCGACCGCCATCTTTGTTTTCAATTCTATGTCTATGCTCTTAAGAGGACGAGTAAGACAATTTATTTTTGTTTGCCCAATCAGTATGTTTGCACTTTCTCTCAGACTACTGGGTTCGTATAGAATACAGATTACTTTTCGGTTATTGTCTTTTGTCTACCGGTTCGAGTGCCACTAGTTGACGGGTCAGCGCCATCTTGAATCGAGTGCACTTTTGAAATTAGTTTGCGACTGGCAATAATTGATTTGCACTGACCGTCAATAAACCAGTCGCAAAAAGAAGTTGGGTATCATGAATTACATTTTATCTTCATTTTCAGTATTTAAATATTATTTCTCTTTGCTTTTTTCTTAGTGATCCTTCTAGACGAATGAAGTTAATTAAGTTAAAATTATATACGTAACTTTTACCTTATGCAAAAGTTGTTTTTTTATTATTGTTTAGCGATAATATATTCCTATGAAAGTTAAAAAAAAACTTTACGAATAACAACATCGTACCTATATACATTTTTAGAGGGTTTTTACATATTGTCATTTTTAAGTAATAAAGACTAATCGAAATATTCTAAATTCAAAATTAAAACAGTTAAAGTAGTCAATAATAAGTAAATCACACCACATTAAACAAGAGGGTAGCTCCCAGCGTGCACCTGTGCCAACCGATATCGCTTCCGACTCCCGTGCCGCCGTGCCGGGCCGTGCCGTGTCGGGTTACAGCAATAAGTAATTGAGCAGACGCGTTGTCACGCATTCGAGTTTTTATGCCCTTACTTCCACTTCAGGGAGGTCGATATCAATATTGTATTCTCGTAGTAGGATGAGGTACCGCGGTATTGTCTACCCTCTAGTATAGAGCGCCGGTGTTAACTAAAAAAACTATTGACTGACGGTCAAGACAGGAATGTCTATTAATAGTTGTTAGTTCTATTAATAAAATGTATGTAAATAAATAATAATTAATTAAATTTTTGTTTTGGTACCATGTCAATGTGCTTAATTTCTAAAATCCACAATCCATTTTTTTTATTTTTATATTTTTATAAATCTCTATAATTTGTTCTTTGGGGAGAAATTGTAAATTTAGGAAATGAGAATTTACTGAAAACTTTTTCTTTAGAATTCAAACTTGGTATTGTTACCTACTCCCAAGTATCTATTTAATACCTATCTACTACCCAGAACAACCTAGTACCTATAACCCTACCCTTTGTTCTACCTACACACACAATGATAGAACAAAATGTAAGTAATCGTTTAGTTTTGTAACTACCTAAATGAAAATATAAGTTGCAGTAGGTAATGGACTAAATGCACATATCTGGGTGTCCCTAGTCTAAGGTTACAAAGATTCTGGAACGGAGACCGGGCACGCAAGTTTTACTTTGTGTTTTCATGGCAGCTAATGGTGTTGACAATGGGATTAACTACCGCGGCAATTTGAGATCGATTTTTTGTTTGTTTTTAACCTCAAGTTACTTATTTTACGTATCAACTATAATACTGGTATAAAGAATGTGTTATTTCGGAAAAAAAGTTTACAGAAGTTATAAAAACACGATGTGAACAAACCTATTATTATATCAAAACAGTGATTATTTGACCGATACTTATGTAGTCTGATGTAGCTCCAGCTCTACATGACCATTGACCATGTAGATGTATGTAATAGACTCATTACTCGTAAATTCCGTAAGTTATCATTATGTATGAATTGTTATGCGAATACCTATAATCTATATGTGTTATAGAGTGTCTTTCGCCGCTTCTATTTCCTAACACATCTTCGGAAGTGGTGGTAGATTATATTGGCGTTATGAAAACAATTTAATAGTTATATTTTTACTTATTAGGTACCTACAGTTTTTCAATTGTTTTATTTATTTATTGCATCACCTTTAAAGAGAAATGAACAAAAGGTTAAACTTAATAACTGATGGCAATCTCTACCAGTCAACCCTGGGTGGATGTAGAGATTTTGCACGAACGAAGTTAAGGTAAATTATATACATAATTTATAGACTATTATAAATTCAGATTTGTCCGACGTTATAAAAACAGCTGTTACGTCAATTTTAGTCCAAATTACCGTGTTCTCGCTGATTTAATTTCCTACTAAGAATTAAAATATGACTTTATAATTCGACTTAATTTAAGTGATCCATTATTTATATATCTATGTAGGTTGTTAAGCTACTTCATAAGCATAATTCAGTTATACTTCAAATTAAATTAGTTGTATTTATTAATCATAGATAAGTATTGATATCTGACCGCCTTGTAATTGAAGGAAGCCTTTAAATGACTTAAACGGCTGAAAATTCTGTCAGCCGTTTAATGGCTGTCGTGGTATAATTTACGCGGAATAATGCCGACATGCGCAGTTAAGACACGAAATCGCAAAAAAAGTGCGAAGAAATATCGTTTCATTCGTAAATGATCTAAAAACTACATTTTTAATATTTTTCAAACACGAAAACAATTGACAGTGACAATTGTCAAAAGGTTACATTTTCTTGTTTGAAGCGAGTAATCTTTACTAATCTATGGTATTAATTAAATAATTTACATCATATATCAAAGTTCACATTCCAATTCCTTTTGCTATAAGACAAGTAAAATACATAAATACCGGTAATATTGTACCTATCAGAATAGGCGAAAGCTTTAGCTTGTTAATATCGTAAATATCCTAATATATTAGGATATTTACGCCCTTAAAACCAGATAATATTAACTTTATACGAAAAAAATGGTATTGTAGAGTCCCTGATGGTACTGATGTGCGAAGAACTTTACCATATTAAACTTAATTGCAAAGACCAAAAAATCTGCCGACACGCAAACCTGAGGTTGTGAGGAAGGTGTTGAAGCGTCTAAAATATGCCTAATTATATTTTTTACACCAAAAGAGTCTTTTCATACAGTTATCTGCTATTATAAGACAGACTTTGGTGCCACAGCCACGCTAACAATTTTTGTTTTATATATGTCGGAGCAAATACGGCAGTTCTCCTATTATAAAATGAAATGATTAAACACCTGAGGTAAAACTACCTGCATCTTCAATAGGAAAACAAGTGCACGTGCGCCGGTCCTATAAAAAGGGCCGTACTGGCGACATCGGGACATTACTGCTCGAGCTGTGGAACAGTGCGGACCTCCTTAGGACGTCGTTATGCTGCCCGAAGAATAAACGAAGCTCAACAATTCTGGTGTGGTTTGCTTTCGAAGGTTTCATCGAGTCATTCATTAACATCATAACAATAATTATGACGTCAGCGGTGCTGACGTCACGCCTTTTACTCTGTTACTCCGTTATATATGATATAGAAATAGCAGACGAGCTTGCAGGCTACTTGATGGTAAGTGGCTACTGTCGCCCATGGGCATTTGCAATCAACTCAGATTGGATACCTATGCTATGATTCGCCGCTAACCCTAAGGATTAAGCTGATATGCCTCGCAATATAAGTACCTATATAAGTGGACCTTTAACCCTTACTACACCCCTTAAACTAAATCATAGCAGCACTAAACACTGCTGTTATTGGGCAGAAAAAGGTGTGACGGTGTTACAACCGAAAGTTGTTCAACTCCGGTTCTACATCAAATTAATTGATAAAGATGAACAAATCCGCCGACTCACTGGCAAACCTGGGGTCGTTCGAGGCGGGGTACCAGCTGGCGCCGCGCATGTCGCCGTAGTGCGGCAAGTCGGCGGGCGCGCAGCCGTAGCCCTGCACGGGCGCGCCGCCGTACAACGGCACGGCGTAGGGATTGGCCGCCATGCCGCACGACGCCGCCGGGCCCAGCGGCGAGTTTATGCTGCTGCCCGATGAGTTGGACCTGCGGGAGAAAGAACAGTTAGTTGTAATATTCCTTATATGTACACTAAAGGCGATCAAATAAATTCAGCGTTTGATTTTTCGCAGTTATATGTACATATTAGATAGTTGCAATACTTGTTATTTTTTAATAAGTAAGCTAATCAAATAAATTCAGCGTTTGATTTTTCGAAGTAATATGTATTAGAAATTTGTTAATACGGTAGGTACTTAAAAATAAATAACGTAACGTAAGAGAATTTTCTCGCGTGAAAGTATAATAATAGTCTTGGACGTTATTTAAACTCTTATCACTCAGAAAGTACACTAAATATGCTTAGCTGTAGGAAAGAACAGAACGTAAGTGGGTTAGAGGGTAAGCACAACAATATGGTTTTAAAATAAATCTCTAGTTAAATCTAAATACTTAGCTAGAATTTAAGTTAATTTGATGTACCTACTATAGTTTGAAAACGGTACAAGTATTTGGCATTTAGTTATCAATACCCTGTACCTAATTGTTAAAAATCCACCGTTTGATTTTTCAGCTCTATCAACACGGTAGGTACTCATTCAAATAAGTCCGCAGCTTAAATCATTAATCTGTAGACACTTCCTGAATGGGTGTGACCCAAATCTGCCACACGCATCGTCTCGTGGCGCCAACTCGTCACGTGAACAATGGCGGGCTTATCTAACTAATCCCTATTTACACAATTTAATCTGCCGCTGCCCTAACGGCCCATCTCCATTCAAGCCAGCGAAACGGTTCAGATACGATTTGCAACCTTACGTGTTGCCGAATAGATAACGCTGGTGAAAAAGAGTGGATGGTAGTCATAGAATATACCTTCAAACAGACGTGATACCTAAGTGAGGTAAGTATAATATAAGTAAGTATAGAAGCGTCAGTGTGAAGATTGTTTATTACTACGCTAGATGTACGAAGAACAATAAAGTAGTTATATGTCTTATGGTTGTTAGATACCATCATTATTTCTTACTTTGTCCAAGCTAATTTTAGAAATGACTTGACCATGTATTAAGTGTCGTAGATGTGCCCATATTTATTGATTTTAAATTTTATTTGCAAAAAAATAACATACAAAACCGCAACCGGATACAAATAACCGGTAAGTAGGTACAAAAAACCAAAAAACATTTCTGGCAGATATGTGTTCTGTGGCAAAACACCCCTAGCAACCATTACGATGTTTGACTTGACAAATTGAGTTTTGACAGGGCGGGAAAATTTAGCGCCAACTGTTTTAGGTTAGTACGTTTTAATTGGGGATAATTTCATTTGATCCGAGGCTGTTTTCTTTTCATTCGCGACTGTTTTGTTTGTTTAATTGCCGAGCAAGTAATTTCATTAAAGATGAGCTCCGTTAAAGTACCTAGTTCACAAAAGCTGTTACTCCAACGTAAAATGATTTACCTATAAACCTAGTTATACAAATTTTCTTTTGTAATGACAACATAATTCATCTTGTTGAGAAAAAGAGCAATTTTATTTATTAAGGGGAAAAATGTATTTTTTTAATTCTCGTAAATGCGTTCCATTTTAATGAACTTAGGAATTAGGTTGATTTAAATTACACTTAAAATAAGACCTTTTAAAGCATTTTACGAGATAAGTAAGTAAGTAAGTAAGTTCTTCTCTTTTTTTACTCTGAGTATACCTAATCTTGTTGTAACTAAATGGTGAAATATATGTACAAACTATGTCATTATTGATTAGAAGGAAAAGCTTGTAAAAGTGTAATCGAAGTCATAAACCGCGACGTAATAGGTTTTTTTTTAAGTAAGTACAGGAATTTTAAAATACCAATACGAATTAACGCAAAGTCATAACGCTGACTTACATATATGAGCATGAGAAGTCCATCTTAATCCTCAGGTGTGGCAACGTATCTGTGATCAGCCCTTGTTCTATCTGAATCTGGGGAGTTAGTACCATTTCTTAACACAATATTATTTTAATCAAAGACAAAGCAAGATATGGGAAGATGAACTACGGCAGGCCCAAAATGGAGAAGGGTTGCTAGAGACAGATTACAATGGAAATTGTTAGAGGAGGCCTTTGCCAAGAGGTACACTGAGCTCAGAGATATTTTATAACTAAAGAGACAACCATAATACAAAAGAAGGAAGAAAGCAGCTCTGGATAAGAGGCATATTATTATTATTATTATATTTTAATCATACTTTTACTTTTTTTGCAGGAAATTTAAACTTTTTAAGCAAAATATGACAATTTCAGTTGGTGTTATACCTACAATGGATAAGCGAAAAATTAATAAGGGTTTAAGTTTGTTCAACTGTGTATGACGGAATATTCTACTGTTTTATAGAGGAAATAAAACTTTCCTGAACTTTGATGGTTAGGTAGGTAGGTAAAAGGTGGTGGTTACAGATTTCATAGATCAAGTGGAATGCATGCAATGCATTTTGCTATCTTAAAAGAAAATAAATACAAAAAAATGTTTAAGGCACAGTTACGTAGGTAACTGTATAAACGAGATTATATCGGTATTATATTATTTTGATGAAAAGAGACCACATAAACCTACTTAGGTCATTGGACATCCTGGCTACAGGTTTTCAAAAGTTATGAACCGTTCTCATTGAGTTCATTCATCATCATTGAACTATAAAGCTGTTCACATTTGCACAAATACGCAAATTCAAAAATGTAGAGCACTATAACATGGCCATTTGCAAATGACTGTGCAAACTTTTGACCGAATTTGCGATAAGTAAACCGAGTTGTGTCGGTTTTTGGCGCACATGAAAACGAACATTAGGTACATGTACAAGCGAATATATCACGAATATAAGCATTAATTTTTACACATGGATAATAATAGTGTAAGTTCCGCTCACTCATGGGAATTATATGCACATCATCACGTCATAAACGCAGAGATGAAAACACTGAGGGCATTATTTTTGTTTTTCTTTTCTTTAAATCTTTTTCAAAAAATTTAAAAATACCGGAATAATTAACGGTATATACATATATACCACGTATCTATATTTTTCTGAAATAGCCATATTAAAATCTAATGAAAGCATACGGGATTGGCTACACAGACCTGGATAAAAAAATAAAGGCTATAACTACCTATAACTAACTTATAACTACCTTATTGATAATAACATCATAAAGTAACCTTCAATTTTGTTGACTTTAATCATCTTTTTTTTTTTTTTTTTTATAATATGTGAGTAGCAGACGAGCATGCAGTCCACCTGATGGTAAGTGGCTACTGCCGCCCATGGACATCTGTAATCAACCCCAGATAGGATTAGATATTCCTACCTGAGGTCGGCCACAGATGCGCCGCTACCCCTGAGGACTAAGCTGGAACGCCTCGGAAAAGTCTATCTCCCTTACCACACCCTTCAAACCGGAACAGAGCAGCGCCTAACACTGCTGTTATTAGGTAGAAATAGGTGTGGCGGTGGTGCCGCCGGAGTCGAACCACAAAGGGTTCTACCACCTTCAAAGTCTGAATCTATAGTTTCATTGATGTTTAGTAAATATTCCTAACTAATGAAAATCAAAAAATAATGCCGGCTCAACACCTCGCGTCGCTGAGTCGGCGGACGTGTCAAGAGCGAGTCTTCAACAATGTTATGTCTATCTATACGAGGTGGGTATAGATCGGTATAAAGGTCAAAGCGATGTTACATTTCAGCTTTCATGAAATTCTGAAAATTACGCTTGTGTAAGCGAATGTAGCTTAATGGGCACGGGCCCTTAGGGCACCTAAAGACAGAATAGTCTCTACCAATAGCAAGAATCACATTCATAAACGTACACTTAAATTTCCTGTATCCTGTATGCACAAACACATACAAAGAAGTAGACACAAACATCCACATCCACAATAGAAATCTAATTCATTATGTACAAGTCTACATAGCTACAGATGGAACCCGGAACTCTGCATCGCCACGCGAGATCGTTGTGTTCAAATTACAGACCTGTATTTGTTTTGTAACCAATAGGTCTGTCGTTCAAATCATAAGCTACTATAAGTTAGAAAATACATAATAGAAATAGAAATCTTTAAAATGATGAAGTACCTCCTTGTTTCAAAACCTAGTACCTAGTTGCCTTATATTCATATGTGTATTAAAAGGAATGATGGTTTCAATGGGTTTGACATTGCATTAAATTGACTGCAGTGTCTATAAATTTACACTACTGTAATATTGTATGTATTTATATAAATTCAAATTACAAGCGAATAGATACAGGACAATATATCAAGAAACCTCAGCATATCCTGAGCCTCTGCAGCATTGGCTAAGGCTAATAGAAACCACACAGAAGGTACGTGAGCATAATTTGAGCTCAATACTGGATTGTAGTACCATTAGGCAACAAGATTAGCCGTAGTGGAAGTAGATACTGTAGATACAAAATAGTATCTAAAAAAACTAAAAAAAAAAGACAAACAGGTACAAATTACCTACGTATAAAGATTGAAATCTTCCCGAATTAGAAAATAACCATCTTACTTTATTCAGATATATAAAACTAACTTTAAAAACAATACGATCCAAATATTAATTTGGTAAACCCAGTTTGACAAAATAAAATAATTACCTACCGACCCGGTACAATATTATTCCAATGTTCGTCATACTATCGGTCGTCGGCTATGTACGACGAAAGTAAAATCACAAATAATAACCCCACATAAGCCTCTACATTCATATCGTATTGGTTATATTGATTTTCTAAATTTAACTAATAATAGGCCTATGCGACCACCAAATGGAACTTGAAAACGGAAGCCGGCTAAATAATATGTCTGGCTGTGTCAGCAAATCTATGAAACGAGAATTCTTTTTACCATCCTCTTGTTCTGTCTGTGTGCAAAGATCAATATTTAATATGAGAAATATGAGAATTAGCAACGTAACGGTCCAAACTCTACATTTCGATGCAGCGGCGATTTTACTATTTAATGTCAAGTTAAATTTATATTAAATCAATGTACCTATGCAATTATATTAATAGAAGGTGAGTATATGCAAATATTTTAAGTGATTTATTCCAATACATTTTTTATGACACGTGGCAATTAATTCTAATATATTTAGTCTGAGCAATTGAAATTTGAATAAAATTAGCAATATTATATTTACATATGTTTAATTAATTTCCAATAATAATGTGCGGTAAATATATTACGTACCTATGTATCTATATATAGCAGGTATATCTACGAATATAACATTTTTAAGACGTACACTAGGTACTTATTCTTACAAGTTATACTTAGTTCGGAGCTTAAAAAGAAATTTATTTGAATATGTTACATTAGGTAACATCTACTTTATTAATCTACATAAGTTCAAAACATTTTTTTTTTTATTTTTAGGTATACCTATTATCATTTGTTTCGATACAATAATCTCTAACTTATTTTTAGATTAAAGTAGAATAAATCCTAACCTATTTACAATTCTACATCCGTCAGATATCCTACATCTATACAGAAAAAACTATCAAAATAAATAAAAATCCCCATCAGCGCGCGAAGAAATGCAAAGATTTCGTGACCAGTTATGTATGTGTTTTTGTCTTCACACAAAATTTGTTTGTCCTCATGTAAATTGAATTTGTTTAAATAGAAGGCAAAATTCATAGGTGTGACTCCGGCACCACTTGTGATAAGCAAACACTCCGCCGTTCGCTTAGTGTTATGTAAAATTCATCAGTAAATAATAATAAATTCTATAGCGACACACATGTAAACGTGTTTTATACATACATGTAGTGGAGTGCTCGTAACTATGTTATTTGTATTTTTAAACCGTCATTTTCCTACTTCGTGAGCATGTGTTAGTTTTTGAAGAGCCAAACATTCTAAGAATATTTAAAACATATGTAATGGTCATAAAAATTATGTCTATATAGAAACTTTCTACGTTCATTCCGTTACGAGAGTGTTTGGGTGTTACAAGACCAAACAGGAAATATATATAAGTAGGTACTACATAGCCCATAAAAGTAACTATGACATTTACAACGCAACAATGCACAACGCAAGCCTAATATTAAGTGGCTGCATACCTAATTCTATCTCTATGTACTATACCAGGTGCATTGCCAGTATGAACTTAGGTACAGCCTCAGACTAAAAAACTACAGCTTAAGTAGTTCAAATTTAAATTGATTATATTTCACTCTACATTACTTTCGATTCAATTATACAGATATGCTTTATGTTGACACTATATAAGTATGTAAGGTTAAATTAAATGTTAACTTAATTGGATAGTAAGTTACAAAATATGTGCCATTCAAAACTTATGTGTTACATCGGCGCGCGAAACTTCGTCCCAAGCTAAAAATACAATTTGATCAGTTTTCTCAAAAAAAGTATAAGTTCAATTAAATATTAAACAAATGCTTAAGTACTCATGTAGATAAAGTCGAAATGTATATATCAGAAGTACCTATAAAAATGTTAATTAATATAACTTCTTACATAGATTCTTGTAAACTCATCTGCTAATGACCATAAAGACCACTGCTTGTAGTTTTGACAAACTGTATTGAACATAATCTACACATTTTTTACGTTTTAAATAAACTAATTTTCTAATTTGTTAAACAAGCTAGATATTTACCCCAGCTCAGTTTTAAAAGCATTTGCTAACATGTTCAAATATATTTAATCTTTTTCTCTATTTTATCTCTAACATATTATTAATTTTATCTAACGTCTTATTAATTTTATTAACACGCGTTTTTACACGATCAGATACATCGTAAGAAGGTTCATAAACTTTAACTGAAAAATGTACAAAATCTTATATGGAGATGCAACTCTACCTCTAATTTATCTATAGACTAGCTGACCCGGCAAACTTTGTACGGCCTCAAAAATCTATTTATCAAGTATATTTCATATAAAATATAGCCTATGTTACTCATGGATAATGTAGCTTATGAATGGTGAAAGAATTTTTAAAAACGGTCCAGTAGTTTTTGAGCCTATTCATTACAATCAAACAAACAAACGAACAAACAAACAAACAAACAAACAAATAAAGTTTTCCTCTTTATAATATAGTATAGATATAGATATCAATATAGTTATTTTGAGCAAAAATATTGATTATTATTCTTCGCAATTTTCAACCTGTATTTGTCCTATTTATCTTCTTCTCTCTTCTTATAATGATCATAGCCCACTACATTTATACTAATCATAGTTTACCGACTTCACACTTCTTCACATAAGGTAACTTTTAATATTCACGATTACTATTTCAACGTAATTCTGTTCTATTCTAAAAATAAATTACGACACTATATAAATACGGTGTCACCGTGGAAAATATGATAGCAATAATATAGATAGATATATTCAGATGCGACCAACACTGTTTGCGTCATTCCAAACAAACACGGCATGTAAATATTATCAGGATTTGTTTGTTTACGTAGATGTGCCAATAACCATTAACTGGCTTCTGTAGTACGCAGAACATAATATATAAAAATAGCACTTATATCTAATTTTATTTTTAGGGTTCCGTATCCAAAAGGCAAAAGCTGAACCGTATTACTAAGCCTCCGCTGTGCAGTCGCAGGACTCTATATCTTGAACGGTTAAAGATAGACACTTAAAGTTCTTACAGTGTATGTATATACAACGGTGGTTGCTATAACAACAAATACTAAAAATAGAAAAGCTTGAATATAAATGGGGGTCACCATACAAGAAACCTCCATTTTTTAGCGTTTTTCGCTTTATCTATTGAACGGTAATGGGTAGGCAGTTCAAATTCTCACGATGCATTTACTTCAATGGCTATTATGATAACAAATACATATAAAAATATATGAACATTTGGTGGTAGGGAACCCTGCGTGTACGAGTTCAACTCGCACTTGGCCAATTATTATGTCTTTTTACGAAATACTATGCATGAGTCTGCTATTAACTTTATTTATCTAAAGATATCTACCTCACTATTTCATTATGTAACTTAACGAAATATAAAAATAATAATTGATTTTGAAGTTTGCAATAGTCGCGAAATAGTAACGGGACAAAAATAATTTAAAAGTATCGCTACAAAGTGCTTCTGCGTTGAAATAGGTCAGCCATTTCCGAGATTACTTTGTACCGGCAGACGTGAATAAATTGTCAAAACAACTTTATGTTTAGATATTGTGAAACTCACAAACAGGCCTAGAAAACGGAGCTGAACTGCCACTTAATTTACTTTATTCTAAACAGAGACATAAATCAACAGATATTTTCTTTGTACCCATAGATGTATTTTGTACCTATACCAGTAGTATAGTAGACTTATTATCTATCAATACTCCCATCTGTCTGTCTGTCACTGACGTAAAACAACAAATACTTAGTAAAATTAACAAAAAGTTAAATATAATGGGAGATTATCATGTCTATTGAATCGCAGTCGTCTAATGTTTTTAGTTGTAGCCATTTTAAATTTTCACATTGCGTGTATTTTTATAACTGTTGTTTATTACTTTATTAGTTGTGTAGCTGTGATAACGAATCCTAAAAAGAACTTTAAATAAGTATATCTTGGTGGTACCCTACGTGAGTAAGTTTGACTCGCACTTGGCCGTTTTTATAAACATTGTTATATTTTCGTTTTTGGCCTAAATTCTCATGGGCTCATGATTATTTATTATAAGCGCGTACGATTTAAAGGGTGCCGTGACTTTTAATCCTGCCTAAAAGGTATATAATATTTAATATATCTTTTTAAATATTAATATTTATTTGCATTTTTATAATACAAACAAGGCAACATGTTTATTTATGTATCTACATTTTATTAGGTTGAAGTGACAAACTAGTCCTTCTTATACCGCTTTATACCTAGCAGCGTTGCTCAACCTAAAATACGATGGATTTAATTTTAAAATTAGGTATTTTCAAATACTACTTCCATGTTTTTTTCACTTCACTTTATGTAATTTTTATTTGTTATCATCATCATACTTGATAGTTTAAGCATTTCTTACTCCATAATAATTTAGAAGAAGTAGTATAAACATACATCTTATTATAAAGGTGAAGTTAGAATATCTACTTTTTACGTTATCTATTCAACATATAAAAATTGTAATATGTTATATTGTGATTAAATAAAATTAAAAGGCGTCTAAAAATTCAATCAAATATTATACTTTTCTATAAATTTGTGTTGATATTTTTCAAAAATCATTTTGACTAAACCTGAAACTATCCTATCTTTTTCATGTAGATATTTTATAAATCAATTATTTTTGTTAATTTTTAAAGAGTTACCGAAATGCTAATACTTGAGTGATACATATTAATAAATTTAAAACATCAATGAAAATTATTCTGTTAAAAAAATTAGTGTGATAGAAAATAAAGTTTGAAGAAATCCTTAAATTTAACAAAATAAAAGAAAATTACTTACCAGTAATTGCAAAGACTACTTATAGGGTAACTGTCCATAATACGAGTGTTTGAATCCACTATCATCACTTAGGCCTATTTGTAAACACCACTATTAGATTTATTCAACTAAGAGACCTATTAAATATTGTGGCAAAATACCAGTAAAAATAATTAATTAGGTACGTTTAAGTTAATTGGCCTTCTTAGCACGGACAAATCCACATGGTGCTTTTGATTAATATCATTGTTCTCGATTTTCAAATCATATTGTTTGTGGTTTAATTATAAAACTGGAAATTATTTAAGTCTAAGTTGCGTGAATAGTTAATTAGTGAATGGTATCAGTCTGAGAATTCATACGTACATATGCACATATTCTTCGAGTGGCATTTCGGTGTCGCGGAGCAATACACCCCGCAGGGGATCACTGTGAGTCCATTTTAATTCAACTATTTCGTCTTTGGGGTTAATCATTTGAACTTCGGTTTAAGTATACTTTATGGTAAAAATTTGCAAAGGGCAAAACGTAACGCGACGTAATATTTATTGTAAGTCCGAGTCCATCCGGAGGTACTCAGCGGGTACCCTAAGCACATCGTTGACCTCACATTCACATCGCATCATCACTTGACCGCCGATCACAACATACCTGCACAAACAAACGTCACCGAACTATATCCTTCGACTACGAGCGCCGCTCGAGCACTCTCGAGACCTTCGGCCCACTCGAAAAATCAGCGGGCGGAGGGTCCCCCCTCCCGATCGATCCACGCACCTGTACGGCGAAGGCGGGTTGTTCGCCAGCTCCAACTTGCGGTATTCCTCGATGGGCGACAGGATGTCGGTGACGGAGAAGGGCGTGGAGTGCTGAAGCTGCAGCTGGGAGAGGTTCTGCTGCAGCAGGGCCGACTTGGGCGACAGGCTCATCGCCAGCTCGGCAGCGCTCAGCTCCGGCAGCGCCTCCGCCGGACACGGCGAGTAGCCGCCGCCCTCCGCGGACATCCGACCGGTCGACACTCGACGCCACTCGACGGCTCAGCCTCTAGTGGCTCTCGGGGCGAGAGTGGCGCCCGGAGCCCCCGGCGCCCGGCGCGGGCTCGCCGAGCGCCCCGCCCCCGGCGCGCGCCGCACACCTATGGCGGCGGCGCTCCGCTGCCATTGGTGGATGCCGAACCGTGGGGGTGTCGGTCGGGGGCCCCCGACGGCCCCCGGCGGCCGCAGTCCGTTGGCTCGGCTCGGCGGCTCGCTCCGCCGCCGCAGTGTGTCGCGCGCGTGGAGGGGGGCAGTCGCGCAGTGTAGTGAACGTTTTTGTAGCTAATTACTGACTTGCGTTTGCAAAATTTATACCTTGTGGACACTGATTGAACTTTTGTTTCGTTTGACGTTTCATCGTTGCGAGTTCGATATCGGACACGAGTCTGCAACAAGTTGTTATGTTAGTTAATCCTTTGCAGTAAATATTAATGTGTTGTAAAAATATACCTATACAAACCTATGAAATGTAATTTGTTGTGTTAAAATAAATTAGTTAAGAATACATTTAAGAACAATGAAATATTGTATCAGTGAAACCTTTTTACCAGAATATAGCAAGATATAATCTATTAGATTTATCTAAAGTGAATATAGTTGTATTATACTGCATAGACAATAAAAACTAAACATTCAAATTAAGTTGTTGAGGTATTTAAAAGTAATCGAACTAACAAGTCAACATAAATGAAATTTCTCAAATACCAAAAGATTGAGAACCGCTGACTTACCTACAAGGTAATACGTACCTAGTCTTTACTACGTCTAAGTAAAAAAATATTTATTGCTGTTATAATTTAGACGGTTTACTTATTTCCAGTTATTGTAAATACGTTAGTAATGATAGGTACCTGTTGCCATGTTATGTGCAGTGTTACCTACACTGGTAGGTACCTACCAAATCAAATAATGCGTTAAGAATATTGAGAAAATTTTGTACCGATTTATGTTTATTGTGCTTTGTGATTTGGTCCCTTTGTTTTATTTTTGATTTGCATTTTTTACTTTTTTGTTTATTTAAGTTTAATTTCTTTTGTATAATGTGTATACCTATTTAAAGTTTGTTTTAGTTGCATCGTGTTAGGTATAGGCTAATTATTTGTACTGACTTTTTTATTTTCTACTTTCCCTTTAGTTTTAATACCCATACATATGTATTAAAACATAAAAATACGTTTGTGTACCTACACTGGTTAACAGTTTGGCATACCTACCTACTCGTACTTACCTACTCACGTCCGTTAGTAATAAGAGTACCTACTCTGAACCACCTGCATAGGTACCTTAATTGTAATAGTTTTAATTTAGGTAGATAAGAATTAATAAATTTCTTGGCAATTTTTGTATTGAATGGATTGATTATTACTATCGGGCGTTAGAAATGTAGGTAAGTATCTTATTATTCTGACTGTGTGTATCTACGTCTAAGTTATAGTAGAGTCACTCGTGAGTTTATTGCACTAGGCACTCATAAAGTTTTGGAGGAAATAGGTATCTACCTAAGCAGGTATCTTTTCCCTGGGATGGAAGAAGTGTTAATAAATAATCCTCCTCTATATTTTAATAAAATCTAAGTAGTAAACGAGTAGGTATGCTGTATCACATAACGTAACGCATAACGAGACACCTTGTGAAGTGGCGCTAGATACCTATATTGAATGACGTTCTAAAAGAGTTCTGTAAAAATCCACTTTGAATAAAATATTTTTGATTTGATTTGTAAACCTAGCGGTAAGAAGTCACTGCTGCCCATACATCACCAACTTCATATAGAATTGTCAGCTATGTATACTTTTTGGTAAGAAGTCGGTGATAAAGCTAGGGTATGCCGAATAGGTAATGTATGTGATGTGATATGTTGCGTGTATATCGTGTCCATGATTAAATACCTTTACCTTTTATTACTTACCTAGACTTATTATGCTTAGTTTTCCGTACCTACAATTTTATACCGAATATCACCAAACCCTCTTTCCTGGTGAATGTTGAGTTGACTAAGGGATTACTTACAGAATAGCAGTGTAGTGTGTTGATCATGCATAACAGAGCGATCGACAGTTTGACGGTCGTCAAAATTATTATATTGCTATAGAGAGGAAGGAGGTGAGGATTTTAGCGAACATCAAAAATTAAAAAATCTGGGAAAGTGGTATTCAAGACCAACATAAGTACGTTTTGGTCACCCGATGGCCAGATTTAGATACTTTGGTAAATAGTTTCAAAAGCACTAACATACTTTAAATTCTCAGAGAGACGCTCGCTTAAAACGTTTAGGTACGTAGGGGAACGGGAGGTAAGTTGTTACATTTTTTTATAAAATAGGCAATATAACAAATGTTATCGTAATTTTTTACATGTTTTACTGTAATAACCTACTTAGGTACTTACTTAATATTAATTTTCAATTTTATTACAAAACTATACCGATGTATTTTTTCACTATGGATATTTTAACAAAAAGTGACCTACTACCTATCGTAACAACTTGCTCCCGTTCGACCATGATAGCCTAGTGGTTAAGAAACTCGGCTCTCAATCGAGGGGTCCGAGGTTCAAATTCCAGGCACGCACCTCTGATTTTACAAAATTATGTGCGTATTGGAAACTAATTATCACTTGCTTAAACGGCAAAGGGAAACATCGTGAGGAAACCTGCATACCTGAGGGATTTATAAAAAAAATCTCAAAGGTATGTGAAGTCTACCAAAGCACACTTGGCCAGCGGGGTGGACTAGCGCCTAATCCAGCTCATTATGAAAGGAGACCCGTGCCCAGCAGTGGAACGATAATGGGTTGTTGATGAAGATACCTCCCTCCGGGGCTAACTCTTGTTTACCAGCTTGACGGAGGACCTAAATCCTGGTCAGTCCGAGAGATGATTCATATCAAATAATCAGCGCTAGCCCCAGGGCTATCCCAGGATAGAGCGAGAGGAGGAGTAGTTTTGGGCGCCAGGTGGCAAGGTGCGCGAAAACAACAAATGCGAAACATAATGCGAAATTATACCCACCTATCTATAGGCGTTGGGAATTTTCTTTATGTTAAGAAAGTAGGAGTAAGTATGTATAGTAATTCCTACTACATACTACCTACTTACTAGTTACTTAATTTAAATTTAAGAAAGTGTTGACGTTTACAATAAACAATTCATTTTTTTTAATTTCGTCGGACTTAATTATAACGCCCCATATAAATAACTCTACCTACTTTACTGCAGTCTCCCTCTAGACTCTACATAGAATACGAAATACGAATACGATAGTGCTTAACACTACTGTTAAGACAATAATGCAACGACGAAGGGGTTCTGATACCTTTATATATTTTGTCACTTGTTGTTGGTACGTTCATATGTATGTCTGGACTATGTCTGAACAACGCATAGTATTTAGAGGATATTACACTTACCTACTTTTTTCGTAGTAATGCGTCACGACCTCTACAATTATCACTTGATTGCCTGTTTTATTAGTATACTATATTAGCTATAAATAGTAAAGTGTTTTTAATGTATTGTTTAAGTACGTTGGCTATTTATATTAGGATTATATCCCTAAACAAAATAGTTAGCCTACTTAGCAACGTGATCCGCAGAATTTCAGATCGTTATCCGTTCAGCTCTACCTATATCTAACTATATTATTAACACCTATAATAATATTGTATGTAAGTATAAGATAATGAAGCATATAAATTACCTGTAATTCCTAATTTAACTATTTTGTTTACCTATCTACCTAGATAAAATATATTACTTCGTAATAAAACGTTAATTACAAGATTGTTTTTTTATTTCATGACAACGAACGTGTGTCACAACTCCCCTTACCTTTGAAGGCCTTAGAACAAATCTTCTATGTGTAATTGAACATATGTTAATAAGTGTTAATAGGAAATATATCTATTATTAAGTATGTAGGTAATAAAAAGCAGTTTTAGCACAGATTAATAAATACTACGTGATAGTCTGGTGATTAGAAATTTCGCCTCTTAGCAGTTAGGTAACTACTTCGATCAACAATACCAACCAGTAACCAATTAGTATTCTTGATCGAAGGGTAACTATGAGCGTATGGGAAATTAGATAAATAACTACTTATCAATTGGTTGATCGGTGAAGGAAAACATCGCGAGGAAACCTACATGCCTAAGAGTTCTTAAAAATATATACATATTTTCAAAAGTGTGTGAAGTCTACTACATATTGTAAACCGCGCTTAGCCAGCGCGCTGGACAATGGCCTGCTGATTTATTTTTGAGAATGAAAAGAGAATCATTCTCATTCTGAGAAAAGTCCCACTAAAAAAAAGGCAGTAAGCTCGACGATAAGTAGGTACCTACCGACCTACCTATGTACCTAAATATAAGTAGGCAAGTATTTTGAAAAGTGGTAGCCCTGGTACGATTTAATTAGGGCGATACAACTGCCACATTTAAGTACCTAAGTACTTCTAGCGAGCAAATGCTCTTATATTTCGGTGACCGAATCAGATACGAGTAAGTAGAAATATATTATGAGACGACCATTTTAGTCTAGGGGTGAACGCATCTATGATCGGGTGTAGGTAGGTAAAATTCCTGTTCTGTAGAGAGTCCAGATGTCCATGAGCGCCAGCCTTCAGTTGGACTGTAAGCTGATTTGTTATTTTAATCTTATACTTGCCTACCTACTTGTAATCGAAAAAATATTCTACTCATGTACTATAGTAGAGAGTTGATTCATCGGACTAAATGTAGTAAAGCATTTTTTTTTATAATATAGGAGTAGAAGACGAGCATGCAGTCCACCTGATGGTAAGTGGCTACTGCCGCCCATGGACATCTGTAATCAACCTCAGATAGGATTAGATATTTCTACCTGAGGTCGGCCACAGACGCGCCGCTACCTCTGAGGACTAAGCTGGAACGCCTCGGAAAAGTCTGTCTCCCTTACCACACCCTTCAAACCGGAACACAGCAGCGCCTAACACTGCTGTTATTAGGTAGAAATAGGTGTGGCGGTGGTGCCGCCGGAGTTGAACCACAAAGGGTTCTACCACCAACTGTATAGTGGTTAAGTACAGGAGCGGCTCTAGCTCGTGCAGCGCCCATTTGCAATGAAACCCTGGCGCCCCTAGGCCTGACCTCTGAAATAAGGTTTATTTCGAGTTGAAACAAAATGTTCAAAAAAGAAGCCGCCCATAGGGCGCTCGTGTTTGATAACTGCCGCCATTGCGCTGGCTGGCTGCTTCTGTCATATCATTGTGGTACCATGATGGACCAAGACGATTTAACTGCTTTACGGAAGCTTTGCCATCAACCACTACTCCATCGTTTTCATTACAGCGAGAAGCCGAACACGTCTAGTCGCCACAACGTGATGCAGCATTGCTATCGTTAAAATTCGAATCGCTAACTAAAAGATTGTCTTTTACTAATATCTGTTTGTAAGTATGTCTAAACAGCTACAGATACCTGTCCTTTTAGTAAAATACAATGTACCTAGGCACAAAGTACCTACCAAATTCGACACGACGACACTACCACGTATACCTGTATTATTCTCATAATGACATAATCCAATTACTGCTGCACCCCATTGTCAGTAACAAATCTCCTATCAAATGAGAAAGTTAATAAAATGAGAAAGTTGGGTAGTATTTATTAACAGGTAGATAAATAGGTACTTTTGCAGACTACTCATAACAGTCGTCACTAAGATTTCCAATTTCCATACTTTCTAAATAGCAGTTTTTATTATTATACTATTATTCCCCTTCCAATATAACTGTTATAATGTGTAAGCTTTAATTTGGCAATTTTTATATTATTCTTTAATACGGAACGTAACGACATCTATTGACAAATAATGCAAACATTTCAACTTGTCAAACTAAAGTCATGCAGTTTCTTCATTGTCAAAGTCAAAAATTACCTAACAAAATAGTTCAGAGTCTAAAAATTGAGATGTCGCTTTATTGGATTTTTTTTTTATCTTGTATTGTTATATTTAACATTTACAAACGTAGTATGTTGTTTTAAATCAAACTTTGAAAATGATTTTAATATCTATGAAACATACATTTTACAATAAGTTTACAAATCATTACATTTGACAGCAGATAGTGAAAATGAAAATTCAATTTTATTCGTCGGGAACACCTGCAGGGAGCTGGCTACATTCTCGCTGTCTCCGTATCAGCAAGTATGTAAATGTCATTTTTATATTTAATTTATGAAAAAAAACTACGTTAACCGTCGTTACATTCGTATTTAATAGCCGCGCGGGTGTGGAACTGTTTTATTACCGTTTACGCGATGTCGGCATATCGTCATAACCTAATACGCGATCCGTGCATAACGTAACGACGAGGTATTCCGATGGTGAGGAAGACGATGGTTCTGAGTACGGAGTGGGCGCAGGTGGAAGTGGTCGAACTCACTAACGACGGCAACGGGCTGGGCTTCAACTTGGTGGGCGGACGCAGTACGGGCGTCGTGATAAAATACGTGCTTCCCGGAGGCATCGCCGATAAAGACGGACGGCTGCAGAGCGGAGACCACTTGCTGCAGGTGGGGTCGGTCAACTTGCGCGGGTTCACGTCGGAGCAGGTGGCGGCGGTACTGCGGCAGGCCGGGCCCACCGTGCGGCTGCTGGTCGCGCGCCCCGCCGACCCGAGCGCGGCTCTCCGAGCCCCTATTCCGGGCACCGCGCTCGTTCCTACTAAATTACTAGCGGACCCTGAACTTTTGGATCGCCACCTCATCGAGGCAGGTTATGGAGCAGTGTACGACCTATCTCAGTGCTATACCGAGTATATCAATGGCCAAAATGGCGATGTCGAGAATTTAGTGGCCGCCGTCAGTATCCTCGGTGACAACCCTCAGCAAATTCCCGACCATCCTATAATCTCGGACAGCATATCACCTACGATCACTATCACAGTACCAGTAGAGTTACCACCCTTGCCTGAGGTGGAAATTGTGCATGTGGACCTGAATAAAAATGTGTACGGTTTAGGCATAACAGTTGCGGGATATGTGTGTGAAAAGGAGGAATTATCTGGAATTTTTGTGAAAAGTATTATAGAAGGCAGCAGTGCAGAGCAGAGTGGGCAAATAAGGTTAAATGATAGGATAATCGAAGTGGACGGTGTGTCATTAGCTGAGAAGAGCAATCCTCAGGCAGTGGAGATACTGCGGAACACTGGTATCTCTGTGCATTTAGTTTTAGAAAGATACCTGCGGGGTCCAAAGTATGAGCATCTGCAGCTAGCTATATTTAATGAGGAGAGACCTTCCTCCCCTTCCCCTTCCACTACCACACTATCTTGGTTCCCAGTGCCTTCCCAAGCAGAGAATAGTACGATAGAAATTGAACCTGAACCGGAATCAAACACAACAATCGACTCAAGTGTATTAGAAGTTGGTGAGAATGAAATTAATGAGCCTACCCAGGAGGAGTTAGATAAAAGATTTGATGCCATTTTAGCTGTGAATGAGGAGGAAATTAGGGAGAAGTGGCAATTGGAAGTGGGGCCTGAAAAGGAAATAATTGTAGCAGAGGTACATAAGCTGTCAGGCTTGGGCATCAGTCTAGAGGGAACTGTGGACGTGGAAGGAGGTCAGGAAGTGAGGCCTCATCACTACATCCGATCAGTCCTTCCCGAAGGTCCTGTTGGCCTACAAGGGACACTTATAGCTGGGGACGAGTTATTGGAAGTTAATGAGTACAGGTTGCACGGTCTAACTCACACTGAGGTGGTGAATATTTTGAAAAACCTCCCAAACCGTGTTCGATTGGTCTGTGCTCGTAGCAGCACTGATAGTGGACCAAGACCTGTCATCAATTTAGCACAGGATAGAGAGGGATTTGAAGCCAGGAAAATCATATCTGGTAGCCTAAATAATCTCACAACTATTGTTAAAGCACAATCAGACACTTCTATAAATACATCAAGTACAGCTACTCTCACTAACCAATCAGGACAGTCCAGGAAGTCACGGTCCCTTGAGTGTGTATCTGGGTTAGCAATGTGGCAGAGCAAAGAAGATATTGTGGAGCTAGTGAAGGGTGACCAGGGTCTTGGTTTTTCCATATTAGATTATCAGGACCCTATCGATCCACAGGGCACTGTGATTGTTGTGAGGAGTCTAGTCCCAGGCGGAGTAGCTGAAAAGAACGGCGAAATATCGCCGGGAGACAGAGTGATGTCGGTTAATGGAGCCAGTATAAGAAATGCAACCCTAGACCAAGCGGTTCAGGCCTTAAAAGGAGCACCAAGAGGTGTAGTGAAAGTGGGAATAGCTAGGCCCCTGCCTGCCCCGGAGCCAACGAAATCAAAAAGTACCACTACACTCAATTCCAAGCCTAGTTAATCTTGGCTTTATGATTAACCACTGTGTTATTACTAGTCAAAGTTGTAACCATATCTAAGTACACTTAAAGTGAATATACACAGCATTTAGAATGCCTCGTGACACAACAATTTATGATAGAGGCGTATTGCACTATGCAGCTGATGTAGTCATAGGAACAATTTCGGATATTGAAATGTATGTACTTCATCCCTATAGTAACTTCAACACAAGCTCAAAATCTTTGATACGATAATAACTAACGCTTTACTAGGTAGGTAATGTCATTCATAAGTCCACATGTCATTTTATATTGCACATAATTTTTATGCAAAAAATATTGTGGTATGAATTGATATAGCACAATATCTTGCCTCTTGTCACTATTCTGTCTACTGATTAAATTTATATATCAAAAATATGTATGTTACAAAAATTCATTTAATACATATCAGAAGTATAACATATTATGCAACATCAGGTGCTCTGAAGTCAAAATCCTTCAATTTTTCAGGAATATTATATCCTGCCTAGTTCACTTTCAGACTTTGAAATGCAGTGCTTCCATTTCTCTATCTATAGCACAATAAATATTGTTGCTTTATTGGCGAATTCGTCCTGCAAATCAAAATATTACAAAAATTATACATTAAACTTGAAATTACAAAGCTGAACATTTGAAGATTCATATTTAATTACAGGATACTTTTTCTATCTTAATTTTGTGTACTACATTGATCTATTTTTGATTAAAAATCATCCATATCCCCTATCAATGTAATACAAGTAGTAGACAGAGATGAGACCAGATAAATTAGGCACAACTTATTCTAAATGTATCACTATTTAACCCCATGTAATTCGTCAATAATAATAATAAAGTCTAGATTTAGAACTTCAAAACTTAGGGTGTAACAATCACAAATTTTGTAGATATTAACCTAAGGGAACAATTATATAAAATGAAACTTATATGTAAATAAATGAAGTTTAAACTCTCTGAAAATAAAATAAATGAAAAATATGCTTTAACAAATATATTGCTTTAAAATGCAATTATTTCCTTGTCTTTAAATATTAAATATCAATTTTATTATCATCTGTTTATGAACTAAAAACCGAAAAGTCTTTTTCCAATTTATGATATAGGAACTTAAAATTATTTTTAATTTCTCAAATTATGTACCTAATTAAATGAAAACAAATTATCATAGGTATTTTAAAACGTTTTCTTCGAAATAATTATCAGAAACATCAGAAATGATTTATTCTATTAATGGTATCCAATCCAATCCAATCCAAATTATTTATTCTATTAAGGTAATCCAAAAATGTACCTTATAAATTCCACTCAAGTAGTGAAAATGATGAAATCAATTTTTAAATTTACATCTTTTGTATTCTGCATACTATTTATTTATTTTTTGTATTTTTTACTATAAAAGTAATATTAATAATGTAATATTACTTTCTTGGTTGCATCATCAAGACGAGAAGTTGTTGGAACCCTAACTTTTACCAACAAGAAACCGTAAAGGACAGGGGGGTTACTACCATCTCTAAAAACTATAGGTATTATTTTAATCATACATTGAAAATTCGTACCATAATTCGATTAAATTTATAAATAATTAATTAATTTCGACACAATATTGCAATAAAACTTTCCTGAAATATGATGGGTTTTAAAAGATGGTGGTAGGCCCCCAGGTTTTAAGTTTTTTTTTACCAAGTAGTATTTTTCAGCACCTTATAAATTACCTTGATAGCCAGTTTTCAATTTGAAAAGTCACATCAATTCATAATCGGCGAAAATGGCGCGCAATCATATAAAATTTATCGAATTGGGGCTCATAAAAATGTACAAAAAATAACTTCAAAAAAGTACTATACTAGACACTGGGTAATTTTTAAAAATAATGACATTTTACACATAACTTTTATATAAAAAGTGTCATATGAACAATACACAGCTATAAGTAACAATAATAATAATGTCACTTTACGTAAATATTACAGGAAAATCAGTACTTAACTACAAATAAATCTCATTGTTGTAATTTAAAGTGCACTAATAAATATTAGTGGAGCACATGTGATATGAGTGACTTGTATATATTCTAAGGCTATTTCAAACTATACACATGAAAAGATTCATTTTGTTTTTACTCTTTTTTTACAATTTTACATCGTTTTTTTAATTAATTGTTTTACTAACTTGTGTTGAACGGTAAAAATGCCTGTAGTATTATTTTTAGTACGTATTAGAAAAGATCTGTCAATTCTATAATAGTTCTTATTGTAGCGTTCGATCTGTAGTTCTTAGAAATGCTTTCCTCTAAATGCCTTACTAAGATTTCATCAACAGCATTGTCTCTACAATGTTCCTCTTTTTATACTACAAAGCAAATTCTTTTTATTTATACTTACTGAGATTAAAAAGTAGCAAACAACTTTAAAGATGAGACGAGAATGTTACAAAAAACTTTCTTCTTAAATATAAATGTTCAAATTAAATTACAAACTTTATTGAACCAAATTATAAGGTAAGTTGGGGCAACTTCAAACATTTATTGACGGTGGGAAAATCCGTTTATTGAAACTGCCGATTAATGGAGTAATATTTTTTATTATCCAATAATGTGCCATGAAAATTAAGTACGGGAATGATGCTGCCAATTTTTTTTTAAATATTGTCAATATTAATTTTCCTATTTACCCCAACTTACCTCATACTGGTGATCAATGTCTCTTTGTAAGTGTAGATAGAAAGGAGTACGGGAAAACAATAGATATAATTTTCTGTTCTAGAGTAAAGCTATTAAAGAAATCAAGTCTCTTATCAGATCTTATTTTAATAGTCGTAGCTAAGCTCTTGCCTTAATAGGCGCTAGTTAAATATACTTTCATATTCATAGCTGTAATATTTATACATAATCCACTGTACTTAAGGTACCTGAAAGTGTACAGTCGGGTATGCATGTCTTCGCCAAAAAATATGTGTTTCTCTAAAATTTTGTTACTTTCAGATTTTTTGTCTGTCACCATAGATTATATAAAACTGTATATCCGACTACTCTGAAAAGAATAAGATTAATATATTTTTGTAATGTTTCTAGTCCCTCTTTTGCTCGCCGTTCAACTATGGATTCAACGGTTAAGCTCTACTGTTCAAAACATTTACATACAACACGACGACGTGTACTTCGTCTTCACATAGTAAGGATATCGTGTCGTTGCACGCCTTTCATGTCACGATACGACACCGTTACATTCGTCCACGACGTCGTATCGTATGTATGTGTTTTAGCTCTAACTGTATTATTTTGTGTTTTAATATCTTCCCTTCAGCCAGACTGAAATAGAATAAATGTGAATTATAAATAAAAATCGGAAATATGTGACCATACGAATTACGATATTGTTTGTGGTTCCTATGACGTTAACGTCTATGGTTGTGTACCGATCCTTGCCATTTGGTTTTTTATTAAAAATATATCGTAAAACATTTTTAATGTATTGTAGTAGATATGCACAAATGTGCTCGCGCAAATAGCGAGGAATATGTATTATACAAAATATGTTCGGTTTATTACGTCATAGACAATAGAATAAATTAAAATAAAGGTATTTTCACATATTTCCGTTGTAAAATATAAATGTAAACCTGAGTTAGGGCGGCTACACACGTACAGTTAAAACTGATAAAGCTTACGGGACTGACGGCAAATTCTTAGCTCAGTTGCTTTTAAAAATGTCAGTTTTACTTGAAGGTGAAAGCTTACAAGTATCGTTACGTTTAGTTGTCCGCACTGTACATGTATAACAACACCACGACTTAGCCTTACACTTGAAAATGTAAAAGAAAAAATATAAAAATGAAAAAATGATTACTGTCGTTTCATTTTATATTATGGTCTACTATTCGACTAAAACTTAAACTGACGACATTGGCATTTCTTGTGTTTGTATCGTGAAGTTCACATATACCCATAATAATATGCTTTAGGTACGTGTTATTCTTCTGTTTAATCGATAATCAAGCGAATAAAACTAATATTGTTTACGTGTTTAGAAAAAAAATATAAATAATTATGTGCCCTCATCGCTATCTATTACAATGAACACCTCTAAGATGCCCAAATACGTAACAAAACTTACGATTTCATATTAATGTCACATTTGTAGAATAATATGTAAAATGCCGCTTATGTACTTTTGAAATTTAGCTACGACGACTGCTGTTTGTATTTGTTTAACTTTCTTGCTACGATCTGAGAAATAGGTAAATATTACTTTATTTTTTGTTCACCTGCTATGTACATTTACGAAAAATCCATATGACTTAAATATTACTTTCAGATATCATGTGGGTCCCCAGTCTGCCGATAGCGGTTCTAACCGGCGCGTGCGCTGGAGCAGGCGTACTCTGTATATTTAAGTAAGTGTTTTTCATGTTCTACACCAACCTGCATTGGAGCTGCGTGATGAAGTACATACGTCTAAGTCCTATGAAGAGAAAAAATACGCTTTCTAAACTCTTAACCCCACACTAGAATCCTCTGTTGTGGGTGCTATGAACACATACATAGACGAAAACACCCAGACCCGGGACGGAATTCTAAATACATCTTCTAGATATCTCTGGCCGTTGATCGAACTCGGGACTCTGCGCGTCTGACCGGTATGTGGTGACCATTCCGCCACGCGGGTCGTCATACACAATTAATGTCGGTAATGGGACCCAAAAGCCATTTTTATGTAACAAGTGCCATAGCGTGGGTCAAACCAGGGCGGCAGTTTAATTTTTCAGCCCTTTATGAATAAGTCAACGAGACGACGATACAAAAAAATGTATCGCCCAAGACACAGATAGTCAACGAAAATCTTCCTATAGGAAATACAAATAATCTAATATACAACATACAATGAACATATTTAGTATTAGAAGTTTTATATGACACATTTTGCGATGTCTGATGATTAAATCACCCGCATCGCTTTTCAGGGATATGCACAGCGGGCCGCCATTCGACAGGAACGTGAAAGCGGAAGGCAAGACTGTGATCATCACAGGCGCTTCCAGCGGCATCGGCCAGCAGACCGCCTGGGAGTTCGCAAACAGAGGTGCTAAGGTACGAAAACAGTTACTTCCACCACCGCCACACCTATTTATACCTAATAACAGCAGTGTTAGGCGCTGCTGTGTTTCGGTTTGAAGGGTGTGGTAAGGGAGACAGACTTTTCCGAGGCGTTCCAGCTTAGTCCTCAGGGGTAGCGGCGCATCTGTGGCCGACCTCAGGTAGGAATATCTAATCCTTTCTGGGGTTGATTACAGATGTCCATGGGCGGTAGTAGCCACTTACCATCAGGTGGACTGCATGCTCGTCTGCTACTCTTATATTATAAAAAAAAACTTAATTCGGGCTTTATTCTTAAATAAAAAGATGGCGATAAAATTGTCGGTGTCGTCATTATGGTACCATTGCTGGGCACGGATCTCCACAAAATGGTAAACTTCACACACAATTTTGGCAACTTATTTTTTACGAAAAATCTAAACCTGTACAGGTTTCCGCACGATGTTTGCCTCCACAGTTATAGCAGTTAATGTAATTTTAAATTGGCAACTTAATATCTTAATTGGTGGTAATGTCATGTTAGTTATTTGCAGCTCGAGTCAATTTTGCCACAAAAAATTGCGCCTATCGTCGTTACAGACAAAAACAAGTTAAGACTAAATGTCTTAAAAACTGAATCTGCAAGCTACCTTTCCTTACACTAGAAACTAGAACACAATAACATTATACTGCTAGTAGTGTGGAACGATAATTAAACAACCGTATTGACCGACGTTACGTTTATTACTGCTTTATTATGCGTTTATTACTGCTTACTTTAAGCCTAAGTATTGTACATTATAAGACATAAGTGCATTACGGCCGAGGCCACTTACACTAACTAGACAGATCTAATACATACTACATGCTTCTTGATTTGCATGCGAACATCAAAAAGTTCTATCATCTGCTAAATAAGTTAGGTCTCTTCTCTGAATTTGATTGACCAAAATAAAGACGACCATTAAGTTGCGTACCAATCGGGAATAACTGACAGTTCCGCATTATCTCTGATATGGAAATCATCAAATACGTACATTTGCCACAGGTGTTCATGGCGTGCAGAGACATGGAGAAGTGCGAGGCGGTGCGGCGCGACATCGTGCTGGAGACCAACAACAAGTACGTGTACTGCCGGCCCTGCGACCTGGCCAGCGTGGCCTCCATCCGGGAGTTTGTCGCCAGGTAAACTTTGATACTTTGCTAAAATTACTAGAACTTAACTAGATGTTTCTAGAACCTTCTAAAGTAAATAAAATCTGTATACTGACTAAAATAGGGTATTTCGCCATTTTGATACCATTGTGACGTCACTTCGATAGTAAGAAAAATATGGCTGTTGTGCTGAGTCTTTGCCATATTATAACGTTTACTAGCGTAATGTCGCAAGTACCATCGTATTTCTTTTTAAAATTTGCTTTGTCATTTCCAAGATTAGCCTGTATGGATAAAAATTGTATGGAGCGAGAAAAACGGCCATGTTTCATTTTTTGCTACAAAATTTTAAATGACTGTTATTTTAAAAAAATAGAGCATCATATACGAATCGTATAAAATCCATTGGAAACATGACGGTCCACACTTTGCTAACTCAACCCTTATCATTATATACAGGTTCAATTTGTGTTTAATTTGTCTCCCCCCTGGTTTGATGACGTGATTGAATGGGTTTATAATGTGTGTCCCATCTTTCTCCAGGTTCCCTGACTATCTAATGTGTGTGTAGGTACAAGACAGAGGAGCCCCATGTACACGTGCTGGTGAACAACGCGGCGGAGATGGAGCCCCCGCGCGGCGTCACGCGCGACGGCTTCGAGACGCAGCTCGGCGTCAACCACCTCGGACACTTCCTGCTCACCAACCTGCTACTGGACACCTTGAAGGTAGCTAGGGGAATTGATTTTTGCATGGAATGGGAACAGCTTGTGATGTTGTTGTGATATCATCACTGTTTAATGTTCGTTGAAGCATTTGTAGTTCAACTTTGCAAGCAAGATCATTTCATATATTTGTGCTTTTTTTAGTTGTGTTAAACAATGCTATGTTTTGGTTTAAAAGGTGCTAAGATAAAAACGAACAGTAAAACAATAAACGTCACTAAATTGTCAAAGATAGCAACTACTTTACACTTATTTAGAATTTATTAGAAACGTCCATGGACGGCAACGGCTTATCATAAAGTGGACTAGACGTTTTTGGACGTTGATCGAAAATTTATCGATATTGAAAATCTGGATTTATGCCACATCTGCCACGCTATATCAGTTACGTAGGGTGTAGATGTGGGTTTAATTTTTAAAGCATGCCTACTCAATATCCTCACCCCCATCCACCAGCAATCGACCCCGAGCCGCGTGGTACAGGTGACGTGCGAGGTGGCGCAGCGCGGGCGGCTGCGGCGCGACGACCTCAACCACAGCGCGCAGTACGACGCGCACCAGGCCTACTGCCAGAGCAAGCTCGCCAACCTGCTCTTTGCTAAGGAGCTCGGAAGACGGATGCTTGGTAAGGACACTTGTTTGGTCAGAAAACTCGAGGCTAACATGACGGATATGGTCGTCACACTTGTTTTTGCTGGTTTTAATCGCGACCTCTTGTCGTTAAATGGCCCTACACGATCCTGAAACACGCTTATGAAGTTTTCTAAATGTTTGTTACTATGCAAAATCCAATCTAAGACAACTTACTGAGCACAGCCCCTCCCCAAATACTAAGAAATTTATTTTTATCAAAATATTAAATAATATTTTAATTCCTATCTTTTACAACCAACAGAAACGAACGTAGCAGTGATAGCGGTGGACCCCGGCTTCTCGGACACGGACCTGACCCGTCACATGTCGATGTCGAAGAGCGTGACGCGGTTCCTCATCTACCCGCTGTTCTGGCCCGTCATGAAGCGGGCCCGCAGCGGCGCGCAGAGCGTGCTGCACGCCGCGCTCGAGCCGCGCCTCGCCGACTGCAAGGGGGACCTCTATGTGTGAGTTGTGTCTGACGCGGCACGTGTCGGTGTCGCAGAGCGTGACGCGGTTCCTCATCTACCCGCTGTTCTGGCCCGTCATGAAGCGGGCCCGCAGCGGCGCGCAGAGCGTGCTGCACGCCGCGCTCGAGCCGCGCCTCGCCGACTGCAAGGGGGACCTCTATGTGTGAGTTGTGTCTGACGCGGCACGTGTCGGTGTCGCAGAGCGTGACGCGGTTCCTCATCTACCCGCTGTTCTGGCCCGTCATGAAGCGGGCCCGCAGCGGCGCGCAGAGCGTGCTGCACGCCGCGCTCGAGCCGCGCCTCGCCGACTGCAAGGGGGACCTCTATGTGTGAGTTGTGTCTGACGCGGCACGTGTCGGTGTCGCAGAGCGTGACGCGGTTCCTCATCTACCCGCTGTTCTGGCCCGTCATGAAGCGGGCCCGCAGCGGCGCGCAGAGCGTGCTGCACGCCGCGCTCGAGCCGCGCCTCGCCGACTGCAAGGGGGACCTCTATGTGTGAGTTGTGTCTGACGCGGCACGTGTCGGTGTCGCAGAGCGTGACGCGGTTCCTCATCTACCCGCTGTTCTGGCCCGTCATGAAGCGGGCCCGCAGCGGCGCGCAGAGCGTGCTGCACGCCGCGCTCGAGCCGCGCCTCGCCGACTGCAAGGGGGACCTCTATGTGTGAGTTGTGTCTGACGCGGCACGTGTCGGTGTCGCAGAGCGTGACGCGGTTCCTCATCTACCCGCTGTTCTGGCCCGTCATGAAGCGGGCCCGCAGCGGCGCGCAGAGCGTGCTGCACGCCGCGCTCGAGCCGCGCCTCGCCGACTGCAAGGGGGACCTCTATGTGTGAGTTGTGTCTGACGCGGCACGTGTCGGTGTCGCAGAGCGTGACGCGGTTCCTCATCTACCCGCTGTTCTGGCCCGTCATGAAGCGGGCCCGCAGCGGCGCGCAGAGCGTGCTGCACGCCGCGCTCGAGCCGCGCCTCGCCGACTGCAAGGGGGACCTCTATGTGTGAGTTGTGTCTGACGCGGCACGTGTCGGTGTCGCAGAGCGTGACGCGGTTCCTCATCTACCCGCTGTTCTGGCCCGTCATGAAGCGGGCCCGCAGCGGCGCGCAGAGCGTGCTGCACGCCGCGCTCGAGCCGCGCCTCGCCGACTGCAAGGGGGACCTCTATGTGTGAGTTGTGTCTGACGCGGCACGTGTCGGTGTCGCAGAGCGTGACGCGGTTCCTCATCTACCCGCTGTTCTGGCCCGTCATGAAGCGGGCCCGCAGCGGCGCGCAGAGCGTGCTGCACGCCGCGCTCGAGCCGCGCCTCGCCGACTGCAAGGGGGACCTCTATGTGTGAGTTGTGTCTGACGCGGCACGTGTCGGTGTCGCAGAGCGTGACGCGGTTCCTCATCTACCCGCTGTTCTGGCCCGTCATGAAGCGGGCCCGCAGCGGCGCGCAGAGCGTGCTGCACGCCGCGCTCGAGCCGCGCCTCGCCGACTGCAAGGGGGACCTCTATGTGTGAGTTGTGTCTGACGCGGCACGTGTCGGTGTCGCAGAGCGTGACGCGGTTCCTCATCTACCCGCTGTTCTGGCCCGTCATGAAGCGGGCCCGCAGCGGCGCGCAGAGCGTGCTGCACGCCGCGCTCGAGCCGCGCCTCGCCGACTGCAAGGGGGACCTCTATGTGTGAGTTGTGTCTGACGCGGCACGTGTCGGTGTCGCAGAGCGTGACGCGGTTCCTCATCTACTGTCTCTCGAATCTCTACTGTCTCTGAATCTCGGGACTGTTTTGGATGATATCGATAGAGTGAGGGCAGGGGTTTACGTAGCAACGATCTCTTTTTTTAATGAATTCGCATTCAAAAATTCGCTATATGTATCCATGTTAAATCTTAACTCATATTTTTTTCTGCTTTTATTTCAGTGACATGAAGAAAGCCACAAAGTTGTCAGAAGAAGCACAAGATTTCGACGCGGCGTTGTGGCTGTGGAAGGTCAGCGAGAAGTGGACGAAATTGGACGAACAGAAAAGCGCCTCAGCAAAAGCGCATGCCGCATAACTTTGCGAAAACTTAAACCTCATTCAATTGACACAGGGCTGGCAATTTATCATCATTTTAATGCCGAATAGGATTGAATAGATTTTAACATTTTTTAATTGACATCGGTCGGTCATTGTGTTGTGTCGTATTGTGTCGTCACCATTATATGTTGCATTTTGAGATTTGCATTTTTATACCCAATGCTATTTCGACAGACTTCTGTAAATTAATGATTACTGGTTAGTGTGTATTTTAGTTTTAGTAAGTGTTTGCGTTCTGTGCATTTACTTTATGTGTAGATTTAGGGTAGTATCTTTTAGTTATTGTAAATAAAAATGTCGTAAAAATTTAAACTTTTTATATCATGTATCCTCGATGTGTTATGATGACGTATCTATATTAGCAATTTAGAAGACTGCATATGTATTGACTGTTATTGTATGTAGAAAGATTACTATAAATAAATCAACAACGTAACAACGAAGGTAACTCACACGCATATAGACACTATTGCATAACCATGCTAAGATGAAGCTTTAAGCTACCATCGCATATTGCTATTTTAATCAATCAAATGAAACTCAAAATCGTATTATGTGTTCCGGTTGACGTCCGAAGTCCATTATGAGAGAGTACATCCTTCTCGTTCTGCTTGTCGCCGTCAGATGTCACTGTTTTCCAGGCAACTCGCGCCCCTGGCGCCCTCACCTTCCTGCTCGGAACTAACTTACAAACCGGAAGCCGCCATTTTAGTTAATCATTGTTGCGTCATTCTTAATCTGTGAAGTCGCAAAGTTCTAAAGTTTTACAAACTTTTGAGAGAAAAGTAGAAAGTTTGATTTAAATTTTTGCTTTAGAATAGTCATTGTTTTCCATAAAGTAGTTTCGTGAGCTGTGATAAATGGATAAAGAAAAGCTAGTCGCGCCATCGGCGGCAGCAATGAAGAGACCACGTGCTCCCGATTCAAGTGCTCGTGAATCTTCTGAAAGCGACTCTGAGGGCACTTCAAACAGTAGCCGATCGCATAAAAAACGCCGCCGCCGTAGTAAACGTCGTTCTACATCAAAGGAATCTGAGTTGGATCGAAGGTTTGATTGCTTATCTCAACAGTTGGTGAGTTATTTGAATAACATTGTACAGGCCAATTTTGTCAGTAAAGACACAAATGTACACACTCACGCTACAGTGCACACTCAAGCTACAGTGGCCCCTAACCTCTCAAAGGTAACAACCACACAAGACGTTACATCCAGCCTGTCAAGAGAAAATTTTTTACATCCGCCCAGTGGTTCAAAAATCCCAAATATTTCGGAACCCAGTGTTTCAGTTAAAGAACCCACGGTGCCGAAAGCAAGTTCGGATAGAGTTGCCAAAATTGTGTCTTTACAAAGATTTGATACACCCGAATGGAATTCAGTACGTTATATCGATATTCAGAAAAAATACGTTGCTTTTCCTGCCTTTTCGGAACTAAGAATTAATGAAGAACTACGAAGCTTGGAAGATCCTTTTTCTTCTTTTAAATTAAGTCAAATAGAACGTAGTTATGCTGCACTCTCGAATGCCTTCTTGGCCCAAAATGAGTATGTTAACAGTGCGTTACAGAGCTTAATAAATTGGTCAGAAAAATCCGAAGGGCAACTAACACCTATTTCACTTTATGAAAATCTTAAGAATTTATTTGGTAATGAATCTAAATTTACCAGTGTTTCCCAAGATATCTTGCAAATAATATGCGGCAAGCGTGCAGAAGTATTAGAATCGCGTCGTCGTGCGTTGTTAAAAAACTTAAAGCAGAAATACATGCGCGAAGATCTCGACAGAACGCCGCCTTCGTCAGAATACATATTTAATCCCGAGGCACTGTCAGCATATATAAGTAAGATAGGAGGTTTAGATAAGCTAGATAAGAAGTTTTCTACTCGAACTGCACGCCTAAACCGTTTAACGTCACCAGAACCTTCATCTTCTAACTCATTTCGAAATAAACCCTTTCGTGCACAAGCAAGTAAGAAAAATCAATTCCGAGATAAGGACTTTCCCGGAAGAAAAGATTACGATAATTCAGGGAAAAAGTCAAGGGGACAGAAGAACAAGTTCAATAGGAAAAGAAGACATCAAAATAAATGACACACCGACTTTTTGGGGGGGCTGCCTACGGTACTACTTAAACAACTGGACAGAACTCAATCCGCCCAAGCCTGTAATAAAATTGATATCAGGGGCCCGTATTCCTTTCAATCAAACACCCCCTTTGATCATGCCGTCCACAGAAATATTAAATCTGTTTCAAACCCCTGTATCGTCCAAAATGTCTTGCGAGATAGAAGTCATGTTACAGCAACACATTTTAGAACCAGCTCCTCAAACTCCATCTTTCATCTCGAAACTTTTTCTTGTAAAGAAAGGCAATGGGAAGAGTCGAATGATTTTCAATTTAAAAGCTTTAAACCAATACATGTCCCCGAAGCATTTTCATCTTTTTCATTATCGTCAAATGCCTCAGTTCCTTCAACCTGCCGACTGGATGGTGAAGTTGGACCTCAGTCAGGCCTATTACCATATACCTATTCGAATAGAACACAGACGTTTCCTTCGGGTCAGTTACAACGGACAGCTTCTACAAATGACTTGTTTGCCATTTGGCCTCTCAGCAGCACCCAGAATGTTTGCTACAGTAACAAACTGGACTGCCGAAATGCTGAGAAGGAAAGGTCTACGCCTGGTGATTTATTTGGACGACTACCTTATTGTTCATCAGTGCAAAGAAACTCTCAGACGTCAGGTCAGGATGGCATTACAGTTTTTGACCAGTCTAGGATGGCGTATCAACTTGAAAAAATCTGTTACCACTCCGACGAGGACAGTAGAATATCTGGGCATAATTTGGGACACCAAAACCAATACTGCGTCCCTGCCCCCAGACAAAGTAAACAAATTACGCCAAAGCCTACAAACTCTCCTCGCTGCTGGCAGTTGGACCCTCAAGCAGGCGCAACGCCTCTTAGGACTTCTCAACTTTGCGACCTTCATCACCCACCGGGGAAGGTTGCATTGCCGAGTTTTGCAGCGGCACAGCCGTATCCTGCGCAAGGAACCTCTCAAAACTTCTCACTTCACCGAGGAGGTGAGCGCAGAACTGGAGTGGTGGTTGAAGAACATTTGCCAACATACTCTGATACACCCCAAAGCTCGGCCTACAAATTATGTAATAACCGACGCTTCAGATATTCAATGGGGAGCTGTGATCAACAACAAGTTTGTTCAAGGAGAGTGGAATCAACACCAAATAAGTTGTCATTCCAATCTGAAAGAATTGTATGCTGTGATTGCTGCAATTACAACAGAGGCTTCTGCTCTCAAGAGATCTACAATAATTCTTCAGAGCGACAACAAAACTGTGGTGTCTTACATCAGGAAAGAGGGCGGAACAAAATCCATTTCACTATTAAATTTGACCAAACAACTCCTGGAGTTGATAGACCACCTAGATATTGTATTAATCCCTCACTACCTTCCGGGAATATACAACACGGAAGCCGACAACTTATCACGCGACCGCGCAGGGTCCGAATGGCATCTGAAGGAAGAAGCAACTTGCATAATATTCAATCTTTGGGGAATTCCCGAAATAGATCTATTTGCCTCCGCAGACGCTCACGTCGTCCCGAGGTATGTTACACGAGACTTGTCAGACTCGAACGCTTGCTTTCACGACGCATTCAGCAGATCCTGGCGTTACGACCTGGCCTGGGCCTTTCCACCTCCGTCGTTGATGCCGCAGGTATTGCGTCACTTGAACACAGCCAGCGGTCGCTACATAATAATAGCACCCAGGTGGACGAAACCCTATTGGCGCCCAGACCTGAAGCGCAGAGCTCTCACGCGTCCAATCAACATACTGAACTTGAAGGACTGCCTGATAGATACATTCACAGGGCGAGCCCCAGCTCATATCTGCAATCTACAACTGGAAGCCTGGCTCATTTCGGGTGGGACTCATTACTAAATAATTGGTCACCTGAAGAAAAGGAATTACTTACATCATGTTGGAGAGCATCTACTCGTCGAACCTACACACCTATATGGAATAAGTGGTTGGTATGGTGTCAACAGTTTGATATAGATTTTCGTTCTCCGAAACCTCATGATTTCGCTAAATACCTAGCTCATCTTTATTTATCTGAAAAATTAGCATATCGAACGATACTGGTCTATAAGTCATCGATTTCATCTATTTGTGAAACGTTTGGTAACTGTAAATTATCAGCAAGCCCTATAGTTAAACATATTCTAAAAGCAATATCACTTGCAAAACCAGCTCCACCTAAAGCTCCGATATGGGATGCTAGGATTCTTATTAAATACCTTAAAAATACTAATCCAAATATAAATAATTTATATGATGTTTCCAGACGCACTGCAACAATATTATTATTGAGTTCTGGTCGTAGAGTACATGACCTTTCTCTTTTGCATTGTGATCCATCCCATTTTATAGATAATGGTGATTCTATCACTTTGAATCCCGTATTTGGTTCTAAAACAGATTCCATATCACACAAGCAATCTAGTTGGTTATTGCATTCTTGTCCTGATAGGAATGTTGATCCTGTTTTCTGGCTTAGGGCCTTATTTAATTTGACTAAAGTTTATAGAGACTCACTTTCAAATCTATTTATTGTTACTAGGGGTAAGATCAGAGCAGCTACTCCTACAATTATCGGAGGTTGGATTAAACGAGTACTAATGGAAGCTGGTATAGAGGCATCCCCTGGTAGTTTTAGATCAGCTGTCTCTTCTTTAAATTGGATAGAAAATTATCCTATTAATGATATTTTGGCCAAAGCTAATTGGCAACATGAGACAACTTTTCGAAAATTTTATCAAAGAGAATTAAACCAATCCGAGCATTCTACTTTGGAAAAATCTTTATCGAAGTACTTTTCAGCACCCAATTGAGGTTTTGTTTTTAATTCTGTAATTTATATAATTCTTCATGTCTATAGAATCATAGTGAATTATGTAGATATCTTATGATTAAGATATACTGATTCATCACATTGTTGCATTAATTACAAACCTTTACATAAGCCACCAGGAGATAACAAACAAATCTCTCATAATGGACTTCGGACGTCAACCGGAACACATAATATGCAAATTTTACCTTCCAATAAAATTTCTATTATGTTTCCTGAGACGTCCGAAGTCCAGGTAATGTCTTCCTGGTGGTACTTTTAGCCATTCCTCATTATGAGACGAACAATGATTAACTAAAATGGCGGCTTCCGGTTTGTAAGTTAGTTCCGAGCAGGAAGGTGAGGGCGCCAGGGGCGCGAGTTGCCTGGAAAACATTGACATCTGACGGCGACAAGCAGAACGAGAAGGATGTACTCTCTCATAATGGACTTCGGACGTCTCAGGAAACATAATAGAAATTTTATTGGAAGGTAAAATTTGCATATTAAATACGTTTTATTAAGACTCATATTACAAGATTCCATAAATATGATGACTTTCAGAACGATACGAATACCACAAAATGATCTGTTTTAAAACCTTACTTATAATTCTAGTTAACAGTGGTATAGGTTTGCACTCTAATAGGCGCGCTTGTGGAAAACGGGGTTCAATGCTTATGCTTACGAAAATGTTTTATATGAAAATTACGTAACAAGCAGAGAATATAAAGCTTATCTCAAGTGTTATCTCTAATCACATATAAGAAAGCGTGGTATACAAATATTACATTTAATCTATACCAATAAGTACTACACGGGTATTTTTGCCTACTCTTAAAACACTTTCAATTTCGAGTAGCAGTAATCGAGTTTCTCACTGCATTAGTAATCTGTTTTATATCGACAATGCACGACAACACTAGTTTACCGCGACATTGTCCTAGTGCGCGGGCGCTCTTGCACTCGGGCATGTCGTGGCACAGCACTGGCGCTCGGGCCAGTGCCGGCGTTATGTTAGGTCCATATCGACGTGTGGTACTCGGGCTTGTCGAAGAGCAGTTCGCGTGCGCAGAGCGGCTGCGCGGCGCGGTGCTGGTGCAGCAGCTGCAGCACGCCGGTGCCGATGGCGGCCGGCACGCCCAGGATGATGGACTCCGACACGCCCTCGATGCAGTCCCGCTGCCCGTAGTACGCCGCGTCGAACAGGTGGTCCGCGGTCTTCTCGAACTAGACAAATATTTCAATAAATTATTTAATAAAGCTGTGGTAAAAATCATTACTTACTTTTC
This sequence comes from Epargyreus clarus, assembly GCF_041222505.1. Classification (NCBI taxonomy): domain Eukaryota; kingdom Metazoa; phylum Arthropoda; class Insecta; order Lepidoptera; family Hesperiidae; genus Epargyreus; species Epargyreus clarus. The sequence continues at coordinate 914,845 of NW_027332214.1, forward strand.
ATCCGTCGGATTATCTGTCAAAAATGAATAATTTATTAGAGAGAAGAGGGGGCCTGTCGATTTCTCTCGAACTTTTATTTAACAAAAATAACAAAAGACGGCATACATGTCGAGTCTCTACCAGTACCAAAACAGAAGGTGTACTTGATACCAATAATTACAGATACTGACATATGGGGACTGAGATGGATTGCCTGAAAAAAGTGCATTTGTGCTATCACATCTTGCAATGTAGAACAAACGCGTGCCACACTGCTATAACCGCCACACCGAGCCTGGCCGGTGGCGGGGTACTCACGCTGGCCAGGTTGAGCACGGACTCCTTCATGCGCGCGAGGCCGTAGCGCGTGATGCCGAGCACCTCCCCGCGCGCGGTCATCTGCGCGGCCAGCAGCGCCACGTGCCGCCGGTCCACCGCCATGCCGTGCCCCTCCATCACCGCTGTGATCTCGCTCATGATCGTCGTCTGCGCCGCCTCCACGCCCAGCGTCGCGAACACCTGCCAACACGCACTCAGTTACAACTTACACACACACACGAGCAAGCGCGAACGCATGTGCGCAGCAATGTGCATACACACACAGTTACAATTCACTCACGTATTAAGTACTAGATACTCTACGACTCATTACGAACTTTTTTTTTGTTACACTATCTTTCCTTTACCACCACTCTCACGAAAATAGATGTGTTTTTCATTAATATATCTCATCTTTTTTAAATAATTTCTACGATTTTAACATTCCCCCATAACAAAAAGACAACAAAAGAAATTATAAATGAAATTTTTTACAAATACATAGAACAGTTATTTCAAAGTTTTTTTTTTTTGCTGTAAATAGAAAATAAAGGTTAAGTAAGTAAGATATTAAATTACCTCTAAAATATTGTTCGACGATGTTTTATTGCCGTTGACGCCGTACGTTGCTATCACGTCCCTCAAACCGTCACCCTCCACACATAATTTATACCTGAAACAAAAAGCAAACAACTACTTTAGTATTTTACAAAATAAAATTGATAATAGCCTTTCAATAAGCCATTAACTCACCTCGGAATGAAGTCGACACAGATGATAAATACTAGGATTTTCCTTCTAAGTTTCAGCTCCCTTCGTAGTGGAACGAATTAATAAAAAGCGATGACGACATGCGTGATCCAGCTGAGTCTCTAGACGACGACGGCGGCAGCAAGCACGTCGCTATGACGGCATCACGCTCAGATCTCCAGTTATCGCACGGGCGTAGTGGATAGTCCTTTAAACAAGTTACCAACTCAGCGCGAAGTGGCGCTAGGCTCATCACAGGTGATGACCGCGTCTGAGACCCTGGGTAGCCCTTTGACGACGACGGCAGGCAGTAAATACGTCGCTGGGACCTCATCGCGACATTACGTCATCAGCCTCAGCTCTCTTGTTACACACGCGTTGTACACAGTCCTTTCAATAAGTCAGCAACTCACCGCGGAGTGGCGCTGGAGTCGTCGCAGGCGATGACCGCGCGCGACACCCGGGGCAGCCCCTTGACCACGACGGCGGGCAGCTGGCGCGCGAGCTGCTGCAGCGCCACGTTGAGCCAGCCCGCCTGCCGCGTGGCCTCCGCGCGGACCTTGATCGCCCACGCCGACACCGCCTCGATGTTGCCCGGCTTCACCTTCAGCTTCGACGTGCAGATGCTACTCACACAAATAGTAATATTAATATTTATTATCGTTAAAAAAAACGTAAAGTGCAAAAAAAAAATCACTGAACTCGGATTTAGATGAGAGAAAATAAATCATATGTTACTACTATTAATTTTGTAGTTTTTTGTACTACTGTTCAATCAAATCACGTGACTACATTAACAACAAATATACACCAATCCAATCCCCAAAATAAGATTCTTCCTGCATCGAGAATATCTTGGATAAATTAACAAAAACAAAATATTATAAATAAACAAAAACAAATTGCCATTTTAAAAGTCAAGAAAAAGCTAGTTGGTTACATTTTTAAGTGTAATAATAATTACCGAAATAATAGTCAGACTAGGTTTTATGTTACAACCTAATTTTCTGACGTAATCCCCGATTTGATTTAATAGGCATTCAACTTCATAATGCGTCCTGAGCAAAATCAGAAACTGAAAAAAATACACGACGTACGAGTATATGATGGAGTGCACGTTGACCTCGAGGCACAGCAGGCGGATGCGCTCGGCGTCCAGCCGCACCAGCAGGAAGCACTCGTGCGGCAGGTACACCTCGTCGATGTACGTCGTGATCTGGATTGAAACATTTAAGGATTTATGTCGTCAAAATAATGCGAGACTAATTTACATCACACGTTGTACTATGGCAAAGTATTTGCCGCAAGATCGATTAACTTACAAAGTTATAAGTATCATATTATCATCATGGAAAAAATATACGAAATAAAATTGTGATACACAAATATTGCGTGGCTTTTAAAATATGCATGTATATTTTTTCATTTCTGCTTTATTTTTTTAGTATTTTTTATTACATAAAATGGATTTTGGTTTGTTACTTGAACCAATTCCGCGTGCACTTGTAATACCTTTTAGTTTTTTAGAACTTTTATTTTTGACGCTTCTGAGCACAGAGTCGACGTCTAATGAATGATACGAAAGAAAAACAAAATCTTACCTCCCCCAGCGTAGTCTTCTCCACTCTTCCCTTGACCCGCCTCGCGAACTCCTGGTCGTAGGGGTCAGTGAGCTCAGCCGTGATGATGGGCGTGGAGATGTTCTTGGAGGCGTTGATAATCTCCTTGACGCGCGGCACGCCCTGCGTGATGTTCATCGACGCCACGCCCGCGAAGTGGAAGGTCTTCAGGGTCATCTGGGTACCGGGTTCGCCGATACTCTGTTTAAAAATATCGTTACAGTTAATTGCAAAAAACGTTTATGTTACATTTGAATTGATATACAAACTATGAATGTCTAAGTAAATTTGTCGTCGACTTAATAAAATGACGTTGACTCTGTCATTATATTTATTACCGATAGCAGTTACGAGCGAAACTGTGACTGAGTGTTAGAAACTTTCTTTTTTACAATAAAGTGCAGGTCAGTATTAGTCATCTCTGAAGGCAGATACATATTATATATTTGTAAGCATGGCCAATCTTAAGTAGAATTTTTACCATATTTGACGCTACAGACTTCTAAGCCAGTGTCTATTTTCTATCAAACGAGCCGCTTTCGTTTTGTACCTGTGCAGCGAGCGCGCCGACAGCGGTGCCGGGCTCGAGCACGCTGCGCTGGTACTTGTCGTGGCACAGGCGGATGAAGCGCACCAGCTGCGTCAGCGTCAGCCGCTCCAGCTGCCGCGTCACCGGCCCGCCGCCCGCGAACCGCGCGCGGACCTTGCGCACACGCTCCGCTATCGAGCGGATGAATGTCCTGCCAGAATATATTGTACATTAAGACACTTCAAACACTTTCTGCACTCAAAACCGCACACTAGGACTCCCTGTGTCGGGGATGCCATGAATGCACCCAGAGCCAGAACAAAAATCTGAATTTCACATTTAACCTGGACCTCTCTACGAATCACACCGGTATAGTAACCGCACTGTCACGCGGGTCGTCAATGGATATTATTAATAATATTGTTCAAGTTAATTTAATAATCATTAATAATAAAATAATTATTTCTTTATTATTGAATATTAAAATGTAGCATTAACGTTTAAGATCATATGAAAACTTACAATAATTCAGCTTTGAACTCGTCTGTGCAAGTTTTGAAATCATCCAAGGCCAGAGTCTCCTCCGCTGCTACCTCGATACCGTCCCCGTCGAGGGGCTCCTCATCTCTGTTGAAATAACCGTCAATATAGCAACCTTTACTCAGCGTTAATCCAAATAGTACTAGAAAAGTTAAGGATATTGATATTTTTTAGACAAAATATATATAAATTTTCGAATGGTCCTACGAGCCATCTGATTAATAAAATCATGTAATAATCATAGATTAGTAAAGATTACTTATTCCTAACAAGAAAATGTACCCAGTTTTGAGAATTGTAATAGTTGTAAAAAAAGTTTTGCCACGTCTTCGTGCTAAAATGTCCCTAAAATATTTGAAATAATTATTTATTTATTATGTAAATTACGCAGTATTAGTTATTTATTCGTAAATTTTCTCTAAAAATGTTGTTATTTGTCAAAAAATCAAAAAAATAACCTACTAATAAGCCGTTTGTGGCTTTATTCAATTTCAAGGCGGCGAAGTATCTTTACTAATCTATGGTTATAATAGAAATAATTGTAGTGGTCGCTACCTGGCGGGGCAGTGCGCGCGCACGTGGCGCAGCGCGCGCGGCAGGTCGACGGGGCGGTCGCGCGCCTCCATGTATGAGGGGTCGAGCCCGTCGCTGCCGTAGCGGAACTGCACCACCTCGCCCGTCGCCGCGCGCACCGTCAGGTCGTACTGCAGCACCAGGTCCTCCAGCGACTGCACACGATACAGAAATCAAAATATATTATACTCGTTACACATAACCAACGCGTACACATATGCACGCACACACGGACACCAAGATGAACGTCACCGAAATCATCATTCAATATTTTCACTTTAGTAATATGATTTTATATAATATTTTTGAACATCAATACACATACAGCGCGCACTGCCCCGTCAATACACATACGTCATATTTGTCAAATATTAAAGCATATTTGTAAGATATCTCATTGACACAATTTCACAAAATGAGATAATCGTTATCAATCAACCTCTTTCCTTTGATCCCACTGATTTAACTTGACAAACACGACAAAAAACCTAAAATTTACCCTAATTATTACAAAAGTAATAAATATCTTTATTTATCACATATCACAAAACTTAGGTTCTAGGTTACAATACAAAACCTTAAGTTCTATATTGCATTAATGCTTTGTGAGAGTCTGGAGTCCGTATTAGGATAACCTGTATGACCATGTTACCTTAACTAAACGTCTCTGCAAGTACCCGGTCTCGGCTGTCTTGACCGCGGTGTCGACGAGCCCCTCGCGGCCGCCCATCGTGTGGAAAAAGAACTCCGTGGGCGTCAGGCCGGAGTAGAAGCTGTTCTCAACAAAGCCACGCGCCGCTGGGATCTTGGCTGTGGGTCGGAATAACTTTATATGTATCTGAAATTATTAACTTCCAATTACTTAACGTGTTAACTGTAAACTATTCCTGATTTAAATAAGAAAGCTCCATCGCCTCTCTTTCGAAGATGTGATTGAACAGAGACCCACTAGATATTAGAATTTTGTGCTTAGAGTGTACAACGGAAATAGGGCCGACCTCGACCTTATCTAAAGTCGTACATCAGTGCCTTCGTTGCCTCTGAAGACAGAAGACAGAATCGTCTTTTTTCTTTTAGCTGAAATAGAAATAAGTACTTAGTGCCTCCCTCCCCCTACTCTCCCTACAAAGAAACATAACTTATCTTCAAAGCCGAAGTTGCTCATATTACAATGCTAGTCGTAAGGCAAAAATATATATGACGCGTCACTGAGATACGAAGAGAATTACGACGTGTTATCTAACATCATATAATACTGACAGTGACGCTCGAAGTGCGGCAGCGAGCGGTCCTCGAAGCCGTTGGGCACGCGCTTGCCATTGAGCGCCTGCTGCCCCACGCACGCGATCATCTGCGATATGTTGATGTTGGAACCTGTGGACAGTAAAGAATCATTTTAATAATTAGACAAAAAAGTTTAGAACAATTTCGCTTTTGTTTCCTAACAAATTACATTTTATTTTTTTGTAAATTTTTATGCCTCAAATTTCTGTAGTGATTATGGTCACGTGACAAATTTTGTATATCTTAACAGATGACAATTATTGTGTATACCGTAACATATTGCACATTAATAATTTGAAATTAATACAACAGAAAAAACAATTTACCCTTAGAGCCACTTTGTGCCATAATAAGCGGCGCGTTAGTAGGATGCAGCTCGCGGAAACACGCCTTGGCTGCCAACTCTCTGTAATTGACAAACAAATTGTTATTATTCTTTAATTTATTACTAACTTTCCTACCGGTATCATTACTACGACATCAGCGCTTTGAGTGAAAAATAAATATGACCAATAGATATCACAAATAGAATCATATCATAGATATACTGTTCAATAAATATCATCAATAAAATTACAAATAAATAAATTCATTAATTCAAACTCCAAATAGAGTAAAAGCTAAGAAACCTGATACTGCTGAGTTCGCTCAGCATGACAGCTTCCAGGGTCTCTTCCATGGTGCAACCAGGCTGACACTGGAGCGTGCCCTTCTCCATCTCCAGAATATAGCCGTCGCATTTGGAGTAACTGCAAAGGACATATTTAGTAGAAGAATTTACAAAACTCTTGACATGATTTTAAGGTCCAAATTAAAACAAGCTATTAAAAATTTGCTGGACTTGCTGTTTATTATTATAAATGTAAAACAGTAAGGTAACAATAATTAATGTCGATATCCTATTACGACTGAGCCAAATTTTAGATCAGTACCTCGTGACATAATGATCTTATATTGTACAAGGTTTCTAAAATTAAAAGTCTACAAGTTTCCTACATCTATGGTAGCAGTGCCTCACCCAGATTCGAGTAGCTTATTCTTGGCCTCAATGAGCTTCCGTCCGGGCGTGACGTCGATGATGCCGAAGCTGAAGCCCCTGTTCATCATGTAGTAGGAGGCCATGCGAGCTAACCTGCGGGGAAAATTATGATTCAAAAGGAGAATCTTGAAGGAGACCAAATGTTGTCTTAATCATTGCGCTTGGCTGAGAGTGTTGCAAACAAAAATAAATTAACATTGCAAGGAGATACTAGTGCATATCTCATGGACTATATTCTTCAGTTATATTCATGACCATCTATCAGGAAAGTAATTCAAATGCAATACAAACTGATTCAGAAATTACAAATACATTTTAAATTTTTATTTTTATTTTAACGAATAAATTATAAAAAAAAAACAAATGTCTTCTAATGGAACAAACCACGTAATCTGTTTACCCAGCTAAAATAGATGACCATGTTTACAGTACCTCCACATCCCCCGGACAGCGTACTCCTCGCCCCAGTCGCGCAGCAGGATGTAGAAGATGCTGGTCTTGGTGCCGGAGCCCAGTGTGCTTTTATCCATCGAACCGCAGATCAGCTCAGAGTTCCTTATTATTACATCTGGAGAACGAAGACAACATTTATTTAAGAACTTGAAGTAGGAAAATAATATAGAGATTTGATGGTAAATTGACAGTGACAATAGAAACTTGTGATCAACTCCAAACAGAAAAGCCTGAAGCTGCAGCCACAACAAAACAACACTAAACACGGATATTATAAGGTAGACATAGGTGACCCTTTCGATTCCGGACCAGGTAGACATCTTAGTGGTAGATTTAGATATTCGTTCATAGCTTAGCTATTTACATACTTATTATGCATACGTTAGTGTGGGGCTATGGGTGTTAAAGTACACTTACAAGAATCTTGCACACACATATCCTCGTTGCTGGTGTAGTTTTTCCCTTTAGTCTCCAGGTTGGCCAGCACTTCGCACCGCTTATTCGGTTTCATTATTAAACTGAAAACAGATAATCTCATTAGGTTATTATTAAGGATTTTTGATTTGATGAAAACTTTTTTACGATTCATGCGATCACAACATCACCAAGTAATAAGCCTCAGAACAAAGTCTGACTGCTGATTTCTACTGGTACTAATTTAGCAAAGACTAGTTGTATCTATGTTCTCTCGTCGGGCTAAGTGATCATACCCGGGGAGCGGCCGTGTTCCGACAATGTCAGTTCGGAGCTTGTGTTAGTACAAGATGTTGAAAAAACTTCGCTAGCGTGATTCAGAAACGTGTAGCGCCATCTCTTCGTAACTCGCGACATTAAAATTCAATTGGGCCCTATTGCGTTGAAAACTACCAAATTACTAATCTGGCCCCTTTGTCACTCGGCCAGCAGGCACGCGGCCAGCTGCTGCGCCTCGCCGCGCGTCAGGAAGTGTTGTGTCGCCTTACACACCTGAAGATCTGCTTGCCGGTCCACAGCACGCGCGGCTTGAGGATGGCGGGCGGCGGCATGTCGATCCTCATGCGGGCGTCGGGCCCGGCCAGCAGGCACGCGGCCAGCTGCTGCGCCTCGCCGCGCGTCAGGAAGTGTTGTGTCGCCTTACACACCTGAAGATCTGCTTGCCGGTCCACAGCACGCGCGGCTTGAGGATGGCGGGCGGCGGCATGTCGATCCTCATGCGGGCGTCGGGCCCGGCCAGCAGGCACGCGGCCAGCTGCTGCGCCTCGCCGCGCGTCAGGAAGTGTTGTGTCGCCTTACACACCTGAAGATCTGCTTGCCGGTCCACAGCACGCGCGGCTTGAGGATGGCGGGCGGCGGCATGTCGATCCTCATGCGGGCGTCGGGCCCGGCCAGCAGGCACGCGGCCAGCTGCTGCGCCTCGCCGCGCGTCAGGAAGTGTTGTGTCGCCTTACACACCTGAAGATCTGCTTGCCGGTCCACAGCACGCGCGGCTTGAGGATGGCGGGCGGCGGCATGTCGATCCTCATGCGGGCGTCGGGCCCGGCCAGCAGGCACGCGGCCAGCTGCTGCGCCTCGCCGCGCGTCAGGAAGTGTTGTGTCGCCTTACACACCTGAAGATCTGCTTGCCGGTCCACAGCACGCGCGGCTTGAGGATGGCGGGCGGCGGCATGTCGATCCTCATGCGGGCGTCGGGCCCGGCCAGCAGGCACGCGGCCAGCTGCTGCGCCTCGCCGCGCGTCAGGAAGTGTTGTGTCGCCTTACACACCTGAAGATCTGCTTGCCGGTCCACAGCACGCGCGGCTTGAGGATGGCGGGCGGCGGCATGTCGATCCTCATGCGGGCGTCGGGCCCGGCCAGCAGGCACGCGGCCAGCTGCTGCGCCTCGCCGCGCGTCAGGAAGTGTTGTGTCGCCTTACACACCTGAAGATCTGCTTGCCGGTCCACAGCACGCGCGGCTTGAGGATGGCGGGCGGCGGCATGTCGATCCTCATGCGGGCGTCGGGCCCGGCCAGCAGGCACGCGGCCAGCTGCTGCGCCTCGCCGCGCGTCAGGAAGTGTTGTGTCGCCTTACACACCTGAAGATCTGCTTGCCGGTCCACAGCACGCGCGGCTTGAGGATGGCGGGCGGCGGCATGTCGATCCTCATGCGGGCGTCGGGCCCGGCCAGCAGGCACGCGGCCAGCTGCTGCGCCTCGCCGCGCGTCAGGAAGTGTTGTGTCGCCTTACACACCTGAAGATCTGCTTGCCGGTCCACAGCACGCGCGGCTTGAGGATGGCGGGCGGCGGCATGTCGATCCTCATGCGGGCGTCGGGCCCGGCCAGCAGGCACGCGGCCAGCTGCTGCGCCTCGCCGCGCGTCAGGAAGTGTTGTGTCGCCTTACACACCTGAAGATCTGCTTGCCGGTCCACAGCACGCGCGGCTTGAGGATGGCGGGCGGCGGCATGTCGATCCTCATGCGGGCGTCGGGCCCGGCCAGCAGGCACGCGGCCAGCTGCTGCGCCTCGCCGCGCGTCAGGAACGTGTCGCGCTGCGTCAGCAGGTACCCGCCCGTTATGAAGTCCTGTGTAGCCGCGATCAGGAGCTCGCCGTTCCGCGGGGTTACGAGGTTTGATTTGTTCTGTTGGCAGGTTTTTGATGTTAGTGACGTTACATTAACAAGTAGCCTGATATTATGCCTTGTACGACGATGACATGTCTCTTCCTCCAGCTAAAATACATAATATATGACACAAATGCAAATAATAGGTATGTCTCACTTATTCGTATTTTGTAACTCTGGCTCTAATACTCTTCTTCTCTCTTTCACTTACTCCCACACACTATCTTTCTCCCTCTCACTTTCTGTCCTTCTTATTATTAACCGACTTTTTTTAATCTTCTTATTCATCCACATTACTCATTAAAAACATCTCTATAAATATAAATACTTTTGGATCCACTGATTTAAACTGTACTTTTCAATCAATGAATATAGATAAGTACAAATTTCTACTAACCCCCATGAGTATCAACGCCTCTGCGCGCGCCTCCTCCGTCTGCGGCAGGTGCATGTTCATTTCATCACCGTCAAAGTCAGCGTTGTAGGGTGTGCACACGCACTCGTTAAACCTGAACACAAACAAGCATTACGTAATGGGAGAGTTAACACACATGCAGACGGCCCAACTTTAAGTAGTTATCCTCTACAAATGTACCAATTACAAATGCATAGAATGGCTGTCAAAAATCTATAAATTTTGTGACATAATTTGTAACAAAGATGCCTAGATAAAAACGTCCTCTTTGGGGGATTTTTTTTTATCTATGGTCTCTAGTCTATGGTATACACCAGTATACCTGAAAGTGCGCTGGGGCTGCACGCGCGCGCGGTGGCACATGATGGACAGCTTGTGCAGCGAGGGCTGCCGGTTGAAGAGCACCACGTCGCCATCCACCAGGTGGCGCTCCACTACGTCGCCGCACTGCAAATGGTAGACAAAAGATTTTTGACGTTATACTCAAATTGTAATTTAGTAGTCAGTAGCTTTAAAGGAAGTGAAAGTGAAGGAAAGTTATGAGGAATGTTATGTGGATAGAACATTTCCATACTATTTTCAGAGTTGATGTTTATCAAGCCACTTTCAATTAACGTGGTGGATAGAGTCTAACTCAACTATTTTAAATAACAATCGAGCCATTTCTCCTTTTCAAGTAAAAAACTTGAAGACGCGGTAACTAAGAGTGATGTTTAAAAAGAATTTTATAGTTACGTTAAAGAAGTGCTATTTGTGTAGTGTAGAAAGGGTAAAAATATTTTTTACCCTTTCTACACTACAACATACAGCCATAGACATACAAACACACTTAATTTATCATGCTCATGTCTGCTTGGGAACCGAACGCACTTCAGACAGTCTACACCGGTATAGAGAACGTTATCTTCACACAAACCTTAAGCTCCTGCGCGATCTTCTCCCGGTTGCCGTACTTGAGGTACTTCTTGTGCTTGGCGCCGCGCTGCTGCACGTAGTTGGCGCCGGGGTGCACGTCCGGCCCGTTGCACACCAGCGAGCGCAGCCACTGCAGGTTCGCCGGGAACACGCGCTCCGGGTACGTCAGCACCTTCGCCACGTACACCGGCACGCCCACCTGGACAACAAAGGACGTTTAATATATTAAAGGTTGTAGAACCTATAGAATAGCATTGTTAAACACTGCTAACCTTGATATAGTCCTCGCCAAACTTCAAGTCCGCTCTGAAGTCAGAAAGCCAATGCGATCTAACACAACTACAAGCATATACTCCGTAACAACGTAAGGGTACACTAACGCAGCTATGTACCCGTGGGCGAGAGCGGGTTGCGGAGGGTGCCGGGGGTCCCGCGCTGTCTTCGTCCCACTAACATCTACAATTTGTTATTGCGACACGAATCGTTTCTATATTCGAAGTAGACTAACACTTTGACGCAGATTCTACCTTGAACATTTCTTTTCACCCCAAATTACACAAAATTTAAGGTAGTAAAACATGCTTTGCTATTCTTGGACTTGGACCAACAGCTTTACACTTTGACACAGCATGACAATTTTGTGAACATCTTAATATTTAAACTTAAAATCTTCATATAATATAAAGGCAAAGAATAAAAATGTTAGATAATGGTACCAGATTAAGTTTTTAAAAAATACCTCCTGTATTTGTAAATTAGGATCCGGCGATATCACAGTTCTGCTGGAGAAGTCCACCCGCTTGCCAGATAGGTTGCCGCGGAAGCGACCCTGTTTTCCCTTCAGTCGCTGGACGAGACCGCGACCTGGTTTTTTGGGCTAAAAGTGGAAAATAAATAAGTGTAAGTATTAAATTAAGTATAACAGATTAATAGCACGGACAACACGATGCGCCATTCTTATTTTTTCTGAATGGTTCAAACCGATTTTGAGTTGATAAATAACCAAAGTTTAATTTCTCTAAAGTCTAAAAACTTTTCTTGGGCAAATTAAATGAAATGTCTCTTTATGTACTAAGAAGATTCACTGTTAAGATTCTTAGAGTATCACCTGCATGGAGGAGGGTATGCCGGAGAGCTCGCTGTTGATGTAGAGCGCGGCGTGCAGCTGGAGGTAGTCCCAGTCCTCCTGGATCTGCTCGCTGCGGCCGCCGCGCGAGATGTGCCGCGCGATCACGTCGTTGATCAGCAGGATCTCTGATTGCTTCATTGTTAAGTCGTCCTCGTTACTGGGAGGAAGTTATGGAAGAGTTGTTTATAACGGTAACACTTATAACAACAGATAAAATTACTGAAAATGTTAGGAGAGGTGCATGAGATCTGCTAGAATTGATAGAGTATGACATACTGAAAAAAAAAAATGTTTAGAACTTTTAGGCGTGCGGGTTTCCTAAATATGATTTCCTTCACCCTTTAAACAAATGATAATTATAAACTATGTGCGTAAACCATGTCTATAATTTGAAAAATTAGAGGTGTTCCTGGGATTTGTGCCTTGGACCACCTAAACGAGAGGCCAATCTTAACCACTAAACTAGCTAGTGCCCAATAATGTAAAAATGTACAGAAATACCGACCCCAAAACACTCTTAACACGTAACACAATGAAAAAACTCAGTAATTGAACTTACGTGCCATCCTTAATATCCGAGACAACACTGGGTCGGATGCAGAGCGGCGGCACCGGCAGCCGCGTGAGGATCAGGTCCTCCGGCCTCGTGATCTTCGGGTTCATGCCCAGAAGAGGAATATCCTCATCAGGGATGCGCCGGAAAAGGCTTAATACCTACGATTAAAAGTGTAAATTGTAACATTATTTAGACTTTATCAGATTAACAATTAGACTTAGTAGGCTGGAGCTTGGAGCGAAAAAATGTAGTAGCTGAAACATTGGTATTTTTAAGTCGGATTTGGAAACATTATGTCTCTAATTTGGATGATCATTTTTTCAACTACTGTATTTTTTTAGCAACTATGTAAATCCTATTATCCTATGGTGGCAAATGTGTAAATGCGCCATTGTAAATGGATATTTGTTAATGTGAAATATTGTCTGATATTTCTTATATATTTTATTCTGACAGGTATTTAGTTTTTATCCTATATATAAACACCATATATTGATATTGATATATAAACACCATCAAAATACCACAATTATAATTCTATGTATCTAATTATCAAATATCATTCTATGTAATAATAAACTTACCTCAAAAGGGCTTAACTCAATAATAAGCCCACTGTTAATCATGGTGGCCAACTCCTTGTTATACTCCTTGGCATCATTGAACTCCTTCAAAACCTTCTGCACTAACCCATCAGTGGGCTTCTTATTCCTGTACTTATCATGTATGATCTTCAGGATCCCGGCCGGACTCTTCTTCACTATGCCATTGAGGCTCTCACAGTGTGGGCACTTTGTACAAGATTTAGCCTTCTTGAGAACAGCGGCACGAAGAGTCTTTTTGTGGAGATAAGAGATGTCTGGGTTCATGAATTTACGGCGAAAAGACTTTTTGAGTATTTCGGGTAACATTACTTTTGCACATTCCTATAAGAACAAAATGTACATTATAAAAAATATATAATTTAGTAATAAATTAATAATGGTTACTATGTTTCCCAATCACAATTACTAACACTAAAATAAATCTTGCATGGATATTTTACATTAATTTTTCTTAGAAGTTTCCTTTCGTAAAAAAAAGTAATTAGCAAACAATATACTATAATTATAAAGGTATTGAAATATTACCCACCTTGCATATGGTCTGTAATATGGTGATAATAGACCGGAAGTATCCCACATGGAACACTGGCAGTGCTAAGTCTATGTACCCATAGTGTCCCACACACTCGGACAGACCAAGCCCACATGTCTCACAGTTTGCATCCTTCTGATTGGTGCCCTGTTGAAAAATTATATTATTCTATATTATTATTTCTATCATAAGAAAAAAATATATAGAGTGAATTTTTCAAACGTGCCTTCAGGGCCAAATCCGAAACTATAAGGATTAGCGAAAAATGCTGAAAGGAGTTACGAGACCGATTTTGATAAAAACTAAAACAGCATCATTCATTTCTTAAAATATCTTTTTCCTTAGCCGGGAATCGAACGAGTTCATTTTGAAAAAAATTAAACCCTCTATATCAGGGGTTCCCAATCTTTTGTAACCCGCTGCGCAGTTACAAGTTTAATATTCTTTCACGGCGCCCTGTGCCCTGTCCTAGCTAACTATTTGAAGAAGACAGTCGAAAGAAATAGGTAACTACAATAATAGTAGTTACCTTAGGTTGATCGAAACGAATTTAAAACACCACAATATGAAATTGTACAATACGTTATTATAAAATAATTTAAACGGAAAACAACAAGAAAGACTTGAGGATAACAAAAATAAAATACGATATTTATTCAGTCAAATCAATGTGAAGGGTGAGCTAAGTGATCTCCGCGCAGTTTTTCAAAGCGGAGAATATCACTTGACACTGCTATTCTCATTTCTTGCTCCACATTGATCCGATATTTGTTCTTTATCACTGCTAGACCTGAAAACCCAGCCTAACATAGATATGATGTTTGTTGCAAACGGAATGAATTTTTTTAATGCTTTGGATGTTAAATTTGGATATTCATTTTGAATCGATGACCAAAACGCCAATATTTATGGTGTCCAATGATTAGAGGATCGATTCACGGCGCCCCTCTTTACTTTCTACGGCGCACCAGGGCGCCGCGGCGCACACTTTGGGAACCCCTGCTCTATATTATTCCACTATCTGATAGTGTCACTTATAAGGATCAAAAAAAAGATAAAATTTATCTATTTCCCCAAAGGTTTGACTAGTTATTTGATATATGATTTTTTGTAAATCTTAGCATTATTAATTACGTTAGCGACAACCGGAGGACTTAAAAAAACCAAAGACTATTTAAACAATATAACTTAAACCTAATTATCGTCTGACCGATGCTGTGTGTCAAAAAATAATGTCCTAAAATTAACTAATCTAGATTGAATCTAATAAATTAAAGAGATGATGAAATGCTGACACAAACGATGAATCAATCTGCATCTGGGTTACACGTGAATCGATGAACACGGCAACGTCAGCGATCCTCCTTGTCGCTAGGCATGTAACAAACTATTATTCCATGAATATAAATAAATAATACCGATTGTTAATTGACAAATGAACATTTCGTATATTTTACCATGCGCCTGTCCAGCACACCATATTTAGCAGGGACCCTCTGGCCATCTTGCGCGTACAGGTTCTTCGTGATAACCTGGATGTGCGCCGCCTTCTGGATGTCGGCGGCGCTGTCCACATTGAACGTGACGTGGGAGCTGGAAGCACCACACGAATTTAAAAAAATGTATTCAATGAAAATATAACACGAAAACTAATTTCTTATATTAAGATTTATGAAAACAGTAAATTTTAATACTGACCGGCATCATAAGAACTTTTAAGTA
The DNA here is from genome assembly GCF_041222505.1 of Epargyreus clarus. Taxonomy (NCBI): domain Eukaryota; kingdom Metazoa; phylum Arthropoda; class Insecta; order Lepidoptera; family Hesperiidae; genus Epargyreus; species Epargyreus clarus. Next base: position 930,380 of record NW_027332214.1, read on the forward strand.
AAAGATTTAATGCAAAAATAAAATCAAAACATGTAAACATAACCTCACTCACATTTTCCGCCCGACATAAGTCTCTCGATACTGCTCTTTAGGCATCTTCGATTATAAAATATTCGACAATACTAAAGATGTTCCATTTGTGTATTCATAATCGAAATTTCATTTAACAAAATAGAGACACGAAATTGTGTTTCCTATTTCGCAACTTCACTTCATTTGACGTTTCTGACAGCTTATTTTGATTACCTTAAAACATATGATATGGATCCATTCCATTTTAACAAGGATGTTCTAATTAAAAAAAAAGTATTATAGGAAATAGATAACAAAAGTAATCATCTTTACAGTATTAAATATGTCGTTTATATGGAAAGTAGTATAAAGTAAATAGGATGATGAATTTCTGAATAAAAATCCATTATTGGAACGCAATTGCTCGAATATTGCCACATTTTACTTTAAAATTCTACTAAATTTTATATATTTTTTAATTTATTTACCTAATAATGAAAGTAATGTAAATAAACTATAACAGAACGATTTAATATTTTATGCTCATGAACCACAAGCAAACGAAAAAAATATCCAAGTTACTTTTAAAATTTCAACTTAGTAGTGGGAGATTATTTCAATATATTTTACAAACATAAAACATGTTTTCCCAAATCTGAATAATTCTGGTTAACAGTTTATGACCTTTCTCCAACACAATGTTGAATATATTTCAAATTGCAACTTATAACACAGATAACGTCATATGGCGTTTTTCTACCATTTGGTAGCTTTTACCAGCAACACTAACCCAGTTCATATGTTTCTGGCGTAAAAAGAAGCGCCCCAGCGCGCCGTTTTTTGGCTTGTCAACCGAAACCACGCAACAATTTTCACTTTAGTAATCTTGATAAATTTTACTAATTTCCTAATGTTCTACTCAAAAGACTGTAACTATCGATGCGCCGTACCAAGTTAAGTGAATTGCAAGTGCAGTGTTATCGTAAATCGTATTAAAATTCGTTTTCCCACCGACTTGACCCGCGAACTCTCAACATGCCTCTGTTGAAAAGAAAAGCATTTGAGAAATCCACGGCGTCGGAGTATTTGCGGGACGACGATGAGGTCTTCCACTGTGAGGTCACCGACGAGATATTCAAGGATTATGAGTGAGTTTATCGTAATACAATGTTTTCGCGCAAATTTTGTAAAAACATTTCGTAAAGTGTATTTATCCGTTACGAGGGACGTCGACATTGCTACCGCGCGGTAGCCCGTGCAATAGAGCGAGCGTGACACAACCTTTTACAATATTGTCGCACCGGAACATTACTTTACAACATTTATTCATGTTTTTGATGTTATTTTATTCACAGGGAATACTGCGAGAGGATCATTTTGGTCAATTCGATGGTGTGGACATGTGAGATGACAGGAAAAAATAATTTGACGTATGCAGAGGCACTCGAGAGCGAGAAAAATGCAAGGAAGTCACTGAAGGACTTCCCCATGGAGCTTCGTATACCTATCTTGTACCTGGCTGCGAGGACCAAGAGGTGCTCGTTTATGGACATGGCCGAGGATGTTTTCAACTTTGTCAGGGAGCATTACTTTGTTGGAGAAAGTGTGGAAGCTTGCCTAGAAGGTGACATATGGTGTGAGGCTCACATTCTGTCCGTTACCGCTCAGAAGCAACATCCAGACAGGTGGGCCATTCAATTTCTTTTATCCAATATCTACAGATAACTAACAATTACTTAGGATTATTATAACATTACACACATAAAGTGAATTGAAATGAAACAAAAAAATATTCGAAGTTATAAATTTTAGCTATGCTTTGAAAAATGGATTTATAAAAGAACCTAATTGGGTTCCCATTGTTCTTATAGTAATGTTGAGTTTTGAAAATTGTTCAGATCCAGTTTCAGTGAGTGGCCTTGGTTTTATAGTGAGTATGTACGTAGTAGGATAACACATTCTTGTTATCTATCTAATACTTTTCTCATTCTATATTTTATAAGTAAATTGCAGAGCAAAATTTGAATTTTACATTAATGAGTAATATGGTTCTGTTTTAAATACTTTTTACAAATACATATAAAATAATGTAGGCCAGCTTCCAAATATTTTATTTTCAAACTTAATTTTATGGACATGATTCCATGATAGATTTTTGGTCAACCCATATTCTAATATAATAATAACGAATAAATACTTCTTTCTTGCCTCAATGGTACCTTCAACCATCTGCCTGTTTATCATTGCTAGTTATAACATTGAACAAAATGGACAAGTAAAACCTAGTGAACTTATTGCCAGATATTCTCAATTGAGGTGATCTGGTCAATGGACAATTTATAAGTATTTATAATGAGACCCAATGTTCTTTATATATGTGTGGCTCACATGGCATATGTAAAGTATTTTTTTTTTCGTAAATAATATTACAAATAGTAATTGATGAACAATTTTATTTTGACAAGATACATAAGTACATTTTTGTAACAATTTTTTTTAATTTTGCAATTATTAAGAGTGGATTTGGGTTTAAATTTAGTCATATAATATATAAAAAATACTAATTCATTACTTTAATATATGTATTGCTCTTAGCACATGTAAAGTGGCTTCTCTCTTATCATTTTATAATCTTACCTCCTATAAGTCTTATTCATACATACATACATGAGTCATACATTTTGCAATACAAATATGAATGTATTACACCATCTTAAATATACAAATAAGAAAATAAAGTATATTTACTTAATTTAATATTGATAAGCATAAAAAAATATGTTTCATATTACTACTAATTTTTTTACAATCACAGTCTTCTGTTAAATTTTATTTGCAATGGACATTTACTGTAGTATACAAGTTAAGGTTCAGTTATATAGTGTAATTTACTCAAAATTTAATAATATCACTGGCATAATATTGTGGTTTTATAAATACCGAGCCTATAATTCCTGTTAGTTTGTATTTTTAAATAGAATTAATTATTGTGGTTTTTACATTTTGTTACTAACTACAATGAATCATAGTTACATGCATGGGAGCTTAAAAAACATTGAGTGAACTCTCACATCTGTAACAAAAATCAAAGACATGCAGATGTTGCCTTGGTTCAGTCTTGAACAGGATAGAGTTTTTACTATACACACCAATATGAACACACAGAGACAATGTCTCCATATGAATCACCAATTACATCATGGCAATATGAAATGACCTTTTCATCAGGTTTATTTTTACAACTTTGTACTGCCTAAACTTTTTAAGGAAAAAATGATTACTGTGAAATGTAAAATCTGTCTATGTATGTAATAATGTCTAAAATCCTTTATATATTTATTGCTTTTACTAAATGTTTTCAAGGTTGACATTGACAATAGGAGAAAGGCCTTTGTCAATCTAAAATATTGTAGTGCTAAAATATTATTTTCATTTTATTTATAATTTAAATCCTTATGTTTCTCAGTAAATCCCTGCTCCCTCCGTCCTCGTACTGCTATGAGGTGGAGCAGTTCGACCAGGCGGACCCGGCGGCGGCGGGCCAGATCGGCACCGCGCCCTACGACCGCGTGCGCAGGCGCAAGGGCGTGTACACGCGGGACAAGAGCCGGCTCTTCCTCAAGCAGTTCATTGTACCTGGCAATGGTGGCTTGATTAGTATTAAGGTAAGTCTCCTGTTTTACTATTGTCTTTAGTTTTCATCTGATATGGTGTGTGTAATAAAATCGTAAAAAAATTGCTGAATACACGCTAAGTATGGAGATGCTTAGCGTGTATTCAACCATTAAAATATTTTCATTTAAAATGCAGAATGATAAACTTAATATGGAGCACAATAATTTCATGATTATAGCACATTGACTCAAATGCTACAAAAGTATGTTATAGGTTCAGGATATTTTATTAAATTGTTTAACATTATTTACAGGAATCAGCATTACAAAAGTACAACATAGGCAAAGTGCACTTTGAGCAGATATTCACGGGCAACCCGCCTGAGTTCCCCTCCTCCAAGAAGCTGATGAAGAACAGCATGTCTCCACCAGCATCGAAGAGCTTCTCCAAGCCCGGCTCCGCGTCCAAGCTTAACAAATCCCTGAAGAAACTCAGTCCAGATAAAAAGGGCAGACAGGAATCAATGGACAAATTTGTTAAGAAAACAGATAAATCTGATAGTAAGTTATATTTTCAACAAAGTAATTCATTACATTTTTGGCCTAAAACACCATGTAATGAATATAGTGATTCAGCAATTTTGCAAGCTTAGTGAACTTTACTTCCTTATATTTATTTAATATAAGAGTACTTAAATGTTTCATATAAAATTCATATTATCAATTTGCAGTTTCTCCAGCGCCAAAAAAGAATTCACCAGGTGAGTTGGCGAAGAAGAAAGCCGAGAACGACTTGATGGAGAAGATGAGGAAGGCCGAGGAACAGATGCGGCTGCGACGGGAGGAGGAGCGCGCGCGCAAGAAGGAGAAGACGGCCCGCCTGCAGGCTTACATGAAGGAGTGGCAGAAGGTCAAGGATGATCTGGAGTTGGAGGACCATAAAGTTAGTTTTCTTGTGTACCAGCAGATAATAATTGCATGGCATGGCATCTGTCTGTAATTGATATTAAACAGAGCAGGTATCTTGGTTAAGGTTGATAGCTGATTTATTGTGGTCCCTAAATCTAAAAGTATATTATATTGTCTTAATTTAGTCTTTCCCCCTGAGCACACCCTTGAAACACTACAAAAATGTTTTACGTTAGATGTAATATGGTGGTATGTCGTCGCGTAGAACGCAACAAATTTTTAACATCTTATTTTATACCATCAAACCCTTTTTTGTCTCCAGATTATTCCAAAAGGCACACTTGTGGAAGTAGAAGGTATACCACACATGCATTTTGGTGACTTCCTCTCCGTACTGGATTTTGTACACACATACTCCGATGTGCTGAAGACTAAAGATGTGTTCCACAATGAGCTGGACTTGGAGACCTTTAGGAAGGCTCTCACCTTAAAGGAACACGCTGGGTCGTTCAGTGACCTAGTGCAAATGATGCTCACAGCCATATTCTCATTGCAAGAAGATGAGGCAGAGGAATATAATGAGAGCGGTGGCATTCAAGAGTCTACAGGTTAATAAAAATATCTATAGTTATTAATGCCTGAGTATTCTAAAGAATTGTAGTCTACTAAACCAGAGGTTTTACTCAATTATACATAAAAATAACAATAGTGTGGACGGTTTTTTAATCAGTATGAGTATTCATTGACCAACCTAGCGCCTGATAAAGTGTCTCTAGTTTCCAGGGTTCTTATAGATATTTTTATAAAGATCGTCAAGTAAAGAAACTGCACAATAATCTTTAACATTCTTTTTTCAGGGGATCAACACATGGACAGTGAAATGGGCACAACGAGAGCAGTAGAATTAGCAACTAAAGCCGGAAAATGGTCAAAAACATATTTAGGCACGCCGCTCAGTAAGCTGCAACTCGATCCCACTACTGTTAGTGAAGTTTTAAGGTAAGTTAGTAATAATAATAAATTTGTATTCGCTGAAAAATATAGGGTAATATTTAGTCTAATGCCAAAGTCGCGATTGGGTAAATAGATTGGTGTGTAGGTTTTGCGTATTTACAAATTTTTGCATGCTGATGCTGTAAACACGGAAATAATTTGTTGTATATTTAGTTTTGTGTATCGGTTGTTTGATTTGTTATTGTTTAAATGCAAACATACGTACTTACATAATTATCTTTATTTTAGTGTGTCACTTAAGGGATGAAATTAGGTTATACCACGGAATTGAGGTAGTTAGGAGGGGTAGAAATCAGATAATCCTTTAATACAATGAGTCACATATGTGTTATGTTGTGCAATGACGTTGAGGTAGTCGGGAGGCAGATGGGTAGAAATCAGGTATATATAGTCTGTGCCAAACTTCTAGTCCGCTCTGAAATTGTTGCGCGCAGGTTTAGTTAGTATATAGTCCATAACGTAAGGGCACACTAACGCAGCTATGTACCCGTGGGCGATAGCGGGTAGCGGAGGGTGCCGGGGGGGTCCCGCGCTATCTTCGTCCCGCGACGCGACTTGTATCTATAGTCCGATTCATAATTAGGTGTCCAAAATGTAAACAAAGGTGTTGACATATCAAGAAAATACGTTTCAAATGGTAGTTTTTATATTTGACTATATTAAAGTAATAGAACGATAATGAAACAATAATTTAAATAAATAAATAAAACAATAATTTAAATCAATTCATATTTTCTAATATTTATATTACCTCAATTTTGTTCCATACAGTAATAATATCAAAAATCAAGTTTTATGGTACAACATTAAAATGTGATAATGGTAACACAATCGGGATCCAAAACATTTTTAATGCCGCCATTTTTAAGATTCGTAGATGATGTTATTCATATTCGTGATTGTGAATCGAACTCGAATGTTTTCTAGTTTTCATAGCCCGCTTGTTAAGGTTTACAATACCTGTAATCGTATTTTGACAATGACATTTCTTTGTTTACATTTTGGACACCTAATTATGAATCAGGCTATATATTCGGAGCAGACTAACAGTATAGCGCAGACGATAATTCTGTAATACATTAAGTGACGTGCGCGTGGTGTGTGTGCAGGTTGCACCTGCTGTCGTCGGGCGGCGCGGCGGGCGCGCGGTGCGCGGCGTGGCGCTGCCACCAGCGCGGCGGCTACAGCAGCGGCGACGACCCCGGCCTGCGCCTGCGCGTGGCGCGCCCGCCGCTGCTGCGCCGCCTCGCCACCGCGCACCTCGCAGACCTGCCGCTCGGTGAGACACACGACACTATTACACCTACTAAGGTAGAGATAGTAGAAGTAGAAATAGTAGAAGGGTGAGATCATAGATAAATTTAGTGGTTTATGAACAAAGATAAACTGTTTATCCCATAGATAAACCACTAAGTTTATCTATGATCTCAAATAGAAATGTTCCTATAGATGACCTTAGGGTCATACATTATTCTAAACCAATTTAAAATGTTTGAAGGTAAGATATAAGTTCATCAATTGAATCCACTACCACCAAAAATGACTATATAAATATAGGTATTTAACATTATTTTTGCCCGATTACGATTTTTAAAAAAAATCTTACAATATGTTGCTTGACCGCTGCCGCATTTTTTGTGCAGGTTTTTTGTTAGCTACTAAATTTTTCTAGCCACTGATTTAAACTTCATTTTTTTCAGATGATAAATTCGCAATACTACAATGTCTAATGAATCAGATATTGAGTTATGCAACTGTTCGAGATATTATAGAGGAAAAACTTGAAGAGCACAGAAATGTTAAACAAACCTACAGATTATTACAGGTCAGTGTGAACATTGTAATATAATTATTCTAACTTTTTCTTTAATAAACCAAATAATTATATCATATACATATGCATATACGTACATAATTCCACTTTATACTTTGTAAAGAAGTGTAAAGACGATGAACTAAATCTTTATATACATTATATCAAATAAACGTAATAATTTTAGATCAACGAGCGAAAACGCGAAGCTCAAGTGACGGCGTCGCGGCAAGAGCTGAGGAAGGAGGCGTACGCGAAGAAGGAGGAGCAGAAGCTCTCGGGAGAGAAGGCGCGCGCGGTGGACGAGGAGCTGAAGGTGGCGCTAGAACAGCTCGCCAAGGACAGCGAGGCCAAGCGGCAGGAGTACGAGAAGAAGTTGAAGGAGCTGCAGGCACAGCTCTTTGATTATACCACCTATATAGGTAAGCTACGGATGCTTAGAAATATTCGAAACTATATGGATTAGCGAAAAACGCTGAAGAATTATGTGGCTTATTTTGATCAAAATTATTTGCACAGTTAGTTTTTTTTTATTTTTTCTCTAGCTGGGCATCAAATGAGTTAATTTGGAATAAAAAAAACGTCCTGATTTAATCTATCATTGGACAGTGTATCTTATAAGGATCAAATTTTGGAAATATGTAATGATAAATGATAAATTAAAGGAAAAATCTCCTTTTTGGGAATATTATGAATTTCTGTGTCTTTGTAACGCTAGTTGTACGATATACTATGTCGTGCAGGTTCTGACCGCGGCTACCGTCGCTACTGGGTGTGCCGGCGCGTGGCGGGGCTGTTCGTGGAGGCGGGCGGCGAGGCGCGCGGGCCGTGCCGCGCCAAGCCGCTGCCGCCGCCGCCCGCCGACACGCGCGACCTGCTCGCCTACGTCACCGAGCTCTACCACCGCGAGCGGGAGCGCGAGCGACAGCGGGAGAGAGGTACGTGTGCTCGGTGGACATAGGAGACTGTACCGGAGCTGTTGTGGATGTAGGCGAGCCGCGCCAAGCCGCTGCCGCCGCCGCCCGCCGACACGCGCGACCTGCTCGCCTACGTCACCGAGCTCTACCACCGCGAGCGGGAGCGCGAGCGACAGCGGGAGAGAGGTACGTGTGCCTACTAAACAGGCGACTGTAACAGAGCTGTGGTGGAGATAGGCGAAGCGCGCCAAGCCGCTGCCGCCCTCCGTGGACCGCGGCGAGACGCAAGTGTGCTGCTTGCTGGGTTTAGTTCCATTGTGCATAGTGCTGCAAAGTGTTATGGTTCTATTGTGTAAGGTAGAAGTTCAATGTTGTGTACTAAATACGTAAATAAAAACAGTGAAACACAACTAAATTTTGGTTTGGATGTGGCCAGACAAACTTATTTACATATGAAATACTAAATATTTATTGATTTTCATGAACCGGCAGTCATTATTTTAATCTATTTTCTACTATAGAGACACGTAAACTCATTGAGAGTTAAACTTGGCAATTAAAAATAATTTGATACGTTATACTTAATTTATAAAATAGATATGACTTATGCTTATTAAAAATAATTCTCATTCCCAGCAGGCAGTGACAAGGAGAACGAATCGGCGTCGAACTCGCGCGGCGGCTCCCCCAAGAAACCGCTGAGCAATGTGAACGGGCTAACGTCGAAGCTGCAGGCGGTGGACGGCGCCACGCAGCACATGCGAGAGCTGCTCGTGTGCACCGCCGACATCGAAACATGCCACGTGCATGGAAAGGTAATGAATAAAAAGTGAAACTTACATGAATTCACTAATCCTGAACAAAAAAATGTAAAGATCCTTAGTTAACGCCAATTTACTCAAATCAGGCTCATGCTATCTCCTTCTATTAATATAATTAAGCAGTTCAAAATAGCACTATTTCTCTTTCGAATTATAAGTGTTCTCTAGCAAAAATCTATTAAAGATAAACAATTTATCGTCTGTTGCAATTTTCATTATACATATCTTAATTTCATTATATCTATTGTAACATAGTATTTTCACTAATTATGAATCCCCCAGGGAGACTTCAGGCCACGCTGGTGGGTATACCACACGGAGGAGCAGATAGAGGCGCTCATCGACTCGCTCAACAAACGGGGAGTCCGCGAGAACGAGCTGCGGCAAGCCTTGGAGGCAGACAAGGCGAACATCATCGAGTACATCAAGAAATGCCCGCTCAACTTGCTCAATGGGAGTACGCCACCGGTAAGTTTACGGTAATCATAAATTAAAAAAATATTTGTACCGATTTTCTATTGGACGACAACAAATGGCACTACTCGATAGATGTTATTTATACATCTTGCTCATATGAAAAGTATAAATTGATATTTGGAAAACATGTACGCTACTTAAGCATGACCAGTAAATAGATATGTATGTATATATAAGCTATGTTGTATAGATCTATTTGTTAATGAAAAGTAACAACTAAAATAATGCTCATCTCTAGTTGTATTAAACTACCTAGTAGTATATGTGGCTTTATGAAATGCAAAGCTATTTGCCCACCCGATAGACACGTCAAATTTACTTTCGGACCGATGGTACACTCAGTTGACGGGTATGTACAATATGGGAGCATGTACGAGTAGATCTGCTAATAAGAGCTAATTATGAGCTTGTGAGCAATGTCATTGCAGTCGCCGCAGCCGGTGGTGTCGACGCGCAAGCGCGCGGTGCAGCCGTCGCTGGTGGTGCCGCCGGACTGCTCGCTGGCCGAGGCGCTCGAGCTGTCGTTGCGCGACCACATCCTCGAGCTCGAGGAGAAGATCTTCCACGGCTGTCTCGGCTCGCTCAAAGTTAAGGTAACTGACTCTATTAATGTACTAAGTTTGTTAAATTTTGTCGCGATATTTAGGAGAAATTTACTTTATCGATGATAAAAAAAAATTGTCGAGTCTAGAACAAAGGGGCATGCTTTATAAATTGAGATATAAAAAAAACTCAAACGTGTATATCTACCACAAGACATTTTCTTTTACCACTTCAGCATGTTAACTTCTGATGTGCAAATAATACTGTCAAATCAGAGATCTGCCTCTGAGATTTAAAACCAGTACCTTTTAAAATTAGAGGTTTTATTGTTATAGGATCGAGAGGCTTGGCGCGGTACGATAATGCTTCGTGGCTACGACAAACAAGCGGACTACTTAACATGGGGCCCTCACAGTCAGTACAGGGACGACTGCCACCTGCCCAACGGCGAATTTAAAGTTCCTATGGGTTAGTATGCTACAATTATGAGCTATAGTGCATGTATAAGTACTTGTGTGTTTGATGATCTAAAGCTAATTCAAACAACTGTGTTGTTATTGTCTGTTCTGGTTAATGCATTTTTTCATGTATCTGAAATCTGTGCTTAGTAGTAGGACACAAAATGGGTTGCTGCCTTGTATTTACAAAACCGGTATAAGTTATTTTTAGGATATAGTCTGCGCCAAACTGCTAGTCCGCTCTGATATAGAATTGAGTCGCTTCGTCATAGCATTTTGTATACAACACCTGCTCGCAACAACTTCAGAGCGGACTAGTAATTTGGCGCCGCCTATGCAGTATTTTTTTTTAATTTTTAATATTTTATATAAATTGTAGACATAGACCAGTCCGAGGTGCAGATCCGCGAGAATAAGTACCGCGACCCCGGGCATTACCTGGAGCCGGTGCGCACGAATGGCGTGAAGGCGGAGCCCGAGGAACCGGTCCGCGGGCCGCCGCCCGGCGTCGTGCGCCAGCTGGCCGGCGCGCTGCTGCAGCTCGAGCAGGCCATACACCACAAATACCTCAAGCGGCCGCTCGGTGAGGGACTGCTTTGTTTTTAATAAAAAATCGGGTTTAGTTAAATATTGGAGAATGAACCGTAGATGCTTTTGGCTACAAAATAGATTATTTTCGATAAAGCTCGCTAATTTAGCATGAAAGTCCTATCAAAATTGGTACAATTGATTCTCAAATTAATTCGTTCAAGTTCACACACAGAAAAACTTACCTTTATTTTAAAATACACATTTATTTTTTGGTATCAAGTAAATAAACAAATTATTTTCGAAACGGCAACATGAACACCAAAATTGAATATAGAACAATTCTGTCGTTAGTTCGTCAAAAGGTTACTATCGTTTTTACGCAGGTAAAATAAAATAGCGCCTAACGTGTTCTTTACTTGACAAATCACTCTTAATGTCATTTTGCATAAAATCTTCTGCTAAAATAAATCTGTATCGGAAAACTTATATTCATAATCTCATTAATTCCAGGTCTCGACGACAAAGAACGCAAGGACCGCGAAGCTAAAAACAAACCCTTGGACCTGGACGCGCTCGAGCGGTGGGAGGTGTCTCTGATGGAGTGCCGGAGCTTCGCGCAGCTGGTGCTGCACCTGCTGGCGCTGGACTCCAGCATTAGCTGGTCGGCCAGCATCCTCAACGCCAGCTGCCGGCTCTGCAGGCGGAAGACGGACCCCGACAACATGCTGCTCTGCGACGGCTGCAATAAGGGACACCATTTGTACTGCTTGAAACCTAAACTGACGGTAAGATGAGTCATAATGAAGAGAATATAGTTACTTTAAAATAAGGAATAAGAACTTCATATATTTAGTGGTTGAATAGACAGCATATTGAGTACATAGATTTTTCAATAACACACAATACTAAAATATATTTAAAAAACATATAGTTTAAGAATATTCAAATGTGTCACTATTCATGTCGCATTGCAAATTTACACGCATTCAGGATGAATTGAGAACGAGGAAGGTGAGGTTTAATCATATTATTACCAGTGAACCAGTGAAATTGCCTTTTTTCTATTTTTATTTTTGTATATGCGCTAAGAATATTTATATAAAAAGAAGAAAACTTTATGTAGTTTTTAGAAGTATTGAACTTCTGTAGAACTTAATTACTTTAATTGTAGTTTGTACTTTATATAATAATGTTGCTACAATTTATTATACAATGACAGAAAGTGCCGGAGGGCGACTGGTTCTGCGAGCAGTGCCGGCCGCAGGAGCGCACGCCGCGCAAGCGCAGGAAGCTCTTCACTGAAGAGGACCTTGAGGAATCTTTTGACGACAGGTAAGAGTTGATATTCATTTTATTTGTTTTAGTTCAATGTTTAAATGTATAATTTTTAGGTGTTATAATTTTGTATTTTTATTTCTGCAGCACTAGTTTATTAAGTTTAGTTTCTTATATTGTTTTTGTGTGATAGTTGATCAAGATGTAGTTCATGCGTATATTTATTTTCGAATTTCTATCATACAATATATGATTAGGAGTGTGAGTTTTAAAAGTATACAAAGAAAAGGGGATAAAACTGTATTTATCATGTCTGTGATATTCATAGAGTAGCTTTAAGTTTAAAATATTTATCTTATTATAATATTATATCTAACTATAATTTTAATTTACATTACTTTCACTTTAAAATTGTCTATAATAATTAAATAAAATAAGTAAAACGTAGTGCACTGAACATGTGCCGTCAAAGACCGTACAATCAGTTTTAAAAATAATATATCAACGTGTGTCCGTATAATGAACAAATAATTGTGTCCAGTTCGTCGGAGTCCCTGGGCGCGGTGTGCGGCTCGTGCGGCAGCGGCGGGCGGCTGGCGGCGCAGTGCCGCGCGTGCGGCGCGCGCCACCACGCCGAGTGCGCCGCGCCGCGCCGCGCGCGCTCCGTGCGCACCGCGCGCGCCTGGACCTGCGACAACTGCCTCGCGCCCGCTAGAGGTTGGTAACACTGCACATACATCTTAGACGCATAGAACGGTATAAACATTTGTTTAATTTATATATAAGTGCTATATAAACAGTTGTGTTAATTTCCACAAAAAAATAAATCTGCAGTAACAGCTGTAAACAAGTAATAGTAGTAAGCAGCTGTAGTAGCCAAAGTAAAGTCTGCGCTAAACTTCTAGTCCGCTCTGAATATACATACGAGTCGCCCCGCTAATGTCTATAATTTGCTGTTGCAACGCGACTCATTTCTATATTCGGACAGGTACTTTGTTATTTTAGTACCACTGAATACACTCAGGACTATAGAAAAAATCATCTTCATAAAAACATGTGGCACTTTCTTATATTTTTTTCAAATTATTTTAGACACTCCTATTAAGCGCAAGCTTAAAACCTAAAAGTTTTGTATGAACGCCAAATTACTTAATTTGTCATTGGTCCTATTAAGACTGCCAGTACACCCCCTCGAACAGTTATTGCGGGACCAACTGTGCCTCTAATATTTATCCCTAAAGGTTGAACGCGACACAACGACGCATTTCTTTAGTTTTAAAAATTGGTTATAAACAATAACTATAATTTGGACAATACACCGATTTTTCTACCACTGAAATATGCCACATTTATAACATTTTCCTTTAATATAAACTTTTTTTATTGTTCAAATATATTAGAATTTGTCTATATTAATTTGAAACACAGACTAAAAACTAACTTTTTAGTGTACACAGTAGCGTAATATCCTTGTATCTAAGTAAGTGAGTGTAGTTGCACATTATTAATAATATATACAGCTGGTAAAGTATAGGGTGCAGGTTTGTGTAGCTGTAAGGTATACTCAATCCATTATATTTTCTTCTATTTGACAAATTGGCTTAAAATTCAAGATACATATACTTTGTGTTCAGTTTTGTTAAAACAATGTATTAAATTATTTTCAATGAAGAATTTAATTATTGACTTACAGCATTAATTTTTGTCTAAAACAATAAGATTTATATCTATCTATCTAGCTAAGGTATATCTAGCTATCAAGATATATGGAAGTTGATGGTTGTGAATGTCTAATACAAGTTAAATATAGTGGTAGTAAGTGTGTGTGGTAACGTGTGGTGTTGTTGCGAAGAGCCGTCTGCGCGGCGCTGCGCGGCGACGGCCAACTGCAACATCCAGCAGTACGTGCGCGCGCTGCACGCCCGCCGCTCCTCCACCGGTGCGTCTCCACGCCGCTATGTGCACACATCGCTAAGTGATGGGCTCTCATGCATTGTCTTCGGCTTCATTACGATCCATAGTTATATTTCCGTTTGAGATACCTCACCTGTCTTTGAAACCTCGCTAAACTTCGTAATCCTTAAACATAAGAATGCTCGTAACCTTTGCAAGATCCCTTCCAAACCCTGTTACGCTCGATATAACATTAGTAACTTTTACTAGATTCCTTCACGCTTTATCACTTTATTTTTATTTTTAAACATAAGAATGCTCGTAACCTTTGCAAGATCCCTTCCAAACCCTTTTACGCTCGATGCAACACTATATTAATTACTCAATCCCTTTTCGACGAATCTTTCAGTGTTCCTTGCGAGAACCTTTCTCTGTGTTTTAAAAATCCTTATATAAATCTTATTTCCCATGTCATTCTACACACGATAAACTTTCAAACAACCCTTATAACAACCTCACAAACATTTACCTCAACATCCTTATCCGCACATTTATTTGCAAGCCTATCCCCTTATCTCTTTTTTATTCTTTTTTATGTCTCTTTTGGATGTTCTTCAGTCATTCTTCAAAATTCCTGTTTCATTCTTTGTCTTGTCTATCTTAATCCGTCTCACACAAGGCTAATCATATAGCAGTCATGCATCCTGCATGTTTTCATATGTCTGTGGCTGTGATTCATCTATGTCTCATATGTAAATTTTCTCTACCATTGACCTGAAGCACAAAATAATAAATACCTAAAGTGCATTTTTTCCAGCTTAATTTAACTGGACGTTTGCCACTTATCCATTTGCCGTACTATTAATTAATTGATGAGATCTTGGGCTGATAACTACGCTGACATTACTCTGCTGTTTTGGTGTGACATTACGGCCCAAGTCGTTTCCAGCTAGGAAGACTTCTATGTAACAAATAAAAATCAAAATATGCCGAATAATGCAATTTTGTGAAAAGGTGAATGCTGGGAAAGAACATAGATTGTAATTTATAACAGATGTTACCACAATGTAGGCAGCTTTATTATGGGATATATTAAATCCATACAAAATGGGTATTACTGTGTAAAACTCAATGCAAAGGCTAGCCAAGCTATAATATTTAGCTCGCTAAACCAACACATGATTTTAGTAAATTTAAATATTGTGTCCTTACATTGTTTATTCATTGTTCTTGATTGCGTGATCATGTCTTTCGATTTCTTCTAATGAACTTTCATATCAGCACAAGCTTTGTTTCTACTCTTTGATGTTCTAACACTTGGTTGCTTGTTGTTGTGGTGTTTTGTTATATTTAGTAATAGATATTATTTAATATTTATCATATTAACCATATCACACTGACTTTAAAAGTGTAAAAAAGGACATTTATTTCTTTAAAGTTTTTGATTCATCGTGAGTAATTTGCTGACAATTTTTAATTTAAATTATTCGAATGTCTAAGTAACCAATTCTTTTATTTCTTAATATATCTTTTATTTCTTAATTTTTTTACTGGCTATAAAAATATAATATATGTGTAATGTGTAATATTACAGAGTCAGAAGATAGTGATAACAACACCCCGCTGGTGAAGCTGAAGGCGAGACGCGCGCGCGGCAGCAAGGAGCCCTCGCCCGTGCACAACGGCAGCGCTAAGAGGGGCAGGAAGTGAGTACTGACCTCATAACCTACTCTAACCTCACCTTCATGTAAGAAGATGAAGTGTATTTCACTACTTTACTCAAATTAGAGGGATAATAATCAACCCTATAAGAGTTTCGAATCGGTCTACTAAATCCTTGAATACAAGGTTTAATATTTTAACCTGTAAAGTTTTTAAAATAAATGTATGACTTATTTTTTTTTTTGTTCAGATCCAAAGGAGAATTAAATGGCAGTACAAGAAAATCAAAACATTCCCTCACTAATGGTGTTCATGGTAAGCATTGTTCATGTAGTTCTTATTTTTAAATTTTAAACAAGATTTTAAAGTTATTACTAATTTACAGAAGAGAAAAGTGCAGTGAAGAAGCGGAGTAGTAAGCAAGAAGTGCAGCTTCATACAGAAGCGTTGGACCAATTGCTGTGTGAAGTCATGAAACACAAGGACTCGTGGCCATTCTGTGAACCTGTCTCCACTGAAGATGTATGTCATAGATTTCGAAAACATATTTTAAATTAGATTGTAGGGATTTTTTGTTTTTTATAGATTTAGTTGCTGACTTACTATGTGACAACAGTAGCCCAAATTATTAATCTAACTGAAGATATAAAATATCCAAACATGCTATGGTTTAAATGTAGAAATTAAAATTTGTAATTGGTTGAACGAACCTTAATCTTATAAAAACTGATATAAAAATAATCGCATGAGTTTATGTGTTTATATGATCGACATTTACCAGTTTATGAAAGTCTACCTTTGGACATAGATGTGTGCAAAACACTGAGTCGTAGTATAGTATAGATAAGGGGTTAATTTATAACCTTGATTATTCTTTAACCTATATTTTATATTAACCTTAATTTTCATCAAATTTAAAACTTATTTATCTATAACCAAAATATTCCCCAGGTGCCAGACTACTTGGAAGTGATCGAGACGCCCATGGACTTCGCGACAATCCGCGAGCGTCTGGCCGGCGGGCAGTACGCGCGCGACGAGGACGTGCTCGCGGACGTGTCGCTCGTGTTCGCCAACTGCTACACCTACAACAAGGACACGCATCCCGTCGCCAGGTACTATAATATATACTCTGTAATACTTGTGAAATTATTATACAAGTAATAACATTAGAAAAGTTATATTTGTCTATATATTGTATATATGTCTCGCCCTTTTGTGCGCTCTGCAAGCTAAACGGCTGGATCAATTTTAACATGTGAGGTATCATTGAGTTCATCTAAATTGTGGGAATAACTCCCACAATTTGACTATATTTTGGTTATTTTGATTATTACTTGTGTAATAATTGCTAGTTACTTCTTGCGAGTTTAACATCATTACGTATAAATGATATTATACCGTAATCTTGTTAAATTTCCTTTCACATAAATGAATTATTATATTAAAGCGCGACAATTTAAAAATTAGACAAACATTCACGTGAAATACGAACATACTCAAGTTGTTACATTCATTTGTTGCTCTAAACAGTATAAATGATTAATAGTTAATTTGTAAAACCAACTCCCAATCCTTTTTATAGAGCGGGCTGTCGACTAGAGAAATACATGAACAAACGTTGCGCGGAGCTGGATCTCCCGCAGATACCGGAGTTCGAGTTAGAAACGGACGAGGCGCCCAAGCGTAACCTCGACGACCACGAGGACGCGCCCAAGTCCAAACGGCCCAAACTAAAATGATCCATACTCACCCCACCACACCTACTTGACTATGTATGTTATTAGTTTGTGTAACGAAATATACTAGTGATACGACCGAGCCAGGTCAGTGAGACAAAGTGAATTAAAGTGTTCGAAAAGTGCCCACGAGAAGATATTGTGAATGTGTATTATTGTTGTTAATGTTTGAGATTGTGTACTGTGAATAAATTTTGTGTTTATCGGTTTATGCTTGTGTTTTACAATAAGTAAATGAATAGACTCTGGATTTCTTAATAAACATTTTTCAAATGGAGATCATACAGTTATACAACAAAATGTTTAGTGATTGATATTGTTTTATAAAGATGATACTATCAGAAAGTAGTATGTGTATTCGGAGTCTGTTTGTTTACTGCGTGTATGGCTTGTACAGCACAGATGGAGCAAGGTAAGGGTATATTTAGCTTTTGTTGGATAATGTGCATGGGAGGACTTTGATGATTTTTTGCATAAAACTTGGTAATTTGTTGTATTTTTTATTCAACTGCTTGCTTTATTTAGAATCACATACCCTATTTTTTACAATATCAAGCAAGAGAAGCTTGTCACTGCTTCTAACTTTAAACGTATGGAATTCCTTTTTTGTTGCGCATTTTTGTAGGAGTCTGTACATAGAAAACATTAATTTTCATAAAGAGTGTATATACATGCAGATAATAATCAATTGCTTATTATCTGTCCGTATATACATTCTTACTATATTGTAGGGGATCAATAGGTTTCTTCAATTGCAAGATAGTTGTAACCTAAATATAGACATTAAACAAATGCATTTATGTATTTATATTTTATTTTCGTCAATAAACCGTCGCGGGCGACCCATTTCTAGCTGTTATTTACAGGTTTAATACGTTTTTCCCACAGAATAAGTCATTTTATACCTAGGTCCTTTGCTTTCCTCTCGTGCACACTGTTAGGATATTAGTGTACTCAAAATTATAAGCGCCTTTTTGTAAATAATAATGTAAGAGGTCTACTGAAGTATGTTAACAAAGTTTTTAATAATGTTGCGGTAAATTCCAATTTTTAAAAATAAAATACATATTTTTAATATAAATTGCTAAATAAAATTAAAATGCTTGAAAAAAAAATAAAGTAAATTATTGTAACAGTGATTTTAATGGGTAATAATGTGTTAGTCGCATAACTATATTTTATTCATAAATAAGCTGTGCACAGGTTTGTTATTGTTTCCTATCTTTGACGCCATATTGTGTTTCTGAAACTTATCTAAGGTTGCTATGTAATCAACTTTTCCCCTTGTCTAATCTTACCATCCTACCTGGTCAAGTACATCTTTCTCATCAAAGGTTTTGTCTAGCAGTTTTATGCACACTAGATAAATCGGAAATTGTACAAGTCAACTAGATAATTTGAATTATACGTTTATATTTTAGACACTAACATAATATGATGTCATAGAAACCTCTTTTCAATTCTTTTTTTCAAATGAAAGTATTTGCTTTGAGATTAACTGGTTGAATTTGATCACCTTTGTACATTATTAAGATATTTAGGAAGCACCCACATAATCATTTTCCTAGTATTTATAAGTTACAAGGTACAATTCGAAATGATTCACCGTTTGAACCAAAAAAATATTATTCTGTGATTAATTTTAAATTTAAACCAAATACAAATCTGTAATTTCCGCATTGTTATTGTTAGTTTTAAACATAGTCGTGGCGTTTTAGCTGAAACAGCTGCTCCCATCTTCATTCATTATTATTTTAACTTACAAGTGTTATTTGTTATAATATGTAAAATAGATCCATAAAATAACAATGGTGTTATTGTCAACTGTTAATATTCCTGTGATTGTAGTATAAAGTAGTACCAAACCAAAAGTAACACAAAAACATGCCTTGCTTTTTGTAACGAAAAAGATTTTTGTGCACGACTGTATGTATTACGTCATTAAGGTATTTGTTATGTTAAATGTGTACTTCATAATAAGGTGTATTTCCAGTTCTGTGAAACTCAAGGTACAAAATATACCTTTAATGTAATAAAATAGCATAATCCCATGTGGAGAATTCACTTATTTATATATAATGCATAATAATTTGTTTTAACTTGATATACCTAGCTCTTATAGTAGTTTTAGCTATTTTTAATTTTAAAAAGGTAATCGATTTTATTTAATCAAAATTTTCATTTTACATATTCTCGAAATTTGTTTTGTTTACTAAATTTTATATTCGTTTTTCTGTTTCTCTTGCTTTTACAATTTTTTGTTTACTCGTATGATAAACGTTGCCAACATGCGCAAAGGCGAAGCCGTTTATTTGTTTTTGTTCAGATCTTGCACATGGCAACACGCTGAATTGATTGTTACAAATGCTGCGATCAAAGTGCATTCCTATAGGAGCATGGTGTATAATGATGTTGATTTCAATATGCTATTTGTTTCCAGTAATAATGATATCATTTGTCTGCGATTATTTATTGACGTAATTTATAAGTTTTATAATAATTTATACTGTAGTAAATAAAACACTGAAATAGCAGTTTCTCTATTATTTTAAGCAACCTGTCCCAACTAACAGTACTGTATGACAGTCTGGTTTATTTTATATGTGGTTTTTAATAGATAAATTGTTGAGAGATTTTTAAAGTTAATAAATCATTTTGCTAGTCTAATATTCTATTTAAAATTTATTAGCACCGAGACCCACAATTAAAAAGCTAATTAAGGTTCAAATTATATCACTCTGTTTCCAAACATTGTTAAATAATTACCCTTATATATTGAAGTGCTAAAGCAGCAGTGAAATAACATATGCATCAGAGTTTTAAAGGCTACATAAAAGAGCCGAAGTAATAATCCAGTATATTATAAACTTTACAGCTAACCAACATAATATATGGGGAATAAGTCCTGAAAAGAATGGTAGTATGTAAACATTTATACATCATAAAATTTGGTTACTGAAACAAAGTTGTTCCAACATCTTATTAAGATGGCATATCAGTCAGAAAGTATTAACATAGATTAATAAAACAATGACACACCTAGAATATGATTTTATTTGCACACTTTTACTTACAACATAAATATGATTTTTTAACATAACTGAAGCAAAATTTACTTTCTATAATGTTAATGGTGTGCGGCAGCCTCCTTCTTCCTCATCTCGGCCCATTTGCTGACATTCTCGGGCGAATTCGCTGTAATGGTAAAAGACAGTGAAGTCAATAAAGAAAATGAAAAACACATTAGAATTAGATACATCAACAAAAATAAATGTATAATAGGTACCCTAATGTGACCTTGTATAATTAAATTAAAGAGGTTTGCATATTATTAACGTACTGGCTAGCTTCACTTCTCAATATAATACTAATACTTAAATTAAATGTAACTTATCGTGTGGTGTCTTGTCTAATCTTACCATCCTACCTGGTCAAGTACATCTTTCTCATCAAAGGTTTTGTCTAGCAGTTTTATGCACACTAGATAAATCGGAAATTGTACAAGTCAACTAGATAATTTGAATTATACGTTTATATTTTAGACACTAACATAATATGATGTCATAGAAACCTCTTTTCAATTCTTTTTTTCAAATGAAAGTATTTGCTTTGAGATTAACTGGTTGAATTTGATCACCTTTGTACATTATTAAGATATTTAGGAAGCACCCACATAATCATTTTCCTAGTATTTATAAGTTACAAGGTACAATTCGAAATGATTCACCGTTTGAACCAAAAAAATATTATTCTGTGATTAATTTTAAATTTAAACCAAATACAAATCTGTAATTTCCGCATTGTTATTGTTAGTTTTAAACATAGTCGTGGCGTTTTAGCTGAAACAGCTGCTCCCATCTTCATTCATTATTATTTTAACTTACAAGTGTTATTTGTTATAATATGTAAAATAGATCCATAAAATAACAATGGTGTTATTGTCAACTGTTAATATTCCTGTGATTGTAGTATAAAGTAGTACCAAACCAAAAGTAACACAAAAACATGCCTTGCTTTTTGTAACGAAAAAGATTTTTGTGCACGACTGTATGTATTACGTCATTAAGGTATTTGTTATGTTAAATGTGTACTTCATAATAAGGTGTATTTCCAGTTCTGTGAAACTCAAGGTACAAAATATACCTTTAATGTAATAAAATAGCATAATCCCATGTGGAGAATTCACTTATTTATATATAATGCATAATAATTTGTTTTAACTTGATATACCTAGCTCTTATAGTAGTTTTAGCTATTTTTAATTTTAAAAAGGTAATCGATTTTATTTAATCAAAATTTTCATTTTACATATTCTCGAAATTTGTTTTGTTTACTAAATTTTATATTCGTTTTTCTGTTTCTCTTGCTTTTACAATTTTTTGTTTACTCGTATGATAAACGTTGCCAACATGCGCAAAGGCGAAGCCGTTTATTTGTTTTTGTTCAGATCTTGCACATGGCAACACGCTGAATTGATTGTTACAAATGCTGCGATCAAAGTGCATTCCTATAGGAGCATGGTGTATAATGATGTTGATTTCAATATGCTATTTGTTTCCAGTAATAATGATATCATTTGTCTGCGATTATTTATTGACGTAATTTATAAGTTTTATAATAATTTATACTGTAGTAAATAAAACACTGAAATAGCAGTTTCTCTATTATTTTAAGCAACCTGTCCCAACTAACAGTACTGTATGACAGTCTGGTTTATTTTATATGTGGTTTTTAATAGATAAATTGTTGAGAGATTTTTAAAGTTAATAAATCATTTTGCTAGTCTAATATTCTATTTAAAATTTATTAGCACCGAGACCCACAATTAAAAAGCTAATTAAGGTTCAAATTATATCACTCTGTTTCCAAACATTGTTAAATAATTACCCTTATATATTGAAGTGCTAAAGCAGCAGTGAAATAACATATGCATCAGAGTTTTAAAGGCTACATAAAAGAGCCGAAGTAATAATCCAGTATATTATAAACTTTACAGCTAACCAACATAATATATGGGGAATAAGTCCTGAAAAGAATGGTAGTATGTAAACATTTATACATCATAAAATTTGGTTACTGAAACAAAGTTGTTCCAACATCTTATTAAGATGGCATATCAGTCAGAAAGTATTAACATAGATTAATAAAACAATGACACACCTAGAATATGATTTTATTTGCACACTTTTACTTACAACATAAATATGATTTTTTAACATAACTGAAGCAAAATTTACTTTCTATAATGTTAATGGTGTGCGGCAGCCTCCTTCTTCCTCATCTCGGCCCATTTGCTGACATTCTCGGGCGAATTCGCTGTAATGGTAAAAGACAGTGAAGTCAATAAAGAAAATGAAAAACACATTAGAATTAGATACATCAACAAAAATAAATGTATAATAGGTACCCTAATGTGACCTTGTATAATTAAATTAAAGAGGTTTGCATATTATTAACGTACTGGCTAGCTTCACTTCTCAATATAATACTAATACTTAAATTAAATTAATTGAGTCGTTGCGGCTAGCGTACAGAGCAGACGTGTTATAGATTAAATAAAAATTAAATTGAAAGTTACCAAGCAATACTAGACCTTTCGCAATCTGCATATAATAATTTATGCAAAATCAGCATTCAGTGAGTTAATACGAAAATAATCCAAGCAATAAGTGCAGTTGACGCGGTGACAGCTCTTCACCCCCTCGGGTAAAAAAGACGGGCTCTTTACTTATTGCAATCATCGCTCTCAAGTGCACACGCAGTACGTACGTAAGTAGCGATACCTCAATACGCGCCACGGATCTACAATGAGCTCAGTACGCTCACCAAATGGAGGCGGCATTAATACAAGACTTGGAGGTTCCCGACCAAACCTGTCCGAAAAACAACAAAGTGACACGGGGGCTAATATTACCTTTCGTAACAAACAAAAAACAACCGATGACACAGAAACCATTAAAAATGAACTGTCTGAAATACGTAAACAGATGTCCGAAATGATGGCGATTTTAACGTCGACTAGGAACGATCAAACCGATAGCATTAATAAGCTTTGTCAAGATGTTACTTCCATTAAAAACGAAGTAAGTAATATAAGTCACACAATCGAAAACATCATTATGGAAAACAATAGCCTCAAATCCAAATTGGCAAGCATGTCAACTATTACCGAAAACACAAAAAAGAAGGTTGAATTACTGGAGGCTGATTTTAATAACCTCAAATGTACATCCCCAGGGGCTTCTTCTTGGGATGCGCCCATCACTTATGAAGAACTTCTCAGTGAATTTCAGGACCGCAATATGCGAAAAAATAATATTATAGTTGTTGGACTTCCTGAATCAAAAACAAAGTCTGTCATGGAGCGCTATGAGGAGGAGAAAATAAAGATAATGAAAATTCTAAAATCCATCTATAGCGACTGTCCTCAACCTGGAAAAATTATCCGACTTGGAAAATTCGCTGCTGATCGTACACGTGCAATCAAGGTGTGCTTTGCTTCAGAAGAGATCGCTAAAGCAATACTACGCAATAAAAACTGCCTTAAAAATGATTACATCAAAATATTTTCGGACCAGACCCCGCAACAACGAAAACATATGCAAAATTTAATTAGAGAACTTGATAAGCGCACTGCAGATGGAGAACCTAATCTTATTATTAAATATGTAAAAGGGATACCCAAAATAATTACTTCATCTGAAAAAAAGGCTCCATCTGTTACAAACACAAAAAACTAATTTCATCTCAAAAAAAAGTAGTATATGAAATCGCCGCAAATTATACTGATATAGCATTTGATAAAAAATCTTTACGCTGTTTTTATGCAAATTCACGCAGCATTGTAAAGCCTGGAAAATTCGATGAGTTAAGGACTATAATTGCATCTTTTAAAACTATCATACATATTATCATACTATCAGAGACCTGGATAAAAAATGAAGATGAAGCCAAGATACTCCAAATTCCGTGTTATACACACTACTACAACTATAGACGAAATAAAAGAGGTGGTGGAGTATCAATGTTTGTCCACAATAACATGAAACACAGCCTTATTGAAGAACATTGCCTTGATGATACCCATTACCTTTGGATACATGTTCATAAATTTTCATTAGACCTTGGTGTAATATATAAACCTAATACAGCAAATATGAACAATTTCCTGGAAGTATATTCACAACAGTTACAAAGCAAAAGACGAGCTGTGGTGTTTGGCGATTTCAACCTAGACCTTCTTGATCCAGACAAAGCCACTCGAAACTATAAGGACACTCTAAAAGAGTACGATTTTAAAATTCTAAACAAAATAGATCAACAATTCTGTACTAGAGAATCTGAAACAACTAAAACTATACTTGATCATGTGTGCTCAAACCTTAAAGACAATAACTTTAATTTTGTAATGATAGAATCTGCTATGTCTGATCACAAACAGATATTTTTGGAAATAA
Organism: Epargyreus clarus; assembly: GCF_041222505.1. Lineage (NCBI taxonomy): Eukaryota > Metazoa > Arthropoda > Insecta > Lepidoptera > Hesperiidae > Epargyreus > Epargyreus clarus. Next base: position 955,515 of record NW_027332214.1, read on the forward strand.
AACGATATTGCACGCCCCTAACAAAAAAAGTGGAATATACTGCCATAGATTATAAAAAATTGTATAATAGTTTCGAAAATATGACTCAAGAAAAAGAACAACCGCTGTATGAGAGACTCGAAAAAAAGCTACAGTGTTGTTTATCTCAGAGTAAAATAATAAAAACTAAAATATTAAACCCTCCAAGGCAAGACTGGATCAAGCGAGATATAATAAAAGACATTGACAATCGAAATATACTGTGGCAGAAATATAAATCAAACACTTCAGATATTACTTTAAAAAAGAATTATGAGATTGCAAAATTCAAAGTATTAAAAGAGATACAAGAAACGAAAAGTTCATATTACATCAACAAATTTAAAAACAATATGACAAAACCACGAAAGTTGTGGAACTTGATAAATGATCTTTCAAACAATAGAATCAAAAACAAGGTTGGACCAGATAAACTGGAAATTAATACAAGATGCATCACCGACAATAAGGATATCTGCGAATATTTCAATATCTATTTCTCTACAATTGGTTCAGCCTTAGCTAATATGATCCCAGATGAATATAAAAGAAGTCAAAACAAAATTTATTCAGAAGTAAATGATATACATAAACTGAATTTTATCGCACCAGCTACCGTGAAAGAAGTCGCAAGAATTATCGATAATCTAGATCCTAACACTGGTTCCGGCATTGATGGTATCAGTACTAAATCTATCAAATGTCTTAAAAATATTATCGTTCATGAACTCACAGCATGTATTAACGTTTGTTTCGATCAAGGTATATTCCCTGACAGCTTAAAAATTGCTAAAGTTATTCCCATTTTTAAGTCAGGAAGCAAATCGGATCCTTGTAATTACCGTCCAATTTCTGTTTTACCGGTTATATCTAAAATTTTTGAAAAAGTTTTATACAATCGTCTGGAATCGTACTTAAAATCAAAACATTTTTTATTTCACAAACAATATGGTTTCCGACCGCAAGCGAATACTTTATCGGCTACAATTGACCTCATAACAAAAATAAAAAATAAAATTGATCAAAAACAAATAGCTATAGGTATATTTATAGACCTGAAAAAGGCATTTGATACGATTAGTCCTCACATATTGCTAGAGAAACTTCGACATATAGGTATTACTGGAAAAGCTCTTGAAATCTTTAAATCGTATCTACAAAACCGTAAACAAATTGTGAAAATTGACAACCATCAAAGCAGTCCAAAATCCATCACCTATGGGGTCCCACAAGGCTCAGTATTGGGGCCTCTTCTATTTTTAATTTACATCAATAATATATGTCAATTAGGGCTCAAAGGAGACATTTCACTTTATGCAGATGATACAAGCATTTTTTATTTTGGACATTCAGTTGAAGCTATGATACCCCACGTTCAAAGCGATCTTAATTTGTTAAATACCTGGTTCCAAACTAATTTGCTTACAATTAATGTCGCAAAAACTAATTTCGTAATACTCTCCGCAAAAAATAAGAGAATCACTACTAATATAGAAATAAAAATTAATAATCAATTAATTCACAGAAAAACAAAAGAAAAATATCTCGGTCTTACAATAGATAATTATCTTTGTTGGAAGCCACATATTGAGAAAATAAGGTCTAAATTAATATCACTGTCAGGTCCCTTACATAACATTTCAAGGTGTTTACCTCAAAAAGTGCGATACATAATTTACAACTCTTTAGTCAAACCACACATTGATTATTTAATCGAAGTGTGGGGTACTGCAGCCAAATCCAACCTTGATCCTTTACAAAGAGCACAAAACAGAGTAATAAAGGCACTATTTAATTATAAATTTTTAACACCAACTGATAAAATATACCATGACACAAAAATTATGAACATTAGTCAAACATATATATACTATACTTGTATATTAGTGCGTAAAATTTTAAATAAAGACATACATACAAGTCTATCATTTACGAAAAAACAACAAACACAACGAATTAAACTACGGAATGCTAACTACTTAGTAACACGTCCTCCGAGAACAAATTATGGTAAAAAGAATATCGAATTTGAGGGTGTTAATTTATACAATAAACTACCAACTAACATAAAAAATGCTAAAACTATGTATCGTTTTAAAAAGTTATTAAAGTCACATATATTAGAAACATAAATTTAATTTACGAACAACAAAAACACATAAAATAACATGAATACAAAATAAATAATTTATAGAATATTATTTACATTTTAATTTACATATATATTTTTTTTTTTTTTTTTTTTCTTAGATTTTTTAAGCATTAAATTATGTTAGTGCAATAATTACTTAGTTTACTACTGACTACCATTAATGCCGCATCCGAAGATGTTTTGTTTTATAGCTCCATGTAACATAACTTAAAACCACGAATACGGAGGGTATATCAATATTACTTGTTAAACGTTAACCCAGTTTTATAATAATTTCATTTATTTTGTGTCATCTAAGTAACTAGATGGTAAACTTCTAACATAACATAACTTTTTGTACCTACGCCCGATATTATAATGTTTTTAAGTTATGATTTCTCAGTAAGTGAATTATAAATTCTTTATGAGAAATAAAGTTCTTCTTAAATCGTAAATGTAACTTATCGTGTGGTGATACACAGAGCGTATTCTGATCATTAAGGAACTAATTACTACAAAGTAAATCGTTGAATAGCGAAAATTATCTAATAATTATGCTCTAATTGCTCAGCTTGATCACAATATTGATTAAACATCACAATTACAACAGAAGTGAAATACTCTTCTGCTCCCAAATTTAAATGGAATTACTTAAAGAGTTATATCATTTATAGAAATTTCGTTTTAAATATTGATTATAAATTAGTACAACCCTGGTACAATATTAAAAACGGTAGAAAAAAGGGCTAGTAAACGTTAATTGGTCATTTTTTAAATTGTTTAATGGAGATCAATCCAGTGCCTTGAACATTGCTTTATTATAATTTCTGTAATAGATTCTTATGGACTTTTTTCTATAGAAAATGTACTCAAATTATTCATGAAACCGATGAACGATGAGCATGAAATAACAATGCTAATTACCCATTTTGTGGATCTTAACGAAGACGGGGAAAGACACTGCGATTCCGATCATCCAGTAGCGCCAGATCCACTGGTTCTGGACGTAGAACTTCATGGGGAATTGCGCCACCTTCGCGGAGAAGGTGTACGGGTACTTCATAGGGCGGCCGGGAGCAGGGTCCGACATTGTGACCGATTTGCAGCTGAAACCAGACAACATGCACAAATAATCATTATGTAACGCGAGAATTTAATAACTACAAAATATTATGTTTCCATGTTCATACATATTGTTAACGAGAATAGACAACCGTTGGAATTGTAAAAACTATAATTAATTAACTTGTTAGATGTAAACTGAAAAGAAATTTGTAATTTATAATAAAAATAAATTATCCTAATCCTAACCTTTCTTGACGGACAGACGAGGAACTCAACTACTAATGTTGCCAGTTAGGAAATAACGAGTAACTTTAATGATTTTTTTACAGTAATGGGCGTTGCAAAAATAAACCGTTTTTAAAGCAGTTTATATCCTGATATAACATTACCATGGATTAAACAGTCATCATTTTGCAAAGTAGGTATGCTGTTCCCGTATAGGTTACAAAGCTACCATACTCTTTGATATACTGCATTACTCTTTGTACTGCATCAACTCGCACTAATAAATACTTTATAAATAACATGTAGCCGTAAGCATTTAAACGGGTAACAATATCATAAATGTATTCTCTTCATTAATTTCTTTATGAGGTTATAAAAAAAAACAATTTAACTATTTCATTATGTTTTATATTGATGATGTTTAATATCGTAACCGTAACTTTTGTTATCATAACGTTTATAATAACATCCAAAACTGCTAAACACTTTAACATGGTATCCCAATCACAGATTATTATTTCTTGCCTATTTCTAAATGACAAGTGAAATTTGAATACGCAATTTTATTTCTGTTTCACAAATGCTGTAATCAGTTTCAATATAATTAAAAAACTACTGTGACGAATCTTTATATTTGAATTAAGTTTTATATTTTACTTTCAAGTTAAATGTGATTTGCTCAATATAAGAATGCGTTATTGATTTTCCCTTTTTATATATTGCAACTTCTACCGGATTGTCACGAACGGACGTTTCATTCGCTTGTCGATTCGAATGTCAGAATCAGACAAAATGTAATGTCAATTTGCTTTGTGTGGTGTGGAATTCATAATAAAAAGCAAATGTAAATTTATTAATTTTAAACTATTGATAATATAATGTGTGACAATGGCCTCGGTAAAAGTGGCTGTAAGGGTTCGCCCGTTCAATCAAAGGTGAGTGTTGTAAAAATCATTTAAATCTAATATGAATATATAAAATTAATCTGTTTGAAGGGGCGATAGTACATTTTGGTTCCCAACGCCTCTCGTCCTTTCTATAAAAACAGATTGTGACAGTGGTTGAGCAATTAGAGAAAATGTTTTGTTGTGGTCATTAGGGAGATTGCGGTTGGGTAGTCGAGCCGAGGTTTTGAAAGTGCAAAAAGTCAATGATGTCATGATGTACGACAATAACTTTCACGGTTGGGCTGCATTTGGAGCGCGAACTGTACTTCGCCGGGCCATTTGGATGAAAGTTGCCGAAAAAATGTTAAATTCTGTGACCTACATGATCATGTTTTGTGATGAATGCTGGGCAGACTGGCCGCCCGCGGTCACTGTTCTTGTGTTGTTTACTAACACACGCGTGGAATGCAAACAGGTTTTGTGGATGACTGTGCTGTCTCTATCAAATCTTGTCCTAAACATTTGAGATTGAACAATATAGTCTTTAGGTTCCTAGAGGCTGCAATATATTTTCCACTCTCACTAGAGTTTACAAGGTTACACTAAAACATAAATACATTTAAGGCTTTAAGGAAATAAATTGATATTTTAAAAAACATTCAATCTTTGGGTTTCTCCTGTACATTTGTACTTTATTTTCCTTTATCAATGGTGACCTGCTAGATTTGTATCTGAGTCATTTGTTTGTTGTATTAACCATGAACAAAGTTCACATAATTTTGTTTACAGCAATAAAACACCTATAAACAAAAACACTCAAACAAAAAATGCATCTGTGTTTTAGTTAGTGAAAGTTTTCTCTATATTTTTTTTATATTTTTTATTAGTACATAAAATTGGTTTATTATTAATTAAGTATTGAAAAACTTTTGTTCCTAGTTCATTCATTATTTTATAATAATGACTGAACTAGGAACAAAAGTTAAGTTAATTATTTCAAAGGGAAAAACTTTACTCATCTTAGATCTTAATAAGTTATGTTAAGAGTATATAACTGAATATTTTCATTATATTTACATTGGTCTACCACAGAAATAACATGGTACATTTTTTGATGTCATAATTCTTTGAGCAGTACTGTATTTGCAGTGCAGTAATTGGGCTACACTACTAGAGCTGCTGTGTTATGATGTAAAGTTTGTGGATGGTGGATAGTATTGTTCATGAGTTGTTCTGATTGATCAACATACTAAAGTAAGATATTTGTACATAAATATGGAATCTTATCTGAATCTGATTGAGACATGGTTATTCACATGGATTCCTCTTCCATTTACTTTTTAATTTTAACTTTATTTATTTATTTATTGAATCATATTCACTAACATTACAGGAATGCCTAATTAGTTAGTAAATGTAGTCAAATTAGTTAGTATTCATATAATATTAAACATTACTTATATCATTCATTATCATTATTTAAAAGTTGGATTGTTTAACAATTGTCCAATACTCAATATTAATGAGTTGTTATATAAGTGTATAATATGCGATTAATGCTTAATGTTAGGGTGTGTAGCATTTTTATTTTACAGGGTATGTCAACTATAAAAGTAGATTATACTAATATAATTTGCAAACCATTAAATAAATCTTTCATTTCAGGGAGAAGGACATGAGCGCCAAACTCATAGTTCAGATGGATGGCAAGAAAACAAGACTTCTAACTGTAAAAGTAAGTAATTTGAAGTTGTGGTAATATTATACAAATACTAGCTGACCCGGCAAACTATGTGTTGCCATATAAATAAAAACATGTTAAGGGTGAACAACCCTTATCACTTAGGGGGTATGAAAAATAGATAGTAGCCAATTCTCAGACCTACTGAATATGCATATAAAATTTGGTGAAAATCAGTTAAGCCGTTTCGGAGGATGATAACTAACATTGTGACAAGAGAATTTTATATATAAGGTTTTTGTTACTAAAATTCACATTCAGTCCAAATAAACTGCAGTTTGTCCAGTTAATAACTTACACAATACTGTTACAAAATTAAATGAGATTTGTAATATCAAACTATGACTCACGGGCTATGACCAATTGAGCCTATTACAACAAGACAATTGGACATTTACATTTATTATAGTTAAAATGCAATAATGATAGAGAGAAGTCACAGGAAGTTCCAACAAAGGAGCTTTAGTCTTTCCTGTTATAAGAGTTCCTTGTTAGATATAATAGCTCTTTCAAATATTTTTTGTAGGCATATAAGATATGAAATGAATTAACAAACTTGATATTTTTTAAAACATGATATCAGTAAAATATTTTTTTTAATAACTGACTTCAAAAAAAGGAGGAAGTTTTTCAATTCGACAGTAAATGTATATTTTTCATATTTTTTTTTTTTCATAAAAAAGATGGCAGCCACCCAGACAGCTAATGTAACAAGTATCTGTTAAACTTAAATGTAATAGGATCTTTTTAAATAACACTTTATTATAATGTATCCATGATTAAAATTATCGTAAAGTAGGTAAATATTGTTTGCATTATGTATAATGAAACTGTTACAATGAATATTATCAAGGTGAAATCTTGAGCAGAAACAATGGGCTTTCTTTACTCAAGTGCTAGTGAAATTGTTACAGATAATTTTCATACATCATGTATTAAATATAGTCTGTATTTTCCATGCCAATATTGTATAGGAAATTGATGAACAGAAAGGATGTACCAGATGTCCATATTAAAATTTTGATTACATAAAATGAATAAGCTATATGGTGTCACTTTGCCTGTAAAATTAAGGATAAAATTGTTAATCACCAATTTATTTTGAATTGTTATTGTAATTCGAAGGGAAATAATATTGAATTAATTACTATACATATTTTTACAATTATATAAATTATTTCTATTTTTATATTTATCCTATTATTTCTTCCTCTCTGTCCGCATTTACTGACTAATGTTGGACAACTACAACTAAGTCCATTTTAATAGGACAGTAAGAATGGCATTTAGTCTTTTATCCAGACCTTATTATGACAATGTGTGATTCCTAGTTCCGACATAAAAAATTGCAAGTACAAGCATACTAATTTTAGCCTTCATATAAAATTAAATTACGATAGGATGCGAAAGGGTTTGATAATGAACAACAAAGGCAAACACTCCATTATATTTGGTCGATATCAGTCGCGAATACAAGTCGAACTGACATTTCAACAGCAGTGACCCGCAAGCAACATTATCTGGTGACGTAAGCGTTGCGACGGTGATGCAGACATCTTAGATCTAGGACATTGAGATTAAGATGGAAATTCTTCTTCATTTTCGTGTTAATTTTGAACTAAAAATTCTTCTTTTTGGGATACCATTTCCTATTCTGAGGATTTGCATAGTTTACATATTATTATATTATGCATGTATACGATCGAAATCATAGATTTCGTACACACCAGAATGTCAGATGAGTCATTACGTTGATAAAAAAATTAAATGCTATAATGTGTCGTTAAGCGGGCTAAAATGATGCGACGTGACCTTCGATCACTAATGACGGGACGCAATAAGATCAGATTTATTATTATTTCACTTAAATGCAATTTATGCTATTTTTTGGTCTGAGTAGTCATATGTGGCTCACTCCACACCACACCCTTGCAGATGTACAAATCATTGATTATAGATGTCCAAAGACGGTAGCGGTCACTTACGATCGAATACAGAAGTAGCAAACGTGAATGCATCTTATCTATGATGGTTAGAGGTTACTGCCGACCAGGGATATCTGCAATCAACCACAGATATGATTAAAATTCTACCTAAGGTCGGCCACAGTTGCGTTGCTACCCCTGAAGAAGTGAGGACTAATGTGGAGCGCCTCGTATGACATACAACGTTACATCCTTCAAATCATAACATATCAGTGCTTAACGTGTTAACGTTGTTGTTATTAGGCAGATATAGGTATGGTGGTGTTACCTGAGGCAAACCATGCGTCATTCTACCTTCATTCTAACTTCTATATAAAGACGGATATGGAAATGGACATGAAATACTAATTGTTTGTTTTTCAACAGAATAGCAAAGAACAAAATGAGAACAGCCGGGAGAAGTACAAAGATTTCACATTCGACCACTCGTACTGGTCGTTCGACAGTGGCGACACTCACTATGCCTCACAGGAGCAGGTACGTATTATACAAAATTATTAATGTATTGTAAAAAAGGAGTGATTTCCCACTTTTTAAAAAAAATCAAAGTACAAACACTTTAGGAAGAAATATAAATAATACATGCATTTTTTCTAATGACCTTTATTTGTCGCCGTCTTCGGTACAATAGGCTGTCTTTGTAATATTTTTTGACGATCTTCTATTTTCGTTGACCTATATTGAAACCACATGAAACAATTCGGGCGAGGGTCGCAACACCTGAAATTGGTACAGACAAAAATATTGTACTTTTCAATTTTTATACTATAATATGTTATAATTAATTTTCTATTATAAAAGCACTTGAATTATAAAGTAAAACGTAATCATTGGCTGAACGCGCTAATCTGCTAATTTCATGCGAACTAAACAAGGCAAGAACTTTTTGAGTAGGTGGGGCCTTCATTACAATAAGCTATTCATATGAATAAAGAAAACATATTCTGATATAATTCTAAAGGTCCTTTTTAATATTTTAATCTAATATTAAATCCGGTACTTTCTGATTACCTATCAATTATCAGCTTAGCCCTTGATTATTCATAGAAACAGCAGTATCGATTATGAAAATTCTCACGCAAGGGTCGAAGCTGCCTTCACCCTGATAATATCGTACATCCCCATAACCCTAGATAAAGATGATAAAAGTTCACATAAGTACGTCGCCATTGTCAAGCGAGGCACGTATTTCAATAGAGGATATTTGTGGCACCGGTTAACACGAAACAGCCCATTTTTCATCCAACAATGTGTTGACGCGTCATCCGGCGACCTTGGTTCGGTTCACAAGGTCTGCGAATTTACGTCGATCGCCATTATACACAGCCCACGTGTGTTGTAGGCTGTCTGGGTTTCTCAAAGTGCGATGCGTACCCCTTGTACGCGTACGCCAATTAGTCGTAAGCTAGTCGGAAGTAAGCTTATTTACAAGCTACTTATGGCACTATCGTTCGAGAGTCCAATTTGTTCAGTTTGAGTGACTGACGAAATGCATTAATGTTAAAAAAATCTGTTTAATGTTAAAAAAATCTGTTAAATGTTAAAAAAAACTGTTAACAACCGATTGTCGATGCTTCTGTAAACACGCTTAAACTATAACAACCGCCAAGCAACTTTTGACAGTCGCTAAAGCTACCATACAGTTGGTCAAGCTATAATAACCATAGGGATTAGCGTGTCGAGGTTATTTTGAAAGTCCACTAGGGGTTTGTGGAGTTATGAGTTTGAGAAACTCTGTGCTATGATATCTGTAGGTATTATCTGGGAAATTAGTGAATAGATCCAGAGGTAATCTGGTTTCGATTCCCACGATGCTGATGAATCGTCTCAAAATAATTCAAGGTAGATGTTATTAGTTTACTTGTATCTAATTATGCAAGTTATGTAATGTGAGGTACATCCGTATCGCATACATATACTTATAGAAAATGGAGACTACTTTACGGCTTAAATGGATTTTTTAAATTAGAGATTGTCAACTAGGACGTTAGGAACTCTAGATATCGCGCGTAATGGCCGTTAAACAAAAAACTAAATAAAAAACAAAATGGGTTATAAGTTATGGCATTTAAAATCCTCCACGTAAAAGCCCCGTGAAAAAATGCCGTAATCAAATTAGGTCCTAAATAACAGGTACAAAATAACCAGGACTCATCATTTAAATAAGCATAATAACAAAATCATGATCGCTTTGGAAAATATCAATCATTTTAAAATCATACACTTTTTAGCCTGCCTAGCGATTACAATTCCCTGCAGACTAATGGCACACTATTGCCGCTGTTTTCCGATGGTCAGTGCCCGGAGGTCAAGAATGCCCCTAGGGCGAAGGTTTGAATTTTGTGTCCTCCAAGTTAATGGTACCGGAATAAAACCGGTACCATTAACTTGGTTGTTTTTGAAGTTTTAAGTCTTTTGGCGCAGTTAGGAAAAAATATGACAATAAATTTTTATAACATCGACATCTACAATCGACCAATATTATCCGAATGTTTCGGAAGCATTCCTGATCAGTCCTAAGGGATAAATCGCATCTGAGGCCGACCACAGGTAGGAATTTAATTGTATCTGGGGTTGATTACAGATGTCCATTTATCATCAGGTGGTCTTAACGCTCGTCTGTTACTCTATGTTATAAAAAAAGGAGGCCAAAGAGGTAGCTGCCCTCCCTCCATACAGATTCAAAATCGTTTTACACATTAGATCTCTACCACTTGGTGTCGCTAAGGAGGGATGCTGCCCCTCCCTAAAAATGCAAATATTCTCCCCCATATATCAACTGAGTCATGATCTGGTGACGCCCTTACCCAATGATGCAATGCCTCATGCAAAAAACGTGCTTTAGCAAAGAGCTACCATGTGTCGCATTAAGTAATAAACTGCAGTTATCATTATGTGTAAATTGTGGCGGCCATTAGAACATAAATTATAGCTCCGTTAACGAAAGTCATGCGTGCGTTGCATGGCTATTACGTAACGCGCTATAAAAGTACATTCGACTACCTACATGCTGCATCTGATATGCAAATTATCGTAAATGTTACACAAACGAATTTGCAAGGACTTGTGTCTTTTGTTACACTTGCTTGTTAACGTTAGGTATACGTCTAGTTCAACGTTGCTAGATTTTTCGGTTTTTAACCGGTTTTTTTCCTATTTCGGTGAAAAAGGGGAATTTTTCGCCTAATCAATCTAAGTTTTGGGATCAAATTCGGACGTCTGGTTGTAAGGTTTAATTGGATGTCGCAAATACTTTGTTTATAGGAATATAACTCTTATCATGCATCGATTTTGTAGCCATAAACCTAGTATTGATTTAAAAAAAAAGGTGGGTTGGTGGGTGGTAGAAGAAGGTGTATGTTTGTAGCATAGCAACGTCTAAGCTAGCGTGCCCCGGCGTTATGGCTTGGCAAATGCGCTTAACACGTCAACCGTGTTTATCACAGATCTGTATCTAATACAGGTCTGGTGTTCATGCTATTTGAGGCTGATAGACTAGAAGTGCGCTAAAAATAAACATAACTATCGAAAAACGATAAAAACTGCGCGCGGGTATAACAAGATGCAAATTAGATAATTTGAGATAATAACGACATCTCGTTCCGTGATGACGGTGTATTTGCCTCAGGATTGATAGACAATGCCAGACATTCTTATTTAATCCTCATGAGAAAAATTTGGCACATAACTTATTTGTGATCTGCGTTGTATAATGGGATTTTCTTTTATGTTAGGTTGTAAATAGGTTACAGTGGATATATTTATTTATTTATTTATTTATTTATTTATTTTTACAATAAGCTTAACAGATATTACAGATTTAATCCAATTCATCTGTCAAGCGTTGACAAATATTCTCCTGCTGTCCTACGGAATACAGAAGTACTGGTGTAAAATACGTCTATTTGACGGTCCCAGGCCACCAAACCGTTGAGCAAGGTCAGTGCTCTGACTAAAGGTGACTCCTTTACGCGTATAAGCCTACACTCTGGTATTGCAAATAGTTTATATCGTCGGGCCCAAATATAATTATTCGGGACATTGAATGAGATCATTTCCAGTACTGATGGATTATTAATCTCGCCCCTGAGCAGTTGCACAAAATACTCCAGCAAGGTGATGTTACGACGCAACTCAAGTGTATTATACCCTAACATTCCCAATAAAAAATGACTCGGGTATATATTAGGAAAACCTACAAAGAAGCCGTACTGCCGGAAGTACAACTGTCTCAAAAATTTCTTTTGAAGCTTTTCCAACATGAGCTTATACTTAGATTCATGTGGGCTCCAGATAACTGCGTTACTTTAACGCAGTTATCTGGATAACTAATATAGATTAGGATGTATGATCATTCGCTGCTTCTATACCATAAACATATTAAAAGAGTAATTTAGTCACAAAAATGAACTAATAACCAACAAAGTTGAAAGCGCGGAGTGAAAGAACTACTTGGCAGACATTGTCTTAAAAAATCATTGACCTGAAATAAAAATAACAGTAAATATTTAGGTAGGATTATATTTACGTCGGCAGATGACAAATATGTAGGTTAAGTATTGAGCCAACACCAATATTTTGTGGCGGTGAATTTTAAACCAACAATAAATGTGATAATAAATTATCTATCTGGTTTTTAAAATGCTGGTTCATAGAGATTATAAAACTATAATTGGCAGAAATGTCTGTTTATTCTCCTAGAATACATTATACCAGATTGATAGACTCCCTTGAAAATGACCTATATTTTAGTGATTCCTGTCCCTCATTGACACATGGAACTTAAATAATTTTTAAATAAGCAGAAATCTTAACAGTCGTTACAAAAACTTACATGTCAGAGAATTCTCTATAAAGTTAGCAAATCGTGTGAAATCTAATCCGTAGTATCCTAAAGGTGTTGTCTAAGTCACAACACCTTTAGGTGTTGTGACTTAAACAATTCGTATTCTAGAATATGTGGTCAGTAGTGGGACAGTTGATTAGCATTAGTTACGATATGTGGGTAATGGAGACATACTTTTCCGAGGCATACCAATTCAGTCCTCAGGAATAGTGGCGCACCTGTGGCCGTCCTTAGGTAGGAGTCGTAATATAATCTGGGGTTGATTACAGATGTACATGGGCAGCAGTAGCCACTACAATGCGATGGACTGTATGCTGGCCTGCTACTCCTATATTATTAAAAAATGCAAGAGCTGATGTTTTTTTTTCGTTTCCAGGTGTTCTCAGACCTCGGGCTGGACGTGATCGACAGCGCCTTCGAGGGGTACAACGCCTGTGTTTTCGCGTACGGACAGACCGGCAGCGGGAAGACTTTCACTATGATGGGTTCCCCGGTTGGTGATGATAATTATATCAGTATGATGGAGGCGAAAGATTAGTCCATAATTGAGCCGCTTCTAACACTGTTTTAGTTACGAATATTTAAGTGGCGGCATGATAAGTATCAGTGATAAACCAATGGTTAAAAACATGCCTTCCCAATCGAGGGGTCCGAAGTTGAAAGCTCAGGCTTATAACTGATTTTTCAAAATTATATGCGTATTACATTACAGATTATTAGATCACAAACTATTAGATTAGTATTAGATTACAAAAATGTAAGTTCTTAAAAACAAAGTTCTCAAGAGCACGTGAAGTCTACCACAATCAGTCACCGCGATAGATTATATAGCATGGCTTACACCTCTATCTTTTAAAGGACACTCGTGCCTTGCCCAGACATGGGACCGTGATGGGTCAATGGGATGAAAAGGGTCTTGAGAAAACTACGTATGTTTTCAAGGATATGTAAATTATATCATGGGCGTAGGACACTTGTCATTCTGATAAATGATCGATTTTATTGTAGTGTAGATATTGAAATGTAAATTTGTCAATTATCACATTGATAAGAATATTGTTTAAGAGGAAATTATCAAAGTACGTGTGCCCCATATCTGATAAGAATTGATCGAAAGCATAAGTCGTATCACCTACTTTTTATCTCGATCACCATATTAAATAATATGTATGTTATTATTTATATGCATTACGATCCCTGTGCCGTGGGTGTTACGCTAACCCACTGCTGGGCACGGATCACCTTTCACAGTTAGAGGAATAAGGCCATAGTCCACGGCGCTACCCGAGTGCGAATTGGTACATTGCACCCGCCTATAAGAGCTTTTTTATAGAACTTGAAAAATCAGAAGCCTCGGATTCGAACCCTGGACTTCACGACGGAGAGACTGAATTTCAACCATTAGACCATAGATTAGTACGTTAGATCATCACTTGTTAATCAATTCGCCACGCGGATGTTACGTAATTTATAAATGAATACATTAAAAAGACATAATTGTAATAACATTTGTTATTTTCTAGACAGTGAGTTATCTATTAGTAAAGAAAATATCAATATCATTTTCAATTGTTCCATTGAAATTTGGACAAAATGTTTGCTTTACAGGTCCCAAAGTGAGAATAAGGTTTTTAATTAAAAGTCCCATAACAACATAAATACACTCAAAAATGAGACATTTATATATTTCTTCCCTTCAGACCTTTAAATACAGGTCTGTGATAAAAAAAAACATATTATAATTAAATATCTTTCTCGCATACTTTTACCAAAACATAGTCTAAACAACATAATCTAAATAAATCGAAATGTGAAAGTACACATTTTGATTTATTTAGATTATTACAGTATATGAATAAAATATGATATTGTAATCCTGGTGACAGGAGTGCCAAGGCCTAATCCCGCGCATCTGCCGGCAACTGTTCTCGCGCGTGGCGGCGGGCAAGGAGTCGGGCGCGTCGTACCGCACCGAGGTCAGCTACCTGGAGATATACAACGAGCGCGTCAAGGACCTGCTCGCCACAGACGCGGGACACTCGCTCAGGGTCCGCGAGCATCCGAAGCTAGGGCCTTACGTGCAGGACCTGTCCAAACATCTCGTCTCGGATTATGATGATATACAAGTGAGTAATAGTGTTTGGGTGACTATATTGTTGATAAATTGTGGAATCGTATTTCCGGAGGGGTAAGTGTTGATCCCACGCAAAGCAGCCGGCAAGGAGTGGGGCGTGTTGCACCATCAGAGTAATGTATACAGTGAGTCTTCGGGTACGAATAGTGGACAGGCGTCAGGACGTCTCTACTATGCGCGATATATGGTGAACTGTCGTAAATCAAGAAAGTTAGTCTTAAACAATTAAATCATATTTGCTTACGATTATTACTGTGGTGTTGGCAGCATCAATAAACTATGCCAATAATTTACTCTGAGGTTGTTAACACCTGGATATCTTCAACGAGCTATCCATCTCCACTACTCTGTGTGCGAGCAATGTTCAGCTCTCCATAGGAGAGGCCACATCCAAACACCACAAAAACAGTTTCTAATTTTAACACTGACGAAAAAAAAAGTTTTTTTTACTACGAATACTGGAAGATAATTGGTCTGTAAACTGTAAACTGTACCACTATTTCTATATAGTATAGAGCAGTCTATACTGTAGATTATACATCTACCCTTCCCAGGAGTGCATGCACCGCGGCAACTTACACCGCACGACCGCGTCGACGCAGATGAACGACGTGTCGTCGCGCTCGCACGCGATCTTCACGATCACGTTCGTGCAGGCGAGCTACCTGCGACACAACAACATGCCCAGCGAGACCGTCTCCAAGGTGCATCTGGTTGATTTGGCTGGCAGGTTAGTACTTGAGAATATCTTTATACAATAATAGAAATATAAAAAATCTACATTGGCAGTTTTATAGCTTAAAACTGCAATTGTAAGCAGGTTTTATGACCATTTTATACTTCTTCAGACAAGTAGGTAAAAACAGGCAGTTTTGCTGATTTAGATACGATCGTTCGGCCGAATATATATCGCGCACGAGGCCATATGCGAAATCATTTGATTCTCACAGAAAAACCTATATTCTGGAGAAAGGACGCGTGTGGTGGCGAGTGCCGATTACACTCTATTTTCCTATTTACATGCGGGTATGGTAGCGCTGATATAATTTACAAAGATATTCCAGCTTAGTTCACAGGGGTAGCAGTGCATCTGTAACCGACTGCAGCTAGGAATCTCATCTTATCCGGGGTTGACTATAGATATCAATTCGCATCAGTAGCTCCCTTACTATCAGGTGGACTGCATACTCATTTGCTACTTCCATATTATAAAAAAAATCTCGTACTCGCGTCGACTCGTCCATACTCGGCGAGTATGTAAACATTAAAGTGAACATGTAATCGTCAGCGAGAGAGCGGACGCGACGGGCGCGACGGGGCAGCGGCTGGTGGAGGGCGCGCACATCAACAAGTCGCTGGTCACGCTCGGCTCCGTCATCTCCGCGCTCGCAGAGTCCAGCCAGCCCGTTGAGAGTGAGTTATATTATCGGAAACATAGAAAGGAACTATTAAATATACACTTTTTCTACGCTCTACACCAGATTGACATTCCTTATAAGTGCAACAGACATAAAGGTACAGAATAAATGGTATCCGCGCTTTTGTTTTTATAGGAAGATGGTACTGCTATCACTTGGTAAGAAAACTGGTCCATCTCAAGTAAAATTTCTTCTCTTCTCAGTTTTCCATTTCAAATGGATCATAGATTAGTTTGCTAATCCGTATTAAAGAGTAAATCATTATAATAAACGTACATTAAAAGTAGTGACACGGTAAATAGCGTTTACTTACTACTTATGTGATAGTTATTGTATTGTAAAAATGTTGCAATGATTTCTGTTCACAGCTCGTACGCCAAAAGGCAAGAAGAACGTGTTCATTCCATACCGGGACTCTGTGCTAACTTGGCTTCTGAAAGACTCACTCGGAGGGAATTCCAAAACTATTATGATTGCTGCAGTAAGTTTATTTTGAACACTTTCATGGTAATTTACTTATTTGCTATTCATATGTGAGTTTTCTCATCACATAGAGACTTGCATGTGATAGAATATGTCATTTTTCAATTGTGTTTCATAACCGCCACACCTACATAAATACATATGTACATAGCGGTTAAATATTTTCTTTCAATGTAACAGATATCACCAGCGGACTGTAACTACGGTGAGACGCTATCCACACTGCGGTACGCGAACAGAGCTAAGAACATAATCAACAAGCCGACGATCAACGAGGACCCCAACGTGAAGCTGATCCGCGAGCTGCGCGAGGAGATCGACAAGCTGCGCGCACAGATCGCGCACAATACGGTACGTTTGGTGGATTTAACGCCATCTGTGTTTCATTATTCGTAACGTACCGCCCTCTTACCGTTCTTGTTACACTATATATATTCCCTGATTGCCATACATAATAAATGCGTAAGATAAATATTAAATAGACATAAAAACACTGATGTTTCGCAAGGAGAAATGATGTAAAACAACAATTTGAGTTTCATTTTGTTTTATTTGTGTATCAACAATCAAGGAAAAGATTTTAATATTTAAAGGGTACTTAAAATGCGCATTTTAATTTCATTATATTGCCGATATAAGATCTAAAATCGCAAACTATTCCTCGTTTATGATTATTTTGTCAAATCTCCAGGATCCAATCGAAGCCGAGCCGGCGGTCCTGGCGACACTCCAAAGGAAAGAAGCCCAAGAGAAAGTGCTCACGGAGAAGTGGACAGAGAAGTGGCGGGAGACGCAGCAGATCCTGCAGGAGCAGAAGGCGTTGGGGCTGAGGAAGAGCGGGCTCGGCGTCGTGCTGGACTCCGACATGCCGCATCTGGTCGGCATCGACGACAACCTGCTGTCCACCGGCGTCACCTTGTACCATCTGAAGGTTGGTGCCTCTGTACTGTGTCCGTTAGGAAGGTACCACGGAGAAGTGGCGGGAGAAGCAGCAGATCCATCGGGATCCATCAGGGGCCAATTTTGAAGAACGGAATTGAATTTGAAATCGCTTAGACGGTATGAGATAATTATGATCTGATGTTGGAAAAACCTTAATTTGATTTTTTTTATTTTACTCTAAAAATATCAAGGGTCCAAACGTAAAATTGTGGTACAGAAATGTTCTTATAACTGGGTGGCCAATTGAGTTATGACTATTCCAGCGAAAACATTTTACTGGAACCCTAAGAAAAAACTAGACCAAAGAACAGAAAATCTTGTAAGCTGCATAGTTACAAAGTGTGAATAATAACGAATCTCTGAAGTATACAAGTCAATTTTTCCTTATTATAATGAAATCTCACCTTTCCTTTCCTTGTTATAATGAAATCTCCCCTTTTTATCTTTCTCAGGAGGGTGAGACAGTGATAGGCAGCGAGGAGTACTCGCCCACTCCGGACATAGTGCTGAGCGGCGCGGGCGTGTTGCCGCTGCACTGCAAGGTGACGCTGCAGGAGGGCGTGGCCACCGTGTGCCCCGCCCCCGGGGCGCAGTGCTGGCTCAACACCGTGCTGCTCGATAAACCCGCTAAGCTTAGTCAGGGTGAGTTGAATCTGATTGTATTGTTATGACATACTCTTGGAATAAGTACACCTTCTAAAAGATACGCTGTGTTATGTTGCATGTTGGTAAATGTACATATTATTTCTAACAAAATATTGGAGTTTTGTTTGCTGATACGCTATAATCTGTCTTGTTATTAAGTTACACTTTTACCTTGCAACAATTACTACAATTATTTGTAAGTAACATCAACAGAATAGTTGCTAATATTGCATATACTGTTTCAAAAAAAAATATTACACCAATTCGTGCTATTTACTTTCTCCAATCTTAATTAAAAATTACCAAAGTTCAATATAATATGCATAGAAAACATTAGTGCACAAAAGTTGCTTGAAATTGATTTATAACTGGCAGTAGCCTCATTGAAATTTGAATATCGTACTCGTAATTGATGTGTCTATGAGCTCACTCTGTTTATGGTCTATTAATTTTCCACGTATCCCCAGGTTGCATCCTGCTGCTGGGGCGCACGAACATGTTCCGCTACAACGACCCGGCGGAGGCGGCCAAGCTGCGGCAGGAGGGCGCCTCCGTCATGAACCTGTCGCGCCTGTCGCTGCTCTCCTGGTCCGCCACCGACCTTGCCGCCAGCACTGAGACGCTTAATGTTACCGCGCTCTCGTTAGTATACCTACTGATTCGAAAAATAAATTAATTGTACAATCTGGCTCGGACGACTATAAATATATTTTTAATGTTATCAAAACACTAGTCAAGAAGTGGAAAAGGCAACATTTTTTTCAAATGTAATTAGACAGATTTAGTGTTTAGTATAATCGAAAATTTTACCCAGCGTTTGCTAATAAATTTACTCTTAACATATAAACATACACTAGGGTTCAATCACCGTATAATCTGAGTTGCAGTTATAACGTGCGAGCATAAACGCGTGTGCACGCTTCATTATGTATGCGTAGTAAAGACGTACGTAGACGTACACACTCCAAGAACTATGATGACTGGATTCGTGATGCGTGGATATGTGCACAGTGACCTGGAGAGTGAGATTCGTTGCGGGCGGCTGGAGGAGCAGCGCGCGGAGCTGGAGCGCGAGCGGCAGCAGTTCCTGGCGCAGCTGCACGCGCAGGAGGAGCGCCAGCGCCGCTGGACCGCCGAGCGCGAGGAGCTGCTGCGCGCGCAGAGAAAGCTGGACGAGGTACGACACTGGGGCAGGGCCGGTGCGGGCACCTGTAGGAGACCACTGGATGGTTTGCTGTTGGAGCTCTAGATGTTATGATACGTCACCTAGACAGTTGGTAACGTGTGTAATGTAATGTAAAAAAAAAAACTTTTTAGAATTGATGAGAGTGATCGAATTTGCTGTTGTGACGCGTGACGCGACTCATTTCTATAACTGCTAGTTCAAAGAGGACTAGCAGTTTGGTGCGAACTCTATTGGTAGACATCAAGCAATGTTCTAAGAAAGCATGTCAATATATAAGGTTATATACTTAAAGAATAAAAAGATATATTAGGCTCAATTATATTTACGTTCATGTGTGTTTCTGCGTATTTGGAAGGCTTATGCGTTGATTGAAAAGCGTTCGTGTGTGTGCAGGAGCGCAGCGCGATGGAGAAGGAGTACGCGGCGGCGTGCCGGCGACTGTCGGGCGACTGGCGGTCGCTGGAGCGCGGCTGGACGCTGCGGCGCCGGGCCCTGCGCGCGCGCCAGCGGGACCTCGCCGCCCGGAGGCAGCGACACGCCGCCGCCGCGCGCGCCGCGCACCACGCGGTGAGTCACACTAGCCGAAGTAGCTATGTTCATACGTAGAGTAGATACACACGCTGCCAGATACCTACCCAGACATACACATACACAGACATACACACGCTGACAGGCACATGCACAGACACGCTGACAGACACATACAGACACGCTGACAGACAGACACACTTACGGACACGCGGACTGAAAAAGCCACACACCTGAATCGTTAGTATCGTTGTAGGATTACCTGTATCGTTGGTGCCAATGACAAATACGAACAACCAAACGTTAGGTGTAGATTTTTATGTGTAGATTATAAACGACGGACAAATAGACGGGTATTTTATACTCTTAGTCGTGGTTACTAAAGTAGGGTTTTAATTTTTTTTTATTTTGAATATTCTGTTCTATAGATTTTAATTCCCTCTCACAAATTAATTTAAGTTACTCGTATCATACCATATTTGCTGCATATAAATTGCTTTGGCTTTTACTATGTATCATTTCTATTTAGTTATAGTAAATAAATTAGAATTAAAAAAGCGAAAGTTATTGCAAGACATACCTACCCACAGTTTATAATAACTTGCATCAGAGGTCGCGAGAGTGTCTTGAACATCAATAATTTATTCCAAATAGAACTTTAGAAAAATCTTGAGATTCACTTGCAATTTCTTCGATAGCTAACATTATTCAATATTACATCATAAAGACTTTATGCTGCTACAAGTAATAAAAATAAAGCTTTATCAAAGTTTCTTCAAGTCAACGACCTAAGAAATACTTCTTTAAACAACAAAAACAGCTTTCTTTCTTTAAACAGCTTATCAGTGTCAACAATACTCTCCTTTACCCGAGTGCTCTAACATAATGGTAATGCAATCTGTAGTCATTGCACTAATAAAATTACTAAGTGCTCTGTCGCACCTGGTGAATTGTTATCGAGAAATGAGTGAGTTTTATTCGCTTTGTAAGAGAGTCCATGTTACTCTTTTTATAGTAGAAAGTTGTAAAAGTCTCTTAAAATTGAATTATTTGTGTGTTAATTTAAAACAACCATAATTTGCTAGATTCTGTGTCAGTACTCAACAATACATAACTCGTCAGTATTTTTTTGTTTTAATTTGTCTGTACGGCGTAAAACTTTTAAATAAAATAAATAAATTACATTATTTAAATTTGACTTTGGATTCTAAGTACAAGTTCTTCAGCCCTTTTTCTATAAAATACAGTTTTTACACTTACAAAATATAGTGAGTTTCGAGAACTCGTGGTACATTGTATAAGCATGTTAAAAAGCCCCGAGTTACATTATAAACAATAAAAATATTATCTCACGGCGCACTCGCGTTCTCTGCAATAGTATTAGTATTTCTACAGTAGTATAGTGCATGTCGTAATCCCCGCTGTTGATGTGCTTCTTAGTGGTGTTCTGAATTTTGGTGCAGTGTGTGAAATTGTTTGAATTGTGGTACTGTGTTGAGAGTAGCTTTTGCCAGACTCTAGACACGGTTTGATGAAGTGTGGATATGCACATATTTTAATGGTAATGGAGTTATTAATATTTTGATACTAATAATTAAAATGGATGTCTAGCATTGTTTAAATATTGAGTGATTTATAATAATAAAAAAAATGGAATTGGCATATAATTGGATTATTAAATTTCACACAAAACCTACTAGTGGTTCATTTGTTTATCATGGCCATATGCAAAACTTTAAATGCCTTAGAATTAACTCATAAAAAAACATTAATTCTAGACTTATATTCTTGCTCTGCTCTTTTCATCCTTACAATTTATTTTTGCAAAATACTAAATCTTCAAAAAGATGTAAAAATAGCTCTTTAAAGACTGCTATATATCGGCTACGCCTTTTTTGCAAATGTCTACTAGCGACGGCGATTATTATAAGTCTCCTATATCGCAAAAGAATCTAATACCACACAAGACTGAATACAGACAAAAAACAACTCAAAATTCAGGACACTTTTTCATTTAAGTTTATTTCTTTTACGTTGCCGCTCCCGTCCCGTAGATTGAGAAAGAGGAACAGCAGATATCGCAGATAGAGACCAAGATCGGGCAGAAGCGGGACGAACTGGACGAGTACGTGAAGAGCTCCGTACGGGAGTTGGTCGCGCAGGGCTGCCAGCTGGACGAGGTCAGTTGGATGAATGTTGTTTTTTTATTGCATGTTATGTTCCTATTATTGCAGGTGACGTACGAGTTCTTTTTTATCGTTTTGTTTTATCAGAAATTAAAAAAAAACTGTATAATAATGTTCGGTAGTGATCCTTAGCGTGGAACTCACGAAGCGTTTTTCTTTCGCCTCATTTACGGACGCAGAAAAGCAACACGCATAGAAATAAGAAAATGTTGGTAGGTCAGCGTTTTCACGGCGCGATATATTTCGGCTGCATCCCGATTGTCTGTTGTCTGTTGACAGTGAGCAATATATATAGTTCTCTTTCTATCTTCTACTATGTAGCCGCAGCCCCTACTCAATTGCGAAAATCCGTGGTGATGAAAGAAAACACTCTGTGTTCCAGTTATAATCATTTGACACATTGTATTTAAGATACAGCATATGCTTACATTTTATTTTTTGTTTCTACATTTGTTAGATCTACTACGAAATTAAATGAAAACTAATGTTATGAACATTATTATTTTTTGCAGATCTTACTTTAATCAATAAATATGGTAAATGTTATCATAAATAAATTTTGTGTGTAGAGCCAGTCCCCGAGCCCGGAGAGTCCGGAGACGGAGACGTCGACGGAGTCGCTGATGCATCTGCTGCAGCAGTGCGAGCCCAACACCGCCAAGAGCATCAAGGAGACCATCGAGAGGCATGTGAGTACTCCTACTCTCTAGCGGCTTAAGGGGGGGGAGGGGGGGGGGCTCCGATCCTGGGGGGCCTCCAAACACAGTTGTTAAGTCACACGGTCGTCAGAACAAAACAATCTATGAAATGTGTATCTCGCATCGTAAAAATAAACTCACCGGATCACAGGCGATTCATTTTATGACACATTTGCCATTTTCTATAATCAAATCAAATAAACTTTTACACTTTTGGAGGCCTCCATTCAACTTTCCGCCCCGGGCCTCCGACGACCGTAGTCCGTCACGGGTTATATTTATCGTCATTCTGTCCGTATTTCCAAAGGAGTTTCTGGTAAGATGTACAATTATACTTTTGTTTTATTAGACCTGTGGTAATTGAACGAAACCTTTTTTTTGTTATGTGAGAAATTTAAATGTTACGTCATTGATATTATAATCTTCATATTCTTAATTATAATATGTACTAATACATAGAATACTCCCACTTTTTAATGTGGTGTCATTAAAGAAATGATGGTGCCACGTTTTAATCTGTGGGTAGAGAAAAGCTTTATGCAACCCATGCGAATTTATTCGATAAATTTGTATGCGTGAAAATTCTGCGACATTTAAGCTATGTACACACGGGCGGTTAAGTGACAGCGGTAAAATAAACGCCTTGATGTGTCGTATACCGATTAATGGTGACAAACTGGCTGTGTATGTATTTAGCCTTAATATTACTTTAATATGAGAGGGATAAAAACTAGTGGTGGAACGATTAATTGGGGGCGGAAGAGGCGGTCCGCCCCGGGTCCCCGATCCTACAGGGCCCCCATAGAGAGTCGTTAAAAAAGGTCATCAGAACCAAACAATACCGATCACTGGAATTGTATGTATTTTTGGGTGAATAAGTCTATGACACATTTGTATTTTTTTAAAATCAAATAAACTTTTTATATTGGGGGCCTCCATTGAACTTTCCGCCGCGGGCCTCCGACGACCTTAGTCCGCCACTGCTCCTACTGCTATGTTTGTAAATCAAAAAGATAGTAATGATAAAAATCCTTTCTTTTATTAAAATATTTCGTTATTTTATATATGTAATATAGGAGTAGCATGCACTCCATCTGATGGAAGTGGCTACTGCCGCCCATGGACATCTGTAATCAACCTCAGATAGGATTAGATATTTCTACCTGACGTCGTGCCACAGATGCGCCGCTACCCCTGAGGACTAAGCTCAAACGCCGCCAAAAATTATGTCTCCCTTACCAGACGTTCCAAACTACAACACAGCAGCGTTTAACACTGATGTTATTAGGTAGAAACAGGTTTGGCGGTGGTTCTGCCGGAATCGAGCCACAAAAGGTTCTACCACCTTCATATCATTCAGAACCTGTGTTGTGCATGGTTTTATGGTCTTTATAATGTCCTAATAATTGCGAGTATTTAAGTTATAAAAAATATTGAATTTGTACAGAAAAAGGAAGTGGAGACGCTGGAGCAGGAGCTGCAGGGGCGCGTGGCGAGCGTGGCGGCGCACCGCGTCAAGGTGGAGCGTCTGCAGGCCCAGCTCGCGCTGCTGCACGCCCGCCAGCGCGGCCTCCGCCACGCGCTCGCCGACGCCGGTGAGGGATACCACCATCGTAATCGCCATTGCTTCATTGTCATCATCATCACCACTACTACCATCGTCTTCACCACCGCCATCGTCAACACCACCTCTATCATCATCGTCACCGGCACTACACCATCATCAACACCGCCACTACTACTGTGATCATCACCACTCGTATCGTCAGAACCGCCACCACCAACACCAACGTCGTCACTACCACCAATTTGCCCGCTGCCACCACCATCATCATCATCACAACTACAGTCACCATCCCTGCCGCCACCATCGCCATCATCATCATCACCACTACTACACTACAATCACAGCTACTACACAGCCATCATCAACTTCAGCATAGCCACCGCCACCGTCATCAACACTACCACCACCATCGTCATCATGAACCGAATACTACTTTCTTTATCCGTGATAACAATAACAACTTAAAAACAAAGATTTAAGACTTGAATTATTAATGTTATTTTATCCTCACAGATGACGAGAGCGACACCTCACCGCCAGAGGGCGTTAAACGCTGCAAGTCTGAGTTAGTTCTGCGGCCGCATGAAGACCCCCCGGAACCACTATCCGCTGATGAGAGGGAACACTTTCGCGCTAAGAGACTCAGGTAAGAACATAAACCATTAATTGCCAAGTTTATTTCGTTTAATATGTTAACTCGATACTAAGTATAAAAGTGGAAATGTTATGTATATTGTTATGTTAACTACAGAGTACTTAAAAAACTTAATTCAAAAAAGTAAATTTTGAATGTTTAACGTAAAATGAAGAGTACTGTATTGGCTTATTTGCGAAATTCCAAATCATAAATAAATACGTTTTAATGTTGCACTTTTTCTAGAATTGCGTCACAAATTTTGAGTGGAGTGTCCTGTAAAGATAGAGACATATTAAAACTATTATTAATGATTTTTTCTAAAAATATTCATAAACTCAAATTAAAGTCCGAGGATGCTGTTTAGATTGGCCGACTTAGTTTAGGTAAAAAGTAATTTGGTTTTGTTTGTATTGTTTTGTAATGTGGTTGGATATGTGCGCCCAGCGACTAAGTCCTTTCATACATTAAATAACTCTTATAAACTTGTTCTCTTCCAGCCTAAGCCTAAGCCTGGATCCGCTTCCGTCACCGAACTCGACCCTGAACACGGAAGACACGTTCCACACGGCCACGTCGTCCCCCAAGGCGTTTCCGTCGGAGTCGTCGGTGCCCACGCCGTCCACCACGCCCACAGCGCCCGACAGCGACCGCGCGCCGCTGCCCAGGTTCAAACTGGGACCCTCGGCCGATGATAGTGACGATATGTCCAGCACTGAGGATTATCATAAGGTGATATTGTAAAGAGTTTGTATACTTATACATTTTGACCGCAAAAATAACTGATGGGATTGTGAAAAGATTGTCACATAAATAGTACAAACCACTGTTGCATTGATTTTTGCAACAACAACAACTTTATTTTAAAATGCCTTATTTTTTTTCCCGATTAAATAACTATTATGCTACATCGCGGATCTACGTCGAGATGGATAACTAAGTCTAATAGTACTAATGATTTTTTTACTCTTCAGCCAAGGATAGTGGAGGGTCAATCATCCAGTTCCGTGGAAAGGTCGCCAGAGGAAAGGCATCAGCGAGCAAAATACCGAAGAAGGATAGGAGGTAATTAATGCTGCATATTTTAAATCAAATTTAAAAGGATACTTGAATAATTCCTTGTTTGTTTTTAGTAGCTATGGTTGACTGTGATCAGGTATTCTGCACTTCCATCTCACTTATTTCTGTTACTTAAACTTTATTTTACTGATTCCATAATATGTGTGATGGGACTCACCAGAGCAAATCTTCTTTTTATTTGATTATGTTTTGCTATAGGTAGATCTCCCGCCAGGTTAGTTGACCACCCTCAGGAGTGGCAGTGCTCCGAAACTCTAAATCAAATATTTTTTTTTAATTCAAAATAGGTACTTTACCGAGCACTTTTTGAACGTCAATACAACTACCACCACTTCACAAGGTGTATCGTTCTCATTTCGGACTCTAATTTCGGAACTTCTATATAAAATTTATAAAACGCTAAGCAAACTTCGATAGTGATTCAGTAATACAACTGACGCCATCTCTTAACGAGTTGCTGAAAGCGGCCCCAATATTAAGATTTGCCCGTATTAAGTTAGTTGGCGAACGTAGTACTAAGTAAGCTAACTGGTGAGTGTTGTTCCAGGCGAGGGCAAGTCCCGCCGGCAGGTGACGGAGGCGGAGGCGCTGCGCGCGATGCAGCGGCTGTGCTCGCGGATCGCCTCGCAGAAGATGCTCGTCATCTCCTCGCTAGAGAACGACTGCTCCAAGGAGGAACTCAACCGACAGATTGCGGTTTGTCAAGCATCTTGAATGAATACGTCTGTGTACAAAAACTTAAGTGCTATAACACTGGTAAAATCATACTATGGCGCGTCAGTCGTCTAGCAAAAGATCTAAGAAGTGAAAGAAACATAGACTGTAAACATATGTTACAGCACTCCAAATTAAGTTTATAATGATCATATCAAATTAACATGGTTGTGTCGCAGGCAACTGATGTAATAAGCAGTTACAGCCTCTACTTAACAGTTCCTGAATGGGAAACCCAAGTAATTTACCTTGCTGTTTTATTAAATGTCTGAATGTCAATCAGGAAGCTAGTCGTGAATGGTACCGTTTATTAGGGAAGCTCGGCTATTAATTGAATGGCTAATTAAGCTGCGATAGTTACAATCAAAAATGTAATTTTTATTTAACGTCTATGTTTTTTAGACATTTTTGTATATGCCCGACCGTCACACAGTTACCAAAGAAGTGAGAAAAGTCCCTCCAATTTATATTTGTTTCCACACACAGGTCCTCCAAGAGCTACAAAAGAAGTACGTCCGTCTGGAGATGGCGCTGCAGTACTCGTTCTTCGACAACCAGCCGAGCCGGCGCACCATCATGGTGACGCCCATCCAGGAGACGCCCTCGCTCACGCTCAGCGAGAGCGACATGCACGTCGAGAAGACCGAGAACGAGCACGCCGAGAACACGCAGAACGGGTACTTTGAGGATCCCTTGTTGAATAGGTAAATTATTTCATATTTTTTCAAGCTACATGCATATCAAAAAGTCTAAAAACGAAATCCCTTTATTTAAATAACTATATTCCTGAAGTTGAACCTATTCGCATTAGCGAAGTGTATTCCAATGATGACGTATGACGACGAAACGTGGTCCTTTACTGTTTATTTGGAAAGTTCATTCGATCAGCATGCTATGCAGCAAGCTACGTATGGCATTTTGCTGCATATCTCGCAACGACGAAAACCGTAGATGAACATACATTACCGACATAGCTCTGAAAAGTGCTGATGGTAAACTAAAATCGAATGATAATCTTCAATACTAGGTTAAAAGAGAACGAAGTGGAGGCGTCCGACAACGTGTCGACGTCTAACGATGAGCTGCCGTCGGAGGCGTCGTGGGCGGACCCGCTGCGCGCGCTCGCCCGCACCGCCAGCGACGGTGACGGCGACAGTGACCACCCGCACCGCCTCTGCGACCACGACCACCATCCGCACGCGAGGATTGAAGTGCCCTTGGAGATACCGGTCGGTGGTTTATCACACTATGAATACTGTTTTTGGTAAGATCTCCCGCCGGGTTAGGAGATCATGCCGGAGGCGCGGCCGTGTTCCGACAGTCTTAGTTCAGAGCTTGTATAAATATGCATGACGTTGAGAAAACTTGGATAGCGTGATTCAGTAAAGCCATCGGTTATCGAGTTGCGAGTAGTCGCCGTACTATTTGTTATATTTTATACTTTGAAAATACGTGCGAAATAGTCACTATTCTGTCCTATATTTATTTATTGAGTTTTTTTATTGTTTTTTTACAGGACTACGATTCCGCAGGTCTAATGCATCCAATTGACTTCTGTGAGTTTTTTTAGACAATATTTAAATATTTCTATGTGTCATATAAATTTAAATGAAATACAAAATTACACATATTTTTAAATTAAATAAAACAGTTTTAACTTTAGTAGTGCTAGGATGTAACGATTGTATATCAATCGTATGATCGATGGTACGATATTGTTGATATATCAGTATCGGATGCTTTAGTAACATTATGATGTGTGATGTGTGTGTGATATGTGTGTGTGTGCAGCGGAGGTGGTGAGCGTGCCGGGCTGGGTGACGCGCGGCGCGGGCGCGGGCACGCACCACGAGTACGAGGTGCGCGTGCGGCTGGGCGCCGCGTGCCGCTGGCAGCTGCTGCGCCGCTACCGCCGCTTCCGCGACCTCTACCTCGCCGCGCGCCGCCGCTACGGGGAGAAGGTAGCACCACCTACCCGCAACTGCGCATCGTACACGCTCTGAATGGGGTGGCTACACCCTTGGATTTGATCCATACCGCATGATACCAAGCGATCACTTGTGAATATACTGTTATGTATGATCCTTAGAATACTACGCGTAACCAACCTGAAGCCAAGAATATGATAATTCCGCTCGCATTGACATAACATATTTCTAGTGTCCTAGTATGAAAGAATGGAATTGAATGTCATAAGAGCTACAAAATCAACCTATATGCTAACTACCTAAACACCACAAAATTTAAGATTATTGGCATGCAATTCTTCTGACTCACGAAGTCCTGTCGACTTTGGTTGTAGTAGTGATGTGTACAGGTAAGCGCGCTGGTGTAACCGCTGAGAGCGTCAGCAAAAAAAAATCTGATAAGAGTTTTAATATTAAAAAAATTATTATACTACATTTATTTAAATCAAATCATTTTTTTTTAATTCAAAATAGGTTCTTTACAGAGCACTTTTTGAATGTCAATACACCTACCACCACTTCACAAGGTGTTTCGTTATGAAACACCTTGTAAGAAGCTATTATACTCCTTTAATGAGTCTAATTTACAAATACAAACTATACTCTATTAAAACACTACTTAATGACAAATACTACAGTGCATATGTCACGTGTGAGTGCAGGTGGCGGCGATACCGTTCCCTGGTCGCGCGCTGTGGTCGTCGGAGGCGCTGGCGCGCGCGCGGCGGCCGCAGCTGGAGGCGTTCCTGCGCCGCCTGCTGGCCGTGTGCGCCGCCGACAGCCGCTGCCCGCTGCACGCCGAGCCGCTCACCAGGGACAGCCTCATCGCCTTCTCGCCCTTCTTCAGAAAGGTACGCTCCACATATTGTTATATTGTAGCCTTTCAATCAAGCAATTATTTATTTTAATACACTAACTATATTCTTGTCTAAAATTAAGGATAATGAAATATGTTAATATAAATTTCAATTAATGACGACTTTTAATGAAGATTTGTAGAGACTGCCTTGAAAAATGGAATTATTTACGCCCACCACTATTAATATCAACCGTATATTATCAATATTATTAAATTGTTTTTTTTTTAAATGGTTAAATACTTTTAGAGTTTACGTTTATAGATACTGAAAATGTTGATAGACTAATTTAATTAATGTATACGCATGGCATAATTATACAAGGACGAATATCCGATGAATGTTTTGCATTTATCGCACTCTAACACCTGTTATTTATTAATTTATATATTGTTATTAATAAATCAATCTATCCAATTTTTGCCCAACAAATATCAAAGTTTGACAAGGCAATACATTACAAAAATTGCATACAGTACGGACGGAAAGAATACAACTTTAAGTTATATCCGGGCGTCCGAAAGATAAACATCAATCATCGTGTATCACAAAGTGTACAATGTGTGAATGTTTGGTTGTGTTCAGGGCGTGTTCGAGAGCGGCAAGTGCGGCACGGGATGATGTCGGGCGGAGGTCGTCACGGCGCGCGCGCTGGGCCGCGCGCTGCGGCGCCTCGCGCGCCATCTGCTGCGCGCGCTGCGACACCTGCTGCGCGCGCTCGCGCTCGCCGCGCTGCTGCTCTACCTCACCGCCACGCGCCGCCGGTGACCGCCACACGCCGACCGATAGACGCGCGCACAGACCGATACACGCGCACGACGACCGATAAACGCGCGCGCGGGTAGGCCGCAAGTTGAAGAGTTCTGTGTTACACGCACATGGTAACAGGTACGCAATTTTATTCATATTGGAAAATAGACAGCGATATTGTATACATTTTCGCAGGTTATGACAAATTGATATTAATAAAAAAGACACAAATCGATGTTTAAAAGTAAACTAGATTTAATCGATATTTGTAGATTTGTGAGATTAAATAATTCAGTAATTAGCATTTTTATCAATACACACATCTAAAATAATACAGATTTACACAAAAATTATATCATGTGAATAAGACTTTATAACGAATTTATCCATATACCAATTGGATAGTAATAAATTGAAGCATATCGATTTTATATATACAAGATCGATATTAAAGCGTGCATTATAATGGACGCATGAATTTTGTCGAATGATTTCCAATATGAGTATATTTTAAACACTAATATAATTACAGCACTATCATGTGGCTGAATATGGACTTGTAAAGGGGAGCGTGGGATCTTAAGCAGGGTCCAAAGTTAATTTTATACAAATCTTACTTATATATTAAAACTGGTTGTTTATTTTGAACTTTATAATAATCTATAGCTTTATAATAATTCAGTATATTACATAACTAAAAATTCATAATCGATTTAAAATTACAATATATTACCCGATAAATAATAAGGATTCGTGCATAATATTTACGATTTATGTGTAAAATATTTAATGGCAAAATAAAAAAGATAATTCAGGCATTTAATTAGTTTTTACAATAGTAGGTGTGCTTATTACCTATTCGAAGCGAACTATATAATATTTTACGGAATAAAAACATTGTCATTGCACGTTCCCAAATTTTTCTCTTAGTTAAAATTTTACTTTTTTCATACTATTTCTACCTTTAAAACATATTTTGATTCAGAATTATGACTCAAACCTTAATTTAACATTAAATTGATGTAGTATTTTTCATTTTAAAATGTATTTTTGAAAGACCATACGTCAAATCAAACATACAAATTCAGAATCTGTAGTCGTACTTTATAATTACATAACATTTAGTTCCTATATAGAGAGATATTGTCTTATGTTATTGTATTGTAGTACAAGTATATTATTAGTTAGTATTTTTCGAAAGCTTATTTCTAGTTTCTGATACTTCATATCCCCCGCTCCCCTTCTCTTTAGTGAACCCTGCGGTTTATCCTCGAATGTAGTACCTTAGCATAGTCGGTGTTGTGGTCGAGCGTGGTGTTGCGTGGTCGCGACAGGTGGCAGCAGCGTACCCTGGGTGCCTTTAACCGTTGATATGTTTGTGTTACGGGACCGATGTTATTAACTGACCGATGTAGTGTATGTGGTATGCTTTGGGCGTTGTAGCAATGAGAAACTGTAGATTTTTTTGACGAAGTGAAGAAGTTGTTCTGTATTTATTAATGTTTTAAACATGACGTGACTTGAAAAAAAAGTATGACCATTGATAATTGTGTGGCAAAGTTTTTGACGAATATTTGACAATAAAATTTTATGAAATTCATATTTATTAATTAATAACTCGTAATTGTCGTGCCTATGATGTAATGTATGACCATATATCATTTGCACTGAAAACAGAAATGAATTGAATTTGAATTTTCTCGTTGTTACAATCTACAGTTTCTCGTAACGCGTCATTTGTTGATACGTTCTTGTAGCGTTCTTTGAGAATTATAATTGATTGTTTAAGCTTCGAATATTTGGCCTAATATTTAGTAAATATTTTATTAGTTATAAGTTTAAATTATATTCTAAGGTCTGTTATTTTCATGTTATGTATGAAAAGGTCGGTTAATAATATTAGTTCCCACTTGTTCTTGATAAGAGGATGTCCTTAACTGATATTACTGTTATACTACCGTCATTGCATACCAACATAAGCAAGTTACTTGAATATTACGTTATTTTACAGCATTTATAATTCAAAACATTATTTTTTAATATCCCACTGTTGGGCACGGGTCTTTGCCCACAACTGGACGAGGCTTGGAGCATACTCCACCACTCCGCTGCGATGCGGATTGGTGGAGATGTTGAATTGAGAAATCTTTTTATTATTATCATTCATATATGATCCTATATGATATATAGATTTGATGATAATATAAATACGTAATATATATGGGATTGTAAATATTTGATAATAATAGCATTACAAGTATTCTTTTAAATTTGGAAATTCTATTTAAATATGTATGTGTTTCTATATACATATACTGAAATGGACATTTCAGAAGAGATTAATGTGTATTTGATAGTAACTTGCAACATTTCAAACAATTCCTTAAATTTAGTTTCGTTAATAGATTTTAGTTCCCAGGTTGTTCAATTTATAATAATTTTATGGTTTCATAAGCCTAGGTTCTTAGGTTTATCTTAGTTTCAACTATAATTAATATATTATCTAGTTGAAGTGGTTACGTCTTAGACATTTAGTAGAAAATAATATAAGAAAATACTTAATTTAGTAGGAAACTCGTTTACTTATGTAGAATTTTCTATTATCCTCTAAGAATTATTTAATAATTACAAATTATTTTTATGTTAAATGATCGGTAGTTGATTTATAACATAGGGATTGAAACATAATTATTTTAATTAAAATCGTACAAAAAAAATCGATATTTCCACTTTGACTAGATATTTTTTAATTTAAGCTTTAGATCCGTTTAGCGGACACACGCACACGTGTTTGTCCGTCTGTTTGTCTGTATATTATGTGCAATGAATATTTTAATCTAAGTCTTCCTTAGTAGTTTGCGGTAAGCTATAAGCTTCTTTAATTGAGGACATTCCTTACTCTAAGATGATATATATTTTATAAAAATATTCCCAATAAATATATCTATATTTCTACAGACACACTAGTATACTGATCCAGGCTGTTATTTAGCGTTTTTTACATTTTTTACAAAATATTTTCAAATTAGATTTTTTATTTACATGTTTCAATTATTTTTACGTCTAAAAATTAAATATCGAAGTGATTTTAAGTCATGAAAATAATAAATTGTTTATTAAAATTCTTTGAAACATAAAGCTTCCAAAATCTGACTACACGTCTTAAGATTATCAATTATTTTGGAAAATAACTAGTGTGTCTTATTTTTGTCTTGTATATGGAATGAATATATAATAATTTTGGTCTGTCGTCTGTGCAGCCAGTATCAGTAGTATATATCGACTGTAAAGCACCCAAAGATGTCTATTTTTTCACCGTGACGAACTCCAATGGTAATTATAATTCGACGGAAATTTCGAATTATAGTATATGTATATTACTTGTATAGTTTTAGTATGTCAGGTTCGTGAAGGAGAATTTATGTTGGGAAAGATACATTTGAATTTTGCAAGGTTGCAGTGAACAAGTGTCCTCCGTCCTTAGAAATACCATAAGGACTGTATAGAGGTGAGAAATGATAGAACTTTCTGTTTTGCAATCAGCCATTAAATATAAATAAACCTTTACTTGTTGGCAATCCAATGTTACAGGCCTACCTTAGTATGGCTGTAGGCATAATCCGTTTTTGTATTATGTATATAACCAGTGTTAGATAATATCGATCACGTGACTTAAGATACGAGTAACGCCATCTTTTATCGATCTGTGAAAACAATAATTATTTACATTACAACGAATTCTCCTTCCGAACGAACCTTTAGCAGTAGTATAGTGTTTAATATTGTGATACCTTGTCGACCTTTAATCCCTCCCTCGATGACCTTGTAAATCTAACTAAAAATACTATAATCGTAACCTGGAAAGTTTTAATGTGTTAATAGTAAAAATTCGTTTAGTTTTTTCCTTGTAGATTGAAATATTTACAGAAATTTATTTTTATTCCCATTCCCTACACCATTTTCATTCTAATAATATATTATTCGTGTATATTTTATATTTACTTAATACACAAACAACTTTAGCTACAATTTATCATATTTTACGACGTAGAATATAGTATTTTTTCTAAATATGACATATTTTATTAATATACAATGTAGTTGTTCGAAACATTGTTATGTAAATAATCCTGTATCCACAAGTTTAATTCGCGTGTAACCACATCTGTACGCTTTATTATTATATTATATCAAATAAATGGTTGTGATGCATTTAAGTAGCATTTTGGTTTAGTTTTTGTTTTTGATTTTAATTATTCATCTTATTATCAAATTCTTAATCTTCATTTATTCTGTTTTAAAAGGTAGCTTTTACATAATGTACACAATTACATTTATTTATTGTAATTTCTTCCGTTCCGTTATAACGTATTTTTTATTGCGTTTTTAGTTCTGAATTAATATTTCTGTGTACATCACTATTTTTTATATTAGTCGACTGCAATGACAACTTTCTTAAACAACCTAAAAATATCTCTTATAACAAAAAATCTCGACAATATTGTAACCCAACATTAGAAATTGATATTTTAACAGTAACAGTATATTAAGAAAAACATAATTATAATATACTATTAGTAGTTAACTTCATTCATATATAAACATTACAGGGTCGGTCGATCCTCTCGTGAGGAAATGCATTTATCTTAGAGTATCTATTTCCCATGTGTATATAAGGTTTAGTTACATTATAAAATATACTACATAATAATAAATTCTTATATGTAGCGGAAATATTTTTTCTATACCCTCATTAACATATTTATTATAATATAATATTTAAGTTACATAATGATAGGATACAATTACAAGTCACAAAAACGTAGTAGATTAAAAAATATGTATTTTATATTATGTTAATTGTAGTCTCATCCAAACTTCAATAATCTAAAAAAACAAACCATATTAAACGGAGTTTTGAATGTTTAGAGAACATTTTAAATACGTGTTTACCAAAATATATTTATTTTACGGAGAATTGCGACGGCGACGCTTCCGTGTGCTTTCCTCACTGAAAGCCATGACGCATGCGTGCTACGGCATCGCGATTGGAAACTTATTTAAACATCTGAATGGTTAAGTAATATATTTTGATGTTCAAAAGAATATTATATGTTAACTTGTTTATTCACTTTCAATGGTTAATGTTAATAAAATGATTTACTACAAATAAAACAATAAAAAAGTACTAAAATGACCCCATAGTATAAAAACGGCCTTGTTAGTCTAGGGAAAGAATTTAAAAATAATAATTGTATTCATTCGATTAGTATATGAAGATATCATCTATGTATTCAGTAAACAATGTACGTTTGTGCATTTTGTAGTATGGTAGTGGAAAGGAATTAAAATTACTATTTCTGCGCCCAGATGGAAACAAATATTAAACTGAAAAATAAACATTTTATACATTAGTTACGAATATAGTAATATTGATATTTTAACAAGTTTTAACGCGATTTAGTGAGATATTAAGTTTATTGAGAGTTGATAAGGTCTAAATGAAGGATTCTTAAAAATATGTTTAAGGTAGAATATTTATCGGAACACATTATATGTATAATTATAAAGATCTTAAGCGGCAGTTTAAGGAGTTAATAATAATTAATTATTTTAGTACAAATCTTACACTAAACATGTAATTTTTAATTTTCGTTTTTTATAAAATTATCACAATATTTTCTCTTGTTTTAATTATTTTAATAACATCAATTTTTAAATACTTAATACGAAATTGTATTGATTGAAAGCTATACACAAACACTTATATTAAGATTTTATTTTATTTAATTCTTTGTTTTCATTTCTGCAATTTAATTTAAGACACCAATTTAATTAATTAGTTTTAAGTAATGAAATGTGGTAATAACATGTATATTTATTTATTCGCGACAATTTTATTGTATGACAATTGAATTATTCAATGTATTTACGGCCTTTTCTTATATGTAATGTTCAAAATAGGTTACAGTGTATTAGGATACTTGTTCCATGAAATGTATTTCATCTTACATTTGTCGGTGTGAAGAGGCTTGTGGCAAACATTCACAAGCTTTTGTCGTACGCTACAGCTAAAATACTCTCAAAAAATCTTCATTTTAATAAAGATATCCACTTTGCAAATGAATTTCTATAATTTCTTTATATAAGTCAAATGATGACATATAATGTATCGTTTATAAATATTGGGCTTACTCAAAATTTTGTATTGTGGTAATAAATTGATTGATTTGGTGTTAGTGTATGTAATTGAAATTAAAATATTAACAGCTCTATAGAGTTATATATTGTCATAAAAATGCCTTCATGAAGTTAATTAATATGAGTAAGTCCTCATATAGAACGAATTGTTGATCTGTGAATATTTTATTGGTAGCTAAAATTAAATAAATTTGAGAGTTAGCGTCAAATGTTAATCTTGCATAATGTAAAACGTAATAGTTTTGTTATCAATAATAAAAACGCAATGATTTTCACATGTTGTTTTATTTATCATTTTACACAAGTTACACAACTGTACCTGGCTAGTTGTATAATATTTGAGTAGCAAACATGCATGCAGTCCAACTGATGGTTTGTTGCCTACTACCACTTCGGATAGGCTTAAAATCCTACTTGAGTTTGGCCACAGATGTGTTACTACTCCTGCTCTACCACCCTCAAATATCATATTTTATTTCAAACAATTATACATGACAGTAAGTATATGAATTTGGTATACCAGTATAAATATCAAGTATAAACATTAAATTCTTAAATAAATAGTCTAATGATTAAGTAACTATCATCTGAGAACAGCATCAAGGTCAAAGTTGGAATAACAAGAGAATTCATTAGCCAGGTTATTTCTGTGGCAAGGTTTGAATTCACATAATTTCAAATCCAAAAGCTTCTCCACATTATCTTTCATTATAGCACCTGTGCAAACAACAATCTTGCCTTTTGCTAAAAATTTAATAGTTTGTGCTGTCTTGGAAATGCACTCTTCGGAGAGGAAGGGTGGGTCTGCTACCACAAGGTCATAGGAATGCTTCGTTTCGCCTGGTAGTGCTTCTGGGGAGTTGTAGTCGTAAAATATGTAGTCTGGTGCATGTACCTTAAACCTTTTGTCATACTCCAGTAGAGTAACTGAAAGGAAAGATGTAAGAAAATAAGAAAAATTTATGTACACAATTAAAAAAAAATATTAATATCATAAGAGCAGGAAATGTTATGAAAATTTCATCATGAAAATGCCTATATGGACAATTTCGGACAAAAATTAGCTAATCAATACTGAACAAACTAATAACAAAATGGAGAAAATTAGCAGCTTCCGTACATTTGTGTCAAATGCACTAAAACACAATCCAAAGTGCAGACTGTCTGTATACAGTATCACACTATACAACTATCAATCTATCCAATGTTTGGTTACTAAAGATCAATATTTGTCAAATGCTGCTAAAAATTAGGGTTGTTACGGATGCAAGAATTTAGAAATCCGCGGATGCAGATGCGGATGCGGATTATTAGAAGTTCACATCCGCGGATGCGGATTCGATGCGAATGCAGATGCGATGCGGATGCGGATTTTGCGATTTTAAATGGATATTTATTGAAAAAAAAAAAGTGATTGCGATAAGGGCTAGATGATGATGAATTATTTAAATTTTAAGTGCATAAATAACTGAAAATCAATTTAAAATTAACTTTTTTTATTTAAACATATTACTAGAACTAAATTACACTACTTTTTAGTTTTACTTATGACACAACAGAATTTAGCTTCGAGTTTCATAATAAAAAATCTTTGTTTAATAATTAAACTTAAAAATTGGTGAATTATATTTAATGAATAGCAATATTGCAGCCTTCTCAGCTTCCAACCTGTTTCTTAGCGGATTATATATTAACCCCGCTCCACTAAATAGCTGTTCGCTGGGAACACTGGCTGGTGGAGGTGATAAATATCTGCATGCTATTTTGGAGAGAATTTTAAATTCACAACGGTTCACTTTCCACCAATTAAGTGGATTTTCATCTAAATCCAGTCTTTTTTTGCTACGATACATAACTAATTCTTTGCGGAGAAGAGCATCGGGGCTACTGGTATCTGGTTCTCCTTCACCTTCATCTTCGCTCGATGAAACTAACATCATCGCAAGATCTCTTGTTAAGCAAGTCTTTTTACCCGTACTGGACGTTCCTGGTTCAGGAACCAGAGAATCTCCCATTTTCATTCTTTTTATTTTTTCCGCCGGTGACATATTAGAATCGGTGACGACAGGGTTATTTACCATCTTCATTATTTCATCTTTTATTTTTTCTTCGGTGACTGGTTTGAAAAATTTATATTTATAACGAGGATCTAAATATGTGGAAATTGCATATAAGTTGTTATCTTCCAAAGAAGAAAATTTCGCTGAAAATTGTGATTTCAGATTAGAGACTGCCAACCGAATAGCATCACTTTCTCGTGGTTTTATTAAATAGTCGTCAAGTTTTTTCAAAAGCATTTGAATGATAGGAATCACAGACGATATGAGTGCCTGGGAGCTGCTCATTTCTCGAGTGGCTTCTTCAAATGGTTTTAATACCTCAAGACAGCATTCTATTATTTTCCACTCCTCAGGCAAAATTGAATCAATGTTATTGTCATTGGCATAAAGACTTAATGCATCTTTTATCTTCAAAAAACGCTCAAACATGTAGTATGTGCTGTTCCAGCGCGTTACACAGTCCTGAAATACTTTAAGATGCGGTTGATTAAGTCTGTCCTGAATTTTTTCAAGTTGTTTTTGAGCAATGGTTGAATGGTTAAAATGAGTAGTAATTTTCTTACATTTTTGTTTGACGTCTTCTAAGCTTTCTTGCGATCGTAAACCATGCCGAATAACAATTTGCAACTTATGAACGGTACAATCTAAATCATTTAGCAATGCTAATCGCATTCCTCTTTTCATGTTAGAGCCTTCATCTCGTATCATGCAATGCACTTTTTCATTTAAAATATTCCATTCAGCAAGCATTGTGTTAAATTTTTCTGCAATGATATCACCAGTATGACGGTCATCAAAAGTCTCGCATTTTAACACAATTGAAGATCGTTCAAAGTTTTCTGATACTCCGTGGCAAGTTAGGCTAAGCAAAGAAACACCTGAGCTGGGATCTGTCCAAATATCAGTAGTGAATGACATGTAATCATATTCTTCAATTAGTTCTTTAACTCTTCCAGCAAGTTTTGTGTATAGCTCATTGCAGACGAAATCAGTAAAAAAATTTCGTCCTCTAAAATTATATTTCGGTGCTAACTCTTGTATGAGACGACGAAATCCAAGTCCCTCCACAAAGTTAAAAGGTAAATTTTGAAGCGCTATCATTTCACCAATGAGTTTGTCAATCTTTTTTGAATTAGGATTGTTAGTATCCCACTTCTTTTCTTTTTGTAGTACTTCCTCTAACGAAAGCTGTTTCTTAGCTTGTTGCAACGGAGTCACAATTGTACCTGTAAAAAAATACAATATAATATACACAAACCATCCACTTAATATAAAAATAGGTATACTATACTTATCAAAATTCGATGTAAAAAAACTAAAACTAAATAATACGCAATGTAATTGAATTTTTTAAAAATAAAAAATAAGGGCTATAATCTGCTAACAATAAAGTTAGAATTGAAATTGAAACAAGACTTAAGCATTTCATTTTAAAAAAATATTAATGATATAAAATCAATATATCTAACCATACCAAAGTTTTTAAAACATGTTTGTAAATCCGTTATTCCGATATTTTCGATACGTACCTCCTTCATCATTTTGCTTCCTCAATTCCTTTTCTTTATTCGCACTTTGGAATAAACAAAATTCCTCCGGGTGTATTGATTTCAAGTGATTTTTCAAAGAAGTAGTAGTGCGTCCCTTCCGCGAGTAGCTTTTATTACATATCTTACACTCCGACTTCTCCGGATCATTTTTGTCTATTGTAAAATAAGTCCAGATATTGCTTTTTATTGGTGGCGACATTTTACTTAATATTTATATCAAAATATTTATTAAACACGCAAAAAACTATGAAGTACACTGTAAACACTCACTGTTACTATAAATTTTTGACAATGAGAAGAAACACAACAAACAAAACCTGTAGGAACTTGTTACCAATGTGCGTCTTCCTATTCGTCAGTTACCGAATGAAGTTAGCATAGCAAAACAAACGCGAAGCACGTGCCGCTCTGGCTCCGCCCACTTTCTTTACATGTAGTTACTTGTTGATGTAAATCTGCATTCGTAAAAACTCTGCATTCATTGATACGGATATGAATGCGGATGCAGATGTCTGAATTCATGCGAATATTCCGCATTTACGGATGCGGATGCGAATATTCGTAACAGCCCTGCTAAAAATATTAAATTTCGATTTTCAATATATATAAATAGTGAAGAAAATTATTAATAATGTAGAGGTAAGTAAGATTTTACACAAACCCTGTTTACCTGTAGCTCTATTCTCAATCTGTCTCTTAACGGGCACAAAGAGAGTGGGACAGGATATTAGTGCCACCTTCCCTCCATCTGGCACTGTTGCATCTATCACCTTCACCAGGGAATGTACTGTTGCTTCATCATACCAGAACTGACTTAATTGCTGCAAATATCACATTTATTTGATGATAAAACCAATGCAACATTTAACTTTGTGACAGCTTGCAAAGGCTTAGAGTTAGTTTCTCAATATTGTAAAAGACTTCACTAGATGCTGATGACAGTGTTTAATTCTATGGGCATATGAAGATTTTATTCTTATATTCTTGTTATGTATATAGATAAAGGAGTTTCACCTTTTTCTTAGTTTTTTATAATTTATTTATTTATTTATCATGTCATTAATTAGCTGAAATTGATAACCATTGTGTGTAGTGTAGGCTCACTGTAGAGTGAATAAAAGAAACAGATACAAGTGATAAAGGAGATTAGAATTTACCCAATTCTCCTCAAATAGAATATTTTCCTTCAACTTATTGTCTGCCTCTAATTTGTCAAGAATGTCCTGTCGCTTCTGCTGCTCAAGGTAAAACTCCTGCAAAGCTGCGAAGGTTTCCGCCGACAGGCTCGGGGCGTCATCATCATCATCCATTGCCAATAGAATTCAAGTATCCTATATGGAAGATATCGGAATATTTAGTCCAAGGACCATATCAGATTACTACTGCAAAATCTCCATAAAAGTAACGATAAAATGCTTTCAAGATAAAAGTAGTGGTCTCTTTTCGTATTGACAGCTAAATATAGTTTTTAGGTTAGTAGCTTCAATGAGGCATGGACGGTACATACGGCTCACAAAAGTGAAGATTAAAAATGGATTTATCCCGCTCTAGCTTAATAAATGTGTTCAAAAATCTTTGAAACCAATCAACTCGTCACTAGAGGTAATTATTAAATCATATTTGCTTAAATTTATAACAAAATAGCGAATTGTAAACAAACGCATTGAGGATACTTGTCAGTTTTGACGTCTTTGACATTGTGTTGTCATTAATATACATTTTTTGATGCGTAATTTTACGGCCTAAGATTGTCTTCTTTCAGCCTATAATTATTTTAATATAATTAATACTAAAACTAAAATAGAAAACATTTTTTTTTATTTGATTTACATTTCAGCGTATTGAATAAAACTAATAAACTATACTTTCTTTCAGGCTACGATGGAATATTGTGATCTAAAACTGCTACTATTACATGAACACCCGCAATATTTGAAAGAATGTTGCGTATTGATCAATCAAGAATGGCCGAGGAGCGAGACAGCTAGAATGATGTCCTTGCAGGCTTCGTGTGACCAATTACCGACAAGTTTGATTTTAGTTAGGGATGGAAAAGTATTAGGTCATTGCAAATTAACCTCAATACCAAGTATGCCAAATAGCTGTTTTATAGAAACCGTAGTAATATGTAAAAGTATGCGGGGAAAAAAATTGGGAACATATTTAATGCAGCAAGTAGAGGATTATTGTAAAAATGTTTTAAAACTGGAAATGGTTCATCTTTCAACTAAAGGTCAGGAGAACTTTTACGCAAAATTGGGCTATGAATTGTGCGCTCCTGTCTCCATTTATGGAAATAACGTGACCAGTTTTAAAGCACCAGAAATTAAAAGAGAAAGTTTGCCACAACCAAAAAATACTGCAAATAATGGTACAACACCACTCCCGCCCCCACCCCCACCGATGCCGACCATCACTAGCGGCCCTATTAGTACAATAAAGACTTGCAAAACCTTCATGTTCAAATATTTAAAATAAGAAGTATTTATTTGCCATAATTAAGATTTTATAGCCCCGTACTGTGTACAAAACTGATGATGTTAACATTTTTATACTCTTGTAAGAATAGATATATATAAATAGTAGAAAAATAAGAGATAAAATGTCAAATTGTTTTATTATATTATTAAATAACAGATTACAATTAAAACTTGGCTTTTTCTATGAACTCGGTGGCGCGTTGTCGCACACTTTCTACTCGATCCTTATCACCAATCTTCTCTTCTACTTCTATCCATTTCTTGTACAGGATTTTCATTTTGCGTGCTGGCAACTTCTGTGATGTCATACGCTCCATAACTTGCCTGTAAAAAAATACAGTAAGCATAAGGTTGTGTTTAATTCATATAACAGAAATATTAAAAAAAACTGATGTAACAAATGAGAGTCTCGTCAATTACAAGTGCCTGGATTGGATACAAGAGTTTGGCTACGGATACAATGCTATACTTCAGAACAAAACTATGTTTTAGATATGTCTTGCATTATCACATCTTTCTAACTAGAACACAGAAACAGCACTTAACATTGACAGACACATACAAAATATAATAAAAAATTGATAATAATAATTACACCACACTATAGATTGGGCTACATTGTAAAAAGTAAAGTTTAGCTCCTAAAATAAGGTCTTGCCTCACATTCTAAAAATAAACACTAAAACTGGATACAATACCAATACCAATATCTAAGAATCTTAGAAAATCTATCTATCTAAGAAAAATATTGTACCTGACAATTTGTAAGTGCCGTCGTTGGCCTATACAAAATAAATATATTTCATTTCATTTCATTTCATCATTACGATGGACGACAAGTTTCGAACACCAAACCCAAATCTGGATTTATTCTTAAAACCTCACAACTTATCTCAAATCACCACTAGAATTATATCACTAGAAATATCACTACAATTAAACATGTACACTAGAGAAAAAAACCCAAAATGCAAGCCCACCTGGCCTGTTCGACGTCGCCGGCCTTGACGAGCATGTCCACATACACGGCGCACACGTCCACACGCTGCGGATACGTCGCCAGCAGCCGCTCCAACAGCGCCTCGGCGCGCTCGCGCTCGCCCGCCTCACGCTCGAGCCGCGCGAATTGTACTAGCAGCGATACGTCTGTGAGAAACACGCACGGATTTAGCTATCATTTGTGAACAGTGGGTACTTCAAGTGTTCACAAATTTTCCGTGCAAACGAAGATAGTATAAATATATGATGGTAAAAAAGTGCAAAAAATAAACACTTATAAAAGTTGAGTAGCTTGTAGTTCAAATTTCATGTGCGCTTCATATTAAATGACATAGGTTCCGATAGTTGTTGTTAGATAGCAATTTTTAAAAACTGGATTATTTAACTTAATATTAGCTACTAGCCAACTATTTCTTTTCCAATCAGTTCGTATTAATGCAGCATTGTAGAGACTACTTTAGGCACTCTTCAACTATAGGGAGAGACTTTGATGATGAGACATAAAATGATTATAGGTAGGTAGAAGAATAACAAGTTACAATAGAGAAGTATCGTAGTTACGTAACAAGTGCAGGTTGTAGACATAAGCT
The DNA here is from genome assembly GCF_041222505.1 of Epargyreus clarus. Classification (NCBI taxonomy): domain Eukaryota; kingdom Metazoa; phylum Arthropoda; class Insecta; order Lepidoptera; family Hesperiidae; genus Epargyreus; species Epargyreus clarus. The sequence continues at coordinate 1,000,082 of NW_027332214.1, forward strand.
CCACACAATACTTACGCTCCTTCTTCTCCAACGCATCAATTCCCTTCTGCATGACCTGCCTCGCCTTGTCCAGCAGTCCAGCGCGGTAGCACGCGGCGCCCACGCGCGGGAACATGTCCGCCCGCCGCCGGTAGCGCCGCAGCATGAGCTCCGCGAGCGCCGCCAGCTCGTGCGCCTGGCCAGTCTCCACGTAGATGTCCAGGAGTTTGGAGTGCACCTCGTACGGCTCGTTCATTTGTAAAGCCTCTTCTAGTGTCTTCTGTTGAGATTCCTGTTGGATTTCGTTATTCTCTATTTATCTATTTGTGAGAAATAGCAGGTCAAAAACATTATCATTTTTGCGAAATTTAAAAGTCAATTTAGCATTTAAAGTATTTCTATAGATTATATATTATAGATAGATTTTAGAAGTATATTTTTTATAACAAAATAGTACATTATTATTTTTGTTTATTACTATTTTTGTCAGTTTAATTTAATATCATACCTTAGTCCCGAATCTGTGCTCGAGATTGAGCAACGCAATCCATACGTTCAACCGTTCATTCTCCTCTCGGAACGATATCGTGTTCAACGCTTTGCGCGCCACAGCGCGGGCTTTTTCGATCTCGGTAGCCTGCAATTACATATATAGTAATTAGTAAATAAAGCTTTTGTGATATTCTTTTTATAATATAATTTTTAACTCAGTCCTCACTAACACACAGTAACGTCTGTGCCCGGCCTCAGATAGGAATGTAATCTTATCAGGGGTTGATTTTAGATGTCTAAGGGTGGCCTGTAGCCCGGTTCCATCCATCAGCCTTTAAAAGTCCACCATTCGACATAGACCATCCCTAATTTGTACCAGTCCTTTCAGCCTTGAAATGTCTAGCGATTTCCTGCTGTCCTTGTTAGGCCATCAGTCCACCTGCTGCGGGGACGTACTGTTATCCTTTTGCTAATTGATCTTCCTACCCCACCGGTCGTCTGCCCTACGAACGACGTGACCAGCACATTCCCACTTCAGATTACTAACTTCGAGAGCTACGTATTCGTAATCTACTTGCGTATGATAACGCAGCGTACCTGCAGATGGAAGGCCATGTAGGCGATCCAGAGCTGGCTGGCGGCGGGGCGCGCCAGCAGCTGCCGCTCGAACTGCTCGGCGGCGCGCGGCTGCCCCTCGCTCGCCGCGGCCTGCTGCTCCAGCATCCGCAGCCGCTCCTCCTCCTCGCGGGCCTTCGACACCTTCTCCGCTGCTGTTAGCTTCTTGCGCTTCTTCTTGGGCTTTTCCTCTTCCTGGTAAATGGTTTAAAAATAACTTTAAAAGTAACGAAACGCAGCGACGAGACATATATCGTATCATATGGTATCATACCTAAAAGTGTCCCTTTTCCTATAAAGCTTTACTATATTTACTAGCCAAAGTATATAGTGTATTGTTAGTTTGAAAAATATCAATCATCATTTTTTTTCTAAAATAATGTTTATTAACTTCAAAAACAATCACACCTCTCTGCAATAGTAAAAAATAAAAGCCAAGGCAAATCTTATCCCTCTTGAAATAGCTAGAAAAATGTTAAAAAAATCCCATGTCACACATACCTCTTCATCACTACTGCTTGACTCCTCCTGCGCTGTCTTCGCTAAACTCTCGGTAGGCGCCGACCAGAAGTCCTTAGCGCTCGGCACTTCGAACACCGGCTTCAATTCATCCACCACTTTTATCTCACTTAGCTTACTTTTTAACACATCTTCATCTTTATTTATCTTCTTAACCTTGCTTGATTTATCTTTAGTTGCTTCTAAGTCCTTATTCTCTAGTCCCACATCATTATCTTTATTCTTATTTTTCTTTTTATAATCCTTATTTTTCTCCAAGCCAAGTTCTCTTAACTTATCTTGAGCGACTAACAACGCTGCAAGTAATTTCTTGGCTCTTTCCTCAATAACCAATTTCTCCATGTGCATAGCTGTGTGGTACTTCTTATTCTTAAAGTTCAGGCCTTTAGCTTCTAGACTGACGATCTTCTCGTTAATAGTGTCCATGCGTTTACTCCTAGCTTGGATTGCTTTTAGGAGAGACACGACCCGTTTCTTGTATTGCTTAGCCGTTTGGCAATCTGACATGTCTATGAGGCCCAGGTCTTGTGGTGTCAACACGTGGTCGCTGTCTTCGTAGAAGTCTGTCTCGATTGCGTCACTCTCTTCTGTGATCGGCTGTTCAACTTCTGTTTCTTTCTCTTTTTTCTTTTTCTTCTTTTGTTTACTGCTTTCGTTATCTTCTTCATTTGTTAAACTATTTTCCATTGGTTCTTCTTCTTGTTCTTGTTCCACTTTATTTTTCTTTTTTCGTTTCTTAGTCGGCTCCTCTACGACTTCAGTATTACTTCCTTCATGTGTAGCACTATTTTCTATTGATTCGTCTTGTTCTTTTTCCTGTTTCTTTTTCTTTTTTCGTTTCTTAGTCGGCTCCTCTACGACTTCAGTATTACTTCCTTCATGTGTAGCACTATTTTCTATTGATTCGTCTTGTTCTTTTTCCTGTTTCTTTTTCTTTTTTCGTTTCTTTGTCGGCTCCTCAGTTACTTCTGTATTATTTTCTTCATTTGTAGCTTCATTTTCTATTGATTCGTCTTGTTCTTTTTCATGTTTCTTTTTCTTTTTCCGTTTTTTAGTTGGTTCCTCTGTTGCTTCGACATTATTTTCTTCTGTCGAATCTTTCTCTATTTCCTGAGACTCATTCTCGAGTTCTTTTTTCTTTGATTCTTTCAAATCTGCACTTTTTGATTCTTGTTCGTCATGTTTCTTTTTTTTCTTCTTACTTATGTCAGTCTCAGATTCTTTATTGTCACTGTCAGATTTTTGTTTTTTGTAAGGGGATTCAGTATCATCATTAGTAGTCTTCCTCTTTTTAGACTTCATCGGTTTTTCCTATAAAATGAAATTAAAATTACATTTTACTTTTAATCAAAAACCTTAAATAAATCTTGCTTTTCTGGTAGTGTCTAAGTAATTTTATAAGTACTTATTAAAAATAAATGTAACTTAGACAATACTCACTGTGGGCGTGAACGGAGCTGTGGTGAGGCTGCCAGACATTTTCTTCTTCTCAGGATCGACTCGCATTATTGTACAATTTACCTGCATAACAAAGGTACTTATTTGAAAACAAATGCTATATTTTTGTAGGAATTAAATGACATTTTTATGGAGAAACTTGTTAATTGATTCGGGCTATTATAGTGATGTCCCAGATTATTTATTATATATTCAGAATTTACTATATTTTGCATTTCTTTATTCTGATTTGAAATAAGTAAGTTAATAATAATACAGTTTCAGTTTCACCCAGATCAGATAATAACGAGACACTAAATTAGGCAGCTCATTGCTAGCGTAGAATTTATATAGTACCGTAGAATTCACATAAAAGTCTATATAAAGTTCTTTATACAAAGAATTTATCTTTTATTGTTTTCTCAAGTATTAATAAATTGAATTATTTTGTTAATATAAAGTATATAAATTCTCTAAATATAAATTTCTCGGGTCACAATGTTAGTTACCGTACTCCTCCGAAATGGCTTTACCGATTTTTACCAAATTTTATATGCATATTCAGTAGGTCTGAGAATCGGCTACTATCTATTTTTCATACCCCTAAGTGATAAGGGTTGTTCACCCTTAACATTTTTTTATTTATATGGCAACACAATGTTTGCCGGGTCAGCTAGTAAAGTATACATATAAGTGTATGTACTCACGATTTGTCCCACATGGAAGGCGGAGGCGAGGCTGTCGAGGCGCTGTGACGTCACGAGGTGGCGCGGCACATACGCGTGCACGTTGTTGAAGAACGACACCACCACGTAGTCTTTGATATGCTGCCAAATAACATTACATTTATATAAACATGGTGGAATACAGTGTAGATCAACTACAGCGGTTGTAGCCAAAGAACCTGCTGTATCGCTACAGCAGCAGTGGTAGGTGCTGCTGTGTTCTGGTTTGAAGGGTGTGGTAGGGGCGACATACTTTTCCAAGGCGTTCCAGCTTAGTCCTTAGGGGTAGCGGCGCGTCTTTAGTCAATCTCCAGTACGAATATCTAATTCAATCTGGAGTCGATTACAGATGTCCATGGGCGGCAGTAGCAACTTACCATCAGGTGAACTGCAGCTCGTCTGCTACTCCGTATTATAAAAAAAAGCAAGTAGCAGTAGTAACTTCATCTATATACATATCTTTACCTTAACCCACCTTGTAATGCTAAGGCGTCTTCACTTAGTCGTTAGAGACAGAAACATGCCGACCTCAGGTAGGTCTCTAAATCAATTTGGGGTTGATTACAAAAAAAAATTGTTTCTAAGAAATATTTACCTCTAGTAGGCAAAACTTGTAGGATCAATACCAGGCGTTAAAAACGTCCTGGCGGAAGATTTTTTACAGAAATATATCATAATTTTACAAGTTTTATTTTGACAACTTTAAACATATGAACAGTAATCTCACCGCTATAACACCAGTGTAGCTCTTGCCCACCTCCGCCTCCTCGTAGCTCTTGAGCGGCGCGAGGTCCGGCGCCAGCAGCGAGGGCTTCAGCGTCAGGAACAGGCTCCGCTTGCCGGGCTCCACGGCCAGCACCCGCGCCTTCACCTCCTGACCCACCTGGGTTACATCGTCAGTGTTTATATATGCACATAAATATGGAAGATTTTGTCTGTTAGTTATATTTAGAGCTTGATGGCAAAAAAGAGCTTCAAGTAGGAATAAATATAAGTAAGCAGTGTGTAGAATGACAAAAATGGCCTATTTTTGAAAATTTCGGGTTTCTATCTATTAGTGAAATTTGTAGTACGGTTATTTTCATTTAGAATTTAATGGCATAATAAGGGCTTCATGTAGGGAGAAATATAATTAAACAGTGTGTGAAATAACACAAAATTCGATGAAAAAGGGCCTGTTTTGAATTCATCCCTCTAAAGATCACGGATGGACTTAATTATTTGGTTAAGTTAATTAAGAGTACCTTAAACTTCTTCTTGGGTAGTTTTGAAGTGCTGGCCTTCTTGGGGTCGATGAATATTCCGGCGTCTGTCAAATGTGCTTGAGGAACATAACCTGTAAGAAGAAAAAACAATTATTATGAAGAATAACGTTAACATTTCAATATTAGCACTAGTATACAAATTTTCTTCGAAAATTTGAATGTATATAGTGTGTTATGATAATTGCTAATGGGCTAAGTATGGTTATGATATGGAATTTAAGCTTAATAAAAATTAATTTAATTTGAATCCCAAGAACAACATTTACACATGATCTCTTTACAAATTAGATACAATGTAAAATTAGCTGGTATGTATATCCATTTTAGGGAATTCTTTATGTTACAAATTCTGCAAGTACGTATCGTATACCATATTTGATAAATATCGTTACAAATAACCACCACTCTCCATTATAAGAACACAATGAAGAGGAATATAACATAGCTGAATTTCTTCTTAGTCTAATCTTGCTGAAAAGCCCATCCTCACCGGTAACCCTGCCGACCTGCAGGATGACGTGCGAGTCGGCCACGGTGGCCACCGTCGCGTCCACGATGTCCCCGGCCGCGAGCTGCGCGAGGCTGAAGTACCGCTGCTGCAGCACCTCGCGCTCGTCCGTCACCGAGTACGAGAAGTCGCACAGGTTGTAGCGGAGCACCCGCACGCGGTGGGTACTGCCTGCGGGTTATAGTTATCGAGATATAAATGATATTTTTCAATATCTCAGGTATGTAGGTTTCCTCTCAATGTTCTAGTTCAAAGTTAAACCAAATGATAATTAATTAGTAATACGCACATAACTTTGAGATATCAGAGGTGCCTCGGATTAAAACCTCGGACCCCTTGATTGAACCATTAACTAGGCTATCAAACACTCACATGTTGTAATTCCATTATACTTATAAAACTCCGCGACACAGCTTCAATTTGTTAAGCATTAAGCTTTCTATTTTTTACCACATGTCCATGGACAGTAGCGACACATAACATTTATCAATTCTCTAACATTTAGATAAAAAGTAAAGCTTACCAATAGGGTAAGATTTGGCCACCACGTCCCGGTCTTCCAGGTCCTCGTCCACTTGCAGCCGGCGGAGGCTCAGCAAGCCGGTGCCGCGGTCCCCGAGCCTCAGGTATACCACTCTACCCACTATCTTTATCACCTGTGCACAAAACAACATGTTTCTAAGAAGGTTTCTTTTAACACCAATATAATTTTATTTCCCTAATCTCTTATGTTTGGGGTAAGAAAAAGGAACATCGAAAACTACAGGTAAATTATCTTTGGTATTGGTTAAACTATACCCTGTGACATAATGTAAAATGATTACTTACAAATACATAGGATGATACCAACAACTGTATGAAACCGGTTAAAATATGATGCAACTTTTTTTTTATAATATAGGAGTAGCAGACGAGCATGCAGTTCACTTGATGGTAAGTGGCTTCTGGCCTAGTGGCCGCCCATGGACAACTGTAATGAACGCCAGATAGGATTAGATATTCCTACCTGAGGTCAACCACAGATGCTGTTAAAAGGCAGAAATAGGTGTGGCAGTGGTGCCGCCGGAATCGAACCACAAAGGGTTTGAAGTTTACCTGGGCGTCATCAACAATGTCTCCTTCCTGCAGTTTCTGCTCTTCATCCATGTCAGGGTAAGTGGTCTCGAAAATGTTCCTCATGGTGAGGAACGGAGTGTTGGTAGTTGGCAGCACGTATAGCACTCGAGCTCGGACCTAGAAATTTAAAATCAAATCAAAAATATTTCAATCAAAGTAGATTCTTTACAGAACTTCTTCAGAACGTCAATATAAACTATAGCCCGGGCCAAACTGCTAGTCCGCTCTGAAGATATCCGAGCAGGTGTAGTCATACAATTTGCTATGGCGACGCGATTCATTTCTATATTCAGAGCGGACTAGCAGTTTTACGGGGACTATACTGCGCAAGATTCATTGTGGAGACTAAGCAGCGAAAGAAACTCCATAACACACGCCTTTTAAAAAATATCAAATTTTCGATTTTTGATTAGTTTAGATAATTTTGTAATTGTATATAGTATATGACGATTAAGTAGTAAGTAGTAATTATAAAACTGATAAATACATACTCTCTGACCGAGCGCCGGTTTCTTCCCATTGACTTTATCGACGTGCTGCCGCTGTATATATGCTATCTTATCATCAAATATGTGCCCTTCTATACCATTGTCCAAAGGCTGTGAACAAACAATATTTCAAATGAATAAATGTCCATTTTGGGCTAGCCATTACTAAATTACTATGTAACAAAATTAGAATGTAAGGAGAAGGATTTTCCACACATTTTTATCATTTCACAATTCACACACATACACTTTTAAACCTGGTTTGTCAGACAACAAACATAGTTATTAACATGTCTGCATTTTACACATTAGATGGATCATACTAAACTAAAAAGAACCATATCTTGGGCTTTTTGTAATTCTACAATACAAATCTTTGTATTATACCATTAAAAAGTTAATGTTTAGTTGGCTCACCGGAGCCCACCTTTTGTTAATGTGATCTCAATATTATCAAAGACATTATAGTTGTGTTAGAAGTGAAGAAAGAATAGTTGTAATAGTATGGCTCACCTTATCCACAGTGAAGTCTACAGCATTAGCAGGCAACAAAGTGTTGGAGGACTTCTTCTGAAAAGCTCTCTGCAACGCTGGGAGCTCACTGGTCAATGTTATAACACTGCTGTCTGGTGAAGGAGCAATGGACTTGATGCTGCACCATGTTAGCATTCCTGTATCTGTGGGAAATTTGCAAAACTTTTTGTGGATGCCGGCTTATTTATTTACGACATGGTCGCCTTAGTCCTTCATTAATTAATTTAAATTAGTCCTAGTAGGGGTAACTCACACATCTGTAATTGATTTCAGAGAGACTCCACTGGTCTATAAGGAGTTGGGTGCAGATGTTCACGAGCAGTCATGATCGCTTACCATCAGAAGGACTGCTTGCTAGATTGCCACCTCAATATTATAAGAAAAATTACAACAGCTACAAAATTAAATAAAATGGGTGCCATTGGTAGGTTGATGGGTAACCAATGGCTGGCAAAATTTTAAGCATACTTCTATTTCTAAGGGAGTTGTGTTCCAGAAGTTCCGTGGACGGAGAGGACCCCCGGAAGTCACCAGACTCGCGTCTCACGTCACCGCAAATACGTGATTTATTTATAAGTATATATTAGTATGTATGTTAGACTGTAAGGTATATGTAATATGGACCTTGTTGTCTGAAATAAATGAATAAATAAAATAAAAATAAAAAAATAAGGACACATAAAAATGTCGTAAGTGGTTTGAAGCCATGTGTTTTGAATATGGAAAATCAGCTACCTACTTTCCCATTACGGCATAAACGGTTTGCAAAGATGACCAGGTAAGACATTCTAAAAAAACGCATATCGTGAGTACCTGTTACATAATAAAATGTCTTAATTCCGCGATAATTTTAGTCTAAAATCATATATTGTAAAAAATGGTTACTCACCAAGCTCAATTTCAGGGTTGGCGGCATTTTTGGGCAAAAATGTTCTAACATTGGGAATACCAATGTCCATAACATAACCATGATCTTCCACCGAGGATACTGCAGCTTGTAATAATGCACCTAGGATAATATTTATTTTAAATAGGTATACAGGGGCATAAAAAGTTAAGTTTGCAATATAGGTTTGCAGAAAGGTTACAAATTTAACTCAAAATTTTTAATAATGCTCATTTTTAAAAATCAATCTTAACCACTATTTTCCCTACAAAACTTTGAAAATTCTTTTATGCAATATATGTCAAATTTGATGGGAATGTTTTGCTTACCAAAATTAAGAGTTACAATTGATTATTATTAATGAGAGTAGGTCAAAACAAATTTGTATGAATACAAAACCCACAATTTGTATTTTGAGTAACTTGCTGTTCTAACATTACGCATACCTTTATGCAAGTCAGCGTGCATCTTCCCACTGTTAATGTGTTGTGGCATCATGGACAGCATGAGGTGGTTGGCCGCCACTTCCAGCACCTTCAAGGCTACATACTGCCCTGGACGGAACATCTGCTGCAGATCCTTTACTTTATCTGTCTGAAAAAGCAATGTAAATTCTTACTTTGAAGGAAATAAATTTTTAAAAGATAATGCCACATTTTTTAAAATTGATTTCAAGAATCTCAAGCTGCCTATTTTATTCATCATTCATTCTGAGTCATCTGTCGGTATAGTATTAAAAATATTTTTTAAAATCTTTAAGGATTTTTTTTCATCAATTATTAGGCATCAATATTATACCAAAACTATCACTCAAAACCTATGTACCTGATCATTAACATAGGCCTCTAACATCTTGTTGTAGGCCTCGCTGATGTGGCAGGCCATGACTACGCCACTCAGTCGGCATGGCAGGGATACATACACTCTGGTGTCCTGGACTTGCCGCACTCTACCCAGCAGGAGGAACCCTTCTTTAATCACCTGTGAATATACGCCTAATTATTTTAACTTGAGAACTAAAGAACTGCACAAGAACATGTTAATAATTACAATGATGAGACTGGCAGCATTTTAGATTTACTCTAAGCGACTTAGGTATGTGTTTTTGACACAAAAATTGAATAAACACGCTTAAAAATAAAATGTAACTTACGGAATACTTTAACCAAACTCCACAATTTTTGTACGATTGATCAATGTCTTTAGTAGCCTCGTCGGATAAGTACCCGTCATCTTCATCAGACTTCTTTTTCGGCTTCTTTTTCCTCTTCTCGGCTTTCTCATGACCACCTAAAAACTAGTAATCGAAGAATTTGTATATTTATTAGTTGTATTACACTTGTCTTGTACGTTATTCTGTGGATATCGACTTACGTTTGTGCTTTGTTTAAAGAATTTTGTAGTGGGCTTCTTCCCTCCTCGAGGGAAGTAGTCTTCAGCGTCAACCATTACTTTATTTTAATGAATTTAATCTAAACCAAACAAAAGTCCACTTTTCATTCTCCAGCAGGCATGACAGATTTAGGTTATGTTATTGAACTTATTGATTATTATAGTTTTTTTTTGGCGTCACATCAAGCATTTTGCGCGTGGGGCAAAAGTGGGGAAACGAAGTAGTGAAAAAATAATTAATTATCTGAATATAAATAAGATTGAGTCAGCCAGATTGCGATATGATTGATATGCAAGTAAGTGAAGTGTTTAGTAAGATATTGCTATAGTTATATACTATACACAATACTTAAGTAGTCTGTGGTAAAAGTTTTTGACAGTTTGACACAGCTGGTTTCACGATTTTGACATATGATATTAAAGCGGGTTTACACCATCCAATACAATATATTAGTTGAACACAAGACTGTTGGATGATGTGTTTATTGTCACATTGTGAATGAATCGTATAAATATATTTTATTTATAATAATAAGTTCAATTTCTAAATCACCAGGCTTTCATGCATCACATTCAAATGTAGTATTGTTAACGTAAATATTTTCATAACATTTGCATGTCCCGCAACAATAACGTTCCTTTTTTACAATGCAGTAATTATTATTGGCCTGCACTTTCTTAACTCACTTCATTAAATAATTATGTATAAGAGGTATTAACTTATAATATGTTGATATTTGTAGCTATGTGGTCAAGTTAAAAGAAGAGAGAGAAATTATTCATATTTTTGAAGTGCTTTCGTGGTCGTTAATAATGACAGTAATGTAATATTCATTCGTCTTCTTTTAGGTTTACAATTTTAACGAAATAAAAAAATAAGCCCTGGATTTTAGATCGGATTATATCGTAGAAAAAAATATATACTACTCTAGCATGTATGATGGATGTGTACTGGATAGTGTGTATACACCTTTATATTAAGAGATAAGCACATTAGCAGTCGGTGTAGAGGTAGGTTTGTTTAATTTTACCATTTAGTAGATATATGATGCGCTGTTCGGGTGTACGCTCGTAAATTGTAGTTGGAAATTTATCGCGGCATATCAAATTGTTAAGTTTTTCGGTTATCTTTTTTTATTATTTGATATTTGCTGAGTTGAGGAGGTAAGTTCTGGGTATTAGATAACTTGTAATCTAAATCTAATCGTCTTAGCGCTGTTTTGAACGTTTTGTTTAATAGATTTTTTTACAAATGGGATTGAATTTTCATAATGTATTGTAATATTTTATTTCAGCTATGAAGAAAATTGTGATCTTCGGTGCCACCGGCATGACCGGTCTTTGCGCTGTAGAGGCGGCGGTAAAAAAAGGTAAGCAAAATATTTCGTAATTTTCCTTTACCATAGTATGTTTGATTCTAAATTTAAATCGCGCGTTTTTAGAACACATTTAATGCTAGTTTGAGTAAAGAATATTTTACTCTATTAATATTAAATTTAAGTATTTCTAAATAACCTTTTCATCGTAATTCTAAATTAGCGCAGTTTCTAGGTGCCTCTAGTCCTTAAAATACTATAATTAAAGTCTTGTAACTTTATAATTTAATTCCTTTGATTAAAGTACATAATATTTTTGTATTAGGTAGACTTATAACCTAAAGTGTGAGTCATGTCGATTGATTAAAACAGGTTCTTCGTTTACAATCATATTTGCAAAAATGTAAATACTTGCTTGCTAGAAGCATTTGAACGGTAAGAACTATAGTATGTTATAATATTGTATGCATAGATTAGTAAAGATTACTCACTCCTAACAAGAAAATGTACCCAGTTTTGAGAATTGAAATAGTTGCGTAAAAAAGTTTTGCCACGTCTCCGTGCTAAAATATCCCTTAAATAATTGATATAATTATTTATTTATTATATAAATTATGCAGTATTAGTCATTTATTCGTAAATTTTCTCTAAAAATGTTTTTATTTGTCAAGAATTCAAAAAAATAACTTACAAGTAAGCCGTTTGTGGCTTCATTCAATTTCAAGGCGGCGAAGTATCTTTACTAATCTATGATTGTATGTAATAAGTATATAACAGTATGTTTTCATAACAACATATTAACTACGTACCTACTTAAACTACATACCTTGAATGTAAATTCAAATTAAGTATTATTAAGACAAGGACTACAAATAAATATGGGTAATTGCATGAGCTTTTTAGCGAAACATGAAAAATATGATATAGCTATGTATATGAAAAGGAAAAATAATTCCAGAATTTCTAGGTAGTTTCAGTGACATGTCAAATGTAAAAATGCCGCACTGTTTAAATCCACACACTTATTAGCATAACATTTGTTGAAATATATGCCAATTGGTAACAAAGCCGTAACAGTTAAGCGTTTTAAATTATTGCAATAATAACCAATTAGCTTTATTACGTTATTATTTTTCGTTAATCAGAAAGTAGATAAACATAATTAATAAAAAGAAGCAAAAACCCCGAGTTCTTTAAAATTAACCCTACGCCTATGTCACTCAGTTTAGACGAAATTACCGATACCTCATAGCCGGCAAGCACTTTGCGCTCTAAGGTATGCCGAAAAATGAGACCGGTACCTTTTTTTTTTTTTTGTCGAGGGGGAAACCTTCAAAAGGTACCCGACAACGTGGGAGCGACGCCGAGTTATGTGGGATTTTTAACGCACTAAAACCCCCCCGGTGGCCGTCCTCTGCGCTGCGTTGAGGGCTCCGGGATCTCCAAAGGAACGCAACCGGAGTCCTCTAAGCGCGTTGCCCCGTCGGGCTCCGCCCAGGTGAGCTTGACGCTCGCCACACCATCTGGTGTATACGACGGTATGCGACCACACATACCGTCGTCCTTCCCGGGGCCGCTGGCCGGGCGGTTCGAGCTCCCATTCTTGCCGCCCGCAACCCCGGAAGCCCCCTTTTAGTCTCCTCTTACGACAGGCAGGGGATACCGTAGCCCTATTCTAGTCCCGGAACTACAGGGACAATGAGACCGGTACCTACATACATACGCTCGAAAAACCTTACCCTCGACAGTTGCGTCCAAGCCAATCCAACAGAATGTACAAATATTCGTTTAATTTATTTTTAAATATATTAGGTAGTACTTATTTAAAATTTTATTCTACGTTTTAACGTTATTATTATGTTAATATTTTTACAGTTCAAATATTTTGTAGAAAGCAAAATGAATTATCATCAATTACGTTAGTAAAGATGTGCTAGCATATTATGTGTAAAGATTTCTTAGAATCCTTACATACAATACATACCTATCATGACTACAAACTGACCATGAGGCTATAAAATCTAAATAAAAATATGTTTATTATTTATAATGAAAGGAAAATGGACATAGTTGAAAAACTGTAATTTCTGAAATAAAGAGTTTTTATGCATAATCAAGTAAAATAAATGTAAATGTCTCTTCTAATTAGGCAAAGACGCATATTTCATGAGAGTGGGTGTTATGTTAGCTTCGTACCTACATAGGTAAAATGCAATTGAATATTTATTATAGACTCTTTGTGGTTCGAATCCGGCGGCACCACCGCCCCACCTATTTCTGCCTTAAAGTTAAGCGCCGCTGTGTTCTCGTTTGAGGGGTGTGGTACGGGAGACATACTTTTCTGAGGCGGTCCAGCTTAGTCCTCATTGGTAGCGGCGCATCTGTGGCTGACCTCAAGTAGGAATATCTAATACGATCGGGGGTCATTACAAATGTCCATGGGTGGCAGTAGCCACTTAGATTCAAGTGAACTGCATGCTCGCCCGCTACTCCTATATTATAAAAAAAACCTGGAGTTGATTACTGTGAGTAGTGACTACTTCAATTTTATCAGGAAAAAAAAAACAAGTGTAATCCACCAATTCACACTAGCTCAGCGTGGTTGACTTTTACGTAAATCCTTGTCCTGCATAGGAGACACGTCATAAAACTCAGTTGAAAATTATATCCTGTCATTTGTCCTATTAAATGTACTTCCTTGATATAGAATGATACTTAATAGAACGAGTCATGATCCGATGCAATAGTTTATTAAACTCGCAAAGTGGGTATCGTAGGAAGACGACGGAACCAGCATCGTGCATCCGTCCGTTCATTGAGTTGTAGGGGTCCTTAATTGGTTTGACCGATCCTGAACAACCTACGACGGTTTACATGTGTCCGGAGATCAATAATCGGCCAAATAGGCTCTTTATTAATATGCTATCCGTGCTTCAAAGGATATGTTAAACAGTTAGTTGTTGTCAATGTTTGTATTGGATAATACACCTTGTCGCATCGCAGGCCTTAATTTTTGATTTGATTTCATACGGATTGGCCGCTAAGCCGTTCCTATCAATGGCATTGAAGAAGTGTGATAGAGTGTGCTCTGCACCTCCTAGAATTTTGTTGACCATCATTAGCATATAATCAATTTATTAAGATTTATAAAAGTTAAAAATCAAGCTTATTATGTCATGATGATGCGAAAAAATTGCTCGTCCATTTTGGGGTATCTGCCATATTGCACTTAGAATGTCGTCACTAACTTAAGGTTAGTGAGTTGTTGTAAGTTGTAAGGTTGTTAAGCAACTAATCAAGTAATCATGCATTGTCATTCAAAGGTGTATGAAAAAATTAAGCTCAATCGGTTGTGGTTACGTGGTTTTAAATTCAGTTATAAGTTTAGACCCTCACATAATAAAACAAAAAATGCAAGATAAATAAAAAGCTTGTATAAAGAAATTACAGCTAATATTCCTCTATACTTCAGAGGTGAGGGGACAAAAGTTGCTGATGCAACACATTCGCTTTTCTATAGACATTGCAAAAAGCAGAGCACAGTTACTCATAATAACATTCCCTACTAGTTAGTACAAAGGTTATAATTGCTAATCACCGTGGATCAAGGTCGCTACCGTGTATAACTAGATTTAGGTATGCTGAGAACGTCAGTGATCTACTTAGGTTATGATTAGATAGACTTAAGTAGGTAGTTACCTGAGTCATATAAATGTAACTTGGACAAGCCAAAGTAAATTTAAATAATACATTTCTGAAGAAAGAATACATTTACCTACGCTAAGAAATAACAGTGTACACATCCGTGCAAACTTTCAACTGCGTATGCTTTTAAAAACAATTTTCACGTCTCATTCTTGGTTTGTACATACAATGACAATATCTTGACTGCAAGGCATTTTGTGTTTAAGTCAGTTACCTGATTCATTTATGTGTAACTTGAAAAAGCGAAAGTAATTGTAAAGAATCCAGTTCTAAAAGAAAGAAAACATTTACCTACACAAGAACTGACAGTGTACACAATGTACACATCCGTGCAAACTTCCAACTGCGACTGTTTTTAAAACATTTTGAACGTCTCAATCTTGGTTTGTAAATACAATGACAAATGAGGTGTATATAATATCTTGGCTGTAAGGTTTTTTTTTGTGTTTTGGCGCCTTTTGCCGCAATCGGGGAAGGCTTGGAGAATATTTTAGTACTCTGTTTTAATCCGGATTAGTGGAGTAAGGTACAGATTAAAGACGTTAAAAAGATAAAAAGAAGTTAAAAACGAGAGGTATAGTAAGAAGTCGTCAACCCATTACTGCAGACTCAAAGGTTTAGGTCTTATGCAAGGGGCAACTTGCTCCGAGGAAGGTATAAATGCATCACGCTGGGGAAGTATCCATGCATTCGTTTTGAGCTCCCGAGGCTTCTCAATATACGTAGTTAGGCCACTGAGGTTTAAGTACCCCATGCCAAAAAGGCCAAAGTCCACCGAGCTGGCCAAGTGCAAATTAGTAGTATAGTTGCTCAGTGCAAACAATAGATGGCAGAAAGGTTACGCCTAAAAATCTGGTAGAAATTTCCTATTATCCTATTGGAGACAGTTACAAAGTACTATTAGAATTACTTAGCTATCTCCTTAGTAAAACGAATGTAGGCTATCACAGTTAATAATATAATAATTTTGATTTAAAACGATATCTATTCGGGACCTATGTTGTAGATATGGTCGAATAGGTCAAAGCCCTTCTACTGCGTGCGTTTACCCCTGATATAGTTGTGATAATGTGTTGCAGCGACACCTTTGGGATTCGTCCTTAATTATTTGTTATATTGAATTTCGCTTGTGATTCCTAGCTACTAGCTTCCATACTGTCCTATAGCTAGAAGGGTTGAAAAAAAAACTATTGCGAATACATCACCTCTTCTATATCTTTTTATTTCTGACCTTTTTTACCTTATAGGTACATGCAATGAAACGTTATTGCGTTTTGGGTTGAAAGTGTATGGTAGGAAATTCTGATGATGAACCATCCCAACATAGTCTTTACGTAACACAACGCACCCCTTTCTGTTTTAAGTTGGTTTCATAATATCCAACGACATGGTCCAAATCCAAAAAATAAATTGTGAACATGGGTTTTTATCAAAAAATACACGAATTCGAACTAGATTCGCAATCAGATAAGCCTCCTCAAACTGATAGATTCGTATTCTCCATAAACATAAAGATAAGATACCGCAAGCCTCAGCCCAAAAATATAGACGAAACAAAATATTATAAAAAAAGCGAATTATAAAAAAAAAAACATTTTCTACACTCACAGCCCCAACCTAGGATTCCCTATATAGTGAGTGCTATGGAGACACAAAGCCAAATACACAAAAACGAGTTTATGACGAGTTTCTTTTTTTTTCGGTCCAAAGAAGTATCATAGCTGAGTTGATACGATATTAAATGCTTAGAAAAAAATGTAATCGTTGTTAATGTGTCGTTAGGTTAGGTTAGGTTAGGTTGTCAATTATTACGTATCTCATCATCATCAACCCATTAAGGTCCCACTGCTGGGCACGGGTCTCCTCTCAGAATGAGAAGGATTAGGCCATAGTCCACCGCGCTGGCCAAGTGCGTATAGGTTATGGTATTATGTATGCAAGTATGTGTAACATCATATTTACAGAGTTCCTATTTTGTAACATACACAAAATCTCCCATAGAGTTTAAATTTAAGTGGTTCTTTGTAAGGCTTTGATTCAAATTTTCATGAGGCGTTGTTTGTTTACTTTTTATCTGAGTCACCAGTTTAAGTCGTTCGCACTCGCGTAATACGAGTGTGGATGCACTTCTACTCGTAGATACCAGCATCTCGATTTATCGTCTTGTATTATACCTACTTAACTGACAAGTTTTGAATGTACTTCTGAAGTACTTACATGTATTTTGCCTTAGAAGTATATACTGATATAGAATTATGACTGGCTGTCTTATTATGAACAGAAATAAACGAATGTTACGATAATTGTTATCATCATCCCATATCATTCTTCATCATCATTACTATCCCACTGCTGGGCACTGGTCCCTCAGAATGAGAAGGATTAGGCCATAGTCCACCGCGCTGGCCATGTGCGAATTGATGACTTCACATACCTTTGAAACCAATTTTTTAAGATTTCGCAGGTATGCAGGTTTCCTCACGATGTTTTCCTTCAACGTTTAAGCAAATGATAATTAATTTGTAATACGCACATAACTTTGAAAAATCAGAGGTGCGTGTCTAGACTGCCTAGAATTTGAACCTCGGACACCTCTATCACGAGGCCGAGTTTCTTAACCACTAGGCTATCACTACCGTGGATATTCTAAAATATGTAAGTCAAGTAGATTACCGATAGATTAAAGGTAAAAAATAGCCGTTGGCATTTAGCCATTCATCATTGAGATTTATTTAACCTGTTTATCTGCTAAATTTAATTGCGTTTTGACGTTTACTCAAAGATTTTCCTCAAATCATAAAATTGCAAAATAAAGTTTACCTGTTTATACCTCCAAGTATACGTTATAAGTAGTTTCAGTATTTAATAAATCGTCTGATGTAATGAAATCTACACAGCTGAGTTAACACATAAACGTGACAAATTTGTATCTACTTGTTAATTATTTGTGTAAATAAAGTCTCTACACATTTGATACAAAATGCATGGATTGAGCGGTAGTGACACCATAAGAAGCTGTGATAGTCTAGTGGTTAAGAAATTCGGCCACTTGATCGAGGGGTACTAGGTTCGAATCCCAGGCACGCACCTCTGATTTATCAAAGTTATGTGCGTATTAGAAATTAATTATCACTTGCTAAACGGTGAAGGAAAACATCGTGAGGAAACCTGCATATCTGAGAAAATAAAAAAAGTTTTAAAAATAAGATAAGACTTTCATTGTTAAAGATTTAGAAGCAAGCATTTAGCGGGACACACCGCGTCCTCAAATAGACATTTTATAAGAAATATCTTTGGCTATTTCTATCTATATGTATATCTTATTTTTAGCACGCCCTAGAACCTTAAAGGCTTAATTGATTGGGCACTCCCAATGCCTGGTTTCGAATATAGCCTATGGGCATAGGCTGTATTTATACCATTCGGGCTTTATGGTGTTTTTTTGTATAATTATTAGTTTCTTCTCCAAAAATATCTAACCAGTTCCTAGGTACATTAAAACATGCGTACACGTGTAAACAGGGGAAATCGCGAGTAGAATCCTGTGTTTAGTATCGGCCTTCGCGAAAATTGGCATTTAGTAGCTCACTGCGTATGATAGACCGATTACGATTATTACGAACATAGTTGGAAAGAAACGAGTTTCCGTTTGTGCGGCCGTGAACTGCAATACAGTTAACTTGCCTACATACCTACGTGAATCCAGTTTTTATTTTTTATTAATTTTATGATAAGTTTTTTGCAGGAAATATCTGTTTTAATTTATGTCTTTTGCTCAAAACAAGCCAGCCTAATCTTTATTCACTAGTATAGAGCTACAAACGAACCTGAATACGACCTTGGGTACTCCAATTTTATTTGGCTCATGTTAATAAGAAGCCACTGTCAGTCGGACTGCATGCTACTCTGCACTAAAATTTTCCAAATTACGAATAATAAATACAATTTCTGGATTTTCTCTAAAAAAGTTTAAGTACGCTGATTAAAATTCATTATTTTGTGCTCAGGTCTAGAAGTGCGTGCCTTCGTGCGCGATCCGTCGAAGCTACCCGAGGAGCTAAAGGAGAAGGTGGAGATCTTCAAAGGCGATGTCCTCGAACCAGACTCCGTTGCGAACGCGGTGGAGGGCACTGACGGCGTGGTGGTGGCCCTTGGAACAAGGAGCAACCTGGACCCCACATCAGACATGTCTGAAGGCATGAAGCATATCGTGGATGCGATGAGAGCGAAGAATGTGAAGCCAGTGTCGGTTTGCATATCGGCGTTCTTGTTCTACGAACCGGAGAAGCTACCGCCGAGGTTCGTCGACATCACCAATGACCACAAGCGCATGCACCAGGAGTTGAGTGAAAGTGGCCTGAATTGGGTCGCGGTCTGGCCTCCACACATTTCAGGTAACCATCTTTAAAAACCATTATTTATAACATGTTACGTTATGTAGGCCACGGTTGCTTTTTGATGGTACCGTGTTTCTTTTGATGGTTTTGATAATGATTCCCAAATGTATCGACATCATCACCGTGATTTTTAATTTAAATTGATCAAAATTTGCGACCTCGAGTCTTAAACTCGAGATTTGACAACTGTGATAGTTAGACAAGAAGGCAATTCATGAGTTTGAGGCTTTCATAAGCTGCAGATATCGCTCCAAACAGTCGAATTAAATTGTCATATACGAAAATGTTATTTTTTACAGACGAACCCAGCCGCGAAATCATAGTGGAGGTGAACCCAGAAAAGTCACCAGGGCGCGCCATCTCCAAGTACGACCTGGGCACTTTCCTCGTGGACAGCATCAGCGAGCCCAAGTACTACAAGTCTATCATCGGAATTTGTAATGTTCCTAAGTAAAGGGACCTTTTGTATAGAATTATAATAGTTTCATTGGTCGTGACTTGCAAGAATGTTACAAAAACACACTATATATTCAATTGTTACACCGAAGTAAAGTTCGCTTACTAATTTCTTTTCATCAAATTCTTACAGGTGTCGAATTAAATTTATAATTTAAGCTATTATTTAATGTATACTGCTTTTATTGCAATAGGTAACGAAATATAATTTTCATTTACATGTTACATGTTAAGTATGGTTGTTAAATAAATTTACTTTTACTATTTATGCCGCTAAATACCAATGCATGCGTTCCAATGTATTATGGTAAAAATTCAAATGTACGAGTCTTATAGTAATTATATAAGATAGCCCTATAATTAAAAAAGTATGGAGCGATTTCTTATATTGTTGCTATAACTTTTGTAAAACTAATTTTAAATGGATTTCTAAAACGCTGCTTAATTTTCATTAAAAAGTATAACTTCATTTTTGTTATGTTACACATTATTATGTATGTATAACACCAGAATTACCTGTCGTTAAATAGACTTTCTTTTATATGAAAAGTAATAAAATAAATAAATAATGTCACTAAGATTCGGTAGCGATCTTTCATTATGATTTAAATAAACAAGCGCTCGTACCTACGTTAGGCACAATTAATACCACTCCCAGTATAATGAGGTCGCACAGGTACATATTATATAGTTATTGTATGGTAATTAAAGATAGTGAAGTCAAATATTCCACACCTTTCGAAGTTCACCGTTTTTAAAAAGGCCACAGAAATTGTTAAGTCGCACGAAACATACTCTTATTAATATGTTTATAACTTTATAAGTATTCGTTGATTTCTTCATTTTACAGTATTATGCTGTATTACTGGACTAATGTAGGTAGTTAAAAAGTTTATAAGAAATAAAATGCTATATTTCTCTATTTTTGTTTTATTTTTGTGTAATCCATTAAACTTTATATTCTATCATACGTATCAAAGAGTTATATTAACATTTTAACTGTTTTGGGGAAGTTTTTTAATGTGATATTGTATATTTTAAGACACCAAAACTGTATGATCTTCATTTGTTCGCTCCAAGCGAGATAAGAAATCGGTGCCTTTGGTGGTAGTGCTAATATTCGACGGAAAACTGAAATGGCTATGTGATGGTAAACTGCTCGGATACGTGTCAGTAAAACTAAATTCTGTGTACGGGCTCCAGGGGTAATTCACTTTCACAAGGTTGGAGCTCAAGTCCGACAGCCAACCAGAACTCGTAAAGGATTCAATGGTCCACGAGCTGAAAGTACTGGATAAATCTGATGCTCTTTCAGCATTCAAAGGTCGTATGCACTCACTCTCAGCGTCGAAGTCGTCGATCTCTTTAAAACTATATATTGTTAACGTGGTCTTACTGAAAGTATCCAGTAAGGTGGAAGTGCCGTACGATGTAGAAGTTTTAGGTGGAACGGTCAGCGAGGATATGTCAGAATTTGACCACGCGAAGTCCATTTCACACGAAGTGTCAGTTATCCACGACTCGGTTGTCCAGGGTGTCGTTATCATGCTAAGAGTGCCGTCTGTGGAGAAGCTGGATGCAGATGGCTCGTCGGCCAGCGACGTGGTCGAATGCGAACACGAGCTAAACAATTCCGGCGTGCTCTTCGACGATTGAGCTGGCTTCTCAGTGGTGATAGACAATGCTGTCGCACTTCTGAATGGCTTGAATTCAATAGTTCTGGTCGCTTTCAAATGCGTCGGAACCATGTTACTCCATTTTACAATTACGCTGTGTGTATTTTCGACATCTCTCCGATGGGGTAGCAGTCGGTCGCGATGTCGTATAGCCACCTGTACTCCTGAATGGAGTCCACGAAGATCTGGAGGAAGTCGAATGGGTTCATTGTTCACAAGACGGCTACCACCATCCTTTCTTGTCAAAGGGTTAAAGACATATTTTTTTAGTATTTTTCCTTATTTTATTCTTATCTAGAGTTCACGCAGGTATATCCATCGACTAATAATTTTGGATTTGTTCTTGTTATAAAACTACATTGATTGACTGACGTATGCGTGAAGGGATTGTCATTTTGGCAACGATTTAGATAATATATAAGTTTGAAAATTAACCTCCTTACTCTCCATTTGCGAGACATGGGACACGGAAAAGCTAGTTTTTTCTGTTCCGTGGTGTTATGAATCTGAATATCAATTATATATGGGCAAAACTTTAGTAACGAAGCATTTCGGTCATTAAATTCGAAGCTTATATCTAAATAATAATAATGAAACACTTTCTACACTCACAGCCCCACACTAGGATTACCTGAGTCGTGGGTGCCATGGACACACACAGAGACAAATTGTACACCCAGACCCAGAATTATAAAATCATCATTTAGATATCTGTCTGGCCGGGGATCGAACCCGGGACCCTCTGCGCGTCAGACCGGTATGGTAACCGCTCCGATCTGATCTCATTGCTTGTACTAACCATAGTAACTTTTTAAGATACTAAGTTTCTAATTGGTCCTGGTAAGTAGAATTAAGTACAGACATGAAACTCAAAGAGTATTAAATAATTAAAGATTTTTGTTATAACAAATTTTATTTCCTTGTCTTCATACACTTAAATCAATTGGTTACTCCTAAATCTAGATTCCTAAGTGCTAAAATAGTTCTATACATATTTACAGCTTTTATAATATTTACACAATTGTAATCTATCAAACAATTCTGTAACTATTTTGTAAATTCTATTATTTAAATGTCTGTCTCTGTACAATTGTTCAATGTGTAATTAAATACAAAAAGTAAAAAATTCTATCATTATTTTGAAAATCATAAAAATCTATTTTTATGATTATTTGACAAATGTATTAATTAGGGAGTCCAACATAAATGTTAAATTTGGTTTCATAAAAAAGAAATAATGAGGCACTGTACAACTTTTCCGACTAAATAATTTTCTCTTTGAAATTGTCGTCCTTCACCACTTTAGCTCACAGTTAACTTCCTGCCACACAAATGTTCAAGTTTTTATGCCCTTTGTGACAGGCTGGTCTTTCCAGCTCAGGACAGATCGTCCGTTATTAAGATCTCGAGCTAAGATAATCGCGGGATAAACTATATTTTCGTATTCTGTAGTATTTTATTTTTGGTATAATATCTAATCTATTCTTAGCATACCATTTATAGTTAAATATGACGTTTCTATCTACGCCAGCAATTCCTTCTTCTGCATTTCGGGTCTCCGTAACAAGTCGATGTCTAGCAGTGTCCTCCCGAGCTCGCCGGTGCGGAACGCCTTGATCAAGGTTCGGGCGACTTCTGTAAGGTCTGGTACCTCCCGTACTGTACCGTCGAAGTCCCGGGTTTTCCGTACTCGGTTGAATTTTACCGCTCCTGCGATGAGTACCTTAAACACAATTATTATTATTATTCTGTTAATATATATAATTATTAATTATATATCTAAGAGGTCAAGTTTTGCACCACACTCGAAGAGTCAGTGCGAAATTGGAAATAGGGGTAAATTTATCAAGGAATTAATAAAGCGAAGTTGTAAGTATCAAAAATGAACCTAAATAGTATTGGACACAGACTTGAGGTCGGCAACAGGTACATCACTAATTATGAAATCTAAATTTGGACATGTAATTTTAGTATATTTTCCTTAACATTTTTCAAACTTGAATATCAGCTTTATGGCACCTACATAATAACATTTATCAACATCAATTTATAATGAGTTCCACTCTCAGTTCTTTGAGAACTTGTTGTATACCAAAATTGGTTGACTTCACACACATTCAGTCATTAATGTATAATCTTGAGCTTCTCAAGTTTTATTTAATTGACAGAAATTTCAGAATCATAAATGTAGCTACTTACCTTATTTATATCATCGCATGGCTCCTCCAAGCCGACATAGTCAACATATTTAAACTTGCCATGGCTGTTGAGCCAGTACAGCAGGTAGTCTGCGATGGCCTCCTCGCCCACTAGGTGGTCTTGCAGTGACGCACACAGCGCCAGTTTCAACCCCATTTCCATGTCTGTCACTGATGGCTCCAAGATACCTGGTAATTGGAGTGTAGGATTGAAAATTTTGATGTTTGTTATTGTTTTATAGCTGCAATGCTTTTATAGGCCATATACCTGTCCATGTCTCACACAAATGAAGGAAAATGTACAACACTGCTTCAATCTAGATTAGTGTATATAAATTTTGCAAGTTACATAGTAACATATGAGTGAGTTATGGTGAACTATTGTTGGTACATCAGGAAATGCAAAATAAAATTTTAGTCTGACAATAGAATAGCTAGTAAAATCTATGTAAGATACTAAGGATTACTCAATTTAATGTTGATTTATTTATTGAGCACTAAAAACAATTTTTATTTTTAATGATAAAAAAAGCTTTCTACTGGTCTATGGTGCTGTGCACTCACAGTACCCACTGGTATGATCGAACCTGGAAACCCTTAGGCATCAGACTGGTATGGTAACCACTCCACCACATGGGCCATTTGTAACCTTTGAAACCTTGGATGAACTTTGATCAACACTTTTTATATACAAATATCTACGTGTAAAAGTCCTAACCTGGTGTATCAAACATAAATATCTCAGGATTGTTGTTGATCCTCATCTTGGTCATCAGACTCCTAGTCACTCCAGCAATTGCACCGACAGGCAGCGCATGTCCTATCCCCATGTTGGTGCTCCGTAACATATTTATAAGGGATGATTTGCCCACATTTGGTACCCCGATAATCATCACATTGTAATCCTTTTCTTCACTCCTGTTATATCTGAAATTAAATGAGTTCTACCTTCAATTAAAGTGGTTGCTTCAATTAATTGCATATTTATAGGAAAGAAAGTAAATGTATCTCATCACAGACTAGAACATAGTGCAATTATGTGCTGTAAAGTGGCTGTCTGTATGTTAGCATGAAAACACAAAGCAGTTCTGTCAACTTTTTTTTAAATTTAAGTGATATCATGAATGAAGAGAAATTATTTTACTCATGCTAAATAACTAGTTTTAATCATGCATACATGAGTTTATTCATGTTATATAAATAATACTAACCTGTTAGAATTCTTAATGAGATCCACCATGAGCGGCTTCAGTATTTTTAAACCTTTGCAGTGTTGATCTTTAGAGTTGGTGTACACAACATTCTCCACATTCTGCTCTGCTTTCAACTGATCACTAACTTTAGGCATTAAGGACTGTATCGTTAAATCTTTCTTATTTAGAACTAGTATATGCGGTTTCGCGCCTGTTAACGTCTTTGTGAATATAGGGTTGCGCCCTGTGAATGGTATCCTAGCGTCGTGAACCTCGATCACGCAGTCCACCGAGTTCAGCTTGCGTTGCATCTGCTTCAGGCCCTTGTTCATGTGCCCCGGGAACCATCTCAGCAGGTTCTTGCTCACGTACGGGCATTGCTTGCGGAAGTTGTAAGCGGCAGCATCGAATTTTGCTGCCATATTATTGTTTTCGTGTAGAGGTTATGTTGTTGTTGGTAAACGTACGTTACAAGAAACAGAATAAGTGAAAAAATAATATAAAATGAAATTTTAAAAGTGTTTTGAATGAAAAGTAAAGAAAATTACGTAAAATAAACGAAAAATAGGCCTATGTTTTGTCTAGTTCCCAGTGGAACTATATGTCATATGTCAGTACATATCGGAGTTTTTTGATATACGGTGATATACCATAAATTGACATTGACAATAACAACTGCTGATTTTGGCAATCGGAAATTAACAACTGCGTTCAATATAATTATATAGTCTTAGTCGGACGGTGGTCCTTAAGTAATAAATAAATATTCATAATTATTAATCTCCCCTAATGAGTCCATATATTAGAAATTTGATAATATAATAAGCCGATGTTAGAGTTATACTTTTTATTTAGAGGACGACACATGAGGCGGCAATATTTAAATTTTTACAATTTGAGGTTTTCCTAGGAAAATAGTTTTCACATTTTTTTTTTTTACTGATGCCAAAAATACGTCAATATTGGTATTAACGTCGATTGATTTATTCAATAAACACGAATAAAGTATCGCAGTTCATACTTTATATACTCAAACGTTCATAATGTCGCAAACATTTTTATTAGAACCAGATATAATAGCAGCAACCGAAAATGTTATGCCTGATCTTAACAACGACTTGATCCTAGCTAAAAATTTCCTGAAACAACAAAGTGGAGCGACTGGAGATTCTTTGTAAGCACCACTGACAGGAGATTTGCACATTTGCAGGCTCGCTTTGGACCTAATTTATAGCATAATTTTAATCAGGATACATTTCTTCTCAAGTAGTGATAGGCTGATAGGCATCTCATAGATTGTAAGTCTTAACAGACTTGGACAGTATGTATTACTTATTAACATTGATATTTATTTATCTGAGTTTATTACATACATTACCTTAAGTGGTTGCATCCGTTTATAGGGTGTCATTGCATATTAGTCATCATTAAGTAGAATGTTGCTCGCAGTACCTATTCATTGGGTTTACGTCGATTACCGACCGATTATCAATCAGGTATGATCATCTTGTGGACGTTGTCCAGAAGATTTTGACGCAGAAGCCGCCGGACGTGGTGGACAGCTTCGAGCACTACTCCTGGCAGCTGAAGCTTGAGAAGTTCCGACCTAACTTCGACCTGTTGAACGACATCTATCTGACGCCACCGCAGCTGGCCGCCGTCCAGAAAGTCGATGAGATGTTTCGGGTCAAGACTTTTTTATTATATCTAGTAATTTAGAGTTTAAGTTATGCTAATTTTTGCCAAGTTCTACACGTTTTTATTAAATAATGCTCGTTGAATTTTATTCTGTTTTTTTCACGAGTACGTAGGAAACTCAAGATAAATAAAGGTTTGAAATTAAAAAATCGGTCATTATTTGGACATTCTATGCAGTTCAACCTGTATTTACGAATATAAATGATGCAAAATTAACAAAGGTAAAAAATCGGTGCAGCTGGTGGCCAGCAAATCAGAGACGCTGGAAAACCTTGGCGAGGAGGAACAGGAGCTGGATTTGGAGGAAGACTCAATCAAGCCTCGAATTGCTGATTTAATCGAACACAACTATTATTTTCACGAGGTTATTCATTTTAATCTTAGTTTTATACTTTCAAGTCATTGCTATACCAAACGTATTTCATGCACAATTCCTTAAGACAGAAATAATTGTGAATTTAAATCAACCATTTGATTCCTATGTACATAAGACAGTTCCTAGTTGAAGTAAATACTTCTCAGAAGAAGAATATATGGTTGGAAATTTATGTAGACTAGAGAAAAGAAATTACCCCATATTTTAGTACTTTATAAGCTAAAAGTACTAAAGTATGGGGTAATTTCTTTACTTAAGATTTTATATAAGTAAATTTCTTTTTTACCTGTATTTTTCAGGCTGGATATGGCCTGCCTCATAGCGAATGCTACGCGGTCTACATTTCACTGCACATGCTAGCAATAAAAGAACCGGTCGCCACCGTCAGGTATACTGTCCTCATGCGATTTTTACCTTTGCAGTATTTATACTAAAAGTCGAAAATGAGATTTTGTGTCATATGACAAAGAAATTGAGTAAGAGTTAATTATTTATACTTCTAGATTTTTTGGCAAGATATTTGGAACAAAGGCGAATTACTATGTTGCTGAAACTGATCTTACTATAGAGGAACTGGATCGGAGGATCCGGGTGAGATGCTACTCTTGAGTATTACAGATTTATAAAATTATTTAATACCTATATACTTAGAGAGATTTAAAATATTTTTCAATATTTTAGGAGTTTGATATGAAAGACATGCCTGGTGAAGGCGAGGGTATAGAGGAGGCCCGTGTTCTAGAAATGGAAGAAGAAAAGGAACTGAGTAAGAAACAAGACATAACGTCAGAATAATCGTTATTCGTTACTAATGCATATGTTTCAATGGATGTTAGGCTACTCGTGGCACAATTTTTGCAATCTGTCAAATTGGTCCAAAATCATCAGCTTGTAGTTGTGTTCGATTTGCATAGGGGATAAGGCAAAGATAGAAACAATGGCTTAGTTCTAAATAGGAGCTAGGTATCTGCTAGAGCTGATCTAACTATTAACTGTAGCGCTCTATGTATGTAGCCAAACTTTCCAGTCAAATAATTATTAGTTCTCACTCAATTTACTTTTGTAAAGTGGGTGAAGGTGAAGGTAAAGAGGAGAAACCAAAGGAGCCCGTGCCGCCGAAGCTGCCCCCGGAGCCCGTGTCCACGTGGCAGCCACCGGTGCAGATCCCCGTCGAGAGGCCTGGCCAAGGCGTTAACAAGAAGGTAGGGATTTTAATTAGTTTAAAATATGTATTAAACATTTAGAGGAATGATCTAGTCTGCAGTAGTTGGTTTTTCGTGTTGGTTAGGTTAGGTTATAGTAAGTTTAAGATAGCTCAAATGGGACGTACCTATTAGTACGACGCCCATGTATCAACTATCTACCTATTCTTTCCAGGTTTTTTGGGTGTGCAATTCGCCGGGTGATCAGTGGATATGTCTGCCTGACGTTACGCCCGATCAGATCCGTGTCGCTAGGCTCACTGTGCACTGCGTGACTGGTGACTTGAATGCTGAGGTAAGTCAGAAGCATTAAGTCACTTTCCGTCAAATAATTGTTCTACTGAACCTTCAAGTACACACACACATCATGCACACACGCACACATACATACGCACTCTATCATTATTATTTATACTTATACATACTTTAACATAAAAAAATAAATGATTATAAGTTTATCATCATCATCATCATCATCACATTTAGATTACTTAATTTTATACAGGTGTTAACTTTCCCGCCGTTCGCCGGCACGGAGCGGAACTACTTACGCGCCCAGCTGGCCCGCATCGCGGCCTCTACTTCCATATCGCCTCAGGGCTTCTACACGTTTGGCTCTGGGGAGGAGGAGGAAGATATCGATCTAGAAGAGGGCGCTGGTGAGTTCAACAATCTTGCTTTTGACGTTTTTTTTCAATAAATGATTTGATTTCCTTTCATTTTTTTTCTTTCCTAGGTGACATGGCTTTCAATCCGAACCCCTTTTACCAGGGCCATTCGTTGAAAGATTTAGTGGATTCAAATCTTACATATTGGGTGCATCATGGGCGGTACATCTTGAAGCAAGGTCGGACTCTCTGGTGGAATCCGAACGCTGATATGGTTACGTGAAGAATATTTCACTAATGTAGCGTAGAATATTTAGAAGTGAAGAGTGAAGAAAGACTCAGTTAAGTACCTGCCTACTGCTGGCATATTGGGGCTGACGATTTAATTAATTATATCTTTGCTACTACGAATACAGAGGTACTTTAAATTTTCGTAGTGTTCAAGTAAAATCACCCAAAAAGTTATCCGATTTAAGTTTCTTGTATTTGAGTACCTACTGGGTTAGTTGAAATTGCGTCTCTATTGCGTCGTTATGCCTGAGAAGAAAATTCGTATTATATATACATATACGTATAAAGACCAGCTTTATAACTTCTTTTTACCGGCTTTATAACGTCTTGTATATTTGCTATAATATATAGGAGGAGGGCGTCGAAGAAGAGGAGGACGAGGGTCCCCCGCCAGTGGAGCCCGAGGTGGGGCTGCCGCTGTTCACGACGCTGTCGGAGGACGCGCGCGTGGAGGGCCTGCCCGCCTGGACGCCGCGCATCAGCTCCACGCTCGCTCCCGACCGCGCTGTCGCCGTGCTACGGAGTAACATCTGGCCAGGCGCTGTGGCGTATGCTAATAGTGGGAAGTTAGTAGAAGGAGGGAGATATCAGTAGAATAGTGCAGAAAAGAGACTTGTTTGATTTATCATGAACTTTAGAGGGGAGAGGAATATTCGTGGAACATTGGAAAAGACCTTGTCTTGAACTATTTATATTACTTTAGTTGTAAGATTAGAAATTAATTATCACTTGCTAAACGGTGAAGGAAAACATCGTGAGGATACCTGCATACCTGAGAGATGTATAAAAAAAGTAAAAAAAATAATAATAAAATAATCTCAAAGGTATGTGAAGTCTACCAATACGCACTTGGCCAGCGCGGTGGACTATGGCCTAATCCTTTTCATTATGAGAAGAGACCCGTGCCCAGCAGTGGGACAGTAATGGGTTGATGATGATGATGATGATGTAAGATTAAAATATATTCATAGATGGGAAGTTAACTGAGGAAAAGGAAAATCAAATACAAAAATCGTCAGATTTTAGTCAATAGCATAAATTGGTTGCAGATTTTACAAAGTTTAGTAGCCAACTTCATATTTTCAATACAAATTGTAGCAACTTTAATTACCAGGGTAATATAATTAAATAGGAGGTTATTTTTGTAAAGATAATTATATTATTATGCATCTCTCTCGCTCTAGAAGTGGGGCACTAAGTAAGAATGAGATGCATATACACGATACAACTGACTCTATTCATACTTTGTATCTCTCTTGCACTTTAGCGTGCGAGTGAAACACAAAAAATTTAAACGAATATGGAACGTCTTATTATATGCTGCCATGCTGCCATATATTGAAGAAGTTAAGTACTTTTGTATCAGTTTTGGAATTCTATATTTTTTTCAAATAAAATAGACCAACAATTACACCTATAATGCTGATAATATTCAAATTGTTTATGAAGTTGAGCTGAGGTAGAACTTTTTAATTTGGCACATTTCAACGTTTCATTTGGCGGGAAATTTCATGGCGGATATGAAAAAAGTTTACCAGATGTTTCCAACAATATACTCAAAAAAATATCTGTAATAGCAACTAACAACAATAACACGTAAATATATATCTTTGTTTGTAGGATAAAAATTATGTATTTTGAACTTATTGCGTTTTATATCCAGTTGAAAAGCTATAATGTTATTGTTGTCAAGGTATTTTACACTATAAAGGTGTTTTTGTATGTTGCTAGATCTGAGATCAACTGTCGATATGTATTTATTATTTTTATTTCTTTTACCTACTACCATAAGCCTACTAACTGTGATTTCTGTGATTAAAAATTATAATATACGAGCGTTTACGAGTATTTTGGTAACTTAGAAATTGTATTAATTGTGTTTAGAAAGTCTGAAAACCTGTACATGGGTTGGGGCCTCAAATACCAGCCGCCAAACTTCTCCCCGCTGCAGCTGCCGCGGCCGCAGAGTGAGTACCCCGTGGGGCCCGAGGTCATGGAGATGGCGGACCCTACCTTCGCTGATGAGGAGGTGACTATTTACTTTTCACTCCTTAACTTTCACGCTCTGAAATATTTCGCTTATATCGATAAAGCGAGCGGTGGTCACACATACTTCTGGATCCCTGGTCAGGCAGCATGCTGAAACTCATTAGATTTCTATTTTTTGTTTGGATTTTTGTGTATTTGACTAGGTGGTTCGACTCTAGATAACTCCTTTTTATATCAATGAAATCGCGACCACTTTCGTGCATGCCTAACCAATTTGTTACGCAAAGGGTTGCGGGCCTTTCGGAGTGATTACAGATATAGTAACTCTTTATTTACTATGTTACAGATATCTATGGACAGGGATTTTTAAGTAAACTGCATGCTTGCTTGCTAATTACATTAAAAATCACGTGTAATGTTACAGGCATACCGCATCGCCCACCTACCACCGCCACCGCCGCCGGAGCTGCCCGGCGAGGGAGAGGGCATGGAGGAGGAGGAGGAGGATGAAGACTAACGTAGTTAATAATATATCCCTCCATGTTGTATGTATATTGGACTATATACATACTATATACATATATTGGACTATATACTATATACATACATCAATAGTCATGGGCTACACCCATGACTATTGATGTATGCATTTAATATGCTGTATGACTTATGATGTACAATAATTTGTCTATCATGCTATTCGTTGTACATTCATCCTATGCTATAATCTTAATGATGTTTGGTTTTGTTATTAATCTTTGCAATAAAATTTAATTAGTATTATAGAAGTGTAATTTAACCCAACAACGCTAACGCCTGGTTTTCTTGTAACTTCCATTCATATACTTATTTTTAAGGGTTTTTTAAGGTTAACGCGAGCGGAGTCGCGTTATTAGAACATTGTAATCAAGAAAATAAAGAAAATGGATTCTATCACATTTATTTCAACAAAAATTACAACAATAATATCGGTATTCTATAAATATTATGTTAACATTATGCTCGAATACGTAAAGGTGGGGTAAAAGTAATGTCATCATGTGAAAAGGTTAACTATTTGCATGTTTTCTTTTTATGCAAAAGATGTAAGATTTAGATGACTTGATAAAAAATATATCGGTCAATTGACTGTATTTTTTCTAGGACTTTAAATTAATAATACCCGCAAAACATTTTGCTGCTTCTTAAATATTTGCTTTCAACGCTTGCAACGTTTGTGGTTTGTTGCCGTAAACGTAAGATTTCAATAAAACTTTGTAGTCTTATTGAAGTCGGCTACGATCACATTTGGCGATCTGTGCGACTAAGAGATCCCATTTGCAAAAAATATTGCACATTCACATTATGACATTTCTTTTGCCCCACTCTGTATAAGTGTCGTGGACATTAAAAGTTAAATATTTAAGTACACTATTTTATGGTTACAATATTTTGAGAAGCTTTACTTTACAATAGTAATGGACAACATTCAATAAACTGGTTTAGGCCTCTACCTGTCTATATAAATAACTTCAGAAATTTTTGAAGGTGGTAGAACCCTTTGTGGTTCGACTCCGGCGGCACCACCGCCACACCTATTTCTACCTAATAACAGCAGTGTTAGGCGCTGCTGTGTTCCGGTTTGAAGGGTGTGGTTAGGGAGACAGACTTTTCCGAGGCGTTCCAGCTTAGTCCTCAGGAGTAGCGGCGCATCTGTGGCCGACCTCAGGTAGGAATACTTAATCCTATCTGGGGTTGATTACAGATGTCCATGGGCGGTAGTAGCCACTTACCATCAGGTGGACTGCATGCTCGTCTGCTACTCTATTATATAAAAAAAAAAAAAAAAAAAATACTAAACAGCGTGGCTCCGTACTTAGTAAGTAGTTTAGGTATAGGTGGCGCTAGGAAGTATTTAAAATGAATTTGGTGCGCGAGAAGTCATGTATTATTATAAATATGTTATTAGAAAATGTGTATTTCTCTAGATATTTTTACAGTAAAAAAGGAACAAATATTAGAACAAAGCGGAATAAAGATTACATTAAGTTACCTATAAAAATAATACATTATTTTATTTGATTTAGATTCATCTATTATTTTTGTATTGTGCGTTATTGAAACATCAGAAATATATAATAATTAAAATAACGCTCACTTTTCATAACAATTCAAATATTACAAGAATCCATAACCGATATAAAAAGTTAAAACAATCTCATAAGGTGACAGCACCATTCAACATAAAGAAATAAAAAAAAAATAGCATTCTTTAATATCAAGAATGTACAAAAATTCTATTTCGTGTGGTCATTAGATTGTTAAAGTCTAGATAATAGGATTACTACGTTTTGACACTCAACTATTAACATCTTGTGATTTTCTAGGAAATATTTGTAACTTTTACTTTTACTAAGTAAAGTAAAGTAAGGAAACTTTTACTTGATTATGCAGGAGTACCTATTGTATCTATCATCATAGTAGCCGAAATCATATTTCTACACGATATCCTTGGGAAAACTGACCTGACGATAATAATTTGCAATTTTTATTAAATCTTCAGTTGTGAACACGATAGCGCGATTTTAATACCTATGGGCCTCACGATCACGATTGATTTAATCGGAAAATCACGTAAAACAAGATTTATCATTACAATTTCATCATCAACTTCAAACAGATCTCAATGTTAACAACACTCCCATCTCTACTTCTTATGTTTATGCAGTTGTGGTGCAGACAGCTTCACCTTCCCGGGGAAGTTCCTCGCGATGTTCTCCTCCTTCACCGCCTTGAGAAGATCCTTCTCACGCGCGGAGCACGCCTTATCCCGCAGGAACACTTGCACGGCCGTCTTCGCCGCCTTACCCCGTTTGCTGGTCCCCGGCATCAGTTTCACTTTGTATCTGGAATTTTGAATTGATATTAATTACTTTACCGATTACTTTATATGACTAATCTAGTCCTTCGAGCCAGATAAAGTTTATTATAATCTTCAACTTGCTTCAATTGAATTAATTATTTTCTAATAATAAGCTTTGCTTTCTAAGATGCAACTTTAAATTATTGATGATTTAATAAATTTGACCTCTCGAGTCGGTAGATCGGAATCTAAGCAGAAAAGTAATTGAAATAGATTCGCGTTAAAACTAATCAGTTATATAATATTGTCAATGTAAAACGAATTCCTAATCTAAGCCACTTTGGGAATGAATCGATACAATTGAACACATATAAAACATGATCCTTCAAGCCAGATAGACTCCCATTCACATATTCACAAAATCTATTACCAAAGTTTAAGAGAAAAGTATTTAAAATCGTAACCCAACAAAACGATTAACTCAAAAACTTGGTCCTTCGAGCCGGACGATCACAATACGATCATACTTGTAGTTGAGCAGCGCGGAGTAGGGCGCCACGACAGGCACGGCGAACAGCAGCTCGTCGTCATCACGCGGGCAGCCCGTCAGCTGCGCCAGCGTGTCCGCGTGGGCGTCCAGTGCTGGTTGCTCCACCTGGCAAACATCATTCTTCATCAGAATCAACAACCCATTAATGTCCCACTGCTGGGAGCGAGTTTTCTTTCAAAGCGCTTTAGGCCATAGTTTTTTATAACATAGTAGTAGACGAGCAAGCAGTCCACCTGATGGTAAGTGGCTACTGCCGCCTATGGACATCTGTAATCAACCCCAGATAGGATTAGATATTCCTACCTGAGGTTGGCCACAGATGCGCCACCCCTTGAGGACTAAGCTAGAATGTTTCGGAAAAGTATGTCTCCCTTACCCTTCAAACCAGAACACAGTGGCGCGTAATGCTGCTGTTATGAGGCCGAAATAGGCACGACTGTGGTGCCGCTGGAGGCGAACCACAAAGGTTTCTACCACCTTAAAACATCCCATATATCCCTCTTCATCTCAGCGCATCTCATACATACCTCTGGTTCAGGCTCGGGCTCCTCGCCGTCGGAGTCGAGCTCGAGGATGACGGGCGCGGGCTGCGGGATCTTCGCCCCGCGGCCGCCGACCTTGTTGGCCTTCGCCTTGTTCTTAGCTGCCTTTTCAGCTTTCTTTGACTCCTTCTCCGCTTTGGCTGGCTGGAAATTTACAAAAAATATATCTACATCTGCTAAAAATAGTGGAATATTATGTTAGTTAGGTTAGGTTAGGTTACTAATTTTATTTTCCTTTCACTGGTTGTAAATGAATAAATGAAAGGATGTCATGCACATTCTAATAAATTCGGAAATCACGTAGAATACATTGTGTTTAATATTTTAAAATAAGTGTTTCAAGTTAAGTAAAAGTATACTTTGCCTAAATTTAAAATAATTATATTATTCTATTAGACTTCCTTAATTATACTTTTAGGGATACTATGCAAGTGTGCAAGTTTGCGTTTCGAATTTTGTATCTTTTTAAAATAAATAACGGATTTTGTGAATCAAAACCCTTCCAGTACGAATACAACAAAATAAGTGTGCCCAGCAACATACCTTGAGCAACTCCAAGTGCAGCGTGCGATCCTCCTCATCCTGGTCCCTATACTTGTCTTTAATCTTCTTCATCTTGCTCTTCTGTCCTCTCTTCACGTTGTCCTTCGCCTTCTCCTGCTTCGCTTGTTTCTCCTTCGCCTCCTTCTTCGGTGGCTTCTTGCCACCCTTCTTTGGTAACGCTGGGAATATCATCGGCTTGTCCTCGTCTAGAATAATATAATTATTATAACATAGGAGTAGTTACGTTTTCGGAATTATTTTATGGAAATTCATAACCATAAGTAATTAAAAAAAAGTAATTTAAACCACTTCGAATTTCAATAAAATTGAAAAGATATATCTTAGATAAGAGGACGTATACTGAAGTAAATATGAAAAAATGGCATAATAATATGTCTATATTTACAATAACTATTGTAATGAAACTATAAAATGGTCACTGGTCTAACTTTTTAGCTATGTGTGCCATACACTACATATGAAATATGAACAAAGAACTTACTTTTATCCGAAACTTCGGACATAGTCCTCGTTTTAGTGAAGACCTTACCAGTTTCGTGGTCGATCTAAAACAAAACATTGAACATCATTTTATTTATCACTTTAACTATATTTTTTTTGTAAATGAAATTATTTGTTAAAAACTGTTGTTTGACTGACCTTAATATGCGTATGAAGAACACCTTCAGAATCAGAATCACTCTCCGAATCATCTACATCTGTTTTTACCTCTTGTTTTTCAATCTCATGTTCACTTTCTTTATCTTTATCTTTAGAATCTTCTTCTTCACCTTCCTCACCTTTCTTTTCTCGTTTATCTGTCTTTTGTGTGTCTTTTTTAGTCTCACCCAAATCTTTAATCAGTTCATCTTCTGTCTCATTTTTAAGTGATTTATCTTTTTTCTCTTCTTCTTCGTCCACATCTTCCTCATCTTCTCCAGTGGGTTCAATATTCTCAATTTTATTGCCTTTATTGGTTGTATTCTTGTCTACCAATGTGTATGCGAGGGAGTGTTCTTCAGTGATCGTATCCATCCCGCGATGGCTCGAGGTGATGCTCGACGACTCTTCTTTCTCTGATGGTTCATCTGTTAGGTTAAATTAATAAATAAATAACTGTTTATACGCAAGCGCTTCTCAGTGTAGATAAGACAGGTATCTAAAAGAAGTAATTTATTTTTAATTTAACTCATCTATAAAATCGCACTGTTGCGCGCGCTATTTATATTAACAGACGTTGAACGTGTCAGACACGGGAACGTATCAGACAAATAAAATTTTGATAGACATGACCTGTATCTACACATCTGTGTTACAATAGATATAAATTGATAAACATTTAATAGGATAATACTTTTTTGTCTGCCACAGTATGCATCTGACACGCGCTATGCCTGTAGAAGTAAATAAAACCATATGCGTCAGTAAACCTAAAGTAGCGGTGTCTGCGGCTGTTTGTGTGTGTGTGTGTGTGTGTGTGTGTGTGTGTGTGTATGTGTGTGGATGTGTGTGTGTGGCTTCGTTTGACTATATTGTAATTGCAAAAGCATTTTAGATATTTTTGAGAGAGTGTTGTAGTGTGGAGCTAAGGCATCCTAATATAAGATAGGTTTATAGTTATATTATTAAGTCAGTTATAATAAAGCCTTCATTCCATCAACACGCGTCTTTACTAAGAACCTCCCTGAAACATCACTACAGTGTGTTGCAAAGAGTACCAACCTTCATCATCGTCTGAGACCACGATCTCCAGCTCCACGAGGTCCTCGTGCTGCGAGGAGGTTTCGGACAGTGCGTTGTCTAGCGTCGCTTTGCGCTCGTCGCGGTGGTTCTCTATGCAACCGTCTTCCAGCTGGCAATAAAATGTAAGAAATAAAATTAGAAATATACTAAATTATTGAGACTTCTGCGTATACTAAATGAATGGACTCTGATGGTATAGTAGCGGAATAAAAGGCAACTTCTTGACTTAAAGAGCAGTTCAGCTATGCTTATTACTGTTCAAGAAAAAACATCTTTTTGGCCGACATTGGCTGATGTTGATACTGTGACGTCATAAAGGTTGATGATTTCATGACATAAGTATTACCATGTAGACTTTGGCCCTTCAATTTGAATTCATGCACACAAGATTGCTAAACTGTTGCTTTATGATAAACACAGACACAGATTGAAGATGTGAAGGTGGTAGAACCCTTTGTGGTTCGACTCCGGCGGCACACCGCCACACCTATTTCTACCTAATAACAGCAGTGTTAGGCGCTGCTGTGTTCCGGTTTAGTGTGTGGTAAGAGAGACAGACTTTTCCGAGGCGTTCCAGCTTAGTCCTCAGGGGTAGCGGCGCATCTGTGGCCGACCTCAGGTAGGAATATCTAATCCTGTCTGGGGTTGATTACAGATGTCCATGGGCGGCAGTAGCCACTTACCATCAGGTGGACTGCATGCTCGTCTGTTACTCTTATATTATAAAAAAAAAGATTTCTATATAACAATTAATTCAAGTGACACCTTAATGTTGTTAACATGTGTGACAACAACTCACCCGGAACATAAAACTGAAGCCGAACTGCAGATGCTCCGGCAGCAGGTAGTTCTTCCTGCCGCGGATCATGAAGGAGCCGGTGCTGAGGTACTCCCCCGTGGGCGCCGACTTGGACACCTGGTGAGAGTACACCCACCACGCACGGGTCAACACCTTCGCTTCCCATGACACACTGGGAACAAGGATTTGTATATAGTACTCAAATATGAACGTTAAACATTAACATTCACATACATATAAATACAAAATGGGAATTATTAAAATTGTAATGAGAATTTGAAGCGGAATAATGGAACTAGAATATGTCATGGAAAAACGTATTATATTTTAAATTTTTGTGTGAACTTCGGAGGAAAAATTTTGGATAAAGATGAATAGATCGGTTAAAATTGTATGTGACAATAGAAAAAGAAATTTAAGGTTTTTACGGAAAATTAAAACCATGTCCTGTTTCTCCTGTGTATTCTAGGAAATACCAGACTGCGGTCGGTTATTGTACGACTATCGCATGTACCGCTTCACCCGTGACGTCACGAGCACAGCGGCAGTACCTGTAGGCCACGGCGGCCTGGCCGGCCTCGGAGAGCGTCTTGGGCGGCACGGGCGCGTTGCTGGGGTTCTTGACCAGCACGGAGGCCGCGCCCGCCACCTCCGCGTGCACGTACACGTCGCCCGCGCGCATGTACCGCTTCACCAGCATCTCGTTCTGCTGCTGGTCGCGCCCGGCTATCACCTGGACATTAAAACGAGGTATATTAACGGTTGATCATGACGTCATAGCGGACGGGGAAGTGGGGAAAAGAAGATATTTTATTGAACTCGAACACATCCACATCAAAGTTCAATAGCAGCATTTCTATTCACTTGTGAAAATGCATATTAAATAATATTAAAGTAAGAATGTTTGTTGAAATCAATTTTAAACCTAAACATTCTTCTAACAAGCTTGATCTGTACAAACAATCAAAATAAATATAAAATAAACAGTTGAAAAGATAAACATATACGGGAAAGAAAATTCAACAAATTTCACGGCATCAACAACACAGCATTGCCCCGCACGCACATACACACGCACGCACGCACATACGCACGCACGCACGAACACACAAATACACAGAAACACACAAAAAATCCCTCTCGCCCACCCTTTACCCTGACTACCACCGAAGAACACATCAGATACTGACCAAGTAATTGTCCGAGGATATGAACCAGAAGAACTTCTCGAACCAGTACGTCTTCCTGGCCTTGCTGATGTTGCTGATTGTGTTGGCCTCCTTCAGCGTCTGCTTGGTCTTCCGCTCAGCGCTCTTGAGCGCCTTGCCGGCGGACTCCAGGGTCTTCTGCTGCTTCTTCGCTGCGTTGCGCTTCTGGTCGTAGTATCTGGCATGGAATAGAAGGTTAGGTGTAATTTATGAATTACGCGAATTTTACAAAAAATATGAATTTTGAAGGTGGTAAAACCCTTATTGTTGTTCGACAACTATTTCTGCCTAATAGCAGTGTTAAGTGCTACTGTGAGTAAGGGACACATAATTTTATGAGGCGTTCCAGCTTAGTCCTTAGTAGAAGCGGAGCATCTGTGATCGCCCTCAGGTAGAAATATCTAATCTATCTGGGATTGATTGCAGATGCCATAGGCGGCAGTAGCCACTTATCATCAGGTGGACTGCTTGCTCATCTTTCAACATCTTGACATTCACAATTACACTTTTAACAAGAGTCTACAATAGACCTATGCTTACCTCCTAGCATTAGCGAAAGCCGTCAACGACAGGTCAATATCAACCAGCATGGGGTCCAGGCGGTCCTCGGAGCCGCTTTCCTCACCATCGCTCAGGTCGTGGTAGGGATCCTTCAGCAGCATGGTGATGTGGTTGGTGTTCAGCTTCAGGTGTTTGATCGACAACGCTACGGGATCCTTTATGTCTTGGGCCGATTTCACCATGCATTTGATGTCGTCCCATGACATCTGCAAGTATAAGAATTGATTTTGTAAATATTTTATTTCATCATTCTTCTTTTTGTTTGTTTAATAGAAGTTTCTATTTTAAGAGAAGAACTAGAAATACTAGAAGGGCATTGTGCAAATTGCCACATCTTGTTTCATTCGTTCGTCTATCTCCACTGCTATAAAACAGAAATAGTAAGAGGTGCTCCTAGAATTAACGTAACATTTTCCAGACTCAATATAGACAATTTTCGGATTCTTCTCGTGGTCTTTGCGCACGTTCGACAGTTTCTTCATCACCTCGCACTGTATGTTAGCAGTGTTATAGCAGCGGGCAACGGACGGGGTCCCACGCTGTCTTCGTCCCGTTAATATCTGCAATTTACTATTCGACGCGACTCGTTTCTATATTCAGAGCGGACTAGCACTTTGGCGCGGCCTCTACCTGGTTAGCGAGCGCGGTCTGTATGGCGAGGCGCGCGCGGTCCACGAGCGCGTCGTTGCGCGCGATCATCTCGGCGGCGCGCTTGTCCACCACCTGCACGTTCTGCAGCGCGCTCACACGCTTCTCGTGGTCCTTGCGCACGTTCGCCAGCTTCTTCATCGCCTCGCGCTCTATTTGCAGGGTCTGAGACAAAAAATGATGATAATAAACTAAGATGTCAAGAAGTTTAGTTTATGAGTACAATAACAAAAAAAAGCGAATAAAACAAAAAAACCCGAACTAAACAGGATGGAATATACTGTACAAATAAATAAATAAATTCTGTATTTTTATGCTAATTGTTATTTCCCTTGTACAGACACAAAGACAAGCAGACAGGACACTAGATAACAAATTTATTGTTCAGATATTTGCTCAAATCTTAATATCGCAACTTCAAATAGCTATTAACTGTAAATTATAATTTATATTGCTATTCTCAATTTGAAGCTACTTAACATCTCTTTAATCAATGTCAACTCAATTCAAATTCAATTTCTTTATTATTTGTATATTCATGATGTTTTTAAATCAAAATGTAAAGATATATATTTTATTTAGGCTATTAACTATTAAGATAAAGTCACTTTTTTTGATAAGCAATCTTACCTTCAGATCAATCTTCTGTCCCTCCAGAGCGGAGAAGAATTCATCAACAGCTCTGTCAAATGATTCAAGCATAGTGTGCGGATGTGACTTAAACTGCGCGAACAGTAGCGGATGGAACTCCTGGTTGGAGAGGAGGAAATTACTGCCCTCCGAGTCCGGCCATTCCTCTTTCTTCTGGATTATAAAGCCCTGTGGATAACCAGAGGAACTAATCACCAATAACTTTAACAGTTAAAGATTTTTTAAACGTAATTAAAGTTGTAACAAGTGCATGCAGTCTATCTAATGCTAAGTTGCTGAAGGCCATTCAAAATTATGAAGAAAATATTAGTAAGTCACTTAAAGGTGAAAATAATTGTTTAATAAACAAACAATATTGCAATATAATTCATTATTCAGAAGTAAAACTGACTTGAACTTTTAATTGTGATAGTCCACATGTGGTGCTACCATTGAGTACTAAGTACACTTGGTCAGCAATGAGATGACAATGATGTATTAAGAAAAATACTGAGACCTTTGACATTTACTTTATAGAAAATACCCAAGAGCACCATAAATAAATCATTGTAATTGTAGTCAAAACTTACACTAGGAGTTCGATCCTTAACATTCTCAAACAGCTCCTCAGCCAGTTTAAGTGCTGTCACCAGTTTCTCCAGATCCCGTTCTAGCTCGAAACCTTTATTAGGATCTTTAGACACCTTCATATTCCCGGCGAGACCATTCACTAGGAGCACATGGTCTATGATTGCTGAACCGAATTCTGTTGAAGATAACATCCAAAATTAAGTTCATTTATTACTTTTCACACCAGCAATATTACATACAAAACATTCTTAAGCCTAATGATCCACAGTTGGCACATCAGTCGCAAAATTGAAGATCTGTTGTTTAAAGATAAAAATACCAACATACTTTTTATTGTTAGTTTTTTTTTTTCACCTCTGAAATGAGTTCTGGTGAGCACTTCATTATTTCATATGAAAGTCAAATATTGATTACATGTTTACTATATGCTCGTGTTCAGATTGTTAGTGCCTTCATAGGCCTATACAAATAATTACATTTCATTTTATTTTATTACAATGAAAAAAATTGGTCTCAGAAGCATACCTTGTGAGATACCTATTAGGATGCTTTATTTTCAATTGAATTTTCCAGTAAATATAGTTAATAGATTTTATTTACCAAGTTTTGGGTTCAGTATTTTCTTCAGTGTATCCCCAGGCTTTGCATTTTCCAATATTTCTTTTAGCATATCTTCATTAGGAACTTCATAACTACTCTTCACCCTATCTAGAGGATATTTCTCTTTTACTGCAAATCTATAATGAAAAATGTAATATTAATAGTTGATATTTGTTTTCTTCATAGTTGTTCAATCTAATCCTAAAGATTAGGTGTGCTAAAGTTAAGTTTTAATGTGTCCTTTTGAAGTATACAAATATTCAATATGTTTAGTGCCTCCCACACTACAGATTACTTTGTTAAACTACTTCTAGACATCCTTGAACATTTTGCAACAAATTTTGGAAAAGAAAAGAAAAAACATATGTTTAGGAAACTACAATTGCGTGTTTCGGGATCAAGTAGCGCCATCTCTTGTCATATTCCCAAAAGTCACCAATACAACAATTAAAATTAACTGCTCTAAATTTTCCTTCAACAACACCCACCTTATCTTATCAGCTTCAATGTGTGGCCTCAGAACGTTAAGGATGGTCAGCTCATGGTCAGTGAGGATAATGTTTCCTCTGTCATACAGCTCCATGATCACGTGGTAGGCTGCCTCCCCGCTGCCGAACTGCAGGTCCACTATACGGTCTACTCCCAGTTGGCAGAGCTTCTCCAGGCGTTTGTTTTTGAGATGTTTACGGAGCTGAAACAAATGTTATTTATCAACATTGTATTTTTATCATAACTTATATTTTAATACCACTGGTAGATGAATATGCACTTGTTTAATACTTACACTTAAATGTCAAAAAAAGAAGGGAGATGCTAGCTGCATGTTAAGCCACTCTTAATTAACCATCTGTGTGTTGTGGGTAGGTTATTTTATAGAAAACATACCTTCATAGTAAAACCAGAAGGGGCAACATTCTTGGGCCACTCAAACTGTGTTGTGTGGAAGCGGCTACCAGACTCCAGTAGCAGCATGGCCTTCTCTTCCGACCGCTGGAGTCGAATGACGTACGTCTTGTTGTCTATGTCATACACTTGGTTGACTCGCATGCCGATCAACCTGTAATATTGGGCAATTTTTTTTTATTTTGGGTACAGATCTGATTTTAGTAAACTTTTAAGCCCATAATAAGAGTCACGGCTTTATGGGTGTTACACACAAAAATAATTAAGTACACAAACATGGAGACCCATAAAATCTTCTTGAAATGTTTAGGTATAACTAACCGGGGAATGAACATGGAACCTTTAGGAAGTATGGTAAAAACTGACTTAATCTTTAATAAATTTAGACAATGTAATGTACAATGTAATGTAAATGTACATGTGTAATATTGCAAGTAAATTAAGAAATAAAGCAACTTTTGTAATCCATTTGAAAAGCTTGCAATAAATACACAATGGCATTCCAAATACTCTCTACAAAATTCTCAAACAAGACAAAAAACTTACAGTATGAAATACGAAAACGTCTCAAAACATACCTTTGCAGCTCTGCAACCATGCATATTATATCGTAGGAGTTGAACCGGGTCTTCATTTTGACGAATTTAACGCTTTTCGTTACTAATTCAGCATAACACCATCACAACTACCAAATATTGTGAAAATCTAGGATTTATGGCGACGTCTTCGCAGTATTTGGTATTGATTTTAACCAACAAGTCCAACAACTAAACAACTATGATCATATCACTATTTGGTAACGGACTACCCTTTCTGATGCACGAGGTTAGAAAGAGAACTTCAATAAATTGAATAAATCAAAGTAGACTAGACATTAATAAATTATAAGTGAGGTGACAGTGTCTGTGACATTTATGACGTTAATCTGACGTTGTCAATTTTGTCTATGAATATGTGTATTACTAGCAAAATATTACAAATTAAATTAGTTAAATAAACTATATCAATTGCATGACAATTTTATCAAATTAAATTTAACTCTTATTACATCTTTTATTTATTTGTACATAAAGCGTA
Organism: Epargyreus clarus; assembly: GCF_041222505.1. Taxonomy (NCBI): domain Eukaryota; kingdom Metazoa; phylum Arthropoda; class Insecta; order Lepidoptera; family Hesperiidae; genus Epargyreus; species Epargyreus clarus. The sequence goes on from NW_027332214.1 coordinate 1,044,380, forward strand.
CACATCATTTCTTTCCTATGTCAAGTCAGACAATACTAAATACTCATAGACAACTGTCATTAATCATATGTTGATTGAGGACATTGAGGTTATGTTGTTGTTGTATTTCAAATAAATTACTTCCAATTTCAGGAAACTAACTTGATTTACACCGATAAGCTCAGTTTGGAGTTTTAAGATGGGTGTCCAAGAAATGCAGGACTTCAAGCTGAAGCCAATGAAATGTGAAATGAATTATCTGAGCAAATCCGACGGTTCCGCTATTTTAGCACAAGGTAACCAAAATTCAAAAAAATATTAATAATAATAAAGCAGAGAATGTAATATGCTATACTTTATTATGTATGCCTTTCCAAGTATTTCCAATCATAAGTATAAAAGTAAGTATAGTAAGAAAAATAACATAGTATGCTCTTCTACATTTATAGTGTTACATATTTTAGTAATTCTATAATATACATTGCATTCCACTAGTACCTGGGTCCTGGGTAAAAGACACATACCATTTTCACTGTAATATTTCAAAAGAAAATTATACAATTTTTTTCAATATTTCAGGAGAAACAGTTATTTTGGCCAGTGTGAACGGTCCTCTAGACATTAAAACTCAAAGTCAAAATGTGGAGAAGGCAACTGTAGAAGTCCTGTTTGCCAGTAAGGCAGGCAAGCCATGTATTGGTGACAGGTATATAGTATAGTATTTTATAATGTGCTATGTATTTTAAAATAACATTGATAAAGGTTGATGGAATATTTCCTAGGCCTAAACCTCTGTTGATTGTGAGAGAGAATCCTGTTAGCTATTTTTTAAATTTTAAACAGTGTTCATCATCATCATCCGCCCATTATTGTCCCACTGCTGGGCACGGGTCTCCTCTCAGATTGAAGGTGGTAGAACCCTTTGAGGTTCGACTCCGGCAGCACCACCTCCACACCTATATCTACCTAATAACAGCAGTGTTAGGCACTGCTGTGTTCCGGTTTGAAGGGTGTGGTAAGGGAGACAGACTTTTCCGAGGCGTTCCAGCTTAGCCTTCAGGGGTAGCGGCGCATCTGTGGCCGACCTCAGGTAGGAATATCTAATCCTATCTGGGGTTGATTACAGATGTCCATGGGTGGCATTAGGCACTTACTATCAGTGGACTGCATGCACGTCTGCTACTCTTATATTATTAAAAAAAAAATAAGATTAAGAATTAGCCAAGTGTGTATTGGTAGACTTCACATACCTTTGAGATTTTTTCTTTATATAAATCTCTCAGGTGTGCAGGTTTCCTCACAATGTTTTCCTTCACCGTTGAAGCAAGTGATAATTATTGCTAATATGCACATAACTTTGAAAAGTCAAAGGTGCATGCCTAGGATTTCAACCTCGGACCCCTCGTTCGAGAGGCCGAGTTTCTTAACCAATAGGTTATCACGAAAATAGTGTTATTTAACTAGAATTTTTAGAAATTTAATATGGTATTTTATGAAAGAGTTTAATGTTCCCATCTCTGTTTTAAAACCACAATTGAAATGAAATATGTTGGTTTTATTAAGTCACATGAGAAACACTTTGTTTTCATGCATTGAATTGTAATACTGTTAGTACTGTGCCAAGGTGTAATGTACTTATTAAACCACAGAGATATGCCTTCTTATTATAAGTAAAATATTATTATTTTAAATTTCAGGTATAAGGAAATCATCATAAGACAAACATGTGAAACAGCTGTATTAGGCAGCTTATATCCACGCACTGGCATCAGCATCACTATTCAGGAATTAGAGGATTTTGGAGGGGTTAGTTCTAGCAAAGATTACCTCATTATAGAATTTTGTTGTAAATGGTTTATAGTACTAATACACTCAACATAGTATATGCATAATAATATGGTGTTGCATGCATATAATTATGATGATATGATTCATCATTCATATTTACAATAATATATGCAATTTCACATTGTCACTAAATAACAATATACATACTATTTTATGATAGCTTGTATGTATAAGGTTCAATCAAGCCATCCTTGTGTTAAGTTTCTCTGTGAAAGTATATCTAAAGAAAATCTTGATAGTGTGTAGAAATTGTCAATTCTACTGAAATCAATTTTGAATTGTATCTGTAAGTTCATATATCTACCATGATCACCTATTACATTTTCCCCAGCTTCTAACATGTGCAGTGAACTGTGCGTGCCTGGCTCTGGTCAACTCGGGCGTGGCCATGCGGTCGCTGTTCGCGGCGGTGTCGTGCGCGGTGCTGCAGGACGGCAACCTGGTGCTGGAGCCCGCTGCGGCTCAGCAGGCTGATGCGAGAGCGACGTTAAGCTTCGTGTTTGATAGCCGGGATAAGAGCTTGGTTACTGGTGAGATACATTTTTGTATACCGATAAATGTAAGAATTGCGCGTTAGTTGTATCTATTATGGTGGCTGTGTTCTAGTTAGAAGAGGCGTTAGAATATATTGGTCGAGTATAGTAACAAATCCCTGATGTGTTTGACTCTTTTATTCCTTGTAATATAGGTGTCCTTTTAGTATAAAAAGGATTTAGATTTAGTAGGTAACTTTTATTTGTACTGTTACCTTAATAAGTGGATTACTATAAGGACTCTATGGAGAACTTTTCGTCTTAGGATTCCTTGTAATGTTTGCTTTGTTAACTTTTTCTTTCATTCATTGGTTGGTAAATAATCAAAAGTAAATGCCACGCGCGCCCACCACACCTTTTTTAATTATAAATGTCCGCACAAAATATTGTATACACATATTAGGGTCGGTACATATCTGACGGAATGTGCGGCACGTATTATCGGTCGCGTTACGTTAGAACAGGCAATTATATAATAAAACATTCAACCTTTCATACCTAACTGATGATGCGTTAGTGTGTCGAGCATGCAACGTCTGATACGCTCGACGCATTTTCCGTCAGATATGTACCGACCCTTAATCCACAGATTTATCTACTTATATGAAAACGAATTATTTTTATTATGATGTTGCTATTAAAGTTGTATTTATAACAGGTTTCACGGAAGGTATGTTCAGCGAGGACGCGTACCACGAAGCGTTGGAGCGATGTCGGCTGGCCAGCGATCTCGTGTTCGCCTTCTACCGCGACATCGTCACCAAGTACGCGCCGGTAGTATGACGAACGGCGGCCCGGGAACCTCGGGCGGCCCGGCTGTGCGGTGGGGAGGGGTAGAGAGACGAACATCCTTATTGCATATACTAAGGTGGGATAATACCCACGAGTAAAGCCCTATAAATTAAATTGCAGGATGATTGGACCATGTTTTTGTATAACATGTAATTCTAGTGGTGGTGAAGTGTGTGAAGCTCAAGATGTTATATTCTTGATAGACAACAAGTGACCGAAAATGGCCGTCTTTAGCTGTGTTATCTGTAACGTCACACGACGTTCTGTACGCTTACAGGTTTAAATCTCCGTTGATTCAATGCCGTTTGCTTAGGAATGCGTTGTTTAGACATATTTTATAATATTTTTAATGTTGATAAAGGGACAAAGTGATAGTGTAGCTCTACCCAGGCTTGGGCCGTAACTGACTTTTTAGTTTTTAAATAAGTTAATATTTGTTATACTAATTAATTGTAGTTAAAATGTGAGGTTCTTCTTTTTGTAAACGTTTTATTTTTGTACTGAATAGAAAAAAAAACAAACTTTAAACCACAAATAAAGCTGACTTATATAACTTTTCCTTTAAAAAATATAGATCAGGTATATTTTTTGGAATTTTAGATTTGCAAATGAATAGCATTAAGATTTTTAATTATAATACGTTTAAGTGATTGGACAGTTTCTTCGATTATTGGTACAAAATTTCGTCCGCCTAAGGGAATGACTATAAATAATGATTACATGTACTATTAAATGGTATTATAAGCTTCCAAATGTTGCATTTATTCTTAAGTGCTATAGGCTTCGTGAATAAAGATTACATAGTTACAAATTTAAAAAAAGATTTAATGCATACCTATATAATTCAGAAATGTAGACATTTATAATTTTTGGGTAGAAATATTCCATCGATTATTTACATATTTTCATTAATGTAGTCATTATAATAAATTAAACGATGATATTTTTAAAAAATTAAGATACGATTAAGAAAATATTTAACTTAAGATGTTTAAGCAATTAAGAATCATGCCTACCTTTAGATGCGTTAGTCGAAAATATTAATATGGACTAGTAAATTTTCAAATTTTCAATAAAAAGATATTTTCATTACCTATAAGGTATAGTAGTAAAAAAATACGGTTAGTTTAGACGTATGTAACTTGATCACTGCCTTTAAAGTTTTGATATTAGTAAGTTTTTCATACATGTATTATTTCACATACTTTTAAAGCAATAAATACCTATTTGTTGATTAAGCATTGGAGTTTTATTTGTATATCATACTAAAGTTGTTGGAAATTGTTGTTTACATACTCATAATTTCATTTATTGGTACATTATGTGTCACCATTATTGTCACACTGTTGGACACAGGTCTTCTCTCAAAGTGAGAGGGACATCGTCCTCCGCACTGATAAAGTGCTCATTGGTAGACTTCAGGCACTCGAATTTTTTTTAGAAATATCAGGATGTTATATCTTTCACCGCTTAAGCAAATGCCAATTCATATTTTCGAATACGCCTATTATCTTAGAAAAGTCAGAGGTGTCTGGAAATTGAACCTTAGACTCACCGAATGAAAAGTGAGTTACTAAGCACTGGACTTACGTGATGTGCCACTTAAAATTAATATTATTTTTAATAAATATAATATACATGTAACAGTTAACCCACAGACCTCTGTTTATACCATACTAGTCTTTCGAAAAATACTTATTTATGTGGCTAAGATATTAATAGAACTGTATGTTTTTCTGTAAGTGGCTTTATGAACCACAGGCAATGTTTTAAATTTCACACATTCAATTGCACAATCTATACGAGTGCAATGAAATATACAAAACTCTGTGGATTTTTGGAATTTTATGGATTGTATGGATTGTAGGCAAATTCATTAATATATACTTTGCCGTCTATAATAGTACAGGCGCTATTAGCGTACCCACCTAACAGTTTTTCGGTTTCCATTATATGTGCGAGAAAATTTGCTGTTAAGGACGGAAAGTAAAAATACTTTTTACGCAATGTGTATCAAGAAGCACGGAGTGCGTTACAAAATTCCACGAACATACGCAAAGATACCTTTTTTTCTTATCGAGGGAGAAACCTACAAAAGGTACCCGACGACGTGGGAGCGACGCCGGGTTATGTGGGATTTTTACCGCACTAAAACCCCTCAGTGGCCGTCCTCAAAGCTTGTTGGAGAACTCCGGGATCTCCGACGGAACGCAACCGGAGTCCTCCAAGCGCGATGCCCGGAACGGGCTCTGCCCTGGGAGAGCAGTTTTCGCTCCTCCCACATCCCACACCATCTGGTGTACACGACGGTATGCGACCATACATACCGCCGTCCTTCCCGGGTCGCTTACCGGACGGTTGGAGCTCCCTAAAATTACCTACTCGTTTTGCTTATTATGAGCTTCTACATGACAATATTTTTATGATTCATTGAAACCCTAAACACTTCCAATATGAACAGTGGCGTAGCTACCTAGGGGCTAGGCGGGGCAGTGCCCCGGGGCCTTCAAACTCAGGGGGCCCTCGAACCCTTACCAGAAATCTCGATTGAACCGAACTTTTGGAAATTTCTCCCATTTTCAAAATAAATATGAAATGTTGCAACCCCACTTTAAACATGACAACTCAGTTGAAAGTAATTTAAAAGTTATGCCTTGGGAATTCCCCTAAATTATTTCTGTACTAGTACTTAGTTTTACCTCAACTAACTCAAGCATGGACTGTTCACCAGTCATGCAAGGAAATAATGAGCAAATATGGAGTGCTAGAGTGCGACCTAACGGAAGTATTCCGCCGTGGGGCCCCGGGGTTGTAAAATAGGGCCTCCCCCTCTCTTTCCGTGGGTGCCGTAAGAACCGGCTAAGGGATACGGTGCAGACCACCTATGCACAAATGTAAATAGTTTGCAGACATATGTTTTTTTTGTGTTTATTTGTTAGTATATTGCGGTTTGGTAGACATATACGAGTATATACTCGTATATAAATCAATAAATGTATTGATCGGCATGTTAATGCGCAATCGTATCAAATCGGGGTGCGCCGACACATGGACCCTTAATTTATTTAAGTAAGTAATGTTATGTGACAAATTAAAGGAAAAGGAAAATTTTGAAGAAAATACGTATTTTTTCGTCAATTTTTGGATCGTATCCAATCGTGGTCCTATGACGCTTTGATCTGCCTATTTTAAGAACAAATGTCCCTACAGTGAAACATTTTTGATTTATGTGGAAACGTTATACTTTTGCGGAAACTAAAGATAGGAAAAAATGTAAATAAAATAGTTATTTAGTCAGTTAGGCCCGACCTTTATATGATAAATCCTTGACGATCCTATTTCGTTTTATTAGCCAAACCTACATCCAGTATTTATTGTAATTTATGTTGTTACTGTTTAATATTTTTATTACCTGCCCTGCACTGCACAAAAAAGGGCTTAAATAGCTTAGCAGCATTTATAAAGTATTTGTATATTTCATATTTTTGTTTGATAAAACCTAATCAGTTTCCATAGCAGTGGGGCCCCATTTTTTTATTTGCCCCAGGGCCCTTGGTTACCTAGCTACGCCACTGAATATGAAGTAGGTATACTTTTCGCCTTCTAGTTTTACATGAGTCTAAATTGTTTCAGCAATTTTAAATTTTCCCTTATAAAAGTGTTATTTAATTTGTGTTTTGGTACTTACATTAGGCCCTTAGGTATTATTATTTTAATAAAGTGTAATCCAAAATAGTTAGTACCTAACTAACTACGTTTTTCGATCCCGCATCGCGACGACGACCGCGACGATCTTCCTAGCTATATATAAACATAGATTAGTATATAAGAAATATCTTTAATTCATCTATCGTTAAAGTAACAAAATAGCGCTTGATAGTAAACTACAAACTACAATACAATCAGTCCGATCACTGTCCAGTTACACGTGTCGCTGCACTTACTACATTGCAATAAACAAAAATAATGCACTGAATAATTGAATGGGCCTTTGCGACGCCGCCACCGAATATAAAGGATGCGCTAAAATGTACTTACTATAAATTGTTCGGTGCATAGTAATGGGCTTGGTGTACATCTGGTTCTGAAAGTAATTGCGTTAAAAATGACATTTTTATCTTTGGAGTTTGTTTCTAAGCGTTAAGGAGGTATGTCAGAAGTTAATTTAGATATTGTGGTAATTTGCACCCGTAGTATTATATTTTAAATACATAGATAAGTATAGATATCTCACCGCCTTGTAATTGAAGGCAGCCAGGAAGGAATTAAATGGCGTTAACGGCTGACAATTCTGTCAGCCATTTAATGGCTGTCATGGTGTAATTTACGCGGAAGAATGCCGTCATGAGCAGTTAAGTGGTGCAAAAACACGAAATCGAAAAAAAAGTACGGAGAAAAATAGCTTCATTCGTAAATGATCTAAAAACTACATTTTTTTTAATATTTTTCAAACACGAAAATAGATCACAGAGACAATTTCAATTGTCAAAACTGGTAACATTTTCTTGTTAGGAGTTACTCACTAACCTTTACTAATCTATGTTAAAACAGCAAAAATTGATAAACGTTGGTCCTTTGTCTACATATTTATTTAAAGACTTAAAAATACAATGTTAACTGCCGATGTGCTTTGGTCTAAAGGGTCTGGTTAAAGAGGGATATTTGAGCGAGGAATTCCAACTTAGGCCGTCCATACGTAGAACTTTAATTATATTTTGGCTTAATTAGTTATCATACCTACGATGTGAATTGTAAATTAAGTTCCTTTGAAGTTATGTAGAGAAATTCAACGGCTTTATAGAGTTTTTGCTTCTAAACTTAAGCAGCCCTACATGAAATCGGTAGGTATTTACAAGTGTACATAAAAACCTTCAAGTAAGGACGTGGTCGTGGAACCTATAATCAAATGTAATTTAGTCACAAAAACATGCGCCATGCCATGTACCAATATGCGGAGTGTACAAATTCCAATAACCTGATGTGCCCCGGTCCTGCCAGTGGCATTGCATTGGCGGGAAAAAACGAGCAAAGATGGCGGTCGACGCGATCTCGGATGCAAATGGTGGACGCAAAAGCGCCGCCGGCACATTTAAATGTCGCCAACTGATGCCGATTCCTCGACGAGCGTCATTTTTGTTCTATTTACCGGATCCATTGTGCCGTAAGAATCAACCGCTCCGCTTAAATGGGAACCGAAGATCTTTGAATGGATATTTTGCTTTGATTCGACGCATGTTGCGTCTTAGCTTTTATTAAGTTGTAATGACTTTAATTAGCTTACATAAATAAACAATGTGCAATTGTTTAAATGTTTCGATTAATGCCAATGATGGGCAAAGTGGACGAGATTCTATGAATTTTCGCCCTTCAATTTAGATGACATGTTTGGTTAAAAAATAATATTAAATTAGTGGCAGGAAAACCGTATTATCGAAAAAAAATTAGGTTTATTTGAATACCATATTCCACTTATATAACTTTTGTTTATCTGTGGGCGTAAAAGATCTTAGACGCTTAGAAGGTTGCTTGCGGTAAATGAACATCCTTAAATATTTCGCGTGGGTTGATATTGGTCAAGGGTTAAAAGATATTTGCATAGGATGATGAGAAAAATAATATTCTCATGGACAAATGACAAGATAACTGCGTTGTATTTAATGTAGGCACCTAAATTATTATTTATTTATGTTTTTAAATAGTAACTTCGAACAAAATATGCGTCATTCCAGATAAGTGGGCAGTTGGCAATTAAGTAAACTACCTGTTTATGTACCGGGTTGAACATAATATTGTATCTACTACTGTACGTAGAATTTAACATATCAATTACGGCGATACAAATTTGAATAAATTTTAGGTCAATTGAAACACATGTAGATCTTTAGCGCTATAGTGAGCAATATCTACATAAGCAAAGCAACAAGACGAACGTCATATCTTGGGTGAAAGATTTGATAAGATTTCATGTGAACATTGTTACTATGCTGTTGAGTCTGGTTGATCGTTTGTAAAACCAAATTGGGTAAGAAGGATAAGATATCTCATGCATGACGACACTACAACGCTCTTTCATAATCTGAGGAGATTTTTTTATTTATTTTTATTTACTCTTTATTGACCATGTTAAAAACAGTGTGGTACAAAAGGCGGAGGCTCGTCCAAACATTGCCAATTGGACGGACATGAATTATTGTCGCAGTTGTCACAGTAGCCCACATTTTTGGAGGAGTAGACTTTATATTGGATCGTCGACAAGTTTTTGCTGTTTTGTTAGACTAAATAACGATGACCCTCAATTACTATATTGCGTATGGTATCACAAACGCATAGCATTGCTTTTTGCGACTCTATATAGGTACCTACTTATTTAGAAACCCAATCATGTTTTTGTCTGATTTTCCTTATGACTGAAGTAGATAGTTTCAGTTTACGGAACTATGTAGGTAGGTGGTAATTGCTATATTGTACCTAAACTGTTTAGATTGATGAATTGTATATATCATGGATAGCAATAATGTAAGGAAGCAAAGTTCAACATCCGTTTCTACATAGCAGATAGCTTTAGTTGCTGTTGCTAAGAACAATTGCACATATGCATGCATATGTTCAGGAAATGCCAATACACACCTCAAGACACCAAACAGGCCATTCATCTAATTCAATCGAACCTGACATAAATCAGAGAGCCGCGAACGCGACCGATGCCGATGCAGAAATACGAGTATGGCGGCGGCCCGCTGTCATCCTTTCCCGCGCAATTTACATACTTTAGCATTTGCGTATCTTGCGTTTGAGCCAGAATATTCCCACGATCCGTGTCCTGATCGTAACGTTTGATCTCTAAATTAAAATCGTTTGGTGAACGTTTGCATTTGTTGATAGGTATCGACAGCGTTGACCCAATTTTACTCGTCGAGGTAAAAGCAAAAGGCAAGGCCGAGCTGTGTCGTGTGGTCATTCCCTCGAGTGTAGGTTTCGCTTTATTTTCATTATTAATTGAAATGTATTAGGAAAACACCCAGGCGTTGTTGCATTTTGGTTTGAAAGATTTCGCATGTAGATCTATTTTTCGTGAAGATACTTTACGGAACATTTATTTTGTGAACGTCATAAGATGTGCCAACTGTGTCCTGAATCCTGATTTTTTAAATCTAAAGAATTGGTAATTGATAAAAATTTAAATTTTACGTCACATCCAGACAATTTTTATTTGACGGTGGGTAATTTTAAGGTATTTTAGTATACCCCACTTTCAAATTACCCACTACTAGTATATCAAGAAGCAAAGGTTATATATTTCAGGACATTGCGATATTACTTTATATTTGTTAAATATTTCGCAATGTGAATGTGAAATCAAATGCAAAATGCATCGAACTAAAAATACCAATCTACCACGAAAACTGGACAGTGCCGCATCTAAGAACACGCATTTTTTATTAGAAGTACTCTTTTAGGAATCTTTACCTACTAACCTTGTGTATACTGCCCAAAGTGCAGGCGAGGATTTATTTATAGTATCCAGATACATATTTTCAAACATAAAATTAATAATTGATATTAACAACACAACAACCGTTACTCCAACTTCCTACTGCCAAAACAGACTGCTTACAACGCCAATAATTCTTGAGCATCTGTGTTCATTATGGGCACAGATTATATAAGTACTCACGCTACTGGTTGTACGTAGTCGACGCAGACCTTTAGTTGCAAAGCCTAGCGTGAGCCGTGTAGCACTGTCAGTTAGCATGAGATATTGCATGTTCGGAAGATCTACACCGATGGTCGTTGTTCATGTACGTTTACAAAGTAGATAACAGAATTTAATTTTATCTTGGTGCTTATACTTATGAATTAAAGTATGCGGTACGCTTGGCATTTCAATGTAGGTACTGGACATTTAACGCGTTTCTGTTTACATTACTGTTTTATGAGTATGTCTTTAAAAACGGTGCGAGTAAAATAGTGTCAGTTGGATGCTTTGTTTGGTAGAGAAATGTACAAGATGGTTCTTTAGTGACGAAGCATTGACGAGTGCTAAATATATTGGTAGATTTTTTTCTACAGGATACTCTACCGTTACATATATACTATCGATTTAAGATGTGATGTAGATATCTTGGGTAGCGTGCCCAATTTCAATACTTTAATTCTGCCTGCATATTCTCTATCGGACGTCTATTATAACTTATCTTATCTATTATTAAATTTCATTAATCTATTAGTATCCCCTACCCATATTTATTTATTATGTCATGTAAGTAGTAAGTAATACATTAACGGATATTATTTTATTACATATACTTCGTGCCAAACTGCTAGTCAGTTCTGAAGTTGTTGTCATACAATTTGCTATGGCGACGCGACTCATTTCTATATTCAGAGCGAACAAGCAGTTTAGCGCGGACTATATCTATGTAACTTATAATAACTAATATTTAAACGCATTTGATATATATCGATATATTCACTAGTAAGTATGTTATATCCAAGCGTTCATTCTAGATTAACACATCACTAAAGGAATGTGTTCTGAGGAATGGCAATAAACAACAATTTAACGAATTGTGGGGTTAACTGCGCGGTGAAATCAAAGATGTATCCATTAATGTACACTTCGCATACATTGTTGCCATATAAGTATTTGTATACATAGAAATTAAATTGGATGATAAATGAAAGACACGTATCAATGATATAATTATGTTTATATACTTTTTATACCATTAAGTGCCCTTATTTTGTTTTTTTTTCTTCTACTTACTACTTACTTACGTACCTTCAAAAGGTACCCGACGACATGGGAGCGACGCCGGGTTATGTGGGATTTTACCGCACTAAAACCCCCCCGTGACCGTCCTTAACGCTTGGAGACTCCGGATCTCAAACGGAACGCAACCGGAGTTCTCCAAGCTCGATGCTCCGATCAGGCTCTGCCCTGGGAGAGCAGTTTTCGCTCCTTCCACACCATCTGGTGTTCACGACGGTATGCGACCACACATACCGCCGTCCTTCCCGGGGTCGCTTACTGGACGGTTCGAGCTCCCATTCTTGCTGCCCGCAACCCCGGAAGCCCTCTTTTAGTCGCTTCTTACGGCAGGCAGGGGATACCATAGCCCTATTCTAGTCCCGGGACTACAGGGACAACCTTTATATGTCCTAGGTATTCTATTAGCAAAGACGCCTTTCTTTATCTTAGAACGGAGCGGGGCTTCATACTAGAGTAACAAGGCATAAATATATATGTGTAAAGATGACACTTTAAGCTTCATAAATTAGAATCAATAGTTACGTGTTTTGATGAAATATATTAAATAGACAACAGTCGTAATCCACAAAACTGACGTTCTTCCATTACCCTTTCGCGAGATCAAACGATTAGGAGCGATTCGATCGATTATATCCTCCATAATTATAGAACGTATCCTTGCTACGTCGCTATCTCCATTCCCCACACGTGTTATTTCGTTATAATTACCAACGGCCAACGATTAAACTCTTAACTTAATGATAGCATGCACTTTTTTAATTGTGGCAACCCATTTGAGTTCGAAAAAGGTAGTTTTTGTAATTCTCTAATCGTTACTTTTTAATATACAGCGCGCATTTGACTTTGTCGTTAGAGCGAAAGAACAACGACCACGATAATCTCAATGATGATTTGTTTGTTTTAATCGAGGTGGTGTCAAGAGAAATTGTTTACTTATGTGTAAAACGTGTCAAAGTAATTTGTAATTACACAACATTTCATTCTTCCAACCAGTGGCGTAGCTAGGTAACCAAGGGCCCTGGGGCAAATAAAAAAATGGGGCCCCACTGCTATGGAAACTGATTAGGTTTTATCAAACAAAAATATGAAATATACAAATACTTTATAAATGCTGCTAAGCTATTTAAGCCCTTTTTTGTGCAGTGCAGGGCAGGTAATAAAAATATTAAACAGTAACAACATAAATTACAATAAATACTGGATGTAGGTTTGGCTAATAAAACGAAATAGGATCGTCAAGGATTTATCATATAAAGGTCGGGCCTAACTGACTAAATAACTATTTTATTTACATTTTTTCCTATCTTTAGTTTCCGCAAAAGTATAACGTTTCCACATAAATCAAAAATGTTTCACTGTAGGGACATTTGTTCTTAAAATAGGCAGATCAAAGCGTCATAGGACCACGATTGGATACGATCCAAAAATTGACGAAAAAATACGTATTTTCTTCAAAATTTTCCTTTTCCTTTAATTTGTCACATAACATTACTTACTTAAATAAATTAAGGGTCCATGTGTCGGCGCACCCCGATTTGATACGATTGCGCATTAACATGCCGATCAATACATTTATTGATTTATATACGAGTATATACTCGTATATGTCTACCAAACCGCAATATACTAACAAATAAACACAAAAAAAACATATGTCTGCAAACTATTTACATTTGTGCATAGGTGGTCTGCACCGTATCCCTTAGCCGGTTCTTACGGCACCCACGGAAAGAGAGGGGGAGGCCCTATTTTACAACCCCGGGGCCCCACGGCGGAATACTTCCGTTAGGTCGCACTCTAGCACTCCATATTTGCTCATTATTTCCTTGCATGACTGGTGAACAGTCCATGCTTGAGTTAGTTGAGGTAAAACTAAGTACTAGTACAGAAATAATTTAGGGGAATTCCCAAGGCATAACTTTTAAATTACTTTCAACTGAGTTGTCATGTTTAAAGTGGGGTTGCAACATTTCATATTTATTTTGAAAATGGGAGAAATTTCCAAAAGTTCGGTTCAATCGAGATTTCTGGTAAGGGTTCGAGGGCCCCCTGAGTTTGAAGGCCCCGGGGCACTGCCCCGCCTAGCCCCTAGGTAGCTACGCCACTGCTTCCAACTCGGATAATACATTACTGCAATACATGTTTAATAACAGTTTTTATCAAATTAGTGTCGGTGAAAGTCCCATAATACAATTTATTTAATGACAGAGTTCCTCACGCAATAATAGGACTTAATTGAGGACCCTTGACCTTTACAAATTAAAGAAAACAAGACCAAATACCAAAGCGCTGACCGTAAACAAATTCGTGCAGACGATTTCATTCAGAGTTCGGAATTTAAAATTCAAATGTCAGCGGAAGTGACGTCCGACCCGATAATGGGCGATGCGTGCGCGCGAAACGGCGTCGCGTTCGGAAATTAGCCGAGCGAGCTCCGCAAATCGTCTCCGTGACATTTCCCATCGTAAGTAGAAATTAATGATAATTTTAACTCGTTGTGCCCTTTGCAGCCGTTCCCTACACTTGATTTTATCCGAGTAGTAACGGATAGTTTATGCCACGCATTATGTTTATTTATAAGAAATACATATTTATTAAGGCTGTTCATAGTTACTTGTGTCGTGTTGCACCATACTTCGTTTTAGAATATATTGCAAATAAGTTATCCTGCATTGCTACGTTTTATTTCATATTTATATATTTACTTATCACTAAGTAAGAATAATACAGGGTTTGTCAAGAACGTAGCTACAGGTACGTAGCTTATTAAGGTTTCGCGTAAATATAAATAAAAAAATATATAACTGAAAATATTTATGGCATCTGCGGTATTGAATAACTTATGCCATTGTCACACTTTGTAAAATAAGTAAAAGCGAAGGAAAGGTTAAAGTTAGCATTATCTTAAAAGGTAACATAAGTTAATTTTATTAAACATTTATAAATTTTAATTTTATTAACTTATGTTCTTTTACGTCCAAAACTAACAAATACCTGTGTAATCCTACTTTAGAACATCTATTCGCTGCGAATTCCAATTCGAGATATTTTTATTTTAAATATGAAGCTTTTTTATTATTTACTTCATTTCCTCTGTTATAAAATAACTTTTCGGTATGTTTTACTTTGTTTTCATTTATAAGCAGTACCTATAATAAATCTTTTACATTAAATAATAATAAAGAAGTTTTATTTCATTTTACCAATTATTTTTTTCTACATATTGAGTGACGTCAAATTTATTGACAGGAGGATATTTATAAATTTTACGAAATTTGGCGCAATCTGAAATATATGCGATGCCGTGGAAAAAATATTTCACGCCGTTATTAGGCCGATTGACGTGCGAAAGGACATTCCGGTATGCGACAATTATATTTAATGAGGATAGTCAGGCCAGTTTAAATATTAGCAAGTTGAGTGCAATTTCATTCGGAAAATGCATGGAAAATGTGAAGATTTTACGCTGGTTTAACAGAGACCCGTTTCCCTTTAACGTTAATGCAATTTTGCTGGAAGAGTGACACCAGAGAATTAAACCTTAACCGAAAATAGTTTTCGTTTATAGACCCCGCCTGACTATTTTCAGTATTTCGTGTTGTCGCTGCTTTAGAACTGCTATAATGTAGGTACTTTTGCAAAATAAGCAAAAAACAAATCTAAATATCATTAATGTTTGCTCGACCGGAGATCGAACCTGTAACTTTCTGTATGTAAATATGTATCGTTACTGTAGTCCTCTAGCAGTTAGTTGGCACATGACGCATTTAAAGTAACTTATTACGACCTTTTACGGTTGAGTGCTTGACTAACATAACACGTTAGATTTTAAATTGAATTTATTGTCCAAGATTTTCTAACTGAAATAACTAATAACCGTTTGTAACGTGGAGAGCTATATCTTTATTATAATTAAATAATACAGCTTTCATACTTCAATTTTTACCTAATGTTTCATGAAACTTCGTAAATATATTATGAAAGCGTATTTTTATGTATTTTTCATCTCGAAATTTCCCCGTGAAAATCAGATTATATCACAGCTAAGCTCGGCCGGGTTTAGCTAGCAGTCCATGGGAGTAGAAAGCGCGGTTATATTAAACATTGATTGTTTTTTACATAACTTTGTGTTACATTCCTCTTAGCATCGGATCTCTTCGTCAGTCCTCCCACTGGAGCGGTCCAGGGCTGATCGAGCACAAGGAGCTGGACTGGCGTGACGTCATCTCTGAGGCTGAACAAATCGTGGGCTACCCTACATCATTCCTCAACCTTCGATGGCTGTTTAACGACGAGATCGCCAATACTGCTATACATTTGAGGAAACTTGTATGTGTTTGTAAAATATCTAGAATTGGCTGAATGACCTAAAAATGTAGAAAATGGCACACTAAGCTGGACAAGGGAACTTGTAGACATTTGTTAATTCATCATTTAGATGTCGATTGAATCCGGAACTTCGATTAGTTTTGTATGAAAATGTTCTTCGTAACATCTTTGACAACTCTATAATTTATCCGTAATGTTAGCAGTCTATTTGGATAGTCTATGCTTATGAATGATAATTATATGTACTTCATTATGTTTTTGTATCTTACATCTCTTTTGTTGTTCAAATAAAGTTAGCTGACCTCTAACTACGTTTACCTTGGATAAATATATAATATTTATGAAATAAATAGAGACTTATTTTATGACTTCGTTCTAAAGTGTATTACATTATATTGAACGCAATAGATATATTTATATCACGGTAACCATTTAACTATAATTAACAAAATAATAAAGCATTTACTTAATTAAGAGATATTGACCCAATTCGTTTTGTAGGTCGGTACTAATCACCCGCTCCTAAAATCAGCAAAAAATCTTCTACTTGGCTCCAAGAGCAACCTTCAATCTGTTGGTCTTATTGTCCTGCTAGTGTCCAAAGCTGCTGGCTTCAATGCCACGGACTACTCCAGGGACCATCATGATTCAGGAGTTCTGCATGCTCAAAGAGCCTTGGCTGAAATTGTGGAGATGAAGCGAACGGGCCATCTTATACATAAAACGATGGTTAATCTAAGAGAGAAGCAAAAATATGGGGACAAATACAAGGATTTGTTGTATGGGAACAAGATCGTTTTACTTACAGGTATGTCTTGGTTGTTGATAGCGTATTGTTATAAATCTGCTGTATTTTTGTACGTAGAGGAAATTAGTCATCTCTTGCTTTGACAGTGTCTAAAAAAGGCTTTAAAAAACCTACACTATTATTTGAGAAAACTCCCAATTTTCTCTCATACGACTAGTTGGCTCAACCATTTCCTATGCATTTTGAACTGCTTCATTTTAAAATCCTACATCGTTAACATTTCCAATTCATATTATTATTATCATTCTTTCAGGTGATTATCTTCTGGCTACATGCCTGAAAAACCTCGGTACACTTCGCAATAACGAGGTTACCGAGCTCATTTCCACGGGCCTTCGTGATTTAGTCGAAGGAGACTTTCTTGGAGAATTTGACGAGAATAACAACCCATTACCTACTAAGCCTAAAGGTATTTTGTTAGCCAGGTGATTTTTAATTCTTTCCTTAAGTGTACTAAATCTGAGGATATCAGATTATATTAATCAATTCCAACAGGCAGTAATGAAGTTACGAGCCACTATGCCTGGGAATATGAAGATAATCTAAGCAAGCTTGGCTCTAACGAGTTCCTCGGACAAGGCAAAGATGAATGGATTCTTCGGACCATGCTCACATCGGGCAGTTTGCTCGGCAAAGGTTGTCAGGCGGCCATGAAGTTGTCATGCCGCGGGCAAGAGATGGAAAGAAACGCTTACATACTTGGAGGGCACTTAGCTTTGATTTGGCAGCTTTACTTGGACGTGAAAGACTTTTTCATACATCCACATTCCTATTCTTTAGTCGGTGCGCCAGTTATTCTAGCGTTATGGGAATATCCGACACTATACGCGTACATTTTACAATCGAAGCTGGAGAAAAAACCGGTGGAGTTTAAACAGCTGTACTACGCTGTACGCAGCACGCGGTGTTTGGAGTATCTGTCGAACTTTCTAGACGATGAACTGGCGGCCATTTTGAAGTACAGTGAGAAGTTTCCGGTGGAAGATGCACGGGTGGCGTTGCAGAAGATGGCGCTAACAGTGCATAGTGAAGCCATTCAATATATGGAAGAGTAAATATTGATTAAAGTTTTAGAGAATCTAATATTTTATTTTATATGTATTTTTAATGTTAGATTTGTCTTAGGCTGCAAAAAGGTTTAATTGTTACAAATATTTTATATAAAATCGTGGAACCAGCTACAAAATGGACTGAAGTTTCGATTAGCTTAGTTTACATAAAGTACATCGAAAATTATCTGGGTCGTAACTAACAATTAGCGCCTGCTACAATCGTGCGATACACTAACATTGTGGTCACGACTGCATCCACGAGTTCTCGCGCTGAATCAAAATAATTTGCGAGCGATTTATAATTGAACGTAAATATTCAATTTCCAAATTAAATATTGAGTGAGCGCGGTGGTTAATTGAATTTTGACGTCCGTCATTCTCCTGACCTGCCCGGGAGGCTACCGGACGCGATTGCCGCCATCGGACGCCGCTACGGAAGCTGTGACAGCTTGTCATTTTTTAAATGTCTGTACTTACCTTGTTTAATTATTTTTGGAGCAGGCTATTAACGTGCCACACACATACTAAAGGTTTTTATGCCCTTATTATGTATATGCTCTCACGCGTGCCACTGCATATTATGTCTTATGTAGGTATATTTTTCTGCCATGCGTGTCACATGCACGCAGGTTGCGAAAGGCTGCAGCGAGTTAATTGAACTATGTGTGCGGCACATGCACGGATCAGAAAAAACTAGTTTTTCTGTTCCGTGGGCACACGCATGCGGACGTAAACTCGCACGACAAGAAAAATACTAACTACTAGACTATTTTTGTCACAAGTTGTTATTTTTTTGTGGTCTGATAAAAACATCTACCAATTTACTTGATAAATGCTTAATTCGTGAAATGGCCGACTCTGTTAAATACCGATTTACTAACTCGTAAAATAGTCAATATTCGAAAAGGTCTCTTGAAGAGAAAAAATGATGAAAACATACTTTTCAGAAAGGACGAAGGAGGAAAAAAATATTGATGTTTCTTCGCAGATGGGCAAGGGTGGCGCAAAACTTAAAAATCTCTATTATAACAACTTAAACCATTTATTTCTATTTACACAACAATCACATTTTAAATTCAACAACACTAAGAAGCTAGTCTATAACAAACAATATTTGAATATAAAAAGTACCGTAAATAGTTTTTTTACTATTGTAAATTAAAAATATTAAAAGTAAATAAAAACATGTAAGTCGTAAAAGTAAACCCGAAAATTACAACACTGACACATACACTGACTGACACAGACACTGACAAATACAAGTATGTCGTGTAGGTATATTAAATTATAACTTGTTTCAGTAAATAATGCAATGCAATATTATGACATTTCTATTTACCTCTCACTCATTTTCTATAATATGTAAGCAAGATACAGAATTAGCCATTTTGTTTTACAGAGTTTATTGATTTTCCATAATAAATACATGAAATATAAACCATAATATAACAAAATGTAATAATATTACATCTTAATAAAAATGAAATACAAAACTAAATACATAAGAATATAATTTAATATCATGGCATATTCATGGATATCAAATATAAATTGTATCACCAATAATGTTATACTTAATGTAAATGGTTTATAAGTAAAATACAAGTGGATCACAATTTAGTAACTAAAGTTTGACGAAGCAAATGTCCATGCAGTCCATCTCAAGTGGCGGCTATGGCATACTGCCTCATGTAAGTATTTGCCTTACCACACCCTTCAAACCTGAATACAGCAGCTGAACTCCTTATATTAGGCTGAATATTTCTTAGATATCTCTTATTTTTTTTAAAGTTTCTTGTTATTAAAACTGCATATTATTTAGTTAATTCTAATACTGTATTAATATTATGGCAGAAATATCATTGATTGATTTATTGATTAACTGAATGTCATTTAATCTAATCTATTACTCATATTAACAAAAATTATGGCTTGGCTTTGGTACATCAATACTGCTGTGAAATTAACTGAATAATAGATACCGATAATTAAAATTCTACTTACAACATATAACTATAATATGTAGTATTTATGAAAAAGAAAACACCAAATATCTAAATTTCATCCTCAAATTGTCTATAAAATCATAAGAATAATAAAAATAACTGTGTAGGAATCTTAAACATTTGATCTAATACCAATGATATGAAATTCAAGGATTCAATATAAATTATGCGTAAATTAAAGTACAGACAAACACTCTAATGCCTTGAATTAAACATTACCTTGTTCAGTTATTGACATGCAAATCATTGTGACATGTGAGTTGCCTTATGTAACATGTTTCAATGTCATGAATTAGGACAGTTCATGAAATGCCCAATGCTGCCGCGTCATTGTCATCTGTTTAAATTATTTTATGAACTCAATTCATACATTTTACAGAATTAGGTATGGTGTAATTGTATATTGTACATAAATAATTATATCAAAACATTACTACCATTATTGCAAATTATTTTGTTAAAAAAAATAATAAAATATGATACAAAGTTTTAGTCCTTAAATGGAGTTTGTGAATTGTATTTCACAAAAATGTTGACAATAAGTTTCATGTCGATTGTTATGATTAAAGGTTTTAGAATATTTAACAAAATCATAGAGTATACAATTGCAAGTAATTATATACTCTAAATATAGTGTAAAAACAATTTTCATTATTTTATAATTATCATTGTATTAATGATATTTACTTTATGAATTTTTAGATTATAAGTACTTCACAGTTCGAGACAGTTCACAGATTGCCATAAAAAATATCTTCCCTACAACATATCAAGGCTAACTTATCATTTATCAATATCGTTTGGTATATCTCATTATCTGGTAACCTATTTATCCACTTGATTCGGTATTGTTACTGGGCAATTGATTTCTTTCCATGATTTAGTAATTGCAAATAATAAGTTTACAAGAATCATCATAATTGGTAGTTAGAAAATGTTCTGTAAAAATTGATTGCACAATTGGACTATGGCCAGAGTTATTTCAATTTATAGCAGCTAAGATTTATTGCTGTTCTGGTGTAAAAGGCTATGGTACTCCATATTATTCAATGAACTTTCCCAACTTATTTGCACCGAGTAATAACTCATGAGTCAAGAGGCATCATGTAGGTCACCTATCCTATTTATGGTTATGTATAACATGGCCTGGTAAGATACTGATTGATATGCTAAGCAATGGAGCTACATAGTGCTCATATTTCCTTCATATGTAATTGTCTAGTACAACTGGGTTTAGGTACGACTTCGCTTCAATAATAATAATTAGGAACTATTGTATAAAAATACATAAAAACTGGCCATCTAAGGCACACGCTTACATTATAAAGTTTTTATAAGCCTCTTTATTGTATGAACTGACTGATTGTCACCAAATAACTCGACATAGCTCCGAGCTTTTTCAGAATGTTCCTCATGCAATAATCTTGTCTTTTCTATAGCATTTGTGTTTCTGATATGTGATTTTATAGTATCTAAATTTACCTCAGATACATTTGTTAAATTTTTTAACTGGTCGTAGAGTTCAGGGCTTTCGTTTAGTGCAAATAGAACAGGAGCACTTACCAACGAGAAGGATTCTTTGCTATTGTTTGTGAATTTCTGTAATTCACTCGCAGCTTGCCACGCTAAGCATAGATGACAGCCGAAGAGGAAAGCAATCTTTTGGTCTTCGGAGCTCCTGTCTGCTAGTAATGCGGCACCTTCGCAGCCCCGACCAAACAGCGATCCACCATTATACATTGTTCTCAGAGTCCATTCTCGTATTGGTGATCCGAGTATGTCCTTCACATCCAAAGGCACCGTGTCGCTTGTAATTTTGAACATATCTCTGTCTCGTTTGATTGGTTTCCCTGGCAAGGGAATATTTTGGCAGTCTCGTTGTCCAAAGAACTCCCCTTCGCTCAAGTCTCGGAGGGCTGTTGATATTAAGTATGAAAGGTCCTGATTTTTTATTCTAGCGAGCATGCCATTGGCTGTTACTAACAAATAGTCGCCTATAAGTATAGCTATTTTGTTGGCGAAGATAGAGGTTTCCATTGCCTTGCCCCGCTCTTCTAAAGGTATATTAAGCAAGCCTCTGTGTATGTAGTGCCCTGTGCGGATCATCTCTGTGAGCTCGGCTAGCATCCGTTGCTTCTCTGTTACGGAAGTGGTTAGTAAGGGTTGTACTGGGGATGTTATGGCCTTGGATAGAAGCAGGATGATCAGTCCCCATGGTTGTAAGTTATTGTGTTCATTGTATAACACTGTTTTCGCTGTCCTCATGATTGGATGGTTACTGCCAACCTAAAAATTATTATACATTTCTATTGGCTGTCATTTTTTAAATGCATATCGAACATTAGAACTGCATGATGTTATAGTATATTAATTATCAAATTCTTAAATGGTCAAGAAACAGGGATCCGAGTTTCAAATTCCAGGACCTCTGATTTTTTAAAGTTATGTGCGTATTAGATATTCATTATCACTTGCTTAAATGGTGAAGGAAAACTAGCTGAACCTGAAGTATACCTGGCTGAACTATAATAAATTATCAGCAAAAATACTTTACTAATAACTTAAATTATTTTTTTGTTACACAATAAAATGTTTATGAACATTTAAAATATTCTTAACCTTGTGCTTAGAAATAAGGAAATGACCTTGAATAGGCCTATCAAGTATCTTACATAACTTTTGAATGGAGTGCTTGCATTCTTTAAAATTAGAAAAAAATATATTTGTAAAAAAGGCTAAGTAATTACTTAGAACTATTTAAGTGCTGTAGGGTCATGACTTTGAATATAATTAGTTATGACAAAAGTTATGAAATATAATGAAATTTATGATTCAAATAGATAAGGTATTTTTGAATAAAAGCCAACGACGTATTAATGTTTTAAGTAAGAGAAATTGAATATTGACGATGGTTTGAGGAAAATATGTACTTACAACTTTTCGCAGATGCATCGCCATATTAGCGAATTCGTCGCTTAAAAGCCATCGGAGGTTCATGAATGAGGTGGGGTATCCAACAATCTTCTCAGCTTCTCTTATAACTTTACTCCACTGGGCCAGGGGTGGTCGGTACACGAAGTCTTCTTGGGTTAGGTTCGTCATAGTGCTCTCCAGTCGAATTTGCTGCGACGATAGCACGGTACGACGGAAATGGCGCATCATAGCGTAAGACATGATTACTCTGTTTATTTATAAACGGTTTTTATAGAACAATTACATTCGTTTAGTTTCGCGCTTAAATTTATTGTGATCAAAATCGTAAAGTGCGCTCCGATCACGGTGTGATTATGTCATTGTTTATTTTGACATTTCGCTCGCGTTCAGAAACGCGTTGTAAAGTGACAGCTAGGTAGAATAACATTTCTGAACGTTATCAAATATTATTTTGTTACGTGTAATAATTAAAATTATTGATTTCAATTCGGATAAAGGGTATTTTTCGTTTTTATTTTCGATGAGATTGTTTACAGCATGGTTTTAATTAGAATAATTTGTCCAATAAGCACACGCCTTCTATTTACTATAATAAAAGCAAGACGGTTTTATTGAAGAATGAAGACCACACTTTTTACTGAGCAGTTATATTAATATCTCAATTTTCGAAAGTTCTGTACTACAAATAATTTAAATAATGATTAACTCAGCTCATACTCTCTTGCTTGCTACGTGTATACTTAAATTAGGTCCTGCTTAGATTTGTTGAGATAAGGGACAGACATAAGACATAGGACAGATATAACAAAGAAATAAAAGGATAATTACATCGACGCGGGAGCACTGCACTTTAGATACCTACGAACTTTATAATATTTATGATTTGATTATAAAAAATATGATCAATGGTCTCAGTCAACATTTCATAGACATGGGTTATCTAAATGCCGATATTATTGTTTTAAAAGTTTCACTAACATAACCATTTTACCATCACTTAGGTCTATTCGTTTTTAGGTCAGCAGAATTTTAAGTCTGCGAGGACATTAACTGCATAATGTTGACTCATTAAACGCGCCAGCCAATACCTATGATTAGAGTTTCCCGCAAAATTAATGTTAATTTTTTTAAAGTGCATGCTCTACATATTGTCGCATTTGTCACTTTCGCCTAATCCCTCCCTGTGGAGGAAATTTTGAAAAAGGACAGGTATATTCGTAACAGCTTTCTACAGAAACATAATTCATTTTAGATTTTATCGTCGCCCCACTCGAACATAACACTAATAAATATGAAGTACTGAACGTTAACGCTTCCACGGCGGCCAATCACGTGTCTGGGCGCAATAATTCAAAAAATAGAAGGGTCAGTAGGCCCCTGGCGAAGACGGTGGCTCGTCCATAGCAATTAAAAATAAAACCGATGTATAATTTGTTGCCAGTTTATGGTGGCCCCATCCTGCGGCCGCAAAACGACTAAAATGTACGCATTTGCATTTTGATCGGCGCAGTTCTGATTGAGTGAGGTCCGCGCTCCGTAGGTAGGACGAGTACAGGCGAGGGATAAATCGGATTGATTTCGTTTTTTACTCTTTCAAATAATCGGCAGCCTGCCAGGTATTTTGTGTCGGATTGTGCGGGGTTTATTAAACTTTTTCCTCCGATAAATGCGCGGGATATTTTAGGAATTCGCGGAATATATGGGAGAGATTTGGCGTCAAAACTAAAAGGGTTCCATCAGTTAAGTTCGGGAACGTAGGGCATAAACAAGTATTTTATCGGAGTGTATCTCGGCCGGCCGGGCCGCCGGTCTGCGGGCGGTGCCGTGCAATTACGGCCTAATTGCCGCGTTCATTTCGCAGAAATAATTTACTAATATACATCTACGCAGACCACGCCTCGACCATCAACATCGCATCTTCACATCTATGCACATGTTGCTACATAATGTGCGGTGTAATTTTTGAGGGAAGCTGCTCCTGTGTGTAAAAGTTAAGTGGTTGGTAAGTGGACGTTTGCTGTTGATACTGCAGACATTACAGGTTCGTCCAGTTTCTTCTCTTAAACTATGGGTTTAAATACATAACTCATAAAGAAAGAGTGCGTCATTCCTCTTATGGCACATTGCGTGCGTTGCTACGAAAACAGATTCGCTGAACAATCAAGAAAAATAAATCATAGGCAACTTTGTTTTTCAACTTTAGCTGTTCATGATATGATTGTAGAAGCACCGCTTTACGGCTTTTTTTATCCTATAGCAATAACATTAACGGTATTATGTTCTGGTTTGAAGATGACGTCATATAGCAAGAAATGATGTTTCTAAGAATTGCGCCAATTTGTCGTCAGGTACAGTAATGGGTCCAAGGTCGTTCAAGTTAGATGCATTTTTTTTATTTGATGATGTTATGGACGTCACTTTTTGAGTATTATACCAAATAACGATGAAGTATAAGTGTCTGAAACTACACGTATTGGCTGAAAATATAGAATCCAAGGCCATTAAATTAAATAAAAGAAAATAGGTATGTCATTCTGTGAGTAATTATGTTGTGCAGTTATTTACTGTATGCCTGATATAGTTATCGAACTACGTAAATCGCTAAAAAATATAGGTGCCTACATAGCTATCTGGTAGTGGTCTAATATACCCTCTGTAATACCCAAAACACTAGTAACTGTAAAGAATACGATCAAAACCTCCTTCCTACCGAAAAACTACCCTCCGAAAAACTTACAATATACCTACATATTATATATTTAAATAGATACACTTAATGTATAAAAAAACTATAAAGTAATGTAAATGAGTGTTTTATTTATTGTCTAATACTCATTGTTCAGTCTTTGTTCTTCCTTTGGTAACGGAAAATTAAGAAACACCTCAGAGATACAATCTTCTTTACAAATCAGTAAAATTAATGACAGCCATGTAAATATTTAAATTTGAACGCACCCAAAATATTTTACGGTTGTTCTTAATCGACATCACGCTTCGTTTCAGAAAATTAAGTACTCGTCTACGGTCACCAAAACGTTCTTATAACTATGCATAGAGTAATTTTTGAGAAGGGAACCTTAATAAGTGAGGTGCGCTCCTCCGCCCGACGGTAAATTGCTTCTTCGGTTATTATTCTCCGCATCGCCAATCCTATCCATTTAAAACCAATTATGTTTTATTATAGCTTACAGAGAGGGATGGGGAATGTTGTGTATGGCGGCAGAGAGGGATAGAGCGCGAACCACAGACAAGAGTAGGTTCGTCGAGCGCGCGCTTTTGTTTTTATTTTTTAAAATGCACACACGGGCACGGGCGCGCTGTCTTGATGCCTGATCGTGAATGGAGCCCTAATGGACGCTTGGAAATATAAAATTAAATCGGATATAATGAGTTACATAGGCTATCACGATCGCGGGTTCGACGGGTCGCGGAAGGCTTTTGTTCTTGGGTCGACGAACCCGCATCGTTTTTAGTAATTATAATTGACTTTTTGTTTCTTATTTCACGTTCACCTTAATGGAACGTTAATGCGAACCGTCAAAACTCGTGTTATTTCTCAATAAAAGTCATCAGTCATCGGCGCGTTAGCTTGGATGGATGGAGGATGTAGCTGTTTCCACAAAGATGATTAAATTTAACATGATTACTTATTGACTGTTATAAGATTTAGTTTAAGTATCTACTAATGTACAAGATATAAATTAGATTTTCATTTTTTTATAATTATCTAAATATAACCTAAAGAACTCTTTGTAGTTGGACCGCAGGCTCCACCACCACTTTTATTTCTGCCGAATAACAGCAGTTGCTTCGCATCTATGCCCAACCTCAGGTAGGAATTTGATCTTATCTGCGGTTGATTACTGTTGTCCATGGACGGCAGTAGCTACTAATCAGATAGACTGCATGCATATTATATAAAAATATTAATATAAAAATCCTATGTCGGACGTAGATTCGAATCCCGGTTAGGTGATAATGGACATTTGTTTCGACCGGTTCAAAAAGACATAATGTATATAGCATCTACAATTTTTAAATTTTGTAATAGGACTCCGAAAGAAATTAAGAGTCGTAATTAATTATTAGTAGGTACCTATCGCCTGGGGTCCTAATTTGGAATCTAAGCGCCTAATTACAGCGCAGCCCGGGGTGACCACTTAATTATTTCTTCCATTTTGAGTTAAGGAAAGAATTAATCAATTTTTATGCAAGTCTAATACTTCGATAACTTTAGGTTGTTCAATATGTTCTTTTTAATTTATGAAATGAAACAGTGCTTGTTATGAAGATTACTTATTTTAAAAAAGCAGTGATAGTCTAGTGCTTAAGAAACTCGTCCTCTTGATCGAGGGACCGAGGTTCGAATCCCAGGCATGTACTTCTGATTTTTCAAAGTTATGTGCGTATCAGAAATTATTTATCACTTGTTGTTTAAGCAAGATGAAGGAAAACATCGTGAGGAAACCTGAATACCTGAGAAATTAAAAAAAAAGTTTTCAAAGGTATGTGAAGTCTACCAATACGCACTTGGCCAGCGCGGTAGAGTATGGCCTAATCCTCCTCAGTCGGAGAGGAGACCCGTGCCCAGCAATGCGACAGTAATGGGTTGATGATGAAGATTACGTAGTCAGTTAGCAACTTTTGTTATAGCTAGGTTAATTAGCGTTGCAATTACCTATCTAGATAATTAACCAACAGTGGCTGATAGATAGGCGGTAGAAAAAGTATTGTTTGACGGGAAAGGTGCCACCGCCACACCTATTTCTAGCGTGAAGCCGTTCTGCCTTTAGGTGGAAGGGTGTCAGCTGAATTATATAATAATCTACTTTGGTATGAAGCGACCATCTTAGTACTCAGGAGTGACACAACACATTAGTGTTCGGCTTCAAGTACTTATTCTATATGAAGTTGATCTATATGGCCATGGGAGACTACTGTGGACTGCAAGCTCGTTTACTACTCCAATCTTATAAATATCACACAGCACACAGATAGTTTTAGTCCTCAGAACTTTTGAGGACTA
The DNA here is from genome assembly GCF_041222505.1 of Epargyreus clarus. NCBI lineage: Eukaryota > Metazoa > Arthropoda > Insecta > Lepidoptera > Hesperiidae > Epargyreus > Epargyreus clarus. Next base: position 1,072,460 of record NW_027332214.1, read on the forward strand.
CGATGATCGTTTCATTATGTACGGCGGCGGCTAAAAGTACATAGTAGTAATAAGTAGTTAAGTCGGCGTTCATTCATGCTAGAAATAGGTGCGACAGTGGTTCCTCCCCGATTTAACTATTCTATTTCTTTCAATCTTTAACCTTTCAAACAAGTAATTCAAAGTCCAAGTTTGCTAACCCAGGGTTTTACTTTACGTTACACCTTTAGGTACACTGTTCCAATTTTCAAGTGATACTTCGTGGTTCAAGTGTGCCGGCATCACCTTCAAACCAATTTCTACGTACTTACAGCTCGTAATGTTAAGTAAGGGTTGAGTTCGTGTTTTAAGGGCGTGGAAACATTCATGGCCTACTACCGCTCGTTTTTACTCCTAAGGACTAATATGGAACGCCTCGTGTGCCACAACCTTTAAAATAGAACACAGCGCCTGACACTGCAGGAAAAATCCCTATCTCGTTATTGAAAAACGCCGTCACTACATATCTCTTTCCGTCTACTATATATCCTAAAACGTTACGTAAATATCACAAACTCCCACGGTCCTATGTATACACAATGGTCGCATGCAGATCCGTTCGTCCGTCTCAGTGCGCATTAGCGTACAATGTACAATGCGCTTGCGCATGCATCGACTATCCTTTGATCCCGCCGCTGGAACACTGGTTTGACTGTGATGTAGTAGCGAGGAGTGTTGCGCGATCAATGTGTGCGATAAAGCTAAGCTAGAACACATCTTTTAATGGTATTGTCGTAAGAAATTTCGGCTCAAATCTCATAAAATTGAATACAATCCTAATGATCCTAAGATGAATTAAGTTGACTGAAATCCTGCTTTAGTCAGTAAGGATACCCACACAGGATGACAACACAGACCAACTGTATTGGACTATATTGGACCTGAACGATTGTTATTTAAGTAAAACAAAACTTACTTTAGTAAAACTTTAAAAATATGTAAAATACGAAGAAGAATACAAGTATCAGCAACCATGGAAGTCGCAAGATTTTAAGATTTTTGCATGAGGGAGGTAAATAATGATCAGCAATTTATAATTATTAATTTAGTATTACAAAGAGCCATTTTAAGTGGCATTTATTGTAACTTGGATATTTCAATAACATCTTTTATCGCTTATAGTTCAACTTTTTGAATGCAACACATAGTTTTCAAAAGACCTGCATTTACTTAACTGAAGGTAGGTACTTGATTTTTGACGCCCCGTATGTAAATACATCCGTCGGTTAGCCTTCGAACCCTTTGATCAGCCCTTATATACTTTATTTGTATTTTTTCAGCGCCGTTTGTTCCAGTGTTTGTGTTTTTCAGGTTAATCATTTACTTTTGCGGCATACAGTAATTGGTAAGAAGGTATATCTCTGAAATTATATTTTATTATTATTAAATTAGAAGGGCTATTAAATAATTCAATTATCTTATTAACGATATTTAAGGGGTATCACGGCTAACGTTTTATGTTTAGTTTTACTTTTTTAGTATTTCCTTTTCATAATTACTTTGAATAGTTTCAATGTTCGAAATACTATAGAAAAATATATCAGTAGTTGTTAGCCTTATTTTTCATAAAAATATTAATGTGATATTTTATATGTTTATGATATTTGCAATTACAAAGGAAAACATTTTTTAATAAAACAATATCATGCATTACTTTGTTATACAGCCTTGTTCACTACGAGGATCGTGTTACTATATTGGGTTGATTGGAGCATTATAGGACCAGGATTTGATACGGTACTACGAATCAAATCTCTCCGACAAGACGATGTAGATTCACTTGCATAATCGCAGCTTATACTTACAAGGGTAAAAATAAAATACTAATAATCATGCTCAACTCTCTTGAGAACAATGAGAAACACAAGCATAGTAACATCTCTAAGTGGTGGTGCTTGCTTGAACGAGGTGTTCCTGCCGTTTCATGCTAGTAGGAACACGGCCAAAAGTCCGCCTGAATGCGTCGCAACCTTTGATGCTAAATTGAATCACCTCATATTTCCTAGCAAACAATGCATGAGCTGATGCTATACTTAATATAAGATAGGAACAAGTGTAGCCGCCGCCGGTGGTGCCACTGCCATAAAGAGTTATCAAATCTTTAACTTCATCCGTACGTGTACTACCCTTCTTCCAATATTCTACATTTTTTCAATAATGCCTTCCGTCTACGTACAAAACAGGGACCATAATAAGTAATTATAAGTATTATAATACAATATTTAAATTATAATACCTACCTATCAAACAAAATAAGAAAAATATGATCGTACAAGTAAGCTTCTGTTTTAGATTAGAACCATTTTAGAAGTTACCAGTAGCGTTGTAGTTCTGCTATTAGCTACTAGATGACGTTACTGGTAACGTTTTATGAAATGAACGCAGGGAACTTGTGAGCGTACAAAATTTAACAAGATTACAAAAACTTCATTAAGTAACTGCAGATATTTTGTATGTTATTTAATACAAAAGAAAATATTTAAAAAATGCTTTAAGAATCGTAAACATTTTAAAAATATACGAGTAAAATAATTGTGAAGTTTGATTAATGTGTTTAACTTATTTTGGGTGTCTAATTTAACAAACTATATATAAGTACTTAATACCTAATTCACTTGTTCATGTACCCTTTATACATATTCGAAAAACATTGTTATAAAAGGAAAACATCAGTAAATACAGAAAAAACAAGCTCTACAAACAACTGAAGTTAAAAATGCATGATGGCGGAAATAAAAACCGCTGTTTTAAACTCACCGAACAATTCAAATATATTATTTACCGGGATTTCTCTCAAACAGAACATGAGATTTTTCGAAGCTGCCTCCGCTTCTGGGATCAAATATTTAAGCGGTTCCCTTTCTGTTCTAAATGTGTCACTGTATTTTTCTTTTTGTTTGGTTATAAAAAGAGAGAAAATTTAATTTATATGAACCTTACCTAATATTACAAAACGATTAAAGATAGAAATAACACATAGGTAATAAATCATAGATTAGTAAAGATTACTCGCCCTTACAAGAAAATGTAACGTTTTGACAATTGTCACTGTCAATTATTTTCGTATTTGAAAAGTATTTAAAAAATGTAGTTTTTAGATCATTTACGAATGAAACGATATTTATTCGCACTTTTTCTTAGATTTCGTGTCTTAACTGTGCATGTCAATATTATTCCGCGTAAATTACACCATGACAGTCATTAAACGGCTGACAGAATTGTCAGCAGTCATTTAACATAGATTAGTAAAGATTACTCACTCCTAACAAGAAAATGTACCCAGTTTTGAGAATTGAAATAGTTACGTAAAAAAGTTTTGCCACGTCTCCGTGCTAAAATGTCCTTAAAATATTTGAAATAATTATTTATTTATTATGTAAATTACGCAGTATTAGTTATTTATTCGTAAATTTTCTCTAAAAATGTTTTTATGTCAAGAATTAAAAAAAAGAACTTACTAATAAGCCGTTTGTGGCTTCATTCAATTTCAAGGCGGCGAAGTATCTTTACAAATCTATGCCATTTAATGGCTTCCTTCAATTACAAGGCGGTGAGATATCTATACTTATCTACATAATAAATAGGTAGATTAAATATCCTCCTTTTTTAAGTCTGTTAAAAATGAAATAATTTCCGCGAATGTGACATCTATACAATAGATAATAGTTTATTAGGCCATATTTATTTATTTATTTATATTAGTTACGTATGATTCCCGCCAATTTCATTGACAACTGTCTACATTTAAATAAATTATTCTTAATCCCGTTCAGGCAGTGTGGTGTTAAGTGCCAGCTATTTATTCAGCCAGTCTAGCGGCTAGGTGAGCTGTCGGGGTGTGCTCTAATGTGTTTTTGATTGTCTCCTACTCTCCCGGCAGAAGGCAGACTTTTAATGTCTTAAGCGGTTTGATTAACATCTTCAATCTATATAGTCATATTGCAAATACGAGTTTAATTATGTTATACCAGTGATTACGTACATAACTATATATTATTATTGTCTTAGGTCTGCACATAAAGAAATAAGAAGGTTTTATATTCGAAAACGGCTTGTGATCAATTTAAATAATGTCATGATGTGGAAAATTTAAAATTTGTCTTGGCAATTTCGATTAATATTAAAATACAGTACAATTCTTATAGTAAATACCACCATTTGTATAGTTGGGCTAAGCACATTTAGTTTTATCATTCCATCTTATAAGAAGTCGACATATTTAAGTAGTAAGAAAAATAAAATTACAAAGCGTCCAATTTTTATTGAGTGCCTGTTTTCTACTTTACAAATATCTACATCCATTAACTTTTTAAGATCCTCTGCTAGACGTAAGTCTCTGCTAGACTTAAGTTGGACTCCAACCAGTGCTGTGCTTTCTGAGTTTAACAGTTTCCTGCTGTCTTCTTCAGGTTATCGGTCTTAGTCGAGGGCAACTTGACCATGTTTTACCCAAACTACTACTTACATAAAAATATCAAAGCATTTACTTCGGTAACCGTCTCTTCTTAAGCGATACAGTAAGTACCTACTTATATGTTATTCAAAACCAATTCCCACGTTGAGCTAGAAATAACAGAGTACGTCAGGGTATCGCGTCGCGCCCGCTTTAAGTACATTTCCTTCATTTCGGAATTCCCGCTCACAATCATTGTAGCAATTTTCCGGAGCATCCGTCGTGAGAGGCGAGGGTGGTGGACCGGGAGCTGTGGGGGAAATTTGCTCGAATCTTACATACAGTGGAAAGATATTTTTATAATATAAAATAGCAAACAAACATGCGGTCTGTCTGATGGTCTGTCTATGTGGCTAATGCAGCCCGTGGACATTTGTAATCAACCCCAGATAAGATTAGATTCCTATCTCAGGTTGGCCACAGATGCGCCGCTAGCCCTGAGCACTGAGCTGGAGCAGAAATAGTGTGGCGGTGGTGCCATCGGCGTCAAACCACAGAGGCACTGTTGCTATTAGACAGAAATAGGTAAGGCAGTGGTGTAATATAGTAGAAGTCGATGCAAATAAGAAATATATATATGCAGAAAGAAGAAGAAGAAGATACGAATTTGTTACATTTTCATTTGTTTTGTTCCGAAATATTCAACAAATTTTATAAAATTGACGTGGAAACATTTAAAAGTGGAAGTTCTCAAGATTATATTCAACGCATCTCTTCATAATATAAGCGAAGCATCATATTATTATGAAGATGCAAAATAGCCTGATATATTTATTAATCGTAAATACAGGAAGTAAGATCATATTCCTTATTAGAATATCGTGTGGGCGGCGGTTCGTTGACTCTACCACTGCGCCGGAAAAGTAATATTAGTAAATTATCTACTTTAAGAATCATAATACAATTTTGTCTTATTGAAGTGTTTGTTCAGGATATTTTCGTGGTAAACATTAAAAATATTTAGATGAAAGTAACACTTTTGCTTTAAATAATTTCGTGTAAATCCCATTATAGCTACTGATCATACATTAGTAAAGATACTTCGCCGCCTTGAAATTGAATGAAGCCACAAACGGCTTATTATAGTCAGTTTTTTTTTTGAATTCTTGACAAATAAAAACATTTTAGAGAAAATTTACGAATAAATAACTAATACTTCGTAATTTACGTAATAAATAAATAATTATTTCAAATATTTTAGGGACATTTTAGCACGGAGAAGTTTCAAAACTTTTTTACGCAACTACTTCAATTCTCAAAACTGGGTACATTTTGTTGTTAGGAGTGAATAATCTTTACTATACTAATCTATACTACTGATAAATAAAAATATAATGGTTATTTTCTTAGCTCTTAATTTTCTATTTTAACAGACTTCCGAAAGAAAAGAGGTTATCTATAATTTATATTTTTCAATTTACTTATACCTATAGTCGTTTGGCAATATCGACAACCTAATTTATGTCTTAGAGTATTAACCAAACTCTACATATTTTACGTTCTATAGGTTCTCTGAGTGTTAGGTAAAAGGTGTAGAAAGAATCATTTGTTGCCAGATTATCTATCTATAACTGCCCTATATTTGTAAGTCTTATAAATAATTGGAATGTCAAGTAATGCTATGTTTTACTTGAAAGGAAGGCAGGTAGACAATGCATTTGTGTCTGGCCTCCAGTTGGTTCTCAGTAAGTAAACGTAGTTTTAACCACTCACAACCGAGCCCACGAATCCTATTTTAATACCTTAAAATACATAGTCAAGTATACAATTTAGTTTCAAAATATCACTACAACCTCCCGTTCAGGGTGGGTGGTGAGTGTCGGAGGGAGCGTGTGGAAATTACATTCCGCGAGCGCCGCGTATCTATCACTCGCGAATTTAACTTTAGTTCTCAACTAGTGGGCCTGCTGTACCCCATGCATATTTGGGGTGTTATGCAGTTGAGTGGGATGAGTTCAAGATGTTTTGAAGGCTAAACTCTAGCCTGATAGCGAAACAGTGCATCGATGTTGTGTTCAGTACCCTTACCATGTTTTTACGTTTTGACAAATATGACTGTTTTGGTATTTGTTTACGTATTGGCCCATACGATTTCCTAGTTCTGACACAATCCGCTAGAGGCGCTGATTGGAATTTGTATGGGCAAATACGTAAACAAAACAGTCATACTTGTCAAAACGTAAAAACTCATGGTAAGGGAACTGGTTTGAACGGTGTGGTAAACGTATGCTTTTTGAGAAGTTTTTAGTCCTTAAGGGTTAAATCAATAATGTAGCTATGTTCAGTAGAAACTCTTGTCTTATCCGGATTGAAAAAAAGGAATTGTTAAGATTAAATAAAATAATAACACTATTCGTTGTAAATTTAATTTCAATGTCCTTTTTTGGTAAATTAAGTGCAGTGGCCTGAAACAACAAATTTAATAGAGGTGTTACTTAACGAACTTTAAAACCAATGTAAGCCATTTTACGCAATTATTTCTTTTTTCATTTCAGAGGGCTAAGGCTCGTGTGGTGAGAAAAGCTATACCCACCTACCTATGCCTCAAAATACTGTCAATCTACTCTTGGTAACGTTTGACCAGCTCTTGCAATTAAAAAAAAAACTACGTCCAGCAATGGTAATAAAGTGTTGACGATGACGACATTAGGTACTTTATTTTTAGACCTAGATTATATTAGAATTTATCTTTATATGCCATTTTTATGACGTGAATGTATTTGAGTATAGGGCCTATCTAATGGCAAGGGCCACTGCCATCTATGGCCATCTGTAAATAAGATTAGACATCTATTTGGAGCTATCTATTGTCATACCACCTTGTCAAACTCCTCAAAAGAAAGTACAGCGGAACTAAACACTTTTAGAGGTGTTAAGTACACTTCTTAGGTTTAGTTTCGGGGTCACTGCTGTCACACCAAGAGGTTCTACCACCTTTTTTACATCCTTAATATTTATTTGTATTTATAAGTTATAGGCACCATTTCTTATACCATTACAACAATAAAGATTTCTGCCACTTTTTATAGTTTCAGGTTTTTACGGAAAATCCCATAAATTTGCGGCATCACTGACCAGCCTGTCATAAATCACTGCATGTCGATCTTTCAATAATCCAATCAAAGCGGTTCCTATCCGAACTAATGTTATTGTCAAACCGACCAGCTATTATCTGCCCGAAGCGAGCATCTAAATGTCCAGTCACGTACGGTAGAGCGAGACAGACAACCTCGAATGCATTGTGTGCGAGCGAAATAGATGCAACGATGTAAACAATCGAAGTTATGCAACTTTAAAAGGTCGTATAATGCACCAGAATAAAGATATTATACATTTTATCACGACGCAAGAGAGTAACAATTCGAGTGTACGATTTTCGCTGAAAATTCGCAATAGTAACATTGGTGACATCGACTTTAGCAATCTATATGATTTTGAACTATTACTTAAAAGAAATAAGAGTGAAAATAGGGTAGTTACGTGCTAAGATTCCGAACCGTTTTCATTAGTCGGTAGTGAAGTGGCGACATCTATCTTGTTTCTTATATTGACATGGCCGTCACAGGCGGAATCGGAATGAGGTAATAAAGAAATTGGTTTGTGTTTTATGTATGTATCGATACGATATAATGAATGGGGCTTAATTAAATTTATTTCAATTTGTTTTCTCGGTTGCAACTTTTGAGTGGAGTGGGGATATCCGGCTCGGAGGACCAAGTGGTTGTTGTTGTATTTATTGTAGGTTCCTCAAAAGGTTTACAAAATGCGAATTTGGATAATTTCGTACGTAATCAAAAATACAAAAAAAAAGATTGATTAAAAATTCAGATTCCAGAAGAAGTCTTGACTTACATATGTTACAGGTGGCTTACGGGCGACGTTAGATGTTACGGGCGACTACAATATCTATAATGATGATTATGTCCATAATAATACACAACAAACTTTTAACTAACACAGCTTATAAGTAATCTGTTATTAACACCTATTATGTGGGTCTTTAGTTGCCTGAAAAAATTGAATTTTATTTTATTTATTTATTTAATATCCCCTTTTATTATAATCGCCTAAAATCTATTTGTCACTTGCAAGCGTTGTATTATAGATCCAGTAGTCTATAGCATAGTATTGTCTATGGTAGGATATTGCAATAATGTCTATGTTAGTGCAACATAAAGGTCTCTAAACACGGCTAAATGAGTGCAGTTAGTGTCAGCCATTCGCGAGTGAGTAACGCACCGCGGTCGCCCGCCGAATTTTTCACTCGTCAACGCGGAGTGATCGTTCTTTCACTAGTGTAGCGTCAGCAGAAATTACCAAACTTTAATTTGCTAGAAGTTGCTGATGTTTGAAGAACCCTCTGTGGTTCGACTTTGGAGGCACCATCACCACCGCAATTTGTGTCTAATAAAAGCAATGTTAAGCGCTGCTGTGTCCCGCTTTGAAGAGTGTGGTAAGCGAAAAATTCTTATCCGAGGCGTTCCATCTTAATCCTCAGGGGTAGTAATGCATCTGTTGCCAATCTCAGGTAGAAATCTGATATTATTTGCTATTTATTGCAGATGTCCAATCATGGTCTATGGTAGAATATTGCAATAATGTCTATGGTAGTTAACTAAACACGGCTAAATGAGTGCAGTTTAGTCTCAGCCATTCGCGAGTGAGTAACGCACCGCGGTCGCCCGCCGAATTTTTCACTCGTCAACGCGGAGTGATCGTTCTTTCACTAGCGTAGCGTCAGCAAACTGATCAAGCTTTTATCTGCTAACGTTTGAAGAACACTCTGTGGTTCGATTTCGTAGGCATTATCGCCACACTTATTTCTGTTAAATAACAGCGGTGTTAAACGCTGCTGTGTTTCAATTTGAAGGGTGCGGCAAGCGAAATATACAATATACATATCCGAGGCTTTCTAACTTAGTCTCAAAGAACAAGGTTCATTTGTTACCAACTTCAGGTAGGAATCTTAGTTTATCTGCTATAGATTGTAGATGTCTATGGGTAGCAGTAGTCATTTACTATCAGGTAAGACTAGTATATGCAATCTGCCTGATGTTAGTCACTTACTATCACGAAGACTGCATGCTCTTCAATATTATTCGCAATCGCAATTCTTACTCGTAGATACTTTAATTAAGCTAAAAAATGTATGTCCGGCATAAATAAGATAAGTTTATTTAAAGAGGTGTCCTTTGTTGTCAGCAATAGGTTTGCCCGAAGTCCTTTCGGAGTCGAACAATGAAGCGTTCTACCACCTTTGAACCACGATTTCTGTTAAGCCAAAATTTCTCAGCTCTGAGGTAACAAATATACCATATTATATTGATGTAAAGTTCAGATTTTTTTCAGTCGGTACCCGCGAGTCCGCGATGTCCGCTGCGTGCCGCTGATTTACCGGCGCGGGCATGACGGAGCGACACCGGCGCCATCTGTGCCGTGTTTTGTGGCCATCGTATTCATGGCGACATTATACAAGTGTTAGACAATCGTGTCTAAATTAAACGACGATTTCAAAATATATTGCATGTATTAAAACAGAATTATTTAATTCTGTAAGTAAATTAAGAAAATGTATATTATATATTACTGTATATTATAACCAGTTAGTTAGGAGCAATAATTTACGTTATTGAATTAATGTTATTGTAATTAAGTAGCATTTTAAGGTATTAGTAGTTTATGGATATGATTTATTAGTGCGACACAATTTAGTTTCATTTATTTATAATTAACTTACCCATATTTCTTTGCTTTGTTATCCAAATGCAGGTCACATTCGGGATTCATCTGAGCTCCGCTGGCCGGATTTGTCGTGTCATTAATAAGTCCAAGCGGTGAGTTATCGTCCGGAAGTTGATATTACGGAGCCGAAACGCACTGCGGTGCGCCAAACAATAACAATAATTCCAACGAAAACGGAAATTTCCTAGCGAAAAATCGTTAAAACGGCGGACAGAGTCCAGCGCGCGCCATCAAAGCATTATTTGGTCCATTTAACGTGAAATAGTTGCCGTGGACGTACTAGGAGCGCAGAGGCAGGGGGGAGGTTTTAAAATACGATTTATTACACTATCAGCGGTTTAAAAGCCGGCTCACGGTCTGTGCGCCTGGTAGGCGCATGTCGCGGCGCGCGGGCTCAGCGGGGCGCCTTTGAGTGCTCCGGCGTCGATTCCCGCTCGTACCGACGTGTACAGGTTGTACACATTTTCCATATTATTATGATTTACGTAGATAACCTTCCCGGCGGGCGCATTCGTTCGCGTGATTTATTCCACATATAAATATTTCTGTGCGTAATTGATTGCAAATTAACCATTAACGGTTGGAACGAGATAGTCCATTAAAGACGGCTAAAGCGTAACATGTCCTAATATTTTATAAAGGACATGCTACGAACACTAATCTATTCATGTTCCGTGTTACGCTCTTTAATAGTATTACAAATGTTCATTTAATTTATTCATTTGTTATGGGTCGCGTGGATGATTCTAAATGCCAGGCTACTGCATAGCATGGCATGGAAACACGATTTACGTGCGTACGTAACTCCACGCATATTCATAATCTGGATGCGTTTATATAAATATCTTTGAAAGGTTGCAATGTAGGTCCTTCATTTTAACTCTTAGCTTATCATCAACAACTACCGGTCCTTAGGTTTTATTATGACATGAAGGAGTAGACAGCCATATCACCTGATGGTAAATGGCGATGTCCACGGGTTGACGATCAGTCCTGAAGTGAATCACAGATATTGCTACTTCTGAAAACTAAGGTGGTCGCCATATGTAAGTCAGTCGGTAGATTCAAGAACTGAAATAGGTGTGGCAATGGAACCTTCCTGGTTGGAACATACTCATTATACCTTGCATAAATAAGCTCTGTAGTGACAGCCTAGTGGTTAAGAAACTTGGGCTCTTGATCGAGGGGTCCGAGGTTCAAATCCCAAGCACGCACCTGATTTTACAAAGTTATATGCGTATGAGAAATTAAATAGCACTTCTTTAAACGGTAAAGGAAAATATCGTGATGAAACCTGCGCACCTGAGAAATTTAAAAAAAAAGTTTTCAAAGTAATGTGAAGTCCACCAATTCGCATTTGGCCAGCGTGGTGGACTATGGCCTAATCGTTCTCATTCTGAGAGGAGACCTGGGCCCAGTGGAGGGGCAGTAATTTGTTGATGACGAAATAAGCTCCATTATTCTTCACAAATATTATTCAGAAACATTTAAGAGTCGTCAACACCCTCAACATAACATCCAGGTACGCACGATGGTGATATACCATCCTGTACGGATAACGTTCAATGATTCATTAGCGGTGGTTACCGTCCGTTGTTAATGGTTCGTTTAACTGGCCGATGATTACATCGTGTCACGATTAGTTATTCAGTTATTTTAGGGCTCCGCATCGCTACCAGATCGTAAGCGAAGAACGTAACTAAACTTGGTAAGAGTAATTCATTTGTGATAAAGATCGAACTACTTTGGATATTATACTGGTAAACTCTTTTTAGAAGGTGTATTTTAATTAAATGTCGCTTGCATAATTTTTTACCCAACTTTTGACGTTTTTTTTTTAATTTTTGAGCTTGATATATTGAAATAATTACTTATTTAGTTGTAGTTAGAAAATAAGGTTAATACTGATATGTTATATAACGTCATTGCCATCAATGTCCACTATTACAGTTAGTGATCTTCAAAGAATAAATACTTCACCAGGGATATTGCTGTTAGCTTGCAATTCTGATTGTGAAAAGTGTTGGCTTTGGAAAATCTTAGCTTAAATCTTAGCTTATATTTAAATTTCATATTGATGACAAAATTAATATTGTGTCATACTTATTTAAAACGTTACGTTATCGAAATTTAACGGCGATGCATTAGGTTACAGTTGAAAAACTTAAATAAAATAAGAATGATAATGAAACTGCTTTTTAGGTCAATACCTAAACTCCGGTTGTGTTCCATCGGAGACCCCGGAGTTCTCCACCAAGCGCTGAGAACGGCAACCGCGGGGGTTTTAGTGCGTAAAAATCCCACATAACCCGGCGTCGCTCCCACGGCGTCGGGTACCTTTTGAAGGCTTCCCCCTCGTAAACAAAAAAAAGGTCAATATCTAAAGTACAGTAAAAAGTAACTAAATTATTGTAATTTAGAAACTAACTCTCCAGGGTATCAAACCTTTGTATTGAAATAAGTATTTTAACTATTCGACATTAGCCTAGATACTGGTGTACTACGAGTACTAGCCAATCGGTAAATGACATAACTAAATTAATGGTTTAGTATTCCATTCAGCTGATAGAGTAGTCTAATACTTAGTTATACTTTCTTGATGTTTAGTAAACCAAGCTTTGAAGAGAAATGTGTGAAATTTTAAAGGATTAAATAGGAAATATTCGCGTGATCCTATCGACGTAAATAAATAGGAGTATTGTTAGAATAAAAGGAAACCGGATATATTTTAGACAATATGTATCGTCATAATCAACATATTGTCCCATTCTTATTGGTTTTTAGTGTATGTAGCTAAATTCAAATAAGAGTTAGTGCACTTTTGAATGCTAGTTTTCATATATCAACGATAGGTACCAAAAATCGGTAATCTTGAATTTAATTCCAGACCTTCAGAAGGGCGAATTCTGCAAATACTTAGAAATGTATATTTTAAACAAACCTTTCTTTACTAAAGTTTAATAAATCAATTGATAATTACTATCAATTAAAACAATAATGACTGAATAATATCAAAACTACTTAAAATAAATTTTGTACATTACGTAGTTTATAATAGGTTTTAGGATAATTAGACTTCCATCATAAGTAATCATGTATGAAGATCAACTAATCAGTTACTAAGATTAGTTCAAAATCTCATTAGGCGTCGGCTACCCGCTGTAAAGTTAATTATCCGGTAATCGAGCCGGATAAATCGTGTCTTATTGTTTGTTGACTGTACCTACGCAGGTGATTTGCAAATGGTACTGATTGCAAAATAAATAGGGTTTAAATAATTGTTTAATTTTTTTCTAATAATAAGGTGTTGTTTATATTTTTTGACATTGAACGTGACATAATATATCGTTTATATCTGACAAAATTATATTTTTTATACAATACTAGCTGACCCGGCAAACGTTGTGTTGCCATATAAATAAAAAAATCTTAAGGGTGAACAACCCTTATCACTTAGGGGTATGAAAATAGATAGTAGCCGATTCTCAGACCTACTGAATATGCATATAAAATTTGGTGAAAATTGTTAAAGCCGTTTTGGAGGAGTACCTACGTTAACTAACATTGGGACACGAGAATTGTATATATAAGATTTTGATGGGTACCACAAGTGTATGTTCATTGGTCAAGCTGTAGATGTCAATAAATACGTTAATACGCGTTGTATGGAAAAGTATTACTTTATTAAGTATCCCTTATTGACGCTCTCTACATTTTAATTTTTTTTTTCTCTTTGTAAGTTTCCATAGGTAGTCTTTACATGCGTTTGAGTTCTTTGTGATATTTTCCTTCACTGTTAAATCTAAGATGATACGTTTTGTAACAATTCTTCACTCAAAATAACTCAATGTAAAGACTGCGAAATTGTGTTGATGGCACATAATCATATTATACGTATCCCATATATCCGTGTATATTAGAATTATAAAACTACAATACGAAGTGTCATAGTAAATTAAATTAAAATTTAATCAATTTTAAATGGGGCAAAATACAGCATATACAGGAAAACATTGACCAATCACAGTAATTAACTTTACACGCACACTCGCATTTCTAACGCAATTATATTTTATTTGCGGACGCTCCAGGCACTTGTTTGTTTCGGCGTAAAACTTTAATTAACCAATAAACATGTCGCGTGGGCCCGTCTTAAATTAGCCCCCGCGGAAATTGCGAGCGCTGCGTGGCCATGCCGCCCTGGTATTCCACCTGGGAAGCGATATTTATTATTTAGATTATCCCGTGGTTTCGGGGTTCATAATAATTCTACACAATGGTTTCTGTATGTATATTCCGTTTATAAGCTCCCTACACTGTATGTCGTAATTCGTAGTAATTGTTGAATTTCTATATCGCCTGCGTATTATGACCGCCTGGTACAGAAGTGAACTGGAATGAACTTGCTGTCAGCCTGGTACACTCGACGTTAAGGGTGTGTACGGCTCAATTATGCCGCCCTGGTACTTTTTTGACAAGGTGCCACTTTGGTCACAACTGCTTATAATATAATTAATAAATAGAGATAAATAATAGCTATATAATTTGAATTCATGACATGAAAAAGTTTACAATCATTTAAGTTTTAAAAGTTTTTGAATAAATGTATAGTTATTGCCTTGTCGTATTTTTTATCTTTATAATGTACTAGTGGTGCCCGCGGCTTCGCCCGCATTTTAAAGATATTATATGACATACATAAAACAGAAAATTCATACCTTCATTGGAATGACAGTGGTGCCATCTGTCGGTCTTACCAACTCCCAAACCTTCGTGGGCTCTTGGACAACAACTTTGCAAAAGATCATCACTTGATCAAATGCATAGTTTCCGATTTTATAAAATGTATATTATTATAGACAAATAATCATTTTTATATAAATAGATAGATGATCGACTAACATGGATAAGTAAAGTAACTGTAGGTAAATTATGAAAAAATCGAATTTCGACCTTCTGGGTTGAAAGATCGATTCACTGAATCGATCCATTACTGGAGATCGATTAAAATAATCGATTTTTTGGTTCAAAAGATCGATTCTCCGATTAATCGATCTCAGATCGCCATCCCATCCGTAGTTCCCGTGGGATTTCCGGGATAAAAACTATTTATTTATTTATTTATTTATTTATTTATTTACTTTATTATACCTTAACTAACACGGGTATAAAAGGCGGACTTAATGCTAGAAGCATTCTCTGCCAGTCTACCTTTAGGCTAAGCAGAAAACGTGCAAGGCGGTATGTCTAGGAAGAGTAATTATAATATATAATTATAATTATATATGTAAGTATATAAAATAACTATACAAACAACAGGTTACATAACAAACACACACATAATATAATATATATAATTATACATACAATAGGGTACACTATAAGAAAAATGATGAACCGTAAATATAAGCACTATGATTTCTGTAGAAAATATAATTTAATTATATTTTTAAAAGTCTGTCTGCTGCAGGCATTGCGTAATTCATTCGGAAGAGCATTCCACAACCGAATAGCGTGAATTGCAAATGACTTGGATACGAAGCCAGTCCGATGAAGTGGAATCGTTAAAACGAGAGAATTGGAAGATCGCAACTGGCGCTCGTGAGAGTCACGGAGATACTGAAACTTTTGCTTCAGGTATCCCGGCGTAGGCGGTTCAGATAAAATAGAAAAAAGAGTAGAAAGTAATCTAACCTGTCTACGCTCACGAATAGGAAGCCATTCAAGTTGGCGACGGTAAGAGGAAATGTGATCGAATTTGCGCAGACAGAAGATGAATCGAATGGCGTGGTTAATAAGTCTTTCCAACTTATTGAGATGCTCCTCGCTTATATCAGTGCAACATACATCAGCATAATCAATAATTGGTAAAATAAGCGCCTGTACTACAGTGACTTTAACTTTAATCGGAAGAAAGTTACGAAGGCGATTTAGGACGCGCAGCCTCGCAAATACAGAACGGCTGACTTCACTCACGTGGTCCGACCAGCTCAATGTTGAATCCAAACATAGGCCGAGATCTTTGACACAAGATGTGAAAGGTACAATAGAGTCCTCAAACACAACCGGTGAGACGGAACCATGATCCAACATCGCCAACTGCCGAGAACTACCAATTATAATGGCTTGGCATTTATTGGGGTTAACGCTGATTCCATATCTCTGTGACCAATTACTTATGTTGGCAAGATTATTATTAATAATGCCTATAGCATCATTGACATTATTAATGTTGGCTTGTGCGTAAATTTGTAGATCATCGGCATACAAATGGTAAGAGCAATTAAGGGAAAGAGTAAGGAAATTTATATAGAGAGAAAAGAGTAATGGGGACAGAATTCCACCTTGTGGGACTCCATTAGTGAGACTGCACCAGTCTGACAGCGTGCGATCTACTCTAACAGCTTGCCGGCGTCCGCGAAGGTAAGATGAGAACCAATCCAGTACTGTAGATGAAAACTTATAATATTGGAGAGCAGCAAGAAGAATATCATGGTTCACCATGTTAAAAGCATTAGAAAAATCTATGAGAACGAGGACGGTGACCATTTTATCCTCCATGCCATCACGAATATCTTCGATAACCTTGAGAAGAGCTGTTGTTGTGCTATGTCCTGTTCGAAAACCGGACTGAAAAGGGCTGAGAACATTATTGTTAGAAATAAATGAGGAAACTTGTTTGTGTACAGCAGCTTCAAGAATTTTCGATAAGAAGGGTAGTATAGAGATAGGTCTGAAATTATTCACATGACAGGGGTTAGATACTTTCGGAAGTGGGATAACAAAAGCCTTACGCCAGACAGAAGGAAAAACCCCAGTAGCCATGGAAGTGTTGATGACGTCAGTAATAATGTTGAGTAAATGTGGCAGTATTGGAACAATCATAGATCTACTCACATCATCAAACCCAACCGCTTTTGATTGAATGGACGAAATAATTTTTAAGATTTCATCTACGGTAACGGGAGAAAAAGAAAAATTATGTATATCGAGTTGAGCCATGGAAGTAATTTCAAGAATAGTTTGTGACTTAATCTTAGGACAAAGAGAAGAAGAGGAAGAAAAATGAATGTTTAAGTCATTAAGTGAGAAAGAAGTGATATCAAGACCACTATGACAATTGCCGATGCCCAGTGTATTTAAAAACTTCCATATTTCGGCGGAAGACTTGTTAGATACCTTTTCGGTGAAGTAATTGCGCTTAGCTGCTCTTACCATTTGATTACAGCGGTTGCGTGCGACTTTATAGAGACGCCAGTTTTCGTCACACCGGTCACGCTTAAATCTTCTAAAGGCCCTGTCACGTCGTGTCATGGCCATGCGTACTCCACGAGTTATCCAAGGTGCAGGAGGTCGTTTGGATTTTATGGGTTTTAATGGAGCATGCAAGTCGTACAGTTTTAGAATTATTTTATTCAAGAGAGATATTTTATCATCCACTGTTGTTGCAGAAACCACTGTTGAAAAGTCAACATTAGCTGCATCATTACAGAGTGCGCCAAGGTCCATCTTTGCAAAATTGCGCATCCAAACAACTTTAGGAATTAATTTAGGTGGTTTTAGTTTATAACAGATGAATAAACAGTCATGTTTAGAAAAACCAGGAGCCGATAATGTACCATATTTTAAAACATGTGTAGGAGAAGAAGTAATAATTAAATCTATCAAGCTGTCAGGAGCGTTAATATTGTGATGAGTCGGCGAAGAAGAAAGAATAGAAAAATTAACAGATGAAACAATATTTGATAGTTTGGTACTACGAGTAGATTGAATATTTAAATCGGTATTAAAATCACCCATAATTATATGATGTGTGTATTGTGAACAAAGCGATTCCAGAATAAGCTCAAAGCTCGAAAAGTAGTCAGTTGATGGAGGGCAGTAGACCACACCAAGAGCAGCTTTAGCACGTCCCATCCTGATTTCTACAATCAAATACTCACAAGAGGCGGAGTACAGGGAAGGAGAACACAAGATTACAGAAAAGGAGATATCATTGCGGAGATAAATGGCAACACCGCCTCCACCTTTCCCCGTTCGGTCATTTCTTAAGAGTTTATAACCTGGGAGGCTGTAGGAAATAGATTCTAAGCTCGGTTTTAACCAGCTTTCAGAAATCAGGATAGCGTGCACATTAGAATTGAGAGAAAAAGCGTCAAGAAGTTCAGAGTAATGAGCAGGGATGCTTTGAGCGTTCAGGTGACATACATTGAAGGCCAAAGGGGAAGAATCAAGCATAGAACATAAAGAGTTTTGAAGAGTGTCCGGCTCTTCAAAAAGACTATCACTCAAGTCTGTAGAAATAATCGAGTCACGTGCTGAATAAAATGATTCATCATCAGACATACTAATATTCTAAAAAATAATAATAATAATAAACAATATTTAAAATAAATAACTATAATATATTATATAATACGAGAGTAAAATAAATTAAAGACAATAATTAAATTTCTTAAGCAAATTTTCTGCTTATCCCGCCGTAAGAGGGCTATTCACTATGAATATCACAAAATATTTAAATGCAATCTTTAAGACAATTTATACAACAATGTTAAATAAAAATTTAAAAAAGAAAAAAAATATATAAGCAAAATTTATAGCAAGACATTAAACAATATTAGCAAAAACGGAACGTTCAAAAGTGTAAAAGTATTATGTGACAAGTGACAGTGACGTGCGGACAATTGTTGAAAATTGCGTTCAGAAATAACGTTAACACACTAAAAGAAATATGCTCACAAAATAAATTTACATTAACATTTTTGACATTGATGCATAAACGAGTAGACAATTAGATATGCAAATTACAATAAATAGACACAGGTCTGTTAAAAAGACAATTAACAATATGTTTAATTTAGTAAATATGTAACTACCCACTAAATTTAACAAATCTAAAGAGTAAACAAAATTATTATTTAGTGGGTAATCACTGAGAATATAAGTACCTAATAACACTTCTAACTGTATTGAGAGTCATAAAATAACTGTATCACCTATTTCTTTCGAGCCGTGCGTTTCGACTTCAAATACTGTGTGGCATTACTTGCTGTTATTGGAGTTGGAGAACGGGGTTTCGCCTGCCCTTCTTCAATAAGTAAATCATCGTCTACCGGGATATCATCGAGGTCCTGCTCGCAATGTATGCGTCGTCTGGAGCCATCCGGAAGCTTAGCTACGATGTTTCCACCCATGGTCCAGCAGTTCTTAATGCCAAGCTTTTTACGCGCAAGGAGGAATAGTGACTGCCGTTGGCGTGTAAGAAACTCCGACAGGACGAAAGGTGTTCCTTTGAATCCAGCCTTCTTCCTCCAGACTGCAGCCCGATGTGAGAGATCTACAAAACGAACTAAGATAGGACGGGATTTCCCCTCAGTCATGGTGCCCAGACGGTGACAAGCCTTCAGATGACTACTTGTCAGGTCACATATACCAAGCTTCTCATTAAAAAGCTTGGCTATATAAACTGGAAGGTCTTCATTCTCTTCAGGGACACCACTTACTAAGATAAACTTTCTCCGGTGACGCATCTCGATTACATCAACTGCCTTGGAGAGCTCCGTTATTTGATCGCGAAGAAAATTAAGCACCGTCCAGACGTGGGTCTTGAAATCGTTGAACTCCTCGTGAAGACGACTTGTTGTAGTGCTACTCTTAGGTTCTGTCGCCTTGAACTTTGCCTCAAATTCAGAGAATTTCTTCAGGAATGTGGCTTCAATGGCATGTTGTGTTTCCAAAATTGCATTAACGTTGGCCATTGTAAATAGATTTATAGCAAGGATATTTAAGTGAACAATAAAATTGTGAGGACAGTGGTACAGGCGGGACGACGCAGTGTTATTATAGGTCACAGTTCATATGCACGTATATATTTACACTTGTAAGTAAAGTCACTTATCGATTTTCGAATTACACAAAAACTTTGAGGAATTTTGTAACTAAAACGATATTTATTAAAGTTTTTGCAAAGAACTCAGTGCTTACTTCTTGACCTACCGCCCAAAAAAAACTATCCTATGTCCTTTCTCGGGTCTCAGACTATCTTTGTACAAAATTCCATTCAAATCGGTTCAGTGGTTTAGCTGTGAAGAAGAGACAGACTGACCGAGTTACTTCCACATTTATAATATTAGTAAGGATTAGTAAGGAAGTAAGGATTTGCTGACGGATACATAATTTGTTTGATCCTGATAACCTTTTTTTTAGCTGTCTTCGATATCTTCTATCCTCGATTTTTTGTGAATCGATTTATTGCACTTCGATTCGAATCGATTCAAAAATTGATCTTGTTCCGAAAGAATCGCCACCCCTAATATAATCCCAATAAATCTATATAAACAAATATAATGTTGCAACCGTCTCCGAATGCAAGAATTGATATTTTTAAACTCATGGTTACTTAGAGTATGCCAAAAGACCCACAAACGTAGGTAGGATCCATTACTGGAGACCGATTAAAAAAAGTCGACTTTTTTTGGTCAAAAAGTTCGAATTTCTGAGTAATAGATCTAAGATCGCTATCTGGGATAAAAACTATCCTATGTCTATTCTAGGGTCTCAGACTATCTTTGTACAGAATTTCATTAAAATCGGTTCAGTGGTTTAGGCGTGAAGAAGAGACATACAGACAGACAGAGTTACTTTCGCATTTATAATATTAGTAAGGATATCGATTAAAATGATCGACTTTTTGTTCCAAAAGATCGATTCTCCGATTAATCGATCTTAGATCGCCATCCTTAGTTCCCGTGGGATTTCCGGGATAAAAACTATCCTATGTCCGTTCTCGGGTCTCAGACTATCTTTGTACAAACTTTCACTAAAATCGGTTCAGAGGTTTAGGCGTGAAGAAAAGACAACCAGACAGACAGACAGACAGACAGAGTTACTTTCGGATTTATAATATTAGTAAGGAAGTAAGGATAACTCCAATTATTACTAGTATAGCTATGTTTTGTATATTTAAGAACGTTTAGTTTTTGCAAATAAAAATTATAATTATTGAAGTACAATTACTAATGTGGGATAAATTATTACTATTTGAAAGAACTGATACTATACTACGATAAAATTAACTATTACTGTGTAGCTACTTTGGATTAATATTGTGTCATTGTCACGAAATATTAATATTCTTAATTTTGCAGATGTAGAAATAAAACGCATTTTTTTTAAATATCGTGAGTAAAGTATACGGTAATTCAGAAATATATTTATATCTATTAATCATATATTTTGTAAACCTAAATTTCCACTGACAACTAGGCACAAAAAGTCCATATCCTGTCTGTTCACTAGGTGCTGTGAATTGATGTTGCCCTGGTTGATTGGGTATCATTTTTGATATACACAAATGTTGACTATAAAATTTCATAGTGCCCAATTAAATTTTCTTGTACGGAGAAAAATGTTCTCTTTCTACTCATGTTCCCCTAGTAATGCTTCTTATATTGATACGGCTAGTGGCGCCCTGGTACTTTTACACGAAATAAATTACATCTTATTCATGTTCTCCTAGTACTCTATCTCGTTAAGAAGACGTTGTCGTGCTCGTGATGCCCTAGGAAATAAAATACTGAATCAAAGGAAGCTGTCTTAACGAATTTGTAATCCCTAACATAAGTTAACTAAGTTATTTTTATTTATTTACAATTACAATTATTATTATTTATCTATAGCTTATTTATCTGTGCATATACTTTTATATTCGTATAGGTATATACTAAAATTATCCGTTACTACACACAATCTGCATCTTCATGACATAGACGAATTGAACCAATTAATAGGGTGCAAGCATAACATGAAGAGCGTAGTGTTATCGAATACCTAATTTATATTGAGTGTGTAGATATCACAGTATCTTTGGGGGCGCATTGTCAGGAGGGTGTACACTGTAGATGTGCTTCCGAGCGCATACTTGTAATTTGAATAATGGTCTTTTGAAATCAAATTTGACTTCGGTTGACTACTTTTTGGAGTGTTTCCATGGTGTTTTGTACAAACATGATAGCAGTGATAGTTGGTTTGAAATTTCTTCTCTCGATGTGGGACTTCCCGTTCGAATTCTAGGTAGATAGATTAGATAATCTTTAATGTAAGCTGTAAGCTGTAAGCTTGAGAATTATTTAAAAATAAGTTCTCAAAGATGTATGAGTCTATCAATCCATACTTGGCTTATGTAGTGGAGTATAAGCCTAAACGATTGTTCGCCAATAGAACCAACGATAGCTTGAAGCATTCCAAGGCGTAACATAGAGCTACTTCAAAGGTGGATACTACGTCATAATTTTCTACTTCTAGGGTTGAATTCTGTGATAATTCCCTAGTTTGGAGGCTGAAGAATTCAGTGTAACGTAGGCAGAGGCGAAGCTAGGGTCTAATAAAAGTTGACGTTAGTTTTTTCATTTCTTTTACGTGAACGCCGTCACACATCGAGTTACCAGGGCCACATAAATTGGCATAGCTTTAGTTTCATCTGGAGTTCTCTTTCTTTTGTCGCTGGGGCGGAGGGGGGCCTGGGGGGCTAAGGTTGACAAATGGGCCGCTCCGAGCATCCGCGAGCGATACAATCGGTGCGTTGCTTACTGCTCCGTTGTAGGAAAAAAGTAGGGCTGCGTTTGGCGAACGGGAATGATGAAGTGTTTCAAGTTCATATTTTAAAATTGTTTCAGAACACAGATGTCCTTGAGGGTGTGAAGTGCAGGTTGTGGATAGTGTGAAGTGAGCTAAAAGATTACGTGCTTTGCAGATTAACCCTTAAAGATTGAGATAAGGTCAAATAAATTATGTTTGTAATTCAAAATAATAAACAATAGAGTATCAAAACATCAATATTTTATTCGAATGAAGCATACATAGGCGATAGTGCATCAAATAATTTTGTCAATAACGATAATGGTATTAACAATTATAGGTGGCTAATAACAAATTGATAAAATTGGTATTTCATTAAAAGTATATTCAGAAAGAATGGAATTTAAGTATTTCTTAATATCAATGCAAATTTTTGCTACGTATTAAATTGGTTAAGTCGATACTTAGATTGACCTATATAAATACACTGGCAATAAAATACTTTAAAAGTGGCAGTTATATCTTTACTTTCTTTTTTCGCAAATGTATTTTTATATAAATAAAGGACCTATTTCAAATGACTTATTTCTCATACTATTGTTGTAGAGCAAAAAGAAATTGTTGGAACAATGTGCGAACCCTGCAGCACGCGTCACTGGACCCGTCCCGGAGTGCCATTACTCACTGTCGGCCGCCATTTTCGAGCCCCGCCCGCTACGAGCTACGAGCTACGCCGTAGCGACGTACCAACCGCTTCGCTGTTCTGGGCGCCTGGTGCTTTCATTCAACTATTGATAAGTACTTGTTTGTTTTATTTGTTTTGTTTTTGTTTGTGAACATTTTGGCAGTGTTTATTTGTATGTGTGAAAAATATTGGATGTAAATGGTGTTGCAAGTAGAAAGTAGAAGTAGACAGATGTCATTAAAGAAAATTGCAAAGGGTATTTATTTTACGTAATTAAAATGAATTTGCTGTTTATTGTATGACATTAAATTATTTATATAATTTTAGAATATGTTATATTTATAATTAATATAAAATGAATTACTATACTAATCATATATTTTTACAGGGAAATGTGTTATGATTATGAGAGTGTTCATAAATGAAAAACAAAACATTTTTTTTAGTTTTTAATATTTTTTACACAATTCGTAGCATTCATAATGCCGACACATTCCTTCCTCCACGACGTCCCGTCAGCGATTCGGTGTTACTAACTTTACATTATAAACCAGACAATTCGTGTAGTATACTTCCGTATAATATGTACCTCGCCGAAATTATACAATACAAATATATAATTAACATTTTTGTTGTCGTGTCGATCGATAGAGCCATGTCGCTGAGAGACGCATCTTGATTAGTTCCTATATTTACAATAACTCCATGACTTCCAAACTCATTATGTATAATGTACATATACATATAATAAAGAGAAAAATCAAAATAAAATTCTTCAATTAATACATTAATACCTAACAGCTACTATTTAAGACTTTCCTCTTAATAAAATATATTACAAGAGATGACGTTAACAATAATATAGGGTAATATTAACAAAGTCCGGTGTTGAATTCACTTTCGTTACAAACTCACAAAATTATCCTTTTAATACTGAAACTTCACTGGAAAATAAACGGTTTATACAAAGTAAAGTGAACACTCATTGTATACTGATGTTTATATTTACAAAAGATAACATTTCTTTTCTAAAATGATTAGGTTGCGGTGTGATTGCTTTCCTAATTACTATTTCTAGCTTCTGTAAATAATTTCGAGTTTATTTTGAAAATTATAAATTGTATATTTAGAAAAATAAGCATTATTACCTAAATTTAGAATTTTAAAATCCATAAAACAGGCAAGATTTTCAACGTGGTAATCGGCCAAAAACCAGTGTTGCCATAGAAACAATCACATCGCAACACGACAAGTATAATGGTAGATATTACACTAGAATAAAGCTTGAGTTCGGATAACTTTTAAACTATCAAAGTTATTCCGTAGCTAGGGACCAATTTGACAAATTTATAGCTCCCATTTCGTATACATGGCTAAGGCTGGTAATCTGCAATTACCCTTCAAATATTGTGAGGATTCAAAAATATCTAAATATTTGGTTCCGTGGTCAGTAGTACATTATACATATACATATTTCAACCATTAAAATCTAAATATAGATAACACAATTGAAACGCAAACGGTGCTTCCATCCATAGACAATAGCACTCCACGGAACGGAGATCTATCTTTACAAAAACGTGCCAAAACCAACTTTCGTTCACGCGTAGCTCGAATCGATTGGTTCCAGCGATTCCTTTTAAAAAAATAATGACCGAAATTCCAAATTTGAAAGTTCAAATCTAATTTTCAGTCGAGAAAATTTACGTTTACAGTTTCATATTTCGTATAACTTGACATTGACATAATTAGTAAGTTCCTAATTAGCTTTAACATCACCATCCTCCGCTTACGTAGAAGGCAATCGTTGTCAGGTATCAAGACAATAATATAGAGCTAAAAATCTCATCGCATTTAACATTGTAAAATATCATTTTTATCGTATACATCGGTTACAAATTGTGCTACATTATTGAACACCAAGGCAAGGTGAAACTATGATATCCGAGTCCCAACATCACCGTAATAATAAATATAGTATATAATATGATACATAATAATATATAATTCGAAGATATGTATGTCACCTGTAAAGCAAAAATCACAAAACTACTGCGCGGACAATATAATGTTAGGCATGCCAGGAATTGACGTTCACCTACAATTACGTTTTGAGCTCGATAATTGAATAAATTAGCTTAGGTTACAGACGCGAGACAGTTCAAACTGAAGTGGTTAAGTAAAATTTTACATTTAAAACATCCGATGGTTGCTCCCAAGTGCGTAAGGACTGCCGCACACGGTCGAGGCAGATCTTCTCCGGGCCGGACGCGAAACGTTTGCCTGACATTGTTTAGCAATTCACTCGACACAGTCACTTATTTCCGAAAATCGATCAGCCTCTGCCGTTACCGACTTGTCCTCGCATAACAAAAGTTATTCACAAATAAATCATACCTAAATAACTATTACATACACAACTCCTTTACAAAAGTCCCATCTATTACCGTCTGTCTTCTGCGACCCAGTACTTCCAGTGATAGTTACAACTTACAACTATTCAATTATTTATTTATATTTACGTAATAACAATACACAATTAGCTATAAATATTTATACGATAACTATCAAACCATTTATTGTTACATTCATCAACGTCGCTCTATAGTTCCGAGTGATAAAACCGTTTCATTTATTATTATTTATAGTAGGTGATTGCACCAGTCGTATAATACAGCGTCCACAGAGTCACTTCGCGTAAATTTACATTAATTTAATAATTAAAGTTGACTTTAAATCTTAATTTAGGAGATCGTATACTGTTTCAAATATTACAAAATGTTTCGCGTTTATGTACATTTAGCATCGTTCTCCTGTTTGTGTCGGCGCGCGGCCGGTCCGGCGCGGCGGTCCGGCGCGGCGTGTGCGGCCCGCCGCCGGACGACGTGAGTTATTCATATCTGGAACAATGATACACAAATTATACATTTTGCTGCGGCGATGATGTTGCGTAATTAGAAAACTGTAATCAAGCCGTGACGCGCGATGCATTACAGAGTGCGCTTTTCATTTTTGTTTTGCTATTAAAAATTGTTGTAATGGTTTTGTATTTTTTTATTCGACGATATTAAATATTGTAAGTAAATAAGTAATTTATAATTTTAGCACAGTAGTCCACCTGATGGTAGGTGCTCACTGCCATCCATGGATATCTGTAATCAACTCCAGATAGGTTTGAAGTCCTACCTAGAAATGCGTGGCTACATCTATGGATTAAGTTCGACGCCTCGACCAAAAATGTATTTCCTTACTGTGATAAGTAAAGGCTCCAGGAAATACTCTTTAAACTATAACAAAGCACTGCTTAATACTGCTGCTTAACACACAAAGGGTTCTACTATCAATTAAAATCCGTACAAGTAGTTGAAAATAAGAATACTCACATGTACAATTCCGCGCATTAGAGATGGTGGCCGTAGTACTCAGCGGGGTAGTGCGCGTAGCCCTGGTGGAAGGCGGGGTCCGTCGGCGGCCTGTGCATCATCTGCTGGCCGTCCATCATGTAGCCCATCGTGGCCTCCGGACTGTACGCGCCGCTGGGGCCCGCGTGCGGGAACACTGCCGGGTAGAACACTGAACGGTTAATTAGGCCTGCTGTATGTTTCCTAGTGGTGTTTATGTGTGTGTGTGTGTGTGTGTGTGTGTGTGTGAAAGAGCGTGTGAGTGTGTGAGTGCTAACTTGATAAACATGTAGCTTTTTTTTAATTGAGCGATAAGTTTTAAAAGTTAACAATGAATCGATTGTTATTTACAGATTTAACTGACCCTGTTATTTATAAGACATTTCACTATGGCGGTGTTAAGCTAATGATAATTTTGTTCATTGCTATGATGATATTTCAATGCGGAATGATTAAGCCATAATCTACTATTTTGCCCGAGTGTAAATTTTACACATTCAAGATTTTCTGAAAACGAAGTTTTCTAAAGATGCTTATCTTCATCGTTATTTTTCTACACTAATGGTTTTTCTAATAAAAACATGTTGTCTATGGTAAGTTGACAACTTAGAGAGTTGTCAACTTACCATAGACAACATGTTTGTATGTTCTTGAGTGGGGTATAAATGTATTGTTCAAGTTCGTGAATGATCGGTATGCAAAAAACCGAACGATAGGCAATAACAATAAAACCTATTCCGTAAACTTTTGACGACGCAGAATTATGTCGACAAAAAGTCCCGTCAAGCTCCCTGTTCGAATCCGCTCAATTTTGCCACAAAACTGTTATGTCTTCCGGCAATATATCGATGGGGATTATCAATCGTAAACTAATGGTGTTCGTCCATTATAGACGGCGATTTCCGCCTTCGTCGTGGCTCCTTTATGGTGGCACGCGCCATTGCCCCGCGGAGTCCCGGAGGCCCGCGAACGCGCACGGTTCGAGACCGACTAATGTTTGAACGGAATTGATTTGAAATAAAAACGTTAGTTTTTTTTTATAAATGCGTATTTAGCCTAAATAAATAACTTAAAAAGCCTAAACAAGTTAAAAATCGAAAACACTCTTCAATATTTTACGTAATAAAATAATTTTGGGTATTTATTACAAAAAACATATAGATAAATTAATTACAATAATAATTATTCCTTTATTTTCATAAATATTATTTTTTATTTGTATTTTAAAAAAATATTTTGAATTTAGAATACACCTCGGACCACACTTTGGAATACCAGAGAAGACTCGTTAGAATATAAAGTTTTGTTTATGGGTTCCTTTTTTTAATGAAATCATAATGATTTAAGTAAATAATGTTTGGCTGAAAGGCAAGAAGCCAAGACCATAAAATACGATATTGAAAAATATGTATCGACTCTCGTTTTTACAGTGATGGATTGAACAATTGATTATTTGTCGACGATTGATATTTTATTACCTACTATCAAAAACCACATAATTTAAAATCTTGAATCGCAATCTTTTATTTCAATTTCGCAAAACTTTCAGGAATATTATCGCCCCACGTTAACAGTTGCCGACAGCTTTTCCGGTACTCATATTATTTTTTCTATTCCGACGGTTCCCAGACGTTCTCTGAGCACTCTTCAGGCTGGCTAGATTTAAAACGCCTTGTTCACGCGCTGGTGGGTAACTCTTTGTCTATTGTTTTAAAATCGTATAAACTATCTTTAGATTTCATAAGCTGGAATTATATCAATTGTAGCATTGAAATGGGAAGTATTGTTGTAAATTATTCATAAAATTTTAAGTAACAATTTTACTACAAAGTAGGTTTACATTTTTTTACATAAATACGAGTATAATATAGATAAATCCCGTGTTAGCTGTTTCTTAACAGATTGCGAAAGAACTTTGTGAGATTATACTTTGAGAGAAAGATAGCACATATTTAGACTAGATAGGTGGAGTTATTATTGAGATTTGAATAAATTTTTTAGAAAAACAATGGCAGTACGGACCTACTACATTACTAAGAAAATCGATTGTCATAATAAAAAAATAATTTTAAGCAAAATTGTGCAGTTAGTTCACATATATTCGCTTCTAAATCCTCAACACTACAGCAGTGAAGGACATCCGCAAAGATTATCGCCTACTAAATCATAGTTTCCTGGTACCGTGCTCCCGGAGCGTTATTGTTTCCTGTCGGAGTCTGGAGCACGGAGACACGCTCCACTTCACACTAGAGCCTCCTCGCTTTATAGTCTCTGCTTATGTAGTTCTAGTAGATCTTGTTTATTTTTTGTTGAAATGTCAGGTTTTTCCTTAAGTTAATTCAGGGTTAGAGGGAAGTTTTTACAGGTGAGCGAAATAACAGTGCAGCAAGATTATGGATAGATCTTCTACGTAGGGAGCATAGATTAGTAAAGATACTTCGCCGCCTTGAAATTGAATGAAGCCACAAACGGCTTATTTTAGTAAGTTCCTTATTTGAATACTTGACAAATAAAAACATTTTTAGAGAAAATTTACGAATAAATAACTAATACTGCGTAATTTACGTAATAAATAAATAATTATTTCAAATATTTTAGGGACAATTTAGCACGGAGACGTGGCAAAACTTTTTGACGCAACTATTTCAATTCTCAAAACTGGGTACATTTTCTTGTTAGGAGTGAGTAATCTTTACTCTTTAGTGAGTAATCTATGGTAGGGAGAGAGACTTTTGATATTTATCATAACATGGGTGTCGGACGTTACTATTGTCATGATAAAGAGCAAGAGGACTAAGAGCAATGTAGGTATGTGTTTACATCTCATACCACAAATTCAAGAATAAGAAACTTATTTTCTTAAAATTCTTGCGACATAAACCAACAAATGTAATGAAATGACATAACGTTTTGGCATTTAAACAGGCGCTGCGGTCAGTTTTATCTATTCTCCGAGAATATTTTGGCCAATCCATTGTCTTAAGTAGCCGGGCGTCGGAGTTTTGGCGTCGGCGTCGCACTCTAAACAGGCAGTTCATAAAGCCGGGGCAGAATCCTAAATATCCAGCTGGATACCGCCAAGTTTGCCGACGACGGAAAATGGAAAAACCGGAGGGTACGATAGATGGAAAATTGTTTTGGCAATCGACTAAAGAAAATGGCCACCGCATTTCCTGCGGTCAGGCGAGCCAAGAGCGCTTTCCAATCGCCGCCCGCTAACGTATTCCCGCTGCGTGCGATGATTCCCCTTCGGCACACTCCGCATTCGGGAACTTGCTTCGCCCACCACAACTCAATCCGCGCTTTTTGTTCCCGCTGCACCTACTGCTCGGCTACTATTTGTCGACGCTTTTTCTCCTTTTTAGCGACTCCGGCGATGGTGCGTGCAGTTTGCGCTCGACGTTTCTTGGCTTCCGACCAACGAGGCGGCTTATGTCTCGCAGCGACTAATTGATGCAATTATTCGACTCCGAATCCCTAGTCGGATGCGCGCTAATGATAAAATCGCTTCATTATCCATCCGGACGACTGTCAGTTACTTAACGCGGCGGGAAGCTCTTCGGGCCGACGGTACTATAATGGCGCTGCAGCCGTATTTTTGGAGACAACGCGTTACTGCCTTTTTAATAAACTGCAGAGCATCACGATTTAATCCGCGCGAAAAGCTGAATAAACGATTGGTTGGAAATAGCGCGATGGCCGACGCTCGAACGAATTGTAATTTACAGTCTCGCGCGGTAATGGCGTCGCATCAGAGCGCAATTTATGCCCTTATAATAAATTCATTAGCCCGTGCCGTCGAGCCCGTATATATGCGAGCGTCGATCCACTGACAACGTTATGCCGTCGACGGACATGGCCGTGTTCGTCGTGTATCGTGTACCGTCATGCCGCCCCCATTCGGTTATTTGCGATTGAGCTTGTAATGAGGAGAAAATATCGATTGGAAACCAATTACGGAGGTACTTTGGCATCAATGTTGTATGAGCCTTCTTGTTGCCAGTCGTGTTTCGATAGGATGAATTAACTTTTGAGTCCCATCTGCTGTAAAATCGCTCGTGTGACAGTTATACTAGCGAAAAGCATTTTAATGCTATCGGGCTCGCTAAGTATCCGATATAAAGACGTAACCGTAAAAGCTAATTTACTTGCCGGTAAACTTGTCTCACAATTGAGTTGTTAGGCTGATCAAATGAAGTTATAGTGTCGTATTTTGCAAATGTTCCGAGCGAATCTCGTTCCATATAAGTCTCGCAGAATCGCTTTCATTAGCTAAGAGATATGGAGATTGAACTATCACAATCCGCCGATAAGGCAACGACTAGGTAGAGGGCTGTTTGCGAAAATGCAGAGACAAAAGTAGATCTAATCCCGTGTAGGCAACGAATACCCACATATCTAGATATGAGGTAGGTACGCCGATTGTCGGGAGGGGAGAGTGATGGATCGCTCGGGACGGGTCAACGAATTCGGACATTATTCTTTTTTACCCTTCTTGCGTTCCGTTCGCAAGAGTAAGCCCTTTTTCTGCGACGTCCTTTTTTTCCTTTCCCCGGGCGGAATTTTTGTGCCCGGGGAACGTTTTATGGACTGCGCTACAATTACAAAGTAAAAGTGGAATTGGTCGTTTGTAATTCTATCCCATATTGTTGACGAAAATAGACGTTTGCTTACATCGGATGTTCACTGCTTGCTACTTAAGAGATTAATGTTCGTTTTAACAATCTGGCTTTCTACGGATTAGGTAGCTCAGCTAGTTACTTGCTTGGTAGAATCTCTTGAAATATTAGGTATGCTGTACGGACCATTAAATTTTATTTTGATGTGAAACATCTATAGCCGCACGTAAAACCGATTTCTGGCGACGCATGCCGTGGTGACGCGTCGCCACGCTATACGATGGTATATATATATATATATATACAGTCTATATGCAGTAGTGTGTACGGTGTGGCGACGCGTCGCCATGCGCAAAAACCGTAATATTTTATTTTATCATTATGACATATTTAGTTCCTATCACAATATGTTCTTTTCTGCATATTACTTTTACAAAATAATGTCGGTGTTTCACATCTGCCAGGCGTCCCGTGACGGCTCACATTGTTTCTTTTTTTATTTCAATATTTAAGACAAAGAGAGTCAATTGATACTAGATAAAAAAAAAACTTTATTATTGAACATTATGTAGTGATATTACTTATTGATATGAAGTTTGATTACGAAAAAAAAAGATTAAAGGCTTATGAAATCAGACTATTTTTAAGCCATAGACAACACATCTACTAAAACATATCATGTCTGTGAGAGCAATTTTCTCAATAATCCTTTCATTACTTGCAGCAGGTACCAGGCGGACATAAGTGTCCGGTGCTCTAAAAGCCCCGGTCTCCCGGGAGGCGGGCAGCCTGCATACTGTATGAAGGCGGTCAGCAAACTCAATTTTCGGCTTCAAAGTCGTTGTGGCCACCAATTTCGAATTTCGAAACGTGTTCGATGCATCGTCATTGAGTTTGGAGGACCGGTGAATACAAGATCAGTTTGATGTAAACCTTTAACATCTATGCACGTAGTCAGTATATCTAGGTAGATGTTTGTTGAACAATATGGTATTTCGTACAATGTTATAAACCTAAAATGTTATCTAAAACGCTATGCACATTATTATATGTGACGTCATTTCGATAGTAAGGAAAAAATTGTTGTCGTGCTGCGTTTGTGCATTATTACAATATTTACTAATGCAATGACGTCACGAGCCTAACACCACGGGATCTAGTATTTTATGCATAAATTACAATAATGAATAAAACAGTTTTTAGTTTTATATAACTGAAATAAAAATCTATTAGATTCTCTCCACCTTAAAAACTCCACAATAAAATCTCACAAAGGGCCTTAATACCCTATTTAATGTATTTATCGTAAAGTTATAGTTTTCATAAAGTGATTGAAGATAAGTTTCGTGTTTTGAGTGTAGTGTAATGATAATTATGTGAAATAGACGTATAAGAAAAATGTTACCTGCTCTATTAGACTGGTCTATCATTGGTTGAACTATCCTACGTCTTGCGTTGATAAACCTGGAAAAGAAGAAAATACACATTAGTATATTAGAATATAAGAAGACACATTTTAAAAATACTGTACAAAACACTTAAAATTATATATATTTTTTATTTACAGACTTCATCAGGAATGTCAAATTTATCTTTTTTGTTCAGTGAAAATTAAAGTAAGTCTTGTTTTGTGTTGCGTGTACTATAGATACACAGAAAGTCAGACCCGAAACACAAATATAAATGCATAATTTATCTGTCGGCCTAAGCGAAGATCAAACCCGGAACTCTGCGTTTCCGACATAGGTACAACACTACTCTATGTGGCAAACATTAATTATACAGAGAGTAAAAAGTAATTAATTAATTATTATCTCACCTGTGTTATTTATAATTAATATATTTCGCCATATACGTACCAGGATACCATAAATACGAAGCATCAAAATTTTATACGCGAGATTGTTTGGCCAATGTGTTATGAGAGCGCGGTGCATTCCCAAATTAACTGTCACTATGAATTTGCTGGTTCGCGGGATACTTCCCGATTGCTTTGTGATTCGATTAGGTTTTCGCGTAATTTCCAACGAAATTCTATATGTACAACTATTTTTGTATTTTGATGATTAGTTTTTTATAATATAGGAGCAGCAGACGAGCATGCAGTCCACTTGATGGTGGCTACTGCTGCCCATAGATATTTGTAATCAACCCTAGATAGGATTAGATATTCCTACATGAGGTCGGCCACAGATGCGCCGCTACACCTGAGGATTAAGCTGGAACTCCTCGGAAAAGAATGTCTCTTTTACTACACCCTTCAAACCAGAACACTATAGCTTAAGCACTGCTGTGTTCTTATGAGGCAGAAATAGGTTATCGGTTGAATTGATAATACACGCGTGTGGTATGCGTGCGTGCGGTTTACAAGTAAAAAGGAAATGCAATATCTCTGTCACGCCATTATCCTGATACAAGGGAGCGTATTGTCATACATAAACTGACTAGATAATTCGATGTAGATAATCCGTTTGAATGACACAAAGCTTGGTAGAACTTTAACCGATAGTTATATCTTGGGGAGAAAGTAGTATAGGAAAAAATTGTATAAGTAGTCATTATCAGCCGTGGCCACGTAGATAAGTTGTGTTGCAGACCCAAATGACCCGACAGAAGACCGTAAGCGCGAAGACACATACTAAAATCTGAGATCGATTACAAATGCGACACGGACAATATATATATATATATATATATATATATAATAATATATATATATATATATATATTTGAGCCTAACGATAAAGCAGACGTGCTACCTGATGGAAAGTAATCAACGTCGCCTACGAACATTTGCAACACCAGAGGAGTCGCCAATGCATCGCCGGCTTTGAAGGAGAGCTCTATTTGCACCTTTTTTGAAGAGCCCCATGTCATAGCGCTCTGGGAATACCTCAGGAGGAAGTTCATTCCACATCTTGCACGTTCGTGGCAAAATCCCCACTATTGATAGATAGTTTTTGAGGGCTTACAGTTTAGACTATCAATCTGCTGATCGGTCGTATTGCCGTATAAAACATTCATAAACAAAAAAAACATATTTCGCCACCATATAGCAAATCGCGGACGCCGTCATAATCCCATTACACGCATAAAATATTCAGATTAGTCAATTTCGTTTCATCCCGTGACCCTTACATTATCTGTGCTTTAGTTCACTGGAACATTTCAAAATGGAGTCTGTTCGAAGGGTAACTGTAAAGGGTCTGTAATTACTCCGTCCGATGCGACTAATGTATTGTTAATATCTAGATTAGTTCATTAACTCTTCACCGACGGGACCCACGCCTGGGGTCCGCTGGGAGGGGCCCCGTTTTCCCAAATCGTAATATTAATTTTGACGGCTGTAATTGTTATTGCAACGTTTGCGACAATATGTTGTAGACAGTTGTGTGCGATTTATGATCAATATTTGGACACCTGAGGTACAATTAGTTTATGATTCTGCTTTTCTGTTTAATAATAATTCTGTATTGTAATTTAAAATTAATACTCATTTGCGTCTACATTACGTCATAATCTAAGTACTAAGTAACTAAGTAGTAAGTCTATAAATACGTAGGTATAGGTTGCCAGATATGCAGTGCCGTGATATGGTGCCTCCAAAACAAAAGTAACTAGATGTACGGTAGATAGAGCCACTTGAGTTATTTTTGAAAGATTTCGAATTTAATTTTTTTGTTATGGTCTCTACCATAAAAAATAATAAACTTCAGCAATCTTAAAACATATCAGGAGGACACAAAACAACATGATGTTTCAATAATGCAATAATAGCATGTTCGTCTCACAGCATTTGCATCCAAGTTTGCATTATTATATTTGAAACATTACCCTCCGACAACCCGCCGCTGCCGCTCGTAAATCATAAAAACTGATCTCGATCCGTTAATTCCGCAGCCTAAGGGTTGACAGCAGTATTGTCAAATGGTTGCATATACAGGATGTTGCCACCTGCAGTGGAAAAGGACAAGTCTCGACAATTCTAAATATATTTGCATTTCAAAATATAAAAAAATAAAATACGATTTGTTCTTTTCATCTAATCAATACATTTTACGTTTTTTATGTTTAATATTTATATAATCGGAAAAACAGAAAAACAAAGTTATACATATTTCATTCTTTCCGGTGTATAGATTTATGGTTAATGTCGCCATAATAATTATAATTATTTTTATTTTCCTTTTTCTTATTAAAAGTTATAGATTGATATGTAAGTCCGCACTACATAATATGTAGTTTGTAAATACGAGATCCATAACGGTTCTTAGCTTTTTAGTAGCTCAAATCAACACTGTAGTAGGTTAATTCATACTAAAAGTAATCTTAAGACTAAGATCTTTTCACTTAAACTATAAAAAAATATATTGAAAAATTTGTTGGCGATTTTCAACACCCTGTATATTATACATCGGTGCACTCGAAAAATGCAGTGCACACGTCGGGATTTATGCGTTTCGTATGCAAATTGCATTAATTGTAATGAGATTTGAGCGTTAGTGAACCCTTCTCGGAGAGAATTATGCCCATTAAAATGTGAGTCGTTACTGTTTTCGAAAAATAAAACGGAAACATGTGTTATGTGTGATATTAGGGACACATTTGTTGTATGTTTTGGTGCAGTGGTAACCGTATTCCCGCTTAAATAGACATCTTAATATTTTTTTGCATGTATAAAGTACCGAATGAGTAATAAGGTACTTTATATTAATTACAATCTAGCCTACTATAAGACTAATGAGTAATTTACGCTAACTTAAACTGCTAAATAATCATATAATGAAGGCGGCGTCCTCTGACACTGCACTTCTTTGTCTTATCACATAAAGGAGTAGACACATTGTTCTTGTGTTCTATAATATGTTAATAATGAATTCACAATTTAGTTCTCTTGATTTATTATTAAGTCAACACTATTAAGGACTAAGATGATCGCTTCTAAGTCATCCAGCATCCCTCCCACGCAATAACTTCTCACGCTAGAAATAAGGCGGTAGTACCTCCCCGCCAAATCATACTAGTTCTACCACCTTTCAAACTATTACTAGCATACTAAAACACAGTATTTATGCTATAAACGGATCATAATTTAAATATGTAAAAAGTAATTTGATACCAACATGTCGAAGGTTTGCAAGCAAGTTGCAACATAAACCAAACACATCAGATGGCTTCTGACCATCGTACAATGCAGTACATGGCACGCACTTTTAGTTATTTCTCAAAATGGGCGGAGTGTGGGATCAACTTATGTGAATGGTGTGGCCGCGCACACTGGCTACTTTTTAGAAAAATAGCCTGAATATGCGATTGTTGGTAACGTGACGCGATTTTACGATTTGTTTAGCGTTTGGAAATGTCCGTCGTGAGGGTTAATTTTAGCTTAGATGAGAAGAATCGTATGTATGCTTATCAGAATGTTTCAAAAAGTGGTGTGACACCTTCGTCAAAAACATTCTTGCTCTATAGTAGTTGTACATGTAAATCCTTTAAATTTAGTCCTCAAGGGTTGCAACGTGTTTGTGACCAGGTTGCAATGTAATGGCTATGGTTGCAAAGAAAACAGAAAATTTTTATTTTATAAATTTCCTTTTTGAGAAATAAGCCTGCTTACGGGCGATCGGCACTTCAAACACACTACTACCACATTTCCAATTCACAATACAAAAGTATTATTGACCCCTTCAGCCCACACGACAACACGACCCACTCTAGTCCACTAAACTCATGATATCCTGGTACCACGATATCTGTTATTATTATTATTGTGCGATTTCCCGGCTTTCCCTAAATAGGAAAAGTTAAAAGGGCCATTTAGGTCGTCGGACACGTTCGTGAGGTAGTTTGGAGCCCTGTGAGGGTAAGGTTCGACACCGTGAAATACAATGTAAGCCGCCTACTCTGTAGGGCACATTGACTGCGATACGATAGCGATGATAAATATCTTAGAGGCATTCAGCCTTTGGGACTAATTTGGATGATAAAAGATGATTAAATGTCTTGTTAAGCTACAGGTGGTACTGTAGGTATGTAGATAGACAATCAAAAATGTTACTAGCACATTTGTTTCATTCCTTAACTTCACGCCTGATGTAACAGGATAGACTGCACTACAATTATGATTTTTATTTCGTATTTTTGTAACCTTTTTTCAGTACTAAATATTGTTCTGCTATTTTAATTAGACACTAATTTCCTACAAGTTATGTACAATTCGAAAATATCTACGAAAAAACAAAACAACTTATACAAATATTTATTTTCTATTAACCCTTCGAATGCTACTACAACTCTTAAGAAAATATCATAAGTAAATAATGCCTCTGATGCATTGAACGAAATGATGTTAGAGATTTAATCCTACACACTTATAGCATAGCATAGCATTCCGTACAACAGCCACCCATTTCCATCGTACAGAAACTCTGAGCTGCGTCGCAAGAATAAAATTTAATTTCGCTCCAAGTTTTTGGATTTTAATTACCTGAAAGCAAATTAAATAAGGGCTGAATTCCTCGCTTTGCGCGAATTCTTAGGAGAGGCCGTTTATAATTTATTAGGCGTTTCGGAATTGCGTAGCTGTCAAGTGTTATGTTTATTGAAATGGATATTGGGAAGGTATTTTCTGTTACTAAGAGATTTTGTAAGCTTAAATACCATTCTGATATTACGTAGGTATAGCTAACGGAAATGGGTTGGTATTAATTGTTATTTATTAAGATAGTGGCACGAAATGATATAGATTCGTTTTAACAGAATGATAAATCTTTTAATACGTTGTTACTAAGATAGAATTCAAAGTATCTGCTAGCTTCATAATAATCTAAGGGGTTTTTTAGCAAATTCTTTTCGAAGGTTTTAGTTAGTTATTTATCAATAAACTTTTGTTACATTACTTACTTATTAAATCCTCTAGTGTGATTTAATTGTTGTCCTACTCGTACTAACTACTTTGACTTACTAGGTGTATTTTTTATTTATTTATAACAATAAGCACTCTTCCGTAAAAACAGTTCAAATTCGTGTGAAATCAACCAATTCGCACTTGGCCATAGTGCTCTATGCCTGATACCTGATGATCTGAAGTGACCCGTGCCCAGAAGAGGGACAATAACAACTCAGCTCACATAATTATTAAACTATCATATTAATTTTGTAAATAACTTTTTAAATAGTCCTTCCATCGTTCTTACTTCTTACGTCTATGATCAAGAAAGATTCCCCAAGAAATACGTTGTTTAAACAACAAAACACCCAGCGCAGGTGGGGTATTACGGTGGCTATAAATTACCTTTTTCCTAATTAATCCCCTATTCCGGAAGGACTCGCCTAGTACCTGTGTCACAGATAAAACTTTCCCGAAAACAAATTTCGTATTAGCTGTTTTGGGAAGGTCCAGAAAAGTTGTAATTTATTTTTTTATATCTTTACGAATATTGTCTTAAGTAATGTTTTATTATATTTTTAGGAATATAATATAATCCCTTCTTTGGCTCTAACATTATAACACTTAAAAACATACCTATAGAGTTTTCCTATATTATATAAATGCAAAATTTATAGAATTGAATTGAGTTTCTGATTTTTAAATATGACCTATGGTTTACGTGGAATATAGTACGAGTATGTGATATAAAATTAATTTAAAATCTCGTTAGTTTTCACTGTTTGTATATCTTTTGTTTCGATGTTTTTATTCTATAAATTACGTGAGATTGAAGATCAAATAACTATAGTTAATTAACTCCTACTGTAGACCAAAAATAATTATGTTCGTTCTACTTACATTTTATGTATGTAATTCTCGAAGAATTAGATTATATCTTTATATTTCTGTTTAATAACATATCAGAAACATACACTATTTCTCTATAGATATATACAGAACAGGTAAGGCAGGACAATAAATTCCGTTTTTCCCTAATTAAGGTCGGATCCCGCGCGGACCGCCCTAACTCCTCTTGCAGTAGTTGCCTGTTTAAACTTTAATTAAATACTCAACTATTTTTGAGCTAATTACTTATGGGTAAAGTTATAGCTGAGAATTATAATCCTTATACAATATTATGTACTATAAAAACTTAAAAACATTTCAGAAAACGAAGCCGTTATAAAGATTTCCCAAAAAAAGTCACCTTTGTTTAATTTGTTTAGATCTTTTAATTGCCAAAAATAACTATTTTTTTTTATTTTTGAAAACAAAGTTCAATGAAAATACACAAATCCAGCTAGTCCATCGTAATTGGGAATACCAGAGCAACATGGATTATCGGCGGTGGTCGCCGCCAAATGAAGACATTAGTTTTCATAAAGCTGCAGATAGTCTTATCCTAGCTAAGGCTGGGTAAGCCTTTGGTAAATTTTAGCTAAACTATGAATAGTGAAGAATAAAAAATATTTGTAAAATTAATTTAATAGAGAATTAGTAAAGTAATTATATGAATATGTAAAATAACGCAGATAACTATTATAAAAAACTAAGAAAGTATAACCGATAGCTTGATAACGAATAGTTTTAGAAGTAGAAAAGAGTTATTTACCAACAAAACCAACCCTGTCAACCCTGTCTTACCCGATTATAGAAATAGTGGAAATGAGAGGAACAACAAACGTCAAATAAAAACTTACGACATATTAGCGAACTCGCAAAATACGGTTACCGCAGTGGGTCTACCCAACAAAACATCGGGGTTCGGTACCAGGCGCGTATAATTCATTATTAGCAAGTTGTTTTTCCGTCAGTTTGCGGTTGACTCCGCAAGTACGGAACTGTTTTCATGGCAAGAATTACGTCCGATGTCGAAAGTATTTGCGCGTTATGGGTTCCGGGTACAGGCTGTGGCGGTTATGGGAAATATTTTATTAACGCCGACATTTTTCATAATAAGGAAAATTCTGACGAAGCCTATGTGCGTGTTGGCTGCAAAGAATTGAATTAGTTTCTTATCAGGATTCTAGATACTTCAGGTTCAGATAACTACACAGTTTAGATATGTACTGTAGTATGAAGATGGAGACTCATTTTATGATGATCACTCAATTTAAAATACTTGTTCGGGCAAAGTGAATGTATCCGAGTATTAAAATGAACATAAAAATAAATACATTTAATATCGAAGGTTTCGCAAAATCAATTTCTTTTTCCAAACTCACGATTTCAGTACAAATACTAGGTTTCCATAGCTACATAGCATCATCAAAGGCCGGAGCTATCTAAATCTTGGAGATTTGTAATCGACGCCCGTATCTGCAGGCCGTACAAACAAAGGGTGAATAACTCAGGGCCAGTACAAATGCTACAAAACCCCGCAAATCCACTCCGGACAGACAGACGGATCGCGTTCTGATGCCTCGGGATATCCTTCTTGTCATGCTAGCCTGGTAACTTTTTCTTGTAGAACAAATGATTAAGATAGATAGAAAATATCAAATAATAAAGTGTATTTAAGGGGTGGTTTATAAAGGTCTGCAAATAGATCACATTTTTCTGTTATCTAAAATACTTTTAAATTAGCTACTACTTTATTCAAACCAATTGCTGTATTTTCTTCAGAAGTAAGAAATAATGTAAACATTATGAGAGTCGTCGCTAATTCTGAAAATATTATGCGATGTTAGTAGTATCATATAATTTGGCATAATGTGTATTTAAATTGTGTATTCAAAAGAAAATAAACATGAAAACAATTTAATATTGGCTGATACTAGTTACCGTGCTGTAGCGATAGCAGTAACATAACATACATTTTCCATTCATATAAAATAGTAGAATAAAGACACCATCATATGTCAGACCTCGTTACTTAATACGGGAGAATATTGGCGATAAACATCACTAAAAGTGATTTATGACTCCGTTGGATTCGGAAAAACTCGAAAAACAAAGCGGACTCGATCACGTACAAATCTACTAATCCGTAGTCCCCTTGGCGGACAATAAATATTTTTCACGAAATCCACCGTCCGCGGCGTCGCATAGAAACTGCTCTAAATCAGGCAATTATAGGTGTGACCAGTAAATATTATAACCAGGGGATCAGGAGTGGAGGACGGTCAGAATAAGGACCGTTAAGGATATTACGTATTGTGATTTTATTGTCGGAACGTTATCCGGACCTAATATTGCCTTTATGAGCTCGGCGCACTTAGATTGGGTGATAATGTATGCTAAAGGAAGGTATTACTTTCGGTTGTAATGGCGAAGGCGATTTTTAGCACTGAGTTTCGTATCTTTATACTTATTTTTGATTATATTGGTGGTAATTTCTTCGCATATTTGTGGACTGGTAAAGGTGTAGGATGGTAGAGCCAATATGTTTCGATCGGAAAGCCACTACCGCCATACGCACTTCTAGCGTGGAACAGTTCTGGTGATATACACCTATTCTTTTTAGTAGTATCTAATATACTCACTCACAGTCATAGCTCACTATAATCATATCGTATAGGTACTCGTACTTCCTCAACATAAAAGGAAGAATATAATATATTAAAATGTGTTTGGTACATAATTTTATTTCAAAATAAATCTGGTCTTCGTCGGTACAGGAAAATGCACATCACTGTGGTGCATAGCTAATTATATTCCACATACTATATTATACATGCTGTATCGTTGTGATTACCATTCGACCTAACGATAGAACCCATGTTTGTAACTTAGTGTGTCAAGGCGATAAAGCGGTTTTGAATGGAATTCGCAAGGACAATACTGTGTATGATAATGCAACATTCTGCAAAGATAAGTTTGAAATGACTAACGTCATAATGTTAAAATTTAGACAACGACTCATTATTAATACACAAACACAAGCAAAAACTCTAGTTAGGTATGGTAATAAGTCTTAAAGTTAATTATTTTACAAGCAATGAGTACTAGGACACCATAAAAAGCATAGCAGCGGGCGACGAATTATGATCGCGACAAGTGCTTCATTTTAAGGAGTGCGCCTTAATCCGCTTGGCGCCTGGTGGCCGGTGGGTGTAATTACGCGATATATCGCAGTGGACCCTCGAACCTCGACCCTCTCGACCTTCCGTCCTCATCACGACGCAACACATGGTGCCGTGTGCTAATTGTTAGGGTCCGATTTTCACTGTTTTTATTCGCACAGTTTAGGGGAGTTGACGATTGGGACGCGAATTATATTGTTTGGGGCCGGGTGTGATTCCTTACAGTTATAGTTTCATGATCGTGTTCCGACATTTATACAAAGTGGTGAAAACGTTGAACATGTTGTGGACGTAATAACACAAAATTGGCAGAATGTGTTTATTACGCTAATGACTTGTATAATACTTATGTAACCTTATTGATTAGCTCATCAATAAAGCGAAAAATAAAGTTGAGTGTAAGGACAGCAGTATAGTGGAGATATACTTAAGATATACTAATGAAAATAAGATGAAAGTTAATGACAACTTTTTATCGCAAACGGAGCTGCAGGTTAAAAATATTGAAGTTATTCATAATAATAAAATATGACACATGAAATTTGACGTCCGATACCAAGAATACCACGGAATACTATGAATAATATTAAATTACCATTCCGTAAGGCCTAATACTGTAAACGATTGAGCGGAATCCTTTTGATCGGGAGTCTTACACGACTGTAGATAGATTTATAAGTAACATCGTACATATTACCGCGGTAAAAGCTCGTACGAATATAACTTCACTGTTTTAAAAAATTGTTTCACTTTAAATAAATGTCTCTTCTTTTCAACAAATAATTTTTCGCGATGGCCGGTGACTAATTAGGTTCTAAATGAAACGATATAAATCTGCAGTAAATATCTCAAAGTGTCACAGATGGTGTCAAAACAGCCGGTTGGCTCTCAAACCAGCGGTAATGGAACCGGGGCGGAGCGTTTAATATAAATTCCGATTTTTAAGTGAATTTTATAAGAGTCAAGAATTTCTATTTAAATGTACGACTAGTTTTGCTTGTGGCATTGCTTGCTTGTAGTAAGTGTGTAATAATTGTTAATTTTACACCTCCTTTTCTCTGTTTAGCGTAAGGATAGAATACCCCGAATTCCCATTCATAACCACTGCGATTTTTTGCGATATAAATTTAATTTGCTATAATGAAACACTACGTTACTTGTTGTAACTAATGAGCAGTAAAACCCGGTCTAATAACTTATATCTTTAAAAAATAATGTATATGGAACTACTAGTTAATACTTGAGTTATGAGTAGGTACCTAACTACCAACTTTCTGTTGGACAGACATTGTATTTTACTCGTATATTATGTAAGGAAATAGCAAAC
This sequence comes from Epargyreus clarus, assembly GCF_041222505.1. Lineage (NCBI taxonomy): Eukaryota > Metazoa > Arthropoda > Insecta > Lepidoptera > Hesperiidae > Epargyreus > Epargyreus clarus. Next base: position 1,116,240 of record NW_027332214.1, read on the forward strand.
ATGTGAATGCTTCTTTGTTGAGTGTTTCGATGCGTAATGGGTTTTTTGGCAATGATACACTCTATAAACTATTTTAGTAATTGTAATTAGTATACACTCTATTTTGCGACATAATTCACGACTATCAAAATAATTAAACAGTAAAATAAAAATTACAAAAAGAACAAAAGTGACACAAGAAAGTATCTTCATAGAGCTGTTAGGTGCAACATGACTTTTTGGCGCTTCTGAATTGATCCTTTAAACTTCCGAAAATATTGACTACTACTCTAGTGATATAAATCCCTCAGTTTTAAATAATGTTAATTTACCATCAGTTTTTTCACTACACTTTTAATATTTAAAGGATTCCTCATTTTTCAGGTCAAAGGGGTTGCTTCATGGCCCCAAGGAAAGACATCGGCGGATATCCCGATAATAGGCCCGGCGCCATATTGCGTTGATTGCTGACGTGTGCCGAATTTATCCCGCATTAAACATCGGGCTCCCAGCTGCGGCCTGACGGGGACACGCACTTCCCCGAGTTATTGGTTTGATCCCAATAAGTAAAGCAGCTAGCCCAATGAGAATACTGTCGCTCTAACTATGCCTATTGGAGATATAGTGGTAAATGGTTCAGGTCTTCTCCGAAGAAAGGAATAGGTTCATGATCAGCGATTAGGTCGAAAAAAAAAGAATTCTGTTTCATGGCTAGAAGTTTGGGATGCATATCTCAGTGTGTTTGTTTCGAAATTCTCTACAATTTTCTCGAAGGTATGTCTAATCCACCGTTCTGCAAGAAGCATTCCAAATTAGTTTTCAGGTATTGGAATTAATTTATTATAGAATACAGGAATGTGTTCTATTTTTGGATAAAGTCACCTGATCGTTTCGACAGATTTATCTGCATTTACATAAAACATCTGTGTATTTACATAAAATAGAAAAAGGCCAATTATGCTGATGAAGATTCAAATAGTTTATTTCCCCGTTTTAGTGTGAATTGGCAGCAATAACAAATATTTGCAATTAATCAAAATTTTTGCTGATAAATAGGTTGTGCGGTCGTATGTTAATACGTTTCTGATATTAATTATATTCCTGTTTTTGGTTTTCGGGTGTAAATTTAAAATAGATACCAGGGCGGCATGAGCGGCGACCACTAATGAGCGCGACAGCAGCGCCGGGCGGCCGCTGTGGTGGCAGCGTGAACTAATTTGCAGGAGTGATGAATTGCTGGTTGGAGCGTGTGCTCCTACTGACTCTTGGTTGTAAGCTTAATAATTGATATCATGAATTGAGTGATTGAGAAGTAATCTTGGAATAGTACCTAACTATGTCGTACATAATGCGTACATACCAATGCATAAAATTAAAAAAAAAAAACTTAAATTTTCTCCGAAGTTCCCAAATTATGGGGCTTTGTTCCAAGACATTCTTCAAATTAAGTAAGTATATTTGAATATTATTAATGTTAGAATACACTGAATTAAATTGTATCTAGAGGTCTATATTCGGGTTAAGAACATCTAAGTCCCTATGATTAAAATCCCAAATGAAAGTTGATTAATTTCCCAATAATTACTTCAATCTACGTCTATTATAATAATAAGACAAAACACGTGACCAACTTTCGTATAATTTAAAAATAACGCACAATCTAGGTAATTCAATCCAACGTGTTAGACCTAATCTAGCCTTATCCCAGCTCAGATTAACATTCCTACACTAAAACAAACGGTGACATGAGTGGAATATCTGGTTTTGCAGCAATCTGTTTGTTTGAGACCACCCTGCTACATGCTTTAAGGCGCGGCTTATTATAAGCTATTTATTAAGCTTATATATAAGCATGCACTTATAAACTGACTTATAAGAGGATTCGATTTCGGTGTAAGTGAAAGAAATCGAATGTTTATAAATGAGAAAGGGAATTGCAATTGATAAATCGCATAAATTGTAAATAAGCGGATTCTTCGAATATATTTATGAATATTGATTCTTGGATGCGCTTGCGCTTGCTTGAGCATTAGCTAGAGCTTGAAATTGCAAAAAATCGAATAAAATTTTATCTATCTATTAAGATTCTTACTTTAAACTATAAAAATCTCGAATCCTACAATTTTTGGTCAAAAGTTTTAGGATACGAGTAATTGAAGGTACAAAATATTTACTCAAAGAATTTCTAATCACTTCTTATATGGAATTAATTTTAGTAACTATATGTTTTTTTTTCCAAATCCATCAATTTTGATAAACGTATCGAAACGACACAAATATGAATTTCACATTAAGATTATTTGAAACTCATGAACTAAAACAGAATATCGCGTGTGTGCCAATCTAACCAGCCTATCAGCAAAAATAGTCATGATTCCATTTGACCTAGTCCAAAAGAGGATAGAAAAGCAGTATTTTATCTTATCATTGATATTGCTTTAATAAATCGTTAGAAAGCATACGATTAATTCCGCATAGCTGTAAATGTAAAACGACCACACTACTTTTCGTTTCACTTCGAACAAATCGAGCATAGATTAAAAATAGACAATTCGGTACAGAATAAAAATATATTTATCGGGAATAACAATAAATCGTCCGGTAAAAGCTTCCATATTTGTTTACGCGCACGTCAGCCTCCTCGGCGGCTGTCAAATAATAAAATAAAAATTAAAGACGCATTTACACTCCGCTAAATTTGGACCACCTAGTGAGTTAGTACTTTGCTAGTGATCCGGCTAGTAGCAAATGGATACATTGATTTCTGTGTATTAAATAAACAACTATCAAAAGTATTGTTATCATGCACGTCATTTTTTTGTGTTTGGATCTCATTTAGTTCAGATATGACAATTTCAATTAATTTTAATTTTTATACGCCGTTACTATATATGTTAAATTATTGTAACACTTTCAAAAGTATGTTATTAAGCTGTAATGCCGACAGATCCGCACTTGACCATCCTTTTGAATATGCCTTGAATCCGTTTCTCGCAAAGATCCTTGCCCAGCAGTGGCCCTAAAATCTCTCCCAAATCACTTATGGTAATAGTTTTTACATGTAAAAATATTTTAATGTGTCGGATTACTTTTATTCCTAGTGTAAGGGCAGCATAAAGCGCGGAGCAAGCGGTGGTCATAATTGGAATGGCCGCCGGATTAAACGCGCAAACAAACTCGAATCTCGCGTTAAATCCAAATAAATTGAGAAAGGAATGCGCGCTCGGGGGTTTTAAGAACCGGGATTAAAAAAGTAATGTTGTCTTTGGTATATTCTTTTTCGGAGATTTCGTAGAGTTGTACTTATCTGTATTGATTATAATTCGTTACAAGTGCTTAAGCCGAAACTTTGGTTAGATTGTTATAAATTTTAAAGACTTTTTACTAATTGTACGAATATTTTAGTTCTCAATCATTAGATCATTCCAGTGGAAAGAAAGCATTGAACTATCCATAATAATACAACATAGACTAGTTATAATTAAAAAACGAACGCAAAAACCATAGAGTATTTTTTGTTTTTATTCTATTGTCCCACGCGTATTGTTCGAGTTAGGCTGATTAGTTCGCCATATGAGCTCCAACCGGTCGTACGGTATGCTTATGACAAGATATTATATTTTTTGTGGGAAAAGTAACAATCATCTTATCTGATATTAAGTCATTGTTACTTATTACAGCTATATCAATCGACTTAACATTAAAAAATTGGGCAGTTAAAGGAAGGATGTTTTTTTTAAATTTTACTGGATCGAGTTTTGGGGGGAGAAATGAATTTTAAAAAATTGCACTTTTAGCCTTTATCAAAATATATCTGCTCCGTAATTCTGCCATTCACACTTAAAAATTTCGCCTTGTTTCTGTACTTTTTTTTTGTTTTACATCTTTCAGCACGTACATTGCTACAATAAACTGAAACATGTGTACAAAGTTTATCAATAAACATTAGGTATGTATATAATTATCAAGTATATAATTTATACCATTATCATTTTCACAATCCATAGAGCCATGACCCATAGACAAGTGACGCCACCACACAGGGTGTCGAGGCGCGTCCCGTTACGTTCTGCGGCCATTTGTCAAACTAATGACGCGGGAATCTGCGTTTTAACGTACCACCTGATCGCTGCACTTCGCTCACTTCTTTGTGAAATAAAAGGCACATGCGTAAATTATTGCGTACAATGTTTATCGTTTTATTTACCTGTGTTTTTTAATCTGAAATGTTTGCTTCGATTTTTTGATGTGAAACATCTATAGCCGCACGTAAAACCGATTTCTGGCGTGGCGACGCATGCCGTGGCGACGTCGCCACGCTATACGATGGTATATATATACAGTCTATATGCAGTAGTGTGTACGGTGTGGCGACGCGTCGCCATGCGCAAAAATCGTAATATTTTATTTTATCATTATGACATATTTAGTTCCTATCACAATGTGTTCTTTTCTGCATATTACTTTTACAAAATAATGTCGATGTTTCACATCTGCCAGGCGTCCCGTGACGGCTCACATTTTTTTTTGTTTATCTTTTTGTTTTTGTGTATAACAACAAAAACAGTTATAGAAGTTAAATCTTGCTTAGTTTAATGGACTTTTAATATGGTAATATTTATATTATCAAGTTTTTAAAACACAACACGCATATTTTTCTTGTTTTCATTAGTTGTTTGCCTCACTAGTTTGTTATTTTTACGTGATTTGAGAGGATGTCGAAATCATTAATAGGCCAAGATATACCTACTTAGATAGATTAACTTCCGTACAGTACTTAGGTATTACGGAACACCATTTTATTGTTTCATGTGCAAATCTTAGGTTTGGTCTTGTGCTCGGGGATTCTTCCCAGAGATACATCCTAAGAGCTAGCGGTGACCGACACAGGCTATCCGCACTTTATCAATCGAATTCCCATTTTTAATGGCCGCCTCGCGTGTCTCGTACTCAAATTAGCGTAGGTTAATCGCGGTGTCGCAATCGGAAACAGCCGAAGCGCGGTTTTTATTTTAAAAAACCACTGGCCAAGATAACGCCCTCGATTGTGCCGCCATGCTTTTTAGTGTAATTTAATACTTCGAACTGGTAACACCGAAAAAAGTTGTGTAATCTGTGTCGTTATTAGCTTTTAAGGTTACTAAGCTTTATGGTAATGTTTTGTGAATTCTAGGCTTTTACAGTGGATTATTATTACGATGAAAATTCAGGAATACATTTATAACATAAAATATTTTGTATAAAATATTAATTGTATATCATGCCCTAGACTGAATGGATAAAACGCACTGTCTATAATCTATAACGCAGAAAAAATAAGAAAGGCTTACCAATTTAATGCAAACGGTATTCAAATTCCGAACAACAAAACAATATGCTAAGCGTTTCACAATTGGCAGCCCTGTCGTCCGTAGAATGTAATTTATCACGTCTCAAAGAACGAATGAAATAGATAAACACGTGATCGAAGACGCTCTCAGCTCTGCCTTTGCCTATCAAAGTTTCCGATATCTTTTAAAACTCAGCGCCATTTTGAGAGATACATTATTTTAATGGACGCGGCGAGCTGATAGTGTTTGTTGTACCTACCTGTGGTAGTGACGCGTATGAAATATTAAGTATTCTCTTGTTCAGTATAAGACTAAAACCGACGTAGCACTTTACGTTCTATTTTGTAACTGTATGAGAAAATGTTAGTTCGCGCAAATGATGCGGATACTTTGAATTTAACTTAAAAGATCTGTTTTTATAGAGACCTGGGTTCGATTCCAAGTTAGGAATCAATAGCGTATGTAGGTAAAGAAGATGCCGAATTGCTTTTGGCATAGGTATTCATGGTACCTACCCATAGTACTACGCCTATTTAGATTACAACAAGATGGGATATTCTAAACAATTAAAAACTAGCAAATGGAAAATTATACAGCTGATTAACAACGAAAATAAAATTGTAACTTACAACAAAAATACACACGAGTATCATATAAAAATAATTTCATTTCTCTTCCCAATCTTATACGATGGCCAACAAATTTATATTTGGCGTTGATTGTCCAATTTGTTCAGTACACAGCGTTACAGCAAATTACGTACACTTTATTGTAAAACATATATTTGGCCCGAGACTTATTCGATGTGTAATCAGATAAGGCTGTTTCGAATGCCAAAAGCATAATATCGAGTCGTATTTCGATGGATGAAGGTCAGATTCGAGATATGAGACGGCCGCAGCTAGATAAATAAATCTAGTTACAGAATATCTAGATTTTAGGGAATATTAAATTACGTTTTTGTACTTCAACAGTTGATTTTAGCGCTGATCAAAGATGCAACGGAATTTAATATAAATAAATTATGTGTTACACATAGATTAGTAAGGATACTTCGCCGCCTTGAAATTGAATGAAGCCACAAACGGCTTATTAGTAAGTTCTTTTTTTGAATTTTTGACAAATAAAAACATTTTTAGATAAAATTTACGAATAAATAACTAATACTGCGTAATTTACATAATAAATAAATAATTATTTCAAATATTTTAGGGACATTTTAGCACGGAGACGTGGCAAAACTTTTTTACGCAGCTATTTCAATTGTCAAAACTGGGTACATTTTCTTGTTAGGAGTGAGTAATCTTTACTTATCTATGGTGATACATTAGCGGGGGCAACATCGTAGTAAGTTAAAAAAATCATACCCACCGAAATAATTACCTACACCTTAATAAAAATCAATGTTTTGACGTACACATGTGCAACAAAGGCGTCTAAAATAAATATGAATACCATTTTTAATAAAGAAATAATTAATAACAGTATTTTTATTTGTCACAAAAATCTGTAATCGCAAATCGTGCTGGCATCCAGAATAACTTTCCTCGTGTTTGCTATTTGCATAACTAACGTATCATATTGCCTAATTATCATATTCTGCTAAATCCTAAAAGGCTTTCGAAATAAGAATAAGAGAAACAGTTTTTTCGCTATCATTATTAGTGTATATTTTAACGGCATTTTATTCGTTACATAATAATAATGAAAATTTAGCTTCTTTTTCGTTACATAATAATAACGAAAATTTAGTCTACAATTGACTAAAAGTATTTTTGGCAACGTACTGGCACTTTAATATTAATTACAAAATTCTATAATCTATGAATTCCACCTCACTTTCACTACCGTCGGTACGGTCGCCAAGTGGAACATACTTCACGACTGCAGCGCCACCTATATATCATCATCACGAAATGTCATTCCAACTTGTAGTCGTTCTAATTACAAGTAAAATATAACGTTTGAACAAATGACACGCGGCGATGAGATCCGTCGATAACGTGACAACGCATCGTCAGCATCAATCATGTCACAATTAAGCTTTTAAACGACTCGGGGATTTATTGTAGTCCACGGACGATTTATAAAGCTGGCAATTAAACGGAAAATGTTAGGCGAGATTTGTTGTCAGCTTTTTGTAGCGAATAAACAGGTGCAATGGTTGACGTGTTGTTGTATTGGTGTTTTTTTGTACGTAATGTTTGTGATTCTGCAGTAGACTGTTTTAGTGTGAATTGGTGGAGGAATGTATGGGTTAGAGGTTAATCCTTGTCGGATGTTGACAAAACTTACATATTATATGGTCTCCGATAAGGTTTAATGCCACATATCCTTCAATACCCGAGGCCAACTTAACGTGTTCTACAAATCAAGGAAGTGCGCATGAAATTAAGCCACTAGACGTCACTAGTTATACTTGGAAACCGCTATAGTTCATTGTCTATAGTCTTTTGACAGATGAGTAATAATTATCGAAGGGGGTTTTTAGGATAATTGTATTATACAAAATTTTATACTTTTTGTTTAAAAACCCTAGTTTGTTTTATTATTTCTGTTACATTTTTCTGTACGACTCGTCCAACTCCGCCAGGCAAAGTAAATACAAGTTCGCAATCATACAGCCAGATGACTCGTGTCGATAGGTGGAACAAAGGCTGTAAATAAGGCTTAACACTGAAGCGAGGCCATTAGAGACCCTTAGCGGAGCCCGAGAGATGCCGGCGCAGATCTCAGTGTTGCCATGAAATCACCCAGTTATAATAAGATGGGTAGTGTTGCCCGCTGTCGTTTTTGTCAGGTTGTCCATGCATTTATACGGTTTGTTTTGTGTGTTACCAGGACTGTGATCTTAAAACTTAGAAATGCTATATTTTTTTTCAAAATATTTATATTGAGTGAATCTTAATAATACATTTAAAAAATCGAATAATATTATCTATAACTCGTTGTACACAGAAATAAAATTCAGTAAATTAAAAGGAAATTATAAACAAAATATTTATTTCTCATATTTAGCTCTTTATGGTAATGATCGAATTTTCGAATATTTCATGCACTTTTCCTTCCTTATTACATAGACTTTACTAATTTTCATTTTTAAGTTTATAAAGGCCACAAAGTTTAGTGTTTGGTGTTCATACATAATAAAATATTGTAGCTATTACAAAGACGACACGTCACGAAATAAAACAAACACTAGATTATGAAAACGCTAATGTACTAAGCATGTTACTTGAGATAGAAATGAAAACTAACATCAATCTCTATAAAGGGTAGTGGAGATGGAAACTTGAAGATGAGCATTCGAGAACTTGTGTGGATGCAGTAACGCCAACTGTAGCAACAAACTTACGTACCAGTCTGCGAAGTTGGCAACGCTTTTAACCCTAGTGTTGCAGTTATTAAGGAAGCCCCATCTTTGTTTTATAATTGGAACTTTACTTTGTTCTAAGTTATCTCGTTTGTTTGTCTCATTATTTGTCCTTGTTTCTTTGTTAGAAATTTTGTAGAAACTTTTGTACCTATAAATACGTATAATTTAATTTTTATACTTTTATTTATTTGTAAAGACGAAATCTTGGAAACCAACGAATTGGTTTCAAATATAGTCTTTGCATTTTAGAAAGCTTTTTTCTTAATAAAAATAACTTATGAGTGTGATATTTCAAGGCGTGAGAAACCATAGCTCGTCAAGTATATTTCGTGTTCCAAAATCAAGTATTCTAGAACCATTACGAAATCGCTGACACGTAAACGTAAATGGATATAGCCGTCGCAACGTATTATGACCGTGTGATGTTATCGCGAGGTTTTACGCAGTTTTATGTTAAGTACGACACATATTAATTGTTTTGTCGTTTCACAACGTTTTCTAGCGATGAAAAATCTGATTTTTGTCTCGATTACAAGCACGACTAACCAGTTTCGTGGATTGACGGAATTCCAGTAATCGACGTCTATTAATCAAGGTGCACTTGGAATTTTTATATTTCTAAATACTTAATAATGCATAATGTATGCGATAGAGGCCGTTTGTTATTTCTCACGAGATCGCAATCTCGCATAAATAAAAAAAATATTGATGATTTTTTAAATTAAACTGACATTTCATTTAATTTCACGCAAGCAGAATCGAAACGCGAATTGGTACTTTTATTGCGTAAAATTAACAGCGCGGGCGATAATGCAATCATGCAGTAACGGAACGCGAGCGGATGTGACCGCGCGTCTTTCTGTCACAATTAATTTCCGGGCGTTGGAATTGGCGCGAAAACTGTCGCGACGCGGGGCCATGGCGGGAATTTTAATTACGCACCCGTATTCCGAATACCAATGTCGTCTTGTTTAAATTAAATATAAATTATACGCTCCTAGACCCCGTTGCTCGCCTGGTATTGCGAACTGCCGAGTCACAAATAAACAGTTGACTTCAGAAGGTTTTCTCATGGATGAGAAAACGAGGCAGAATTTTGAATACTATTTTTATTGTTTTAATTAAGTAATTATCCACTACCAAAACGCTTTCCGAATCAAAATGTCAAGCTTAATAAAATTAACTACTACAGTTTCTTGAGAGAGCATTAAAGTTTCGAAACAGCGAGCTAAAGAGTGGCAAAACTTATTAATTTCATAATAAAACTCCGCAAATAGAAACTCCAAACGTAATTAGAGGGCAGATGAGGAGCTCGCAACGCAGACGGGTGCACTTCTTATGGCGTTTAACAAACTTTGATAAAAAGATTAAGTATGACAGTTTGAAATATAGCCACCGCAGACGGTGGAAAAAATAACAGTGCAAAACTTTATCGGGCGGGACCGGGCTCCATTGTTGGCAAGTACGGCGAGTTAATTTCGAAAGAAACAGGCGAGGCGCAGGTGTGCTGCCGCCCGTTGTATTAATTCGAGCGTCTCGTCTAATGCCAACGTATGACTGCGTTACGGGACGCAGCTGAGTTTACGGGCGAAGTTAAACGCGTCTCCCGCGAGCCGGGGCTTTGAACAAATCCGAACGCAGATTATGACGTCTCGCCGACTCTGTGACAATCCGAACGCACCCATTACGCGTCCGTACAGAAATGGCGCCATTACCGACCGGCTTTAATTGTAAATTATTGCTCGGGCGATGCTCGTTCGGCCGACGTTAGCTATTAACATAATTGTTTCAAAAGAAACGCAAGTAAACGATCTACTAGAGATCGTAGTAAAGATATTTAAAGTAATTAAGAGGTATATTTGCATAGCGATGCGACCGCGTGACATTTCGTGGGCTCGCCATTTTGTTTTTATCTCGACGCTCGTCGCTTATCATCTTCTTAGAAAATATGGGGGCGGCGTCCATTAGTTAGATGTAATGTTTTTGTTTTATTGCCGTCTCGTTGTGCCGGTTTTACACGAGTATTATTAAGCCGCGTCGAAGGCCCTAAATATGCATTTTGATGCGTCGAAATGACCGTAATTATCATTCGAGAAGTTGTAACTTTTCGTTTATTGCTTGTATTACACACCGTTTCAATGCAGGATTGCGCAATAAAAGTCTATTTTTAATTGGATCATTTTCATTTTTATGATCTTAATAATCAACTCGAAAACGGCTATTGAATTTTATTGGTTGACATTAATATTACGATTAAAGTAAGCAACGACGTATGACGCTTCATAGAGGATACATTCATAGTAATATTATTACTTTGTAATCCATTATAATTTAAATTTCCAACCCCGTGGCGTGGTGGCGGAACCATCGAGATTACAAGTTAACTTTTCCGATCACAACAGCATAGACAAAGGCTTAAATTATACACGGGTGGATTGGCAGAGACGGATTTACCCTTTGACAATCGCCGAGCCAGTTGGGGTGACAAATTGTTGTCTGTTATGTCGTTTACATTGCACTTTCGGTCGGTTTATCTGCTTACTTATTCATCAAAACGTAATGCTATTCATGATCGAGGCATTTCGCTAATTAAAAACAACGAATTTAGAGATAGGATGGTGTTATTAATAACTTACATTTACTTATAAGATTTTGTTTAGCGGATTTTAAATAATATTTCTCATTTTATAATTAGAGAATGAGGTAATTAAGGCGAGAGGTACTAGGATATTAGAAGTTGGAGTAGTGGTCGGGGGCTAATCTAAATAAGCCGGGACCATAATTCAAAACAAGAGGAGCGCTGATAAGAAAGTTTCATTACCCAAATGGTGAATTTAAAACCGGGCTTAATCAGGTTTATGGAGGTTTATCCAAAATCAAGCGGGTCGGCCATGGCTCACGCCACCTGTGTGTTTAGGTACGGATTACTTTGCGAAATTTTCGTAAATATTGCAGGTTGGACGTTGGATTCATTTCGCTTCGCCGGGCTAAATTAAAGTCACGAATTACAAACATTATCTGCCTATCCTTATTTTGCTTTATACTTAAATTTCAAGCTTCAAATTGTTTTGACGTAGAGTTACTTGGGCTATTGATTCCTGCACGCAATAGTGGTTTTATTTACATTCAATTAATTCGTTTATTATCTAATCAAATGATTTTATTATACGAAATGGGCTTGTTAATTTCGTGATTTATAATAATGTTAACGTTTGTATCGCTAAACATTAACCTATTATTGAAATAGGTATTTTCAATAAGCATAGTTTCTTAGGTAAAAGACATTTGAAAATAAGATAACCATATTTTCAACCTTTTTACAAAACTAATTCAAAATTGAACAACACAAAATTATATTTTAATTTTTATTTAAACAAAGATCCGTTATACCCTCGCGTATTCAAAAGCACATACAATTAAATAATAGGATTGTTTGTTTGTGCGTTTCGTTTAACTAAGCCGTATTCCGAGGCGAGCCGTGGTACCAGGGCGGCATGAACGGCTGGAGGCCCCTAACCCCTTCGTTTGATAAATGGCCAATTACAGCCCGCTCCGTCCCTTCTGTAGCTTGTTGCCTATTTTGAATTGCTTTTGCTTTTTCGTTTAGATTAATATCTAAATAGGATAGATACGGATCCCGCTTAGCTATCTACGTTGTTTTTAAACGTAAATTTTCGGGAGCCCTCTTTGTTTTCTCCCGTTTTTCGCGGCCATTGTTCTAGGTCTTAGCGTCTTTGTTCTTGAGAGTAGAGCTCTTTGTAAAGCGCTAATGTCTGTTGATTATGAGACCCTGGTATTCGTAGTTTTTAAGACTCGTTCTTTATGTCGAGATGTTGGAGGGAAATGAGAAATGTTGAATACGACTTTACTTTCTATAGATCTGTATCTAAATTAGTAATCGAAAAAAGTTGAGATATTTTTTAATGCATAGAGTTTTCATATAATTCATATAATTCAATTCCCATTAAGAGTAGGCGGAAACGAATATTAACTTCGTACCCTCAAAGGGTTAGCGACAGTTTTTACATTATTTAAGGGTCTCAGGTGCTAATATTCGTGAATTCTTAAACTCGTGTCATTAGTTGATAAGGGTGCGCACCCCTTGTTTATTCTCTCTATCCGGCGAGTACCAGAGAACCATAATTGCAGCTTCGAATAAAAAATAAAATTTTCATCCCGTTATTGCGAGGGATTATTTTTATTTTGTTTTATTTGACTGGATTTTAAACTTTTATTTCAGCGTGCATACGTTGTTTCGTTAATCTGTCCGTCTGTTTGAATAATTTGAGTAATGATTGTATGAATGCATTATAGTTTTAACTTTGGGTTATCGGGCTTATGTTATAAAATATAAGCCAGTTCTTTTGCAAAACAATATTATATTATTGTTCGTAATTCACAAATTTTAAACGATTGCGATTGGTATTTTTTCTAGTCTTTTCTTGATATTAACCAGGAATATAGCTTACAATATCACATAAAAGGTTGGCCCCTGTAACACACCGCCACCTAACTGTGGTAGAAAGCGATTCTGTGTTCTGATGTAAAAGTGTGGTAAGGTCTCTAGTGACTGTATATGAGGCATTCCAACTTAGTCCTTTTTTATAATATAGGAGGAGCAGACGAGCATGCAGTCCATCTGATGGTAAGTGGCTACTGCCGCCCATGGACATCTGTAATCAACCCCAGATAGGATTAGATATTCCTACCTGAGGTCGGCCACAGATGCGTCGCTACCTCTGAGGACTAAGCTGGAACGCCTCGGAAAAGTCTCCCTTACCACACACAGTTCTATTTGGATTTCCTCACAGACATCCATGACCAAATACCATCTGATGGAGATGAGTGTGCTTAACACTCATCTCCATCAGAGATGAGTGTTAGGCTACTTTTCCGTATAGATAAATTATCAATAATATGTGTGGGCGGCTGTGCTACTTAGTGACTTTCCTCTGATATTATTTATCAATAATATTTCGGTTAGTAATCACAAAAGACAGTGGACAAGATATTTTATCATTTGAGACAGAGACTATTAAGATTTGTAGAACAGTAAGCTCTCAAAAAAGCTTCGAAAGCTTCCAGTTTACACCATTAATTCCATGCCCACGTGTAGCATTGTTTGAAAATACGAGTACTTTGGTTTTTGATCACACTAACATACCGTGGTCCATATTTTTATATTTTAGAAGTCAATGGGCATTCAGTCCATCGGATGGACTAATGCCGCCCATGGACATCTGTAATCAACCTTAGATAAGATTAGACTATAACTTGAGACTGGCCACAAATGCGTTGATATGATCGAGGACTAAGTTGGAAAGCCTGGGATATATGTCACCCTTCTATAGGAAGGTCTATCTTCAGATAACACTGCTTTAATTATGTAAAAATATGTGTGGCAAAGGTGTCCTTAGTCGAATTTACTAGTTGTATCGTCACATTCGTGATACTTTAACATCAGTTTGATAAATGTCGTAAGGTACATTCCAAAAAAATCTAAAATAAAGATGATTACGTAAAAAGAAAAAAAGAACATCTTGAAACCATAGACAAACCCACACCGTGAATGCGTGGCATTTGACAACCGATTGTTGTCTATGACATTGTTTTTAAACCAATTTGCGGCCATGATTGATCGCCTCGGCCGTTAGTTAATTACACGTCACGGCTAGCCTTTAACACCTGGCAGATAGTTTTTTGGCGGCAAAATCATTGGCTATCGTTTTAGTACATGTTTCTTTTTATTCGAATCTATTCTAAGGTATCCACATATCACTGTAAGATTAGTAAACAAGTTATAATAATTTCTTACAGTGTTTAACAATATAACTGTAAAACTAAAGTTAAATTTAGTTATTTCGTCATAAATACGTTTATGTATCATCGTATTAGAATATTATGATGAAAAGCTATAAAAAAATAATAGAAGGCAATTCTATTAAAAGTTTATCAATGGGAAGATCATCAGTGATTTTACGGGAACTAACATATATACATATAATGGTTATTGAAATTAACACTGGAAGGGATAAACAAATATTGCACTTGGTAATATTGTAATGTGTATATTACTGGACCCGTACACACACATTTAAAATATTTGCTCAAAGATTACAATCATACAAAAATCGCAGACTACAAAAAAAATATGGAGAATGCCCAAATATGGCAAGCACTTTCGAATGTAAACCTACACATTGGTGCCACAAAGCCAAGTACAAAAATAACTGATGATACAAGTAAAATACACTTAGCGGGCAAGCTGTGGGAGTAGCCAGCCACAAATAATTTATTTCCCGATAACACGGCGAAATGGACGTGTGTGGCCACATCAAAAAATAAATAAATGCCACATTTAAATAACAAGACGCGTAATTTGTGAACGATTAAAACCGTTTATGACTTAATGAATAGTTATGGGTTCGTTTATAGACAAGACGGTTAAGTTCGGTCTACGCAATTGAAGACTATAGTAAAATACAAAGTAGATTATTTACTTCTAATAAAAAACCTGATTTAGGTACATAGTGAAAAAGTAACACAATTATAAATAATAATTGTTAATAAATATTCCAAAAAAAATTATATCGATTTTCCATTTCATCAAAATGTATCCGCTAAACCTACATCAAATAATTCTTCAAAATTTTGAATTAAACTGAACGTTCAAAGTGGATAAAAATCGGGTTCGAAGATTCCGTTACTGTTACGTACATACATACATACAACCCAAGCTAATAAAAGCGTGTTAAAAATATATATGTCGTGCATTCTTCGCATTTCCGGAAGTAATTTCAAACATGCGTTTTAAATTATTTTACGGTTATTTA
The DNA here is from genome assembly GCF_041222505.1 of Epargyreus clarus. Taxonomy (NCBI): domain Eukaryota; kingdom Metazoa; phylum Arthropoda; class Insecta; order Lepidoptera; family Hesperiidae; genus Epargyreus; species Epargyreus clarus. The sequence continues at coordinate 1,131,758 of NW_027332214.1, forward strand.
TAGTAATATAACAAGCTTATTTTTGTCAACGGTACCATGTCTAATTGATACAGCATTAACCACTATCAATATATAAATTAACGGTATTAATCTACCGGTGTACACCGGTTTCCGCATAAGGTGGACCGTGGGTGGAAATAAATGATCCCAAAGATAAAGGTATACCAACGGACAAATGGACCAAATTTGTTTGAAGCTAAAACGCATATCACATTCAGAAACTGATAAGTAAATCGTAATGTACGTATGCCATATTAGTTATGTACGTAAATAATTTGTCTGAAATGATATATGCGAAGTTGTGATAAAACTGTATTTTTGTATTGTTAATCAAGATAGGAACACGTTTTTCGGATAATTTTAAATTAATAAATTTGATTATCAATTTGACTGATATAATCTGTATTTTTTAATTGTTAGATACATAATTGTCAATACTATACAGCCAACGAATAAAAAACCAACTTTTGTTATACATACAAAAGCGAATTTATTTTTTAGACACATTCTTTGATAAGATTTCTTATTAATTGCAATATATTATCTATGGTAAATATTTGCGCAAGCGGCCTCAACAACAGATAAATCTAATCCGCCGTATACATATTTATGAAGAAAAAAACATATCTAGCAGAAATAATGTGATTTGTCTTGTCAAAGATAACACGTAACTCGTCCATAATGTGTGATCAACTTTCTATGAGCAATTTAAATACCTCCGAGTTTTTAGGCGTGACTGCCGGCCATTTGGCCGTCTTTCGGGATTAATGGAGACAACGAAATGATCTCTTGTTTTTTTTTACACAATCTTTTGTTTTTATTCTGTCAGAAAGTGGCAATACAATAAGTTGTGGGTGACGTTAATCCGCTGAATAAATCGTGTAACAGCGCACATTTATAAATAGCTGTGTTAAATTATTTTAGTAATTGTGGGTGGTCTTCGTAAAATAAAATTATGGGTGTAAGGAGATTATTTTTACTTCTTTCATAAACATAGATAATGCTTTTTACCAATTTTCTTATAGACTTATACACTTTATCATTTAATTTGAAACCTAAATTTGAAAGCTGTCCAGATAGGAATTGAACTTCAAACTCTTTAGGGCAGATCGAAGAAGTCCCCTTCCTTGATTTGAACGTTGACATAAACCTATAATAATAATTACACCTAAAATACTACTGATATACGATATAGGTACGACAAATATCAACATACCTACGTACCTATAAGATGGAACCAAAAAACCAGACTCTTTAAATTAGCATCATATACCCTGCCAATGTTACCATAATAACATTTAAAACGTTTAAACAACGCTGTTAACAAGAAAATCCGCCGCCTAATCATTTAAAAAAAAAGTCCACTACAATAACTGTCAAGCCACAGATAACGTCACGAATAAGACAAACGTCATTTTTATTTTTTTAATTTAATTGGGGTATTAACGGCGCTCAGATAAAGTCACTCTATACTTTAGAGATCTTTTCTTTTCTTTTCTTTTTAAGGCTCACTTATCAGATGGCTTACCGTTTGAATTTAAAGGTACGTCAAGTTTGTAAGAAGTTTTAATAGACTAACGCAATCTGATCGAGCCGGGAAAAAAGCATTAAAATAAATTTGTTGAATCGAATTCTTAACTCGGTAGGGATTGGACAATAACTTTCGTATTCAACCGTTATAATTGTTTTAGCACTCCCACTTATCTTTTTTGTTCTTAATTTACTTTGGTTTGTTTTTTATAAAATTCGTTAAATGACACTTCATAATAGCGTTACAGTTCAGATATCCAATTTTATAATTAGTTCTTGGAGTGATTTTAAGAGATTAGTAAAGCCATCTCTTTCGTTAATGGAAATCTAATTTTGAATAGAAAAAGAAACTTAAGTTGAACATTATGTGTTGCATCAAATCTGACATATGAGGTGTCATTGGATTCGACTCAATTGCGGGATTTACATATATTACCGATATCATTTTACAAGCTTTGATTTTTAAATATGGCGCCCGCTAATATAAAACAAATGAAAGTTTTGGTTTGATTTTGTTAATTTAGTTATTTTTTTTTGTCCCCCCTCTAGCAACCCCGCCTCTAGCAACTTATAATATTTAATTTAATTTTTATTATTGTGGTACCTACTTGGATTTCCCTTTTCTGGCATTATTATTCTGCAATCGTATTTTTATAATAACTTTTTTTATTGCCTACGATATACAGGAAGAAATAAAATAGTATTACAAGAGGCACCGTATAAATATATGTATAATATAGTTTTAAGTCACTTTTGTCTCGAAATCTGTAATAGAACGGGTACCTAGTCAGTGTAATCTGTAGAATCATTTGAGTTCCAAAATTATCTCCGCAAAGATACGATCTACGCAGCTTCATTGTTACAATAAAAGACCAATAAATCTATAAGCAGACGTTATGTTGTAATTTATTACAGTTAATCTGATAACGATTATCATTATTAGGTCACAAGTCAAATACCTTTAGACAAACGTTTAGGTACAGTCGGCTCCAAAAGGAGATGAACCTATTAAAGTTCCAAAAACACCCAAGCGTTCATAAGTAGCTGTACACAACTAGCACCATAATTAGAAGAATATTATAAAGTTTTCATAAGGTACTTTTGAAGCTGACTGTACATCAAAATAGGTCTTAAATATCACGTTTATCTATATACAATTTGTTTTTATATTAGCTTTTTAATTTTATACATAACCTTCTATGAGGATGTATTTTGAATAAATATGTTTATCGTGTATTTTCCAGTGCTCTCCTGGTCTTCTGGTCGTTACTCTACTTACTAGCTAGGAGGCTAGACTTGTATGTATTTATTTCAGTGTTTCTCAAAGTAGACGATAAAGCCAGACGATTTGTTGGATTATCTTCTTTTTTGTTGTCCTATGCCACAAAGAGCCGAAAATGCAAATTTTAGGAGGTGTTACCAATTGATTCTCAAAGTGGGCGGTTTGCGATATAAATTTGAGAATAACTACTCTAACCCAATTGTTTGCATTTGTTATCAAGTTAATAACTCCACATCGCAAATATGAGAAGAAAACGCGCCAACTCGAGCGAATGGGAAACGAAAAAGAAAATTTGGTCACAACTCGCTATAAATCGGTCGGAGGCTCTAATTCCTTTGTTTGCCAACCCGAAAACTGCGTCGGGGCGCAACTAGCTGAACAATATTTCACTCGCTCACTCGCTACCGAATGTGACGAGTTGGAAAGTGACAGATGACGGCATAGATCAAAACTCTTATTTCCCCGTCTTAGAGGTGGCATTCGTTTGTCGAGTGTCGATACATAAAAAGGCTGTGTTATGTGCTCGAGTTGGCAATTCGCAAAACACCCGGTAGGTATACCTAAAGGTTTCCTTGTAACGATTCCGGAATCCTTATAAGTCTACAAGGATTTTTGCAGTAATGTATATGCCGGGTTTGAAATGTATTTTCTGGGTTGAAGGATGGCGTGGAGGTTATATTACAAGTTAGTCTTCAGTGGTAGAAACTTGTTAGTTTTAGCTAGAAACTGAGTCCTATTGGGAGGTTGCTACAGATAACCATGAAAGCAGTGGCCAAAATCACATTACGCAACATATCTCCAACAGATAATAGGTAGCTTTTATGATAAAATAATTTTTAATTATAATAAAATTAATGACCTAATATTTTCATGATCTTTGCATACGGGTGTATACAAAGTAATATGAGACTAAAACTAATATTTTAAGAAAATATCTCACATACATATAAATATCACATAAATATTTACATAAACAATCCTCACGCATTAGGACGCCTTCTCTCTCATTGATATTTACATTCAATCAAAATATAAAGCACCATCTAGCGGAAAGCGCTGTAAATCCATTATTATTATCATCATTAACTAATGCCTAATAATATAATTGCAGCTGAACATAACAAGCGCATCATGCTTTATTCCCAAGCATGTGACGTCGCATCGTTCAGCGCCATCTAGCGGCGGGGGGAGGCGCTGGAGGCCTGCCAAGAGCTTTGAAAGCCTGGCATCATGAAAGCTCTGTGTTAATGCTATGTATAAATCGCTTCCAACTATTACCTAGCTACATTATTTATTTAACGAATGTATAAAATAGGATTTGCCGGTTTTGGCTCCAAATTAAAGTCGGATTGGTAATGCTATTATCTATGATTCTCTTTTAACATGTTTTGGTGATAGATTTAAAATTTCCAATTTAATCTTTGTGTGTAAATTTAGAAATGTTTTTTTTTAATATTTGTCTTTACAAAGTTCATGGGTACCTAATGGTACGGAAGCTTATTTTCAAGATAAGCGAAAACGTAAGAATTTGAATAGTTGCAATTTTATGTTTGTAATCTGTGGATTTGGTGACTACATTCAACGCCATTCCTGGATACTAAGATGGTCATCTAATATGCCCCTTTCCATCGAAACGCAAAATTGCTTCACTAAAGAGCGGTGGTGGTTCTTGCCCGGTACCATACTGGCTCTACCACCTTATATAAGTACCTACCTATTTGATACAAGTAGATTTTAATTTGAAAATAAAGGCTGACTGTCATAATTTTACATTTTACTAGTGTACTCTGGTTCTCACAACTAAGGCAAGCCTGGAAAATACTTCACCACAATCTCCAACAAATACTCAATTTTTTCGCTAAAAAATCAAAACTCTATACCCAGTACACGGATTCCTTTAAAAAAAACTGAAATCCGAGCCGTAGTGACAAACCGAGTTCAAACTATGGTGTTGATCCCGTGACGTCACTGCCCGTCGGGCACAATGGCGCAATACCGGTGTACATTAGCGATCGGCGACACAATGGGTGATTTATTGCAACCGGATAACAGAGCCGGATGAAGGAAGGATTTTTCAGAGGCTCGACCGACTAAATTTAGTTGTAGGTAGGTATCTATATTATTCGTTAATCGTTGGAATCGTAATCATTTTTTTTTAGTTTATAAGCATTAAGTAAGTAGCTACAATGATCTAGTATCAATAGACCTTTAAACCTAGACTTAGTCTTAGTTCATTGTCGTAAAAACAGATAATTTAGGAAGTTTAATCTTATGAAAAATATAAGTAACAAAATCAAATTAAGTTAATTCTAAGTAAATTAAGAATAAAAATAATTAAGAAAAATAAATATTATTTTTCTCATTAGCCATACCAATTTTTCATTACTTTTCGAAATAATATATGAAAATCAGTCAAATTTCGCTAACTACAAAATGCCAATAAGCATCGTACACCTCGCACATTGTCTAGTAATTACAGTTTTATGTCTACAATGTGCTGCACCCTAAGCTTTGAACAGTTAATTAAGTTTCAGGTGGTTGGTACGGGAAGTAACGGCGAAGGAAATTGTTGAAAATTGATCAATTTGCACCTATCTATATCAGTTTCCAGGCGATGTAAGTAGCATTTAGCGGAGAAATGTGTTGTATGTGCCCATGGACATCTGTAATCAACCGTAGATTAGATTAGATTCCTACTTGAGGTCGGCCATAGATGTGTCCCTACCCTTGAGGACTAAGCTGGAATGCCTCGCAAAAGTATGTCTCCCTTACCACACCCTTTAAACCAGAACACAGCAGCGCTTAACACTGCTGTTATTAGGCAGAAATAAGTGTTATAGAGACGAACCACGGGTTTTACCACCTTCAATTCTATTTATAATTAGTTACTTTATTTGAATTATGGTGTATAGAAACTGGAGCCACGCTACCCATTTCCAGAACACTTAGTCACACATAAAAATACGAGCTAAGAAAACTGAGCATAATCCCATACTCCTGCAAGATATACCGCCCATTAAAGTATAACCAGCGAAGCCCAGTATTATTCATGGCGCTTCCTTCATTTTGAATAATTAAAAATTTGGCACGAGACGCGGCCAGTAATCAACCGTATCTACCATCTTCATGATAATATTCCAAATATATCAAGAAATCAGATGTATAAATTCTCTTATTCATCTTCTAGGAAAATATTAATCTCCTTTTTTATAATAAAGAATATGTATTTTAAAATATATTATCGTGTTTCCAAAGTTTTTGTGTGGAATCGTTTCTCAACTGTGAAAACAACTTTGTAATATATTTTCATACAATAGAAGGAATAATAAGCTGTATTTCTTTAATTAGTGGATAAAGATTGAAATAGTAATTATATCGTTAATTACTAATTTAACTGGTTCATCGAATAATTTGTCATCGGTCTCAAATGTTTAACTAATCTTAACAAATATTTATGTAAACAGAACTACTTTAATTAAAAAATTATAAAAAAGATATAGAAGTTAGAAATATAGAAAGAATTGTAGAAATGATTACATCGCCACTATTATTTTAAATCATCCGTACAGACCAATAAATACGTTTTTGAAAATGCCTATGTTTTTATCATTTGTGCTTATTTTGAAGTCCTGAAAGGATCCACAAACTTTAAGTATTCATACAGATAGTATTAGTAATTAACAAATTACTTAGACACGAAGTCATTATATGTAATACTTCTCAAATTCTAGACTTAACAAAGGTTCCTAAGCACGGGGAGCTTTACAATCTATTCTAGGAATATTGATCCCCCAGTGCAGCCCCAGACAGACCTCACCGCAAGCTAAGTCTAGCTCGCTAGAAATTTTGGTACCTATTCTATTTCGACATGCCCCATCTTAGCAAGCCATTTCTTAATAGAAAACGTCTTGAATGAATAAAGGCGAGATACGTATCATTTTAAATAATCGTATTTGAATTAGGTATATAGCGCATCATATGAATATTAAACATGTTTAAGCAACTGATCGTATTTACCAGGGTAAAAAGTATACTATACCTATGTTAATTGTAGGTGATAAATTGCACACAGTTGTGACAGAAGTAACTGATGAAAATTGTTAAAGTTGTTCTCTATGTTTCTAAAAACATCTATGTATGTTCACAAACGCCTCAAGTGTCCCTTATATAATATTAAAAGCGTCTAAATCTTCACTAATCGTTTATTATTAAGGGTGGCTGAGTACGAACCTGCAATTCCACGTGACTGCAGTGGTAACCGCTGTACCAAAAGTTTGCTACATAAAGTAACTTAAAGAATCAAACTACTCCAACAAAAAAACTCAATAGTTACTTCTCAAATAGAAACAAAGAAAAGCGAACCGAAAAGAGATCGCCGGAAAACTGTTGGAGCGGCAAAGGGCCCGCAATAAACATGGCTACCTTTGTCACACTTTGACGGCCACTGCCTCTATTAAATTATAAGCGTTTCCTTACAACTTACACTTTTCCTTATTCAATGTTACCGAAAACAGGATACATTATAGATACGGCGAGCAGACACGTACAAAATGAAAACGGGGGTTGGGGAGACCGAGGGAGGTATGGAAATGTTGGTCAAATATATCATCCGGTGGCTGACAGGCCAATTCTCTTATCGCGCTCGCGCTGCCGCCGCGCGATCTAAGCGGGCTTAGCTAATATAAAATGGTTTTAAATTCAAGTTTAATTCCGGGCTATCTGCGCCCAACCCGTAAATACCCCGCCCGTAAATACACGGCCCACATACAAAAGGCCCGATTTACGCGTTTGACGGCAACCGAATATTTTAGCGGGATTAGAACGAGTTACGCGTAAGACGAGAACGGATTTTAATAAGGAGACGACAATTTACGGGTTGCGTGCACGGCGCTTTTGGTAGCACTTTTGATGCTTTACGTACTTGTACTGGATTTGAATATATTTTGGATTAAAGTATATTTTGTAAAGTAAAAAAATGTAGAGCTGAACATGATAATATTTATAATGGCCCAGATTTTCTTCTAAAGAAGGGTTTTAAGTAAAATTTTATAATAGAATTTAACGTTCTAATACTAAATGGTTTTAGCACCGACTGTTAACTCGAGTTCAAATTCGACAAAAGTCCGGCTATACAGAGATAGGGCCTAAGGGGCTATGAAATTTTAAAAGAAAAACACCGTGAAGAAACTGGCATGTCTTCGTGTTCTCAAAAGTGTGTGAACTTCACCCTTAACTTTTACTGCGGTCGGAGAAGAGAAGTGGACATTTACGGGTTAATGATGAATGATTCTGTTTTCACATCAAGCAAATTAATCCCAACTCTAAGGCTCCCCAATCACGTAATAAGACGTATCAATAAACAATACGGGAACCCTTTCAGTGCGTGCGTAGTTGGTAACTGGTGTTTAATAAGAGGATGATAATTTAGCGCCGCGCAAGATGGCGGTACGGCTGCGTTCATTATAAACTTGCTTCATATTCGTTATGAACGCAGCTGTGCGAAGGAGCTGTGTGGGATTGTTGGATTATCCCTTCCGTTTATGTTTATATTTTTGTGTAATTATAAATACATAATTTATTGTAATATAAATACATAAGTTTGTTACTGATCCTTTGTTACTGAGTAAAGGAAAGTGTCATATTTATAGTAACTGATTCCTGGACATGTTATTCGATAGGAATGTCCTTAAAAGTTTTTAAGGACAGGACGGACAGTCAAACCGATTTATCGTATCGTGTGCAATCTGCCTATGAGTCAGTGTTCTCTAGATATATTTCGCTATACATTGGCATGAATACCACTTGTAATCTATCACAAAACAAACAGCCACCAAGTATGGATAAATAAGGCGAGCCCGTAAAATTGCACCAGCAGCGTCAGTTTACAGCACCAGGACATCATAAAGTGCAAACAACGGCGTTTTCCATTACAATATGTTTACCGATCCGCGGCGCATTATGTATGTTATCCTGCTACCCTGGTAGGACGAGCCGCTGAATTTATGAGACGCCCGCAAATATTTGGGCGCTAGTAGAACCCGCCTGACAACGGGAAGATTGTCGACTGTTTACACAACACAGTATGCTAATTTTTCTAACCGTATTCCGTTCGCCACTTCTGTGCTTCCGTGTTTCCGGGTTTGTTTTTTGATAAAAGACCACTGTAATCGTGTAAACAAAAAAATACAACGCACTATCCATCAAGTGTAAAGTCAAATGCATAGTTTTACCATGTTGTAGTTTTTCTAAACATTACATTGCTTCCTACTTCCGTATTTTGGTGCGCTGTGACGTTTAGTGTCATTAAATCTCGTAATAGGATATCATAAATCGCAGGAGGTGGACGGAGCGGCCGGCCGGGCGGCTGTCATCGTTTGTCAGGGCATTTCACGCATTGTTGGCGAATAACGCAGGCATTGTGCGCCGGCCGGCTGGACGCGTGACGTGACGCGCGTGCGATATGCCGCTCCGGTCATGTCGCCCTGGTACCGCTATGTCATCACAACTGTAACTCACAATTGAATAAGGAAGCTTGTATAGCAGGAATGCTAAGATTTTTGAAGGGTTGTGTTGTGGCTGAAATTGTTTTATGTATGATGATCATAGCTTATTGGTAGGGGATCTTAGACTGTAGTTTGACTGTTCTTATCCAGCAATATCCAGAATGATTTGTCTACCACAAATCATTCTCACTTTGAGAGAAGACTTACGTCCAGCATTGGGACAGTAATGGATAATGAATACCTAAATGAGGTAATTACTATGGGCTGTATACCCAATACCTTAGAGTAGGTGAAGTAAGAGTTAGATTACTGTACATGATCTCAAAAGAAAATGTAGATTTAAAACAATATCTTTTTGCACGGCGAAGTCTATTATTATTACACGTAAGTCCTAACACAGTTGATCTAACTGTTTCAATAACAAACACGCCAAAGTAAGTCTTGTTCATCTAGATGCGCGAAAAAATATGACCTTAGAAAATAAAAAATTGATATCACCGACAGACAATCAAATCCACTTATTTTATAGATATATAAAAAATATTACAATCAGAATGAATGTGGCCTTTGAACAATAAGAATTATCGTAAATGGACCTGAATTCCGATGACGGACCTATTCTGATCCGGTGCTTCCGATGGACCGATTCGAAGCCATTTCATTACTGCATCCTGACAGGATGGAGAAAAGGATGCAGTTCAAGTTAGGGATGCAAGTTGGCGAAATTAACGATATCAATATCGATACTTACCTGCTGATAATATCGATTTTTAACGCGTTATTGATACCAATTTTCAATGTTAACGATAACTAAAAAAATAATAACTAGAAGGACCTCTTTTTTATTTGCCGATAAATTTCAAGAATATTTTATTTTGACGACCTTTTTTTAATATATAAAATATTTATAATTTTTGATATCGATGTTTCAATTTTAATCGTAATGATAATATCGTATCAGCTATACTTTCTATATCCTTATTTTAAGTTCGATATTATCGTGAAACCGATATATACCCCATCCCTAGTTCCCGTATCCTCAACTAAAGGACAAGTGGAGAAGCGTCGAGAAGATTGCCGACGTCCGGACGCATTCTTGGCGTCGTTTCGAGATGCAATTTCAAAATGCGTTCTTGCAAAGAATTCCTTGTGTAGGTACAGCCAACTGTGTCTACTATACTTCTATATACCTTCGTACAACGTTCTCTGGAATTCTTTGTCGATGGTCTGAACAAAGAAATCAATACTCTATGACATATACAATGATATCAAGAATATAGTTTTGTCTATGGTAGAGGCGATATTATAGCCAAAGGCGGAAGGCATCTATTTTAACTAGGTATGTGAATGGTAAATTGTAGAAGAGATGTTCTTTTTCATGGGTTACTTAAGGACACAACATTAAACATAACATTAAAATTTGGAGTTGACTTTATTGAGGTCCAAAGTTAGGGATCCCAAAGGACTATTCTATCTGGACAATCACTCTAGTTCACTTATTTTCATCTAGCTGACGCTGCAAAGATCTACCTGCGCTTGAAGTACGTACATCATCATCATCATCAACCCATTACTGTCCCACTGCTGGGCACGGGTCTCCTCTCAAAATGAAAAGGATTAGGCCATAGTCCACCGCGCTGGCCAAGTGCGTATTGGTAGACTTCACATACCTTTGAGATTTTTTTTCTCTCAGGTATGCAGGTTTCCTCCGTTTAGCAAGTGATAATTAATTTCTAATACGCACATAATATCGAAAAATCAGAGGTGCGTGCCTGGGATTTGAACCTCGTACGTACGTCGTACGTTAAAGTAGGTACATTCAAAAGTAACCTCAAGTTGTCCGCCTAAAAATATCACATAATACGGATCGTTGAAAAAAAAACAAGAAATAATCAAATATGTTCGGTATGCGACGTCGAGATCACATCAGAAATTTAAGCCTTCAAGAGCCGGGCGGGTAAAAAGAAAGAAAAGATCGGAAATAAAAAGAAAAAGATAAAGGTAACTAAGCTGACCCCGCAGTCGCACGCGTAAATTCGAATCAAGGAATCAAATGTCAGTTTATGAAAACAGTTTTTTATCTTTTGGTCCACGCAGCGGTAGGTAGGTGTGATTTGAATCGATTTGTTTTAACCGATTCGACCATTTTATTGATAGAATCGATTACGTTCAAGCTTCTTATGAGTGTGTTTTAGATCTCCATAACTACTCTCTCAAGATTGAATTGATTTTTTGTTCACGATTTGTAAAGGATAATAACTTAAAGCCAAAACGATTAGTAGTTCGATTATGGTGAGTGGTCTCACCATTGTCACACCTATTTGTGCCTTATAACAACGGTGTAAAGTTATGCTCTGGTTTTATTGATATGATTTAGGTAACATACCCATCGCAACTCAGAAATCTATTGGACTTATACCTGTTTAGATTAGGTACTCAGTAAACACCTTACTTCTCTGGAGGAGGACTCCGTGCATTTCCGAAGTCATCACTATCATCAGCAAAAGTAAAGAAATAAATTTCAAACAGGATTACTTTTTTATTTAGACTTCGAACACCGCCTTAGCATAAAGTGAAATAGAGACTTGTTAAACATTTTATAGGAAATAGCAAAACTGTAACTGCGCTCATATTGACATCTATGTTATGAAACGGATGAAATCAGGAAAAAGTACATATAATACACATACATAACCGCGAACATAACTAATTTATTTATAATTAAATAGCACCAAGCACCGCCTCTTAGGTGCACTAACTTACCCGTTCTTATTCAGTAATTACGTTTAAAATATGATTTAGATTCTATACAAAAACGCACTTAAAGCCACATAAATATTATAACTTCCTTTATTATCTTTAATCACGATAAGTAACGCTAAGCGCAATTAGGCGTAATCACAACAACAGTTACTTTTGTACACGACGGTCTTCAGGTAGTGATGTTGAAAAAGTACTATTAATAATTATAATTCCACGCGTAACCAGAATAAACAACGAACGGGCGGGCAATCAAACTGTTTTTAAGCTATTGCATAGCTTTTATCGCGGGCTTTGAGCGCGGCGACCGAATCGAGAAATTCCGTAACGAAAATAAGTAACACCTTTCAACAACTCGGTTGCCTGGAGACTTAATATCCAACTATCAAGTCTCCAGGCAACCGAGTTGTTGACTGTCAATACAAAAATATGGATATAATTGAATAAAGTATTATTTTACATTCCTTATTATTTTATTTGATATTGGCGACGAGATGTCGAATGAACTAAAAAACAATAAGGAAATACGAGCCACATTACGTGGGTTAATTAAACGAACCGAAAATTGCATTTCGGGAATAGAAAAAATTGACATTGAAGAAATAAATATACGACTGAATTCTTTACAAGAAAATTTGAACAAATTCTACGCGATTCAAGAAAAAATTGAATGGCTTACAGAAGAAGAAAATTTAGAAGAGGAAATAAAATACAGGTACGAATTTGAAGAAATATATACAAAGCTAAAATTTAAATTTTTGAATGTACAAAAAGAAAATAATCGGCTAATACCTGAATGTTCTTTTATATCAGCAAGAGCGGAAGTTTATTTGATAAACTGTTAACTGTCAAGGCACGCTTGAGACGTACACCTAATACAAAAGAGTTATCACCTTATCAGTTAATGTTCGGCAGAGAGGTAAGAACCTATATGCCTGCCTTATTTAAGAAATCCGCCCCACTATCCAGATTACATTACAATGCACCGCCAACGCAGGAGTTCGGACAAGGTGATAAGGTACAAGTCCGCAGTTACACCAACCCAAGAGTTAAATGGGAGTTCAGAATCGTCATCCGAAGATTAGGTAGACTCCATTATGAAGTCAGAACTGAAAATGGCATACTGGTGCGCCGTCACCTTGACCAAATGCTGCCGGCGCCCCTGGTGGTGTAAGTGAAAATAGCGGTGGAGGACTGTTGGATATCAAGTCTCCAGGCAACCGAGTTGTTGACTGTCAATAGAAAAATATGGATATAATTGAATAAAGTATTATTTTACATTCCTTATTATTTTATTTGATAACCTTAATTCGTCAACTTGAACACAGATGGCAGTAATACACATTTTTTTATAATCCGTGCAGAAATCTTAAAATTGCGTGAAGTATATTTTATATTCCCATTATAAAATTCAAAATTATATTACCATATTATCCAAATAATATGTTTTATCAACATAAGCTATGTTGAATTCTGGATTGATAAAATAACGTAAAAGAGTGTTTGTTATTTTTAAACGTACAATTACAACTGACAGACTTGACAGCACAAAATCAAAACGCCATTATGATTTATGGTACAAATAATTTGTGTACAAAGTGTTTTAAATATGAATAAACAAAGTGCATTTATTAATGAAAAATGCGATGTACCTGTAACATTCGGCCAAATGTTACAGGCACATCGCATTGATCCATTTATATTGCTGGTTGTGAATACTTTACGTCACTTATTAAATACTTTTCTATTTTATATTTTAGAATGTTCAGTCTTGCTTGGAGTTATGAAATGTCAGCTAATATTTGCAATGTCTTATATAATAGAGATATGATAAAATAGTGGATAAAGATGTATTAATGTAAATGTTGATGATTATGGAAGAATATATTGTATTTCTGGAATTCCTTCTGAGCGTTTTCATAGCATAAAAAATGCTATGCAATAGCTTTACCGCGGCAGTCTCCGAGTGCCACACGTATTTTTTTTATATATTGCTGCGTTTTTCATGCGGTCTCTACGTAGAGTGGTAGATTGGTGCATCGTAGAGTCGCTTATTTTTTTTATAATATAGGAGTAGCAGACGAGCATGCAGTCCACCTGATGGTAAGTGGCTACTGCCGCCCATGGATCTGTAATCAACACCAGATAGGATTAGATTCCTACCTGAGGTCGGCCACAGATGCGCCGCTACCCCTAAAGACTAAGCTGGAACGCCTTGGAAAAGTATGTCTCCCTTACCACACCCTTCAAAACGGAACACAGCAGCGCCTAACACTGCTGTTATGAAGCAGAAATAGGTGTGGCGATGGTGCCGCCGGAGTCGAACCACAAAGGGTTCTACCATCTTCAGAACAACAATACAATTCAGGCTTATAACATTGGTGTAAGTTGAGCGGAAGTTTGAAGGCTGCTAGTGCTGCCAAACTTACGTTTAGAGCGTTCCAAACTAATCAATTGAGGTCGTATTGCTTACGCCCGACCTCAGAGAGAACTTCAAAATGAGATATTTTTATAAAAAATAAATTATTATATAAATGTCATCATAATCGACTGTTTAGTTACTTGTTCCTATGGTAAGGTAGAGGTAAGGTAAGAACTAATTAATACAAGACGTTCCAACTAATTATTTAAATATACTTATATGCATCTGTAATCGACCTCAGATATTACTCTTATTTATTAAATTTCGAAGACGTTCATGGCTACTTAGCTTATATACGTACTCCTAAGATGATTGAATTAGATAGTTACTTAAAAAACCTAGAACATATATTTTCATTAGATATATGGACTTAGCTTTTTCAGAATCGCTTTTTATCGAAACATCATGGTATTAAATTTCTTACAGCCATAAATAAAAACATAGACAAACTGATGTAGTACGTAAGATATATAGATGACCGCTCGTTATATATAGCTAATATCGCTTCATATTGCGTGAATCATATTTTTTATTAAAAAAGTAATTGTCTTATCGAAAGCATAATGCGTAAAGAAATCAACGAAGAGTTTTAACACGTGCAATAAAACATTAGAAATTGCTATTTTTTTAAACATTAGATATTGCTGGTTTTTTAATTTATGGTAAGCAATTTAGTTCGGTAATTCGACGAAAATATGATTGACAATCTACTTGACGGTGACCAACAGTACGATGTTATCCTTAAGATGGGACATCTTGTATAATTATTATCTTTCCCTACCGTCTACCACACCCTTAAACAAAAAACAGCAGCGCTTTATACTGCTATTATAGAAACAAGCTTAAGCTTAATGTTGGTATCTGCACAATCGAACTACAAAAATTTTTAGTTGCAATCCTTTTTATTCCCACTGCTAGTTACAGATCTCTAACAACTAAGCCAAGACTCAACACACACAACCATTAAATCACCCAATTATTCCATTAACTAAGTAAATAAAAAACAAAGTTATGCAAAGTCATGAAACAGAATTAGTAGGTATCAAGTAATAACATGAGCTTTATCGTATGTAATTTGAGTACACTAAATTTACAGGCGACGTACCTCCGCTTACGGTACCGCACTCCTGAGACCCGAGATTTCTGTTGGAGATCGCCTTTTTGTTATTCACACTTCATTTTGTTAAATTATTGCGTTATTGTTGGCTGATGGGAATGGTTTGGTGTTGTAGATGTCGCTAGTGCGTAACTGTGTATGTCCACTAGCGCCCTCTTTATGCTTAAACGTCGTTTAAGGTTTTGTTAATTAATACTTATCAACAAAAGAAATCTTTTAACGTACAGTGAGAGCATTTTCGCTATATTCATCAAATTAGGTCTATATTACACATGGACCAAAATGCGACATATTTTTTTCAATTATTCTATTTTATGAACTCCAGAGATAGGTATATTGCTGTACTGTAAAAGATAGAATATATAGTCTGATTCATAATTAGGTGTCCAAAATGTAAACAAAGGTGTTGACCTATCAAGAAAATAAGTTAGAAATGGTAGTTTCTTATTTTTGTCGAGATTAAAGTAAGACAACAATAATAAAATAATAATCTAAATCAATTAAGATTAATTCACATTTTCTAATATTTATATCACCTCAATTTCGATCCATACAGTTATAATAATAAAAAAACAAAGTTTATGGTAGAAAATTAAAATGTGATAATGGTAACACAACCGAAATCCAAGACATTTCTTGTGCTGTCATTTTTAAGTTTCGTAACTGATATTATTAATTTTCGTGATTGTGATCGAAGTCGAATGTTTTCTCGTTTACATAACGCGTTTGCTAAAATGTGTATATTTGTTAATTTTTTGTTTTTTTGTTGAGTTTGTTAAAGTTTTTGTTTCTTGTCAATTTTGACAGTGGCATCTCTTTGTTTACATTTTGGACACCTAATTATGAATCAGACGAGTATCGATGATTAAGATGTTTTTTTCCTTTGAAATCATCGCCCCTATGGAGTCGTTTTGATTTGTGCAACACAAATGGTGTAATGCCTTAAGTTCTTACAAACTAACCTTTTGACATCCTGATATATGCCGGAATGTTTGCGCACTTACCTGAAACAATAAAAAGGTACATGAATTAACTGCTTAATATCTACAAACAAAAATATTTTTATCTACATTTCCAATTGAAAATGTTCTAAAAGGTATAGTCCTCGCCAAACTGCTAGTCCGCTCTGAAGTTGTTGCGAGCAGGTGTAGTACAATTTGCTATGGCGACGCGATTCATTTTCTATATTCAGAGGGGACTAGCAGTTTGACGCGGACTATTTTTTACCTAAACACGTAATTTAAAAATAATAAAAATGATTAGGAATTACGTTGTATATATTGTTATACTTCAACATAATATTGCAAGGTAACATATTTTCTTTCTTACATTCTTTGTACGACATTTTACAGTTATTTCCATTATGACACTATAATTCTTATATCACGTAGCCATTCGCAACTGTCCGATATCGGTACATAATTGGGTGGCCACCCTCACATTATCGAGGAGCGGTTTAAAAATTATACGTCCATTATTAGCTGTTTACGCCGTGATTTGCGGCAATTTTTATACAGTTTACTTGAATGAGGGGTAATTGTGTTTCTTGGGCTTTCCTAGTTATCAATGTCACCACCCTCTGCATTTAAGAGTCGTCAGTATAGGATTATTTTTAACTTCGATTTCGTTCTGTAAATAGGTAGTTAGATGCACTCTAAAATATATAAAGTATGTGTCAGAGGATATTCTTTCTTAAAAATCTTCTAGATTCTTGATAAAAAAATATATGATTCTTCATAAGAAAAACAGACAGCCTAATACTTTCTTGACTATGGGTGTAATACACTTAAAGGTATATTGTCGTATAATTTGCATTTCTTTAGGTTAGACAGCTGACTTTTGTCATTTGGATTCCTAAATATTTGAAAAATATATTTATTAATTGGCTTATAACATATAAGCCAATTTTGGAATATTAACTAACCAATCAAGTATAAAGAAGGTACGGTAAATAGATTTTTAAATAAACTTTAATTTGATTTTCAAATCTAAGTTCCACAACAAACCATTGATTAAAAACATAAAATACAGTCCGATTCAATCAATTTAAAATTACACGTGTAGATTTCAAGGAAATCGCGTGCGCGCTTCAATAAAAAGTACCTAGGCGAAAATTGCATAATGACATACCTAGAAATGTGACGACGCACAACTGTAATTGGCATAACTCATTGGCAACTGTAATTTGAGTTTGATAAGTCGCCAATTTGTGTGTGATTGGAGTGTGATATTAATTGGCCAAGTGCGCGTCGAGCTTGCACAAGGAGGGTTCCGTACTACCGAGTTTACATTTTTTATTTTTAGTATTTGTTATCATAGCAGATGAAGAAGTAGATGCATTGCGAAGAGTTTAACTGTCTACCTATTACGATTCAGTAGAAAAAGCGAAAAACGCCAAAAGATAGCGGTTTCTTGTATGGCGATCCCATTTATTTTCAAGTTTTCTTTATTTTTAGTATTAGTTGTTATAGCGACCACCGTTATACATGGATACTCTTTAAAATTTTCAAGTATCTAATCATTACGGTTCATGAGATAGAGCCCAGTGACAGACGGACAGGCAGCGGAGGCTTAGTAAAAGCGTTCCGTTTTTCCCCTTGGATGCGGAACCCTAAAATGGCAAATTGCTCACACATGGCGCTGGATGGGGGCGGTTTGATTGCGGTTTATCGGAATAACTCCTTGTTAAATTGTTAGTTGTAGGTGCAATATGTTACTCATTAGAATTGGTCATGCTGGAGTTTCCGAGATTTATAGTTAAAAAGTTTTTTTTTTAAATAAATTAATGTTTTTGGAAGATACAAAATTAAGATAAAATTTTAAGTGAAATTTTAAATATCGATATCATACTTGCTGTTTAGGTAAAATCTATTGTACGACTCTTATACAAAATTATAATTTTATCTAACTTAAGAAACGTGGAATGTGCGAAAATTAGTGGGAATTGAAAACCACAGACACTCTTTAATTTTATTTATAAAATATTTTTTTTACTTATAAAAAACTAAGGTTGTAAACTCTAGCATTAACATCACACTATCGAAAACAGTAAAAAACAACAGTGCTACATCCAAAAACAAAGACGCTTCGTTGCAAACCAACACAAGTGACAAAAATTAGCGTGCTTAGTAGTCCTCGTCACTTCCCAAGTTAGTCCCGACGTGAGCGGGACGCGTGACTGTCACTCAGGGCATGATAGGTAAATTGCTCAAATTGTTCAAATTGCTCAAATTACTCAAAAACAAGTTTAATTAACCAATTTGTTTCGATTCGGAGCGGATTCAATTGTTGTTGCACGGTCACGTGACGGCATTGTCGTGCCGTATCGCCGATTTTGAATTGCCCGCCCATTATGCTGTTGGTATTGTGGACCTGCTGCTGCGCCTGGCTTCGTTTGTGTGATTGTGGTAATGATTATCAGGGACTAACCACTATACTATACCTATAGGTAATAGTGTCATTGGGTAGTGACATTTAAAAAAGAAGAAGAGAATTTTTACTTTAATGGTGGTTCACTATTATTAGGTGGTGAGATCGATATCCACAAGTGGATACTTGGACTGAGTTCGAACCTAGAACCGTCTCCACCTGTGGCTCCACTCGGCTACATAAATGAAAAAAACTAAAAAAGTAATGTGAATATTATTTTTGTACATATCTATCTACTTAAGAAGATTATAACGAGAGGATTATACCTATGTTAATAAAAAATAGATTAATACTGGAAGTCCAGGATTCGTATCCCAGACCTCCAATCTTCCAAAAAGTTATGTGCGTATTAAAAACTAACTTTCACTAGCAATGAACGTCAATAATCGAAGATAACTTATATCTTTGAGGGCTTTCCATAAATTTATACCTACGAGTAGTATCTATGATACATCGTTATATTCTAGGAGGAGACATGTGCCCAGCAGTGGTACAGCAATGAGGTCATGTTAAGTTGACAATGAATCAACAAATAAAAGAAGATTATATTAATCAGCAACAGGTAAATCCAGAAGGTACTAACAATATCATTAGGACAAAATAATGATAATTTGCAAAAAGTTTTTATTGCGAAAAGAAATAGAAACTAGCAGGAGTGCATTACATACGTGCTAATGTAACTAATGAACCACCTATACCGCGCCACCATTCAGTCTTCCACCTTTCCTCGATTTTCCCACCGCCTTAGCCTTTCCCGAAAGAAAAAAGGCAGCCGCCCTCTCGCTCGCACCAACTGCACCTTGCACCCGACATTATAGCCTTTTCACTCTTTTGTTTCGACGTCATCTCGCTTGCGCTCCGCCCATTTGTAAAATCGACTGCCCGTCGGCCTTGCACCTGTCTCTTTCTTGTCCGTCTAATTTATGTGGGAGTGAGCGGGCTTGATCGATGCTTTGTTTTCCGCTTCGAACGTCCGCTTAAAAAATGAAGCTGACCCGCGGATTAGGTTATTCGTTATAACCGGGTGTAAATTCTGATAAGGTGACGCGATTGCGTCGCGAATTCTCAGGGCTCGGATGTCGCTGTGGGAACGGCGAGTCCTCGTTTTGCTGCGTTTCGTAAATCTATATTTACGATAATGCTATCCCGTGCCGTATTACGTTACGCGGCGGTGATTAATGATTAAGCTCGGGAAAGAATCGATTTTAAGAATAAACGCCCGTGCACGCCGACGCCGCACGCCTCGATTGTTAGGCGACATAATGAAGACATTTGCGACCAACTGCCATCTATCTCGGTTCGAGCAAATCGTTATTGTCGATGGTCCGGCTCTATAAATCGCTGGTTGTTTATGGTCCCTCGAAAAAACATTTCGGAATTAAGATTTCAAGGCGAGCGCGCGGAATGTGACGCGCAAAAAGCGCGGGACGGTTGACAAGTTGAGAAATGTCATGGCGGTTTTTTTCGGGGTCAGTTTTTGGCGGGAACGCCATTCTAATCAAAATAGTTTACGCGTCGCTCGTATTTTCGCCCCGAACCCTTTGTTTATTCGTTTCCGAAGCTAAACAGTCTATCGTGGGAATGGCTCGCTTTTTTTCGAAGGCCCGATGTTGTTTTTTTAATTTGACACTTATTTTGTGAATGGCTCGAAATATATCAAGCTGACAGGTCCGGAGATCCTTGAGTGTCGTTCGTAGAAGTCTAAATTTAACGGAGATCTAGATAGAGATAGCGCCAGATGGCCGTAGAGACACGACTCGAGTATCAATTTTGTGTGGTCGCAAATTTAAACGTCTAAATCCTAAAGAAATCGTACGTAAGTTAGAAATTACAAATTCAGTGCGCTCATTGCTGGTTTCTTGAAAATTAGCAAATTTACCAAATATTTATTTAAATTATAACAATATAAATACAAGCATACTAAAATATAAATAGATATTTAATTAAGTAGGTACATATTAGATACTTGTCGCAATTCTTAAGTACAGACACACTTACTAATCTACATTACTCTTAAATTGAAAAGCTAGAAGGCTAATACCTAATACCTATGTACCTTATTCATGTCGGTACGTGTACTCTATGAATTTCAGTTAAATAAAAGTAATATAACTACGCGCTTTACCTATTACTTTTACAAACAATTTATCACACCATATAAGCCGGCTACAAAAACGTCATAACTCTGATAATTGAATTTCTTATCAAGAATTTTTAAACCAAAATGTATCATGTACGCATCCTACCTACACTGCTATATGCCTTAAAGATATATTAAACCTAACCAATAACATAGGAGCATCATCTAAGTATCTAATAAGTTACAATAAAATTTAAACAGACCATAGACAAAACGTAACGTCAAAAACAAATAGCAAGTACTTGTATATTCGCGGCAAACGGAACGGCACACGTCACGCCGCGCGCCGCCGCCAACTCGCAAACTGTTATAAATCACAAACAAATAAAAACTGGCGCGAGGTGAAAACGTTATTATCTTTATAATTGCACGTCAAGACTGTACGCCGAGTTTTGCCCCCATTTTTTCCCACTTTTCCCCTATTTTTTCGAGTTTTTCCTCTGTTCTCCCAGTCTTGCTATGATATATCGGCCCATGAATACACGATGCGACACCTGCACGCTTATGAATCCCGTATCCCGTGACGTCATTATAGCTTCTGTCACCCAAATTGTAACTGATCGTTGTTTATGTACACGTTTTTGGGTAATATAAGGCGACAGTTTGGTATGATTATCGTTAGGTACTCGGTAAAATAGCTATTTCAGGAACTTAGTACGAATAATGACTTTTCTACCATAGGTACCTATAACATTTGCTAGCATTATATCGATTTTTAACTTGTGTAGTATGATATGGCAAACTTAAGGTGTTCCAAAATCAACAGGGACAGCGAAGGAGTACCTACATAAAGAGTGTCTGATCGATATTAAATAGAACTCTTAGTTATACACATTAAAGTCACCAAGTACATACATTAACGTCACCATTTCAAGATAATGGAGTTAATGCCCTTCTGCTACTTCAATGACACAAAACATTCAAAACGACGACAAAGCAGGCCTTTATTAGAAATCACAAGGCCAGTTTACGCCCATTTGACTTTTAAATTATCCTACGTGTATGAATCATACAAGGCACGAGACCTCATTACTTATGAATATAATACAGAAATGGATTTACGAGGCGTCAAGTGACAGTATCAAAAACTAATTCGTCAAATTTGTAATTGCCGCTTTGTACGTCTCATCTCGACGGACATAATACATAGCTCACTGAATAGAGATATCTTGGCGCGATACAGCGAGCCCCATCCAGCCTCTTAGTGTTACGCGCTAAAGGAAATAAAACATTTCATTCGCTCCAAAATGGATGTTTATCAGCGCACAACAAAAAAAGCACGCACAAGCGTAACAATGCGCTTACACGGCTAAATCAAATAGGTATAAACCAACAAAATGCGCGATAAGATGTCTGTGCCCCGCCTCGCCGGTAACGAAGCGCCTCACTATCGATGTCTCTGTCAAAAACTGTCAAAAACGTGACAGGCGCCGTGTCGGGCTAACGAGCCGTCCGGGCCCGGCGCGTCACCGTGACGACGCACTTTTGACTTGGACGCGAACCACGCGACCCGCCGCGCCCAACGCCATCTGTTATCAAGTAGAACAACTACCGAGCTTGAAAGTTACGTCCTAATGTCAACGACCCTTTGAGTGATTGTATTGAAATAAAACAATCACGACGCAGAAATACATAAAGATGCAAATGAACCGCGCCCCCGGGCGGCGGGCGGCGGAACGAATTTATCGCTGCGCGCGCACCTCATTACCGCTAACAAGCATTCGGACTCTTTCTTTACCCCATAAATATTATATTTTACACCTGCACTAAAAGGAGCCACGGAGTGCGAATGGTCTAAAACACCTTCGTTTACTTATTTCACAATTAGTTCGTTTCGCAGTACAAGATGTCTTTACCTAGTTGTTATTTTATTGTTATTTGTTTAGACAACTAATGAGCTTTCGACGGAATTAGGTACTCAATAGCTCTAAACTACAAATCGATGAATATGTATGTCTATCTACCTAAGCATTTAAGATTTGAAATAAATTGTCCTTATGCTGACGATTAAAACACTTAAATGTCTAAATACTAATAGGTACATAAAGCTTTAGCTTAACATAATAGGTACATATGGATAAATTTTTCGAGTTTTTAATAATTCGATAGCCAGCACGCATCCAAATAAAATATCAGTTTACGAGTATCGTTAGTAATTATAATTGATTGTAGGGTCACCAGCAAGGCGTTGGGCCTACACATTGTAGTCAAAGGTCAAATAATTCTAGTACCATTTATTTGTCATACACACCGGCCACAAAGCGGAATACGAATTGCTCAATTGTCCAACTTATTTTATGCGCTAGGGATTTCCCGCGAGTCGTCGTGGATTTTGTATTTTGGGCACAAACCCACAACTGGGTGAAATACCTAGATTAAAGAATATTTAGTTATGGAATATATTTATGGACATATAGGTTGGTAGTACCTACCACTTTTTGTTACCTATATACGTCAAGTAGCATATAGTAAAACAGAAATAACTTCCATAAACTAAATCTGTGTAATGACGTATGCCTTATCAAAGTTCATTAGGCAGTTATAAAAACAGACAAACAGACTTACTTTATATTACGTAGCTACCAATGTCAAGATGACAACACACCCGGCCTAGACAAAGGACGGAATGCAAATTGCTCATTTGCCCCGATCTAAGTATATTTTACATAAATAAAAAAATGCGTGTCAGTTTGCAATAGTAATTTAAAAAAACATTATAAACGCATATGGGCTATTATTGTGCAATTACGATACTACATATATAAAAAACTGTGTTCAATGCGATGTAATTATTTAATTGTATTAAAAACTGTATTTCTGTAAATTATATACGATATGATGTTAGTTTCTACGGGCATATCGTAGAAATTATTGATTAGATTTCTACAATACTTTCTCTTAAATATAGACGAATTTACTGGGAGTATAATGAGCTACTTTACCGTCCAAAAATACGTAATATTTCTGTTTAAAATTGAAAACCTATCATGGGGTTGCATGTGAGTAAAATTGCGCGTGTCGGCTTGTTTTTCTATTAATTAACCCATTGGAATGCACTTAACCTTTTATCCCGCAAAAACTACCACCGATGTACCTAAGAACGTGTTCAAAATAAATGCATATGTCATATTTCTTACGGGATACCTACAAGCGTTTAATTTATTAAGTGGTTAATAACCGCTATATATCATATCATGTCAAAAGTTAAAACGATTGTGTCGTTGTGTTTTACACCAGCTGCCGTTTGCACAGGTGTGGATAAGTTGTTGATTAGTTTTTCAAATTAATCCTATATTACAAGAACATTATTTAAATAAATAAATTCTACGTTTGTTTCTTCGGCGCATATAAATACAAGTGTACTAATATCCAAACAATGATAATATGCCAATTCATTATATTAGAAGGTGGTAAGTTATTTTTAGTTTGATTGATGCGACTGTCGTAACATCTATTTTTACTTGATAAGAGCGGTTTCCTTGTACTAAGGGCGTGAATACACAGATACTAATAGGAAACAACGAAGTCCTCAAGGGTACTAATGAATTGATAATAGCTCTCAAAATAGAACTCCATTTCTGTTCAGCGTTAGTAATAGATGGACATATACATGGACGACAATGAGTACTCAATATCTATATACTCAATAGCTCAATATTAGATATTAAACAAAAATGTATTTTGACACAGAAGGAGAAACGGTGCTATTATAAAGGTAATGTCGTGCCAAACATAAGGCACTCCAATCAGTAAAATTAAACCAAACATTACAAAAGAATTACAATTAACTTCCTAAAAGCAATTGCAATATTAAACTTTAACATTACCGCAAAACAACAATGTTTGCGCAACCACAAAACATATTTGATAATTACTATAATTGCTAAAATTGTGGTTTAAGTGACTTTGCCGGGGCGCCGTGAGTGTTGTGTGAACTTAAATAATAGATTATTCTTAAATTATTGACAAGACGATTAGTTGATATTTAGACCCTTTGTGGGGTGAAAATGAAATAAAAAAAATAAGTAAGTAATAGTCCGCGCAAAACTTCTAGTCCGCTCTGAAGTTGTTGCGAGCAGGTGTAGTCATACAATTTGCTATGGCGACGCGATTCATTTCTATATTCAGAGCGGACTAGCAGTTTTACGCGGACTATACCTACCTATCCCTTATAAACGACCTTAGTATGGCGATACTTTTCTATAATAAAAAAAAAACGTATTAACCTATCGTATTAACCCTAATAAACGTATACCTATTTAAACTATTCAAATTGTATGTAATAAATCATAAAAAATCTCGCGTAATCGTATTTTTTTACAAAAACTTATTAAACATTTTAGATAGGTACTCATTTCACAAAAATATAAGCACAAAGAATAAATAATTCGAGTATAAACGTATAAATACGAAACTAATAGATTACAAAAATGGCGCCAAATGACGCGTCGTTTGTATAGCTACGAGTATAAACACCTATTGAAGATGTTTATATTTAATTTTGTAAAAGTTGAAGATTTTGATTTGTCTTTGATCTGTCAACGGCCATTACTGCCATTACTGTGCTACAAATGATAACTTTATGACAAAATTTATAAGTTTTGATATGAAACATTAAATTATTGTTTCTGTAAGGTACACTTTAAATAAAATAAAAGATCAAAAAAAAATACATTTTAAATTGGCTACTTGAAAGTAGAAAGATAATTGATTGATAAGAAAGAATATTCTACAGTCAAAAAATCTAAATAGAGAAATGTTAAACATTTTGTGCCATTCTTATGTCATAAGTTATTTTATATTTAAACGAAAAAAAAACCAAATACTCTATGACTCAAACTCACTGATAACACACGCACATTACCAAACCGTCAATCTTACATTTGGAAAATATCTCCACATCTCCAGACCAACATACCTACATATCTGAAAATTGTACCCGTAACAAACAGGGAATTTCTCGAGATTATTGCGGGACGCACCGAATATTGCCGATTGATACCTCGGGATGAGGTCCCCGGGGACTTCGTATGGGGAAAAAATAGAGCCTCTATCTTGTATACAAGATATTGCTATGGTTTTGTGTGAACGTTTCTCATGTTAGTTTAATTATTATTTACTTTATTTATGGCACTTTTAGCTTAATATTATTTGAAAGTATGTAAGTATGGTAAAATAGTCTAGGAAACCAGATTTGATTTGCAAACTTACGAGATTATTTTGAAATTGCAACTGAATCAACATCTCAAGAGATTCTTTACGTTGATTGAACATTGATTACAATAAAGATTATTAATAAAATCTGTTAATAAATTACTATTACCCATTGCAAGACACTTTAATTTTTAAAATATAGGATAGGATTATTGTTAAATTGCTCAGATATTCTAAAACTCTTTAGACACTTTTGACTAGATCATGAAATGTCCGATCTGTGAAAAATATTAAAAAACGAAAACAATCATGACTTTATAAGTGACAAGGCGATTTTCTAATCTTTTACGCTGGCTATTAATATTGCATAGCATAATCGTCTATAACCGTTCAAACTATAACCAAGACATCAGAAGGACCAAGGGGAATCCATTTCATACTCAACTTAATACATATGTAATAGAGAGGCGTGGCCACAATATCTGCAGGAGCAGCGGGCTAGCAGAAATTGAGAAGCGTTATCGTATCGAAATCCACCGTATCTGGGCCGGCGGTCTCCAAGGAAATCATTGGTAAGGCATCCGGAAAATTTACCGCGCATTCCGGATTATGTGGCGTAACACACCTGCCTCTTGCTTATGCCGCCCTGGTACGTGATGTATTTTGTTGCTCCGATATAAAGGGAAACTGAATTGTCGCTGGAAGTGTGCGGAAGATTGTGGACCCGATACTGTTTAAGCTTAACGTTGTGACCGAAAGATTTAGGGAGACTTTTGGACTTTACTCTTCAAATATTTACTTGGTAGGTATATTAACATCATTGCATCTTAAAAATATTTGGTACATTAAGTTTAAAAGTAGAATAATTAAAATAACTTTTTCTAATTGAAGGCTTTAAAGAATATTTAATAAAAAAAATACTACGACATTTTAATAAAATATCTCTGTTATGATACAGAGATTTTTGCTTTAATTTAAAAAACACCTAAGTCGCCTTCTTGAATTCAAATTCAAATTCAAAGTATATGAAAATCCACATTAAACTCGCGACACGTTAATGTCACGTATTCTATAAGTTTCATATTTAAAAGGACATAACAATGGAAACCATAAAATAAATTCAAAACAGACAATAGGTATCGACGAAGGATATCCAAGAAAGCTATTAGGCATTGATTGAATTTCTAATTATTCATAAAGGGGGGGTATTTCCTGAAGCAATCGCATGTCGTTTCAGGCGGTGCGGGCATGCTTAATAATTCAGACGTCGACATCGTAATAGAGCATACATATTCAATAGCTGGTCGATAGGAGTAACATGATCTAAGAAACTTACGTGTTATAATGAAATTATGAAAATTTACACATTGAATTTTCAGTCAAGTCTGGTTACTAACTAATAGTGGTCAAATTGGAAAGGATAAATATTCAGAATTGATTTGATGCTATTGTTTGATTATGTGAATTTGTTGAATTTAATATTTTTCGATGGGATTTATTGAAGGTAAGGAACTTTTGTGGCTTGACTGCAGTGGCACCACCGCCACATCTATTTCTGCCGGCAGTGTTAAGCGCTGCTGTGTTTTGGTTTGAAGGGTGTGGTAAGGGATACATACTTTTTCGAGGCTTTCCAGCTTAGACCTCATCGGTATCGGCGCATCTGTGGCCAACCTCAGGTAGGAATATCTAATCCTATCTGGGGTTGATTACAAATGTCCATGGGCAGCAGTAGCTACTTACCATAAGATGCTCGTCTGCTACTCCTATATTATAAAAAATATTAAAAAACGCCTACTAACAAGGATTTTCTATCCAACAAATATTAAAAAAAAAACTGCATAAAAATTAAGAAATGATGGTCCGGGTTGCCAGGCGAGAAATAAAAGCAAGGTAGGGTTCTGTTATCAAAGTTGCGGTTTACCTTGCAAATCGCGTGAAGGCCAACCCGAAACTGCCCTTCAACGGTGCCCCAATTAGAGCATATTGTCTAAACCTTGGCCCTATCTGTAACCGCATCGTCGTACAAAAATCGTGGTGACATTTGGCGTAAACAGACCACTAGCTTAACTGTGGTTACTTTAGGGTTGATAGAAAATAATGTGAGGAAAAACAATTAATAGGTTGATCTTAAACTGAAAAGTTTAAAAACGGAGATTATTAAATATATTAATCTATATATAGGTCTGTCACTTTTTATGAAGGTTGCAGGAAAAAACAATTTCAACACTTAAAAAATTGAAACTTTTACATAATTACAGCATGTATAATGAATTACTTACAGTATGTATAATGAATTAGACAGGTCAATACCGAGATTAATCAATATTTTTTTAGTTACTGAAAAGTGACACAATTCTGCTTGTGTAGATCCAGATCGAAAATACAGATTTTTCATGCATTAATAATAACTAACGTTGAAATTAAACCCAAACTTACCCCAAGTATTAGCCCAAATTATATTTCTATGCAAAGTTAGGAAACCTAGATAGACATTAGCTATAATATTATTGTCACTGAAAACAACTACAAGGTATACAAATAGTCTCTTTTTATTTATACTGCAGTTGTAAGTGGTAGCCCTAAAGGTCGAAATAGGGCAATTTGCGGTGCAGGCCCGTTGAACGCCGTGACATTAACGCAGGATCTCCACTCCGGGACGTTCGAATTGTTTTCGATTGCGCACGCGTCACGCGGCCCGGTGCGTGACGCTCGCCCAATTTTCTGTAATTTTTGTGTCATGGATATATTCGAAGGGATTGCAGTATACAGATTTAACTTTTTAAATAGTAATTCTATTGTTTGCTTTATTACTATGACAAGACTGTTGGACTAACATGACTGATGGAAATACGTATATTTGTCTATGGATATTTGCAAAATTAGTTTCCAATGCATAAACAATTTTGAGAAAGACAAATTTATTTATGTTGTATTTTTGCATTTTTTTTAAGGAGCCTTACATTTCACCCTTGTTCCAATATTTCTCTTTCTACTTTATTGCAACAAGGATTAAGCTACTATGTTCTAGAGGCCCATAACGGAGAAAAAAAAGTTTTGTGGGAGGTAGGGTTGTCTCCTATTCCATTTCCTGAAACTTGGTTACAAATTTTAATCCCTTCATGTGACCGCTTATCATCAAACGGGTTACAAAATAATTTGGTATACACAAACATTTCATTCATAATACGAGTATTAAAGCAATACGTAACACGCCAATTGCTACATCGCAAATAAAACGCCACCGAAACGCAACTAACTTAACAAAGCTTGTAATAAAACAAGATGTAGCCGTCACTCGAGGATCTATCCGAGGATTCGCCCTACAATTCCCAGTTTATGACGTATTAGTGAGACGTCAATGGCGACGTTTATGCGTCGTAAACCGACCTCTGCTCACTTGTTGAGTTTATGGCGACATCCGTTGCCGGGACAGTGAATGAGATGTTCCTAGTTCATTTGGGATTTTGTTCGTTTGTTGTCAATCTACAATGGTAGCTAATGTTTAAGTTAATCAGGAGAAAATGCTGTTTACATGTCGCATTACAATAGTCCTAAATGGCGGTGTGAAAATAATGTAAGTTAAAATAAATACAAATAAGAATCTATGAAACTGTCCTGTAGGGCAGGTACAGTACGAAATAATTTGAAGTTACATCGATAATTGAAACATTGGTTCGTAGTAGTTTTGACGAAAATTGAAATTTAAGTATATTTAACCGTTTGATGCGATCTCGAAGTCTCCCACCATTGGAACGAAAATCATAATCAAATCAATTTATTTCAGCAACTCGATCTATATTATATAGAATAAATAATCGATATACAACTCGATAACGATAATTGGGTTAACCGCAATTATCATTAAGTCCTACCATATTTGCATTTCACTCTCCTAACAAATCGATTGGAGGCTCGATTTAAATCGATCGTCTCATACATCGTAATTAGCGCATACCCGTACCTCACTGTAAGACAAATGCGCCTAGTACGTGGTTGTGAGACACCTTGTAACTTATGCGCGCCGGGGCGGGGTTAATAGCTAATATCGCCGCCTAATGACCGCACTCGTCTCGTAATGCCCCGCGCGGGACCCGAAACTGCGACCACCTCGCGCGTATGCTCGCCTGGTAATTTACAAGTGATTGCACTATTATGTTCAATCGTCTGTTCGCGTGTTCGGCTGTTTTGATTATCTAATCTAGCGATAATTACGCAAAGGTTGTGCGGATCAAGAAAAATTCTCATTAGTTCTTGTCGTGCTAGTCTTTTGTATGTCTACACTGCTTTGAGTTATTTCTAAATTTGCTGATATGTTTTGCAATAGAAGTACTAATGAAAACTATAAGAAGGTTAACCATGTTTTTTTGACATTTCATTTTTATTTCACGTAAGTAATAAATGACAATTGGGTTTGATATATTTTTACCTGTTTTAAAATTTATATTATATTACTTAAAAAAAATTCAACATGTTGTTACACAAATATAAAACTACAAATGAGTTGATCTATTAATAAAAAACCTATATCAAAGCGGTTGACAAGCCGACACTACGTCTATTGTTCTAATCGTACCGTGAAGCCATTAACGTTCTCGACTTTAAGATCGCGTTAACGTACGAAAGATATAAATTAACTCCACTTTAAAGAGTGCAAATAAAATCTATTAAGTCGGAGACATGTCGTAAATCATGCCCGAATAGTGTAAAGGAGACGGCGCCTAGCCAAAAATGGCTCGCGAGACGTCGAGCGGACGTAAATGCTCCCTCCGACATTTTTATGCTTAAAATTTAATTGCCTATACGATTACAAAGGGATCATTGTTTTCACAGCCCGACTGATTTATTAACTCTTCAAAAATACCTTAAAACTAATCTCGTAACAACACCATCGGACGCAGATCAGTTGAAATAATATTTATTTACTACTGTGCTCAGTGATATATGGTGCGCGTTAAAACTCAAAAGACTTTTTTCAATCTTTAGAAAGACGGTTAAAGTCAGTTTATAAATCACTGGGGCATAATCAAAAACATTTCACCGGTTTTATTTATAAATAAATTTTATTTTTACGAAATCGCGAATTGATGGTGTATAAAGCAACCGTTTGCTTCGCTTTTGAATAAATACGTAAATCAAATTGTTTACCGCATTCCCGTGGCCGATCCCGTCATTAAAATGTCTAAAATCACGTTTGTCTATCTTAAATATTTTTATAACCCAGACAGCAGACACTGAGGTTCCAAAAGTTAACTAATTACAAAATACCAACATTTAATTTAATTAAATACCTCTGCATTTAAACGTCTAACTTGAACATACCAACCAATTTATTGAATTCCATGACTCTATTTTATTGAAATATCATGTCTTCATACCTTTTACTTTACCTCTTGTTCGATTAGATTTATAATAAACCTAATAAATCAGAAATATGTCGATTAATAATTCTTATTTCTATTTTTTGTAAAGTTTGTAAATTATAACTTTACAGTACATTCTTTATTCAATATAATTATGTACATACAAAAATTGATGAAAAATATTTATTTTGAATATGAAGAAATTTTGCGGGTTTTCTATTATTAATATTCATGAAAAGTAGCTTCAGCGAGTAAAGTGCGAATGGAAAATATAAAAATAACCAATTGATACCGTAGAACCGATATTAAGACCGACCACCAATTGGTCGACACCACTTGGTATTAATAAAACGTATAATTCTAACGTTCGTGATACCCTAACCGATCGTTATCTATCCGTATTCGCTAGCTATCTCCGCTGGTATCTGGTAGCGGTAGGTACCAGATACCTTACTGTAATAGGAGAACAAAGAGATGTCGCAATTTGCAAGCCAGCGGGCCTACCCATATACGGCGGCAGGTCGCCCGAGATCTATAAAGGTCCTACTTGTTCTGCGATCCTGGTATATTAGATGAGATTAGATTCTCATTGTTACAATTGGCTTTGCTTGTTTGACTGTGTGTATGTCCTATTTATTGTTCGATGCAAATTAACTAAGGAAATTCTAACTCGTTACCTACCTACTATTATGATACGTTGTGTTCTATGCAACATAGATTATGTAAAATTGTCCTTTGTGTATTGTCCTTTTGTTGTTTTATTGTATTTTTTATTTATTTTTTTCTTTTGTTTTATGTTATTTTTATTTTTATTTCTTTGTCTCTCTACATTATAGTATTTTATTTGTGTTGCAATTATCCGAATAAATGTTTCTTTCTTTCTTTCTTCTTTCTTTCTAAATTATATTGACTTTCAAAATAATGAGCAAGTAATTTCAAAATATTTTCAGTAAATATTGACTTGAAAAAACATTTGTAAGTGTTATCTGTTGTTTCATTTCAGTAGTTGGCACGTGGCTTAAAATTAAATTTCCTAAGTAGACCATGATGCCGGCAAAGTCCATATTGGTAATCACACTCGTTTGAGAATTTTATGGAAAACTGAGGTTTTCGCAAGACTATTTTTTTTGCATTTTTGACCTCCGTTGCAAATAAAATCTCCGAAAGGCGGAAACCTACAGCGTATACAAGACAAGACGAGCAAGGCAGGATGTATCAGGCAGGCCGACACTGATTGCCGGACCCACCTTTACAATTACCCCGCGAGTTTAGTCGCTTTGGTACCGACTTCGAATTGAAAATGAATCGGTTCGGTTATAATTATTTACTACAATGTTTGAGAAAGTTTTCTGTACTTAGATGATCTTACGTAATTAGTTATTTTCTAAAAGGGTTTAAGAAGTGCTTAAGGCAGATATGGGTAGTGTATGTACACATATTAAACGTTTCCATTTAGTCTATATGTACAGCATTGACAGCACTTGTGTACCTCACGAGGGTCGTAGTAGATACGTAGGTAACATTGCATTTTAAACTTACAATGACTTCAGGTACGATCCCGGATAAAGCAAACCTCTAAACAATGAACTTTTTTGTTCTGAGTTTTTATACCATTTTGTGTCCCCTTGGCACCCACGACACGGGGATTCTAAGTGTGGAATTATGAGTTCATATAGGGTTTAGGGAACATTTTAAGTTGATAACAAATGTCTATGAACGTCATATCGAGACGCATTGTTTATCAGGTGAAGTGCAACGTCAGTTACTTCGCTAACACGACTGCAGTTGCAGAGAAACTTGCAATTTGTGCAATCCTCGCAATCAGCATGTGGCAAACGCCATTGGTTTGCTAACGTAACACGTGACTAGATTTCGAAAAGCAGAGCTTTAAGCTTAGAGCTTTTAACGAAATGGGTCCTTAATGTTGACCTGGATATATCTAGATCTAAGAACTAAAATCTAGGGAATCTTACCTCCTGATCGGGGACCTGGAAAGCTTTACATTCTTACAAATAGTCGAATATCCTTTAATAGTATTTTTTGCTACGGACAGCTTATAAGTCCAAGAGTAGTATGCAGGGTCTTTACACGATGGTATAACTCTCTGTGGTTCGACTCCGACACCACCGAACCACAGCACACCTATTTCTGTCTATTAATAGCTGTCAAGCGCTACTATGTTCTAGTTTGAAGGGTGTGGTAAGTAAGTAAGACATATTTTACCAAGGCATTCCAGCTTAGTCCTCAGGGGCAGCGAAGTATTTAGGAAACTAATAACTGGGTTTGATTACAGATGTCCATGGGCAGCAATGGACACTTACCAGCTGGATTGTCTTTTTTTTTTTAGAATATAGGAGTAGCAGACGAGCATGCAGTCCACCTGATGGTAAGTGGCTACTGCCGCCCATGGACATCTGTAATCAACCCCAGATAGGATTAGATATTCTTACCTGAGGTCGGCCACAGATGCGCCGCTACCCCTGAAGACTAAGCTGGAACGCCTCGAAAAAGTATGTCTCCCCTAACACACCCTTCAAACCGAAACACAGCAGCGCCTAACACTGCTGTTATAAGGCAGAAATAGGTGTGGCGGTGGTGCCGCCGGAGTCGTACCACAAAGGATTCTACCACCTTCTAAATACATGTCTATGTATATTTATAGAAACAACTATGATATATAAAGTATGTATGTATAAAAGCCTAAAGTTTGTATAAAAGACTATTATAACTGTAAACGACAGCACTTTTGATATCAATTTAATTGATTTTGCAAACAGATGCGTTGCGTTTGGCAATGTTTGGTTTAAAAACAATACGGTGGTTGTTGTAATGCCGTGAACTAACAAACAACGTATAAATAGGGGAGGAATCGCTTACGGCGGTAGGGATGGGGTGGTTACGGCTTAATTTGTTTAAAGTATTTTATAAAAAAACAAAAAAGCAGTTTGTTGTGAATATCGTTGATTTGACGGTACCATTGGTCATCATACCGGTCGGACGCGCAGAGGATTCGGGGTTCGATCTCCGGCCAGACAATCATAATGATGAATTTGTGTCCAATTGTCCATAGCACCCACGACATAGGGAATCTTAGTTTGAAGCTTTGCGTGTAGAAAGCTCTTTTGACGATAAAAGGGTATGAGTCTAGAGGGATAGCTTCTGTAGCTGACAACAGGTAGAAACTAACTACGAGTAAAGTAAGTCAAATATATACTTCAATAACAAGTAGTTATACGTATAGGTTAAGTTTGCCGTTGTAAAAAAAAAACATTTACCTATATATTTTTAAAAGATGTGTGTTATGGAGTTTCTTTCGCCATATCGAAACACTTAGTGAAGTGGTGGTAGATGTAATGACATTCAAAAAGAACCTATTTTGAATAAAAATATTTGACTTGATTTGATTTGATTTATACACATTTTCTTAGCTACTAATAAACTGTGATAAATCGTCGATCGTTAACAACGGTACATCACTAGCTGTCAGCCCGCGGCGTAGGGATGTTCCGGCAGATAACAGACGAGGGTGCGAGCTAGTGCTGTGTTGTACCGATAACCATTGTTTGCAATTACACGGAAATTACTGAAAACACTGAAAAGAAATAAATTCTTTTTGATATTTGGTTTTCGGTTGCCTATAGTAGCGACACAATCGCTATTTTAACTTTTGGTTGAAAGCGGCAATGTAGCGCTGTTCTGTTTTATTTACAATTAAGTTGTTAAAGATTTATGATTGACTTCTGATAGAACGCCTAGTCTCAAAGTTATTTTTCTCCTATATATTTTCTCCTCCTCCTATTTTCTCCCTTCTACTTAGAAGTGTTGATGTTGAGTGGCTACGGTGGCCAGTTGGACATAGATACACACAAAGACGAATACAAACACACACACCCCTGTTATATCGTTTCTCATTCAGATGTCTGCCTGACCAAGGAACGAACCCGGAAACTTGCGCTTCAAAGTGGCACGTGACTATCACACGAGTCGTCGGTAACTAATGAAAATGTTTATCACATACCTAGCTATACCTAATACCTAACCCGACCCGAATCCTACCCGCAACCCAATACCTCCACACATCCATTAAGGGTGGTAAAAACCGAAACAGACAATGGCCGGTATCAAGAGGTTTCGATCACCCCCACGACAATTAATCATCCCCCGCCCGGAGGCTGGCTCATTGTCACAAAGGCGGTCACGACTCCACGGCACTCGTAATGAAGCTTCGATTCCTGAGTAAGCAAAGTCAAGGAAAGAAAGAAAGAAATGTAATGAATGACAAAATACTAGCTGACCCGGCAAACGTTGTGTTGCCATATAAATTAAAATATGTAAAGGGTGAACAACCCTTATCACTTAGGGGTATTAAAAATAGATAGCCGATTCTCAGACCTACTGAATATGCATATAAAATTTGGTGAAAATCGGTGAAGCCGTTTCGGAGGAGTACGGTAACTAACATTGTGACACTAGAATTTTATATATAAGATTATCTATATCATTTTCGATCAATGAAATTAATAGACTAAATACGGAGTTGGAAATTGGATTTTTCGAAATTTTCTCTATACCAATATCAAAAATTTACAAAACACGACCTGAAAATTTAATACACTGGCATAACAATTAAAATTTCGACACTTACTAATAATTTTGTATAACAATTAATATTTACATCCGAAACGAGCGTATAAAAATGGCAGTTAAATAAAAAAATCATAATTAGTCGTTTTACTTTGTTACAATTAAGAATTTACTAATTAAGAAGAGCCTGCCGCTTAACGGGTGGGTAATTAAAAAATTCCTAACGTGTAACACCTAGTTGCTTCTACGTTAGTTTATTACAAACTAGGGATGGCGATCTGAGATCGATTAATCGAAAAATCCATCTTTTGGGCCAAAAAAATCGCTTATTTTAATCGATCTCCAGTAATGGATCAATTTGTCCTGATGATCTATTTTCGCTTTTTTGCCCTTTATAGGTCAAAAGATCAAAAATGGATTTTTGGAGAATCGATTCTTTGTGTCCCGATTTATCTGTGAATCGATTTATTGCACTTCGATTCGAATCGATACAAGAATCGATCTTTTTTGGAAAGAATTGGAATCGCCATCCCTGTCAAGCACAAAATATGTTAGTCTGTTATGTTAAGTTTATAAATGGGCGATTAATTAATTAAATATTAACAAGGCATAAATATAATTAAATGTTTCGTGGCATGGCTACGTTGTTTTTCCGTTCGGCGCTGAGTCAACTATTTTTTAATTGTATTACACTTAATTGCGAATCTTCTTTGGTCATTTATTTCTTTATGATCGATTTATTTGCTAATTACCGCATACAGTATCTGCTTATACTAGGTATTGTAGACAGTTTAAAAATTGTTCGGATAATTGAGCGTTTTTTAACGAAGTTATTCAAGTACAATACCTACATAGTCCTACGAGGTATTCCAACTTAGTCCCTTATGTACAATTTTCGCTTAAGACAATCTAATAAAATAAATTGATAATATATTTGCACTGTGTACCCAAGTAATGTCTTCTTATATATAAAATTCTCGCGTCACAGTGTTAGTTACCGTACTCCTCCGAAACAGCTTTACCGATTTTCACCAAATTTTATATGCTTATTCAGTAGGTCTGGGAATCGACTACTATCTATTTTTCATACCCCTAAGTGAAAGGGTTATTCACTCTTAACATTTTTTATTTATAACAACGTTTGCCGGGTCAGCTAGTTATACATACTATAAAAATATTAATTTGTTACATATTTTTTAGAATTTGTTGTCATATTTGCATTTTTATAGACTATTTCCATCACAAAAATATACATCATGAATCTGTAAATCCACCTTAATCAAAAACCTAAAACGTTTTGCATTAAAATTTAATACAAAAGTGTCAATGCCCAAAACGCACGCCCGATCATTACCGAATATTGCCGAACAAAGCCGATCGTTGCCGAGGGGCGCAACGGAAGATGTAATGATGTTTGTCAAATGGAAAATGAGATAGGGAAATGTAGACGGCGCTGAATTTGCGACCTTTTCGCTGATGTTGCTGTTATGCTGTATTCGTATGCAAGCGAGGCTAGAGCTAAGCGATTATCATTTGTTATTAGTGCCACACGATATAAAATTTATTTACTATATACGAAACCTCCATATACGTTGGTGCTTCAAATACTAATTCTTAAATTAATATATTCTGCTTTTCTATATTACCAAAATGGTAAGACTTTATTCAAATATATTTTATTGCGAATGTAATTGTTTTATACGAATTTATTATTATTATTTCCTGGGTTATTATTTTTAATGTAACTTTTTACCCTTTATGAAGAACTCAATTTTTCCCTACTGCTGCGCAGAATTAAAAATAAGCACTTAAGCTAGTTTACCATGCTGGCCAAGAGTGCGTTATTTAAAATGAAATGCATATTCATTATTTTATTAAGATAAGTACTTAATGTACCTACCAAATGTATCGAAAACAGAAAAATAGCGTTAATTTCGGCAATGACCTGAAAATTAAAAATAAAACGTAATTGCATCGCTTGCGGTGTGCAGCAATCCAAAACCACCCTACAATTGCGACACGCTTACATTTACGCGGTAAACTTCATTTGCTAATAAAAATTCAGTTTCAACACAG
Source organism: Epargyreus clarus (assembly GCF_041222505.1). Classification (NCBI taxonomy): domain Eukaryota; kingdom Metazoa; phylum Arthropoda; class Insecta; order Lepidoptera; family Hesperiidae; genus Epargyreus; species Epargyreus clarus. The sequence continues at coordinate 1,170,115 of NW_027332214.1, forward strand.
ATAAAATATTAGATTGCGTTTAAAGTTACCTACTTCGTTTAAACTGTTTACGTCAAATGAATTAATTTTGTAAAAATAAATGCTGGCTAAGTTGCCCTTTCAGTGGAATGCTGACATTTAATTAAACTGAGTGCTTCACTTTTACGAATACATATTAAACATTCCCGATCGAATATTTTGATAATCGCAATATTTCGTTGCTATTTATATGGATTATGGACCCCCGCGTAGAGGCTTCGGTCACGCGACGAAAATTAAAAAGTAAAATTGAAAAGTTGCCGATTAAAAAATGTAAAATCGAAAGCTTATTGAATTTTTATTGTGTGCAACATTATTTTTTTTCAGGCGCGCAACATTCGACGTGTCCGTATCGGCGTTTTAAAAATGGATCTTTGAGTGGTTTATTGCAAAAAAATTGGAATCTGACGTTAATTTTCTTTTTTACAATTAAAAGCGTAATGGAGTTGAGTGGCCAGTGAACTATAATTTCATCGTTCTGTTGTTGTTTACTTTTTGTTGCATTAACAAAGTGGCAAAAGATTCATAAAAAGTTTGACATAACGTTCATGTCTGGTTGCAGTCTGTATTAAAAGTGAATAAAACCTTTGATTCAATGTGCCAATTTGACATATATATATTTTTCTTCTTCGCTTGATAAGTGTTAATAAGTGGTGATTGTCGCTCATAGAAATCCGTAGTCAAACCCAAATAGAAAAAATGTCCAATGTCGATCCACCACCACAGGACTTGAGCGCTGAATAGAGTTTATTGAAGTTGTTCTGCCGTACCAAACAAACAAAATCATAATAACTATGCACTAGCATAGCTAGTGTCATCTAGCGGCGAAAAGTGACAACTAAAAAGAGTTTAAACAGTTGCATTTTGCGTCGAAAACAGATCTCAAATCCCCGTCCGGCTGTCTTAAAGGACTTAGCGCGAAAATTTATAGGAATCCGCTCACTCCATTTCCGAATTCAATCTAAAATACAGGTTCCTAAATGAAAATTTAAATGCGCCGTAGTAAATTACTGGAGAAAAAAGAACAAGTCGAGTTGAAAGTCGGATTCTAGCTCAATGGGTTCAGTAATAAATCTTTGGGTCTCAACAGCTGATGTACGCTCGAACCACAGAATAAATAGCGGTAGAAGTGGTGTGTTTCGCGGGTAAGGTTTGTTTACGAAAATGGTCAACAGAACACCAACGTAAAATATTGATCAAATTATTTTCAGTTTTCAAAGAATATGTGTATGAAAGTTTTTGAAAATCTTATAATTTGGAATATCCGTATAGATTTCTGCTTAAGGTATTACCGTGCTTAAGGTTTTATTGAAACTTTCGTGTCTTTCCTCTCTTAGTCTTAAAAATCGTCACGAATTTAAAAGTTATAATTAATGAATTTCACAATTCATGAAAGAGGTTAAGATTTTTCATGAAATTTAACTTAATAATTAGTAATTTTTAAGAAATTTAAACGCATTATTTTAAGCGTTTCGGGAATCTTTCGCATTTTTTTTCGAACTTCAATTTTAGTTTTTAGTTTTTTTTAATTTAAGCTGAGATACACAAACTGTAACATACCATGGCATGTCTGATTGATACGTGTTCTGTGTTAGCGGAGCCCTATCGTCTCCCGGACAGGGCGTGTGTTGCGCAGATAAAATAAATGGAGAACAGTGAAAAATGACGACGCTGCCGCGCGGAAAGACACCCTGAAAGGGTCGAGCTCCGTTCCCGGTCAGCTATGTTTTGTCCGGGACACGCTGTGGAACAGCCGTTTCGAATGGGAATTTGCTACGGTGTTACGTATTTTCCGGTTGTATATATGTATAATGGGAATTGGCTACAGTATAACATATTTTCCTGTTATACCTAACATATAAAGTATTATATGATGTAATTATTTATTTACAGTAATGTTATGTATTTTACATCTATTTCTGCCTAATAGCAGTGTTAAGCGCTGCAGTATTGCAGGTTGACTTTGAGAGGTGTGGTAAGCGAGACATACTTATCCAATGTTTTAACTTAGTCTTCAGTAGTAGTCTCACCGCGCCGCTACCCTTGAGGACTAAGCTGGAACGCCTCGGAAATGTATGTCTTCCTTACCACACCCTTCAAACCAGGACACAGCAGCGTTTAACACTGCTGTTATAAGGCAGAAATAGGTGTGGCGGTGGTGCCGCTGGAGTCGAACCACAAAGGGTTCTACCACCTTCTAAATATACCAACCTTTAATAGGCAACCTTTTTAATCGGCAACCTTTTAATAGGCAACTTTTCGTCAAACACAACATTTTGTGATTTATATTTAGCATCCACTAAATTCTTTACCAAAATTGTTCTCCTTTTAACAAACAAAATCTCCTAAACGTCCCTTACGTTTAAGGCTCCACTCGGAACATCCTCTGGGCTTTGGCCCTCATAAAGTGGCTCGTAAAGCCTTCGCAAGGTCGCTTAGCACCCGTTAAAGTGGTCCTACTAACTGCACATCTTAGTTGCTTCATGTTTCTAACGCCCTGGTACCTACAACCCTTTTAGATAAGTGATTTGGACTGTAGGTACGTACGTATTAAATATTTTGTAATTAACATTTCAAATAGATTTGATTCTTACTATATTGTTATTACTACATGTAACTGGAATTAGTGATATATTTTTATTTTATTTAAGTTTAAGTTAACAATAAATAATCTGTCATTAGATGGTTAACACTACTCTTTTGAATTCTTTACGTATAACATTTTTTACATATAACATTTAAATTTATAAATAATCATTGCAACGCAGAAAAAATCGAAATTAAAAAAAAAATATATTCGCTGAACATAAAGTGTCTTACTTATCTATGGTTGTATAGTACGAACCTAAGTTTGACATTAATAATACGTGTCATTAAGAATATTAAAACAAAGTGAGACTTAAAGCATAAAATATAATATTTAAAAATAGGCAGCCTTTAATCACTTACCGACGTAATTATTTCGCAGCGTAAAGACAACGAAAGGCACTTACCTGAAACAAAGAAGGCAAAAATTAATTAAAATTACAATGAAAAAGTGCTTCGTCATAATTTATTTACAGAAAAGCCCTTTTTATTTTAATTATTGTTTATAATAGAATTGCAAAAGAGACTTAAAGTTTTTTTTTTTGTTTCGTACTTGTCCTGCGGGTTGCATCTTATTTTGGTAATTAATTTTAATTTGTTTAGGTTACAATTGAGCAAAGGGATCTGTTTAAATTTGATTATTTTTCAGAATTTCTTTATTTGCTAAATTGTAGTACTAACTGTAGGATACAATTTTAACTTAATTTAATTGTTAAAAATATTCAAAATTTAAATCAATGAAAAAAATTGTAAACAATATAAAAATGTACGTAAAAAGTAGTAATAATGAAACAGAATATGAAACAGAGAATTATTTAAAAATAAAGCGAAACGAAAATCCAAAACGCCAACCGTTACCCGGACGGAAATTTAGCGAGAGCGTAGATATCTGGGTAGGAGGGCAGACAGTAAAAGGGTCTATAAGAGCCTTTAAGGGAGTCCCCGAGTTATCTCGGCGCTAGCCTCGTAAAATAAAGGTTTACTAGCCCGTAAAGAAAATTAAAATGAATTATTTTGACGAGTATAAGGGGCTTTTTTGAGGCGTAACCCTCGTTTACTGCTGAGGTGAATTGTTATTACGCTATAAGGGGTAATTGTTTTTCTTGTGTTTAATTCAAAGCTTGTTTTCGTTGTAATTACGTCGGCTAACCTGTTATTGGGCTGCGGGGCGTACTTTACGGGGATTTGCGCCGTAAAATTGAGTTTGCAAACACGTAAATTTGCATAGCGTAATGGTGAGTCCATCTCTAATGCGCTGATTACGGCTGTTAGGATTTAGTGAAACGTTTTAGGAGAAAGGCGGTGCCGCTCCCGATTAACATATCGTAATGTGATGTAAACGATCAATTGATTGTAATTACGATAGGGAAGCCATTTACGAAATGTTTACAGAGACTTTTAGACGTTGAAACCAGAAGGTGGGACTACGTCTGAACGATTTTGCAGAGTGAATGTTGATTTGTTAATTATGATTCAAAATTATCCTTAAATCACTATCTAAGGATCAATATCGCTCTTAAATTTGAATTTAGACGAAGGAAGAAATCAGCGAACAATAAAACAAGACAGGCTCAAAGAAGAATGTAAGATGGTCAATGATTATTTATATGATACAGAAATTATAAACCTTGGAGCAGAATTATTGATGGGATACCAAAAAACACTAACAAGACATTTATTAAGATAATAAAGCCAATGATTAGCAAAGAATTGAATGAAGCCATATCGTACAAGCTCTTTTTAACAATAGAGCGATGAAAAAGTAAAATTCTGTTACTTCACAATTTGCTCCCAAACAGAAACAAACTGGGCAGCACGGTTGTTTAGCGACAACGATACAGCGATAGAAAAATAAAGATTAAATAAATGACCCTTCAAAACCAATCCGAACTGTGTAGTGGGAGCAAGCGGCAGTAACTGCGTAAGATCTCCGAAATGGCGCATTTGGACCGCGCCGTTCTGGCGATACGGATCGCGGGTAAAAATTCAGGCTCCGATTACAGGGGAAACGAGTGTTTTATCACGAGCTACGGCATGGTACAGCGTGATATACGGGTGACGATTCGCGGCGGACACGATGCTGTTTTGGTACATTCTAAACTCTACGAAGTTGTGACGTAGTAAACTGCAATATTCTTTTATTGAATGGGATGTAACTTTTAGGTAACGTGAGTGCACGTTGTTTTATTGGCACTTCGCACTTGGACATTATATATTAAGGTCAACTTAGGTACATATTTTTAAATCAGATGTCATGTATGTATGTCTTCTCTAGAACGTTCTTCAGTTCAAAGGTCTTGACGAACTTTATAACATTATATTATTCTAGCATAGTCTAGTTAAAAATGTAACCTATCTCGTTTATATGAACTTGCTCTATTAGTTATAATGTTTTAAGCAATACGCACCATGTAAAGCAGGATTAAACAATAACATTTACCTTAAATGAAAATGTTATCTAAACAAATATCACGAAAATTAGGCATTCTCTCGTAAACGTTTAATTTCACCTGAAGCGGGCGCGCCCGTAACAACCTACCGTGTGTTTCCCACACTTAAGGGGATAGAATCACACGAGGTCCTCGTCGGTGCAGTAAACGCAAAAGTAAAACGCGAGATAGTGTTTTCCTTCACGGTATGGAGATGGGGCGTGATTTCATTGTTGTTTCCAATGGATTCCAACGAGCTCCAATGATACGTGTGGCGTGTGGCTGTGTTGGAATGGAGCGATTTATCTCCGCGTTTAGATACCCCTTTATGTGCAGTAAACGTGTGGTGGATGGGCTTGCGACTTTTGTTTTCAATAAAAGTTTTTGAGACTGTTTTATTCATAGAAAATTTAAGACTTATTATTAATATTATTTTTAAATATATTTGTTCTATTTTTAAAATATTGTTATCAAATTATTGAACTACGGAATTATTGTCTATGGTGTCATTATCTTTCTGTAGTAAAGTATAAATAATTTAGAAAAGGTTTTATTAAAAATAAATTGAAAGAGTTTTTCTTTAAATAAATTGGTATTATAACATGTACACAATTAAAATTGTTTAGCTTTATATTTAGGCGGCTAAAATTACGTGTAATAAAAACGGCGGGTTAAAATCAGAGAAACCCACATTTAATTCGAGAGGGCTTCAAACATAAAAAATAAGCGGGAGGTGAGGTGAAAATAAAAAAAAACACTCGCGAACTCTCAAAAGATCTTATCAAGAGGTTGGAAGTAAACAAAAATCCAGGGTATTAAACTTGAGTGTCGTTCGCATGTTGTTTTACGGGGCAGGGCTCGTAAAAGTCGGGTCGCCTGACACTGATTCTTGATGGACAATTTGAGAGTTTTCAGCGTCGTAGCCTCGGGGAGCCGGGGCGTTATCACTAACTCCGCGGGAATTACGAATGGTTTTACGAAAGGGAAATTGTTGTCAACTGCGCGATTTCGAGTTATTACTTGTTCGCAAATTAGGTGAATGCGACGACTATTTAACTTTTTGGAGTGTGTTACTGGTAATATTAACGTGAAATGTTTATTATATTATATTTGAAATATTGGTTTTATGTATCGGGATTATTTTGACCAGTTGGTAGTTAGTACCAGGAGGGAATGAGATCGCGAGTGCTATCAGGCTACCAGGAATTCAGAACACAATACTGTTAGTGGAATACTAGGCGAACATAATTCAACAGCAGTTTCTTTTTACTCGTCGATAAATGGTTGTAACGAAAATCTCTTATAAAATATAAAACGATATGTTATAAAAATATATTTACAAGATATTTTGTATGTAGTGGTCAATAAGACAGAAACAAAAGCCTTAGTTTTTACTTTCTGTCAATATCCCTATCTAACTAAATTAGTTTTAAATATAAATATAAATAAAAAAAAAATCGAATAAAACGGATGTGAAAATAATTAATTCCTAAAGCTTTTAAAATAGTGGTTACCAGGAAAGCAGTAGATACAGATTATTGTAGCACACTACCAGGCAAACATAAAATTGTAGTAGTTAACAATTAACCAATGAACGCTTTATAAAAAAAAAATACAGCAAAATTCCCAGGAAATCAGTACACAAAAGCGTAGCGAAGTACCAGGCGGGCATAACCGTCAGGAAAGTATGTCGCTGGTATTTCATTTCGCGTCAGGTGAGAGCGGTAATTGCCGGAGTAACGCGTGTTATTGCGTCCGGGGCGAGGGTGCGTCCACTTAGGGGTGAGGCATAGTTTTCCGAGTTGACGTGTCAGTTATTGTTATGTGTTATTGGGGGTGTTACGGTGCTTGCTAAGATGTTGTTTTTAAACTGTTAGTTATGGGAGACATGAAATGGAAGTTATAATGAGGGTTTCTAGGAAGTTTGATGGCGATATTCGGATCATTTTCTCATATATAAAAATGGTATAAATAGTAAAATAGGTCCGTCAACTATATGATCTAATAAAGATATCTAAAACTGAAATACTTATTTCCATCACTCCGAATACTTTTCACTTAGGTCCAACCTATCAATCCTATCGTTTTACCACGCTAGGATATTTAACTGCAAATTTATTCGACCTTCATAGTTTTATTCCTTATACGCGATTTATTTGCGGTTTCTGCCATATGATTTCCCTTATTTATATTGCATTTGGATATTTCGATAGTTTTATGATCCAGCACCGAAACTAAACATTCAACCCTTTTATCATAAGATCTGTCTTAATATACTAAGTCGGTATAGTTATTTTTAGGAGGATAACGGAGGATTAAAATGAAGAAATTGTAACGCCAAGTTTGCAGTTTTTAGAACCATATGTGGTTCGACTACCTAATACATAATTCTGCCTAATAACAGCAGTATTCAGCGCTGCTGTGTTCCGTTTTCAAGGGGATAAGAGAGACACTATACGAGAGTTTACTTAGTACTCAGGGGTAGCAAGGCATTGCCAACCTTAGGTAGGAATCCAATCTTATCGGAGCTAGATTACAGATTGGCGGAAGAAGCCACTTACTGTCGTTAGTTATTTCAATATTATAAAAAAAATCAAGTATCCTATCTATTACGGTTCCGGAGGTGAACCCTGTGACAGACAGACAGGCGGACAGACAGCGAAGTCATAGTAATAGGGTTCCGTTTTTACCTTTTTGATACGGAACCCTAAATAAAGCCAAATTTTGCATAGTTTGAAAACGAAAAAGCAAAACAAGACGAAGAAATACATAAAATTACTTGTTTGGTTCTATCCATAAAACCGTGTCGGGAGGTGCCTAATACGACAATGTGTCAAACTAAGTTAGGGCATAAACAATTTTATTGTTAGCACCAGCTAAAGCGGGCACTTGCCGTTACCTCAAGTAGTTGGAGTTTATTGTTACGGTACGTCTGATACGGGCGAAGTAAAGGCTCGGCCGAATAGTAGCGGAAATTTCGTTGACAAATATTTATCGCATGAAAAAATGGAATAAACAAAATTGGTGTCGAAATGTAAGAATTACCATAAGAAGTGTCACTACGTTAGGCAGATAGAATACGGTTCTAGTTCGGCGAAACTACTGTCACATTTATGTTCTGGCTGTTAAGAAAACAACAGTGTTAAGAAATGCTTAATTTTGGTTTTAATGGTGTAGTGAGTTACACAAGGCGTTTTAAGTTATGAATTCAACAGCATCACATCTCAGTTCATCACAACTCTAATTAGGTTTTAAAATCTATTTGGGTTTGACTATTGGCCATCAGAGAGCATTTAAAGTGCAAATTCGCTAATTGAATTTAATTAAAAAAATGTTTCTGTATGGTTCTCAAATCATTACTTTTTCATGAAAAACAATTATTTAAACGATATAACTAAAGCAAATAACGATGCATTTAATCGTCATTATAATAAAGGCAGACACTTATTTAATTTATGGCTAATATACATATAAAAGTTTAAAAGATATTTACAGTAAAATTTAAATTTGTTCAACTTCGACGCTGATAACTTGCTTACACTGGCAACCCACAGCAAAAGTTTTGATTATGTTATTTACTCGGCAATAATTTCCGCTTACAATGCGAACCTACAACTAAGCTAGTAAATTGTTATTATGTGCCTACAAAGACGTAGCGTATGTCATAGTGTTGATTTACAACTAGATATATTGCCCGTGACAATTTTATATTGAAATCTATGTATTTGTGTGACATATGACGTTCTAATTTGAGTTACGGTATGGATTTTGTGATGATGATGATGAAATTAGCAGCAGTAATAGCTTAGTGGACAGCCTCTAGCATCGGGGTTCCCAGGTTTGAGTACCAGGCACACAACTCAGATTTTTTAAAAGTTATGTGCGCATTAGAAATTATTTTTCCTTAAACGTTAAAAACTTCGTAAGAACTCACACGCTTGAAAGTTCTTTAAATATTGAGATCAGAGGTGCCTGGGATTCGACCCTCGGTCCTCCTGATTGAAAGACTAAGTTTCAACCACTGGGCTTTCACGGCTTTATTGTGTGAAGTTTACCAATTCGCACTTGCCCAATGCGGTAGTCTGCCTAGTCCTCTCTTATTCTAAGAGGAAGCTCATACCCAGCAGTTTAATAAGCAGCAGGTTGAGGACGACAAAAGTTAACAGGGTTACTACCATCTCTAAAAACAATATTATTTTAATCATACATTGACATTTCGTACCATAATTCGATTAAATGTATCAATAATTAATTTCGATGCAATATTGAAATAAAACTTTCCTGAGCTATGAGGGTTTCTAAAAGATGGTGGTAGGCCAGTTTGACAACTTCTGTAAATTTTACATTTTACAGCCGATACAAGATCTAACTCTACTTTACAGTGATACAAATAGGTACATAATGTACACAGACCCAGTTCCCATAGTAAGGAACTCCCTAAGCGGAGGCTTATGGTATTATTCGAATCACAATACCCTCAGTCATAATCTATTGGCCACTAATCAAGTGTAATCCGGTAAGCCGCCTAATCTGGACTGTCGAGCTAGACCTATACGCTAGACTTGGCATATCGTTGCTATTGTAAGCCATCAATAGGTATCGGGCATCCTTTGTTACCTAATATTGGTTATGTTACCTTGGTTAGTAAGCTAATGTGATTAGTTGTAAAATAGTTCTTCGTAGAACTTCAACCCATTATTGTCCCACTGCTGGGCACGGGTCTCCTCTCAGAATGAGAAGGATTAGGCCATCGTCCACCGCGCTGGCCAAGCGTGAATTGGTAGACTTTACATACCCTTGAAAACGTTTTTTTAAGATTTCTCAGGAATGCAGGTTTCCTCACGATGTTTTTCTTCGCCGTTTTAGCAAGTGATAAGTAATTTCTAATACGCACATCACTTTGAAAAATCAGAGGTGCGTGCCTAGAATTTGAACCTCGGACCTCTCCTTCGAGAGGCCGCGTTTTTAAGCCATAAAGCTTTCACTGCTTTTTGTTCCAATGCAGTTTCTCCCAGAGTTCACACTGATTCGACTAAGGGCATTTTCATATTAGACGATATGTGGGACTACTGCCGCTCATGAGAAAAAGATAGTGTACTGGACACACGGACAGTACTTTTTTAAAGATAAACGACTGAAATCATCGTAACGCTGAATAATTACAATCAATCTTAAACTATTTTTGCCAATCAAGATCGAAATCTGAGATTTTCTAGCAAACGTCGATCTTTGATAAATAAAAAGATGGATATTTATAACAAGCGCTCTAAGTGTCCTCCACATTAAAAATTGAATTCATACACCTTTAAGAACATCATGGAAACTCAGGCATGTAGGTTTCTTGGCCATTTATCGTTAAAACTGCTTATATCTTAGCTTGCGTTATTACGCGCATTATTTCAATCAAATCTCGGGACTTCCATTAGTTATGGTTAAAAGGTTGCTAAACTATTACTGTCTCAATATCCTTGTAGATTTAAGAATCAGGTGTGTTCAATTTAGAGAACGTATAGAGGACACAAAAGGATTTCTTAAGCGTCCGCAAATACACCCTTATTACTACGATAAGAACAATCTCGAGAAATGTTGCACGCTCTACAAATTACGACTTCTGTTGAGCCAACACCGTGCGCCACAAAGAACGGGCTTACCTTTGAAAGAAATTACTTCAAGAACCGACCAACCTAGATCGAGCATTCAAAAGAGAAAAACAAAGTTAGAATTTCTCGTTTTGTAAAACAAGATCCTACAAAGAACCCGCTCAATTCCCGGGAGGTATGAATGAAAAATAAAATTTGAAATTCAAATCCGACGTTCCTTATCAATTACATGTACTAGGAGCCCAACAATAAGAGATAGCGGTGTCTCTTTGGTTCCATTCTTCCCGAATTTGCATCTTCATACAATGGCAATTAGGGGCGCGTTCGTTAATTCGACAGGGTCCCACCGCGCGGAGGTTTCAATTTGACGTGGCTCGGATAGAACCTTGTGCGCATAACGTGATTATAGCACATTTACATGTATTTTATGTGCGCCCGGTGTCTAACTAGCCGTTACCTTCAATAACGGATTTGAATACATTTGTTTGTATTGTTTCATCTTGTTTATTGGAGGGCCATTTCCATAATATTTGCTTTAAATTTACATTACATCTTTTTATAGCTTTAACTTTGAATTTAAGCAGCAAGAATTTGTTTTAAGCAACTTCTAGTGCAATTACAACCAATAAGAAGCAATACTCAGCTTCAGATTTGAGATTGTTAATACAAATAGGTAATAAAAGTAAAGAGAAACAGAATTACCTGTTATTATTAAAACTAAATACACTTATGATTCACACGGTACGAACTCAAGTCAAGAAAAGTACGCTTAATTTAATTTTAATTGACTTAACTTTATGTAGCCCTGGTAGATGTTAATAACTAATTACTACGCTATTCTTATTTATTGCGTTGGTTTTATGGAACTAATGTTTTAATTTAAGATAACATTAAGTTTTCCTTCGTATTTTTTTTATTTTTATTACGTATTAGATAAGATAGGGAGTTATGACGTATGGTAGTTATATTACGTAATTTTATCTTTTTTTGAGACAAGAATTATTTAAATTTGGAACAGGCATGTCCAAGAAACAAATTCATGTACATAACAACAAAAAATCGTTTAAATATTTAAAGTTACTTCGTGACCAATTAATACCATTACACACTAGACATCTTATAGATAATTATTATTATAATAGAGAGCCGATTATTCACACACAACTATTTCAAGTGTCTGACACTTCCTGGATTTGTGATTAGCGAAAAAAATTAATTACACATAGTAATTATGTAGTGCTGGTACCAGGCGAGCAGAAGTACACAAAGGCTCACCTCCGACCCGATCGTGTCGACTTGATGTGACTTTTGTATGTAATTGAAGATGCACCATGTAATTATGTACTTTGATACTATAATTACACTTTGTCTTAAATTGTAGTGTAACTACGATGATAAGTGATAGGTGTGAAGAAATACTTTGACAGAATGGAAATCGAATGATTCATAAATGTCAGAAATATACTTTCAATTTGTTAAAATGTTTTGACATTAATATCTGGAGAATAAAGTAACATAAAAAGTTACAGTACCTATTACGATATTTGAAAAAAATAAAACAAAATAACAGTAAAACTCGACATAATTATGACTTATTGATTGATAGTTATGAAAAAAATTTGTTACATACGATAAATTTAATAAATAATTTATTTGTCCTTTTTTTCAAGTCTAAATAGATTAAGTGAAAAATACACGTATTATGTAAATTGGATTAAAAAAATATAAAATCGAGCACCGGCATGTAAGGAACTCGGCGGCCATGTTGGATCGACATGGCGCAATGGCCAATTTACTCCGCGGTTTATTGTCGGATGCGCGCGCGCATGCGATATGCACACCCACACGCTAATGCAACGCATATGGACAAATTTACTATTTTTTTACCTTTATTTCTTTAAACTAAGAACGCACGTGAACAAATATTGAAATATTTTGTTTTTATTTACTCAAATAAAAATAGTTTTCTTTGTATTATTTTAAATTAAATATTGTTTGGCGTATATTTTGTATTATAACTAATGGGTCCGAGTCCGATCAGATGAGGTCCTGACCCAAAAATTCTGAACAACAGTACCACCAAAAGTGTCTAATACTAATCTATCTTTCTAGCTGGAATTAATTAATCATAACATACTCTAAAAAAACATTGAAATCGTATGTATAGAAATAGCATACGAGAATACAGTTCATCATGCTAAGTGGCAATTGCGTCTCATGGACATCTATACTCAATCCCAGATCTAGGATAAGAGATAACCTGAGGTTATCTATAGATGCGTTGCTACCTGAGAGCTAAGTTGGAACGCCTCGTATGATCCTATCTCTCTCACTCTAGTTGTCTATTTTGATACCGTCAAAAAGGCGTCAAAATAAATAAAAGAAAACACAAGCCTGTTAAACACGAATTAGCTACATATCGGTACAAAAGTTGTACCATCACAGGCCTTAACGAATCCAACGAGAACCCTCTTAAAATCATACTAAGTAATTTAGTTTTTCTTTTCAAACCATTAATCATATCTGCCATACCCAAGAGCCGATCTGATTATTATTTGATAATTGGCCGCATTAGTGCCGGCATAAAGTAATTTAATTAATTTACTGCGGCATTCGACAGTATTATAGTATTATATACTGTAATCCTAATAGATGAATGGATCGTGTTTGCGCCGACTGAATCGGATTTCGATTGTATGCGAGGTTTGGGTACTCGCCGAGTAAAGGCGAATAGACGCGAGTACGATATAATCATCTATTCGGGTTTTCAGAATAAATCAAATGATTGCGCGTTCTCGTGCGAGGTGTTTACATAATCGTCATTATTCGGCGAGTTATTTGGCCGAGTGTTCGCAAATTTTAACTGGAGGATGGTAGATTGTAGAGGCAACACCATCTCATCTAATTCTGGTTTATTAGAGCGCTGCTGTGTCCTGATTTGAAGGGTGTGGTAAGCTAACCCCACTCAAACGAGTTATGCTACTTAGTTCCCAGGAAAAGCAAATCATCTGAAGCGGACCATATGTAGGGTATTCTAATCCTATCTAGGTTTGATTATAGACGTCCACAGGCAGCAATAGCCTTTCCATCAAGAGAACGAATTTATTTATCATTTAAATATCGCAAAAATAAAATATAATGACTCTTTTGCAAAAAATACAGATCGATTCATACCTAACATAATTTTCTCGTAATTTAATCCAAACCAAAAAGTCGACCAACGCCACGATACATGTTTAGTGCGGTCGGGAATTCCTTGCGCATTATTAAGCGCATTTATTGGCTAGGCAGAGCGCACGGCTCATAAAATACGCGTTTTATATCAGCCCAACGGAGATAATCACGTTATTCCTGCACTGACTAAGAACTTGGTTGGTTGGCGGCTTGTTCGATTGCAAGCGGTGAGATTTAAAAGATGTTAAAGCTACTCGCTTATGCTACATATTATGTTTCGTTATACACCGCGAGACCACGCTACTGTAGCACATGGATTCATTTATTTTTAATATAATCCCAGCAAAATTATTACTGTTTTTTTTAGTTTTATAGCACAATCGTAAGGAAACCTTTTTTTTTTTTTTTTTTCTCGAGGGGGAAACCTTCAAAAGGTACCCGACGACGTGGGAGCGACGCCGGGTTATGTGGGATTTTTACCGCACTAAAACCCCCCCTAGGTGGCCGTCCTTTAACGCTTGTTGGAGAACTCCGGGATCTCCAACGGAACACAACCGGCCTCCTTCCGCCGTCCTTCCCGGGGTCGCTTGCTGGACGGTTCGAGCTCCCACTCTTGCCGTCCGCAACCCCGGAAGCCCCCTTTTAGTCGCCTCCTACGACAGGCAGGGGATACCGTAGCCCTATTCTAGTCCCGGAACTACAGGGACAAATCGTAAGGAAACCTACTTGCTTGTTAGTTTTGTAAAAGAAGAGAGAAAAAAAAAAAAGGTATAATGTGAAGTCAGCGCAGTGGACTATGACCTAAACCGCTCTCAAAGTTAGATGACTCCCGTACACAACGATGGGACAACTAGGATTATTATTATTATACTTACACTTATTCTAACTTTGTAAATGAAATGACAATGAAAATATTCTTAATTATTTTCGTATTAAACATTGTATCTAACGTTTTTATTTATTTAAAACTAAACGATGAGGCAGACGGGCTAACTTATAGAAAGCAGTGACCGACGCTTATGGACATGTGCAACACCAGAGGAGTCGCCAATGCATAGCTTTGGAGGAGAGCTCTTTGTGCACCTTTTTTAAAAGCCCCATGACATAGCGATTATCGCTTTGTATCTAACAATAGCCTAATTATACGCGATGGTGGTAGATAGTTAAGGTGTTCGGTTACATCGGATGGTGAGCGTCAGTTGCCGCGATACTAATATCTAAAATCTATCAGAGCGCTATTTCTTGGGAAAATCTACTAAATAACAGAAAAATATAGTTTAAGTTATGACTACGGAACCCTCAGAATATTTGTATATCTATTACTAGCTGACCCGGCAAACGTTGTGTTGCCATATAAATAAAAAAATGTTAAGGGTGAACAACCCTTATCACTTAGGGGTATGAAAAATAGATAGTAGCCGATTCTCAGACCTATTGAATATGCATATAAAATTTAGTGAAAATCAGTAAAGCCGTTTCGAAGGAGTACGGCAACTGACACTGTGCCACGAGAATTTCATATATAAGATTATAAAGCTGTTGTTTGTGTTAAGTTTAAGTTTAACGCAAAAAGTCCAGTAGGAATGATTAGTATGCGACTTTGTCTTTTTTTTTACTTTTGTCGTGTCACTGAAGTCGCGAAAATTATAACAGTAGGATAATATAATGTAATAACACCTACTCCGTGTGTAGAACGATAATGGCATATATATTATGTTACTAACGAAATTGTTGGATAAGCCTACTCATAACCTATTACCTATTTACCTTTAACATTATATAGAGGCATTGTACTCTCTTCTTATTAGTTCTGATTATGACTTTCATTTAAGTAAGTAATTTCGATATCTAAATCAATATTATTAAATTATATTTATAAATGGTATCACATAGCTATGGTATTATTCTATAGTATTCTATGGTATTATTTAGGTTACTCATGTAAAAATTAGTTCAAAATAAAGTATTTTATTAAAGACTTGACAGTCCTTACCGCGAAAATTAGGTGAAAGTCATAATTTTAGGTCATAGGTATTTTGGCGATATTCATCAAAATAAAAAGTCATAATTTTAGGTCATATTATCCCGATTCTCACAGCCAAGGTAAAAAATAATATCTGTAATATTATATATAGGATCTATTTACCTATTATAACGGTTAATAGTATCTATAATAAATTATGTACTTACCAATTATTTACTTGTAGTATCGTTAACCCTGTGTCTTGTGCTAATTGCTTCTTCTGGTCCTCCGATGGGTAGGGGTGCTGTAACAAATAAACAAAACTTATATTAAAAACTTGTGATGACATAATAAACATATGAGTTGCCTCCAAATATAAGTTTATTTTTATAATATACAATTAATAAATAAGTATGTCTGATGATAAGTGGTTACTGCCGTTTATGGCTATCTGTAATCAACCCAAAATAATACCAGTGGTTTGCCCCAGATGCCTGAGCAAGTAAGCACTGAGTTACAACGCTTCATATAAGTATGTCCCTTACCACTTCCTTCAAAGCGAAACACGCGCTTAACACTGCTGTTATTACGCAAATATGTTCATAATGTACACACGCACTTAATACTACTGTTGTTAAGAGACAGATGTGACGGTGGTGCCTCAGAAGTCGCACCACAAACACTTATCACCAACACAACTAATAGACAACATACAAGACACCGAACGCCAAACTTTTCCTATTCTACCCTCTTACGAAGTTTTTTAACCCGTCGAACGCGAACGGAACACAATTAGACAGGATCCTAATCGAATCTGCTCGGACAACCAAATTGACTAATTAAATCCGATTGCCCGGTTTGCTTCTAATTTAAATAAAACGCCTTTTTAAGCCCGGAAGTGGGGATTACGGTAAGGGGGTAGCTATGGAGTCGTCTGTTTGTTTGTGATTCAATTTGTGTAATTGTTAGTATGGAAAATTATTTCACCTGAAACTCTGTTTCTTAATAGGTTCTTAATTAATCAACCTTTGATTTTTCAAGTTTATATGCGTATTATTACTATAATGGTGAAGTAAAATGAGAGTTTTAAAAATGTTTTTCAAGGTAAGAGGTTAAGAGGTGGACTTGTCTGAAACGCCTTTTAGTCGAAGAGGAAATCCGTGCGCAGCAGTGGACGAAAATGGGTTTACGACGACGTCGAAAATATTTTTATCGAATCCCAAAGAGAACATTGAACTTTTTAAAAGCTCAAGCTACAGACAAACGTATTGAAAAAAACTTTACCTACTAATGTAAAATTGCAGACGTGTCTTACAATTTCATTCAAAATGAAAACGTGCAAAAATGAAAAATACATTCATATTCCCAGATCCAAAAAGATATATATACACACGCAAAGAAAATTATTTAAACCGAAGAAAAATACCTCTCAGAATATGAAAGTACCAGGGCGACATGAGTCGCACGTAGATCTAATGATATTGGTTTCGCAGGGAGGCTCCTCTGAGACCTCCTCTATTTCATCCGTAGCCGCAGGTAGCAGGTAGGTAGGTAGTAAATTATTAACTCGTTCGACTCCCCGGCCGATACCCGCTGTTATGATACGTGACTACTTATCATTTTGCGCGAATCTCGGATTGGGTAAAACGGATAAAACTACACGACGTCCCGCTCAAATTCATTATATCTTCTCGGAATATTCTCGTAATTTAAGCCGGTTTCTCGGTTTGCGTTTCCCGTGTCCCTCTTGTTTATTATTATAATGTTATTGGAAACGGCGTATAAATTTTAAAGCCTATGAAACTACTCGTGTGCTTGTGATTTTAATTAAAAATTCAAATGCGGTATTAAAATACAAAGATACATAATTCACTATCTATTTATAAGCATTTACTATGCGATGCCAGTAGGTACCTCAATAACATTAATTTCACAGATTACGTGTTAATTCAAATGAAGGAGTATCTTAGCGTCGTATTTGATATTGTCTTAATAAATTCCCGAAAAATCTCAACAAAAATCAAACGGGCGTCATATTACCCTTCGAGATATACAAGATCGTTCCCAAGTACAGTCGTGAGCGTAAATAAATAAAATAAAATAAATAAAAGCGCGCGAGGCGACGAGATGGCCGATAACGCGCCGAAGAAATTGATACGTCATCCGTTACGAGCTGACGCATAACGCGCATTGTGCGCGACTGTACCGCTTCATTATGATTTATAAACACGACCGAGTGTTTTATTATGCTGTGTTTTAGGTTTCGAGGTATTGTTCGAGTGTGTTCGATATTTTCAGTTGCTCATACGACGGTAGAACTCTAGTATCATAGGACTGTAGTTATTTCCGCCTTGTAGGTGCACTGCCGTCTTGACTTGGTTTGATTGCAACTCCTGATTTCATAAGACCGTAGCTACGAGTATATCTGCCTTGTAGGTGCACTGCCGTCCTTGGTTTGATTGCAACATTTTTTATGTCCTACTGTTGGGCGCAAGTCACCTATATCTGAGAGAGAATGGTTCATGAAGCTACTCCAGGTGAGTAGACTTTGGTTTGAACGGTGCACAATACATTTAAAACGTTTCAGTTAAATCCTCCAGTGTAGAAACGCATTTACTCCAATCTTAATTAGTGTTGGGAGACCACTTAACACTGAGTGGTACATCACTAAAAAAAATAAACAAATTAATTTTGCGTTGTCATTATTTCTGTTAAGAGAGCATTACAAGTACAATATATACCCTTCGCCTCGAATCTCAAGTGCGTCATTCGCTTGTAAAAATTAACCCTTACTCACCCACCGTTGATCTGTAAGACCCAATAACATTTTCCGGGACCATAAAAGCGAGCCATAAAACGAAACAACATACGTCGTATCACTGAGGCGTCCTGATGCGCGGGAGTATGTAAATAATATATTCATAGTGAAAATTACACGTAAAAAGATCTTCGCAATCCTATTCTGAGGAAAGGGGAGTGTTATGGGGCGAATTACGTCGTTCCGTGCATTTTATGCCGGTCTCCGCTCGTAAAGCAATAATCTTTTTGCTGTTATTTTAAAACGGAGTGTCTATAAAATTTGATACTAAATGCCTTCGTAATATATACCGCGTAAAACATTGTCCTCTTGTTTGTCTCATTAGCGTGAGAGTAGGGGAATGTGGAGGCGCGGTGATAAATTTGGCAGTAATCATAATGAGGGTTAAGTTGTTTGACCTCACATAAGCTAGTGGGTCATACAGGTGAGATATATGAAGGACTTTTTCTGCAAATTTATTCCCAGAACATTAGTTATAAGCGACTTCCTGTGATGCGACAAAAAAATCGTCGTTTTTTCACTTACACAAATTTGATGTTCATGGGTTCTTAAGAATATCATTTTAAATACTCTAACATGTCAGAATGTTTTATGAAAAATAATTCGATCTTTTTACTGGAATACTTTAAGAAAACCAAATTCAAAGAAGGGTGAAAAGATTTCGAAAATAGTCTGCTCAAGCGGGCTGACTAATAGACATAAGCTACTAAAGAACATCTTAATATTAACAGCTTGTATGACATCGCATACTATTAACGTTAAATCTATTACACAATATGTAAAGTTATGTTGCAATTTCAGATCAGCGTTGCCTAGTTACGTCGCCAGCTTATTATTGATATTGAAGCGCCTAGTTAACCCATTGTCAGCGCTCGTGGGTGGCTCATAATTGTCATTACCAGAGTAATGCGTCACTGTTACGCCGAAGACACAATATTCCTCTATTGTGGAAGTTTAGCGGCGTTCCGTAAAGTAAACTAATTGTGAAATACACATTAGGTCGATCGTACGAACGCGATCGCACTGTTTACGACCGATACGTATTTCTGGCCCACCCATTGATCATATAGCGACTTCATTACCGTTGTTTATAAACGACTAAACAATGAATCGAATGAGATTTACATTTTTTTTCGATCGATCGCCATTACCAAAAATATTTACACTTTATAGTTCGATCTTAATTCTAAACATGTGTTAGTGAACAGGAATAGACGGGAGGTCTTCAGTGTTTATTATTACAATTGAATGTATTGGGCATTGTTGAATTGCATTAATGCATCCATAATGCATGAAATTCGTTCAAATGGCCACAGGATGTTTGGAGCCGATGTTTATAACTGTTCCTTGAGCGACGTCGGTCTAAACTGAGCGAATGAAGCGGTTATGTGACCTGTTTTATTGATTGCTGCAATAGCCGGGGTGGTTTAGACCACCGTGGCAGCGTAACTGTTAAACCATTTGCGGTAAGACGATTTAAAAATATAATAAGCTGTAGTAATCATCTACATTAGTTTTCAA
The DNA here is from genome assembly GCF_041222505.1 of Epargyreus clarus. Classification (NCBI taxonomy): domain Eukaryota; kingdom Metazoa; phylum Arthropoda; class Insecta; order Lepidoptera; family Hesperiidae; genus Epargyreus; species Epargyreus clarus. Next base: position 1,190,224 of record NW_027332214.1, read on the forward strand.
GTTATTTTGATAAACGAAAATAACATTGATTGTATCTACATTAAATCTGGTTCCGTTAATTAATTAGTATACCAAATGCTATGTTCGTAATTAGTAAAATGACAAAATTAATTTGCATATTCATAAACTTAACACGACTTGTCACTGTATGAAACGGCGCTGTCACTTTTTGTGGCTGTTTCAACGTTTGCTTTGCTTGTTTCAAATGATAAGTGTCTCTAGATAAAGAGTTTTTCGTTTTCGGAAGGGGGCATTGCACTCAAAATATTAGAATTGGTATGCGTACAGCAAAAAAATTCAAGTTCGCCCCGACCGATCTGAGCGGATTTTTTGCGCTGACTTTTTCGTGGTCAAACCTGAGTTGGCGCGTCGGTAATCGAAAAAACATTATCAAAAATTTATGAACCCTATTACGATGATCGCAAAAACTGGAAAATGATAAACTCGCCGGCCCTCCGGGTAACGGGACCGCGGCTATATACGACGGGGCTTTTTGTCCGATGACAATTATTTTTAACTACCTTCCCGATCGCGAGTTAGCTGACTTTGTTTGCTTCCAAATTTAATAGTATGTCTTTTTTCTTATCTGCTTTTGGTATTGCCGATCTTGAGCATCGTGGACAAATTGCGAACCATTCTTATATATTTTTATTTTGTCATTTTTAAATTGCTTCATTCGCCGATTATTTTAATATATATTATTACCAACGTAAGGGGCATAAGGTCTATTTATAAGAAAGAAAAGATTTATGCAGACTTACTTATAACAGGAGAACAACTGAATCTTCATCTGCCATGGCAAGCGCGAGGCACCAGTGCCTCATAAACACTATAGAGATATCAAATTTCGAAAGGCAATCCCGTTCCGCTCTCATCCACCCTCGTAAATCACAACGAGTATTAAAATCACGATTATACCGGGCATAAGTTAGCAATAAATCGAGAATCGAGTACGAAAAAACTCACGCGCGAGCCCCCACGGTACTGCCTCGAAAAATACGCCTTGCGAACTATAAATTTTGTTTTGCTATGGAGGAGAAACAATCCATTTGCTGGCGCGTACATCTATGGGGTGTTGGAATAGGGATATGTAAATATGCGAAGAAAAAAGAACGCGATGTTGCTTTTAAGCTCTGAATGGAAGTTGTGCGTGTCGGTACGTACGGGTTCAGCTGGGACTAAACAACACCGTCGGTATTCCAGGGTTAAGTGCGCTTGTGATGAGCATCGATATTTATTGGAATCATTTTCTCGAAATCCTTGCCATTCCTTCTGTTTATTACGTCTACAATTGAGATGTTTTTGTTAATCATTTTCGAGGAGTATGGTTGTAATTCTGAACAAATGACGTTACACCCTTGAAACCCCAATACAAAATTACATTAGGAGATGGTGTTGTCGTTATCAACCCATTACTGTCCCACTGCTGGGCACGGGTCTTCTCACAGAATGAGAAGGATTAGGCCATAGTCCACCGCGCTGGTCAAGTGCGAATAAGTAGACTTCACATATACCTTTGCAAACATTATTTTTTTAAGATTTCTCAGGTATGAGGAAACCTCCTCACGTTTTCCTTCAGCCTTTAAGCAAGTGATAATTAATTTCTAATACGCACATAATTTTGAAAAATCAGAGGCCTGGGATTTGAACCTCGGACCCCTCGATCAAGAGACCAAGTTAACCACTAAGCTATAACAGTGGTACCTTTGTGATATATAGTATAATAAGTTTATCTAGTTAGTTTTACAGATGAGTCCTGTTGGGAATAAGAAGTGAAGGTATGAAGAAAACACACTAGTTTTGACACGTGGCGTGGCATGCATAATTTACGGCTCAATCTGGAAACGTCACGTCTTGCCGGGGAAAAATTTAATCCATCAACCTTGAGTATCAGTTGCTTCAAACTAACCCTTGGTTAGGGCGCATTCGTGAAGCAACTTGGGATTTTAGCTTCAAGTCGAGTTATGAAGGGAATCTGTATTGAATGAATGAATATACTGGAACGAAAGAGACTAGGCGAAGAGGTTGATTCAGTTACTGATGAGTTGAATATTTGGATGGAGACGTTTAGTTTTTTGATAGAAAACGGAAGTAAAATGGACTTGAAGATGTTATAACTCTTGCTATTTAAATATAGTTATATTTCTATATTTTTTATTTTTGTATGTTCAATTAATATAATAATAAATTCAAACCAAATATCATAAAGAAAGAAGAAAATGGTTAATAATATTTTATTATTTATATTCCAAATCTGTACTAGTTCGCATCTAAAAGACCATAATTCCTCCCTGCAAACAATTCAATTAACAGTTTTAAATAACAAAACAAGATTTATGGGTGAGTCGAGATTGCAATCTTCAAAATTCAACATTAAAATCCACCTACTCACACTACTGGGACACTGTGAGTCGTTAAGGGCGAAGGGCGACCACAAATAGACGTCAAAAAACTGGGGGTCCCATGCTATGGGGCCTTTACGACCGACCAGGGACGCATAAAGGTACGGAGGTGGTCCTAACCCTATCAATGCGACCAGATGGATGACACTATCGTGACCCCACGCGCCTGTATCTCACCGTTTGCTAGACATGCCTCTTTGTTTATTTACGCCGTAGTTTATGTGCGAACAATGCCGCTTTTTACTTCAACGCAAGAAAACCGTTTCAGGTGACGTAATGTGACAGTAATGGCAGAATAAACATGTAGAAACGAGAAAAGGAGGTATCCATATTCCATGAATAATGAATGCTATAATTAACTACTTATGAAAAGCTGTTAAAGCGACACGTTTTCCCTTGTTCAGATAAAAACAATGCGCCATCTTAATGTGGATGACTGTAAAAGTAACTCGTTAAATTTTATAGCGGTAAAGTAAGATGCGTTTGAATGAGCATAGATAGCGTTTTTAAATGTCTCACCGTTGTTTTACATTCCATTCTTCTAATTAGATTAAATTAACTTTATTTCCATTCGCAATTTTTACATATAACTTTCCTCTATTGTAAAAAGTTACAATAATGATTTTGTCAATAAATACAATTTTATTACTCTATTAAAGTGACAACGATATATGGTGATATATTGGAATGTTTTAATTAGATCTCCATGTCGAAATTGGGAGGGCCGGAATATCGAAGGAAATTAATGCGGACATCTGCCAATACGGGTACATTTTTACCGAATTCAGATAAAGAATTCAGCGGTCAATACGATCCACCACGACAGGATAGTGTTAAATTATGCAAATCCGTAATGGACAGAACGTCCGCGTTTTTTGCGCGACCGAAATAGTTTTTTAACCCTTCTGTGGCGAATAATTTTTGGAATTGTTTTTTGTAAGACTTTTATTGCCAAATGTCGCCCGTAACGGTGAGCTGTCAGGCGAATTAATTAAAAACTCGTATTAGTTTACCGAGTGGAAAATTTTAACGGTTTCAATTCTATTTTGTCATTTTTATGCGGCGTACAAAACGGGATCGGAGTGTTGATAATAAAACTATTATTTTCAAACTGGAGTTTCAGAATAGAGTACAAATTAATATTTCATGTGTAAGAACGATTTTAAGTACTTACTTTTTAAAATCGCTCGCAAACGCTTCTTAAAAGATTTAAAATTCGAATTTTCGCCGTTAAGTGAATTTCACGAATCAGTTCAAACCAACGGACCAATGGCACATCATTTCAGCTATTCTCGCGCATGAATCGACCAATAGAAACAATGGCATAGACGTCAAACGATACTAATCTGTGGAGCCGGACGCGGCTGACGGCGGAAGCCGCACCGGCTGGGAAATGAGATAGAACTCCGTGCGCCCATGTCAACCTGGTACCTTTGATGGAATTGGGCCGCTGACGTCACACATCCTGAAGGTCGATTCCGAAGACGATTGTCCCATTCATCGTGTCCTGGTATTTGTCGTGTCCAGTTGTATCGTATTAATTTGCAATATCAAAAGTGCTGAGTATCTTCTAACAACTTGAGACGCGTATTATGATATTAAAATCATTTTAATTGGCATGAATGAGTTCTCTTGTTTTTCCTGCAAGTTATCCCCACTTAAAAAGTTAGTAGATTATAGTGACGTAAACATCAAATTGGATTAAACAACTGTATCTAAATTCAAAATGATTTATATTCATCTCAAAAATCAAGTCTTAAAACACTACAAGGACAAGGATACTAATCTTAAGGATTAAGTTACATTTGACAAAATGCTGCTAAGTTATCGTTCTAACCAGAATACAGGAACTTGTAAGGCTTTCTATGGCCGAGGTAACGGCAATAGATGTTTTTTATGTGGAACTTTGACTTTGAAAGTGGTATTTGATCCGCGATAGATGGTTTCTTATGTTGAACTTTGAGTGTCTAAAGCGTATTTGATTACCAACGTGCATATTCTACATAGCTATACGTAATAACATGGGTATAGTCCGCGCCAAACTGCTAGTCCGCTCTGAAGTTGTTGCGAGCAGATGTAGTCACACAATTTACTATGGCGATGCGATTCATTTCTATATTCAGAGCGGACTAGCACTTTACGCGGACTATAAATAAGCAAACAAATGTAAGTATCCCAAAAACTCGACTACACTTGTCCCGTACTTTTTGCGAACAATGACACAGCAAAGTACCCAGAAGAAGCGGATGAATATGTAGTTACTTATAAACTTTGCATATCGAGGCACATCAAAGCCGGCGACACACCTGCGACCCGCGCGGGCGCAGCGGCGCGCTCAAACAGTTGAAATAAACGCAAAAAGGAGTATTCATGAGGAGGTAGCGGATGCTGCAGGGGTGGCGAGTTCGATCTCAGTTGAGGTCGTTTCCGATCCGTTAGTAGCATAGGAAAAAAATATTGTAACTGACAATTTGGGAGACCTATACAGAAATAACTAACAAGACTCCAGTTCTGCCCTCATAATAAAGAATACAGTAATGGACATTTTGGCGCAATTCAATTTTTTACATCGGACATGGCATCAGAAGAATATGCTAGGAAGAACGAAATGTTATTTTTATTGGTAGACTGTAAATCATAGAGAAAAATGAAGTATTTGCACTAGATTTGACAGTAACCTTTAATTTAAACGCGTTTTTCTCGGTACTATTTTGCTAATACTCCGTTCTTCATTACGACGGCAAAGTTCTAGTCGGGCGTTAGTGATTAACTACAAACTGTTAAGTAAAATTTAACTAAATTTCATTTCAAAAATCATATCTTTCAATAATTAACTTATACAGTTGTTATGTTGTTCGCTACAGTTTTACTTCTTAGGCTCGTGTTGCAATTTTTTTTAGTTTTTTTATATTTGAACCTGACGATAAAGCAGACGTTCTACCTGATGGAAAGTAGTTAACGTCGCCTATGGACATTTGCAACACCAGAGGAGTCGCCAATGCACCGCCGGGTTTGAAGGAGAGCTCTTTTTGCACCCTTTTTGTTGTCCTGTACAAGAGCAGTTGGTAGCCCTAGTTGTCAATTTAGCTCGCTTTGCATGCGGCTCGCGGCCATTGTGTCGCTGACGTTGCAACTGCACTGATTTGCTGATATTCACTCAAATACCTACTATAGCGGTGTCTAGGATACAAAGTGTCTCCTACGTTAAGCGGTCTATTGTTGGATAGGATCTAGTTGTGGTTTATGTAAGAAAAATAATTTAAAGATAGTTAATGCAAAGTTGGTGATAGGGCACCACCGACGTACCTAAATCTGCCAAATAACAGCAGTGTTAAGCGCTGTTGTATTCTGGTTTGAACGGAGTGGTAAGAGAGACATACTTCATCCAAGACATTCTAACTTACTCGTAGTCTTAGTGGTAACGTATGTGTGGCCGACCACAAGTAGGACTCTATCTTACTTAAAGTTGATTACAGTGACGGAAATTATAGATTTAAAAAATCCTGTTTTTTCCACATAGATCAAGAAAACTTCTTAACGCTAAAACTACACTTCTATACACATGTACCCGTACCCGGTTTTTCCTCAATCGACTTACACCCCAGATTACACAGCTAATAATATTCAAAAGCCGAGTGTAGAAATAAAGCCGCATACACACAGATAACTCACGCGCGACATACAGGCGGTCGCGATGATTTACGTCGCGTCGATACGTGGCAGATATGAAATTTGTCAAGCGGCGATAGCGGCATCTTCTACTTCTGCTTCTTCTTCTACTTCTACGGTTGGTAAAGGTGGTACAATCATTGTGGTTCGAATCCATAGGCACCCCGCTATACCAATTCCTGCCTAATAATAACAATGTTTGATAAGCGCTGCTGTATTCTAGTTTTAGTGGTGTGGTAAGATAGACAGACTTATCCGAGACGTTCCTACTTACTTTTTAGAGATAGCAACGCATCAGTGGCTGACCTCCAGTAGGACTCTAATCTTACCTAAGGTTACAGTGCCAGAAAGCCTCTTATTTTCCCTTTAGATTTAAAAAAATCTCTTTTATCAAGAAAACTTCTTAACGCCAAAACTGTACTCTTACATTTGTAAGCTGTATTTACTCGTGCAACACAGCTAATAATATTCAAAAGCCGAGTGTTGAAATAAAGCCGCATACACACAGATAACTCACGCGCGACATACAGGCGGTCGCGATGATTTACGCCGCGTCGATACGTGGCAGATATGAAATTTGTCAAGCGGCGATAGCGGCTGTTTATGCGCGGACGTGTTCGTACCGCGTTTCCGAACGCAACGTTTGTCGATGCCACAGATAATGCATGTCTATGGTTTAGGTTTAGTTGGATGGGACAGTTTTTCGCGCCTTGACGATCTAGCGCTGAGTATAGAGATTCGTCAATTTGTCAGTCACAGATGATACAGCGATGTCTATGGTTTGGGTGTCTGACGAGTAACCGATTTTTTTGACAAATCTAATGCCCTCTATAAGCTCAAAGAGTCAACATTTCCATATCCATCATGATCCATAGAATCAATAAACAAGCGCAAACTTGACGTCTTTCAGCCTATGGCATATTTTCGAGGACTATCCACAATATGCTAAAGGTAAAATATAACGTATCTCTTATATAAAATTCTCGTGTCACATCGTTAGTTACCGTACTCCTCCGAAACGACTTTACCAATTTTCACCAAATTTTATATGCATATTCAGTAGGTCTGAGAATCGGCTTCTATCTATTTTTCATACCCCTACGTGATAAGGGTTGTTCACCCTTAACATGTTTTTATTTATATGGCAACACAACGTTTGCCGGGTCAGCTAGTAGGTAATATAAATTAGAATTAATTTAGTAGCATTGAGGTGTGTTGACAAATGTCTCCCTAATATAATAGTTATATATAGTTTATGATATACTTAATTAAAAATATGAGTACTTAATATTTTGACATGTCAAAATTATTTATTTATCTGTGGATGTCATCACGTCCAGTCAGTTAAAGTTGCGAACACGGTGAAATGCTGTTAATTATAATGTTATTATTTTCGAGATTATCTGTAGCATATCCATAAACATATTTATCTAACCGTTTATTTACAGGCATAAGTTTTTGTAAATTCAAAATTATTTTCCAAACGTACACGTATGATTATTTTGTGCAATTAATTTTTAATTTTATTTTAATGTAATTTTATTTTTATGTCTCCTTGGAACTTTGGGAAAATGGTAATGGAAAATTACAAAATAAGTATGTACTTCATCCTACCTTATGCCTGGTCGGTAATCAAACCCAGAACCCTCTACATATCAGACTCTACGTCACACGGGTCTAATTATAATACTCCACACATTTAATCGGATTTACCCAAAAATATGGTATTTACACAAAATGGCAACATTATGCGATTTTATAATTTATTCGCCCGGGGCGCTAATCAGTGTCCGGCACACGGCAATCCGATTAACTAAAATAATTTTCATTTCGGTTCATTCCTCTGGTACTAATTATATTGATTATACTTTCCGACCGACGTATTACACGTTAATGTATGGTCAATTGGTCAGTTGGATAGTTTTTGCTGTAAAATTATAAGTACCTTTTAATAAATGCCTTTTTTAATATTGGGCCCGCAGTATATATAGGGATATAATATTAATCTACAATAGATCCCTAGGTCTAGGATCAAAGTTTGATTGACCAGAGCAGTTTTTCATCAAATTTGATTGTTCAAACAATCTCTTTATCAATCCTGATCATTGATACCCTCTATGTTACTTAAGTAAAGGGTAGATGGGTATCTTAATATAATCACTAACTACATGATAAATTTTTATTACCGTATCATTGGAGCATAACAATTACAGGAGTTCCTTAAGTAAGTAAATGATTAGTAAGAAATTCACAATTTAAAATGGCGAATCTTGGAGGCGAAAATATGTAGAATTTCCTAAATAACATAAATAATTAGTAAAAAATGTTTTTTTTTTTAAATTAATCCCCTAATGCAATAAATAGAGCTAATGAAAGCTTGTAAGGAATTCCTAAGAACTAAAACAATTGAGTGCCTCCGTAGGCCTGTACAAAATAAATATATTTTATTTCATTTCATTTTAAGACATAAATATCTCAATATATTGATATTTATTAAATAATAAGAGGATTATACACATCACAATTTTCCAAACAATCAAAATACTAATTAAAAATATCTCAATTACTTAAACAAACTATTATAATAGCTAGCAATAGTTAAATTCGTTAAATCCCAAGTGAAGCGACGATCTAAAGACCTTTACTGTAACATGCGGGGTCACGTGCGAGGGCGGGCGCTCCGCCCTGGCCTCGGGCGGCGCTGACGACACCGCTTTGGCGGGCCCTACGAGATGTCTTCACGCCTCACTACTGAACGACGCTACAGGACGGTTACAGGACCAGGGCTTGACCTAAGTCGATCAACAAGGGTTTGGTTTGTTCTTGATTGATGAGTTACGAGCAATGATGCGTCATTGTTTTGTTGAAATGTCGCAATGGACATTTTACTGTTTTTGTCAAGGCAATTTGAACGTAGGTAATGATTATCTAAAATGGGTCTCATTTTATGGAATTTATAAAAATAAACGTCTATAATTTTATATTCGTTTACTATTTAGTTTACTTCATAGATGAATCTCTTTTTACGCTAATGCTTTGATAGGCATAACATTGGATCGATTATTAGTAACAGACGTTAGTCAAGTTGACCAATGACGTAGTACGTCAATAGTATAATAGAATCCGTGACGTGGGACGCCGCCAATGACGTAAACCGTAACTATTAATAGGAGTTGAGGCACATTGATACAAGTGACAGATTATGAGATGAACTCATAAAAAACTCAAATGAGTCAATTTCTCATTGAATTTACTGGATTTTAGACCTATTAATGTAATAATTGGTATCTATCCTCCCTATTCTGAAAGATCAGATACCGAGAATGAAATAGTAAAATGGTAGATGAGGAACTAAATGCTTTCTATAACATAATAAAATAAGAACGACTATAGACTATACGGCAGTTACAACCAGTGGTAAGAAAGACTCGCATACTAGTCACAGAGGTTGGAATACTAGTCACAGACCCATGATCAAGTAATGCGTTTAAAACTAAATCATTGTAAGAAAACCTGCATGCACTGGAGCTCTTCAATAGGAGTTCTTAAGAAAATACTGCTGCACGTATAAATAAAAGTGACCATATTACAGTATCTGAACTAAATGATATAAAAATGCATTATACAATACCAAAACACTCAATATTTCGAAATAAGCCAGAGAGAGCGAGACAAAACAAAAAGGTGCAAATCAGCCGCCTGACCTGACCTCTCGAGAGAACTCCGACTCGAAAATGTACCGCTCGTCCGGTTGAAGCACGCGGCGACATTCGATAAATCACCGGAGCATTGGCATGGCTCTGCCGAGGGTTAGTGATGGCTCTCCGTTGCTGGGTGCATCCGTAATAGTGATAACAATATTGTTTTAGTGTTTAGACGTTTCTCTAATGTTGTATAAATGCAGGATGTTAAGGTTGGAAGGGCTATAGATTTTTGTCAACATATTCAGAAACTTTCACCTACCTTCACAAGAACACTATCTCGGATTGATTTTCTGTTGCCATTTAAGACAGCACGCCTTAGCACCAATTTGTAATAAATACTGCTTATGTATGACAGTTTCCTTTGTCCTCTCCTAATATTGTTGAATGGTAGATTTTATTAATTCTGTAGTCAAAGTATGGTGACATTTCACCCTTATGCCAAATGAAGCGCATTTGTTTTCTGATTTGATGAATGAAGTAAGATGATACGAGTCTTTCCTATTTAGTTCTCAAGAGTAAAAACCCATTCAAGATCGATGATTTTAGAGTTCGTTATAGATGCCCAAAAGACTTGGGCAGATTGTCTAAGATACGTCAAAGGATTTAAATTTTCATCATTTTGACTGAGTACTTCGATTTTTGTCTATGCTCAACACCTTGGAATAGATATATGAATACAATGAAATAGAACAATCTATCTAAGATGACGAAATCTTAGCCTGTCCCCGAGATTTCTAGAATATATTCGATTTGAAAATTCACATCTGGTACAAGTGGCATGACAGTCGATAAATCACAAAACCTTTTGGCATAGACAAGAGTTTAGACATTCGTAGCTATATTCAGTTCAACATAAATAAAATCGTGACGTTTTCAAAATCATGATATTCCAAAGCTAAGTGATTAAGTAAAAACGTGAATGATTTATCCAATTAAAGACAAAACGAACAACAAAAGAAATCAATAATTAACCGTAGTTCTTAACTTAAATAGGGTTAAAGTAAAAACCGTTTCCACCTCATTATTTGCGAACTTAAATTGCTATAATTAAATCGGAATCATGAATGGATGTAGCGAACACCCCAATTACAAAGCACGAGCCGTTCAAAGATGTTTTTTCTAATCTCTTCCCACGCACAATGTTCCAGTGTAATTATAGGTTCAACTCGGTAATAACACATCGGCTCAATAAAATTGTATATCATTCGGCTCTTTCCCGGCGCGTTGGTTGATTAGAGCGGCCATCTTGTGGGCGGGCTCACCCGAAGGCGACACGATCCCAGTTCTATTCTCAAAAATAACACTAATCGCACAAATCGAGCACGCGCGCCAACTTCGAACGTGTGTTTTTCAAATTGGAAGCGTCCTTTACCGTTATTACGGGGCGGGATTTGACTACTGTCACTCTTGACAGTTGTGATTGACGTTCATAAATACGCCAAGTGCGAGCTTGTTACGTTCGTTCGGAAACGTAAGAAACGTTTTTATTAAGACGAGAGCTTTCGATGTCACCGCTCGGTCGACGAATTCCGGGGAATCTGACATCAAATGCGCAAGTTTTAGAGTGGATATTTGTTTGAGGGATCTATCGGTTTTCGATGGTATAATATTAATTAACCGAGGGCCACGTCTGGTGCAGATGAGTGCATATTGAAATGTCAAAAATCAGTGTTTCTTTTACTTCACATTTTCGGCCAGTTCCAATATCCTCCACGTCAAGAGCGAGATAGACAGCACGGGTGGCCACTCGTGGGTATTCCGAAATGAAATAGAAAACCGCCTGTTTTTCAGGAAATAGACGCCAAATGGAATATTCCATCTCCCTTTTGGTTAGCTATTTTGCGTTTTCAAGTGGTAATTGAATCGTTTGTAAATTGATATTGTCCATTACACGTCGTTTTTTAACTGGCTCTAGTTAGTTTTTGTCTATCAAATAAACGTTATGAATTTTAAAATCAGTAAGTTATTATTAGGTATAGGTACATAGGTATTCTAATTTATCATAATAGTTGATTTTCAAACGTACGTGCTTAACAGTAATAAAAATATGAATAAAGAACAGAGATAAATTACTTTAATATATTTTACAGAGCAAGGAAGACATAAAGAGCGAACGTCTTTTCCATTTTCTAAGTGCAAGGAAACTATTGACTCCAGTATCTTATGAATTTTAAACGCCCTGTCGCCCGCAACATTCGCGCTGCCGCTGATATTAAATTTCTAATGTTAATATGTAGCACATTAGAATCTGGCTCGCAGAATGCATATCAACATACCGACGCGTATAAAAAGTTTAATCCAAGAAACGAACGGGGAATCACTCATTCATATTCATAGTGGTGGAACGGAGAGGCTTTCACGAAAATGGCTCCGTGTCTAGCTAGGAACAGGATGAGATGCATGAATATTAACACGGAGCTGGTACCAGGGCGCCATAACTATATTAGAGATGCTAGCGTACACCGCATGCCAACGGTAGGGGCACGTTTGAAGTTGCGCCGAGCAACGTTCTGAAATTTGACATTTTGACAGCTCTCCGACGGCGGCTGCCTTCTCTCCTATCCCCCTCCCTCCCGTACCCACACCATCTTTTTATCTCTCTCGTACGTACATCGTAGGCAAGACTCCCGTTTCTGCTACGTCTGACTTCTGATGTGAATTGTTAATGCATCGGTAATTGATATTATAATTCTGATAGCCATTTTGCCGTAATGGCGGCGGCTTTTAGTATAAGAGCTGCGGTCTATAACGGTATGTGTTATCCGATACTTTTGCCGGTTTTTGGGAGACTTTTTTCATTTACTGTTACGTCGATGTGTTACATCATTGTAGAGCTTAAATTCTAATGGATACTTTTGTAATCGTTATAAACATTTTGCTTATTAAAGTATTAAACCCTCATCTAGATCTTTCACATGTGGATACGAAAAAGTTACTACCAAAAACGCTAGTAACGAGCCTACGTCATCAGTGGCTGTAGTGCTACGAATTGACGTTGTCACCTGTCAGCTTGGGTATCGTTTTTAAAAGAAGCGACGGTGCGTTCGGCGATGAAAACTTCGGCAAATTCAGCCGACGACATCAGAACACGTGCTGACTAATCACTGTCTGGTCTAGCCCAGAAAATAAAAGCTAGCGACAAAAACCGACGCGACAGCTCTGTCAATCGCGTATCTGCGACGCTGGAGCGACGCGCCGGCAAAAAGTAACCGAGAACCATAATAAAAAGCGAATTTAAAGCCCAAAATTGCACGTCGCTCGATAATGTAAGCTACCCAAATTCGTTATTCACCGAAGCACGGAAATTTGAAACGTTTGAAAGGAAACAGCGTCGTCATTGTTCCAGTGGGCGCCGGGAAATTTTATGATTTGATCTTATGTAGCACACTGCTATTTTCGTTATACTACACCACTCTAGCCTAACAGAATGTCCAAATTAAACGTTACTTAACAATATTGTCCGTAAGAGGTATAAATATAGTTATGAACTCTATGAATAATCTCGACTCCAGATCTCAAAGTGAACGTTTTGAAATACCACCAAATATGCGACAGGTTTAATATAATTGAAACGTTTGTCGCTACAAACGAAATATAAACAATGCTGCAGTTTCGCAACACGGCCAAAGCCATGAAAGCATTCCCAAAATTCATTTTTGAACGAACAAAACAGTTTAAAGTGTGTCGAGGTTTTATTTAGCGGGAGATATCGCGCGCGCTGCGTAAACATCAAATTTTATTGACATTCGCGCGGCGTGCTGCATTTTTTTTGCAATACACTGTATTTTGTTTTTTTCGACAACTCTCTTGCATTTCGTTTTTGCTGAAAAATTGACATCATTAAAGCGCTTATTAATCCTTTGGCTGTTGTAAATTGTTTTTGACGAAGATTTCACTGGCACGTGACTAGAAAAGTTACCAGGCGAGCAGAATTCGACAAGCGTCTTGAATTTGGCGATATCAAAGCGCTCGTTGCGGACGGCGCGTCTAACGTTTGTAACACAAAGGTAGGAGTAACAAAGCGAGCCTCGAGGCGGGCGCATGTTAAGAACGCGCCTAATCAAACGAGCAAGTCCCGTTTCCACTTTGTTCGTAGTTTCTTTGAAGTCTCTGCGTTGATATGATCCCCCGGTACCTGTGACGCGACGGCACTGAAGTAACAGCAAAACTCGGATTGTTTATCAAATCACGAGTTCGCTCGGGGCTCCGACTTCAAACACTTCTGAATAGCAAAGAATGGCTTCGTAAACAAATAATGTCTATAAATTTCAATATAATTTATGAACATAAAATTTATCTATTAAATCAATAGAATTACTAAATAAGCTACAATAGCAGCTGCATTCAACATATTATTAAAATTCGTCGAATACAGTTGTCTTTGTCTTCTAGTAAAACGAATATGTTATGTAATTTTTAAAGTGGTAGAACCCTTTGTGGTTCGACTCCGGCGGCATCACCGCCACATCTATATCTACCTAATAACAACAGTGTTAAGCGCTGCTGTGTTCTGGTTTGAAGGGTGTGGTAAGGGAGACATACTTTTCCGAGGCGCTCCAGCTTAGTCCTCAGGAGTAGCGGCGCATCTGTGGCCGACCTCAGATGGGAATATCTAATCCTATCTGGGGTTGATTACAGATGTCCATGGGCGGCAGTAGCCACTTACCATCTGTACGCTCGTCTGCTACTCCCTCCCACATTATAAAAAAAAAAACATGAAAATGCTATAACATTACATGTTTTACTGCACCACAGCCATACCTACTTTTGTCTAAGGAGTAGTCTGTAGTTTCTTCCTCTATACATCACTAAAATATTCTATACAGAAGAAGAGTTCTACCTGAAGACCATTACACAACAGTTCCAATATTTACAACTTGCCTACTGTTAAAAATCTAAAGGTCAATTATGTAATTTCTGCATTTTGTCAATTATTTCGGCATTTTAGCAGGACAAATGCAATATAGTAATAACTTATTATTATAAGTCGAACTACAAATAGTACCATCTTCAACGTAACGTTCGTAGCTCTATCGAATATCCCAATTTGGGAGATACAATGAAGTGGAATCGTATTTCACGGCACAATGTGAACAAAGCGGGCCATCACTATACAATGCGTTGAAGCTAACTATATATTAGATTACTAGTTGCCGATCTTAGGTGTACTAGAATCCACAATAATTAACACATTTTTCTGAGAAGTTCTCTGAATGATGTTCTAAGCAAAAGTGGCTATAAATTTATCTCGTATTTTTAGGGTGCGTTTAGACGTAAATAGAAACGTTAACTGATTAATTGTCCATTTGTTAACAATTACAGTTAAATTAATTAAGACTACTTTTTAATTATATCTATCATCTACTGTATTTTCCCTATCTACTGATTCATACTGCGTATTTACTCTATACGGAACAAAAGGCGTACCTAAAGCAGATTACATACACTTGCAACTTGTAAACTCTAAAAAAAATTAAGTCATCCTGAACTGTATCCTTCAAACCAAATACAGCACTATTGCTTATAAGCAGACTTGCCAAGATATCGCAGTCGAACTACAATGAGAGCTATCTTCAACGTAACATTCGTCTGCTAATTTGGGAGATACAGTGAAGTGGTGTCGTATTTCACCGCACAATGTGAACAAAGCGCCGTGTACACAATGAGGGCCATCACTACACAATGCGTTGAAGCTGAGCTGAACTGAACTATACGTTAGATTTCTAGTTTCCGATGTTCTTACTAGTTGCAAGTGTTAAGATATTTGGCCTTAATCGATTTCCTTAAAGAGGCGTTTTTAATTTAGAAATACATACCGTGCCGCTTTTTTTGGCTGGACTTGGCGGAGGCACTGCCAAGCCTCCAGATTCAGAGAAAGTCAGGATTTTAGGGATGTAGAGGGCAAATAATAAGGCAAACCTAATTTGTATCTTTCTGTAATTTCATTTGTGTTTGCAATTATTCGAATAAAATGTTTAAATAAACTAGGACATATTTATGTGTGTTACTCTTGATAATACCAAAACTGAAAAAAGACTAAAATAAGGTTAAGACTGAGAAGCTAGATTTTTGTCTGAAAAACCTTACATAACTAATAATCTCTTACTACGATAGTTTTATAATTAAGAAGAAACAGATACTTAATTTTCTAATATATTATCTTTACCCTAAGGGTGGTATGCTTCATAAGTCTAAAATTAAGTCTAAAAGCTAGTTCTTTGTCTAAAAGTCTACAATAATAAAACTTATTAGTTATAATAAGTAATTTATTTAAGAAGAGACAGCTTCTTAATTTGCTATATGTTAGCAAATTATAATCTATATATTTCGCCTATATTTTTATCTATGTTAGACGCAGATCCAATCAAGACAGGCTGGCGATCAGCCAATCAGAGCTCTGAGGATTCCTTGGAAGTATTTACATGACACTACGCGGATATGCTTTTATCTTTTATACGGAGAAAGGCGTATTCGTCTGATAGTAGAATACTATATAATTCCAAATTAAAGTAGAATGAAGCTTACTGTCCACCAGATTATATGGGGATACGGCTGGCCATGGACATTTGTAATTACCGAAAAGGCTTAGAATCCTACCTGTCGGTTACAGATGCATTGTTACGATTGATGACTAAATTGGAATGACTAAATTGGATGACGTGCATGCAGTCCAACTGATAGCAAGTGGCTACTGCCAATCAAGAACATGCTTAATCAACGCTAGATAGGATTAGATATTCCTACCTCGGTCGGCAACAAATGCGCCGCTACCCCTGAGGACTAAGCTGGAGCGCAGAAAAAGTAAGTCTCTAAAAGTACTAAATTGGAACGCTTAAGCTAACTAACCTTAGCCTTACTGGCCTTATAGCTATCGCAGCAGTACAAAGATATTTATTCCAGAGACATAAGCACGAACCAAGCCCTACAAAATCAATCCTTAAATCTTAAGCTAAGTTACTTAAAGTAATCAAAGTAACTATTAATCTAATAAGTTATACGGAACACAGCTAAGTGTGATTAGGTTTCGATTGCGACGTAAGGCCCGCCGCACACGGCTCGTGACGAGTCAATTCTGATCGTATCGTGTGTGCTATGCTGTATTCGTGAATACATATAGGGTGTTTAAAAAATGTAACAGTAGCAAATAATTGAAGGTGCTGCATTAAGAATTACCTAATGTGTGTATCGGGAATAAAGAAGTCAACTCAATTTACAAGATTTGAAGAGGCGAGTTAGTTTATAGTCGAAGTAGCCATTTTTTTTTAATTGAAGTTACAATTGAGCATGACCGTCAGATAGAGCAGACCCTCTGATATTAAGCGATCACTGCCGCCCATTGTAATCAACTCAATATAGGAGTTCTATGTGAAGTCGATCACCGATGCGGTCACCCCTGATTACCAACTTGAAGTGCCTCGGGTGTGTGCCTATATCGTAATAATATTGTACAATTCTAAAACAACGGCATTTTTTTAATTATTTTTCCATTTCAGAACAACCTGTACACGGATAATCTAAGAATCATGCACCGGCGGTAGCATGGCAAAACGCGACAAGTCACTTTTAACGTATTCGCCGCAAGGTGGCGTCGCCTTCGGCCCGCCAAATTATCATAAGCTTTTGCGGGTTAAAAAATATATAAAAATGTACTTGACGTCTCGCCCACTTAGCGATGGCGGGAAAAAATGTGAATTCGCAATTTAAATTATTTGCCAGTTGATCCAGCTCGCGTGAATTACATAGGCAATGGTTTAAAGCACTTGAGGGTTATTAATGGTGCAAGTTTTCAAAGCTTTTGTAAAAATAGAACTAACGTGAGCAAAAGCAATGTAATGCTTGACCTAAAAAATGCGAAATTTCCGTCATTTAAGCACTAGCTTATAGTGCCTCACACGGATATTTTAATATTCCAGTTGCCTATTAAGTCTTATCAAATACACTTAGCAAATACGTAGATCAGCTCGCGTTTCTGTAGTCATATTAAGTATGTACCGATTTAGTGTCACAAATTGAAATTAAATATTATTAAAAGCAATGTTTATCAGCAAAAACTTCCAACTTGTCAAATCAAATAAGGGCTCATGCAATTGAAAAAGTGAAAAAGAGTAAATAAGCACATATCTCTCGAATTTATGAAAACTCTTGGAATATGCTGAAATTTTTAAAGATGCAGTTTTTCTTCGAAGAATTTTAGTTTGAAGCACTTGAGCAAATAACTTAGTGGATCTTGGAGGCTAGACACATTTTTAATGTTCCTAAGTGGAGTCCTGGCGGTATAATTTAGTATGCGCCGGTTTGAGTGCAGTCTAAAAGTGCGGGTGTCTGAATTTTAAGACTATGTACGAGGTAAAGCTTTCGCTAGATAAGTCTGTTGGGTCTTTCTTTGCAGTGTTTTGTGATATTTTCGTTTTCTTAAACTGTACTTTCTATTTGCGGATAGTCTTTGCTTACGTATATCGTATTATGTAACTTGTGAAGCCAACGAAAATTTCTCATATGACATTGCAGATGAGGAATAACTCATGTTAGACAGAGACTACCACTACCTTCAGATATTGCTAAACAAAGAATAATTGGCTTTCGCCACTATTCAGAATTCAGTTACCATTAAAGCTTTTAAAAATAATGCTACTGTTCTGTACGTGGTGGTATTTAAGTAGTGGACCACAACAATTCCTGCCAGCTTCCATTTTCTACCTACTACCTTTTATTTTCGCTAAGACAATCAATAAACCGTAAACCCTTCATCTTTCATAAACCCTTTACCGAACAAGGGGCCAATTTAAAAGCACCTGTGTTCAAAATCTTTCTTGGCGTACTAAGCAGCAATTATTTAAAGTGTAAAGTTTAAAGAAGTGAACTCGTGGAGTCGTGGTGCATTATGAAAATGGCTGGCACCCCCACCCCGGGCGGCCCCGCCTCCTCTAAGTAATTGTTTCATATAAGACATCTAGAATGCTATTTTGTAATTGCCTTTTCCATTTAATTGATTTGCTTGTGTTTGCTGCTTGTGGGCTGCTTTATGTGCGATACGTTTATACGTTTTAACAGTAACACTTTTTTTGGGACTAACAATACGTACATATTTCAAAGACCCTAATGGATTCATAAAACTAAGTAACTGTTTTATTCATGTAGCCTTATTCTATGATTCATCTTCATTTTAATCAGGACATAATTATGGTGGCAATCCTATCAAAGTATCAGCACAAATGCACCCAACAAAAGTGAGTCTGAAAGTAGATTGTGTCATCTGCTATGCAACTGTCTTAGATCCAGATAAAACAATTACACATTCCAGTTTCTTATGAATTTCTGATTTCAATTTACCAACAATTCTCAAGTGGCCGTAGGAAAATTTCTCATTACGTACCTCACAATCATTTGCATACAAAGTATTACTTCTTTTGAAATCTATACAAGAATTTGCATTACGAACGTTTCTTTCCAATAATATTGGTTGTAATTATTTTTCTCATGCCAAGCCTCATAGCGTACACAAATTGAAAAAAAAAGAAACAAACTAAACAATTTTAATAAATTTTGGCGTTTTGATTCCATCTCAGCACTTCTAATAAACCAATCTGCCTCATTATTTTATTATTTTTTGGAATAAGAATCATACAAATTTGTTACTAGTCGTCCACACATCTAAGAACAAATTGGTAAAGATCCAAACGAAGGGTGCGTTTAGAACCTCAAAATTACTAACGTATAAGTTACACATAGTGTTATAAAGTAAGATGATGAAATTAATATTATGACACATGATAGCATTAATAGTGCACACTTTTCTTCCTACTATATCCCACAAAGCAATTAAATACGACAGCGTTTACGAATCAGCGATTTTCTAAAACATTTTAATGTTGGAAAATACTCCAACAACAATATATCTGTGGAAAGTTGAGCGTAAATCCGCGGTGACGTCAGCGGGTCCAATCCCGCTAATGGCGGCTTAAAGTTCGCTTATTTCGTCCCATCCGCGAGTTACGGACGCTCGCCAAAATGGAAATTTCCGGGTTATACGCTTTTGCGTCTATGCCGCTATTTTTATGAGCTTTGCTTGTCCTTGAAGAATAAAATAATTATAGAAATTTGAAGCGAAGAAATATTTCGAATAATTAATATTGACTTTTTCCAAATACTATGCTTGTTGGTATGGCGAGAAAAGGTAAAAAGATGTTTTGAAAGTATTAAAGACTGCAAATATATGAGGTTTGAATGTGACGGCTTAATTTTCATACAATCTTGTTTGAGTACGACCTTTCTTATTTTGACAAGACCGTTTAGTATTCAAATACGTCATTTTATATTTTTAAATTTCATTTGTGTCGCTCTTGATTATGACATCGATAAATTCATTATAAAATTTAGTACTTCCTAAAAAAATTGAAAATTTTGCTTGCAAACCAATAAAAAAATATAAATAGAGTTCACAACCAGCCTATAAACCACTTAATTGCGCAAAATTAACTTCATAAAGGGATTGTTACATCAATTAAACGGGTAATATATCTTTATATTTATCCCGGATTAGCCGACCCCCAGTACCAGGGGGTCAGCGGTGGCGAGCGGTCAGTCGGCGTTATCGCGCGCCCCACGCCTGATTAGCTAAGCTCCACTGCCACCGTAAGCCTTCCATAGGGAAATGAAGATACGCAAAAAGTTGGTCCTTCGAGCCAGATTACGGCAGGTAGGAAGGGTTTAAGTTGTATCTGGAGTTATGAGCTGGACCATTAGTTAAGCTTAACTGAGTAGTTTAATAAGCGAAGTTACGTTAAGTAGTATAAAAAGCATTAACTTTATATATTAATAACTAAAATTATGTTAAGTAGTAATAAAATCAAAGATATTTAAAGTAGATCGGACACAGGAAAAAAGTGTCATCTACGAGTTATTACTAATTGGTAGTAACTTGGACGTTTGACATCAATCCATCTGAGATGGTGTCACAGTAAACCAGGTTGAAAGTTTTTGTATGGAAGTCCAGTACAATACAAAGTTCGCTCTATAGCCCTATATATACCTAAGTGTTTAAATTCTTTGGATAAAACCTTAATTCTAATACCATTTTACAAACAAACGTATATCGACAAATACATAGTCTAGTCGTTCATGTCTTTATACGATATGAACAATGAACATTTTTTATAAATAGCCTACTTATGCACTTTTACTTCTGACCATTACTTACAATAGGAGAAACTTACTTCTACGAGAAAATCTCAAAACTAATTTTCCGTTCAACCGGCACCCATTGTTAATAAACTAAACATAATGTAAATTCGTGTAAATATGTTATTACATGTAAATGTCAAATGCCAGCTGACCGATAGTCGGAGATGCAAATACAGCACTATCAGCGGCCAACAGGCAGTATGCAAATGGCTTGTTTATTAAAATAAAATAAATACGGCCCTGTCCCCGATGGGTAGGGCTGCTCGCTTCAATTATATCGACTAGACAAATTATCGATAAATTTACTCGTTTTTTTATATAAAATTGGAGTAGCAGACGAGCATGCAGTCCACCTTGATGGTAAGTGCTTACCGCCGCCCATGGACATGTGTAATCAACCCCTGATAGGATTAGATATTATATCCCGAGGTCAGCCACAGATGCGCCACACCCTTCAAACCAGAACACAGCAGCGCTTAACACTGTTGTTATTAGATAGAAATAGGTGAGGTGGTGCCGGCGAAGACGAACTATGAAGGGTTCTACCACCTTCTACTTTAAATATCTAAAATATTTTGGATTTATGAACTATCAAAATAGTCAACAAATCCATCTATTTAAAGATAAAAAAGATAGATAGGTCCTAAATAACATTTTTTTTATAGAATTGAGTTGTTCTACCGTCGCTAATCACAGATATTTTGCCACTCTTGGGGACTTAAAAAGTCGGCATATATTTAAGTCATCTGGCATCCACACTTCCAATGTCACGCAAGAACTGCTTTACGAAATAGGTGTGACGGTGGTACCTCCTCGACCGAACTATACTATGTCTACCACCTTCCTTTATTGCCTATGATAATGAGGCAAGTGCCCGTCTAGTATTTGTTATTTTCATACTTTGTTTTATGAAAATTATTCTACGGCAGACTTCTAAATTTGTTATTTTTATCCTTTGTTTTGTATTAAATTCGCCTTACGTATAAGCCCTATTTATAGCACGACGAAACGACAGCCCTAAGGGCCGCGATCAACGATTGGCAGAGGATAATTATATCATTTGTCAAATTTGAAGACACTCATATTTTTTGCCTATAAGCGATGCCACTAATAATGGCCGCTGGCATTATAATTAGGTAGCCGGCTGTTTGAATGATTGTGTGACATTAAATTTATGCGATTCTCTACTATATTTAAAAGCCAGATGTAAACTAAATGTAGAAAAAACTAATTTAGGCGAAAAACGAATAAAGCTGTTACAAGGCACGAACAAATATTTGTAAAATCTATAATAGTTTCATATTACTTGAAACAGCAGTGTTGAGTGCTCCGCTTTGAAGGGTGTGGTAGGGGAAATATATTTAATCGAGGTGTTCAACTTATTCCTCAATGGCGGCAACGCATATGTGGCCAACTTCAGGAATAGAATCTTATCCGGGTTAGATCACAGGAATGCGCGGCAGTAGACAGTTACCATCAGGTAGACTGCTCGTTAGCTACCCCTACTCGTATATTATAAAAAAAACTTAACAATCGATTTCCAATTCCATTTGCGTCGAACGAAATTATTTTCCCTGAGCTGTACAAAAAACATAAATTCGACCGACGATCTTACTCGGCCCTTATAAATTTGACCCGATCCTTCCTGCGCACTGGGCGAACCTTATTGGATTACACAGCGTCCACGCTGCCATTTTGTTTTTAGAAGAAAAACCGTGAAAACATCCGGGAAAACACTTTCCGAGTTAGCCGGCAGCGAGAACTTGCGCACAATCTAGATATATGGGCGAGTTAAGATGTGCATCTAAATAGCCTCTGCCGCCCTGGTACCTAACTTTAGATTACTTGCACAAGTTTACCGACTTTCCGGGGAAAACGGTAAGTTTCCTCGGAAAAATTCCCGTGTAACTTCCATTCAGTTCGGCTCGAATTTACTGTCTAACTTGGATGTTTTGCTTCTGCAGAAATTACATAGTAATCATGCAAATAGTCAACCCGGCCCGGAATGGAAGTACCAAACAATTACGGATACGAATGAATAACAAATAAGGAAGCGTTCGTGGGTTGCGAGTCACTTTTGCGTTTACCTACCAGTACAATTATTGTAAACTAACTATTCTTAGGATTACGTAAAGATTTTCGAATTTGGAGTAGCGAACGAGCTTGCAATTCACCTGATGGTAAGTGGTTACTGCCGCTCGAAGACATCATTGTGTAACCAACTCTATATAAAACATATTCTACCTGAAGTCGATCACAGATGCCTTGCCACTCCTGAGGACTGAGATAGTCACCTTTTTTATAATATAGGAGTAACAGACTAGCATGCAGTCCACCTGATGGTAAATGGATACTGCCGCCAATAGACATCTGTAATCAACCCCAGATAGGATAAGATATTCCTACCTGAGGTCGGCTACAGATGCGCTGCTACCCCTGAGGACTAAGCTAGAACGCCGTGGAAAAGTATGTCTCCCTTACCACACCCTTCAAACCGGAGCACAGCAGCGCCTAACACTGCTGTTATTAGGAAGAAATAAGTGTGGCTGTGGTGCCGCCGGAGTCGAACCACAAATGGTTCTACCACCTTCACCTGAATTCTATCCCAGATCCATTGCCGCTCTTAAGGACGAAGATGTTCGCCTCATATGTAATTTAGTAGGCATCCAAACTGTCCACCGAAACGCAGTATTCACGCTAGAAAAGAGTATAGCGGTGATACATTACCGGTAGAAACATACCAGTTCTTATACCTTCTTTGTCATAAATAGACATCAAATAGATTTAAAATCGCTACTTAATGTACTCGTAAAATATCACAGGTACTCATAATGTAGCGTTAGTATCGTAAAACCCTAAAAGCATCCCCTAATACCTTACGACACCCTTCAAAAACTCATCATTCGCAGTACTAGGGCAGCACAAACTGTAGGGTTATAACGCTATTAAACATTCATCGATATAAACACTTGCCGCGTTTCCCTATTAGGCTGGGGCCCTATAAATCGATGTCTCTGCAACAAAAAGGTTAAAGTTCTATATTTGGCACTTACGTCACACTTATTTGTGTATAAACGTTATTTGTTATTTGTTAAACAGGTGTGGTTAGGGAGACAGAATCATTTCAACTTACGAGTAGATCTCAGTGGTTGCAGCGCATCTGTAATCTCAGGTAAGATTTTAGAGCTATCTGGGATTGATTATAGATCTCCATGGACGCTAGTTGCCACTTATCATTAAATGGACTGCATGGTCATTTGTTACTTCAATGTAACAATATTAGTCTAATTTATATTATTAAAAAAATAATTTTGAGTGGTTTTAAGTATTTATGTGTTACAGAAGCTTTAGTTGCTACTACAATAAATAATATTATGCAACCTATCTTATCTTTTACAACATCTTTTAACTAAGTTTTGAAAAGATTCTTCTTTAAAATATTGCGTAGGTACCAGGGTAACATACATTTGAAGAGTCCATTTCGTTATTAAACATTCATTGAAAACACTTGGCGCGTCCGCCTATTAGGACGGATCCCGATGGACGGCGGTATCGGACGATACATTTTTAAGAGGGTTCCCAATTGTAAGGTAAAGGACTTATGTCCGGGACAGTTTGTTTTCTTGAGAAACGTCTAAAGGGTTCGAGGGTTTACATTTAACTATCTAAAAAATATCTAGCCAAAGAAAAAATATACACGTATTAATTTAATGTGTTATGTTTATTTCAATTAAAAGATGATGGACATTCATTGCGGTGGTCACTTATGATTATTGCAGTACTTTATATTACTTTATTATTGAAATTTTATAAAATAATACCGTATTTATTACACTTTTATACAGTTACTGTCACCTTCGTGCATAATATGCCTCAATGGTCGACATTATGCACGACATAAGTTAATAGTTATGCTTGCTATAATACTTATTATAAATACTACTTATTATAGTTATTATAAATACTTACTAATGTATTAAATTATGAAGAGTTCCTTTAACAGGAAAACGTAAAATAATTACTTAAAGAAAATAATGGAAAATTATACTCTTCTAGGGAATCATAGGTAGGTACGTAATAAATATAAATACGAGATTTTATTTACACGAGTATTATAATGCATACTACTAGTTGATAAACGTGTTTACTAAATAAGTAAGTGGCTACTGCCGCCCATGGATATTTGTAATCAACCTCAGATAGGATTACATATTCCTACCTACATTTTTAAATCAACCAGATTATAATCTCTAAAATTATATTTTACTAACACGTACCTGTATACAACCAGAAACAATACATCTCTATAGAGCCGCCTTCATCCGATAAGCCGTCAGGTGTCGCAAAAATAGGTGCTCTCGCCCTTTTTAATATACCCTAGATTTGCAATAACACCTCAGACGCGGGCGCCGGAATATACGGGCTTCCTTGCAATAACTGTGACATCAGAATACATTAATCAAAGAGGTAGCGGGATTTTTCGGTAGGATATTACGCATCTAACTTATGGTGTCCTGGTACCTAATATCGCTCTCGGATTGTAGATTATGTTCTTTCCGCACGTCGGCGATCCACTTTATTTATGGTGTGCTGGTAATCCTCTGGTATATGTGATATTAAAATTATTTCGTGTGTACACTTAGTTCACATACATGTCGCTTCTATGTGGGTTACACAATTAAGCACTGGATTAAAAAAATAAAGATGAATAAATTTTAATTTATTTTTTCATCAATCTACCTTTAAACTTTCAACATTATGCCCCTTTAAATTAAGCTTGTATTCAATTGTTTTGGTACCTAATAAAAAGCTCTTAAAATTTGGAATATTTTATACACCAGTGATAATTTCAAAACAAAATTATACCACCAACAGGCAAACCCAAAGATACGGTATGAGAGATAGCTGCCGTACATTTTTCACCGAAACCCTTGGCTGGCCCGAATTCTGCGCGAACCCCTCATCCTGAAACCTGAGAGGCCCCTGTCCACTCCCGGAGATATCTTATCTTAACGACCCTCCCTCCGCTGACCCCTCGATACACCGAGCAGATATGAAATGGGCAATTTTGGTCAACTCCGCTAACTACACTACCGAAACGACTGTTTGTTGTTCGCCGTAAGTAATTGTGCGATGTACAAGTTGCGTTTAATCTTGATTTTTGGTGCCCGTTGCCACCGGAGTTGGTCCACGTACTCGCGTAACGCCTTTTAGTGTAATAGCATTGCTTAAGTTTGGCCGACCGGGACAAAACTGTTTATCTCTATTCATAATAGGCTAACAGTACCAAATATGACTATTAGTACCAATTAGTTCAGTGAAATAGGGTTATGCTAGAAGTTTTCAAGGTCAAGGGTTCCAGTCTCGTAAATTACTGTCGTAAAATAGCGTTAGAAAAACATTTTTGGTCCTCCGAGCCGGATCATCCAAACAAAACTTGTTGAAACGACGAAAATTTTACCGAAGTAATCCGCGACTAGCAAATAGATTACTTTCTGAAGCAGTGTCAATATTTTCGCAGCATAACCCTTTAATATCAAACGCCAACACAAGGATCCTATGCAAACGCAAGGAATCCGATAACTCGGAGCCACCCCGGGAAGCGAACCGGAGACCCTCGCAAACACTCGCCGTGCTATCGAATGACAAGTATTAATTAACTGAGCTAACGAAAGATGAACGCTTTGTTTAAATGGCCCTAAAATGATTTTAGTCAACACTCGACATACTCGGCTTTCCAACTCCACTACCAACCTACAAAATTTTGAACGTATGAGACTGGTCCGTTATTGAATTTGGAAATCGTGTCATCAATCTCAAAGGCATCCCATTTAAAATACATTGCAAATTCAAATTTCGTTCTCGCATCCCAAGACGGACTTGGGAGTTTCCATCCCTGTCTAATTCATACTGCAGCGCGTGCTATTTCACCTACACACTCTATTTCCGGCAGCACCGAATATCCTGTCCGACCGTTTGCGGAGGCATTAAACATCGTGGACTTAAAAAGTGGGAGGAATATCTGGCTCCGGGATAAACGGAAATGATTCCTGTCGTCCCAGGATGGATGTTCCCGGTCCGCATGTCGAAGATTTCGTTCTTGTTATGAATAAAAGTTGCGGAACAAAAAGTGTAGTGACGTATGCAGTTGGCAACGCGCACCGACTGCAACCAACTTTGTGCAAAGAAACGGCGATATTTTAAACTTTGCCCAAATAACTTTATCCTGACACGAGGCTTTTGGAACGGCATTTATTTCAATTGATTTTTTCAGTAACCGTGCAGTTTTAAAGTTTGTTCCTGTGAAAAAGGTATTCTGATTTCTGACACTCCTATTGGAACAAAACTTAAATTTTTATACGAATTTATAGAAAAAGACTTCATAATATCTCCTTGGTGACGTTTATAAATAAGCCTTTAATTTCCAAGCATTAATTTATCCATCGTAGGAAACTTCTTAATAAATAAACGCCTCTATACATTGGGGACGACTTCCAGTCAACCAGTGTTTATTTCGTCGCCAAATAAAAAAAAACCTACAAGTTAATTCTTAGAAGATTCCCTTACAGCGTCGTCGCCTTCCAATATTAATAAATTCTCATTTCCAGGATTCGTATGCAATTTGCCCCCGACTCCTCCAAGTAAAACTTACGACTTGCCCTTACCCTAAATAAAGCAAGGGCAGAGCAAGTTTTCCCAACGTTTTTAACGCGAAAACGAACAAAATTGAGCCATATTTTGGGGAGGGACCAGTTATTGGATTAACGGGTAGACGCGGGTAAATAAGTCCGGTAATTTTTACGGGGCTCAAAGAGTTTTGTTAAGATGGAATCATTTTTATTCTAGTCCACAACACTTATCGCACGTAGATACAACGGCGTAACGAAGCTAATAGACCGAACAATCTCAGGATGTATTTATCTGAGAAAACGAGCAGTTGCTCGATCGCGGAAAACAACATCTAGCAAAGAATACCGCTCGCATTAGGATGAAATAAACATCAGGTCAACGGTTCTATTTCCCATCGGATCGAGCGGTTTGACATGCCTCCATAATAATCGTAAAGTACCAGGTTGGCATAACGCAAGAGACATTGTACTCGCATAAATAAAGTATAAATTCTTTCGGCGCGATGCTTCCATTCCGCTGCGGTGCCTCTCAAAGCGAACCCGATACGAACGTAACTCAACACCGCACGCCTAGGAATTCCGTGTTTCGCAATATCTCCTCTCTATGATGTCTTGGTGCTTCTATTAATATTATGTTAAGCTTGTCGCGGGGAATTATGTTCGTGTGCTTGAAAGAAGACGCAACAAAGTTATTATGGGAAACGTAGATGCCGTCTAATGTTTCTGCTAACTACGAATTTCGGCATAAACTTCGACGGTGGTCTTACTAATGTTACATTCATTATACATAGATACACTAACTTATTAACATTTAGGTCCCGTCTATACATTTAGGTCCCGTACAGTCATGGCAAACAAAATATCTTTACTAGCACGGTCCGTGTCTGCGCGACTGTGTTATGGTAGTTATAAATACGTTAGTACTGTCTGAGAAAATACTATTTTGTCTGCTACGGCACGTGTCTGACACGCTCTGCTGTTTGTAGATGTTAATGAACTCTGACAGTAATCATTGCATGTGTCAATAAATTTTGGAATTATAAAGTTTTCCCATATTATAAACGAATAACATGTCTTTAAACATTTGATTTATACAAACAAGTACCAGGCGATCAGAAATACATCAGAACAAGAATCCAAAAACAATAGAAGAAGAGAAACGCCGCGGGGATCCTGTCGCGGGATTACCGCAGCCTTATAATTATTTTTAGCCCCCTAAAAGGGCTTAAAGTCGCTGGTGGGATTTGTTCCCGGCGACGTTATTCAATATTATTTCTTGGGAAATTTTCGGGGAGACATGTTACGGCAGGTAACGCATTATGGGAGATTTAGCGGCTCACGATCCCGTGGATCGATGGTTCAGAAGATTATACGAGACAAAACTAATAATCGTACGTTCGTGTGTAGCTGATTAATAGGTGTGTGCGATGTTATCCTTATTGATTATTATTGAATGCTCGACCGTTTGTTGTGTTATAGCGGTATCTTCCATTCCTATCAGGACACTAAGCTTTATTATAGCTGTGATGAGAATATCATGTCAATATTTTTCACAACATGATGTGATAATTTATTCCAATCATATTCCTGTTCAATTCATTGATGCTTTGAACCAAGAACATGAATATTTCGACATATTGCACAGACATTTTCGATCGAAACGATGGAATATATATCCAGCGATCTAAAATTACAAAACAGGCAGTAACCTGCTCGGATCGTCGAAATTCAAATTCAAACGGACTAGATTGTAGTGTTTTAAAATTCATACCGTTTACAGTCACGGACATTCGGATTGTTACCAATATTGCATGCGCCGCGCTGAATTTAAATGCGACCACGGTCGACGATTTCCAACTAGCGAGATCACTACTCTCCTTTTTTGGGCCGTTATAGCCGAGCAATTCCGAATTAGCGTTCGGGCGTTCGATTCAATCACCGCGGCCGCCGTGTCGCGACATGACTCCGACCTGTGTAATCGCTAATCGAACGTCCATATTCGTATCTGGATCCGCGGCCAAGGATGCCGGCGTGCGACATTGAATTCATTTGATTCGAAAATTCGAATTGAAACACGGTCGCCGAGCGGGGCGGTGCGGTTTCCATTGAAACGCGCAGGTGGCGCGCTGTCACCGCGCGCCGCTCCATTTCCCGCGCCGTAATCGAATGAATATTACAAACATCACGCTGACAGCTATGCACTCGCGGCTCGTATGTGGGTCGAATGCGCTTTTTGATGCCAATTTGAAGTATTGTCTACGTCCGACCGCGCTTCCACCGCCACCTATCGACGCTCCGATTTCGGGAGCTTTAAAATTCCGACATGAAATACGATTTGCGCCGCTCAATAATGGATTGGAGATTTTCGAGTTAATATTGACACGTACCGACCTATGCCGGTACCGCTTCGGGGAGCCCGTAATGAAAGCACTTAGCGCTAAGCGAAGCAATTATAAGTAATTTGGAACGCGGTAATGGCCGTGGACGGGGATGCGCAAAAACGCGCGAAACGGAACGAGCTAAAAGCTCCCTAATTCGATTGTCGATGGTCGCCTACTTTTTAAACTTCGAACTCTGGACGTCCCCGGAAATAGGAGAGCTTCCGGATTTTTGAACGAACGGTGCACCGTATTCGAATTCAGAAACAAATCGACAAAGGTCGCACCGGGTCGAAGCGAAAGCTTTTCACGCTTTTCAGTGGCGGCAATTAAAACTCGTTCGTGGAAAATTCAGGGAATTCATAGCCATAAAGAAAGCGGGATTCGGGAGGCCGTGAATGAAACAGAGGCACGGGCTCAGCGGAGTTTGCGAGCGTCACCTGAACCGAGCGAGAGAGCGCCTTCGGAGCCGGTGATTTATGGGCGCGGATCCGGACCGGTAATGAAATTGCACCCCGCGCCCCCGCGCCAGAAAGCCATTCTAGAAATTACTACGCAACACGGAGTCGTGCATTCGCGACACTCGGAGCTCCCTATCCGTACCGTCTTATGCTAATGTTTATTTTTTACGTCATCAATCACAATGATAAAACGTGGAGCCGGTATTGAGGCGTCGAACGGGACCAGTTTAATTGCGTTCTCCATGGAAGAGGTGCCTTTTCAAACACTCTTTGTCTACGCAATGAAAAATTTATTGCTTTCGCTGGAAAATTTTAATTGAACGGGAGGCTCGTCGCTTACAATTGTCTCGCGAAACGTTGACGCTTTGTTATTAATACGTTTTTTGCATTCGCCACTTTCAGCTTTTTAATGGAGATTTATAATTTCGATTTAAAACTGTCGAATCGTTTCTCGAAAGTTTAATCAGTTTAAAATGTGTACACGTAATAAACTATGAGGAATAGTCGACGAAAATAGATTGATGGTGTGTAAATTCGCATACGACATAGTCAATCATGCATTTCTTCCATTAGTCATTTGTATGGGAAGCTACACCCGTTTAGAAAACTGAAAGGAAATAATAAATTAATGTACTTAAGTCTGTCTTGTGTCTGTCTACAAATTTATTTAGTTGTTATTGAATATAATGGACATCGTGGCTGGATGTAATTTTAATAATTGTACAATAAATAATTTTAACTAGTCATGAAATGTCTTGACTAATAGTTATTTATTCTTCGTAATTGTATCTCCTTAAAAAATATATTATCTCTCGTTGTTCCTAAAATATTATTCACTACTTTGGATCCAAGAGCTCCATCTTGCGTTTGTTATACCCAGATTCTCAATTGCAGCAACTCTTTTTCTACGATTTCCTAAGTAACTAATTTACACAAGCCTAGCATAATTATTCTCATCAAGACAACACGCGATTTTGTCAACAATCTATTAAAAAGATCAATGAGGTATATGAGAATTATCAGTGAATTTCTAGTCCTAACATTCAATCTCACATCACCATCCATCAGCTTTAGTATAAGCAACTTACAGTACTCACCGTTAAGTGCTGGAAGAGCCACGCTCTTAGGATATTCGTGGCGACCTTCGGGAAGATGCCCCGTTTCTTCTGGTTCTTCTTGCCGTTCGTGTCGTCGTCCTCCTCGCCCGTGCCCTCCCCGGAGCCGATACTGGCGTTGCTGGCGTCACCTGGAAACAAAGGAAGGGTTTTATATCTCTCATTTCAACTTTCTCTTGATTTAGATTAGATCTACGTAGCTCAGTTTGTTGTTCCTCTGCCGAACATATATTTGCCTCATAGTATAGTGTTCGTGTACCTATTTTTTGAAAGAAACCAACTACAATCGGACCAACTTGTAGAAGCTTTACAACTTAGTCCTCAAACACATCAATTTTTGTAGCTTCAAGTCTGTCTTTCGTAAGTCTTAATGCTACTTTACCAAAGGCAACGCAGACGTCTACAATTACAGCTATTTCGTTGAATAAATATTGACCAGAAAATAGCTTTATTTGTGATCCGTGTTACTAACTGATGCTTAACGGACCAGAAATTTGTGTTAACTATCATTTTCCTCTAATCCAATTACTAGAATAGCAAGTAAAAGCCCGTTATCACCACACATCGCCACAGACAGACAGGCGAGACAAATTTCGTACTCGGCTCATTACAATAACGTGTTAATCGCACCGTAGGTACCAGGCGTGCAGGGACCGCAAGAGATGTCGCGTCGCGTCGTTCGCTTATCACCCGTGCGTCTGGCATATTAATTAGAAACGCCAACTAGTATTTATTTAATCACCTGCCACACCGCTGATTCGTATCTTGAGTATATACGCTTAATTAATTCTTAGTACGTCTCGCTACGTGTCTGGTTGGTTCGCGGATTCGTTACAGCGATGTGCGTTTGCGCGGAAATCGTCTACATACTGTTACTTTATCGCTGCGAGCACACTTCGCTTGGTTTATTACATGTCGATTGTTATGCCTGATTTGGGATTTAGATTAGCTTTTATTGTAACTATTATTTTATTGTTTCCGTGCGCAGCGAATTCATGCTTCGTTATGTGAATGTGCTATAAGCGTTGTAGATTACAGTGGGGTAACTAAATAATATTATGATTTGGAATACACCTGGGACTACTAAGAAAGACGCTTGCTAACCAATTTATATAGTCACTACACCATTAATAAAAATGTAGACAACTCTCAAAAAGAGAAAACAAACCAGTTGCGTAGCAGTAGAAAATGTGCTGTCGACAAGCTACTTCGTGTCTACATCTAATGGTTGCAACGACTTTGAAAAATGTTTCCTTCTTTTAGAACATGTGGTCCAACTAAATTTAAAGTGGATTTTCGTGAAAACGTACATCGGAACAAACAAAAGATGTTTTCTGATCGCGGCTACGAAGAATATCTGAATAATTAAGGGGAGTTTCACTTCGGCGATGCTGTACGTGTACCAGGAGAGCAGGAGCTTGGAACACGATAAACAAATTAGTGTGCACTGAGCCGCATCAAATATTCATCGTAGCAGGAACAAATCGAATCAGTACTGTAGCGGGTGTGAGCTTCATCTTACTCCTGTTCGTCTGGTAACGTTCGATGTTAAATAAAAAACGGCATCTCTCATTGTTTTGTCTTTGTTTCGGTGTTTTAATTTAAGCTGTCTATTTGAGACTTATTTGTCGATTCCATTAGTATCTTTTTTCTATTGCTTGTACTTTTATTTTCTTGGGAATTCGATATTTTTGATTTTATGACACTGGATTCTTTATCAAGAATTTATGTTTGCTTATTAATACGAGAAATAAAAGCTTTCTTATTATTGTTTTAAGTTATGCACTTCTCAAAAGCACATAGTTCGTCATGGTCAAACTGTATAAATTTTTCAAAAAAGCTATCTAATTTTGATAAAATTCCCTCGATATTGATAACACTGACAATGGATCGAGCGGCCGGTGGCGTTGGCCATTGTGATGGTAATGGGGGCAGGGTAATAAAATTACTCTTACGCCATTACCCCGCGATACAGGGTGTGTAGAAAACGTAAAGCGAAATTGGGAAAATCGGAAATTACTGGGCAGGTAAAAGTGATTTGGTAGGGCGGATTTTGTTATGATCATCGTAGTATAATCACAAAAAATATGTTTACTTTTAGCAGAGTGGTCTGAATTTTGATTTCTTGAAGATCCTAATTTTTTACTTGGAATCATGTTAGATATGGTCTCACATAAGAAATCAACTCGACAAATAAATCAGACTTGTGTCTGCACCGCCGTCACAACTTTTTCTTCCTTCAAAAACTATAATAATAATCATGTTTAGGCAGCGAACCTAAATTGGTAAATTTAAACTAAATCCCTAAAGGTAGAAAGTACTAAGAATTCAAATAAGACTCCGATTATATTTGGAGTAGATTACATATACCCATGCAGTGACTACTCCTTACCAATCGGACTACATGTTCATTTAGACTTCAAATAAAAAAAAATACATTTTTGCCTCAATACCAGTTTACTAAATACATATTGTGCCATTTATTTAAAAAAACATCAATACAACACCCTGTAGCACCAGCGTGCAAAATCTGAGTGCAGTTGCATGATGCATTCCATGTAATCCCCTCATTCATCACCGACCCCTAATGTCCCCCGCCCCTCGCAAACAGGGGTCGCGTGTGAAAAGTCAAGAGATGCTGCAAATTAACTTAATGTGATGAAATTGTGCCAAGTTGTGCAGTTTGCGAGCGACAAATGTAAATTTCTTGTTCGGATCGAATTTCGTTAAGTGGTCGCTTTGGATATCATTTGAAAAGGAGACGAATAAAACCATAAAAGTGACGTCACTTTTCACGAATTATAAAGTTCGATACTGTATCACAATATTGGAAATCATGGCTTTTTAGATGGTTTATTCTGAAACATGCCTTATACGACTACATTAAATGGTTTATTTTATTTACATTTCTTTTTCTTTTTGTTAACATCTTGTATTAAGTTCTATTTAAAATACGTTGTATAGATACTAATTAAATTATTAAATAGATTTTTACATATGGCAGATAAGAAACATCTCCCTTACTGAAAATTATTTCTTGTTTACAATTTTCTGTATTTATTTGTGTTATAACGTAGAACACAGGCAATTTTATATGATTACATATATTCCAAAAAGATCACATAAAGTTTCCAAATAAATAAGCTAATTTCAAACACTATCTTACAATAAATTCAAAAGCTTCTATAAAATCAAAACATGATTTCTAATCTTCCAAAAAGAATCCCACACGCACACATGTAACCCTACACTTGTGTTATCTCGGCATCCCCACGCAGGGGTCGCGGGTTCGGTGTCGGGTTGCGGCAATCGGCTTACAAACGCCATGGGAGCAAACACCATAGATGGATTACCTCTAATGAGCAGTTCGGTTACCGAACCTAACGATGGTAACGCTATGTTTGTCACTAATTGGGTGAAATTTCTTTAGAACTAAAATGGAACGTTTTTCAAAATGAAGTATTTTAGTTTACTTTGAAACTTCTAAGCTTTTAATGGCAAAAAAATCAATAATTACTGCTACCTGGTTGAAAAAAATATTAAAATTTTTATAAATTGTTTTATTGCCAAATATTTCGCTTCTATTTTGGTAGATAAATATTAACAGCCCTAACTCGCTCGCAGTGGTTATTATACGGGTACAAGTAGACAGTTCTGGGTTCGATCTTGCAGAGTTGCTTTGCTTATGCTTAAATGCATTCACAATATATTCTTAATCTATTTTGGTTCATGACACATAAAATCGTCAATACATTCATTATCCACTCATTGCTGTCCGGTTGGCATAGCTTTTCACTCTGTATGAAAAAGGTAAATCAATATACCCTAAATTAGGTTTTTATAATTGATTTCAAATCCATAATCTTCATAAAGTCATACCACTATGATAAATAATAATTCTCATTGATTGAATTGAATTTCATTGAAGACTGTGTAATCTACGCTGTTTTCTTTTGAATAAATCACATCTGATTTTAAAACGCGCCAAAAGAAACTCCAAAAATATATAAACCTCCACACACAAATCCCAAGTACCAGGCGTACAGGAGTGTAAACGAGTCATTAAAACCTCACAGCGATATAGCGCAACTTGCAAAACGTTGCTATTGAGCGGATCGCAACGTCCGCTTAATCACCCTGGTTGAGGAAAGCGGCAGACGCGCTGACGCGGCTGTTGCTGACGACCTCTTTGTGTAGTTCTGCTGTATTTGTAACGTGTCACCTTTACTTGTACGGGTATGCTTGCTAAATGATAGGATAGGTAAAATTATTTTAATGATCATAGTTAGAACAATCTTGGTTTAGAGTTAGAGCACTAGTTTTTAGAAAATCCATAACCGGGGACCTAGTTTAGTCCCTGTATGGAGGAAATTTAAGATAGAAGTAAAATAAAGTTGATTTATATGATCAAGTCTCATAAATATCAAATTCCAATAGGAGTGAAATGAAAACGTGAATCTGAAATTGCGTTGCCCCATTGGTCGATGATTTCGATAAAACGAATAAGTAAGCCAGCAGTACCATATCCAAAACAGTATCATGAAGTTGTTGCTATTCGGCAAAAATGGGTGTCAACTGGGGGTCCTGTTTAAAAAATTAAAATCCTCCCAAATGAAGTTTAATATATTCTGCGAACACAGCGTCAGTCAAATTAACGAGTCCAATAAGGCTTGCATTTCGGGCACCGAACCCCAAACTCCATTACGTCACCCAATAATCCCACAAAAGCCGATGCAACCGATCCACCTTCGCACCATTACCACCCCGACGTCACTCAAAAACCATCCTTAAACATACAACATACGATCGAAAAATGCAGCCGAATCGTAATTGCGTTTCTGGTGGCAATTTTAATTAGCCCTTCCATCCCCCACCCCTCCGTGGTCCAGATAAGGGTGTTTGCAAATAGAAGGGAGTGGAAGAAGCCAATCCATCAAATCGCTGAGCGCATTACGACGCCGCGGCCGCCCTTAGGGATTGTGACGTTAATAGACTGGATTGTCGATAAACATTTTATGTGGAAAGCTTTTCGGACGACTCTTTACGGTTTTTTAAATGTTTTATTCTGAGCTCATCTTTGGAAATTACAAAATCAATTGGTGTTTAACTTTGCGCGATTCATTCGTTTGTTTGTTGCGTGATTTTTGTCACGATATTGCTATTAAAACATAATTATGCAAAAAGGATTATCTACTAAATGACAAATCCATGTTTTATTTATTGGTTCTTAATAGAGATATTATGTAACAGCAAAGCTATGATTGTATAAGAAATCATTCAGAACTACTCCAAAAGAGCGTTGATACATAAAAATTGGATAGACAGAAATATTTGTTCAATGCTAATCTTAAGTGCATGTAACATAAAAATAATATATTTTTCTAATTTTCTAGAATAAGACCCTGAGAAATAGCACGAAGACACGCAACATCGAAACCAAATCCGCATTCTTGGATGACGTGTGTTTTTACAAACAACATCAAAATCCATTAAATCTGCTTAATATTACTGACATCGATAATTTACACGACAGTAGTCCGCCTTGGTTAAAATAAACATTATATTCACGTTCGTAACTGTTACACCAATTAATCTCTGCTCACTAATATGGTCACTCGATATTATAAGATACAGTGTTTTTAAATAAAATAAAACTATGAAAAATGTGGTACAACGGTATTTCATTAAAACCTCACATTCGGTTTCAAAATGTGTATTAATTTATCAATGCTCGTCTGATTTATACGCTCACGACACTAGAAAAACCAGAAATTAAAACAGAATTAACATCTCGCGATTGCGCCGATACTTGTTTTTACATCGAAATAAAATGTTTCTTGTAAATGAACAAATATTTATTTCTGTTCAGTGACATTATTACTATTCATGACATTACTGAGTTTAATATTAATTTTTTGTCAATTTTTTATAATAAATTAAATAGATATTTTTTGTAACGTGTTTTTGACGACATTTTATTTTACCGATAGTATGTAATTTATCGACGTTTCCCACGACGTCCCATCACTAGTGACGCATGCTTCGATTGTCGTAACTCGATAGCATGCACTCGTTCACACTGCACTATAGGGTTCGATAAATCTCATGGAAGAATGTTGGTGACAGGAATTCTAAAATTTTAATGAGATGTTTATTTATTAAGATAATAGTATATTTATTAAGATAATTAGATTCTTTACTACATACTAGCTGACCCGGCAAACGTTGTGTTGTAATATAAATAAAAAAATGTTAAGGGTGAACAACCCTTATCACTTAGGGTTATGAAAAATAGATAGTAGACGATTCTCAGACCTACTGAATATGCATATAAAATTTGGTGAAAATCACAATTTGGTAAGGCCGTTTCGGAGTATATATAAGATGTAACATAGGTATGTATAATACATGTAATAGATAAATAAATAATACATTTGTAAATCCTTAAATAAATAAATAACCTTTCGAAAGCGTTCCAGATTGATTGAATATTATTTTTTAAGTAAAACACTTGTAATAAAAATTACAATAAACGATGAGGTAAATAAAAACCTTCACGAATCCGCAGTGCAGCAGAGGTATGCTCAAGACTTTCTCCAGCTTTCATCAGATGGACCCCAAGGGTTCCAATTGAATTAAAAACTCCACAATCATTTCCTAAGCGTCCCTCAAAAAATCCGTTTTTTTTTTAATTCTGTCAATTTGTCCCTGATTTTAAAAATACTATATGGATACCTTTGATAATAAATGGCGTTGAACGAAATCAAAATAAATTAAAAAAAAAATTGAAAAAAAAGTGGAATTGGCTGATTTGCGAATTAAGGTATCGATATGTAAAGTAACATTGAAAACATTAACTTTAACTAAATTCATCCCCAAAGCGTATTGCCCATCACCCGGCGTCTATCAAAGCCAAACAATCAAACAGTAATATCGTAAAACGTTACTGTAGCATCCGCGTACTCACTATGCATATAAAACAGTTGTCTGTCGGTGTTATACTACAAATAATTGACTTCCTAAAACAAGGGATAAGTATCGTTTAATTATTTCCTGTTTGGATTTAAGTTTAATGTTCCTATAATATGTAAATAAAATTTCTAGATCTAGGCTTATTATTTTTGTAAAAATCGATAATTACCTATCCTTGAGATGTTTACTTACTTATTCATTATATTACCTACACAATTCCAAATATCTTAAGGTGGTAGAATTCATAGTGTTTCAACGTTAGTGGTATAAAAGTAGAAACTATCATTACAATTATTCCTTTTCTTTTTCTATTATCTATACTAATATTATAAAGAGGAAAACTTTGTTTGTTTGTTTGATTGTAATGAATAGGCTCAAAAACTACTGGACCGATTTTAAAAATTCTTTCATCATTCGAAAGCTACATTATCCACGAGTAACATAGGCTATATTTTATATGAAATATATTTGATAAATAGATATTGAGGCGGTACAAATTTCGCCGGCTCAGCTAGTTCCTTATAAAAGTTGTTATGCGCTGCTGTGTTTTAATTTGAAGTGTGGTAAGCCCTTATATAAAGCTTTTAAACTTAGTACACGAAGGTAGCAACACATCTATAACTGACCACAAATACCACCAATTACCAACGGCAATGACCGTTCACCTGATAGTAAAATCGACATACTCCTTTACCGTTTCAAATCCAAAAAAAAGCATTCAAACTGCACCTAATGACTGAAATATCCACGAGAACTTCTTCAAATAGTCAAACAAAGTCGCCGGCTTCAACTAGCAACTCCGTTCACTTAATGGACCATAAACTCACCCCATAACTCCGCTATCAGCCGCTCCAAGTGTTATACCCTCTTAATTGTCGTTCCGAAATCATTCGAGATATTAAACTAATTTTCAATGCGTAATTGTGGTGATCCGAGCCATTGTCAAAAATTTGCCTATCTCTAAGCGGTTTATTGCTGTAATTGCCTCATCTTTGGCCTGTCGTCGTCTCAATTGTTTTAGGTTCGATTCCGGGTAATTGAGTTGAGAACATTTGTGTTTTTTTATTGGTAGGTTATGTAATAACATTAACGATGATACGATAGATACAATAAATGTTAGAAAATATTTTTTTGCGGTCAGTAAAAGTTTTGTGAAATGGTCAATTTCGGAATTAATATTAATTATTCAATAATGTTCTCTGTTACCTATAAGTACTCTTTAATTCTGCCTAATATTAACTTAAACGATGTTATGTTCTGCTTTGAAGGTCATAAGGAAGATACCTATTCGAGGCATTCCAGCTTATATACTTCCCAGAGGATAGCAACGCACCTGTGGCCCACCTCAGATAGGACTCTAATCTTATCTTTGGTTAATTACAGATGTCCCTGAGCAGCAGCCACTTATCATCAAGTAGACTGCAATCTCGTTAGCTACTATCTTATAAGTAATTCTGTTAAATTATTTTTATCCTTACAGTACTATAATCATTCGTTCGTTCTCGCTCCGTGCAAAATTTAACTCCAGTGAAAATTCGCGATGATTCAGAGTCTATAAAGTGTCCCGAAATCCCGTCGCAGAACGCATATCAAGGGATTAAGGATAGTCGGCGGCCCCCGCGCCGACCGTTCATCCTCGCATTGATTTCAATTTGAATTTTAATTGCGGCATATTATACAAAATTACATCGCTTAATATTCACCCCGGGCGGTGATTTTTGCATATTTTTAACCCTGCCGTCGTTCGCCCGATAAAAATCGCATATATTAAGTAAGAGGGCCGGATTTCGCCCAGATAGCCCGCCGGTTTTCATTAAACCCGATCCGGCGGAGATATCCACCGTATTTTATTACTTATCCGCCAAAAAACATTTTCGGTGACGTCTTAAAACGCCGAATGCCAAATTTTGCGCGATCTAACTCTCCGGAGATCGGGCGGATGATTATTTTTTCGCGTTTCGCAAGCATAACGGTTTATTAAGAGTTCTCGAAGTGCCAAATTGTGAAATTTTGTCACCGAAACTCGTTATTTTAATTCGGAATGGCGAATTTGTGTTCAGCGTTATGGACGTTTAAATGCGTTTTCTTACGACTTTAAATGGTACGACAATGGAGTTTTATTATTATTTCGATAAGAGGTTTTAATACGAATAAGAAGCAAACGCAACACTTAAGCAGTTACATATGATAATTTCGAAATGGTAGAGAAGTGCGAGTTACGTAAGATTTGAATACAACCATCCATCACCCTCACACTGAATAATCTACGTCTGAACGTAAATTCCGTGCAATTTCCGGTCAAAAGCTCCTTAGGAATATATCAGGGA
The DNA here is from genome assembly GCF_041222505.1 of Epargyreus clarus. Classification (NCBI taxonomy): domain Eukaryota; kingdom Metazoa; phylum Arthropoda; class Insecta; order Lepidoptera; family Hesperiidae; genus Epargyreus; species Epargyreus clarus. The sequence continues at coordinate 1,231,062 of NW_027332214.1, forward strand.
TAAATTTGCACCGTTTATTAGACGTAGTGTTTAGGGGTTGAAGGGGTAAGGATAATGAATGCTGCAGCGGTCCCAGATTTGATTCCCGTTTGACACGTCGTTAAAATGCAAATTCTAATATGAGCCATTACATTCAGTCAAACGTCGTTAGTGGAATGAGTTAAAATGGCGTTTTGTTTGGGGTGGCTTATCTAATATTGTGTTTAGCATTTTTATGACGCTGTTGATAATTGTAAAATCTTTGTTCTATTTGCTATCTGCTTATTTTGTAACAGAAATATTTAATTAAGTAAATTAGTTTTCTTTTTCTATAAATGAGATTTTATTTCTATGTATAGTCTGCGCCAAACTGCTAGTCCGCTAATCTTAACCAGTACAGATGTTTCAATATTACATACCTCTTCTTATTTTTTTTTTGGTCTCAGAACAAAAAATAGGTACCTACCTAAAGACTTCCAAGTATTTTCACAAACTAATTTCTTATTGAAATCAATTATAGACAAGGCTTCATCTACATTTTTTCATTTTGATTACACTAAAAAGTAGAGCTCAGAAAATAAAAAATAATTAAAACTACAAACATCAATCAATCAATTTAATTACATATCGATACATAGAACATAAAATACACGATAGATAAAATTCTATGAAACGTTTTAGCGACATTTACATGCGACCAGCAATAAATGAATATTTAGAATACTTGAGCATGTGATCTGCGTGGACTGCGTGAATATATTTACTTGGCCGCACCTGCATTTATTCATTTACATATTGATTTCTAGATGCACAACTGGTACCTACGTAGTACCTAGCTATATGTACTGTTAGGTACTGTTCAAGTATGTTTCGAGGTAATAAAGATTGGAATTGAAAATGACGTAGCTTGGATGGACTTTGGGTAAAACAAAAAAGTTTTATTAAATATTTTGTCTATGTATTCATTAAATTATGAATATTATATGAAAGATAATACGATAGTGGTGGTATGGGTGGGTGTGGTATGGTGGTGGAGCTAGTATGGTACAGTCGGGGAGGTACCACCGCCATATCCAATCCTAGTGTGAAGCAGCTCTGCGTTTCGATGTGTATGGCTGACTTACATATGAGGGGACCATCTTAGTCCTCAGGAGTGACAACGAATCTATGGCCACCTTCAGATAGAATCATTGGTTTATATAGAGCTGATAATAAATATCCATGGGCGGTAGATATTCTATCAAGTGAAATAGACGCGTCAGTTATTCTTCCCCGGTCGAATCATACTGGTTCTACCACTTTTAGTAGATCTTCAAACCTATTTGGGGTTGACACATAACCTGGATGACTTACCATCGATCATACATATTCGCTACTTAAAAAGTTTATCATTACCTACAACACAATTAGCCACAAACCTAGCAACCACATTTAACTATGGTCGTTGAAACGAACAATCCAGCGAGGTCCACTCCGTCAGAGGTCCGCCCCCCGCCGGCTGGACATAAATTGTATCCTCAATCCGTTTCGAGATCGTTAACGATTGTTGATATCTGACCTTTCGCATAACTTATAGTTTTACAGTGTGAATCTAAGCTAAGCAAAGGCATGGGAAAGTCGATATTTTTGCTTATATAAGTAAAATTGTACTGTTTGTCTTTAATTTGCAAATGAAAGCTTATTCCTGACTTAACTTAACTTATTCTTGGCTTACGTTTGTAAAACGAGGTTTTAGCTTAATTTTTCAACCGTTTTGTATTTTTATAATTTTGTAAACATCTCTACTTATTTCTACGTCACTACTAAAATCCTTCAGCTTTGTCTACAAATCGGTCCACTTGTGCGCTCAGATCTAATGAAGAAAGTAAGATAGGTAGGTAGTTATAGCTGATTTAGGCTTTGAGTAAATTGGTCAATAGGTATACGACAATATATGTGTATTAAGTAGATGAAAAAAAAACTTATTGTGTGCATGATCTATGTCTTTCTATAAGAAAGAAAGTTGAAAAAATAATTTAAACAACAAAATTTCGAATTCGATATTGCGTAAAATTCACTTCAAAATAATCAACTTAATTACCAGTACTCTTCCGAATAATTTTTCATCATTAAGCATTACGCTAAAACAAAAAAAAATAGCTAATCGCGGTGTGCTGCGCCTACGCACTGGTAGCAACCGGTATAGGAACATTAATTCGAGCGTGGTGTGCGGCCGGTATTTATGAACACCCGCGCCCCATGATAGCCTGGTACACGGCGTAACACTACACCGGCTTGTTGGCCGATTAATCCCGGTTTTGTCCGTTTGTTCGTACGTGTGACGGGTGCCATCTCTCATTCCTGTCGCGTATCTTGTGTCAGTGATTTGGTGCGGATTCGGTTGGTGGCTGCGTTTGATATGAGAAATGACGTTTTGAGTCGCCATTGCGGACCATAGACAAGTTTCTTTCTTTCGAGTCTTGGAGTTTAGTAGAAACGTGTTTAAGCTATTATGACTAGTAAAGAATGAAATAAACTGCAGCGAAAAATTGGATATATAATAAAAAAAATTCAAGCATCTATCTATTACGCTTTAAGAGGTAGAGCCCTGTGACAGACGGACAGATGGACAGACTGCGAAGTTCCGTTTTTACCCTTTGGGTACGGAACCCTAAAAATATGCAAAGGTATGTACCAATATTATAACAAGTAAACTACCTAATCAGGGAATATAATGAACTTAGATGCATTAACGACCTGCGCAAAATAGTTTTCATTTTGTTCATTAACTCAAAATCAGTCCATCACAGGTATTACGCCGAAAATATCATCCATATTGGCAACAAAATCAAAAAGGTATCCGAAGCACGACTATACCTGTATCATCTTTGTATCGCGAGGCGAAAATTAATACCAAAAAGGAAAAAAATCGAGAGAATGTTATCGAAAACGAAGTCGATGTCATCGTCCTATGCACAGATCACTCGATACTGAGGCGAGTGTGCCCGCAGCAGATACGATCGCTTCCCAAACATATTTCTACACTCCCAACGGAGGACTTTCAACCGTATCACAGGTAAATACAAACTTGTAGATACGCACGGTAATTTTCTGAAATTAAACCCGTAGGTATGTGAAAACGGGGTTTTTAATTAAGGCGCCGAGTCCACCAATCAGTCAAGATACGATATGTCAGAATGTTTTGAGCGGCGCATGTGTAACCGCACAGAGTTGCCATGTGAGAAAATAAAAACGTTTTGTTTCGAGTGTGTTTAACGATTTGTAAACGTATTTTACATTTCAAATTATTGTTCTTGATAAGGTACGATTGTTAAAAGTATATTTATAGTTTTATAAGATTTTGTTATCTTAATATATTATTATTGTAATTACAAGTTTAAATTTATGTTAATTTCAGCGTTCTTTTCAATTACAATTCAAGTTTGTTGCTAAATATTTCTCATGAATTATCAATTTTCAGACAATTATACACTAAAAGTTAAGAAAATTAATTTTTCTGTCGCTTGTTTATTTAATTAATCACAATAATTATTTTAAGACATTGACTTTACAGTAACCTATTGTGATATTCATCACGAATCATGTTTAATTTAAATACTTCATTATAACCATAAAAACTACACATCCGACAAATTGTCAAAAATCCCTTCCTATACAAATTATAACTGGCCCTAAAACCCTCAAAAGTATAATAAAACGGGCGTCTAATAAAATCTGAGTCTGGTAATTGAGCTGTTGTCAATCGGTAGTTCCGGCACCGTTGTCACTTGTGATTCTGTGCGCAGCCGTGGCCGGCCTGCAACTAATTGTTATTTGAATAAGTACGTGACGACCGCCAGGGAACGCCACGCGCACCGAATGTTAACATTTAAGACTTGTACTGAGACGCCGGCATCTGGTTTTGAGGAATTGAAGCTAGCGAACGTAGAAGATACACTCATAGCCAACCGTTGTAATCAATTATTGGTAGGATTGAATTCGTGACAGGCTACGGATGCTACTTCTAGAGGAGTAAGGTGACCGTATGTCTCCCATCTAATCAAAATACAGCAGTGCTTTGTTATAAGCCGGTCGTCAGACTATGAAGAGCACTACAATTCAAATCAAATCATTTTTTTTATACAAAATAGATTCTTTACAGAGCACTTTTTGATCGTCAATACCACCGCTTCACAAGGTTTTTCGTTATGGAAAAGAAGCGGCGAAAGAAACTGCATAATTATCAAAGGATACATTAACAACGGATAAATGATAATGATAAATGATATGTCTTAGGCAACAAAGCAAGATCTCATTGGGCCACTAGAGACCAGGTTTTAAAAACGTTTCCTCCCATCAGACCCCACCAACAACCCCCATTGCTAGCAATTGACACTAGAATCACTAGAGGAACCTCTGAGAGTCTATGCCCAACACTAAACCGATCCACTTATAGATACAATCCATTTACAAAAGACTTAATGTCCCTTCTTCACTAGATCATAAGACCGTATTGATTCGACGCTCATTTATGGGTTTTTTATGGTTAAAAGTGTTGATGGGTGCCATCGCGACGTGATAGTAATACCGATAAATGGTATCTAGTACGGTCTATCGAATACGGTCGTTAAATATTTAATAATGCAATAGTAATGATTTATTGTTTTACTTGAGGATCATTTATCTTTTAACAGCTAACTTCTGGCTACAGATTTGGATTAACTACTAAGTATGCATGAGCTTATAATTGAGTGTAATCACATATACTTTAGTGACCTATATAATTTTCTTACTTATACCAAATATTCAAACTTTTGAAATGATTGGATCTTTCTATACCAATAGTATTCCCAAATCTATATCTTCTAAAATAAATTTAGAATGACACGCAACTTATAAATGTAACATAATATAAAAGCGACAAAAACAAATCTCTATAAATAAAATGCTATTTCAAATTTTAATTTGTTGACACGAATAAATTCTGGCAATCGCATCATACTATTACGGTTGTCAATTTCGTTATTTAAACATCTCACTGAAAGATATACCTACGGGAAATAGGAATTTGGCAACAAAACATCGAGGAAATCGTAGATGGCCGACGTATCTTAGTGATGGTGTGAGTGCCAAGATTTTTGAGTGCTGGCAACACTGCGGTTAAAGTCACTTTTGGCGCGGATTCGATCTGTCATCGTGACGCGCGACGTGTCAACGCATTTTAAACTTGGAATACTTCGATGTTAGTCTCGTAACATGTTTTAGATTGAAAATTACTGTCATTTATTTAGTTTTATGTCACAAAATTCATGGACTTGAGTTATTAAATCTCCGAAATCTAAAAGTCTATCCGTAAGGATTACATACAATTACAATTAAAATATGTTATGTTAGTTTTAATTTGAACCACTCTAAATATCTTTACACTATAGTCGCCGTCAGCCAAAACCAGCAAGTGTAGAAAAATTGGAAGACAAAACAAACAGTAACGATCCGCGACATATTAAATTACCGATCCGGATTCTAATTGAGCGGTCGGCGGTCATTATCTGCGGCGGTCGTAAACCGCGCGTTTTACGACAGCGGCCCAGTCGCGCGCATTAGCCGTAGGTGCGGAATAAATCAGGTGAAACACAAATATTACTGTCAGTGCGGAGGGCGTCATAAACGGCCGGAGGTATTCGCAATTATTTATCCCGACCGAAATAGCTGCGCGCGCGCCGTTAAATGCAGTTTTGCTTTTCGCGAGTAATCCGTGGATTAACGTGGAATTGATGTCGGCGCGTTTTTGGTGCGTCTTGCGCGCATAAATAAGCGCGCGTAATAAGCCCGCGGTCGCCAAACGCCCGCTCGTATGTTATGCTTTCCTGGTACTTGTCCGGCCTTAATTAACTGTTTGTGTGTGTGTTATGTTAAAATAGCATTTGTCTGTGTTTCGTAATGTCTTTGCTGTAAAAATTAGAAATACAATTCAGGAAATTAAAAGTTTATAACAGTTAAAGTTAACCAAACCTCTTTCTTAAAATCTATTCGTTTTTAATGTAAATTAATATCAATTAAATTACTTAACAGACATCGTTTAAGGCAGTCAGTGGCATATAAATTGTATATAGGTATCAATAAGAAAAATAAACACTTAGTTACGTCTATATTGAGAGTGACAATGTTATAGAAATCATTGTCGTTTATTATAACATTCCTTATTTACGATTACAGGACACTACATTACTTATTTTTTATCAGCTATATCATTACACAGCTAAATAGAGACTATTTATGTCGTAAATACTTGTATTAATAAGGACACAAACTGCTTTACAGAATTCATTATTTATAAACTACTTTTTCTCGAAGATTTAAAAATATGAGTTGTAAAACATAACGTAGGTGTGCAGTTGGAATGAGAGGCAAAAACGTTTGCTTCAACCGGGAATGAACGCCCACCTTGTTACGTCTGTAATATATTACCGGCTAAATTAAATATAGACTTCTGATGTAGGACTTGGGTTTATGGAATGATGTGCTTAGGTACAGCATCATTTTAAATGTGGTAGACCTTTTAAAGTTTATGAAAATGTGAAACCTATTTCTATTCTGCTTTGTAAGAAGTGTTAAGTGCTGCTCTGTTGGTTTGAGGGAGAGACATTTATAGAAAGTTTTCTAAGTTAGTCGTTAGGGGTTGCTAGAGCTTTTTAATTGACTAAATCACCTAAATTTGAAATTGAATAAGATATATTGTGCTGATGACTGGAAGCTGATCATGTCTGTATGCTTAGTTCTGTGAGATGTCTGTATGTTAGATCTGTCTAGTTATTGTAAGTGGCTTCGGCCTTTCTAATTAGATCAATAAAATAAATAAATAAAAATAAATATTCCTAACATTGTCAAGCTCGGACTTTCGTCTACAAAGTTGAGTAATGTCAGGCACAGTCCAGAGTCGGATGGGTGTTTCAAACCAAAGACAAAAAGCAAATCATACACTTCAAACATAATTTTAAGTATTTATCATATTCGCACACATCTCTTCCTATTTTAAGTTATTTATATCAGTAGGTACACCCTTTCCAATAATTACAATATTTGGCAATCCGTTCCAGCGTTGCGTCACAGTTTATTTGTGTACGGTAAGCACAGCACGCATGCACCGTGTCCATCACACACGAACGTAAACACAGCGGCCACACGTTTATTTTTAATTGCGGCGGTGCGGTGTTGCCAGTGGGTAATTGGAAAATTCGGGAAAGGAAAAGTTGAAAGGTATTCGACTTTTGTAGCGTATTCGTGACTATCTACGTAGTAAATTAATATACAATACGTGCTTAAGTTATAATTCTTCGTAGGAACACACGTCGTAGTAACATATAAAAATATTCGTCTTTTAAGATTCGTCGTAAAAACTGTTAAAGATGTGGCACGAGAGATTTATAATTTTATTATATTTCGATTGTTTATCAATAAGTTATCTCTCTTCCCTTTATAGTATTTATACTTTTTACACTTTACATTCAATTTTTATAATAGTAGGTATATATTGTAATAATAAATTATTTTTAAAAAACAAATTACAATATGGTTTTCCTTATATCAATTTATATTTGTAATTAGTAATTGGGGCAATATTGATCGAAAATACTAAATGTATAATAAATTGCTTTAAGTTTTTATTTTTTTAACACACTCAATAAAACACCCAGAGACATCCTAACTACCACAATATAATTACCACAACTATGTACACTAGCGCGTAGCCTCAGAGTTTCGTGTTCCGTCCGGCAGGGGCGCCACAATCGGCTGATTGGTCCGACTCTTTTGTCTTGTTCTAATTTTATGGAGTGCTAAACGCTCACGAGTGTCGCGACGTTACCCGTTAAAATGTAAATTTATGCGAAATCATAGAGATTTATGGCAGCAGCAGTGACGTACGGACGCTTCGGGGAACGCCGCGACGATCTTGAAACATTGAGATCATCTGCGTGGTTTGAGTTGTTTCGAATGTTGCTCTCTTTTGGTTTACATACCTACTTTCTGTTCATACACTTGGAGTTACACTCGGTTTTACTTGTCCAAACTTTGTACTTCTTTGTACGGATTTTTCTTTTGTTATTTTCCTTCATACTGTTAAAAGAAACAGCCTAAATAATTCCTTTTAAAGTTATGTTGTAATTACGCAGAACGCCTACTCACGACTGCTCTATAATGTTGGTATAAAGCTAACCATTTAGTTTTTTGCTAAGCTAAAAATAATCTCCTATTACTAATTTTTCAAAAGTCACTAACCAGCTAGATACAATGTCATAATAATATCTCATCCTCATAATAATACAAGTCGCCTCATAACTTTACTGTCCGCTTTAGCCGTAAATTGTTATAATTGGGACCCACTATTTTTAGCCACGAACGTAGAGACGGGGCTCAGAGGGAATAATATATATATATATATATATATATATATATATATATATATATATATATATATATATATATATATATATATATAATATAAACAATAACATAAATACCGCACGGTCCCACCACCTGCTCCATATGAAAGTACCAGGTTACTATAAATATTAAAGAGATGGCGAGCGCGCGCCGCATTTGCATAGGATGTTCAATTACGATCCGGGAATATGGAATGTATTATAAGCAGTTCCTACATTGTTATGCTTTTCGGGTGGGACCGCCTCCGCATGATTGTTTCCACGTTCAAGATGTTCATGTTTTTTGCATGCACACCCGCCGTGGCGAGATAATTTCCCTTTTGCATAAACAAGACACGTCTACCGCTTTATTTTGCGAATACAATATTATTAACTAAGCCTCCAAAAAGGAAAAAACGTCGCCTTTGTACCGCACCGCACTACGGTATCGAGTCAACGCCATCTATCGTCGAATAGCGGGACTCGGACACAGAAATCGATTAGAGTTCGAAATTAATTCAATTATCTGTAAGTATTCTCTGTGAGCCACTTATTAGTGCCCGGAGCGGAGTAATTTGAATAAGGCACGCTCGATTAAAGTCGATGAACACACCCGAGGCTAGTTTTCTTTTCAAATTACCTGCGGTGTGTACATGCGACCGCAGCGCACGGTTTATATCTTTCTAGTTTCTCGTTAGGACCTATTTTACTGCATATCCGTTTGTCAAAATTTATTTTCTTTTTTTAAACCTCCTAACCAGCTACAACCTCAAACGTCCGTTCAAAACCACAAGTTTCATACGTGTCACTGGCAGTAATGTTATACGAGTTGCCAAAATAAAAAATAAATATACGTTTGTCGCCCGCGAACAATGACACTTGAGGCAATAACATTTTTTACAATTGGTTACATTCGTACTGCGCAGTAATTTCTTACGGTCGAACGGACGATAGAATATAGGACCGTATTCTTTTACTTTTTACAGTAATACGTCTTTAGGTTAGTATGCATGCGTAATTTTGCCTCAAGGTTTAAATATGATATTTACGCAAACGATAAAATATCGTGTTATTGTTATGGCGTCGATGGATCGACAATGGTATTGATTAAATGGTTACACAACGGCACTGCTGCGTAATCTGCGTGATTATTTCAAATCACCGACACATTACATTAGAGGTAATCTCTCGTAATGGCGGCCGTGAACGAGTCTATGAGTGGTGTTGCCAGTTTACAGTACCGCGTTGCATTGATTGTGGGAAATCGAAACTCCATTGTTGGCACACCATTTTTGTTTGTAAATTGCCTTTATTTGATTTAACAATACACTAGCTAGGCGGATATAAAATCATCGTGCATTATTACACGAATATAATAAAGAGAAAGTTAAAAGTAGGTGGTAGGATGTTTGTTAAATTCTCCTTTGTATTTTTTTCAAAGTACAAAGTACGACCTTGCAATCGGAATGGATATTGACAGCGAGGCGGGAAGCGCGAAGATGCCTCGCGCTTTTTTCTTTTTTAAATCGAAGTGTCACCGGTGACGGCCGATCGCGCTTTATGCCTTTGTTAATATTTTATTTTATTATTTTGTAACCGCGTTTACTCCAATCACTTACCTTATCGAAATATCTCCGGCTCATTTGTCAGGGAGCTTTTGCAAGCGTCATAAAGTAAGAATTCTGTTGGTTTTTTCCTGTCAGTTAACAAACCGTGACAATACCTTTAAAAGTTGAAGTTTCGCAACACGATATACCGAGATAATGTATGTTTCGATGTTATTGTTAAATTAAAAACTATAAATCGGAGGTGGGAGCTCGGAAAGGGCTGCGCTGTCCCATAATTATTATCGAGATGTATATTTATATTAATACGCATATTACCCATATTCGGTGTGCGGTTTTATTTTATTTTCGTTAAGACGTCCGGATTACGTCGCGATCGGAGTTACGGAACGAGGCTCCGCAATAAAAAAAGCAAATCCCGAGACCGTAGCGAAAAAGCAATAAGACGCACGTCAGAAATAACTTGAATTACAATTTTAATCTTGTCAAATCCCGGTTTTTATTGTGATCGCTCGGACTGCGTACGGGGGACATAATTTTCGTTTTCAAAGATTATTTAATAAGGAGTGTTCGCCGCAAGAAATCATATTAAGGACGAACGGAGCGGGCCTCGTATAAATTCGCGATTTTTACAACCGACTCATTATTATTTTTGAACGTTCGAAACGGCCGCTTATGAATAAAAAGCTGTCTTTATTTCGATGCAAAAATATTGTCTGACGGCAAAAAGGTTGAGAGTGGGCCACGTGTGGGATGACGGACGCGGCTACTTGCAACGACGAAACAGCTATACAGCGATACTGCTCCGGCGGCTCACGAATGTTACATCGCTATCGTTCGCATCGGCGAAATCATCGAGATAGAACAAAACGATGAGCGTCGCAGATTAAGAAATTCCAATCGACACCGAACAATAGGAATTAACCACATTCCTCACGTGCCCTGTCTATTACAAAACGCTTTTTTCCACCAAACTTTTTGTGCCAGCGTTTATTTTAAGTAGATGGATATTTTATCAAATTACTATAATTTTAGTCAAACAAAACTACAAGCTGTCAGAATTGACGTCGGTAAATCATCGGCTTGACCCTTTTTTGTTGCTTTAATAATTTCGTTAAGGGCTTTTTAAACGAGCCACATATTTGGAATGACTGGTGGTACTTTATGGTTTAAATCGGTTTTATAGGAATTTAAATGGCCCAGCCCCAGCGTTGGATTAGAATATTCTAATTGCGACGCGGGCATCCCAGTTATTCGGCTCGAGTTAGTTTACTTCGTAACTTAAGTAATCTTGAGTCTTACAACACGTTCCTTTCTAATTATTAAAATTTGTTTAATTAAAACAAAACTCACTTGAATTTCAAGTTACAAGTATGTTGACATTTATATTTACATATTCTTAAAGTATATTCATAGATAGTTTAAGTAAAATAATTTCAATATATCATTGAGACATTTTACCATGTGATACAAAACAGTATATCGACGTTTGGACATCGGTTCACGGTGAAATCAGTGTATCAACGAATTCGGATGGGAACGAGAATTTCAAGTGCCTACAGATAAAAAATCACATGTCTCCAATAGTGATAAGACAAGAAAAACAAACGGAATAGGCGATCCGGGGCGGAAACTATTAAAGAATACGCCAAGATCCGTCAGAGCGGTCCGATAGCGGAGATTTATCAACCCCACTCATTATTCATATCTCAACAAAGAGGAGCATAAATTACGCGCCCCGAAAATATCTAAATCCTAATCCATTCGCCTCGCTTGTCCCCGACTGAATCCGATTTTAAAATATTTATGAAAAGGCAAACAAAAAACGTACAACTCGACGGACAGAATTAAAAATAATAATAAAAAAGCGAACCTCGAGATCCGACGCTCGAAAAAAGTTAAAATGATCGTAGGGCATCGAGATGTGGTGTCCTTTTTTTCTCCACGTATACCCAGTTTCATTAGATTCGTTTCAATTCAGTCCGGATTAGTCGGAGAAAGGTCTTGATAAAATGCGATGCTCGTTGATTTATAGAGGCCATTTTTGGGACGTCGCCTGTAATTAAACGTAGCTGGATCTATCGTTTTTACAGGTGGCCGAGGATACGGGCCGCAATTGGGGATTATCGATAGATTGTGTCAGGATGGCGAAATTTATGACGTTTGTCGATGATAAGATCGGTGACGTTTACATTGTAATCACATAATCGGTGACGAATGTCCGTTTAGATACAGAACAAATTAGATTCTTGTTTTGATTACACACATATTTCTAATACAAACAACCCGACGTAAAGCAAATATCTATATGTGCCTATTATTTAAAATTCCGCTAGGGAGTAAGCAGACTCGAAATCCTCTGTATGGCAGCCATAATTGATTCATTATTTAAATAAGCAATTGGAATAATATTTTGCTTTCCGCTAACGAAAACGGGTTAATTGATCAAAACTGATATCTATTACACACTATGAATAAATCTAAAGTACTTCCTGGTTCCCTTATAATAAACTCAACGCAGTTTCAATTTATTAATTATTAAAAGCAAATACCGTAGTTTATTTCCCATAGTTCTTTAAACACGACAATATTAAGGATAAGCCTTTTCCTACATCGGTTCATAAGCTGTTCATAGTGCGATCCCTTTCCATCACCAGCAGACATTCTTTGAAACCAAAACCGAGCTACCAACACAGGCTTTATAGGTCAGAGTGGACAAACAAGCCCACGTGCGCGGGCTATGCTCGTGACAGCTCCCAAATTGGTCACGTGGCTTAATAGCGGGGTTGGTTGGTGGCAGTTTTTTCCCTCACAACAGTTGGCTCGCATCGATCGGAATTACTCATCGCCTCTTCGCCCTCTTGTGACTGGTTGCCATCGATTTTCCGGGATACCCTAGTACTAACTGGTGTGACCTTTCGAAGCATTGATAATTGATCAAGTGATGTGACTATGCATGCGTTCTTGGTGGTACCTTATACTTGTAAAGCAGACGATAAATACTAGAACTTAATTGCTAACCATAATATCTTCTTTTTGAACAACTGTTGCTCCTAAAGTTAACAAACTTAACGACTTAACTTAACTTAACGACTGTTAAAGTTGTAAGTATTATCCGAAGATATGTTATGTATTATTGTAGTGTTTGACCTGACTCTATTTCTATCAACTTTCAATTAATTCAATTATTATTCCCACATAGCGTTGTTAACTTATTAAACTTCAGGCAAAGTTAATGAGAATTAGCATCTGATTTATGTTTGATCACTTACCAACTGTAGTAACAACTTTTATTAAAAAGTAGTTCTCAAATACATACATACATGTCAAACGTCAATCAATATGAGATGGTATCTTGACAATGTCCACTTCATAGCCCTATTTAATCTCTTTGCTTAAGACTCATTTAGAAACACAGGAAGTTTATTTCAAACTAGCTGACCCGGCAAAGGTTGTGTTAAGTGTGTTAAAAAAATGTTAAAGGTGAACAACGCTTATCACTTAGGGGTATGAAAAATAGATAGTAGCCGATTCTCAGACCTACTGAATATAAAATTTGGTGAAAATCGGTAAAACCATTTTGGAGGAGTACAGTAACTAACTTAAAGAAGTCATGCTTCATCCATTACTAAGGGTTACAATTTACAAACACTCTGAAATGCAAACTGCAGTACTTTCAAGTTACACATAAGAAGAATAACCTCTGTAACTATCTTCAAACAAAGCAAATGTACTTTAATAAAATTAGGTGTAAGTAACGTTTACAAAAAGTGACAACAAACTGCATAGTACTCATTTTAATAACTACTTTCTCAAATTATACTTTCTTGAACAGATGTTTATCATAGACAATTTATTCTACTTAGCAAATTAGTTATGTGAAACATATGTTTTGGAGCTGTTATAGCCTAGTGGTTAAGAAACTCGGCCTCTCGATCGAGGGGTCCGAGGTTTAAATCCCAGGCATGGCATCACCTCTGATTTGGAATTATGTGCGTATTAGAAATTAATTATCACTTGCTAAAACGGTGAAGGAAAACATCGTGAGGAAACCTGCATATTTGAGAGATTTATAAAAAAATATATCTCAAAGATATGTGAAGTCTACTAATACGCACTTGGCCAGCGCGGTGGACTATGGCCTAATTCTTCTCAGTCTGAGAAGAGACCCGTGACCAGCAGTGGGACAGTAATGGGTTTCATGATGATGTTTTGGAAACCAAAAACCTTTACGCCTTTTAGTAAATGTTTCTCTGGTTTTATAAGTAATGTTACTTCGAACTCAGTACTTATTATGTGTGTACTAATAAGGGTTTTCAAACTTAAGTACCTATGTACCTACCTAATAACCACAACTAATTCCTTTGACATACTTTAAATTACATTTATTTTTGTTAAAACAACTTTTACTGCTGTTCAAGTTTTAAATCGGAATTTACTTCCATTAGTTTATCATTGAATATTGTGTATCTATAATATACCTACTCCCAATCCAGAAAATTGTCAATAGCTACCATACCTTTACACATGAGGAAGCGACTACAGAAGAAATAACATTTAAGACGATCTTACAATTCTTAGGCAACGCAAACAATGTCGCCTATTCGAGACATTTAGCTTGTAATGTTATCCTAAGTGTAGACCCTAGTGACCAGGCTCTACAAGGATGTTCAGTTTCATTACAGCGTTTATCTGGAAGGCTGTACAATCTTCGGGGCCTCGTCTGCGCGTGTGTGTGTCCGGCGGGGCGCAGTGCTCGATTAGCGCGGCCGGCACCGCCACGCCGCCTGATTGGGCCATCCATCACCGCCGCCCCCGCACCCCCCGACACACACCCCTGCCCTCCGTCGCCGCGCACCGGCCCTTCGATTCGCAACCCTCCTGCGTGACGACTGGGCTCATATTGGTGCAGTACCAGCTCTCCACCGACGCGATAATGCCGCGACGCGCGCAGCGAAGTCGACTCGAGGCGTATTTTTGAGACGGATACTTAGTGCGTTACATTATTATAGTTTCGTTGTTTTTTTCTTGAGTCGGGCGTGTAACCCAGTCGGTGTTTTCGTATGGCGGCCGGGTCGACGCACCGCTCCGGTTATGATACCGAATGCTTCGAGATTTTTGATTGAGGTTTTATTTTATTTGGCGCGACGTTCGCCCCGATTACGTTTCTCGTATTCGTTTACCGGTCGGCCGGTTTTTGTTTCGACTCGTTTCATTGTTCGTAACGAGATCGATTTTAGCGATAAGCGAATGCTTTTAATGAAGACGTGGGTGTGTTCGGCGGAGCCGGCGAGCTCGGGGCCTCGGGGGCACTCAATGCCAATGGCTCGCTCTTGACACTTCCACCACTTGGCTGTACTTGGAATATTTTTAAACACCTGACTTCCACCCACTCGGCCGCCATTGTCCGGCCCGTTATAAACACGTTCAATCGTTAGTGAGCAAAACAAACTCTTACACCGCCTATGCGCTTGAGGTCGTGTCCCTCCCCATGACTCAAGACCCGTTGGCACTGTGCTCACTAAGCCGATTTGTTATCCTTAAAGTTCCTGGTTCGATTTCTCGTATTTTTATAGTAGGAGTTAGATGGATTTTGGTATAGATTTGGAAAACGTGGACAGAAACACACAGTTTATCAGATAGTATAATAAACATTAGTTACTTATTTACCAAAGTATATTAGAAATAATGCAATCCAATTGCAGTTCGCACTTGGCCCTATCCTTAACCCCCTCTTACTATGAAACGAAACCTCTGCTAAGTACAGACAGACAGTAGGTTTTACGTAGATGGGTTTTAGGTAGATGGGTTTACGATAACTAAAATAAATAAAATTAAGTAGACTACCAAACTATCACATCACATGAATTGTAGGTACCTACTTTAGGTAAGTTTCTAGCCAAGCATCGAAGCAGGTGTCCTTTTATATAGATAGTTCGGCATTGTGACCACTGCGTCACAGCGTCGTTTACATAACAGTAATATAGGAAATGTATACATGAATCGGTCTGTTCTTCACGTAAATGTATACGAGTATTAGCATATAATCGGCCCGTGGTGCTGGGGTCACGGTCTCGGGCAAATTGGTAGGACACGCAAGGTACCACCGATGGTGTAGTACCATAAAGAACAGAACAGAATTCTTAAAACTAGAACAGAGTATAGGAATAACAGTTTAGTAGTTAGGTCCCTACGTATTTTATGTCATGGAAATAAACAAAGAAAGGTTTGTTTCTAATTAAATTCTGAAATAGAATTCCCGCGCTAAACTGCTAGTCCGTTCTGAAGTTTTTGCGAGCAGGTGTAGTGGCGACGCTATTCATTTCTATGTTCAGAGCGGACTAGCAGTTTTACGCGGACTATACCATAAAGAACAGAACAGAATTCTAAAAATGAAACAAGGCAGAGAAAGAACAGTTTGGTATGTCGTTGATTTGTGCTTAGCTACCTATTTATGTAATTGAACGAAATAAAGAAAGGTTTTTTTCCAATAATATTCTAGAATAGAATTGTGAACTTAATAAATACAAGCTTTGTATAGCATTTGAACCTTTTAGAAGATCTAATTAAAAAAAACTATTTTCTACCCTATTTAGTCCTTTTAGAGGACCTATTTCGAAAAGCCCTTTCTTAGGGCCAACAAGGAATTGTACAAAGTCATGCTTCTAGAGTTTCTAAACCGGTTCAATATATTCCTTAGCAGCTATTACTTTCATTAAGTACCCATCTAATTAATAGATTTCATTAAAATAAATAGAAACAATCGTACTGGATACATCACTGCCTTACGATATCGTACAAATGTTCATTATTAATATCACTGGTTTTACTACCTACTACATTCTTGTATCCGTGAAATGGCCGTTTATTGAACTACGGTGGCCACCCATATGTGAGAGTTAGGATATCCCGTTTCTAGACATTTTATAATATAGAAGTAGTAAACGAGGGTGCAGTCTGTCTGAGGGTAAGTGAGACAATCCCAGATAAGAGTCCTATCTGAGGTTTGTCACTGATGTGCTACCAAGGACTAAGTTGGAAGGATTTGGATTAATGTTTCACCCTTAGCTCACGTTACCTACGTGGCAAGAGGGCGTTCCAACTTAGTTATTAAAGTATGTGCTTCATAAAGTAACTACATAATAAGAAATAGCACATAAGTGTTTGGGGACGCCAAGTGATCTCAGAGCTAGGTCGCCCCATGTCTTTAATACGCTCAGTTAAAGTTATATTCATTTATAAGCAGAATGTAACAAATAATCACATTAATTAGGTAGACCTATATAATATTGAATTTAGATTCATTTTATTCTTGACATATGAAATATCATTTGAGAAGTAAACCACTGAAATTTCTTAACGTTTCTGTAAAATTTACATTTTCCTAACTTTTTCATTCATTTAATCTGGGAATGTCCCATTAACCAGTACATAAAGGCTGGCTAACCTAGTTACGTCGGTTTTACGATGCGACCAACGTATATCGCTTAATAAAATATCAATAACTTTATGCACATAAAAATAGCTCGGATTAGTAAACAAAATGGCAGGTCTACAATTTGCGGATTTAAACATTATTTTAAAACTTTTATTTTTACCTAAAACTGTTTAAACTACTGCGTTCTGTTCTGAAGGGCAAGGGAGAATAGGAGACGTTCTAATTTAGTCATCAGGGGTAAAAACGCATTATTGGTATTATGAGACTTTATATGACTAATTTAAGGCCAATATTTATTACCAGTCGAATTTTTATGACTGTTTTAAGGAAAATAACTGTCGACAGTGGCCACTCAACATCAGGTGCACTGCATGCGTCAAAGGTAGAGGCAATAGGGTTCCACTGGGAAGGTACCACCGCCATACCCCTCTAGCGTGAAGCATGTTTTTTTTTATTATATAAGAGTAGCAGACGAGCATGCAGTCCACCTGATGGTAAGTGGCTACTGCCGCCCATGGACATCTGTAATCAACCCCAGATAGGATTAGATATTCCTACCTGAGGTCGGCCACAGATGCGCCGCTATCCTTGAGGACTAAGCTGAAACGCCTCGGAAAAGTCTGTCTCCCTTACCACACCCTTCAAACCGGAACACAGCAGCGCCTAACACTGCTGTTATTAGGTAGAAATAGGTGTGGCGGTGGTGCCGCCGGAGTCGAACCACATAGGGTTCTACCACCTTCAAATTTTAACCCATTCGGTTTAACGTTTAGAAGACGAATGTTTAAACAAGACTTATAAGTACCTACCTAATCTGAAAAACAGGTTTTGGAGGGAAATCCGCGCTATCTCATCAGAGATCGTAGAACACGACGGATAGCTGGGCTTAATAGCCGCTGCGAATATAATAAATAAAGGGTGTGTACATGGATCAGTAACAGAATAGAGAGTCATCATCAATCCATTTCCCTAATAAACTTATTATAATTAATATTTTTTAGTAATACCAATAGACTCATAATCAATCCATTTTCCTATTAATCTTATGTAAGTGAATATATTCAATCCACAATGTTTGTAATTTTAACAAATGTTAGGAATGGTATGAAAACCTGTATTTTACTTTAGGAGTCCATTTGGTTACTACATTCTTGTTGTAGGTAAGGGTAGAAGCAATCATTTGAATCATATTTTTTCCATCTGTGTATGTCTAGGCACTGATAGCACTAACTAGAAACTCGGCCTTTCAATCACGGGTCCTAGGATCGACCCCATTTCATATTTCAACGTTATAGGCGTGTCAGAAATGAATCACTTGCAAAGTTGTCAGGAGTGTGTGAAGTCTACCAATTTACACTGTACCAGAGTGATGGACTCTGGCCTAAAACCCTTTCATTCTAAGAGGCTAATACTCAGCAGCGGCAAAATAATGGGTTCTAGACTAGATGACAATTTTTAACACTTTTAGGTAGGTATTTCTACTTTTTACACGCTTTATATTAGCTTCACTTGTATGTTTGTCAGTGAGTAACTCCGTTTTTCAGTAGAAAGACATCAACATACATCTTTATCTTACCCTGCATGTATGAAAGAATGAAATAGAATACCGAAAGCTTTTTAGTTGATTTTATCATAAAAGCGTGTTTTTTTAGTTTTTTGAACTATATTTATTAGATAGGGACCTTAATTTTAAATTGGGAGTCTACGTTTACTAGGTCCACGTGTAACGTGTGGCCGCGGGAAGGGCCGAGTGCAATTTTCGCGCGCGCATCACCCCGGACGATCGACGATTGTACGGGGACTTAGGGCCAGAACACACTGCCTGGGGCCGAGATATCTACGCTATGTAGTAAAGGATTACCCACTACCTAGGGCCGAAAGATACCTAAGCTATGTATCTATTATATTAAAAAGGATTTGTACTTGAATGACGTAATCACAGGGTTAAGAGGAGTGATGAAAAGGTGTTTATATTTTTAGTTTTAAAAAAAAGGTTTTGTAGTCGATAGCTATGTTGATAGTTATGTCTATACCTATGTTTGTATGTCCACGGTTTTTATAGTAATATGAAATTGATGAATGTGGACTACAAGTAAAGAAGGACACAGAACATAAACTGAAAACAGAAATGTATTTTTATTTGGAATTCGAGAAATCTACATCTGACCAGTATTGCTGACGTTTATCTTAAGCTAATCCTTCTTTCCCATAGTGGGACTGTGATACAGTCCCGCTATGGGAAAGAAAGATTTAATTTACCTTTTATTAAACTAATAAATAAGAGATGGAAACTATGTAGAAAGGTGCCCTATTTTCACAATCTAAATATATATAACTCAAAGGTGACTGACTGACATAGTGATCTATCAACGCACAGCCCAAACCACTGGACGGATCGGGCTGAAACTTTGCATGCAGGTAGATGTTATGACGTAGGCATCCGCTAAGAAAGGATTTTGATCAATTCTACCCCCAAGGGGATAAAATAGGGGATGAAAGTTTGTATAAATCTTCTTAGTTAATAATATTACTTCGTAACGCGAGCGAAGCCGCGGGCAAAAGCTCGTTATTCTAATAAGACTCAGAAAGGTTGATCCATGGATAGCAGTGGTCACCTACCATCAGTTGGACTGTCCAAACCTACTTGATGTCCATGCTAGGTTATAGTAGGTGTCGTGTGCTTTTACCATCGCTTCGCTCCCAGCTGTGTAGCCAGCCTTATAAGGCCAAGCGAAATGAGTGCCCCGAGACCGCTAGTAATACTAAAATGCATCTTTGTGCACTCGAGCGGTGAGCTTTGACTCTCGAGAAACGTAGATTAAGATTAAAACGTGCACGGGATTCCCGCCTGTAACACTTTACGATACAGACTAGTTCCCCATGAACGTTTAAAGTCACTTAGAACATTCTACAGTGTTGCCATTGCTAACGAACAACGATTCCCACTCTAATTTGCGGACATGGCGAGCGATCGATCTCATTGGATTTTTGAAAAAGGAACGAAGGCCTTATGAGCGAGGCACAAATTGAGCAATTTCGTGCTTGCTCGCTCGCGCGTACGTATCGCTGTCGTGCCATCTCGCTCTCTAATTTCGCGTGCCGGATTGGAGTATTAAAAATTAGCCGTGTTCATGTGCTCATAGCGTAATTATGCAGATCGCCGACAAATGCAACGGCCTAATAGTGCCTGCTTTACGTTCTAGTCTTAAATTTGTATAAGGAACCAACAAAATGTTTGAACTCTGATTCAATGTTATGGTTGCTTTCGAAATAAGACCTTAAAGATGACGAAAAATCAAAATATATTTGACTTTAATAATC
Organism: Epargyreus clarus; assembly: GCF_041222505.1. Lineage (NCBI taxonomy): Eukaryota > Metazoa > Arthropoda > Insecta > Lepidoptera > Hesperiidae > Epargyreus > Epargyreus clarus. The sequence continues at coordinate 1,251,764 of NW_027332214.1, forward strand.
TTGAACTAGTCTTAAAAATGGTTGAACTAATTTTGATATAACTTTTACGCAACTGTATAATACATGCTAAAGGACGGACAAAGCCACTCCAAGTCATGATAACATCTACTAATAAAAACAATGATAATCTCAGGGGTACGACTTGACCTCTCACGCTTTCAGTTTAAATCTAGGATTTAATTTAGGCAAACCCTTGTGAAAAATATAAGTTGCGAGCGTAGTTACTTATTATAATTGCATTTGGTGTGAAAGGAACTTGGAATACATAAGAACAGTTAGAAAGATCTACAGTCTAACAGTTCTCAAAGATTATGAAGGCTATCTCTTATGGCCTCTTATGGCTCCTATCGTTTCCCATGACCTAAGAGCCTTATCACTTGCTAAACGGTGAAGGAAAACATCGTGAGGAAACCTACATACCTGAGAGATTTATAAAAAAAATCTCAAAGGTGTGTGAAGTCTACCAATACGCACTTGGCCAGCGCGGTGGACTATGACCTAATCATTCTCATTCTGAGAGGAGACCCGTGCCAAGCAGTGGGACAGTAATGGGTTGATGATGAAGAGCCTCCCTGAGTGAAGGTGCTTAGGCCACGCTGGCCAAGAACAAATTGCTAGACTTCACACACCTTCGACAATATTTTCAAAATTTTACAGGCATTTTCCTTCACAATTTAAACAAGTTATGCCATTCAGAGGGACAATAATTTATTACGATACCTACACTATTACATAATACTGATAAACATTATCATCACATACCTTCATAGTTCTTTAGATAATACCTATGTTATATAAAGATAAACATGGAATTCTATCTAAGCTTATGTACGAATAAACATAATGGGATTAATATATCTTAATGGAGCCATTTTAGAGATCCGTACACAAGAGGTAAAAACAGGAACCTTTTATTAAGCCTTCTGTCTGTCCGTCATAGACCTCTTAAACTGTATACCTTGGAATTTATGCAAAGTGTAATTTATGACTGCTAGTCGTACAATTATAAAAAATACAAATAAATTAAATTGTTTAAATAAAAGAGGGGATAAGTATTTTTGGCGTTGTCCATTTATATATTGAACCGTAATACGTAAACTCTTCTCGCATATACTTCTATATCTATGATACAAAAATACTAAAAATAAAAAGTCGAAAATTAATTACATAATACGGAACCCTCCGTATTCGAGTTCGATTCGCACTTAACCTTTTAACGTAATTGGCCGTATTTGCAATATCATTGCATCAATATTCAATAGCTATCAAATGTCCTGTTGGTATATAAATAAACATTTACACTAACTACGCGATAACTACTTCAGTAATGAACCGGATAGCGACCTATATGAAAGTGGCATTATTATGTCTAATTATGATAAGTGTTGCTCTTATTAGAAAATAATTTATGGGAAAATCGCCCCGAGAGCTGGCAACCCTGATTCCGTTCCGTGCATCGCTTGCCTAAACAGGCATTCCAGCGACCGGTCACCATGGCAACCGTCGTACTACCGACCCGGACAGAACTCCTTCCAATACACGCGATAAACATCCTTATTTTCAAATGCACCAAGGACTAATATCCCGTCCACTACCAAATGAAGTTATAACCTTCCGTTACAATACGCTACAATCGTCAATACGCAATCATAACAATGAAACTGCGACCTTAATGTCTACAAGTAAAGTGCCATTCCGAACGTGCAAATGACTTAAGAATAGCGACATAAGGAATTATTTTATCTCTTTCGCACGTCGTAAAGACGCGATCGCGCGCGCTCGCTCGCACGCCAATCCTTTCCCGCCGAGGACGGAATCGATTGCCTTGCGACGTCCCTCTCTATCGGAGTTTTTGTCGGCGCTCCGTTGCCGCGATCCACTGTAATCCGTCTTCGGCGGCATTCATTCGAGACGTTAGATAAAAATCGAAATCGTAACGAAGCCCCGAATAAATTGACTCCGCTTCTTCCGATTCCATTTCTGATTTTAGTACTTTATTATTTTTTATCTGACGGCTTATTTTTCTCAGGAACGGTTTTTAAAACGGGCGTATTGAAAGGAGTTTCCTAGTGCGTCGCGCGTACGGTGAAACGGCCGACGGGCGAGCGACGGTCGGTAATTTGATTTAGTGTAATGGAAACGGGCAATGAAGCTGACGTATTATAATAAGAACGAGGCAGGTATACGTCGATCGCACGTGCGCGAGCGAGATGGACAGCGTGGTCACGTGCGACGGCGTAAGGGTGCAAGTGCACATCGCCGTTATCGTAATTGTATCTCTGTCGTGCATGACATAAAGCCTAATATGAGCGGTCAATATGGCGGAGTAGTTTTATCGTTATGAATGGGCCACTAGATGGCGCTGCCATATCGATGTCGTATATATTTGACAAGTGAAAGAATGGATGTTTGATTGAAATGTTCCGGCTGTAGAGATTCCGATGCCTATATAAATAACTCCGCGATGACATGATAGCCTGGTATGTAACGGTGATTATCAAGACAAAAACACAAACAATATTTAGGAAATCCCACTACAATGGCAAGCCGTGTGTGTGATCGGTCACTCTCAATCTGCTCTAAAAAGAGTTTCGCATTCGATCCCTGGTCATGCATGTATCTTAATGTCAAAGTTAGATTTTTAATTTAGATGTGCAGACTATCCACTTATCATTGTGATTATCCGTAGGACATAGGGCATTCGAGTAAAGGAATGAATGATAGTATGAAGGGCGTTCTACTGTCGGTCATGACTACAAAAACATTATAGGTACCATCAATATTATAACAATTTTACACATTATTTTAAGTGAAGATAACTTTACTTTTTACGGCACTTTTCCCAACACTCGCATCAAATTGTAACCCACCAAAAAAAAAAAACAAAATTTGTTTTTTTTTTGTTGTTGTTTGAAACCCAAATATTCTAGCCAAACATTCAAGTGATGTCAAATAATGCATTTGTCAAAACGTTTTTGCCGCACTTGTGCCCAAGTGGACTCGAGTGCTTGTGGCAACACTCGACTTGTGGGAAGTTTATCTTGCAAATCTGCACTTGAAAAATATTTTTAAATAGTCTACTTATTAGAATTGTAGTAAAATATGGCGTCGACTGATATGAATGACGTAATGGAAAAAGTTTATAAGTTCCAAGAATCGCTTTACGTTTGAAAAAGAGTTCTTAAGTTGATTCGAATTGGTTTTACGAAACTAAAAGTATGATAAGTCAACAAAAAAAAATGTAATTCTAGTAAAAAAACTAATTTGAAAATAACTTGTACGTATAGCAGACTAACTAGATATTAGGTAGGTAGGTACCAAAACTAAAATTATAATCAGTTTTTTGGCATTACTTTTACGGCATATCTACGGCAATTAATAGTACATTACAATACGAGGACGAAAAATTTTTTTCTGACAAGTGTGAGTTTGCAGGCCGAGCCGCAGGCGAGGACTGCAATCACACGAGTCAGAAAAACATTTTTCGTCCGCGTGTTGTATACAATTTTATATTACGGGGTCGGAAATGGGGGTTTTGCGCACGCGAAGCGTGCGTAAAACGTCCATTTACGCACGCCGTGATATAAATATATTTTTGACATCTCATAAACTTAATTCAATACAAGAGGTGCAACTTATAATATTTTAAGGAAACTATGTCCACCTTATCACAGCAGTGTTAAACGTTTGTATTCTAACTTGAAGATTGTGGTAATGCAGATGATACCATGTTTCGTTCAAACTTCACAAGTCCTCAGGGATGTAACGGCTAAATGTGCCGACCTCAAGTAGGTAGGACTTAAACTTTATCTAGGGTATTATATATGATGTCTATAGACGGCAGTAATATCTGCTCTTGAATTCCAATTTTTTAAAAAGGGAATTTTCTTGTACTTTTTTATATAATATAAGAGTAGCAGACGAGCATGCAGTCCACCTGATGGTAAGTGGTTACTGCCGCCCATGGACATCTGTAATCAACCCCAGATAGGAATAGATATTCCTACCTGAGGTTGGCCACAGATGAGCTGCTACCCCTGAGGACTAAGCTGGAACGTCTCGGAAAAGTCTGTCCCTTGCCACAACCTTCAAACCGGAACACAGCAGCGCATAACACTGCTGTTATTAGGTAGAAAATAGAAATGGGTGTGGCGGTGGTGCCGCCGGAGTCGAACCACAAAGGATTGTACCACCTTCCACCTACCTAAAGAGCAGTTTTTTAGATTACAATTGAAATACCTACTTATTTACCTAACTAGATCTCTAAAACAATATCAGACGGAACCCTTTAACTCATTCGATTTAAATAAGGAACCCCAAAATTTTACCTACCAGCTATTTTAGTTTGACAAATTATTATATTAGGTTCGTTTAGTTAGCAGCCATTATGTCTCGGTTGTTTGGTCTCCACGTTTTCATCAGCTCATTACCAGCGCAGTTGGACTGTCATCGGCCATCTTTGTCGAGTGACAGTGCTACTGATGGAAATAAATATTTACTTAATAAGTGATATTGCTGACAAGGTGTGATGGAGACGATGGAGTGGTCGACATAGGTATCTATCGCTTTGCTCGAGGGTTCTAGATTCGATTCCCAGCTAGGAACACGTCTGAACAATTAAGAGAGAGGTATGAATTTGATGTAGAATATCAAAAATAAGATTCCTAAGTTCGTTGTGTTACAAAATTCTATTCTATTCTGAGAAAGTTTTGTCAAAATGTGTTCACACTTTTAGGTATATCAAGCTAGTTCATTTTAGACGCAGTCAATCATGTGAATTAAGTTTTAATAAGGAGCTTAAAATATGAAGGAATACCTAAAAGAAAGCTTATTTTATAAAGGTCTAAAATGTTCTAAAAACTAACAACCTTTTCTTGCCCAGGCTGATGGATTCCACAACATTCTGATACACCTATGTCCAGCTGTGGGATTAATACAAATAAGAAATGACGTATTTTACACACAAAAGTAAAACTACATTTTTGCAAATTGCAACACCTTAAATGCCCATATGTGACTTATTCATTTAACTAGATGATCTTACTCAAAAAGTTTATGGTAAATAATATGTAAAGTAAACAAAAAAACTGAAAGAAAGGCTACGTTTATATTATAAAATGTCATCTGCTCTAGGCGTCTTATCATATTATTCACTTAAATCTTAAAATAGATAATTGTGTTGTACATTTTTTTATATATGCCTGCCTAGATTCTTAGGGTTCCGTACCCAAAGGCTAAAAACGTTCCGTTTTTCCTATTACTATTTAATCTTATGGAATTGATCTGGATTTACTAAAATAAACAATATTTTAATTTTGTGTCACTTTTTAGGAATATTAGCTTTAGGAAGAGGAGTGTTTCATTATTTTCTATTCTGTATTAGAGGACTGCTTTTGGACACATTGGAAATTCTACAATGGAAATCAGGTAACTTCATGCTTAAAAACTAATGTTTAAAAAAATCGCATAAAAATGATTAAACATATTTAAACATTGTAATGTCTAGTAGGTGCTATGATAACGGACACCTGTGTATAATTTTAATGTAATTTAAAAGCAGCTTCTTATCTAAATAGTTAATGCAAAATAATGTGCACATTTCTGTTACTATGTAGTAATATAAGTATAATGGCTGTATGTATAATATGACCGTATAAATCAGTTGGTATCTATTTTTTTTCTGTGGTCGCGAATTAGCTCGCGCATGACGTCTATTCTAAATTTAAATTTGAATATTCTGTATATGGTAAATGGTATTTGGGTTCAGCAAATACCATTATGACATAAGCTGGCTATAAACGTGAAATTCGTCATAAAATAAAATCGTCATTTCATTTACCTATAGTAATTTATTTTGTTAATGAAGTCGGTCACAGATACAGCTACCTCTACGGACTAAATAATATATGCTGTGTGTATCTGTCCTATCACTGTCTTCAGATTAGAATACAGAAAACCATAACACTTTCATCTACACTACCTAATATTATAAAAAGGAAAACTTTGTTTGTTTGTAATGAATAGTCTCAACAACTACTGGACCGATTTTAAAAATTCTTTCACCATTCGAAAGCTACATTATCCACGTTTGCCGGGTCAGCTAGTAAGGCATAAATAGGTCCCAAAATGTAATGAAGACAGGTTGGTAATTTGCATCCGTATATCACGCCGTGTCTCAATGTATATTTGTATAAGTGTTTAACAAAATCATAACGGTACATAGCAGAGGAACAACAGTGTATAAGTCATGTATATTAGTGTTAAATATAGAAACTGGTTGGATATTTACCTGGGTATTCACCAGGGCTGCCCAGGAACACCGAGGAGTAGACCCGCCGCGCCACGTCGGGTGGCGACGACCACTCTCGCCGCGATGGGCACCATTTGCCTGCAAAAAACACATTTTGTTAATTATTTGGTCTAGCTTAAATAGTTATTGAAGTTTTAAGGGATCAAAAGTTGAAGCTTGAAGGTGGTAGTAGGTGATGGGCCACCACCGCCACACCTATTTCTGCCTCATAACAGCAGCAAGACATATTTTTATACTTTCCAGCTTAGTCCTCAGGGGTAGCGGCGCATCTGTAGCCGACCTCAGGAATATGTAATCCTATCTGGGGTTGATTACAGATGTCCATGGACGGCGGCACTTACCATCAGGTGGACTGCATGCTCTTCTGCTAGTCTATATTATAAAAAAGCTTCAATTGACTCCAAATACTTTGTTTTTAGAACTTGTCGGACAATAAGGAGATATGTAATTGTAAACTTTTTATAGGTCCATTGGTCAGAGTGGTGGACTATGGCCTAAAATCCTTCTCAAAATAATAAGAGAGCTCTACGAAAGGTTGATGAAGATGTTTGATTGTACCCATACTTGTTATAAAGTTATTGACAATTTCTAAGCTTAGTACCTACTCGTTGATATAACAATCATAAATACATAACTAGATTATTAAACAAGATATTTATTTATTTATTTATTTATTTATTTATTTATAAGTTTTTGTACACAGAGAAAGTAATAAATAAATAACATAATAGAAACACAGTACAAAGGACTACTTATTTCACAATGAAATTTCTTCCAGCAGCCCTGGGATTGGAAATCTCACACGAAAACAAATTCAGCGCGCAAAAACAAAATAATAATAATCTACTAAGGTTATAAATACGGATAAATATATAAATACATACGATACATACATATAAACAATATATATAGGTATATATACATATTATACATACAAATTATATACATACATATTATATTATGACAGTGATAAGTAATACTCTTTGACTCTCTTTTTAAACAAAGAAATACTCTTAGAGAGACGAATACTAGGTGGTAATGAATTCCACAGTAACTAACCGCATGAACAGAGAAGGAATGGGAATAGAGAGAGGTTTTGTGGGAAGGATAATTTAAAAGGGATTTAAAGTGACGTCTGCAGGGTGCCAGAGAGGGCCGTGCATACGAAAAACGTTGCTTCAGGTACGAAGGAGAGGATGGATTTTTAAGGATATTGAATAAGATACAGAGGATACGAGTATTCCTGCGTAGACGGATTGGGAGCCACTTGAGATCCTTGCGAAAATGAGAAACACGATCAAATTTACGTAAACCAAAAATGAATCTAATGCATAGATTTTGCAAGCGCTCAAGTTTATTCAATGACTCCTCTGTGGCATCCAAATAGCATGCGTCCGCGTAATCCAAAATCGGTTGAATGAGAGTTTGAGTGAGATATTTAATATATTTTTATGATTAATTTCTTGTAATAAAACGGTTTCAGTTTTAAATCACTGTAATCTTTACGGCATGTCAAAACTATCGAAAAAAGAAAGTGTCTTAATAAAATTGTATCTTAATTTTATACACATTATTTTCTTTTACCGTATATTATTTTCTATTTTTAAACCATAGATTAGTATTTTAAATAGTGGCTTTACTCCGAAATGACATGTCAAAATTGAGTAGATAATAAATTACTTTCTTTTATTTGTATGCTGCTGCCGCAATTGAACTGTTCTGCTATTTCGATTTCTTCTGATTTTTCTAGCTGCCAACCATTGTAAGAAAACAAATTGTAGACGCACTACGACCCTTGGCATTCGAAAAAACCATTACAATTCTTGCTAATGTCCTCACTCGTCGCTCCGTCCCACCGCACATGCGACATCGTTTTTACAACCGATTTCGATCCCAGAGAAAAAATGCTACATTAAGCGCTACCCGCCTATCTAATGGATTCGGCCAACTCTCCCAGGACCTCCACGTCATTACGCAAAAAACATCTACCAAGAAAAAAAAGAAAATACTCCACTCAAAAAAACACCTCATGGGAGCGCGAAGGTGTTGCCACCCCTAGTCTTTTCTTACCCCAAAATAAGGGGAGGCAATATCATACACCATTAGCAATTTTCCTACTTTTTTAACGGTGTCACACTGTATAAGTACATTATTCGGCTCGTAATGGAAACCGACGTAACTGTTCGGTAGTAAACATGCACGTACGAACGAGGGAATACGTTGCTCATTTTAATTATTTAATCGAATAACAATCCCATAGTGCAGTATTTTAGTGCGGCCCGGGGGGCGGCCGGCCAGAATTTTGAAAAGAACGCAACCGCCATAATTTTCTCTCGCGTTATGTACCTTTTTCGAAATTCGTAATTCGAACAAAAGCGCGCGCGGCGCAATGGTGCATGCATGATTGATAGCGAAGCGATGACGTCGCTCGCGCGGAGCGAAACGAACATTCGATTTATGAAAATAAAAAGCCCTTGACCTCTGCACTGTCTTCGTTATTAAAGCTTCGATCCCGTGTTGTCTCGCACTTTCCTCGAGATAAGATTGCCAATTTGCGGCGTCGTCGCCCCCGAAATAACGTAACGGAATTGCGTCGTTGGAAGAAGCGAAAATTGCTCCATAGCCGACTCAAAAAACAAGTTAACGCCATAAACAAATACTAAAAATCTTGTAACCGAAATAAGGCGGCACTCTAAATAAGAATTAAAGTAAAATTGCTGAGGTGTGACTCCCTCGACGCGAGGGGTATTAAGGCGGCTCCGCGCGACGATATTCATAAGGCGAAAAATTGTAATAACCTGGCGAATATCAGAATAGGGCGAGCGAGGTGGCAATGCTATGTTATTTATATGAGGGCGAGCCCCTCGTCGTATTTGTTAAGGAAATTGTCTAAATATGCCTGTTGTACTCGCGCGCCCGCCGTGACGCTACACTCCTGTTCCGTTGAAACGTTGCCACGACATGTTATTCTTTATGTACGTGTACGTATCATTAACTGTCACTAAATCAACAGGCGATTTACTTTTTCACACCCAGGAAGTTACAAATAAGTGCGCGAGTCACTCTAATGTAGTCATGCCGATGAAATATTATAAAAGTTTAAAATGTATTAATTACTAAGATAGAAGTCGACGCATCCATTTTATGTAAATTCTCCAACCGCATCCATTTGGAAATCAAAAATAAATAAGAAAGCTCATTCCGACCCGCCTGATACGCATCAAACAGACTATTAAAGGCAGATGCAATAAAAGAATATGAAACAATAGCAATGTTTCCGTTTAGAGAATATATTACGCGTTCATAATTCTTTTTCGTGTTTCCCGAATTAAAACAATTGCCTCGAAAAACTGTTTTGATCCGAATCGCTCGAAAACGAACGCCAGATCCAGCATAATAACAGTGATTGTGTGAATCGAGAATTAGATCTACCAGAGGGGCATAATTTAAAGGAACCAGCAATTATTTTTACTCGATAATCACTATTAATTATTTTTTAACGATTCGCTTCGTTTCATTGTAGCTTGAGTTAATTTGCGTGCTTGGAGCTTTTTTGTTTTGATGTTGAGTAAGTGTAGGAACTTATTTTTCGAATAATAATATTTCTTTAATATCTGACTAACAGTCGACATTATCTTCAGAAAAAAATTAAATCTTGTCAAAACACTTAAGCTTTTTATTTTAAAATCTACATTATTGAATGAAAAGGGATAAAAAAATACTTTTCAACAATAGTTCAAATAATTTCCAAGAAACAAAACATTGAAACAGAGCAGCACCTGCCAGCGTCTACCTGTGCATGCACCGAATAAAGGAAGGCCCGCGAAGATGTTCACTTCTCACGATAAATCACTCGGAGTTTTTCTCCGCAGAGACACCTCGTGTTTTATGTGCGCCTGGTACTACGCTCCGAATGTCGGACCCTTTTTGGTTTTTTTCACCCACTTGTATTATTTATTTTTATTTTTATTCCGAACATTAAAATTGGATTTTGTATCAAACACCCAAAAAACTTCCGACGGACCGATACGCGTAAGTTTTTATGTATATTTTTTACACAATACAACTGTTATACACAGAGAAATACTAAATACATTTTAACATTCAATTATGTAAGCTGTGGACTTACATATGTGCACAACAAGCCTTAAAGATGAAGTCTGGTCGTCCTTTGAATAAACTATTATATTTTCTGACATAGAAAATCCTGCGATTAAGTCACTACTGATGGATATCTGCAACTAAATGGGACAAGAAGACCATGTTGATATATTCTGCTACAAACAGTATGATAAGGATCTTCTAACAGTTATAATCTAAGATCCGATTGCGTCATTTTTACGTCTATCTGCTTCATTAATATAAAATTCGTTTTTTTAATACAATATGCTGCTCAAGACTATGTTGGTACGCCCATGTACCGACACGCTCCAAACCCAACTGCATGGTAAGTGGCTAATGCCGCCCATGGACATCTGTAATCAACCCCAGATAGGATTAGATATACCTACCTGAGGCCGGCCAAAGATGCGCCTCTACCCCTGAGGACTAAGCTGGGATGCCTCGGAAAAGTATGTCTCGCTTACCACACCCTTTAAAACGAGAACATAGCAGCGTTCAACACTGCTGTTACAAGGCAGAAACACGTGTGGCGGTGGTGCCGCCGGAGCCGAACCACAAAGGGCTCTACCACCTTCGACAATGTGTATAAACAACTCAAACTTTATTACTCTTGTTTAGACATTGCGTTTAGAAAACCAAACCCAACCCACTGAGCCATCGCCGCTAACCGCCACATACCACTACATAAATCGAGCCTGTATAAAGCAATTTGGTTAATGGCCCGCCCTGAGCTCCACTTGTAGCGGGTTCGATCCCATCGATCCACCCGACGGCGGTAATTACCTAATGTTTGAAACGTATGTACCTATATGTTTGTATGACGTTCCAAATTTGATACGTAAAGGTGTTGAGCCAGTGGTTCTCAAGCTATGTAACAGTTTTTAATTTATTAATGTAATCTATAAATAGTTTAAATGAAAGTCCAATAATCGTATGAAACGACTCGTTTATAGTGTTGTCGAGTGTTTATAGGAAATAATTAGGATGTGTACACAAAAATATATAAATCATAAATTAGTACATATTTCTTAGTAGAGGGGTATGAATCATCTAAAATATGGACAGGTAGTTTAAAATTGTTGTTAGGTTTAACTAAATTAGGTACAGGTTTTTAGAAATATTATTAAAGTGCCTACAGGACGGAGAAAAGAAAAAAATGCCTTAACCAAAGATAAGTATTCTAACACCCAGATCAATAATAAAAGTCTGAAGTCATAATTTAGATATCTGCTTCCATGGGGATCTAACCCGGAACCAGATGCGCGACAAACTAGTATAGTGACCACTCCATCATCATCTTTAAACCTCTTTATCCAACAGTTTCAATACTCCACCACACCCAACACGGTATCACCAATAACTCATCCACTACCAATTTCTGTCGACCGTGAAAACGGTAATAAAAATGCATTTTTAAAACCTTTCGCTAGCAATGCCTAATTGCTCCCGCCCAAGGTAGGGCGGACCGCCCGCCCTGTTCCGTCGCCTTATCCGAAGCAATAAAGGTCATTATCCCGCGAGCTGGACACGTCTTTTACTGTCTTATTGAACTCGATCCCCCATTAGGTAGACTTACAATCGTCATAAGAAAAGTTATCTGTCAAAGGAAAACGACTCGTGTTTCTGGAGAGTAAAGTGGGGATCGGTCCGTCGGAGTCCAGGGTCGATGGCTCGCCTCGGGGGGAGTATCCTAGGTATATGATCCGTAGGTACGGACGGACAGATCGATAATGTATACCTATTAGACGTGCATTTAGCTTGTTTGTTTTTGGGCGAAGTCAAAAACGTGTTCGAATGAAGCCGCCTTGACAGCGGCGTAATGAAGTTTCGTTAAGTTTGCACGATCGATCCGCAAATATATGTTTTGAATGATTGCACGATATTTTAGTGTTCCGATACGAACTAACGAATATAACTTTTAACAAAGTGTTAAAATACTGCGTTTATGGTTTATTTTACAAATACGTAAAATATTTATATGTACTAACTTTGTATACTTGTTTAAAATATAACTTCTGTGGTTATTTCTTACTGAATTTGAAATAAAAAATAAAAGTATTCTATGGTGCTAATTCAATGACTTTTTAAATACTTTTAAAATGCTTCTCAATAGTGAACAAAAATTGATGTAATATGCGTTGAATCGAATAACATATTCAATTTTTTTACAAGGTGAGTAAACAGGATGAAGCCTCATTAGTTGACTATAAACATATGTAAGCAGCAATAAAGCAACGATTGGGAGATATACCCTAACTACTGTAATACTTAATTTAAGCAGACCAATACATAACATAACTCAATAACAAAACCAACAACATAATTACAAGATACACGAAAAAATGTGAGCAGGGTTCGTTGGCCCGAACATGGCCGCCGTGGTGCTCCGGAAGGCTATCCATTACGGGTTGACAGCGCGCGTTTTTCAGCCGCGCACTTTGACAGCCGCTGTCTGGGGCGATTTGACAGCTGTCAAACCCGACCTTGACACTGTCAAGCTGACAGCGGTTATCGATCATCGCGAACTGGAGCACGTCACGTGATGCAGCCGAGATTGATAAGGCCGTTGACTATAAACAAACTTGTAAACAACGGCCTATAGTTTTTAGAAAGGAGCCGTGGTTTGCCGAGATGTTATCAGTTGATTGTAACTAGATTAATAACCTTCTTAAATCGAATAAGGTCGAAATATCTAGACGTCAAGATCGTCTACTTATTACGAAACTTATGAGACACACTGAGCAGCAGGTACATAATTTTAAATGTACGAAAAGATGGCGATTCATATCTGCATTCAATCTTAATGGAAATAACAAAGTTTTTATAGAAACAACTTCGATTTTTTAAATTTACTAAAGATAAATTCTACACTTAGAGCAAAATCAAATGTTTTAATTGATCACTCGAACATTTTTCAAAAATAGAACCCGAAATCCAATACATGGCATTTTTTGTATCTAGCACTAGTTACACGAGTCCGCAAACATTTCGTAACTGTGCCTGACACTTCAATTAATTGATCTAAAGTAAAACTACTTGTCACTGGCCAAAAAAGCGCAACACCGTCCAACAAAAAAGAAAAAAGCGTTCAAACGTCAAACATTAACGGCTGTTCCAAACTCAAATTGATTTCCCGCTTTATTCGTTTGCACTACGAACTTCCCGCTACATTTCAGTTCACTTTTTTCCGATCGCAAATTTAGGAACTATGTTCGCTAAGGGCACTTGTCCGAATGAATATAAAACAAGAGGAAACATGGAGGGTGTGTTTAGTAATGACGTTTTGATGGCCGGGCGGTTCCGGACCGAAGTAATGTGATTGACAATGATGTTACGGAATTTCCACAATTATTGACATGCCTAGCTGAATATATTGTGCCCTTGGCCTTTACTCTAGTTTAGAAAAAATAATTTATGATTTGTCACTTAACTTTTTTTTATTCGATTATTTTTCCAGTCGGACAGAATGTTTTTGAACTTCGAATGAAATATATGACGGGTTATAAAAAAGTTAGTAACCTGATTTTGTCTATAACATTGATCCTAAACAGATTTATTTGGACATTATTTACGTTTTTCATAATATTAAAACTGCAACGAATATATTTTATTTTTAATTTCAACTAAGCTCACGATCCGTGTACAAATTAATCTAGGTCGCGAGCGGCATTTAAAATTTAGATCCGAACGCACAAATATCAAGTATAGTAGTACCCGGATTACCGCGGAACGTAATAAAAAGGCAAAAATATACCTACTCCGGGGCGAAATTGTGCCTGTCACGGCGATCCGTACGACGGCACCGTACCGCTCGTGGGATGGCTACCATCACTTAAATATACACTTTATGGCAATAAATTCAAGGTTCGCCATCTAAACGTTTAACATAAGCCGTTCTTTACAGCCAAAAATGCGGAATGTATATAGAAATGTGATTATTCATGCCGACTTTGAGAAAAATTACAAGTGAGTGTGACAGGGGGTCGTCGTAATTATGGATAAAAGGTTAGCCCCACTTTCTAGGTCATCGATCTCGGTTGATTGTAAGTGAAAAGATGCATTACGTGGGAACCCGGTGCAGGTGAACTCCGTCTGAAATGACTGGTTAATTCGATAAGGTTCGATTGGCCGGCTCTTAGAATATTCACGAATGTTGCCGTACACAGCAGTCGTCATGTTGAGGTTTCTGGAATGTTACCGTAGGTACAGCCGGCAGCCGTCATGTTGAGGTTTCTGATGTCCATTGATTACCTATATTGAAATCGCTACCTTATGACAGTTAACAATCATTCAGTACTAACTAAACGTAAAAAGTGAACTCTGTTGAGACTCTTCGTTCACATTCAGACTGCTGATATTACCACAATTTTCTTTCTGCCTTCTAGCAACATCATTCGCTAGTGAGGTCTGGTCTAAGGAATTTGTTCAGCTTGACTGTATTGTATTCTGATTTCTGAGGCATAGATCAGCAGATCCACGTGGATTCTACAAAACACATCTATTACACAGAAGGTATCGGGTTCCATCTCGTGTGTCATCTAAATAAAAAATGTTCCGTTCAAAGTGTTTCTGAAATTGATGGTGAATTCGTGAATCCTTATCTTGTAAATCCCATGTTTTATCCAAGGATTATACTAATGTCCCATTAAAATGTTTTAGAGTATACCTATACTTGCCTACTTTTACCATAATCTCACTGTAACAAAAAAAAAACATAATTTAGCTTGTAACTACAACACTTGTCACTACAACCAGCCCCAAATCATAGAGCCCCCAAACTAGGTTCTTCAGGATAGCAGGACACGGATGCAATTTCATAAAGCAATTTAAACCCACTCGGTCAAGTTTTGGCCTACAAAGAACACAAAAGTAAGGAGTGTATAAGGGTGCTATGAGGGTACTCTGAACGCAAAGGAACCTCAGAGGCTCTTGTACTTCTAGCAAAGGCCTCTAGGAAAGTGAGATACAGCGGTCCCTTTACCAGGGCTTTTAAAAGTAGTTTTAAAACTGTTTTTATCATAAAACTAACCAAAAAATAGATTCCTTTTATATTATTTTTCTATTTTTTTTGTGATTCGTGAATTCGTTGAAAAATCTATGTCATTTAACGATCACTCTCTCATTTATCTCTTTTAACACCGAAGTAGCGAACAAGCATGCAGTTTACGTTATGGTCTGCCGCCACAGGACCAGCTTAATATAGACCAAAGTTCTACCTGAAGCTGATCACAGATGCATCGCCACACATGGTAGGTTCGTAAGTCAGCCGGTATACATACCTTTCCACCGAAAGGCAGAGTTACTTCGCGTTAGATATAGGTATGGAGGTGATACCACGGTTAAACCATATGCTACTGACTTTTAAATTGATGTTTGCCCTGTCAGCCTATATCTAACTAATTTTGTGTTCATATAATCATAAAATAATATAATTTGGATTTACTTTGTCTTAAAAATACTCTGTCTGTCTGTCACCAGCTCCTAAACAGATAAGATACATAACCAAAGTACCAGGGCAACAGGAACTGGGAGTAGTCGACACCCCACGGAGCTGCCAGCCGCACGCCCGCGTCTGCACAACGCTAATTACTTTCATACCGTACTATGTATCTGTTTGGTTTAGTATGTCTCTATTTGGTCACGAATATTTGTAATTGTACTTTAGTTTATTAAAAATGAAAGATTCTGTTAAATGAGACTGATGTTCTGATATTATCAATAAAACATCTATATTATGACGACCTAACCGCCATATCTACTTCTTAAGTAATTTAACAGCGATGTTGAACATTAATTTCTAACATTACAGGAGGCGTTCCAACTTAGTCCTGAGGCAGCAACGCATCTACTCGTATAATTAATCGACGTTAGCACTTCGAATCTCATAGTTGTCCGTCAAAGATATCCATGAATAAAATCGTCAAAAATCTCTACGTGGTCATGAATTCTACTACTACCTATATACTAACATTACTTATAATATCTGGACTAAATTGTTATTTCGATGAAGAACTAATGAACAAAGTCTATAAACATGGACATCAGACTAAATTTAGTTCTTTCGACTTTAAACGTGTCACGTGCGTAGCGCAAACACATACTTTTCTATACAATATTTTGTAGAGGTTTGGCCCGTACCTGCGCGGCTGTGTCACTGTAGATATAAATACGTACTATATATTGAAAAGAAATCCTTTGTCTGGCACGACACGGTCTGATACGGTCTATGTCTGTACACGTAAACAATCCCCAAAAATTAAGCATTATTCACTATTACAACGCAACAAAAACAGTTATTTTCATATTATTTACCTCAAAATTAAACAATATATGTATACTAAAGTACCAGGGCAGCAGCAAGCGGAGGCAACGCCCGCGGAGCTGCCAGCCGCACGCTCGTCTGCGCGGCGCTAATTACTTCCATATCGCACTACCCGCTATGAGACGCGTAATTTTCCGAACACGATACAATACTATTTAAATGATATACGTATCAATTTGTATAGACGCTGCATTAATAGTGTACAAGTAGGGAGTAGTGTACAAGTAGGGGGGAAGTGTTAAGGAAATATGATACTGAGAGAACATGAAATTATGGGTCATATTTTTTATAGGAATGCCTTTTCGGAGTTAGCTACTCGTACAAATGAAATATAAAATTCATTTTACCACGCTTGTTTTCTTAGATTGTTTGTGATTGTTATATTAATATAACCGCCATTTTCTAATACGTCACTTTACTATTTTCTTTTGACAGATTGACTTAGTGTTGTTCGAAGTTCAATACCTACTAATTCTCGAATCGTTTTTCGATACAATATTTTAGTTGTTATGTTTTTAGGTAGTTAACTGATACTGGTACTGATATACTATAGTTATTTAGTAGGATAGGCGCGTAAAAGTAAAACCAAAACTTATACGGGAACAGAATACCTAACTAAGCGTACTTTCAAATCCTGAACTCTTCAAATTATTTTGTATTAGTACAAATTCCACACCCAAACTGCTATACATTTCGAACACATATAGAACAGAATTCCACATCGAAAGTGTTCGAGCAGTGGCCCAAAAACTTGGGGGTGCGGGGTGCGGGGGGCCCTCTCAGCCCTCTGTAACTAAATTTTGAACTGTCACGCAGATTAATGACGCTAGGCCCGTGCGATACGCGCTAATGCCTGTGGATTTGTGTGGATAAGACAGTCGAGTATCTTTTGCATGCGGGGTGAACGGGAAACCGAAATAAATAATAAAAAAAAAGCTCTACACTCACAGCCCACACTAGGATTCCCTGTATCGTGGGTGCTATCGACGCACACAGAGACAAATACACAAACATCCAGACCCAGAAACAGAAATGTAATATCATCATTTAGAAATCTGTCTGGCCGGGGATCGAACCCGGGACCCTCTGCTCGTCAGACCGGCATGGTGACCGCACCGCCACGCGGCTCGTCAAGTATGAAACATAGTTACTAATTAAGTCACAATGTATACAATAAATGGAGTTTTAAATAATACTTAAATAAAATTTTGTGTACTTCCCAGCCTAATCTAAGGATGCCAAAATCCAAAAATACCCTTTTTTTAATCTTTGTGCTCCTAATCTGGGCTAATATTTGTAAAAACGAAACCAAGTTTCACGAAATACTCAAATCAAGATTAACGATTTTTATAAGTAGTTGCAAAATCTTAATTTTATATTTTTTTTTTTTTTTTCATGCATTTATTAGTTTATCGTGCAATAATAATTATTATCGATTCTCTGCTT
Source organism: Epargyreus clarus (assembly GCF_041222505.1). Classification (NCBI taxonomy): domain Eukaryota; kingdom Metazoa; phylum Arthropoda; class Insecta; order Lepidoptera; family Hesperiidae; genus Epargyreus; species Epargyreus clarus. Next base: position 1,269,964 of record NW_027332214.1, read on the forward strand.
CAACGTTTAGTGTGCATATATTATGACGTCATAATTCCTATTACAATAGTCTGTTTACCTACTTATTCAAACTAACCTTTGTACCTAAAATTAAGATTTGATAAGCTACCTATTTATTTAATCCATTTTTATCTCAAAACAACAGACTACTTAGTTCTAATTGCAATAACATAGATATCGATAACAATCGATAGAAAACATCAGTATTTATTTTTCGATATTTCTATAATGACTAAAGAATTTGTTAGATGATAATAATAATGAAAATAACATGTTATTTATATTGTTGTTTTAAAATTTCGACAACTGATTTGGAAAATTTTCAAAAAGTGTTCATGGGCAGCAGTAGCCACTTACCATCAGATGTATTGAATGAACATTTCCTACTATCATTTTTTTTAAAGCAATCCAATTTTTTAATTTAATGCGTTGGTATTTTACAGAATATCACAACAGCAGTAGGTATTCAAAATATCGTTGATTATTTAATCAATTAGTTATAATTACTAATTATAAAATGAGATAAGCGGGTATAATTAGACAGGTATTATGTCTAAGCCACAGGTAATCCTCTGTTTGATAAATTTAATCAAAATAATGCCCGAAATTATTTGTAATTCAGCTAATAACAACTTGATGTATATCACAATGGAGCTTTTGTACATTATTGTGTTCATTCTTGTTGCTGATAATTTAAATGCTAAATATTCTGCCTAAGGTTTTTTAGGAATAGCAGACGAGCATGCAGTCCACCTGATGGTAAGTGGCTACTGCATGGACATCTGTAATCAATAGATATTCCTACCTGAGATCGGCCACAGTAGCACCGCTACCTCTGAGGACTAAGCTGGAACGCCTCGGATAAGTACGTCTCCTTTACCACACCATTTAAACCAGAACACAGCAGCGTTTAACACTGCTGATATTAGGCAGAAATAGGTGTGACGGTGTTACCGCCTGAATCGAATCACAGAAGTTTCTACTACCTCCAGAGTGGAATAAAAAAAGGCCTTTGGTACCACCTATTTACTAGTTCCACATGTCTTCTTGTAGTAATATTTATGTATAGAATATTCATTATTAATAACAGATGTTCACAAAGGGTGATCGCTTAACATAAGGTGGCATGCGTACTATGTCCCTTACATACATTGACAATTACACATATATTGCATAACTTAAATGTTTTTGTAATCCATCATTCACTTATTACCGTCCCCTCACTGTCACTTAACATAATTAATGTAATTATAGATGAACAAACATTAGCCTTAAAAAAATGTTAAGTGTGTGTGAAGTTTGTCAATTCGCAGTTGGGCGAGGTAGACCTAGAGGACACCCGTGGCCCAGGATAGTACCTAATAGTTGATAACGCCAAAATATTAATAACAAAAATAATCAAATATTTTTAAAACGTGGTAGAACCAATGCTTTAACCATAGAAGTACCACCACCACCTATTTCCAGCATGAAAGTTCCTGCGTTTCGGTGGTAGGGTGTGGCTGCTACGGTTACATTTAAGGCTACCTTCTTATCATTCAGAGTTGCAATCCATCTGTGATCATCTTTGGGTAAAATAGTCTATATTATGGAGTGGGTTACAGCTATCCGAGACGCCAGTCATTTACCATGAGTTGGACTGCATGCATTTACTACATTATTGATAAAAAAATCTTTCAAAGCACCTATGTAAACATTTCCACAATTTATTTTAAATAACACCCTACCATCAGGTAGACTGCATTTACTACATTAGATAGATAGATAGATAGATAGATATTATTTATTGCACACTTCAATAGATCGTAACAATACACAATTGTATAGGTTAATTGTATGCATTATTCATATAAAAAAAATCATTCAAAGCACCTATAACAATTTCTCCAATTATTTTCCAAGTCGTATCCACACTACCTTACCCGCCGCCGGTGCGAGGGTACGGAATGGATTTCGGAAATCGATTGCCTCCAAAAATATTTACAGCGACCACGTGCGGGCGACGCGCGACGCACGCACTACGCTACTTGTACAAATGTACACATATTTAAATGGAATGAGGATGAAATACAGCTTTAACGTTAACATTTTGAAAAATATTAGTTAGTCTCCCAGATAATAAGTTGCAACTGCCGACCGTGGATGTCTATAATCAACTGCAGATAGGATTAGAGTCGTATGAGGTCAGATATGCGTTGCCAGTTGCCAGCTTTGAGAACTAAGTTAGAACGCCTCGTAAAATTATCTTTCCCTTTTCTACCCTTCAATACTGAACAGAGCAGCGTTTAAAATTGCTGTTATAAGGCAGAAATAGGTATGGGAACGGAGCTGTTGGTATTGTAAGGCAGAAGTGCTGTTATCAGTAGGTATTTTATAAGATATTTCTCTATAAATAGATGGCGCTACCTGCAAACATTAGGTAGAGACATGAATTTGATTTGAAAGTAATGAATGAATTTGAAATTAATTTAATTTGAAATTAGAATCACTGTACGGTTTCCCAAACACTATGGTTTCTTAACAACATTGTATGTTCTCTCGTGGATTACCAACAGCGATAATTCAATTACGGGCTACGAGAGGCGGTTAAAATTTAATAAAGAGTGTAATTACAAAACCAGTATGGCCATTTACGCGGCATTTAAATCATAATATTAAAGCCAAATCGAAAACATAATTTTGGTACGATATTTTAATTTATGGCCACACCACAGCATAAATAAGCGTGAAATCCCCAAAAACGTTGTCGATACGCAAAATTTATATGTCAACACCGGCCGCACGGAAGCCAATATTACCATTAGATAAATATTCAACATTATAAATAAACCCCGACCTAGCCAACATGAATAAAAACACAAAACCACTTTAATATAAATTATGAAAAACATTACACATTGCCACACGCGCAGTAAACGTCATGACGATCAGCTGATCAAATATATTGCTACTATAAAAAGTGAAAACGCAAACTACGCGCCCCCGTAGCGCTGTCCCTTTCGTGCGGATGAACGAATCGTAGGAAGGAGCGAGAGGGATATAAAGTGAGTCGCGCCGTCGCGTAAAATGATATATTAATGTCAGCTGCGTTTAGGACCTCGTGAGTCTACAAAATAATAGATGGTCACAAATAAATTACTCGGCGAGTGCATTTCTGAACGAAATTCGGCCGGCCGTCGACCTCGACCGTGGCGCGTAAATCACGATTGATATACGGCTTGCGAAGGTCGCCATCTTGGATTTTGCGTTCGAAATTTGAATCTTCGCTCGATTCGATCGTTTTGGTACGTGTCAACGGAGCGTTTAGCGGTTTCTCGTGACTCCGACAAGCTGTTAACAATAACAGTACAATAAATGGGTCCTGGAGACCGAATCCTTCGTGTTTCTTTTCGATACATCGATGCCATAACATAAACATGAGCTTTGGGCTCGAACTAGGTCAATTCCGAGATCGGTTCCGAGAATGTTATTGACAGGGAGTTAAGTAATCGTGTTTGTCAGGTTTAATCTTATAATTAAACGGATTTTATGAAGATTTGAACAGTTAAATGACAGAAAGAAGATAACTTATTAATCCGCGTCGCCTCGTCTACAAGTTTCGAAAATAGAAGCGAGATTATTTTTTACAAAAATCTTTATCTGTTATTCAAATACGGCGGCATAAAACACTCGCGTACATAATATTAGATTGTAATGCATAATTTTCACACCTATTATGTGCGCTAACAATCGGACATGAATTTTATGGATTCTATTACGCCATGCAGAAATACAAAACGAATTCTAATCAGATTTTATGTAATGGCAATACCGCCGTAACAGGCAACACTTGCTAATCATACGTCAATCTGACAGTTTATCGCGCCATCTTGGAATGGCTGCAACAATTACACAAATTGTTGATTGCTAAACGTTTTCATGTCCGCTCTGTACACTAATTGCTGGTTAATTTGCACTGTCTGTTTGTTTTCCCTGTCACATGTCGTTTCGTATTAGTTTTTTGTTTTGACGAACTAGGTAAACGTAAGAAACAAGAAGTTATTTACATAACAAGCGGTGTTGTCTGGTACGAATGTATGAATTACATTTGAATAATCATAAGAATTACGAATAATGAAACATTGAGATGCAAGTTTTCAGTTCAATATAATTCTTCCTCAATCAATATCTTTCCATAATTATGGTCACCAATTAGCATGAATAATTTCTATTGCAGTAATTTGTCATACATTCCCTTTTCATCATGTTTATAATCACAATAAAGAAATGTGCCATAATTAAGCCATAAAATAAAAATATACTTAACTCCGCGTTACACCGCGAGTAGCTTTTTAAATAACAATATGAATATGAACAATATGAATATGAATAAAAAAATAATTGAATATGTATTTAGATTTATGGTTTTTAGCCCTAATTTTCTTATTTCCGCATAACATAACCATTTTTTCCGTCAACAACAAAAAAAACAAATCAATAATTTTGTACTGACCATGGCATTTATCGAAACGGCCCATTGTGTTTAATTAACGAATAATGCACAAGTTAGATACATATCATTAGTAGCAAACCACATTTGTATGGTGCTGGCGGTGCGGAACCATTAATCACTTTTGGAGGTCCGTAGGCAGTGATTACACGGGAGACAATGGAAGTGCATTACAGTACGATATTTGCTCGCTCGATGTTTCGGAATATTCCGATAACTACACGGATTATAATCTGTGATGCATGAACAGGCTATAAATAAAAACGAAAACGTCAAACTTCCATAGACAAGGAAATTTGACATATTTGTTTTTAATTTTAACTAAATAACTACCTTAATATTGCTAAACTACTAATAACTAACTACTAATATTGTAATTAAAAAAATTATGGAAACCAATAACATTTTCAAAAATTAAAAAGTTATGACTGATATTGATCCGGTTATTGATATAATGAACTCCACCTCAAAATGAGAAAGACAGATCACGATCGACGCGAAAGAAACCGAGCTCATTAAAGCAGTAATTAATATTGTACGGCTAACCGACACAAACAAATCAACGAACAGACGGATAAGGCGATAACACGATTTGAAATAAGCTTAAAAAAGCAATAGCGTCCGTCTCTTTTCGCCAGCGCTGAAACGAAAGAGACAAAACCTTCAATTTCAGTGCTGTTCGCGTTTTATGATAAATAGCAAAACGAAAACGCTTGAGTGTGTTCTCGTGTCCAATTGATATTGTTTGAATTAAATTTATTTTATGCGTTGCGTTGCGAAATTCGTGCCAAATGAATACGCTGTTTCCGAACTGACAAAATTCCCGCGCATCAAAATTGAAACGGATTCGAACGTTGATTTTTGAAATTGGAATGAATACGTCATTTTAATGACGTGCATGAATTCGAAAGCGTCCGGGATATTTGTTTTATATTTCAAATTGTTCTATTCGGCAAATTGTTAACGAAGAAGTTATTGACTGGGGCTTATTTCAGTATTCATCGTTCTTGTATTGAGCGTAAAAATAACTTTTGATACACTTATTGTATCTATAACTTACACCAATTAGTCCTACTATTACAAAAAAAAATATTTTAGAAAAAATCCAATTACTAAAAATATTTATGATAGTTATGACAAGTGAAAAGCGAAAAGCTATTTAATTTTTTACCAATAGCAACACTGGTAATAACTTCGGTATAACATTTGTCTATGGTCCATCGATATGAGACCATACGATCGATATCAGTTAGGTCGATATTCGATTAAGAGGCTGTAAGAGCAAGACTTTAAAACGCCATAAGTGCTACGGGTGCCTTAAACACATTTTTAACGCTACCTTAAACTTTTATGGGCGAATTTCGTTTGTTTATTACAAATGAGAGTTCGAACACCAATAAATTAAAATGCTTTAATGACCTAATCAAAGTTTATGACGCGAGGCGAATCCCGGACTCCTAGTGTTGCCCGATTGACTTATTTTGCTGAAAAAATGGCCGACGACCGTAATTATTTTGGTTTTATGAAGATTGGAATTTTTGTTAGTGATTTTTACAGCCACTTTGATTTATGACGCTTCCTGGTGACTTACCCATCGCATCTGTAACAAAAGAAAACATTTTTTAATTATCTGTGCAAGGTGATTTCATGTGAACATTAAAATTAATTAAATCTTAAAAATTGTGTAACTATTACTAATACGCTGAATATTTATATTATTTCATTTTAAATAAAGAATTTATATCTACACCAAAACCATGCCATGTGTATGTAGGTATAGATAGGCAAGACCATAGACAATATTAAAAAAAAGAACTAAATACCCCCATAATAAATAATAATAACAATTTAAAAATGAAAAACCCACACAAGATACATATCTAGAGTAATGTTTTACCCGTTATCAATTTTGAGAAAACGCTTATCAGGCTATCGTGACAAATTTGACACATTGACAGCTCCTTGACAGTTTGACAGCTGATGTTTGGTGGAGCATAGAGCACTTAATTAATAGAGCCTAAATGATCAATTAAAAGTTGTTTCATGAGTCAAGACATCAACTTGACGGAGAATAAATAAATAGTAGTTCTTATTCCAATTACAAAACATATAAATAAAAATAGAATAAAAATATCTTTACATTTCTTTAGATATTTTGTCCTAATCAATTTATTAAAAACTATGATCCGATAAATGGCATTGGTTTACATAAGTCTTGCTATTACAATAAAGGGTATATGACACGTATCAAATGTTACTTTGACTAGTACCTATACTATGTCCTTATGCCCTTCAATCTACTATCACTATGTCTCAATAAAACCAAGCAACAACATATTCAAACTTGCGCAACTTAGCGCCACGATTAGCAAAATCAAATAGCCAATAAAAAATTCCGTCCGAACCCGGGCAGCGGACTAGTGCTAAATAAATAATTAAAGTAAGTTTTTCCCGGCCGTCTCGGCACGCTCGCTGTGCCGGTTTCATTCTATTTACATTCCGCGGCCGGTTGCACGCTCTGCCGGTTAATTGCTCTGTCGGTTGTTCAACGTATCGTAGTGATAAGGTTCATTCAGACGCAGTTTCTGGTGATAAAGGCTTTCTTGTATTGTCGTGTGACGTAAGTTTGTCTTAAGGTGGTTAAATTTGGTTCAAAGAACATTGTGTCTATAAAGAGTACGTTTTCTCCAATTTTTCATATGATATCGAAAATTTGAATATACTGTTAGGTAAAATATTAACCGTACATTTTGGTTATTAGAACAAAATAGACATAGAAGTAAAATAAACTATTAACATAAAAAACTTTGTAAAGAGTGAGCTAGATATGATTTACCAAGTAAAATAAGTATGTCTAAAATACTGATATTATTATGAATGGTAACTGGTATAGATTACAGCATACATAATATAATTAGAACGCCATTTACAATCTTTAACATGTAATTATTCATTTACGGCACTTTGACACCTTTTTCCCTATCTATATACAATAGGTATATAACATTTTAAATAAAGAATATAACTTGTCGTCACATCATCATTTGCAATGATATAATCATTCATCATCTCATCATGAGCTCGGTCATCACCCAAATGTACAATGATTATACTCATCATGAGCTCAGTTATCACGCGATATGAGACGGTTTTGCTCATCATAAACTCAGCTATCACTGGTGAACATAACCATGTTAGCAGTTCACAATCTTAGTTTAAACAAGCAGCACCAAAACCATGTCTCAGCTAATCCGAGTGTAATCTGCGATCGGGGATCACCGAGCGGTAACCGATCGCGGCGCGCCGGGCCGCAGTGACGCAACCGTACTTGGAAATGTACGTATGATTCCACTTACTGGCTACGGGCGGGCTCACATGGAGACGCATTTTTTGAAAGTCAATTATGTGTGTTTATTTTATGTATTTTATTATATATTTTTTTATTTTATAGTTTAACCTAACGATTAGGGAGACGTGCTACCTGATGGAAAGTAGTCAACGCCGCCTATGGACATTTGCAACACCAGAGGATTCGCCAATGCATCGCCGGCTTTGTATGAGAGCTCTTTTTGCACCTTTTTTGAAGAGCCCCATGTCATAGCGCTCCGCGAATACCTCAGGAGGAAGTTCATTTTTATACAAACTTTCATTTCATAAAAATAAACTTTAAAAAATACTGTCTTAGTGCTCATCTTCGTTATATAAGAAACTGTAGAAAATGTATGGTTCTGGACTTCTAGAAATTTGCTGTTTTTTTAAAGATTTAAGTAGCAGTATCCTGTGGATGTCAGCTAACTTACATATGTGGCGACTTTAGTCCCTAAGAGTCTCGACGCATCTTTGGTCGGATTTAGGTAGAATCCCTGTTCTGTATGGATTAAGTTTTGGACGTCTATTTGGCCTGCTTATTTCTCATTTAAAGCTTGCTTTCAGATAAAACACTGAACTTTTCAATATAGGTTAGGTTAGCATGTATAGTTATTTTATCCTCGTATTTGGTTCTCAAAATGTTTTTCCAAAACAATCGCAGGCCCATGTGAGACAGCGCTAATCCGGTTGCGTGCCTCGCCGGCGAGTGGGAGTCAGTCTTAATAAGCGGCTTATATACAATAATAGCGGTGCATTCGTCTTACAAATCTCCTCCAATATCGACCTTAGCGCTTGCCCATACGGCGAGACGGCAGTTGACGCATACTTCTATTTATGTCGTGGGTAACAGTTTCAATATTTGGACATAAAGTGGTAACTCGTGGTACGATTCTGGAGTCGACCCCGCCACAACATTTTTTGTCTAATAGCAGTGTTAAGAGCTGCTGTGCTCTGTTTTGAAGGGCGTGTTAAGCAAAAGATGCGTTCTAACTTAGCCTTCAAAGGTAGCAATCTAGTGTTTAACCAAGATACGAGTAGATACTAAGATAGACCAGATAAGACAATCTGTTCTGGTTCGATTTCAGACATTCATGGATGGCAGTCCACTTATAAGGACAGAGGTTGTTATTATTCCAGGTGAATGTAAGCCGCCGCTTACGGTGCAGTTCCCGCTGAAACTGGAACGAGACATGTACTAGATCTCGCGGTGAAACACAAACATTCTTATTTTGCACGAACTTGCTCTGCACTCCACTTGCCGTTTTTGTACACTGTTCCCCTTGCAATGCGGTACGTATGACGTGCTTGAATGCAGAATGTTTCAACGTAAATATTGTGTTAGTTAACCTTGTCTTAACTTAGTACCGCTAAATAAAGATATTGTTTACAAAGTTAGCTACTTTCGAACTTTGTTTTGTATGAATTCGCTTGTGGTTTGCTGTTTTATAGATAAAAAAGCTCTTAAAATAATTAAGCACTTATTAAAAAAAGAAAGCAGACGTGCTCGAATACTGAACATAATAAAAACGCTTAAAATACAAGCAATTAGTTTTATCACACTCAACGACACGAGTAGAGAATGACCAGGGCGGCAGAACTTCGCGGAGGTGTCTATAAATTTATCGACGGCGACACCGCTAATGCAGGACTGAGTGTCGCTGAGTGATAGCGCGAGATACACCGAGTGACGGTAAGTGCGATCGCTTGTACGGCTGATACCGCTGCCTACACGCGTATGCTGCCCTGGTACCGAACACGACTCGCTCATTACTTTTTCGTCCTTTAGGGACTAAACCCCAATAGATCTCGACTATTCAATGTTTATGAGGGGATCGTAAATTTAAATTTTATGTACAGCTAGTCGGTTGTCAAAATGTACACATGGTGGATAATGGTTTGTTTATCACATCTATCTTCAACAGGCCAGGAACTTTCTCTAAACGTTATCAAAATAGAGATCTAACGACAAAGATGTCCGTACTTTCCTATCTGATCATTGGTATTCACGAAACTTTAATTAGCTACGACCTAATGATTTCACAATTACATAACATAGCATGTTCCTTCTTGAAAGACATTTTGTAAAGTTTCGAAACATAGAAAGCTGCCCACCTATGAAATATTTACATTATTGTAATGAACTTTTAAATAAATAAATAATCTCCTACTCCTTTAATCCTACCCAAGGTACCACTGGGTGCTATGAACACACATAAAGACGAGTACACAAAAAGGTACTTGAACCCAACACGAAAATTAATTAAAATAATGATGTGAACCCACCGAGGATCGAACCCGGAACACTATGCCTGTCAGAATACGTTAAGTTGGTCTAAATAACAAACAAGTAATACAACAAAGAACTATTATATTACCAATTTGCTCTATCATTCTCGAATCTCACTTCAATATACTCGTAACTCAAAAGCGAACCTAGCCCCGTTCAATACCACCTGCATTTACAGAATCAAAAGATTTGCCATTATCATACCCGTGAGCGGACCGTATCCATACCGTATCTTTATCATTTCCCGGGCGATCCCGGAGCAAATCCCTACATCCGGGGATCGAGCGGGATCCGGTAATCCCGGTTAATAACGCCTCGCAAGCCCCGCAGATATTTGATAATGGCGCATTAGAAAGTTATAATTGCCCGGTTATTATTACCCGGTGATTGCATCAGGAAACCGTTTGTTTGAATGCAATCATGTTGAATTGTGGACGATTCGTGTCTAATGGAATGGATTGGATTGTTTCGTGAGCTGGAGGCACCGCCGGAGTTTACATTTTCATTTTTATACGTAAAACCATTTTAGTAGAAAATTAGAGATTTATTTTAAAGTTTTTTAATTAAAATGCCGTTAAATCACATTTCCAAAAATAAGCTGAAGCTAGCAGGAAAATATTTCTTACGTTTTTCTAATTTTACAATAAGCAGTAGCTTGTAAATCTATTTACAAAAAGACAGATAATTAATTTTGATTTATATATCTGTATTTTGCTGGTGTATAGTTGCAGTCGTGTTCGCTAGATTGATTTAGTTATATTGTTCTAATGGTGTAATTTAAGATGTTGTTCAGAAAATTTAACGTCAAGTTTCTCAACTGCTTTTTTAAAATTACTTAAAACTCGAATAAAAAGTATACAAATCTGTATCTATATTTTCACATTACAGACATCCTTGTACTAAATGTTTCCGATATTGTACCCTAAAATCGCAAGTAATACCCAATTTTGATATTTCCACCCATAAAAGGGCATGAAGGGCTATGGGAATATCCCGTAAAATTCCCATAGTCCCCTCCGGTACCAGGGCTTCAAAAATATAGAGAATTCTACGGCTAATGATTCCGCGCTCACACGAAATCCTACCAATATGGAATCTACGAATACCTGGAAAACAGACGGGAAAACGGGAATGCTTCCCCTCCGTGTTAAAAGAGAATATATCGTGTGTAACGAGAAAGAAAAACGTTGGAAAAATAAGTAGAATGTGTTAGGAAAAGCTTAGAACGCAACCTTTACTACAATGTGTAATGAAAGAGTCTTATTATAGAAACGTTTTGAATGAGTGCAATGAACTAATTTAACTTTTAAACAAAATTGAACTACAAACGAACAATTGCCGCATTACTTAAGAACAGTCGTCGTCAACTCATTACTGTCCCACTGCTGGGCATTAGTCTTTTCTCAGAACGAGAGGGATTTAGACCTTTCTATTTTAAAGAGCTCTAAGGCATGTAGGTTTTCTAACGATGTTTTCCTTCGTCCCAGCAAATGATAATTAATTTCCAATACCTACCTACATAAATTTGAAAAAATCAGAAACCTGTCTTAGATTCGAACTTCGGAGGCCTAGGTACAACCACTCGGCTATCCCTAACTTAAATACCTAAGAATTGATGGTAGATACAATCACTAATTTTGCTGTATTCTGGTTTAATATGTGTACCAACTATACAAAGATTGCGTGTTGATATATCACATAGTAACATGACACCAAACGTAAGTTCACAGAACTTAAAAACACGTAAACCAGCAAAGCTGTAGATACACGTAGATACGTAGATACATCATAGATAACTCCTATCGTAATGTTTCAAACAAGGCGTCTCCAACAACAGTTGCATTTACAATTGTGTTCGTGTTTATAAGGTGAATTGTTACGCATTAACTTTTTTATCGTCGTACACTCTTTGATCTCCGCCCATCTGTTCGGATTTCGTCGTAAGGGCTGGCCACACACGTTCGTTTACGGTTCGTAACGATTTTACAACCAGACAAACAAACATGCGGTTCCTAGCAACGCAGTAACGTTACCGCAGCGTTAGCCACTATCAAAGGGAAACCGCCCAATTTCTTCGATTCCAGCCACTACTGCGAACTGTGAAAGACCGTGTGGAAAGAATAACTCTTTTTCATTTCGTTCCACGTCTTGTATGTCATAACATGTCGTTTTCAATTCAGTGGTCTGTTGGGATTTTGGAATATTTAAGTCATGACTTGATATAGGAAATCTAGGAATATCTTCAAATGTTAGAATTCGTTTAGGTAATTAGAAATTGTTGAGAAGTGTCTAGTTACTATACTTGAATCTTATAAGTTTATTTTTAAGTAATTAACTACTCGTAACAAGATACTAGCAATTCCTGAAGCATGTCTAGTATAAGTAGATGATATAAGTCCAATTACAGCACAACTATAAAATCTCACATAAAAATGCGACCAATACATAACATAGGAAACGCTTAACACATACTTATTTCATGAGAAATAAAGAGATGACCACGAATCGCTGCGAATATACGAGATGACGTCAATATTTTCATTAAAAGCAGCGTCTCAATACAAAGCCGAGTGATTTATACTTGAACACAGCAATAAAACGAAACTCCACTGGCGGTTGGAGAAATTTTCTATTTGGACGGACAAAGGGCACAATTAAAGACCATTGTTCGAAGGGCCGGCGCACTCGGCCGCGATTAGTTCATTATTATATAATTTTATGGCAACACCATCTCCGTACAATGGTTGTCACTGGACCTATGAACTGCCCTTTACTCGGATGAAGCCTGAAGTCATTAAATCCTTAGAGTATCCTGAGCATCAGTAAGCTGATTCTATTTTAAGGAAAATTACGATTGACTCAAAGATTAACTTAAAGGTGTAAGTATTTCTATATTTACTGAAGATACACATAGAACGAAGAATCCTAAATAAACACTAATTTTAGTGTCTAAATTGTCGATCTTATAAATTCTAGATATGGAGAAAGAATAACCAATAAAAATTTACTAGTCGAAAATTACTACGACTTTGATGATTTGGTTACCTTTCTTAATATATATCCGTAACTTCTACTAAACCTACCTTCTTAATAAAGAGTGTCCTTAAACATGTACAAGCAGAGAGCAGAATAAAACGGATTAGCAATCATATTCACAATCCTTATATCCATATTACTATGTCCGTAAGCGCTAGATCAAATCAACTAATCTTTGTATTACCTCAAGAAACAATTAATGTTAATACAAGATTATTCTTAGCGTAAACGAATTCAAGGGAAAAGATTATCCAAATAGTACCGGCTAATGTAGATAGACAAAGGAGGTTCCAGGAATGCTGGCGCTTTGATATGCCTCCAATAATAAATACAGTTGCTTTGCTGCTTCCGCTGGCAGACAATTGGTTGGGATAAAGTGCATTTGCTCGACTTCTCAAAATTCAGTTATTTATGGCTTTGTAACAACGCGTTTAGTTACATCTTTAGTAACGATTTAAGTAACATTAAAGTTGTTATCATATACTTAGAATTTTTTATATCCTGTATCTATGGTTGTTATAAAACACATTTGAGAAATTCTCATATAAGTGGCAATTTATATTTTTAAAAATAAATTCTTTAAACTTAATTATATGCCTTTTGACTGATTGAATGAAAATTAAATAGGTAGAAACTTATTAGAAATTTACTAAGTCGAATAATTAATAATAATCGATAGACTAAAAGGTACAGAATATTATAATTTAAAGATCATTTGCTTAAACGGTGAAGGAAAACATCGTTAGAAAATCTGCACACAACCTACTTTAAAAAAGTTATCAAAGGTGTGTGATGCCAACCACACTAAACTTGCATGATGAACCTAATGCCAAGATCCTCACTTAAGATGATGGTAGAAACAAATAACTGACGACCTGCGTGGCGGAGCGGTCACCATACCGGTCTGACGCGCAGAGGGTCCCGGGTTCGATCCAGGACCAGACAGAAATTTAAAAGATGAATTTAGGTTTCTGTTTCTGGGTCTGGGTGTTTGCGTATTAGTCTCTGTGTGTGTCCATAGAACCCTACAGGGAACCCTGGTGTGGGTATGTGAGTGTAGAAAGCGTTTAAAAGCGTTTAACTGTAACGTAATGTGTGATAATAACCATAGATAGATAATTAACAGCACCTTGTATGTAACTAACTAGTATCAGCAAGAAATGACACAAATTATACAGATCAGTAGATCCGATAACAGCTGAACGAAAAAGTAATGGAGACAAAAACAATGCACTTAATGATTCCACACACACCCTCAATCTCAGTTCACATTGTTTTGCATGGCGTCTAATGAATAACAATACTCTTTGGTTATAGATATTTTTAGGGTTCCTTACACAAATGATCAAAACCCTATTACTAAGCTTCCGCTGCACGTTTTCGTCACGGGGCTGTATCTCTTGAATTGAAATATGTATACAATTTTTTTAATGCCTGCTAAAATAACAAAGAATAAAAGATAAAACAATAAAGAGGACACTTAAAAGAAAACGTTTTGTTTAGAATATATTTTGAACCATAATATATGGGCACTTGAAATTGCTATTGAAATACGAGTAATATATATAACTACAGATGCTATCACAACAAATCATGAAACAGAAATAAAGCTAAAAATTCATACAAGAAACATATTTTTTCAGCGAATTCAACTGCTTGATCAATCAATTGTGATACTCGTACACAAAAACATAATGGTACTACGGAACCCGTCATTGCCAGACCGACTTACACTTGCCCGATTTTTTCAGTGTTCCCATCACCGTACCCCTTAGTTTACACAACCGTTTCCCAACGTTAATTACCCTATGGAATACACTAATGTTTGCATAGAGCATTATTATTATCTACAGATTAGCCAAGTTACGATGCTGTAAAGATAACCGCCCTACCGTCTTATTCTCCACCGTTTGTTTGGCCTTAACAGCTCTGATAAGAGTATGTCTCAGTTTATGATTGTCATAGGTTATGAAAAGTACTTGTAGTCTTTGATGTAACGACTTCATTAAACAACTCTGTCTTTCAAGCGCCGGCTTCTTAAGTCCCAACTACATTTGTTAACAGTTAAGAAATATCGAAATCGTCGAACACGTACAGATGAAAGGAATATAGGCCACGGATAGAACATTAAAACATCGCGTTCTTTAAAACAAAGTTATCAAGCATGTATGTAATCTACCAATTCGCACTGTGGACTATAGTCTATATCGCTCAACAGTGGAACAGTTATTGACGTTGGGCCATCCATCTGGACTCTTCAAAAAAGGTGCAAATGGAGCTTTCCTCCAAAGCCGGTGATACATTGGCTCCACTGGTGTTGCAAATGTTCATGTACGACAGTGACTCCTTTTATTACACGGCCCGTCTGCTTCATTGCTTAGGTATAAATATAAAAAAAAAATAGTCATGAAATATAAATTAACTATAATTCACTGTTTTCTTAACACATTTGTAATGGGAGCCATTGAGAATTATTTGCATCTATTACACCAATGTTAAGTGCTACACCACGTTCTATAATAGATGGCCTATGTTTAGTCTCCCTGTGCGGTTGCTGTCGAATGGTCCATCAACCAGCAAGCTGTCCAACCAATTACCAGGCGAGCATAGCGGCTCGGAGCTCGTTTATCCAGCTCTTTGATCTAGAGCCTAATTATTACATCAAGTGTGCAACGCTCATGACGCCCTGGTATTTCTGGTTCGTGTCGCGCTTTGATATTTTGATGGCGGGCGACTGCTACGAGAAAATGCTTGCTATAGGGATGTTGATTCTCTCAGAAAAAGATCGATTCTTTAATCGATTTTAATCGAAGTATAATAAATCGATTCACAAAAAAATGAAGGCCCAAAGAAGCAATTCTCCAAAAATCTATCTTTTCGAGATCGATTAAAATAATCGATTTTTGCCCAAAAGATCGATTTTGCGATTAATCGGTCTCAGATTGCCATCCCTAGCTTGTTAATTAATGTTTTTTGACTACGATATTGTATACCGTTTCCAGGTCAGCATCAGATGATTCTGCGAAGTACATCGAAGTGGAGATAAGATTATTTTCGCGTATGTAATGAGGTCATAGAAATGAAAACAAGGTTAAAGGAAAATAAAGTCTCACATTGCTATCCTATCTAAAATTGAATGCTTATCTTATATATAAAATTCTCGTGACACAATGTTAGTTACCGTACTCCTCCGAAACGGCTGTACCGATTTTCACCAAATTTTACCTGCATATTCAGGAGGTAGGTCTGAGAATCGGCTGCTGTCTATTTTTTATATGGTAAGGGTTGTTCACCCTTAACATTTTTTTATTTATATGGCAACACAACGTTTGCCGGGTCAGCTAGTAATATCTAAAAATTAGCCTGGAATTCGAACCTCGGACAGTCAATAAAGAATAGCTTCTTACATTCATAGGCCCACACTAGGATTGCTTGAGTCGTGGGTGCCATGGACACACGATGGAACCATGCCATGGATACAAACACCCATTCAGAACAGATATCCAATCATTCAGCATTTTGATGTTTGCCTGGCCGAGGATCGAACCTAGAACCGTCTGCGCGACACACTAGTAGGCGACCTCTTCACCACGCGCGTCGTTCAACCCACAGTCCAAGAAATCAAAAGCTAAACCCAACAAATGCAAAGCCCGGTCAAGCCTTCACCAGTCCCATCCATCCTCACGCGATTGTCTACAAAACTAATTTGTGCAACAATATCGTTGAGGCCGTAAAACGCAAAAAGCAGTAAAGGTTTCGCACGTTGCCCGGATGGGCGGGGCCGCGCCGCCCAGCGTTTGGCCGCGGCATGCGATGCTCGTGTCTTTATTAGCGCTGCTTTACTGCCGATCAGCACCCTAGTGTTTCTCCTCATCGCTTCCTATCCATGTACCTAACGTCTACTCTACATTAAAACTCATTCGCTTTTTAACCTCTTAAATTTTCTGTAATTTTGCGTCTTTATTAGCGCTGCACAATGCCGATCAGCACCCTAGAGTTCTTTAAATCAGAAAAACAATGATACCAATTTGCCCTTGGCCAGTGCCGTGGATTGTGGCCTTAATCTTTGAGCAAAGAACCGTGCCCAGAATTGAGACTGTAATAGTACAGTAACAGTGAGACAGCATCAGTAACAAAAGACGACGATTTCATATAACTAAGGAATATTAATATTATTAACCATTAACCATATAATTTACCAAGAAATATCTAACAAAGCTAAAATCTTCAGAAAATTACAATTTTCGCTACAATTAATATAATGGCAACATCCACCTATCGGAATTCCGATCCTGTTCACTTCGTCCATCAACCGACATGAAGGGTGCCTGGGATTCCTCGGGGGCATCTCACAAAATCCGCGTGCCAAGATAAATTGTTGCAACCGGAGTTAATAGAAGAATAATGAAACAATTACCCGTATTGGCGTTGCGTGCGCCCCCACGCACTACCAGGGGTGCATAGGAAAAAAGAGCCCGAAAATAACTCTGATAGACACTTTGCGTGCTGCCCACTATTAGGTACTGCCCTCGCTATCCAATTTGGCACATTATCGGCGTTAGCATTGCATAGACAATAATAGGAAGATCGGTTCGTTCGCACCTTTTTTGTTATTTTAATCTCATTAAAATGTAGTTTTGCTCGCCGGGAACATATGGCCGAATTAGGGACGTTACGCCTGTCAACCACGTGATCGGTTGGTGTAAATCGATGTTCTGTGCGAATGGGCGCTTTTGTTTTTGTTTTTATTACAACCTGTGTCTATCGACAGTGGCGTATGTATATTTTTAATTTCGACAAATAGCACCGAAATATCGTTACCTCCGCTTTTAGTACGTAATAGAAAGTATACTATAATAATGACGAAAGGATCGTCGTAATAATGACGATAGTGGAAGCATCTAATGTAATAGTATCCAATAAGTGTTTAACTAGACTTATTTTGTCAGTTCTATTTATGGCTACCCACAAAATAACGTTCGTTTATAAAGGGCCAGACATCCTTGCCTGTCACACAGATTAGTCTAGAGTCTAGACGAGTGTAACGTTACTACGCAACAGAATATTAATATTTCGAAAATATTTTCGACCAGCAACAGTGTTTATTTGCGTCCAAACATGCTTCTGGAAGATTTGACGTAACATTTTTTCTAATGGAAACAGCCGAGCGTTATCGCGTAAGTAAATGTTGTCTATAGCCAAACTTCTGATCTGAGGAGCAACATCCGGCTTTATCTAATCTACGGTCAGTGTTTGTGAAGGCAAGATGAAATCCACTGAGATACGCATGCATACCTACAAAATTCTATCAAAATACCCACAAAATAATTCCCTATTTGACACAGAATAAGAATTATAATCGTTTACAAAATGGCGGCGATTCGTGATTGTCTATACGCAACGCCATCTTGAATTTGCTACAATATCAGTGACAGATAAAAGTTGGCGCCACGTATGTTTGTGGCCTGTTAAATTCTTGTATTACAAATATATTCGTGTTTGGAATTGTATTTATACTGTGATCAGTAAGCTAAATTGATAACTTTTTATGATGTGATGGAATGAAAATAGTAATGTATAATTTTTACAATAATCGGTACCCAGTTTTTATGTAGTTTGTTATTTCGCATTGTAATCATGTATTCAACACATACCTATTTATTTTAATTGTATTGCTACAAATAATAATGTGAATTCTTTCTAATTTGATTTAAATACATTTCATAAAAAGCAGATAAGAAAGACATAGACATACCATAGACAATTTGGCTACTTACGAAATAAAAAAAACTGTACAAACGGATTATTGATATACTTAATCCAAATGTACACGACGCAATAAAAAACATCATAGACACGCAATTTTTTATGCGAATCACGCGACGCATTGAATAGTGATGTGCTGTGTTCCGATATCGTTAATTTCGATCTAATCGCTCCAAGACCACAAGTATTGTCGCTACAGATTACTGTTGCTTGTTTGTCGAGCCCATTGACTTTTGAGTGGTTTTAAACAAACACCATTGAGCTGAGAACAGGAGAACTCTTGTGCACCCCTCAGCAAATAACACTCACTGTATTTATTTAGAAAAGTCTAATCTCGCCGAGTGGTTTATCGTCGCATCCGGCGCATGAGTATCGTAGCAACGAAATTTAAACATTCCTATGACAATAATATGTTCCTATGACAAATAGCGTGTTGGCGTTTCTCACGGTACCTACCCGTTTCTAACGGTAGCGAAACTAAGAAACGTATTTTTTTTTGACGAACACAGTATTTTGAAGGTGGTAGGAATCTTTGTGGTTCAGCGATCACCGACACACCTATTTCTACCATAACAGCTGTATTAAACGTTGTTATTTTCTGGTTTAAGGGAGTAGTAAGGGAGACATACTTTTCCGAGGCGTTCCGGTATAGTCCTCAGGGGTAGCGGCGCATCTGTAGCCGACCTCAGATAGGAATATCTAATCCTATCTAGGGTTGATTACAGATGTCTGTGGGCGGCAGTAGCCACTTACCATCAGATGGACTGCTCTGTTCCATATTGATTACAGATGTCCACATGTCAGGACTCGTTAGCTACTTTAATCTTATTAAAAATAGCCATTCCAATTCGTAAACGTGATTAATTACAGAAACAAACACGCCTAATGCACACGTCGCGGCGTTTTTAAGTGGAAATACGTAAATAAAACGCAAATAGGTGCGTCTAGTTCGAGAGGATTAATTAAAATAAGTATGTGACATTTTCACACGACATTCATTAGGAATATCGGACCATTAGTCATCGGATTCTATTTCCAATACCCCAAAGTTTTTCTGTTGAGATGCCAAAGTATCCCACGTTCTAGCGGACTCTTAATTAATTTTAAGTGACGCGCGTGATGGCTGAAAAGACAAGAATCAAGGGCCAACAAAAGCTAACAAACAACTGTCATCGCTTTGTTCTGTCAAACTGGACCGTCAACTGTCACACGTCAAAAGATGAGCTGAAACCGCTTTCAATTTGGGATATTAATGAATTTTTGTAAATGACCGACATGTAATTTTGGGATATTGTGAATATTTCTAGCGGTACGAAAACGTTGGATGTTTAAACAAACAGACAACTATAATGATTATAATACAGAAGAGTATTCGTAGTATTTTCGTATTCACTTTTTCTTTCATGTTAACAATTTTAAACTGTAACAGTCACATTAAAATACTGTTAGAAAATACATTCAAATTATTTTATCAATATCATTTGAATTAAGTATTTTGTGTTATTTTCATAATGTGCTATTTTTATAAATAATAAGTTCCCATTTATATAGTCACTGGCTGGTACGATTGTGTGAGTTAGCATAAAAAAGAAAAAGAACGTTCTTGACATTGGAGTTGTATTTTGAGTGAATAATAAAAGTTGTAAAGACGAAGATGTATTTTCATTTCAGTACATTATAGATGTCATAAACACAAAAACTACCAAATGGGCTTAAATTCACCCTCAAGTTTGCTGCAATTTAAGTCACCACCGAAAAATCCTCAATTTTAGAGTATTTTAGTAGAGTTCAAAGGATATTTTTGAAAAACACAGCGTTGTACGGAAGCGTACTGAAACTGGACACTCCGGAACGGTTTGTCCGTCTCCTGTGATCACAGTTCGCTGTGTGTAGTGCAGAATAATTGGTTTCGCACCTCCACGCCGTGCGATTCCCAAATATTGGCAACACCGAAACCGCCGTGCGAAAGTACACACGTTTTTATAGGTTTACAAATAGTGCGTCTGTCTGTATAATGAGAATAAATACACATATTTCTATAGCTATATAAATAAATATCGCTAAATCGTCTATTTTTAAAAAATGTCAATTTCTAGGTTTATCGCTGTTAATTGTCACATTACTAGTATGGGTCTCTTCTCAGTATGAGAAAGGTTTAGGACGCTTATACACAAGTGAGGATTGGTAGATATTGTATAACCTTGAGAACTTTTAGAGAAATCTAAGGAGTATAACTATCATGATGTTTTACTTCACATAATATATGTCAATTTTTAATACACACAAAATCTTAAGAGGAAAGTAGAAATCTTAGAGGCGTAACCAAGTCCGGGATTCGAACCGCGGATGTGGAAGTACGTCATTTAAACCATGCTAATACAGATTTAGTCTGGTTACGTTTTAGACGTACGAAAAAAATATTTTAACAATCTGTGTACTATATACATTTATACTGTGCAATCTGTTTGTCCAAGTTTAACCTAGAACAGACATTTACAGGACTTTTACGCGAAAAGAGAATTTTAGCTTCTTCTCCATAACGAAACACCTTGTGAAGTGGTGGTAGTTGTGACATTCAAAAAGTGCTCTGTAAAGAACCTGTTTTGAATAAAAAAAAATGATTTGATTAGAGAACCCTAAAATATTACCAACCCACTATCATACCAAAACCCATAGAGTTTGACGAACAAAACCACGGGCAACCACTACTAACAATCATAAATAAAACATCAAACACCCATCGTAAGATACAATTTTGCTAAACTGTCCCCCCATTAGTATGCCTCACGTAAAAATATTCAAATGGTATTGTGTATGGCGTTGGCGCATACGAATCGGTAACGAATCGACTTGGAATCGATTTAACAAGGTGTTAGTTTCGTTATCTGTGTGTTGTGACGTCAAAGTATTAAGACGAACGTCTACGAAGTAATGTAAGAGTAAACGAAAAATATCTTACATTCATGTGTGTGTGTGTTTTTTTTATAATATAAGAGTAGCAGGTGGACGTCACCTGATGGTAAGTGGCTACTGCCGCCCATGGACATCTGTAATCAACCCCAGATAGGATTAGATATTCCTACCTGAGGTCGGCCACAGAGGCGCCGCTACCCCTGAGGACTAAGTTGGAACGCCTCAGAAAAGTCTGTCTCCCTTACCACACCCTTCAAACCGGAACACAGCAGCGCCTAACACTGCTGTTATTAGGTAGAAATAGGTGTTACGGTGGTGCCGCCTGAGTCGAACCACAAAGGGTTATACCACCTTCAATTACATGTAAACCTAATTCTTTATGAAGTAGCAAGCGAGCAAGCAGTTCATCTGATGATTAGTAACCAGATGTTTTCAGTTTCAAATCTCATAAATAGATATGGACATGGAAATCTGTGACAGGGTTGGAGATTTATCTGAGGTTAGCTATAGAAGCGTTTCTACCCCTAACGTAGAAGTCTTGACAAACCTGTCTCTCTCTAGTCACATCCTCTAAACGGCACTTACAACGAATACAGCAACACCCAGAACTAGAATGGGAATTTAAATTCATTTTAGATTTTTGTTTGACCGGAGATCGAACCTAGAACCCTCTGCATTTGTATTGACAAATAAATCCCTATTTCAAGCGACATTTAAAAAAAAGTGATATTATTTTTACTGTTGCTTCTAAACGTCTTTTCAGAAAAAAGTCTGCTCGTCGTAAGTCATCCTTCATCAAACCTTACTTTCAAAAACTTCAAATATCGAAATGACTTATTCGGAAACTAGTAACATTTGTAGTGTGTCCGTATTGCCGTAATGTTGCATGTCATTAGCCCATACGATCGTCACGCGATGAATTTTACTATTTACCGGCTTCCACCGGCTTCAGGCTTCAGCTGGCTAGTAACCACTAGACTTACACGAAACGTTTTGTTAACATATAGCTTATGTTGTAATAGTGTTGAAGGGTTGTTTGTGTAAGATGATCCATTTGATGTTCGCGAGACTTAAGTTTAAGAGGATAGAACTATTTGTGGGTGTCATAGCAAATCATTTTTTTATTCAAAATAAGTTCTTTGCAGAGCACTTTGAATGTCATTACATCTACCACCACTTCACTAGGTAAAAAGCGTAACTAAAAGAAGTTAAGTAGACGAAAACTAAAAGAAGAAAGTAAGTGAAGTGAAAAGAATTTAAGAAAAGGATGAACCATTTGATTTAATTCCAAGGCGTAGTTTGGGGTGTTAGAACTCATCATGGGTTGGTTTCGCAGTCACCCCTGCGTTTTTTTTTCTTTTTACAATAGTGTTATGCGATGCTGTGTTTTGAACCAACTAGGTGTTTCAACTCAATCCTCAAGTGTCCTCAGGTAGACTTGTAATTCTATCTGGGCTTCATTATTGATATCCATGATTGGCAGTTGCTATTTACCATCAAGTTGAGTGCATGCACGTTTGCATACATAAAAAAAAAACAAAATATCTAATCCATCCGATAAAACTTCTACAGAAAACGCACAGTCAAATAGTACTAAAATGAAAACCAACATTCATTAGCGATTTAAAAAAAGCTAACTTCGAACACACCCTTACTTAACTTGTAACACACAATAAAAACTTACGGTCTTATTCATAAAAAGTTATAGCACACTTATAACGTTGCTATAGTACGATTGTCAAAAAGTGTTATTCATAAACGCATTTTAGGCACTAAACCGTTCTATAAACCTTCTATAACTTATAGAGGCCAGAACCCTACTATAACAGTGCTATAAGGCAAAGATGGCCGACTCTCAACAGCTGATTCGTGATTACTAACCTAATTTGACAATACGTTTTTAATAAATTATGTCAATGTCCATTTTGTATACAAACTTGAAATAATTTATTTTAATATCCGATAAATAACATTATTATATCACTATTTTAAATTACAATGCAAATTTTACAAAGCTTAGATTATTAAAAATCTAGAAAACCGTCCACTTCGAAGAACATTGCACTAAAGAGTGATCTGTTTTCATTAGACTATCGATTTAAGTGTCCCGTCCGTAGTTAGGACGCGCGTGCGGACGTAAGCATACAAGGCAAGAAAAATCGTCATATCATTATTATTAACAACTAGATGCCATCAACTTTACGTGACTTACAATTGAGATACACAACAATAATTCTAAGGGAGCTTTTCTGGAAATTCGCTCAGCAGGAGCTGACCGAATATTCTGTAACTGTGTCGAAAATTCGACACACGAAAGGCTATAGGAAGCGTTGTCGCTTTAATAAATCGACAGTAAATTTCATAATTGATCTCGTACGTAACGATCGTAAATTAGATCGCAGAGGTCCTGGTACACCTTCTGAAATACAGGGTTTACTGCCATAAGATATTGCGAATGTTTACAAAACGAAACTTAATTGAATTTAACTTTATATAATTATATCAATATTACATAAAACATTAATATCCAACCAATTTTCACTCCTTTATCTTTTAACAACTTTTGCTTCACATCCCATTTTAACAAATAAAGTATTTTTAAATTCGCGGTATTTACAAATACAATGACACTGACATGTGATTTGGTTTTATCGACAACCCATTGACAAGAATGTCAAGACAGAATATTTTTTAGTACGAAATAATGTCATTTAATGATGTTTATCTATGGATATTCGTCAATTTGTTCGCCGAACTTCACTATAATGGCAACATTTTCATTTATAGTTGACTTTAGCGACACATTAGTTATAGAAGGTTTATGGAACGTTTATGAATAAGCAATTTTATAGAACGTTTTATAAGCTTATTGAACACTTTAACTAATGAGTGCTTAAAACCTTCTATAAGCATTTTTTATGAATAAGACCGTTAGAAAATGATAATTTAAACAAATAATAATGAGTAAACCAACACGTCGGTACTAGGCTCCCATACATTGTCTGCGCTTCGCACAATGAGTGTTTTTAACCACTATTACGTGTTCAGGCCTCACGTGAATATTGATGAGACTTTACGAGTATCAGATTTAGTAACAATAGTTATTTTATTTTATTCATGTGAGGTAGTAGGCCTTTTGATTTATGGTCGTTTTTTAGTGTTTTATTTTGTAAACAATTATTGGTGAATAGAAAATATAATAAATGTTATTTATCGTTCAGAAATTGTCATTTGAATCACTAAACCACAGACAATATAGATATTGTAGGTACAATAAACAAATATGGCCTCAAATTCATAACAGACTTTCTACTAAGCACTATAATAGTCCTATACAAAAGTTTAGCCATATTTTAATTACGTTATAGGTTGAGTATATGTTTTTTATTTCTATAATTTAAGCTATTAATATATTTAAAATATTATAATATAGGTAAGTGACTATTGCTGCCCATAGACAATTGTAATTAACCCCAGATAAGATTAGATTTTTACCTAAGGTAGAGCACAGATACGCTGCTACCTGCAACCCTTGAGGACCAAGTTGTAATGCCTCCAATAAGTATGTCTTCCTTTCCAACAAGAACATTGCAGCGCTTAACACTACGAGTACACTATACTATTATTAGGCAAAATAGCTATGGCGATGGTGTGTTCGGAGTCTTTCGACAAACGGTTCTACCACCTTTATATGCGGTAACCACTCTTTTTTTATAATATAGGAGTAGCAGACGAGCATGCAGTCCAACTGAAGGTAAGTTGCTACTGCCGCCCATGGACATCTGTAATCAACCCCAGATAGGATTAGATATTCCTACCTGAGGTCGACCACAGATGCGCCGCTACCCCTGAGGACTAAACTGGAACGCCTCGGAAAAGTATGTCACCCTTACCACACCCGTCAATACGGCACACAGCAGCGCCTAACACTGCTGTTATTAAGCAGAAATAGGTGTGGCGGTGGTGCCACCGGAGACGAACCACAAAGGGTTCTACCACCTTTGTCACTCTACATTATAAGCAACATACTTATCTACTTCTAATATATAAGAAATGATTACTGCTGTCCATCCGAACCGCTTCCAATTAGAAATCTCAACACCACGCCTATATATAATTCCACTACATTTAAATGGCAAATGTCTCATATTTCCGATGTTCCCATGTCAAGTATTTACTCCTATAATAGGCTTCATTAATAACGTTTTTTGTTTATATTTATTTGCATAGACTAATGTTAGTCGGGTCGATAACCTGTTTTAGTTCTTGTTCGACTTGTTCTCATTTTGAACGAGTTTCTTTCGAGTGTGGGACTTCTAGATTTTTTCTCTTATGTCAGTTTTTTTAATATGTATTTTTATTAAGTGTGGGATATTTCGGATTTTTAAGCTAGTATTAATTTTAGATTTTTTATCTTTTCGTGATGTAACAGCATTTTAACTTTTAGTCATCTATGGATATCATAACTGATTTAGTAGTTCGTCTCCACCGATTTTTTTGTTCCACTATTGGGCATGGTTATATTGTAACTGGACAAAACCTGGGACATACTCCACCACTCTGTTCCAATGACGATTTGTAGAAGAATAAGTTATTTTGGTTTTACGAAAAACTTTATATATTTTATTTACGTAAAAAAAAAGCAGTGATAGCCTAGTGGTTATTAACTCGACCTCTCGATCGATGGCCCTCTGATTTTTCAAAGTTATGTGCATATTAGAAATTAATTATCACTTGCTAAACGGTGAAGGAAAACATCGTCAGAAAAACTGCATACCTGAGAGATTTAAAAAAAATTCTTAAAGGTATGTGAAGTCTACCAATACGCACTTGGCCAGCGCGGTGGACTATGGCCTAATACTTCTCATTATGAGAGGAGGAGACCCGTGCCCAGCAAAGGGACAGTAATGGGTTATTGATGATGATGATGATGATAATAATGATGATTTTATTTACCCCTGTACTTACTGTCTTACTTTGAAAACATATATTTACCCCTGTAGACAGTAGGTCTACTTTAAACACTTTCCTACTGAAAACATTTTTCCCAACTGCTAACCAAGTACCGTTTAAATCTATAAAAATGTCAGTACACTTCCAAACTTCTAAAACTTTCTTAACATAACTAGATTCAAAACACATAAATTCACACCGAGGTCCCGCGTTCAATCTTGATTCAGTTTTGCATAACACCCTCAGGGCGGAATCGGCAACAAAGTAAGTTCTAGTGGTCCCAAATTCGATTACTGATGGAGGGAAAAATTTAAGGGTTTGTGAGATACTTACAGTTCTTGTCTTAATGAATGCGATTAAGGAATAGACTTAATATGTAGCTTACCTATATCTAAGAGATTGAGTAGTAATTAGTAACTTAAGAGGAGAGTAGTTTACTAAAATCTTTCAGCATTCAAATTTAACGAAACGAAGTCGCAAACGAGGATGCAATCCACCTGGTGGTAAGTCGCCACTGACGTGATCTGACCTGTAACCATACCGAACAAGCTACCTGAAGTCGATTACAGATGTGTTTCTAACCCCGAGGACTCAGATGGTCGTCTCATATGTAAGACAGTCGTAACATGCTAGAAATAGCTGTGTGGTAAAAATGCTAAAATAACATTGCACCCATTTATTAGTTTCAAAGATTTACAAGTTATCTACCTGATTTATTCTCCGAAACTATAATATCACTAGTCGTAACTTTGTTTATCGTTATTTTTTTGAAAATGAAAGCAAAATATTCCAAAAATACATAAAAACTTTAAACCAGATTTGTCTGACAAAAGTTCTCCATTTGATTTTGCATAACGTTTGAGGGCTCCAAAAATCGGCTAACAAAGTAACACTTCGGTGAAGTGGCGTCGAGTGGTCTCAGATTCGATTACCGACTAGTGCAGGGGCAATAACTCGGTTTGAGAGGTTATTCGATTTAGAGACGATTACAATACGCAAGTGTCGTTGAGGTGCGGTTTGGGGTACTGTTACATTGGGGAGAATTGCGTTGATACATTTTAATTTTTTTATTTCTACTTCGAAGGAAGTGATCTTATTGTAGACTGTGTTGCCGTCTTACGGATAAAGTTTAAAGTCGATAATTTGAAGTGTTATTTCAGTGACTAATTTAAAACACAATTTGTACAAATTAATAATAATGTATTACTTATTTAACAATTTTAAACGTTGCAGGAGAAAGAGGAGGATATCATGAAGATAAATTATTAAGACAGGTCTTAACAAAAGTAATTAAAGAGTATTATTATTATTAGTAACAAGACTTGGTAAAAAGTAATAGTGACATTAAAATTAAAATAGGATCAAAGACAAACACATCGCAATCAAATTAAAAAAAAACACACGAAAATCTCAATAACAAGAAAATACAGCGCACACGTAAATTTCGTAGGGGAATTACCTTGAATTACGCTATAAACATTCAACACATGAACGAGACACCGTGGCCTCGTAACGGAGCGCTCCCTACAGCCCTCAGGACCCTTCGACACTTTTAAGGGCCCATGAACCAGATCGTAAAGACTTTAAGATCTTGTGTAAAATTAGTAGATTTTAGATAGCAACTTTAGTGTGCAATGAATTTAGTGGGATGTGAGCGGTTCGAAAATAGCGGAAAATAGGGTATGAGAATAAAGTGTTAATATTGAGTGGTCAACTCATTAATATAAAGCTACAACTTGTTATGTCTTTTCTGGGAAC
Organism: Epargyreus clarus; assembly: GCF_041222505.1. Lineage (NCBI taxonomy): Eukaryota > Metazoa > Arthropoda > Insecta > Lepidoptera > Hesperiidae > Epargyreus > Epargyreus clarus. Next base: position 1,298,535 of record NW_027332214.1, read on the forward strand.
TTCTTCCCAAGTTATTATATTCTAGTAATCCATGATGAATCCTAGAACACTTAATGTCCCATTACCCAGGAGTGGGTCTCAATGAGAGAGATGACTGAAGCCTCAAAAGAGAAGAGTACGAAATGATTATACTAATACATTTGTATAGTGTGGTAAGGGAGACAGACTTTTCCGAGGCGTTCCAGCTTAGTCCTCAGGGGTAGCAGCGCATCTGTGGCCGACCTCAGGTAGGAATATCTAATCCTATCTGGGGTTGATTACAGATGTCCATGGGCGGCAGTAGCCACTTATCATCAGGTGGACTGCATGCTCGTCTGCTACTCTTATATTATAAAAAAAAATATATATTATTTCAACTACAGCCATAAAAAAATATTGTAATAAAAGTTTGTCACATATTTATGTTGTGTGTTATTTAATTGGTTTTGAAATAACATTTTTAGAATAACTAAGACAAATCAATTAGAAAACACTATTTCCAAAAAGAAAAACTCGCAAAACCTAACCCACAAAATATATTTCGAATCAAAACCAAAAAACCGGACCCAAGAACAAGATACAAGATTCATAAAAATTGTAATAAGCGAGCAAATTTTCATAAATTACCGTCGTGAACATGCTATGGCACAATTTGGGAGGCTCATCCCTTAGAGAACCCTTCGACAGGGAATGGGCGATGAAGGAAGCATCAGACGGCAAGACGCCGATGTATAAAATCAGTATGAGCGTTAAATAAAGCCCTACGACCCATAAAACAGTCAGCCGTTAGGGATCTCTTTGTTTAGGATGGCGCGATTAGGGTATCTGTGGCATCGAAGGGAATATCATAAGGGACGGATGACTTGTTAAGATTGTAACGGGTTATGGAAATGTAGACAATGAGTTGGAAAATTAGACAGTTGTAATTGTTGAGGTTGAAGATTTGTATATTATGGAAGTAGTAGGGTATAAATCTTTGTACTATTAAGGGCCTTCTGCCGGTCATGGATAGATAGAAGCAGAATTTTACTAAAGAAGATTACAGATACGATGCCTTGGTAATAGTTCACATAAAAATGAAGAAGTTGGTTGTACTACACCTTCAAATACAAACATAGCACTAGCATACAGTAGTTCAAGTGGAAAATAGGTAGATTCATGCTGTTGAAAATGAAACTCTTGAAAGAGAACTAAAATTAAAGAAGACAACACTGTAATACTGTAATAGCCATTGCACCACAGATGTTTCGTGCAAGAAATTAAACGACGCTAATAACAATAAAGAAAATAGAAAACAAAATCAAGGCAGATTCAGTATCAATAAAAAGTATCATAACTTCATAACGAGATCATGCGAGCTCCATCATAAAAATCGAATAGCTCATAAACAAGTCACTCGGAGCCCTCGGACAGAAACGGTAACATCATGTTACGGATGAAGGCGAGAAGTTTCCTCGGCTCAAGATCTCTTGTCTTTATTTAATCATCGTGCAATTGAATGGCCGCAGTCTCCGGTTGACAAATTCGCACGCCCTCTACATCGCCTTAAACGCGCACTTAACCGTACCCTTCCTTCACCCTCGGACGCCTCCATTCTTTTTATATCGCAACTTTATTAACGCATAAAGGTCTGGTGATGGCCCTTTAAGAATTAGGATGCGTCCCGCGGCCAGCTCGCTCGAGCTGAACAAATGGAGTGTCGGAACGACTCCGAACCCGCGCATCCCTCGCAATTAATGCTACCGTTATCGTCGCTTCTCTATTTGAATTTCGAACTACATTCAAAGTTCTATCTGCGCGGCTTCGATTCAAATTTCAAAAATTAAAAATCTCCGATCGTTCTCGTATTCCACTGTTGTTTTTAAAACCGGTGGCCGCAAGTAACGATGTTTTTGTGACGATTCCCGGGAACCGACTTTTTTGAAGCGAACGGCGGCGAACGGCTCGTTTAAGAGTGAATAAAATGGGAAGAAAATAATTCTATTACGAATGTTGTACACGGAATAAAGGGGGGAAAACGTCCCGATACGAGTATCGACGCCGTGAAAGCAATCGGATTTACATGTCTACCGGCAGTGTACTAAAACGAAATCATGAATGAAGCGCAGTATAGGAAACCCAGAACATTATCCTTATGCTCCCATTTTACGACCTTTACCCCCATCCAGAGGAAAGGGTCACATCGCTGCGACACGCTGTAAAACGTCCCCGTCCCGCTCGCACACGGGGCGTGCTCGTAAACGCGAGCGAGATAATCACGAAGATGAGTCGAAAATTATTTTTTTTATTATCACCATCGGCGGTGCTCTTTTATTTCCTTTTTACGGTCCGAGTACCTCATAAAAAGACAATAAACTTACTATTTACAGACCATCAGGAAATTGTTAGCCGTAGAGGTCTCTTTACGACACATGTTTGCGTGGCGGAGAGGAGCCCAAGTGATGCACTCTTTACGATTGACGCGCGCGTAAAAGTGTAAGGAATGATACATTTTATCTGCTAGTTACTTCGCGTGGCTTGCCCTCAGTGAAAGACAATGGAGTGAGGAATGGGGGAGCTTAGTGTTTGATGGCCGATATTGACACATCTAAGAATATTATGCCTTAAAGAGTAGCAGTACTCTGCTGCTACTGTTCTGATTGGGAATATGTGGTGAATCAGGTTCACGTCTTCACAATATTAGTTCCCAGAGGAATCGGTACCATATACCCACAAGAGGTGTAAAAGCCTGGTCTAGCAATGAGCTTTTAAAGACTTAATGGCCTCAATGTATCAGTAACTTTTGTTCAATTTCAGGTTCAACATTGTGATCTAAGGGTTACTTACAAACGCCCATAAGCGGTAATGACTACTTTAAGTGCTGCGTAACAAATCAACAAACCATTTATATTTTTTTCAGTACCCATATATGAATTTTATATACGGAATTAGCGCCACATAACGCGCAACAGCCAAACAGATCATCCTTACACGTTAATAACGCGAAACTGAGCAAAGTTATTAGTTCATGAATAACGAATAAAGATTAAACGCTCGTAAACCGATATCGAGCGGTTGTTGCGTGCAATAAAATTTGGAGAACGCTCCGTTTATCGCCGGCTTTATCCGCGGAATCACTTTAAATAATAACGCCATCTAAAAGATTAACAATAACTTTAATATTTGTTATATATTTGACCACGAATGTGTTTTTGATTTTTGAAACGAAAGTTTAATTGAAACTATGCTGATAATACATATCGATTCATATATGTATTATTAAAGGTACGAGTAGGTACTTAAAATATATCTAAGATAATCCGATGTGTATCAAGAGTTATTCATGAATATTTGACCACGAACGATGTGTTTCCATTTGAAATATAAGTTTAATTGAAATTCCGTTAAAAATACGTACCAATTTATATTTTAATAGGGAACACATTTCAATAAATATCATAAGATAATTCTATGTGTACCAGGAATCAAATATCAATAAGATTTTAAATCTTTGAATGCAAATCAAATGTAGTCAACTACACGGATTTTATCAATGCTAAGAGGATAATATCCGCAGCATTGTTACTGGAACAGCACCGAATACTTTTATATCTCCAGACATTGAACGTGTCAGACACAGCCAGCGACAGACAACATCATACTTTTCTATACAAAATGATAAAAACATTATATAGCAAAACACTATTTTGTCTGCTGCAACACGCGTCTAACACGCTCTACGTCTGAAACACTTAACAAGCTTAAAACAAAAAAACAAACCAATAATCACACTTAATCCAATATACCGTACCCAATCTGACGTATTCAAAAATAAATCCTTTGAATTGAAGTGGGAACATATCGTAAAACAATTAGCTGGTAATCCAGCGGTAATTTACAGCGGCCGCCAGATCGGTGCTAAATCATAAAAAGAGCGTTAACACATATTAGTTAAGTGGGTTTAATAACTATTATTATGCCTCTCCACGGATTCCTCAATAAAAACGCAGTTTAAATAAGGCTTGACTAAATTGAGCGGTTGGGTTTTGGTTTCACGGTTTTGGATTGTTTCGCTGTTTCTAGTACGATTTACGATATTAAGTCGGTCTTTTAATCGGGAAGTTTGAATCCTAGACCTAAGATTTTTTAGTTCGGTGTAAATTAATTATCATTATAATTTCCTATAATGGTGCAAGGAACTTCATATATGCTCAGGGTAGAAAGTCTATTTTATATCCGAAAACAAAATGTTTCATTGAGATTCAATATTTTTTTGTATCACGCAAATAAACACTTTTAATATGGAAATAATTTAAAAAAATACAATCAGTTATTTTTTATTAAGAACCAAAGGAAAAGTGGGTAATCCTGAAAATGTACGCAAGATTAGGTAAAACTATAGATAACTATTAAATGAAACTGCTGACTATTTATGAGTCGTACAATTTAGTCAAAAATGCGAAAGCGGGTGTCAAGAGCCAAAGAGTTGGTACCCGCCCAAAATACCGCGACGGCTCCCGAGGACCTATCTCGTACATCACCCACTTGTCGCACCGAAACTTACAAAACGATGGACTATGAAAGATTTACTCGCTTAAGACAATATTGAAAAAAATTAACCAATTTTTGGACGACGTGTTTATGTTATAAGTAATTTTATTATTAATTATAATTTAGTTTTACTTTAGTTTACTTTGCATGACATAATAATACAGCATGTATTTTTTTCAAAATAAACTCGTTAGATAAAAAAAATACTTCAGTAGATATTTTGCATATAAGTATTTTGAGTTGACGTAATAATTAAGGCATTGAATATCTAACTGCCGAGCTGCAGTCTGGTTGAGTTGGGCAGACATAACAATTTGAGGCGCTCTTCAGAAGCAGGAACGAATTTCTGATCAACCTCAGATGGGACTCCTGTCCTTTTTGGAATCCAGTAAATGTCCATTTGTGACAGCCGCTCATCAATATGTAGGCTGCATTATTATTTGAAACTTTCGACTTATTGATACACTTAAACTGTGTATTGACACGTCGTTTATTAACCCTTGCGGATAAACAACTAGAAGTCGCTCGTAGATGGTAGAACAAGTCCCTAACACAAGAGAACAATTTATTTTCGCGCTAGTTTGCGATTGCGACATTAGGGGTTTGCAATATCTTGGAGCACGGCCTTCGGGCGCCAAGGATTTCAATATTGTGAATTCCAAAGATGCCTTCGCATAATGAATTTTGGGATTGTCTTGCGGTTTTTCGGTTCAGACCCTCCGTATTCAGTTTATCAGTACATACGGCCTATGTAATGGAGAACGGAATATCTTCGAGTTTTTCGAGGTACGAGTACGTCGCGGCCTGACACCGTCGTTACACCAAATATATGATAATAAGGGACGGTATTATTTAGGTCCGACGATTCGTATGATAAAACTCAACCAGTGATATCTCCAGCAAACAATTCCTATGGAGATTCCGGTCTTGTTTCGGGGTTAAATCTGGGGAATGATATATAAGGGGCAGCGGGAATTTTTCCTTATGCGAAAATATTGTGCAGAGAAATATGAGTTTGGTTTGGCAGAAATTGGAGGGTGCGCTCCGGTGCCTTTCTGTTCGAGATGTTTTGCTGAACGAGTCGGTTCGAGTTCTCGTAAACAGTTTTGTGAAGCTTTCAAACAATTGGAACTTTGGAATTCTATGTTTCAAGTATCAATTTCTTTAAGCGAAAGATAGTTTGGACTAAACATTACGAAGTAAACAGTATAATTAAAAAAAGATATAAGCAATATCACGTGCAATTTACGAATAATATTACGAAATGACGTCTTCTACTTTCATAATAATTAATAACTGGAACATATAAATTTTAGTTATTAATTGGATTTAAGTACAATATTAATAGCAACTTCCAATTAAAACGGAAGGAGTGAAATGCTTTCCGGTCTTTCGACTCTTCCTTTACCGATTTACTCTAACGATTATCGGATTTATGTAATTTACTATTAAATATAAAAAAACGTGTCCGTCTGTAGCTCAAAAACCAGAAATAAATAATAATGGGACTGTCTTAATTACCAGGGCCGCATAGGCGGGAGGTATTAGAAATCGGCGCGTTAAGAAATTCGAAAATGGAACGGGTTAATTTTTTAACGTTGGCGGTTCATTCGTTGTTCCCAGTTTACGGGCCGCGGTCGCCCGAGGCGGGACCGTTCTAATTAAAATCGCCCAGTTCCTCCGCTATTCATTTTCATCCTTTAAAACGCTTTTTGTTAGCGTTATTGTTGTGGCCGACTAATTTACATGTTAATGAGATGGCCGACGTAATCAAATCGGGAATCGATCACCGTTCAATACGTAATTTGCTTTAGTTAAATACTGGGAAGGACCCTATTGATCTTGTTCACAACGAGGTAATAACTAATGGACTTTACGTTTACGCCTATAATTGTCCGAATTAAAAGTCCTACAAGCAAAAAGTGCTGCAATGATGAACTAGTAATTTGTTTTGACAATGGCTAAATCAATTATGCCGTTAGGTGTTATAAATTTATACACAAATTTCATTTGAAAATTGAAATTGAATTTATAATATTATTTTAAATAATAATAACAACGTTCGCCTTGCTATGCTTTAATCGAATATTTTTCGCAAATTTATTATTAAACTCGTTATCAATCACTAAGTCAAAAATTACAGAATAAAACTAAAACAAACTCAAAACAAACTAAACACAAAGTTGCCCAAAGTCATGACCTCATCACCAAAAACAACAGAGCTACCAAAAAAGTACCAGGAGCGAAGTATTTGTTTTTAAAAACATTCCTAATGCCTATTAGCATTATTACAATGGTACCAGGGAGGCATGAGCGGCCGAGCTTCTTTGTCCCGCGATTATGTATGCAAATGACGCTCACTACACCTGTGACTCTGTTCTCCTGGTAAACAATAACAGATGGAAATGGGAAACATTGCTTTCCCTTTGTTTGTGGTACGGCTACCGGTTTTAGAATATAAACGGCTACTGCGGAAACGGTGAAAGAAAAATTTGTAAGTGTCAAACGTACAGTGTCGTATTGTTTGCGGTTTTTCGATTTTTATTAAAAAATCCTACATGGTTTAGAAGTAAAACATAGTCTATGTTATTCCTGGTCAAATTCACTATTTTTAAGTGAAAGTTTCGTCGAAATCGGCTTAACCATTCCGAAGACAAACCACTACAAACAAACCACACCTATTTCTACCTAATAACAGCAGTGTTAGGCGCTACTGTGTTCCGGTTTGAAGGGTGTGGTAAGGGAGACAGATTTTTCCGAGGCGTTCCAACTTAGTCCTCAGCGGTAGCGGCGCATCTGTGGCCGACCTCAGGAGGAAAAAAAAAGATTTCTAAAACTGGTTTTTGGATACAGAGTGATGCATAAAATCGCCTCAATTATTTTTGTATAGATAAAATGGTATCCTAATTTACATATACCAGACTAGAATTAAAAATGAAACAATGTCATAACATTAAAAACAAGTTTAAATATAATCAAGTAACTGTATATCGAGGAACTAATTATCGTTTGAATTTGAACGTAATGAGGCAAGGTAATGGATCGTTTAATTAAAAATCGACCTCTTTTTAACTAAAGCTCGTTTTAACTAATCTGATCTAGTTGTAGAAGTAGTAACCAAATAGGCTCCTAATTGGTAATCATTATAATGTGTACATTACATTAGATATAATTCAATTGCAGATATTTCCAATTCATATTTCTATCTATATCTTCGTTCAAAGTCTTGTAGCAGCAATAGGAATTACTAAGGTAGAACATGGGGCATTCCAATTTAGTATTCAGTAGTGGAAGAGTATGTCCTTATACTACTGCGACTCCTGCTCCTGCTGCCTGGTTATTACCAAATGTTTAAAAGCCGCATCCGCAGCCGCGAATTTCTTTGGAAAAGAGGTAAAAAATCTTGGCAACACCAATAAACAATTTGACCTTATAGGCTCACACAAAACATTGCATATCTATTTAGCAGGTACATTATAATTCGAAAAAATATAGCTATAATGTATGCACATTGCACATACTAACATGCAAGCATATCAGGTTACAATTGTCCAATTTATCCGCGCAGTCCCGAGGCGTGAAAACTGACAGCCCGCTCATTTTCGCCCAGTATCGTTGCACGTAACGCCAGTGTTGCCACATCAACTTCATTTTTTAACAACACTACACGTTACTGTATGCCACGCACTTGCAACACTATACGCCAGATATAATCGAAGCAAATTAAATGTTGGTTTTTTGCCTATTTTGTGTAACGAGCGTGAAATTTTAATTTTAATTGCGATAATTTTGCAAAGAAAGAAACTTTTTTATCTTCAGCACTTTATATAGAACTTTCTTCACAAATATTTTAATGGCTGATCGTAGATAAAAATAAGCACAAATGCACTTTTTTACTTATATTTGCATAGTTTTACATCGTTTTAAAGTAATACTAACCTATATGATGTACATACATTTCTAATGAAATAATTCTTATAAGAAATATTACTAATGATATTTTACTAGAATTTATATAAGAAATGGATTCTAATAAGACAGTACTTTTTTCAAAATCTAATTGTAATTAATGAATAATGATGCACCTCTTACAAGTTCAAAAAAATACATGCACTTTAAAATCAATACAATTTTTATACGAACCCTTTTAAATAACATTTATAATTGCCTGGCATTATAAAATATAATCATTGCATGTCACATACATGCAATGATTATATTATAATGTCAACTACAAAAACTTTTGTCATTATAATAAAAAACAAAGCGTTTTTAAAAATTCTCATAGAATAAGTGCAGACAAAAAACCGATGACACGTGGTGGCATTCAGTCTATGGGCAGGACGTGACATCTGTCAAAATTGAAGCGCCTAATTCATTATCTGTACTTATAAGAAATAAGTCCTACATTTCGAATTTAAATAAATTTTCTTTTTTATATGACAAATTTATTTAAAGACAATTGCATTTTTAAAAGCTAACATTTTCTAAGCTCAGGCTGAATGTTTTTCAATCTAGCTGTTTGCCTTCCTTGTAAAAACTAAAACTGATTTTGCAAAGACGTTTGATGAAGCAACACTTTTTACGAGGAATAACTCTCTTACTTTCGACCCCAGCTTTTTCTTTATAAATCTACTCTATACTCAAGTACTTTATTACCCTGCCAATATTGATTTTATAATTTCTACGAAATTTATAATTTGTATGAAAATACACAGGTAAAGCCGCGAGCAGCAACTAGTGTTATAATAAGACATCAAGTTCCTACAATAATTTGGTGCTATACTTTTGATAGCTACAGCCTATGACTATGCTATACAACTTTAAACCTTATTACATTAGAATAGAGTCGTCGTGAATTAAAACAAGCACAATGACATTGTAAGTGATCAACATACAATCGTCACGTTATCTCACTGTTTGCAAATCAAGGCGGGAAGCGACGCCATTGTGATTAGCATCTTTTTGACCGCGCTCTAAATTCAAATATAGAGCGAACGTTGGTGGTCCTTTTCTTGTGAGTTTATGCTAAGGTAAGTTCCTTTTCAGCCAGTCTTAAATTATCAACCAAAATAATAAATACTTTTTGTTAAATAAATATACAGTGATATGTGTTGTGGAATTAAGTAGCGACCGAAGTATATTAAATTTTAGTTGTATTTTATACCTAAACATTAAAAATAAAATGAACTCTAATTCAGTTTCAATAAAATATTATTAAAAGTCTTATTTTGCAATTTTTATGGGTTATTTGCTGAATGGTCCTGACATACCCGTATTGAGGCGAAAGCTTAGGGAGTTTCTCGAGAGTAGAGTTAAAGCCGATTACTTTATCACGCAAGTGTATGGCGGCAAAAATGTTTAAAATTTTCAAAATATTTACCATTATCATTATACATTTATATGAATTTAGATAAATTCAGAAACTGAGAATTTATTGTGAATTAAGTTATTTTTAGTAGGTAATGATTAAGATATTGAAAAATCCAAAACTATTGATTCGGTACGATTTAGGCTGTTAAAACTACATTTCATATAATTTTGTAATTTTTAAAACTTATAACAAAAAAATCAAAATTTAAGTCTTTTACGACGAAAACACCGTAATATTCGAAGCGAAAAGCTTACCCAAAAGCTCGCAAGAGTTAAAGCCGATTACACCAAGTTGTTATCGCAAACTTGGAGAATTCCGCCATACCGCGCTCCGCCGAGCGGCTAATTTCTCCGCCGACGTAATTAAATGTATTTTTAGTTGCGGTTAATGATTATTTCACACTAACTTCGAACGCTTTGAGGCTGCCCTTTGTGCTTTTAGCCTTACGTCTCAAAATAGTATTGTTTAATAAGTAGAATATTTTGGTACGCTTGTGACTTATTCGTGAAAACTGCTGAAGATTTTTAATGAATAAAAGTTAATAAAACATTGATTCATTTATAATTATAATTTAAATAAACTATATTTTCGATAAATATCGACAATTATTATTAAAATTTATTACGAACTACTTGGTCTATATGCAACAGAATTAACGAAACATTATTTGTATATGGTAAAAAAATAAATGACCAAATAACACAATAATCCAAATTCAAAATAATCACTGCGTCACCCGCAAAGGCATTCCCGCGTCATTTCGGCGTTCTAAATTCAAACTTCGCGGGGGACGCGGCTCCCTCACTTCGTTTCGTTGAAAAAATATAAATATCGATTGTAACATATTCACACGGAGCGAAAACAGCGCAGTGATAAATCACCTTCGGGAAATTAAAACTGTCTTTAAAACAATACTTTCTTTGCGTCCGAATGCGCCCCCTGTAGCGATTCTATCTCTTTCGCGCGTTTATAATTTCAATACTCTCATCTCGCTCTACTTTAACAGGAAATAAAGAAGGGAAGATACGACATTAGTTCAATGAAGCTTTATTTAGATATTTGCGGCGATAACACGCTCCTTTTAATTATATTACTTTGAAACAATGTCACTCTCAGGTATACCTATTAAATGATTTACTTATAGATAAATTTCATTGAAGTCCATATTAGCCACATAATTAAAAAAATCTTAGGTTTTATAAAAAAAGAACTTGCCAGTTACTGCGATATTAACGTAAGTATCTATATTAAAAATACTTTAAATTATTTAAACCCCATAAAGTCGTCTTTTACGATCACGAACGATTAACTAAAAGAAACTAACAAAAGTTATTAAAACATTTTCCCCGCGTTTCGGATGCACAGATCTGATAATTAAAAACATCACAGATACATTAACGAGAGCGCTCCAAATCTAATTTCTTTCGAAACAAAAAAAATCTTAATTACTTTTTCTGTCTATCACAAAAAGCGGGAGATAAGACTGTTTTCGAAACCTCGTTATCAACGGCACCCTAGTGCTTGCACCCTTCTTTCGTCTTTTTTCCTTTTAAAACCCCCTAGAATACCTATCGCGCGTAATTTAAAGATAACTAATGCTCCCAGTCATTAGGGGACGTTGAAGAAAGTAAGAAATGAGAAAGAAATGCAGGCAAATGCATTTTTAATATTAGAAACTCGATTCCGAATCGATTCTCTCGTTTTGATACGCCGTAATGGAAGGTGTTGGCTGGATGTTTTTAAAGTGTAGGTATGCTATAGGTCTCCCCCAGTTGTGGGATATTAACTTTTTGATAAATATTAAGTCGTGGTTTTTAAGATAATGTATAAAGTAGTAGCACACCCGTTCTAATCTTGATAAACTATTTTCAGAATGTTTTTGAAGAAACTAGGATTAAGTGGGAAGAAAGTTCACGTAACTTATAAACTTGATAATACGGAATTACAATATTGTTCATTCAGACAATAATAATAAAAATCATTGTATCTGTTGCTTTTATTTTCCGATAGTGATGCCCGTTGGTTTCATATGGGACGCAATAACATGCGTACGATCTCATTCTGTGCGCGTCGCTTTAATTTTTTTATTTCCTGCCACGTTTTACGATGTCCCCGGCTCGTCATCGCGGGACATAAAGCTGTTCAGAAATATTTATTACAATTAAAAATTTTACGACCCAATAAAAACTATAAATGTAAAAATCTCTCCGCCATTGTTGAAATAGGTCTAATTGACCGACGGTGCCAACGACGTTTAACGATCCCAAAAAAGTTGTAAAAAAATTAAATTAAAAATGCCCTCCATGGCACTACAAGGTGTTTATTTTTTGTTGAACAAGAAATGTATAATAATCCTACGGCAGTAAAATACTATCGGACGTTTACGACAAATTCACGCGAGACTTACTTAATAAATCCGACAGAATGTTGGAATTTATGCGCGCAAAGCAAGACAGTAGGTAAAAAGGAATCTTTTATGAGGCAGTAAACCGACTCAGAATGCGGCCGGGACTCGGGATAATTCGGGAAAATCCGACCGGATTTTAATTAAAATTATTCAAATACTTTAAAATTGGTACCCTCATTAGAACTTGTCCGGGAGAATCAGGAAACTTTAACTGAAACTTGACCGAATCTTGCTAATATTTGTTAAGTAAAATTCGTGGAAAATGTCCTTAAAATCTTTAGAACTTCCAGGTCTTGCAATTTGTACATAATAATGCTATTATATTAAAGTTATAGACAATACCACCTCAGGATAACTCAATGACATTTTTTGTAGTAAGAATGATAAATAGCAAACTTTACCATAGACAAAAAACTATCTAAAAGGCCTATTGCCCATAAAGTTACCTTCAACAAATCCATTAAAATTAAACATGGGCACATTACTAGGAATTAATCCACCTAATTATAATTTTTCAAGCACCGACAGAATAATTTTCATTATTATAATCTGTGGACATTTATATTCGGGCGGCAACACTAAAAAGAAAACGGGAAGTGTTGCCAGTTGTTTTCATTATTATTTTTCCATGCTCACGTTTAGGAAATATTGTGACGTTGCTGTAGGAATGTTAAAAAGTGGTCTTGATTAAATAAAACGTCGCCATGTTAGAGGGGGGAGCACGTGATGAGAATTAGGCATTAAGGGTCTATAAACTGAACGGTAAGTAATGGTTCACTAAACTTTAAAGATTTACGTGGGGCGCTAAATGATGTAAGAAATAAGTTTTGTCGGTAATTCATAATTATTTTTTATGCTACTCGAACTAGTGCGTACGATGATCATTAGACTCCTCGAAAAGTCATATTAATATGGTTAATGAAATATCTAAAACTTAATCGTATAAAGCTTACCATCATCATACTCCGTTTTCAAAGCAAATTCTCTTACCTGTAAAAGAAATAAAATTTATTTAAATTACACAGAAAAAAAAATATTTTATGACGTCAGAATTCTATAGAGTAGATAATTCTGATGTGGTTAATGGCTGCTCATCGACAGCAAATCTGATATTCTTAAGACCTAATTATGCAGATGGTCTGCATTAAGGCTATGAAAATTGGTGGGAAAACAGATACGAAGAAATTATAAGTCTAGCTTTTATAATTCATCTAAAAAACCCTAAAAAATAAAGCTAAACCTATGTTCAACGTACACAAAATACCAGGATAACAGAATATGCAGACATGTACCAAATCGGCGCTATATATCTCCTCTAACAAGGCGAGCACGCGGACATTCTGCCAATATACCGGCCGGATATTTTTTTCTAACAATAAATTGCGGAATCTAATGAAAGGGCCTAGCCGCGTATGTATTTTATGTATCGCCATTGTGTTTCACGTTTTGCCCTTTCCGAAATTCCTCGGAGAAAACTTGTATTTGTGTAGTTGTACATACGACCACAAGTTTCGTTAAATATATTGGCATACCTCGGCGAAGGATTACGCAAGTATGTGGATTTGGGAAAATGTCTTGCAAAAACTACGCTCGTAAACTTGAGTATTTTACATACGTGTTTAGTGTTGTGGAGAAATTTAGACGTTTGCGACCTTAAGGGATAAAGGTTTTGTTTATTATTTCAGCGACGTTTTTGAAATGGCTACGAAATTGGATAATCCGCTTACTATAATGGATATGCTTTTCTTGTTTGCTGATGCTTTTCTTGACCCATTTTTATCGAAAGCGTTATGGTAACAATTGTAACAAGTGAACAAATTTATTGTAAACGTAATAATGTTTGAAAATCCTATTCTTCTTAGGTCGAGTTCGGAGCCACCATCTTCACCACCACTTCTATCTTATAACAGTATTAGGCTTTGCTGTATTTAAGTTTGAAGGGTATGATAAACTAGTAACATTTATACGAGGTGTTTCAAATTAGTCCTCACAAGTAGTAAGAATCTGGCCGACCTTAGGTAGGACTTCAATACAATGTATTTGTGTAATAGATTTTTTATAAAATAGATGTAGCATTCAAGCATGCAGTCCAACTGATGGCAAGTGGCTACTGCCGCTCATGGACATCTAAAAGTACCCCAGGTAAGAACAGATTCCTACCTGAGGCCGGACAGATGCGCCTCAGAAACGTATGACTCCCTTACCAGTTATTTAATATAGATACAAGTAGGTATATAGTACGAGTAAGTACTTAATATAGATATTTTAAAAACCTTTTCCAACTCAAAGAGAGGGCTCTTAATTCACACGTCACCAAATCTCAAAATATCTGGTACATTGACAAAACTAGTCCAAAGTTTGCCTTGAATACATCATCCACAGTTTATCGACAAACCAAACAAACTCCATACATTTACAAAAGCAACCCTTGAAGGGGATGATTACAAAAAGCGAACATTAATATTTATATATGTCGCATACAATTATTACCGGCTGTACTCATTCATGCACCTTTCATAATGCAATAATTTCTATGACAACTGTGACCATCATTTCGACGAGAAAGGGATTTTGTTAGTTCTAGAATGGGGGCAATGGGAATTATTTTAATGTAGCCATCATTTTAGGAGATAAATCAGGAATAAATAGTGTGGTAAATTTATATTTACAAATTTGATTGGTCTAGGAGAAAGTACTCGTAAATAGACAAAGACAGAATAGTTCGGTTCCTTTTTACTTTTCTTTGTCAACTAATATACATTAAATAATAAAAAATTAAATTCACAAAGATATAAAGATTATTGTCGAATTTCCACCACGATGCAAACACATAGTCATAAAATAATTAATATAATTAGTTAACATAATTCCAAAGTTAACATTAATTACAAGACAAATAAGTTAAAACTGGACCTAAATTATGTAAGAAATTAAGAATACCTCATGAAATCCTACATCTGAAAACGACCGTATACCGGAAATAATAAAAAAACTCAAAGCTTAAAGACCCATATTATCATAAGCCGAATGCACGGTATCACAGAACACAATTGGTAATTACAGTTCCCTAATCAAACAGATCGCCGCCCAAATCCGATTGCCAAACATGGTCACAGGCCACAGCGTGTAGCACTACCAGCATCCCCATCTATTCACACCAGATTGACATCTGTCAGCCGAGGGGGCCGTGGGGTCGTTTTGACCCCATACTTTTTCGCTGGTGGAATAAATTTTTAATCAAAATATTTTCGCCTCCCCTCGCGGACGATGTTAATTTCTCCATTGTCAATGAGTGACACAAGTTAAGTCGAGATGGGTGTGGCTTGACTTATTATGAATAAATTAATCACACACTGTTCAATATGAATGAGGATACGTTGAGCTCGCGTCGACTTTTACGTCAATAATTTTTCTCAACAATAAAATTATGAGCTCACCACGGAATAATTTCGACCATTGTACCAACGTGAATACATAAAATTTTTGGTCTACTTATTAATATTTATACCTCTTTGACCAGTAAAGCATTATTTATCGTCATTATGCGCGAGAAGTCGGCCAATGTGTAAATTACCTTACAGAACAAACGGACAGAACATCTCAAAAGGCTAAAAAAACAAAAGAGACCAATTAATTCTGAATCTCACAAAAGGCTTCAGTGAATGCACGGACGACAAAGCTTGCCAATGTAAATGATAGGTGGTAAAGAGCCGTGAAAATTATGTAGGTATCGTATTCTGGACAAGCAGAGAGCATGCCATGTACGGCGCGTCCGGGGCAATTTGTTGCTTTTTACCGTTTCAGAAGGCCGGTAATGCCGTGAAAATTCGTGTGTGGTATATCTGTGGCTCATCGCACAAAGCTTTATGTTTTAAAAGGTATAGTCAGAAACAAGTCGTAATTGGCGTCGATTCGATGCGGCTATCGGCCACCGGAGGCATTTTCATGAGAAAAGAGTGATTTTTTGTAATTTATGTGTATGGTAATGTGATGTGTCCCGATTTTTCGTGCGCTCTTTGTGTTGAATATACACTAGTGACTTTCCTGTCTCATTCAAGCATCATCGAAATTGTGTTGCTAGCGAGCAGAGTAATCTTTGTGATAATAATTATTGCTTATTTCGTCTAATTTATTTCTACAATCTCTGTTATCAACGACTACATTTGTAGCAGCTTCTTTATGTGCTAAACAAAATGTGCTTAGCAAAATATAATATTAAAATATGTTTAAAAACTCCTATAGTAAGCTATAAAATTCTAATTTAGTTTATTACGCCCTACTTACATAATACCTTAGTCACTCTTAAGGCCTCAGTCGAGCGTCACATAAAACCGACATGTAACACGTCCACAACGTCTGCAGCAATCTTCAGTACGAAATTTAGACGAGATCTAATCTTAATGAGACAGTGTAGCATTCCTCGCAGTAATGAAACGCTGCGCTCCCCGGAATCTCATTTTCCACGAGGTTGCAGACGCATACTCTACATTGTAGAGTCTACAAGGCTATGCTCTACCATGCTACAGGCCTGAGATATGCAATTACAATTCAAGATGCAATTCTGAAACGGTTCGTGTTGGAGTAGATTTTCAGGTATTCTCTTATGTTGGAAGGAATGTAATTAAGCAAAAGGCTTTGTTTCATTAAATTATTTTGGGTTCTTAAATATATCAACTCTATGAAATATATGAGAATAAAATAGTTTTTAACTAGATAAATTAAAAATTAATTAAGATATAAAAAGTCAACTTGTTATTGGTATCACATTACTCCCGTAAGTGCGAGTACGAATAAAGAAATAATTGAAAGGTGCAATTGTTTTGCTATTAATTGACATTAAAAAAGATAATATATCATTGACTCCATTATTACACATCCATTAATATAAATAACCAAGAAAGATAAAGGAATGTTACGTAAACAATAAAACAAAGCTTACGTTTACAGAAAGTATCGTTTAATTAAGACAACAATGTTAATTTGTAACAACGCATAAAAATATTAGCCCCAACGAGGAAAGGAAAACAATTAAGATTCCTAATCTTACAGTATTTCATGGTTACAGCAATCTATGAATCAGGTAATGAGCACAAATTTATTAAGACATTAAAAATGATAAGTAAATTCAGCGAATAATTCTTCCTAACTGAAAACGGCCATAATAAAATTAAACTACGCAACGGAATGCTTAACGTTTGGGAAACTAACAATGTATGTAAAACTAGGGTTGCCAGCTGTGCTATTGTAAATAGATTTATACTGTTTTTTACGTTATATTTTTTACTGCTGAACAAAATAAAATATAGAAAATTTGTTGTTTTTATCTGTATTCTGTTTTTGATCATTTGATTGCATTAGATCATTTCAGGAAAATTATAAATCCTCTATAATTGGCATAGATTAAATATGCTTCAAGAGTTAGGGCCCTGTGAAAGACGAAGAGACGGGCAGACAGCAGTGGCTCAGTAATAAGGTTTCCTTTTTAACCCTATGGGAACGGTACCCTTAAAAATAGGCTCCTCATTTATGTTCATTATATTTTGAGTATGTGCCTATGAAAATTTTAAAAATAACAGTAAATTTATAAGTTGTGCGAAAAGCACTGAAAATATGTCTTAAAAACATCAAAAAATAGAATACTGTTATTTTTTCTATACTACTTAAAAATATATATACTTTAAAAAAGTTGCCAACCCTAAAACTGACTAATTTAAAAACCGAAATGACGTTTTGTGATCTCCAAGACGTGTACTATGATTTATCGCTCTCATTTGCGGCCCTTTAGACAAACGGACAAACTAATTCAAATAGGCTACTTGAATAAATATTTCAACTTAAAAATGCTAATGTCCAACTAAACCTTACGTTTTCTTTACAAACAAAATGTGTGTGGAGTTAACTAGAAAGGTAGTTTCAAAATTGTGTAATGTTATTATTATTTAAAAGGGATACGGTAGCCCGCCACCGAGTGAAATGTAACATTTTGTATGTAATTATATTTATGAGATGCATGCGGTATGCGAGCACATTGTTAAATAATTTGAGTGTATTTATAGCCTCGTAACTTTATGGTTTATGAGCTCAAAACTATGGCGCCTCGTAAATATCTTGAAATTAACGCGACTATTATTATTTACTTACTAATGCTTTATTAAGACGCGGAATTAAACCAGAAATAATTGCGTTTTAATAAACTTATTGATAATTTCAAAAGAAATTGTTCCGTGAAATTCATAAAAAGAAGTCATTCAACAGTTATTTAATTAACGTTGACGTGTGAATTGCAAGAAGCATTTACGAATTACAAATGTGACTAATTAGTCATCACCTTTATTAACTTGTCCTTGGAAATTGCAACACATGGTGCTCCTACCGCATTGACAAATACCAAAAAATATTATTATCCACCAACCTTGGCGTAATTTACAAAAGAATTCAACCATTGCTCATATATGGACGCTTGTAATTGTCGATTTGTTCATCCCATTCTGCTTTTTATTTTGTGTCTCTTTTCCTACCGTGTGTGCTTTCTCTGTCCACCGCGCAGCTGTCAGCTCTATGACGAATCACTTTGTCATTCTGACAACTTTTTGTTCGTCAATTGTAATTCTCACCCTTTTGATGTTTGATGAAAAAAATTGTAATCGCCACGCACGCTTTGCGCTTAGATTTGCGCCACGCCTGACCCCGCATTCCGGATTTTGATATGAATTCTGCGAGCGAAGAATGTTCGATAACACGAAAATGCAATTAGAATTTAAATAAATTTATGAGAATTGATGAAGCTTTTTATTTAATGTTTTACCTCATTTATTTTTTGAAATACATGTATGTATTAATAAAATCAAAGAACGTGTCTATTATTAGTATTTTTGAAGTAAGTTTTTGAAGAAATTAGAAAGAAAATACTAGGTTATTGTGAAATTTACCGATGCTAAACAAATGTATATTGATCTAAGTTACCTACTATAATGATTTACCAAAATATCAAATACCTACACAAGTACATAGTCCCCACATAAGCCCTTACTAAAATGCACCAACACAAAAAAACTTAATTTTCTACAAGAATTTAATAATTTCTCAATGCACAAGCCAATTTTCGAATTAAACCATCTCAAACTAGATCCATTTTCCAACCCATATCCGTCACAAACATCCATGTTATCCTAACAATTACCAGGGCTAAGCCGTTCAAAAAACACCCAAAGGGTTGGACAATACCACCCGTTATAATTCCATTGTGATCGTTCATCCCTAATTCTTTTATTTATTACATTCCGAATAACATCGTCCGATACAATTGTAGCAAATATGGCGTTCTTTTGCTTCGTTTAATTTTATTTTATTCAGTGGACTTCAAAGGAATTTTACGGTTCATTTCTGTGATATGTATTTCGATAGTAAATATATGATGTAGGGAACGTGAGAATGTAGATAAATTAGTTATACTTGGAAGTGACTTAAAGGAAAAATGCAATAAGGTCTCTCCGTCACAACAGATAGTAGACATGTCTTTAGTGTTGTAAACAGGTGATGAGATCTTCAAGGCGTAGGATTTAGTGATGTTCTGATGTGAAAGTCCAGGCAATCGTTGAAGACTTTTCATCAGATGACCCCCAGGTGATGAAGACTTCCTAGCTTTTTTATCAGGCAGTACTTTTGCCAAAAGTTAGATTTAAGCCAATGAGTTATGTACATAATGTATTTAAACCGCTAATAGGTTCTTAAATGTGCAACGTTTGCTGTCCAATGATAACCGATAAGTTTAAATTTCCTAAAGAAGTTCCTCTAAAGTTGATTTTAGTTTTTGGTACCTACTTCTGAATACAAAGCTTGATCGACGTTTTAATTCTGTCATACCACAGTCAACTCAAAACAATCTATAAGACAAACAGGTGTGGTGGTGTCACCACAATCGAACGACAGAATTTTATCAAAACCAATCAACCAAACCAAGTTATTGTTATGATAAAACAATAGGAAGTCAATAGGATCGGTAAACGCAACGTGCCACGCGTCTTCGCATAAAGAAGCATAACGTAGCGACGCTTCGCATAAAGAAGCATGATGTAGCGGCGCTTCGCATAAGAAGCATGTAGCTTCGGTCCTGTCGCATTATCGGAGCACGCAACATGTCTTACGTTCCATTTCCAAATGAACCAACCAATCATATTTCGTGGAAAACTATAGGTAACGGGAATCTATCACGAAGGCCCCGCCCTACCACTGCGCCCCGCTAATCTAATATTAAACGCGTTCGGATATTAGATACAAAGTGAGCATTCACAGAATTTAATAATCCCACTCCCTACCCTCTTCGCTTCTTGAATTATTAATAATTGGCCAAGTGCAAGTCGAGCTCGCGCAAGGGTTCCGTAAGACCAATATTTTCATATTTGTTTAATTTTTAGTTTTGTTATTATAGTAGCCACTTAAGTAAATACATTGTGAAAATTTGAACTGTCTACCTATTACGGTTCAATAGATAAAGCGAAAAACGTCAAGAAATAGCGGTTTCTTGTATACCCCCATTTATTTTCTTATTATTTTTTTATTTTTAGCATTTGTTGTTATAGCGGCCACCTTTATTCATACTCTGTAAAATTTTCAAGTCTATTACGGTTCAGGAGATAGAGCCCTGTGACAGACGGACAGACGGCCAGACAGACAGACGGACAGACGAACAAACAGTCACAGGGCTCTCTCTCTCCTGGATCGTAATAGATAGATAGGCGTAATAGATATGTCTGTCTTAGTAATAGCGTTTTACCCTTTCAGTACGGAACCCTAACAATTTTATGATTACATTTAGCATTGAGTGTAAGTAGCGCGCGACGTGACACGAAACCCGATGGCCGGTGAAAAACGGCGGGAAATCGTTGCCAGTTAATATTTTATTGGTTTCGATAGGTTTGAGTTATGTAACCCTGGTGGGGCCGGTAATTTTCAATTTTGTGCCTGAAATATTGATAAGGCGAGCTCCCCGGAGATCGGTTTATTGTCTAACTTGCGCCGGAATGTAGGTACTGTCCTTAAGAGACAGGAAAAGCCGAAAATAAGCTTTAAGTCGTTTTAACTTGGGAGTCTTGTTAAGTTTTGTAAACACGAATCGGTTTGGATCTTTTTATTTTTAAAATGTGTAGCGTTGCGATTTATAAGGCAAGGCATGGCAGACAGACTTTAAAAAAAATGGTTTTTTTTGTTGCACAAATTAATATTCTTGACACATTTCCAAAATATAAAAAAGATATGATAAAAGCATTTGAATAAAATACACGAAAAAGTATAAAGAGAATATATAACAGCCACTCTAAATTATGAATCTGAAGGTTTTTTATACATATTGTTCAGATAACTAGTATCCACAACTGTCAAAAATGACGTTCTTACTATACAATAAAATAATGAAAAAACATTGATTGACAAAGAAAACAAACGGACAAGCGTGAAACTGGCGAATCGATTCAAGGGATTCCGTCCGTCGACTACAAGCGTGACGATTTGGGAATCGAATTATCCCAAATAAGATTAATACGCACCAACCGTGCTTGGTTCTAAGCAAGTTACCTACCAATTTGCGTTTTCAATATTCGATCTACCAACGATTTGGCTATTGAAGACCGACAATTGCTATTTTTCACTGTTTCTAGACATTCGTCAAATGTAAGATTTTTGCTAGGCAAAAGCAATCTATCCCGATTGCTTATTAATTCGAGCGTAGGTAGATAACGGATAGATATTTTCTTGTAAGCTGTGACAGCGAAAGAGTCACTGCCCTATCTATTTTCGTACTATATAAAGGACTAGCTGACCCGGCAAACGTTGTGTTGCCATATAAATAAAAAAATGTTAAGGGTGAACAACCCTTATCACTTAGGGGGATGAAAAATAGATGTTGGCCGATTCTCATAGATACCGGATAAGCACATAAAATTTCATCAAAATCGGTCAAGCCGTTTCGGAGAAGTATGGCAACGAAAACTGTGACACGAGAATTTTATATATTAGACTTAGTTTTGGAAAGCCATGCCCTGCAGTACAATTCTACAAATAAACCCGTTAAAATAAAAAAAAAACCCGAGTCTAGTATTAAATACATAATTGGAAATCTTCTACGTTCATTAATCGTTAAATGCCCTGACAGTTTACTAAATTAAACAGATGCAGTAAAACCAAATTAACTTTTAGACAGTTTACAAACTGCGCCAATCTTTTTCTCTAAGTGTTAGATAATAAGTGATAATTAGGTAATACATATCTCAGACACACAACTAATATAATTTGAAAAACAAGGATAGTGCAAAGACACATTACAGGTGACAGTCAACAACAACAATTCAAAAAAACCTAATTCGAAAAAAATGACCGAAACCGTCGCAAAAACTTTAATCGCGCATTCGCTTAATTAGACTCGCCACGGTGTATAAATAGATTAGATGAGTAAAATACATAGATTGATCACTCCTAACAAGAAAGTGTAACCAGTACCCTTAGTATGAGTTTTTACGTTTTGACAAAAATGACTGTTTTTGTTTTTGTTTACGTATTTCCCACATATTTCCAATCAGTTCTGATACAATCCGCTAGGGGCGCTGATTAGAAATGTATGCCCATTATAATGTATATATTATATTATATAGTACAGTTGTAAAAATTTAAATTGCGTAAATAAAGTTTTGCCACGTCTCTGTGCTAAAATGTCCCTAAAATGTTTGAAATACTTATTTATTTTATTATGGTATTAGTTATGTATACGTACATTTTCTCTAAAAATGTCAAAATTTTAATAGCTGACAAATCAACGTGTTGTGGCTTCATCCAATTTGAAGGTAGTGAAGTATCTTTCTATTTAACTTATCAAAGGTGAATAGTAAAAACTGCGACGTTGGCGCAAACAATGCACGTCACACGCCATTTGCGCCGCTTAAAGAATATCTATCGATATAACTTCGTTTAGACTTGTCCAATTTACTAAAAGCCTTTGCGCTGACCATGGGTTTGGTCGATTTCAAAATAAATGTTATTTTATAAACTGAAGTTGCCAATGCTTGCCTAGTGGGCCTTATAATAGTGTCAATCGCTGCTGTGTTCTGGTTTGAAGTGTGTACTTAGTCCTGAGGGATAACTCTCAATAACGCTTCTGTGGCCGATCTCAGGTAGAATTACGATCTTATCTGGAGGTTAGCACAGACCTCCAGATAAAAAAACAAATATTTATCGTACTTAATAAGGAATAAATCTTAACTTATTAATTCGGATTTCTATTTACGGCAGTAACGTCAAGATTGAATGTTGGTTCCGTACTTCAATATTATTAAATAAAATTTAAAATCAAAATCTTAAATCAAATGCCGGCCTATTTAAATACGGTAACTGGTGCAATGAACAGCAATGTCCATTGAGCAACAGCTATTACGAAAAAAGTAACACGAAGTTATGTTAAACTTGTACAAAAAACCCAAAGATCTAATCACTGTATCCTTCAAATTACGTGTACTGAGGAGACGCGACCCGGATGGAACGCAGGCAGAATAGAATTCACGGCACACAGTGACCACTCAGCGGTCACCAGCCGTGCTTAGAATTAACAAAGTTGACGAGTCGAGCGGGGATATGACGAAAATGGGCCCCAACAAGTTCGGGGCGCGATAATTTTATTTAGAATCCACTTCACCCCAACCTCCCAGCGGAGGCGGTAACACAATAATCGTCATATTTTGTATCTACGAATTATATTTCTCGTTTCGGGTTACGATTTAATGATTCTTTTCGGGTGTCTTTTTTGGCGATGTTGAGTTGTCTTGTGTTCAAATGAATTTAATTTGAGACGAAAGCTTTAGTTAAATAATACATTTGTTTCTCATATAAGGAGTATATAGGTAGGTAATTGAAAAGTCCTTATACATATCATTAATAATTAATTGAAAAAATAAAAGGCATAATGATGGACTGATATTATTTACACATTTTGACAATTTTTAAAGTAAAAATAATACAATGTTTTTTACAGCACCAAAGAGGAGCTATAAAGGAGGAGAGGAGGAGTAAGGAAATACGGTTGGCCAGTATTTTTTAAAATTCGAAATAAACTTTCAGTTTTTACGGGTCAATTTTGAGAACGACTATGTGAATTTTGACAATTTTTTTGCAAAAGGATATTCCAAAACATTTATATGAAAAAGCAAGTCCCATACAAAGATGCAGTTGCACATACTCGTAAACGTAGTCATTGTTATAGACCAATAAAAATATTAATTCCGCGAACAAACAGGGCGGATTGGCGCGAAAATCCATCAGACAGGTTTATGAGGACGTTTTTTAATAAAGCCTGCGCGACGCCCATCGACAATTAGCCGAATCATCCCGTCTCATCCGAATTTCATCCCATAATTGTCAGTTATAATTGAAAAACGCAATTACGCCGAGCACGTCAGTTAATTAATATTAAATTCGCAAATAATCACCCCTCTCTCCTCTCGGGGGAGGCGGGTGTTCTGATTGAATTATAGGCGAATTTTGAATTTTGAATAATTCAGGGCAAGTTAGCCCTTTCCGCCGCCAGGGACGCCACTTACTCGCATTGTTTTAGATTTAATTTTTAATTTGCATTTCGCTACTAAGAAGGGTTGTGGCGAAGTGCGCGAATTGTTTCAAATTACACCAAATTGCACTATGGAGGGTTATGTAATGTTTTGTTTGTTTTGGATGATTTTTATTTGCGGTTTTAAGAGGCAAGTTACTTTGATTGTAATGATTTGAAGGTGGTAGAATCCTTTGTGGTTCGACTCCGGCGACACCACCGCCACACCCATTTCTGCCTAATAACTGCAGTGTTAGGCGCTGCTGTGTTCCGGTTTGAAGGGTGTGGTAAGGGAGACAGACTTTTCCGAGGCGTTCCAGCTTAGTCCTCAGGGGTAGCGGCGCATCTGTGGCAGGTAGGAATATCTAATCCTATCTGGGGTTGATTACAGATGTCCATGGGCGGCAGAAGCTACTTACCATCAAGTGGACTGCATGATCGTCTGCTACTCCTATATTATACAAAAAACTTCTCGTACTTTAAATAGAGCACGACTGAGTCAAAAGATCAGAATTTTCGAAGTTGTGCATTCTACCACATTAAGTGCAAGTTGATTTGGAGACTTGAATCTTGCTCCACTACACTGTTTACGAATTGGTGGTTGGTATACATTTAGCGTATGTTTAGCCTACTTTAAAGTTTTGTCACTGACGGTCACCCATCCACCTCCCAACCGCGCACGTTGCTTAACTTCAAAGATCATTTATGAACTACACAAACCCGCGTCAATATACGCATCTTTCATTTACTAGTTACTTTAGTTAAACTAATCGAGTAAACTGCACTTTATATTATCGCATCCACATACGTATTTATTTCATTAAAAATAACATCCACATACGTAACATCCACATACGTATTTATTTCATTAAAAATAAACATCGCAAGAAAACTACTACTCATTTATAAAATTAGAATAAAAATTTCAAACACCATTTATATAGCCGCTAAATCGCTAAATAAGTTAAAAAACCTCCTGTATCCATTTCAAAGTGGTGCATAATGGATGGTTGTTATTTTTTACGCTAATTACAAGCATAGCAGGATACGCCATGACATTTAATGTTAGAAAAATAATGATACGAATGAGTGAACGGAATTAATTCCTCGTGGAAACATCTTCCGCCGTCAACTAGCCGTGATGTTTTATGCTGGCTTTAAATATAAGTGATAAATAAACTAGTATTAGTGTTATAGTCAGTTTTTTAGGGTTCCGTGCTTAAAGGGTAAAAACGGAAAAATACTATGTTTCTTTTGTGACTGTATGTCCGTCAGGGCTCTATCTATAACCGTAGATAGACACTTGATTACAAATAATGTTTTGTGGTCGTTGTAAGAACAAATGCTAAAGGTAAAAAAGTTAAAAGGGGGTCTTCATACAGCAACAGAACTTTTATATATTGAATCATAATAAATTGCCACAATATCGAGATAGTGTGAAGTTTCTGGTTGCTGTTTTTAGTGTTTCCCAAGAAAGCATTAAGAAGGCTATAGCTACGCCCAACAGTAGCGTTATAACTACTGGTGTTTCAATGCAGAAAAGTAGTCTTGATGTAACCTCAAACATACCATTTGCTTGGAGAAAGGTTTTAAAAGAAGCGCACATGTTATTCCTTCTGAGCAAAGAAGTTACACATTACATAAGGCACCACTGCCACACCTATGGCACCACCGCCACACCTATTTCTACCTAATAACAGCAGTGTTAGGCGCTGCTATGTTCCGGTTTGAAGGGTGTGGTAAGGGAGACATACTTTTCCGAGGCGTTCCAGCTTAGTCCTCAGGGGTAGCGGCGCATCTGTGGCCGACCTCAGGTAGGCGTATCTAATCCTATCTGGGATTGATTACAGATGTCCATGGGCGGCAGCAGCCACTTACCATCAGGTGGACTGCATGCTTGTCTGCTACTCGTATATTATAAAAAAAACAGGCTTACTAAATAAAATAACTTATCCTCTTTAAGATATATGAATATAGATATATGAATGTTTTCAAATAACCAGTGATGTTAGGAAATATATTATTTGATAAATTTTCACTCATCCGAACCAATCCGAAAACAAAGCGTTCAAAAGGGAAATGTAACTCTTTGCAGCGTGTTTTGCATGCGGCGAGAGGCGTTTAAAGCTACCTATAGCTTAACCAAAATTCAATTTCGTTCATTTGCAACCCACCGCCGCCGACAAACCAAGCTGAAAACCAAACAATTACACATACGTGTGTCGAAAGCGTAATTTTTCCACGAAAAAACCACGCCGAAATGCCGAAAAAAACGCGATCACTGACGCTTTGTTAGTTTTCGCGCCAACACGCTGGCCATTTTTGACAGCTGTCAAAGCGCCGCTAGTGATTGCGTCTTTTGTGAAATCACACGGCTCGCGCGGCGTTTTTTTAATTACGAGCGCGTGACGGAATTCTCCAAAGAGACATTTGAATAATACACAATGTAATCCCACACAAATGGCCATGCGGATAGGCGCACGAGAGCGATAATCGGCCGAGATGCGGCCGATACGTGCATCACAATCCCGTCGTCCGCCTCATTTCAATACCTATTGTGTCCGCCGTCGGCGCGGCTCGAAACGTCATAACTGCGCCTCCGATACCGGCTCATCCGTCATTTCCTTACGAAAGATACATGACAATCGATCGAGATTCAGAACGTAACATGTCGCGGCGACGTGACGAGTGATTCCGACACTCGTGACTGATTTCTGAACGTCGACAAGAGCGCGCCGGGAGAACGCGTTGAGTTCTTTTTTCGAGATTTTCTTAACGGTTTCCTTTGTGGAAGAAGGTGACGCGAGATTGTGACGCGACGATGTGTCGCTGTCATTTCTGAATTGGTCGTTGAAGGGTGTTGACGTATCTCGTCGGATCTAGATGGAAGTGTGGACGTATTAATTGTTAGGTGCGCGGTGCGCAGGAGTAGCTCGCCGTCGCCGCCTCGCCAGTTGTTCGCAACCCCTGACATTTGACGAACTAAAAATGGTAGCATTTCGAACGGAGTCAATCAAGCGGGTGACGGATCCGCATGAGCTGTTACGATGCAAATGAGTCGGTAAATGCGACATGGACGCTGTATTTTGTAGTATGCATAATTGACCGATTCGCTCGGTGGGAAATATAATAATGCACATTTCGTATTCAATACCTATTAAGGTTTTGCGATGATTAATGTCAGCTAACCTCGTAGAATTATGCAACATGGCGGCATCACGTTTGGTCACCGGATGTGGGTAATCACTCGGTGATCATTCACTTAATTGGATTTCGAGAATCGAGATAATTTTGTGTAAGAATTAAGCAACAAGTTAAATAACGATAGCGAAATCATGAGATTCTATAAAGTAATAAAGTTTCATCAGTAAATTTAAGTTAAATCTATCTACTCTCTTATACTGACTCATAGACAACGCCCAACAGAAACCGGTGAGTGTATCTAGAAGGATGAATTTCGAAGAGGAGTTCCCACACAGATTAGTATTAAGAAAGGATTTTATGATGGAACGCCCTTCAAGCCAGAACACTTTTTTCTGCTATTATTAAAAATATATAAGTTCGATGGTTCTTCTAAAGGTGAAGCACGAACGGCTATATTCAAAACTTTTTTATAATACAGAAGTAGCAAACAAGCATGTCTTATCAAGCTCAGATAATATTGGACTTCTATCTGAGGGCGATCAGAAATGCATTGCATACATTAATATTGGACTTCTATCTTCTAATTCTCGAAGATTAAGTTAGAGGACCTCGGAATAGTATATCTTCCTTACTTCAACATCAAACTAGAACACAGCAGCGCTTAACACTGCTGTTAATATGCAGAAATAGGTGAGACGGTGGTTTCATCAAGAATTCTATCACCTTCAAGACTTCTACTTCAAAGCTGACTGAACGACTAGCATAGTTGTGGATAATAAAGAGCATCGTACCTGGATCAGTGGCGTCGAGGGTCTGCGGCGGTGGCTGGCTGAGAGGGCCGGGGGTGCCGCCGGAGCCCGGCGAGCGCACGTCGTCGTTGACCGCGCCGCCGTACGACAGAGAGGACGACGGCGGTCTCTGTTGACAATCGTGTTGCTGTGTTATGGTTGCCTGGTACTTGCTCATGGAGAAATGTTGGTAGTTCCTTACTGTTGATAATATTTGGTTGATATAGAGGCCTATTATTTGATCAAATAGATGTTTGGACGTAAGCACTGTTCCCAACAAAGAAAACTGATGCATATTCTTTTTTTCACAAAAAAAACACTGACGCGTAGCTATACTAAAATGACAATAAGGTACTAAAAATGAAAAACGTTTTTACTATTTGATGAACTGTATAACTTTTGACTAATAAGGTTTAACCAGCATTAGTCAAATATCACCCTTATATCTTGGTTACTTTCGTAGCCAAAAACTTCCAGGAAACTACGAGTATTTAAATGTGTGCAGAATCCATTCAGTTTATTTGATTATTCAAAATATTATTCAAACATCATCTAAAATTGTAAGAGGCTGAATTGTAATATTGTAACTCATATGTTAATCTAAGATTAGAATCTTTCCACACATCCCTACGGAGTTCCAACCATTGTTCGTGGCTTGTAATTGCATTTTTGTTCCTTGTCACAGTTACCTCCAGTCTATCTAGGTGAGTGAGCCCGCTAACAATAATATCATCAACGTAACGACTCCTCTCTGTGTCTCTTTGCATTGTCTCCAAATGAACTACATTTAGTAGCTTGTATTAAGCAAGACCTTTTGTTTACGTAAGTATTTTCATAGGGACTTTCAGTTTTATTGTGTCTATTACTAGACTTGAAGTACTCTATACACTATTCCAGAGGCAATTAGTCCTCAACTAATTTACTACAATCTTTCTAGTTATAAGACCTTTATCTAACCAAAAGAAAACCTTGAATTTTCAGTCAGAAATCAAACAGCTACAATTTGGGCACTAGAGTGTTACCTTGGCAAACTCCATTAAGGAAGAGCTGTTGATTCGCAACCAGCGAAAGTAGATAACGATGTAGCGTATCGTTAGCGATCCCGCTCCGGCCATTACCCGGCGACAAGGCACCTGCGTAATGGCCGCCTGCCGTGCGCGCGCGCCTCATTAAACGCGCAACGTTACACGGACGTTGGGAAGTGCTCGCATCTACCCATTCTAACGCTGGATCTAACCTCTATTCAATGGTTAAAAATAGTGGAGAAATCGTCGTGGTATAAGCTACGATTGAGTAATTTATGGCTGATAATTGATTATCTATCTTAAAGAGTAAATTTCAATATAGGTGTCGCTGTGGTTGTTAGCATAAATAACCAGGTTTAGATGACAAGGAAAGATTACAAAATATCTGGCTTAGACAGGAATCGAAGCTGAAATCTGTTACAACGTAGCCTGGTATGGTAATCACTGCGCCGCAAGGATTGTCGTTTATTCATGTTCAAGATCTCGATAGATAGATATAATAAATATATTGTCTAAATTATTGGTCCATTTGTTCATTCCTTCCATCTGGATTGAAATCCAATCCAATCCAATCCAAGAATTGCTAAAGAACCCCAAAAATCCCTTCAATTTATGAATCCGATAGCGAATCCGATAGTGGAACAATGATTAAGCTAGTCAGCTTAAAGAGAGAAAGCTTTACTAAGCATCTGAACTGCGTATAACTTCATCACCAATAGTTCCGTAGATACAACTATCTTCGTGCCGTTGCCCTCAATAATTCATTAACTCACCCAAAATACTATATTATTTCGCCATACACTTGATAAATCAAATCCGTTTATCAGTGCGTAATCCCGGCGTTATCAGGCTAATAAATTTATCGGAAAAAAGTATTTCAGGAAGTATTTTTGTAGCAGAAACAAAATCTACGTTAAAATCGACCGCGGCTACACAAAATGGCGTAACATCGATCGCCAAGGGGAGTATCACATTAAGAACAGTTATTTGGAGTGCTCTGACATATTGCCTCGCGCCTAAATACAGTTTTGATTGATACCCGCCCGTTCGGCGCACAATTCGTGTCGTAATTACCGAAAAAACACAGCTTTAATTGTTATTCATGTATCGTAAAATTGACTGTGCTCTAACGATCATTACGACACCGGATTGTTTTTAATTGAAATAATGGCCGCACGGTTAATTGAATATCTCGAGGATTAGAGCTAATGTTCTTGCAGCTAATTTCAAATGCCTTCACCGAGTTTTAATTAAAAATTCACGCTAATTTATATTGCTGCCGTACCCCTGCTTCCTTCCGCTAATTAAATTTGCGTGTTTAAATTTCGTTTATTTATTACACTTAAAATAAGTTATAAAATTCCTATTTGTTTACCTGTAAGGTATATAACAGAACGCGTTCAAATTTCTTATGTGACATTTAAAATCTAATGTAACACTGCCTGCAATCAGCGAAAAAACTTTTAAATTGATCCAGTTATGGTCAAAATTGACTCTGTTATGTTTGGTGAATAAATATTTTGAATAATAAACCAACATTTATCAAATTTAAACGTAAGCAAATATATACTATGAGCATTTGTATGATAAGCATTATGAAGAATAGACCCTTTTTTCCCTTAAAAGTAATGTCTTCATCAATAACCCAATATAGTCCCACTCCTGGGCACGGATCTCCTCTCTGAATGAGAAGAATCAGTAATGTCATAAACATATAAAATCAACAAGAAAACGCAGCGTTTAAAACGCCGGTAGTGTGATCCTTCTATGGCCAGGAATGTCTACAAAAATAGACCGCGCGTATTGCGACTGGCAATTTCAATAATCATTAAAGAAACGGAGCAGACGGTATTATGCTATATTATTGTATTCGGAACAGATGTCCGCCACTTTCAATTACACCAATCAGAACCTGACGCTGGCTCTATTCCCCAATTTGAATATCGAACACATGCTCCCGCGGATTATTTGAATTGGCGTGGAATTGGCAACATTGATAACGGTTTAAGAGCTTTTTTTTAATTCAGCCTGATTGAATTCAATAGTGTTATTAGGAGTTATGTCTGAAGTTATTCAGGTTGAATAAAATAGCATTTTAAAAAGCTTAATTACATTTTATTCGATTAGTTCAAAATAGCAAGACGTTACGACTTATTGCAACTTATTTGCAGTAAATTATTCATAGATTCGTATATTATTATTCTAGACTACATGTGCAATGTTTTTTTTTTGATGTTTGGGCCATATTTTTTAACTTTATTTAAACTTTATAACATTTCGTTGCTTTTTTTTAACTAACAGCCATCTTTAAAATTCCAGAACCAGCCCTCTTATTATTCGACATAGGTTTGTTTAAAACATTCCATAATTGAATGGTTCGGTTTATTTTTTCAAATATCCTTCCAAACAGGAAGCAGGAGCGCTAATGTGTTCACACTCGCGCCATATGTCAGAATCAACATGACTTATTCGGGCGACGTCATTACCGCATGCGGCTTGCGGCTGCGGCTTGCGGCTAATGCGACTGTGCTATAAGAGCATTGTTTAACTGATGTTAAGCAGTTGGTGAAGACTCTAAGGACTTTATTTAAAACTAGTCATGTTGTGGAGCGGTCATGATACGGTCTGACTGCCATGCCACTACTGGTACGACGAAATACTGACTTATACGAAAATATTAAATATATTTGTCGCACTGGATCTGGGAGTTTTTTGTCTATATGTCTGTCTACATGAAACTCTACATAAATAATATTGAATTATGGTTGTTAGTCTTAAGTCTTTTGTATTTATAGACTAGGCAATATTAAATGAAAGATGTCTGAACACGTGAAATAGCCAAAGGCTTAAAATATTCAAACGTAGGGTATGAAAACCCTTTCAGAACAAGCTACTAAATAGGTAAGTATTTTCGAGAACGGTATTTTTTTCAAATATAATAAAAAAATACATTATTAATTTATTTATTACTAAGCTAACACTGGCTGGCCGCAGCCGCGTATCAGCGCCGCAGTCCGCTGCACCGACGCCATTACTATAATTCTGTTTACACGCCATTGGGGTATTTTATATCGTTAGCGAATATGTCAGTCGCCATTTGGTTAACGATGGAATAACGAATAACACCTTTGATCGTAATTTGACGATTCGAAAAACAAAGTGCCATAGACACGCGATTGGTTTTCGAATTTCGAATAGCAGATGCTCGAACTTTAGGAGCATTTCAAATTGATTATCTTTTTTTCTTTAGAAAGAAAAGGGTATGTATTCCACTTGATGCTTTCTACGACCAACTCTAAATAGAAGTTCCACATGAATCCTGATGATGATAACAAACTATATTTTTTACTTTTGTATTTTAATAAAACATTGACATATCCATATAAAAATAGTTACAGACAGACGCTAAGATTTTTTATATACTATTTATAATCAATTTGATGCGTTGCATTCATCTTTTAATAACTTTATTGTCAATTATACTGCTAATGATTAAATGAGTTACAGGAACAATTAAATAACGATTAAGTATCTTAAGATAACATTTATCAACTTGCAAAATTAATTTACAAAATCATGTAGATACTGAGAATAATTATGCGTAATGCAAAATCTTTGACACAACCGTTAGTATCTTAGTCATGGAGATTAAAAAGTTATTAGGCAAATTTTCCTGCTACGTTTCGCGGTAAATATAAGATGTTAAGAATGTCAGTCTCCGCTTGAGATTATAAATACAGATAAAAAATAAAATATTTATATATTTTACCTACACAAATTGAACATCTCAACCGCGTATAGGCGGGGATCCATTTGCGAAGTAGTAATTTGGCATTGTGTGCCGGGTTCGTTCCCGGGGGCGTGGCGGTGTGCGATTTGGAGAAAGTTTTTTGCGGTCTGTGACCTCATCTCTGTGGGAATTTTGGGTCTGTTGCCACATACCTATGTATGTCTTTAGGGTTCCCTAACCAAAGGGTAATACGGAACCGTATTACTAAGCCTCCGATGTCTGTCCGTCTGCCATAGGGCTCTACCGCTTGAATCTCACTTATTTTTTTTACAGAGTAGATATTACGGTGGCCGCTATATTTATAAGATGGAAGTAACAAAAACCATGCAGTCCATCCGGTGGTATCTAAGTGGTCATGCCCATGGACATCTGTAATCAACTCCATAGAGAACACCTCCTACCTAAAGCCGATCCAGATACAGGTGCATTGTCAATCCTGAGGACTATAATGAATGATGTCCAATTGTCCATGCGCGGTAGTATACTGAAAGTTTATAACTTATTTTGAAATGACGGTCTGTTACAATTATTTTAATATTTTATTAATATAGAAATTTAAATACAAAAATCTAGAATTTGTAAAAGTAAGAAAACAATTTAAAATTACAAAAAATATTCATAAGTCAAACTTATGAATATTTTTTGTAATTTTAAATTGTCCCACTTTCACTGTAAAGATAGGAACATTCACACACATGCATATATTAATAATCTATTCCAAGACGCAATCACATCGACAATTATAAAAATTACAGCTCCTACACACGATCCTATAATTAAACCGATACATCATAAGGCGTGGCACACATCCCCGTCTAATTAACGTAGTCGTGCGATAATCGCAAAAACGCCCGCTTCACACGGCGAGCGGCGCGTGTCGGCTGTCGTGGGAATGCTCTAATAGGAGTTGTATGGTAACATGGAATAAGTGAAGTAAAGGTTCATTTACTAAGATTTTGCTTACTATCAACAGATCAGAATTAGAAGATGCAATATAATAATTTAAATACGTTATGATAACCGTTTTTTTCGAGTTCTTTTATTCTGACTTATAATAATTGTGCCAAGCTCTGCTTTTAGGCGTATTTTTAAACATATCTGGCGTTCTTCCTTATGAAAAATGTTAAACAGACGTTATTATAAAGCCGTCTACTCCTTGACGATCTATCATCTGAATAGATTTATAATTCTATACAATACTATTTATGCAATTTATACTTGCGCATAAATAAGGAACATAGTGATCTTCACTTTATATTACGAGTATTATTGCAGTTCAATCAGGTAAAGGGTCTCTTTACAACTTTATCATATTTCCAATTACAATATACGAAATATTATCCAATTTCATATTTAATATTTCAGTGTCGCATAATTGAATAAACAATCGCAAAAGTGGGTGTCGCGAGCGTCGCGTGCGCTGTATCACATTTCATGGGAACGAAATAGTGCGAATTGTTCCTACTTATGTGCACCTAGTACATGGTGTTGCTTGGGGATCTATTCTGTTGGCACTAATGTCACATCTATTTTCATTGTGGGTATGTCATATTAATGTAATTAGTCTTTTTAGTGTTGTGTAAATATGAAATATTAAATTTTAAAAATATGAAATACAGTTTATTGGCATTCTGCCTTGGACCATAGTCTTAGATTTTTTTCGCTGACATCCTATATCTAAATTAATTCCAAATTAGTTTAAGCAAACCTAAAATCACTGATATAAGAATTAAGTAATAAATATGTTATTGAATTATTATTTTTCTGCTTATTTTCCCATATTTAGATTTGACCCCGACAATAGCCGTGTTCCCTAGTAATTTTAACATGAAGTACCAGGCGGGCATAGCGTCCAAGAAGTGTACGTTGTCGATAAGAACATTGGCAAGCGCGCACAAATGTCCAGTCCGTGCGACCCTCGCAAGGGGTAGAAGGGGGAGCGACCCGACTTTTCCATTACCATTAATTCTCCCAAATGAGAGTTTACTATTGTGTCATCTTGAGAGCGGTCATACGTCTTAATGTAACCTTCTTTTGTTTTGGCTTCGTTTATTTTGTTTTCAGTGTTTTAGAAGTCGCCTGCCCTTGTTCTCTCTTATTAAGACGTATCTTGATGATAGGGGGTGGATTTCACTCATAAATTACTAAAAATGGCTCCTAATTATTTCTCTATTAAAACGCGGTATTATATCTTTATTTTAAAAATAATTCTGCCAAAATTTTTCATTCTCCCTGCTTATTAAATTAAGAAAATAGGTATATCACAGACTAAAATATGTTTATTTCTAAACCCAATATTTTGAAAGCCTAGAAAAATTTAGCAATTTAAAAAGCATATAAAAATATGAGAATAAAATTATATTTATAAATGACTTATCTAAACAGTGCGGTTTGCACTAACAAAACGCCTACAACCGCCATCTTTTCCCACCTGGCGCCGAAATTCGATCGCGCGCACGCGTTGTTCCAAAATCGAAATAATTCAAAAAGCGCGGAACGTTTCCAACCCTTTCCATTGTTCTTTTTATGAATTGTTTTGAATTGAATTCATTGCAGTGCGTCTGACGGCAGCCTGTTGTTCTAAACGTGTTCCACGTTTAAATAACGGAACAATATTCCATTGATGAAAAT
This sequence comes from Epargyreus clarus, assembly GCF_041222505.1. Taxonomy (NCBI): domain Eukaryota; kingdom Metazoa; phylum Arthropoda; class Insecta; order Lepidoptera; family Hesperiidae; genus Epargyreus; species Epargyreus clarus. The sequence goes on from NW_027332214.1 coordinate 1,334,786, forward strand.
ATAAAGCCTGGTTTTGAATTTATTTAGACGTAGAAAAACAAAAAGTGGCATAATATTATTTTCTTCAAAAATATTACATTTCTATTAAAAAAAATACCTAACAAAATCAAAGCTATTGAAAAATAAATCTATTTGCAATAAATTACTAAGAAATAATAAATATAGCTCTAATATTAGGTACGTGTACCTAAATTGAGCTTAAGAGAACTGGTCAAAAATATTGTGGATCAAAGAATGACATTCGACATTAATATATTATAATCAAAATCTTTTTTTTTTCATTAATGATACACAACATAAATCTTTGCTAAGATATAATATCAAAATCGGCTCCTTTGGATAAGCCTATTAATAAAAAAATAACTTATGAATGCGTGAATGATACACCAATATAATTTATTACCGTGTCCATATTTGACCGCCATAACTTAACTTAACACAACTTACTTCCCGGATCAGTTATTTAATGTCGCATCTAATTCTTTATTCAAGGTCGTATTTTATCGTCTTTTAATCTTTACCCATAATGTCACCATAGTTTTATGGCGACCCGTGATGATAATTATAAGTAGGTCCATGGCGCCTCTGGGTCGTCGAACTTATGGGAAAGGCGGTAACAAAGTGCTAACATTTCTCACATGATCCTTATTTTTAGCGAACTAAAGTTTAGTTTACATTTTGAGTTAGAATTAAAAATTCTTATCATTTTTCGCATATCAATTTTGAAGTGTTTGTAATGATTTCGTTTAGTTTCGTGACCCAATTCACAACGATATCAAATCGTGAATCATTTTAAGATTAACTATTCTCAGTTTACTTAACTATATCTATACAAATAAATAAAATCAGTTCTGTCTATCTGTAAACTTATAAATCACTTTTCCGTCCGTCCGTAATCCCTCTGACGTCACATTATGACACAAGAATATAAAGGATTTTTGAAGATTGTTGTCTTTTAAATGGTCAAACTATAGCGATTGACATTATGACACAATTTATATTATAATAACCTTACTTATTATTAAATTAGTCATTCTAATTATAATAAATATTATAAAGGAGTATTACCGAAAGCCTTTATTGCCTTCCTCCTATCATAAATTTAAACGATCTCTAGGTATATGAAAATCGAAAACTACATACGATGGATCATACAGACAACACCAAATAAAGAAGCTAGTTCACGAAAACATGATTACTAAACATCCAAAAGTAAAAAGTAATCAGTCTGTTTGCAATTGGCGAAACTCAAAATGAAATGGATTTGAAATTGCAATCAGTTTTTTCCCACCGTCTGGAACATGCGATTTCTCAATCAAATATTGATTGAAAATCGACTTTGCTTGTACCACGTAATCTAGCTATTTGCGAAAGGTATTAGAAAGTGTGATTAAGTGTAGAAAAGTTTGTAAAAGAACAATAAACATACAAATAACAGATATAGAAAGAAATGAAAAATATAAAAATCGTTAAAAACAACAAAATGAAGCGGATCACAGTTACGCGTGATTTGAAAATCATACATACAATGTAGTTCAGTTTTCTGTTCATATTTATCATAAATAATGATCGGAAATTACATATTTCCAAAGTTATTCCTGAGGACTACGCTGATATACTCGTACCTCATAAAAGCCTACATACGTGACCAGAACACAGCAGTGCTACATTTCTATAAGTCAGAATTGATGGCGATAGTACCATCATCGAACCAGGAAGGATTCTATCACCATTATATATGCACCTATAATAGTACTTATCTATAATCGAACCCAAACAAACGGTTGCATTGTAAATGTTAATTCTGTTTAAAATTCAGCTGCTCCGGTATCGCCAGCAGGTTTATACGAAGCGACAGTTATAAGAGATCTGATAACTACTGATTGGCATTTGCTAGTAGAATATTAAATAAAGGTTTTATCAGAACACTTGTTAGCACCTCGACTTGTTAGAACGCAACGGCTCGTGAATTTAAACCATTTCACGTATCAGTGAACTAAATAAAATGCCTAGTCAAATCATTATAATTGATGTACGGTTACTTTTGTATCTCTAATCAAACGTAGCTTGATTTTTTGTTAAAAAAACCGACAAAAAAGACACTCAAATTTCGAACAAAGATTAACGTTGTCAAATATAATGTGACGAATCTTCTATATTTAATGAACCGTTCTTAAAGAAATTAAGAGTAGAATTAATGAAAATATGTTTAGCAGTGGACCTAACTGTAGACATTCCGCCTTCATCAAGGGAATGCGAGCAACGCAATGTCGCATCGATATGTAAATTGAAAACAAGTCCTTAATTAAAACTAATATAGCGATTTAAAACCATGCTAGTGTGAGAAATAGAGCTTAGTGTATTTTAAGTACTATTTTTGTTTTGATGACTAATACTTTAACTTTTTAGAACTGTGCTTTGGGAACAGGGGCAATAGCCGTAGATTTTCCTGGAATGATAACATAGGGCTTTTTAATAAGGTGCAGGTGACTACTTTTCATCAGGGAGCCCATCTGTGGTATCGTAAAGTTACACTAGAAGAAAAAACTGTCAGTTCTATTTTTGCTTCATAGCAGCAAAGTTGCGCTGCTATGTAATCTAATTTAGGTAGGCCTCTTGCTCCAGAGTTACCACTGCAGTCTTACTGCTCCAACTTGTCAGAAGGACAAACTGCTCGTGCATAAAAAACAAATCTGCCTTACGATTTTACTAGGATCATGCCTACACGGGCCTCAGAAAATAAAGGAGGTTGTATGCAAACTACGTAGCCACTACGTTGCTGGAGATACAGAAACGCAAAATGAAAAAAACATGAGTATAAATTGTTAACAAGATCTCGCCGTGTCATATTTTAAATATTGTTACGTGATTTTAATATATTTATATTCTGTCAGAGTTCGAGAGCGAGTTCAATCACATTTACGTGTTATTTTGGTCCAGTATTTTATATCATTATTTATTTATTCAACTGATAAAACAACTTCAAATAAGAATTGACTCATATTATGCATGAGAGCAGCAGCATTACTTCTCAAACATAGTGATCAATATAAAAAATTAGCCAAAACTTATTTACGACTTTTCAATTACCAGTCATTTTGATAAAATATTAGAAACTTACTAACTTTAAAAGTTAATTTAGTTACTAAATTACAAAACGTAGGATACCCTGCACTAGTAGAACTAGCGTCTTAATCAACAGATGAGAATCAATTCCACCAGGACTGCATACCTGTACTATGCTATTTTCGTCCGCTAAGCTGGAGCGACTAAGAAAATTAATATAGCCTCATTTAATATGCAAATAGTGTAGCCTTATCTCCGCTGTCCGGTCCGTTCAATCAAAGTGTCCTTTACTGCTATCTTGCGATCGCACCTCCTTGCGTTCATGCCGCCCTGGTACTCGTATTTATTACCACCCGCTATCATTAAGCGTATCTTCGCAATCTGGACTGTTTTTTTTATCTAAATCTGGTTTTGTCTTGTTACCATTTTTACCGTTTTGTCTAATTTAATTTTGTGGATAACATCTTGATTATAACTACAAGTTAACCTTGCTTTTCGCATCCTCCTTGTGTAACAACTATTCATACTTCAAAAATATTTTCTAATGACTCATACTAACAAGCATCATAAATACGTTCAAACAAAACAAAATTCCATTCTTAAAATTCCAATTCAAATTCATGATCTACTTCAACAATGAGATATTTTCATAAGCATCTCCGCTCGTTACATACCTATCCAAACACGTTAGAATGGGCTCCAGAAATCAAATTCAATGGCTAATCAGCAGTAATTGTGTTGTAATAACAACGGGGCCGGGTTCCCATTGTGATGAAACCAGAGACCGCCACACTCCCAACCCTTCGGGGAACGTGTGAAAGAAAACATATTGGGGCATTTCTTTCTCCAACCCTGCATTTGGTAGGGGCTACCACGATCCAATGATCACGTTTTGCAAATACTCGAAATTATGGGTTTGTAAAAGAATCGTAAACACTAAGCCTTGTAAAAGCTCAGGAAAATCAAAGTGATAAGGCGAAACTCTAATGTTTAAGCAATAATGAAATAAATGATACTAAAATACTAAAAAATTTGCCCCAATACTTTGAAACATCTCTTCAATAGAAATGTACCGAATGTAAACAATAATGCACGAAAAAGAATCAAATTAATCTGATTGAAAATATATCAGATTATGCATAAATTGTTGGAGTATTGATTACAAAAATTGTTACAGAAATTGTTTTTTAATGCATTACATACACAAAGACAAACGACACCAACCATTATATTAGTTGCAACAATAAATGCAAAGTAATTGATCTCTGCATCGCAAGGGTTGGACCAACGCTGGTGCGTCAGGCGTCCCGCTGGGCACATTACGCTGCTCTTTCTGCTGGCACAGTCAGACTGCTGTTTTCAAGTTGCTCTATCTTTATTTTAAAAGGCTCTTCAGACCAATAAATCAAAATGTACTTTAAATTTAGAAAATATAGGTAAAATAATTATTGTTACTCTCGCACCTGTAGACTTTGTAGACAAAATAACTTTGATTTTTAAAACTAAACTTTCGGTACATTTTTGAATTCGTTCGAAACAGTTGTAAATTTTCGACGTATATCGTCTCTCATGCAAATTTTATTATTTCAACAAAGGAAATAATTTGAAAATTACTTTATGAGAAACCAATACATTACGAAGTAATTATCTAGGCTAATACCAACCTAAGACCACCAAAGAGCACAATCGTACGTCAAACCGCTAATCACTACCGCCCTCGACTACTAACGATTCAATAAGGATTATAAATGATTGCCGATAATAATTACTGGCTCCACGATAATTAAATGTAAACGTGTAATTGAATCAAACGGAATATAGTAGGAAGTTATTAATTTGAAACGCGACAACGCTCATCAGAATGTATCGAACGTAGTGATATCGATGAAAGGTAGGGTTGCTACCAAGATTTCAATGTCTTGACCAGACAAAAATTTAAAAATAAATGCAATCTTTATTCATAAAGTTATTAATAAACATATAAAGTTATTAATAAACATATAAACATATTAATATAAATGTAGATGGACATAATAAATGTAGGTCAATTAATCAGATTGTAATTCTTATAACATTTTTATACTTGTACGATAAAGCAGACGTGCTACCAGATGGAAAGTTGTCAATATCGCCTATAGACCTTTGCAACACCAGAGAAGTCTCCAATGCATCGGCTTTAAAACAAACTTTCTAATTTTAATATTAATTCAAGCACGCAAATACAGCAAACCACAATAATTTGCGTAACTTAAACTAATCATTATCATAACTTATAGCTCGTGTATCAAAGTAATTGCTCCATCCAGAATCGAATCGTTGAAATCAGTTTCGTTGACAAATCCGACAACCCTGTTAAAAGGTGATTTGCATAATCAGGGTCCGCTACTGCACATCGATATAATCTGATAGGCCTTTAGAAAGTTGGTACGAAACAATCAGTGGACTGGATCTGGACTCAACTTTATCGAAAAAGCTTATTGTTTTGAATTCTGATGCGTCGATATTGACGTCGATATTGATGCGTCGAGATCTAGAACTTACGTAATGGTATTGAATCCTGAATTAGGTTTCGAATACTCAAATCTTTACTGAATCTGGCTAAACTATAAATGTTTCATTATGATGATTGACCACAAGGCGAACTGCAGTGGTCAAAATTCGACCGTTATCATTATAGAAAATGTAAGGACTTTTGTAACATTAAAGTTTGTAAAATTAAGTCAATAGCAATAGAAAAAACTGATAACAAACCTAAGACAAAACGATACTGAACTGTTATATATCAGTCTAATCAAAATCGAAAGAAACTATACAATTTCGAAAAAAAAAGTACTTTGTATATTTAAAAAATATTTTTTAACAGATCAAATATTTCGACACAGTTAACTCAAAAGGCAACACAATTAATAGCTTAAAATAAATCTGCACAAAGTACGATTTCCGCCTATTCGAAACAGAACATTTCCAGGTGAATTTTGGATTCCTAGACCTGTCAATCTTCGTTCGAGTCTGCAGACGTCGGAAACAAATGTAGTAACAGACATGAGTAATACGTACCTAGATAGAAACGAACCAGACCTAAACTTAGTTACATTGAAGGCTTTATAAATGGTTTCCAAACACATAAGGTAAGCTTAGAGTAAATGTATAATTTCAATTTTCAGATATTTTTTGTATAAATTCAACCGACTTTCTGTGTGTGTAAGAATCTAGAAAATCCCGTTTATTTTTAGGCTAAGCTTGTGATAAATATCTGAGGCCTAACAGAGTAGATGTTATAAGGAAGTCTACCATTGGTCTAAATTCCACCAAAGTCGTCAGTTTTCGAAATTTCACAAAAAATATAACCAAATCATGAACCATAAGCAATAGAAAATCGGTTGGCAATCAAAAGAGAAGGTTCTAAAATGTTTTGTATAAGGTCTATTTATACTTATAGATAGAAACAACAAAATTTTAAGTTCATCACTTGAAACATCCGCAATAAAGAAATTACAAGCCGCGTATCATGTCAATCCGTTACACATTACTTGAGTTAATCAGTTACTCCAAGAATATGGAATTAATATGTTCTAAGAGCATTATCCTCGTGATATTTAAATAACAATAAAGTACACTGCCACAATCTATCATAACATCAGACTCACAAACACAATATCGCTAATAGGTGTCGTTGAAGAATTCTCTCAGATCGTGAGCTGCGTATGTATTAGGATGGTGCTATTAATATAAGCATGCATCCTGTGCAAGTCTAGCACAGACAGCACAGACGGGCAGACTGATAAACATGTTTGTTTGTATTTATTTAACGTTATAGTTTTCCGGGAACTTTGAATTGAATGAATGTTTCATTGCAATTATTTTCATTTCTTTAAGTGCTCTAATTTTAGGCACAGAAATAGTTGTTTCACAAACCAATTTTTTTATCAGATCCATTCTAAATTTCTTCATGCTTACTGAAAAGTTAAAGTTACTTTTTTCAGTCTTTCAAATATTTACACATTTAGAGCCTGCCTAACTTTAGTTTAAACTTTCTATAGTGATAAATTCTTGTATATTCTACTGTATCAAGCCTTAGCTTCTCATATGCATCTACGTTTATACTCGTAAAATTAGTGTTTTTCGAGACACTTTTTTCAACTCTTTATTTTGAGCTAACTCTTTTTGAAAATATCATAGAGGCTCCATTAAAATAAACTAAAAAACTGTTGACAGACATCCTTATATTACTTTCATGGCATCGTGATTGCATTAAATTGAAATATAAATAAGAAGGTGGCATCAGACACAGGGCAGACTAACTATTAATATTTACTAAAGTAAATATGCGCATTCGCTCACCACCACACGTCATTAGATATTCAATGTAACGGAACGGGAGAGCATAAATAATTCAGGAACCGTAGTCTATGGTCAAGTAACTCCCGCTTAGCGAACTTAGGTGCTTGCCACATTGAAAGCGAGGCGTCTGCTAAACGTGTTGATTATTTAAATATGAGAACGAAAAATCAAAAGAAAAATAATTAAAAAGCAAGGTTAAGAAAGAAAACGGTTGATATTCTGAGTGAAGAAGTAACTGACAAAGAGGCGATGAGAAGAGACTTGAAAGCGATGTGAATTATGAAATTAGTTCACATTTCCCTGATTTTAAAATGACCTGATGACGGAAATATAATCTTAGATTAGGTAAGTACACGAACGATGCAAAAAATGTATTTATCGACGATAGTAATCTTTGCATAATCTTATCTGTATGTTTGACAGGAATCATCCAATGCTCTCGAGATATTGATAAGAAATTCCGAATTGCCTACGAAAGCGATACCTTCGTTTCGAAATTAGCGAAAACGAGAGGCACGAAAAGGAGTACAATTCACGAAGATGAACTGATTGGGATATAAAGTTTCTCAGAAATCATTTAGAATCGTATAAATTAGAATTTGGAGCTTGCCTTGGTATCAAAACACAATTTTCCAGTTTATTTGTGACATAATAAAATAAAATAAAACTTTTGGTTATCGAAGAAATAATAATATTAATTTTAATTTTTTTTAATATACACGTTTCCTGTTTAATAATCTCAAAATTACTTATTTCGATTTCATTATCATCATTAATGATGAATGGATTATCACTATGATGAAACGGCATCATAGCTTATTACGCTGATCAATCGGGGATTAGTAATTTTGAGTCTAGATCCGGAATTTAACTGGAGTGAGACCCTAACCAACTTCCTATCACACTTCCGCTGGATTAACTAATTGAATCCTTAATACTGTTTGATTGTAGTGTTATTTAAATGAGATCGCGCCTAGGTTTCATTTGGGTCATTAGGGGCAACGGAGAAAATTCTAATTAACAACTTTCACCGTTTCTCTAAGTCTAAGTAGAGTATAATTTTCCATTTTCATAATTTGAAATATAATCGATTAGGCTGAAATAATTGAACTGCAATATTAAATATTGATCATAGTATTATATAATCATCAAATATGTATATTAAGTTGATAATAGTGAAAATAAACAATTTAATAGACTCGTTTTAATTGGGATGTAGAAGGCACGATCACCACACCTAGCTATTTAATAACACGTACTGTGTTTTGGCTTGAAGGGCGTGGTCAGTAAGAGGTATTCTAACTTAGCCCTCATGAATAGCGATAGATCGGAGATCGACCTTAGATAGGACTTTCATCAGGGTTGATAACAGCTGTCTATAGGCAGTAGCACTTACCATCAGGTACACTACAAGCTCGTATGCTACTTCAGCATCAAAAAACCAAACTTTCACTGCATTTGTCTCACCACAAAACATTAAGCTCCCACAAATAAAAATTTAAACAAAGTCAATAACGGAAGCCGCCGTTTGAATCCAATCGAAATCCTATTTGCATGGGGACAAAACACTTGAGTTCACATTAAAAGTATTCGGTCCGTCAATTGAGTCCGAGCCGTGGGCCTCAATAGGCTTTTTACAGAAAAGCTCTTATTGTGGGCGGCTTAAAGGGTTTCGCGCGACAATACGGCCCGAGTTTAATTAACCGGAGCTTAAAGCTTAATTGTAAGTGCAGTTAAGCCCAGTAACACGTGTCGGAGTTTCGCAGGGCGCTGCTCTAGGCCCGCTATTACAATTCATATTGAAATTTTCTTATTTCGCGCGACACTCAATCGTGTTTCAAATGGTTTGAATGGGTTGAATGGGTTGTATGCTCCATTGTGGGGAAATTGTTTTTTCATAACCGAGATACAGCAGCAACAACTTCATTTTTTCGTTTCATTTTGGGAAATTTAAAAGATGTTATAAACGTTTTAGATACTAGTTAGCAATACCTAGTCTTAGGTCTTATAAAGACACAGAAATACGACAAAACTCTCAGACTTGGAACAGAAACTTAAAGTCATTCTTTTCATATCTTTGTCTGGATACGAACCACCTTTAGGCCGATGACTGCTATATTGAACCACTTTATGTACCTAGTGAATTAGCGATCAAAGAGTATGAAAAAAAACAAACACAAAAGCGCAACCTCTAACTATTCCTATCTAATGTTTATCTTAGAAATATCACCACTAAACCTTCTGTATCCCGGCTTATTTACAACCGCGAGCAATTTACAAGAAAACCAAACAGCAATTACCGCACAAAAACAAATAAGAGGAAAAATCATTAGGGGAACGGCGGAGGGATGATTACAAAGGAAAACACGGCGCTGGAGTGCAGTCATTATGTGCCGATTGTTCAGTTGCTAGGGGTAGCGGGTTCGACAATGGCCGGGTGAGATTACGCCTGTCGGCTGTCGTGACGGCTATGGGGTTAAAACCTATGCTTCAGCTTTGTGGGTAATAGTTGTGATTCCGGTAGTTTTGATTCTTATTTGTTTAGGTACTTTTCTATTTCACTAAAATTATAGTAATTGGATTGGCAATTGATTTCACTTGAGCCCTCACCTCCTTTTTTTATTATTTAAACAAAGAAATCCAGACTAGAAAATAGCAGAGGTAACTTCTACCCAGGGACATCTGTAACCAACTCCGTATAGAACAAACGTTCTACCCGAAGCCAAATGCAAAAGCGTTGGCACTTCTTAAAATTCTAAGGTAGTAGAATAAGCATGACGGCATGAAAAGCGTCATGCCGTTTACCGTAACGGCATACGAGTCAGACCACATCCACCAATAAATTCACAGCATACAAGTCAGTTACTCCTAAGCCGTGGAAATACAAGTTTCACATCAAAATATTATGTTATTTACGTAAACAAATACATTTCTACCAATCCGCATTTGACCAGCGGCTATTGTCTAAAACTTCTCTAGAGAAGAGACCCGTGCCCAGCAGCGGGACAGTTATTGCCTAGTGCCAAATTACCATCAATAATTGTTTTCTATGTCAGTTACGCAAAAAAAAACATTTGTATTTCTAATCCGTTCTTAACCAGCGATTATTATCTAAAACTACTCTTAAGAGAGTAATTTAACGACAACGAAGTACCTTCCCAAACTTTGTAACTATCCCATCAATATCATGTCCAAAACTGCCCATAAACCAAACCCGTGGAACCTCATAATCACATGTCACATTCATATGTGTTCCACGTATTGCAATTCCTATTATCCGTAGCCGCTGCATAAATCTAGGGTTCAATATCAGACCTTTGCATGCATGCATTGCATGTTTGTTGCATGTAACCCGACACCTCGATAGATCGGCCTTTGTGCCCTCCGCCCTCTGTACTATTTGTTCCTTGCTATAACTGTTGCTTGTTGTACGAGCCAAAAGATCGCTTAATGTTTTATTATTATGCCCTAAAGTTGTATGAAAATTATTGTGGATGTGGGCAACTTTTTTGCTGGCTGTACCATTGTATAAACACAACAGCCTTGGTTGTACCTCCGTCTTAAATTACTACTACAATAATGATCCGGTACTAATCGGAAGTAGGGTTTAATTACGTGTGACAAGATGAACGTACCTAAGAGACATAAATGTTATAAGTTTAGCTAAGATATAAAGATAATAAACAATTATATTTAGAAAAATTGTAATTGGATTAGAAATATACCCTAATTCACTATCAGTCTTGCGGATTAATATAAATTAAGATAAATATGAAACATAAAATACAAAACCGAAATATGTAGTTTGAGTTTATAGATTTTTTTATTTTATAATATTAGGTACATAATAGCAGTAGCAAGCGATGAAGCCCTTTAATGGATTCGGTAAATGGGCACAGCCGCCCATGGTCATCCATAATCAACATCAGATAGGTTAAGAATCGTACCTGAACGCCCACCACAAATGCCTACCCCAGAGGAGTAGCTGAGTAGAAGACTATTGAGTTAGAACGCGTTCTAAAAATCTACAATTCATCATTATTAAAAGCATTTTCAAAGTCTTAAAAACCCACAGTAAAGGAGTCCATAAGACAAATACTTAATCCACAATAGAAAGCGAGTACCGTAAAAGCATTCCATACTTTCACACATAAAAGAAACTTCCAATACTAGAGGAAGTTAGCGAAAAGATGATTGAAACAAACCCGACAAAGTTTCCGGACACGTCTCCCTAAGTGTATTAAACCGCCTGAACTTCCCTAAAAAGTGAAAGGAGACAAAGTGAAATAATATAAATACTTTCAATAATAAAAAGTTGATATTGGCACAAGTTTTTCGGTGTGTGGCCCAAGTTATGAGCGATATTTTTTAAATAAGAGATAAAAATAGCTTTTTTCAATAAAGTTCTGTTGAAAGGACAAAATAAAAGTTTTTAAGGAATAGCTTGGATACTGTTATATGCAAAACCTCAAGCTCATGTGCCTAGAGTAAAATATAAGTTAACAAAACTAAACATAAACCTTCACGAGTGGTAAATTGACAATTGTGAGAAGATATTAGGTGCTACACTGTAAGGTTATGCCTTATTTTAATATTAATTATTGATTTATCATGCAATTTTGACGTCTTAGATGATAACGTATCATTTGCTACCACCATAAGTTGGTAATTTAATATTGTGCCAAATACAACATTCCCCGCTATCGCTTTTGAACAGAAAACTGTACATTTTACATTTCGTCCTTTCCCCGGCTGTCGCTCCTACCTTAGACCTACACAAACTTAGACAGCTCGAGTCTTGGGAACGGAACCAGTGCGTTATGATAAGCACGTCGAACCGGGAACGGAATGGCGGAGGAATGGCGTAACATTGAATGTGCCGACCATAAACAAGGGAGTTTACGCCATTTTGGCGTGCGACGGCGAGTGGCTTAGCCGAAGTGCTGAAGTTTAATGGATTCATACGTACTGTAGAAAGTACTGAGACGTGCTTTGTATTGGAAATTATTGAGTTTTTGTAAAAATGTTTTCATTGTTTAAAAGGTTCGATTATTACGTGGAGAACTTTTGGTACACTTATATAGGAAATTCCCTTATATTCTTATTAACCAAACGAAAGAATCAAAGTACTAAGGTAAGTAGGTAAGGTATTATTATTTTTAGTGATCTTTAATTTTACTCATAAGATAGTAAGAACTTCAATCATTGACAAAAATAACTTTCTAAATGGGCAAGTGACTAATAACTTAAATTAATTTAGATAGATATTTCTCGATGCGAATTGTTTCTTAATAATTACGACAGCAGCAAGAAATCTAAAAATATGTCAATATACCTACATTTCCGAAACCAGTGACGAGTAGATACTCAAAAATAATAATCTGTAAAAGACAATAAAGATACAAATATATTTTTGGTCGTCGGTCTGTCTGTCAAGAAGTTTCGAAGGGACGGACGTGATGGGAATCAATCTGGAACAGGTGACCCAAGTTATAACTGACACTTGTCAACTAACTGTGAGTTAATCTCGAAGTTTGTGACGTCATCTATTTTGGATTTTGATATGACGAGCGGTTGATATATTTGGCTGTTATTTTTACCAGGCATTTCTTTAAATAGTATGTAATGTGTTCTATATAGCCTGACATATAAATATGATCTATATTATATTCTAGAAGAAGAATGAAGAATAATTTAACTTATTACTAATTTACATATACAACGCTTAAAATGCTTAATATGATTTAACATCACATTTGTTTCACAATGAGAGTGCATTCCACCTGCATCGCTTACAGCCGCCCATAGACATGGGTTCCTGAAGTAAATTACAGAGGCGTTGCCCCTCCTAATGATCACCTCAGAAACATAGGAAAATTAAATTTTCAACATTAAAAAAATCTATTATGACGTCCAAAAACGCCAAATTGTGCATCAATACAATATTTTAAGCTTTGTCTTCCCTTTTTAGTCTTAATTTAAAATCCATACCCTCTTATCAATATCACGTAGGTACTTGTAAGCCCTTATCGGTCACAAGGAGATTTGAACGATCCCTTATCATTACCACTATCATCACTTTCTGTGATATCTGATAGTTCCCAGGTTACAGGACGCCATGTTAATCTTACATGAACTTCTGATTATTTATTTTTAAATTTTACACATCTTATTTATTATTTACAAATCATCTTAAAATTAAGCTTATGTTGTGAAAGATCCTAGGCGGGTTTTAGATTTTTATAAAGGAACCCTATTTTTGTAGATAAAATTGTTTTCTATAAAGCTCTATATAAATTCATCTATGTTTAAGTGAAAGTTCTATCTCAATCGGTTCGGTCGTACATACATATATAGAAAAAAGTTATATGTTTTAGTTTAGTAACTCTAAACATATAAAGAGAATTGTAGCTATTTTAAAATTACAGACAGACACTTCAAAGTTATTTATTTCTATAGATACCTACTTACTGTAATGTTTGCGTTTTACGACTCAGATGATTTACGATCAATATCATTTCTTTCCACAAGTACACGTGCGTAACGCGACGTAAAATTTATGACTTCTATATTATGTACAATATTATGTACTTACTACCTAAACGAACGCCACACCTATTTCTGCCTTAAACACTGGTGTGAAGTACTCCGGTACTCATTTTTTACCACGCTTTTATTAGCTTGGGTTGTATCTATGTATGTATGTAACGGAATCTTTGAACTCGATTTTTACCCACTTTGAACGGTCCGATTAATTTAAAATTTTGAACAATTATCAAGAACCGATGACAATACACGATTTTAATAATTTTATCCTATTCTCCTCATCAGGATCGTCAGGAATCAAGATAACGATAACGATTTTCCTTGTGCGATTTTAGCGTGGTTTTTAGTTTTTTAACTATAAAACTCATTCTATCTTGATCCTCTAGGGAAAAATGCATTTATGGCTAGATTTCAATTCTGTCTGGAGTGGATTACAGATATTGAAGGATAGAAGATGTTAAGTCAATTTTATGAAAAAATCTTGACTTTTGCGTGACTGTGGAGAGTCATGTTTTTCGAGCGTATGTTTGTACATATATATATATGTTTCATTCTTAGACACGCCCTGCACCCCAAACGACTTTACAGCTCCTAACATATGAAGTGTCATTGGATTCGTTTAAATTGTGTAAATGGCGGGTTATATATATTTACTATTAATCTTTAGTTAAAATCTTTTTATACTTTTACCTCAACCAACATGACATAATAATTGTATACGGGGAAATCATTTAACCATTTCATTGAAACATGGGAAATTCCCTATGAACAATTTTCATTAGATTTGATCGATATGTTTAATGGTTTAACATCATGATGTAGTTGGAAACTGCAAATTAATTGCGAATACAATTTTCATTAACTTAGTATAATTACGGTGCCAATCCTTCTACTGTCAGCGAGAACAATTACACTCGTTTTTGCTTCAAATCTACGTATCGAACATAGTTTTGTAAGTAAGGTATTCGTCATAGTATCGGAGAGTAGAGAGAAGCGAGGCGTAATATAAAAAAATGTATCACAGACTTCGATACTATTTAACCTAGCACCACGAAAATTGGCGCATAACTGCTTTTTATTCAGAAATTAAATTGTACCATCCACGTTGTTGTAATTGGTCTCTAGGTGCCAAATATGTACGCTGCAGTACATATTTGGCCCATGGACATTTTTTAATATCAATTCCTTTACTTCAACTTATTCAGCAAATCTTCAAAACCGAAGCTAACAGCTATCAGACTATACTTTGGAGTCTTACAGAAACCTTCAAAAGCGATAAAAATATTGATTGGACTAGACTAAGTCCTAATCTACTAAAATAAATCAACTTTACATCTTAAGCGACACTCGCCTATCGCTACACGCAAGTAATACAACAGCAACACAAACTTTTTCAGACAATACTTCAGTTTAAAAAAGACGAAAGTTTAGCTGGCAATTATAAATTGAGCGATTATCATGATCGGTTATAACATTGTTGCACGTATCATGGCGCAGGTTTTCATGTACATTTTCAACGATTAATCATAATACTTTCAGTTTTACATAAATATCGCGGATAATCGCGTGTGTAGCGAATATAAACGTACCGTGCGTAAGTTTTACGGATTAATTGTAATTCCGGTTCGATTTTTATTGCTACAGTTTTTTTAATAAATTAATGAATACTTAATATGTACTAATATTTTGTACGCTCACTCTTGGGACGCTGGGCTGAAGTTCTCTAAGTAGGTAGAAAGGGCTTAAGCTTTAGTTCATTACGTTGGAGCAGTGTGGATTGGTAGAGTTCGCAAATCTTTGAGAGCTTTTCCTTCAAGTTTTAGATATTACGTGTGTTCTATGAGACATGTGGACATGTAGGTTTTAAAGCATCAAGATCCCTGCCCAGCCGTGGGACAATAACAAATCACTATTACAAAATTATTTGTAATACCTGTGACATTTTCGTAACAAGTGCAGTACAATTTTAATTTGCCAATACAAAATTATGTTTTTCTTTTTGAAACAAAAATGAACATCTGGTTTATTGTTTCAAAATTGTATTGTGTGTGTTTGTATCATTTAGACAATTAACTTTCTCTTTCAACATTTTACTAGAAATGTATTGAAAGTTAACTGTAAAAGTAACCATACAATTAAAAGTAATGATGTCAAATTGAACGTAATCGGGTCTGTGGTCTTGGGCCCGCATCGGTTTAAGTGACATAAAAAGTACTAGACTAGGATCATTACTTCATGATTCAACAGACAAGCCAGGATATAGCCCAGAAAAACGAAAAATCAGATAGCATTAAAAAGTTTTTACACAGTTTCAAAAGGAACTTTCAAAATACATTCTTTTGGCTGTAGAAACGCTTCAACCAAGACAATAAACTTTTATGTTTTTTACGAATATTACAATAGTTATAAATTCACTAATGCTAATTAAATTGAAATTGTATCAAATATATATGGTTACTAAAATGCACAAAATTTTGAAAAAACTATGTAAAGACATGTATTGATATAATATGTAGTCGAGTTTCAAATGGATATAACATATAGCGATATGTAAACACATAGAATACTATAGTAAATACGCTATGTACACATCAACAAGCGAATGACTAAAACGAATTAATGAAGGGAGTATCACTTCCCAAACTAACATTGGTTACTCCTAATAATAGCAAAGCACCCTAAGAGCCACCCTTTAAGAATTCCGACTAATAGAATGCGGATAGACAGACAGACAATCCATCACTGGTCCCCTCCAATGTATTATTTATGGGGACATCCTGCACCAACCCACGGCTAATCTTTCAATATCTTGAGAATTCGGGAGCATCAAAACCAAGGGATCAGAATTCTTGGCAATAACAACGATATTGACATCGACCTTAATGATGGTACAAAAAGGATTATTGTCGCTTGGCTAAGGACGCGAAACGCTGCTCCAGCGAAACCAGAGTAGACCACGAAAGCTGATGCAGACGGCTTAGTCGGTAATTTTAAAGCAGCAAAGGCCATTTTCGCGCAATCCGAACTCAAATTTATCGTTGCCTGGTCGGAATAATTGCAGGATTTGTTTGTTTTGGTACGGAATGAGAGTAATGGCATTGCATTGGATGAGAAATGAAATTAATGGTGCTTTCTTAATGAATTTTCGTTATGGGACCCACTGCTTGTAATCGACTTGTCGGCGGTAAACATACAATTAATAAAAATTACTGTGTTTTCTTTGCAACGTGTTAGTCGGTTTCAAAAACAACGTCGTTTACACCCGGAAGATTAAATCTTGTCCTAATTATCAAAAGCGCCTTTAAAAATACTCGAAAACATTTTCTAATCACCCTTCAGGAAATATAAACCGACAGACAACTAGGGAATCCACGATATGTAACATTATCTCGTTGCTACTTTGAGAGACATAATTAAAATCATTCGGAGTCTCGGCTGCTTTACAAAAACTAAACATATTTAAACTTGAGATAAAACTAAATAGAAATCAAAGCGTCCGCCGTCTATTTCTATAAATACAACACTTAGTAGCAGGAGATGTGGAGAAAAAAAATATTTTCGAGCCGAGATATACTAGAGGGTACCCAGAATAGATCCCTGTGGGACTCTTTACTTTGCAACGGAGTTGGCTTGTTCCACACACTCGTGTTTCTGTGCCCCTGGTGGTTTGCTGCCGTGGATTTAGTTTTATTTTTAAATTATTAAGAAATTCTATCTATCTCGTCTTATTAACAGATGAATATTTACAACAAGAGTTACAGTAGCATTACAAAAAAATGTATCTACCTAAAGATTTAAGTATAAGTCACGAATACTTTGTTAATCATTAAAGACATTCAATATACGTACTTACTAACTACCTATTTACTATATACTTTACATGTAGTGCTTAGGTATCCCACAACACGCAAATCTAATCTCCAAATTCTCAGTTACTCATTAAGCATCTCATTAAGTTCGCCTCATAAACAAATCCGAAGTGGATCCGCCGCCAAAAATCGAGCACAACCTCTTTCAAATCAACGTTTGTTAATTTAAAAATGGCCGCTCATAATCGGTGCTGCGCGGGCGCAACTCATTACCGTCCCGCAACGAGTGTCCGTAAATCAAACGGACACCAGCGGCCATCGGATAGGGATCGTGGATCGGAACGATCGGAGATATTCGATTACCAACCATCGCTACTTTTGTCTCGCTTATTGTTTTGCTTCACTATCTGATTTTACTAAGGAATCGTATATCGTAATGTGTTTTATAGCAGAAGTAACAAACGATGCTGTTTACCGGATTGCAAGCTATCTATTGATATCTGTAATCAATCCGAGATAGGGTTTTACCTAAAGTCGATTACAAATGCGTTGCTATTCGAAAGGACGTGGGAACGGCTCGTATAACGCTCATTAGTAATACTCAATCCTAACCAATACTAGAAACTTTGAATTTTGGCAATAATTGTGGAATTTTTAACTTTAGTAGGCAAAAATTGTATTCATTGTTACTAGTTAAGTTTTATTCGTTACCTTTCAAGTTATTTATCAATTATTTAGCTATTGTGGGTTAGACGGCTTTCTAATGCAGTAATTAAAAGTAATGTTAAAACATATTGCTACAGTATCAGAGAATTATGTTAGTATGTAATCTATGTTAGTGCATTGCATTTACCCGTATTACCTCATAACTAGTAAAGTAAACGAGTTTCGATTACTTTATTACTATAGTATCCTGTCGATGTAATTAATTCTAAGGAAGGAGTTAATTTTTAATTTAATATCATTTTACTTGAATTCATTGTAATTATTTTTCTATTTAAATTGTAAGTTTTTCATGTAACATTGATTTTGTATATATCTACTAGTTTTCGTCAAAATTCGACCATAATCATTATAGATAATTTAATGTTTTTTTTTAATCCATAACAATAATTTTATAAAAAGACAATTTAGGCCACTCTAATTTTATTGTATTTTCTTTTTCATATTTTGTTTTTTTTTTTAATGTGTTAGTTACATAATCATGTGTTACATAAAGATGCATTATTTAAAATTGGAATCATCAATGAATGATTAAAACAGTAACTTGAAAATCATTATTTTTAAATAGTTCAACGATAGTCGATATAGTAGGTGGCCTAATTTTTGTTTGCGATTATATTGACTTAATAAAGCAATCTTTAACGACCTTACTAGCTGAGGAAGCTATAACTTTTATAGCAGAGGTCTTAAAATAAATATAATGTTAAATATCTCCAACATCTCATCCTCTCCATTGTAACTATCAGGTAAATATATTTCTATATCAGTCTCGCCCCCATTTCTGTAAGCACGCTCCATTTGAATCTGGACGTTACTTTTGAGTTCAAAAGGTCCAAAATCTAGATTTTTGTGAATGATCTTGGTCTTTGTGACCTAGAATGTGGTGGGGCGCTGCCAAATAATTGACAACGATGTCATCGGTGGCATGAGTGCCAGCGCGTTTCGCAAGCGAACTCCAAAACTACTAAGTAGTTGTCGTCCTAGTATTAATTTATTATCTGTGCTGGGTTCTTCTGATGCTGAAAATTCATGATCTGTGCTCCGAGCACTGTCTTTTTGTGTTAAAATTTTGGGCTTATGTGGGCTAATGTAAGTTCCTCAAAACAAAATTAAAAAAAAATAGAATTGTTTCAGTGGTATTCGTATGACCAACATGATCCTATTATCCCACTACTGAGGCACAGCTCTCTCAGAAAAATAATGATATAACATAATTAAACTTAGGCATATACCAAAAAATATACTAAAACTTGTCTGTATCTCTATTATTCTATGAACAATGAAGATACAATACATACATCAGTTCAGAAAATCTATAAGAAACCATTTCTGCCTAAGTCACAACAGTCTACAATTACGATCTTCCTATTTTCTTTATCTTGTCTTTCTTTTAATTTTGTAGTATAAGCTCTCAAAATTTTACCAACTATACGGTGTGGGTTAATAACATTACGCAGGATTCATTTCTGCGATATGTGGGTTCCACGCAAAATCACATGCTAAGCTACACTGGCTCTAAGGCTATCAGTTGGGGTCATTGCAACCTGCCTTATACAGCCCGGTAAATGGTATTGACATACAAATGATACCAGTTTGTCGCTTCTCAGGCCTAAAGGTCAATGAAGATCCTAGCATCCATTCCATACTTGTCTGTATTAAGTCGTGTTCTTGTGTCTTTAGGGTGTGGCAGGTACATAAGGTAATGTAAATTAGTTTAAAGTAATTCTCTTTTAAAATAAGAATTGTCCTAGCAATCCTTTACTTTACTATTCTTCCCTTCTAAGCAGGTTGATGGACTAGGAATCCCCTTTAGATCATAGATTCTGTTTGATCTGACTAAGCTATATTCAGGCTCGCCATATCTTCTGTAAAGCTATAAAGGTCATCAGGGCCAGCAATAAGTACGTATTATAATCTTTTTGGTACAGAAAATATTAATAAACCGATGGTACTTTTTATCATTTTCCTAGTATGAGGTATTGTCATTTCTCAAACCAACCCAAGTCAAATAGCAAATCCCCATCGTAGCGCAAATCGAAACTTTCGGAACAAGGAGCCGAACACTTTCGGATCCAATTCACTCAGATCGACACAGCAATTGGTGTCAACAGCGGCCCGGACGCGGGTTACCGCGGTCCCCAGCAATTAAGAACCTATCATGGCATCAACCATCCAATTCTCGAATTATCCAATCGAAATTCAAACCCGCATGCTGGTTGGTGGCGAGAAAACAATTGCCACGAGCTCGGGATGGTTCGTTCAACCCGTTCGTGAATCATCGGCGGCCGTCGGTTGGCATCACGCCTAATCGTCGTACGGCGGAGTCGCATATATCTCGCGGGCCGTCATCGTTTCATTCTTTGGCCGGCCGGAGCGCCCGTTGACTGACGGGGTGGTGGTCGGTTTTGTTGGCTGACAAATTGGAAGCACCTCCGCTTCGGTCACCTGTGCCGCCGTCCATTCAGCTCCCGACGCGCCGGTGCGTCGACAATTCGAATGGATTTTGAATGTACTCCGATTCGAGGCTGGAGATTGATTAGTCATATTGTGTACGAACTAGGTTTAGTTGAAAGATTTTAAACATATACGAGTATACGCTTGTCTGTATTGTTTTATTTCCATACAAGTATAGTACGGTGTCGTCAATCCATTACTGTCTTACTGTTGGGAATTGGTCTCATCCTCTCAGACTGAAGGATTTAGACCATAATACACCATACGCTGCGCCGCCATAAACTAAGTACGACTTCATAAACTTTAAAAAACATTTTTATCTCTCAGGCGTATAGATTGCCTCATAACATTTTCCATTTACGTGATCATTAATTTCTAATACTTTAAAAAGAACATGCCTAGAATTCAAACCTCGGACACTGTGATTGAGAAGAGCTTTAACCACATTTACGATACCAAATTTTGACCACCACACGCAAATCTGAAAATTAACGATCCTGAAACCCTATAGCCGAACCGCGGTACCAGGAGACAATAGCGCGTAGGAGCCGCATCAGTCCGCTAACGAGTGTAACCCGACGCGGCAACCGATACGTTCATTAGCTCCTCGCCATTCACCGCCAGATTGTCTTACAGAGTAATAAATTGCCGGATAAAAGACGCACATAATGTTTACGTAGTATCGATAATCTTTACAGAATTTACAGGCACGCTAGCGCCATCTGCGCTATCGGTAAATCTGAAATTACGTGTCCTGAACCTAAGTGTATTGTATTGTATTTGTAGAAATAGTTCGTAAACTATGAGTATTAAACAGTTGATTATTTAGTTAGATCAATACGGTAAGTCCTATGAAGATGATCTATCATTTTACTAAGGTTATATAAATAAAGCAGAAATATTGTTTGTTGTTAACATTTCTGATGAACTTTGGGTTCAGGACAAACGAATCTATTAAATATTCAGTTTCAATATTGAACGTTGTCAATATCAGTTGTACATACACGGATTAAAGCAAAAACATATGTAGATATAATGTAGACATTTATATCTCACAGTTGGTAAAAAAGAGTTTACAAACTTCACTTCGTTTTTTCATTAAGAAACTTTTAACCCCTTTATTTTTCATTATGAGCAGATAATATATTTCTCAAAAATACAATATGATATTCTAAAATAACAAATAAAGCAGTAATATTTTTTATTTCCAATTTCGATTTCTGGACAAAATAATCACAATCGAAAGCTCATATTAGCAAACATTAGGGTCCATCCAAATTTCTTGTTCAAAAATGATATTTATAAGGATAAATCCTTAATAAATTTCAAAAGATTCGCGGAGGTATCCTTTATATTCAGTAGAGACGTGCATTTCGCCAAATTAATACGAAAGGTTTTAAGTAAAATAAGACAATATACAGGGTGATTGTTTTAATTGGGAGTAGTTGGCCAAACCCGAAACAATGATTTAAATATCGAATTGGTCGAACATTAATTTGGGTGGTACACGATTTGGTTAAATACTTAGTATGTGATTGTAAAGATAACATAATGTATTTTGTTGCAAATGTCTCCTTTATTTTTGTCACTATACACAAGCGCTTTTATCATCATCATCATCATCAGCATGGCCTAATGATAGTGTTTTTCCCTAAATCAACGCCTTAGATTCTCGACTAAGACTTTTTATATATTGAATTACACGATTTTATTAATTACAACAATAGACTTCATCACTATAAAGCATTTTTAGTTGGTCTATACTTTTTAATTTGACCATCCGGACTTAGAAAAATACACCCTGTATAAAGAGAATGCAACTCAATATGGCGACGAAAAAGTCGTCAACGTTGCACACCGGCCGCGTTGGGCGAACACTTTTTGTTCGCGCGCGCCGAACAAGTCATAAAACGACGGCTTTTGGAAATCTGACCAGTATTTGGAACGATGGGTCCCCGCTAATATTGGAATAAACGATATTTAAATTAAACTTCTTTGGCGTTTAGGAGAGTAATTCTTTCCGAATGAAACAAAAGTTGCGCGCGCAACAGGATGAAGTTGGTTTCCAATGATGAAGTCTTTATTGCAGTTACTTTAATAGATAACTGTTTTGTAAGCGAGTTGCGATTCATTACAAAAGGAAGTTAAAAGTCGTACGTATTTTTATGAAACTCAGACGGAAAAGAAAGAAGATTTATAAGCAGTGATGTAGGTCTACTTATAAAGAGTAAGTCTGATGACTTCCCAACCCGTAAATATCCAAAATACACGAGTTATGCGCGTGAGTTTTACAATAAATGTATAGTAAGGCATAAGATAACATCGTTACTATTATTATAAGCTCTATATACAACCGCAATATAAAGAAAAACATTAAAAGTATCGATTTAATCCTGCAATCATAAAAGGAATAAACAGAAAAACATTAATTTATACCAACAAGTCTGCCTGCAAGATATTGAGAATTTCCACCGCA
The DNA here is from genome assembly GCF_041222505.1 of Epargyreus clarus. Classification (NCBI taxonomy): domain Eukaryota; kingdom Metazoa; phylum Arthropoda; class Insecta; order Lepidoptera; family Hesperiidae; genus Epargyreus; species Epargyreus clarus. Next base: position 1,358,201 of record NW_027332214.1, read on the forward strand.
AAGCAAATGTTTAATACTATTTATTTGCAAGATAAGAATAAAGTGCGGATTTACAAAAGCCGGCGGACCCCTAAAACTTAATTAGCAGCTTTAATAATTAAAAGCGAATTATCATTCGGGCGGCGACAAAAAGCTATCAGGCTTTCGAATTTCACTCCTCGTATTTCGAAAATCATCTCTCGAACATCTTTTACTTGAATTCTTACACGACCCAACTCAAAAAAGCTCATCTGTGAACAGCTTAAAAGCTGCAAATTGCACCTTATTTGTTGCACGCTACATTGTTGATTCGTGCAAATCAAATTTTGTTATCGATTTGGATTTATGGCGAGCTGAAATGAATTCTATCTTTTGTGTGTAAAGTTTGTTTTGGTATTGTTTTATTACTTGCGTGTCCGTGTGTTTGGGTGCGCAAGCGCAGCGCGGAGTGACTTATTCGCGAGATAGTTCCGGAGATAGGGGCGTGTGTACAAAACTATTGGGAGTGAGCAAATTGAGCTTTAGTCGGATCCGATCTGCGCAGGCGCAGACCTAGGCGAGCTCTGCGAGACTAGCGGATAATGTCTGTATATTGCGAGAAAATGTTTCAGATTTAGAATATTTTAATGTTTGCTGTTTCTTTAATATTTAGCTTCTTTTTAAAGTTATTAGAATGCAATATCATTGTTATTATTTCCAGTATTGTTACGTCTATAGGACTGATGTAGATGAAGTAGGTGTCTCGTGTGGTTTCAAACAAATACTGGTATTTTTCTTCTAAGTTTATATTCTCTCTATTTTGTACAGTTAGTGTGTATTTTAAATTATTTGATCGTATTACATCAAGTATTTACGCCATTATTAATAAAATTCCCTCCTGTTCCATAATTGGTCTCTTTTAACATGAAAAAATCACATTTATAGATATTTTTCTGATTTTTATTCGCTAAAAGAATATAGACAGACTTTCTAGCATACCTATAGTAGTACTAAGAATTGTATTTTCTATTTGAGTCCTAAGAACTTTCTAATCTACTGTATTAAAACTGTCAATCTGTTAGTCATATATAACCTTATGAAATTCTTTCATAACCCTCGTTTATAATTCCTATACCATAGTCGTTTGACCGGTCGGGGCAAAAACTCTGGAATCCATTCAATGGATTTATATCTTTATTTAACCCTCCTAGTTAGTTCTTAACTACATATCACGTTTATATTTTATAATATTATATCTTTCATATTTTATTTAATATCAATGATTTAAAAATTAAGAAAATATGATTGTAACATTTTGAAGTTTTATTAAACCAACTGTATAGTTTAATTCGATAATAAGTAATCTTATTGTAGCATTATTATTATCAACGCATTACCATCCCACTGCTGGTCATGGGTTTTCTTTAATAGTTTAGTCCAGTGTGCTGGCCAAGAACGTATTGGTAGAGTTCACACACCTTTAATAACTTTTTCTTAGCCTCTCTCAAGTATTCTTATGAAAAAAGTAACGTAAGTAAAAGAATTACAGAAATAGAATTACATAAATAATTCGAGTTACGTGTATCGTCTAAAAATAATTGTCTCAATGTCAGGAGTCAAACCCGGATCACTGCGTAAAAGGCCAACATTTCTACCACGAGGCTATTACTGCCATGTCGTCATTAGGAATCAAAACTCAATATTACGCTTGATCTGATAAAATCAACTTTCGTTTTTCCATAGTAGTACGGAAGCCTAAAACAGCTTGAATTCTGCATAATCTACATTTACAGTTACGAATGGGTTTCTGCATAATAAGTATCAATGTTCATCTTGCCAAGAATTTCAACAATTCGTCGTCCAGATAGAATACAAATCCGACGGCGACTTCACAGGCGGCACTGGTCACCATAACTGTCCTTATGGAGTTAACTTGCATTTGTATCGAGGTAGGTTTTAGTGGGTACATACTACAAAACCCCTAAGTTACCCGATGTCGCTCCCATGACACCGGGTAACTTAGGAAGATGTCCCAATCGTCAAAAAGTATTTATTGTTCGGTTGTGGTAGCATATTTCTGTTGTAACAGTTATAAAGTGGCTGTATTCTAGTATAAATAAAGTAAGGTAGATTTACGCAAAGTGTACTAACTTAGTCCTAAGCAGCAACGCACCTGTGACTGATTTTAAACAGGATTCTGATCCGATTTAAGATTTGTAACAGATGTCCAAGACCGTGGATATTCCAACCTAGTCTTCAAAAGCATTGACGGAGAACATCTGTACCTAGTATTTATCATCATTGTGGATGTCCATGGACGGCAGATTCTACGTAGATACCATCAGGTCCATCAGATAGACAGCATGCTGACTATGCTAACATTTTAAATAATCGTAAAAATATTATCTTATTAAAAATAGAAATACTAAAACTTTATAAGTTATAAAGCAGGTCAAAACCGTAGTACTAAACCGCTTATTACTTAATAATTCAAAAATTTACAAATTTATTTCTAGAATTTACAATTCGAAAATAATTTACGAAATGTCATCGATAAGTATACTGCAATAATGAAGACCAATTTCATAAATTATGCATTAATGACACCTTTTTAATTTAATTAATTTCTTGTAGCGTCCTTTAATTAGAGACGCGAGAAGGTATCACCACTCCATATGAATACTACTTTTTGTTTAATAAATTGTTTAAATAATAATGCGTATGTCATATCGAATTCTTTAGATGGTTCTGTGGTGCAATTAATATGTTATGTAAAGCATACTGGTCATTGATTATCAATATTATATTGCTTGTATTATTACTAAAATGAGTATAAATAAATTGAATTTTATTACGCAAGTTTAAGGGTCAACGCTCGACGAGGCAGATCTAAAAGTTTACAATTTAAATTTGATCTATTTGGGCACAGCTTAAAATATGTGTGTTTAAATAGCACTCATAATAAAACAAATTCTCGCGTTCTTTCCTTTTGTAACTCTTAAAAAATTGTAGCGCGACTTCATATTTCTGTTATTAATATTATAAAAAGTTTAATATTCTCATAATCTGGCACTAAGAGCCCACAAAAGATTTATAAATACAGCCAGACGATTCTTTTTTCAAATCCACTGCACTTGGCCGAACGTTCAAACACGGTCCCGTTCTGAAATCAAAAGTGGATTCGAAATTTGAAATTGTAATGCCGGTCAGCCGGATAGTAAATATTTGAAAAATAAATCCGGACCAGTTCAAACTTCGAACGCCACTTATACTTTTTAATTTTATATCTCGATTGACCTTCAATACAATGATCGAGTGAATACATCGAGTTTGTATCGAGTTTTTGTTGCTTTTTGCCTTATAAAAATCGTATAACGGTATCCTAAGGAGTTAAAATTAAACAGACGAAGATAAACAAAAAGTTCTTTAGAGTCTTTATTCAAGTTACGGAGTGTTAAGTGAACACACGTGTGGCGGTCCCGGGTTCGTTCTTGGGTAAATTTAGACCGGGCGGGTGGCGGGAGGGGGGCCGCTAACGAAGCACCTTTTTATAGAAACTCCGTCCCACAACTATCTGGCGCATCCAGGAATGATGTATCATCGCTAACGAGACCAAAGGGAGGAAATAAAATCACAATTGTAATGCGTTCAGGCCCGACACTATTAAGCGTGATATGGTTACGTTAAAAAAACGTTTCGTTATCTTTTAAGTGTCTGTAACCTTTATTTAAATACAGATTATATTTTCCCTTTGTGTTACTGAATAATATTATTAAGAATTTATTACTTTGTTTTTGATTTTCAAGTAATTCATAATTACACAAAATATTTATGATTTAAAAATAAAATTAACTAGAAAATTTAATCGAGTTATGACGTCATGCATCTTGTACGCAAAGGTAAAATGAAAAATACTATGGGCTAATATAAACAGCTATATATTTTTAGACACAAAACACTATAAACCACCAACATCAGAATTCGTTGCATCCGCGAAAATTAGACGCCCTGGGAACCGCCAATCAAACGAGTGCGTTCAGAATAAAGATGGCCGATTTTTATTATAATCTCCCGTAAAACTGGCAAGAGGCGCGCGGGCCCGCGGCGTGAATACCAAATGCATGTGCATTTGCATTTTGAATTACGCGGTCGAGACCGGCGCCTGCCGTGCGAATGGCAACACTGCTTTATATGAGAACTGACCAAGAACTGGGAACTATTTTTAAATATTTCTCTAGAAAAGAGTCTATTGATAAAGTTCATAACTAAGCAAGTAAGGCTTAAATTTCCATTTTCAAAATTAATCAGTGTTTATGTATACTTCTAACAAGGCTTAACCTTCAATTTTCTAAATTAATCATTATTTATGTATACTTCCAAATGCATACGAAGTTTTAAGGAATTTGAGGACAACAAGTAACATTTTAACAGCACCCTCTAAATAGGCCTATTTTAATTATTGGAGAAATCCACCAAAATAACATATTCTACGAAAATTTCATTCTACTAACTCTTATAGTTCAGGTCATAAGAGTCCATATTTCTTTTATATACAGAAACTTAAAAAATCTATTTTTGCTCTAACTTATCCATTCCTTATTTTTACCCTTGTCTACGGCAGCTTTCAAAAGTATTACTGTTTTTAATTAAGTTTTAATATGAATAGCGCTTCGAAAATGTATTTCATACTACACCCGTTATAAGTTACATTTAAATAAATCACAAAACTAAACTCCGCCACCTAACATTCCGGGAACACCTTGAGAACGCTAGGCGAGTCAATTCGGGCGACGCATTATGTATCTGGTTTAGAGCACGACGCACGACGCATGCGACGCAGGCGTGCGACGCATGCTGATACCATATCGTAGATCCGTCTAGGCCAATACTAGGCCACTTGAGTTTTGGGAATTATCTTATGCTAATTATTTTTAGTAAGAGGTTTTAGATCTAGTGCTTTAGCCAGGAAGGTACCAAGGTCCACATGATGTGAAGCAGTTCTTACGTTTGCAGGAAGGAAGGATGCTCACTAATTTAAATATGAAGTGACCATATGAATGACCTCGGTTATAAAAGATGAGTATTTTTGAAGCTGACGCTGCAAAATGTATCAGGTAAGAGGATAAGATGTCCCTGCACTTGTTTCATGATATTCTAGCGAAAACATGGTTTCGATTACTTCTTAAATGCATTTGGTTTTATTGGAAGAACATCTTTTCGCATTTTGCTTCTTACCTCGGCTTTAAGAAATATAACATATTTAAATAAATTTGATCTTAAATTTGGTAAGGCCAAAACTAGAATTGATCTTAAAAATACTTTCTGAAGTTCATTATAATATTCAACACTGAAGTACTCGTAGCATATTGCAATAAATATCAGGTAAAGAACATTCTGATCATTCACAGTATTCAGAAATGATATTAAGTCATAACATTCCGCTTCAAACATAAATCTCGCAGAATGTCATTAGAGGACCAAGCAAGAAAGGGAATTGCTGAAAGCGAGGCAGCGTCCCACCTTAGAAGAAAGGACAATACTATAATGAATTCATAAAAATACGCGCGTGAAATCTTTTTCCCACTACACGAATTCTTGCTAATCTCGCCGACTTATTTGGGGGCACACATACAGACAGCCGATAAACGAGTTTAAATCGCGGCCCGCGACGAGACAAGCATGTCATTAAGCTACCAACTTCACGTAACACTCCACAAAACACATCTCCTAACTTGGACACTTGTATCTTCGAAGACATAAGGAGTAAAGTTGATCGGACGGCACTTTAGCGGAATTCCTCAGTAAATTTGGCCGCAGCAGATATTGGATTGACATATCTCGAAGTCAATCTAGCGTTTTCAAGTTTTTCAATGCGATCGGAGATTACGGACGCGTAGTGCTTGCTTTATCAGTACGGACTGTACTGCTTGACGCTAATTGTAAACTTTTTCCACAATTTCAATGAGTACTTAATATCCTGTTACAACAATAATAAAGACATTCCGATCAAAATAACACCTAACGTGACATTGATATATTATTCGTATGTCGTGAATGAATACAATCAATCAATTAGAATGCAAACGCATTCCAATAAAAAACTATTTAAATTTCTCTTGCATATTCATATCGATTACCTATTTAATGACATCAATGATCGATGTCATGCAGGTTACACTAATATTTAAATAGTCTATCGCCAATACATCATCGTGAATCTAAAAAATATCAAAAGCAATAACTGAGCAAAAGTCAGTTGTGAGTCCTGAAAACCTATCATATTTCTTATACGAAATGTTTTAAGCATTCATCTACTTTGTAAAGCAGTCGTCACTTGAATAGATCGCTCCGCAAACTTTACTACGACTACTAAACAGACGCTAGAAATAGTCCAAAAAATAATCCTCTAAATCCCAAATGAACCAACACAACAGCCGAAAGCAGAGTGAATAAAATCCCTCCCAATTAGATGCGTTTCCTTGCCAGCGTGCCTGACAAGTTTGAGAGCCGCCAGCGCCGCGTCCCCATCTGTCACGGCGGTCACACGTCAACCGCCTCCCGCTCCTGCGCGCCTGGTACCGTAATTATAGAAAGCGCTAATTAATTAGCAGATACACATCGTTCGGCTTTCATCTTAGCAACAAGTAATTGAAAAATTGGCAATAGCCTCCTGTGTAATGTCGCGCCGCTGCCTCGGAATAGGTTATCGATCATTGTTGTGAAGAAATTGTTCGGGCTGGGCCAATATATCGTTACCGATGTAGTATGTCACATCTAAACAAAAGTTTGTATTAATAAATTAAATTTACACGTAACGGCAAAGCTGTAGTAAAATGTAAAGTTGTTCTATCTTTACACGGACAGTATATTATAGGAAACAAGTCATAAATTACGCGTTAAAAGCATTTAAAAGTACACTGAACCTCGTTCTTGAGAAAGTGTCACCCAAATCGTGCGTATACATAATACAGACGTCATGATTAGAGGACGGCTGATGATAAACTGCGGGCGGGCAGTGACAATTCACGTACGAGCGTGACAGCGATATACGACAGAGGACGAGTGCGAAAAGGTCGACGTATCACACGCGAAGTATAAAAGGCGAGGCCGTTGATTTTATAATTTATTTGTTACACATTTGTCGTTGCGTGAAGATCGGGAGATACATGGGCTTTTTGTAGACTAGTGGGTAATACGCATCAGATGTGATTTGAGGGATAATTTATGGTGTTTGTACAGCGGATGTCACTGCGCACGTTGTCGTAAACCAGCACTTTATTGAAGACATTACGGTACGAGAAACGGATAAGTAACCGCAATGAGCGTCGTAAAACGCCTACTAGGCAGGTACTCCGACATTTTTAACGAGGCAAAAAGCTTCCTGATTTGTTGTACGTAAAAACTTAATACTAGTGAAGTACCTATGTCGACACCAATGTATTAAATGAAAATAACAAATTGACGCATACTTATATCTCTTAATACTTCTGGTCGGCCATTGCCCAATGTCGATTTTACAATCGCCAATCACGTGGGTATCTGGTAATGATCTTAACAGAAAAGCATCGTTATTATTGAATACATAGATACCTCGTCATTGGTAGAATAAATTTAGTCCAGGAAAGCGGTTAGCCAAAAAATACGCATATGTCAACCATATGACAGCAGATACGTTCTTCACTCAGCTTTTAGCGGTTTAGCGAAATATGCTTACTCAGTGCACTAACTATATTTATCGTGGCTAATTCTCGCAGTTAGTCAAGTTTTAGTGCGGTTCAGAAATCAATCAAGTCCGTATTAACCGCGGCCCGTTCGCGCCAACTGGCTGTCTGACGCGTCGCGGCCGCCATATTTCAACGCGCTTTGAGATATATACCCCGTTTTATCAATGCATCGTCGCGATTATTTCGATGATTTATATCTAATTATTATTGCATGTTAATGACGTTTTCACGGCGCATTCGCAGCGTCGCCGAGGCTATTTGCTTTTTAATTTATGCGTTCAATATGGTAACACCATTTCGGTTTCGATTGATGTGCCATACTAGTTGTAATACATCTGTATCCGCTCGAATCTTGGACGTCACTGCAGATAATAAAATATCTATTAACATATAACCATCTGTACATTTCGGATATTTGCGAAAAAATAAGTGAGGGAAATAAAATATCGATAAATCACCGGACAGAATTAGCTTTTAAAATGTAGTCTAAAATTTATTTCTTCCTATATATTTCGTAAGCACATTTCACACCACACTCCACTCCTACTAAAACAAGTTCTAGAAAAAACAATACAATAAACCTGTTTTCTTTTCTACCTACCCGCTTCTTTTTGTACAATTTTGTTACAATTTTGGAATTTTTAAATACAAGATTTAATTAGTAAACAACAATGCAATATTTACTAATCTCTTAATAATATTATCTTCTACTAAAGGGCTGAAAACTCAAAAACCGCGGTCCTCTCACGAGTTGAACGCCCTGAAGCGATTCTGACAGTTTACGCGAGTACTGGGATAAAATATAGCTCGCGTCAGACAGGGGGGTGTCAGGGAGGGGGTGTTCCGCAAATAACCGCCGAGCAAAACAATGCTCATGATATTGGCGTATCAGTTATGAGACGGACATTCGCAAGACGAGCTGAGATGCATCTGAGTTATCTACTGTGATCTCTGCCACAGATGGATACACGATTTGCATATTTATAAATTCATTGGCTACGGAAGACATTAGTTAGGACTAGAGAACTTAGTTATTTAAACAGGAATCTTTATTATTTCGTATAAGTGTCTCATTATTTTAGTTTGATGGTTTGATCTCTGCCAAGCTATTGATGAGAGGTCTTCCAGAGGTCCTGGAGTTGGAGATAGTATATATTGACGTACCGATAACATGTCTACCAACCAGATTCTTGTATTAAGAGAAATCTCATTTCGCAATAAATTCATGGACAAACATTGCAACGGCATTCCTCAATGCAGTCACATTTTTGAGCAACACTTCATTTCGTCCATTCCACAACGCACCGGGGCAGTAACGAGACAAAGAGACATGGCGGCTATATCGGGTGCTTATACATAATAACAAGAACGTAGGACAGACGGACGGACGAGCGACAGCCGCGAGCTATAAATAAGTAATGCGCCAACATTTTATTATTATCATCATAGCCGAGCACGTGCGCCACATTCCGACTCACTGGCAGCTTCTGAACCCGAATAAGCGCCCAGACGGAGACAATCACCGTTTTATACATTTTACGCTCCTGCCAATGCATCCAGAATAACAACTAATAAACTATTTGCTTTAATATCGCAAAACACTTAGACCCGAAGAACGGTGGAAATCTGGCTAGGATTCAGATGCAACGCAATAACAATACGTTGCGGGTGAGTGACACTCGGAGTGGCCACCGATCTCCAGTTTTGACGGCCTAAATTGAAAGGTCGAAAGGATAAACTAATTTGGTTCACGTCAGCTCTTCAGTTATTAAAGTACCACTTAACATTACGTTGGGTTAGGTCAAGTCGTAACTAACATTTCTTTCACGATCGAAAATTATGTTGTTCCCAATGGCACTTTGTGTTCCAACACGTGTTTTCTAAACTCCGACCGCATAAATATCTATAATTTTAAAACGTTCGCAAATTTCCCAGAAATCTCCGATAATAACTTCCCTGAGAAGACGGCCGGCAAACTATATCATCTCTTTGTTTGCATATCAAGTTAACAGCGTGCGGCTCGCGTTACGTGCGGTCGGTTTAGCCACTCGCCTTAACCCTGCGGTCTATTTGCGAACCGTCGCCAAGGTACTCGCCTCATTGATTATTGTTTTAACGGACAATTAAAATTTGATGACCACTTCAGCTTCGGTCATCTTCGACTCACTACGTATTAGCGCCAGTCGGTTACGTCGAGGTCGTGTGTCCGCGATCGCCGGTCGATCCGATCTCGACTCGCAGCGGTCGACGTAGAGCATCTTATTAGTCGCGTGGGAAGTTTGTTATGACTTTCTTGAATGGAAGTGAGCCGAGAGTGTGGGGCCTAAGCATCAATAAAAATAGTCGTAAAACCGACACTTTGAAGCACAAAATGCACTCTAATCTACAGACTTAGAGTCGTTATTCTAAACTGAAAGGAGTCGCGCAAGGAGCGCGTGAAATAAAAATCATGCGTATGCACACATTCGTTAAGAATTGACACTTATTAAGGGGGATAATTTTTTTTAATTGGCATGACGACATCACTTTATTTAGTGGTGACCGCTCACTCCGAGTTTGTTTGATTTGGAATTCCCTTCGTTGGCCACGTCAATCATGTTCACACTCTTTGTTTAAGGAATTAATTCTTTCGAGTGGGTTTTTTGTCCCCAGACACAGTAATGGTGCTTGCGCGTGTGTGCCGTCGGCCAATGCGGGTATGGACGTAGACAACATGACAAGATATGGTAGGGCCAACTGGGACACTTATGCCTCGATTATTAACATACAAAGTTACAAGTCATTTAAAAGTTCAACACAAACTCGTATTCTAAGAAACTAAAATATACTTACAGTCCAGAGTTTTTCCTTCAAGATAAGCTGATGAATATTTTAGTAACGGTGTAGAAAAGAAAATAAAGAAACAAAATAATTGGAATGTCTCTAACGTTTATCCTTGAGCATTACAACATGCCCGACACTCAAACTATTCGAAACCTGCTTTATAGATTAGCCTCAATTTGGAGCAGAATAAAAACTGGCATAATTAAATTAATCCGAAGATAATAGTCAGAAGTCATCTTAAATTGAAACGAAGAACGAGTCCGTTATCGAGTGGCCAGGAATAATTGTGAGCAAATCATAAGTCGAACCGTTCCAAATTCAAATTGCCCGGTTCGGATTGAGAATAGCGCGCGATTGGCCGCCGAGCGCGTGACCAATCGCTAATTAGAAAATGTGTTCGGATGTGCTTTTACGGAAGCCGATCGCTGTTCTCTAATTAAATTTTTAAACGAATTTCTGATTTCGAACGCGCTATTTCCACTTCTGGTGTTACTGTGGCCGGTTTTATTGCGGGCGTTTTTAATTGTGAGGAATCAGTAGCCGCTAACGGTTTCCGAAATAACTCTGCGCATATCAAAACATCTCCCAATCGAATTTGATTGAATTCCTAATTGATCCGGTAGGTTATCTACGAGATTCAAGAACCCATTGATACTACTATGGCGTTTTTGTGAGCAATAAAATTCTGTTTGCAAATTGGTTTTTGTTGTTGCAAATGAATAATTCAATTGAAAGTTTTGGTCTGGTTGAGGAAAACTCTGCATGGGGCCTAGCCAGCTTGTCAGAGTTCCAAATATGTGAGAAAACAGTTACCTGTATAAATTTAAGGACCTTAAATACACCTAATACAGACTACCATGAATTAAAGATAGAGGTCTGCTTTTTTTCTGTGATAATGGGTCATGTGCAAGAAGTAGAATCGTAATACTATGAATCTTTTTTCTATTTTATCTTAATATAGACATGAAGTTCACAAGAAAAGGATCACAACCGTAATTCTAATAACCTATCCTATTTCTGCTACATCTAAAGAAATGAAAACTGAAATTAGAGTCCTGTCTGAAAGTTTTCTTATTAATATTTTCTTTATCCCTCTTTGATCCCGAGACTCTTTGGTCATACGGTGCACATTAGCTATAAATATGTACCACATGTACCTTGGCCAAGGGAGATCATTCAGCGGAAATCTCTCCAGTTTGCGGCAATGGCTCCGCAGGGCGCCAGCCCCCTGTCCCGATGCCCAAAAACCGTAAATAAGGCGGAAATATCGACACGACAGGAAATATTGCATTCTTGTACTGGATTCAATTTCCGGGTTGTTTGGTTTTGGGGTGGAAAATAGTGGGTTTAGAATTGCGACCACTAGTTAGTTATAGATCTACGTAAAAAGAAAATAACTTCTAAATTTTGTACCTATTAAAAGCTTTAGTACAATCAATAAAAAAATGAAAATTTGTGATAATGATGTGTTTAAAAATTCAAATTAATAAATCTTGGAATTTATTTTAAGAGATAGCGGAGTGATATACCTAACATTGGGATCATAGTTGAAATAGGTCACATGAAGATCAGACCAATAGAACAAAATAATTCCAAAGATTTTAGCTAACTTAATCTTAGGAAGAAACTCTTTAGCTCAATGCACCGTCATTTTTTGTAACCTTATTCTTATCATTAGCTGCGACATCTTCATCATCTCTGCCGTGGTCTGCTCACCAACCCTTATCAATCACAATTTCCTAACCATTACCTAATATTGCTACAATCTTCAGAAATATAACAATCATAGATGTGGAATGGAGACATCGGCACCCCGCGGCCGGCCAGCAGGGGTTTGGAGAGCCCTAATTGGCCCTTTGTTGTACAACTGGTGGATTTATAAAAAGCCTTCGATGAGACGCTTTTTACCCAGCTCAGGATACCTTTCATGAGTGCCATGGACACAAACACAAATATACAAATACAGTATAAATCTAAATTAATTATTTACTGATTAGGCTGGGGGTCGAACCCAGAAACGTGTCAGACTAATATGATAGCAGAACTGGTAATATTATCATTGTTACTTGAATGGTGATTGTCCGTCTTAAAAAATGTACTTGCTTTTATTTCCCAAGATCAGTTACTTACCAAACAATTGTTCAGTTATAGTAATAAATTGTGTTTAAACAGATTAAAATTATGTTTATATTAACTTTTTCGTATGTCTACTTTAAAAAGTATGGAATCTAATTTTTATGAAAATCTTATAACTTATGTACTGTACAGTACATAATGGTAATAGATGTACTTCTCTCTAACTTATTCCATATAAGATTCTATCAAGATTTGACTGACCATAGATACTACAAACGGGTTTAGAAGTTATTGTATTTGCCTATAAGCTAAAGTGAATATTTAATTGTTACACAAGATTTAATTTACAAATGCGTATATTTAATTATTGTTTTCTATAATTATTTTTACTTATTCCATTGTTTGTTAAATTAGAATGCGCTAGTCACCATCTTCGCCACGTTTTATGTATTTTATGGGAAAACGTTAATCCATTTCACTGCACCGAACCTCAATACACTTAAAGGCAAGACGTTATACTAATAAAGGATATAATTACCTAAAACGCCATAACAATAAATTACACGGCTTTTACGACTAACTTATTAATAGAAGTTTCGCGGGTAAACCTTAGACTGTCGTAAACAATTAACCGCGTCGTAAAATTCTCTTGGCCGCTGATTGGTCAGAATTCGGCCAATGGACGCGCGTTCCAGATTTGAATGAGACGGTTTACGACTGCCAGGCGGCGTCCTTCGGGTATTTTGGCGCCAAAATTCGCGGATCCAGTCCAAAATGTTTAGAGATAAGCTTGGTGATGAGTCACCGACAATGTGGTTCACATTTGGTTGGATAGGATTCAGATCTCTAGATCAACGTTTGGCGATGGCGTCGCTACGCAAAACTTTAAATTAGATATTTCAAAAAGAAATAGTTCAAAAACGATTGCGAAACATTTCCAGCAATAGTTGTCTCTCTTTAAGATTAATGTCCAGTATATTTATGTGTAAAAATAACTTGTAAATCTTATCATTTCGCAAATGGCGTCAGCTACTGCGGTCTCATTAAGATTTCTCCGCTCTAAATGCTTAATTAGACGGATTTATGGAACAATCTAGAGGGTTATGTAAAATGGAAGAGGTTAACGAGAATTTACAATGCAATAAAGCAGTCAGGACAAACAGACAGACTGCTTTATCTAATATACATGCGCGGGCGCGCTGACGCGGGATCTGTCGCGATTGTACATATCAATTGTGGCTTATTGATGCATGACTTCGTCTCCGATGCTTTACTGTGGGATATGTTGCTCTCTGATTTTTATTAGCTATCGTTATTAGCTGAAAGGATGTGTTTGTAGCTTTCATTAATCTTCTCTGATGAGACTTATTCTATTTTTTAAAGGTTGATGTTACAAATGTGTACCTGACGGTAGCATCTGATAGTAAGTGGTATGCCGCCTATGAATTAATATATTTAACCAACTCCATATAGAATCTAGTTGATCAAATAAAAATGCCCTTGCCACCACTCCTGAGTAGGTACCAATATTACTTTATATGTGACTCATAATTAAAAAACTCAAAAGTTAAAGGATTATCCATATATTCTTAAAGTTATTCTGGATGTATGTACCTATTATAATCTGTGCAGATAATAGGAACCTATTGACAAGATTATAAACGAAATTTTCTTAACTATTAGCTTTAATGAAAAAATGGTGTCTTCCCAAAATGCACCTTTTCTTACACAATAAACACAATATGAGCAGATGACATTATAGAAAAAATTACATTAGACTATACAGTACGGAGTTTCGTTATTACAAGGGGAGAAAAAATCTATGGCTGGTAATCCTCTATGGCCCAGCGCGTCACACGCACCGAGACCAATCCGTGACGAATTGCTCCATCCACCAAATCCCGGACAAGTCCCCTTATTTTTATTATTTCTATTGCTCATACCCTAGTACATTGCATTATTCATAGCTCGTACGGATATGTTGTATGTTGCCAATTGTTGAAACGACGATATTGAATGAAACGGCGCCAATGTCGATTTGCGACCATTCGAATATGGAATAGCTGTCTGCTTTGCCTATATTATCTGTATTCCGCCAGTTGGAGTAATGAAGATTGGAGTTTATTTTTTTCGAGCAAAGCTTTGACTTTAAACAGCCAAGTTAAATATTATTTTTAAATCTTCCCAGAATTTCTTGGATCAATCTGCGGCGTGTTACATGAAGTTTGTTTGTGTAGACGTGTATTATTTGTGGGTTTCTCCGGTCTAGACGGTAGCCTCGTTCGTCAATCGATATCACAGCATCTGTTAAACATTATCTGAAAAGCGGCAATTATTCTAACCCCAATCTCATTACGAGCCCCGCGGGCCGCAATCGGCATCCGTCAAACGTCAATGGCAGACTATAAAAAATAAATAAAATATCAGATTGTCGCGTAACGTCTTGTGAAAAGAATCCGCCATGTTTTACGGCGAGAAATGGGGCTTATGCGCAATACCTTTATATTTTTTGTGATTTAATTCACAACTGTAAATACACCTTATCGTAGAGAATTATTATATTGAATGCAAGATAAAAATTATTTTAAATTGGCAGTCACTCTACAAATACCTTGATATGTCTCCGTGTATGAATGTGGTATTCAGCTATAAATAATCTTATATTTGTGTTGTAATTCCTTTTTCGTAGTCCTGGCTATTAATCTAAACCTAATTGAATAATAATTATTTTTTATTATTATTAATATTATTGTTTTTCATATTTAATTATTTTTTATCTCATACTTACAATGTTAACATACTCATAAATTACAATGTTAACCCGTATTTTATGTACATGTTTTTTTAGTCTCATTTCAATATAATTTCCCAGACATCCAGTATATTCTGCAAAATGGCCTATGCCTAGATTCTATTCTATTCTAATTCTCAAAAAGATCGTTCAAAATGTAAAACAGTCTTCCCAAGCAGTGCGCAGCGACCCAACAGAGATTAGTGCGCGGGGAGCAGTAAAGAAACAATTTTCCGGCTTCCCCGCACCGGGGGACCCGCTTTATGGTACGACATGATAAAAATACACAATTTTTCCCTTATTTCAACCCCCTTGTCAACCTTGGCAACACTTAACGAGTTTATTTTTGTATTGTTCAAGCTTTTCGGCACCTTTTTTCAATAGGGACTCATCGTTTTTGGTTTAAAATCAAAAGTGAACAATAATCAATATAATGTAAATTTCTGTACTATGTTCATATGATTAGCTGTGATTAAGAAATGTGTATGTTTAATTTAATCCTATGAATATAAAATGCAGATAAATAAAGTTTAAATCTGTCTTTTAAACTCTCAGAATTTTAACCAAGAGTAAAGTGAAGTATGTAAGTGAAGTGTACCTAATATTGTATCTAATAATAAAATTATGTCTCTCTGTAAAATTATACTTTAACTTATTTTTAATTATCAAGTAGGTATATTACGTATGATATACCCATAAATTAAAACAATAATTACCTACTCATATATTAGGTATATTAAGTGTTATGTTCAATAAATTTGCCTTAAGATAAAAAATAAACGACTCACTTATTTCAAACAGAACATTTTATTGTTTAATCCGTTCAGAAAATAAAATTATAAAAATTAATCAAATCACATTGACATACAAGATGGGCGTACACCAAACAGCATATTAATATACATTCACGTTAAGAAATAAATTCCATAAAACATCATAAGAAACCTACATTACTTTAAAACCTAACATAGACAAGATTCAACTACGCAATGTTAACTCATATACAGACAGAATAACTACTTTAGCATATATTACCGCCCTCGCAAAATACTCCTTGTCTCATACTTTAGGTTAAACGTATGGCTTCCATGTTAACAATGACAGAAATAATATATAACAACACAAAACAATTCAGTCTCAACGCCCAAAAACACCTCACGTATCACTAAACAAACGAACGAAAGCTTCGAAAATCTCCATTCTGTAACTTCGCGCCAATTCGAACGTCAACGCAATGCGTGGATTCTAGTTATTTTGCCTTTAAGTGGCATAGACAATAATTGAATTGAAATCGTTGACTTAGTAAAGTCAGGCCTATTGAGTGCCACAGACAAAATACATTGAAATCATTTACAGTAAAAAAAAATTCGGGTCTAGTTATAAAATGCGAAACAAATGTTCCAAGAAAATTTATGACAAAATTTGAGTCGTTTAACAACGCAATAGTTGTTATATCATCTTCATTATATCATTACCATTAAGTATTTTTATTTGAAATTTATTATCATAAATCAAATCGGAATTTTATTATACTATTATTATATTTGCAATCTTAGATGAGTAAAATAACTTATAAAAACTTGCAATATACTCCATTTTTCTTTAACTTTTGCTTATACTTTTTGACATTTTGTCCATTGCTAATTGCTAGGATATAGACCTATAGCCAATGGTTTGTCTTTGTAACACTTTTACTCGGTCGTTTTGAAGACAGACCCAAAATCTATTGAGGTTACTGATGGAAACAGATAATAAATTAATGGCAGAAATGTCGACGGAAGTTACAGAATCGAGTGGCCTCTGCGTTGCGTGCTTCTAACTTTATGGAATCGCGAACAAATCGAATATTATGAACCAATCGTGTCCAGTGACGTCAGAGCTCGCTCACTCCATGCAGTGTACAAAAATACAGCAAACAATCTTAATTTATCTAACGTTCCGCGCCCTAAGATCGGAGAGAAAGCTATCGGAACAGAAACAACGCGACGTCTAATTATAATTTATTCAGTAGAAGCATCTATTCTCTATTCATAACGCACATACATATATCGCCCGGTTGCGCCTCTCGCATTCAGGGCACTAGTAGACTTGCTACTTTTGGCATCGACTGTCGACAATTTAGCTGCTTTTTAAGTTAGAAGGATGAGAAAGCGTAGCGTTAAGCGTCGCAGCTTATGTAGTCGCTTGATGCAACAACTGAACGCGAAAACGCGATACAGCTTTAATGCAGCTAAAACACGCGTTATCGATACTGCGACTAATCACAAGTCGCCAAGTGACGCAGTATCGATATAATCGCAAAAACGCAAATAAACATGCGTTTTCGATACTGCGACCGATCACAAGTCACCAAATCGTAATGCAGTATCGACATAATCGCAAAAACGCGTTCGCCAATGTCAAAAGTAGCCAGTCTGCTAACGCCTCACCCGCGCTCGCGCCGTAGAATGCGACCGACCCAACTGACTTTAATTATTAGTTAATTACACCTAGCGTATACTGCATACGTATTTATTTTTCCTTTCGACTAACTAAATTGTATTTTAGTGCTTCTATTGTTAGTGAACGCAAACTGTTATATCTATTACGTATTTATTTACTAGCCGAAAGATAAAACTAGCGTCTACCACCATTAAAATCGAGGACAATAATTTAAAATTCTTAAGTAACCTTATTATCTCACTTAGGCAAGTTAAAGTTGTATCTTTACGTATACTTCGTTTTCAAATAGTTTCCCAATATACCTAATATTAAGTTTTAAACTAAGCTCAATCGCATCGTAGCTTCTAGAAGGTTCGTATGGCAATAGGACAGTGGCTCCGGGGAACAGAGGGTTCCGAAGTGCTCCTTACGCTGCTTTACTCACTAAACGTAAATATTAGTATACACATATTACAATCAACGTTATACGTATGTTTTTTTAATCGTATACATAATTCCGGCGCAAAACAAATTTCGAACATCGGCGCGCATGTTCGGTCGTCGCTCGAGAAGTCGAGACGACAGAATCGAAAGATCCAATCGTCGAGTCGCAACTCGACTCGGCGCTCGAACGTAAAACTAACTGAATGTTTCGATTCTCGCAAAGTTCCCGATTATCGACATCGATAACCGCACCCATCGACACCCCTTCACTGTAACGTGCGTTTTAGAATTGGAATTTAGAAAATGAAAGTTCTCAATCAGATCGTACAGTGCTGAGAGGTTGGCCAATTGCAAAAACGAAGATTTGTTCTAAGGGACTTATTCTAGGGCGGTTCGTCGGGTACCGGTGAAGGTAGCCTTCGGAACCGCCGCGGGCGCTCCGTGCCGGGGCAGGGAGCGCGGGACAAGCTGGAGGCGTGGGATAAGAGAACTAATGTGCGAGCACCCCCTTAAGTACTTCGTTTTTGCAATGGCCAGACTAAGAGCAGGGGTGCACGAGATAGCTCGTGGTCGAGTTGGGTGCTAGCTGGGGATCGCGCCTCTGAATGAGGTGGGACTTGGTGTAGGGGGTACTCACGACGTCGGGGGTGGAGGCTCCGTCGTGGCTGCTGTCGGGGGCGGAGCGCTCGCCGTTCGCGTCGGGCGGCCGCGCGGACTCCCGCTCGTCGATCACCAGGTCGATGGGCATCTTGCCCTTCAAGCAGCTGATGTAGCGGTGGCAGAAGTTGTCGCATAACTCGTGCACCTGCGGACAGGTGGCGCCACGTCAGTACGTTGGAACGCGACATCTTTGTACACAATACAGGTGATCGCTTTCTATACCTTTAGCATATATTTTAAAATATTAATTCTCAAATTTCTCTTTTGATAACTATATCAAATTACTTCATAATTTATGACAATGAAAAATAAACATTTACTTCTTCATATTACTGTACTAATTTTGTTGAAACTTTTTAAAGTTTTAAATGTAATTAAGACATTATCTTTATAACATTTAAATTACAATACATACTTTCTAAAATCATGCATTACGAAAAATAACACAAAAATTAATAAAATTCAAACATAAAAACAATGAGTATCTTGACGCTTGAGTCGAATATTCTGATCACTTAACATCAGTGACGCCTGGCATTCAAACTTCAAGCAAGTTCAGTGACACATCTCAGGAGACGCTGTGACCTTTAAACTGGCGAGCGTCGTACGGAACTAAAAAATGCACACAACAATAGAAACAAAGGGAATACATTTCGAACGAGAGCCAACTGTCGTGTCTTGTGTCGTAAAAATACGCATTATAAAGGTAAATACAGTTTTTTACGCTCCGACCAATAAAACCCGACCCCCGGCCGCGTATTAATTTCCTACCGAACGGCCTTATAAATTTTCATAGGCATAATTAGCTTAGAAATTAACATAAGCCCATAAAAAGACTAACGAAATTTTTAGACGTACGGTGAAAAGTAATAAATGGCAGGTGCTAGGGATTCCTTTTTCGAAAAAGCAAAAAGAGGACTCGAACCAAACATCTAGCGGATTTGAAAATAGAACGCAGCGCCGGAAGCGGAAACGACGCTCCACCGTTGACAGCTAATTATGTCTTCGTGATACTAATTTCCTAATCGACAAACTTTTCTGAATTACACGTTACGTTTGACGCACACATGCTTGAAATATTTTTTATTTTTTCCGTGATCTATCGGTTACTTTGAGTCGTAAAATATGACAACAATTTCATACAACGTAGACAACGTACAATATTTACGTTACAAATTTGGAACGGTACGTGAACCATTAATCAATCATTCATTACACTTCATTCAACACGCACTAATATGTATAATAAAATTTATATATGTGCGGTCATAATTTAAAGTCAAATCAGTTATTGATCTTGAGAATCCACAGTGCTCTGGCAGTAAATTAAAAACGCAACAGATACAAAATTTATTTTCGCTCCCATTCAATTTTTAAATAATTAGCACGATTCGAATTAAATATGGCGACGCACGCGCCAATACGGATTGTTTACAATAATTTGAATTTTACAACAGCCGTTCGGTTGAAATCCATATTTATGACTGAGTGATGCTAGCTGAACAGCGGTTTCCAAACTGTTTTGACATTCAAAACTGATTGAGAACGACTGTCTTTTCAAAATTGACGTAAATTTATATACGTTAGTGTTTTGTTGTTTATTTTACATTTGAAATGTTTAATGTTATCCCGTTATGAATTGTACTAACGCTATAAATAAGAATTTAATTTAGGAACTAAAATATGATTTTATTTTCACATGACCATTTTGTTTTAACTGTCTTCCGGATATGAAAAAAAAGGTTTCAAATGCAGAAAAGTCTACCACTTCACTCTATTTATATTTAATTACTTAATTTTCGACCAAAAACACAACACAATAAATTAAAATGAAAAACAAATGTATCTACAACACAACAGGCAATTTACTAGAATAGAAAGCGACGTAACTATTTATAAAGGAAATCACCAAAATTAGTTGAAACAAGTTGCGCATAAAATGTTAAAGCGCTCCCACATTGCTGTAACTGAAACCCAAACTGCCCATTAGAGGTGGTGTGTAGCCACCATAACTAGCGGCCGCTGCCGACCACTCCATGAGTTCAAAATAAAATGAAACACCCACTAATTCTATGACGGCTATTTCGATAGTGACAACCACTACGCTTGACATCGTAACTCTTCGGAATCCAAATTTGGGATTGTTTTGTCGCGACCCCAAAACGTCCTAACTCTGTCAACTTTAAGGAAATTTACGCCGTATTTCTAAACTATTACGGGTCGTTATAGCCTAATGTGACATTGTAAATATGTTGTTTAAATACAAGTGAGATGTCTTTAATGAGATATTACGACATTCCGAGCCGCGACTCGTAGCCGATTATCGTTCAACATCAAACTCTTTCCAGAAATTTAAATCCCGAATCGAGTCGAGACGAGCGTTAGTGAACGAGTGTTTATTTTTTAATTTTGGAATTAATGTAATGGCGGGTCGTTGACGTGTAGACTATAAAATCTGATTAAAATATTTTGTATTTTTTTTTATTTCCTTTTATTTGTATAGAGTTAGGAACAGCAATTTATGCGTTGAAAATTAATTAGAATCGTTGTTTCGGGAGTTTTAAATATTTTTGCTTTTCTAATTGTGAAATTCTGAATTAAAATTCGTTTCAAACGTCAATTGACGCGCGATGATTAGAGTTGAGTTTGTTTACGAAACTGGCAACTCGGTCTCTCTCAGGAAAAAAAACAAAGAGAAAAACAGATTAATCGGGCATGTATCGCCATTACACAGGTATGCGCGTATTTTTAAAGTGGGGAAGAGGGCTGCCAACGCGTGGGCGGCCGATCTATGCCACGGTCGGGTCGCCACTGAAAGGGATATTTTCTCATTTTCGACAGGAATTAAGAAGTAAACTAATTTTCTACCTAGCCTACACTTCTTTCTATCGTTTAACAGTAAATATAGAAGGAACGCTTTTGATTTAATTTAGTCTTAAAAAACAGTGCATTTAGAGGCAATTTCTGTAATATGAAACATGTGTTGTCAATTTTATTGTAACCTATCACCTTCTATAACGTATTCAAAATTACATTGTTAAGATGCGTATATTTTATGCGTAATTTCTCTTGTCTGTTTAGAATTATCACATTCTTTAAACGAGAATATAACAACAGTATGTATTAGATACTGAAGTCACGTATAACCATTAATTTCCTACGCTGTATAACTTTTCGAATTAATATATTACAGAATCAACTTGTTTATGTCAGTCATATTATGTCCAACACGACCTTTTACAATATTATTGGCCGTCTATAAAATATTCGTACCACATAATAGCCATATTAACAATTTTATTCAGAAAATTACATATTAAAATTCATATTACCGGTAAAATTCACGATTGACACCGGCAATCGAATCGAGCGGCCATATTAAAAACTATAATACATTCAAAACGTAGGTTCCATATTCAAAAGCATAAACTTGACATGAATAAACACACGGTAACGCCAGTGTATCTCATTCCGCGAGAGATGCACGCCAAAATGTTATTTATGACGTTTACACAAAGCTCGCAAATCGCATACGCGCTGAAATGTTTATAGTAAACTTTGTGGTGCATTGTACGGCCGTCGAATAGGCGTATGCAAAAGGCTCGGCATTTTTGGCCGACATTTCTGATCGGAGCCCACAGAGCAGCATTCCTTCTTTTCTTTATTTTTTTAATTTAAATAAAACCGGTCAGTGCCGCATTCAAATGAGGCCTCGATTGGTTCGCACCTCACTTCACTCCGATAACGTTTCTATTCACCTTTTCGATTTTCGCCGATTCGATTTTCAAACTTTTAAAAACTAAAACGCTGTGGTGCGCCAGTAATTTATAAAGTCAATAAAAGTGACCGCCGAGAGCCGTGTTCTCCGATATTAGCGGTCGTGAGTGTTCGTGTTATAAACGTTGTAAAACGTCGGTGGAGGCGTCGTAAAGGGGTCCCAGGTTCGAGGCCCGGCCCGTAAACTAACAAATCTGACCTACATCGTAAATCACTTAGCCACGCTGTTACAGATAACATTTACGAGTTAGAAACAAAATATGAAAAAATTAAACGGACGAAACAAGTAGGTTTTTGGTGTTGAACATTTTAATAGCCGCGAATCGTTGTTATTGCGTTCGGATAATATGCAATAAATTATATTTGTGATCTTTACATTCGAATAGCAATAAAATTGAGTACCGTATATCTACAAGTGTGTAATAAAGATACATTTAACGTATTTTAGACGCTTTTATCTGTATTTTTATATTACTAGACTAATATAGAGGAGTTTAACCTATCTAATTTTACGGGATAATGCGTCTGTGACCAACAGAAATAACTACAGTATATATAAAACTTAATATGGGATATATCTGTGTCCGTCTTTAGGTAGATCAGTATATTATTACCTTCAATATTATCTTCGCTTCCATGACTACCAGATGTACTAAATATCTTTTTTTCTAAATGTATTAAAAACTATTATGTTAACAACCAAAAATCCGAGTAGTTTGATATAAAAGATAAAACCTAAAGAACCGTCCATTCAAATATATAAGAATAATTAGGGGTATTCAGGCACATAAAAAGAGCCACAAACCAATCGGTGACCGAAGGGCCGATGTGACCGCCGGCGGCCATTTTAAAATATTAAATACATAAATCAAATGTTATTGGAATAATATCGGAATAATCTCGACCGGCTCGTTAGGACAGAGGTCGATTGAGTTTTTTCTATTACTTTAGTAGCTGTCATTTATTTGGTGGATTGATTTTCGAATTCCGAACTTATTACCTGAGTTAAATATTTAAATTAACGTTTTGTGTGGATGTTTTGTTCTGGTAGTATTCTCTACCTACTTTGTTGTATTTTTTATAATATGTTCGATGTCGAAAACTTTATTTCTTAAATGAAAACTTCAAATTTTAATTTTGATAATGGCGAAAACGGGCAATACTTTATATCCACCTACCATAGATAGATAAAACATTTAAGACCTTTTGGCGTCATCTTGTCACAACAAATAACTAGCGTTTATATGTAATATCATCTATATGACTGTCCCACTGCTGGGTACGGGTCTCCTCTCAGAATAAGTTAGAAATAGTTTTACAAAATTCTCAACTAAGCTTCCTCACATTTCCTTCTTAATTCAAATAATAATTCCTAACACTCAGACAATTAAAATTTGTTTTTTTAAATCCATCACCTGTTTGGTGTACCTAGTGAAGCGGAAACGCATCCTAACGGTTCGTTCACAAAAACCCGGACGATAAACCGACATGTATGGATTCGGACAAAAAAATATAGGTTTCGTCCGCACAGGTAGACGCGATATGTATCTAGGATCTGGGGCCTATCACCATCTTTTAAAAACCATCATAGTTCAGGAAAGTTTTATTTCCTCCTTAAAACCGTAAAATATTCCGTCATACACAGTTGAACAAACTTAAACCCTTATTAATTTTTCGCTTATCCATTGTTTATAAAACCAACTGAAATTGTCATATTTTGCTTAAAAAGTTAAATTTCCTGCAAAAAAGTAAAAATATGATTAAAATAATATTGTTTTAAGAGATGGTAGTAACCCCCCTGTGCTTATTGGGTATCTCCATTCGGTCACCATGTTAAACTGACGCGCGGTTCCGGTTTCGGTTATTATTTCTGCCTTGCAGTGTTCATCACTGTTCTGATTTTAAGGGTCTGGAACAGTATGGAAGAGTGGTTTAGAGACATTATAGGTAGAAAGCGTTCCAACTTAGTCATCAGGCTGCGGCCGACCTTAGGTAGGACTCTACTATTCTATACATATTACTAGCTGTCTCGGCAAACGTTGTGTTGCCATATAAATAAAAAATGTTAAGGGTGAACAATACTTATCACTTAGGGGTATGAAAAATAGATAGTAGCCGATTCTCAGACCTACTGAATATACATATAAAATTTGGCGAAAATCGCTAAAGCCGTTTCGGAGGAGTACGGTAACTAACATTGTGACACAAGATCTTTATATATAAGTTATAATATAATATTTTTCAAAAAAGTTTCAGTACAGTTTTTAGTAAACAATACTAAAACGTCACTTATTTCGTAAATAAAACCCAAATAAATTTTAAATCCCAAATGAAGCCCAAATCACACGATCCAAGAGTATTACGTGCGACTTC
The DNA here is from genome assembly GCF_041222505.1 of Epargyreus clarus. Classification (NCBI taxonomy): domain Eukaryota; kingdom Metazoa; phylum Arthropoda; class Insecta; order Lepidoptera; family Hesperiidae; genus Epargyreus; species Epargyreus clarus. The sequence continues at coordinate 1,383,248 of NW_027332214.1, forward strand.
CCCGGAGTGCTCGAAGGGCACTTTTGTTTTTTAATCCCTTTGTACGGCCAGCGATCGTACTGGATCGCATTACAAGTTATCTTGTTACAGACCTTTTCCGAATTTATCGCAGTGTCCTAATCTCACCGATGGGCCAAGGTTATTAACTTGTCGATAAAAATAATAATTCCATATTTTGATGGCATCTTCGTTGCATAGTCCTTGTATTGATCATGATGAATGCTTTACCATCATCCTCAATCTATTATTATCTCTTTGCTGGGAATGAAAGTCTCTTTAATAAAGTTATAGCCTCCATATAAGGCTCAAATATTTTTTCGGAAAGAGCAAATGACTTATGCAACCAACCTCCAAAAAATGGATCCCTACATGAGATCAATCGCAAACACTTAACTGCTTTTGAGGACTAAGTTGGAGATTATATTAGCACTATCTTACCACTCTCTTAGAATTCAGCAAGTGTTATGTAATCGTTGAAACAGAATAGAGCAGCATTTAGTCATAGAGCCATGATTGTACTGAGAAGGCACTTATACCACACACGTTTCTAGTTTAAAGTAGTTCTTGCGTTTCAGTGGAAGAGTGGATGATACCTGATTTACATGTGGACCATTTTAGTCCTCAGAAGTAATAAAGCATCGATCGGCTTTTGTTAGAAACACCTGCATAAGTGGTTTCAGAGGGTGTTACCACTTATCATCAGGAGGACTGTATGCTTCACGGGTAGCAGTGTCTATTTACCTACAAATTATTTTTTTCGTTTTTTTTTTGTTTTTTTTTTTATTATATAAGAGTAGCAGACGAACATGCAGTCCACCTGATGGTAAGTGGCTACTGCCGCCCATCGACATCTGTAATCAACCCCAGATAGGATTAGATATTCCTACCTGAGGCCGGCCACAGATGCGCCGCTACCCCTGAGGACTAAGCTGGAACGCCTCGGAAAAGTTTATCTCCGTTACCACACCCTTCAAAACGGAACACAGCAGCGCCTAACACTGCTGTTATTAGGTAGAAATAGGTGTGGCGGTGGTGCCGCCGGAGTCGAACCACAAAGGGTTCTACCACCTTCAAATGTACAAGATACTCATTTCCTGACAAAAACCTTTCACTACTAACAAGCCAGAAATAGGCGTAGTATACTACCTTAGTTTGTTGTAATTATGATCGTATTCGCGGATGGCAGCAAAAAGCCGTACCGTTAGCCAGCATAATGCGAATCACCGCGGAAACGGGTTCTCGGCCAGGCCGAAATGGGAGAAAAACGGCAACTGGCCATAAGGTCGGCTGGACGACAACGTATATAGCTTGTGTTTAGGTGACCCTTACTGTACTAAACTTAGGTAGTAACCCTTATGAAAGAGAACTAAGGATTTTCTTCTTGATTATTGTCACTAAATAAAGTACATTGGTACATTTTATACTATACTAGCTGACCCGGCAAACGTTGTGTTGCCATATAAATATAAAAATGTTAACGGTGAACAACCCTTATCACTTAGGGGCATGAAAAATAGATAGTAGCCAATTCTCAGACCTACTGAATATGCATATAAAATTTGGTGAAAATCGGTAAAACCGTTTCGGAGGAGTACGATTACTAATATTGTGACACGAGAATTTAATATATTAGATATATGTAAAGGAGTATGCAGTTCACTTGATGGTAAGTGACCTCCCGTCCATGGATATCTGTAATCAACCAGGTAGGAATGGTGTTCATCTGAAGTCGGTCACAGATGCCTTGCTACCCCTGATGACTATGGTGGAACGATTATTTTATGTACATGTCAATGTATGTAAGTTTTGGATCAAATCACCCTTAGAAACTAACAAATATCTTCATACTTCACATAACCTATCCGCTTAGGGCCGTTGAAGAAACCTTTAGGCCATAGACCCTTGTCCAGAGACAATACAATCAATACTGCAAACAGCCCTGCATTTTTGTTATCTGAGTTCGAACATTACTCCGCACAATTTTGCATCTGTATAATATCATTATATGATTATAATATGATATTACACAGATACAAAACGTAAATTAAATTAAATTGTAAAATTACACCCGTTTGAGTCTAACATAGGTATAAATAAAACTAAGGAATTTCGTGTTCCACTTGGTATAAAAATATCTGACCGCATAAACCATTTAAAAATCTATATTTAACTACAGGTGTCTAAAGTAACCGATAGTGTCACACCATCAAACCCAAAAACTAAACCGAATAACAATCCCATTCCAAACGCATTTTAAAAAAAACCTTCATTAAAACCGGTCGTTCCGATACGTTATCTCGATTTTAATCGATACCGGGATAATCGAATCGATATTCGGAGTCAGGTGATACCTAAACCGGCTTCGCTTCGAAATGTGTTCCCTTGTTAAGTATAAAAAGATTACTCACTTTTTCTAATTCTAATAGGTGAAACCGTAGTACTTGGATCGCTTGCACCATCTGAAAACAAATAAGGTGTTGATTAAATGTGTAATCATTAACGGGTTGTATGTTAAAACTAATAAATGGACGGACATATTAACTATTTATATATGTAAGAACGAAATGAAAAAAATCGTGGGGCGGTGGTGGAACATTGCATCCAAAGACATTATGTTTTTATTTTGAAGAATACTAAAAAGCGGTTTTTATCCTTGTCTACCTATTTACTTATCTTTCTAATGATTATGCCGATTTTAATGGGACTTCTACGCAAAGATAGACAATATTACAAGTTACGTCATTTTACATTGTTGTTGAAGTTACTTGTTATTGACGACATATTTAGGTTATAATGTGAAGATTTAAAATCCTTAGTTAAGATTTGACTTCCTTAGCGCAAGAGTGGAAAGTGAATACCTATGTTTGTAATTATTTGTCTAACCAGGGTACGAACCCCGAACCCTCTTATCACAACACATAATCGACTCTTCAATACAAGACATTATACTGTGTATAAGCGAAACCGCATGCCCCAGCTATGCAACGTACTCGTATTGTATTGTATACAAGGTATTGTGGGCTTCGTGCACAAAGCGCGCCCAACAATGACCTGCGAGCGAGGCCCGCTCATTACAGATATTGTTTCGATCGCCACAATTCCAATTCATTTATGAACTCCTTGTACCGAATTCAATGAATGAATTTAGTTCGCCTTTTCTTGGCTCTTTTAAAATTTATTTTGCCTTTTTATAGCTCACCGAGTCCAGCCAGTACCAAATAGAGTGCATTTTTGTTCTATTTTTAATAAGTATTTTATTTTTAATATTTTTTCTTTTTATTACTTTTCTCGTTATTTATTTTGCAATACGCAATTTGTATTTTTTAATCTGAATGAGGTTACATTATTTAAAAAGAGAACTTTTAAAATTAGAATTCTTGAACGAGCAACACATTTCATTTCGGACGAAGACCTTTTTAAAATTGGAATTCTTTACACCGTTACAAAACTAAACAGTACTAAACAAACATAGTTTAGAGTAACTTAATTTAGTGCGCGCGTACTCGAATGGTCGAGATGTTATCAGTAGATACTCCTTGGTTGGTGTTTGAAGATGTAATCGTGTTTTTTTCTATCGATTCCTATCTAAAACCGGCGGTAATGCCGTTTTAATAGCGCTTTGATTTCTTTCTGATTGCCTAGTACCTAGGAGGAGTCCACAAATTTTGTTTTTGATTGATGACGATCCGAGATACTCGGGAAATAGGTGTAACGGTAATCGTATCGGAATAGAAATAAAATCTTTTATAGCTTCCAAGACAATGTTTTATCTTGTTTAATAACTTAACACATGTATGGTATGGTACCAGAATTATACATAGTTAAGTTTGATTTATAATTCTATAGTCTATACATGTGTCGTAAATGGTTGTTCTCGTTTCTTTTTAAAGTAATTGTGGCTTTACGAAATTTCAGGTCAAGATAACAAACATTTCTTTTCCCTACGGAACATACATTTAAAGTTCAAATTGTACTTAAAAGAGCTGATAATTTAATACTTTCGTTATCGTGGCAGTTTTGAAAGTTTTTGAATATTTTGTAATAGAAAAAAGTATAAAAATCTCTCAAAATATCCTTTACAAAAAGCTTTATGTACCAGGGCGGCATAACACGTACGTAGCTGCAATATCAATTAAACCCGTACTAGCGCCACCCCAGTTGTTTGCACAGACGCGCCTCGCGCTGACAGCCTGGTACCAGATAAAAATATGTTAACTCGGTACACACTTGCCACCGAGATGTTTGCCACCGAGCTGTTTGCCACCGCTTTACCGCTCCGTCAACATTATAAACGCAGACTCGAACCCAAACTGTTTGCATGGGACCACTTAAACATGCTACCGTAAAACAAAGTTCCTTTATTAGGACAAAGTTTTTGTTGTTTGGGAAGGCTCTCGAATGATGTGAGCTAATTGCCCTTCACGGTTTTTGAGTCGGGATTAACTGTCGCTGTGGACATTATTTTTTGGAATTCGTAGACGTGTCAGATTATCGAGTAAACGCAGTTAGGTTAGGTTAGGTTTTAATATATACTTGATCTATTTCATAACAATATTTTGCTAAACTTGTGTCGTAGTTACATGAACATAAAGATTATTTTATATTCTAATAACTTGAATAAGAAATACTAACAATAAAATATGTTTAATTCATACTTCTGGTGACTGTTGAGATCATCCACTTATGAAAATGTGAAGCTTGATTTCATTTAAAACTTTAATCGACTTAAATAAAGAATTATGTAATTCTAGTACCAGGATCACATAACAATATAGAGCAGTCTACAAAATCATACCACGTGTCAAGAATTCCAATATTAGTTTCTAATAAGTAAAAAAGTGTTCTTTAGATTGTTTGCAGAGGTTGGCAGCCATGTTGATGGTGTTAAACGCCTCAAAAGCTGTGACAGAACAAACACAGATGTGACGTGGGCAAACACGATGGTCGCCATAGCCACCACGGGACGTAAGGGTACCATGGTTTTGGAAATTTATGATAACGTCCCATAAATTTATATAAGTTCCCAAAAAATTGAGAATAAAATCTAGATTGTAGGTACTAGGCATCTAGAAATTTACTAGAGATGATAGAAGAAATAATGAAGGAAATATGAAGAAGTCATTTAACGTCTCCAATGAGAAATTATCATGATTAGAGAAATGATTAGATGATTAGAGAAAGAAAAAGAGATGAGAAATATATATTATTATGTAAGTACTAAGACTACAGAAGTGAGTGAGTCTTTAATAATATTTTTAGAAAACTAATAAAACAAGAACTTGCGTAACAATACATAAAGATCTCCATATATGCCAGAGTATATTTTCTTCAACAGCAATAATATAAACTGCGTCATCTGACATTTAACATAATCATAGTAGATATTTATAGGAAACGGAATTGCGTATTAAAATATGACCAGTTCGTCCATCAAACATTTATTGGCCGTTTATGAATAAACATGGGAAAATGCAGCAACATTTTCCGAATTTGTATATTTTTCCAAATTAGTCTTGCATACACGTGGTCATTAAAATACATAACCATTAAATATTCAAATTTAAATTCCTAATGTTAATAAAGATGATTAAGCGCTTATATCAGTCTAATATCAATAAAATGGAAAGGAATGTAAATATTAAATTAATGGACTGGGGAAATTGGGTTTATGTAATGATTATCATATAAATTTAGAATTAAATCACATTTTCTGCATGGATACAAAATAGCTTGTATTTTAATAGCTTACTAGATAAGTTTACCTATTTCTGCCTAATAACAGCAGTGTTAGGCGCTGATGTGTTCCGGTTTGAAGGGTGTGGTAAGGGAGACATACTTTTCCGAGCGCTCCAGCTTAGTCCTCAAGGGTAGCGGCGCATCTGTGGCCGATCTCAGGTGGGAATATCTAATCCTATCTGGGGTTGATTACAGATGTCCATGGGCGGCAGTAGCCACTAACCATCAGGTGGACTGCATGCTCGTCTGCTACTCCCACAGTTTCGTCTGTTTATAGGTTTGTGGCTGTTCATTTGTTTATTTGACAAAATTATTGTTTCTCACAACTGGAAATCAATTTCAGACTTTTATATTTGTTCCAAAAAAATTTAAGCAAAAAAGGTTGAATCCAGTAATTCTATTTTAGGGGTAATATAAGAACAATTGACTTTAGGATCATCTCTGTTTTATATGGAGTTGGTTACATGCGTCATGTTTGGTGGTCACCATTTACCATAAGATGGACTACAAACTCATTTATTTCTTAAATATTAAGAAACATAGGGTCCAACTCAACCACTCGTTTAAAGATGAAGATTTTCCAATTAACCTAATTTTCAAAATATCCCGCCTTTACCAAATGCGTGGCTACCGTACCCCGTAACCAATCCGTTTGCTCTACAGTCAATAGTGGGTAGAGTAGCAGTTTAAACAAACTCTCGATATCCCTGGCCACACACTAATGCGACAGGAACATTTTAACCAGCCTTTTAAAACGAAAAACAAACATTTTAACTGGCGTATAAAACTATATTTTTTAAAATTTAATCCCCATTTAGTACTCATTTTTGCATAGAGATAAAATAAAGTTTTAGAACCTAAAAACCTGATAACATTTCGCTAGACAGAACTTATTTACAACTATTTGGAGCCTAAAAAGTGTCCCTACTCAATCCCCCCAAAATCTATAGCTTTCCTCACGTTGTTTTTTTAACCGTTTAAGGATGTAATATTAACCTTTAATAACTGATACTTTCTGAAAAATTGTGCGTACTAAGGATTTGAACCAAGAACTTAATTTAAAATTAACTCCACTGAGCTAACAAACTTATAGTAAGTTGTAAACTTAACCATTTCTGTTCCCTAACAGGTGAGCAAATCGAAGAACATAATTATAACATGTAAGTGTAAGTTTCCAGAAGAATCCAGAGCTTTCCAGGAAGAAAGCTCAAGTTGAAAGCTCGTTAGCAAAATGCTCAGGTTTGTGGCACGCGGCCTGGGGCGCCACGAGCTGGAATGGGCTTCGAGGAATTATGGGTAATTTTTGAGTTGGGTAATCTGTGAATTATCCAAAATCTTTTGGTAATTGGAATGTGTCATATACCAGAATAAGTTAAGGCCTTGAAGGAGTTTTCAAGATTTTGAACTTGGTAAAAAGAGGGCATTATTTTTATTGACATTTTGAAGTGGATACCAAATTGTCCATGGTAGAATGATTGAAAACAATTTTGTAAGTAAAAGTTATTTAGAGCTACGACTAATCTGAGAGAATATATTATCTATATGCAACGTGTATTTTTTTATAATTATTTTTAACAGAATATCGATAATTTTATCAGACGAATACATTTAAAAATCACTACGCCCTAATAAAGTTACACGGTTTTTCTCATACTTAAGCTGCTTTTGAAGTGTGTATTTAAAATACACACACTTCTATAATTATTTAACGAATCTACAACATTATTCCAATTTTAAAATATGTCATTTTTACTACAAAGTCACAAAAACCAATCGAAAAAAAACAAAGGATGCTTGTGACTTCAATACCACCTTAGTGATTTATAACGCAATTTAGACTTTCTTTTTATAAAAACAGAGTTTAAATTAAAATACAACAGAGACAATACAAGTAATGACATACAGGAATCGACAATTATTTTATGAATAGCATAAAGGGCTACAAATTGCCCTAAAGGTGCTTTCAAAGACCTTAAATAGGTCGTCTTGAATAGAATGAACCTTTCCTAAAATTCAAGGAACTCCATTGAACAAGCAATTGTAAGGAATGTATTTCTTTGCGTTTTATGTTGACAGTGTAAGTCGGAAATTACTTTAGTTATGTGGAAAAAATCAATAGTCTATACAAAGTAATAAAATCGAAATGTTTGTATGTGATTATCAAATATTTCTCAATAGCTAAATACATTTTCTTATTAATAATGTGTTTATTAACGTTTCTCTTAATTTAATCTAATGATGTAATTGAAATCCCCTTTTGAAGATATTTTGTTTTTTTTTTAATACACGTAGTGACCAAACTTTCGTCTTAAAGGTCTCCTGCACGATTTTCATTTTTTATTTTGACATATTTTAATGCTCTCCTATAAATTTACATGTTAAATTTCGATCCAGCAACATAATTCATTGACTGATTCGTTGTTATTTAAACTTATTTTAACATCAAGTATAATTATCAGTTACCAATAAAATTTTGTAAGACGTCATTTTTTAACTAAATTTTTCTTTGTTTGTTTCTTTCTTTCTATCAAACTTACGCTCATTTCAAACTTGGAATTGTCAAAAACAAACCATAAATCTAACGAGCGTTTATATATAATTAAGTGGGTGAAGCATGTGGCCCGCAGTGGTTCCACATGGCTTGGGGCAAAAACTGGTGCTGTGGGCCCGGATGTCACTGTTTGAGTTGCTTATCTCACTAACACCGCTATCTATGTGTATAGTAAAATAAAGGTGGTACAGGGTTGTAATTGGGATATATTTGACAATGAACTTAATGATTGGTTGATTAAATTTTATTTGAAAAGAAAAGGGTTAAAAAAATATAATTGTCGCTAAATTAAAGGTATTTTAACGTTATTGACTTGTATAGGAAGAAGTCGATAAAAAAAGAGAAAATACTTAAGTTGTAAAGTAAGGTTTAAAAATTATTTAAGTTTTTAAGAAAATATACAATACTATATCTTGAAGTAAAACTTTTGGCGAAACTTAAGGATAATTTAGATTTTCTTTTGGTAAAAAAAATAATATTCGTATTTAAAGCTATCCTTATTGATGTGTTGTCAATAAAACAAAAAATATAACGGTATTTTTTACTATTAAGTTGTCACTGATAGAAAAATACATGAGGCATAGTCCACTTAAACACGTTTATGACCACGCTAATTTTTTATTCCTAAATCAATAAATATTAGCAATTAGCAACTCAATTTAATTGAATAGCTTAATTAAACTTTCACAGAAGTAAGGTAAGGGCCAATAACGTTAACTTATCTGTTTTTTCATTACTTTATAGTTCCAACATTACATCAATGGTTATCAGCTGTTTATGGCGTCATGGCTCGCTACAACCCTGCTACACCCTTGATTTATGGTGTTGTGTCTTTAACTTTAACTAAGATGTTTTAACGAGTTAAACTTAACCGGAACGTAACTATAACAAGTAATCGTTGTTTTTTTTTAATAGAGTTTTTTAAGCTTTAGCAAATCTATGTTTTTTCGTCATGATAACAAAAACTATGTGAACAATTTGTGGTTCAACTTCGGAAGTACCACGACCATACCTATTTTTGCCTTACAACAGCCGTGTAGCTGTCGTGTTCAAGTTTGAAGGGTGTGGTAATGGAGACATACTTTCACGAGGCGTTCCAGCTTAGTCCTCAGGGATAGCGGCGCATCTTTGGCCGACCTCAGATAGGACTATCTAATCATATCTGGGGAATATCTACTCCTATATTATTCAAAAACTTTGATCCTATTTGGACATTATTGCAGAGCTCCATGTATTCACTGACCACTTATCATCACATAAACCTTGAGCATGATTACTATTTTTAGTTTCCATCAAAAACATAGATAGTAAGAAGTCCAGCAAGTAATAAAATACTTAGTAACCAACAAAAATCAGACAAAAACGTATCAAATTCATTGAAATCGATCAAAAAATCGGTAAAGAAGCGGCAGATAAAACTGATTTACCAAACAGAGGGCCAGCAGTCGCCCGATTCGTAAGGCCTTAGATTTTATTTGTTAAAAATCGGTTAAGTATCCGTGTCGAACCGGGCGGTGGGTGGCCGGACTTTTTGTGGGCCTTTTTGTGACCGCGGGGGACTGTGCCATTCGGTTTATGAGTGACATTATATTCTGGTGCTGTGGTGGTAATATCAAGCTAGAGGACCGCGTTCGAATCCCGGTCACATTGTTCATCGCTTGCTTCAATGGTGATACTTGTGATGACATTATATTCTGGTGCTGTGGTGGTAGTATCAAGCTTGAGGACCGCGTTCGAATCCCGGTCACATTTCATCGCTTGCTTCAACTTGTGAAAATTATATGTCAAAGAATTTAGTTTAATTATAGTATCAATTTAATACTAATTAATTAAGCCCATGAATTTACCAGCTCTTAAGACTAAAGTACGTCTTATATAGGGTAGTCTTAGCTGGAACGCTTTATGTGCATATCCAAAAAATATACTACAACACTATTATAAAGCTCATAGATCCGTGTATGATTTTAGACTAAAATTATCGCGGAATTGAGACATTTTATTATGTTACGGGTACTCACGATATGCGTTTTTATTGCCATTATTTATTTGAATTACACAAACCTCAGGTGTTCTCCAGTGAGCGTCATTACTTTCCTCGTTTCCTCATAGATCCGTGACCTGATCTGAGGACTAATGAACCTCTGATTTTAATATAGTCTAATTTGAACGTCTCGTGGTCATATCCAAAAACACGGCTATTACAAAGCAGTAATAAAAGTGACATGACCACCAGAATCAATCAAAAACCTCAAGTGACAACACTATATCCACTATACCCATGGACATACCACCATTTTCCGAGAATATACCTGTTTCATTTTACTGACTAATCATACCGTAAATTAAGTGATACGTGAACTATAAAACATTATGGTGTATAAACTCGACCGCGACCACCTATTATTTATCAGATAATAAAACTGTACTTACTAATGAGTCGACCTCTGGGTCTGCTATGTAGTAGGGTTTTTCTTGGCGTATCTGTGGACAGAAAACAGATTATTAATAAATATAATCATAAAAGTAAAAAAAATATACGTAGCTAAGTATCGCTATCGTTTTTATGGTAGAGTCGTGAAGAAAAGTACTTTTTAAAAGTTTTAGCGTGCTGAATTAGCCTAAACCCTTCTTAGTCAGGTCCCATACATTTGCCCAACAAGGGAACAAGAATGGTCCAATAATTGTGATGATTCACAATAAATTCTTCAGTGATCCTTATCACACTGATTACGTGTTATTCTTTATTCACCTTTATGATTAATATAAAATCTTAATTTAATAGCATTCCATTCCTATTTATTAATTGTCATTAATGACATTATGAAGGTAATAAAACAAAGAGAGCCTTGAGATCTGTAATACGTGTTGCTTCTTCTGAGAACTAAGCTAGAACGCCTCATGTTTCTACCACTCTCTAAACCAGAACACAGTAGCTTGAGACTAGGGCATAAGGCAGATAGAGATAGGCCATAGACAATACATCTAGTTTTTTTTTTATGCTTTTAGACGACTCTACTATATCGTTACACAGATCGTGTAAAAGGACCCTAAGAATTACCTACATCGATGCATATTGCATATAATATGTAGGTATAAGTATATTGTCACATACATGTACATTGTATGTACGCACATTCTACATACCAAGACAGATCTCTTATAAAGATAAGTTCGCTTTACATTTTAACATATCTCGTTTCTTGCGCACAACAAAGAAACAGAAAATCTTTGGATTCATTCGTAACTAATCGTACAAAAACCGATAGACAAAAACAAATCGGATTATCAATCACACGCAGACGGACAAAAAGGCGAAAGTGTTATATATATTTGCAACCTAATGAGACACCATTTCGCGGTAGATTAATGCGGACGAAGCCGGGTCGTAACGCCTATGCGGCTAATAAAGTTCCCCCCGCTTCGTTGCGCACGCGCACAGATCGCTAAGCGCAGAAGATCTTATCAACGCTAAGTGCCTACGCGCACAAATCGTATCAAAATAGCTCATGTGTCATTTTCGTGGAAGTTACTAATTAATGAACTGTTTTAATGTAGGTCAGCGCGTTTGTCAAACAAAACGAGGTATTTCTGGTAACGCCCAGAAATTTCGTCGAGAAATGTCGAGAGATGTCGAGAAATGCTGTTAATGTCTCGTGTTTACCACTTCAGAAATAATGAAGCGAAATAATGAAGTTAAATATGTGACGTCTAAAGTGTTAGGACGAAATATCACAACAGTTATTAGATATTATGTTGAGGTAGTTATTTCTACGTATTTTCAGGTATTCTACGAAGAGCTAAGTTTCTAATGTTGGCAGGTTATTTCTGAGTAGTCCTTTAAACTTTGCAAGAAACGTCAGATCTAGATTTAAAAACACCTAAGTCATAAAAAATCACAATTAAAAAGTAGTACCTAGGTACTCGTAGACGTTCTATTATAATAAAATTTATAAGGTAGTAGATCCAGTAAAGTTAGATTGGAGAGATACCACCGCCATTTCTATTTCTATCTTGAAATAGTTCTTGTGTTCAGGTGTAGATGTTGGCTGACTTACAAATGACCACCTTAATCTTAAAACCTCTGTCCTATATAGATTTGATTAGACATATCTAAAGGCGGCAGTGACCTCCTACCATCAGGTGGATTGCGTACACCTTTGCTTAAATTAAAAAAAGAGAACCTTTAAACCACATATTCTTTTAAAATGCACACAAAATATCATGCGCGTCTGTGAATACGTTATCTGTGGACTACCTCGAGAACCTTTTTTCCATAAGCTTAGCTGACCGGAAATGCGATACTATCACGCATCTATGCACCGTGCTTGAATTTTATGACTGTCCATGTTTATTTAAGGCAAAAAACTGACACAGTATTCAAGGTAGAAAAAAGTTTATATAGTGGATATACGGCCCGCTTGGTAACCTTTGCTACTAGTATAGAAGAGGAGTATTTTATGTGGAACCTGTAGCCTATATAATACTAGCCCCCGGTAATACAGCCAGGACAGGATAGTAATCTTTCATGGGACTCTACCTAAAAGTATTAAACTTCTGTTAAATTTAAAGCTGAATTTATACGTCTTTCTATCATTTATTTTTATCTAATAATAGTTATTTTATATAGGAAGCCACTGTGTAAAATTATATGTATTATGAGTGGTCGAACGACATTTCCATCCATTTCCATAAAATGCATTACGTACATACAATTTTTGGAGAATGGCAAGTACTTCCATGAATTTTTAATTTTATTCACAAAATAAAATATATTTTTAAGACAATAAAATTGGATCTTTAAAACAAAAGCGACATAGGCCGTATCTACTTCGACTATCGACTATCGTATTCGACTTTGAGAAAGTTCTTCAAAAAGGCTCAGCTGCTCCTAATAGTCCTAATACTAAGCCATACTTACACGATAAACAAAGTATTAGCATTCGATTTTTAATGCTTTTCATTAATAGACAAAGATTAGTACAAACATACCGATGAAGGCCATACATTGAAAGTCATGTACATATTGTATGTTTAAGGCTTTAACGGATTTGACACAACATTCCCCTCTGCTACCTTCGCTTAAAGCCTATTTTCCCATGACCATTAATCGTATAACCACCATTAAAATGTATAGAATCGATTAAGATCGGGCAAACATAAAAGTCGCTTATGAGTTATCGATTCTGTTTTAATTGAAAATTTGTCCGTTTACCTAAACATGATAATCGATTTTATGGTGTACATTATTTGTATTGGTAACAATGCTTTATGAAACGGAAGGTCTAGACTTATAGGGTTTCTAGGTTATGTACTTAGTATAGCGGGTGTCTTAGTGGAATAGGTATCTATATTATTATGTGCTAAGGTTGCAATGATTGGAAGATATGAATTATTAAAATGTAACACTGCTTTGTTCTACTTTGAAGGTTGTAAAGAAATTTACCGACTTCCTTCGACTTAAAGAGGTTTTCTATTCGTCAAGTATTTATTTTAACAAGTAGCATTTACATTACACGTTTCAAGTTAGTGCTCAGGGGTAACTAGGCATCTGTTACCCACTTCGGGTAGAACTCCATTCTTATATGGAGTTTGTTGCATCTGGAATATACCTACCTACTTAACATTAGATGGACTGCAAGCTCATGTCTTCCTTTAATTTCTTATATAATATACTTATATGAGGCATTCCAAATACTAATTTGGAATTACCTCAGACTACCTCAAATCTATCTTTGCCTTTATAACCTACCCTATTTAGATTGTATGACTAAAATACATTACATTATATTTGTTAAATCAATTTTTAGTCGCATTATACAAAATTACCTACATTAGTAGCTAAACCCAAAACATCGAAACCTATTATCTTTCAGACAAAAAACTTAAATACATCTTCGACCAATCTGATCGCATGTACCGCCCATGGGCAAGGAAGTTCCTCATTTTGGGGGGCAGCGACCCATGAAGCCCCCACTTTTGGAATTAAATGCTAATAAGCCAAGATCGACGGATACCATGTCTTCAATGGAAACCATTTTGTGCTAATATACCTTTGGAGGTAAACTCAGCACTTTGTTAATAAAGTTTTTGGGTATTTTAGTTGAAATTCGACTTCTCACGTTAGGGATCTGGGGTTCGATACCCAGGCCTTGAATTTTGAAAATTATGTGCGCATCAGAACTAAGTTATAAATTGTGTTAAAAGTGGAAGAAAATTACTTGAACCTACATGCCTGAAGGTTCTGTAAAATAAGCTCTCAAAATTAAGTGAATTTGGAATTGGACCCAATGGACTAAACTCTTCCCATGAAATTAGACCCGAACCCAGCAATGGGACAATCATTACTTGTAGATAAAGTATATTTTAACAAAATGCTTTTCATAAAAATAAATTAACACACAAATAATTAAGTAAATTTGGAATTTGACCCGAAGGACTAAGCTCTTCCCATGAAATTAGACCCGAGCCCAGCACTGGGACATCATAAGTTGAAGATAAAGTATACTTTAACAAAATGCTTTTTTATAAAAATAAATTAACACACAATGCACCTAATTACAATCACTTAACTATCGAACATTTATATTTTCATCGAAAACTTAAAACGAGAATCGAATGTAAACAACTTTAATTTTCCCGCTAAACATTTTACACGAGAAGTATCTTAAGAATCTTAAGAAGCTACACATACAGTGTTTAATCGAATGTCTAGATCCGATATAAGATACCTAATCGTAAGGTCATCTTGCAGAAGTGTAACTTTTTACAATTGCCTCGTTATTTTTTTACTACAAAGGTAATAATCTTTTATTAACCAGTTACAACGTTGAGTCTATTGAACTAAATTGAATATTTGAACTATTCAAGTTTAGTGTTGTCTTTTATAGAAGAAGCAAAGGAGTATTCCACCTCTTCCAGGAACAGCAAGCGAGGCCTACCAGATACTAAATGAACCCTACCTATGGAAACGTGCAACCGACTCTTTTTATAATTTTTGAAGAACCCTTTGTGGTCCGACTCCGGGGGCACCGCCGCCACACCTATTTCTGCCTTATAACAGCAGTGTTAAGCGCTGCTGTGTTCTGATTTGAAGGGTGTGGTAAGGGAGACATACTTTTCCGAGGCGTTCCAACTTAGTCCTCAGGAGTAGCGGCGCATCTGTGGCCGATCTCAGGTAGGAATATCTAATCCTATCTGGGGTTGATTACAGATGTCCGCGGCAGTAGCCACTTACCATCAGGTGGTCTGCATGCTCGTCAGCTACACTATACTATAAACTAATCTATATTGTAAAAAAAGCAAGATTCTACCACGTATAAAACTTTCTTCAGGACTAGTTAGAAATACGAGCTCGTTACGCACTGATTGTCTATTAGGTCCTAGTTCAGATAAATCAGTATGTCCTTACAATAAATTAGGTTGCATTAAAATTGATTCATCAATATGAAGAGTAAGAGTTACTGTTACTTTGTTGCAGATGAATAAAGTCGTAAGTACCATTCAATTTTAGCTGAAGAAAGTTAAACGTGTTCTATTGATACAAATATTATGAGCATAGTTTTGTTGGGAGCCAAATCAGATTATAGCCTACGATATTTTGATGGTAAGTGACCACAGTACAGGAGTCATAATAGATCACAGGTATGTAGTCATTAGGAAGTTGGAACACCTCTATTAATATAAAAGCTACTTGATAAGCCCTAGGGCTTAATATTTTAATAATATTTAGTTGGATTTTATTGCATTATTTTATTTTTCTTTTATTTCCGACGTAGAAGAACTAGCTTCCCATAAACGACAGACTAAACTAGACAATATACGAAAGCCCAAAATATTTTAAAAAATGCCTCATCAACCACTAGTAACTTTTGACTCCAGAAACTTTCGAGCGTTATTTCTCTATTCATAGCATCTACCTGAGTATCCTTTGTGCATTTTCAGGCGAAATACTGCATTGTTTGTTTAATTGAATAAGTGCCTTGTGATCCCTTTGTGCCCTTAAGGGTAAGGGATGTGACTTAACGATTCATAAGCTTTATTGTCGTTTATTTCCTTTCATGAATATTTCTGTTAATTTTGGAGTAACCTAGTCTAGTGGTGTGAATTTGATTTATTACTGAGGGACAGCGACTCGATTCCCAGGGTAATTTTTGATGTCCTGTGCATATTACTAATTACTTAATGACAGGGACAAAAACATAAGGAGATATACTTGAGAATTTCACTAGAATTCACGAAAATTAAGTTTACCAATTCTCACTTTGTCTATGAGATGGTTTATGGTTTAAGCCTTATTCTGAGTGGAAACCCATGTTCAGTGGGACAGTGAAATGAAATTGAGGATGTGTCTGCGAATAGGCTAACCATTCCCAAACAGCTTGTAAGTTGTGACCCGAATGCCAGCTACCTGACCGCTGTAAAAAACCACGGAACCCATTATTAAATTCATAAGGCCCGGACCGGTGATCCAGCTACAAATGAGGACTCAAATTAAACTCTATTTAACGCGTATCAAAGTGCATAATGAAGGAACCGTTTAAGTGGCACTTGGGGCCGTAAGCAGCGCGCAAGCCTCGGCATCAAAATCGCTACCAAACGTGGTACCCTGTAATTTGTAATAAAAAATCTATTTATAAGATAAAATAAAGCACCGAGACGCTACCTAAGGTGCCCGTCGATCGATCTCGTCAGACTTTTAATAAATCAATCCGTGCGAGCCATTTTGACGCTTGTCATACCAATATATGATTTAGATTCGCACGCACGTGGTGGTCGCGCCCAAATTATTCCGTAATGCGTAAAGGTCGGATTTTGTAATTTAGTTAAGTCGCCTCCTATTTAATAACTTTTTATACGATCGACGGCGAGCAGGTGATTTGGTTTTTTATTAATTTTTCGAACTAAAAACCGATCGCCGCTACTGAAGTAGTTCGTACTCAAAATTATAGTGTATTAATATTGTTACAAATTATTATTTATAGCGTGCGCGTGCGACGCGACCGCGGCCGACACGACACGATTGACGCCGTTTACCGCTTCCGACCAACGACGTGCGAATATATTTATTTCGCTTTACTACCACCCATAAAGGGACGTAATGAACAAACGTCTTTATGGTACACTTGTAAACGTCAGATATCAGTCATTTCAGTGCGCCGCACAAAAAATGCCATAAATATTTCTTAACAAAACGGCTCCTACTGAATATTGTAGCCATAAACTCGGCTCTATAAAATGAGGTTTAGTTGTTTAACTTTTGTTGCGCTCTACAGTGGAATTAAAAGAACTTAGACGACTACGGAACGGGATCTTTTGTTTGCTCAGCGTTCCCGCCATAAATATGTAAATGATAACTATTCATAACAGAGGGAATACATAAATATTTTACTGCCGGTTTTATTCTAAGTTGTCAAAAATGCAACGGTGTCGCCCGAAAATCCGGTCTTGGTTAATCCGGGACGTGGTGCATTCCGTTTCGAGTCTAGTTTAGGCAAAAAGTGACCCGTAACAGTATCCCACAGATAGCATGTGTTCGTTTTTAGTTTTAATTCGCTAGTTCAACCACATGGCGCGAGACGCGGCTAGAGATGCGACGATATCGATATTATCGAACCCAAAATATTGATATAGAAACTATTGGTGATACGATATTATCATATTGAAGACAAGGAAAAATCAATATATATTTTATTTAACAATTGTTAAAAAAAAGGTCGTCAATTTTAATAATCTTTAAAATTTGTCGGCGAAAAAAGTCCCTCTGGCTATATTTTGAATTATGGATATATCATTATCGCGTTGAAATCTTTAATATTATCGGCATATCGATATTTTACATCACAAACTAGCATCCCTACCAACCAACTCCAGCTTTGTGGTCCGTCATCCCCGTTAGACAGCTCCGAAACGAGAGGGATGGGGCATAAAGGAGTTTTTCTTGCGTTTTTTGCCCCGAAATCCGTTTCGAATTTTATTTTTAATACAAGAAAAGTATTCAAAGATACGAGGGCAGGTAGACGGGGTGTTTGCTTAGTTTTTTCGAGAATTCCTCTTGATTTACGATCGCTCTCTGTGACGATTTGTGAGCTGTAATTTCTGAGTTTGTCACTAGTTTGTGATGGTTGATTTATTAATTTATAAGTCGAGAGGCGTGATCCGGTTTTGACAGTTGATGGTAACATGTAATTTTTGGACAACCTGTTATTTGGTGGAACGATGTGTCAGATTTTGAATAGTTTTTGTGCCGAGTAGGTAATAAGTAGTGTTGCTTTATGTCGCATTTTGTGCTAATCTCTGTTTAGATGTTATTAATATCTAATCCGAACAAGAACAATCGGAGACATATGCTTTTACTTTTTGACTGCAGTATTAACTTCAAGAGCAAGAGCGTAATAGTTATTTCTGTCTAAGTCTAGATATATACATCTATGTACCTATATAGGCATAGGTAGGTGTAGAACTCTATGTTCGACTACCTTTTAGTAACCATGAAAGTGCTCTGATTTGAAAGGTTTGGTTAGACAGAGATAGGTACGTTACGTATGAAACCTTTTAACTTCTAACGAGCACATCTTTGTACGACCTCAAATTCTGTCCTATTTGGATAAGTCTCTAATCAGACGCTCATTTACACATGCCTGTTATCAATATTAAATCTATCCAATTACCTACCAAGGATCGGAATGGGATTTTTCTAGTAGGCATTCTCAAAGGCTATTTTTAGTAGGGAAAACATTAGATTAAGACATTGACTAAAATCGACCTATGATAGGTAAAACATTAGATTGATTATAAATAACGCTTAACTCAACTTCTTAAACTATCCAGCTATCAGTAAACAAAACAAATCACGTTCTCATAAAGCGCATAGGTGTCCGCCATTACCCGGTCCCGCGGGGGTCATTTCGACCCGGAAGGTCAGTTTTTCGGCCATTAACGCGATCAGAGGGTTGTGCACGATTAACCGGGTATAAAGGTGTGGGTAATGACTCACTCAGGGGCAGTCGGCTAGAATAGTCCCGTTTTCCACTATTGCCTACCCTACCCCTTAAACGTGATGTTCTAATTGGTGTTATCTTTATTTTATGATATCCTGGTGTATTGTGAAGTAATCTTTATAAGTGCACTTTACAAGTGGCGCCTAAACTGCAATTACTGTAATGTTATAGGTAACTTTATGTTTGTATACTTTGTCTATTATGAAGTGACATTTTCTTGCAAAGACATTTTACTTATTATTTATGTGATTCAAGTGTGTTTCTATTTTTTAACTATATAAGGCAGACGGGCTACATGGTGGAAAAAAGTCGCACTGGACATTAGAGGACATTAGACAATATCAGAGGTGTCCTCAATGCATCGCCAGCTTACAGGAGAGCTCTTTTTACTCTGAAGAGCCCCATGTCATAGCGCTCCGGGAACACCTCAGGAGGAAGTTCATTTGTTTTTTGAGTAAGGATCCTTTCATACAGGAATATTAATTAAGAATTTAAAGTGATTTATACCAAGTTTAACTAAACATACATATAAATTATAACCCAACAGCATCACAGAACTACAAACACTTTAATCCCCACACAGAAGATACATCAAAACACAAAATTTCGAAAAAAAAACACCATTTTGTACATCATCGCAAAATGGTCTTTTCAAAAAATTCAAAAAGCAGCATCTATGAATCCAAATGATGGATTTAAGAAAAAAATGGTGATCCGTTTTAAGATGGCGTTGGATTATTATTTATGAGACAGATGTTTACTTTTTTTAATTTTTAATCTTCTTTGCAACAGATTCATAATTTTTTATAAGTTTCCATTTCTAAAGGAATACATTTGAATAGAGACTGTTAATATGAGATCTCTGTAACGTTTTAACTGTAGTTTATAATAGCAAATTAGCTTTACAAATTTATCAAAGGAAGTAAAGGACAAAAAACACTGATGTTTTATTATTAATAGATATTACGAGGGACTGTAGTATGTCAAGTAACATAACTAGCACAATATAAGGTGGTGGTAGATCTCTCTGTTTTGACTGCATAGGCACCAATGTCACACCTATTTCCGGCTAATAACAGCAGGATCAAGCGCTGACGCGTTCTGGTTTGAAGGTTGTAAGGATCAAACATTGCTATGTTCTGGCCTGGTCCTTCCAACTCTCAGGAGCCGTCAAACCAATGTTAGTTAGAACTCCACAGGAGTAACGAGGTCTATGACTAACATTAGTTAGATCTCTTATCCTATTAGGCTTAATTACAAATAACAATGAGCTGAGTGACTTAGACTGCATGCTCGTCTGCTACTTCGACTTCAAATAAAAACAGTAAATTGTTTGCAAGCGTATGCAAATGCTACAATTTACATGTTTTCTTTTAACCGCTCCACATTAAGACACAATGGCCG
The DNA here is from genome assembly GCF_041222505.1 of Epargyreus clarus. Lineage (NCBI taxonomy): Eukaryota > Metazoa > Arthropoda > Insecta > Lepidoptera > Hesperiidae > Epargyreus > Epargyreus clarus. The sequence goes on from NW_027332214.1 coordinate 1,403,936, forward strand.
CTATCTCCGATCAGTGTATTAACCCTTGACGTTCTCAGCACCGACACGCCAACAAACACACAAACACACAAACAAACAATGAGTTCACAGCCGACCGTGTTTACAGTACTGAAGAGCACTCGCGCACGCTCGATTTGAAAATAAACAAGTCAAAAAGTGTTTTTGGACGGGAAAAAAACAATTTTAAACAGCAAAAGTTCAACTAAATAAACACGGGGCCGAAGGAGCCCCGCATAATGGAATAATAGTTCGAGACCCAACCCTGCGATCGCTTGCGTTTATTTAAACAAAAATAAACGCGGCCAAAGTACTGCATTATGAATAAGTAAGCATATTCGCCGCCCTATTCGGTGCCTTTTTTTAATTTCCACACGCCACCCCTCTAAATCCCGCCGGGCCAGAAATTAAAGTGTAATGGTCCAATGTTTAATAACTTATCTGCGGGTAGCGATGTGTTTGGGCTTTTGTTAATACAATTTTTAAAGTTAATTCCTTGAAAGGGTTCGGAAAATCGATAGGGAATTTGCATGGAGTTGTGGCTTAGCGTACCCCGCCGCATTTTAGTGTTACGTACTTAATTCTGATGCGTGGCTGTTAAGTTTATAATGTCAGTGCTAGAAAAGTGTTTATAGCCACGCTAATTGGATAGTGAAAAGTCGTAAATTTTTTACGCGTTCATTTAATAATATATTCGCACGGTAGTATTTCGTTTAATTTTATTTCTGTAACTTAAAGTTTAAAGCAATTTATGCTATAAACTTGAAATATGTTTAAAAAAAGTCACAAAATGCAATAACTAATTTTAGTAGTCATTCAATTGTATATAATTAGAGAAAAGTAGAAAGCAGAGAAAATTACAAGGGGCATGTAGACCCCGATGCGTTTTCGCGTTAACCCCCAATCATTGACACATTGATGAAACAATCACAGGACGGGAGAGGGTTAGGCGCATTACCGGACATAATCTTGATTGATCTGCTACAAATAACGTTGGTTTTGCTCAGCGTGACCAATCGGTCCCGGCGACCCCGCGCAGTTGAGGGTTGATTGCACTTTTCGCACTACGACGCGCGAAATTATTGTACTCATGAATATTACATTATTTTGCGTTTTTATACATCTTTTTTTCTTTGAGAATGTTGGTTGCAAATTACGTCGAGTTTACGACACTCGCTATATAAAATACAATGTAATGTTAGGTGTGTTTGTAAAGTATCAGAAAGCAATAATACCTACATAAACCTATTGAATACCTCTCTCATTATATTTTTACAGTCTTATATTATTAAATGTCTAATCATTGATCAATATAAGGTAGTAATTTGAAATAATTAGTGCATTTATAGTACGGTACCATAATTATGCTATTTCTTAATAAACCGGGGCGTATGACTGTCAGTCTAGACCTAGGGCTGAAGCAATTACCTGGGTCTAGATTACAGGGGAGGCATGATCGGGGTGAATAATGCACGGTGGCGAAGTATTCAGGGGTTGATAATACGTGGTTACTGGTCTTTGATTATATGATACCTTCTTTTTAGAACTTGCATTGAATTTAATATCAATTGTGAGTAAAATTGTGTATTTAAATTAAATGTTAGGTATAGTCCGCGTATAAATGCTAGTCCGCTCTGAATATAGAAATGAATCGCGTCGCCATAGCAAATAGTATAGTCATACTCATAGTATAGTTGTTGCGAGCAAGTGTAGTCACACTTGCTCGCAACAACTTCAGAGCGGACTAGCAGTTTGACGCGGACTATACCTACTTGTAGAACATATAACACAGTAAATAATGCAGTCCATCTGGTAGTAAGGTGACTACAGGGTGGTCATTACAGGGTTTTTTAACAACCCCAAATAGAATGAGAGACCTAACTGAAGGCGGCCACAAAGGCATTGAAATGAAATATATTTATTATGAATAGGCCAACGGCGGCACTTACAAATTGTCAGTTACAATATTTTTCTTAAATTTCTATTTTCTTAAATTTTTCGATGACATTGCTAACCCTGGGGACTATTTTACCCTACAATATACCCTTCAGACCAAAAATAAATGCTGATGCGAAAAAATAGGTTTAAACCAAAGATACAGTAGGTGTGGCCAACCAGTACATTACAATTCTATAAATACATAACCAGTATATAGAATTACAATTATCCTGCCACAGATAATATCTTTACCATCAATACTATTTACTTCGTATGTAAATACCATGCAATAATTATGCATTTACCTAATTATATTCTTATATATGACATCTTAACTACCTACATAAGATACATACAGATTTGAATGTACCAACCAATAACACCATAACCCAAGCATTATATTGTCAAGAAATAAAACATAAGTTTACAAAAGTTTGAAGGCGTGTCATAATACAAATTGTGGATCCATAGACTAGAGTATGTTATTTAATCCATAAACAATAATTATTGCTCATTTATGGCTCAACGGCCATCTTTGAATCAATCTGTCATAACGCCGATTATATTCTTTTGGTTTTGTAAATACCGGCACCTGATAATTTGGAAATCTTATATGTAAAGGGAGTGCCAACTATATAAAGTGAGTAAACACTAGCTTAAGGGCACAGGACTGATCTGAGCGTGAACTAAGGGAGTCCTATGTCCAGCAATGGACTTTCGAAGCCTGGTAGCTAGATGAAAATAAAATATGTTTATTAAATTTGTAGCTGGCTCAAAATCCAAAAATACTTTATTGTTTCGTCTACAAAATGACATTATATAATAGCGAGAATTGAACAGGACGTTAACAATATGACCATCACGGGATTAGTCAAATAAGCAAAATTAACAAATCCATTTCCCATACGCTAAACCCCATAAAATACCTATAATAGAACGACAAACATAAGCCACCATACACACTGCCTACATAGCATCCTACCCTACATTTGTAGGTAAAAACACCCTCTAATCCACGTCAGCTGCTTCTGACTGGTCGCCCCGTCCCCCTTGCCACGAACTCACCCTTATTTACCCTTAAAAGCCCTTAGACCCCCCATTACTCACTGTTTCTACTACCCCGAGTGCCAAGTTACGCTGGTCATTCATTTATGAACCAGAATTTCTTGAGCCCCCGAATTGTTCCGTTACCTCAAAATGGCGAACAAATTTGAAGATAGAAGGCGCGGTGATGGATCTAGCTGTCATGGTCGTTTGTATGGAACTTGCCCTCCTGTCAAATACATAATAAGTGTTTTTTTTTATTATTTTTGGACTACGTGCAGGTTAGCGATGGATGCGCCCGCTTTAATCGTTCTGGAATTTCTGAGCGACAGATTAAAAAGAAAATTGTTATCGATAACCTTGTCTGGACGTCCTGATTGAAATTTATACTGATTGATTTTTAAAGAAGAAAATATAAGAAATTTTTTTCGTAAATTTTTTAATAAAAGATGTACCTAAAATTTTTTTGAAGTGTTTTGTGACTGAAATCATAAATATTAAGAACTCCATACAATGCTAAATGGTCAGTGCCATAGGTACATTTAAATTTACAGACATTGGAAAAATAAAATGTTTTTTTTATTTTCTTGAAGGCAACACTAGTGTCTAAGGTAAAGTACATCTTTTGTTTAGAAGCCTTACTTTAACATACTCGTATCTTTCACGCCAGAACACATCAGATTTTACTATAGAAAACCACCAATGCGACCTCTACCATCTTCAAATGACATAGTTACTGTAACTTTCCTAAAAATCGCGAAACAAACTAAGAATTTAAGAAATCGTATCTTCAAGCAATTGTTCACAGCGGCATAGAAAGAGTAATGGATGGTCGGCTTTTTAAACGCATGCCCATTTCTGCTGAGAAATCGGGAGCTCGGCGAGCTGTCGCGTGGAATGCCCGCGACCCTTGTAATTACCGCTATACAGGGAGATCCAGCTTCCAACTTTATTTTTAATTTATCAACCGCCTGTAGCTACCTAAGAAGTATCAGAAAGCTGGTAAAATTTAATGCATTTGTTTGGCTACTGTTTAGAGTATTGAGAGATTCCTCTTCATTGAGTATTAGTTATTTGAAATCTGTTGAAGATTCTTCTCGATTCTAACTGTATCGAAACTTGCATTTTTTTCTTGACTGTCTTACTATTTAGAATTCTTTATCACTAGTTTTTACTGATTTTTATTGAGAAACTTTTCATGAGCTATGGTACCTTTTAATTAGGTATTATTTGCAACTCGATAATTCCTCATTAATGCGTACATCTACAATTTAGAAACTACCAAAGTCGTAACTTAACTTTCCTTTGTCATTATTTTTACTAAAATAACATTAAAAAAGTAAAAAGCCGTGTGAAAAACCGTAGATTTGTCGAGGATAATAAACTTAGTTAATTGCAGCCAATTTATTATTCCTGCAACTCTACATTAAGAATCGAGCAATTTCCGTCGTTATCTTGTTAAATTTGCACGCGGATTTTGTCTATGAATATAAAACGCTAAGAAAAACTTCTTTTCACCATTAAAACCAAACGGTATTTGATTTTTAACAAAAAACTGCCCATTAAATGCTCAATTTAGACGAAATCTAATTTAGCGTGTGATAACAGTTTAATGTTTTAATTTCGAGATAATGAAAATAATGACGCAATAAATAACGAAACGCTAACAATACGAGTTACTAAAAATTATATAGAAAACTAACAAAAAATAACTAGCACGTTTATTTATTTATTGCAAAGTAGATTAACAGATCTATAAATCGCGACGAATGCGCAGTTCCCGCCGAATTGGCAGGCCGGAGTGGGCCGCGTTACTTATGTACGATATATTTCCCGCGGTCGCGACGAACGAGAAAAAAGACGAAATTTAATTGACGTTAATGATGCCAATCACAATCGGCCTGTATGTCTGTGGCGCGCACCTAGTGTATTTATGTCATTATTAACCGGTGCGAATTAATACTCATTTGGCGTCCATTTTTATCGCGAGGTTCTGACGTCTGGGCAAAAAAACCGCCATACCACTGGCGGGCGGCTTCGCCCTCCGCTTTTTGCGCGCCAGTCTGGACCGCAGCGCGCGCGTTCTGCCAAAAACGGACTGTTAATCGCTCTCGTATGACACTTTGTAAAATAAAAATATATTAATTAAACGAACCGACGCAAGCGAGTGCCATTTTATGCAACGCCGACGCGTTCGACTTGTGTGCATATCTTTAACCAAATATCTCTATACCGCTGCGTATTTATTGTCGTTTAATTGCACTAATTATGCGAACCTAATTTCGATTCGTTTAAATTCTATCTCCCGATTCGGATTGACCGTTCGCATTTCAAATTCAAGTTCTATAACTCGAACTGGCAACGTCACGTTCGATTTTCAAAAACTGACGTCTCAATCGGCTGTGACCTTGCGCGGGCGTCTTAGATTACATTCATTATTTATCGGAATGCGAGTTGAACCATCGCAAGTGTAGTGTCGTGGTGGTGATGAAAGAGCGTAATGTTTAGTCCATCGGCATATTAATGCCGTTTTAAGCGGACAAAAACGCGATGCGAGCCGGCCGGCGCGGCGTGTCAGCCACTAATTGAGCGACGCACGCTATCGCGGCCGGGCCTCAATCACTACACTAAGTTTATAAGCGAATTCCCTTAATAACCTGTATTTATTTTTTAAGTCGTTGACCCCGAAGTTTAGCGCACAATTTATCGACATGCCTGTGATAACACTCGCTTGTTTGGAATAAAAAAATATTTCAGACCACCAAAGATGTACTCGCATTGAATTTATTTGCTGAACAAGGTCTCACATGCTAAGGCATTGACTCTTAATAAATGTAGCTTTGTTATATGCTCGTGTAATAACTACATGTTCACCAACGGTATTGAAAGCCGGTAGAGGTCTACCGGCTAATAAAATCAATCAACGATTTCTGGACTATAACTTCCCTTTCCACATGACTAGATGCCATATTATTATGAAATTGAGTTCTTTTTGCAATCCTCAAGAAAAATGATACCTCAATCAATTTCTTTATTACTATCATCACGCGACGGCTAATTGAAATTAAGAATAATAGAATTACTTTAATTATAATTTGGATCGTCACGACCTTGCAATAGCGTGACGCTGGTTCTATTGTTGACGATTTAAATTTAGAACACTTGCACCTATTTCTACGCTGCATCATTGATCATAGAGCCAAATGACGTCATTCCTACTCCTTCAGTCTATGTATAGTTTCTTTTTTTTAATTCAACCACGTATTGGGTCGATAGTGTAAACATCCTTCTTGAAGATGTCTGGAAAGGAAAAAGTTTAATGACTAACTAATTGCCGGTAATTGATGGAGATTGCTTTCAAGCCTGCTGCTAGCTTAAATACATGTCATAAATACCCTGTTTACTTCAAGGAGTACGTTTAATTCAGTACTAGTATTTAAAACTTACTCACTACTATAAACAGATAAGTATTCATCGTTGCAAGCTGAGACAGGCATTATTAGTTCGATTAAATCTTTTCGATCCCTTTTATAAAGCCATAAATTTCGCCGCTATTGTAACAATTTTCGGAGGCTTTAACTTAGAAATGTGGACAAAAAACCGTCGGAACCTCTCGATGTTGAAGGGCTGAGGGCTGTTTCAGTAACCTGAATTTCGGCCGCAAGCCCGACATGTCGCGTAAGGAATTTCGAGTAGCAAAAACCACTCGATGGGGACGATAAAACGAAATCGCCGATGCGTTTAAAAAAAGCGCAAATGCTACGTGCGAGCGAGAGACAAAAAACGTATCGTATCGCGGTTCCACTCTGGCGCGCTCGGCTAATGAATATTGTGCGGTGCGCGGGCGCAGCTGCATCGATCCGCCATTATTTATTTTATTTCCGCGCCAAACTCCGAATTGGATCATGGCGACACAGCTTCAATTGCGCGTCCAAATCCCCTCAGCCGACAATCGCAGCTAAACGGACGGCGACAGATGTAAACAAACAGACAAACGACAATAACGGCATGAAAGATACAACTTCTCTTGTGATCTTTTATTCGAATTTCAAAAGAACATCTATGGCTGGTTGATCTTTCTTTGTGATGCGAATGAAAAGCAGTCATGTTTTTGATATCACTCGGCGTTTTTGTTGCAAGTTCGAAAATAAAATTGTGAACATATTAAATGAACAAAGGAAGCGAAATAAAATTATGGCGTGTTGGTTATACTGTTAAATTGAACCGAGATAACAGTATATCTCGTTTTGGCCAACAGCATTGTGCATCCAGCAGGTTTCTAAATCAAGATATCTACAAATAGATCATCTTCAAGTGGGCGACGCGCCCGACCGTTACTAACTTTTTCACTCGACGCTACATGCAATAAAATAAATATTTTATACCAACATTTTCCACGTACTAGCACATAAAACATAAATTTATATGAGGCGACAAGTAATAAAATAATTTGTTTAAAAGGACTTATTATGACAGGTAAAGAAAACCGATCGCTGGATGGCGGCAAAAACGCGAAAACAATTATATTTGTAGGTATTTCTGAGCATTTCTTTATTTTAACGTACCTTTTAAGGAAGATAGTTGTTGTAATTATTATGATTATTCACAATAAGTGTATAAAGATAATTGTTTTCAATAGCCGTAATTAGAATACGCATTAATTCAATGACGGCTAGGCAATTTATAGAAAAGTTTATTGCGGGAGTTGTTAGTTAGCGTGTACATGACAAATATTGACGGTGAGTTGTTAATTATAATATTAGAATTCATTTATTCCAGCTATTAAACGACGGTTGCATATATTTACACCTAGCTGAGCTGCTTAACATATTGAGATATATATCGTACTGCATACCAAAGTCACTGCGCACGCACTGTAACCCGACGCCGTTCTAACGCATCTGTTTTTTTTTTGTATTTTTTTAGAATAGGTAGACTACAAAGTGGCCGGGATTAATATGACATCCAGGATTTTACTTTTACGCTCCTATAATCCCAAAACTAGTTAGAGCAATGACTCATATGCATTTTGGTTCAAAGGTTCCTTATTAGGGTTCCGTAACCAAAGGGTAAAAACGGGACCTTATTACTAAGCCACCACTGTGTGTATGTGCTCTATCTCTTGAGCCATAATAGACGTACGGAATCCCGTGAGTACGACGCATACATAACCAATTCCATTTCTTCGTTACTTTCGATCAATCAGCATGCAAATCAGCTTTAATGAAGCTATCTGCGATAATGTTTTTGTTTTGAATGCCTCACCAATACCAGTAACTGTGAAACCAGTGGTCTGGATGACCACGGTGCGTGTACTAATTCCCCCCTTGAACGCACCGTGACGATAACACTGTTGCTTAACTGTACTTTTTGCGAATTGAAAAACACTCATACAGTAACATTTTGCTATACTTTTACTTTGTACTTTATTGGTCTTTATTGGTCTTTTTGTACATTGAAATAGCAAAGAAGCATGAAGTCCTGATGATTGCTGCCAGTATGGACATGGACATCTATAACGAATTCTAGAATTTCAATCCTTAGTATGTAAAAATTTAATACATTCAATATTATTACTATTCGACTTTAGCTGTACCCATGTACTCGCAAATAAGAGATCATTAGGTATATTTTTACTCTTTATTGTCTTACAAAATTCGTCTCACTTACTACATAATTTTACATAAAAGAAACGTAATAATTATTTATGGTATTGAATCTAAAGAATCTGCACTTATGAGTATAATTTCACAGTATTTCTCACAACTGTTCATTACTTTGTTACTGCTAAGTACGCGAGTATCATCCGTTGAGCGATCGACAATTAAAATTCCCGCAATTATTTCCATTATTCACTCCGTTCCATTAAATATCACACACTTCAGACCAATTATTTATGTTACTTGCTGCTCTTTTTCTGTTAACAACAATTAACTGTATCTTTTAATGTGATAGATCGTTGTTATTATATTCTAGAATCTAGAATCAAAATTTTATAATGAGGTGTTTTTTATTTTTATGTCCGAGGCGTGCAAGCTGATATCTTCAAGATAAAGAAGAAAGACGCCGCCTTCCTCTCGCAACTCATTAATGATAATAAAATGTAAGGACATTGATTCGTGACTAACGTATCTCATTAATTTAAATTGTTAAGGCAAACGAGTACAAATAGTGCGATCGGCCCTACCTGCGATACTTTAGATCGGCCGGTCGATAGGCCAATAAATACCGTTAAGCCCGCTCGACGACGCATACGCACATGTATTTATTTTGATAATAAACTAGCGCTAGGAACGGCAATAAAAAGATCGCGCAGTCATCGACTGACAACGTACGCACTCGACTCGGCAAGCGGTCACTCGATCGCATCACTACCGTGCACTACACTAGTGATGCGCCTATTCAGCGCCGATGACGGCGCGGATGACAGTATCACAACTAAACCGATCGCTCGCCGGAGAGCACTATATCAATCATTCCACAATCGTACCGCATGCCACTTAAATAAATTTATAACATATTAAGTACGTTGAAAATAAACACTTTACCGTTTATGATTTATTCGGTGCGCCGATGAATTATGGACGTTGCTTATTAAAGTGTTCTAGAGCGGGAGGTCCGAATTTTTATCTCTTTTTGTGGCAATTTCACGTGCCACCGCCACCGATAAACGTTTTATTGGAGTAATTAAAACCGGCGATTAGCGTTTGTAAATGTTACATGTGCGAACGCATGATAAATGTGACATTTTACAACGTAATCGGTAAGCGATATTTTTTATTGCACTATCACTACCTGTCACCCGATACAGATTTTATTATTTATGTAATAAAAATTATTCTACTTCCATATTCGCACGCAGATATCATCGAACCCCGGTCGGTGTTTATGTAAATAAATAATTAATAGTAAACGGTCAGTTCCATGACACTGTCGTCTTATCGACGTCAGTTATCTCCGGCGGGCCCCAAAGGTCGCAGCCGCTTGCAATATTACAGCTATAAATACAATTTAATTTCAATAATTAGTGTACAGCGAAGTCTTTGACTGATAACGATTAATAAATATTGTTGTGCTATTAAAAAGTGAAACTTATACCCATCGTGGCACGCCAGTGCAAAGTCACTTCCGCCTACGGAAACGATGTTTGACGTTTAAATGTCAGGCGAAGACGTCGGGTATTTTTTAAATTGCATCCCACCGCAACGTGTCAACGCCTATTCAGCCTATTGTGCCAGAAAAAAGAAAAACCCACAAAGATTTTGCGGTATAATAAATTTATGAGAAAATTACCCAGCCGTTGATTGTCGGTTTGTATCCAGATTACCTGTTTTGCAAAGCCGAATTGATACAAAATGACTCAATTTATGGGGTCTTTTTTGTTGTCAAAATAATAGGTGTTACCTCGGCAATGTTGATTTGTATTATGTTATTATCGGAAGGATAATGAAATATTGGATAAACGTGGGACCACTTTCTGCATAATGCATGTTTATTAAATTTAAAAAGCTCCACAGGAAATTTGGTATTGAAAATGATAGCATTTTGAACTTTATAGGCGATGTTATGAGTATACACACTTTATGTTACTCTGTTATTATACTTTAAAGGTACTTTCACCAAAGCACAGAGTATAAATAGAGCTGTTAAAAGCGTTTTAATCTGTACTAATTTGTTTATGCTTCCAACATTTAAAAATGGAAGTCGCTTAGCTAGCAAGGAACGGGCGCTATTTTTAATCTTCAATATGGTAAGGCAAGCCATGCATTATGGAAATTAATATAAAAACGTAACAAATCGATTGTGGTTCGCCGATACGAGAGCTAATTTGCTCGGCGATCGAATTCGCATACAAACAGCTAACAAGCATCGAAGTTGGGAACGAAACGGTAATGCCGAGGCGAATGGCGCGTAAACAATCAATATGGCGACGCCTACACAATCCAATCATTGATTTACCGTTGCTAATTACGCTTTATAGTTATTAAATCATTATTCCGAAGAAATTGCCTACTGATTTACGGGACGCCATTTTGCGCGACATTTTAATATCCGAATGCGTTCGCGCGCTTTTTTACTTTTTTAATTCTGATGGGTAATGGAGGCAGGTGCGTCGGCACAAATATTCGGCCGAGCATTCTCTTTCGTAATTTTCGTATGGTGCCACTAAATGGGTTTTGTGTATGGAATCCGATTGGGAGTCGTGGATTTTTATGAGTTTCGATTCTAGGGATGTTTGCGTGGATATGAAACGGAATCCGGCCATGGGAAAACCGCATACTGAGTTCAACTTTTTACGGACGCTTTGTTGTCGACATAAAAACGTTCCACGGCTTTACATTGTTGAAAGCGATTGTTTTCGGATAATAACAACTTAATAATAGTTATTAAGAGTTTAAAGAACCTCAATGTGTTCGTACCATCTTTGTCTAGATTACTTTCTTTTTATCACACCGTACATTCCAATATTAGATTATATTTTTTGTTGCAAAGCCATATCAATCTTCAAACACACTTTGGTATTCTCTTTTCTAGTCACTATAAAATTGCTGATAGAATTTTGAAGTCATTAATTCTTTTATAATAAACTAGCAATTACCAAGAAGGCTATTTCATGCCTTTTATAATTCTACCGTTCATTGCAGCCCCTGAAGACAATGTTAGAATGCTTCGGATAAGTATATCATCCTTACCACACTGAATCAGAATACAGCAGCGCTTAACACTGCTCTTATCAGTTTGAAGGTGGTAGAACCCTATGTGATTCGACTCCAGCGGCACCACCGCCACACCTATTTCTACCTAATAACAGCAGTGTTAGGCGCTGCTGTGTTCCGGTTTGAAGGGTGTGGTAAGGGAGCCATACTTTCCCATACGTTCCAGCTTAGTCTTCAGGGGTAGCGGCGCACCTATGGCCGACTTCAGGTAGGAATATCTAATCATATCTGGGGTTAATTACAGATGTCCATGGGCGGCAGTAGACACCATCAGGTGGACTGCGCGTCTGCTACTCCTATATTTAAAAAAAAAAACCTTATGAAAAGAGTAATATTGATGTACCTGTTTGCTAAAGACTGCGATGTCCTCGTTGAAGGACTCGGAGGAGCAGACGTCCCCGCCGGCCACGCCGGGGTCGCGCGGCGTGCACGTCGCCAGCTCACACTTCTCGAAGATCAACGCCAGCAGGGGGAACAAGGGGTGCCTGGGGAAATCATGGGCTAATTAATATGATTATCAATTGATATAACGACGGATAGTGTGTAAATTTACACGCCTTTAAAAAGTCCTCAAAGGTGTGTCATCAACCCATTACTGTCCCACTGCTGGGCACGGGTCTCCTCTCAGAATGAGAATGAGAAGGCCATAGTCCACCGCGCTGGACAAGTGCGTATTGGTAGACTTCACATACCTTTGAGATTTTTTTTTTATAAATCTCTAAGCAAGTGATAATTAACTTCTAATACGCAAATAAATTGATTTGAACCTCGGACTTCTCGATGGAGAGGCCGCGTTTCTTAACCACTAGGCTATCACTGTCAAAGGTGTGTGAAGTTTACCAATTTGCACTAGGCTAACACTGTGGTAAGGCTTAGTTCCCTCTCACTCTGAAGGAAATAACCTTTCCCAGAAGTGGAACAGATGTGATAAATTGACGACATAATTATGTATAAATGGTAAAATTAAATATTAAGTGATTGACTTTAACATCATTAAAACTATTATGGAAATTTTTCAATCTACTCAATTATAAGTAAATTTTGGAAATCATTAAAATTACATATAAAAAATTTCATATATTTTAGCAGATAGGATATCATCATGCATACATACATACCTACAGCATGTTTAATACATACATTTAAATAATATTAATAAAATTACATTTCCATTTCCATCACACTACAAGTATTACTACGAAATACTACTACTAGATACAATAACAAAGTATAACAGCTCATCCATACAAAAGCTAAGGCGAGTGTTACGACGGCCGATTAAACGCAGATTGTCAACACGTGACAGATAGTATCGCTGCGTGGCGCTAGTGGCGGCGGGAGCGGTTTAGAACTAAGGGTCAGAGGTTACCTAAAGTTACTTAAATACAGGATTATAATGAAGATCTGATTGAAGTAAATGTTGCTATTAAAAGCCTATAATACCTAGTGTTTAAGAAAATCGGTTAAAATTTGACGTGATTTTTAGCTGTCATTATATATATAACATTTTTGGACTTAAATTACTCTATATAACGAAAATAAACGTCTCTAAAGCAGTATACCTACACTAATTTTAAGCAGTCAGTTTTATTTTTTTTATAAAGAAATGACTTAGAGACACTTCTTATATCTAAGTACTACAAAGTGTAAATATGCAAAAAATATTTTTATTTAAAATAAACATATTCAGGTAAAGAAATGTTTCTTTATTTCCTAAATAAATATTGTGATAAAAACCTTGGGAACACCGCATCAACGACTTTAGTATAATTCAATAAACAAAACGCGACAAAAACATTTTTGTAAGTAAAGTACTTCAAAAAATTCTAAAAAGCTAGGCGCCATCACATTTCGGATCTAGACTACAGCAATAAAAACTACAATGACGTCCGTAAGTGAGATACAAAAGGTGAAGGAGATTGTCAAGACGTGACATTGACTCAATCGCGATCATAGCGGGTGCTGCCACTGTGATAGGAGGAGCGATTTTAAAATTAAATATTCTACTTAAAAGAAATACGGGACGAAAAATTCTTATTCTTTTGCGAAGTCGATTAAACTAAACTCTATGAATGTTAAAAAGTAGAGTAAAAGTATTTTTTTATTATAAAATTTAGATTATTATTACGAAATGATATTTGAAATCACCCCTAGGAGATCTAAGTAGGTGATAGAAACTACTTACATATAGATGTGTATGTAAAATGAAATATAAATTATTTTTAAAAGGGTTTTTTGTTAAAAGACTTATGAAACCCTAATAAATGTACTCTGGGCAACACATAACCACTTAACATACGATGACGCTCTTTCACTATTTAAAAAAAAAATAGATAAGACTTAAAAATGCTAATTAACATTAGCCATTGATGCGTGCGTGCGACCCTCTAAATTAACTTGGATCGTGTTTATATAATATAGGCATAGAAAATTAAATCCATAATGAAATCGCCTTTGGAACCAATACATTATAATTTATTGCCCTCAATTAGCCAGTAGTTGTCAGGAAACATTAAATATTAAATATAAATTTCGTGTCAAAACACACATGAATTTTTGCGTTCTAAATATGTTACCAGCAATAAAATAACACTAGACAGTTCAAAAAACTGGAATACAACATGTTGAAAGCTGTAATTACGAAATATAATAAAATGGGTGTATATTAACACACTTAAACACAATATTCGCTATCGAAGTCAAATCTAAACAAGAAACTTTACATTTACATTTTACAAATGTAAATTTGAAGTACCTACCTGTCTAGTTTTTTTTAAGTCTAGAGTCAGGTCTAATGTTTTAGGTATTCAAAACTGATAACGCGGGTCGGTAACCCGTAATTTTTCGTAAAAGTTTTAATGTATTTCTTTGTTGCTTATTACAATTACCTTGGCTGTACCCAATGTAAGGTTAACGTAATTTGAATATGTTCATGTAGAAATTATCTATTGTCTATGGCAAAATCGCTTAGTTTTTATTTTATCTAGGCTTTAGCTGCGGCTTTACTTTTAGTAAGTATATTAAATAAATTAAAATCCATAACGCGTTAGCAAAAAGATTTTTATAATCATTCCTAAATTAATGTGAGCTTTACTAATAACTTTCGTTTTGTGTATAATTTATTTCTTAATTAGTTTTAGAACTCTTTACACATAATTAAATGTAGATATGTAAATATTCAAATAAGTATCTAAAAACAACTCCCTAATTGTTATGGGTATCTACATCTACTTATAAAATCCTAAAAAATACACATAAAATCTATTACAAAGAACGGACAGACGGTATATTTTACATATATAAAAGATCACCCACATTGCAACTAGGTTCCCATATGGACGGCCAACGACCGTGACCACTCACCTATAACTTGTATAGAAAACATAACATTACGTGAAGAAAAATAAGGTAGTTTGCAGTTAAACGTTAAAGAGCTAAATAATAATTACAATAATGCGCAAAAAGTGCGGTTAAAAACGAATTCCGAGTGAATAACCCGATTAACTTGCGATTAACCTTCGAACAATGCATGGAAGTATTGGAAAGGTAAGGTAGGGTCTGTTTTCAAGCGAGTTATAAAGTAAACTATATCTATCAAGATATTACTATATAATCTTTCTTTTTTTTGGTATGTCTCAGATTTAATTTTGTATACTTTAGTACAAACACTTTAGTCTAATTCCACATTTCCTGAGAGAGAAACAGTGGGATAAGTATAGGTTAAAATGACAAAGTTTTGGCAAAATATTGTTAATCTTCGTATTTTACTACCCCTGAGAACTAAGCTGGAACGCCTCGGAAAAGTCTGTCTCCCTTACCACACCCTTCAAAGTAAAACACACGCGCCTAACACTACCGTTATTAACCAGAAATAGGTGTGACGGTGGTGCCGCCGGAGTCGAACTACAAAGGGTTCTACCACCTATTATTTACTTTATAAAAACGTTTAAACTTTTAAAAAAGTTTCAAATATTTTTTGCAAATAATTTTATTCTTTGCCAAATATCTATTTATCAAATAACGAAATTAAAATGTATTAAAAATAAATAAATTATAAAAATTAAATCCGCCCCGCTATTTCTTTTCCAACCGCCTACACTTAGACGCGCCCTTAACAACAGAAGCTTCTCAGACTTTTGATCAGATAACCCGAGATCTTAGTAGGGAGTTGAGAGTGCTAAATATCACACTCTTGTCACTATCTGATGCCAGAATGACAAATGTTTGACGTTTATTACCACTCTATTATAAAACTAGAAAAATGGTCGTTTATCTGCTGACAGAATGTAACTAAAAAACTAATTTAGGTAAAAATAATTTTGAATTGAATTCTGGGGTGTTCGCAATTATTCAGCGGTGTGTCGTCTAACGGGTGTAAAGACTATGCTGGCACATGAAGCATTCCAGCTTAGTTCTCAAGAGCCTAGAGTAACAAACTCCAGAATCCATACCTAAACCCAATCAGATACTTTGCTACGTTAGAAGGGCTAAATTTAAAGTACCTAGGGCATCTTATTACGCCCTCAAACAAGGCAGCTATTTCAACTATAGATAATTTTTGTGACAGTAGTACTTCTGGTAATTAACAAAACGTTGCACAATATGCTCTTAACATAGTTCCACTGTATCTAGTTAGAACTTCTTTTATATAATAACATTAAAAATCCTTAACAACATTACGAAATAACGGCCTTAAGATTCTATTATTCCGATATTAATATTAAATAATCCGTATTAACAGCACCTGCTACTGTTCAGCGGTATCTGATAAGCTATAAACCCTTATCAGTATACACGATAATACTGGTTTAAAACGATTAGTACACGACGTTGCAATCGATAAAATTAAACTATCCAAAACTTATCGTAACATGATGTAATCTAAACAAAAATAATATTTATCCGACAATTTATATTACTTGTCAGATAATTAATTATTAAAAAGCAAATACTAAGTGGGGTAGGACTACATCTGTCAATAATTGTGTCAGAATAATAAGTTATTTTTCGTGTTCATCATCAACCCATTACTGTCCCACTGCTGGGCACGGGTCTCCTCTCATAATGAGAGGGATAAGGCCATAGTCCACCGCGCTGGCCAAGTGCGTATTGGTAGACTTCACATACCTTTGAGATTTTTTTTTTTTTTATTATCTCTCAGGTATGCAGATTTCCTCACGATGTTTTCCTTCACCGTTTAAGCAAGTGATAATTAATTTCTAATGCGCACATAATTTTTGAAAATCAGAGGTGCGTGCCTGGGATTTGAACCTCGGACCCCTCGATCGAGAGGCCGCGTTTCTTAACCACTAGGCTATCACTGCTATTTTTCGTGTTAACCTGTACTTATTGTCAATACTTATTGTGTTTATCGAATTATATCCACAATGAAAATCGTAGATAAAAAAATAATGAACACACGCTTCTTATAATCTGACCCTAACTAAGGAAATAACCAATAGCACATTATAAAGTCTTTTAAAATCGAATGAGTTCTGTACTTTTGGTTTCATTTAGCTTTTAGTATTTTTTTATTTATTAACATTTAGTAATTTTTGGCAACAATCAGTTTTAAATGTTTTCGTTTTAGTTCTATCAAATAGAGGATGCCTAGGCCATACTCTACCATACTACGTCTATACCATAGACTAGTATAACTGTCAAAGTAATTAAGATTATTAAAGGTTTATTTAGATTTTAAAATAAGTGAGTATCTACAATAGTAGGTATAACTTTAGGAAATAGTTATTTTAAACTTTCGACAAACAACAATTATATTTATGTACAGAGTTACAGACAATTGTTGGTAATAGCCAGGTTTATGCCGTAAAACAAATTAATATAAAAAGCACATTATAATTATAATTATTATATTATGACTTAATTTGAGGCAATTACGTTTTATTGACATTATTATACTAAATTGCCAAAATCATTGCGTAGTACATGACAGCTGCAAATAAGAATAAAAAGATAATTACATATAATTACTCTTATTATAATAACTAAAAGTTAAACTCCATAGATCCTAGACTAACGCTAAGTTTTAATGAGTAATGAAGTCATTAAGTTCGTTGACCTGTTTTAAATTTTGAATTTTTAGACACGATTATTTTTTTATAACTGTGCGTCTAATTATAATAATGTACACGTGTATGTGTCGGATGTATAATAAATTGGTCTTTATTTTATATATTTCATTTTGTTAATTCATATTGGCATAATGGCAACTGCCGTGGCAACGTGACCATCAATCCCAACTAAGAGTTTTATGATCAGCCACAGATGCGATGCTATCCTGGGTACTAAGCTGGAATGGGTACAAGTCTCTCCCTTACCACGACCCTTCAAACCAAAACAGCGCTTAACACTGTTGTTACTAAGCAGAACCATGTGACAGTGGTACCGTCATCCATATCTATGGGCGGAAGTGACCACCTACTAAGACTAGACACTACTTCTATATTAAAAAAAAACACAAGAACAAAACATTTTAAACCATATTTATAAATTTAAATATTTCTCCATTATTTTATTACACGAACAGAGCTAGTAATTGATATAAAAACCCCATTAACATATTAAAACAAGACCACCTTGCGGGGCGCATTTCGCAAGTACTCAGTACATTCAGATCGGAGATAACATCGGTACTTGCAATGCGTATTATGAAACGATATATTCTTCATCTCTATATACCTACCCGGTTTTCCTTGTCTGCATATATTATTTAACTTTATTCTAAAATGGTTATCTTGCTAGCTTGGTTCCTTCTTACTTTGTCTTAAATGATTTTATTGTCAGTAAATTTTATCATTTTTACTTTCCTATCACACCTGTCATCGCTTAAGTATATTTTCTGACTTATAGCTTCTTTAAACAGACCTCCCTTTAGAATGAATGTAGTGGAAATAAGAGCTCATGTTATGTTGGATGCAATTGGTTAAACTTGGAATCGATAAAATCTAAAAGACTAACAACTATTCTTATTTACCTTCAGCGTTATTGTCTGCGTGTACTTTAGAGCGCTCAAGCCATATGTAACATTCTATTTACCCGATTTTATTCAAACTCGTACAGCAAATAATACACACTAACCACGATCTAGTACAACTAAAGTGGAATTTATATGTTACTCTACCTGTATGTCACCCGGTGCTCGTGATACGTGTCACCCTATCTAGCTTAGCTTTAGTGCGCGTGCAACTCTAGCGGCTAGTGGCCACGACAGCTAAGGTACAATTCACACGTTACCCCTCCACTCACCCATAGATCGCGTCCTTGTCTCGCTTGTGCACGAGCGCGGAGGCAGGTTGTGCACGGGCGGCAGGTGAGGGTGTCACCCGGTATTCGTGATACGTGTCACCCTATCTAGCTTGGCTTTAGTGCGCGTGCAACTCTAGCGGCTAGTGCTCACGACAGCTAAAGTACAATTCACACGTTACCCGTCCACTCACCCATAGATCGCGTCCTTGTCTCGCTTGTGAACGAGCGCAGAGGCAGGTAGTGCACAGGCGGCAGGTGAGGGTGTCACCCGTTACTCGTGATACGCGTCACCCTATCTAGCTTAGCTTTAGTGCGCGTGCAACTCTAGCGGCTAGTGGTCACGACAGCTAAAGTACAATTCACACGTTACCCCTCCACTCACCCATAGATCGCGTCCTTGTCTCGCTTGTGCACGAGCGGCTCGCCGGGCAGCGCGTGCGCGGGCGCGGCGGGCGGCGGGTAGTGCACGGGCGGCAGGTGAGGGTGCGTCAGCCGGTGCTCGTGGTACATCGCGCCGCCCTCCATGTAGCCCCCGCCGTGGAGGCTCTCGTCGTACTGGAAATTAGGATTGGATGATATAGCATACGTATATTCATGAAAATAATAACATTTTAGAGTAATATTATCTTGTATTACGTGTGTTTTTGGAAAGATTTTTTGTAGACAAAGATGTAAATCAGATAATTTACTTTATTTAAAAACAGACATGTTTTGTGCTCGTATATTTCGAAAAGTTTAAAATGGATGTTATCTCACCTGAATTACAATATGTATGGTATCGCCTAAGTAAATTTACTTACACTTAGATCAAAATAAGTCTTATTTGTGTGTAGTGTAGTTAGAAAAGTATTAATACCTAACTCGTAATTAGTATTTAGCCTTAAACTTCAGTACAATTCTGAACGAACGTTGAATACATATGCACATCCACCACGTGGTTAATCATTACTTATTTCTAATTAAAAAAGATTAAATCCCTTCTTAACGCTCGGGTTGCAAATCAAGCAACTTCACAATTACCTTGCCTACTTTAAACTTGCATTTATATTTCGATAAATTATATCGCAATTACGGAAAGAAATTAAAACGTCAGTGCAATTGCATTTTGCAAAATAACAAGGATAGATACATCATGGCTTTATAGATAAAGTTTTTATCCACAAAAAGAAGGGCTAGGTTTATCAGTTAACGAATTAAAAAACCTCAGGCATTACTCACGCAATCTAAAACACGTTAGCATTCAGTTTACAATTAAGTAATGAAATGGACAAGTCGAGTTGCAGTCGAGTGGAGACGGTTCCGTACGTTGAATATGTTATTAGGTGCTAATTAATATATAATTTATTTATCGTGTTTTGTAAAACTTCTTTAACTTCATACAGGTGTTCTAACAATCTGTAAGTAGATATTTTTTGTATTTTATTTAAATTTTAACTCAGTAGTAACGGATATACAGGGATGGTAATTGAGAGATATTCGTTTCAGCTATTATGATAAGTAATTTCGAAATTATTTATTAAAATATTAAAAAATATATATTTAAGACTCCTATTTTAAAAAAATATTTATTTCCCTTACACGTTCGATTAATTCCGTAACAATTATTTTTATCAAATCTCCAGTAAGTGCGGTGCAACTTACAAGGATTATGTTTCATCATTACATACGGAACCCTAACAAACTTAACGACTATTTCGATGAATATTCATTAAAAATAGCCAAGTCATTGTATGATAGCTATCTCCCATCTTGCCCATCAATTAAGTCCCAGAGCTTTTAAAATATATTCCCGAGCTTTTAAGGAACTAGCGGGTTGAAAGGTGCGATGGGCGAGCTTTGTTTCGATGGCAATTAGCCTGATGTATGCGAGAAATGCCTTTTATTTAGATGTTTAACGTTAATCGCCTAGAGATTTTAAGTTATATGCTCTCGGCTTTACTAATTTTTAAACGGTCTCTTTGTTTCGGATGATAAGCGAAATTTTATGTAACAGATGTATGTGCAAGTGGGTGTAGTGGCTGGGTAGAAAGGTGCCGGGTTCGTGCCCTGGTTGGATAAACTTGAAAATTATTATTGATATATTAAGTTTGTGTAATGTAACACGTGAGGGAAATGTTTGGATGTTTAATTGTATTTGTGGGTCAAATCTTGAATTATTTCAGACTTTGGCCAATAATGTTATCCTTAGTGTTGGAAAAATCTTAAATAAAACACTATTTATGGATAAAGTTTAAAATATGAAGTTGATTCTGCAGAATATGTTATTTTAATTATTTTCTAATTACCTACATATATTACCAATTATAGTGAATCATAATAACTAAATATAACATTTTATATCAGAAATAAATTACCTCCTCATCAATCTTATATATAAAATTCTCGTGTCACAATGTTAGTTACCGTACTCCTCCGAAAATTTACCGATTTTCACCAAATTTTATATGCATATTCAGTAGGTCTGAGAATCGGCTACTATCTATCATTCATACCTCTAAGTGATAAGGGTTGTTCACTTAACATTTTTTATTTACATGGCAACATAACGTTCGCCGGGTCAGCTAGTCATTTTACATATTTATCATTTCACTCACTACAGTCGTATTTTTCCGTCATAGTATCGCTCTAGCATAGCTTTTAGTATAGTTAAGACCAATTATACAGTTGTTAATATTTGTAGTTAATGGCATTCAAGATACGGTTTAAATTTAACCGGTCAAATGTTATTACCTAATCGTGTATTGTTGCCTATGAATAATACATTAGGAATCTCTTCTTTGTTTATTGTTAGCTTAACTGGATAAAATCTACCGTTATTAAGTAATGACTAATGAATAGAATAATATAACGTTTTTCTTTTAGTCTTATATGATTTTGTATGTATTATGGCCATAGAACGTACACATACACACACACAAAACTGTAAGTGTTCAAGGTGATAGAACCCTTTGTGGTTCGACTCCGGCGGTACCACCGCCACACCTATTTCTACCTAATAACAGCAGTGTGCGCAGCATGCGCTGATGTGTATGGATTCCAACTTTAAAGATAGAACATTTAAATTTTTAACCTAATAGGTAGCGTTTTCGAGATTTAAAATACGACAGAACGTCTGTCCAAACCAACATACCTATACATACCCACCGTAGGGCACAGGTGCGTTAATGGTGGTGGTATCGACCCTCAGAATCGCACCGTCACCGTTTTTGATGGCGGGCTCCACTCCACGCCTGACATTTTGAAATAAAGCGGTGCCCTGATATATTTATTGTGTCAGGATTTGTAAGGCTGTATTATATTTAAAGTGATGTTCGACCGTTAATTTTATAAAATCACCGTTATACTTGAATTTAAAATTCGACCGTTAGTCTTAACTTTTGATTTTAATTTGTAAAATGCTTGTGCAATTTCTGTTATTAAGAATTATTTTATATTGTCCAAATTGTAAAGTTGTATTTACACTTATTTCTCACTGTAATGACTTGACTAAATAAATATCTAAGGATAACTATTACCTCCTTACAAAGGAATATACCACAAATTGCTATATCCTAACATTAATAAATAATTTTAACTTAAAATCAATTTGTATTTTATAAGTACATTACCATACTTGAACATTTATATTTTAGGTTTCTTTCTTCTATTCCATAGCGATAGATGATATATGGAAACATTTGTAGTAATTACGATTTAAGATCAATATTAGTTTATAGTAATTAAAAAGTTATATACCAGGCAACCAGGAACACAACGTAGCTGGAACATAATCGGTCATTTGTAGTTTTATCGCAACCTTTGACCATTACGCGTTTTCATTTCCCCGGCCAGTAATCCACAGTTTAATGTACACTACTTTAACTTTAACCTTTACTTACTAAGTTGATCTTAAATGTCTCAATATGTTTAGATTTGTTGTAAATAAAGGCATAATACAAAAAATTTAAAAAAAAAATAAGGTTATATGTCGTAAATGTCTGGATACAATCTTATATTAATTAATTTTAAGTGTAAATATTTTATTTCGTATAAATAAATAGGTTCAAATTGATGCTTGAAGTACTTATGATATTTTGTACTTACTGAAAAACCAAATAGCTACAGTAGGTACTTGCATGCACCTTAATTTTTATAAACATTATATAATTAAATTTAAAACTCTACCATTGACGTCATAAAAACCAAGTACCTACCTACTTAGTTAGTACCTAAAATTCAAATCGAATGATGCTAATATTATTTTTAATCTGTTTCTATTTTCCTATGCTCCTACTATTTAAAGATTCTAAAGATTTATTCATCATCACATACCCATATACAATATACATATACTATGAAGTTCTTGATGGTTTTACGATCAAAAATAATTTAAATCACCTGACTAGGCCTACTGTTCAAAAAGCAGTCTATCGCTACATTGCTCTACAAAGTCATTACCATTGAACTGTCGCAAACGCCATAATTATTGAGTTATTACGTCTTTCTAGCGAGCTGCTCGCATTTTCTTCGCATACGACCTGATGTAGCCTAGATTAGGGTAAACACTCTATATAAACACTATATTGTTATGCTTAGGTACTTTAAAAACATTAAAATATAAAATAAGATTTTGATTTATAGTATATACCTACCTATCTATATTTTTAATAACGTAATCTTACGATAAGATAGGCGACCTGTCTAATATTAGATACCTAGTCATGTCCGAAGGTGGTAGAACCCATTGTGGTTCGACTCCGGCGGCACCACCGCCACATCTATTTCTACCTAATAACAGCAGTGTTAGGCGCTGCTGTGTTCCGGTTTGAAGGGTGTGGTAAGGGAGAAAGACTTTTCCGAGGCATTCCAGCTTAGTCCTCAGGGGTAGCGGCGCATCTGTGGCCGACCTCAGGTAGGAATATCTAATCCTACCTGGGGTTGATTACAGATGTCCATGGGCGGCAGTAGACACTTACCATCAGATGGACTGCATGCTCGTCTGCTACTTTTATATTATAACAAAAAAAAAACAACCTAGTCATAGTGGTCTATGGACATTTGCAACATTAGAGGAGTTGCTAATAGTTCATCTTATTCTGCACTTTTTTGAAGAGCCGTAAATTAAAGAAAACATGTTTTAAAACAAATTAAAAGATAAGAGGATAGGAACATTTTTTCTATATATTAATTCCGGTAAAATCAACAGATACATTTTCTCAATACATAAACCAAAACAACTATGCTAAGTATTTATTACACAGTATGTAAATAGTGCTTCAATGGTACAGTACACGACCATAAATGTCTCATAAATATTACAATGTAGCGAATATAAAAGAAATCTACATTGATCTACAAATGTTAGCAATTATGGCTACACAATTGATCAGCAAATAACACAGTAGACATGGGGGATAGCACATTTAATTACAAATATGTAATTTAATAATTAAAGCGCAATCATCCCTCCATTGCAATTATGTGTACCTAGCAATCTAGGTGCCCTAGCGTTTACCCTAGGTTAGGTATTGCAAATTACATAGCACGAAATGTAGGGACGCAATGGTCAAATCGATATAATTATTTAATCGATTTTCACTAATATGTATATTGGAACTAAGTGGAGTAGAATCAAATCCCACGAAAAAGAAAAAAATAATATGTCAATATCAAATGACACCTGTCAAATCTAATTAGGTATGAATGAGAAATGCCGCTGAATTTAATGTGCGATGAATTAAATTAAGTTTAATTACCCAGTAAATATTTTATTTACATAACAACATAAATATTGTCATATTAAATTTAAATGAAGTGACAATGGTTTTAACTTAATCAATACAGCTTTGCCTAACCTAGTACTTAGATTGAAGAAACTATAAGCCAATTAGGTCGAGGTTTATGAAACATGTGTATGCAAAATATATGTGTGTCAGTGACAACATACATAACGCAGTAAGCCTATGCATTTACTTAATTAGAAGTGATTTATACACAAATATCTAGTTTCTAATCCCAGGGTAACCTATGACGTTTAGAGACGACGGCATTGAACAAAACTCATTTGAACTTTACAGGAAATTATTAGAATACATTATTAATAATAATATTATAAACCTGATGCTATAGTCGAGCTATTACACTAGTGTGTACTGGTCTTAACATTGGACTTATATTTTGCAAAGTAAGAACCATAGACACTAATAACAAAGGGTAACAAAATACGATTTATTTTTAATATAACATAATTTTCATGAATTATTAATGGCCAGTTGCACTGAGATAAATGTTTTTCTTGCGTGAAATAAGTAACAAATTTAGAATCCTACACTAAATTATAGTGGGTAATCAATTAATTTTATTCCCAAGCATTGTGTAAACGACAGTTACTTAAATTATTCCGCGCGTTTACTTAAGTTAATCAAAATGTACAAATCTTTACATATTATGAAATATGGCGACCTTTGGAGTTACAACTGCGACCCAGTTCAACCACCATATTAATGACCGCACGATTTAAAATCGCAACTTAAGATTACAAACCGCACGACAATAATCGCAGTCGTAAAAGTCGCCTTAAATCATAATTACTTATTTAACTACGCTTGTACGAGAATCAAACGTTGTTATTGATACCGAATTACGGATAATTAGAGGAAATTAAACTGTATTACATTGTCATAAAGAGGTTGTCAACTGCGCGCGTAATACGTTGCAATTAAAACAGGGAATTATGTATGCATGTGTGTATTGAGTCGTCACACGACTATAGTTCATATGCCGACGTGTTAAGGACGTATTGTTTATACGGAGTGTTTACAATTTGCGCGCGCAATATGAAAATGGCCGCAACTTAGGTATTTTTATTGGAGCAGTCGAAACAATGGGTGAGGCTGTATGTATGTGACGCCTTGGCGCTATAAATACGATTTTATAAAGACGGACGTTTTATTACGTTGTAAATGTAAAGAAACACGCTGTGCTCGATATGCCCAATAAAATAAGCACAAACATAAATACAGCTTTTAATTCGAATGATACGCCCGTGATTTCTTTACTTTTTTCTTTATAAAGTGTCCTAAAAAGGCAAATGTAACAAAATTTTACAGCCAGGTTCTATAATTTATTTTTAAATGTTTAGGTATTGTTAATACATTTTTTGTTATAAACCTATTTTATTTAACTTTTCTAAACAGGTTAACGTTAACTATACCTAGTAATACTTGCGGAGTTATAATTTGCATAATACATACTCCTTATCAATCTAAGCTGCAGTAAATGATAATTACAGTGTAAATACTGAATAAGCAGGCGATAAATAGTCCAAATAAGATATAACGACTTAATTCCACTTCCCGCCAAAACCACTGAACTGACATCAGGTACCTACTACTTATTTAGCTTATCTGTAATCTTGTACTTTTTAAATAATAATACACGTGTATAAATTATTTTTATCTGTAAAAAATGTCTTCATTCAAATTATTTAATGTTAGCAAAGATGTTAAGTACCGCTAACGACTATAAAAAGATTATATTATGTAACAAACAAATAACAACAAACAATAAAGTACTTAATAAGTAAAATTCTTGTATGTAAATGTTGAAACACATTGACCTGTTGCAAAGAATAGTCTATTATATTTATTTTAATAATAAAGAAACATTGATTTTGTTTATGCTTTATATTGAGGAAGTATGTAAAAGGCCTAATGACTGATTCATAATTTAACATTTAAAAAAACTATTATAAATAATTTATTAAAGAATAAAGTTTAACAAAAAATAATAACAACACTCGGTCGACGCGGTCAAAGGAACATTAAAATAAAACAATAATATTATAACGAAAAACAAATTAATTTTGGCAGTCTGTGGAATCTTATATTTATAATAGACAATTCTATTTTCGAATTTGGGAACCGGGTAATGACGTCACGATGCAAGCTCGCGAGCGGTTAGATTTTCTTATTGTGACCACCGCCGTGACACACTTCTGAGACACTTACGTCATTAATTTGTAGGCGGTTGACATTACATGTGGTGTCGGACTACAAAAACAAGAGAGCGGCCATCGAAAACATTCGAGCGAATTCAAATTCTATTTTATTGAGAATAGACACGAATTATCACGTAGCCACGCAGGCTGTATAAAAATATTTTCCCATAAATTTTTAGGTCAGTGCCGAGTAACATTCCGTCACGTACGAAGGGATAGGGGTAATTAAAATTCTGTAATGATCACACCGACACCTCTGCTAGACGTGAACCGGTATTTAGAGTAGGTTTAACATTATTGAGCCATGTATGGAAACAAAAACTCATGTCAGCATATGACACCCGTGATGGATGCCGCGCAATAAAAATATCGACGGCGACAGACGGAAACAAAGTTCTTTCAAAATATTTTAATTATACACTAGCAGCCGTATCCTCGCAGGCGCTAAGCTGTCCTGTCCCTAAAATAATAAAGCTAGTCATTAAATATTTCGAAAATATGTAATGACTACCTTTTGACGTCTTGAAAGCCGGTTTCGAAATGAAATGATACGTTTTAAAAATGGAATCGCTCCGTCCCGCCTTTTTTACTCCGAGATAACCTTTAGTCCATTTGGTTCGCCATAACGAAAAAATAAGCATCGTACGTTTTAATTTTTTTAAATGACATTCTTGTGGTTTTTTCTCGCTGGGAATCTTTACTGAGTAATAAGTTCCATTGGGCGGTCCGGTTTTTGCGATCCGTATGGTTTCTCGGATTCGTTTCTTTATGTTTCGATATGATTAAATTTTGAAAGGCGGTTACGCATTGTCTCGGGTTCGAGGCATAAGTCATGCCGTCAAACTGATGAGTTCTGAACCCCGTTGCGCTAATTAAAGCCCATGGATTAATCGCTTCAGTTATTCAAATTTCGCTTAGATTACGGCCGCGGGTCAGTTTTTTACGATTCGCGGTTTCGAGATTAGTTCGGTTCTGGGAAGAGGAAAAGCCGTTTCGCGGGAATAATTAAATGTGACTGAGTTGTTGAATGGCAGGGCATTGTCGAGACGTAAGCAAGGAAACGGTTCATAACCTTATGTAATGTAAAAAACAGAGCTGAAGGGAAGGTATTCGAACGCAGACGGTTGGGGAAGACAGCACCGTCACTTGTGCCCGACACGGGGTGGGACATGATGAACGCCACCCTAAACGTGCGCCGTCTCCTTCTAACTCGCACCCTCGTCCATGCCGCCGTCCTCCTCTCTGTCATCTGGCGACGCGCTCACATGTCTGGGGCTACCAGAAGCGATTCGTAACAGTGAATAATGTATTTGAACTGCTAACAATGCTCAATACTAATATGAACCGGCATAACACTCATTACACCGCTATGTCTATTCGTTCGCATAGGCGTTCCCGAATTGACAAGAACACAATTCGGAGAGCCAGGTGAGTAGCACTCGCTCCGGTGTTTTTATGTGCTTTTTAAATCGATAGCGGTAAATCAAACATCGTTAGACCTTCCGCGACGCTCGTATCGAATTTTACTGCGCTACTCGACCCATACGTAATATGATCGTAAAACTTAGAAAAATCTTTTTACATTAGCTATTACGCGGACGAATTGAGACGTCCGAGCGGGCGACGGGCGGCGGCCGCGGCGATGACCGCCCGAACTCAACAGTGATATACCATCGTAGCGGGCGCTAGTCATAAATTCCGTTTCATTCATGATACAGAGCATGAGAGCGGAGGAGCGCTGCGTTTGTTTCTCGACCATAAATACTAATAAAACGGCCTCGTTACGGGGACGGATCGAAAATCGGGCACACGACTTCTTAACGACACCTATTAGGGATCTTCTGTCTGGCCGATTTAATTGAAAAATTGTATCCAGAGCGTTGCAAGAGTCGGATCCGAGTCCCGCGCCGGATGCGGGCCCAGACGTCCATTATCCCATTTGCTCATCCGCATGGGGACACCGCTCCGCCGACGCGGCAACACTAACACGTGTCAATAGACCAATCGACTCTGCTACCTTCGCGGCCACTCCGAGTTCTAAATTTGAACGTAGGGCCGAGCGCCGCGCCTCGCACGGACTTAAAACTTCGATATTCATTCCTCCGCTAGAGTGTTCCTCCTTGTGAAATAAAAATAGATTCCTTGAGCGATGTCGACGCACGGATTCGGGCGATTCGCGAGCAGATTTATCGGCGGGCGAAGCACTAACGCCCGTTTTAAGGCCGAGGATGAAAGTTTTACTCGCGTATACATTTTTAATTTGAACTATTTAATAAAACACGCGAGATGTAACGTCACGGTCCGGAGTGGTCGTTATCGCCGGTTTGGGGAGTCGATTGTTTACGATCGTGAAATTAATTTTAATAGACTATTAACCTCGGCCCGAGATTAGGTTTACAAATTGAAACTGGAGTAGTTATCTGCAATTCTGCGCACACGGAATATTATCTGTCTTATATGTAAACAGGGGGGTCAATAGCTGGCCCATGAACCACGATAGGGAGTTGAACCCGTTATCGAGTGCACTCGGGACGGGACAGCTTCACTCTTAGTCAGATTTCACGTAAATATACCTCGTTAAGATAACGATTTCCTTTCGACGCGACGCTCGTCTCCTTTTTGCTCCACTACACGAAATAAGTACCTACTTAAAGGATTTTCTTGTCTGAATTAAACTCGGATAATTTATGGTCCTCCTCCAATCTGAGGACGCTAAGTAGGTGTCTGAATGCGCCGCGTAGGTTTATTCCACTCAATTTCAATAATAAATATTCAAACAATACTTTTGTTAGCGATCGGATTCAACTGTAATATATCCGGTATCGAATTATAACAAACAACGCATTATTTCACAGGAATATATTTAAATCTATACCTCCAACGAGCGACCTAAATACATTTAGTTCACAAAGTTGAAGATTTCACAATATTGGGAAACTTTTTAATTCTACGTTTTTTGTCCCGGACACCAGCGTTTCGGCCGTCGGTGTTGCCATGAAAAAATAAAAAATAAAAAACCGTACGCCATCATAAATAACGTTGACATAGCCGCCCACGCGCGCCTTATTACGTCCGTCCGTCCGTCCGTCCGTTCGTTACCTCCATTGTGAGTGTGAATGCAAGATTAGCCACAGCCGCGTCGTGATTGACTATTTAGTGTTATTATGTCACTGAAGCCTTCATTGAAGCTGGCTTGGTTACGTTATCTATTAGAGGTTTTTGTTGTGGACACCACGGGTCGGCACTGCTGCGATTAAAAACGTTAATTTGATGTTTTATCCATCCAACATTTATTTTTAAAGCAGTCTTATTTATAATTCTGATATTCATTAGGTACTGGATCTACATATTATTTATTTATCAGTACCTATGTATCAAAGGCAAAATGTAATCAACAATTTTATTGATTGAATAATTTAAAATTATATTTAATAAATTCGTCGTATTTCGCAAATTATTATATGGTAATATACATACTTATATATGGTAACATACTTTGAAATACCTACCGATACTGGTAAGGTAAAATATTAGGTATATTACAAAACTTCTTATTTGACAACAGGTAAATATTGTTTTGAGCTTATTAGATTGGTACCTACATTAGGTAAATTTATTAAAGATAATGTATTCATCATTGGGAGAAATTGTGAACATAAACAACTTAATTACAAGCCTGATTATTATATTTGGTATACCTACACTATATGATTACTTCATAACATTTACAAATCAAATGTAAGTAGAACGCAATAGGAACCATGGGCTACTTGCATACATGTAGATATGTAGATGTATTACAAATACAATGTAACACGAATAAGGTAGTTAAATCGGTAGGTACTGGGTGTAGCCGTTTCGTTCTTGGCAATAATTTGGTCATCGCCCCGACCGTGGGACCGCATGCATTACATGGTCAATTGCGACTGATAGATTGATACGATAGGACTTATCGTCAATATTTAAACTATAGTTAAATGTTAAGTTAATCTTTACTTACCTAAATGTGTGTGTACGTTCAAATTAGTCTTTATAGTCCGCGCCAAGCTAGTCCGCTCTGAAGTTGTTGCGAGCAGGTGTAGTCATACAATTTGCTGTGGCGACGCGATTCATTTCTATATTGAGAGCGGACTAGCAGTTTTACACGGACTATACCTACCTAAATGTGTCTACATTCATGTTTCGCATGCCGCTGCAGATTTTTCTACCTTATATGAATCCTATTTGAGATTGACTACTAATATCCATGGTGGGTAGTGCCTATTTATCATCAGATGGAATTGTTTGCTCACATAACTTAATAATGGTGATTTGTACACTTAAAATTAACTACTTTACCTATAAAAATAATGTTAAGACATACTTTTCTATACAGGTACTAAAATTTTCAGTCAAATATCCATAAGAAACTTGAAAAGACTATTAAAATTTGTTATGGCATCTGTTAAGTCTATTTTGTTAGAGTGTTTTATAGCGAATTATATAAATTATAATTAAATGTTTTTAATTATCTGCGCTCTTCGTATACCTAAGCATAATAACAATAATTGAGGAAAACTACAGTTGTTATGCAAATAAATAACTTTCATTTTTAGCAGACACACCACAAGATTATAATCTTATTAAATGAGCCGTTTATTAAAAGAATCTTGTTAACTAAAACTGTACTGCCTAACAGATAAGTCCCACTAATTACCCATAACGACTTACAATTCATTTCACGGCGGCCATAACTCTAAAAACTGTCACCGAAAGCGCGCGCTAAATAGCCTATAACGGACCGTCGTGATTCCAATTTCAAACCTCGTTATAGTATCGTATGTAAAAAGCAGAGAGCGATATCCAAAAAATATCCAGCATTTAAAAAAGGAACAGTGAAATTCGTATGCGTTCGGCAAACAGGCTACAATGGCCAGTGTACTCGATAGTACGCCGCCATTGTTGCAACCCTTCACGAAACCGCCGCATCATCGCGCCTCGATTAATATTGTTTAATGTATCCAGATCCCGACGGCGTATTAGAGGAATTACAACGTTCCGGGAGTCACCGAGGATTTGTCGATCGACGATAAACAACACGGCACGAATGCTCTATTTGATCGCCGAAAGAAATACACTGACGCAAATATTCGAACGCACATTTACTTGTCCAAATTAATTTCCCGCGCTCGGATTGGGCTGATTTGTTGTTACGTCTCAAGGTAGATAACTTTATGACGTCTCAAAAACATCCGCTTAACTGTTGCGACGATTTTAAAGCGCATTACGACGTTTTAATGGGCCGAGCGTACCGATAGCAATATTAATAATACTACGACGACACCGCTCTAGTCTATCAGGAATTCTGTCGGGGCGCCTTTAAAAAGGATGTTTAAGCAGTCGGTTACACAATAAACCCTCAAATTAGCGAGCGCGCGAATTAACGTTGAATCCAAAGTGCGCAATTAAGGCGCGTCTACAAAGAGCCAATTCGAAAATGAACAGCGATATTCAAATTGAAAAAGGTACGCGCGGCGAATAAAACAATGAGGACTCCGTACGGTGGGCGACATGCTAATCATTAAATCGGTTCGGAGGAATATCAGTCATGCGTCTCGCGAGACAAAGCCGCGAATGGTGTGGACCGCTTAGATTTTGGTGTTGTTGTTGAGTTTGTGGTCGCTCGTACCTGCCCTCGGGTAGTCGGTATGCGAGCCGACGCATCTAGAGCGGAGTTGGTCCGCGCGAATCCAAATTCAAAAATGGAATGGAACAGCGAAATTTAAATAACAAATTAGTGGGTGCGTTCGCGAAGCGCGTCGGCCATCGGACTGATTCGAATTGATTTTTATGTCGGGATTATGTTAAAAGTTTCGCCCGATACATAGTGTCGGGCGATAACCATATCTGCATACCGGCTCGTTTCTAGTACAAAATTTACTTACATTATTGCTCAAACAACTATTTAAAACTATGTAGGTAAGCAATTGCATGTAACTTAATAAAATATTACAGACAAAACAAACAAGCGCTTAATAGGTATAGTTAATAAATTATAAATTCCTTTCAATTGCCTTCATTATTTTTTTCTTGCCTTTATTCTAAACATTAACCTATTCGAAAAAAGAACGACAATGCAGATAACAAATTACTAATTAAGAATTCCTTTACAAGTATTTCTTTTAAAAACTGGTCTTTTTGAATGCATCTATATTTTAATATATGATGTTTTTAAATATATTTAAATAGCAAACTATTAAGCGATAGCGAATCGCTATTTTTATACAAGTTAACATAAACTTGTAACTAATGTAATATATAAATAGGCAAAGACAAAACATAGTCACTTTTCTCTCTGCTTTGTCAACCGATTTTTTTGATTTTGTTTTATAGCTATACGACTTTTTAATCTGTAATAATATGTAAAAAAAATTGTATAGTCCTAATTACGTATAGGTAGTACAATAAGAACGAGAATTATAACACTTCGAGTGCGTTTTTCATTTTATAAGCAGGAACCCTAAATTATTATCTATCTTTCGTCCACGGTGTAATTCATTACATCAAAGTAATCTCCAAATTTCAGATTACACATTTCCGTGAGCCATTAAGGAATTACAAAAACGAACCGTAGGTATATTTTTTTCGAAACTTATCTACGCCTACGAGGATTACAATTTATATGTTACGACCGATCTCGTATGGTAAAAGGCTTACGTGCACAAAAAACAAAGTTAACCTATTTAGATTTTGGATTACTTGTTAATTTTAACTCCTACGAACAAATGTAATAGAATTCTCATGTAAAAAGACGACTTATAAAATATGGCAACCTAAATCTCATAAATATAACATATAAATACAATATAAAACTAAAAATATGGCAACATAATACTTAATGGATTAAAAAATATTTGCAAAAAAGAAGTATTTTATGGTCTGAAAGTGAAGTAAGAACAGAAGAATGGTTATAAGCGACATGGTCTCAATAGTCTCAAAGATATGGCGAAAAAACATTTGCAAAAGTCAAAATAACTTTGTATACATACTTTATATACATAATATCTTACTCAAACTTATTAAAACGAATATTTGATAAGTTGTACAACGTATTTTTAATAATTCATCATTTCGTAGTTTTAAATTACTTCCTTTTATGACTTTAAGAGCGCATTATTTTGAAACCACTTTATTTTAAGGCCGGAGATGTATTAACACGCTTATGTGTACTTAAATTCACTTAATTTCAGTTACATGGAGATTGCCACCCCTATTATTTTCATTTTATTACACCATTTAGTAACTCTTTATAGAACACACCTATTTTCGAATAAATATAACTGAGGTACAGACATACATACATATAGAAGGATAGATCGAGGTACCGAACAATATTAAAGGATTAAGCTTTGCCATTTTACTACAGAACCCTAAACTTAGCAGCGACTTAGAGTATCCAAAAGAATCAAAATGGCGTCCATTTCCCAGTTCGAAATAATCCGAGTTGAAAAATGGTCATTCTAATCACCCGATCGCATTAAAACTCGGCGACCGGTTCCGCCGGTTCCATGTTTTATTATTTATATAAATTTTAATACATCATTTGTCTTATATACTGTTATATAATACATCAACCGTTAATTTATCTGGTCATCCGGCCGGTGACCGTTTTAAGTGTTATTTATCTGTGTCCGAAATGGATTTTCTATTTTGAATAAGAAATAGACAAGATAGACGCGTCCGTTTGGATTAGTTGCGTTCGGTTTTCGAACAATCGGATAACCCACGTTTAATGGGTGTCCATAAACAAGATTTTTTTTATTTTAGTATTTTTAAAATTAGAAACAATTCGTTTTTGGCAGATTTAATCCGTAAAATCTACACCTTTCAGAGTTATTTTGTATGTCAGAATTCATACAATGTTATCTCCAAACTATTAATTTAAACGCACATCATAAATGGTAATTTTTTATTGCTTTTTATATCATTTTATTAGATTTGTATCAATATTATTACATTTTAAAGAACTACGATCAAAATTGATTGCATGGATTCATATGTATTAGATTGTCTATGTTTTGACCAGTACAATATATTATCTGTTTCGAAGTGAAATGTAGCAATTAATACCGGAATAATATTTGAATATTTGTGTCAAAGTTTTGAATATTATCAGACAGCTGCTCGACCTAAAACTGATTGGCAATTTAATGAACCGTTATTACAATTTTCATCAAATATTAACACTTCGCCATTTAGCGTGAATTTAAAGCTTTGGTGCAATCAGATAAACGAACTAACTATCAAATACCGTGATGAAATGGCCGATTATTTATTTTTATAACCCATAACACATAAATCGATGGCATACGTTATGTCAGGTGATAAGTGTAACGTGACGCGGGTTGAAACACTTCATTACTACTATCTACTTCCTCGACAAGCAGCCTAACACCTAACTTCGTTTCGCAACCTTGCCAGCCCTAAAAATTAAAAACCGAGCGCTAATGTTACCTTGTTATCTTTCGTGGCGACGAAACTAATGGCGAGGCATTTTTCAACACTTAAAACATAAAATCGAGCTGTTTTATCGTGAAATGTGTACAAAACTGCCTATACAATACCGGTATTATCTTTACTGTTTAAAGTAAGTGCCAATAATAAGTTTAATGCGCTCCGAACGGTCACATAGGCCGCGAATCGGCATCTTAGAAAAAATAACGTGACACAGTAATGGCCGCTCGCAATCAGATGCTCGTAATTTTTATTCAAAAACGTAACAATCATTTATAACGTGTGTTGAATTTTCATATTAGCGAGCTGACAGTGCCTATTTTATAACATAAATTTTGTTAATGTCACGACAAAAGTATAATAAAATATGTTTTAGTCAACGTATTCACACAATTTTTACTATAGTAACACTACGCTATATTTATTTGCAAGCGGTCTAAGAAAGAGATATTTGCAGTCGGTGATATTTGGCTAAAGTTTTATTGGTCGTTAAACCGTTTTTGCAGCTCGGCCAGTTGTATTAAACTGATAACGACGTCTTATATTTCCCACTTAAGCGTCTCTCTTCGTTATCAGGGTTAAATATTTTAGCGAAATAAAATTTAATGGTTACGACACATTTTGGTGGTTGCAACAAATTTGTGGAGTTTTTTAATTAAATAAAAACCGAACTAAAATTTTATCAAATTAACTGTATACTAAATGGCTCTTGTAATAAAACTTCTAATAATTAAATTTACTAACACAGGTATTGCTGCAAAATTCATTAAAAGTAGTTTCTCTGCTTTTTGCAAATAGCTTGATTAGGTTTGTTATCTAAATGACATATGCGCTTTTAAGAAAACTATCGAATGAAAGACAAGTAGCTTTTTGGTAAACTTCGAATGATGTTCAATATCTTCTTAAATTTTCACGGTAAAAGTAAGCAGTGATCCAAAGCGCGTTATCGCGCGTTTGTGGGCCATCAGTACAACATTATCATAGTAGTGGACAAATTGATATCCTTATCGCGTATATCATAAAATTTACGATAGCTCTCCGCTCACAATATTCGGACAAGTCTTGTGTAAATATAATTTCGTGTAGCAATTTGGACACTAATTTACAGACGCCCTAAACGTTATTAAATGGCAACACTGATAAAGCAGGCGCGAACGGCGGGAAAGTGATTTTTACTCTACGTGTGGCGTTTTACCATATGCAATTGTTATTAAAATAATACAATATAATTATTATTTAAGTTTATATTTACAACGAAAAAATATTTTGTTTACATTTACGTATCTTTTAAATTAATATTAATAAGAATAAATGAAACTTTATGTTGTCTACATTTACAGAAATGGCGCGAATAGAAATATTTTTCTTCTGTGGTCATTACTGTTTATAAAAGAGATATTTTTTGGTAATTTGATAAATTTTGGTACATACATATATATTATAAAATATTTAAATAGTTATTTCACTGTGCCCTTAACGACATTATAACTTTAATATACGGACACGACAACTTCTAATCAACTTTTTTATTAATTAGCTTTTTCTAGTAGGAAGAGAATATCAAGGTAATATTTTTTGTTTTATTTATAAATTACTATGATCTAGTACTATCAATTTAGGATGTAAGTTTTAATTATTTAAAGTAACTACTTGTTCACTACCAATGTAGGTAATAAATAAAATTAAGGTTACAATATTGTTTCATCTTTTATCCAAAATTTATACTCAATAGTTTTAGCCGTTTCTGTTTAGCATATTTAGTGTATTTTGAGAAATATAACTTAAACTTAAAACGTTTATAAAGTGGCAGTTAATTAAAAATAACAAACACTTCAAAATTATTCATTGGTATAGGTACCTACTAAAATATAATGTACCTATATTTGGTATGACGTATTTTGGCTTACAGTTAGAAACTAAGTTTTAGCCATAGATTAGTAAAGAACTAAAGATACTTCGCCGCCTTGAAATTGAATGAAGCCACAAACGGCTTATTAGTTCTTTTTTTTAATTCTTGACAAATAAAACATTTATAGAGAAAATTTACGAATAAATAACTAATACTGCGTAATTTACATAATAAATAAATAATTATTTCAAATATTTTAGGGACATTTTATCACGGAGTCGTGGCAAAACTTTTTTACGCAACTATTTCAGTTCTCAAAACTGGGTACATTTTCTTGTTAGGAGTGAGTAATCTTTACTAATCTATGGTTTTAGCTAATAATTTGACTCAATATACGTTTTAATACGTATGAGTGTCAATTAAATTAAATGCGTGTAATTTTATGATACCAAAATATAATAAACTTAATCCGACGGACGTCGCACATGTATTTTATCCTAAAGATTTACTAGAATTAACGTTTAGAGCGCAGATTAAATATTGATTAAAAACTATTAATGATAAAGCTTTTTTGTTCGCATTTAGATAATCCCTGCATTTATCTAAACTCCTTATCGGGACAAAGCCGAAAATCCTTTTCGATTATTTTTCGTTTTAACACGTAAACATTCAGGAGTGGCACATAACATGTGTCCATACTTAAGCCTATCTATATACTTGTCTATTCGATTTACTTTGAAAAATTCGATCATAGTCATTATTGAAACATTAGGGATATTTAGTATTTGTCTACTTATATAAATCCTTGCCTATATTTGCCTTTCTTATAAATCTAAGCTGTTTTAAGGATCAGCTGCTTACGATTCATATTAAGAAACTTTAGTAAGTCAGCATACATAAGATAAAACTTTTATTCTAAAATTAAGACAACTTGATAAGTACTGTGATTTATAAATGTAAGGAATAATTATTAAAATAATAAAGAAACTCTCTCATATATTATAATTTGTTGTAAAAACTTTTTATACGCATACGTTGTCCGGGCAACGACCGACGGACATAATTACTATATTATGATTACGCCAATAATAATAATATTATTGTGCATTACGCTAATATTAGATAAATGAACCGTTTAATAGAAACCTATAAACCCGGAGACATGGTGATAAAAGTAAGATGTTTTGTATTTTATTATGGCAACACATTAATAACCAAATGGCGACGAAGTCTAAAGCTCGTTTAAATCTGTTCATTGATAGTGTAGTCAAATATCATGTGAAGATACTAGATATCAATAGCAGGTTTAAAATAACTAATATAGTTTTTAAGTAGACGTAGAAGTATATTTTTTTAGTCCTCAATGTAGCTCTTGTTCATAAGGTCCGTTATATGTGCTTACCGTCGGCTACGGACATATGCAACGGAGAAGTCGCCTATGAGCTGCCGTCTTCTAGAAAAGCTTTATTGCCGTGTTTGAAGTCTACATCTTTTAAATAGGTACTATAAAGTTATTCATAATTTCTAACGCAATTACTACCTAGTATAATTATTAGAACGTCCATTTTTTTGGTTGGTTGGAATTAATAGAAATAGTTACGAGTATAGCGGTTTGCATCGCGTACAAACTATTAATGAGAGCGAAAAATGTAAAACTTTGTATTATAATGATAATCAGGTAAAGTAAGTTATACATTTTATATTTAGTATGCGTATCAGATAATTATAACATAACATATTTTGGTTATCTCGGTACCGTGGCGTTTATTCGTATATTTTTGAATTAAATCCTCTAAAATTTAACATTTTATTTTATTAATAATAACGTTATATTTTAGACAAATAGTCGATAAATTTTAAAATAGGATTATTAATTTCAATTAAAATAATTATTTCATGAACATTTTTTATGATAATAAAACTTTTATTCTATTAAATGACTTTTTAAACTGCTTACTTATTTTTATTATAATTTATTAGGCTAACGGTTACTAAGTAGGTTCATATGTAGTATTTATACATTTTTTCGCGACGGAACTACAGATTCGCTTAATCTCGTTTATAAATTCGTAGTAAAACGGATTTTTCTCACAGTTTTATAACTCTGAGACGGTAGGTCATAGTGGCGATATAAATTAAAATTTATGTAAATGACATTCTTCTTACATTCATATGATAAACTATGTTATGTAATTTATTATTGTGACTTATGTCTAATTTATCTGTTCTCATTTCAAGATAAAACCGTCAAGTTAAAAATAATTACTTATTAATGATTTCTTAATAAGTTATGGTAAAAAAATATTAATGATGTTTTTAAGATTTTTAAATATGCCTATGTAACCGTTAACGAATGGTCTACGAACTTCGTGTTCGTATTAAATTTTATACCATACGTCTTTTTGGGCCTTTATATATTATATTTGAGTATTAATAAATGAGGCCTGTTTGGTACGATCAAAATATATATCTGAAATAAAATTATCAAAATGAATAGTAAGTATTATTAATATTTCTGACGCATTTTGCTAGTTAGTGTAAATACCCTTTAACAAAGCTACCTTCGCCAAAGTTGAGAATATTGAACAATAATACCTATACCTATTATATCCGAATAAATTTTCTTTTATTCTGCTATTTAATTTTTATTTTCAAATAAAAATAAATACCCATAGTGATGAGTTATGTTCCTTAATAACGGTTACACAAACGCATATGCTTAAAAACGCGTAATTTAAAAAACGAATTAGAATTGTACGAAAATAACTCTGTTACTAGAACAGACATAACTACGCAAAAAATACCTGTCTGCGTAAGATAATTTCATAAAACTAATTAACAAGATGCAGATCTACCAAAAACGTGGCTTTATATGTTTTCTTGATTAATTATGTCCGTGTTAATTGCTTGTGTATGATGCCTAAAGTTTTACTCACATTATCTGTAGTGTG
Organism: Epargyreus clarus; assembly: GCF_041222505.1. Classification (NCBI taxonomy): domain Eukaryota; kingdom Metazoa; phylum Arthropoda; class Insecta; order Lepidoptera; family Hesperiidae; genus Epargyreus; species Epargyreus clarus. The sequence continues at coordinate 1,444,169 of NW_027332214.1, forward strand.
GCTTTATCTGTGTGTTTGTAGCCATAGACAATACGTTTCTTTTTAACATTAAAATACTTCAAGATATTTACGAGCGCACTGTATTGACATATTTTTTTTTAAATAAAATATGTAATGTATTTATTTTAAAATACGCTAAGATTTAAATAACTATCAAATAAATATAAAAATTGTAACATTATTTTTAAGAGTGAATAAGTATCAGTTTTCAATCCATCTAATTAAACAATGATAATGTCTATGAACGCAAAAACGTTCGCGCTTATTTATTTAGTGACAAAATCGAGCGCCGTATGTATTCATACAACAGTTTTTACATACCAATAAAAGATTGGGATTTTAAAATTGTGCAAAGATAAAATAGATCCTAAATTTAAAAAGGTAAACCAATCAAAGTCCTTTTTAGCTCATTATCATTATCAAAGCGCATAATACCTACAAGTTTGCGTTATTCCAACACTAATGACCCAAGACTGGCCCTGGCATTATAATCTGAGTGTTTTTATCTTATTAATAGTGTTGGATTCAAATCCTAAATGTAGGTACTTCGTAGGTAAGTTTTAAGTGCGCGGATTCATTGGAGTTCATTAGTTTCGAATAATAAAATATAAATATGGAGGGTATGGAATTTAATTTATCATCCGTACTTACTTTATCAGTGAGGATTAGGTAGTAATGTAGTAATAGATAAAAGATATTAATTAAATAATATTTTGAAGCGAAATGTATTTTACCGTCGGCCGTGACGTATCGGAGCCAGATCCATTTGATACGCCTTATCTCTTGTTCGTTTTATCGTTTTAAACGACAAATTATGTTATTATCCGTTATAACTTTTTTGCAACTGATTTAGTGTTTTATTTACTAGTCGTAAATTTGAAGTAGAAAATAAATATTGCCTTTCGTACAAATAAAAGTTTTCAATTAGATAAAATAAAATTCAATTTAAACTGTTAATAATTCATATGATGAATATTTTTGTGGATTTAGTTTTTGAGTTATAATTTTAATTCATTATATCATATTTAAAAGAAATTTTAATAAGATTTATTTTTAATATAATATTATTAAAGTATTTTGTAATAAACGAATGTTGGTATTGTATTTTATTTGAATAATATTATAATAATGACATGATTTATCATTTTTATATCATTAAGTAGAATGGCTTATTGCTTCCCGCTATTAATCATTTTGATTGTTTTATAAGTAATGTATCTGCAATTATATTTTAATTTAAATATTTCTACACTACTATTTTTAATAGTAAGAGCAAAATAACTGAGTTAAGAAATATTTATTTCAATGTATTAGTATCGTAAAAGCGATCATAAAGTTGTTTTTGGTACGTACCTTCATACTACAGCTTTGCGTGTATTGTAATTTTACTACTGTTATTACGTTAATGTGCTCGTAATAATGAAAATAAAACAACAAATAAAGTTACAAGTAATAATAAAAACAGTGTTCGCAAAAAGAAGGATTAAACGTTACTGCGTTACCTGCGTTAACAAAAACAATGCAACCCTAAATCTTTTCGAAAGTTGTCTCCGAAATGCCGTTAGGGTATCTTTGTGGCGCGCTCCAAAAAACTTTTTCCTTTCATTGTCAATTGAATTTTATTGTTGGTTTCCGAGATGGGCCCTTTTGTGCCCAACCGTGCGTTTAAAGCCGCTTGTAGCTCGGTACCTACGGCCCCAGACCCCATAAGAGCAGCCGGCGACAATGGGCTCCCCGTTGCACGTCATTTTATCTCATTTGTCGCGCGAACCGAACTGCGTATTCCATCAGGTGTCCATCCGCATTCATTTATTCACACATCACATATTCCAACACTTATTATGCGGTGTCAGCAACGTCAATACGTCTAGTTTGTTTTTTAGCTCAACGACACGACTCCAAGTTCACGGATTCCACTACTGCTACCGACTTAGTCGATCTTATGCGCATTTTTATCGTAGCAGCGGGACAGGTTATTGTTATGATTATGTTATCTGAGCTTTATGGTCGTAAAGCGTTCATTTCTTTTTCATTATCGGCGGTAATACGGCGGCCCGGTCGACGCATTCTAAACGCACCATTACGTATTCCGAGCGCGTCAGACTTGTTAAAACAGCTCCCCGGTGTACGGACGCGCCTAATGTGTCGCATCTGACATCACTTTCTGATTTTAGGATTCTACTTTGATTTTACACCTACTTTGCATTATTTACGTTCGCCTACCTATTTAACATAATATCCTTGACTATGTTTTATGGACCTATCATTTTAAATGTTAACTTAATAACATATTTCAAACGAATCAACATCGTCTACTTAGGCTATCGACGGCAATGTATCGTGGGCTAGGATGTGAGTGTGCCTAACGTGTAACACTGGAAGGAGAGCGTACGTACCCTAGGCTGAGCCATGAAAGCTCGGCCCGAGCCCGGGTGCAAGGCTCCGCTGGCCACCACGAACGTTTTTCGTCACGGGCCCAAGCTAACACACCACACAAGCACGTGAACACATACACATAAATTATTTGACACCGTCACAACGGCCCGCTAGCTCACTAGTGTCATAATGCACTCGCGACGGTGTAGTTTTGGAAGGTGCGAACGGAACGCGTCGGGGCCGAGCGAGGCGCGGGGGAGCGGGAGGCCCGGCGCGCTCGGCAGTCTGGCGGACACTGGCGCGGTCGGAGCGCGCGGAGCCGTCGCCGGGGCGTGGCGGCCGGCCCTGCTGCCTCCGCCAATGGCGCCGCGCCGCCCGCTCCAGTGCCGCCCGCCACTCCGCGCCACTCCGCGCCGCTCGCCACTCGCGCCGCCGCGCCACCGCGGACGGTCGCCACGTACCACACTCTTCACACACGAGTTTTCCTCCGGATTTTCTCAATCGACATTGCTCGACGCCGTCCGCTCGGAACGCACGGCCACCGCCGATCGGATGATACATTTTTGCGAAACTTAGGTATTCTTTTGCCGATGAAGGAATGCATAATTTTTGAACAGGTGTGCCGAGCTCACGCATGCGCCGTACCTAGTGTTTACTAAGACCGGGTCGTAGAGTGGAAACTTTTTGCCTAACTTTAAAAATAACTCGTAGGTAAGGAGCATGTATGTTATTTCGAACACCAACATAAACTTGCTTATTATAGTAATTAAAGAAAGATAAATGAACCCACTTACCTAAATCGTTATCACCAGTTGGTGGATAAAGTCATCTTATGTATGGGTTTCTATGAAAATGAAACATGTTGGATTATGATTAAGCTGGTTACTTAAGCTTATTCTGTAGCTGAGTAGTTAGCAGGTACCTACTAGTAAAATAGTAACAATAATCTGTCTCAGAATTGTACCTACCTAGCAGATAAAGTGGCGTTAGATACCTACCTACGTCACAAGCGACCTATACACTTAAAGTAGGTACCTACCAACCTAATTACATTTAGTAGGCGTAGATGACTTTCTAGAGAATTGTGTTTTACCACAATTTTCATGAGTAGGTAGTAACTTTAACATCTTTTACATTATTTGAACGGTTTAAGTTGCCTGGGGGGTTACTACCATCTCTTAAAACAATATTATTTTAATCATACATTTTACTGTTTTAAGGAGGTCATAGTACGATACAAAATAGTGTTGATGCAATATTGCAATTAAACTTTCCTGAACTATTATGGTTTATAAAAGATGGTGGTAGGCCCCCTGTACCTACCAATTATTTTTGTGGGAAGTGTGTCACTTATTAACTACCTATTCTAAATTATAAATCACTTTACCTAAGTATTGTATCATTATACATATTAGAAAAAAGGAAATTAGAAAATAGATAGATACCTAGAAGATACTACTTACCTACCTACAATGCACTACAATCATTATAGAGGTACCTATTAAGAATTGTATTTCTTTCACCTATTCTTACTGAATTTGAAAAAAAGAAGCGTTTATTATAGATATTTAATTATTTATGATTGCAATGGGTCTAATGAGGGTAGACCTGATTGCAATGGATACAATGAAAACACTAAGGAGGTATTAGCTAGTATACCTATCCTTGTTTAAGTTTTATTATTGCTAAGTTGTTTTATAGCTAAGATGAAAAAACCAAAGAAGCAATAATTCGATGTTATGGTAACTAAGTGATCACCCATGGATATGCCTACTGTAAGATGTATCACAGATGCTTACTACTCCTAAAGACAGATGGTCGCCTCATGGTCGATAAATACCACCACCACCACCACCACCACCGAAATACAAGAAATGATAAAACATTGCTAGGAAAAGGTATCTACTTTTCCAGACTTCCCAAATAGTGTTTCCTACTGCGACATGATACAACAACTAAATGGACAAGCAGCTAAGTGGTTAAAACTCGACCTATCGATCACGGGGTCCAAAGTTCAAATATCTGACAGCATCTCCGACTTTTCACAGTATTTATCACTTGCTTTAATGGATTACGGCCTAACCCCTCTCATTCTGAAAGTAGACCCATGCCCAGCAGTGGGACAGTAATGAGTTGAAGACGATAGCAACAGTGGTTGATACTTTTATTTTTATAGATAAAGGTGGTAGAACCCTTTGTGGTTCGACTCCGGCGGCACCACCGCCACACCTATTTCTGCTTAATAACATCAGTGTTAAGCGCTGCTGTGTTCCGTTTTGAAGGGTGTGGTAAGTGAGACATACTTTTCCGAGGCATTCCAGCTTAGTCCTCAAGGGTAGCAGCGCATCTCTGGCCGACCTCAGGTAGGAATATCTAATCCTATCTGGGGTTGATTACAGATGTCCATGGGCGGCAGTCGCCACTTACCATCAGGTGGACTGCATGCTCGTCTGCTACTCCTATATTATAAAAAAAAAGATACCTATTAAATGCATAGATTAGATTAAATGTAAAATTGTTAACAATATTCTGATTTTCATTAAATAGATACGGGTATTTTGTTAGGTACCTATTATTTTAACAAATATCTCTTTACATGTACTTATTACCTAATCATTTATAAATAGGCCTATATCTATGCGTAAACTAGGAATACTTAATACTTTAATAGGTACACAATTTTAAATTAAAAAGTTTTTAAAAACCCTACGCTAAAAAAAATCATTTGTTTAATATTTGTGCTAAAAAATTGTTTTCGGTCGTTATTCTTACAAAAAATTCACCAGTGAAGTAAGTTTTACCGAAATTAAAACGTTTTTAAATATTAAACTTTATAGCGGTCATTAAAAGTAATTGTTTTACTTAAAAATAATATTTAATTTTATTATAGATAATATGAGGTCGTTTGGATCTATTAACTGACATTATTAATTAAGATTACAGTTATTTTTTATTTAATAAACCTTTTATAAAGATACAATAAACTAAATTGACTTGTATGTCTGTACTCTTTAAGTATGGAAGAGATAGATAGGTTACCTTTAGAGGTAGATACCAAGAAAATACCAACCAAAATAAAAAAAAAAACAAATATTTTTTTAAAATAACTTTGTCTATGTGAGAAAATTTTATGTTTTTTTTTCTATATTGATGTAGCAAACGAAGCAGTCTGGAGAAGTGACCTAATGAAGACGACATCCTTCAAACTGGAACACAGTAGCGCTGAACACTGAAGTTATTGGGCAGAAAAAAGCGGGTAATGTACCTGCCTCCGAAGTCGAACCATCGTCGTCGTCATCGAACGTCAAAGGTTCTTCCTTTAATCTAAACTATCAAAAACTCTACCAAGTCTTTTAAGGACTAAATCTAATTTTACCCCGATTTTTTATCATAATTAGCAAACAATAAATCAGACAGTTCCAGGAGGAAAGGCTTGTTAACCTAATAATATTCTTGTTGGGCTGTAATTTCTGCCAAATACGTCATTAAAGGCGTTTTTGCCTCAATTATTTTTTATTAGCTCATGATCTTTAACTGGTGAGAAAATATGATTTCGCGAAATTTGCGCGGATGGGTAAACAAACGCTGATATTAATAATTAGTTCTACTTTAAATAGATTAACTTTTTATATAGCTATATATAATAGGTAGGTACCTATAGTCCGCTCCAAACTGCTAGTCCACTCTGAAGTTGTTGCGAGCAGGTGTAGTCATACAATTTGCTATGGCGACGCGATTCATTATTAACATTTTAAATATTCTATAATTTTTATGTACCTTTTTATAGGTACCCATTTATTAACTTTTCATATCTCATTCTGTAAATACTGTCTTTGAGACTTTGAATAAAAGTTTCGTTAGTCAATTTCAAGATTATTTTCCTTCTAACCTTTCCTTTCCTCCTTTTCTTTTTTTATTTTGGAATTCGAAATAAGTACCTAATAACAGAATGAGAACAACACACATACAATTTTACTTTCCATTATTTGTGTAGATACATATAGGTATCTACAATTTTAATTGTTTACTTTAAAATGGTAAAATTATTTGTGGTAATTATACCTAATTATGAACTTGCAATATACCTACGGTAATTATAAAAAAAACCTATATACATATTATATAGCTACGTATTTAAAAAACAATCCATATAGGTATCTACCTATTTAAAAATATAACCTACTCGTTAATGCCATATAAGAGAAGTGGTATTAAGCTGTTATATTTTGATTTGGAGGGTGTAGTAAGGTAGAGACGCTTACACGAGGCATTCCAAATTAATCCTCAAGGGTAGCTGCGCATCCGTCCTCGACCTTAGATAGAACACCACTCCTATGTAGGTTTACACATGTAAAGAAAATATATTTCCTTTATTTTATTGTTCTAAATTATTTAGTAAAAACCGACGTTATACAAATGTTGACATAGATAGCGCAATACGATTATTGTATTATTATCTGTGGTACTTATGCTAAAGAAAAGGATTTAAGCTCTGTCAAAAACAAAGAACACGTAAATTTTGTGACACAGTATTGGAAGTTAAAGAACATTAAAAAAGAGAATTTGAAATTAAAAATACACTTTAGTCGTCGTTTCTTTGTTTTTTACAGGTAAGATATAAAATTGTTACTGTAAATAATGTCGAATTTGACGACCCGCGTGGCGGAGCGGCCACCATACCGGTCTGACGCGCAAAGGGTCCCGGGTTCGATTCCCGGCCAGACACATATCTAAATGATGAATTTAGTTGTCTGTTTCTGGGTCTGGGTGTTTGTGTATTTGTCTATGTGTGTGTCCATGGCACCCACGACACAGGGAATCCTAGTGTGGGGCTGTGAGTGTAGAAAGCGTTTATTAAATAAGTGTAAATATAACGTTTTGTGCTAAAATAAAACTTTGTTTTTACAGAGCAACACGTGGTTATTATTTAACCAATATACCCAAACAAACACATTCATATTATATATATATCCAGAGACAGCACACATACCATCTGGTAAACTACCTCAATTTCATGAAAAAGTACTCAAAAAGTAATTTAACATGTGTCGTTAGTTTTATGTAGCTACCTATAGTGTAATAGATATATTTAACCCATTGACGTAAATGCAAATGTTATTATGAAAAATTGTAGGTACTCGTCCAGTTCTGGTATACAAGTATGGTTTATTGGTTTTGCTTATCTGCACACGTTTTAACAATGGCGTTAGTTTGAATAATTCATTATTCACGTAATTGAACACACAAACAATGTTGCAGACATTTAAGCTATATAATTTCTATGCAACGGTCTTTAAGGATTATAAAGATACTATCTACCGTAATGTATGGGTAGTTTTTTATAGGTATCTATAGTAAACTAACTTGCAGTTCACCTTATGGTCAGTGGTAACTGCTGACCATTAAGTTTTAACCAACTCCACATTCAGCCGATCATACATTGATCATACCCGTGAGCACTAAGACGGTTCTTTCATAGATATGTAAGCCTTTAATAAACTACCTTTCTACTGAAACGGAGAATTATGTCTACCTTGCCTAGACCTCTGCAAGACTTTCTATTGGTGAGAATAGATTTCGGTTGCCTAAGGCCGCCACGGGAAATAATTAAGTACTTAGTACTGTAAATACTACATTTTTGATATTTTTTTGGTAATAAGGAACTGCACTCTAGGCTCTAGGCGCATACCGTTGTGCACACCAGACGGTGTGGCGAGCGTCACGCTCACCTGGGAGGAGCCCGATGGGGCAACGCGCTAAGAGGACTCCGGTTGCGTTCCTCTGGAGATCCCGGAGTCCTCTACGCAGCGCACAGGACGGCCACCGGGGGGGTTTTAGTGCGGTAAGAATCCCACATAACCCCGTGCCGCTCCCACGGCACAGGGTACCTTTTGAAGGTTTCCCCCTCGTAACAAAAACAAAAAAAAAAAAGGCTCTAGGCGCACGACTGTAACCGTTCCATTATTAAGACAGGTATCTACTATCTACGCATATCTGAACAAGGCCAATAGTTATTAAAATTTTATAACGATGTCTAGACCTCGAACCATGTGGCTACGTACCCTTAGCACGTTTTCACCTAAAGTATATTTTCTTTCATACCTACTAGATAGGCCGCTGTATGTAGGTAGTATATTAATGTGTTAAAAACTAAGTCATTCTTAATTACCTAAGTGATTCTCTACAGTTTTAATAGATGATAGTATTAAGTAACAAAGATGATTTTTATTACCTTTAGCCCCTCTCAGTTATAACCCTCGCTGTATTTTTTAAATTTTTAAATCAGAACTCTACATTTTACAAACCTTTTTCTTCCGTTTTAAAGTTGTATTTCTAGTCCTTACAACATTGTTCAACCTACTTATAATCTCAGCTAAATAAAAATGTTCATACACAAATAAAATATAAAATCGTCTAACGATAATTAGTACATAGGTACATACATACACAGTTCTGAAAAGTATGTAAACAGATGAGCAATGAATAATGCAATATCAAGAATAGCTCTGACATTACAAAACGACGTTTTTGGGTCACTCGCCATATCTGCGGGCCCTACACTTAACATTTAGTCAACGTCCAATAAGCAATTAAATAAATATGTTAACATTGTTAATAATTTTAAAATACACGTTATAATATAGCATGTGTAGCAAATTATAAAAATATATAAATTAAATTAAAAAATATAAGGAATTTGGTATTTTGTCGATCTATGTTACGTAAACATACTCTTAACTATATCTTATGGCTATTTTTCAACAATACCTAAATATAATTTAATACCTAAGTATCTACTTAGATGGTTCTTTTAGTGTGAAGAATAATATCTATATTGAATGGTATCTGACCAAGATTTTATCTAGATGTAGCTGTCTAAATTCCATCTTTGGAAGGAACATTTGATAGATTGATTATTAAGAACGGTTCAAATCTATAAGTGGCTTCCGTTAAGGGGCAGGTAGGTACCTACTTGTCTTTGTGTGAGTAATCGTGTATGTATTGTACCTACCTACCTAACACCACCCTTCATAGTTAGGTATATTAGATACTAGAAATTATTTATAGTCTTATTATTAGAAATTGTCAAATTTTGAGTTTTGGTAGGCAAAAACTTGGATAGATTGATTATTGAAAACGAACTTTAATCTCTAAGTGACTTCCGTTAAGGGCACCTATAGATTCGTACTTATCTTTGTGTGAGTATGTACGTATTGTAGCTACCTAACCACACCCTTCACAGTCATATTACTAAGCTTTAGCTTGAAAAATACAAAGCCTAGCCTGAAACAAGTTAATAGAAGCCGGTAATGGCTAAGCAAAGCGAGGCGTGGCGGCCCGCCTTCGAACCCGAGTCATTAGGGCGCTGCAGGGTTCGCACAATGAGTTATATGCGCTGATTTGATGCATATGTAGTGGATACTTTAACTAAATAGTTCGTAAGGTTAAGTCTCTGTAGTCACTTATCACAACTAGCTGACACGGCAAATGTTGTGTTATTATTATTTTATTAATATGCTATGTAATTAAAAAAATGTTAAGGGTGAACAACCCTTATCACTTAGAGGTTATGAAAAATAGATAGTAATTCTCCAACCTATTGAATATGCATATAAAATTTGGTGAAAATCGGCAAAGCCGTTTCGGAGGAGTACAGTAACTAACATTGTGACACGAGAATTTTATATATAAGATTACTTTAATAACTTTCTATAAATATTTTAAGAACAACGGAATTTGAAGTAAAGAAACAAATTTGATGTTTCAACATGATGTAGTAACTACCTAAGTAGTACTTTTATTTTTTTTCCCTTATTTTATACACTCGGAATCAAGAGATTGTTACTCCAGACTCACAGACTCCACGACACCCTAATATAATGATTTTTATAACATGTTTGAAAAATATCTTTTAGACTTCAGTCTTAGTATTCTCGACCGCATTGCCTTATTTAAGAACTTTCCAACCTGCAGGATTCCACGCATTTCCTTCACATTTAAGTAAGTAACATCTAATTCTAAAATAATCATCTTTCTGGCATTTTTTACAATATAGAAATAGCCGACGAGCATGCAGTCCACCTGATAGTAAGTAGCTACTGCCGTCTGTAATCAACCCCAGATAGAATTACATATTCCTACCTTAGGTTAACCACCGATGCGCCGCTACCCTGAGGACTAAGCTGGAACGCCTCGGAAGTATGTCCCTTACCACACCCTTCAAACCAGAACACAGCAGCGCTTAACACTGTTATTGCAGAAATAGGCGTGGCGGTACTGCCGGAGTCGAACCACACAGTTCTACCACCTTCCATATAAAATATGATATGCATCTATTAGAAAACTCCCAACGATTTTCTTGTATACATAATTAAAATCTTGATTAACACACTTAGTGCATTAACTTCTCATTACGTTCATGTTCTTACGTTTTTACGTAAGAATGTATTTACTCAAGATGTTATCGGCAAATAGAAGTTTTTGTTAGGACATCAAACATCGCATTGTCAGTTTTTGTCGTATTTGTGACAGTAATTGTAGTGAATGGGATTCATTGCTATGCAGGCTTTGTTAGTTATCATGTCATCTGTTATCAACCTCCCTAGGCACCTGAGTATAAGAACTACGTAGGTATATCATCACATCAACAACCCATTACTGTCCCACTGCTGGGCACGGGTCTCCTCTCAGAATGAGAAGGATTAGGCCATAGTCCACCGCGCTGGCCAAGTGCGTATTGGTAGACTTCACATACCTTTGAGATTTTTTTTTATAAATCTCTCAGGTATGCAGGTTTCCTCACGATGTTTTCCTTCGCCGTTTAGCAAGTGATAATTAAATTCTAATACGCACATAACTTTGAAAAATCAGAGGTGCGTGCTTGGGATTTGAACCTCGGACCCCGCGATCGAGAGGCCGAGTTTCTTAACCACTAGGCTATCACTGCTTTGGGTAGTAGGTAGGTACTATGCATGTACCTAATTATGATCAAATGTAAAGTAGATTATGTCTTGATATTATTAATGAAGAAAGCTGGATTCTTGTACATTATTTACTATTAGCAATTTGCCGTATAAAATGCAAAATTGTGACATCTCGAGGATATTCAGTACCTAATAAAACAATTATTAAATGTGACGTTTTTTATTTGGTAAAAGTAGGTATTGCTATTATTAACATAAATTAAAGAAATATCATATTGTAGGTAGGTTCTTTATTATAGGTAATTATATTGAACACTTTTATTACGCCTTGTATTGGGTGGAAGGAGCTATTAACTTCGTGAACCTACGCAACCTTATAAGTAGCACTCTACACTTAGCTCTATGTAGAGTCATACTTAGTTATAAATTAATAATGAGTCGTAGAGAAAGTAAGACATCATTTCAGCTTGAAAACAGTGTATCTTTGAGAAGTAGTCAATGAATTTATGGAATTAGTTAACAGCGTGCTTATTGCTTACGAAAACATATAAACGGAAAACTAAAGCAAGATATATAAACATGTTTAAAAACATTAGTAATGAAATTTGTGTAATTATAATCTGTCGCTTTTGTTTGTTTGTACGCTCCCTAATGAATTGTGATATCATAGTACATTTTTGTAAACTTTCTCATGTAAGTGAATGTCATTAATTCTTAATGAGAAATAAATATCCAAACCCATAGATAGGTATACTTATGTGAATATACCTAATCTATAACAAAAAGTACCTACAAAGAATATCTACGTACGTAAAAATAACAAAAGCCGAAATAATATTACTTTCATATTAATCCTTAAAAAAGCAATTTAATTAAAATTTCATTATTTAATACTAAAGTAACATTCACAACATTTATATTTTATAATAAAATAAAATGTAAAACTACAATAATTTAAACCCAGCAAATACTTAAAAGAAATACACAAACCAAACCAAACGTTCAACATTTCAAGAACGCTACCACTGACGCCATCTATCAGGGAGTAGCGGAACTAACCGTACGTCCGACAACCATTTTATTTTAAGCTTCATATTTACGACGCCACGTGTAATAAGATTACACTCGTATATCCACTGTGATATTATTGCTATAATAATAATATTTTCGAAGGTGTTTTGAAGATATATTTGCTCGATAATCGGTTTTGATGGTTATATGCATGAATCATAAAATCCACTTGATGTTTGTTAATCGTACTTACTTTTGGTATACTGTAATAACTTATTCTTTAATTATACCTACTTTTGTATATAATGACTTGCTTAATAAAGTCGTTTTAGAATTTTTTGACCTATTTTTTCGGTAAGTAGGTGTAGATTAATACTTTGTAGATTAATATTACACATTGTCAAATTTCCTTTTTTTGATAAATAGATGTCGAAAAAATAGATTGCTAGTGCTACTATGTAATAAAAAAATCATATACTTTTTTTAACGTTGTAGGAGTAAACGGTCTTTCTGATATTACATGGTCGTTGCTTAGTTTTTTTTAAGTTCCGATGCCGCCTATAGACATTTATTACTGTTACGGAGTCTTACTTCTAATTGATCGGAGGTATATTCTGCTTGTGTAGATTAATTTATAAGGATATTAATGTGACTTATTACCATATCTTTAAAACAAAAACACAACAGCGCTTGACACTGTTTCTATAAAGCAGAAATGAATGCAACAACTAACAATGGTGACACCACAGTCGAACTACAAAGAATTCTATAGTCCATATCTAAATTTTATTTCTATGCGCTCCATCTGCATTCCTATAATCTATATTTGTAATATTTTAATTAAAGCACGACAAGAACTAAGCTGTTAATCTCCGATATATAATTTGGAAGGGAATCGTAAAAAAGGATAATTATCTGGGCTTAGACCTTTCCGCGTATACATTTGTTACGTTAAGATTTCTGTGGGCTCGGTAACTATGGAGGAAACTTATTTATCTTTTACCGATCTTTTACTTAGTCTTACACAAAGCCTGAAAAAATAGAGGTATGTATGTATAAAAATAATATTCGAACTTTTAGAATTTAAAGAAAAGAATTTACTTTAAAGAATATTTAATTATAATGTTAGAATGAAAAGTAAAATGTAGGTAGATTTTCATAGTAATTAATTAAACATTTAGTAGATTCAAATGATTACTACGATTTTTTTGCAAAGCATGGATTTATACATAATTTAATAATCCGTTCAATATCTTGACTTATATTTTTGGCACTAGTTACAAGTAGAGCCGCTTATTTTTTCGATTCTTAGTAGATGTAACTTATGGTCTAAGAATTTAACATAATCCATCATTTCTAGGTACTTGTGTATATAGAAAGAAATAAACGTATTTTAGTCACAAAAGTACCTATACGCGCTTTATCTTTATTTTGTATGTAAAGTTTGAAACTAAAATAAATGTTCATAAGTACTTTATTCTTATAGTATTTTCTATTATTACAATTAGTTTAAAACAAATAAAAACTTGGGGTCGAACTAAAACCACAGACATTATAAGGATTTTTGTTAGACATGCCGTGTTTATAATTAGCTTATATTATATTTTAGCGTAACGTAGGTATATTTGAAACTTATTTGCATACGGCTACCGTTTCTTATCAAAACCACTCACTGACATAAAACCGAATTTAATTTTTTTAAATGTATGATTTATATGATATAAAATGTTCACGCAATTTGGTAATTAAACGGCTTGTTCGTTAAATTTCTTTATCTTTTATATCTTTACAGATTAATTAAAGTCAACACACGGCAACGGCAGTTGTGTTTATTTGAAGTATATCCTTTGGTAAGCATCATTCGATTGAAAATTTTGTGGAAGTAAAGAAATATAATTAATTATTAGGTAACTAACTTATATGCTGAAATGTCTACTGTACTTAGTTTAGTTCCCACGCAACTATGTTAAGTAATATACAACTGGTTTCCATAATAATACAATCCTAAGTACTTTTTATACCTAAGTACCTACTGTAGTACCTGGGCCAGAATAGGGCTACGGTATCCCTGCCTGTCGTAAGAGGCGACTAAAAGGGGCTTTCGGGGTTACGGGCGGCAAGAGTGGGAGCTCAAACCGTCCAGCAAGCGACCCCGGGAAGGACAGCGGTTTGTGTGGTCGCATATCGCTGTAATCACCAGGGGATGTGAAACGAGCGTAAATTGCTCCCCCCAGGGCAGAGGACGCGTTAGTAGGACTCCGGTTGTGTTCCGTTGGAGATCCCGGAGTTCTCCACCAAATGCTGAGGACGGCCACCGGGGGGGTTTTAGTGCGGTAAAAATCCCACATAACTCGGCGTCACTCCCATGGCGTCGGGTACCTTTTGAAGGTTTCCCCCTCGTCAACAAAAGAAAAAAAAAAGGTAATACCTATATTATTCAGAGCTATTTACGATTGTCATTATTATTGTGACAAGTTATTATGACATAGGTGTTTATGATAGGGGAATAAGTGGTTTTAGTAGGTAATCACTTATTGTTAATAATATAATATTAAGTTGTCTCTACCTTTTCTTGACTTACTTAATGAAGGTACATTAATTTATTTACTTATATTACAGAGATATATTGCATTACGTTTGATTTTTACTTAATCATTAAATCGCAATAAATATAAGTAAGACTACATAAAAATAATGTAAGTATTTACTAGTAAATCTTACATCACTTTTTCATATACCTATCTACTAATGACATATCTCACCTAAAATCTTTTTCCTTAATAAGTACAAATACCTATCGATTAAGGACTAAATTTAATAAAACGTGCAACAGCTACATATTATATATTTTTAAAGAATCCGTTTCAATACTTGCCGAGCCGTGACCACATGTGCGACGACACATGGTGCTAGCTACCTTCGGGGAACGGTCCCAATACGATACATAGGACTATTTACTACAAATTAAACTATTTATCCGTGTGAAAATTGTCATAACTGTTTTGGTAATAACTTTATTACTTTATTACTAAGATCTGGTAGTGGTCGATTAGTACAAGTAGATAGAGCCTTACGGGAAACGACTGTGGTGCTACAACACCTATTTCAACCTGGTAGAATATTATGGTTTAACTCCGGCGGCACCACTGCCACACCTAATAACAGCAGTGTTAAGCGGTCTGGTTAGAACAGTTTAGTAAGGTAGATTAATTTTAGCAAACTTACTTGAGGCGTGAAACCTAAATTGTCCAAAATGCTAACATGTCTGTGGGTAAACTTAGGTAGGAACCGAATTCCATCTGGGATTGAATATAGGTGACAATAGGCCGCAGTTGCCCGGTTGCCACGTCATACAGTCGACTGCATGCTTATTGGCTTCTTCTATATTTTAGAATTAACAGAAATCAAAGAAAGCAGTATCGCTGCTGTATTATAATTCGACTTGTGACGTAAGGTAGGAAGGGACACTTACTCGGGGCATTCTAACTTAGGTTATCCTCAAGGGTTGAGTTTTTATGGCCGACTAAGCTAGGACTCTAATTTTATCTGGGATTGATTATAGATTTTCATAGACGGCAGTGATAGCCTATTATAGCTGTGATAGTGGTTAAGAAACTCGGCCTCTAGATTGGAGGGTCCGAGGTTCAAATCCCAGACGCACCTCTGATTTTTGCAAAGTTATGTGCATATTAGAAATTAATTATAACGGTGAAGGAAAACTTTATGAGGAAACCTGCATACTTAAGAAAATTAAAACAAAAAAAAAGTTTTCAAAGGTGAAGTCTACCAATACGCACTTGGCCAGCGCGGTGGACTATGGCCTAATCCTTCTCATTCAGAGAGGAGACCCGTGCCCAGCAGTGGGACAGTAATGGGTCGTTGATGATAGACAGCAGTAGCTAGGTAGTACTTACCTAGCATCAGGTGGAACATGCTCATTTCTTATTCAAGAATCATAAAAATATATTTTACGATGTCCAATCCCACAGCTTGTATTGAAATGTTAGAACATATGGTTAAATTCAAATGACACATCAATATTGATTTACATAGAAATATTTTACACCTAACATCGTGTCGCAAGGTGTTTCGCTAGGAATAAATAATATATACCTACTTCTTAAGGTATTTTAAACAATAAGGCTTTCTTTCCTCATCGTAGCAACTGCCTCATTAGGTTTCAGTGTATCCCGGAGACAATGAAATGAAATGAAATTTAGATATTGTTTTGTTTTTGTATGGGCCTGCGGAGGCACTTACAAATTGTCAGTTATAATTCTTTATACTACTACTGGGACGGTGCGCGTGGCTATCATCAATCCTTTTATGTCTTAGAATGAGAAGAGACTTCACGCACCCTTGAGAACTTTTGTATGCAGATTGCAGAACACTGGTTTCCTCGCGATCTTTTCCCGTAACTATAAAGTGATAATTAATTCGAATACGCACAAAATGTCAAATAATTCGAATGTCGGACCACCCTATTACAAGGTCGAGCTTCAAACTTCTAGGCTACTATTTCTTTGGTACGTACGTACAGGAAAGGTGTTTAGAAGGTGGTAGAACTCTTTTGGTTCGACTCCGGCAGCACCACCACCACACCTATTTCTGCCCCATAACAGCAGTGTTAAGCGCTGCTGTGTTCTGGTTTGAAGGGTGTGGTAATGGAGACATACTTTTCCGAGGCGTTCCAGTTTAGTCCTCGGGAGTAGCGGCGCATCTGTGGCCGACCTCAGGTAGGAATGTCTAATCCTATCTCGGGTTGATTATAGATATCCATGGGCGGCAGTAGCCACTTACCATCAGGTGGACTGCATGCTAGTCTGCTACTACTATATTATAAAAAAATATATATATAAAAAAGTAGACTCTAAAAAAGTTAACCTGACCCATAATCGAACCTTAGACTTATAATAATATAGCCTTTTCTTCAGATCAACTTAACCTAATATTTGTAAAAACTTAGACCTTCGAACCTTACGCTTACTGATACGTACATCATAAAACACCTACCTATTTTGAAATCCCAGTTCTAAAACAACACCGTCATATTTACACCGAGTGCATTACATAAACACGTGCACTGAACAAAGATGTCAGCGCTGAACGTTTGTTCAGCAAACATCGCTGACAGCGGTTATCTTAATCGTGACTTACTGTGATTCACTGGTAACTTGAAATGTCCTCTTATGTCAAAATAAGTTCGTTTATAGAGACACGGATATAAACTTTAGTAGAATTGTCCTATAAACGAGGGTCGGTTATAGATACGCCGAATTTTATATAGGATTTGTAGGTTTGTTGCTTTTCTACTAAAAGTAGTGAATGAATACAGTCCTATTTTTTTACAAAAATCGTATTTGTGGTTTATCTGATATATAGGAAGTATTGTATAGGAAGTGTTGGACAACTTTGGAC
Source organism: Epargyreus clarus (assembly GCF_041222505.1). Classification (NCBI taxonomy): domain Eukaryota; kingdom Metazoa; phylum Arthropoda; class Insecta; order Lepidoptera; family Hesperiidae; genus Epargyreus; species Epargyreus clarus. Next base: position 1,461,898 of record NW_027332214.1, read on the forward strand.
AAGTCCGATAATATAGGAATTGTTCAGTCTTTGGACATTTGAAATCAACCCCAAACACGTTTGGAATCCTACGTGAGGTCAGCTCTAGAAAAATTGTTACCACTGAGGACTAAACTAGAATGCTTCTTGTCCCTTACCACAATCTTCAAACCATCACAGCAGCACTGAGGACGGCTCTTATTTAGCAGAAATAGGTGTAATGATGATGCCTTCGGTCGAACAACAAAGGTTTATAACTAAAAGGTTAATAAAAAAAGGTTTATATCTAAAGGTTAGATATTATCTAGTTTCTGATTAGAAGATGGTATCTCTACCACACTCTTCTACAACAACCAAATAAAGAATTATGTTCTACAAAGCCCCCAAATTGAAATTGTATTTTACATATTTAATTTAATTACAACTAGATTCTTTAAATGTTATGTTATAGCAGTTAAGTGTTAATTGCAATAGCGTGCAACTTTTTTCCAAGTGAAACATATGACTGGAACTGTCAGATAACGTCAGTTGTACACTGACCTTATCAGATCTGTGACGTTATTGACTGGTGTACAAGGGCCTTTACTTATAACCTGAATTAATTTTCTTAGTGCAGGGGCCATTATTAAAATGAACCTTTTTATTAACTTTTTTGTTAATTCTCAAATTGAAAGTTTGCTCGATGACTTTGGTGGTTTTTTATGTCCCACAGGGCGCGGAAACTAACTTATAGAGAAATTTGGAAAATACTCGGCCAAATACGAATTAGGTTTTTCAATACTGCATGCTCATTTGCAGCCTAAAATCTTATAAAAAAATTATGAAAATAATATTATACTCTTTCTTAATGTAGTAACGTACATATGTTAGCAGTTATAGTTCTTTATAATAGATAATTGTAGTTACCAGATTTTTATTAAAACGAATTGACTCACAATTTTGATTTATTCTCTACATCGGCTTGATAAGATTATCATAGAACCGTTCCATATAATACTAGCTGAGCCGGCAAACGTTGTTTTGCCATATTAATAAAGAAATGTTAAGGGTAAACAATCCTTATCACTTAGTGGTATGAAAAATAGTTAGTAGCCGATTCTCAGACCTACTGAATATGCATATAAAATTTGGTAAAAATCGGTAAAGCCGTTTCGGAAGAGTACGTAAACTAACATTGTGACACGAGAATTTTATATATAAGATTACGCCTCATATGTTACCGACAAGTCTTTGTACTTAAGTAATATAGCTTGCGATTCTATATCACTGGACATACAAGATTAAAAGCAAAATTCTGATATTCCTCAATACACATGAACAGTGAAGAACAAGACTGTGTAACGTACATGTATTCAAAAGTTTACAGAGTAAAAGCAATTCTGATTTTCCTCGACCCATATGAACAAGAATATGACTGTGTAACATACTTAGATTCAAAAGTTTAGTTTATTCTTCATCGGATTTATCAGAGCACCATAGGATATATAAAACTGCGTTTTCATATGGTATTATAACTCATATTTTCCCTACAAGTCCTAACAAGTCTAAAGTCCCTTATGAATCTACATTGCATCGTATACAAGATTAAAAGCAAAATTCTCATATTCCTCGATGCACGTGAACAATTAAGTAGTTGTTCTTACTCTTGTGTAACATTTATACCTATATCTATGTATATACGTTAGGTATAAGATAAAAATGGGCGTTTTCACAAACATCAGTAAATCACGGCGTGTGGAGTGTTTAAACACTTTGGGAATTAGGCACGTCAATCGGCCATACCGCTTAGCAGCCCATAAATATATTCAGCTCAAAATATTTCCGTTCGCAAAAACTCGCGCAAAAAAGCGACCAACGTGACGAGAGAGCGGTGCTCAAAGTTTGGAAATTGTGTTTAGTTTATTTATTTATTAATTTTATTGTGTAAAGCATTTAGTACAATAGGTTAATAACGATACATAAAGTCCAATTAAATGCTATCTTTACAGGTGTTACACATGTCAAAACTTAGTCAAAATGTTAGAATTAACAATAAAAGTAATAAAGGTAAACTATATTAAGATTAAGACGTGTGCAATCATGAGCTTGAGGTCATCATCAACCCTTTACTGTCCCACTGCTGGGTACGGGTCTCCTCTCAGAGTGAGATGGATTAGGCCATAGTCCACCGCGCTGGCCAAGTGCGAATTGGTAGACTTCACAAGCCATTGAAAGCTTTTTTTAAGACTTCTCAAGTATGCAGGTTTCCTCACTATGTTTTCCTTCACCGTTTAAGCAAGTGATAGTGAATTTGTTTGAGGTGATTGATTAATTTTAGAAATCCATAGATATTTGGTTAATAAATTATGATGTTAGAATAAATTTGAAATCAAAATGAGGAATACACCAGTATTAAAAAAAGGGAAGTCGAACTTTCTGAAGTCATTACAAAAACGCGTTGTAAAAGCAAAAGACGCTATTTTATTTTTTAAAAATAAATGTATCAAGTACCACTAACATTCCCAATGATAAATCTTCTAACGTCTTAGGTATAATATGATACCAAATCCATCAAATTGCTAAACACATATACTCGAAAACATACGTTTGTAGAGAAAAGAGATTTATTACAAACATCACATGGCGATTCTAAACTTTGACAACAACTGGCAGCTGAAGTGGATGCATACCAAAACACATCGTTCTAGGAATTGAACCCGGTAACATGTTCGTTCTGGACCCGTGCCCCGCCGGCCTCGTGGCTACATATTTCATTAAGAAGTAGTATTGATTATTTTTAAACATTATCTCACATGTTTTGACTGTTATGATTTTAAAAGAAATATCGAAAATAGCTCTCGGTCATTCACCTATACTACATATAATAAATTTTATTTACAAGTCATGTTTTAGAGCAGGTACCTTATAAAAATATGAAATGTAAAGGTTGGACGTCTTGGTTTAACTTCGGCACCACCGTCACAATAATTTTGTCTAATAACAGAAGAGTTGCGGTGTTGTGTTTTAGTTTGGAGTGTCGTAAAGTATTTAATTTTAATTTATGCGAGATATTTTACTTACGTCAAGGGTCGCAACGTATGTGGCTAACCTCAGGTAGCTCATAACTTATCTGAGTTTGAGCATAGATGCATCAGCATCTGCATCTCAGTGGTCTCCTCCATCAGGACAGCAGAGTCAACTTTTACCATCAAATATAATTCTTGAATTAGCAGAGATACTTAACAAAAAAATACAATATAATTATTCAAAAATAGAAGTATATTATTACCTACATTAAAAAAAGGCTGTCTACACTTACAGCCTCACACTAAAATTTCCTGTATCGTAAGTGCTATGTACACACACAGACAAATACACAAACACCCAGACCCAGAAACAGAAAACTAAATTCGTCATTTAGTTATCTGTCTTGCCGGGGATCGAACCCCGTATGATGAACGCAAGTCGTCTGTTTCAATATCATCATTTGAACTAAAATTCTTAATAGTAATACTTAATCTTAACTAAATAGGTTTTATACATATTTAAAATCCGTGTTAAGCCTCATTTTGCAACGTGCTAACATCAGATGGAAGCGTGTTCTCTACTTTTGTAATAACGTTTATAACAACCTAGTTTTACGAGCATACTAACTTTTTGTTCAGTCCACGTGTAACCTGCTTACGGTTTTTGCAAAGAAACACTAGATTTATTGGGTACTAGCGGTGTCCGTGGCTTCGCCCGCGTTTAAATAAAAATAATATGACATACATAAAACAGAAAATCGACTTTTTGGCCCAAAAGATCGATTCTCCGATTAATCGATCTTAGATCGCCATGCCTAGTTCCCGTTGAATTTCCGGGATAAAACTATCCTATGTCCTTTCTCGGGTCTCAGACTATCTTTGTACAAAATTTCATTAAAATCGGTTCAGTGATTTAGGCGAGAAAAAAAGACAAACAGACAGACAGAGTTACTTTCGGATTTATAATATTAAATATTAGTAAGGATAAAACCTATTCTATGTATGGTTTTGAAGTAGAACCCCACTCTGAAGGCACCATCATATCATTTACGAGTAGTTCTGCCTAGTACCAGCAGTGTTAAGGGCTGCAGTCTTCCACTTTAAAGAGTGTGGTAAAACATAGTTTTCCGAGGCGTTTCAACTTAGTCCTCAGGGGTATCATAACCTCATTAGCTTAAGATAAGACTTTTCTATTATTAAGGAAACTTACTACTCGTAACAATACTTTCTCCATGTAGAACAAGATTATTACATGAAGTAAATTAAGCGATCTCTACTCCTGATTACTCGGATGGTCACCGGCATGTAAATCTGCCAGGATTCACACCCTTCCATCGAAACATAACTGCTTCACGCTCGAAATAGATGTGACAGTGGTACCTCCCCGGTCGAATCATACCAATTCTACTTTCCTACAAGATTACTGGACTTAACATCACATGGTAGCTCGTTTCCTATATTATAAAGAGTACAATACCATTTACAATGGGATATAAGTATAGATAATACACGGTTATTTTTCCTGGGACAATGACAAGGACTTATTCGTAAGTGACCACTGCCGCCCATGACATCTGTAATCAACCCCAGATAGGATTAGATATTAATAGATTAGATTTCCAGATGCGCCGCTACCCCTGAGGACTAAGCTGCAACGCCTCGGATAAGTATGTCTCCCTTACCACACCCTTCAAACCAGAACACAGCAGCGCCTAACACTGCTGTTTTGAGGCAGAAATAGGTGTGGCGGTGGAGCCGTCGGAGTCGAACCACAAAGGGTTCTACCACCTTAAGTAAAGCGTACAATTTATATTTACTATAGAAGTATGTAACGTTAAATTATAGAGTACACTTCTTTTACTATAGATGTATAAGTATATATAACTCGGTTATTTTTCCTGGGTGCGCTAGCTCGCAGTCAATCCGATAGTGGGGCTAGATTAAATAGCGGCCATTATCGAAATTAAACTGGATTTAACACGAAACCACCACGAGGCGTCTACTAGATCTATGTAGCACGATCTAGGGACGGATATTGGGTTCCGTATACGTTATATTATTTTTATTAGGATTTTTTAACACTATGATAATAAGTGGTGGGACAACTCTAGCTCCGAAATAAATAATTAATTCTTTGTACGACTAGGTAAACTTGTATATTTAAGTTATAAAAGATGCAATTTTGTACACGTATGGAGTTTCTTTCGCTGCTTTTTCAATACCGAAACACCTTCCGAAGCGGTGGTTAGTTGATGACGTTCAAAAAGAGTTCTTTACAAATTAATTTTGAGTAAATGAGATTTAAATTTGAATTAAAAACATTTGAATTTAATGTTAATATTAACAAATTATTATAATGTTATGTTACTTATCAACTTAAAACAAAAACAATACAGTTTTTAAATACAATTAAATTTATTTTTTACACTTGAATTTGATTATAATATATATCTATGGATGTAATCTGTACAAGTGTACCAAATCATAGTCAATAGTAAAAATCAAAGTTTAAAAGAGTCTTACAATAAGACTCCTTACAGCCAAGTAAAACGAGCCAGATCTACTTCCGCCTAAAAAAACCAGACCAATCTTGATGAAAACCTTTGCGACCGCCAATTTAAAAAGTACTTAATCTATCTAGATTAAGTACACCCTTAAAGGTGGTAGAACCCTTTGTGGTTCGACTCCGGCGGCACCACCGCCACACCTGTTTCTACCTAATAACAGCAGTGTTAGGCGCTGCTGTGTTCCGGTTTGAAGGGTGTGGTAAGGGAGACAGACTTTTCCGAGGCGTTCCAGCTTAGTCCTCAGGGGTAGCGGCGCATCTGAGGTCGACCTCAGGTAGGAATATCTAATCCTATCTGGGGTTGATTACAGATGTCCATGGGCGGCAGTAGCCACTTACCATCAGGTGGACTGCATGCTCGTCTGCTACTCTTATATTATAAAAAAAAAGTACTTTAAGATAAAAACCTTTACAATGTAGGTAAAGCGGAACCCTAAAAGCTGTGGGCCAAGTACGGTAATTACGGCATGTGGGGCCATGCTGGTATGAGGCCCCGCCCGCTCACTGCCGCCTCGCTAAGATTTGCATACACTAATGTGCACACGCGATCTGTATTTTACAAGACCTTCATTTTTACTCTAACGTACTCTTTTTTACTTTATCGTATTCTTGTTTACTCTTTATACTATGACAGTGTTAGTAAACATATTCGTTTTGTGTTTCCTATAATTTGATTGCTCGATTACTTAGTAAACGTATTATTTTTGTGATTTTTAAATTGCAATTCCCAAATTCATATTATTTTAGTGTCATTTAGATTCGTTTCATAGATGACTTTTTAAAACAGGTAATTCGTTTATGTAAATATTTTTGGATTTACAATGCAGTAGTTTTACCAGCCAACAAGTAGGTAAGTAGGTATACTTATATTCTATAAATTTTTAAGTAGAGAATAGTACCTTACTGGTTTCCATTGCAGGATCATAGCGGATAATGATTTACTAAAGCTTGTACCATTTAAAAATGGTTGCATACATAATTTCATGAAAATAAGTCGTTTTAGCAGTCATAAAAAGATTAAATACTTATGTTATGGTAAAATGTATTTACCTTATCTACACATGAACGCAATGTATAGATAGGTATTTGAAAGACCTCATGTGATACAAATAAGTTTTTAAAACTTGGATCTTAGAACAAAAATTTATTTCGCCGCCATTTTAAAAAATAATCTCAATTACAGCCTTTGACCACTAGCCACCCAAAAATAAACATTGTCCTCAAATTTAAAAGACCACACAGCTCAACACTTGGTAGATATTTTTACATAGAGATTGCTTAGTAAAAAAAAATATTAGCTGTCCCATTTAAACTGAAAACCTAGTCACCCTACACAGACTAGGAATTACTGACCTAACGAGTAGTTCGTGTTAATTTACTTCCATTTTTCTTTTAAATAAAGCATTGTTTCCTTTACACGTATTTTACTTGCAACTTGGAGCTTAAGTTACAATACGTATATTTATAAACCTGACGCTCTCTGACGCTAACTGACGCTGCTGAAGCTTGTTTGATATCGCTGTTTTTATAATTGTATAAATATTTAAAACCTGTAGTTGTAACTTATCAGCTTAAAGTGTTGTTATTTTTAGTCCATTTTTTTTATAAATTATGTAGTTAACGGGCACGTCCACACTACCTAATGATAAATAGTTACTGCCGTCCTTGGACATCAGGGACTAAGTCCAAATAGAAAAGATTCTGCCTGACACTGACCACAGATGTGAAAGATTATGAAATTAAATAACAACGACTATGAAGGCTCTCTGATGGGCACTGTAATTCATAACATCTTAAAGTAAACTCCAAGAGGCATTAGTGATTAGTTGGGACGCGTCATATAGGTTGTTGTTTTTGGTTCTCCACCCTCTTTAAACCACGACACAACATACTTAACACTGCTATTATTAGGCAGAAATAATCTTGGCTATTTTGATAGGCACCTCTTTATTAATAAAGGGTTTTAACATATGAGTATGCAGTCTCTTCCTGTAATTAATTCCAAAAAGGATAGAAGTCCTATTTAAGGATGACTGACTTATTTGATATCAATGCATATCAATGCATATCATTACAAAAAATATCACTTTGTTACGAAATTATAAAATTTCTGTCACGAAAAATTGCTTTATTTAGTGTTTAGTTATTCTACACACTTTTCACTTTACGTAAGTATTTTTAAATATCTAAACATAATGACGTATTTAAGACTTTGACTTCCCTATTTCAGAAAAAGACTGCGAAGATACAGTCCTTTTAAACCACAAAACAAACACAATTATTGCAATTAGCAACGTGAATTGGCTTAAACCGATATTTAGGGCCGATAGCTACCTACTATATTAAGATGACTTCACACTTACCGAAAACACAAACCCGAGCCGTCTACGATACCGACATTAGGCCACAACAATTGATGGTTTTATAATTGACATGTCATCCATAGCTCTCTTTTTCAGGGTTCCGTCCGCATAGCGTAAAAACTGAACTCTATTACGAAGCCGCCGCTGCCTATCCGTCTGTCATAGGGCTCTATCTCTTGAATTGTAATAGATAGACACTTGGAATATTGACAGAGTATGTATAAGGGCACCGCTAGAACATCAAATACTAAAAATAAAATAATCATGAAAATAAATGGAGGTCGCCAATCGCTTTGTGAGGAACCACTATTTTTCGGCATTTTCGCTTTATGTATAGAACCTTAATACGTAGTCAATTCAAATTTTTACAACGCATTTACTACGGCTGCTATGATAAGAAAGGACTAAAAATAAATAATACTTAAATTAAAATTTGCTATTACGGAACCCTCCGTGCGCGAGTTCGACTCACACAGCCAATTTTTTAACTTTCCAAGCCACTCATTTCGTCCTTTGTTATGTGGCTTAGTCAAATAATGCCTTAGGAATTAATATAATCATTCTTATTTAAAATGGTGATTGATTATGCTGACGTGGCTATTTCGTGGAGTGTCGTATGTGCTGTGTTAGGTTCGGAATAGGTGGATCGTGTATTGTTTGTCGATCGGTGATTTATGTGTTGTTGTCCTGGCAGCGAGCAGCGATTAAGGTGTAAAGCGAGAAAATCCATAATTAATCAAAAAATATTTGATCAGTAATCCAATTAATTCATTGGTTTTAAACACTGCAGTAGCGTGTAATATAAATATTTTTCTTAAATCAATATGCTTTTTGTTTTAAAATATTGTTGCTAAGTTCCTGGGTACTGTTTTTCAAAATGCAGTAAGAAGACTTAACTAAGACATGAGACGTTTTCATTTAGTCCTATGGAGCTGCGACGCAACTGTGATCTCAGATAGAAGTTCTGTCTTATTTTCAACCGGTGATAGATTTAATTGTCGGTAGTGATTTACAACAGGTAATTCGATTATATGAAAAAAAAAACACATTTTTGCATCCGCAGTATCTATTTAAAGTGGGACTGTGGAGACACCACGATAAGAAATAGTAAAGAAGCATGCGGTTCACCTGATGGTAAGTGGCTAGTGCCCATGGTTATCTGTAATCAACCCCCGTTAAGACTTGATTCCTGAGTGAGATTGGCGATATATGCGTAGACCTCGAGGACTAATTAAAACGCCTCGGATGCTTCTTTTACCACAGCCTTCAAAGGGCAACAACACTCCTAACGCAGCCATTAATAGGCAGAAATGGGCCTCCAGAGTTAACGACAAAGGGTTGTACCTATATTACATAAATATTAGCGATACTTCAACAAATCGCTTGCATTCGCTTGCGCTATCCACACATCGTCAGACATGTCCCTTAAGCCTCGTGTCCAAACGTGTTCTGTATCGGTATTCGCCGCATTTTTTGTGACTGACAAGTGTCATCGAGGCGCTATGTCATGTTCCTAGTGGAATGCTTGACGTCCCGGCCGCGTCAGATGTCTTCATCGTTTTGTACTGGTAAATCACAAGTGTGTTTATTAGATACTAGCTTTTACATGCGACTATGTCTATCTGATAAGAATTTTTTGAAAATTAATTGTACCTACTCTACCTATGACCGTTGAATGTGGTCTGAAGTAGCTCATGCTCCACATGTACCATTAGGTTAAGTTTGCCATTATAAAAAAAAAAAAAAAAATTAAAGATGTGTGTTATGGAGTTTCTTTCACCGCTTCTTCTCCATAACGAAACACCTAGTGAAGTAGAGGTAGATGTCATCAGCGGTGGTCATCACGCTGATGCGACATTTTTTTATAATATTGGAATAGCAGTCCACCTAAAGGTTAGTGGCTATAGCCGCCTAGGGATATCTGTAATCAAACCCAGATAGGATTAGATATCTGAAGTCGGCCACAAATCAATCCTGAGGATTAAACTGGAATGCCTTTGAAAAGTGTGTCTCCTTCAAAAAAGAACAAAGCAGCGTGTTAAACACGGCTGTTACTCGTATTAAACAGAAATAGAGGTGACGGCGGTGCCACGGGAATAGAGGGATCTTCCACCTGCAGGTTGTGTAGGCAAATAGCATCCCTTTGTGCATGCTAGCACTTTTAATTTTTATATCACTTTTAGTAGGATTTTTAAAACCCGAAGTTTAAATTAATGTACGACCAATTAAAAATAATCTGATCTTAATTAAAACCGTAACTGTGGTAAGACTACCACTGTTTATTAAGCCTGTTTACTCACTGCTCACCGATTATTTGTACTGTGATAAGCCCACATTATCTGACACCAGCTTAACACCTTGTTAAATGTTTAAGTTTGAACAGGTGGATCATCCTTTCAAGTTAAACTTGGGAATTGTTAGTGGAATTTTGAAAATGTGCCCTTATATATCAAAATTTTGTAAGTACCTTTTTTGTTTTGAAGGTGGTAGAATCCTTTGTGGTTCGACTCCGGCGGCACCACCGCCACACCTATTTCTACCTAATAACAGTAGTGTTAGGCGCTGCTGTGTTCCGTTTTGAAGGGTGTGGTAATGGAGACATCCTTTTTTGAGTCGTTCCAGCTTAGTCCTCAGGGGTAGTGGCGCATCTCAGGTAGGAATATCTGATCCCATCGGGGGTTGATTACCCAGATAGGATTAGTAATTCCTACCTGAGGTCGGCCACAGATGCGCTACTACCCCTGAGGTCTAAGCTGGAACGCCTCGTAAAAGTATGTCTCCCTTACCACACCCTTCAGACCAGAACACAGCAGCCCTTAACGCTGCTGTTATAAGGCAGACAGGTGTGGCGGTGGTGCAAGTGCCATCTTTAAAAAAATCAAAAAGCCATACGAAATATTACACAACTAACCTTTCAAGAAATAAAAGATAAATGTTCTCCGTCGAAAAGTATATAAAATTAATTGCTTTTACGCTCGCAATTAATTATTATTTGACATCATTTCACACTTTATTTCCGATCTCGAAATTAGATTAAGTTTCAACCAATTAATGAATTTATTTTATCTTTAGACACATAGTAGTGTAAAACTTGTAAATGAAATTAAATTTATGAATTTTAATAGAAAATTTAATTCGATTTAAAGTAACTTTGCGGATTAACTTTACTTTAATTGAAAATAAAAGTTGCAAGGAATTATTTTGTAATAAATAATATATATGAGAACCTATAAGTAAGTACCTACGAGTACTTTTTATAAGAGTTTTATTTTATTAAATGTGGATTTTAAGTAGCATTTTTTGTCTGCCTCAAAGCTACCTATCGATAGGTATATACCTATCTTTTATAAAATGTATATTTTACTTTTTACGATTTACTATTTGATTTGATTTGAATTATTTATTAGTCTTAAGAATATATTCTAATTAATTATAATCGACGTTTAATTTATTCATAGAAATTGCTACTTATATTTTTGATCCATAGTTTAAAATGAATTTATAACAATACAGGCCTCCAATTTTCCTTTTTGTTAAAAATAAGTTCCTACATCATATGTTTTTCTAATCTCCTGCTTAGAACTATTATGAATATTATAATGATGACGAATTATGATGATGATAAAACCTGTAAATAATCACCTAAGAGAATCTAAAGATAGCCTTAAAAACTCCAACATATTTAGTGATATGTTTCAGAAATGTTATTTAATAACTTGTCATTTCACTTTAGCCTTAAGCATAAGTAGGCCACGTAAATATAATATTTTCTAATTATATATGAAAAGTCATACATTACGTAGTGTTATTAGCTTAATTCGTAATTTCGAAAACAATAAAAACAAACATGTTTAGTTCTAACAAGTTGTTTTAGTGCGACATAAGAAACTAACAATTGTTTTCGCATGTACCTAGAAATGTTATCGTAATGTATGTTTGTGTGACGGACAAAGGATGGAAATGTAAATGGCCAATCACAACAGACGTGTAAATATGTTGGTTTGTATGTAAAGTGGGGACAGGTGTATGTGTGAAGGTAGCTATTTAGCTAAGTAGTAGTAGGGTTCCTAAATCATAATACGAACAAATAGAAAGTTCCTACTGCAGAGGTAATATAAGTAATAACTGTAGAATTATCATAAAAACAGCAAAACCTTCTGTTTAAGAATATACGAGCTCGTACCTAGCTTATAGCACTTTCACACTTCAGATGAATCCAATGATGCCTCGTATATTAAAATCCGTAAAACCCAAAACTGTCTTGACATTGGACTACAGGTGGCCTACCACCATCTTCTAAAAACCATCATAGTTCAGGAAAGTTTTATTTCAATATTGCATAAACATTATTTTGTTTCGTAACACAACCTCCTTAAAACATTATTTTCAATGTATGATTAAAATAATATTGTTTTAAGAGATGGTACTAACCCCCCAGAGCGTATCAAAGAAAGAATAGAAGATATCTACAAACTTATTTTTAGAGAAATTTCGGGCATACAGGTTTCTTCATGATTTCCTTCATTGTTAAGTAATTCTACATATTTTGCACTTTAAGTATTTTTGAATGTCTAAATATAATGTCTTATTCCAGACCATAGATTAGTAAAGATTACTCACTCCTAACAAGAAAATGTACCCAGTTTTGAGAATTGAAATAGTTGCGTAAAAAAGTTTTGCCACGTCTCCGTGCTAAAATGTCCCTAAAATATTTGAAATAATTATTTATTTATTATGTTAATTACGCAGTATTAGTTATTTATTCGTAAATTTTCTTTAAAAATGTTTTTATTTGTCATGAATTAAAAAAATGAACTTACTAATAAGCCGTTTGTGGCTTCATTCAATTTCAAGGCGGCGAAGTATCTTTACTAATCTATGTTCCAGACTTAGATTTTATTTAATAAAAAGATCGCGAACATAGACAGTTCTTATAATTATTGCAATTAGCAACATGAATTGGCGCAAATGATTTCCTTAATTGTTGAATAAGTGTTATTGTTTGTTTACCTACCTAGCTTGCCTACCCTTGTGCTTACTCTCTCCTAGTTTAAAATTAAATAGCTTCACATTCCTAAGTTTTTTAGCCTTCGTAAACCCTTTAGAGCAGAACAAAGCAGCGCTTAATGTCATAAAGCAATCAAATCAAAGAGATATCTATCTTCATTTGTTTAGCAACGGACATCTATTTATGAACAATTTAGAAATAAATAAATTAAAATACGTAAACAATTAGCGCTACCTATTGGTTTAAACCCGTATTAGCAGAGAGATACAATAAGTACAATATTATTTATTAAACTTGGTGTATTAATACACAGATTAACTGTCACGTCTCTAAAATCCATAGACAATATATTTATAATCTTTACATCTCTTATTTATCTGTAAAGTGGATTTTAAAAATCAATAAAAATACCCGTTATAACTTAAATCTTATACAATAGCATTTATTGTGGGTATTAGTTTCGTCGAGTAGTTCTTTGTTGAAAATAAAAGATTTTATTTATTGCCTTCAACTGAAGCTTTTGGTTATATTATTAAATTTCGTAAAAGTACTCGTAGTCGTCATTTTGTCTTTAAAATGTTTCTTGAAGATGTTTTTTGTTGACGAATGGTTGACATATTATTTTTGTTTGGATTCCAGAGGTAACTATGTCTATTGTCGTCAAAATTGTTAAATACTTATTGGGTACCATCTACCTAAATACTTATTGGGCCATAGACAAGATTTCATAGTTAATATTTTTTATCCTGTATCACGCTAAAACCATGTCGGATTAATGATAAACTGCTAATTGGTAAAAACTCGTGGACACACTTCCTCTTCTTGCCCCGTCTATTACTATACAGAACCATTTTCTTCTTTTAGGAAATGAGCAAGATACTTATTATGTAAGTCCCTATCATAGGTATATAATCTAGATACTGATAGATTACTTACAATAACAATCTACTTATGTACATAGATTAGTAAAGATTTCTCACTCCTAACAAGAAAATGTACCCAGTTTTGAGAATTGAAATAGTTGCGTAAAAAAGTTTTGCCACGTCTCCGTTCTAAAATGTCCCTAAAATAGTTGAAATAATTATTTAATTATTACGCAAATTACGTAATTATTACGTAAATTAGTTATTTATTCGTAAATTTTCTCTAAAAATGTTTTTATTTGTCAAGGATTCAAAAAAAGAACTTACTAAAATAAGCCATTTGTGGCTTCATTCAATTTCAAGGCGGCGAATTATCTTTACTAATCTATGCTTATGTAATGAAGTTTACGGCAGAGCTTTATTCACAGTTGTACTTGAATCTAAACCAACCATAAATACGAAAAACAAATTGGTACCTAGGTATTGCCCGGTATCTGCCTAAAAGCAGACTCGTTACTACCCCTGAGGATAAGTTAGATCTCGTATAAGTCAAAAATATAGGTATAAGCCTAATTTGAATTAGGAAACAAGATTTACAGATTGTCTAATCATGCCAACTCACTTGTCTGTCTGTCAACGCAAATGATATACCAAAACAAATATTTTGTCTGTTGCAATTCCATGTAACGTTCAAAGTGAACCGAAAAAACAATCTATCTCAATTCTGTTTAATTAACTCTGCATTTAAAATGTGTAGAACCGTTCGCCCCAATTTTACACATTACAAACAAACAATGTCACGGCTGTGATTCAACAAAGGACTCGCCACAAACGTTAAACTGCTCAGAAGTGACGGGCATTTAACAGATTTCATAATAACTAAGGCGATCAATTCGCATACATAATAATAATTCTTGACGAGCGAAAGCTAAGCCGCCGGCCATGTGGCGGGATGCCAACTTCAAATGAATTAAAAAAAAACTATCCGCACATGACGCCCAAATCCGAAATTCCCTCCAAAGCGATCTCACGCTGCGCTCCGAAAAAAATCCTCGCCCGTTCTTTTTTCAAATTTCTTCCATCGAACCATTGTGGCGCATCCGAGCGCTAGACTCTTTATTAACAAGATTTTGAATATTCCATTGTCGCTAACACTTTCTATGTTCGAAATTTAATTTTTTTCCAGGGCAGTTTGGACATTTCGCTTGAATTATCGCCGGCCAGCTTTGTTAAAAGGTTTAAGACGATTGCTCCTTTTTTTTCTAAACGTCAGTGAATGGGTCGCGCTTGACGTGGGTGAGCGCGTGTATAATTGCCATCAGGTAGTTTGGGGCTCGGATCTCGTAATATATGGATAATTAAAGTACGGCTTAAGGTGGAATTTTTGTCAAAGTTTATCGTCGTTTTGATTGAGGTTACGACTTTTGGCGTTGTTATGCCGTTCGATATGGCCGTGAATACGTAGTGCGGCGGTAGCTTTATGTGGGACATAAAAATATTCATTGGGATAGTTCATAGCCCAATCGGGACTCGATTTGTCTTGGTACATTATAAAAACATCGACCGACTATTAATGCGTTACGAACGATAAAATAAAACGGACCACCTTTATTAGGTTTCATTAAACATAGAAATGTGGTTTTATTATCTTTTTAATAATTATAATATGTAATAATTTCGCTTCGGGCGAGCTTTAATAACTATGATAAAAACACACATAATTTTGTATTAGAAGAGGACCGATCAACCTATATTTTTACGACTCATAATTAAATACGGCGTCCGTCGAATACTCGTATTAAGCGGGTTATTAATATTTGAATGACAAATTGACAGAATTTGGAATGAGTTTCACTAATTGTACCGCAGATTAAAAAATCTTTTGTTTTTAATGTTTGTGTTCCCATGATCGTTGGTCCATTGTTAGCCCACAGTTGGGCACAGGAAATAGTTAATGACACTTCGCTACAGCCTTCACTATAGAATTCGGACATTTAGGTTCCATCATGATTTTTTCTTCGCCGATAAAACTAATTATTTTTTATGCATACCTTCATCAATTTTTTAGGTCCAATTTTGGTCTTAGACCTCCCACGGGCTACAATAAGACCGTTCCTGTGCCTGGCTTCCAGCATGTTCCAGCTATCTGCAGGTCTCCAGTCCACTTGGTTGGATGACTCTTCTCGGTGGGTCCTTCTTTCGGCCCATCCTCATCAGAATCTTCGAACAATAAAAAAATAATGATGTTGAAGTTCAAGAGTAAAAGGTCTAAATGCTAAAACAAACATCTTAAAAATATTGGCCTTGGATTTGAAGACTGAAAAGCCTAACTTATAAGTCATAACGCCCACAAGTTCCACATGGTTTAATACCAATACAGAGAAGTTAAAAATGGTTTAGTCTTAGAAGAGACGATGACTTACCTACTTTCTAGAACGGAGAAATCTTTTAAAAATTGGTCGCAAATTTGAAGGCCTAATTTAAAGAAGAAAGAAACTTATTTATTTGTAAAAGTACTACAGCATTATGTGACATAAATAATAGCAAACATAATTTTAAAATCAAAACATTATTCTACCACTAATACGTTCTAACAATCGATCTTACATTTCAAAACAGAAGGTAAAATCAAAATTATTTTTTTCTAAATCTTACAAAACCAAAAACTTTCTTTTACCTTGTACTTTTAACAAAATGGCGCTCGTCCGAATAACTCTCCTACCTACATAGGCCCCCCTCGGCGCGAGAATCACCGACATACAGACAAGACGACATAAAACTAACATATAAAGTGAAACTGGAAACGGCAGATGTATTACAACAATGTGCTATTTTATGGAATAATGAATATTTATTTTATTACGTAGTTTAAATATTTGCAAGAATACTATTCATATAGCCAAATAGGTACTTACCTAAAATAAAAATGTAGGTATGTCTGTGATTTTAAAATAAATCAAAATTTCAATGACTGTTTGTAATTAAAAACGTGTTGTTATGGTTATAAATTAAATTAATTATAGATACTTAGACAATTATTTTAACTTTAATTAATATTTAATATTTGAGTTGCAAAAAACCCTCCAAGTTTTTCGAATAGTGGCATACGTGTGTGATGAGCAAAACTTGCATTGGACCTGTCACATGTGTGACGTCATGACGATATGTCGATGTTATACAGTCGGTTAGGTCCACCACAGATGCGCCGCTACCCCTAAGGACTAAGCTGGAACGCCTCGGAAAAGTCTGTCTCCTTTACCGCACCCTTCAAAACGGAACACAGCAGCGCCTAACACTGCTGTTATTAGATAGAAATAGGTGTGGCGGTGGTGCCGCCGGAGTCGAACCACAAAGGGTTCTACCACCTTCAAGTACGAGTGCAATAAACCTGACCTTTATCAAGGCATCTACACTAAAAGTCCAAATATAGAACTGTACTCGACGACTAGTTTCACAAAATTTGAATACAACGCCACAAGCGCGCAGATGTGACCAAAATGGCATACTTTTATCTACTATGGCCTATGATCACTTAATATTGTATTCATAGCCCATAATATGTTAAAATGTTATTGATTGTATGCTTGTAACATAATATTGCTTCTAACTTTCTTGTTTGGCCACCTGTCCCTAAGTTACGTTGGTCATTTAAGCAAACAAAGGAACTAAGTAGGTTCCCTATATCGTGTATTAATTCGCAATGTCAACAAAACCTTATAACAATGATGATGTAATGAAATGTGTTCACACACACAACAACTCTAACATGTGTTTATTTGTAGATTTAGATTAAATCTGGCTAAGTAGTAAGTAAGTTAATCTAGATTTCTATTTTGGATCTAGTGTCTAGGTGGCCGTGAAGTTACTATAGATTGTGTTCATTACATTTCTCCTCCTTTATTAGTCCCTAAAAGGTCATGCATTTGTTTATAATAGTCTGGTTTAGAGATAGATTGTATTCTTCACTATTCGATTATAGCGGCACCAGAACTATATCAACTTTTTTCTGATAAGATCTGGTGATCTGGTGTGAAGCGCTGCTGATTTCTGGTAGACGTCTGGCGTCTAACTTAAATCGAAGAGATAGCAACGTATCCGTGGCTGACGTCACAACTCCAGTCCTATCTGTAATCGATTGTAGGTACAGCAGTTACCAACAAGATCAATGTAAAGATCTCATCCAGTACATCTTAAGTCGGTGTAGAGTTGAACGCACGCTGGCCCACGTTTCACTGACGAGGTAATTTCGCGACCATCCTGATTACTGTTGCCACACGACCGGTTTATACTGAAACGTCCTAAGAATACATTTTAGGTGCCCTTACTGAAGATTCTAGATTACTTAAGTACTAATAGTCCACTAGAAAAGCTTACCCCTTTCTAATGACCTCAGGTTTGCAATAAAATACTACTATTAAAATATTTTTGAATTTTAATATGCTTAGTTTATTTTAATTTGAGATCTACTACAGAGTTCCCAGCACACTCATAATCTCTTCTCTAGAGTGAGAAAGTGAGTGAACAGAAGTGGGATATGAGGTATTAGTAACTATAAATTAGTTGGTACCTACTATAAAAAAATAATATCAATAGATATTTTTTTAAACATAGAAATAACAAACGAGCTTTCAGCTCATCAGCTCCAGATGAGATTGGAGTCCTACCTACAGTTGGTCCAATACCTTACTCTACCTGAAGACTAAGTTGGGCTTGGCTAAGTAATTAAAAAAACTACCAGATATAATTATCCCGTAAACATTACCAATAAGCTGGTCACCCCAGCGTCGTCGCATAACGGCTCGTTTTAAAATTATTGTACCTTATCCCATCGTAATGTACCTTCGCCTAAATTAGGTACTTTAATAACTTAAGCATTTCTAACATTATGTCCTTTATAATAATTGTTATCACAAGAGATTCTTAACACTTATGCTATGATATAAAGGTGCTATCAACATCGGATTAATGCTAATGTTTTTGTGGTTTATTCGCCATTTAATAGTATAAGCATCTTTTCTGTTAATAATAAGAAACGAGGAGAAACCTCCATGAGGAAACCTACGTTTTTTAAAAAGATCTTAAGTAAAGATTCCACTATGAAGTCTACCTACCAGCCTGCTGTCTAGAGTCTAGGATACTGTCATCGTGTAACTACTTAATATGCCCTAAATCCTTTTCATTCTGAGAAGAGACCCGTTAAAACCTTCTACCACCATTCTACCCGTTCACCTCACAACCATCACCTTCGAAGCTTCACTGCTGGGCTTTTTGTCGTTCGACTACGGTGACACCACCGCCACATCT
The DNA here is from genome assembly GCF_041222505.1 of Epargyreus clarus. Classification (NCBI taxonomy): domain Eukaryota; kingdom Metazoa; phylum Arthropoda; class Insecta; order Lepidoptera; family Hesperiidae; genus Epargyreus; species Epargyreus clarus. The sequence continues at coordinate 1,480,986 of NW_027332214.1, forward strand.
ATTTCTACCTTATAACAGGTATGTTTTGGTTTTAAGGTAGACATTTTCGGAGGCATTCCAGCTTAGTCCTGGGGGGCAGCAGCGCATATGAAGCCGCTCTCAGGTAGGAATCTGACTTTATTTGAGGTTGATTACAGATGTCTATTGGCGGCAGAAACCATTTACCATCAGGTCTGCATGCTCGTCTGACACTCACATATTATAAAAAAAATGATAATCATGTTGATGATGATGATGATGATAAAGATTATGAATAAAGTTGGCTAAAGTCATGTCTACCGAAAGGCCTTCGAACATTGCTGCCGGCCTACTAATACCAATAAAGTATGTTAACATAGGTATAATTATGTAAACTACATAGATAGCTGCATTCCAAGTCGTTTTATTACACAATTTAAATTAATTCTACGGGTGTGGTCCGTTTTAAAACAATAAATACTTAATGACCAATATGTCCCTTGAGGCAGAATGTCTTTGTCGTTATAAATTAAAAAAAAAGAAAAGACATGTGTTCCGGCTCGTACTTTACGTAACACATTTTACAATTCACAAAGGAGATAGACTTTGCAAAACTTTCTAAATACAGACTTTCATCATTCCAACAGTATCGGGAACAAAGCAAGCAATTCCACTCGCAAAAACATCTGTAACACAACAATGCACACTAATTAACCCGCGGCGTCCATCTTGCACGTCCGCCATTTTGATAGAATTATTGGCGCGTAAATTAATATTCAAATTGCTCTTTCAGATGTCGACCGCGGATCGAACGGCCATACAGCCCTCTGACGCTCGTGCAAATAAAAATGATAATTACTTTGTTAAGACTTAAAACTCGGAACAGTGAAGTTTTTAAACCTATTTTAAAAAGGTGTAATGTATGGTGAATTTATTAGGTACTTGTAGCACTTGCTTTTAAGAGAAAATATACCTTATTTCTTACTTGACTCAGACATTTTTTTTAGAATCCTTATGGCAGATACATACTGCGTTATTACGACAAACCGTCTGATCTTTATATAACATACCTACATACCTATATAGGTATGTAATATAATTAAAGGGACATAGCATATTAACTATAAAATACATAAGTTTAATAATTTCCCGGGATAACTTACATAATTCTTACATCTTATGTTTTTCGTTTAAAGTAGCTACCTACCTAAATCTAAAATAGAACATTTAAATTCGGAACTTGGCAGATTGATCGCTGTTATCTGTCGTTGTTTTTAAAAAACCTCGGGATAGAGCGCTCCCGAATGCATTCTACTGTCAAATTTGAATGTCAAATTAGCTTGATAGATAGATGGCGTGGCGATCTGACGAAAGCCTGGCGTAGATTAATGTGGATTGAGGTTTAGGATCATCTATTCTGTCCTTATGGAATGGTTAAGATTTAACCGTTTCAAAGTGTTTTGATCAATTTGGGCGCTGTTGAATAAATTATGGGAGATTTTTTTGTTTTATTTTGGGTTGAGTACTTATTTGTTATGTTAAAGTAAGAATGAAGTGATTGGATTAATTGCTATTTAGTTATCATTGTATCTATTTTAAGTATCAGTCAAACTAGTAATTATTATACAAACAAAAACCCGAATACCTACTTCCTATCTGAGGTCGGCCACAGGTGCGCCGCTACCTCTGAGGACTAAGCTGGAAAGCCTTGGAAACGTATGTCTCTCTTACAATACCCTTCAAACTAGCAGCAGCACTTGATACTGCTATTATTAGACAGAAATAGGTGAGGCGGTGGTGCCGCCGGAGTCGAACCACAAATGGTCCTATCACCGTCAAATACATAAATACTCTGATAGGTAATCTATACCTATTTTGACATTAGTCAAATTTTAAATCCAAATACAGTACCCTTACCATGAGTTTTTACGTTTTGACAAATATGACTGTTTTGGTATTTGTTTACGTATCTGCCCACACAATTTCCAATCAGCGCCCCTAGCGGATTGTATCAGAACTATAGTGTCAGTAACGTAACATTTAATGTCTAAATTGACAAAATGGCGCTTTATGTTTTGTCTCTCTTTTTGCGAACATGTGAGGCAGACAGAAAGACTTGAGCACTTATTGTATTTGTACGTTTACTCAGTCTATTGAAGCAAACAAAACAGAATATTGGATTGAGTAAACGTAACGTAAAATTGTGGGATGCTTTGAAAACTCCTGGTAAGGGTTTACGTACCTACCCATCATAGAAAGCTTTACACAGGAATGCAGATAGAGTTATAACATCTTCGTTTCTCGTACGAACGTAACGTCTTAATTACTTCTAACAATGCACCATTACCTCACAGGGATCGATTATTGCTAATTGTTCACCTCCGACGGTTCGAAATGCGCTGGTTTTAACGAGTTTAAAGAGAAAATGAGCCATTTACGTTGTTTATGTATCAGTAAATAATGATGTATGTACTGATTGAGTCGTCTCGCTAACTGCCCATTCTTATCTGTTACCGCGTCGGTGATTTGTTTCCACCTTTATACTCTTCAGGCTTTGGAGGTCAATTGCTGTCGCTATGGAAGTCTACCTCTAATCGCAAGTTTGATTGCTCGAGAAATAACCTATCTTTGTGTGATAGTCACATGTTGGCATACTAAAAGACCGAAACTATCTACCATGATACGACCTTCGGTAGACACCTATTTCGTAGCATCAGTCATCAGTACCCTTACCAGGATTTTTACGTTTTGACAAATATGACTGTTTTGGTAATTGTTTACGTATTGGCCCATACTATTTCCAAGTTCTGACACAATCCGCTAGGGGCGCTGATTGGAATTTGTATAGGAAAATACGTAAACAAATACCAAAACAGTCATATTTGTCAAAACGTAAAAACTCCTGGTAAGGATACAGTTCATTTGAGACGTAATAGCTACATTTATCTATATCAAACACAAATGACTAATACTGTTTCCTATGATCATGTCAGTTATCTTAGGTTTCTTAGTATTTATAATCTATATTGTACCCTGTGTATTTTACTATTAAAATATTTGACTAGACACTTTCAAGAAATAAGCAAAAACAGCTAAACAAGACCTTAGTGACGCATTGTTGATACAATTGTACAATTTGTACATATACCTAGTTCTTATACTCATATTAACACGTCGGTGTAAGTAAAAAGATTTATATTTCCTGTGTTACTGTGTGTAGTATTAATGTATGGTAGCTTACCAATTTGAAACGAGAATGTATTTTAAACATGTACATGTCTGTGGTTAAATATGGAGGTGGGTATGTTCAAATAGGTAATTTGCGTCTCGTGTAGACACGAGTACCCAGTCCTTATCAATAGCGGATATAAACAAATGTAATGGACGTAAAGTGTGCGTTTATACAGCGGCGTCGTGCGGCCGAGCCTCGCCCACGCCACGGACTTTATCTCATCTCGCGTCTCCGTTCCTACATCTTTATCGCCCAGCCTCGCCGACGACAATGTTTGCCCACCTAATCCCCGCTCTCGTACTGTTGCCCGATGCCAAACGGTAGCGCTGAATTTATGACATACGGCTCTATCTTATCTGTGGCCACTCAGCCCCATATGTCACCCCGGCGCTAATGGACCGGCTAGGCGCTGGCTAAACACTTTCGCCCTAAAATCTGTGCCGGAGTCGCCGGAACACAGCGTGCGCCTTTCCGTGCAATTTATTTTAAATCGCGGATGCCCGCGACACTAATGAAGGGACACAATGGGAGCACCTTCGAGAAGCCGCGAAAGACGGCTCGCTAATTCGCGCCCTTTCACCCGTCAATCAGCCGTCCGGCCGCGTACACGCCCGCGAAACTCGAATTAGCAACGCGAAGCGGAAAGAGCCCTAAATTGCTCGACTGGAAATAAAAGCTATGATTTAGTCGTCGCACGATCGGTAAATCTACCTACGAGTATTTACCGTTGCATGCGAAAATATCGCGCGATCAAAATTTTCGCGCCGCGATACGTCAAGCGGAGTGACGTCGCCGTGCGTGCGTTTCGCTGCGTTCAATTTTAAACGAGATTAATTTCGTGAACGAAATAATTATGTTGACGACCTGCTTAATGTCAAATGTCGCCATGCGTGCCGGCAGCATTCGTGTAATTTTATACCTGAAATAAACATTTAAATACTTAATGGCTACGCGATAATCGCTTGTATCCCACATTAATACGAATGGGAACGGTGAACGGCGCGCGGCCATAAGCAGGTGTAAATTAAGGATAAATAGATATCATATCCAATTACAGGACCAATTTTAATACAATGAAGGCCTTTAACGCAATTATAAGATGAGTTAACCGACAGGTTGATGAAGAAATTGATTGTAAAACTCGCTGACATCGTGGATAGGTAGGCATACTAACAAGCTATGATATTATGGTCTATGGAATCCGCAATTATGTAGAAAGGTTAAAAAATCGTATGATCTGTAATTACATAATTATGTATTTATATATTCCATTTTTTCTGCGTAAGTCATTATTTACTATTGTTTCTTTTTAGTAAGTGTAAGTAAATATAATAATTCCATGAGATGTTGAAAAATAGGTATCAACTGTCGTACATGGAGACAGCTGTGTTTTGTTCGGAAATATTCTTACATCTACACATCCAAGATTTGTCAATAAATTTTTTCAAGGGTATGTGAACTCTACCAATGCGCAACAGGTCAGCGCGGCTAGACCATAATCGATCTATATTTCTCTCGCTCTGAGAGGACACCCGTACTTACCGAATAGTGGGTCAGTAGTGGGTTGGCGATGACGACTTGTTGTAACTCGATTTTATTTTACTTTTATTTCCAGCGTAGTATTACACCAATATTTACGACAATTCTATATGATTTGCAATAGTTTATGTATTTGATGTAGGTGCTACCGAAATCACGCGAATTTAGTATACTCCGTGTTTTCGTTCGTGAGGCCATAAGTATTTTATTTTAACTTGTTTCTAAGCTAGCAACTCTACAATGCGTGTATCTCCCTATAAACCTAAAAAAAATATAACAATAAACATAATTTCCCGCAGTCTGAAAATCCGTACGCACTTAATAAAGCAACAAAATAAAAACCAAGGAAATAGTTTCCATTTTAAAGTTCACTCCAGTTCAGCTAACCAAACATTGTTTATCTTAAAACCGCGGAGCAGAACTATCTGGAATCGCGTAAATCATTTTCTTTTCATAGACTATAGCTGGTTTTCACGTTAGGCTTGCTACACACGGTGCGGTTTAAAACTGCCATAAACTTTAAAAGTAGGTATCTTAAATATTTTTTTTACCCGACTGCGGCATGACCTGCAGCTCAAATGGCTTGAAGAATTTTAACATAAAAAAGTGTCGTCGAATAAGTAGCAGACGAGCATGCAGTCCACCTGATGGTAAGTGGCTACTGCCGTCCATGGACATCTGTAATCAACCCCTTATAGGATTAGATTCCTAGATCCAGGTTAGATCCTGGGGTCGGCCACAAATGCGAGGCTACCCCTGAAGTCTAAGCTGGAACGCCTCGGAAAAGAAAGTCTCCCTTACCACACCCTTTAAACATGAATATAGCAGCGCTTATCACTGCTGTTATTAAGCAGAAATAAGTATGGTGGTGGTGCCGCCGGAGTCGAACCACACAGGGTTCTACCACCAAATAACATTGGCTTACTTTCCTTCAGTTACTTATTTCAAATCAGTCGCGTTTTTGTTTATCAATAACTAATTTTCTTTCTTTCTTTTTTAGTAGCATCGTGTGCAAACGGCTTAAATCCGTTAAATGTTAGCTTACACTGTTCAATCAAAGTTTTTCTAGACCTGCATTTCCAGTTCGCTTGATTTATTGAAAGAAGTCTAGTCTAGACTCAATCATGATTTTAACACGTTTTTTCACTTACGCATGGAACTTAATTACACAAGTAACTAGAAAAAAAGTACTTATTCCGAATATAATGGCTGTAAAATGTAGAGGAAATTAAAAGGATTTTGCAGTTTTAGAAAATATTTATTTCTGTATTTTTAATAAATGGTATGGGCTGTAACCCTTTTATGTTCTAAAATGGGCATGATGTAGAGCTAGTTGTCTTAAATGAAATTAATTTTTGACGCATATTTTTTACAATATTATCAACAGGTAGATGCTCCGGTTATTTTTGAATGCTTATTATTAATAAAGTGATGTCCAGTTACCGTTAGCGCCCGTTGTTAATAACCAATATTACCATTTTTTGCCCAACATTGATCGAAGGTGAACAATTTCTAGTAAGTAGGTAGAAAATGTCAAATTTCGTTCATAGCAATAATATTATTTGCCTTACTATGCAAAATTTAAATACATTAATTAATCATAACGGACCTTAGTCGATTTAAGATTTGTAATACAATTAAAATATTTATTAAATTTTGGTTATATTCAACACCGAATATATCATTATCGAATCGCGTCCTTTGGGATTCAGTTTCAACCGATTATTTTTTTAAGAGTATGAAACAAGCATGCAACCAACCTAATGGTATGTGGACATGGAAATCGCAGTAACTTTAAGTAAGAGTTCTTTATTAGTTCTTCCCTTTCTTAGTCCTAGAGTGACCTACCTAGAGGTACCTAGAGGACTTAGCTGGAATGCCTTATTTTACCATACACACTCGTTGAACCTACCACACTTCTCAACAATATTGTTCTAAATTCAGATGTATGCCTGGCCGGGCATCGAAACAGAACCCTCGGCGCGTCAAACTAGTATGGATACCGCTGTGCCACGCGGGTGGTCATTATTATAAAATTACAAATGGACACTTTAATTTTATTTGCTTACATAGCTGTTTAGAAGATGAAAACTTTCATCCCTTTTCTTAGGGCAGAGTTTCTCAAACTTACATATTTTAAACAATGGCAAACCTTTAAAAGAAGTGGCTGTATAAAAAAAGTAACATTTACCTACACAACCTAATAAAATTGTTATTAGTGAATGATATGGAAAGGATTTTTTGTTGCTACAAGTTGATGAAATTGAGTTGATTCTAGGTGAAATTTTACTATGATTTTAATGCGTACTCACATAACTAAGTAATCGTCGTTACACAAAGATCGCGTACCCCCTACGGTTCCTTAGCGTACCCCAAACCACACCCTACTTTGGGAAGCGGTGCCTTAGTAAATACCTGAGTACTAGAGTCAGTATTATAATTTTATTACGTGAGAGGTTGCACAACACCCTGTACTTGCATTAACATTATCTGCACTCAATAAGCCTGCGACAGGTGCCACGGGCGAGTGGGGCTTAGTTCCGTGTTAAATAAAATTGTTGATAACACACTTTAGCGACTCTATTTTTATTCTGAAAGGGTAATGTTTTTCATGCGTATGTATGTGTTTTTATAATATAGGAGTAGCAGACGAGCGTACAGTCCACCTGATGTTAAGGGGCTACTGCCGCCCATGGACATCCGTAATCATCCCCAGATGGGATTGGATATTCCAACCACGGACGCGCCACTACCCCTGAGGATTAAGCTGGAATGCCTCAGAAAAGTAAGTCTCCCTTACCACCCTCAAACCAGAACACAGCAGCGCTTAACACTGCTGTTATGAAGAAAGACGTGTGGCGGTGGTGCCGCCGGAGTTTAACCACAAAGGGTTCTACCACCTTAAAATATGTATAAATTTCGACGTCTACTTAGCACTATGAAGTCTGAAAGGTTTTGCGTGGGACTGGTATGTGGTATCTCTGCCTTATTACAATAGTTAAATGATGCTGTTTTCCAATCAGAAGAGTGTGGTACAGCTAGGACATGAGAAGAGATGTAACAAACTATGTCTCATTCATTGGCACGCCCTGCCACCAAACAGCCTGACGAATTTTTGGACAAGAGATATTTGCTGGCTTCGTCTAAATTCACTTTCAACACGAAATGTTTCAATTTAGTCCTCAGGGGGACTATAGTTACAACATATCTGAGGCCGTATTTAAGACATTCTATTCGGAAACTTGAAGAATTACTCAAATCTAATCGTAAGTAAGGTTTGATTACACAGGTCCAGGGTGGTATGGGTCATATACCACTAGACGAAGAGCATCTTCCTCTTCAACATTATTTTTAAAAAGGTACATTCATAAGCAATTACAGTTGGACTTGAAATTACTTAAAATTATTATTTAATTTGTCCTGTCCCATTTTTTTGTGTTCCGTGTCACATTGCCCAAGTCACGACATCTGTGATATGATCTTTTGAGCTGAATTTAAAATCGTGTAACTCACGATTAAGTGTGTAATTTTGAGCGTACAATTTTTAATTTTACAAATGTCAGCTTAAGGAATGTTTTTCGAAAGAAAACATTATTAAAGCTTAATAATGTTTTAGTTAAAAGCGGCTAAACCTCGGCCTCTCAGTCGGGGGTCCGAGGTTCGAATCCCAGGCACGCACTTCTGGGGGATTACCACCATCTTTTAAAAACCATCATAGTTCAGGAAAGTTTTATTTCCTTCTTAAAACAGTAAAATATTCCGTCATATACAGTTGAACAAACTTAACCCTTATTCATTTTTCGCTTACACATTATATAAAACCAACTGAAATTGCATAGTCATATTTTGCTTAAAAAGTTAAATTTCCTGCAAAAGAAATAAAACTATGATTAAAATAATATAGTTCTCGATAAAAAGATAGTTCTCGATGGTGTGAAGTGTACCTACCCCTACCTACCCTACAATTCACGCTTGGCCAGCACTCTGAAAGAAGACCGATGCCCAGCAGACAATCCTGGTTTTAAATTGAAATGGTAAATAAACTATTTGACGGCATTTCTTAAATAGCTAAATACACGTATTAATTCTTTTATATATTTACCTAGGTACCTATGGAATATAGACAAGTATAGATATCTCACCGCCTTGTAATTGAAGGAAGCAATTAAATGACTTAAACGGCTGACATTTCTGTCGGCCGTTTAATGGCTATCGAGTGTAATTTACGCGGAACAATGCCGACATGCGCAGTAAACTAGTGCAAGAACACGAAATCGAAGAAAAAGTGCGGAGAAATATCGTTTCATTCGTAAATGATCTAAAAACTACATTGTTTAATATTTTTCAAACACGAAAATAGATGACAGTGACAATTTCAATTGTCAAAACTGGTTATATTTTCTTGTTAGGAGTGAGTAATCTTTACTAATCTATGCTATGGAATGCCTGGTTTTTTTAAAAGGCAAACGGATTTCTTAAATTAATTCTATGACTTGTATTTAGATTTTTGATTTTAGAATTTGACATTTTGACATTTTATATTGTAATCAATTAATTATTTGGAATCCGTTTTATTACATATAAAATTAAAGAAGGATTGTACTTTAACCATGACTAATCATGTAAATTAATATAATAATGAACTATAACCCATTATAAATTGCATGCCTTGACAGGTGGAATTTGGCGAACCTATTCTATTACCGTCGATCAATTGTATTTACCCATTTTCAGGCAATAAATGATTTGAATTAAATTTGAAAATTTAGATAGAGGTAACTAATATAGCATGTGTAGCAAAATGTAGAGACGTCATAAATCTCATGTTATTTCTTCATAATAGATCCATTGCTGTATATTATTGCAACTCTATTGGAAATTGGTATAGTTTACAGGCCATCTTGACCAATGGTAGATAACACTAAACATTATAAAGTAAAATTAATGTAGGTTTCGTCACGAAGGTTTCCTTGCCGTTAAAACAAGTGACTATAAATTTGTTTACACTGATGATGTATACTTTATTATCACTTTATCTTTCTTTCTTATCTTTTAAATACTACATCTGTATCTATTCTTGTACCTAAATACAGGAAAAAAAGTAAAATAGTAAAGTAGTGTGGGAGCGACGCCGGGTTATGTGGAATTTTTACCGCACTAAAACCCTCCCGGTAGCAGTCCTCAACGCTTGGTGGAAAACTCCGGGATCTCCGATGGAACACAACCGGAGTCCTCCGAGCGCGATGGCCCAATCGGGCTTTGCCCTGAAGGGAGCAGATTACACACACCGCCGTCCATCCCGGGGTCGCTTGCTGGACGGTTCGAGCTCCCACTCTTGCTGCCCGCAACCCCGGAAGACCCCTTTTGGTCGCCTCTTACGACAGGCAGGGGATACCGTAGCCCTATTCTAGTCCCGGGACTACAGGGACAATGTTTTTGGGCCTGCAAAATCTTTTTGAACGCAATAACGATAAATGAGTATATATAATAGGCTCATTAAATAAGCATCACCTCTGATAATTTCCATTTTAAGATTTTTTGCCTTACTTAGGCTATCTGGGCTTAAGCCTCTATTAGTCACCATGTGGGGGAAAGAAAAGTCTTCTAGACGAGTACAAATAGTATGAAAAAAATTAAACCAGAATCCGCATTAAATGTACCACTACCATAGATAAGTACAGATACTTCGCCGCCTTGAAATTGAATGAAGTCACAAACGGCTTATTAGTAAGTTCTTTTTTGGAATTCTTGACTAATAAAAACATTTTTAGAGAAAAATTACGAATAAATAACTAATACTGCGTAATTTACATAATAAATAAATAATTATTTCAAATATTTTAGGGACATTTTAGCACGGAGACGTGGCAAAACTTTCTTTTTTTACGCAACTATTTCAATTCTCAAAACTGGGTACATTTACTTGTTAGGAGTGAGTAATCTTTACTAATCTATGAACACGACGTACACTTTTTAATTCGGCATTGCTAAGCAACATAGGGTTATACCTGCCTACCGTATTGCAACTTTAAGCCACACGAAATTAGAGAGGTCCTCTTCCCGAAAATTTTGCAAGTAACTAAATATTAAATCAAATCAAAACAAATCATTTTTTTTTTATTCAAAATAGGTTCTTTACAGAGCACTTTACAGAGAATGTCAATACAACTACTACCACTTCACAAGATGTTTCGTTATGGAGAAGAAGCAGCGAAAGAAACTCCATAACACACATCTTTAAAAAAAATGTTTTTAAATTAAGAACATGTGCAGCATACTGTAGTCACCAAGTGCACAGAACAAAAACCCTAGCTTTCTATCTCTTCAAGATATGAGGCCCATTCCTCTACAAGGCATGGGGCTCTTCAAAGAGGTGTAAAGAGAGCTCTTTGATGTCGATGTTACATTGCCGATTCCTTTCCTGTCTCCTCTGGTAGTGGTGGACGTTATAAGTGTTTCTGACAAATCGTTTCATTATCTGACTTCTTTTACTAAGTATTTCTGTAACCAATAGGTAGAAAGAGTTAAGGTAACAAACGGTAGCTACATAGGTCTGTAAAGATTTAGTTTTTAAACAATACCTACACGGGACTCTTAAAAAAAGGTGTAAAAAAGAGCTCTCCTCCAAAGCCGGCGATGCATTAGCGACTCCTCTGGTGTTGCAAATGTCCATAGGCGACGGTGACTGCTTTCCATCAGGCAGCCTCATCGTTTAGGTATAATTAAAAAAAAAACATAAGTTCGTTATAACTTTTCCCTTAAGCATATAACTGAACCAATGTGCAAATTTTAGAGACAGATACTGTGTTCGATTATCCACAGGAACTGATAACTAAAGATACTTATCTATTTAATTCCTGTAAGAACGTAATTGCATGCCAACGATAGGTAGAAAAGATAGATAGTGTTTACTTATCTTTAACTTTCAAAAATAGTTTATTAAGAAAATGGGTATCTGCTTGCATTTACAAATGCTTTTATTGAATAGCAAATTGATGGAACATAGATAGGTTCAATTAACTACACTAGCCAAGAAATGTGAGTTTACATCAGTACGTAATATGGAAGTTGAACCTATAAAAATTTCATCGCTTCGCGGAGCTAATAGAAACAACTTGTTCTCCGGTAGCCGTCCCGCCCACCATCCCAAAACAACCCTAATTATTCCCCGCGACCGATAAATCAATCAAACATCACCCAACGTGTTAATCCAACGTCATAAATCTAAAAAGATTTACGTTATATGCTCGTAACCCGCCATGTTATTACGCAACCAAGCCAAGGAGACCCCTGTCGCGATGAGGAATCAAACCGGACAGGTGTCGCCGCGGCCGGCCGGCTAGCCTGAAAAAACATTTACTTCAAAAATAGAATTCGAATTCCCGCGCTTAATTGCGCGGCTGCCAATCGGGCCGCGTGCGAGCAAGATGGGTAGTTAAAACGAGCGAGACGGCCAACGGAATCGGAACCCCGCCCCGTTAACAACATGGCGTATAAATGATTGGCGGGCTTTCGGCGGGAGCCTCCCAGCGGTGACGTGACGCGGGAAAACGGAAGCGGGAAATGTCTCCGAAGGCCAGTAGGCGGCGCGGCGAGCGGGAAAGCCGCCCGCCACAGATAAAAACACGACTTGCAAATCAACCGCTGCGCTACTCCATTCGCGTTTTGTTTTTGCTTTCGTTGCAACTTTTTTTAGGTTAAATTATGGCGTAATTAATATGGTTGTAATAGATGCTTTGCATTGATTACAAATAGGTATCCACATGAAGCCATTAATTTAAATTAAAATGAGATAGTTTGAATCTAATCTACCTATTTGGATTATTTAAGAGCAAAAACAAACAGGAACATTAAATTACTTTATTATTTTTGTAGACTAGGTAGGTATAATAAAATTATCTAAACAACACCTTAACATCTCTTTTTAAAAATTTTAAGTGTCTCATAAGAATAAAATTGATTTAAATTACAATTACAGCAATTAACCTCGGAATTTAACCATGAAGACAGTAATTATTGTAGCTAGATAGGTATCATACTGTATGATTATAAATTAAAGTAAGTAAATTTAGATATTATTTTAAATGATTAAAATCCCAGAGAAGGAATATGGTAGATACGACACGATTCAAGATAACATAAAAAAATATTAAAAAGAATATATTTTTTCTTACGTATCCTTGTCGAATTTTCTAGATAAAGTTTATGCAAGCAGATATTACCTAACCTAGGTGGATAGATAAGCGTCCCTGTAGTTCCAGGACCAGAATAGGGCTACGGTATCCCCTGCCTGTCGTAAGAGGCGACTAAAAGCGGGCTTCCAGGGTTGCGGGCGGCAAGAGTGGGAGCTCCAACCGTCCAGCAAGCGACCCCGGGAAGGACGGTGGTATGTGTGGTCGCATACCGTCGTAAACACTACATGGTGTGGGAGGAGCGAAAACTGCTCCCCCAGGGTAGAGCCCGATCGGGGTATAGCGCTTGGAGGGCTCCGGTTGTGATCCGTCGGAGATCCCGGAGTTCTCCAACAAGCGTTGAGGACGGCAAGGGGGGGGGGGGGATTTAGTGCGGTAAAAATCCCACATAATCCGGCGTCGCTCCCACGTCGTCGTCGGGTATCTTTTGAAGGTTTCCCCCTCGTAAACAAAAAAAAAACGGGGGATAGATATTGGACCCACATATTTTTAAGGAAGGAAAGGAAACAATCATGTAGTCCGTTTGTGAACATCTCTACAAGACTTCAAATAAGACAGTCACTCTACCCGAAGTCGATCGCGGTGTGTTAAGACAACCTTTTTCCTTTTTTTTTAGTGGCGGGGAAAATCTTCAAAAGGTAGGAATAGCGGTGTCTTCGGGGAGACGAATGAGTTATGTGGGACTCTTGCCGAAGTAAGACCTTCTCGGTAGCCTTCCTAGATGCTACGTATTCCGGGAGCTCTAACAGAACGTAACCGGATAACACGGGGCTCCTATCGGGCTTTGCACGGGAGATACAATAGGCTCGTGGGATGAGCTTATTTCCAATGTTTACGACGTGATGTGGCCACACAATCCATTCTTCCTGGTATCGCTATGTGGTTGATTGGAGTTCTTAGTATCTGTTATGCCTCAAACTATCTGTGTCAAGCCTTCTGAATTGAACGTACCTTCTACCTAAATTGGAATACCTTGTAGGTATAAGAGTCTCATTTACTGTGGTAAGGTAGGATGTGATCCTTGTCCCTGTAGTCCCGGGACTAGAATATCGCTACGGTATCCCCTGCCTGTCGTAAGAGGCGACTAAAAGGGGGCTTCCGGGGTTGCGGGCGGCAAGATTGGGAGGTCGAGCCGTCCAGCAAGCAACTCCGGGAAGGACGGCGGTATGTGTGGTCACATACCGTCGTAAACACCAGACGGTGTGGTGAGTCCTGAAGCTCACCTAGGAGGAGCCCGAAGGGGCAACGCGTTCAGAGGACTCCGGTTGCGTTCCGTAGGAGATCCCGGAGTCCTCTTGGAAACGCTGAGGACGGCCACCGGGGGGGTTTTAGTGCGGTAAGAATCCCACATAACCCCGTGTCGCTCCTACGACACTGGGTACCTTTTAAAGGTTTCCCCCTCGTAAACAAAAAAAAAAGGTAGGATGTGATCCTACTATTAATAGGTACCTACTGTTATTGCGCAGGAAAATGTAGGAGACGGGAGTATTTGATTTATGCCGTCATCGTCATTCCATTACTGTCTCACTGTTGGGCATGAGCTTTCTTTCAGAGTGAGAGAGATTAAGTACAAAGAACATCGCGAAGGCTAAATCTGAATTGGTAGACTTCACACATTTGATATTTTTTAAATTTCTCAGCCATAAGTAGTTTCTTTAAATTGTTTTCCATCTAAATATATATATAACTCAAAGGTGACTGACTGACATAGTGATCTATCAACGCACAGCCCAAACCACTGGACGGATCGGGCTAAAATTTGGCATGCAGGTAGATGTTATGACGTAGGCATCTGCTAAGAAAGAATTTGGATCAATTCTACCGCCAAGTGGATAAAATAGGGGATGAAAATATTACTTCGTAACGCGAGCGAAGCCGCGGGCAAAAGCTCGTCACCGTATAAAGAAGTAATAATTTATTTGTAATATTTAAATAACTGAAAATCACAGATCGAGTTTCAACTATTAGACTATCGCTACCTTTAAATATTTAGGTAAAACACTACAATATTTACGACCATTTTCTTTCAAATTCAATAAATCGTTCGTGTTATATTTTTAGTAAATAATAGAGATCGAAAATGGGCCGAATTGCTTCGAGAAAAGAATGCTACGGCCGTGCCGCTTTATTTGGCTTTGGCTCGACTTGGCGGAGGCACTGCCGTGCCTCCAGATCTATGTTGTAAAGATATATCTTTATAAATACAAAACGGCAATTTGTTAATCATATCACATCTTGATTTCGCCAGAGACACTTCGCGATTGAGTAAATTGTAGCAAATTAAACATGGTTGGTAGAGCCTGTGTTCGTTCACCTATGGAAATAGCACCGTCACATTTATTTCTATCTCATTATAGCATTGTTAAATCCTACTGTGTTTTAGTGTGAAATATCGTGCGTGAAAAGTGAGAAACTTGACGGTATTATATATGTATAACTATGCCTAAGTAGCAATTACGGTTAATAAGGTAGAGTCACTTTAAATGTGAACCTTTCGTGGTTCAATTTTGGAGGTAAACCTATTTCTACTTTATAACAGTTTTATGCGCGGCTGAGTTCGGATTTGACGGGCGTTGTAAAGGAGACAGGTACCTACTAATCAGAATCGTTCCAACTAAGTTCTCAGGGGAAGTAACGCATCTATGACTAAACTTTAGCTCTATTCTTAAATTGGGTTGTTTGTAGAAAATCATGGGCGGTAAATATTTCTCAAAATCAGATGGACTACATGTTCGTTTTGCTACTTCCATAATATAAGATTGTTGGTACTCAATGATAGCAACGTATCTATGCTCGATCTCAGATAGGCCTCTAACATTACCTTATAAGTAATATGGTGTTTAATTTTATTTTCGCCATGTTGCACAGAGGTTCACACAGGGGGTCAAAAACCGAAAATTGTTTAATGTACAAAATTCAAAATCGCGTTTATATTTAACAAAAGAATGTTAAACGTAAATTTGGGTCACGTTTTGGATCCGAGACAATAATGACCCATTACCATAATATCTCAAAATTAGTCTAAATGGTAACCATCATAGGGGTACCAAGTCTGCCAGGATATTTTGTGAGATATAGAATATTTTTTGGTTCGACTTTTTGGAGGCACTCCCGCCACACCTATATCTGCTTTATAAAGTAGGTAATCGCTGCTTTGTTCTTGTCAGAAGTATATGGCATGGAAAAGACAGTCACAGGGTTATAACATTTTTTTATAATATTGAAGAAATGAATATTCGTACAGTCCACCCGACGGTAAGTGGCGGCTGTCGCTCATGGACATCTGTAATTAACCGTAGATAAGATTTGATTTCTACTTAAGGTAGGCCGCAGGTGCGTCGCTACCCCTGAAGTTTTCAATCTGCAACAAACGTCAGGTAAAACTTCAATCTGATTCCAGGTGTCCTTGGGTGGCAGTGCCAATTACTATGAGGTGGACTGCAATCTCATTTATTACTAAATTTTATAAAAAGCCGGGAACTACGACTGAACGCCTCATGTTTTTAGGTACCACATCCTCATACGAAATCTCGTCACCGCTTTTTTTTTTTTTTTTTTTTTTTTATAATATCAGAGTAGCAGACGAGCATGCAGTCCACCTGATGGTAAGTGGCTACTGCCGCCCATGGACATCTGTAATCAACCCCAGATAGGATTAGATATTCCTACCTTAGGTCGGCCACAGATGCGCCGCTACCCCTGAGGACTAAGCTGGAACGCCTCGGAAAAGTCTGTCTCCCTTACCACACCATAACACTGTTTTAGGACACAAAAAGGTATAGCGACGCCTTTGCAGTTGAATCACGACTTTTTCACCTTTAATCTCTCAGTACATTCACCAAACATTATTCCTGGACATATCTCCAAACAGTCCTCAACAACCAACTCGCCTGGTTCCCCTACCTCAGTTACATAACCCGATCACGCGATGCCATGAATGTTAATACAAAACACATTCAAAATCGCATCCATTACTGACGCTTTGGAACCGGCTGGGGTCGTTCACCCCTTGCAAACTGACGCCTTGAGCGAAATGTTGCTAAAAATAAAGATAGTTAGTCAAACTCTCAGCCGAACTTATAAGTTTAATGTACCTTAACCTTCAATAAGGTAAAGACACCTTGTTTTTGTACCTGAAGTTGCTAATGTACCCTTAACCTTAGTAAGGTAAAGACACCTAATTTGTTTTTGTACCTGAAGTTGCTGATGAGCATGCAATCCACTTGACGTTAGGTAGATATTGCCCATAGACATCCGTAATCAACCCCGAATAAAGGACCATGCTTCACCTGATTGTATGTGGCTACTGCCGCCCATGGATATCCGTAATCAATTCTAGATAGAATAAGAGCCCTTCACGACGTCTGCCATAGATGCGTCACTCTTGATGACTAAGTTGGAATGCCTCGGGTAAATATTTCGGGCCTGTGGAGGGACATACGTTCCCTCTGGCTTTACAATGATTAGTGTTCCGAGGAACTATTTGAACTGGTGCCTACGTCACCATTTCTCCATCGCACCACTCGCCGAAGGATGAAGTTCCATCCACACCAACTGGACTCGTGGCGGTTCTCCACGATTCGGTTTGCACGGACATTCTTGTCACGGACGTGCAAGATGTGGAATGAACTTTCTCCTGAGGTATTCCCGAAGCACTACGACATGGTGCTCTTCAAAAAAGGTGTAAAAAGAGCTCTCCTCCAAAGCCGGCGATGCATTGGCGACTCCCCTGGTGTTGCAAATGTCCATAGGCGACGGTGACTACTTTCCATCAAGCAGCCCGTCTATCTCATCGTTTAGGTATAAGTATATAAAAAAAAAGTCTTTTTTACATTCTTCAAACCAGAACACAGCAGCGCTTCACACTTCTGCTATTTAGCATGATATGCCGCCGGAGTCGATCCGTAGCATTCTACCACCTTTTTATAGGTATTTACCAACATATCCACTTAGAGTATATTTATCAACATATACAGACATAAAGCATGTCGAAAATATCGTGGGAAAACCTAAAAAGAGATTTCGCAGCGTATGAAGCCTACCGATTCTCACTTGGCCAGCCTGGTGGAGTTTGACCCCAAACTCTTGAGAAAAGCCCACCAGTGGGACAGAAATAAGTAAAAGATAAATTATTATATTCTATATTTTATTATATTCAACTTTTAAGTTTATAAACTTGTGGTTTAGCAAACATAAATTACTTATGTCTATAAATCAAAATAACCTATTAAAATTTACATTCTTAAATCTTAATAGAGTAATTGAAAGCGCTAAAAAATTTATGGTTAGATTAATGAAGTGCTTAATAAAAAGATAAAATGAGCCATAAATTCATAAGATATATAGTTTTAAACGATTTTCGGTAACTACCGCTGAAATAAATTTACCTGAAGTAAATATCTTACTCTACATAATCAGATTAGAATAGGCAATGGTTTAATGATCTGATTTTAAGGTTGTGGAACCTTTTTTTTCTCGAGGGGGAAACCTTCAAAAGGTACTCGACGACGTGGGAGCGACGCCGGTTTATGTGGGATTTTCCGCACTAAAACCTCCTTGGTGGCCGTCCTCAACGCTTGGAGAACTCCGGGGTCTCCGACGGAACACAACCGGAGCCCTCCAAGCGCGATGCCCCGATCGGGCTCTACCCTGGAGGAGCAGTTTTCGCTCCTCCCACACCTTGTAGTGTTTACGACGGTATGCGACCACACATACGGAGTGCTCCGAGTGCGAAGGGAGCAGTTTAACCACACCGCCATCCTTCCCGGTGTTGCTTACTGGACGGTTTGAGCTCCCATTCTTGCCGCCCGCAACCCCGGAAGCTCCCTTTTAGTCGCCTCTAACGACAGGCAGAGGATACCGTAGCCCTATTCTAGTTCCGGAACTACAGGGACAAAGGTTGTAGAACCTACGAGAGATAGAATGGAAAGAGATTTTTGTGGCCTTTAACTAACTGAAGGTCAAATTCAAAGACGACGAAAAAGGCTTTTCATAAGAAGAAATATAATTATGCAGTCTCCAAAATGAGTCGAAACTCGATTGAAAGAGGTTGAAAGGAGGAGGAAGTGACGAAAACGAGAACTAGTCTATCATCGTCCTATTTTAATCTTAATAATTTAGTTTAATTTTAATTAGAATTTATATTATTACTTATGACATATTTGCATACCCTTTGAGTTAGGATAGGAGCACAAAACTTATTTATTTCGCGTATGTATACCACCCTAAATAAATAAATAAAGCTTTTATTTTTATTAATTCTAACTAAACATGTCATCTTAGTCTATTTAAATTTAAAAAATAATTACAAATATTTATTATAAAAAATAATTACAAATATTTATTATTATATTTACCTAATATAATTTTGATAATATAATTTTAATTCTATATAATAATATTTTTTTTTTTATAATGTAAGAGTAGCAGACGAGCTTGCAGTCCACCTGATGGTAAGTGGCTACTGCCGCCCATGGACATCTGTAATCAACCCCAGATAAGATAAGATATTCCTACCTGAGGTCGGCCACAGATGCGCCGCTACCCCTGAGGACTAAGCTGGAACGCCTGGGAATAGTCTGTCTCCCTTACCACACCCTTCAAACCGGAACACAGCAGCTCCTAAAACAGCTGTTATTAGGTAGAAATAGGTGTGGCGGTGGTGCCGCCGGAGTCGAACCACAAAGGGTTCTACCACCTTCAAATATAATATTAATTTAATTTGATTTTATATTTATATTATTATTTTAAATCTATTTCTATGAATACATTGAGTTAAACATTAAAGTTATAAAATAGGTATGTCTTGCTATTTCTTTTTATCCTTAAAAAGACCGCCTAGGGCCAAAGCCTCCTCCATTCATTGCCATCCAACTCTATCCCTAGCGAGTCTTCTCCATTTTTTTTTACCAGTAATGTTATATCGTCACTCCATCTTTTGTATGGTTTACCTTTTACGTTTTTTATTTATCGGATACCAGTTTATTATTGTTTTACCCCGTCTTTCATCTTGCTCTCTTTGTATACCACCTTATCCTGAAATAAATTAATTTAATTTGAATTAGAATTACCTGCATGGCATAATGGTAAATAGGTTCGTAAATAGTGTTAACAATTTGTACAAAGTCTAAAATCAATCTACCGAGTGTACTTAAAACTTTGATTGATAACCATCACATTGTCTCCATAATTATCACTCTTACACACGTATTTACCAACTATAAACTTAAGCTATACCTACCAGCTTTACATTACCTGACAGACAAACACCTACAATTACCTGACAAACTTATATTACATTACCTGACAGACAAACAAGACTCTAGAAATTCAAAGACACATCTCTACATGGGTACCTGTACATTGTTAACATAGCCTTTAATAATTTAAACAAGGTAGCCTTCATTCATGTGAATAAGAGAATTATTATTAATTGCAGTATTATAATAATTAAAATGAATCTCCCTAATTCAGTAAACATATTTTGTGAATATTAAATACGGCATTAATAAAAAGAGAGATACTCATTTTGGTATTTCTTTGTATTGCTCTAGGTACTTAAAACTTTTTCAAACGTTTTAATTATGAATGGTTATATAATTATACCTAATTATATCATAAATGTAATATAAAATAAAAAGTTTTCAACACCAAGGGAAACATGACTATAGGTAAAGTTATACTCGTATTTATGAAGTTAGCAACGCCTGTCAAAATAGATATAGCAATCAAATTTCCATCGGTTGTTTATTTATGACTCTACGACCAATATCTGAATGAGAAAATAAGGTAAATTTCATTACCCACATAATAACACAAACTCAAGATTGGATTAACTACCAGCAAGGGGTTTAATACACGTTTATGGGTCAAACTAGTGAATCTAGAGACATGAAACTTAATGTAGAGGTCTTGTGGACATAAAACTTAAATAAGCAATAAGTAAAGTTTTATAAACACCCCAAAGAGGGCTTTATAGCGAGTGAAAGGTTATATTATAATAAAGAGTCAAGGTAAAGTGTGCGTTGATATCTAATGAACTTCAATATTGAGCCTTTTGTACGTACGTACTATTGAGTATTTTTCTTCCTTCCCTTGAAAACATTATTATCTAAGACTCTATGCTGTGTTTTGGTTTAAAGGGTGGATTACGGTAGACATACTTATCCGAAGCGTTCCACCGTAGTCTTCAGAGCTAGCACTACGTCTGTGGCCGACCACAGATAGGACTCTAATCTCATCTAGGATTGATTACTGATATTCATGGGCGGCAGTAGCCACTTACCATCAGGTCGCATGTTTGTTTGTCTCTTCTATGACCTAAAAAACTTTGCCTACTTACCATTCCTTGTGTGTGTCCATAACACCCATAACTCATAGAGCTGACACAAAATATCTAAGTAAACAAACATTGGGTGGTCCTAAACGCTACAAGTGGCAACAAGTGCACATGTGAACCACCTACGGCGACTAAAAGATAAAAGATAAAAGAAAGATATAATAAATCAATCGATGGCCCTGTTTTGACAGCGGCCGCGTGTGGTCGCAATATTTGGTGGTGTGCGAAATTATGCAATGAAGTCATTTTAAGATTACGAAACCTTAGGATGAAATAATTAATTAGTTGATATACTTAATTACTTAATTACGCTAAAGGAGGCGGCGTGTATAAAATTTTGTAATAGATATTTTGTAATTTTCTTTCATGAAAGAAAAATATGGACATTTAATTTGAATTTGTACAATAAATAGGTTTTGTTAATTTTTCATTCACTGTAACTAAAATTAACTAATAGTAAGTGTATTTGAGGGAATTCTGGTACACTGTTGCTTGTCAGAATGAGCGATGAATAAAAGAAGTAAACTTAACATCCAAAATTTGTATGTACATTTATATGTAAAAAACAATTAAAACATTTAAATGGAACAAGTAATTGGTATAATGGCTGAAACTAGACGTTTATGAAAGACGCTAGAACAATTAAGTTTCGACCAGGGAGGTACCACCGCTATACGAATTTCTAGAGTGGAGCAGTACCTACCGCGTTTCGGTGGCCGGGTATTGATACCGGCGACCATATTAGTACTTAGGAATTGCAACGTTTCTCTGATCGACTGTATGTAGAACAATTCTATATGGAGTTGATTAGAGACTATTAACCACGAAGTGTGTTGCAAACTCATTTCCTACTCCAATCTTATAAAAAAAAACTTATATTAGCTACAAACTAGAATGCACAACCCGGTTGCTTAATTAATTAGTCAATTGTTGTAGGTAATGGTGTTACAAACCATAGGTAAATTTTCTATCATTTTTCTTAAGTGGTAAGTAATTAGTCAATTAAACTTATTCGTATTGGTAAGACTGATTTCCATACTTTAAAACCAATCATCCAATCTTTTACTAATGTTTAGTTTAATTAAGTCTCATTATAAGACCTGTCTCATTATTTACTTACAAAAACGAATCTCAGTAACCAGCAAGCTAATAAAATATACTCGGGAACAATAAAACATACGTCTAATTAAACCGCCCCGGGTGGTAGCAAATAAAGCTCCTACGAGTATAAGCCAACTTGCTTCCTGCATGGAACATGCATGCATACAACTTTGTAAATCTTATCCATTTTGAAGAAAAATTAAATGTATTTTACTAACTTGCTTTGCAAAAAAGGAGGTTTTAAGGTGGTAGAAACCTTTGTTGTTTAACTCCGGAGGCACTACCTCCACACCCGTTTCTGGTCGGCCGTTACCGAAAAGAGGTGGTTTTAAAGTAGTAGGCTTTGTGGGTCGACCTTAGAGGCACAACCGCCATACCTATTTCTACCTCATAACAGCAGTGTTAAGCGTGTGCTGCTGTGTTCTGGTTTGAATGGTGTGGTAAGTGAGAGATACTTATCCGAGGCGCTTCAACTTAGTCCTCAGAGGTAGCGGCGCATGTAGCCGAGCCCAGGTTGAACTCTAATCTTATCTGGAGTTGAATAGATGTCTATGGGCCGCAGTAGCCACTTACCATCAGGTGGACTGCATGACATTTGCTATTTCAATAACCTGCTGACATCACACAGCTTTGAATTAGAGTGTTTTTACACACAGACATCTTTATTTTATAATTCATATAAGCAAAGTGCTGGTTAAATGTGTCTCCAGCAAAATACAATTTATGCACAACGTCGATCGTACGTTACGTCGTTTAATTGACACGTCTTACATGTTTTATCTTTTATTGTGATAATAATATGTTCAGAATACAGGAATTATTAAACTTTGCCACTTACATTTGATATTTTGTAAATGTTGAATGAAATTTCTTTTTTTTATGACATAAGAGTAGCAGACGAGCATACAGTCACCTGATGGTAAGTGGCTACTGTCGCCCATGGACATCTGTAATCAACCCCAGATAGGATTAGATATTCCTACCTGAGGTACACACGGCCACAGATGCGCCGCTACCCCTGAGGACTAAGCTGGAACGCCTCGGAAAAGTCTGTCTCCCTTACCACACCCTTCAAACCGGAACACAGCAGCGCCTAACACTGCTGTTATTAGGTAGAAATAGGTGTGGCGGTGGTGCCGCCGGAGTCGAACCACAAAGGGTTCTACTACCTTCAGAATTAATTTCATTAAAAGCATTTTGAGAGGTGGTAGAACCGGTGTGCTTTACTTATGTGTGTCGTAGAACGGGGAGGTCCCACTTATACACCAATTTGTAAAGTGTAACAGATCTCTGTTTCGGGGGAGTGGATGCCGACTGACTATGTAAGAGACGATCATCATATTTATCATGGTATTCAAGTGATAACGCATCTGTCATCGGTTTCAGGTAGGACTTATTTTAGATAGAGTTACAAATGTCCTTGGGCGCCAATGACCACATCATTAGGTGTACTGTGAGCTGTAACTGTAATATTAAAAAAAGTTTGAAGGTGGTAGAACCCTTTGTGGTTCGACTCCGGCGGCACCACCGCCACACCTATTTCTACCTAATAACAGCAGTGTTAGACGCTGCTGTGTTCCGTTTTGAAGGGTATGGTAAGGGAGACAGACAGGCGTTCCAGCTTAGTCCTCAGGGGTAGCGGCGCATCTTTGGCTGACCTCAGGTAGGAATATCTAATCCTATCTGGGGTTGATTACAGATGTCCATGGGCGGCAGTAGCCACTTACCATCAGGTGGACTGCATGCTCGTCTGCTACTCCTATATTATAAAACAAAAGTTACATCGTTAGATCTTTAAAATTCCATGACAGATGTTGTAAAATTACTAACTGACATTTTAATAAATTATTGGAGCCCAAGCATTTTACTGACCCTTTACTACATCTTTACTATACCTACCGTTGAGCACACATAGGTCTCATCTCATCCGGTTATAGATCAGGAGTGAGAAAAGTTAAGGTCTTTAGACCCTCGTGTTGACTAAGTCTGAATTAATAAACTTCACACGTGTTTTGAGAATATCGTAAAAAGATATAAAATCCACATCCCTTCATTTTTCCAAAATGTTATAATATGTAATGTCTGTCTACATTCTAAAAACAAACAGTGTACAGAATTTAATGACTGATCGACGTCTCGCGCACAGCACTAATTTAATTAACAATAATACCTAACGCGAATGATATTGATTACCCCAAAATTAAAATAAAACTACCTTATCTCACAAACCCGTTAGGACTCCGTAAACTGAGATCAGTCACACCTAATTAATGAATTTTAATAAACTAGCCTAACCTAATATTTAAAATCTAAAATCACCATTTCGATAGATGCCTGTGCTAGATCAAACCCGGAACCATACACAACAGCCTACTACGAGTAGATACGCGACACGGCTAATCAATCCCATAAAAAGCCTCACTTTTTGCCCTAAACCTGCGTGTCAGATCCCGATAAAATCAATGAAAGTATTCATATATTCGGCGAGGTGTCCCCATAATTAGTACGGACACATAAACAGCTGCTTACGATTTATTAATTCGGTGTTTTCGGTAATTCAATTAGGGGTAGGTTCGGACGTGGAGAAATTACGGTGATATTTCATTTGATTGTGCTTGGAAATGTATTTCGTGTTAGAAGACTCATTAAAATCTTGCGGCCATTCGAAAACGTAATGTCATTATTTATATTTTTGTAACAGGTGAATGATAAATGTTTTGCATGTAATATTTTTAGACAAATTAATCATAGATTTTATAAAATCCTTACTGGAACTGGCCACCTGTTCAAAGGATTCTTCAAAGGAGTAGGATTCCTGAGGTGGACTATCGCTTCCTATCGGACGGTAGAACTTCGTAGCTATGTGTAGTTACAAATAAATTGTAACTTGTTTTAAAGGTAAAAAAAACATTACGAGAAAACCTACATACGAGGAAAGCATGTAACACAAGTGTCTAAAGTTGTGTGAAGTCTACTAATCCGAACTTATTCAGACTGGAGGACTATGAGACTACACTACTAACTCCTTTTCCTACTAAACAGAGATCTATGTCCAGCAATAGGACAGTGGGCAATTGATGAAGACCATGAATTATATTCACAGTTGAACAAACAATAATGTAATACAAACCTCCATTGCCGCCGATTGCCCAACACACAGACACACATTTCAATTTTATCTGATTGTATTCAAAGGTACGTCTAAAACAGCTTTAAAAACTGATCGATGGATATGAAACCCATTACTAATATGTAATTGAGCATTTGTTCAGAAAAATAAACCTGCAGTTCAATAATAATCAATCAACAGTGGTAGTGAAAAGTACATCCAAATTGACCGAAGGTTTACCGCCACCTTTTTTAATAATATATTTCACCTGGTAAGTGGCTACTGCCGCTCATGGACATCTGTAATAATCCGAGATAAGATTCCTATCTGATTTACGCCATAAACACATAGCTACTCCGGAGAGCTTAGCTGGAATGTCTCTCTTAAGTATGTCCCCTTACTCCTTCAAACCAGAACACAGCAGCGCTTCACACTGCTGTTATTAAGCAAAAATAGATGTGGCGGTGGTGCCACCGGAGTCGAATAACAAAGAGAAACTACTTTTAAACTATGTTGTAATTGCAATAAACATAGTACAATAAATCATTGTACTCATTTCATTTCAATCAATCACAAATGCTAATGGCCAGATGTACCACGTCTTAGTAGTTACTAAGTTGCTGGTAGAATCAATTATAGATCAATCGATAGGGTTTGACATATACTCATACAGAAGAAGCAATGTTAATTGGACGTAATTATGCAAAATAGATCCAACCACAAAAACTAGCTTTTGAGAAAATAGATATTTTAGTAAAAATTAAATTGCTTAAATTATGGTTGGTATCACTGATATCTGTATATTTGAAAAAAAATGTACCGTGCAGCTTGAATACTTTTTGCATATACGAAAGTTGATATGGAAATGCCATTTGTGATAGTAACTAAAAAAACTGTTTTTGTGGGTTGGATCCATTTTGCATAACTACGTACAATTATTCCTAGTAACTGCTATCTGCACATTTTTTATTAGACGTAGCAAACGATTATGCAGAACTTCATCCCCTTGTAACGAATTTTGTATAAAACAAAACAATCGGGGATGTACTACCGTCACACCTATTTCTTTTGTAAAACAGTACTTACGTTTCTGTGGTAGAGTATGGCCGCTGGCTAATATATGTTAAAGGCGACCATGTCAATCATCACTAGTGGCAACTCATCTGTAGTCGGCTTCTGGTACAATCCCTGTTCTATACTAAGTTGGTTGTTGGTCATAAGTGTCAGTAATCACTTACCATCGAATAGACTGTACTCTCGCTTTCTACTTCACTCTTAAAAAAACTGCAGAAATACAACCACCACACCTATAGCAAGGTGTAGAGCTGCTGCGTTTTGGTTTTAAAGAAAAGACAATCGTCAAAGATGTGCAAAGAATTCAGATTTCTGCATTACCAACAGTAATCAATTATCATTAATTGAAATATAATGAAATTAAAAGCATGCATATTTTCGGCTTTACCCAAAGATTGACTGGTAGAGAATGCTTCTAGCATTAAGTCCGCCTTTTATACCTATATATATTTTTATGGTATAATAAAGATCTAAATAAATAAATGAAATTAAAAGAAAATGCTGAATTTGAAAATTATGCCGAAATATCTATGGTGCCGAAGCTAAAAGATTTTCGTGATAATCCGATTATATCTAATATCGATACGATATAGATACCATCATTGATAGCGTGGCAGTAGAAACAAGGGGTTCGAGATTAAATTCCCAAGCTCCAGCATTTTTCAAAGTTATGTGCTTATTATAAATTAATTATCACTTGCTTAAATGATGAAGAAAAACATCGTAAGGAAACAAAGACGGTACTTTTAAAGCTAGTAAAGAAATCAGTGATACTAAATCTTCATTAACAGACCGCGATACCCTAAAGACGTGTTAATTACATAGATATAATGTTGATAAGAGCGTGATATCAGATAAGTGGAACAAAGAGGTCGGAACACGTCGCCGGAACACTTGCATACCACAGTTCGCGATGTTGTGCCGCAAGTGCATAAGCGGAGCGGAATTTTGTAGCGGAGTTTTTGTTTTGAAGCGGAGTACATAATGTAAAATTTCAGAAAGGTGCGTTAATACGTAGTTTTTACTAAGCTGAGAGCAATAAGGATCGGTGTCCTATGTGATAAGTATACGCTTATGCAAAAAGAAATACGTACATAAAGTAGAGGCAGAAGTATATGTTTTTCATCCGAATTGCACTCAATACAGAATGTCAGGCGAATGAAATTGCGAAATAAATTTGGCCGAGAGTTGATTCGTAGTTCAGTAAACCATATTTAATTAATAGCTATTTAGTTTTCACATAACTGTTTTCACAAAATATTTTTTTGAATAAAAACGGTCTGCTGTTATAGGTTATTATACAACAATGTAAAAAAAGTCCGTGAATGAAAGCAATATAGAAATTCGTACTGCACATTTTTTTTAGATTATTAATAAGTACAAATAGGTGCCGTTGGACACAAATGACAAAGGATTCTACCACCATTAATATATAATCGGTATCTGGATCACTTTAAATATACCTAACAACTCACTACTAACTTTCTCTTACCCGCTGCTTCCATGTGCTTGTACCACACACCGCGCACTCGTTTTTGCCGTTACATCAGAGTGATGGTCGGAGAATGCATTAATATACCGGTAATTACTGCCGTAATCAAATCAGTTGAACTGGGAGTAATTAGGAAGTCGGATAGCATTAAAATATTAGTCTTACTTTATTTTACCTAATATAAAAAATTTTAGCCTTATTGTTTTAATATTAGAGAAATTTATTTACCTTCTCTTGTTTTTTCTTTCTTTGGGACGATTATTCCCAAAAGTAGCAGATGAGTAAGTAGGTAGTCCATCTGATGGAAAGTAGACACTGCCGTCAATGGGTATCTGAAAGGAAATTTAATTTTGTCTTAGTGTAGACATATTGTAGGTGGTAGAACCCTTTGTGGTTCGACTCCGGCAACACCACCGTCTCACCTATTTGGTGGTGTAGTAAGGGAGACATATTTTTCCGAGGCGTTCCAGCTTAGTCCTCAGGGGTAGGGGCGGATCTTTGGCCGACATCAGTTAGGAATATCAAATACTATTTAGGGTTGATTACAGATGTCCACGGGCGGCAGTAGCCACTTACCATCAGATGGACTGCATGCTCGTATGCTACTCCTGTGTTATAAAAAATAAATCAAAAGGACTACACTACTACTACAAGACTGAAATATACACCTTTTGAAGGTGGTAGAGCTTTTTGTAGTACGACTCCGGAGGGACCACCAACAGATTTTTTTCTGTCTAGTCCCGGCTTATAGGTTGTGGTAAAAGAGACATACTCAACAGGCAGTTGCAATTTAGTCCTCAGGGGTAGTATCGCATCTGTGACCGACCTCATATAGGACTATCTTATTTGGAGCTGATTACAGATGTCCATGGGCGGCAGTAGAGATTTTTTTTTTTTTAATAATATAGGAGTAGCAGACGAGCATGCAGTCCACCTAATGGTAAGTGGCTTCTGCCGCCCATGGACATCTGTAATCAAGCCCAGATAGGATTAGATATTCCTACCTGAGGTCGGCCACAGATGCGCCGCTACCCCTGAGGACTAAGCTGGAACGCCTCGGAAAAGTCTGTCTCCCTTACCACACCCTTCAAACCGGAACACAGCAGCGCCTAACATTGCTGTTATTAGGCAGAAATAGGTGTGGCGGTGGTGCTGCCGGAGTCGAACCACAAAGGATTCTACCACCTTTAAGATTTACCATCAGGTGAATTGTATGCTCGTTATGCTATATAATTTTAGCTTTTACGTATTACAATAAGGAAGACGTTAGTTCGTCTTAATGAGAATTAAACTATAAAAAAGTATAGATGTATAATATTATTCAAATTTATTTAGCACATACGTAACTACATACTTTGGATAGGAATTAATTGCGCTCGGATATGGCTTTATCAATAAATATGTGAATAATTTTAAGTATTAGATAAATAAATTAAATAACTACTTTATTTTACTGCAAGTCTCATTTTCTCTTTATATTGAAACATTTTGATGTTCTCGATTCTCTTAACAATCTTATCAAAAAATTAAAGCATTTTAAAATATAAATATGTATCAAATTAATTATAATTTATAACGACTCTTATACTAAAAACGTCAAAATAAACCACGGTTAACAAATCGTATCTATTTTGCCAGATTTTTATTTAAATTAATTTATGTGGTTTCAGAAAAATGCGCCCAAATAAGTTTTTCAGTTGTGGTCACATAGTATTCATGTGTGGTTAAAAATATTCTCGTAAGTCTTGCTTTCTGAGGCTAGATGTATTGGACTGGACATTGGACTAGACGAAAGGACTATTGGGTTTACACGAATAATCTGAAGAAAAAAGGTATAACAGGGGCTTTCGTATAATATCATCACGTACACGAAGACATTAAGAGAACCTTTGTGGTTAGACTCATAAGTACCTATCACCCACACCTATTTTTGCATTATAACAGCAGTGTTAAACGCTGTTGTGTTCTGTTTGAAACGGTGAGGTAAGGAAGAAATACTTGCCGAGAAGTTCCAACTTATTCCTCAAGGGAAGCTGTGCATCTTCATCTTGTAAAACCTGTGACTCTTACCTTATCTGGAATTGGTTACAGATGTCTGTGGTCGGCAGTAGCATGCTGTTTTCTACTCCTATATTATAAAAAAACGTTATTAAGTATACAGTCTACGTACGTATCAAAGCTGTAGTCTATGGTCATATCTCTTATTAATCTGTGACAACAAGTGACATGTTAAACTATCTAATTGGTCAATAAGTGATTCATCAGAATGTTTACCAACAGCTGTTCTAGTGGAGCAAGTGAGCAAACTTTCACTTAGCAAAAGCTTTCGAGGGCTTTTCCTTGTACCAATCTGGTTGATATTTGATAATGTCATAGACAGTCCTACGAAGCAATGATGGACCAGTGGGTAGAAAATAGGCTTCTCGACCGGGAGGTCCTAGGTTTGAACCCTCTTTTTTTTTAAGTTATGTGCGTATTCGTTGGCTGACCATACAACTACAGGGAATTCTGTAGATCTGTAAGTGTTGAAAGTTCTGTAGGAATCAATTTAATAAAATGTTAGTTAGTTAGTTCTTAAAGGTGGTAGAACCCTTTGCGGCTCGACTCCGGGGGCACCACCGCCACACCTATTTCTACCTAATAACAGCAGTGTTAGGGGCTGCTGTGTTCCGGTTTGAAAGGTGTGTTAAGGGAGACAGACTTTTCCGAGGCGTTCCAGCTTAGTCCTCAGGGGTAGCGGCGCATCTGTGGCCGACCTCAAGTAGGAATATCTAATCCTATCTGGGGTTGATTACAGATGTCCATGGGCGGCAGTAGCCACTTACTATCAGGTGGACTGCATGCTCGCCTGCTACTCCTATATTATAAAAAAAAGTTAGCATATAGTAGTTACTACAAATATGTATATGCTAACTTTCAATCTGACTGCTCTGGATTAGCTACTTATTAATATTGATATCATCATCATCATCATAATCAAGTCTTTATTGTTCCACTGCTGAGCACAGATTTCTTAAGTTTAGGTCATATTCCAACGCTGACTAAAATATAATTGATACATTTCACATATCTTTAAGAACTTTTTTAAAGATCTCAGGTAGGTATACAGGTTTCCTCCTGATTTCCTTCACCGTTAAATCAAGTGATAATTAATTTATAATGTGCACTAAATCAAAGGTGCATGGAATTTGAACCTCGGACCACTGGATGAAGAGACCGAGTTTCTACCACTGCTTATTTTTCTATAAAAGTACCTAAAGGATGTCGAGTGAAATGCGGAACCGAGCTGGCAGCGCAAAAACGTGAAGATATGTAATTGCTCCCGGCCCACGATTACCAAGGTGTTCTTATGTCACAGACTCACTGTTTTACTCTTAATGTCTGCCGGCGTTTAGGCATGTAATGCTCTATAATCATTGACCATAAGATTCAAGCAGGGATGTAACGATTTAGCGGAAGTTAGATATTGTCGACTCTAAAATATCGATACGTGCATCTTAAGACGGAATGATACAGTCCTTAGATATCGATACGATATTATCCAGATTTTATCAACCATACCTAGGAGGTGATAGGTGATAATCTAGTACAACTAGCATCCGTAGTAGGTCTAGTGCAAAGAAACTCGGACTTTTACACTGGGACTCTTGGTAGGTTGACCAATGATCCAGAATTTTCAATATTAAAGCATAATAAGTGTGATGGAGATCCAAGCATCCCGCACGTGTTGAGACACCCATGCCCAAAGAGCATAAGAGAATAAGCGAAGCAAATTCATATCATATGCTGAGTATTCTAGGCAGAACCTTATGGTAGAGTCACATCAACAAAATTCGTAAACTCATTCGTTTTAGAAACGTAAAATAGTTTCGATAACGTATTTCAATCCAAAATTGTGTGGCTTAACCGATCACGACTCACGGACAGAAGGCAGAGATACGTCTTATAAAGCATATGTAGTATTACGAAGTACCTATAAATAATTAGTCAATCAATCAATCAATAACGTATGTAACAATTATTGTATCTTACATGATCTCTTTATGCGGATTTCCGTGACAATTGCAACACGAGTAGATGATCCTACTCGTATGTCGACGTAACGTATAATGTAAAATCTTACTGCATTTCCTCTATCACTCATAAGGGAACGAGACATGAATAAATAAAAATGAGTGAACTTTACCTAATTTTTATACTTACCTACTATATTTTTTATATCGAGAATATAGCCTAAAATAGGAAATTATCATGTCACATGTTACCGTACTCCTCCGAAACACTTTACCGATTTTCACCAAATTTTATATGCATATTCAGTAGGTCTGAGAATCGGCTACTATCTATTTTTCATACCCCTAAGTGATAAGGGTTGTTCACTTAACATTTTTTTATTTATATGGCAACACAACGTTTGCCGGGTCAGCTAATATTAATTATATAATTACTCCAATTACGATTTCCTATATTTATAGTTACGTTTACTTAAGGGCTCAGCCTCTCCTTAGATTATTTAGAAATTGCGCCAAAAATAAAAACCTAATGAGGTAGGTATAACATTTCTGACACACCCGCTGAATTTTCTGAACCATATAGTTCTTCCAAACAAGCGTGCTACGTTTTAGACCTCACCTTCATCAGGCGAGACTGACTCCAATCGCTTGGTTCTACAATTACCATCAGCTACAATTACCACCAGGTCATAGATCAGTTCAGAATTATTTTTTTTGAAGGAGGTACTTACTTTTACATGATTATTTTTTGGACGTTATGGTCCTTCCATCTCCTCACTCTTTCCCATAAAAATAAGTGAGTAAGTTACATTATTTTCAAATTAATAAGTACTTTATCAAATTCCTCATACTCTTAAAGACCGATAGATTTACTGTAAAAACTGAGAGACCTGCAGTAGGTCAGTAAGAAATGGATTGACATCATAGAAACATCGATCCATCAATGCATTAACGGGGCATAGACCTCTAACGCACATAGATCATTAAATAACTTTTAAGATACGGGTTTGGGAAAAATAAAAATATACCAATCAGCTGTTTCTATCAGATCCAATTTTTCGGAACTAGGCCTAATTAGAAGCCTCATTTACCTTTCTAGAACTTTCTAATACTACAAAGTAATCGGTTAAGGTACCTACTTAACAATTACATAAAAACAACAAAACCCCATCCGCACATATAATGTAAAAAAATAACTTTTAACATAACCGAATTCATACTATCGAATTTTTCTAGGCAACAACATATCAGTTTAGAAATAAAATTTTATTTATACTCCATACATTACGTTATTCTCGTCGCTGCATTATCTAAATGTTGAATTAAATTCAGCAATGTATAATATACATTTGTAAGCATCGTAAGTGTGCCCGCTAGATACATAATGGTGGTAAAAGTAACCTATCACAGAATGGAAAGGCGAAACGCACATTTCACCAAGTATAAAACGCTTGTGGGGACCACAGAGTGCATCAGTCAATAGTGAGAACCAACAGCATCCAAATCAACCAACATGATCGCTTTCGTAAGTTATCTGTGTTATTTTTTACCTGTATTACGTAAATAGGGCGGGAGATAAGTAGAGCGGCATTCGGATGTCAGTTTCATTGCTTTTCCGGCTTGTAAATTTTAAACTATACAAGTGATAATATCAAAAGACAGTATTTGTAAAATGTAATAATGTATCCAATATTGATCCTATCACTGAAATCGTAATAGGATCAATATTGTGTATCGGAATCTCTATAAGTGGTCTAACATTTCCCGCCATATTTTGTCACAACTGTCAGTTTTTAAATAAAAACGTCCCACAACAATAAAAAAAAACAACAATTACAAAAAAATATTATTTAATCATTTTTTCATATATCGATTTAATATCGAGTGCACATTTTAAATTAATGCGATATGGAAGTAGGTACTTTCAAAAGCGTATTATGTCACTTATTATTTTTAATACTGCATCTTTACAAAACGGAGTCATTACATAATGCCACAGCTTCCGGAAGGTAGTGAAAGGACCACGTGTTCCTTTACTATGGCCACTTCCTCGTGTTGTAATGGTGTCATTTGACATTCCAATTGATGGCTATGATATTTTTGAGAACATATTGTAACAACAACAAAAGTACAAAAGCTTACAAAAGGGTACAAAAGCTTAATATTATTTTTTCAAATTGATTAAATTTCATTTGTTTCTTTGTTATCAATAAATTTTATTGTAGAACAATAATAAGATTATCAAGTAATATTTTGACATTTTTTATATATTTTTATATTTTTTTTATATTTATTCTGACATCATAAAAGCAATAAATGATTTTAAAAGTAATTATTTTTACTCTGATTTGCACGATAATTGTACGATAAATAAAATAAAATAAGACCATACTCATTGCTCCAAATGAGGCCAATTCATTCAGTGGCCTACAATACTACATAGAATGGTAAATGAAAGCTTAATTTGCTTATAAAATTAATAAAAAAAACTAACAACTTACTGTAAACTTACTGTAAATACTAAAAACAGTGAACAACTTTACCATACATTATAAATGTCGTCGTCGTATCATAGTCCTTATTAAGTTACGTATAAATCAATTGTGTGTCTATTTTTTTAATATACAAATATAATCACTTACCGACAATATGAGAGAAAAATTTTCAGTCATTAAATAAAATAAACCCCTCATTTTTCAGAAAGCAACAACCCTCCTCCTTATCATCGCTTACGCAGCTGCCCGCCCCTCCGAGGAATGGGAGCCCGAAGGCCACTCGCACTCTGAACACACCAAGCCGTACCACGTGACCGTCGTTAAGAAGATAGGGGTGCCCATCCCCCACCCGGTCGCCGTGTCTGTCCCGCAGTACGTGAAGATCCCGATACCCCAGCCCTACCCCGTTCACGTCACCGTTGAACAACCGATCCATGTACCCGTTTATAAGGTGAGCCTAACCTAACCTAACTTAAACCAGTGTAATATTAAGATGAAGTATAGATCTTAAAGTCAACAAGTACAGTAATGCAACAGCTGATGTCAAGGACTATAGATACATTACTGTCTTTACGGATTAAGTTAGAACCGTACATATCTGATACGGTTCTAACTTACTAGATACTGATCTATCTTTGTAATAATCGCAACATTAATAGTACAGCAAGTGACATGTGTAAAAAAACATTATTGAAAAAGTATCCATCTTTATCCAGCTGAAGGTGTCATTATCATATTTTAAAGCACACCACATTGTTTTGTCTTCTCACGTGTTCACAGGCTGTAAAAACGTCTATATCATTAGATTCATTAGCAATCGCATGATTTTTAATCGTGTGGCTTATTAATTTTCTCCTTTTTATGAACACTTCATCTAAAGAGAAACTACATTTTTATGTAGCTTTAACAAACTAGATTCAGATTATATCATTTCCATTGTCTTTTTTATGTACTCTTCGGAACGGTTGAAATAAGAACACCATTCATGTCACTGCACAGATTATTTATTATTATGTAATGTGACTGGCCGCAACGAAAGTAAAAGCGAGCGCCAGTGGAGCGTGCATTCTTTTTTCAAAAGTTCCCGCGCATTTGTGACAGTTAGCTTAACCTAATAATGGCGCCACTTCCGATTGTTAACTGTTTGAGTATCGAATGTAATGAATGATGTAACTTTTTATTTTCATTTTATTGATAAATTGATTGATATTTTAAATAGCTGTGATGGCTGAACACGGATGTATTCTGATCTAACATTTTGATAAATAATATATGAGCAAATATACGTTAGATAAATTAGAGACAAGTTGATTTTTAAGTAGTTTATAAATAATATTTTTATATTTAAGTAGGTGATTAAAATTTAGGGGAGTCTGAAACCACTTTTCATTTATAATCAGTGTCTATAATTAGCAACATATTTTAAGCCCTATTGATCGTCATCGTCACTCCTAAATATGCATTGTTAACTAATTATGCAATATTTTTTCTAGTCATCAAATACTTATAAATTCTAAGTCTGTACTCTAGATTCTAACTTTATACTTTTGACAATTCACAGGTTGTACCCCAGATCGTAGAAAAGCCAGTTCCCTACACCGTTGAGAAGCCCGTCCCTTATGAAGTCGAGAAGCCCTACCCCGTGGAGGTCGAGAAGAAGGTCGAAGTACCCATCCCCAAGCCCTACCCCGTTCACGTTCCCGTGTACAAACACATCTACCACCATAAGGGAGGCAAGCATTAAGCAAATCAAAGCAAAATCTTCGAAATTTAATAAAATTGGAAGTAACTTTAATAGAGCAACTCTAAAAGACTCTTAAACTATATAATGAGAAAGTCATTGGTTCAAAAACGATTTAATTCAGTACTTGGACCAATCGTGGCGTTTTCAGTTGCAATTTCAAAATTAAGGCACATGAACACTGTTGCTTTACTATAAGGCCTTTGTCACACAGATGAGTACTACCATTTTATTAGATTTGGATTCATAACGTAGCATCTATGACAATTTTTAATAGTTTATTGGAGGTTGATCGTAGATGTAGTGTACAAACACGAATTTGGTTTAAAAGCGGATCATAGCTTACCTTGTAGGTTATCCGCGGACTGTGCCGAGTGGCCAACTTGTAAATAAATACAAATTATAATGTAGTGCTGACGGAATGCCGTCAGGTGAGACGTATGCTATTGTGATATTTATTGCGTGACCCATTTGTTGTTGCTGTGTTGCGTCGTTGTTGACTATTGTGTAATTGTTGTTGTTTGTTTTTGTTTATGTAGATTATAATTACAGTACGATTTTATAAAATTGTTGTCGTTTCTTTTTATATTTTGGTGATTTTATTGTTGCTCGTTTTACATTTTCGAACACGTCATAAATTGTGTAAATTGTATCGAAACTTTCTCATAAAATGGTTAATCAGATATAATTAGTTTAAAACCCAGGTATACTTATTAAAAAATCAAGTTTTAACTTATACCACACTTCCCCAATATTGTGAAAATCAAACATTTTAAAACTTTAACACAGATAAAAAACTTAAAAAAAAATCAACAATATCAACATGCACTTGGGCTAAACAACTAGTTAGTCGGAATTAATCTTAAATAAAACATTATGTATCCTGGCAGAGTATCCGAGAAGCCAGTGCCTAAAAAGGCGCTATCTGCTAATTTAATCTGTGGCCGCGCGATGAGACCACTTTCACTGCGCGGTCAAGGTCCCGGTCGATGACACCCGTTGCTCGCAATTTTTCAGCTACAACACTCACCATTGCTACTCTTACTAAGAATCTATCGTACATGTTATATGTGGTTGATGCATTGGATAATGTCTTAATTTAAAATAACTTTTTGCTGTAGAGAACATAATAATATAGTATTTTGAATGCATAGTAATCACCGCAGGTCATAGACGTCCATAACAATAATCAGTTACAGTCCCGCTGCTCGGTATGGGTCCTCCTTTTTTAGAGTAAGATTTAGCCCTGGAGTATGGGCTATATCTTTCCGCAATGAACATTTAGCTGTACAATAATGCTTATTGGTAGACGTACACGCTTCTAAAATCATCCTAGAAAAATCACAGGCAGATTCTCGACGTTAAATCAAGTGATAATTTCTACTAATAAACTCCTTTTTTTGTTGACGAGGGAGAAACCTACAAAAGGTACCCGGTGCGGTGGGAGCGACACAGGGTTATGTGGGGGTAGAGGACTCCGGGATCTCCAAAGGAACGCAAGCGTAGTCCTCTTAGCGCGGTGCCCCGTAGGGCTCCGCCCAGGTGAACTTGACGCTCGCCACACCGTCTGGTGTCTACAACGGTATGCGACCACACATACCACCGTCCATCCCGGGGTCGCTGGCCGGGCGGTTCGAGCTCCCACTCTTGCCGTCCGCATCTCCGGAAGGCCCCTTTTAGTCGCCTCTTACGACAGGCAGGGGATACCATAGGCCTATTCTGGTCCTGGAACTACAGGGACAAGTACTAAACTCGTTATACCGAGTTTAAGTAGTACCTAAGCAGCGCTAAAAAGTAGAGCTTAAGTTGAGGTCGAAAATAAAAGCGATTATTTTAAACAGTAATATTTACAATTAGAAATTAATAAGAGCTTTGTAAGAGATTTGTGAACTTTAAATTATTTTAAAATGTATTGATTTAACCTCAAATTAAAACCAGAATAGGTGGTAGAGCCACTATTGTACAACCGGGGAGGTCACACCCATTTCTCACGTGAAACTATTACGTTTCGATAGAAAGATGTGGATGCTGGCTATTTATTAAAGCATCTATAAACTTCAGATAGAATTTCTGTTCTGTATAGATACTTCATATCTATCAGATGACACCAACCCTTTACCATCGTGGTATCGTAGACAACAAACTGGTTTCCTACTTCAATGTTTACAAAAACAATCGTAAGTCTTTTCACCACATTCTTTATATGAACGAATAACTTCACACTGCGATATATTTACTGCAATAGGTATAACGCAGCAATCCATATTTCCACTACAGTTAGGGTTCCACTACAGTTGGTTCCACTAGTTCCAGTTAGTACACGACCGACTATTATTATATCCGTGAGAATCAACCACAACATTTTCTAAGTACACCTTGCGTATTAACAACTTCAATATAATAATAACGCTTCTTCAAGCAGTAACCTTGCAACAGGAAAATTATTTGCATTCCGCCATTTTATTAAGACTAAAGGAATTTAATACCTTTTACTATCAACAAAGAAAAACTGCGCTTGTATGTATTTTATTAGGGTTTATAACCGCAAAGCAGGTTGTTCGAACATAATTACAGTACATTATGATTTCATTGATCCCCACTGCATCTAGATGCACCCAGAGGGGGGTCAAATTGAAATTGCAATTTTATCCGCTACTAAGCTTGTGACCTGACGATGCTTGCACGATGGTTTATAGTAATTAATTCTAGGTTAGGGTTCATATATTTTAACTTATAATTATGACTCCCGGCACAAAATAAGACAGAGTCTTAAGCTTAAGTGATCTAAACGTATTTCAGGGAACTGTTTTCTTACAATACAATGGTTTGGCTTTAATAAAGTAAAATTGAAATCAGATGCAATGCAAGACTACATAACAAAATAATATTCGTTAATTTACTAAAAAAAATAGTAAGAACACAACTTACGTAAGTGTCTCTACTTTACAATACTCGATCTAGAACATATACTCTTTACATAGATATTTTAAGGCAATAAAGCCCCTTTACGAATAATCCTTCAAAATGATCTTTGGTTCTACAATAGAGACTACTGCTAAACAACTGTTTAATCAATAATCAATCATTAATCAAGGTCCTTGTCACTACATAAATTGCTGCAACACAGTCCTTTTTGTTCTAAAGTCATACTTTTTGTTTATTTTATTTTCTTAATTTTTAAATGATACAGCGTAAAAAAGTTTTTCATTCATTCATTTTTTCTCCCTTTTTTCTTTCTTTCACAAAGAACATTTCGATGCTTTTAAAAGTTAGTGTAGTCAAAATCATTTAACACAACAACAATGACGTTTAAACAACACAAAATGACAAAAGGACCTGCCCAACGTTAGTAGATCGAGGTTTAGGCTCCCCGCTGCGCGTGAGTCACTTTTATGGCGTTTTGATATGTCATTTCGTTTGTCTGATTTTATTACTGGAAGAGACTTGGCTTGTGTCGTAAAGATTTTTACGAACGCGAATAACTTAGCTGAATAAACAAATTATTTATGGGGTCTGTTGTGTTTCCACCAACCTGTGTTGGAGGTACCTAACTACTGATGTCCCTCAACTATGGGGAGAATATAGGTGTAAGGTTATACCCATGTCAAGCAGTGGGACATAAAAAGGGACATTTTTTTATAATATAGGAGTAGCAGACGAGCATGCAGTCCACCTGATGGTAAGTGGCTACTGCCGCCCATGGACATTTGTTACAGATAGGATTAAATATTCCTACCTGAGTTCGACAACAGATGCGCCGCTACCCTTGAGGACTTAGCTGGAACGCTTCGGAAAAATTATGTCTCCCTTACCACATCCTTCAAACTAGAAATATGTTTGTTGTTATGAGGCAGAAATAGGTGTAGTCATGGTATATAAACAACAATGTGATGGTGATGCGTTGATAACAACTACATGTATGAACTGTAAACTTTTATTTTTAAACTTCTATATAGGTACCTTTAAACCCTTCATAGTTCGAATACCGGAACCGAATTTTACCACACCTTTTTTGTTTTAGGGCTCGAACACAAAACTGCGATGCGACGCGATGCGAATTCGCAACGCAGAAAATTGCGATGCGAATTGCTGCGATGCGTCGAGGGAGCTCGCAGATTTTTGCGATGCGACGTCGCATCGCAGTTTTGTGTACGAACCCTTATAACCGCCCGTGTCCATGACGGTGTCTTGTGAAGGATTTGTTTAAAGAGTTGCACACACGATGCACGCCAACATTGTTAATTCACAGGAAATATTATGTATAGTTTGGTGATAAACTTGCTAGGAATATTTTGTAATAAAGAGGTCTGTTCTGTGCACCCAAAATCAATGTTTTTCTCGCGAGCTTTGCCTTAAGGAAGCCTCATTTATGGTGAAATGCGTTTAAAAAAGACATTTGTATGCAATTCGGAGTAGGTACCTACCTACCGCACTAAAGTAAGATGAGTAGTAACCATTAAAACAGTACCCTTACCATGAGTTTTTACGTTTTGACAAATATGACTGTTTTGGTATTTGTTTACGTATATGCCCATACTATTTCCAATCAGCGCCCCTAGAGGATTATATCTGAACTTGGAAATTGTATGGGCCAATACGTAAACAAATACCAAAACAATCATATTTGTCAAAACGTAAAAACTCATGGTAAGGGTACTGGTAGGCGCACTTTTCGAAAAATATTTCAAACATGACTTAATACGAACATAACGTCATATCGTGCAGGAAAACCGAATTAAAACAAAAATAAAATCATTAAAACCGTTCCTTCATCAATTAGTTCCACTCGTCCTCCGACAGGGGCGCTGTAACATGTTTTTTTTATTTTTCATTAGGGTTCCTTAGATAAGAACACACATGTTAATAAGAGTTACGTGACATATCACGTTTAACTAAATGTCAGTGTAATTTATTAACCCACACTATAGTACTAACTACTTTAACAACATTTTAATTATAGTTTTAATTGAGGTTAGATTAACAAATTCGAAAAGCACGTAAATAAGTTGTCATTTCATTATACCTAGGGCAGCGGTCTTACATGCGAAGATGCAGGTTCGATTTCCGAACAGGTAAATGTTTCATTCATAAATTTAGATTTCTGTCCTGGGTCTGGGTGTGTACCTACTTACTTGTCTTTGTATATTATCCTTATCCTTACTATTATTATAAATCTGAAAGTAACTCTGCCTGTCTGTTTGTCTTTTCTTCACGCCTAAACCACTGAACCGATTTTAATGAAATTTTGTACAAAGATAGTCTGAGACCCGAAAAAGGACATAGGATAGTTTTAATCCCGGAAATTCAACGGGAACTAGGGATGGCGATCTAAGATTGATTAATTGGAGAATCTGGACCAAAAATTTTCTGTTTTATGTATGTCATATATTATTTTTAAACGCGGGCGAAGCCGCGGGCACCACTAGTATACTTATACGTCTATAATACATGGCTGTCTTACATATTATTATCAGGTGACCATTTTAGTCCTCAAGAGAGGTAACTGGCAACATCTGTAATCGCCTTCAGGTAGTACTTTGTTCTATATGGAGTTGGTTGCAGGTGTTCAGGTCGGCAGTGACTACTTACTATCAGATGGACTGCTTGCCTCTTCTGTTACTTTAATGTTATAAAAACATTATATAAGAAATCATACTGTAGGCTGATTAGTAATTACCAAAATAAAAACCGGACAGTCATGACATTGTGTAGACAAACAATATTGGCTTTAATAAGAACTACTCGTAAGTATGTATTTTGAAATACAGACAAACATTTAAAAGTTTTATTCGTATAAACTAGTCCTACATCGTTCTAATATTGATACAAATCAATACACGTTTTATACAGTGCCAGGTTAGATGGATATCATTCGAGCTTGCCGGGTTTTTTGTTTTATTTTTTTCGGTGTGGTAACACTGAGATGCGCGCACGCACCTGCCAGCCCCCCGCCGGGGCCAGGCCTTTCATGCCGACGGATTAATACCGGGTTTTCTTCAATTTTGACGAAAAAACCACAGATAACCCCAGGCTTAAGAGGTCATTATAATTTTTTAAACGCATCGGTTATAAATAACCCAATTGACCGCGTCGATCTCGTTTGTTTATGTTTTGAACATTATTGATCCGGCTGTAATCTACGGCCCATTACCAGAGGTTTATTAAACAAGCTTTCAATACCATTTTCAACACGCTTTGGTATTTTGTAGATTTTGTACCCGGATTTCGAATTATAATGACTGAACGATTAAAAGATTTATATTAATGTTGGTACTGTAGGTAGTTAATATAAAAAAGATCTGTGACGGAAAGAAAAATTACGCAAGCTTATCTTTTACATAACGATATACTAATTGCTCTATAAATAAATAAGATAGTGAAATGCTGTGCATTAAGAACCTACATCAGGTTTAAATGGCGCTAATAAATCAAGCGTTAGTCGGTAGACAGGTAGCCTAGGTATCTATCTTCTTACTTAACAGGATTGCCATGTAATAAATTATCTGTACAAAAACAATACAACACTAGGCGTGTACAGTACAAACCCTAAAATTAAAACAAAACAAACAATGAACGCACGCACGCGCATCGCATCCGAGCTTTACGTATCTAAACGTAAACATGCTCATGTAAACGAAACAAATGTACACATTATCCACCTTAATGCTCCCTAACTCAAAGTAATACAGCTTACAATAACCGAATAAAACAATATTGGAATCGGTAAACGTATTTTTGTCAGGTGATAAACAAAGCGAGGCGGGAAATTGTGCGCGCGAAATCTGGATAATTTCGCGCGCTCTGTCAACAAACATGGCCGCCGGCGCTGCTGCCAACGTCTGAAACAAATGTGTCGAAATATCGAATTATAACTTGGCTCCACTGCATTATTACGTCATTCATAACGTATTTAAATTTATTAAATTGCCCCAGTTTACGTCAGTGCGATCTGTTTAACGGCGCTGTTAATTTGTTTGACATCTTCCGAATAATGTTATCGATGTAATGTACGTAGTGCATTTATATTCGCGTTCCTGATTTTAGTATCCCATTTGGCAATCACCTATGAATCTAAGTACGTGCTAGTCTAATAGTTTTATGTTTACAAATAAACATCCTGCTAACAAAATGGCTTTATCTAACGAGAATACGAGAAGATGTCTTAAATCATGGACTTCATTCACTGGGCATTGCTACCACAGGTCGTGAGAGCGGTCAGAGTGGCTTTACTCATAAAAGGTCTATATAAATACATCATTGAACTTTCACAGGTTGATGACTTAACATTTTTTATAGAAAGAGCGAATGGAAATCAGCAGCATACAAACCTTTTAACAATAAATATCAAGAAATCAGCCACTGGAAATTTGAATAGGTCCTTACTCTTATATAAATTAGTTTGGTCCCTACATATACTCGTAACTGTTTGTTATACCTATAGATAATCATATG
The DNA here is from genome assembly GCF_041222505.1 of Epargyreus clarus. Classification (NCBI taxonomy): domain Eukaryota; kingdom Metazoa; phylum Arthropoda; class Insecta; order Lepidoptera; family Hesperiidae; genus Epargyreus; species Epargyreus clarus. Next base: position 1,524,722 of record NW_027332214.1, read on the forward strand.
TACATGTGCATCGCGCCAGATCCGGACGAATGTAGCTCACCTCAACACGCCTAACTACGCCTCGTGACTGTGTATTCGTTTATATTAAGAAACTACATAGGTACTTTCTGGTGATTTACTGTTAGAAAAACCTACTAGCGCTGAACAGTGCTGAAATAGTACCTGCCTATGCAGAAATAGGATAGAACAAGTTGCAGATAGAAATCTCTATGAACGCAACTTTGTTTCAGATCATCGATTTCGTTGATATTTCTGATATTCATAAATGGCCTACGAGTAACTTTTTAAAAGTTTTAGTGCATAATTCGCTGTGATGATCAAGCTATATTTAACTTATCAGTCTTGTAGGTAAAGTCTGTGATGTCCTGTAGTTTTGGGACCAGAATAGGGCAACGGTATCCCCTGCCTAACGTAAGAGGCGACTAAAAGGGGGCGCCCGGGGTTGCGGGCGGCATGAGTGGGAGCTAACGGTGTAGCGAGTGTCAAGCTCACCTGGGCGGAGCCCGACTGGGCAACCCGCTAAGGGGACTCCGGTTGCGTTCCTTTGGAGATCCCGAAACCCTCTACGCAGCGCCGAGGACGGCCACCGGGGGGGTTTTAGTGCGGTAAGAATCCCACATAACCCTGAGTCTCGCTCCCACGGCACCGGGTACCTTTTGAAGGTTCTCCCCTCGTAAGCAAACAAAAAGGTAGAGTCTATGACAATTAACAACTGATTTCATCATTAAAATAAGCGATGCGAAGAAGTATTGTACTTACGAGTATGTAGCTTCGAAAAGTCAGAGAGTCGGAGATTCAAACCTGGTTATAAAAAATAAAAAATTAAATAAAAAAAACATTGTACACTCCACATACTCCGCCTTATTACTCAATACACGTTACATTTAATTTTCGTTATCTGTGCGCCCAAAAGCAAACAAAGCATAGAGTATAGAGCGGTTGACATTCCAACCTCTGAATATTTCCAACTTCGATAACACATCTCGAGTCTAATCGCACCAACCGATCGACCAACTCACTACCATACGATACAAGTATCTTTATGCATTAACAAACCATTATTCGACACAATATAATCCGTATTTCCTTGTAATAACGTCAATATACCAACAATAAGGTCCTGTTGTATTTTGGTACTTGGAACACTCAACATTCCGGGTTGTCGATTCGAGATGACTCAATTTGAACGCATTTATCTCTCATAACATTGAATAAGATGTTTCTTCGACGGCTATTAATTTTTGTGTGCGATGCTTATGAATAATTGGCGTAAAACAAAAAACGAGCATGAAATAAAATATCGATACAACGTATTGAATATGGTTAATGATCAGAAGTTCCTTTATCAATAAATTTCTACACGATACTAAAACCAATAGACTGAAATACCATTGTCGTAAGAACGCCTGTTCAGGTAAATATTAGAGGTACCTACATGGTATTAAATATCATAATTCATTTATTTTACTGCAAAACTATACAAACACACATACGATTAAATATCGCACTTTAAATATTCGAAGCCATTATGCTCTTGAGATTATGTTGACTGATACTTACATAAATTTAGTAACGACCTTTTTTTGGATTTGTAGATGATTTACTAAATATCCCTTTTTACAAAACACTTGTATATAATATCTCCCTATTTAACTAAGTATATCTAAAAAATCAAAACAGTGCAGAAAGTAACGAAAACGTTGAATATAAACACAAAAATATATTATATTGGCGCTCAACGCCACAAATTGAGAGATTCTCTTAAACCTTTCTTCTTTATACCATTAATAGTCTGTGTTGACACCCTAATTTTAACTCGCGCCTTTTTTCAAACGTCGAACGCCTGGCATTCTTGCAATAGACAAGCATTAGTCAAACTGTCAAAACGCGCGCACAGAACTGTCAATGGACTATCCATAACTCAAAGATGGCCGGTAGCTGAATTTAAAAATAAAAAATGGTGGAGTCGAGCTTTAACATTAATGATTCCGTATCTTCTATATCAACCAATAAATCTGGCAAATATAAACAAGTTGGTACTCTTAATTAAACAGATTATAAGAAATATTGAGCATAACTTGAACCTAAGTGCGAATTACCTAATTCATGGGTGCCATGAAAATACCCACAGAGGAACACAAACATCCAGACCCAGCAGAAATTTCAATTTATCAATTAAATGTCTTACCGAGCATCAAATCTGGAACTCTCTCTGTATTTGACCTATATGATGTCCTCGTCACCACGCGAATTCATATAGTCAAAGCGGGCATGTAGAGTTTGTAGGTAGAGTCTTTAATGAAACATTGAAACATTAAAATTATTCGAGGTCTAATTGATGCTTCGCACTTACACAATGATTTGGCTCGCTTTTATGTCCCGAACTACCTTCGACGATCTCGGAAGCACAAATTATTTGCTGTTCCTTCTACTCGTACAGTTGCACATGCCAATTCTCCCATACCACGAAGTCACGAACCCTGTCTGCTCTCAATGCACTTGAAGCCTTTCCTTACTTCGACTTGTATGCGGACGAATGACAGAAAGTTTTGAATGTGTGCCTAAGTTTCAGTGAGCTCCAGTGAGGATAACTAAATAATCTAATACTGTTATTAATTCTATAATTGTTACAATTATTATTTATTTCCAAAGATTAATTATTATTTTTGCAATTATTCATTCATTATTATTATTATGTTTTAAATTGGAGATGTATTATTGTTATTTGATTTGTATTTATTCTTTATGTCGACATCAAATTGTTTTACGTATCATTTAATTAGTGTGTGTCAATTAGTATAATTGGTTCTGCGACACCGTTCTATTTGACAAGAAATAAATAAATAAATTGCGGTCAACCCATTACTGTCCAGCTAGTGGGCTCTGTCCATGCCATGATCCACCACTCTATATACACAAATGCATATTGGTAGTATTCATAGATCTTTAAAAACGTTTTTAAGAACTATCAAGTTTAGAGGTGTTCGTTACTTACAATATTAAAGCAAGCGACTAGGACTTAATTTTTCATACACACAAAACATCGAAAAATCAAAGCTGAAAGAAAATTCGAAAGACGAAAAAGCCGTTCGAGAGGCTGGGTTTTAAACAACTAGGCTATCACGGTTTTCTACAACCTTCGCGGACCCCTAAAGTTGACAAGGACAAAGCAGTGTTCGGGCCCCCAGATTTTGATTGACTGCACCGTAAGTGACGCATCGTCAAAAATGGCGAGATCCAGCTTCGGTAATCGATGTCTGAATCAGTGATGTGGTCACCACTTAGACAGGTGATAAACATCTTAGCACAACATTAATCTATATATCTTTTACTATCCTTTTCTTTTAGAAAAAGACACTTACCTACATCATTCCATAACTAAAGGTATCGGTATACAACTTAAGTAATTAAGAATAAAATGCAAAATTTGTACAAAATATGCTAGAAAAGGAAATTATAATAAACAGTTGTGATTTTTTTTGTGAATTAGGAAATAGAGTTCGAACGTGGAAGAACCCTTTGTGTATCGACTCCGGTCGCACCACCGCCACACCCATTTCTGCCTCATAACAGCAGCGTTAAGCGCTACTGTGTTCTGAAGGTTTGGTAAGGGAGACATAATTTTCCGAGGCGTTCTAGCTTAGTCCTCAGGGGTAGCATCTGTGGTCGTCCTCAGGTAGGAATATCTTATCCTATCTGGGGTTGATCGCAGATGTCCATGGGCGGCAGTAGCCATCAGGTGAACTGCATGCTGGTCTGCTACTCCTATATTATATATAAAAAAGAGTTTTCGATTTTTCAAGTTTCAAGCATGATAGGTTTGGTTTTCTCACAATTTTTCCTAACCCTTAACGAAAGTGTTACTTAATTCCTTATAAGTACATAACTTTTAAAAACCTTAGGTACGTACGTGCCCAGGATGCAAACCTAGGACATCAGATTGAGACGCCAAGTTTCATCCACTCAATTACTATTTATGCCTTATCACAAAATTGCTGATATATTACGTGATAGCTTTACATTTTAATTAAACAAATTATTTGATGACTATGGATAGAGTTCTTTTTTTTTTTTTTTTTTTTTTTTTCTTTTGTGGCTTTGGCGCATGGACGCTCAGCCAATGACACGTAAAAACGGGGAAACGAGGATTAGAAAAATAAAAAACGGATGAAATTTGGAAAAGGAAGGATCAGTACAGTAGGTTGAATATAAATTTACATACAGATAAAGATATAATAATTAAAGGTAGGTATATAAATATTAAATTTTAATATCATTTTTCATAATAAATAATGCTAAGATTTTATATATATCAGGATCAAGGGTAGACAATAAATATGGTATACATAGTGGAAATGATACATTCGTAAGACAAGATAGATTTTGGTAAAGGGCGGAGGAATCGTGTAAAGGACAGGAAAAAAATATATGATTTAGATTATGAGTTCCACTTTTACAAACACATTCGGAAGTATCAACAATGCCCAATTTCAAAAGATGTTCTTTAGTACAGACGTGCCCCAGGCGCATACGTATAAGAATAGAAGTAGCAGATTTATCAAGCTTTAGTTTATAAAACCAAGGCTTGACAGGGATTGTTGGCTGTAATTGATGATAATATTTCCCCTTTTTTTGGGAACTCGATGTCCAGTGTTCACTCCATGAGGCGTATAAATAATCTTTAGCAAGGGATATTAGGTCTTGGGCGTAATTTTTAAAAGGAAAAACGTCACCACACTCCACTGCATCATTTGCCAATTGATGGGACTTTTCATTTCCTGCAATCCCGGAGTGACTTGGTAACCATATAAAAACTACATCAAATTCATTTAATAGACATGTATGGAGTTTATTTCTAATATCCAAGATTATTGACAACTGAGCTTTGTATTTAAATGGGAATTTCGTGACAGTCTGCAAAGCACTCTGAGAATCAGTAAATATTAAAGTTTTTCCTAATTTCATTGTTAATATATATTCAACTGCTTTGAAGATGCCATAACATTCACCTGTAAACACAGAGGTTTCAGGTGGAAGTTTAATTTTTTGTACAATATTGTACTGGGAATGATACAAACCTACACCCACACAACCAGATTTAGATTGTTTAGAAGCATCGCAATAAATATGATGCCAGCCTTGCCATTTATTATTTATAATTGAATTAAATTTAACATTACATTGAACATCATTTTTCGATAAGGAAAACTCGCAGATTTTAGGAGACATTAATAAAGAATCGTAACTATTGTTAAACAGCGGTAGCATAGTGTCAGCGGATGTAGGAGCTTTAATACTATTAAATTTCTCAAAGCTTCGAAGAAGGCAGGGTGGAGATTTATGTGTCCAATATGGAGAATTTTTTAATTCATAAATTTGACAGATTTTTGTTAAAACTGGATGATTATAAATTTGGAGACACCTACCTAAAAATCTATCGGACAGATATTGTCGTCTTAAGTGTAGAGGGGGATCTCCACACTCAATTTGTAACGCATTGATTGGGCTAGATTTCATTGCACCTGAAATGATCCTTAAGGCTTTGGCTTGCACACCATCTAACTTTTTTAAACCAGCAACGTTACATGGTTCTAATAGGAAAGAGCCGTAATCAATAACACTTCGTATCATGGCATTATATACAAGTTTCATTGTGTACGGATGGGCACCCCACCATACACCTGACAGACATCTTAGGATATTGAGGTTTTTTTCACATTTATTAGCTATATATTGACAATGTGGTATACCTGAAAGCTTAGAATCCAAGATGAAACCTAAAAATTTTACCTCACTTTTTGTTGGAATGGTATCATTATTATATATAACATTTAAATGTGGAGGATTTCGCATTCTGGAAAATAGAACTATTGCACTTTTGGACACTGATATTTCTAAACCATTTCTGTCTAACCATTCTTTAAGTAATTTAAGAGAAAATGATAAATTTTCACAAGCTGTGGGTATTGATGAACTAGTAGAATAAAGCAATAAATCATCAGCGTATTGGAGAACTCTAACAGAATCATTAAGCGTTTTATCCAAATCATGAGTATAAATGTTATATAAGATTGGACTAAGGACCGACCCTTGTGGAAGCCCCTTCCATATCGTCCTTGTAATGACACGATCTTCTACATTTAAGTTAATATCTCTTTCAGATAGCATATTTATAATAAAATTTACAAGTATGTTAGGGATATTCAATTGAAGCATCTTAAGCTTTAATATTGGAATGAGAACATTATCATATGCAGATTTTATATCTAAAAAAGCTGCTAATATACTACAATTATTAGAAAAAGCAAGGCGTATATCTGTTACTAAGATACTTATATTGTCAAGAGTACCTTTACCTCTCCTAAATCCATATTGACTATCAGCCAAAAGTTTATTACTTTCGACAAACCATTCAAGTCTATTTTTAACTAAATGTTCGGCAACTTTTGCTATAGTAGTTGAAAGAGCAATGGGGCGATAAGATGAAACTTCCAATGGAGATTTGTCAGGTTTTAAAATGGGTATGATAATCTGAGATTTCCATGATGGAGGGATGTGCCCGCTAATCATAACAGAATTAATTAAATTTAAATAATATTCAGTGACACCATAACAATTATTTGAAAGAAATGAGTATGGTATGCCATCAGCGCCCGGTGCAGAGTCTTTTAAGTAACTAAGTACAGATGTTAATTCAGACATGGTAAATGGTGAGTTTAATCCGTCGCGATCATCGTTATATGAAATAGAAATAGGAATTATGTTATCTTCAGGAACTGAGGCTGGGGCTAGTTTGTCCATAAATTTACATGCAACTGATAATGGCATTGTATGAGTTACGGATGGGTTAAAGGCTGATCTAAATTTTTTAATATTCTGCCAAACCAGAGTAGGACTAACATTAGGGCATAAAGAAGAACAAAATCTTTGCCACCCTTCTAATTTTTTCTTTTTAAGAATTTTCTTTGAAGCTTGTGACACCTGACAGTAAATGTCAAAATTCTCAGTTGTCATTGAATTGCAATAATCTTTTTCAGCTTGTTTTCTTTTCCAGACTGCTTTAGAACAATCTTCATCCCACCAGGGTGGCGAAGGAATTTTATCGGGCCTGCTTTTTCGAATAGGAAAAGATTCGTCGGCAGCTTCAATAATTAGTTTTGCCAAAGCCTCGGCGCAAACTGGCTCCTGTCCTCTACAAACTTTAGGCAAAGTAGATAATCTTTTGTCAACATTAGACTTAAATAAAGTCCAGTCCGGGCTATTGAGTTTATATTTTAAACGGAAGGATCTTTTGAATGTATGTGGTTTAAGATGGGGAAAAGAGATCAGCAATGGCATATGATCACTGCCATATGAATAAGGCAATGATTGCCATGTAAGAATAGATGCAAGATCAGGAGTGCATATAGATAAATCTGGCACACTATCACCTTGTTCAGGCTTAGTTCGCCGAGTAGGTGTTCCAGTATTAAGTACACACAAACTATTTATATCTAAGATTTCTAATAAAGATTCTCCATAACATGTAGATTTTGAACTTCCCCATGTAACATGTTGACAGTTTAAATCACCTAATAATAAAAATGGCTTTGGTAATCTGCTTAGAAAGACATTTATTTCAGATAAGATTGCTGAAGAAGGATTAGGAATATACATAGAAATTATATTTACATTATATACATAAGCTCCAATAACACATATACCTTCACTATGGGATGGCAATATAAGTGGAGTAAAGAAGACTGAATTGTGTATGAGTATGGCGACTCCACCATACCCATCAGGCCTGTCTTCTCTGAGACATGAAAAACCTGGAACTCTAAAAGAATAACCTGGTTTTAACCATGTCTCAGACAGAGTAACGACTATAGGGCTATATTTATTAATTAAGTGTATTAAATCACTTTTGTTGCTAACTATGCTGCGGCAATTCCATTGGACTATGTTGGTTAACTTGTCCATCTTGGTTTTGCGCATTATTCATTTCATTTATTAAAAAGGCAGCGTTGTCCGGTTTTACAATATTTAACTTTATTAAAGTATTAATTAATTCATTTATGATATCTTTTACAGAAAAATGTTCAATTGTACTTTTTGCAATAGCAGAACCATTGGGTGCAGAAAGATTTGGGCTATAATCTTTAATAAGAGAGTTATGAGCTAATTTGTCATATCCTCTCACTTGTTTAGGTGGTACACGTGGTTTCAAAAATATTGTTTTTTTTGTAGATGTATTAGTACTTGAGTGTGGTGCTGTGGAAAGAATAGATTCGGAATGTAATGTGTTTGGTTCAGAAAGTAAGACTTCGGCATATGACCTGGAAATAGGGGGATGTATTTTAGAGGCTTCAAGATATGACATGCAACTTTGGGCCATTGTCAGCTTAATCCTTTTTTGTCTTTCAAATTCTGGGCAACATTTATTTATAGCAAAGTGTGATCCTGAACATGAACAGCAGTACGCATTAATTTCAATGACACTACAAGTGTCTCCTGTATGTTCCTGACCGCATTTATAGCAACGTGGTTTAGATCTACAATGCACCTTAGTATGACCATATTTACAACAATTATAACATTGTATAGTTGGATAGATATATAGTTCCACACTTAATGAATTATAGCACATGAAAATTCTCTTAGGTAATATCTGTCCATCGAAGGTCAGTACTACAGATTGAGAGGGTTTCCATACAGGTGATCCTTCAACAATTACCTTATAATTCAGCCTACGCATATTTATAACATCACCACAACCAATTGGTACTGATATATTCGACTTAATTTCTTCTTCAGACCATTCTGAGGGAACTCCTTTTACTATGCCGACTCTCGTAACATTAAATGATGGAATAAAAGCTTTTAACTTGTTTTGTTCTAAAAGGGGGCTCAAAACAAATTTATTAGCATCTTCATAGTTGGTAAATGCCATACTTATTCTATTGCGACCTATTCTTTTAAGACTGCCATTAACAATATTTTTAATCACATTATTATTTTTTTTGAGGAAATTACCAAATGCAATAGGGTGGAGTGTGGCACCGTCAGACAAAGATTGTGTAACTTTTTGAACATGTACAAGGAAAGGAGCATTATCTGTTTCAATATAATAACGAATGCGCCTAGTTGGTTCTGTACTAACTGTATCCTGGGTATTAGATACTTCCAAATTTGAGGTGTTACATACATCTGCGGGTGAAGATTCCAATGGAGGAGAGCTAATATCAACTTTTTTATGGGCTCTATGTTTTTTCTTTTCATTTCCACTAGATTCCTCACTTAAGCACATGCAGCTACGATTTGAATTATTATGGTGTTTTGATTTATCGGTCCTTTTCTTTTTATTGCAGTTTTTACAAAATTTGCGCGCAGCTTTAACACGTTTCCTTTCAGACCTGATAGAACTATCAGTGTCCATACTGGATTCGTTCTGTATTACAATATTAACTCCGACCTGGGGGATTTCAGGTCCCCCAGGATCGAAGGTACCATCCTCCGCCATAAAATAATTTAAAAGACTTACCCAAGTGAGATATTTACAAAACTATATATAATAAGATAAACTAATAAAAATATATTTACAATACACTACTTAACTGATCTTTAAACTACTAAAAAATAAATTAAATGAAAAATCTCAAAAAAAGGCGCCCGCCAAGTTGAACGTTTCCCGCGCTTTCTCAATGGATAGAGTTAGTAATTAATCGTTCATATGACCATAAACAAGGATAAGTCATTCATCAATATAATTAAGTCAGTTGTCTTACTACAAGCGGTTAGCATAATGCTAATTGGCTTATTTATCTATGGTCGGGGCTGCGTCTTCACTTAGATTCATTGTCGTGGGTACCATAGACACACAAATAAGAGTATACAAAAACTAGACCAAAACATAAATCTAAATTCGTTATTCAGATCCTTACTTAGCCTGGGGTGCAACCATTGCTTCTCAAAGTGCTAAGAATGCCGTTGTGTCCTACGTTTTAATGAAATAGAGGAAGCCAACGAGCATGCAGTCCATCTGATCGAAGTAACTACTGCCACTCATTAACGTCTGTATTTAGGATAGAATTGAAGTCCTACCAGAAGTTGGTCAGATGCATTGCTAACTCAGAGGATTGAGTTGAAACGTCTCGTATAAGTGACTCTCCCTTACAAACCCTTCAAGCAGACAGAAGCCGCGTGTTACATTGCAATCATTAGACAGACATTTGTTAAGTGATCATACTTAGAACGATTTTTATTAGATTGAAATAACAAAGAAGCACGCAGTCCAACTGATAGCAAATGGCTATCGTCCATCGACATCCAGGTAAACGCAGAACTGCTTTAAGCGGAAATTTCCAACAAAACGCAGAAATAGGTGTGATGGTACCTATTTGAGGAACTATTGGCTCTACCAGATCTCTTAATATGTAGCTATGAAATCTTGACTATTTCTCCAAAGTAGATAAGACCAAAGTTTTCAAAAATCGTCCAAATAAAGCGGTTGGCAGACAACAATGGGTACATTTGAATTGAATTCCTAAGACTGTTAAAATTCGTTTTATTCTAACATCTATCGTTCGAATGCGCTTTGAATGGACAGAAAAAAATCACTGAGCAAATCTTCTCTTAATTTAAATATCTTACCATAAACAACACCACAGACTCACCATCGACCTCGATGTTGGAGTAGAACAATATGAATACAGTTAATAAATTAAATACTTTGTAGTAATACTTGTAGTATACAGTTTCTGCAAGTGATATGTGACAGTTACTATAGCAGTGCTGTATTTTTGTAATATAAAAGTGGCTGACAAGCACTCCTCCTAATAGAAACTAGCTACTACTGACCATGGACATCTTTAATCAACCCCAGATTACATTAGAGTTTTACCTGAGGTAGAACACATATGGGTACTCTGAGAATTAAGCTGGAACGCCCCGGAAAAGTATGTCTTCCTCTCAAGAACACAGCAGCGCTTAACACTGCTGTTATTAGGCATGAATAGATGTGGCGGTGGTGCCTCCGGAGTCGAACCACAAAGTGTTCCACCACCTTCAAAGTTGCTTCAGATTGCAATTGTTAACATTTGTTAAACCGCTAAACCTCGCAGTAGGCCTGATGAGCGGTTTGAAAACACCCGGCAAGGATTTGCCACTCATTCGAGCAACATGATGAAGTATGCTTCAGGCCCTACCCAGTTAAAAAACCCATGAGCAGCAGTGGGACATAAAACAGTTACGACTTGCAACCAAGACATTTCGTGATACTTAACAACTAATTTTATTATTAAAATGTGTTGTCAAAGTTTCAACTACCATTGTATGCCCGCGGCAAAACGACTAACAAGCACATACATACTTACATAGGAAAATTACATTAAATTTTATTTGCAATATTATTCAAACGAAAAAACGCAGCGGGCGAACGAATTTTTATTTACTTTTTATTTTTTATCTATGTACCTTACAAATGGCGTCGATGGCGTTTTTTATTCGCAATCAACAATGTTTTCGTGACATTAATCTAGCAATAATGTATCGTCGCTGTTAATAACCGTCTATGCGGAATGTTCAGGCGCATTCTGCTTACGTACACCAGGATTTTAGTAGAAATTGGGACAAGTCTTGTCTAATTTGTAACGGTTGAATATAGACAATTAATTTTAACACAATGCAAAAACTCTACTAATGACAATAATGAAAGGAAACAAATTAATTTGTTTGCAAATAGACAAACAATTAATTTTATTTGGGTATATGTTTAGACAAATTTAAAGGCAACCTTCATATTTCAAAGATGCCAGACCTAACACACCTAATTGTACTACATAGAAAAGTACCTACACTATTATGCGATACTATGTTTTGGGTTGAAGGGTTTGTCAGAGACACTTACATGAAGAATTACACTTTAGTTCTCCAGCCCAATTTTAGCATTGCCTCTGTGGCCGACTTCAATTAGTATTACAATCATATTGGGTTTAAATCCAGATGGGCAACAGTAATCACCACAACGTGAACTACGTGAACAGTAATCACCACTCCGTGAACTGTGTTCAATTGCTCATTTGGTCAAAAAGGATAGTCCGCACAATCCCAAAAGCGTGGTGCAACTAATCGCAATTTACATTTCGTATAATTTAGTTCGCGGCAGCTTGCTACGCACCTGCGATTTCTGTATACCGCTATTACTCTTTTTAATTGTTGTCTTTTGTGCAAATGTGTGCCAAAGCGAGCTATTTAAAAACTTTATTTTATTTTAAATTAGTAAGATACAAACAATCTTGCGGGAAACATAAAGTAGCATTTGGAAATTATTGTAAACGAACAAAATAAATGATAAACATTTTTTTCGCATTTACGAAATTTTGCGAGAATGTATTTTTTAATTCGTTTATTTATACTTTCTACGTAAGACCTACGTAATACGGAGAGTTCAGATAGAAGGTTAGAATAGAGTTTTTTCCACGAGTACATACTAATATTTAACCAACTGTAAAAATGAGGTTCTGTATTCGAACGTTATGTACTTGTATGTAAGTTTGTATGTCCGCGATTTCAAAAACTACTGATCCAATTTAGATGAGATTTTGTTTTTTTTTAAAGCTTCTTAAATGCAGATGTTGATACATATACAGATGATTGCTAATTCTCTAATTTAAAAAATACAATTATTATAATAAATTGAGGTGTGCATTTACCACATAAACTTTTTAGGCCGGTAATAACACAAAAAAACTATTTATGACAGAAAAACATTAATATTTTTAAAATTATCATAAGAAGGAAAGGTTAACATACGTCTTTAAGTATTAAAATTATTTAAATAGGCACTTAAGCACCATGTTTAATTTATTAAGCTCCTTTATAATGTTAATTAGGTAGCTTCTTATTAAAATACGCATAGAGTCTTTCATGGTTATTGTGCTAGAAATAGATACTCGCCTTTTAATCAACTCTACATACATTATAATGGGACGTTTGTCACAGACTATAAATGAAAGTTCTTTAACGTAACCTTATTGATAATACAGAAAGTGCAAACTAGCAAAAAGTTCAGAAGCATGTAAGTGGCCAGTACCACCCATTCATCGTAAAATCAACCCTAGATATATAAGAGGTTGCAGTTATAACTGGGGTCGACCACAGAGAAGTTACTCTTTTGATGACTAAGTTAGTTTTTTTTCTAATATAGGAGTAGCACAGAAGCTAACAGTCCGCCTGCTGGTAGGTAGCCACTGTCTCCGATGGGTTTTTGTAATCAATCTGAGATAAAATTCGATACCTACCTAAGGTCGACCACAGATTACCTGACCTGACGCTGACCTAACCTGACCCTGAAGACTAAGCCGGAACGCCTCGCAACAGTTTGTCTCCCTTACTACACCCTTCAAAGCGGCACACAGGATTGATTCCGCGGGTATACCAGAACACTACCGTTATTGACAGAAAAGTATGGAATCGCAACGAATTGAATGATTGTCCTTTAATAACTTTATCTATAATACGTGCCGCTGGGATCGAGACTTCCCTCAAACAGATCCCAGTAAAACAATGTGCTCTTAAGAAGTATCAGTCGAGTCAATTATTGGCTGTATGTATATAATACATACAATTATATAGAGTCGTTGTAAATAAAGTAAGTAATATTGTAAATAATTTACTTTATAATTGACGAAGGTTAAAAAAATAAAAATAAAATAGCACATTCTAGAAGTAGTTTTAGATATTTTAGGTACATTATGACTTGAGAGGCACTAAAACTAACAGGTAAAGCAGCATTGCATCAAACTTCACTTCTTATCAGCTTATACCTGATAAGCAGTGAAGTTAAAAAAAATAGAAATAGACCACAATTATATTTTTAATATTTCTATTAAATTGGTTTTATTACGAAACATAGACACATCTAAAAAATTAAAACTACGCGTATAATTAGATACATATATCTTCTTAAGTACATTTAAAACACGATTAATTACTTAATTAGTTAAGTAATTAAAAATATCATAAATGTATGATAATTCGTTGTTGATTTATAATTTTATTTATCTTTGATAAAACATGGAGTAGGTAATATAAAGCAGTAATTTACTCTTATTATAGGTACTTTATTGTATTATCCCACAAATAAATCAAAATTAAGACAATAATTATCTTAAAATAAAAAAAAATGTTTTTAATTTAAATTTATCACAATGCTTGACCATTCGTCTTTAAGCGTTATATTTATTAAAACGCTTACGTAATAAAATATCTACCTTTAATTTATTTAAGTTGCTCTGTAATTAGGTAGTTACTTATTAAAATAGATTACGCATTTCTGTTTTAAATGATCATACATGCGCAGGAGATCATTAAGGTAACAGAAGCACAGTTTAAAACGAAATATCCATAAACAAGGCGCATTAAAATACGTCTTAATTTAAATTTCGAACACCGGTCGGCCATGTTGTTTAAAGGGCGCGGTGGTGTGCACCCGCAATTTGTCAGCGCAAGGGCGTTCCGTACTCAGTAATTGGCGGTCAACAGCTGATAAAAAAGGGCTTTGTTTATTCAAAACTCAGTCGCATACGCCCAACTCATTTATTTATCCGCTTCTAATAATAACTCGTTTGAATTACTCAAACGAATCCTGGCAGTAACCAAAAAAACTCTATGGTTATCGAATGGTAACTTTATTTGTCCGATGCAATGTTTTAAATTACATGTTCTTTTTATTTGAATTTGGAATTGATGTTATTACAGCAATCAACGAAATAACCGTTTTAAATCATGTCTCCTTGTAATTATACCCAGGTGCAGGCTTGCATTTCACATACTTATGCATTTATTCTTCTTATTTCATTAATTTGTTAACTGCAATACTTAAGTTGCATTAATTGGCATTGCAATTAAATTATTTTTGTATAAAAGGCTAGATCTTAAACAGCTCTACACCACATAGTAAAAAGAGACAAGAAATATTTGGACATTTATATCGTGGATTAGACTGTAGAGATGTAGAGAAATAATTAACCAATACTGTCTAGGTCTTATTTTTCAGATAATCCCAGGATGAACACTTAGGACTCTATTACGGTGTAGAGTTCTGAGTTTTGATCTATGTACGCTTAGAACATTGTTACCTAAATTTATTACTTATAAGGACTCGTTCGATTTTTTTTCTTTCCTGGTGCTCACCTTTTTATGAAATGGTAGTTCAAATAAAAACGAAGCAACCTTTAACGCGACTGTTATAAAGCAGAATTACATAAAGGTAATATGCACTGCAGGTGAACTAGAAAATTCTAACACCCTTATTTTTAAAGGTGAACCTAACAATACCTATACTGTAATATACCTACCCAATAATAGGCTTCCTAGTCACTGTCGTTTTTAGAAACTTTCAATAACTGAGGAATCGCCAATGCTCCACCGGCTTTGTAGAGTAAAGCTCTCATTGCATTTCTCTTTTAAGAGCTATCATAATAATAATGTAGCGTGGTCTCTTAAATGTTCTTTATTAATATCAATAAATATAGTATTTCACATCAGTATTTACCTATGTTAACAGTTTTAGTATTGTATAATAAAAATTGCACCAAAAACTAACAAGAACAACGCATCGTGGCAAAACCTTCGTTTTTTTCATACTTCCACGACCAAGGACAAAATGCATAAGAGAAATGTGCACCTTTATTTCGTTAAAAATGCATTTATCTGTTTTAAATTAGGTACTTGGTATCTCGGGACGACATCTAAGCGCGGATATCAGCAGTAAATTACCCGCAAACTGGAGCGGCTGGAGCATTGTATGCAGATTATTGCAGATCCGAGCGCGCCACGCATCTCAGCCATCGGATTTGCATCAACTTTCGGACTCGGAAATTTGCAAATAAGCTCCATCTAATTATATAAAGGACGCCATATCTACCAATATACATACCTACATGGAAAATAAAAATAAATTAAAAGCAATTTAAGCCCTGGAATGCCAGTAATGCCAACTATAAGTTATTGTGTTGGAAATATTGGATATTATCATTGAAAATTTCGCCATATTAAGTATCGAATATTACGAGCAGGTGGCATAACCTGCCATCGGCTGCGCCACTCGCTATCGTTTTCAATAATAGAAACAATGGGCGATCGGAAGCGGCCATTGTTCAACCACAATGGCGTGTCTCATTACTCAGCGGCTCGTTAACGTCCCGCCCGCCGCAAAACACTAACTTTATCAGTCCCTCACGTCAAATATCTACCGATCTCGAACTATATCTCCTCGGACACAATCGAGCTAAAATAAAAGCAAGCCCGCGAACATGACTTCTGAACGTTCCCCGGACGGGAGCCAGATGCGTATCGGCACGCCAAAAAGCAAACTCCGCTGATATGACGTTTCGGCGCTCCTTTTTCGAAATGCCCGCGAATTGTCAACCGTGGCATAGACGGCGGACGATTTGAATACGCCGATTTGAATATAAAGGTCGCTCGCGTGTCGCCGCCATACATCAACCGTGAGGGCTTTAAGTCTTTCGAGCGCTTTTCGGACACAAATAAGCGTCTGAAGTTCGACAGGCGCGCATAATACGGCTCGATTTTATCCCGCGCGGCCGGAGCGAGAGTCGATCGCTCAACTATTTATGTGACGGATGTGATGAAAGTGCGTTTATTTCGGCGGGCGTTTCGCAATGGGGTGCGAATGTTTTAACTGCCCCGAACCGAGGCCCCGACGTCGCGGTGACGGCGCGAGCGGCGCGCATTAAGATAATCATTTAAAATATTTATAGCGTGTAAACGTCGATATTAAGGCGGCGAGACACCCACGACAGAGTCCGTATCGTCCGATGCCATATTTCATTTGGCCACAATTACAACCATTAAACGGGGCGCAACTCTTTGATATTTTCCCTTTTATTTATTGTAGCAAACTTATTAGGATACCGTGGCATTAATGATGACAGATGAGATACCGTATCTCGGCTTAATGCGTTTTGTGTCGGGGCTCTGAAACGATCAGTTTAGTCTCAGCGAGTGAAAAAAAGAAATGTTCAAGTAAATTATGTCGATCTGGGAACACCATCGGAACACTCTCAATTACCATAATGAGCATTGTAGGTGGTTATAAAACGTATGACATAATTTCGCCCCATGCATAATTTAACATGATTTGTAGATAAAGTCATGAAAAATTACGGTAAAACTGCATGTTAAGGAGTTAATTACGGTGTTCGTTTTTAACCAAGCTTGCTTCTCTTATATTAAAATTATGTACCTATTTAGGTATAGGTACAAATTAAGGAAAGTGCATGTAGGTAAGCTGCGTAGTAGTGCTAGATGGTAGGTAGGTTATACCTAAATGGGAGTTTCTAAATGGCGATTTTTTAAGTTTAGATCCTCTACGACGTGGACAAATTATGTTAATTACCTATAGAAGTTATTATAAGTACCTACGTATAGAGCGTCTGTGCCCAATATGTGATAATAATGCGTATATCTCTATGTAATGAGGTAGGTATACCTATAGCTGCCTACATACAGCTTCTAAAATTTATAATTTGGGTCTTATTGATGGTATAATAATAAGGTAGATCCACATTTCTTCATGGTTCTACGGTAGAGATCTAATGCTGTTTATACACATCTAAAGATTTGCATAAACAGCATTAAAGTTAACTAACCGTACAAATTCTAAAACAGTCCATCCAACTAATTCATTTACTGCCACAATAGGCTATTAGCTAATCAATGTGACGTCAACAAAGAACTGACCATAACGAAGCATGCATTGTAATGGCAACACCGATAAATGTCTCTCGTTAAATTTAATTATCCACTCGTTATTCCCCGACCCGTGACCGAAGCGTTCCGTGGCGTTCCGTGAAGTCCGTCCAAACCATCGTGATAACGCACGATCGATTTGTTTCCTTTTACTCGACATTAATTTTAAAATGAACGCACCGTTCCAAATTCAAACTGATTCGACCTATTTTTGGACATTCGAAGTTATTATATTAATTTAATTAGAAATTAATTATTAAATCTCTAGACTCTAGACCATTACTTACTGGAAAATAGGATTACAAACTTTTCATGTTCAGACGTGTATAATATAATTACCAATACTTCTATTATCTAAGTATTGAAGATAATTAGAAACCTATGGGTATTCAATGGGTATTCCATTTAATATCTTAAAAGTACTTACATTCTAATAATAGCTGTAGCATCCTTCAGTACCTGCTTAATAGAAATGGGCATTAATTTCTCAATTAGGTAAGATTACTATTTAGCTTTTTCTTCAACCAGTCACTGATTATGAAAGTAAAAGTATGTAGGTAGGTAGGTAGGTAGGTAGGTGATAAGCTTAGTGCAAAAAACCTGCAACATCTATAGATAATAATATGTTGTCATAAAGTAATTATGATTTTACTTCTTTAAAATTAAATGTTAATAACGTAAATAAGACGTAACGATAGATACCCTTGCAAAGAATAGATACTAAAACAATTGCACCTAATAAAATCTCGATGAGCTCCCGCTAAAAGCCAAGGGAGCCATAGACAAATTAGCACAGATCGAATCTATTCGAATTTGAATAGAATGCGGCGAGCGGAAACACGAAACGTTGTTTTTACCGCGTTTTAATTTAATTTTGAATTCGGAATGTCGTCCGGCGCACGCTCCCTGCCGCGTTACAAATGGCGTCGATACATCACCCCGATGATATCTCTTTCAATTTTGAAAGGAGCCCGCCATGGGCAGCGAATTAATAATGGTGGGTTAAGAAAAAGACGAAGAGGCATGCATGAAGGAGTTAAATTACGTGTTCTATGAAGTTCAAATATGATTTGGGACCATTACCTATACTTATGTTTTTTTTTCAGAAAATAATATGGCTGTAAGTGCGCTATTGGTGTAGAATTTTTTAAGAAATATTATATCTAGCTAGACAGATAGTATTATAACTATTGGTCAATAAAACGTATGGTTAAAGAATTGTAGGATAGAATAAAGATGATACACTTAATATAGGGATAGAAATTGGAAAGCAAATTAGCAGAATTATTAATATCGATAGGTAAACGAAATTTTTAACTACTTATAATAAAAATATTCAATTGATAAGCCTACAAACAATAATTCGTTAGGCATCTAATTAAAACTTACACACTATTATAAAGTGTAAATCAGAAAGAAACTTGCAACTACCCCCTATATTAATGGACGGTGACGATGAACTTAACTTCAGCGGTAGGTACTTAATACTTCATCCAATTTCTTTCCAAATGCTTTTATAATTGTTTTACTTGCTTACCGGTTTCTCCTAAAGCGTAATTTCCTTAAAGATTACAAACTCCTCTTGACAAACATATTTTAAAACCTTATGAACTGATTGAAGGAATCACTACCCTTATTTTATGTTTTAAAAATTCTACACTAAATTGACATGTTTTCTTTTACATACTTGTTATGATTAAAGCGCCTGATATTTTTTAACAACACTATACTCAATATGAAATTTATTGCTTGTATAAAGCATCAGGCACTTATTGCTTTTGTTGATTTATTACTTTAACCTGCTTTTATAAACATAATTCTTTGAATGAACATTGTAAGATGTAATCTAGAGCTATATAATTATTATATCATATACAAAAATATGTACTCAAGCATGATAGCCATTATATTGTATTCAATATTTTGTTAAGAATAAATACTATAAATACGCACACACAAACATTCAGTTGTGTTTAGTTACAATAAAACATTAATGTGACTTTTAACATTATATTTGATAAAAGATAATAATATGATATTTAATGTATTGAGAATTAAAGACCTTAACAGCTGTATAATCTTGGAGAATTTAGAAACCATTTAAAAAGTATCACATTGACAACGTCAGCGTCACTAGTGACAGTGACATTCACCTGTCATTGTCATTGTCACGGGTCACGACAACAACAACATACGATTCAGCAGCCGAGCCGCCCCTCCACGCACCAGCTTTCACCATGGTACGCCAAGCAACGGTTTGTTGGGTAGTGACCGCGATGCGGCGCGCTCGCTCCACGTGTAACCAACTGTACTGTGCAGGGCACCGCGATGTTCGCTCGAGTCACCTTCTACCCCACCCTGCTCTACAATGTGCTGATGGAGAAGGTCTCCAGCCGGCGCTGGTACGACAGGATGGACGACACTGTCATCCTCGGCGCCCTCCCCTTCCAGAGTATGACGAAGCAGGTAGGAATTTCCAAAATCTATATAACACATGTCAGCCCTTTTAAGGTATATTTACACAGTTGTATTGATATTTGTGTATGAATAGAACCTTGAAAATCACTCTATGTATTCCAAATAGGTATATAAAGATAGACGTTTAGTTATATTAGTATGAATATTCAAATTTTAATTAAAAAACTTTGGTTGTAAAATTTTATTTCATGCTTAATAGGTGTAATAAGTTTTATGTTATAGCTAAAAAAGTTTCATAATGACGAAATAGTTCTCTTATTACAATATAAATTGAGGTTTTTTAAAAAATCACCTCATACATAAGTATTACTTAGTATTATGTGGCTGGAATAAGTATGTATTAAGTTTTACGAGCGTGACATGCTTTGAATAAATATGTTTGAGGTAAAATATGTCTGTACAAAACCTGCATTTGTAAGGAAAAGGAAAAGATTACTTGCAACTGAAACAATACTAAATGAAATGGGAACAGTATGTAATGTTGATTAAAGATGAGTCAACAGTGACATTATTATAGCATCACATTATTTTTTATAGCAGTGATAGCCTAGTGGTTAAGAATCTCAGCCTCTCGATCGAGGGGTTCGAGGTTCAAATCCCAGGCTGACCTCTGATTTTTCAAAATTATGTGCGTATTAGAAATTAATTATCACTAGCTTAAACAGTGAAGGAAAACATAGTGGGGAAACCTGCAAACCTGGGAGATTTATTAAAAAAAAAGGTATGTGAAGTCTACTAATACGCACTTGGCCAGCGCGGTGGACTATGGCCTAATTCTTCTCATTCTGAGAGGAGACCCGTGCCCAGCAGTGGGACAGTAATGGATTGAGGATGACATTATTTTCAAGCCTTCTGTTCAAAAGTTTTTCAGAAACATTAATACATGATATCTACTTTCCTATATTTGTAGGGTAACATTATAGTAAGATTGGACATAACATTTATCTTCAGTTGCCTAAACTGGGCGTGAACCTGTAATATAGGCAACCGATCTCTCCCGGTGTGAGTCTAGGATACTATAATAGACTAAGGAACTCTATGTACAAAGTTACAGAAAGTTCCTTAGTCTATTATAGTATCCTAGACTCACACCGGGAGAGATCGGTTGTAATATTACATTCATCATATTTGTAGGTTTTGTTTCACTTTTTACCTAAGTGTACATGGTAATGTATTTTGAGCATATTTATGTCTCTTTCTTTGTCATACCCTCCAGCCCAAACGACCTAGTGGATTTTAACATCGAAGTTATTATGGGTGGATTTGTCTATGGGAGACACTATGGTATATTTTCTAACAGTTGTTTTTTTTTATAGTAATTGCTATTTATTTAAACACACTAAAACATAAATTTTATTTCCTTCTTTGCAAAATAATATTTTTATCATATTAGTGGACTTCGTTGCACTTTTTATCTGAGTTATCTGTCATAACAATTTTTTTTTTTTTTTTTTATATAATTTAGGAGTAGCAGACGAGCATGCAGTCCACCTGATGGTAAGTGGCTACTGCCGCCCATGGGCATCTGTAATCAACCCCAGATAGGATTAGATATACCTACCTGAGGTCGGCCACAGATGCGCCGCTACCCCTGAGGACTAAGCTGGAACGCTTCGGAAAAGTATGTCTCCCTTACCACACCCTTCAAACCGGAACACAGCAGCACCTAACACTGCGGTTATTAGGTAGAAATAGGTGGGTGAATAGGTAGGTAGGAATAACAATTTGAAAATTGATAACATTTTGTTGGTTTGTTCTTCAATATAGAGAATTATTTTGTAAAAATGGTAACTAATTTGCAATTAAATATGATTGTCTTTTACTGAACACCAAATATAAAATTCAATTATTATAACCAGTTTTAATTAATGCAAGTTTGTAAACATAATTATGTTCAATTAATCCTAATTGCTTAGTTACACCAATATAGATTTTTTTATAAAATTTAAGAAGCAAATGGCCTTGCAGTCCACCTTATTATCACATTTAACCAGCTAAATGTAGAATACAAGTTCTATCTGAAGCCAATCATAGATGTGTTGCCACTTCTGAAGGCTAAGATGGTCGCCTCATTATATATAAGTCATCTGGCATCCACACCAGTTGCGGACTAAGATTGTTGGCGGCCCGGGGTGGAAATTTGAATGGAGGCCCCCAGTGCAAAAAGTTCGCCTGTGATTCATGAACCTTTTTTTCGCTGACTGATACACATTTCATAGATTGTTTGGTTCTGATGACCTTTTTTTTTAGCAACTGCGTTTGGGGCCCGGGGCGGACCGCCCCTTCCGCCCCCACTTAAGCCGCTAGAGATCTACTGCTTTGCAATAGATCTAGATGGGGCTGGCATATCTTCCCCATCTATTAAGAAGTAAGATGCATTTTTACGTTTGACATTAATCAAATCATATTTCTTTATTCCAGTTAATAGAAGAAGAAAACATCAAAGGAGTAGTATCTATGAATGAGACATATGAACTACAAATATTCTCCAATGATGCAGAGGTATGTATATAGTTTTTTAAGTCCTCCTAAGTTCGGCACATTCCTTTCTACCAATACTTAACAACTGAGCACTCAGTGAACTGGATTCCATGAAGTTATGAAATGAAATGAAATTAAATTAAATTAAATGAAATGAAATATATTTATTTTGTATAGGCCAACGGCGGCACTTACAAATTGTCAGTTACAATATTTTCTTAAACTACTACCGGATCGGAACGCGACCTCTACTGAGAAGATCCGGTAAGAAACTCAGTGGGTTTGTCTTTTTTAATTTTAAAAATAATTATTCTCTTTTTATTTTTTTTTTAAATGCCATTATTTTTACATATAATTAATAAAGCATTAGCTCCAGTATCTTGCTTTACAATTATGTAAAAAAAACGAAGTTTGTTCAGCAAGATACGCTACACTTTGACATTTTCTTAATTAACTAATAATTATGTTATTGAT
Source organism: Epargyreus clarus (assembly GCF_041222505.1). Lineage (NCBI taxonomy): Eukaryota > Metazoa > Arthropoda > Insecta > Lepidoptera > Hesperiidae > Epargyreus > Epargyreus clarus. The sequence continues at coordinate 1,547,909 of NW_027332214.1, forward strand.
CAGTCCCAAGCTGTTTTATCATTAATATAATCAGAAATTTTATAATAAGCTTTACGACTAAGTTTGCTTTTGATAATAACTTTAAATTTATTAATTGACAAATTTCTGATTTTGATAGGCAGTTTATTATAAAAACGTATACATTAACCCACAAAAGAATTACTTATTTTGTGGAGACGAGTAACATGTGTAGAAAGGTTATGTTTGTTCCTTGTATTTACATTATGCGTGTCACACCGTTTTACAAATTTATCAATATTTTTCCTTACATAAATTAGGTTTTCATATATGTATTGGGATATAACAGTTAGAATACTTATTTCTTTAAATAGTTCTTTTAGTGAAGCTCTTGGAGGCAGGCTGTAGATAGCTCGTATAGCTCTCTTTTGCAATATAAATATATCATTTAGGTGTGACGAGCACCCCCATAGCAATATACCATAAGTCATAATGCTATGAAAGTAACTAAAATAAACTATTAGTAGAAACAGCTAGGTTTCTACATCTGTTAGAAGTCTAATTTTTTTAACAGCATATGCCGCCGAACTGAGTCTACCCGACAATTTATCTATGTGGCAGCCCCATTGCAATTTGGCGTCAATAGTAACACCTAGGAAAACAGTTGACTCCACGGGATCCAAAACCGTTCCATTTAATAACACATTGGTTTCAACATGCTTCACGTTGGGTAACGAGAACTTAATACATTTAGTTTTCTTCTCATTAAGAAGAAGATTATTTATGTTGAACCAATGGATAACTTTCGAGAGAGCATTATTTACTTCGTCATAATTATTTAATTGTCTTTTAATCTTAAATAAAAGTGAAGTGTCATCAGCAAACAATACAATCTCGTGATTATTCCCTACATAGTAGGGCAAGTCATTAATATAAATTAAAAACAGAAATGGACCGAGTATTGAACCCTGCGGCACGCCCATTGTAACAGAAGCACCGGGCGATTTTGTACCATTTACATCAACCTTCTGAATTCTATTATTTAAGTAAGAAGTCAAAAGGTTGAGAGCCTTGTTCCTGATTCCGTAGTGGTGTAATTTCCTGACCAGTGTCTCATGGTGGACACAATCAAAGGCCTTAGATAAATCACAAAACACACCAAGGGCATCACGCGAATCATCCCAGGCCTCATAAATATGTTTTAACAATTCAATCCCTGCATCTACAGTAGAGCGATTCCTTCTAAAACCAAATTGGTTGTCATGAAGTATTTTGTTTTTATTAAAATACTTCAGCAGTTCATTTAAAACAATTTTTTCAAAAATTTTACTTAATGTTGGTAGAATAGAAATAGGGAATATGCATGTGATTTAGATTTCTTTGTTTTTTTTTTCCTCGGTACATTACGGTCCTGAAATTACATCTAAACCATTATTTTTTCTGTATTTCGTTTTAAATTGTTAAAAACTTTAATCAAAAATCGTAAATTACGCGAGCAAAATTCAAATTTGCAAAACGCATTCCCATTGGTCGAATCGAAAAATGACGTCACATAGCGTGTTACGATGTTTATTGGCGTCGATATTCAAACTGTTTGAGAGAAAAATTGTTTTTGTCTATATTCCTATAGTGTTATTTATTACCTAGTGCTATTTTTCTACATAGTATTATTAGGAATAATCAAGAACAATGATTGAAAGTAGTTTTGTCAAAGCGCAATCGGACTATTTACCTAAAATATGTAAAATGAATACACTGGTTTTTATGCATAGGTCAATACAGAAATATTTAACTGATCATAACTTATTTTATTAATATTATTTTTTTATATATAATATAGGAGTAGCAGACGAGCATACAGTCCACCTAATGCAGACGATTATGCAGTCGACCTGATGGTAAGTACATAGTTACTACCGCCCAACGACATCCGTAATCAACCCCAGATAGGATTAGATATTCCCACCTAAGGTCGGCCACAGGTGCGCCGCTTGAGGACTAAGCTGGAACGCCTCGGAAAAGTCTGTCTCCCTTACCACACCCTTCAAACCGGAACACAGCAGCGCCTAACACTGCTGTTATTAGATAGAAATAGGTGTGGCGGTGGTGCCGCCGGAGTCGAACCACAAAGGGTTCTACCACCTTCAACCTATCGCCTATCTTCACCTATCTTTATAATATTATACTAGATTATAATATTATAATGCATTTTGTGTGTTTCAAATGATAGTGTTTGATGTAGAAGTCGATAAGTACCTAACGAAGTAGATGATCAATGCAATATTTTAAAATTATTTACCTTAAATTATCGTTTGTTACAGTAAATGAAAATATTAATGCGATTTTGGAGATTCTTTATCTGTTTCCTATAATCTTGCACGACATTTTTCGTATTTTCGCATCTTTTGCAAAAGAAAAAACACTATACAGGGTGAATTTTTCAAACGGGCCTTCAGAGCCAAATCCCAAACTATAAGGATTAGCGAAAAATGCTGAAAGGAGTTACGAGGCCGATTTTGATAAACACTAAAACTGCATCCGGAAATCGAACGAGTGCATTTTGAAAAACATACACCTCTATATTATTCCATTATATGATAGTGTCTCTTATAAGGATCAAATTCTGGGAAATAATGTTATGTGACGAATTAAAGGAAAAGGAAAATTTTGAAGAAAATACATATTTTTCCCATACATTGGCATACTAATCCTTAAGGATTATACATAACATATGACTTGTGTATAATTCTTTAGGACTATACAAAAGCCATAACATTGAAGAATTTGTTGGTCAATCAACTAATTCTTCGATGTTATGACCATGACATACGGCTTTGTATGAGAAAGTAATAGGTTGAAATCTGAAAATGTTTAATAATACCTTTATGTGCATACAGTTATCATCAATATCAATACAAATCACGCTACGTGACGTCATTCAAAGAGCGCGTAAAATGGCGGCGTTCAAATGTGTCAAATTTTATTGATACTTTAAATATTTTTTAAAAAAATATTTCAAACACTAATAAAATTGTTTATATTTTTTACTATGTTAAAACGATGTGATAAGTGGTTTAAAATAATAAAATAAAAATGTGCATATTCCCTATTGGCTGAAAATTGGTTGGATCAGTATTACATCCCGATTTAAATAAGGGAATCACTCTACTTTGTTTCATAAGGTCAGGTTATAAATAGAAGTTTTCCTACTTATGAGATAACTAACTCAATTTAATATTTGAAACCTCCGACAATGTAAAGTTGCTATGCCGACAACATGTTGAGCTGGCAAGGATTTCCAACACTCAGAGTCATGGGGTACAAAGTTGATGCGCCGCTACCCCTGAGGACTAAGCTGGAACGCCTCGGAGAAGTATGTCTCCCTTACCACACCCTTCAAATCAGAACACAGCAGCGCCTTACACTGCTGTTATAAGGCAGAAATAGGTTATTTAAATTTGCTTGAATTATTGAAAAACTGTAGTCTGACTCATTTAGCTTAAAATTCAACATTCCGCTTTTCGGTTAAAATTGTAGTTTAATACTTTAGAAATCAATTAAAATGCATTTCCCCCAAATCCTTAATACCCCATTGTGTTTTTATAAATTATAAATAATAAATAAAGTTATCAAACCCTAATGCACATTGGTACCTAATATTCTATGAAAATATGCATTAAAATGCAATATTCTTATAATTTATTCGAGTCTACAATGGCCAATTAATTATGATTAAATCGTTTTCGCGTTAGAATAGATGTAAAAAATACCTTTTGTGAGTTTAAGACTACAATAACATCGTATCGTACCACCCATCTGCGTAACAAACTAACAACATTCACTTGTTATGTTAATCGCTGGCAACATTTTTACGGCACGTGTATTTTATCTGGCAACACTATCTATAGACCGTAAGTCACCTTCTAACCCAATGTTACACTTCCTTATTATTCATATAGAATTTGTTATGTATTTTAAACGATAGGTGTACCCTGAATTTGCAGTTTATGTGATATTAAATAGTACTATGCTTAGTACTATTTCTTTTTATAATATAGGAGTAGCAGACGAGCATGCAGTCCACCTGATGGTATGTGGCTACTGCCGCCCATGGACATCTGTAATGAACCCCAGATAGGATTAGATATTCCTACTTGAGGTCGGCCACAGATGCGCCGCTACCCCTGAGGACTAAGCTGGAAAGCCTTGGAAAAGTCTGTCTCCCTTAACACACCCTTCAAACCGGAACATAGCAGCGCCTAACACTGCAGTTATTAGGTAGAAATAGGTGTGGCGGTGGTACCGCCGGAGTCGAACCACAAAGTGTTCTACCACCTTCAAACTTATTAATTTCAAACTTTTATTTAACTTCAAATTCATTATCACTAACTAAAACGGTGAAGGAAAATATCGTGAGGAAACGTGCACACCTGAGAAATGTAAAAAAAAAATCAAAAGTATGTAAACTCTGGTAATTCGTTCTTGGTCAGCGTGGTGGACTATGGCCTGAGAGGAGACCCATGCCCAGCAGTGGGACAGTAATGGGTGGTTGATGATGATGATTAGTAGTAGGTCAAATAGACTCTGCTTTATAAAAGCAATGTTAGGCATCTTCAACAACAACAACAAATACTCTTTATTTGTAAACCACATTTAAGGATACATATAAGACAATAAATGAGATAGTATACAAAAAGGCGGCCTTATCGCTTAGAAGCGATTTCTTCCAGACAACCTTTGGGATGGAGTTAAAGAGATATGAGATCGTGAGAAGGTAGGGTGTACACATACAGAAACAAAGTATATACATAAATACATAACAGACATGTCCTGAGTAAATGGCGTAATATAGGTAAGAACGAACGAAATTACGTACGAAGGAAATATGTTATGTGGAAGAAGGAAACCAAAGTCAAAGTCAAAGCAAGTAATGAGCCTTGACTTCATTCCGGTTTTAAGGCTGTGCTAACGAAGATACGCTTACTAGAGGCGTTCCTATTTAGTTTTTAAGAACAGCAACGCATCTGAGCCCGTTCTCAAATGGAACTCTAATCCTATCTGTGGTTGATTATAGATGTCCATAAATAGTTGCTGCTTGCGTTTAGGTGGCTGCATGCTCATTTGCAACTTATAAAATGATTTATTGCTCAATTTTGTTAATTATACATATAATAGTAGTAATTACAAAAAATAAAACCTTGTCTGTATGACGCTATTGAATAATTGATTTTTTTCGGTTTGCTGACCGGAATCATGATAGCCTAGGAATTACCTAGATTGCGCTGCATTACGCAAGATGTTTTTGCAATCAACAAAAAGCAAACTTAACTTTTTATGATGCAATGCTAATACAATATATTAATTATTAAATTACAGGGGGGTTACTACCATCTCTTAAAAAAATATTATTTTAATCATACATTGAAAATAATGTTTTAAGGAGGTCGAGGTACGAAACAAAATAATGTTAGATAGTTAATTGTATCAGGCGTTACTTTGCGGAAATCCATGCTATTAAGTTAAGATTAAAACTACTTCGCAACAATCCGCTACAAATATGTATGATGGTATATATTTTAAACCATGCAGTATGTACCACCCTCCCTCCCTCAAAGGATGCATGCAGATGCAAAAATTAAAAATATACACCACCATACATACCACCACCAACACGTGTTTCGCTCCAAAACGGAGCATCATCAGGGTAAGTTGACTCTACGACGGTTAATCGCTAAGTGACGCTGTCAACCTAATGCATGCCTTTTATAATGATATCCAACCCTCCCCTCCACAATGAAATGTAAACAACTGATGACAGTTGTGTGATAATAAGGTTATAGATTAATTATTCGCATTAAATCTGCGAATAATCATCTGTTTACTGATTGTTGGTAAAAATATGAAGTAAAGGAGAGCTGGACACATTAATTTGTTCATTCAGCAGTGTAATCCTACTGTTGTTATTGTGCTTAATAATCTCCCGTTGTTCTAATATATTAAGTCTACAGCCCTTGTCACCCGTGTGTAAAATTTCATACGTATGGTTACTTGGCACATTATGGCCCGCGTCTAATAGATGTTTAGCGAAATTTGACTTGTCTGCGTGACCACTTGTATACGCGGCTAGATGTTCGCGATAACGAATATTAAAATTTCTCCCAGTTTGACCGACGTAAACGCCATTGCAATCAGAACAAACAATTTTGTAGACGCCTGATTGTTCATGTCTACCTCTTTTTTCTTTACAGTTACAGATGGATTTAATATTATTGTTTGTTCTGAAGGCAACGCTGATGTTATGACGGCGAAGTGTTTTAGCAATACGCTCTGAAATAGGACCGAGATAAGTCAAACTGGATCTATACTTAGGAGGAACCACATCCCTTGGTACCGCATACAATTGATCACGCACCATCAAACTTCGCTTCTTACGGATAAGATTATCCACCATCCCCCTACTATACCCATTGGCAACCGCAATATAATATATGGTATTTAATTCAGATCTATAATTTTCTTGTGATAATGGAATAGATAGTAATCTATTTATATAACAGTGAAACGCTGCTAGTTTATGTTGCCATGGGTGGCAAGAGGATGCCGGAATTACCGTATCCGTATGTGTCGGTTTGCGGAAAATTCCAAAGACATGTTTATTGTTGATTCTACTAATTGTAAGATCTAAAAAATTTAAAGAATAATTTTGCTCAACTTCTAATTTAAATTTAATTTTAGGGTGAATTTTATTTAACTTATTAACAAATATATCCAGTTGTCTGTCGGTCCCCGTCCAGCATATAATTATATCGTCAACATATCTGTAATAGTATAAAATATGTTGATGGTTTAAAATATTCTTATTTTCGTAATTATCCATAAAAATATCTGCCATCAATGGGCTCAAAGGAGAACCCATTGCTAAACCTTCGCGTTGTGAATAAAATTGATTATTAAATCTGAAATAATTTTGATTCATACATAAGGTAGTGAGTTTAATAAGATCATCTTTTTCCCCCGGGTGTAATTTTGATTTATCGAATAGGTCGGATAGTATATTTATGGACTCAGAATGGGGGACATTGGTAAATAGATTTTCGACATCTAAAGAAATTAATTTGGATCTATATGGTAAAGTTAAATCTTTAATTTTACTTACTAAATGGAGACTATTTTTTAAACCAAACCTGGGAGAAAAAGATGTCTTGTTTTTGATAATTGAATTAAGCCGACGAGCTAAATTATATGCTGGAGCCCCAATGTATGAGACGACTGGACGTATTGGAATATTGTCTTTGTGAATTTTCGGCAAACCATATAGAATAGGGGCGCGAGGATTCATCGGGATTAGTGAATCTGGTGGTCTAAGAAAAATATAAGATGTGCTTTTGAGAGCACGCTTCAACTGAGCTGTGTATTTATTGGTTGGATCGCTATTTAACCCGATGAAATCCTCGCCCTGTATAATGTTATTAACCTTGTCGACGTATGAAGCTCGATCCATTACCACAATGGTGTTACCTTTGTCGGCCTTTGTAAGAACTAAGTTGTTCTCTTCTATACGATGTTTTATTGATCTTAATAAAGTAACCTCATTATTGGCAATGGACCGATTCGGCTGCACCGCAGACTTAATCTGCTCTGCAATCAAGTATTTGGTCATGTTATCGCCTTTGTTAATGACAACAGCCATCTCTGCATCCACGGCCAAGTTTTCTAATGATTTAGAAGATAATTGTGGATAAAGGTTATATTTCAAACCCTTATTCAAAATATTTATTTCACTATTTGGAAACGTGACATTACTCAAATTCTTGACCCGTGGATGAAAAGAGGGCGGTGCCTGGTTATTTTCAACGTCAATTGGCTCACTGTTAGCATGATTTTCCCTCAATTTCTGTAACTTTCTATTTTGGATTATGTATCTATTATGAGCTTCTAGAGAGGCTAACTCTCTAGCTTTATGATCCAATAGATCAAATTCTATGTTATGTAATTTAAAGGATAATTCCATATGGATTCTATTGGATCATAAAGCTAGAGAGTTAGCCTCTCTAGAAGCTCATAATAGATACATAATCCAAAATAGAAAGTTACAGAAATTGAGGGAAAATCATGCTAACAGTGAGCCAATTGACGTTGAAAATAACCAGGCACCGCCCTCTTTTCATCCACGGGTCAAGAATTTGAGTAATGTCACGTTTCCAAATAGTGAAATAAATATTTTGAATAAGGGTTTGAAATATAACCTTTATCCACAATTATCTTCTAAATCATTAGAAAACTTGGCCGTGGATGCAGAGATGGCTGTTGTCATTAACAAAGGCGATAACATGACCAAATACTTGATTGCAGAGCAGATTAAGTCTGCGGTGCAGCCGAATCGGTCCATTGCCAATAATGAGGTTACTTTATTAAGATCAATAAAACATCGTATAGAAGAGAACAACTTAGTTCTTACAAAGGCCGACAAAGGTAACACCATTGTGGTAATGGATCGAGCTTCATACGTCGACAAGGTTAATAACATTATACAGGGCGAGGATTTCATCGGGTTAAATAGCGATCCAACCAATAAATACACAGCTCAGTTGAAGCGTGCTCTCAAAAGCACATCTTATATTTTTCCTAGACCACCAGATTCACTAATCCCGATGAATCCTCGCGCCCCTATTCTATATGGTTTGCCGAAAATTCACAAAGACAATATTCCAATACGTCCAGTCGTCTCATACATTGGGGCTCCAGCATATAATTTAGCTCGTCGGCTTAATTCAATTATCAAAAACAAGACATCTTTTTCTCCCAGGTTTGGTTTAAAAAATAGTCTCCATTTAGTAAGTAAAATTAAAGATTTAACTTTACCATATAGATCCAAATTAATTTCTTTAGATGTCGAAAATCTATTTACCAATGTCCCCCATTCTGAGTCCATAAATATACTATCCGACCTATTCGATAAATCAAAATTACACCCGGGGGAAAAAGATGATCTTATTAAACTCACTACCTTATGTATGAATCAAAATTATTTCAGATTTAATAATCAATTTTATTCACAACGCGAAGGTTTAGCAATGGGTTCTCCTTTGAGCCCATTGATGGCAGATATTTTTATGGATAATTACGAAAATAAGAATATTTTAAACCATCAACATATTTTATACTATTACAGATATGTTGACGATATAATTATATGCTGGACGGGGACCGACAGACAACTGGATATATTTGTTAATAAGTTAAATAAAATTCACCCTAAAATTAAATTTAAATTAGAAGTTGAGCAAAATTATTCTTTAAATTTTTTAGATCTTACAATTAGTAGAATCAACAATAAACATGTCTTTGGAATTTTCCGCAAACCGACACATACGGATACGGTAATTCCGGCATCCTCTTGCCACCCATGGCAACATAAACTAGCAGCGTTTCACTGTTATATAAATAGATTACTATCTATTCCATTATCACAAGAAAATTATAGATCTGAATTAAATACCATATATTATATTGCGGTTGCCAATGGGTATAGTAGGGGGATGGTGGATAATCTTATCCGTAAGAAGCGAAGTTTGATGGTGCGTGATCAATTGTATGCGGTACCAAGGGATGTGGTTCCTCCTAAGTATAGATCCAGTTTGACTTATCTCGGTCCTATTTCAGAGCGTATTGCTAAAACACTTCGCCGTCATAACATCAGCGTTGCCTTCAGAACAAACAATAATATTAAATCCATCTGTAACTGTAAAGAAAAAAGAGGTAGACATGAACAATCAGGCGTCTACAAAATTGTTTGTTCTGATTGCAATGGCGTTTACGTCGGTCAAACTGGGAGAAATTTTAATATTCGTTATCGCGAACATCTAGCCGCGTATACAAGTGGTCACGCAGACAAGTCAAATTTCGCTAAACATCTATTAGACGCGGGCCATAATGTGCCAAGTAACCATACGTATGAAATTTTACACACGGGTGACAAGGGCTGTAGACTTAATATATTAGAACAACGGGAGATTATTAAGCACAATAACAACAGTAGGATTACACTGCTGAATGAACAAATTAATGTGTCCAGCTCTCCTTTACTTCATATTTTTACCAACAATCAGTAAACAGATGATTATTCGCAGATTTAATGCGAATAATTAATCTATAACCTTATTATCACACAACTGTCATCAGTTGTTTACATTTCATTGTGGAGGGGAGGGTTGGATATCATTATAAAAGGCATGCATTAGGTTGACAGCGTCACTTAGCGATTAACCGTCGTAGAGTCAACTTACCCTGATGATGCTCCGTTTTGGAGCGAAACACGTGTTGGTGGTGGTATGTATGGTGGTGTATATTTTTAATTTTTGCATCTGCATGCATCCTTTGAGGGAGGGAGGGTGGTACATACTGCATGGTTTAAAATATATACCATCATACATATTTGTAGCGGATTGTTGCGAAGTAGTTTTAATCTTAACTTAATACAAAATAATGTTTATGCAATATTGAAATAAAACTTTCCTGAACTATGATAGTTTTTTAGAAGATTGTGGTAGGCCCCCAGATCATTGTTTTTACAAAATAATAAAATTTTCATCGTCATCAAATGTCTTAACCTTAATCTATTGACAAAATTAAAATCCTTATCTTATTGACAAAATTTAAAGTAGGTCTGCTGACTTACTACCGCCATACCTGTTTCTACATTATATCAGTAGAGTGGAGCTCTGATGTGTGTTGGTTTGAATAGTGCGGTAAGGGAGACATACTTTTCCAACGCATTCCAGCTTAGTCCTCTCGACTATCGCCGCAACTGTGGCCGACCTCAGGTAGGAATTTAATCTTATCTGGAGTTAATTACAGATGTCCTTGGTCGGCTGTAACCACGTACCACCAGGTGGTCGGCATGCTCGTCTGCTATTCCTATATTATAAAAAAATCCGAATCTAAGCTTTAGATAGAAAGAGAAACAGTCTGGTAGCTATTACCCGACATTGCAATAATAATTTTCAAAAGCCGTTTAAGTGGTGACATTGAATTCTTATGTACATTTACTTTTTTATTCACAGTGATTCTATTGTATGTAATTTTGTCCTATTGTATGTCATGCTATTTATTTTTTATGCAATTATTACGCTCAATGTGACCGACGATAATTGTTGTTTTTTATTGATGACTATTTAAAATTATGATTAACTTTTGCCCGCGGCTTCGCTCGCGTTACGAAGTAATATTTTCATCCTCTATTTTATCCCCTTGAGGGTAGAATTGATCGAAATCCTTTCTTAGCGGATGCCTACGTCATAACATCTACCTGCATGCCAAATTTCAGCCCGATCCGTCCAGTGGTTTGGGCTGTGCGTTGATAGATCACTGTCAGCCAGTCACCTTTGAGTTATATATATTTAGATTACGTGGTATACTGTATTGGTATAATCATTTCATTCCCTAATGAATTTTGTATTTTATATAAATAATTATAATTCGTTTGTTATTTGCAGAAATGGCGACAACACGGCGTAGAATTTTTACAACTGGCAACGACAGATATATTCGAAGCGCCCGATCAAGACAAACTCTACGAAGGAGTGAGGTTTATCAATAGGTAGGTCGGTAAAATTATTATTATAAATGGAACATTTTTTTTTGGAAACCCCATGAAAAACAAAACCAATTTATAATAAATAATGGTTATAACTCATTGTGGTTGGACCCGGCACCACCGTCATACCAATTTTTTGTAATAACAGCAGTGTTAACCGCTCCTGCATGCTTTGAGCGGTGTGGCGAAAGAAGACGATCTTATCCGAGGCTTTCCAATTTAGTTGGGGGTAGCAACGCATCCGTGACGCTTACGGCTAGAAATCTTAATCTCATCCGTGGATTTCACATGTCCTTACGTGCCAGTGCCACTTACCATCAGGTGGAATCCATGCTCGTTTGTCACTTGAATATAATAAAAAACCTCCAAATCGTAATTAGTATCTATTAAAGTTATATTTTTATAATTATTACGCATGATTTTTTATATGTTCAGTAAAAGTGTTCATTTTTGTATGTTAAAGAAATTAAAAAACCGCATAGCTTAGATAGTAAAAAGTCTCAATCCGCGATAATGTCAGTCTTAAATCATATCTTCGGTAAAAGATTGAACATTTTACCAAGAATGTACCACAGGTTCCTCCCGTCGGCCAACAAGTTGTCCAACGTGCCCACGGAGGAGCGTCAGATCAACAGCGGCACGGTGTACGTGCACTGCAAGGCGGGGAGGACCCGCAGTGCTACACTCGTCGGCTGCTACCTCATGATGGTGAGACCACTAACACGTGTTACATATACCAAACAGGTCATCATCACCAATCCATTACTGTCCCACTGCTGGACACAGGTTTCCTCTCAGAGTAACACGGATTAGGCCATAGTTCACGGCGCTGGCCCAGTACGAATTGGCAGACTATATACAAATGCTTTACTTGAAAACGTTTAATTTTTTTTTATGTTTACCACACTAACAGCGTCACAAACAAAACCTATAAACTACTAGCTGACCCTGCAAACGTTGTGTTGCCATGTAAATAAAAAAAATGTTAAGGGTGTACAACCCTTATCACTTAGGGGTATGAAAAATAGATGTTGGCCGATTCTCATAGATACCGGATAAGCACAAAAAATTTCATCAAAATCGGTCAAGCCGTTTCGTAGGAGTATGGCAACGAAAACTGTGACACGAGAATTTTATATATTAGATAATGTTGTATATTTACGACTATACGTAGGTAAGCCGTATGTATGTATGTAAGCCAATTTGTACGTACGAGTAGGACGTGTTATTGCTTATCTTGACCGTTAAATTAATAACGAAAACAATGCAGTAGTTATACAAGCAATATTCTATAATAACGTAATTAACTAATTATATAGAGTTGACTTGTAATGTCCGTGGATGGCAATGACCGCTTACAAAAAATCAACACAAAAATTATAATTATAAAATTTAATAACTATTACCTCAATTACAAATACAATTAAGTACCCTACGTAAAAGTATTACGTAAAAGTATGCAATTTTTGCACAAGAATCTATACTATTACATTAAGTAAAACTACTTGTTATAATACATGCATACATGTTAAAGGTGGTACGCGCCACACCTATTTCTGCCTCATAATAGCTGTGTTAAGGGCTGCTGTTTTCCGATTTGAAGGGTGCGGTAAGGGAGACATACTTTTCCGGGGCGTTCCAGCTGAATCCTCAGGTGTAGCTGCGCATCTTTTGCCGAACTCGGATAGAAATATTTAATCTTATTTGGAGTTGGTTACAGATGTCTATGGGCAGCAGTAGCCACATTCCATCTCTAATCTATATTGTACAAAATGCAATAATTAATAACATAATGTTTTTACCAGAGGAACGGCTGGTCACCAAACGAAGCAGTGGAGTACATGCGAGCCCGGCGGCCGCACATACTACTGCACACCAAGCAGTGGCAGGCGCTCGACATCTTCCACAGGCGGCATGTACAGAAATGATAGCTCTATGTATACAATTCAGAGGTAGAGTCCGTATTTAATTATAATTGAACAAATACCATATGTATTATGTAGGTAGTAATGACAGATTAAATGTAATATGCTTAGTGTCCGACCAAAGCATATGCTTCGACTTCGGCCAAAAATGCGCCTTCGGCAATAGCTTCGGCCAAAATGGGATAGGTACAGTTTTAGCGACAATCAAATATTTCGAGCACGCACCAAAATTAAATAAATGCGTATAATGGTGACTTTTAAAAAAATATTCTTTTCATTTCATTTTTGTCATATTAATGGCAGGTTGCGCGGTAATTTTAATGGTCTATTAAAAGTTGTTTAAATACAGTAAAAGTAAACCTATACTAAAAAAGTGTGTGAAATAATCATATTATTCAGTTTTAGTCAATTTCAAAGTAAATTTCTTATTTGTTAAACCTTTCGCTTCGGCTGACGGGTCTGGCGATAAGCGGGCAAATAATCGTGTTCGGCCAAAGTGCGATGTACGATTCTAATATAATGAAAGCAATTTAAAATGATGTTATAATTAAATATGGGTTATACCTAACATAGATAGAACAATATGTAAATTTAAAATGATACAAAAATAATGTTAAATAAGACGTTACGAACATAAAAATGTTATACCATTAAGTCATTTTCAATCTGTTGTAAAATTTGCACAAATTTGTGAGTTTTAAATTAAGTAAAATCTTTTTTATTTATTGTTTTCACTTTATAATAATTAATTTTATTAGATACCTACAATTAAAACGAGCAGTCCACCCAGTTATATATCATTCAAAATGAATGATATATTTCCTTATCACACAATTTTATCTATACGACCAACCCCATATATGGACATAAATTACAGTAGGTACTATGTTCACCAAAAACTATCTGGAGAAAATATAACTATGTACCTACTAGGTACTGAACCGTATCTGTGTGTCTTATTAAGTTCTCGACTACAATTCAATTCTTTACACTATTTTTGCACACTATACTTGATACTTGATCAAGACTTGCATTTTATAACTAACACATAAAATAAGCATCACTACCTCAATAGAAAACAATGGAAGGTTACTTAAATGTAATTCAAATTTATTTAATTTTATTATACATTTTCTTTTTTATTTGAACGTAAATTATATGTTAGTGTGACCTTGCGTTTTTATTATTACTTTCCTTTTTTTCTATATAAACAGCAATTAGTATTTAATTATACACAATTACTGCGTGTTTTGTTTGATTTGTATGTATAAAAATTTATAGAAATAAATTTTTGAATGACTGTAATTTGAAAATGATTGACATTTTCCATGTACAATGCTTATTTTCGTTTAAAAAGGATTCTTTTTTGCCTGTTTGCCTGTCCAAGATAATGTTAATAATGGCTTAAATGATTTTTATGGAACTTTACACTAAGTTTAAGATGACTAAAATAATGAAGAAATACACAATAGAATGAAAGTAAAGGTGTAAAAATAAAAGTAAAAATATAATAAGAGACGGGACAAAGTTGTTGCTAAATGTTTATTATAACAGTATTTATTTTTATAGTAAATAACTTGTTGAATTGTATGTTTAGATAGTGGTTAAAATGTTTGTGAATAAATAATAATTAATATTTTTGAACAGTGTTGTTTTATTTAAAGTTTAGTAGCTTGTCCGTTTATTGACGTCATCGGTAACATTCAAGATTTTTAATTGCGTTGAAATGTATAAAGCCAAAATGCAAATAACGTTCTTAATGTATTTTTTGTGGACTAAAATAATTTAATAGTGCCTATTTAATATCTAGATAACTACAGATTACTTTTTGCAATCCAGTAATCGTGGCTTTTGCTATGAGATAATCACTCTAAGGAAAGAGAGGCATACATACACTTTGATCTTAGCCAAAATGCCGAAAAGCTATAAAAGGAACGAATAAAATACATTATGTCGAGAATCAATATTGACCAAATCTGTCGCAATCTTCAGTTGCGAAATTTATACCACAAGGACAACACATATTTTTTACTGCCGTCAATTAATTAAATTAATGTCAGTAATAAAATACCGCTAATTAATGAGATAATATTAATGAACAGCAATAAACAAATATAATTACAAACAGTGTCTTGCAGTTGGATATGTTTCAGGTAAAACTGATTTTGATCAATAATGTGAGTGCCAATTTTATAGATGTTACGTATTTTTGATCACTATGAATTGTACAGTCGATAAATAGGATATTTTTGTAAGTGGAATGATACAATTAGCGACAGGAACATGGGCAGCAGTAACAACTTTACATCATTGTGATTGTCATCGTTATACCACGCTTTCATTATAATATAATGTAGCAATTATTATAAAAACAGCCTAAGCCACTCCAACAATATAACCTTAGGCAATATCAACTACACTTCGTAAGATAAAATCCGTCTAGCCGTTTCGGTTGTAAGGTATGCCAAAGATTGAGACATACGTCTCGTCATCGGAAAATATTTTTTTAACAAAAAATACAACCGACTTCTATGTCACTACAAAGTAAAAAATAATTGAAATAAATGTTGGTTTAGTACATATTTGTGAAGTCGGCGCTCAATATATTTAGTTGGATAACGAAGTAAACAGCGTGTCTAATATGAAGATACCGGCCGAATTGATAACCACCTCCTTTTTGAAGTCGGTTAAAAAGAAAATAAAGTAAATATACTTGTAAGTTTTGTGTGAATGTCCACAGCAATGCAGCTAAGAAGGTTACAATAAAAACACAAATTAACCATAAAAACATTTATTACTATCAATAAATAATACGCAACGGCCCCAAAACTACTTACAACTTTACTGAAAATATGTATGTTACTCGTACATACAAATTAAAATAATTTTAAAGAGTGAACTAAAATGTATAAAGTATGTAGGGTAGGTATAAAAACAAATTTTACATCATCACATGATTAATACTTAGGTTAATACAACCGAAATAAAAGGTTTTTTTTCATAAGATACAACAAGATGACATCGATGGATTCAAGAATATTAAGGTATTGTAGTATTTCGATTAAATTTATGCGTAGGTGTTAGGTTCGGCGCTGTATGTATCCATAGTATGTATCATAGAATACATTAGGCGACAAAAAGTATCACTATAAAGTAAAATGGCGGAAAAAGCCATATCTATACATTTTATCTTGTATTTATTTTCAAAAATATCTGCAATATAAAATTTAGACATCCTTGTTTACAAAACTATGACGTCAAGTAATAAAATCGTATGCCACCTAGAAGTGTCTTTGAAATATTAAAAATATTTTTGAAATAAAAACCAATTAAGCTAATTAAAAACGAGTATAACCTTTAAAACAATTTCGATAAACTAATTGTGCTTCGCATTAAGTACTCATATTGTCTAGAGACCAGACTTTATTTGTTTTCCTTTTTTAATTGTCTACTTTTATTTAAGGACAGTAAAATACGAAAAAAGATATAAAAAAAACATTATTATCCAGCGGTTTATCATAGTTGTAGAAGTCAATGTAATTATAATATAACAAATCTTTTTGTATTTGCAAGTCAATCTATCTGGAGGCACGGCAGTGCCTTCGCCAAGTCGAGCCTAGTATTTTTCAACCATATATTTTTATCCTTTATATTATGGCTTCATCGATTTTCTATTGAAACTAAAAATCTAAATTCTACTAAAAGTCAAGTGGTAACATTTTCATGATACAATATTATATTGTACTTCGTTTTAAATGTCTCTCTGTACTGATGCGTCAATTATGAGAGTTTTCTAATGAGGCGATCTTAAAATAACTACAAAAATGTAGTTGGATGTAAGGTGAATTTCTTATGAACTTATTACATAGCACCAAAATAGTACCATAATATAATTAATTGAAGTGTGACATTGACAAACTAAATTACATTATAATTGTTACAATATGTGCATAAACAATATTAAATATGCAATTAAGCAGTATAATCGTTTATAAAACTTTCTGTAAGCAAAATGATTATCCTCATAACATTTCCATATTTTATTTGTTATAATGGATATTAATTACAACGTTTCATATTAAAATTTAAAAAACAAACATGTAAAACATATTAAATTAATATTATTATAATAAAACTTTACGAGTATAGTTTCATTATGATAATATTCTTCCTGATTTTTTGTAATCATAAGTCGAGCATAATCAAATTAATATATAGTCTTTTTTGTCGACACTAGCACCACCATTTTTCAAATTTACACAACAAACAAATATATACGCTAGTTTAATAACAAAAATATGAAGGTCAATTGTCAAATTAAATGTAGAGAACACACGTTACAAACGCAATTTGTATCTGTAACATTGGTCAAATAATTTCACTTACATCCATCTACAGCACATCAGCAGCTCATAAGAAATTCACCCTACTATGACCATTATTGCACCAACTCACGCCTTCTCAGACTTGACGGCCCATAACCTCCTGACGCAGTTGGCGATGCCGATGTCGTGCATGATGACGTAGAACAGCCCCCCGAGCGTGGCGATGGACAGGAGGTACACGAGCGCTATCGCTATCTTGGGGATGATGGGGCCGAATATACTCGCGCGCACGTAATCAACAGCGATCGCCTCCAGACCCCTGGGAAACATTTTTTGAAATTAATTTAGAAGATGGCCTTATCTATTACATGAATAATTTATAATATAAGATTATGAAATATACTTTATTTACAAAAAAGAGGAACGTATACAGTGGCAATAATATCGTAGTTATGTATGTTAAATAAATTTCGCTTTCTTGCAGTTGCAATATCACGTTCTATATCAGTCATAGAGAGATATTGATGTAATTTTTATGTAATGTAATTACATAAAAATTACATCTTTTAAAAATTACATCTAAATTACAATGTAATTTTTATGTAATTACATAAAAAATTACATTATATGATACCTTGAAGGAATACTATTCACACTCTGTAAAAAATATCAAAATATATACATATAAGAATACAAATGCAATGAAGTTATTTATTTTGTACTATTATACAATTAAACCTTTTTATAAATAACATTACACTACATGACACTGTAGAATAATATTTCAGTCAAAATTACACACTACAATGACACATATTAAGGGCCGATATATCGAATATGATAATAGGTAGAGTAATAGTAATAGCTAGAGTAATTTTCAAAGGTATGTGAAGTCTACCAATTCGCACTTGGCTAGCGCGGTAGACTATGGCCTAATCATTTTCATTCTAAGAGGAGACCCGTGCCCAGAAGTGGAACAGTTTTGGGTTGATGATGAATAGTACACAAGGTCTACTCCAAGACCTTAGCCGGCTTAGCGGGCGCGGTGCGGGGCTTGCGCATGTTCCGCCAGACGCGCCAGAAGCCGCGGCAGAGCCCGATGTCGTTGTTGATGAGGTACAGCATCCCGCCCAGCATCAGCACCGTGAGGAAGTACACCACGCCCATCGCCACGCGCGGCACCGTCGGCCCCACGAGGATCACCCGCAGGTACTCTACAACGATGGCTTCCATACCCCTGCGGGACGGGTGGGGAAGGGGGATACTTAGGGACTAAGGGAATAACTGGGACTGGGATGGGACCAAGGGATATTTAGGTTCGGGAGCAACTATGACTGATGACTATAACTTTGAATAGTAATGGGGTTAAGGATTGTAAATTTTTCTGACAAACCGTCAAGCTTCTACACTAGAGCAGCGGGCAGTAACTTGCGGCCCGCCAATCTTCAAGTCCTAGTCTATGTTCATTGAACCCTTTATAATTCTAATCCAAAGGCACCACCACCACCACACTTACTTCTGCCTAATAACAGCAATATTAAACGTTGATGTGTCCCAGTTTGAAGGGATGGAGCTAGCAGTAGGATGTAGCTACTATGGGACCAAAAAGGTTGCCAACCACTTTTTTATGTATGAACATACAATCTCCCTGTATTTGCCCTTGATGGTCAATGTGTCTCTTGTTTTACCACACAAACTGTGGTTTGTGTGACAGAGCAACACTAATAATGCTGTTATAAAGCAGAAATAGGTGTGGCGGCTGTGACACTACAGTGTAATCCTAATCATGAACAATTCTACCAAATACATAACAGAATATACAGATATACAAAAACTCACCAGAAGCTATGGGCGGTGATGATGATAGCGAGCAGCGAGTCAAAAAGCTTGTTGGGCATGATGAGTGCGATGGGGATGAGGGGCACCAGCACCGCCGACGTCACCTTCTCGATGACCCACAGTTTCGCATGATCGTGAGGTTTCTCTGCCACCTCCTGCAACTGCACTGCTGATGTGCGGAGTGAGCGGACCTGGGGATAATTAAAATTTGATTAGTGTATAATCAAAATAATATGGTGCCAACCCTTTTACCTGCTGGGTTATTGGTTCTTCGCCATAACAATAACTGACACTTTTATGTGGTTTAACAACTGGTAGGGCAGATACACTTACTTTTGACATTCTATTTTAGTATTCAAGATTTCTCATTATTTAGGAAGGTTGTCAAGAGTGTGCAAAACTATGGGGTTTGCAAAACCATGGGCGAAAAATGAGAAATTCTCCAAAAATCTCTTTTCTTGTTTATGGTCAATAAATATCTCAAAGACTAGCCGACTTTTTTTTTCGCCATCTTGGACGCCTTCAACTACACCACTGCTTTTGGGCCAGTGGGGCCACTTAACAAACCTATGCAAATGATTCTCAGGGATCTCTAGGACCCGGAAAATTGTGAAAAATGTTAATAGGAGGTAATTATTAACAATTTCCTTATAGATTAGCACAAGTGAAATATACATTCTATTGCATCAACACATAAATGACATGGACTTTTGTAAATCATTTAGTAAATCACTTGAATACTCAAACTTACAGCATTAAAAATAGGTGTATTCTCAGACTTCAGTGTGTTATTCTGGATGGATAGCAAGCTAGCAACAGCTCGCTGCGTGACGGCCGGGCTCAGAGGTTGCTGGGTGGCGTACCGCATCACTTGCTGGGTGAATAAGCGGCTTGTGCACGCTGTAATATTGTAACAGGAAAAGAATACTTATTTAAATTGCTATTGGTAAATTGAACTAACTTAACAAAAAGACACCAAATAATTTAGTGGAATATGGAACACATTTTTGAGTTGGCTTTAAGATAACAATGTTAATGACTGTTATAATTAAGAAAATTACGCAAGTTTAATTCGTTTACTTCATATCAATACTAAAACTGTTAAACAATTCCAATTTTTTTAAATAATTGCTTTAAATATTTTCTAATTATTTATAATATTGTGTTAAAGGTTCAAAATATACCGTGTATTATGTCCGATTGTACTAACTTAGATACTTAATTTCATGAATAAGCGTGAATACTAAAGAAGCGGTTTTTTATTTTTTATTATAACCTATACGAATGTTTGTATTAATAATATTACAAGTCTTATGCGTCGAAATTAGATTAAATAGTTTAGAGAAAGTTTATTTGCACATTATCTATGCACTAAAATGCATCACAGTAAGATAAATGTAATAAATCTTACTTTATCATACAAAACAACAGACTATTATGTAATGTAAAACAGTTGTTTCATTATAAAACTGATAAATACCTGGTGCGCGTAGGAACATAGAGAGTGCCATTGTGTTATAATGAAAAGGTATTATTTCTTTAAACCAAGCAGGCTTATGCTTGCAGAAATATTTCGAAATTCGTAGTTTTGCCAAATCGAAACACTACTCTGGCTGGCTCGACTACTGTCAACAACGTCAAATTGTCAATGTTAAAGTCAAAAAGGAGAAATGTTTTCAGCAACGAAAATTTTTAATTACACTGTTTATAAATCGATGTATTTTATTTAATATTCAAATATACAGTATATTCAATTTTACTAGATAAACGATATAAATTATAACATTTATTATTAAAAAATAATGTATGATATTAGATTAAATAAACTTTATTTGAGTGAATATTTTGATATCTTTTTTGAGTGAGGTACGACAAATGGCAACACAAAACGCAATGACATGACAATTCATTTTAGAAGATAGAATTCGAAGATTTGTTTTATTTTACTTCCATCCAATAGTTTCTATCTGAAAGACTCTAACCACAACATTGTAAAATGGCCACAACATTAGAAGACAAATCGATCTGGGAGGACGGTGAGGAGGCGCTTAGCGAGGAGGTGCTGCGTATGCCGACAGACGAGATCATCAGCCGGACGAGGCTCTTGGACAATGAAATCAAGATCATGAAGAGTGAAGTGATGCGAATCTCCCACGAATTACAGGCCCAGAACGAGAAAATCAAGGAGAACACTGAAAAGATCAAAGTAAACAAAACGTTGCCTTACCTCGTTTCCAACGTTATCGAACTTCTAGACGTTGACCCACAGGAGGAAGAAGAAGACGGCGCCGTCGTCGACCTGGACTCGCAGAGGAAGGGCAAGTGCGCAGTCATTAAGACGTCCACGCGTCAGACGTACTTCTTACCAGTCATCGGGCTTGTGGATGCGGAGAAATTGAAGCCTGGTGACCTAGTGGGCGTCAACAAGGACTCCTATTTGATCTTGGAAACCCTGCCCGCGGAGTACGACGCGCGAGTCAAGGCTATGGAGGTGGATGAGAGGCCAACGGAGCAGTATTCTGATATTGGTGGACTGGACAAACAGATTCAGGTATAATTTGTTTTAAAAACATCTCAAACTTATACTTTAAATAATTATGTTTTTCTTTGTTCTTAATTCACTTGGTAAGTTGTTTTTAACCGACTTCATTTATTTATTTGTATGTACACAAAAATAATAACATAAATTAAGGAACATATAATATGGAATATTATATTCTATTTTGAAGATTTATCTTAAAATGTTTCTTTTTTTGTATTATAGGAACTAATCGAAGCTGTAGTCCTCCCCATGACGCACAAGGAGAAGTTTGTCAACCTGGGCATCCACCCACCAAAGGGAGTGCTCCTGTACGGTCCCCCGGGTACCGGCAAGACCCTGCTGGCCAGAGCTTGCGCTGCACAAACCAAGTCCACCTTCCTGAAGCTGGCTGGCCCACAGCTTGTGCAGATGTTTATTGGTCAGTAACAGAATGTATACTTTACTATTTATTAACCAACTTGGAAAAAGAAAATTTTGTATTTGACCACTATGTACGTATGGAAGTTTGTATGTCAGCAATATTCTCAAAAACTATTGATCCCATTTTAATGGGGTTTAGATTTGTTGAAAGGTTATGTTGTAAATTGTTCTATTTGTTACAACTTTTTAGGGATTTTTTACAAATTAAGAGTGATATCAGATAAATGGTTCATTGAGTTAAAAAAACACAAAATGTTTCACTCTAGCAATAGGTGTGTCAAAGTGAACCCCCTTCATCATTCAACATTCAAGGTGCCTTAGCCACTGCCTCTCATGCCATTTGCTAGCTATGAACCTATGTATAATAATTAGTAATTACACAATTTTCATAATGATTTATTAATTGTGTCTTAATGTTTAATATCACCAGGTGACGGAGCTAAGTTGGTCCGTGACGCCTTCGCCCTTGCCAAGGAGAAAGCTCCCGCAATCATCTTCATTGACGAGTTGGATGCTATCGGTACCAAACGTTTTGACTCAGAGAAGGCTGGTGACCGTGAGGTGCAGCGCACCATGTTGGAACTCCTCAATCAACTGGATGGGTTCAGTTCCACTGCTGATATTAAGGTACATGCAGTAACTGCCAAGTTTTGCTGCTATAATCAATTTTGTGGTTAGTGTCCTTGTAGTTCTATTCCTTCAACATCAGTAGTGGAAATAAAGCATTTCAAATTTCAATCCTACACCAAATATATAACTGTGTATGCTCTTTACTTTGGTAGTTCTAAAATAAAAAAGTATATTGTTAATGGCAGTTCTATACACTACTGTCTTTGTTATTGACTAATAGACTCCAGTGGAACTGCTCAATTTATCTGTAATGTACAATGTATAAATAAGGTATATATGTGAATTGCTATCTAGAATTTTGTTAATGTGATCCTATTGGATTGTTTCTTACCAACTAATTATAACATATAGTTTTATGACTTATTATTTTTTATCAGGTAATTGCAGCCACCAACAGGGTGGATATCTTGGATCCTGCCCTGCTCAGATCTGGGCGACTGGACAGAAAGATTGAATTCCCGCATCCCAATGAAGAGGCCAGGGCTAGAATTATGCAGATTCATTCACGGTATGTAACCCATCTATACAACTGAAAAAGTATATTATGTAATACTTTAAATTAAGTTCAATTATGAGGCAAATTTATTATTACCCAAATCCCTAAAAGAAAATCTTAAATTTTTGTCAGTTATCTATCTGGTATCTATTAGTTTGTGTGTATGTCATATTTATAAATATGTAATGCTAGTAGGGGAAAAATTGAACTCTACAATTAACATCTGCAAGCACACTATACAAAGCTCAAATTATTGCTCTGAAGATTATACTTAGGTACTAATTTAAAATATCGTTTTTTTCAACAGAAAAATGAATGTGAGCCCCGACGTAAACTTCGAAGAATTATCTCGTTCGACGGACGACTTCAACGGCGCCCAGTGCAAAGCGGTGTGCGTAGAGGCCGGAATGATCGCCCTCAGGCGCTCCGCCACCGCCGTCACGCACGAGGACTTCATGGACGCTATCCTGGAGGTCCAGGCCAAGAAGAAGGCCAACCTCAGCTACTATGCTTAATTTTATTATCTGTAACCTTTAAATTAATTTTAAGTCAATAAAACATTTAACAAACATGTTTAATTTTTGTTTTATCAAATGCAGTTATAATGATCCTTATTGTTTTATACTAAAAAGGCGAAAAAGAGAAGAAAGGTTCCTTTGAGAAGTTAATTACGTAAAGTAAACTAAAACTAACATTGCATCATCTGTTAAATAATTTATATTCAGGCTATGATGTAGAATCTCAGTATAGAATTATTTTATTTTATCAAAGTGATCATAGTGGAATAATGAATTATACTCTGCTACTTTACTGTGTAGGTACTCTTAAAGTTTATCCTGTTTTTAAAATCTATCCAGAAAACCTTACAATAAAAGCAAGCGTATAGAAAGTACAACTATTTCTGGACAGCAGCCATCGCCACTCCACTCACTCGGTTTTAAAAAAAAATACAAAAATAAATTTTAATTACAAAAACACTCAATCACCAAAAATTCAAATATTACTTTATTTATATAAAATAATATCATCTATAATTATTATCTAATATTTTTGAATATTATAACAAGAAAAAAGTTATCTTGAACGCGACCGTACAGATTCGCGACGCGCGTGTGCTAAATTTGAAACATGAAAATGGATCTATCAAAATTTTAGTTGATTTTTTGAACAAAACAGAAAACAAGACAAAAGTAGGATAAAAATTAGAAATGTGAAATTGTTAGTGGTTAAAAAATCTTCGTCCGCAGATCACCGGCGAAGAGAATCGGCCGTATAATCGTAAGTAACCTAAATTATTGTCGAAGGCAGATGACATGTGAGATAAATTGCTAAATTATCAATAATACCGCATAAGGATATTGATTTTTGAATGTTTTACAGTATGCGGTGTTGTGTTACTGCTTCACGCTGTGTTTGCCGCTTGTGGGATGTTTGTTGATAGATTATAAATTGGCTGAATTGTTTTTTCCAACTTTCGTATTTAGTACAAAAAACTTTGTTTACATTCGAATATTTTTATTGTAAATATGAACTCATCTAAACAGTAACAGTATTCTGTTGAGATAATGAAATCCCAATTAAATTCCAATAAGAAAATTATTAATTTGGGTAGATATATTTATTATAAGCATTATTTAACTGTTAGTTTGTTTGTATTGTAAGCACCATGGAAGAGGAAGACGAGACTAGTTTTCGCGTTAGGGTAAGGGATGAAATACCGAAGGTACACACAACACGCAACCACAACCGTCCACACACCAGGTTAAAATCTTATATATTTATTTATTTTTTCATTAAATAAATCTCATTCAAATAATATGTGCAGTCAGTTTCCAATTAATTCCCTATTTAAAGCTGTAATAATTTTATAATATCTCTTCTGGCTTGAAATTTATTTTCAAGGTATGCCTTCTTTGTACAGGGAAATCAAAACCACTGAAAGTCACAGTAAATAATATATTTTCTAAATAATAAAAACCTTATTATTAGGAAAAACTGACTGTAACATTATGAAAAGATTTTGAAGTTTGATCTTCCTTCCATAGTACCTATATTATAAATTATCACGAAGTATATAAAATGTATTATGAGTATATTATATTTTATGAGTTTATTAAGTACTTTGTATTGAACTTCAAAATTATTTGATGTCTATATTTTTCATGTACATACTATAGAAAATATCGGCTTTATCAAAAATTTACACACATTATTTTCCTCTAAACACTGCTTGTGCGTAACACATTTTTTTCAAAATCAGACCCATGCAATCAAAATCATTCCAACATGTGGACCCACTCAACATCTATCAAAAATAATATATATTATTACATTACACTCAGCTATAAAATATTTATATTACATAACATATTATTCTATTAGTACTTTATTCACAAATTATAAATATAAACCACATATTCATAGTAATCACACACTTTAAATATTACACTGCCCATTTTAAAAAATATTTA
The DNA here is from genome assembly GCF_041222505.1 of Epargyreus clarus. Classification (NCBI taxonomy): domain Eukaryota; kingdom Metazoa; phylum Arthropoda; class Insecta; order Lepidoptera; family Hesperiidae; genus Epargyreus; species Epargyreus clarus. The sequence goes on from NW_027332214.1 coordinate 1,574,111, forward strand.
CATTTATATCATTAAGATTTTATTGTTTAGGGCCATAGCACACAATTTATTGCACCAATGATATTTCTCAAAGATGATTAATAGATTTTGTGTTGTAGATCATTATTAAACATTTTAATGTGTTTTAATCTTATTGTTCCTCAAATTTAGCCTATTTTTAGGCCTGTCTGATAAAGCAATCTAATATGAGTATGAAGTAGGGTATGAATACATGCAATTTAAGTCTTAAACCTGAATTAAATGACTTTACACATGCTATTTTACATAAAGTGATAGTGAATATTGTGATGTGAGTGTTATGATGTAAATGATAACTAGAAAACTTTCTAGTCTTGTTTGAGTTTCTGTTAACTATTGGGTTATTAATTTTACTGCTCTTAACTTTCATTTGTGTATATGGCTTCTATAAATTAAATGGTTTTACTGTTTTTAATTACAGTATTTCGCTTATTCTAGTAAGCTTTTATGCTTAATTGTAGAGTTGCTAATTAAAAGTGAAAGTATATATGTACAGAAGTCTGAATATATTATATAGTGTATACAATATTTTTCTAGACTTCATCAGTTATTTTCATCAGGCCAATTTAATGCTTCCAAATTTGCCAAAAAGATTGCAGTCAAAATGGTCCTTCCTTCTTGCGTTTTTGGCAGGGAAATCTATTAAAACAATTTTTATAACATAGTTCTAGTACTACATATACACAAGAGTATGTCCTCAATTTTAATTTTGGTATTTATATTAACATTAACAATTCTCAGATATAGATGAATAATTCATTTATTTTTACATTTTCAAAGAAACTATCGCCCATTAAAACTTATAATTCCGTAATTTCCACATTGTATTTGATTGGACCAGATTTAGTAGCCAGTGCCATACACTTGAACAATTTTCGAATTGGTTATTTAATCGCAAGACTTTCCACACTGCAGTTATTTATTTACTCCCCTCTAGCCTGACCCTGTTAGGTCTGCGACAACTAGATCGCATGCAGACATTTATGAAGGTTTTTAAAATTTCGCAAACATCTTGATACCTTCTGAAGTAAAAAACCTTTAATATTTCATACGGATCTTATTAAATACTTGCGTATTTTTTTACGTAATTAACCTGACTCTATTTTATCCACGGTACGAGAAATGTTATCTAATATCTATACGAATTATAGATCGTAATGGGACCGCAATGGAGATATCAAGTTAATCAAATTGATCCCGGATGTTGAATGTTTGTAAACAAATAAATGCAATTTTACTTTTTAAGATGAAACAACTCATCGTTATACTGTGAGCATTCGGTTGCCGCTTCTTTCGCCAACTCAATTGTATCACACTCTACTTAGGTACTTATCAAAAATATTTACGTAGATATTCTTAAAATCTACAATAGCAATCCGTGAAAAACCTACTCCGCGGGAACTAGCAATCTGAGTCACGTATAAACCCTTTGATTAATTAAAAAAACTTAGAAAAGTGGGGCCAACGCCAGCCCTGGGGTAAACGTAGCGTGAAACGCTCCTCTCTCCAAACCGTCGTCGTTGGCTGAACGTTTCATGACTGTTCTTGCCACCTACAGCCCTGGAAGCCCCTTTTTAGTTGCCTCAATTATGCGAGGGTTGTCGTAGCTCTATCTGGTCGAGAGACTACGGGGATTGAAATATGATTCACGTAGGTTTGATCCCGCTCTACACTCCAGTTCCGCGTCTTTACGCTTTCGGCATAGTAGCTGTACGTAAGATACGTTATCGGTACCTACATACTGACAATATAAGCCAGATTATTTGCAAGGGTGGTATCTGAAACTACGAACAGTTACCCCTAGTAACACAACAATAGCAACAATGCTTACCCACTACTCTACTAGCTACCAGCTAGCATTACCCATACGGATATCCACTACCCAGTATTACCCACTTTACCCAGTCACCTGTCGGCGGCAGCGCGTGACGGACGCGTGACCGGTGCGTCCATTCGCAGCGTCGTTTGTTTACGTCGGGAAACTCGTTTTACGTGTTTATCTTTTTTATTGTTACGTCGGGAAACTTGTTTGTTTATTTTTGTTATCTTTACTTTTTGCTGACCATCATGGGAAAGGTTTTCGTGTGAGTATCGATGTTGTTTTTCGCAGAAAATGGCTGGGTCTACTTTAGTGAATTAAATTATGACTAATCAATTAATAATACAATCAAAATAATATAAATAACATTAGAGGTTAACTAGTGATTATTTCACAAATGGTACAGCAATATTATTCGCATTATTATTGGGTATATTTATACAGAACACCATATCATGAACTTAAGGGGTAGCGTCGATCAGCGATCGGTTACAGATATAACTATTTTAGATAATGTTATCTACGGATGTCTGAGCTTTAAGTATAGAGACGAAAAATATACTTTTAATAAATATTGTCAAATTACTTTATTACATACAGCCGAATATAAAAGAGGCAGTAAAATTAAGCAATTGGTAAAAATAAGCCAATTTAATGGGTTGATGACGATGTTATGACTTAAACCGTTTACTAATAATAATGACAACCAAAGCTAAACCATTCCTTACGAAGTTATGACCTCAATCAGACTGACCCGTACATAAAGTAGGTTCTAAGTTATTTGCCCACTTAGCAGCGTGTTGACAAAATAAATCTTGGCGTTGCATCGTAATTACCTTTGTTCAGACAAAAAAAGAAGACTTCGCCGGTCGGACAAAATATCGTCATATACGAAATTTTGCTGATTTGCATAGTTATACACACATGCAAAACACACTATTCTGATTTTGTTTAGGATAAAGAAGTAATTAACATAATAAATGTTGTTGAACAATATTAAACGCTTGGCAAAATATAATTGAGTATGACATAAAAAGGTCAGTATGACTGTGCCACGATAGGTTTCAACCTATCGTGGCACAGTCACTGAAATACACAAGTTGTGCTTCATTTCAATATTACATAACGCGTTGTCTTTATTTTGTATATCTAAGTTCACGTGTAAATTACGCACAATTACCATAAAGGTCAATGACATTATCTTCACCCAATTGCGGTGGAAAGGTGTTTTAATAAGGCCTCAGGCCTTAACAGTAAGCAATATGCATTTACATATGTGACACGACCTTAGATAAGGCTCAGTTCAAACTTTTTATTATGTGCATATCTATCGCCGGATTTAATCTGGTTCGGATGAAAGATTTTCACCCAAAAAATGAAGTAGACTCCCTGTAGTAATTTAGTAACCCTCAAAATAATCCGTGCATATTTTGCCAATTTACTTACTAAAATTGCTTTGTAAACAGTAAACTTCCGATTCTTACCTACATTAACGTACATTAATAAAAATAGTTTTTTGATACCAACACATACATTTTCTATTATCATTCTCAAAAATAATGTGTGAATGAATAATTCTGACGTAAAGATCAGTTATTAAATTGCAAAACTTTATAGGCTTCATACACATAAATTTTGAAGGCGATATTGAACCTCGTAAGTGGTTTCAAACTAATTAGTAATTAATAGAACGCATAGACACGCAAGTTTATGTGGGCACGTAAAGTTTCGTATCTTATCTACCTTAATTTAGTAATACATCATACTTTTGTAAATATCACGACTATCGCCGTCTAAGATGTAATCATTAAATATATGTTTTTATAACGATATTGACCAACAACAAAAAATATCATTTGCATAAACGGTGAAAGAAAATCGTGAGGGAAACTGCATGTCTGAGAATCAAGTGTGATTGAAGGCTACCAATTTGACATACTTTTCCGAGGCGTTCCAGCTTAGTCCTCAGGGGTAGCGGCGCATCTATGGCTGACCTCAGGTAGGAATACCTAATCCTATTTGGGGTTGATTACAGATGTCCATGGGCAGTAGCCACTTACTATCAGGTGGACAACATGTTCGTCTGCTACTCCTATTAAAAAAAATGCACTTGGCCAGCGTGGTGAAGTATACCCTAACTCACTTGAGAGTGACTCAGTCTAGGAGGAGAGTCGTGACCAGCAGTGGGATAGTATTGGGTTAACGACGACGATCAATAACAACATACACGAAACTGCATTCTCTATCTTTCAAATCATATCACCTTTTAAAAATAGATAAAGAAGTAGTTAACAGTTTTCACTTTGTGGTTATTTCGTCTACTTACTTGGTCTTTCAGAAATACAATGTAGGCACTAAGCTTTCATAAACATTTTACGGCTTAACTTTCGAAGTTAATAAAAAGTTTGATCGTAAAGTTCACTTCTATTACGCTCGCCGGTAACTCTAAATAAGCTTACGTGATAAATGTCTTCAATTTATACGGTATTCATATTATTCAGTTATTCATTCAATAGTTAACTTAAATGTGAATCGTACATGCAGCTGAATAGATTACGAAGAACGAATAGTTATTGCGAAGAGTTGCAACTTACAAATATACAGTTGGACACAAAAATATAGACAGTATGTGTTACATTTGTATAGTACATAAAAATATAAATAATGTATCTTAAATCTAAATACGGTTTAAAATTGCAACAATAGGTTGCAATGGATACACTAATTTTTAACATTAATTACATTGTTACCTTATAATATACCTAGTAATTTATCTGTAGATATGCAAAATGTTATTAAATAAGTAATAATAAAAAGCAAGAAAATGTTTCTTTGTCATAACATTTCTATTACTGCAAACATATTTTTAGAATAGATCTTTACATTTTTATTGTAATACACTATACAAACATTACTTTATTTTTACGCTCAAAACATGAAACATGCAACTTTAAAAATAATCGTTAAGTTCATGTGTCACGCACTGGTTTAAAAATGTCCAAATCGATTGTAATATCCATTTATGCAATTTACGTGTCCGTATTCGAAACCCCTTCGAAATTTTTATCGTGAATATTAATAAGGAAGTTTTTAAATTCAGTTTATTACGTTTCCTGATGAATCACGCAATTTATTTGATTTTAAATGACTTGCATGTTGCTACTACTTTTTGGGTAGCTGTTATTAAAATCAGCATTAAAGTTACGACAGCTACAATCTTCAACTACATCTTAGTACATTTATGATGCATTCTATCTGCTCTTAGTTGGAATGGCTCGTGCTGCCATTATAATCAATCTATTCATTTTTTGCGTACATTTTGACATTGTCTTTAATTTATGAAAATCTCTTATCATGAAATCGTAGTAAATGCAAATGCAATCCTATATATACTATCTATCCTTCTTCATATATATAAACTATCCGTCAATAATTGTGATTACGAAAATTTTGCATAACAACAAGCATAGTATAACACATTTTGGCGTGCGAGTGTACGAAAGCTTCCTTATGCCCGTGCTCTGACCGAGGCTTGCAGTGTTATCGGGGACTTGCATAGCTTTCGGCACGCTATAGTAGCGATTGCTTATTGACGAGAAGCGCGGGAGCGGTAGCGGGAAATAAATTATCTTATTGTATTTTAATTTTTACATTATTTACAAAATATTGAGGGTCAACATATAAGCTTTTATTACTTTTACTTAGGTATTTCAAAGATCAATTAGAGTTCTTTTTATTCTTTACTTTCATTAAATTTTCTTAAAATATTAGATACTTCTCGAAATATATTGACAAATTCTGTGATACTGTGATATTGACAGTCTCTTATCATGACTATTCCATTTTATCTTAAAAAAAATGATTTTTAGAAGTGTTTTAGTAGACCTAAGAAAAAAAATCCAATCCACTTTATTTCTATGTAAGAAAGAGCACATTGCTGTCTTAGAATACAGTATGAGCACTAAAACCCTAAATATGTAGTTTACATAAAATAACACTACTTCCACTAGCCTAAAGGAAATAAAACCCACTTCAACCTCATTGCAACAAAAATACAAATAAAGAAACACATCAATCAAAACTGTCTGGCCGCGGTATCCAATCTAGGAATTGTCATACAAAACGTTTCCCCGCATTTTCATTAAGATATACAAATTTCCGCTGCGAATGCTAATGTAGCCCGCCCCACACAAGGGCGCCACCCCACACGTGGCGGCTGATCGATACGTTGTCAGGAGCCGCGTCGCCAGGGATACACTCCTGTTAACTTCATGTTTGGTCATTTGTAATTTTGGTGCCGCGTTCGTGTCAATGTGAAGTGCGAGGTAAATTGCTTGTTTTTTTTTTTCGTTTGTATTTGAAAGTTTTGGTCCTTCGCGCCAGATTGTAGTAGTTTTTGAATTGTTATGGCTTTAAGTTTAGTTTTGAGATTATTTTGAGTGTTTTTACAAGCAATTGTTTTATGTTGATATCGTAATTACACTAATTACTTAGGTGGTTGATTCGGTCGGAGACATTAATAACTAAACAAATTATTATTAATTATTATTAGACTTTAATAACTAAACAAATTATTATTATATGCATTTTTAAATTTATGCCACAATTGGCAACCTACATATTTGACATAAAATATATATTTTTTAAGAGTGATTAGATTTAATTTAATTATATTTTAAAAAATATTTTGTAGCCCTTTATTTGTTTCTATGAAAGTTAAAAAATAACAATAATTATGGCTTAATGTTATCAAAACTTATTATTTGTTTTATTTTTTTTAATTTATATGATAGATTCTTATCTATCGTAATTAATACAAAAATGAAAGAGGTCACGTCGGTTCATACGACGCAACCCACCTACACAATGAGGTTCGATAAACTTTTTAATTTCTGAAGACATCCCATTCCGTACATATTTGGATTTACGGCCAACGGCGCGGAATATTAATAGGTAATAACTTTGGTGCCGAATTTAAATTGTTCACCGCCTGTGCACGGCTATTGCGTACTTCGAAAGTTAATTTGAGTATTAGTTTGAAAATTTGATCTGTATCTTTTAATTGAGCACGGTTTAACTGTAGAGCGTCGCTAATGTTATTTAAGCACACAATCTGGTGTTACAAGTGTCGCGTAATGTACTTACGTAATAATTTTGGTTACCCAGAAAGCTTACGAAACATACCAGAAAAATATATTTTTGTTTAAATGTGTAATAGTGTCATGTACTTGGTTAAACTTTAAGAATTAGAAAAAAAGAAAGACAACGTCTTGTGGGAAAGTTGCGCAGAAGCAAATCTTACACTTCTGTGAGAAACTAGTTACAATATTAAATTTTATATAATTATGCTTCGTTACACTCGTCGCTCAGTCTATCTCTTTTGGTCTCAGATTTAAAAAAAATATTTAAGAATTGGGAAAGATCAACCAATTTATGTAATCCTAGATTTCTAATTAAATTTTTTATATAGGTACTCGTAAAATGGTATTGTTATAGTACCTATTTAAACGGTACCTACTGAAGTATTCCCCACCTTCAGTTACTTATTAATTTCCTCTGACCCAGTTCAGAACCTCCAACTTAGACAATTGTTATCGATTGGATAATAATGGCTTAGTAAAAGTCTTGACGTGCTAATGCATTGTACTTTGTAATTGATTTGCAAAACGCTTGTTTTATGGCCTCGGTAAGTGTTCGCGAACACGCTTGAGCGCCGCGATTAACACGATAACCTAATTCTTTATATACCATTACGATCTGCTAATAGATCTATCGATATCCAAATGTAGATTGCTTTTAATCGACTTCCAAATACGAGGAAGTCATCAGTTCGACTGTATTTTATAAGTATTTATTTTATTTTCTTGTTTGTTCATAACATCATTGTTATGGCTGAAAGCTTTTTTTGCATAAAGCTTGAGTGTAGTTCCTAATTTGATGATTGGTAGAAGGAATATAACTACAAATTACAAATACAGCAAATACTTTCTGATTAAAGTAAGTTCCATTCCTGAAAATAACTATCAACAGATTGTGTTTTTCGAGTAAGCAGACGTACTGAAACCCCCTATTTGGCCTTCTTCAGATAACGATGATATGCGGCCACCCATACTATATGTCCTTCCCGAAATCACTGGCCGTAGGCTTCGAGCTCCTACTCTTGCCGCCACAAACCCCGAAGATCATCACTTAGCCGCTCCTTGAGTAGAGGATAAAATAACTATATTGTGGTCCGGAGCTACCAGGACGAAAATCCTTTAACCTATGGTTGATCCTTTTAACCTTCACTTTTGAAAGGGCTCCACTATATTTCATTGTGGGAATATTACGGATGATTCGTCTTGAAGATCAGAATTTATATAAATAGCATAATGAATGTACCAGACACCGAAAACATTGGCGCAAATTCCTTTACGGAACAGTCATTTCGGATGTGAATAATATTCATATCTATGTATATGAGTACACCTTTATTTATAGAAATGTAAAATATTTTTACGATTTCAAATGCAATTAAGTAGTAATTCTTTATATCTAGATCCATATATTTAATCATTTAGGGTGGGTTGCATCGAAAGCCCGGTTAAAATCTGCGTTAAAGTTAAATATAACAGTATCTTTGACGGTAGCGATGGAATGTAAGAATTCTGTGTTGCACCAATTAATTTGTCATTAACGTCATTTGTGTCGCTGTCACCCCAATTTTTATTCGAAATTGACAGATAGGGAAGTTGACAAATACAGTAACTTTAACCGATGGAAATCTAGCGCTTAAAGTTAAGTATAAGTTATGACGTAATTTCAACCTTAACTAAAACGGTGCAACTAGTTATTTTTTTAACCATGGATTTGGCAGTTGGTTAGGCTTCTGTAAATGTTAAAGTTCCTTGATGCAACCTACCCTTAAAGAGTAGGTAGAGTTCTTCGTGGTTTTATTACATTGTGAATTTTACCTTGTGTCAAGGTTTGGTGTCAAGATGTGATAAGACAGAAAGTTGTAGAGAGAGACCACAAAGAGAAACTCTGAGTCTCAGAGATAGTCACCTTGAGGTGGAATGCACGTTCCTTTGCTGTTTTAACGAAATAAAAATAGGCTTTCCGTACTTAATTTATAGGTATGTATATAAGACAGGAACAGCAGGAAATTGTCTCTTAGATAAAAAAATCTATTGTAAATGTGACGTGATAGATAGGTACGTGACATAATTACATAAAGGAAACATTATTACAAAGCAAAATTACACGTGCTTCCTTAAGTAAGTAGAGTCTGTAGTTAGGTATAAATGTTTAATTGGAGCACCTTAGGCCACTTAGAATATAAAAAAAATATTATTCTATTTGGTCCTTTTTCTCCCTGGAAATGAATGATGATAAAGAGATTTTATCGACCTAAAACTAAATGTTTATTAGTTGATGCTCGCTGCTCATTTCCATGTAACTGTGCATGATTTTCTATAGTTAGATTTGGTACTTCGAAAACATAATGTTATATCTGTAAAAAAACCCTAAAAAGTCGGGCCCACGGTTCTCTACATTTGAGCGAAAACTGTCAAAACTAACTCGGCGGTACTTAAGTATAACCTTTGTAATCGAATCAAAGTATGAAAGTTGGATGTAATATATTTTAGCATCATATATAAATAAGATTAGAATATTTTACTTATGTCTGTATTAAACGATTTGAGCTTACACAATAGTTTATCGGAGCGAATTTGAGTATAAAATCTACTACTATTTTAAATTTACGACAATACCCAGTGCAGCGCTAAACGTACCGTGTACGTAAGGATTTATTTCCGAAGCTGACCAAACCGTATTCAGTGTGCCTAACCTACTTACACGATTACTAAATCAAGGCAATCATTATACTCTGAAGGTACGCGGTAATCTCATTTTAAACGCGCACATTGTGATATACGAGAAATGCTCGGTAATTGAAGAGAATGAAGAAAATAATAGGTGTAAAGAAAAACAAAGCACTTGATAGTAAATAAAAATATGAAACAACAAAATATCCTTATAGTGGTTTTCAGAAAATAGCAGTGGACATATGCTATTTTGAACTAAGGATAAAGAACATGCATTATATTTGGAGGCTGTGTCAGATGTATATGGGCTGCAGTGATCACTTAACATCGGATGGCTTGCAAGTTTACGCACTGTTTGCTCTAAATAAATTTATACCTATACGAGATTTATTTGAAGCAAAGCAATTGCAGGAAAGTTTTTTTAAATCTTCCCCGTCAATGCTCATCAATCATCATCGTAACAAATCTTGAAGTTAAGCTTACAGCTACTGGATTTCTTATTAACTTGCGTTTAAGGAAAATGTTAGTACTTGTTTTTATAGATAACAGCTACCTAGTCATTAAAGTGAACAATAATAGCATTTGTTATTAGTTTTACTGACAATCCGCTTGGTGAGCGAACAATTTGCAGATTTTATCGCCTCACAACCTATGGAGTTTTGTTTTCTTTAAAACATACGTTAATCAATTGAACTGCACCTGACATAATTATGATAATTTCGCGCATATTAATGACACACATTAGTTAACAAATCTAATAATTATCTGCATAGTCCGCGGTTTTAGTAACATAACTGTGGTAGGTTGAATATGTGTGGTAACTAATGTACCTATGTAGGTAACACCACCGAATACAGTTTCCAGAAAAATGAAGATTGCTATTAAAAAATCCTTCACATTAAGCCTTTCTCTATAAAATCTTCTATCTTTGATTTTTTCAAGCATTTTTAATAATTGTCAAGAATGTTTGTACTTATGGTCGAAAATATAGAGACGGACCGAGGGACAACCACATACAGGCATGCAGGCAGGCGAATAGACAGACAAAAATTTAAATGGTTTTATATATTGTCGTTTACATAATTTGTCGATTACAAATTTAATAGACAATTTGATAATCAGATAAACAGACACTATATTTTTATATCAGCACAAATAAAGTATCTACACACATGGTACATGAATAAAGCCATCCACAATCGATAACCACGCCCTGCCCTTGGTACCACTTTCATGTAATGTGTTCTATTTTTTCCAACGTGGGAATGCCACAACATGTGGTCATTTCACACACGAACTAAATATTTAATGGCCGTCCGTTCTACCTCACACATTGTAACGGGCGATTAGCGAATAATCCATATACTACTAGCGATTTAAACGCTTATTCCTAATAACAGTAGTCATAATCGGTGCTGTGTTGAAGGCCTAATAACAGCAGTCATGTTATGGTTTGAAGGGTTTACGAGGCGTTCCAGTTTTGTCCTCAGGGGTAACAACGCTTCTGTGGCCGATCGTGGGTAGAACTTCAGTTATCTAGGATTGAATACAAATGTTCATGGGCGGCAGGGCACTTTCTACTAGATTGTGGTGCATTACACCACAAATATAATTTACCACAAAATAAAAACGATTACACTATCATGAATAGAATGAGAGTTATCAGACCTCAAAAGTCTACATCTAGGCGACTGGATTTCGTCGAAAGTAGCTGACTCCCCAAATCCAAATCCCCAATCAGGTGGATTCTCGTTTGCTTCTTCTACGCTACAGTGTAAAAATCTGAACAAAAGTAGTAAAATTCTTCTTGATTCCACTGCGATGGAATTACCGTCATAATTTCATAAATTCCATTTCACTTTTATTTTCCGTAGTATTAGGGAAAATCGTTACGATTATGTGTACGGTGGGACAATAAAGAAATAAATAATCCACCGCTGGGCAATAACTTATTGGTCTTGACAGCTTTGCATGTTGTTTTCTACTGCATAATAACTGTTTTATATAATTAAGTCCAAACGAGTGTTTTTCTTTTATTAATTCGAAGATAGTGAGTATGTTGTCTACCTGATGTTGTAGGCGGTCATTTTGTCCATGTGAATCTGCAATCCACTTTAAATACGACTTAAGTCCTATTGCTCCCTGATGACTGACTCCGATGTTGATCTTTGCTACTCGTACCACTGATGACATGAACTCCTCATACACCTTTTAATACATGGTAGAACTAATATGGTTCGTGTGGGTTCCACCATTATACTAGTATAGTCCGTGTAAAACCGCTAGTCCGCTCTGAGTGTAGAAATGAATCGCGTCACCATAGCAAATTGTATGACTACACCTGCTCACAACAACTTCAGAACGGACTGGCAGTTTGGCGCGGACTATACTTCTAGTGCAAAGCGATTCATGCGTTAGCAAAACATTGCAGCGCAGGCCAAATTGATTCGATGTTTTGACAAAAACTGTGGCTCTATCTGTTCTCGGAAGTAATTTTACGATTTAAAATGGCTTACTCTGTCTTTTTTAAGGTAGGTACACGATTTCAAAAGTAGTGCTGAATAAGTTTCGCAATATTGTTTACAAAGGCCGACCAAACATTCAGCGCGAAGGTCGTCCTATCAATGCCATGACATGATTACAAAATAATCTTTTTAAACGTTCATTGTAAAAGCGGCTGTGTCATTGCTTCGAATATGTACCGAGTTCTGATTGAACGTGATTGATGTCATTAAAATCATACATAAAGTATCTATTACATACCGCGTGGTGCGACTGTGATGACTGCCTGTCACTTGAAGTGTTAGGTTCGATTCGCAATCAGTTAAACATTCAAAGTAGGTATATAAAAGCATTGATAGCCTAGTGGTTTAGAAACTCGGCCTCTCGATCGAGGATTCCGAGGTTTAAATCCCAGGCACCTCTGAATTTTCAAAGTTATGTGCGTATTAGGAATTAATTATCACTTGCTAAACGGTGAAGGAAAACATCGTGTTTACTCACTGCATACCTGAGAAATTTATAATAAAAAAAATCTCAAAGGTGTGTGAAGTCTACCAATACGCACTTGGCCTTCTCATTCTGAGAGGAGACCCGTGCCCAGCTGTGGGACAATAATGGATGATGATGATATATGATCTATATGAATATCGGATCGGATTGTTTAACGTACAATATAACGAATTTAGATTTACATATGATACGACCATATTAATCTTAAGGAGTGGTAGTGTCTTTCGCTGCAGGTCAGGTCTATAAGGAAGGTTCTTTAGGTCTCTTAGTTTATAAGGGAATGGTTATATATGTGATCACTTACTATCAGGTGAACTGCGTTTAGTTAAAACCATAAGGTTAAACAGATTTCTGGTCTGAAACACCCACGACTCAGAGAACCAGAGAACCACGTAGGATTACGTTTGTGGGTAGTGCTAATTTCTCAACACTATTATTTATGTTGAACTTAAATTACACCACAGTACAATTTCTCAACAACATTATTTATGTTGAATTTAAATTACATCATAGTATAATAAAGCGTCTATTCGACGTGTTAAACGCTAGATTCGTGCCCTTATATGGTATTCAGAATCGAACTATTGACCGACCATATGTCGGTTCTCGCGCTACATTCGCGTGTGGAGCTGGTACATGTAGCAAGTTTTTAGAGCTATAAAATTGCAATAAAATGCTTTATTGGTATGTTATGATTTCTAGCGGCGAATTAAAGGTGGGTAGTTCTTGTTTTGGCAGCGGAACCTTCATAATATTTTTGCCTCAAGCAAATCTACATGACGTATCTAATTCGCCATCAGAGTCTACCTTCGGCTAGCTCAAGCACCACTTCCTCCTCCCCCTCCCCCTCGTTTCTGAAGTGTTCTGGCTCTACAGATGTAGAACCGTATCTAAGATCAGCTTCATGGAAAACTCTTATTACTTTACGTTATGTTACATTTAATCATTTATTTGCCATGAATATTACAGTTATTACAGGTAGGTACAGTAGACGTTACGTTTAGGTAAAGCAGACTATCGCATTGTACCAATGAATAAAATCCGAAATGTTGAACAACAAGTATTTAATGGTATTTAGAATTAACATAATCTGTCTTTTGTAGTGTGATTTACATAGCCCACTATTCCCAAACTAACTAATTGAATTGAGTGAGTGAATTGTGTGCAACTCCGCAAATAATATAATTATGAACACTTCCCGGGAGCAAGTGGAATGCCTATTATACTCCCTACAAGGGAGCGGACAGGAATGACTCACACACTGCCATAAATTTCGTTGACACATCAAACAATGACTTTACCGTTGCACTACAAATATCATTGCGATCTCGTTAACTATGAAGTCATACTAATTCATTAGTATTCGTATCTCCGCTTCGCCTATGCTCGATAGACTTTAGCCCTTCAACATCTGCAATGCATCACTATGCATTAGAAACCAATTCACTATAAAACCGATGCAAATCTTTTCCTCTTGCCTATTTCGTTTATATTCGCTCGCAACTTAATAGTTGTTCAATAAAGTTAAAAGCTTTCGATGTCATACTTTAAGGCCTCATTCGATCACATGAAATGTTCATGACAGAAAGTTTTAAGGTCACGTCCCGCTTGAAATATTTGAAATTTTGTTAATTTCATCAAGCCACGCGTTTCGGAATTTCACTTTAGAATTTTTGGCAGAGTTATGACACATGCTAGAACGTTATTAATATTTTCGTTCAACTTTCAGTCCACATGTATCATCAGAAATTACGAATCCGTCTACATCGGGCCTTCAGACAGCCGACACGCCAGACAAAGACAGCATGAGAAAAAATGAAGACGACACGAACAACGGAAAAGAGAAAGAAAATGAGGGATCTGTTTCCGATTGGGTGTCGGGCGGTCCCTTGGGATCCAAGGCAGCCGTACTCGTTTTCCGATCTTGTGTCCTCGCGTCGAGAACACCGTCGATGGAGTCCACCACAAAAACAGTTGGTAACAACACAGGGACGACGATTCTGCTCAACAAAGCTAAGAATATGGCCAAAAGGCTCGTAGCAGAACCGCATTCCTTCAGCGTCCGACCAAAGAACATAATGCACGATGTGATGGAAACATTCGGGAACACCAACAAATTCACGGGCCAAGCGTACGTAGTTAGACATGTAAGTGAAACGGACGTGCCAGAAACAGTATCGCTGGACGAACAGGGACACGAAACACTGGAACACAAGAGGGATATAGAGGACGTTTTAAACGACCTCAGCAAGATAACGTTGAAGAAGCATTTAAATATAGAGAACACTACTGCAAACATCAAACCGCCTGACGAGCCGCCTCCGATGAAAGGTAGATTCTTTCTACAAGTTCTTATATGGATTTAGAAGCGTCAGTTTATAAAATTTAAATTCTCAGCAACATTTCCTTCATTGCAGATACCAAAGATGAGAAGAAAGGCAAGAAAGTGAAGGGGAAGAACAAGCGTAAAACGCAGATACAGAGATCGTTGTCCCCGGCACTCGACAGCGATGATTCCGAACATCTTCTAGTCAAAGAAGTCGACAGTATTAAGGTATTTGGAATGCTTTGCTTAAACAGGTTACTATTTTTAATAGTTTCATACTAATCTTCCTATCTGTACTAATCCATATCCGCCATGATTTCATAGTTCTTTAACTCATAGTTTTCGGCTTCTTTTCGACTTACTCGTACTTTCGTCTTCGATTATATATCATATGATTAATGAATGAATGGCAAACGTTCACAAAAATTGAATATTAAATTAATTTTGTTATCTCCGTTCTTTCTCCATAAACGAAACATCTTGCGAAGCGTTGGATTGCACCCAAATAAGGATTTATTTTTTAATTTCAGGTATTAGATAGTAACCAAATGCCGGCGCGTATGTTGAGGATAACATACAAGCTGGTGAACACGGAGACGAAGCTGCTCCACCGGCTGCTGCAAGCTCACGGGCTGCAGGAGGCCTGCCCCGATTCGAAAGATTTCAACTTGTTATGGGCGGGGCTGCATCCAAAACCTGATGTGCTCAGGTCGCTTTCTCCGTACCAACGGGTGAACCATTTCCCAAGGTTGGTGTAAATCAGATGTGCTGTTTAATGTAGAAATGATATGATATAAAAAGGTCGTGATTTACGTAAGCTTTCTATGGGTATAAATATATAACAGACATTTAATTAAAGGCCTCCGTCTAATTGGATCCTCACAGATCCTTTTAGGAGCTTCATAAGACTTAGATCTTACCTTATGAACCCTTTTTGAGCGTTTTCGTCTATCAGCCCTTGAAAGTTCACTGCTGGACATTGTCTTCTAGTTAATAAATTAATGACTTTATACGAAAGCACTGCTTTGCGTATTCTAATTTTAATAAATGAATGTTTTCTTAACCATTCAGGTCATACGAGCTAACGCGAAAAGACAAGCTATTCAAGAACATAGAGAAGATGCAGTACTTCCGCGGCGTGAAGCACTTCGACTTCATCCCCACGACCTTCCTGATGCCCACCGAGTATAAGGAGCTGTGTACCACTCACTACAGGACCAAGGGCCCGTGGATAGTGAAGCCGGCGGCGTCCAGCAGAGGGCGTGGCATCTATATCGTTAATACGGTGAGTCAAGTTCTCATTCTGAGAGGAGACCTGTGCCCAGCAGTGAGACAGTAATGGGTTGATGATGATGATGAGTTAAGTAAACAAAATCACTTTATAGAAGATGATAAGTATGAAGGTGAGAAGGGACGTGGATGCTAACTAAGGGGTATGAAATTCAGTGTGTCACTTTTAATTAGAACGGTTTTCTACTTGAAAAAATGTAAATATCATCAAATCTTTACCAAAATCATTATGTAAATTTTATTCATTGATATTCCTGTCTGATGCCAAATCTATATCTTTACCTTTAGGCCAGAATACAGTAGCACTACACTGATATAAGACAGACATAGTTGTGATAATAATGCCACACTCATCTACATTATTCTAGTTTTACTCTCTTACTCTATCTGTTATTATGAGATGGTATATGAGATGGTTACACATATTTTGACCGTAGTTTTTTTTTGTCAAAAAAGTATTCTTATTTTTAAATAATTTAATTTTAGTCCTGATTCACTATGAACATAGATTTGTAATCGTGTCAACAGCCGGAGCAAATACCAAAGGGCGAGAACGTAGTCGTTGCTAAGTACATCGACAAGCCCTTACTGATCGGCGGTCACAAGTGCGACCTGCGGCTGTACGTGTGCGTGACGTCAATCGACCCGCTGCTCGTGTACCTGTACGAGGAGGGGCTCGTGCGCTTCGCCACCGTCAAGTACGACAAGACCAACAAGAACCTGTGGAACCCCTGCATGCATCTGTGCAACTACAGCATCAATAAGTATCACACGGATTATATCAAGTGAGTAGCGTTTGGAAGACGTACATTCTTTAGTATTGTTTTCTTAAGATGTTCGAAGAGACAGCGTTGTAAACTGAAACTATTACTCGTCAGTTTTTGGTTTATACGTAAAAAAGGTCGAATTAAAAGTGTGCATATCATAAAAGTGATATAATGGCGCATTAGTTATCATTTGCGTGAGGCAAACACCTGAGATATATTATGATTTATTTTTGTAATAAACGATATAACTATTTTGATATTAACGAAAATAGTTATTCAATAGATATTTTTTTCGTTAATTTAGTATCGAACCCGATTTCCAATTATTTGGCCTTTTGTCCTGTTACGCGTGTTTACGTTACGCCCGCAGGCGAGCTTACGATTACATGCACGTAGCACGCGTGCAACGCGTGCTACGTGCATGTAATCGTTTTATACGCACATGTACGCGGTCGCAAAGACACTGCAGAAAATTTGTATATCCGATGTTGTATATCCGATTTTCCAAAAAAATAAAAGCAATATCTTAGTTATTTGTTGCGTATATATTTTTTAATCATGGCTAAATTTTAATATAATAACTTCTCAAAGATGCGACGATCCGAACGCGGGAAACATCGGTCACAAGTGGACGCTGTCGGCGCTGCTGCGGCACCTCCGCAAGCAGGGCCGCAACACCGCCGCGCTCATGGCCGCCATCGAGGACCTCGTCGTCAAGTCCATCCTGTCCTCCGCGCAGACCATCACCGCCGCCGCCAGGGTCTTCGTGCCCAATCTGTTCAACTGCTTCGGTTAGTGTTATAAGATGGTACTTATGATAATACTATATTTCAGAAGTGGTAGAATCGTACGAGTTTCGTCTCACTTATTTCGATGGAATATGCCTTGTTACGCAGCACAGTGTTCTGATGTATTAGATTTGATAAGAGAAAAACGTTTACACAAGTAATTCTATATTCGGAATTACTCTTGTGGTATCCATTCGAGAACTCTTCTACTCATGGGAGTAGCTTTGTTGAAGAGGCAAGAGGATTGAAAAGCAGTGATGTAGGAGGACTTTCACGTCCTCCTGTTTAAAAAAAAACTTTACTTTTTCAGAGGTTGTCTTACTCTCCTACTAATCATACTACCACATTATTTCCACCTCCGACAATTTTTATTGATAATAAAAACAACATATTTTTGTTTTTCAGAATTGTTTGGCTATGACATCCTTATCGACGACATGTTGAAGCCCTGGCTGTTAGAAATCAACCTGTCACCAAGGTACTTTGTAAGAGATTTTTTAATCATAATAACAAATACGCCAAAATACATTCATACAAGTAAATACCATTCTTTGCACAAGTACTTCAATCCTTTTACAAAATTGAACCCATATTTTAGAGTGACATTATTGTGGGAATATTAGACCCCTTTCCAAGCTTTATTCCCTCCTAAGATCTTTACAATCAAGAAAAAATATTCTTGTAACGTTGTAATCATGCAACAGAATAAATGGTATTTGTTATCAAATTCAGTTTTCTATCTGTGACTTGTCATGTAATTTTGTTATGTGTGCCCCAGTTTAGCGTGCGAGAGCCCGCTGGACGCCCGGGTGAAGTCCGCGCTGCTGGCGGACACGCTGACGCTGGTGGGGCTGCCCGCCGTGCCCATGGCCAGGAACGACTCCTCGCCGCAGACCACCTCGCTCCGGATGAGGATCGGCGCTGTGAGTGGCTTGCACAGCATAGTGCATTGTAAATTACTATCATTGATAGAAAATATGTAAAAATCATGTTTCACGTGCCACGTAGGTCAGTAATTAAGGCTGGCATCTAGGTTATCTTCTAGGTTAGGCTAGTGGACGGGTGAAGGCTGCAATAAGACGAGATGTCATAGAAGTCATCCTGATGCCACCGATGTGTTTTTCTTAGCCAATATCGAACAATTATGACATAATGACTTCATGACGCAACACCTAGCACTGGAACGCCGGATCATTTTACTGGCACGCACGCACGCACTCCACGAGTTCGGTGAAGTGTCGTCGGGTATTATAAATATAAAGTGATAAAATAAAATTAAGATTATTTATTTATTTATTTATTTAAAATTTATTGCATCACCTCTAAAAAATGTGCAAAAGGGCAAACATAATGCCTGATGGCATTCTCTACCAGTCAACCCTGGGTGGATGTAGAGAATTTGCAGCAGGTGTTACAAAGCAAGAAAAAAAATAAAAAAAAAAACGACAAACAATAGTGAAAACAGCAGATATTATAAATATGTATTAGAAGTAAGAAAAAATACATATTAAAATGATTTAATAAGTATATATTATAAAATATATATATGTATATATACCTATATATAAATACATATAAATAAACTAAATTATATAAACCAAATTTATTATATATATATTATTATGTGTATATGTGTGTGTTAGATTATGTGTCACCTCATTGTTTTTCTTTTTGGCATAACAATTTATTTCCTCGGCTTTTTATGCATGAACTTTCATGAAAAATTAAGAATCAAAAGGAACTAACGCGGTATTGCTAACATAAAAGTATCAAAATGATAAAATGAAGACATTTTGTACTTTCTCAATGTTTACTATATATATGGCTTGCATGGACAAATAGTGCACGCACACACACAAATAAACGTAAATAACCTTAATCTTATAATAACTTCGTATATTCACTCATTCACTATAACGTGGAACCGTGATGATATGTCAAGTATGTGACACACGCTACAGCGTAACATCCCTGTATATTGCAGTGTCGCCGTGTCCACTCAGCGGAGAACGTATGCGTGCGCAAGGGCGGCAACGGGCAGCACGGCGGCGCGGGGGCGGGCGGCGGCTCCGGGGCGGGCGGTGGTGCGGGGGCGGGCGGGCTGGCCGCGGCGGGCAGCGCGGCGCTGCTGACGGGCGAGGAGCTGCGGCTGGTGCGCGCCGTGCGGGCGCAGTACGCGCGCCGCGGCGGCTTCGTGCGCATCTTCCCCAGCCAGAACTCCTGGCAGAAGTATTCGCAGTATCTCGGTGAGTGGCTTGATTGTAGTAGCATGTTTGAGAGTGCACTGGTCAAGTAGTTGACTTATTGTCAAATCTTCCTATGTTCAATTGAGGTTAGAGATGGGCAAAACACCCGGTTTAAACCCAGTACTGGGTTTAAACCCGATAAATACCCGTTTATACCCTCCCACAGGGTATTTATTCGGGTGTTTAAAAATGATTTCATAAAAACTGTAGACAGTTTTTAAAATAGTTAAAATATTTATTGAATAGATGTACTAGAAGTTTCTACGGTATTTTCAACGTTTTTACATTTTTTAATGTTATTTTTGAGGTTTTACCTACTTTTTTACCCGACACTGCCACGGAACGGTTATGTTTTTTGCGCATATTTTGTATGTTTGTAAATCTTTTTAATACATTCGGATCTGGTTAGATAAATTTCGACAGTTAAGGTGTCGATTTATTTGTCTAAAATACCTAAGTGTCATTTTTCATAGATAGGAATTTGAAAAAAACTGAAAGGAGTTACGAGGTAAATTGTGATAAAAACTAAAACTGCATCATTAGATTTTTTCGAAAATCGGGGAATCGAATGAGTTCATTTAAAAAAAAAACACACCCTGTATTATTCCATCATCGCATAGTGTCGCTTACAAGGGTCAAATTCTAGAAAGTAGTGATATATGACAAACTAAAGGAATGAATTTTGAATGATATTTTGAAAAACTAATGCTGTTTAGTTTTTCACAATATCGGCCTCGTAACTCTCTTCAGCTTTTTTAGCTGATCCTTATTTAGTTTAGGAGGTTTAGGATTTGGTCTTAAAGGCTCACTTCAAAATTTCACCCTATTATAAATATTTTGTATACTATAGTCAGAGGACGACATATACTACTTTTTATCAAGGAAACATACACGTTTCCTGATACAAGTCAAACTCACACAAGGAGGGTTCCGTACCACCCAATTGTCATATATTTTTTCATAGCAACCATAGAAGTAAATGTCTTGTGAAAATTTGAACTGTCTACGTATTACGGTTCAATAGATAAAGCGAAATATGCTGAAAAAAGCGGGTCCTTGTATAGCGTCTCCCGTTTATTTTGATGTTTTTTTATTATTCGTATTTGTTGTTATAGGGGCCAGAGGATATTATATTCTAGAATAACAACGGGACGTGGACATTGTTTAAAAATTTGCACCAAAAGCATACGCTAATTGGTTTCTTACTTAAGTCTGCATCTATAATGGCGTGATAAAGTGGCATTTTCGCGCTGTAAATGTCTTTTTACAGTAAATATTTAGTACAGTATCATCATGAAAGTAATAATTGCGCTTAAAAAAGGATAGATATGCGTGAAAATAGTAAATACCCGAATAAAAACCCATTTTCGGGTTTAAACCCTATTTCTTCCCAACGACCGGGTAAAAACCCGGTTTATTCCCGATGGGTTCAAACCCTCTGCCCATCTCTAATTGAGGTAATGGCATAGTGAATCCAATAAGGGGATCGCGAGGGTAGAACGCTGTTTATTAAATATTTCTTTATTAATAAAGAACAACAGAAAAACTGTCCCTTAGTGACTCGAATTAGAAGTTAGGTCTGTTCCTGGAAAATAATTTATTATTTATATTCAGTTAAAGTTCACTTAAAAAATTGACAATCGAGACATTTTTTAAGTCTAAAATTAAATAAAACATTTTTAATACTTGCATCGATAATTGTCTGGTTTGCTCGAACCTACGTGACGCGTATATCGTGCTGCTAGCGTCATAATTTTTTAAATAAAGCCAGAATACGCGGTTGTTTCAGATCCGGTGACGGGCGTGCCGGTGTGCTCGACGTCGCTGAACAACAACGCGCCGTACACGGCGCTGCAGCACAACTACAACCTGCTGGTGCACGCGCACGTGCTGCCGCGCTTCTCGCACGCCGCCGCCGCCACCGCCAGCCTCACCGATGCTCCCGACAGGTATACCGTCACATTACTACCATTTACCCTATTGAATCCTTTTCCACTTATGCATAGACACCCATGTGCTTTGGGGTGTTTTTTTTTGTGAGAGCTGTTGGACATAAAATATATTATGACATTGGCGTATGCATTTTCGTCCCATGCTAATTGTAATTTCAATAACAATATATTTTTTATATAAAAAGTATGTAAAGACTAACGACCTGCCCTTTCTCCTTTACTTAGAATTTAAAAAATAGACTCCTACCACCACTACGTGTTGATGGTGGTATGTGGCGATAGTGTATATTTTTATTTTTTGGATGTGCATATCTAATGTGGAGGGGGAAGGTGGTGCATACTGCATGGTTTAAAATATACAACACATATTCATAGCGGATTTTTTTGGACTATTGGATTAAACTTTTGGTGTCATCTTAAAGTTATCCTCAAAATATTACTGAAATCATATTAATGTACTCTCACCGTGTTTCTAGTTTTGTACTAACTTTATCCTCAAAACGCCCACTATTACTGAAGCCGTATTAACGAATTCCTCCCCGTGTTGCAGACTGAAGCGGTACGAGGCGGCGTGCATAGCAGGTGCAGCGCCGGCCGTGCAGCTGGCGCCGCGCGAGCCGCCCGCCGCGCCGCCGCGGGACGCGCGCCGCGCCAAGGACCTCGTCAAGCGGCAGCTCAGCGAGGGGCTGCGGCTCACGTTAGTGCCCGTGCTCCCTGTGTAGCGTTAGTCACGCGCCGCGCGAGCCGCCCGCCGCGCCGCCGCGGGACGCGCGCCGCGCCAAGGACCTCGTCAAGCGGCAGCTCAGCGAGGGGCTGCGGCTCACGTTAGTGCCCGTGCTCCCTGTGTAGCGTTAGTCACGCGCCGCGCGAGCCGCCCGCCGCGCCGCCGCGGGACGCGCGCCGCGCCAAGGACCTCGTCAAGCGGCAGCTCAGCGAGGGGCTGCGGCTCACGTTAGTGCCCGTGCTCCCTGTGTAGCGTTAGTCACGCGCCGCGCGAGCCGCCCGCCGCGCCGCCGCGGGACGCGCGCCGCGCCAAGGACCTCGTCAAGCGGCAGCTCAGCGAGGGGCTGCGGCTCACGTTAGTGCCCGTGCTCCCTGTGTAGCGTTAGTCACGCGCCGCGCGAGCCGCCCGCCGCGCCGCCGCGGGACGCGCGCCGCGCCAAGGACCTCGTCAAGCGGCAGCTCAGCGAGGGGCTGCGGCTCACGTTAGTGCCCGTGCTCCCTGTGTAGCGTTAGTCACGCGCCGCGCGAGCCGCCCGCCGCGCCGCCGCGGGACGCGCGCCGCGCCAAGGACCTCGTCAAGCGGCAGCTCAGCGAGGGGCTGCGGCTCACGTTAGTGCCCGTGCTCCCTGTGTAGCGTTAGTCACGCGCCGCGCGAGCCGCCCGCCGCGCCGCCGCGGGACGCGCGCCGCGCCAAGGACCTCGTCAAGCGGCAGCTCAGCGAGGGGCTGCGGCTCACGTTAGTGCCCGTGCTCCCTGTGTAGCGTTAGTCACGCGCCGCGCGAGCCGCCCGCCGCGCCGCCGCGGGACGCGCGCCGCGCCAAGGACCTCGTCAAGCGGCAGCTCAGCGAGGGGCTGCGGCTCACGTTAGTGCCCGTGCTCCCTGTGTAGCGTTAGTCACGCGCCGCGCGAGCCGCCCGCCGCTCTGCTCATAGTTATGGTAGTGCGAACGATCCGCCGAGTGAGACGCCGATTATTATATTGACGATTGTGTAAACTTTCCGGACAAATATAGGCGCGTCATATTTTGATTAACGTATTAGCAAAAAAATTACCAATAAAAACTTTCTTAACAATATGTTAACGCTTCGCACAAATACAGACGAAAATCTCTATTATAGTATCGAGAACTTGCGAACAATCCGCCGAATACCTCGTCGAACAAACACAAATATATGTAGATTTGAAAACAGTTGAATATTAATGGCAAGTACCGAATACATGCTCTCAAATGATCTGGCGCACAATGACGAGGATCTTAACGCCGCTCTCAAAAACTGATACATTTTTCTTTGAACACATTATAAAACATCATCTTTGTCCACAGCATGGGCGAAGGGCGTCGCGCGTTCGGCCTATACCTAACCCACGTGTTGAAGCGGATATCATCTCCGGCCAACGAGTTAGGCGTGCAACACGCCGCCCTTGTCCTCAAGTTCCTACGAAGGGCCTCAGCGTCACTACGAATGCCTTACAATGTAAAGGTGCACATGGTACATGCATGCCAGCACTGTATTAACCTAATGCTTATATTTAAGTAACTACTATAAAACTCGTATACATGTTAAATAACCGCTATGTAAGTAACTAATGTATGTTAAATAACCGCTGTTAACATAATCTAACGGTATAATAAGTTTATAGTAGTAAAGCTTATTACTAACTATGTATGACTAATATATTAATAACAAAACTAATATATTATTAACGGGTACTGCAACTAACATAACTTTTACCACAGCTTTTTGATATTATGTAGTTATTACTGCCAAATTATACATAAAGTATTTGATGGTAAATGGGCAACGCTGGCTATTGACATTTAAAACCAGTGCCTCTGATGGTTGTTGAGGAAGTTACATTTATCATTGTAAGGTACGAAGATAAAACTGTCGACCTCTCGATTCGATAGTCTCTTGGTTGAAAAATTATTTATAGGGTATTGAGGAGTTAGATAATAGTTTCATATTGAAGTCAGTCTCATATTTATGTGATTGTATAATGGTTGCAGGGTCCACCTGCGAAGATGTGCGACAAGGACCGGTGCGCGGTGATCGCGAAGCAGCTGAACGACTTCCTGTACATGTACTACCGCGAGACCGACCTCTACACCGACAGCGAGGACCGCAGCGGCTGCGTCTCCAACATACACTTCGCGCAGTTCCTGTATGCCGCTAGGTGAGTACTGGCCATGTGCGACATGTGCCATAAGGACAGTGAATAAGGTAGAGTCCGCGCCAAACTTCTAGTCTGCTTTGAAGTTTACGCGCGCAGGTATAGTAAGAAAGCCAATAAGGTTCATGACAACTACAAGTGTATACTCCGTAGCAACAGTATGGCACACTAACTGTACTGTGTACCTGTACTGTGGGCGAGAGTGGGGAGCGGAGGGTGTCGGCGGTTTCCTTGCTGTCTTCTTTCTGATGATATCTATAATTTATTGTTGTGACGGGATTCGTGTCTATGTTCAGAGCGGACTAAAAGTTTGGCGCGGACTATAAATGAATAAAGGAAGGTAGGCGCGGGGGAGGAGGGCGCGTTAGTGTTCTGCGAGCGGTTGAGTCAAATTCGGCTCAGATTTAATATCAATGGCCCATGGCATTGGTTGGTGAGTTGATTAAATATTGTATAAGATGCTTACGGCGGAATATCATTCAGGCAGTTAATCAAATGGCACTGTTAACTCCAGGGGCTGGGCGGTTTATTAAATGAGAAATTAAGCTAGTCGACAGTGACATATACATTAAAAAACGCACTCTTGACATCCGTTGGATTTTACTAATATAATGTCATAAGAACGAAGCGGTGAAGTCAGTGACAATGTAATTGCTTAACGTGCTATCGTTACCCGTGTGAAGGGGTGGCGTCATTGACGATGACAGTGGCGATGGAATTAACTAATGTTATAAACTGATAATATCGTCGTGTGCAGCGAGGCGGACCTGGAGGACGTGCTGCTGCTGCTGCTGCGCGTGGAGCGGCACGTGGCCACGTTCCTGGGCGACACGCGCAGCGCCTTCTGCGTGGACGTGCCGCCCGCGCGCCTCGCGCCCGACGCGCCGCGACACTCGCTGCTGCGCTCCCTCGCCGCGCTCGCGCCCGTCAACTGCAGGCGGTACAGGTGAGCGCGACCGTTGCGAACGTTGCGGTTGTTGGCGACTGCCGCGGGTACAGGTGAGGGCGGTCGTTGCGACACACACACACACACACACACACACACACACACACACACACACACAGGCACAACGGCAATGTTCCGTAGTGAGGGAAAAAACACGCTTCCTACACTATGAGTCCATAACACACATCTTTTAAAGAAAAATGCTTTTTATAATGCCAAACTTAACCTAATGGTACATGTGGAGCTGGAACTACGACATACAACACCGTTTTGTCAGTATAGCCATAGTCCACCGCGCTGGCCAAGTGCGTATTGGTAGACTTTACATACCTTCGAATTTAAGAATTCTCAGGTATGCAGGTGTCCTCACGATGTTTTCCTTCGCCGTTTAAGCAAGTGATAGTCAAACACAACTACAAGCATATACTCCGCAGTAACAGTAAGGACACACTAACGCAGCTATGTACCCGCGGACGAGAAATTTGAGTTCACAGATATGAAATTGTTTCGATTATGGGTGTGTTTACTTTGTAAGTTATATGTTTACTAACATAATGTGTTACACGACAGTAAATAAAAGTACTCGTTATACATAGGGTTTAGATAGGTATATTGCGATACTATTAAAATAATGCTTACTCATTGGCGTTCGTTAGTCTCGCTAAAACTCGAGAACGGCTGGACCGATTTGGCTAATTTTAGTTTAGAATAATTGTGGAAGTCCAGGGAAGGTTTAAAAGGTGAGTAAATATGAAATATATTTCATAAATATATTCTGTGGCAGTAAACATTTTGCCGGGTCAGTGAGTATTTAACTAAAAATAAATTTGACAGCCCTATGCATCACTGCAAGAATATGTAAGTTAGGTCAGGTAAGAGTAGGTTAGATACTCGCCAACTCCGCACGGATAGACGCGAGTGAGTAAATAATTTACACAGGTCGTCGCAACGCTCGTCCGTTCTCCGCAGGATTCGCGAATTGAGATATTCGGCAAATTACTCTGCGGAATGTTTGAGTGTCTAATTGAATTTCTAAGCAACGGGACCTTTAACCCGTTGCTGTACAAAAATATATTTTATATAGTATATATAAGTCGATGTCTATACGATGTCGCTTTTTACCTAATAGCACCTAATGCCAGTTATATTTTAGCGCGGTCTTATACAAGCGCCAAGGTAACATCGTTAGCGTGATTCAGAACTTTGTACAGCGCCATCTCTTGGTGTATTGTAGGAATATTGTTATGAAGGGAGAGTTTGAGAGGGTTGTAATGTCAAGGTCAATGTCAGTACTCACGTGGTTTTTAGTCGCGCGTAGAATATAGGCAAAAATGACATTTTGAAAATGATTATAGGTGCCATTTTCATGGCGCAAGTTCCTTTCACAGCGTTTGCAGCTGTCTGCACTTTCAACTGCTACGGTTAGTAACATATATGGATATATTTCCGTCAGACTTTGCAAATGTGTTCCGTAACCGCACAAAATTACAGTTAAAAATTAACGGTCTTAAAATTTCTAATACGTAAATTACTTTTAAAAAGATGTGTGTACTTAGTACCTATTAGAATGGATCCTCCGAATCCTTGGAATGTGGGTTATTACTACAGCTACATTAGGGAGTGTGTGCACGTGTTAGGTATAAATAAGGTTGCTTATACATAATTATTGTATATGTATATATGTAGTAGTATGTACATTACATAGTATACATTGGTTCTTATAGGATTTAAAGGTGAATTCCTGGTAGATGTCTTTATTATTACTATCGAACTGGGGAGCTTAACCTACATTAATAAGAGGCTTACATATACAACACCTTTTTTGAACGAAAAAAATATAATTTGGTTATTTTTAAAACTTAATAGAATGTTTATAATTTTTTTTTAATTCCAGGCCAGACCCAGAGGCGCAGCCCCGACAGGAGCCCGAAGAGCAGTCCGTAGACTCCGAGAGACCAGCGTTCGGAAGTTCAGAACTAGTCCTCAAGGAATCTCTCAAGGAAGAAAAGCCCCACAACATTGCGCTCAAGTACGCCCGCTCCTAGCGCTCCGCTGACGTCACCGGGAGCTCGAGCAGGTCCACAGAAGGTTCTAGGAGAGTGAGATCTCATTCTGATTAAGTAGGGTCTCAACCCTTTGTGATATCTTGATAGGAATTGAATCGTGCCTGTATTTGTGAGATGCGTAGAAACTTCAGTACCTGTAGGAATGTATGTGGTGTTGTGTCGACGCGTTGAGGGCGCCACTTACGCCTCAAATATACCCACTGGCGGTTTGATACTGATCGTGTGTTATGTTTGTCCTCGTTGATGTATGTGTTCAATGTTTACTTAATTTCAATTTGGTTCCAAGATGGATCTACTGAGCGAGTTGGTGTGCAAGTCAGTCAGCGTTATACACACATAATTTAATACGAGTTCTAACTTAAATTTAGGCAATAATTCGCTTTTGGAAATCTGAGTTGTGATGCTAAAGTAAGTTTTTTTAGCAGCGCTAGTGTGTGCTTATATTGCGCCATAATAATATTTATTTAAAGTAAATTATAAAAACATGCAAAAATACTTTTGAATATTAGCAAGTTACCGTCGTTTTAGGTGTTTTTGGCTATGGAGAAATTACATAAACAATTAAATATAAAGTTAAAGTTATAGTATGTATGAATTTCAGAACATTTTATTCATTTAAAAGAAATCCAATAATTTCAAAATCTGAATTTAAACTACAAAATGGATTTTAAGATACAGTCCGTAATGATTTATTACTAAAATTGGATTCCAGCATACAAATAACATATATCTCACGTTGAAAGATCTCGGTAGATCCAGTATTAGAAGCTTATACTCCCGGCGTCTGTTATGCCAGAATCCAGCTTCACTAGTGGACCTGGATTCTGTATCATGTACTAAATATCGTGTGAAATTGCACTAAGGATCACATCAACGATTAGCAATATTATCGATATGAATTATTTAATTAAGGTGAAAAAACATATTTCATGCCTAGTAATGACACTTTTCGTATTGCATGTGATCAATAGCCTATTTGTGTTCCATTGCTGCGAAGGAGAGGCCTTAAGCATACTTTACATGTTGTGGGGATGCGAATTGGTGGAGGCGTAATATTAATATTACTTTTGTGTTACCTTAAAATTGCTAGTTTAAATCGAATGGTTCCTTCTGACGAAATTGTACTAGGTAGGAGAATTAGATGTGAAACAATAAACTAAGTTTTACTGTTAGGATAATAAGATTCATATCCAACGATTTAACACCAAATATGAAAGAGATCGTGTGTGTCGAATATACAAGTATGATAGAATGATTATGATAAATTGTGAATGAATTTTGAAAATTTTCACAAACGAGGAAGGATTTTGAAATTATCTTTATTGAGGTGAAGTAAATTGTTAACTAATTAGGAGGGTTGACTAATGGGGGAGAACTAATAATCCATCAAGAGACAATACTGCCTATTAGTCCATGTTTGGGCAAAATTCTTAGATATTAACACCTACCCCTTTTTTATCCAAAGGGTTGGTTGGTCAAAACTATCATTAGGCGTTAAGAAAATAATCCCCAGGGAATCCAACTTACATCTAGGATTACTAGGAAGAATGAATAAATAAATTTAAGGCGTATTATATTGCCCCATTACGAATTGACATTTTATAAACACAATGTTACTATGAATAACTTATTATAGTGACTAAATTAATATTGAATCTGTGTTCACGTCGCTTAGTAACAAATCCGCGAGTCATTTTACAAGTAGTAGAGATCTTTAAATCTTGTTATTTATGATAGTAATCTATGTACTTACGATTTTTTAAATAATCTCAAAAACTAAACGGATACAGATAAAAGTAAGGGTAAAATTAGCTGTCTGCTTTTAAATAATTAATAAAAATAAACAATATCATCTGTCCATTTTAAAAAAGAATATTTTTTCAATGCACGTAATATAATATAAACAATAAAGAACACATAAACTTTTTTATAATACAACGGAAAATAAAAAAATATTTAAGTCTTGTATAAGGGTATTTTTACGAGATTAAAAAATATAATTGACGCTACATTTACCTTAAATCATAAAATCAAGCAGTCATAAAAACGATTCAGCGTTATAAAAAATGGATTAGAAAGTAATATACACCACTAAATATTCGCAGAAATGCCCACAATCACTAAAGTCTGTCTTAATAAAGATGATAATACAAAATGGCGGCATGTTTATTCTCCTCTCGCTCGTTCTGTTAAATGTGTGAGTGAGAAAAATATACAAAAGCAGTCATTTATGATTTAATCTTTGTTGAGACAAGTCATACTAAATAGCTGAATTTGAATCGAATTTAAATTAGTAGTTTCGATAAAAATGCACCCTCTGGTCTAGTTAAAATACAAATTAGGCACCGCGCTAAGCAAATTCTACAATAGCAATAATTATACTAAATATTAAGCCGTAAAATAGTTTAAATTAATGTGTAATTCCCGACTGTATTTTCACCCTAAAATTAGAGGTAAGTATTGCATTAGCAGCGCTAAGTTTTTTTCAGCTAGTCAGGTAATTTCGGTATCACTTTAGGGCCTTTGTTTTATTTGTTGTAAATTTAATTTAACGTAAGTATTCATTTAATTTTAGATACATAATATTTATGTTTAATTTTAGGGGGAAAATAAATAGCAACACCTTGGCTCACTAAATAACTATTACCAATGGTAATTACTTGTCGCGGGAATTACATTTATAAAATAATTGAAATAGGTAATAAAACTTAAATAATAATAATACATAATTAAAACAGAACGTCACATCTATTTTTCAATATTTTAGCAAATTACTTTTTGGCTATAACTTTTCACTATTACTAAAGTACGGAAGCGAAACATAGTGCTTAAAAATATAGTCTATGTCTCTCCCACAATTTACACGAATCCAACGACACCGTAAATTTGTGAAAATCCGTAAAGCTGTTTGGGCTGCAGAGCGTGTACACAAATATAAATACGCTCGAAAAACATTACCCTCCGCAGTCGGGTAAAAAGCAGGTATAGAATATAGAAATGAATCACGTCGCCATAGCTAATTGTATGACTACAACTACTCGCAACAACTTCAGAACGGACTAGCAGTTTGGCGCGGACTATAACTGCGTAACGCTCTTCACAGAAAGTACGTTTGGTTTGAATGCGCAGTAACTGGTTAATTCAATGACACACGGATAGCATTTTGGTATTTTCTATATATTATTAACACTATTTACCACACCATTTTAAGAGCTTAGTATGAAGCGGACATAGGCACATATTTGCTATTTTCATATAAAAAAATAAACCCTAAATAATAAAATTTACATTAAAATATGTTCACTGTTGAACCAAAGAAAATAAGAAACCCATAGAGTAGTTTAATGAGTACCTGGCACATAGAAATAATTTCAGTGTTATAATTAAGGTGCTATTAAAATCGAAACGTAGAATGGACGCGTGGAGTACATCACATAATTGAGGTGAGCCTATCCTTAGTGATTTTGAGAACAACACAATCTATCAGGTTAAAAGTATCCTACTACAATACTATAGTCTGATTCATAATTATTAATTAGGTGTCCAAAATGTAAACAAAGAAATGTCATTGTCAAAATTAACAAGAAACTAAAACTTTAACATACTCAACAAAAAACGAAAATTTAACAAATATACACAATTTAACAAACGCGTTATGTAAACGAGAAAACATTAGAGTTCGATCACAATCACGAAAATGAATAATATCAATTACGAAACTTAAAAATGACAGCACAAGAAATGTCTTGGATTCCGATTGTGTTACCATGATCACATTTTAATTTTCTACCATAAACTTTGTTTTTTATTATTATTACTGTATGGAACGAAATTGAGGTGATATAAATATTAGAAAATGTGAATTAATCTTAATTTATTTAGATTATTATTTTATTATTGTTGTATTACTTTAATATCGACAAAAAATAAAAACTACTATTTCTAACGTATTTTCTTGATAGGTCAACACCTTTGTTTACATTTTGGACACCTAATTATGAATCAGAGTATACTATAGTTGAACGAGCGAACTGAGTCATAAATCATTTTTATCAGATCTCTCGTTCACACTTATAGGCATATCGGAACTCACGCTCGTATGGTGTGTAACAACAAAGTGATTTGCCGATAGTCAATACAAGGTAATCAAGGTTAAGGAAATAACTCAAAATATTTTTTAGTATGTATTTTTAATATCTGCTTTAATACAAATATGTTAAATGTTTTATAACTTCAATATAGTTAGTTACGACCGCGTCGTTTATAACTACCTGTGTCCAAGCGGTATCCCTTTTTTGATAACGAGTTGTGCGGCATTGTTACATTCCTTTGACGTCATGTTTTATGACTCAGTTCGCACGTTTGTAATGGCCCAACTATAATGCACAAACAGACCGACAGACAGATGTTCTGTTGTATATATACCTATTGATGATGACTCCCAACTGTTATGTGACGTACCTCCAACGCTAGTCTAGCTAGTCGTAGATAATATTTTTGTGTATGTACTTAATAAAACTAAAACCACACAACCACCTATTTTTCGCTAAAAATAACAATGTACATTAATAAGCTTTTAAAAACCCTGCTTGGCACTTGGCTAAAAGAATCCCATGATTAAAAAATAAATGACTTAAATATTCATTTTTTTTAAACGGTTTATTGTATTATGATTGATTTAAAATTACTATTTTTAGCTAAATTAAAACTAATGAATGTATGAAGATCATAGATGACACGTGTTGGATAATAATGTAAGAAATATGACCGTTCCTAATAAATTGTAAGTTCTACTTATTTTGGCTTACAAGGGAAAAAACAAAATGTATTGTATATAGTGTACGGGGGACAAAATTGTTTGTTGGGGAAAAAAAAAACGATATCCTAATGTCGCAAAAATGTGATGCGATTATATTTATGTGAAATACTGCTATATGGGGAACTTTGCGGCAAATTTAACAAAATAAGTTATGCAGACAGAATATGGCTTATAAAATGTTAAAACAACATACCACCTTGTTGACTTTTTAAAAATACAATCGGACTTTAACATAACCACTAAATGGAGTATCTAATGTAGTTTAACTGCAATTATGCGGTACAGCGACAGCTACTGCCGATGAATTGTAATAGAAGCTCCAGAATAATTACACAGTGGCGACAATTTAATTCGTGAATGATAAATGGATGAGAATTATTTTATAAGCGAATGCTATTGATGAGCATATCTGAATATTTCATATTATATTGAATAAATGAGAATTATTGGGAATTGACTATGAATAATACTCAGTTATCGCGTACATGTTATTATATAATTTTAATGAGTGTCAATGCATGTTATTCAGTATTAATTATTGTGTATTCTAGTGTACTTAGGGGTCATCCATAGTTTATTTTACGTCTCAATAGAGGGAATGTTTCCAGCAGTATATAAATAATAATATGTTTAACTATTGTTGGTCATTATTCAAATTATATTTAAAAGTATACTTTGCATTCGAGGCGACTATCTTGGTTCTCAGTAGTGGCAACTGACCTGTGATCAGCTTCAAGTAGAACCCCTTTTTATGTGGAGTTGGTCAGGTTTGTCCACGGGCGAGAGTAACCACTTACCATCAGGTGGTCTGCGTGCTCCTTTACTTCTTCAATCGTATTAATTTATTAATTAATGTATAACATCTTGTTACGGTCGTGAAGTATATCTAGTAAGTGCGGAAACTAATGTCGAAATGTATAAAATTTATGGTTGTATTTCATGGATAACCCCTTAAGATTGTGATTTTGATGAATCCCGTTTGGCTAATTTTGATTTGAATGCTTATGTATCTTTGAAAAAATGCTAAAATGTATTTTATAATATAATGATTAAATTATTTTAGAATAGGAACGAAGCGATCTGTAGTGATGCTAGTCCGATTAATTCAACTTTAGTTAGACACCAAAGTATTAATGGATAATTATGATTTGTTTGTGAAAAAAAGTTTTTATTTATGAGTTGCTGTTTTTCATTTTTATAATTTATCATAGTATTAATTAATTAAAATTAAATCGAAATGTCGAGATATTTTTGTGTCGCAAACAGTCAGACAGTAACTGACCTACTAGTACCAAAAATATTTTGCGCGCATTTCTGGCTTTTATCCTTAATATTTTGCTTTAACCGTCCAGATTATTTTTAAATAGCTATTATATTAAAGGACTTAATTACCTATGCTCGTACTTTTCATAAAATTTTCTTTATTTAATACACGTGGAGATAATACGAGCGTTACTACCTTATTTATGGTCAACATTTTAAGATATTATTTGGATTAGATTTTTTTTCTTTTATAAAAATATAAGTATTTCTGCCATCGCCGTCATTGCTTCCTTTTAGCGTCCTATTTGTCAGGAACTTTTTTGGGTTCGCTATGGATATAAGTGGATGGCAGTAACCACTTACTATTTTGTGATTTTTTAAACAAAACAATGTTTTCTATCGTTTTTTATGTTCAATTTTATTTTTATTATCTCGTCTGCATTGACATTGTTATGAAAAATGTACGTCTGCAGTACCCACAGTGTAAGCTTCTTATTCAAGGTTCCCTTCGTTCAATTTTTGATAATTATTCGCAGGTTACACGCTCGGACCCATTTCTCTTATTCAGGGTTATGTTTTATATTTTATGTAAAACCATGGAATGTATCTCTTATAATGTCGTGTATACCACCATTCCACATACATGGTTTCTCCATTTGGGGAAATTTTTCGAAACGAAATAATGCGAATAAGAAGCTTATACTGTAAATGAAAATGGGCACGTACCAATTCAGACACATTGTACCACGATCCTTACGTTTTTAGACCCGTGTCTACGAATTGTTACATATTGTGAAGATAGGTATTTCTTAAATTTCATATAGAAAATGAATTTAATTTTAATTTAGTGTCTTCCTTGGTATGTGTCTCAAAATGTAAATCATCTATTATTTTTTTGCCTTGTATACAGGTTCTGTTGACTTTATTTTAATAAAAGTTCTTATGTAATGTTAGATCAATTTACAGGCAGCTCGAGATGTTTTGATTTTATTTATGAGTAAAGATTTAACTTATTGTGAATTAATTATAATAGCTTTCAGATACAATACTATTCTACGAACGATCTATATAATTGACAATTGTATAAATTGTTAATATAAATGTTGTTTGTGACGAATACGAAAAATTGTTGCATATTGATTTTAAAGCTAAGAAAATAAGCCTGGGAGGTGAGGACTTATGATAGAGTAGTGCCATAAGCAATACAAATGCAGTGTTCAATTAGCTTAAAGGTGTAGCGTTTGTAACAAGAGAAGGCTTAGCTTGAGTACAAAGTGTGATATAATAGTGAATTACCATCAGCGAAATTTATCTCGTTCTGTGAAAATGATTATATTTTGAATACGCTAATAAAATGACGAATGAAAACATTTATTTTATTTACTATTCTTCCTTTAGCATTTGAAAAACAAAAACATAGCCATTTATCTGTTAGTCAATCAGTTGTGATAATTAAGATGACGCAATTTTCATTATTGAAAAAATAAAATTCTGTAAGTGTCAAATAGAAGTTAAAAAATAGACAGTTGATCTATGACCGTTATTACTAAGAAATGTTATTTTTTTATGTTATAACGGGATTAATGGACGATAATAGTAAGGATTCATTAATAAAATTAAACAAAATATACAAATAACACCTTTATTAACTCATTCACAACAAGCCATTATAGCTAACTTATAAGCTAGCTAGCTCGCTGGCTAACGGATTTACCAGTGGTTTCTTCCAGATCCACAGAATCACTGTCTCGATCTTCATCTAGGTACCCAACTCCTGTCAAATATGAAAAATATGTTAATATACACCTTAAGAAAGCATTTTTATTTAAGGGTGCTAAACTGCTAGGTCCATTTTTGTATTTGAACTAGTATGGAAATGTATAGATTAACATTTTCCTATATCTTAACGATATTTGTATCAACTTTCATTACTATAATCTCGCCTACGTAACTATAGATTTACATACAAAATGGAATTAGCAGTTTAGAAAAAGCGACGATTTACTCTCGTTGAATATTGAAAATGTCACAGCGACTACACTAATACGATTAGAATTTTCTCAACAATTTATTTCTCTTTCCGTGCGCATATTATTTTTAGATGTAACGCAAATTTTAAAGTCGAAATCCATTTCAAAGCGAACATTACATTGTTCGCATAAGCTTTTTTGCGCACCCGCAATTTCCGGACGTGAAAAAGTAAAACGAATCTATTATTGAATTTTAATTGAAACGAATTGATTGTGAGGCATTAGGTGAAGTGAAAATATTCGTAATATAATTCGTAGTATTATGGTTTTAAACGTTAACGTAAGCCTCGCTCAACGAGAATGTTCGCACGCAAACGTTAGGCTTCGTCATACTTTACTTACGATTGTATTTCGCATTGCAGTCTTCTGTCGCAGTCGCCTAACGTATACGCCGTATTGTCGCAACGCTCAGAGCATCGAGAACGCTTCGCCGCCGGGGGACCGCGCTACCTGCCTTGCGCCGCTACTAACGTCTGAAACGTACTCGCACGCCCTCTGCCTCGTTGCCAACCAACGCACGGGACATTGTTATACAGATCAAAGTAGTCTCCGGTCGAGTGAGCTACGGACCGTTGCGTAACGTACTGTTCTACCTAACGGCCCTCCCTGATTTTTGTTCATGATTTTCGTCCGAGTGACTAGTTACATTTTTCTCGAACCACTACTAGACTAATGTGCGTAGCGGGTAGATTTATGAGTGCCTGAGTAGATAGGAGTGGCACGGGCTCGTGAAGCTCGTCCGCCAACGAGATCGGGAAGCTCCAGGAGGAGGCCTGCGACGGGTCGCATCGCTAGACTCGTCCGGTTACTAGTGGTAAAATGTCAGGAAAACACCGCAACCACAGGAGAAGCGCTAGGAGGCGGGAACGCACCCGGGACACATTCATGCAAAAAATCATCGAAAAACGGGGAGGTTTCATCGATTCAAACGATATTTCCAAAAGAAAAAAGTTTAATCCAAAATAAAACGTACAACTAACTCACATCTCACACCTTCATCGAACTAACATTTATATAAACCTAGGAGCGGAGCGCGCGCGGGCGCCCGCATCGTCCGTCGCCGTCAACATCATTCATTTAAAATTACAAAGCGATTCACTCATTAACATTTCACTCGAGTTCTGGTCGTTCGTGCGCCGCCCGCCTGGCGGCCACCCGCGGCCCCGGCGGCCTCACTACGCGCTCAGTAGCGCCGCGCGCCCGCGCCGCCGTCTCTACCGCCGCGCGCCGCGCCGCCGCCGCTACACACAACACACGTCACTGCCGGCCCGCCCGCCCCGCCCTCCCCGCCCTCCACCCGGGGCCGAGGTGTCAGCGATCATGAGCTACTTTGCGCTACTAATTCCGCTTCCAGGGCGGTGACCGAATGGCGTTGTCCGCTGATGAATCGTGACTATTGAGCGAGCCGTGTAAGATTCGATAGCTACCATGTTCCGCTCGATCGCTGCGGCCGGAGGGCGGCCACGGAATTCACCGTGCGGGGGCTTCGTAGCAGACATTGGAAATACACATATAGGAGAAGCAGCATTATTGTTTTACTTCCGATTTTGAATTAGCTGATTTTATAGATTTTTTAAAGTGATTTAGCAGGTTTTTGTATGCATTCGCTTGTATACTAGTCGAATCGTGACATTATACCGATGACCAATAACAAGTATCTACAAATATAAGTGATCCACACACATAATGTATGTTTATATAAACAGAACTATGCACCAGCGAGTATTGAAGTGTATTTGTTAAAGTTCTAATATTAATGTAGAATATATTTTTTTTTCGCTAAAAAAAACTGCTAACAGAATTTAAAAAAAACGCGTTTGTGTCTCATTATGAGATAATCAATATTTCACAATCTTGTTTAGTTTCATAATGTAAATCATAACTTTATAACCAATGTTTTTAACAAAAAAGATGTATAGAGATGTATATATGAAATAAAATTGTGTAAATCTTTAATATTCCGACAAGTTTTAAAAGGCAGTTAAGATGTGACAGATTAGATACAAATGTAATATCATTATCCTCCAATACTCGCTGGTTATGAGTCTTAAAAAATGGTGTAATGCTCACCGTCCCATGGGTGGGTATTGCTGGGCATAGGGATCCCTGTCGTAGGCCCCTGCTGACGCTCCTCGCCTGTAATAGACAAATTAGATTTAACACATTATTACATAATTCCTTATTGTGTTGAATAATAAAGCCATCAATTACTCTATTGGTGTTTATTTTATATAATTACTAGAAACTAATTGGGCCTTTTATTATTGGGAACATCATACATGCCCATTATTATTAAGGTGCGGTACTATTATTTTACATTCAATCATAATATATGATCGTCACATGATAATAGGATATACCATCATCCTTTGTAATTCTAAAAACATAACGGGCATAATAAGAGACAAGAGATAATAATAAGCTCAGTGTGGAGTCTCACATGGGCGAGCGGCGGCTGAACATGTCCCCGTTGCCCATGGGCGCGGCGCGCGCGCGCTCGTAGCCGGCGGCCAGCGGCAGCGGCGCCCGCAGCGCGCGCCGCTCCAGCAGCTCGCGCTCGTCGTACAGCGCCGCGCGCCGCTCGTCGTACAGCGGCGCCAGCTCCTCCACGCCGCCGTAGCCGCGCCGCTCCTCGTACAGCGGCGCCGGCGCGCCGTACTGCTCGCGCCGGTCCATCAGCGCGAAGCCGCGCCGGTCCTCGCCGCCGTACCCGCCGTAGCGCTCCTCGTAGCCGCCCAGCGCGCGCTCCATGCCGCGCTCGTAGGGCGCCGCGCCCATGCCGTTGCGCGCCATGCCGCCCATGGGCGGGCCGCGCAGGTCGCGCATGGGCATGGGGCGCGCGTCGCGCATGTAGGGCGCGTCGCGCGCGGGCGGCGGGCCGCGCACGGGGCCGCCGCCGCGCCGCTCGGGCGCGCCGCGCAGGCCGCCGCGCATGCCGCCGCGCGCGCCGCCGCCCCGCGCGCCGCGCTCCTTGATGCGCCCGCGCTCCACGGTGATCGCGCCGCCGTTGAACGTGCTGTTGTTGAGGGCGCGGATGGCCGCCGTGGCCTGCTCCTCGGTCTGCATGTGCACGAACCCGCACCGGTTCATGATGTCGCACTCGGTGACGGTCCCGAAGCGTTCGAACAGCTTCCGCAGCTCCTCGGGCCTCGACCCCTGGGGCAGGCTCCCGACGAACACTTTAGTTTGCTGAAAGGACGCAATTCTTGAATCTCGGTTCGCTCTTTATGTAACGCGTTACGTAAAGCGACAGTAGATACTCACCAGCACCATTGTCTTCTTTAGTTAATTTCTATTTTATAAACTTCACTTCTGATTTCACTACACGTGCACTATTCACAGGAAGCCGCAACCTCGCAAGCGGCTTGTCTCGGTCTTAAACAAAATGGCGGGCAGTCACTCCAAAGGTTTGTTGTAAATTAAAACGGGAATGACGCCATCGCAAAAATCGACGCTCAAACACGCTTTCTCATTGGCTCGTTATTCTAACGATTCGTTTTACAATCACTATATTCATTTTCTATTGGGTAAGACGTTGTTGACATTTGTCATTATAAACCATCAACTGGCTAAAAACGTGGTATGAACTGTCAAATCTTCACAGATTAAATATCCGGTTACGTTCATGAATTCGTTTTTGGATGCCATTATTATAGTTAACTACCTGATTAGGTTTTTTTTTAAATCTTATAACGCATACGACTTTTGGGTAATGTCGGGTGCCAATTCAATTATTGATTTGGTTATTATTTTACTAACAACCTTGCCGATAGATGCTTCATAATGGAGTTATGAAAACTCTCAGAAGCTATGTCTGTAACAATAGTACAGAATATAAATGACCTAGTTTTCGCAACTTTTGCAAACTGCGTTGCGAGCATTGCATTTTTCGACATTTTATGTTTCTTATAGAATTCCTCATTTCCTTTTGTATGTTATTTTTATTTATTTGGTTAAAATATTAGTAATATATAAATAATAGTATTACATAAAGGAATATCAATGTATCTAAAAAGTGCATACACTTATTACAAAGTTATGTTTGTAGCTCGTAAACTGCAAATAAAACTTTGTTATCGTATATATAGGATAACAAGTTTATCTATGCAGTCCATTAAATTGCAGTGCTAAATTTTTTGCATGTGTCTTTTACATCAACCTTAAAATTTTGATAACCGGTGAGTGTCAGCGACAAAATCAAGGAATTTCGATTTGTAATAGTTCGCAAATTACAGATTCAAATTTAATAGAGTTTAGGATTATATTTAGTTATATTATGCCCTCTTGGTTACAGATTAATTTTGGCTGTAGCACTCCTCATAACGCGGAGCGTTTGAGGTAGATAGTGTTCTACTCACAACGTATCTAAATCAAACTATTTCACTATATAGTAGTGCCTACTTATGAAATACTAGCTGACCCGGCAAATTTTGTACCGCCTGAAAATCTATTTATCAAATACCTATATACATAAAATATAGCCTATGTTACTCGTGGATAATGTAGCTTTCGAATGGTGAAAGAATTTTTAAAATCGGTCCATCCAGTAGTTTTTGAGCCTATTCATTACAACCAAACAAACAAAGATTTTCCTCTTTATAATATTAGTATAGAAAAAGCTGTGATAGCCTAATGGTTCAGAAACTCGGCCTCTTGAACGAGGGGTCCGAGGTTCAAATCATAGGCACGTCTGGTTTTTCAAAGTTATGTGCATATTAGAAATTAATTATCACTTGCTTAAAACGGTGAAGGAAAACATCGTAAGGAAACCTGCATACCTGAGAGATATATTAAAAAAAAATTCAAAGGTATGTGAAGTCTACCAATACGCACTTGGCCACCAAGGTGGACTTTGAAGGTGGTAGAACTCTTTGTGGTTCGACTCCGGCGGCACCACCGCCACACCTATTTTTGCCTAATAACAGCAGTGTTAGGCGCTGCTGTTCCGTTTTGAAGAGTGTGGTAAGGGAGACATACTTTTTCGAGGCGTTCCAGCTTAGTCCTCAGCGGCACATCATAGGAATATCTAATCCTATCTGGGGTTGATTACAGATGTCCATGGGCGGCAGTAACCACTTACCATCAGGTGGACTGCATGCCTGTCTGCTGCTCCTATGTTATAAAAAAAAACTATGATCTAATCCTGTTCATTTCCTTAGTATTCCATTTTCATTTCCAATAGTTTTAAAACAATGATATACATATTGGCTTGGAGGAAGCATATAAAGTATTCTATCTCATTCTCTCTAATATGTTTATCTGATTTCCGTTATATCAAGATTCAGTTCAAAAGTTTATATAGAGACGTTTTTATTTCAATAAATAAATAATACAACACAATACGTAACAAGTAATTTTATTATAATTTTATTTTATATAACAAATAA
Organism: Epargyreus clarus; assembly: GCF_041222505.1. NCBI lineage: Eukaryota > Metazoa > Arthropoda > Insecta > Lepidoptera > Hesperiidae > Epargyreus > Epargyreus clarus. The sequence continues at coordinate 1,615,543 of NW_027332214.1, forward strand.
ATTTTGCACGTACGTAGTAAATAATTATAATTAGTCCCGAATACTTAATTATCACTTACACTTTAAAGCTACATGTTATCTCAGTACAAATGTCACCTAAATGTGTCCAAACACAGCGATGCGTTATGGATAGTCTTAAGTAATTTCGACACTTCGAAATTAATAGCATTTTTCAAGAAGTCGGCGACTTTGTAATTAATGATAGTACCACACTCCGTTTGTGTGCAATGAAAGGTTTCTAACAGTTTCTGTGTAATTTTCTCGGAAGGGATATGACGGATGGTTTTGTGCGTCATGCTCTTCGCCTTCTGGTATAAGTTGTCAACCGCAATGGTCAGGTTCGCTAATACAATATCATTGGTCCGGCTCAAACCGCCGCGCGCCATCCGACCCAACAAATAACCTGGAACATTACAGTAAACTTACAATATTATAGTTTGTACTGATCGTGAGTTAACTGCAGTGGAACTACTGTACAATTTCAGTGATAAGCGTTGCTGCGTTCTGGTAGAGGGTATGGTAAGGGAGATATAGTTATCCGAGACTTCCGAACTCAGTTCTCGGCGGCGGTAGCGCATATGTGGCCGACCTCAGATGGGACTATAATCTTATCTAGGGTTAATTACAGATGTCCATGGGCGGCAGTTGCCACTGACTATCATGTGGACTGCATTCACTTTTGCTACTTCAAAGACTATCCCACTTAGTGTCCGAATGTAACAAAGCGTGTGTGAGCTATCTACTCTAATATTTGTTGACAGATATCCGTGGGTGGCAATGACCATTATTCAGGTAGAGAACATGTTTGTTAATTTAATTGCGTAAAAAGTAACGTCTGGAATAAATACATGTGCCTTTTCGATTCAAAGGAAATTTAACTCTAAACACTCTACATAACAAACGACTTTGCAATAGCAATTTCCTTAGAACCATAAGATTTAGGTGAGGTATTACAACGGAATGCGACTGGCGGAAATTTTCTCTTCTATCGCCTTCTGTAGGTATTAATCACTCTGTTAGTCATTCTAACGGTGTACAAGCATTTATTTCGAGAGTTGTTTTTTTAACTTTTCATGTCAACGTCCCGAATCTACGAATAGATATTAATTAGCAACACAATTTTACATGCATCATTAATGTCGTTAAAGAGTAATGAGACAAGCAACGGCTCATTTGAAATACTTTAGTAAATATTTGTAACCACGGATTTAAATTCAAGTGATTGTAGAAACATATTACAGACGTTAATATAAATACTGTCTGAATGAAAATATTAATGCAAAGGTGAATATGAAATCATAAATAACAGCTCAGTGCGTTCGCAGCTTATGAGGAAGTGAAATCTTTTTACAGTGACTTTCATGTAATGATGGTCTGAGCATGTGATCGTTTGGAAGCCGTTTCACTTTAGAATTAATAGAAATAGTTGAAAAAGACCATATACACAACTTTTAGTTCACTTTATGGGCATAAATAAGGGAAGTGTTCCAGTAGGCGACAAAATAAACATGAGGCCCTTTCTATTGATTTGGGTACCCATGGTCAACCACTGCAAGAATTTTAGTTCACTTTATAAAAAAATGTTCAAAATACCGAGTATATTTAATTAGTGTTTTCTATATTAGTCCACCCAAATAATGGTTAGTCCACCTACTTAAAGGGCATATCTATTTCATCATAAAGAATTATTTAATATAAAACATCAGACGGTCGTTCATTGTTTGCAAATTCGTTTTTGCAATTGGTGTTCAAACCAAAAATCTTGTGTTCGCAAAATAAAAATATTTACACAAAGTGGCAGTACCACAGTTACCACCATTCTCAACAGACATGTTAGTGGTCTTTGCTCTTGTGTACCTATACCTCCGCCACGATGCGAAGAGAATTCATGTAAACAAACCGATATTAGGGTCATCAAAATTTTGGTACTGTAAAAATTACTATTATCCTTGTTTTCATTTTTAATTCAACAAAAAACTTCACAATTAAATTGTATCCATTATTTCTATACCTTATTACATGCAAAGTACTCTCACAACTTTCATATTGTTGCGTATAGACAAAGATGAATAAAATATCCTTATCAGTAAGTAAGTGAAAACCCTGTAAATAAGCGTATGCCAGGTAATAAGAACTTTTGGTTACGATTTTGAAAAATCGAAACAGTCCATCAAAAAAAAAGAGTACGTAAATTTCTTTACAACCCCACTTTTACTGCTTCATTTTAAATTAGCTGCATAATAATTGCTTTATAATCCGACTATTTAAAAAACACAATTGCGTTTCGTTTTATTTAAAGTAGCAAATAATATTTTTTGAAGTGTAAGCTGACATTTTAATTTATCCACTATTTTCGTAGTATATGATTAAATTATTATTTGAAAATAATTTTATTTATACTAATGTATAATATTTTAAATATAACTTTATAATAATAGTTCATTGTTACAAATACAAAAAAAAACATTTTGTTTACATTGACTGCTTAGCTATAACGAAACGCACTCTCCGAATTTGGTCGTGTTACAATGATGTTTACAACATGGCTGCTTACGATTACGAGTACTGTGCGTGTTAATATCTCTGTTATCCATTGTTATTTGTTTGTTAAATATTCCTGTTATAGTGTTGTTCTGTTATTTTGTTGAGTTTTTTTTTGTTTCGTTTTGTTTGTTTTGTTGTTCTTGTTATAATGAGTGATTCCCAAGCGGGTCCGAGTGGCCTGCAGAAGTTTTCTTCTCCAAAGAAGAAACGAGCGAGGTGTTCACTCAGTTCCTCGGAGAAAACAGTTATATGTAACATTTATAAAACTATCGAAGAAATGTGGCCAAAAGATAGTTTTATATACAGTAAAGATGTCGCAAAAAAAACTGCAGAAACTGCCGGCGTACATTTGAGTACTGTGTACCGAATAATAAAAGAATATCGAACTCATAAACGAGTTTCGTCACCGACTCCAGCTCCTAAAAAGGGGACAATAATGGACAAATTGGACGATATGACCTTGAGTGGAATTCGTAGGAAGGTGCACATGTTATTCTTTGATAACGATCCACCAACAATTGAAAAAGTTTTAAATTTAGTGAACGAGGACGACAGCTTACCAAGCTTTAAAAGAACTACCTTTCAAAAAGTTTTAAATAAACTGAAGATTAAATATTTGAAACGGTCGAGACGAAGTGTTCTCATTGAAAAGGAAGAAATTGTGCGATGGCGCTTCTATTATCTTCAAAAAATGTTAAGGATGAGAGAACAAAGATGCAAAATTTATTATTTGGATGAGACTTGGGTTAACGAAGGTACATAAACAATTTTAACTTATTTTTTATATAGAATCAATCATTTCTGTATACTTATTGATCTTTATTTAAACCGTAACCATATAAATTATTATTAATAAGTAGAATTTAAATGTCATAATCAATATTTTATCACATCTTTGGCACACACTGTGTATAAAATTATTTATATTAAAATAATTTAAAGCAATAATATATTATTTGGTTTCAGGACATACAAAAAGTAAAATATGGCAAGAACTTTCCATTGAGTCTGCTCGACAAGCCTATCAGGAGGGACTCTCAACTGGCTTGAAAGCTCCATCGGGAAAAGGGAAGCGCTTGATAGTTGTACACATTGGTATGTTATCATCCTAATATTGTTAGCTTAAGATCACATAATTTTAGATGTGTGTTATCATGGAATTGAAAAAAGTTTTGTAAAAAAATAAACTCATGCATAGCTAATCAGGTTAACGTAAAAGTATAGTTTCTATGCCATATAGTCAATATATGATCACTAGACTGCTACATGTACTTTTCACATTTTAATATTTATCATTTTTTTATAGGTAACGAGGATGGATTTGTGGAAAATGCAGACTTAATTTTCGAAAGTAAAAAAGGTGAAGGCGACTATCATAGAGAGATGAACTCGAAGGTGGTTGAAGAGTGGTTCTCTAGAACTCTGGAAAAATTAGAACCAAACTCCATAATTGTAATGGACAATGCCCCATATCATTCTCGACGCTTGGAACGAGTTCCTTCTATGAATTGGTTAAAAAAAGACACACAAAGTTGGCTAACAGAAAAAGGTATCTCGTTCCAAGCAGAGATGATAAAAGCACAGCTTATCGACTTGGTAACACCTGAACGGGAAAAATACTCAGCATTTGTATGCGATACAATGGCGAAGCAGCACAACATTGAGGTATTAAGATTACCACCGTACCATTGCGAATTAAATCCTATCGAGTTGATATGGGGCCAAGTAAAAGGCCATGTCGCAGAAAAAAACAAAACATTTAAAAAATTTGATTTAAAAAAAATATTAAGTGAAGCAATTAAATCTATAACTTCTGCGGCATGGCATCAATGTGTCAATCATGTAATTAAAGAGGAAAAGAAAATGGCAGAACTTGACGGCATTTCAGATAATGTAATTGACAATTTTATTATTCGAGTGACAGACAGTTCAACAAGTCCATCAAGTTCTGCCAGTGATGAAGAAGATGAATAATTTATTTATGATTGTATTCTTTCCCGTTTGATGTAATTCCCGTTTGACGTAAATTTGATGAATAATAACAACATGTCTGTAATTTTGAACAAGACTCTTACAAACTATAATAATTACAATCTGGAGTTTACTAATATCTGCATTCTCTTTATATATAAAAGTACTAACTGGACTAACCTTCGAAATTTCTTCAGGAGTCTTATTCAAAATCTATAATGGGCGGCCAAAAACCCTTAAGGATTTGTATTTTTACATGATGTATTACATACTTGTAATTTGTGCTATTTAATTTAATCATTTTAACCCGTTCATACATGTAATAATAGCTAAATAAATATGTACAAAACTCCAAGTTTTTATTTTTATTTTTAGTTACTACTAAACCAATTTCAATTTTATTTTCCAATCTACTCTGGGAGTAGAGTATTTACTAACTTACAGTCTATTTATTCTCTTAGAGTCCAAATACGAGACGTGTACATATTGCCATGGAGGATATTAAACTACCATTACTCTAAATTACATTATTTTATTCATTCTGATTAAAATAGAATATCACACAGCATAATATCTAAGAAAATTGTATAAATTCACTTAATACGCATTTAAATGCTGATTTAAAATACATATATCTTGCGAGATTATTCTCGAAATCTAATTAAACTCAAGGTCAAATATTTATTCACAATATTTAATTCAAACCAGACATTAGGTATAGTGTATAGAATAGGATAGAAAATAACGGAAATTTTCTTTTATTTTACATAATATTATACATTAATAAATTGTGCTAATGAAAAAAGGTTATTGTTATATGCCCGTTATCGGTTGCTAAGCGACGATTGTTGGTAAACATTCTTCTTCCAATTTGGCTGGAGTATAGTTCACGCTGATAATGCTATCGCGGCAATAATACCCCTTCAATTTTGACAATTTTGTTGGTGTTATAAAAGTAACAGAGCATAGAGTCCACGTGGTACGTACTTAATTCGTGAATGACAATAATAATTAGGTACATATCGTCGACGTTTAGGGGGATAGGTTTAAACAATAAATATGACAAAGTATCTCTGCATTAAACCATCTCTGAACGCAAAAGTATACACCGCGACGTCCTATCTTATGAAGCAGAAGTAGTATTGTAACTGATTTCTTTAATTTCTACTATACCTGTCCAGGTTGGGGCTCATTGCCGTCTGTTCATTGAGCCGACGACATAACTCTTTAATTATTATATTATGTATGTGATGACTACTGACAGATTATTGTAGACACGTGTCCTAAATACTGAAAGCGTGGTAAAAGTACGACATATTTCCCGTATAACTCAAGTCTGCATCATTATATGCGTTAAGGCATTACAGCAAATGTTATTAGAAACAAAAAAGCAAAAGTTAGTTACCTTGTTTGTTAGTAAACAGGCTCACCTCCAACTATGCACAGTACTCCGATGAAGAACATGATAGTGGCGTAGAGGCGCTTGGTGACGTGGGGCGCCGAGCCCGTGCAGGAGCGGCCGCGCTCCAGGCTCATGCTGGGGATACTCTCTAACAGTGAGACACAACACGATATCGGAGAGGCGGCGACGCGACTGAGCCGGCCGTGAGTCCTGGGTTATTTTTAGTGGACACAATCTGTTGTGTCTGAACGTCGGTTCGTTTTATGTCGCGTTGTGTAAGGTGCACGGAGATGGATAGTCGCTATACATTCTTGTGGATGGAATTTATTACCTTGAATCGATTAGCTTTTCGGTGAACTGTTTTCTTACGTAAACATTTGGTAAAGTTGGTATGTAAATAAAACGAACACGTAACAAATTAACCATTTATTATAAAAATAGATAATAATATAAAGCTATTCCGTTTTTTGTTTAATATTCTGTCGTATACTTATAAATATATCAAAAATAGGCGCTGGAATGTGTCCCTAATGATATCTTTGACCCATTTTCTTCGTTCTGCGGTCACGGCCACACTGTTATGAATGAAGTATTCGATTGTGTAACAGCACGCAGAAATTTTACATAATATTGTTCTACATTTAACATTATACAAATAACTCTGAGATTTAAGGCACATATCAATAATTAAAATTGTATTCAAATTCTAAATTTTATGACGTAATACAGGTCACATTGCAACAAGTAAAAATACGCGCAGGCATTTACGACATAATTATAAAATATTTTGAATAACGTTACTTGAGACGTTAGGAAGACGGTTGTGGACAATATATTGAAGGAAGTGAGACAACGTATCATCACATTTGTCATAGAGATAACTTTTATTGAGTTTTTAAGATTAATTAAGAATGTCCAAATAATATATTTCTTAAAAACTAATACAGAGACTAAGTAGTTGAATAAGATTTGCGCACAATCCTGTCTGAAAAATAAGTGTCTCTGAATTTGTGGTTACAAGTTTCGTAATCTACCGCCATTTTATCTGTACTAAAACTTACAATATTTACAAATTCCAAAAAATTGACAAAGGATTACAACACACAAAATTATTGTTGAAAGAGCTGATAATTTACAGTGTATATGGACTAAGTAACTTTAAGATTATAGATGGATCGATACGGGAGATAGTAGAACCGTTGAATATTTCTTCCAGGGACATGTTATAATGATAGTCTAAGAGCGTGAGTCCTGGGGTCCCATGTTGAAGAGCATGTTGAGGACGTCGATGGTGAGATTCGCGCACAATCCTGTCTTTGAAAATTAAGTGTCTCTGAATTTGTAGCAATCTACCACCATCATGATCCCACTCCTCTCTACTAAAACTTATATTATTTACAATTTTCGTAAAGTTGACAAAGCATTACAATACACAAAATCACATTGTTCAAAGAGGTGATGATGGAAACTGTATATGGACTAGGTAACTTAAAGATAGATCGATACAAAGATAGTTGGGAACCGTTGAATATTTCTTCCAGGCACTTGTAATAATGAATGATAGTCTAAGAGTGCGGGTCCTGGGGTCCCATGTTGAAGAGCATCTTGAGGTCGTCGATGGTGAGCTTGGAGGCGTTGGTGTTCCGCGCGCCGGTGAGGATGTTGTCGGCCAGCTCCAGCTTGGCCTCCTGCAGCTTGCGGATGGACTGCTCCACCGTGTCCACGCACATGAACCTGTGGGATACACACGGCTGATTTATTTATTTTTAATTTATAGTAGGATTTTTTCGCTGGGCGAACACATCATCCCGTGCAAACGGAATATAAAGCAATATATTCATCCCATATATAACATTATAATACGAGTATTTACTTTTAAAAGATTATATACACAGCTGATTGAAATGCATCTAATCTTTTTCTGGGATTACAATTTTCCCGCAGAATAAACAGAAATAAAGTAACCACACTACATTTGAATTTTGCTAACCTATACCTTGTTTCGAATTACTCCGGGAGGGTTGTGTGGTTGTGTATACATATGCGCATGTGTGTGTGCGTACGTGCTGTTTGCGTATATGTGTTCGTACGTGTTAATGATTTATTTCTGTCTGTAATCAAAATTTTTATCTTTTTGGGTTTTGGAAGTATTACTTCTCGTTTTTTTTTATAATATAGGAGTAGAAGACGAGCATGCAGTCCACCTGATGGTAAGTGGCTACTGCCGCCCATGGACATCTGTAATACGCCCCAGATAGGATTAGATATTTCTACCTGAGGTCGACCACAGATGCGCCGCTAACCCTGAGGACTAAGCGCCTCGGAACGCCTCGGAAAAGTCTGTCTCCCTTACCACACCCTTCAAACCGGAACACAGTAGCGCCTAACACTGCTGTTATTAGGTAGAAATAGGTGTGGCGGTGGTGCCGCCGGAGTCGAACCACAAAGAGTTCTACCACATTCGTTATAAAGGCAATAGTTAATAGGTAACACACCAAATACGAAAAATTGTAAAAGAATATATTTTTAAAATCTATTTCCTTCTGATCACTATATCAAAGTGACTTATCTTATAATAATGTTACAGAATCTTGTAAATATAATTAAAATCACACACACGCGAAGGCCAATTTGTTTGTGTATTTTGATCCGCTTCACGGCTCAACTAATAAACGATTTGCAGTAAATTTGGCTATTATTTACCGTAAATTATATTTATAATTTAATTTATAAACATATTTGGATTTATTTTCGTGAGTAGTTTCCGCTATGGAATTTTTGACAAATTCTTACAATAAATAATAATATAATTATAGATGTACATATTTATAAATGTAGATTCGTGTAAACCCTAAATTGGTTAGGTGTATTGCTAAATGGATGGCATACTCTATATAATTTTAAATTTCTGTGAGTTCATATTCAAAATGTAGTGGATGGACATGATGTTTTTTGCTAAAAGCAACAGTTTGTAACAGTGTTTTATTTACTATAATCTCGAAGTTCTAATGGGAACAATAGACTGACTGCTACAAGTTTATCTACTTGTAAGTATTGGCATCTCCGCATTTCCCTTAAGATTTATTATTTCGCAAATTGGGGAGCCATACTATATATATCATTTACTAAATGCAATGTACATTTAAAAAATAAAATATAAAACACTGCTTCATAAATTTCCCACAAACTGACAGCCGTGAGACATTAATTTTATGTAAGTACCATGAATCTTCTAGCGGATATTTTGAAATAATATCACATTTTATCGACAGGCGAGTTATTTTCGATACGAGGAAAAGTATAACATAAAATTAGGAATATAAATGGTTGTCTGTGAACACAAAATAGTTTTATTTTAGCGTCACAATGCGTGAATCTCGATAAAATATTTAGATGATTAATTTCGGGTGAACTGTGACCACTTGGAGGTCGATGACTAAACGAACTTAAGTCGTCTACACAAAGCTTCAGATCAAGTTAAACAATTTGTTGAAAATGGTATGGTTCATATTAAAGCGTTTATGCTTCCCTCTTACAGCGGAAGATGTATTCTAAGGGGAGTAATAGACCTTATAAAAAATACCAAAACTGAAAGCTACAAAACTATGGTAAGCACGACGGGCACTCGACAAATAATAAATTTCGATTCGTTTGATGGTTGCGAACAAATGCTTTAATATACGTAGGTAACTAGGAACGTAAGTAGAACCAGGTCGCGCAACTCGTTGCAAATAAATCAATCTGACGGAAATTAAAAATATAATTTAAAGAGATTCCGTCAACAAACCTAATTTTAGCAAATTTAGATTTAGAGTTCAATGAAATAAAACACTTTGAAGTGTTTCAGCAAACAAAGCCGGTAGACGTGTTTCCGCGGCCATTCATAACAGATGTGCGTTGATAGAAAAAATTGGCAAATATTCTAAACCGGACGAAAGACGAGTCTTTGAGCGGACGGATGTGAAAAAACCTGGCGAGCTATCACCCCACTCGATCATGCCTCGCCGCTGACGAACTAACCAAATAGACGCCTAGGCTCCTAATAAAAAATATGCTAGACTTCAATTGAATTTCGAGATTCTTACATTTAAGCACGAAGGGAAAACACAATCTTTAATTTACTACATTCGAATTGAACCATCTATTTATTGCGCTTCTTCTATTCTACAAAGTTTTTATAAGTTACGTTAAGGTGAGTTGTTACCTCACTATCTTATTACACTTTACCTGATTAGAGCAATTTAACTCCTTAATTTCGCAATTTAGTCCAACCGACATTCAATTGTGCGTAACAATGGGAGTCTGTTTGGCTACTACATCCACGCACAGAGAATATAATTAGAGTTCGGTAAAGCAGATTGATTTCAATAATTATAATTCCACTATACTATAGACAATGATTTTAAGTAAAGAAGAATAATATTAAATAATAATAATAACACAAGACGTTTATTGATTACGACTTTTACTTTTGTGCAATTTTTTTAGTAAAAGCGTTTTTAACACAAGTATAGTCAAATACATTTCAATGGAAAATAATCATATATGGACATGATGGATTGGAACTTACTTGAAGTCGTCAAGTGTACAGAAGGAAGCACGAAGGATTTAAGTACCTTTAATATGTGTGAATCCGCGTGCCTGCGCGCGCGCGTTTGTGTGCGTGTCCGCATGTAAGTGCGAGTGTGTGTGTGTGTGTGTGTACCTGTAGATGTGCACGTGCTTGGCCTGTCCGACGCGGTAGACGCGGTCCTGCGCCTGCTGCTCGAGCTGCGGGTTCCAGTGCGGGTCCAGCAGCAGCAGGTGGTTCGCGCCGCACAGGTTCAGCCCCACGCCGCCCGCGCACAGCGACAGCAGCATCACCTGCGTTACATTACCGTTTCAAACACTATAGTCGATTCATAATTAGATGTCCAAAATGTAAACACAGGAGATTTTTAAAGTTTTTTGTCTCTTGTTTATTAGTTAAGGTTCACAATACCTGTAATCTGTATTCTGGTTTGAAGGGTGTTGCAATCGAGACATACTTTTACGAGGCGTTCCTGCTTAGTCCTCAGGAGCAGCGGCAATCCTATTTGGGGATGATTACAGATGTCCATGGGCGGCAGTAGCCACTTACCATCAGGTGGACTGCATGATCATCTGCTGCTCCTATATTATAAAAATAATGTAGTATGTAGACAAATATTTTTGTGACTGTGTATAATTATTTCTGGGAGATTTAGGGAAAATGATGGATAATATTTGTATGTATGTGTATGACGGACGCGGAGTGTGTGTACTGTGCGGTACTCACGCGCACGTCGGAGCGCGGGTCGTTGAGCGCGTCGACGAGCGGCGGGCGCGCGGGGACGTGTGTGTGTACTGCGCGGTACTCACGCGCACGTCGGAGCGCGGGTCGTTGAGCGCGTCGACGAGCGGCGGGCGCGCGGGGACGGGCGCGGGGGGTGTGTGTGTACTGTGCGGTACTCACGCGCACGTCGGAGCGCGGGTCGTTGAGCGCGTCGACGAGCGGCGGGCGCGCGGGGACGTGTGTGTGTACTGCGCGGTACTCACGCGCACGTCGGAGCGCGGGTCGTTGAGCGCGTCGACGAGCGGCGGGCGCGCGGGGACGTGTGTGTGTACTGCGCGGTACTCACGCGCACGTCGGAGCGCGGGTCGTTGAGCGCGTCGACGAGCGGCGGGCGCGCGGGGACGGGCGCGGGGGGTGTGTGTGTACTGTGCGGTACTCACGCGCACGTCGGAGCGCGGGTCGTTGAGCGCGTCGACGAGCGGCGGGCGCGCGGGGACGTGTGTGTGTACTGCGCGGTACTCACGCGCACGTCGGAGCGCGGGTCGTTGAGCGCGTCGACGAGCGGCGGGCGCGCGGGGACGTGTGTGTGTACTGCGCGGTACTCACGCGCACGTCGGAGCGCGGGTCGTTGAGCGCGTCGACGAGCGGCGGGCGCGCGGGGACGTGTGTGTGTACTGCGCGGTACTCACGCGCACGTCGGAGCGCGGGTCGTTGAGCGCGTCGACGAGCGGCGGGCGCGCGGGGACGGGCGCGGGGGGTGTGTGTGTACTGTGCGGTACTCACGCGCACGTCGGAGCGCGGGTCGTTGAGCGCGTCGACGAGCGGCGGGCGCGCGGGGACGTGTGTGTGTACTGCGCGGTACTCACGCGCACGTCGGAGCGCGGGTCGTTGAGCGCGTCGACGAGCGGCGGGCGCGCGGGGACGTGTGTGTGTACTGCGCGGTACTCACGCGCACGTCGGAGCGCGGGTCGTTGAGCGCGTCGACGAGCGGCGGGCGCGCGGGGACGGGCGCGGGGGGTGTGTGTGTACTGTGCGGTACTCACGCGCACGTCGGAGCGCGGGTCGTTGAGCGCGTCGACGAGCGGCGGGCGCGCGGGGACGTGTGTGTGTACTGCGCGGTACTCACGCGCACGTCGGAGCGCGGGTCGTTGAGCGCGTCGACGAGCGGCGGGCGCGCGGGGACGTGTGTGTGTACTGCGCGGTACTCACGCGCACGTCGGAGCGCGGGTCGTTGAGCGCGTCGACGAGCGGCGGGCGCGCGGGGACGTGTGTGTGTACTGCGCGGTACTCACGCGCACGTCGGAGCGCGGGTCGTTGAGCGCGTCGACGAGCGGCGGGCGCGCGGGGACGGGCGCGGGGGGTGTGTGTGTACTGTGCGGTACTCACGCGCACGTCGGAGCGCGGGTCGTTGAGCGCGTCGACGAGCGGCGGGCGCGCGGGGACGTGTGTGTGTACTGCGCGGTACTCACGCGCACGTCGGAGCGCGGGTCGTTGAGCGCGTCGACGAGCGGCGGGCGCGCGGGGACGTGTGTGTGTACTGCGCGGTACTCACGCGCACGTCGGAGCGCGGGTCGTTGAGCGCGTCGACGAGCGGCGGGCGCGCGGGGACGGGCGCGGGGGGTGTGTGTGTACTGTGCGGTACTCACGCGCACGTCGGAGCGCGGGTCGTTGAGCGCGTCGACGAGCGGCGGGCGCGCGGGGACGTGTGTGTGTACTGCGCGGTACTCACGCGCACGTCGGAGCGCGGGTCGTTGAGCGCGTCGACGAGCGGCGGGCGCGCGGGGACGGGCGCGGGGGGTGTGTGTGTACTGTGCGGTACTCACGCGCACGTCGGAGCGCGGGTCGTTGAGCGCGTCGACGAGCGGCGGGCGCGCGGGGACGTGTGTGTGTACTGCGCGGTACTCACGCGCACGTCGGAGCGCGGGTCGTTGAGCGCGTCGACGAGCGGCGGGCGCGCGGGGACGTGTGTGTGTACTGCGCGGTACTCACGCGCACGTCGGAGCGCGGGTCGTTGAGCGCGTCGACGAGCGGCGGGCGCGCGGGGACGGGCGCGGGGGGTGTGTGTGTACTGTGCGGTACTCACGCGCACGTCGGAGCGCGGGTCGTTGAGCGCGTCGACGAGCGGCGGGCGCGCGGGGACGTGTGTGTGTACTGCGCGGTACTCACGCGCACGTCGGAGCGCGGGTCGTTGAGCGCGTCGACGAGCGGCGGGCGCGCGGGGACGTGTGTGTGTACTGCGCGGTACTCACGCGCACGTCGGAGCGCGGGTCGTTGAGCGCGTCGACGAGCGGCGGGCGCGCGGGGACGGGCGCGGGGGGTGTGTGTGTACTGTGCGGTACTCACGCGCACGTCGGAGCGCGGGTCGTTGAGCGCGTCGACGAGCGGCGGGCGCGCGGGGACGTGTGTGTGTACTGCGCGGTACTCACGCGCACGTCGGAGCGCGGGTCGTTGAGCGCGTCGACGAGCGGCGGGCGCGCGGGGACGGGCGCGGGGGGTGTGTGTGTACTGTGCGGTACTCACGCGCACGTCGGAGCGCGGGTCGTTGAGCGCGTCGACGAGCGGCGGGCGCGCGGGGACGTGTGTGTGTACTGCGCGGTACTCACGCGCACGTCGGAGCGCGGGTCGTTGAGCGCGTCGACGAGCGGCGGGCGCGCGGGGACGGGCGCGGGGGGTGTGTGTGTACTGTGCGGTACTCACGCGCACGTCGGAGCGCGGGTCGTTGAGCGCGTCGACGAGCGGCGGGCGCGCGGGGACGTGTGTGTGTACTGCGCGGTACTCACGCGCACGTCGGAGCGCGGGTCGTTGAGCGCGTCGACGAGCGGCGGGCGCGCGGGGACGTGTGTGTGTACTGCGCGGTACTCACGCGCACGTCGGAGCGCGGGTCGTTGAGCGCGTCGACGAGCGGCGGGCGCGCGGGGACGGGCGCGGGGGGTGTGTGTGTACTGTGCGGTACTCACGCGCACGTCGGAGCGCGGGTCGTTGAGCGCGTCGACGAGCGGCGGGCGCGCGGGGACGTGTGTGTGTACTGCGCGGTACTCACGCGCACGTCGGAGCGCGGGTCGTTGAGCGTGTCGACGAGCGGCGGGCGCGCGGGGACGGGCGCGGGGGGTGTGTGTGTACTGTGCGGTACTCACGCGCACGTCGGAGCGCGGGTCGTTGAGCGCGTCGACGAGCGGCGGGCGCGCGGGGACGTGTGTGTGTACTGCGCGGTACTCACGCGCACGTCGGAGCGCGGGTCGTTGAGCGCGTCGACGAGCGGCGGGCGCGCGGGGACGGGCGCGGGGGGTGTGTGTGTACTGTGCGGTACTCACGCGCACGTCGGAGCGCGGGTCGTTGAGCGCGTCGACGAGCGGCGGGCGCGCGGGGACGGGCACGGCGCCGCTCAGCGTGACGCAGCGCACTCGTCCGCGCAGGGCGCGCTCCACCAGCCGCAGAACCGACGTCCATTGCGACACCACCACCGCTTTCTCGCCTGTTCACAACGTGATCGATTTTTTATTCAACAATTCAGTTTCAAACGAACATATAGCAAAGTTTATGGTCATTGGTACTTTATTGTTACAGATGGAAAGATGGAACTAAAATTGTAAAAACGCACATTACTCAATACTATACTATTTATGGCAAATGTGGACACCAAAAAAATCGTATAACTCGAAAAATAGTAGTGTCAACAATCACTCACCCTTGTTAGGAAACACTTTAGTGTTGAGGCAGTCCATAACGGCGGTAATTTTGGCGGAGGGCCGCTCCAGCTGGAACACGGGGTTCTTCAACGACAGCACCGAGCGAAGAGCCTCTGCAACCGTCGCGCCCTCTCCCTCGCCGCCCTCCTCATCCTCCTCTGCGTTACGACCACCACTCTGGGAACAATAAATAGTTATTTGCTTCAAGATATTTTAAAAATAAAATATTATGCAAATTTATTGAAAAATAATAATAATAAACAAGAGGATGCACGTATTTGCCGTCCGTGTCTTACTTCTAATACTAAAAAATGTAAACAGGATAGCAGGCAGTAAATCGCAAAGATGTGAACAAGATTGCTGAGTATTTTGTATCAATATTTTGGTTGTAAGTACTTAATGACCTCTAGAGGTCCACTAAGTGGTAACTAAATAATTAAAATATTGTTAAAAGGTGATCTTCTGCCAAGTGAAGTAATTATGCCCGGGTAGCGTCCATACCGTTTTGTAGTGTACAAATTGTTTACAAATCAAAATCGTGATGCAGAATACGGTTGAAGCCAACTTGGTGAATGTTGGGAAGATACCACTGTAGTGTAAGACACAATATATAATCATGTGTTATATTAGAATAAAGGCAGTAATCCTTTAACCTTCACTCGTTATACTTAATATCAAACATTATACCACATACATATAACAGCCTCAGAATATTCCCCGTATATACCTTCCGCTTATTCTCCGAGTCACCCAGCGATAGCTTATCGAGTTCAGCCAGCAGGTCTTTGCCGGCGGGGTCCTCGTCCACTTCAGAGTCGCCGTCGTTGAGCATGGCTGCGATCAGCCCGCAGTGGCAGCACATCTGCCGCAGCCGCAGCAGGAGCACCAGGATCTCGTGCGACTTCACTGGCTTTGCACCTGATGGGGATTGTGGGTGAAGTCAGGTATCGTCCAGGGTGTTTTAATATAAACTTTTCAGTTGATTTCAGTATTTTTTCTACGCTTTTATTAGCTTGGGTTGTATATATGTATGTATGTATCTTTGAACTCGATTTTTACAAATATATAAACTTGAACGGGCCAATTAATTTAAAATTTTGAACAATTATCAAGAACTGATGACAATACACGATTTTAATAATTGTATCCCATTCTCCTCATCAGAATCGTCAGGAATCAGGATTAACGATTTTCCCTGCGCGATTTTAGCGTGTTTTTTAGTTTTCAAACTATAATTATTTCAGGAAATAGTACGCTCTTAAAGGGGATTTAATCAAAGGCAGCTAAATCAGACTAAAATCGTAAATTGGAAGAGATTGAACTAAGAAAAGTAATTTTAGAAGAATACACTTTCTCTATATTTTATTGTGACTTCCGCTCTTACAATATAAGACCAGATTCCATATTCATATTTGGTATTTAGAACTCTACTTATTTACTGAAGTGTATTTTTTAGTTTTAAAATTATTTGATATAATTTTATTTGGAAACTATACTTAAAACATCGTATGACAATGCAAGACATAAAATATTTATAGCTACTAATTAGCACGTCAGTCCAGCTGCGCAAAAAATTACAAGCGGCATTTGGCACCAATTCAGTAGGTATTGCAGATGAGTATTAGGTTATTGAAAAAAATCGACTTGAACAAGATTATCGACCTATAAGAAAATAAGTTTCGAATAACATGTCCTTGCAGGGTAATATAAGCCAATTTATATACGTTTTACTATGTTATTTTATTATTCAATTATCGCAGTGTTTTAAGTGACTGATAATTTTATTGTTAATTTTATTATAAATGTAACATGTTAATTTTAAGTCTAAAAATACCGCTTGCAATACTTTCGCTGCAAAATGTTGAGATTCAAAGACCAGTTGGGTCGTTACTCTCTTATCGATAAGCATAAAATTGGTAAAATCAATTCAAAATTGGTTAAATAAAATATATCGTTACTGAAAAGGCGAAAAATCTAATACGCAAAGGGGTTTACATGCGTGTTCGATTTTTAGCCTTTCAGCCTAGTTTAATCCTTTTTTAAAATCGTTATTAAATTTCCACTATGTGGGCCAACAACCCTCCAACTGTCTGAAGTGTCACCTAAAAATTTGGCTTACATAGAGTCCACGCCAAACTGCTAGTCCGCTCTGATTATAGAAACGAGTCGCGTCGCAATAGCAAAATTGTAGATATTAGGTGGACGAAGACAGCGCGGTACCGGCACCCTTCGCTACCCCGCTCGCCCGTGGGTACATAGCTGCGTTAGTGTGCACTTACGTTGCTACGGAGTATATACTTGTAGATTAGCGACCGCATTGGCTCTGACTGACACCCGCGCGCATTAACTTCAGAGCGGACATGAAGTTTGGCGCCGACTATACCCAAGGATATGTGTATCGCATTAGCTCCTTGACTGACACCTGCTCGCATTGAATTCAAAGCGGGCTTGAAGTTCGGCGGCGACTGTACCCAAGTAAGGTACGTGTAGTGAGGTACCTTGCAGCGCGACCATGCGCTTGTGCAGCTTGTATGCGTCGTCGCGCTCCTGCCGCGACATGCCGTCGCCCGCCTGCCGCTGCGCGCGCTGGTGCAGGAACTGCGCGAACAGAGTCTTCGACGACACCAACACCTGGCATGAGCATCTTATTATTAAACTGGAGTAGTAAATATGCTTACAGTGAACATATATTATTATGATTTATTATAAACTGGAGTAGTAAATGAGCTTGCAGTAAATGGATAGTACTATGATGAACTGGGATGGCGTATGCGACGCAATTCACGCACGCACGAGTATCAGAAACGAATTTCAGTGGCTATTCACACAAAAACAGATATATAATAGATATTGCTAGAAAATTAATAGAATTTACTATTGCTCTCCATTGCAACATCAAACAAGAAGAACTTTATCTATGTACAATAGGCAAAAACAGTTTGATACCCTTTATTTTTCATTGATAGTTTTTTTTTATTTATTATTTTTTGACGAAATATGACATAGAAAAACAAATAGAAAATTCTTAGAAAATGTGTCAAGTTTTGACCAATAAGCAGTAAATATTCGTACTTGCGACTTTCATAAAATCCTTAGAACATAACCGCGACATCCCTCATTGCAGCAACCACTAACCTTCTGGTAAACATTCATCTCCTCAGCGCTGAGTGTGACAGTCAGGTCGTGCGCATCCCGTTTAGGCAGGCAGCCGAGCTGGCCGCTCTGCTGCAGCAGCGCCTTGGTGCGCCGCAGCATCAGGCACCGCATGATCATGCTCAGCCGCTCCTCGCCGCCCAGGCTCTTGTTGTCGATCCACTTCTTCCACATCTGGGGAACGTTGACAATTTGACATTGTAAGACAGTGCTAAGTAGGTCTTCGTAAATCTATGAGGTTTCTTCTCAGAGTTAGGACGTTCAGGTGGCCAATTCATTGATGATTTTAACATTGGACTGGTTAATTTTGGGTAAGTCGATAATAATAAAAATTAACGTAGTAACACTACTATCAATATTAATAGGTTTATTTCCTCATTACCCACTACATACATATGTAGTGGCTAATGAAAAAAAATAACCAAAGGTCATAGCTGCTAAAATAAACAATAACATAATCTACCATTGCAGCATTGTTTCCATTTTTGTTTTGCATAACTTTTAACTTTTTGAAGATAGTCACGTCGTCCATAGATAACTAAGCAAATAAATCAGGATGGAATCGTTTATAGATTTCCGTGGCAGTCTAACCGCGAGCTCGTCGAAGGGCGTGCAGCGCAGGAACTTGAGCAGCGCGAACAGGTCGAGGTCGCGGTTGTGCAGCGGCGTGCCGGTGAGCGCCCAGCGCCTGTGGGCGCGCACGGCGGCGACGGCGGCGGACGTGGCGGACTTGTGGTTGCGCACCGCGTGCGCCTCGTCCAGGATCACGCGCCGCCACTGCACCTTCGTCAGCACGCCGTTCTAGGGGGGGACATAAGCACGTGGCTCGTGACTTTGTGACTGAAGATATTGGGATTTGTAATTCATATTTTGATATCTAGATTATTGTAATTGTAATACTAATAACGCCATTATTGAGACAATAGTTTAATTACATTACTTAGACAATATTTAGACAATAGTTTAATTGTTTATATTTCGAGTGTTTTACCTGGAAGTATTTTTATACAAAACTAATATTAATAATGTTGAACTTTAATTGAATAAATTGTGGAAGACGACTGACGATACTCTATAGAGAGACAGTAATTACTTAACGACAATAATAAAGGAAAGAATCATTATCACAACTATTTGTACAGTAATATAAGTTACTACATTCTACTTTGAAACTATTGATATAGTCCGCGCCAAATTGCTAGTCCGCTGTGAAGTTGTTGCGCGCAGGTTCAGTAAGCATATACTTCGTAATGTACGACAGCGGGCAGCGGAGGGTGCCGGGAGGGTTCCGCGTTGTCTTCGTCGTCCCGTTGATATCTACAATTTGCTGCGACGCGACTCATTTGTATATTCAGAGCGAACTAGTAATTTGTCGCGGACTCTACCACAGTAAGCAGTTCACCTTCTCGGTCTCCCGCAGCAGGATGTTGTATGTGGTGATGACGATGTCGTGCGCGGCGAGGCGGTGCGCGTGCGCGGCGCGCGCGGCGCCGTGGTGCAGCGCCACGCCCAGCGCGTGCGCCGCGCAGTGCCGCCGCACCTCGCCCGCCCACTGCTGCATCAGCGACGCCGGACACACCACCAGCGTGCCGCCGCGGACCACTGCACAGTGACAGACACGGTTTTTTTTAATTAAAACATATTTATTCACATTGGGTTCACATCACATCGTTAAACTCAATTTTAGTTTCACTATATGGAGTTTTGTTTCAAAATGTGGATAGCAGATGGCTATGAGCTGCAATCTTTTTTTTTCATATAAAATATATCCTATGTCACTCGTATATAATATAGCTTTCGAATGGTAAAAGAATTTCTAAAATCGGTTCAGTAGTTTTTGAGCCTATTTATTACAACCAAACAAACAAACAAACAAAGTTTTCCTCTTTATAATTTTATTGTAGAAAATAAACCCACTCACTTCTACTCTTGCCATTATAGTCATCATCACCATCGTCGATACCACCCTCCTTGTCGCTGGCGATCAGTGAGATCATCGTGATTGTCTTGCCCAGACCCATGTCATCGGCTGAAACGAATGTGAAAATATTAGATACATTGGTCCCTTTCAGGTTTATATTTAAGTTAGTGAAAAAACAGTTTTATGTGTTGTGTCATGTAGTGTTAGTTATTCTGTTTCTACGCATATAATTTTAAGTGAGTGGTGTTGTTGGTAGTGGTGGTAGCGTATTGTTATCGTATTGTGTCGTGTGTAATATCGTGTCATCTCGTATGCCGCCTTATCTTGTCGTATCACACGTATCGCTGCACATGTTAACGAGGACGCCAGCACTACACACACCGTGAGTTATCATGCTGTTACCGAGTATACAGCAGCGCGGTGTGTGTCGCGCGGTGTGTTACCGAGTATCCCGCCGGGCGGGCGCTGCGTCTCGCGCCAGCGCAGCCAGGCCAGCGCGTGCAGCTGGTGCGGCAGCAGCGCGGTGTGTGTCGCGCGGTGTGTTACCGAGTATACAGCAGCGCGGTGTGTGTCGCGCGGTGTGTTACCGAGTATCCCGCCGGGCGGGCGCTGCGTCTCGCGCCAGCGCAGCCAGGCCAGCGCGTGCAGCTGGTGCGGCAGCAGCGCGGTGTGTGTCGCGCGGTGTGTTACCGAGTATACAGCAGCGCGGTGTGTGTCGCGCGGTGTGTTACCGAGTATACAGCAGCGCGGTGTGTGTCGCGCGGTGTGTTACCGAGTATACAGCAGCGCGGTGTGTGTCGCGCGGTGTGTTACCGAGTATCCCGCCGGGCGGGCGCTGCGTCTCGCGCCAGCGCAGCCAGGCCAGCGCGTGCAGCTGGTGCGGCAGCAGCGCGGTGTGTGTCGCGCGGTGTGTTACCGAGTATACAGCAGCGCGGTGTGTGTCGCGCGGTGTGTTACCGAGTATCCCGCCGGGCGGGCGCTGCGTCTCGCGCCAGCGCAGCCAGGCCAGCGCGTGCAGCTGGTGCGGCAGCAGCGCGGTGTGTGTCGCGCGGTGTGTTACCGAGTATACAGCAGCGCGGTGTGTGTCGCGCGGTGTGTTACCGAGTATACAGCAGCGCGGTGTGTGTCGCGCGGTGTGTTACCGAGTATCCCGCCGGGCGGGCGCTGCGTCTCGCGCCAGCGCAGCCAGGCCAGCGCGTGCAGCTGGTGCGGCAGCAGCGCGGTGTGTGTCGCGCGGTGTGTTACCGAGTATACAGCAGCGCGGTGTGTGTCGCGCGGTGTGTTACCGAGTATACAGCAGCGCGGTGTGTGTCGCGCGGTGTGTTACCGAGTATCCCGCCGGGCGGGCGCTGCGTCTCGCGCCAGCGCAGCCAGGCCAGCGCGTGCAGCTGGTGCGGCAGCAGCGCGGTGTGTGTCGCGCGGTGTGTTACCGAGTATACAGCAGCGCGGTGTGTGTCGCGCGGTGTGTTACCGAGTATCCCGCCGGGCGGGCGCTGCGTCTCGCGCCAGCGCAGCCAGGCCAGCGCGTGCAGCTGGTGCGGCAGCAGCGCGGTGTGTGTCGCGCGGTGTGTTACCGAGTATACAGCAGCGCGGTGTGTGTCGCGCGGTGTGTTACCGAGTATCCCGCCGGGCGGGCGCTGCGTCTCGCGCCAGCGCAGCCAGGCCAGCGCGTGCAGCTGGTGCGGCAGCAGCGCGGTGTGTGTCGCGCGGTGTGTTACCGAGTATACAGCAGCGCGGTGTGTGTCGCGCGGTGTGTTACCGAGTATCCCGCCGGGCGGGCGCTGCGTCTCGCGCCAGCGCAGCCAGGCCAGCGCGTGCAGCTGGTGCGGCAGCAGCGCGGTGTGTGTCGCGCGGTGTGTTACCGAGTATACAGCAGCGCGGTGTGTGTCGCGCGGTGTGTTACCGAGTATCCCGCCGGGCGGGCGCTGCGTCTCGCGCCAGCGCAGCCAGGCCAGCGCGTGCAGCTGGTGCGGCAGCAGCGCGGTGTGTGTCGCGCGGTGTGTTACCGAGTATACAGCAGCGCGGTGTGTGTCGCGCGGTGTGTTACCGAGTATACAGCAGCGCGGTGTGTGTCGCGCGGTGTGTTACCGAGTATACAGCAGCGCGGTGTGTGTCGCGCGGTGTGTTACCGAGTATACAGCAGCGCGGTGTGTGTCGCGCGGTGTGTTACCGAGTATACAGCAGCGCGGTGTGTGTCGCGCGGTGTGTTACCGAGTATACAGCAGCGCGGTGTGTGTCGCGCGGTGTGTTACCGAGTATCCCGCCGGGCGGGCGCTGCGTCTCGCGCCAGCGCAGCCAGGCCAGCGCGTGCAGCTGGTGCGGCAGCAGCGCGGTGTGTGTCGCGCGGTGTGTTACCGAGTATACAGCAGCGCGGTGTGTGTCGCGCGGTGTGTTACCGAGTATACAGCAGCGCGGTGTGTGTCGCGCGGTGTGTTACCGAGTATACAGCAGCGCGGTGTGTGTCGCGCGGTGTGTTACCGAGTATACAGCAGCGCGGTGTGTGTCGCGCGGTGTGTTACCGAGTATACAGCAGCGCGGTGTGTGTCGCGCGGTGTGTTACCGAGTATACAGCAGCGCGGTGTGTGTCGCGCGGTGTGTTACCGAGTATACAGCAGCGCGGTGTGTGTCGCGCGGTGTGTTACCGAGTATACAGCAGCGCGGTGTGTGTCGCGCGGTGTGTTACCGAGTATACAGCAGCGCGGTGTGTGTCGCGCGGTGTGTTACCGAGTATACAGCAGCGCGGTGTGTGTCGCGCGGTGTGTTACCGAGTATACAGCAGCGCGGTGTGTGTCGCGCGGTGTGTTACCGAGTATACAGCAGCGCGGTGTGTGTCGCGCGGTGTGTTACCGAGTATACAGCAGCGCGGTGTGTGTCGCGCGGTGTGTTACCGAGTATACAGCAGCGCGGTGTGTGTCGCGCGGTGTGTTACCGAGTATACAGCAGCGCGGTGTGTGTCGCGCGGTGTGTTACCGAGTATACAGCAGCGCGGTGTGTGTCGCGCGGTGTGTTACCGAGTATCCCGCCGGGCGGGCGCTGCGTCTCGCGCCAGCGCAGCCAGGCCAGCGCGTGCAGCTGGTGCGGCAGCAGCGCGGTGTGTGTCGCGCGGTGTGTTACCGAGTATACAGCAGCGCGGTGTGTGTCGCGCGGTGTGTTACCGAGTATACAGCAGCGCGGTGTGTGTCGCGCGGTGTGTTACCGAGTATACAGCAGCGCGGTGTGTGTCGCGCGGTGTGTTACCGAGTATCCCGCCGGGCGGGCGCTGCGTCTCGCGCCAGCGCAGCCAGGCCAGCGCGTGCAGCTGGTGCGGCAGGAGCGCGGTGTGTGTCGCGCGGTGTGTTACCGAGTATACAGCAGCGCGGTGTGTGTCGCGCGGTGTGTTACCGAGTATACAGCAGCGCGGTGTGTGTCGCGCGGTGTGTTACCGAGTATCCCGCCGGGCGGGCGCTGCGTCTCGCGCCAGCGCAGCCAGGCCAGCGCGTGCAGCTGGTGCGGCAGCAGCGCGGTGTGTGTCGCGCGGTGTGTTACCGAGTATACAGCAGCGCGGTGTGTGTCGCGCGGTGTGTTACCGAGTATCCCGCCGGGCGGGCGCTGCGTCTCGCGCCAGCGCAGCCAGGCCAGCGCGTGCAGCTGGTGCGGCAGCAGCGCGGTGTGTGTCGCGCGGTGTGTTACCGAGTATACAGCAGCGCGGTGTGTGTCGCGCGGTGTGTTACCGAGTATCCCGCCGGGCGGGCGCTGCGTCTCGCGCCAGCGCAGCCAGGCCAGCGCGTGCAGCTGGTGCGGCAGCAGCGCGGTGTGTGTCGCGCGGTGTGTTACCGAGTATACAGCAGCGCGGTGTGTGTCGCGCGGTGTGTTACCGAGTATCCCGCCGGGCGGGCGCTGCGTCTCGCGCCAGCGCAGCCAGGCCAGCGCGTGCAGCTGGTGCGGCAGCAGCGCGGTGTGTGTCGCGCGGTGTGTTACCGAGTATACAGCAGCGCGGTGTGTGTCGCGCGGTGTGTTACCGAGTATCCCGCCGGGCGGGCGCTGCGTCTCGCGCCAGCGCAGCCAGGCCAGCGCGTGCAGCTGGTGCGGCAGGAGCGTGGTGCGCAGGGCGGCGGGCGGGGCGGCGTGCTGCTGCTCCGGCGGCCGCGACTTGAGTGACTCGTGCAGGTCGCGCAGCCGCTCCATTATCAGGTTGCGCTCCGCCATATGAGTCGCCATCGCTGCACATTTTTTTTTATTACATACAATCAGCCAGCGAACATGCAATCCACCTGACCATCCTCATGTATCCTCTATATAAATTATAAAATAACTTAATGACACTCAAAATAATCTATCTGCTACTATAGGAGCACTCACCCTGTTTCCCGAACATGCGCGGTTGCACAGCATTGCTCGCCTTCTGTATGTCCTCCCATGTGGGCTCCTTGGCCGGCTTATCAAAGCCGTCCTTCGCTATATGTTCTGCCGTCGGTACATCTGTAGGTTAAAGGGCATAATACATCAAAACGACGGTTAGCATAAAATTGGTTCTTCTGATTATACAAGTTTGTTTTACAAAAAATTGATTTAATTTTACAAACAACAATCATTGCAAATGAAATATGCAGTTATGATTTAGTGTACAACAGAATATAAATATATATTGTACATATATTTTATGGACTGTTTTAACATCTACACTCTCAAGCTCATACAGCTACAACTACAATTCAAATACACACACACACACACACACACACAAATACATCCTACAAACATAAACTTCTTTTTCTCTTCCGGAAAAAACAAATCCAAATAATTCAGAAACTGACCAGGTTCGACGACCATGGCGGCCACCTTGTCCCCCTGGCGGCGCACGTCGGCCTCCAGCGCCGTCAGCCGCTCGATGAGCTTCGCACCACCGTCCGGCAGCGTGTCCATCTCCATGTGCTCCAGGAGGTACTGCGGATGTACATCAATAGATCAACTGGTCGAACCTCATGGCAGAGCGGCCACAGCAGCTCAGCCAGACAATTCATATTTCTGTTATAGATCCGAGTGATTATGTATTCGTCTTTGTGTGTTTGTATATCCATGGAACCCACAACATAGAAAAAATCCTAGTAAGCAGTGTAAAAAGTGTTATTTTATTATTTTAACAACAAATTAACGTTTACTTATTTGAAGTAGTACCAAACTAGTCACATAATTAGCTGATAGATGTTTCTGTCATCTCCTCAATTAAATCCCTTTGTCGGGGGATACTATACAAAACTATATCCAGATTTCACAGTCCTATCTAAAGTTGGTGACATTGTCATTGTTACCACTTAGTATTATGTTAGAAAACTTTATAAAACACATTATAGTTACATTCGTCATAAGTAAAACTCTTTTTTAAACAGTATGTTCTTATGTGTATGTATGCAACCATGTATCAAACTTTACTATTGTCTAGTACAATTCAGGTTCTTGTTACCTCAGTATGTCTACTTACCCTGATATTATGCAGCTCCTCCTTAAGCCCATTAAGCTTGGACAACTCGTTCTCCCGCACATTCTTCTTAACGTAGACCACCTGGTTAGGGTAGCTGGCAGGCACGAGGTACTGCTTGATGTTACTGTCCAATCTCTGCTCACCATCCTCAGATTTTACCTTTGACTTCTTTATATTGGGCGATTTCTTCTCTATTGACACCTGTGAATATATTTCTCATCAACATAACTATCCTATTGCTGGATATGGGGCTCCCAGAGTTGAGCGGGGTTAAATCCATAGTCTACCGTGCGTACCAAGTCCGATTTGCTATATTTCTGGTGTGTAAGAACTTTTCTTAAAAACATTCAGGTGTGTAGGTTTCCTCGCCTTTAGTTTTCTTCACCGTTAAAGCAAGCAGTAATTAAGTTCTAACATGCTCGATAGATCGTACATACGAGCCTAGGATCTCAATACTATTCGATTCGCGCGCCAAGCAATTTATTCCTCAATCTTATTTAATCTCCCATAAAATTATTGATTCGTTAAAGTTACATGAGATGACAAAAGGCTAAAGAAATTAGCAAAAAGGTATGAATATCCAAAATAACGCGTATCTTGAAAAGTAGCACCACTTACGTTTTTAGGCATTTTGTACACTACACAATCACTCACTAGATAAATAATAATTCAAGACATAAATTCTCAAACATAAAAATATTAATAAAAATCATAACAACAATATAACATAAAAATTAAATTAAACTAAAGAATAAATAAATTTTAAGTTTCATTTGCAAAAATTGCGAGAGTTCGTTAGAAGTTTATCTCTCTACCCACATAATGAAAATATTTTTCTGTCAGCAGTCAGCACTAAGACAAAGATAATTAGGTTTATTCAGCTAAGATTGTGTTCAATATAAAAAACCATTACTGAAAAATAATGAAGACTAAATGCAATTTAATATTTACAAATTTGCATTACATGTTCAAATTTAATGGTTGTTTGAGAAATTGAATAAGACATGTATAACATTCTTTTAAGGATAGATTAATTGCGAAAATTTCTCAATTTCCAAATCACTTACCACATCCTCATCATCACTGCTCAGAGCGATAATCTCCGGCGGCCTGTCAATTATCGTAACATCATCGTCGATTACTTTCTCTGTGTACGCCAATTTCGTATCTTTTGGCTTCAAAAAGTCCCCAGCCTTTCCACCAATCAGTGATATGCTGGTATCAGATTTACAATCATCGTTCAAATTGAGGCTCTTGCGCACTGAATTGTTTATTTCATTTGTAATGTCCTGAAGTGGACTCGCGAATGGAGAACATGTTAGACTTGAAGAATCTCCAACTTTTTCTGGAGTTTGTTCTTTGTGTGTCGGGTTAGCGTCTGGCAATTCCGTGACGCTGCTCGTCAAACTACCACGCGATGTGTGTTTTGTCTAAAATTTTTGAATGTTTACAAAATTAAAGATCCTTTTCATTGAATAAAATGATCATATAACATAGAAATACAAAATAGAAATCATAAAAATTATAAAACATTTCGTTTCCTAAAAATTGTGTAGTAAAATTGGTCATTTAGCATAATTAAGACTTACTTTAGATCTAACTTTTCAAACTTATATTGTTTTATTACTTACATCATCTGACTGTATGTAGTCAGAATCATCACTATCATTTTCCTTTGGTAAGAATCCCATGATGCTCATACGAGTTGCTCTCGACAACACCATCTGGTCTTCATCTGGTCCTTCATCATCATCATCATCATCATATTTATGAGCCTCAATTTTGTCATCTTCTGGGCTACTATCATCACTAATTATACCATTGGTTGCACTTTTTTCTTTTTCAACTGAATGTTGATTGTCTTTTGTATCATTGTCAATTTCATTATCACTATTTCCATCACTCACATCCCCATCTTGGTCAGTATCATCGTCAGATTCATCTTGAGTGCTGTCCTCGTCATCTTGGAAGCTCATATTTGGAAGATTTTTGGATTTGACTTTAGTAGTTTCAATTTTAGCTGGCGTATCTTTTAAGCATGCCAGTTTACCTCGTCTTTCATGTTCTATGATGAAGGAGTTGTCTGTGTCGGAGTCTAGAATCATCATACGTTTTTTTCTCTTGTTACCAATGAAGGATTCGGACAGTCTAGGGGTCGCTTTAGCAGGCGGCCGGCGCTTTGGTACTAGTTCTGGAGACATTTCTCCTGATAACCAAAACACGAATACTTAAAATGAAGCAGGTTAGAAGCACGCATAGGACCTAGGCTTGCTACATCAAATTCAAATACACCTAATGTCACCAGCCTACTCATATTGCTGCAGACAATTTGTTCAGTTTGTAAACTCAAGGCCTCCCAAGAATCTCGGTGTAAGATGCTTCTAACAAAGTATCAAGGCTTAATACTATTTTAAATTGCCTTATAGTGTTTATCAGCATTCAAATTAAAAACAAAATACTTCAAGCATAAGTTCTGAGGCTTACCTTCATCTGAAGAGCTTATAAACACCTTGTTAGGTGATGTGTCTGATTGCCGCCTGATGCTACCTCTCTGACTTGTATCTAGACATTACACAAGTTAATATAGGAATATATACAATGACAAATATATTTATTATTTCTGTATTAACAAAATAGTGGGTTTGATTAGCAGTTGGTTATTGGATACATTACACAAGGCAAGAATTGAGAGAAGTGAAAATTAATGCACAATTACATTTAAAAAAAAACCTTCAGCAAAAAAAAAACCAAGAGTATCATATTTTATTGCAGTAATAGAGAAATAAAATGGCATAATTATATTATTATTATATATTCTTCATACATTCTGATTCTAAGCCTTAACTAACCAACTCTTTAACATAATGCAAACTAAAGAAATTCGGCCTGTATATAAATATAAAATAGTAATAATATACAAATTCAGAGTCATCATTAATCCATTATCGTACACCAGGCATGCCTAGTGGAGGGAAAACCTTAATCAGAATGAGAAGGATTGGGCCATAGTCCACCGCACTGGCCAAATGCGTATTAGTAGACTTCACATAACTTTGAAATATTTTTTTATAAATTTCTCAGGTTACCTTTCTATAAATTTCTCACAATGTTTTCCTTCACTGTTTAAGCAAGTAATAATTAATTTCTAATATGCACATAATTTTGAACAATCATGCCTGAGATTTGTATCCCGGACCCCTTGATCGAGAGGCAGTTTCTTAACTACTAAGCTAAGCTTTAAATTTCAGAGTAGTAATGTTAAAATACAAATTTACCTTCATCACTGCTCAAAATAGTTTTAGTCTGGTGTGCACTGCTCCTTCTTGTGACAGATTTTGCCAATCTTTCAATATTTTCCTCTTCCACTTCATCTAAAAAAACAATAAATCATATTTATATATTCTAAGCTTTCATAAGTAAAATAGAAAGATGTCTTGAAATCAAATGAAGCCACAAAAAGATGAATTTCATTTATTTTTGAATGCTTGACATATAAAAACATTTTTAGAAAAAAAAATTTTGAGTATAAATAACTAATAGGTACTACATAAATTACATACTATATAAGTAAGTATTTCAAACATTTTAGGGAGAGTTTAGAATGAAAACGTGGCAAAACTTTATTTATGCAAAAATGTCAATTCTCAAAACTGGTAAAAAAGAAAGTGTATCTTGTTAGGAGTCAATCTATGTATTTTACTCATTCAAGTTTCAGAGGGGAAACCTATGGGGGAAACCTGTAACCAAAAATGTAACTTAAAAATATTGGGATCAAATAAGTTTTCAATGTGAGCTTATGGTTAGGAACCTCCCAATCCTGCCTGATTGGAGCCTGAAAACTCTAGTCGCGATGTTGGTTTACATGGGAAAGAGGAGCTCAATTTTTTGTAATATATTACTACAATTATCTTTTGTTGTAAACAAATTATACCTATATAGCTTTAACACCTTTCTATTGCAACCTTTCCGTTCCATTGTTGGGCACGGGTTTCTCCTCGCTATTAAAACACCTGGAGAATATTTTACTAGGAAGCTCAAATACGAAATGGTGATGTAAATTTAAATAGAAGTTGCTACCTTCTGACACCGATTCTTCAGACTCAGCCACAAATACAGTTTGATTTTTAGTAGCAGGTTTCTTCGCGCTACGAGATTCTTCTACAACTAAACTATCATCAATTATTTCTGTTTCCGAATCACTATCTACATCAGTCCGTTCACGATAATCAACGAATGAATTCTCCATGATACATTAAAACCACCGCCGTTCTTAGTTATTTTGTGGTTCAAATTGTTACTTAATTAAGTAAGTTAAGTTTCATACAATAAAGTACGCAAACTATCACGTTTTCACGAAAAAACACAATGTTGAATTGTTTTTAAAAATGTTTTTTGAACGAAATCGTCGTTTGATTACATTTTTAAAGTTTTTTTTTCAGGCCTTAAATTCCTGGCTTTTGAGAAGACGTAAATGGCTACTTGACACTTTTTGGGAAAGTGTTTTAATGAATTAGTATACGTATTATATATGCCTTTCATTGATCACTTTTTCGAAAAAAGGGCTATTTATTAATAAAAAACAAAGTTTCTTTACGGTGAACGGAACGTCGCGTTAAATCAGGCGGTCAAGTGTCATTTTGTGGCGAAACGTCATTATACTGTAAACAAACAACGCTCGGAAGAAAATAGGGAGTTATTTAGCTTTTATAACTAAAATTGAAATAAATGACAAGTTATAAGACGTGTGCAGTGACGATGTGTACAGGTACGATCGCTAAATATCCTAACAAATTTGCTTATACACGTTCCTAAGCCGAAATCTCATAAACGTTAAAAGAACTTGCAGACAGAGGATTCAAACATATAATAGAAGTATTAAAGAGAAAAAAGAATAAGGAGTGATTCCTCTACTCTAAATCATCAAACCCGGATGTAATCAGAACAAAACAGCATGTTAATGTATTCATATATTATAAAGATGTCTACGATAAGAATAGAGTTAGAATAGTATTAGTTAAGAATAGAATAAATTAATTAAAAGAAGTCTACGAGAATTCTCTATTTTAAGGCCTCATTCTGTAATTAATAAGAAACAAACTATTTCGATGACTGAGTTATTATTACTTGTGCACGGATTGACTTACAGGACTGTATAATTAAAAATACATGATTTGCTAATTTTAATCTTTTATTAACCGACTGCTTTGTTTGTTAGGTTTATATGGGTCTATTATTGCGGACACACCGTAGAACTTTTGTATATATTTATCATAATATGTTACATTTACAATATTTACTACAGATAACCTCAAAGCATTTTGAAGCTGTTATTTTCTTGTATATTGAAGTTCTTGCTAAGCTGAATTTTTGTGCTGCTTGAGTGTGTACTTTCTTCATTTTTAAAATTATTATCTGTAATATCTAGATATATAATTTTTATCATTGTCATTTTGAGAAATCTGTAGTGCAATAACAGCAACTGTATGGTCATTTTCCTTTCTTCATCTTGTTGGGTAGGTTACTCAAGTAAAGAACTACTATTTCCCATTTCCTTTACTTTATTTACTTTAGAGTGCTGACCACCTTTGAAACTTTTGGTTCCTCACTTTCTATGACTCCACATTAAAAATGCTACTGCATGTTTGCTGCATCCTTGGGAGGCAGGACAGTCATCACATTTAATAATACTTTGTTTTTCATATACAGTCATGGACACTGAGCATGACTTTTGATGTACCTTGTATTCAGGACAACTTTTACTTTTCATGAAACACAAACTTGCTTGCCTCTTAAACTGCACATACCCTATAGCGTCGTCACTATACGACTGTCGCGAAGATCTGAAAATATACATATAATCAATAAATAACCTTAAAGCAGTTCACATAAGAATATAAGTATAGTTTAAAAAGCTTGATAATCACTTAAAGACAACCTTTCTTCTATCGGAAATCGGTTAAGAAAAGTTTTAACTGTCCGAAATGATTAAATGTAAATATAAAGAATATTTTACTTACGTTGTTTATTTGTGATTTCCATAGGTTATTTCACGGAAGTTTTTGTATTCATTTTTATTTATTGCATTGTATATCTTCTTTAAGCAGATTCACGCTATCAGCTTTAATATACTGTGGATTCATTTCGGTTCACAACATAAATTCAACCAACTCTAACAGCAAACGATATCATTTTTATTTGTCTTGTTTATTATGCATGTGGTGACGTCACATGATGTTTCAGGCAGCACTGTCGCCGTTTTGGGATTTAAAATCCACAGATAAAAAATCGAAAATTTCTTTTAAAAAATTAAAATACTTAGAACGTATTAAAAATTAAACTAAATACTGCATAATTTATGTTTACTTATAAGTTAACATATTGGATATATTTCATATTTTATTGTTAAAACTGTCAAGTACCACATTTTTATTTTATTATTTTAAACCACTTATCACATCGTTTTAACATAGTAAAAAATATAAACAATTTTATTAGTGTTTGAAATATTTTTTTAAAAATTATTTAAAGAGTCAATAAAATTTGACACATTTGAACGCCGCCATTTTACGCGCTCTTTGAATGACGTCACGTCGCGTGATTTGTATTAATATTGATGATAACTGTATGCACATAAAGGTATTATTAAACGTTTTCAGGTTTCATCGCTATTTACATCATGGGAAAGGCTAAATAACCACTTTATAAATATTTCCTAGAGTTATTGTGCAAAACCAGTACTATAAATACATTATATAGTGTTTTTTCTTTTGCAAAAGATGCGAAAATACGAAAAATGTGGTGCAAGATTATAGAAAACAGATATAGTATCTCCAAAACCGCATTAACATTTGTATTTACTGTAACAAACAATAATTTTAGGTAAATGATTTTAAAATATTGCATTGATCATCTACTTCGTTAGGTACTTATCGACTTCTACAACAAACACTATCATTTGAAACACACAAAATGCATTATAATCTATTATAATATTATAAAGATAGGTGATAGGTTGAAGGTGGTAGAACCCTTTGTGGTTCGACTCCGGAGGCACCACCGCCACACCTATTTCTACCTAATAACAGCAGTGTTAGGTGATGCTGTGTTCCGGATTGAAGGGTGTGGTAGGAGACAGACTTTTCCGAGGCGTTCCAGCTTAGTCCTCAGGGGTAGCGGCGCATCTATGGCCGACCTTAGGTGGGAATATCTAATCCTATCTGGGGTTGATTACAGATGTCCATGGGCGGACTGTATGCTCGTCTGCTATATTATAAAAAAAAGAATATTAACATAATAAGTTATGATCAGTTAAATATTTCCGAATTGATGCATTGCATAAAAAACAGTTTATTCATTTTGCATATTTTAGGTAAATAGTCCGATTGTGCTTTGACAAAACTACTTTCAATCATTGTTCTTGATTATTCCTAATAATACTATCTAGAAAAATCGCACTAGGTAATAAATAACACTGTAGGAATATAGACAAAAACATTTTTTCTCTCAAACAGTTTGAATATCGACGCCGATAAACATCGTAACACGCTATGTGACGTCATTTTTCGATTCGACCAATGGGAATGCGTTTTGCAAATTTGAATTTCGCGCGCATAATTTACGATTTTTGATTAATGTTTTAAACAATTTAACACGAAATAAAGAAAAAATAATGGTTTAGATGTAATTTCAGGACCGTAATGTACCGAGGAAAAAAATAACAAGCAAATCTAAATCACATGCATATTCCCTATTGTCTTAAAGTAGCTTTGTATATATTTATACCTCAATTTAATGAAATTACTATAAATAGCTTATCATTTTTTTCATTAAAGGGAAAATATTAGAATAGTTATTTGTTATTGATTTGAGGCCAAAGCCAGAAAAAGAAGCACCTATGTAATTATTTCTTTCTTTATAATATTAGTATAGATACAAGTATGTTTTTTTATTACTAAAATACATTAAATGTTAAATATAAACTAAAAATGGACTTATTTACAAAATATATACAAGAAAATTATAAATAAAATAAGCCATCTAAAATTGGGTACTTGACAGTTATAACAATAAAATATGAAATATGTTGGATATGATAGCTTATAAGTAAACATAAATTATGCAGTATTTCGTTTATTTTTTAATACGTTCTAAGTATTTTAATTTTTAAAAAGAAATTTTCGATTTTTTATCTGTGGATTTTAAATCCCAAAACGGCGACAGTGCTGCCTCAAATGTCATGTGACGTCACTACATCGAAACCAAACAAGACAAATAATAATTAAATCGTTTGCTGTTAGAGTTGGTTGAATTTATGTTGTGAACCGAAATGAAGCCATACTATATTAAAGCTGATAGCGTGAACCTGCTTAAAGATCCATATATGCAGTGCAATCAATCAAAATGGATACAAAAACTTCCGTGAGATAACCTATGGAAATATCAAATAAACAACGTAAGTAAAATATTCTTTATATTTACATTTAATCATATCGGACAATTAAAACATTTCTTAACTGACTTCAGACAGAAAAAACCTTTCTTCTGTCTGAAGTCTTCAAGTGATTATTAAGATTTTTTTAAATATACTTATATTCTTATGTGAACTGTTTTAAGGTTATTAATTGGTTATATTTATATTTACAGATCTTCCCGACAATCGTATAGTGACGACGTTATAGAGTATGTGCAGTTTAAGAGGAAGGCAAGTTTGTGTGTCATGAAAAGTAAAAGTTGTCCTGAACACAAGGTACATCAATGAAAATGAAAATGTGATGACTGTCCTGCCTAGAATAAGTGAGGAGTCAAAAGTTTCGAAAGTAGGCACCAGTCTGAAATACATAAAGTAAAGTACACGGGAAATAGTACTTCTTTACTTGCGTAACCTACCCAACAAGATGAAGGAAGAAAAGTGACCATACAGTTCCTATTATTGCATTGCAATTTAATTCTGAAAATGACAGTGATAAAAATATATATCCATTTGTTACGGAAAATAATTTTAGTAATGAAGAAAAGCAGACACGCAAGCAGCACAAAAATTTAGCTTAGGTGATCTGTAGTAATTATTGTAACTGTAACATATGATAAATATATACAAAAGTTCTACTGTGTGTACTCACTAATAGAACCATATAAACCAAATAAAAAAAGAAATCGGTTAATAAAATACTAATATTAGCAAATCATGTATTTTTAATTATACAGTCCTGTAACTTAATCAGTGCACATGCACCATCAATAATAACACTGTCATAAATATTTTAATTGTGTCCTATTAATTACAGAATCGGCCCTTAAAATAGAATTCTTATAGACGTCTTATAATTCTATTCTTATCATAAACATCTATATATTATATTAAATATATGAATACTTCCACTTGCTGTTTTGTTTTGATTACGTCCCGTTCCAATGATTTGGAATTGACGAATCACTCGAGATTTACTAAATTTATTCCTTTTTTTCAATAATACTTCTCTTACATAGATAGTATAAAATGTCATTGCTTGCAAACAGAGGATTTAAACATATAAGAATCTGCAAGTTCTTTAACGCTTATGAGATTTGGGTTTAGGAACTTGTATAAGCAAATTTGTTAGGATATTTAGCGATCGTACTTGTACACATCGTCACTGCACACGCCTTGTAATTTGACATTCTTGCAATTGTACTAATAAAAGTTAAATAATTCCCAAGATTTCCCCTGAAATATGTGTAGCGTCGAAGTTTATTTCTATATTTTCAATGTGTTGACGTCACGCTACGAAATGACAGTTGACCGCCTGTTTTGGCGTAACGTTCCGTTTACCGTAATAAAAATATGTTTTTTATTAAAAAATAGCCCTTTTTTCGAAAAAATGATCAATGAAAGGCATATATAATACGTATATGAATTCATTAAAACAGTTTCCCAAAAAGTGTCAAGTAGCCAATTGCCGTGTGAGGCATGGTTCCCAAAACGCTGGCGGCGTTTCCTTGCTGCACGAAGGAAGCATAAGCTACGTTTCCTTCCTATGTAATTAAAAAGCAAATATACTTATGTCAATGTCATTGTCAAATGTCAATGAATAACAACAATGCAACGTTGAAATCATTATATTTATTGTATATTACGCGCGGGAATATCCTTATGTGCATTAATACTTCCAGAAAGTTGTTATTAAACTCCATAATTTAATATATTTATATTAACAAAATGACGGAAGTTCAGTTACAAGAGTTTAAACTGGAACCCGATTCGG
Source organism: Epargyreus clarus (assembly GCF_041222505.1). Classification (NCBI taxonomy): domain Eukaryota; kingdom Metazoa; phylum Arthropoda; class Insecta; order Lepidoptera; family Hesperiidae; genus Epargyreus; species Epargyreus clarus. The sequence goes on from NW_027332214.1 coordinate 1,651,212, forward strand.
AACTTCGCTTCGAAGTCGAATCTAAGAATGAAAAAGTTGTTTTAGAGGTATTTTACTAAACAAACGCTCTGTTTATATAAACTAAAGCTGTCTTTCAGCTGAGACGATTCCACTTAGTTATCAAAGTGATATTTTCAAGGTAATGTATACTTCCATTTGGTTATAGGTTAAGAGTGGTTACGCAGAGTTGTTCGGCACGGAGCTGGTGAAGGGCAAGCCGTACGAGTTCCACACGGGCGCGAAGGTGGCCGTGTTCACGTGGCACGGCTGCAATCTGGAGCTGCGCGGGAAGACCGAAGTCAGCTATGTTGCTAAGGAAACTCCGATGGTAAGCTTTGGAGAAATTAACCATATGCTACATTTTAAGGCTAAAACTTTTCAATGACAAGCCTTAAATTTTTACCCTAGTGAATATTATAAATTTTAGGGAGTTCCTTGAAACAATAAAATGGAAATCTGCCACTGTCTATAATAATTGTCTTAAAAATGCAAACCTCAATACAATTCGCTGGTTGGACTCAATTGTATTAATATTTTTGAACGTCAACTTCTAGACGTCATATAGTCATCTTTTAAAAATTCTTATTACACTTCTGTCACACCAATCAATAAAACCCATTTTTTTTACTTTACAGGTGGTATACCTAAATGTACATGCAGCTTTAGAGCAGCAGAGAGTGGCAGCTGAGCAGGAGAACACTCGGGGCCCTGTTACCATGATTGTGGGCCCTGGGGATGTGGGCAAGTCCACCCTGACCAGACTGCTCCTCAACTACGCTGTCAGGATGGGGCGGAGGCCGATATATGTGGACTTAGATGTTGGACAGGGGCAAATAAGTGTACCAGGGACTATAGGTATGATTAATTAAATTATTTTTACTCTTATCAAATTGTCCTAATATTTTTTTTTATAACAGTGTAATATCAAATGAGCATGCAGACCTTGGAAAGGTGAACAGAGGTCCTATCTGAAGTTGGTCACAGATGTATTGGCCTTCCTTATGACTAAGTTGGTTGCCTCTTATAAATCAGTTGGCATCAAAACCCTTCACTACTCTTCACATTCAATGAAATTTGAACCACAGACTCCCAATTGAGATGCCAAGTTTCAATTAATATTTTTTTCTTAATAGTATACTTAATAGTATAAAAATATTGGATGATTACAGGTGCATTGCTGGTGGAGAGGCCAGCATCTATTGAAGAGGGTTTCAGCCAGCAGGCTCCCCTGGTGTACCACTTTGGCCACAAGACCCCCGGCGAGAACCTCGAGCTCTACAACACCATAGTGTCCAGACTGGCCGAGGTGATTGCTGAAAGATGTGAGAATAATAAGAAAGGTATCAACATTAATTAATTTGATTAATGTCTTTATTGTAGTAGAGTATTGACAAGATCTTAAATTACTACTAGATGAGACCTATAACAGACTCCATTTATTAATACTATACAATTTTTAACAGTATTCTGTCTTATCACAAATATTTGCTACCCTTTGTATCTACGGGGGGATTAATTACTTACTTTTGATGACATAGGGGCAATATGAATTTATTGTATACAATTTATTTGAACAAAATTTCATTAACATTCTAATTATAATCTTTATGTAAATATAAAGGAGGCAGCAAAGAGTTTTGTTTACCTTCTGAGAAGGGGGAGGAAGGGATTTAAAATTACTAAAACTCTGCTGGTATAATACTTGATTGATTCAAAAATGTATGTTATAGTGGGTAATATTGTGTTGCAGCGTCGACGTCGGGCGTGGTGATCAACACGTGCGGCTGGATCAAGGGCGCCGGCTACAAGGTGTTGACGCACGCCGCACAAGCTTTTGAGGTATGTTCCCTATAACGCATGGATGTTTTGTGGCCCTACAAATGCCATTTGGATTATACTTGTTTTATAATACTTGTATGTGATTGAAAGCCCATTTTTAACCGACTTCCCAAAAAAGAGAGATTATCTATTTGTCGCATATATACATTTTTTAACATCTTTTGAACATAGGATTAATTAAATGGTTGATGTCACATCTTGCAGACTGTCACATCTTGCAGATAATAAATATAGTTCTTCTAAAATAACAATTCTCTGCTTTGGATAAAATAAAATTAAGAAAATGTTAGGTATAAATAATGATGATTCTTTTCAGGTGGATGTGATTTTGGTGCTTGACAATGAGAGACTATACAATGAATTAAAACGAGACATGCCCAAGTTCGTCAAAGTGGTGTACTTGCCGAAGAGCGGTGGAGTAAGTGGAAAAACTTTTTTCATGACATCATTGATCGTTACTTTTGCAGTGTTTCTAAATAAATTATTATGTTGGAACACACTGCTACTTACTTCTAAGTTTTAATAACTTTAATAATCTAATCACTTGTTTTTATTTTTTCTTTTATATAAATAAGGTTCGTTCAGTAAGAATTGTATATAATTTTTATTTTACAGGTGGTGGAGCGTTCGTCCGCTCAGCGCGCGGAGGTGAGAGACGCTAGGATTCGGGAGTATTTCTATGGCAAGAGGACTCCCTACTACCCACACTCCTTTGACGTTAAGTTCTCCGATTTGAAGATTTACAAGGTATGTTGTTCTAACAACTTTAAGTTTTTGTTTTATAATATTGAAGTAGCAAATGAGCATGCACTTGCATGTACATGTGTAATGCATGCATGGGTAATCAATTCCAGATAAAATAGAGTCCTACTCTGTGATGATTCACAGGTGCATTGCTACCGCTAAAGTCTAAGCTGGAATGCCTCAGGGTAAATATTTATCTCTTATTACACCCTTTAAATAGGTCACATGACTGCTTAACATTTCTGTTATTAGGCAGAAATTGATATAGCAGTAGTGTCAGGAGTCAGGTGCCGGGGTGGAACCGCAAAGGGGATTGTTGTTAATGTGTGATGGTTATGTCGCAGGTGGGCGCGCCGTCGCTGCCGGACTCGTGCATGCCGCTGGGCATGCGCGCGGAGGACGCGCTCACCAAGCTGGTGGGCGTGGCGGCCTCGCGCGCGCTGCAGCACCGCCTGCTCGCCGTGTCCTTCGCCGCGGCGCCCGACGACCACGTGCTCGCCTGCAACCTCGCCGGCTTCGTCACTGTGTATGTACCGACCGCCGCCCGACTGGCTGTGTGCCTTGTAGCGTTGGTGCAGATTAGTGTTTTGTAGTGTAAACAGCGAGCCTCTATGGGGTCACCTAATCTATTTAAAAGGATTGCGAGACTTAAAAAATCTGCAACTTAAAAGTTAGCCTTAGAAACCTTAATAAATAAAACAATATGCCTTTCGGAAAAATAGTATTTATTGCTATGAAAATAATGATAATTAAAGGATATTAACTGAAATTATATATTTAACTAGTATCTATGAAAATAAATTAAAATGTTATGTTGGATTCTATATTTTTAATAATTCGTTAAGTGTTAATGATACTTATTTGATAAACCATACAATACTATAAAACTATAAATGGCAAATTATTTAGGACTTCTTAAATATTCCGTTGCCCTGCACATAATTACAGATCATAGACGTTGTATGCGCATTAAATATAATGAATATTTATAATGAGTATTGCCCTTCCTGATGAGTAAGTTGTTGCCTCATATGTACATCAGTTGGCATCAAAAAAATTGTAAACCCTGCTGCAAATTCTCTACATCCACCAAGGTTGACTAGTAGAGAATGCCATCAGGCATCATGTTTGCCCTTTTGTATATTTACATTTAGAGGTGATGCAATAAATTAATAAACAAAATATTTCCCCAGCACGGCAGTGGACATGGAGCGGCAGACGCTGACGGTGCTGTCGCCGCAGCCGCGGCCGCTGCCCAGCACCGTGCTGCTGCTGTCCGACCTGCAGTACATGGACAACCACTAGCCCTGGCCCCGCCTCGCGCGGAAAGCCCCGCCCACTCCCTGGACGTGGCGGGTGAATGCACTGTGATGTGTCACTAGTGACTTGTATCAGTGACTTATCTATTTAAGACATAGTGTAATGATGCCGCAGCCGCGGCCGCTGCCCAGCACCGTGCTGCTGCTGTCCGACCTGCAGTACATGGACAACCACTAGCCCTGGTCTCGCCTCGCGCGGACCATGTGGCGAGTAAATGCACTGATGTGTCACTGACTTATATATTTAAGATGTAGTGTAATGAACTGTGTGATGTGACAAGTGGAAGTTTTCTGCGGGACACTATTGTGTGTTATTTGCATATGATATGAGACAATATTTATATGGCCAGTCTAGTGTGTTTATTTACAATGAAATATCCAAAGAGTGAGAGTGAAACTCATGGCCAGCCTAGATTGATACACGATATTGCGATAAAGTGATTAAGATGACTAGAGTTACATGGCCTGTTGGTCCATCTGTTCTGTGTATCATATCCATATGTGGGTGACAATTTTGTAGATATAAGTGATTTATTTTAAGTATTTTAACAGTTGTGGTGTCTTTTGTAATACATAACATTTATATTGATGTGTATGTAAAGTTGATTGTGCTTTATACAAAACAAGAATGTTGCGATTATTTTATAAAATTTACAACATTATGAATTAAATTGTACATTGTCCGGCAAAATGTAAATAATGAAAAATAAATAAAACATTTTTTTATAAATTTCATATTTTATTTCTTATTATAAAATATAAGTATCAATACTATTTACAAACAACTAGTTAGTTGAAATATTACAACAAACGCATTTAATTTTTGAATCATACAAATATACATTTCACTGTTCATAATTATAAACGTAACCATGTAAAAATAAAATACGTTATTGTGAAAATCAATATAACGGATTCTTCCAACATTCCTTCTATTTATAGCGTGATTTATGACGCAACGAAAATTTGATTAATTGGCATTTTCTTTTCGACCCATACATTAGTAAAGATTACTAACTCCTAACAAGAAAGTGTTACCAGTTTTGATAATTGAAATTGTCACTGTCATCCATTTTCGTGTTTGAAAAATATTAAAAAAAATGTAGTTTTTTAAATCATTTACGAATGAAATGATATTTCTCCGCATTATTTTTCTTCGATTAGTGTTTTTGTACCAATTAACTTCACATGTCGGCATTATTCCGCGTAACACCATGACAGCCATTAAATGGCACTACGCTACGTAGTCCCCAGTTCAGTTGTGTCTGCGGTCCTGGCTGGGCGCGCGTTCGTGCTGCAGCTCCTGCTGGGCGAGGGCTGTGGCCGCCTGGATCGCGTCCTGCACCATCTGCTCGCAGGTTATCAGGCTTACCTGCGAATGGACACAACATCTACTGTAAAACACATCTTAACATTGGATTAATTGTGAATTATTATAATTTATTACTGTGTTTACCACTAGGCTCGTTTGCAAATCAATATAAATTTCCGATACTTCATGTTAACGTATTAAGACATGTGGTTTATAACTTATTGGATTTTGTTTAATAAGTACCAAATTAATGATATTCTCTTTTTCTTTTGTTTCTATTTCTCTTCTTTGTCTATAAAATATTTTAACATGCTCATCTATAAATAAAATGTATATGCAGTCTGTAGAAATAACTTCATTAAAATAATGTAAAAAAAATCTTATTGCTACTATATGGATAACGACTCTTGCAATGTATGGAGATCATGCTGTACCTTAGTGGGTGTCATCTCGGCAAACGTAAGAGCATTGTCAGCTGGTACTATCTTGGCTTGGAACACGGGCAGGATGCTGGACAGCCATCGCTTGGCGTTGAACGAGCTGGTTACCATATCCTGTTATATTATGAAAGCTTATTTAGAATATAATATTAAAAAGATGTTTTTGTACATGCTTACCACGAACATAGAACTCACAATATTTTTTGAACATAGAAAAAATATTTTTTTTATTTAGATGTTTAATTATAGGCTTGTGTATGATTTTTTGGCAACCAGAATGATTATCACTTTGTTTAAACACACATGTCAATTTTGAAATAAAACAGCTATTCCGCGTTCACTGCGGACGCAGGACAAAAACATTCGTGAGCTCTCACTGTCAAGGGGTGTACTAGTTGGTGCTCACCTGCGGCACGGTGGCGGTGGCGAGTACGGTGCCGCCCGCGCAGCCCAGCAGCAGCGCGGCCACGGGCGCGGCGGGCGGCGCGGGGAGCACGGGCAGCGCGGCGCCCGGCATGAGGTAGGAGCAGCGCAGGAAGTGCACGGCGAAGCGCCGGCCCTCGCGCGCCGCCAGCGACAGCGCCTCCGACACCTCCGCCTGCGCGATCGCGCTGCAACACAATATCATTACCTCATTATTATTCTTAGATTAAGCTCACGCTGCGCTATAATGCCGCTGTAATGAGTACAACTTAACTCGGCGCTATATAGTCAAACAAAAAACACAATTAATTTGGTAATTTCTACACAAATACAAATTACTAAATTTATGTACACAAGAAAGCTTAAATATTGTCCAAAATAAAACACAACTTACTGCAACGCCACATCATTATCATTCTTATCCGCTGCCTTCTTGAGCAGCCCATCGAGCAGCCTCAAGCACTCCGCGTACTCCCCTGAGGGCGCTCCGCCCCCGCCGCAGCGCTCCGCCAGCCCGCCGCGGATGTACGCGCTCTCCTGCTTGATGCGCTCAGGGTCCGCCAGGTCGATCACCTGCGCCAGCTTCTCCGCTCGACAAAACAGCTCCCGTGCCTGTTAGAAAAATAATTTATTCGGGACTTGTAATTTAATTTTCCATTGGAAAGTTAATCTCGTACTTGAGGTAAAAATAATGTTAAAAAAAATCAAACAAACTTTTCCGGTGATCAAATAAGAAATATATTAAAGTTAAATATAAAGCTTTCATTGGTAAAAGCCCTTTTACTAAATTTTAAAATAAAGCATACATTTTAATAGCAAAGACGTGGAAGATGGATTGTCAAAGATCGACATTTGTCAATTTATGCCTACAAGAAATTGTTAAATTTCGATCTTTGTGTAGACAAAAATTTGACAATCAATAGTAGCTTTATAATTGCCATATATCAATCATTGGTAGACAAAATTGGATAGATTGATTATTAAAAATGAACTCACTTCCCTAGCGGCGTCCCCTGTGAGCGCGTGTAACACAGGGCTGAGGCCGCCCGCGCCCTTCACCAGCGGCACGCAGAACTCGCCCAGCACGCCGGTGGACGGCACGTGGGTACCGCAACACAGCTCCCTGACAGATAACAAATAAAACCCCTACACATAAGTATGTTAACACATTATAAGATTACATTGTACTAAACAAAATAAAAATAAATCTATAAAAATTATTTCAAAATATCATAATTCTATTAACATCTAACAAGAAGCTTAAGTTAATTTAAGTGTTTTGCCGATGCGTATGCCCTCGACATGTCCCATGAGGATGAGTATAATTGTGTACGAAACTGTTAATTAGGTGATATTTGATATCTATGTAATTTTTTTCTTTTACAACAATTATTACTAAACCTAATATCTCTTGGTAAGTATGTCAATGTTAGGGGTTCCTCAACAAAAATTAATCAACTTACTTGGACACAAGGGGCGGTGAACAGCTCACCAGCCTAAGGCCAGTCTCTGGATAAGTCTCCCCAGGCACCGTCAACACAGACTCCTCTGAAGCCAGCTGAGTGCTGTCCAGCACCTTCGTTTCTACTGATGCATTGCTTTTTATTGATTCCCTAGATAAGGTGATAAATAAGATAAGATACAATCATTCTATTATACCAATCATAATGTGTTTTATATGCTATTTTTGATGAATAATGAAATAATTTTCATATTTTTTTTAAACTCCTGACACTTTACTGTGCAGATGTCCATCATCTATAACGAACTCCAAAAATAATTTATACACACAAAAAAAAAATCATATCACTACTTATCATGCCTCTCTCACATCTTACCAACCCATCAAACTAAACAGTGGTGTTTAAAATGACAAAACAATTACACAACTCACCTAACTAAGTCTTGTACCTCCAGAATCGCCTTTTCCGACAACTTCTCACCATACACCGACAGATTTAAACTCAATCCCTTGTCTAACCTAACCTAACCTAACCAACCCATCAAACTAAACAGTGGTGTTTAAAATGACAAAACAATTACACAACTCACCTAACTAAGTCTTGTACCTCCAGAATCGCCTTTTCCGACAACTTCTCACCATACACCGACAGATTTAAACTCAATCCCTTGTCTAACCTAACCTAACCTAACCAACCCATCAAACTAAACAGTGGTGTTTAAAATGACAAAACAATTACACAACTCACCTAACTAAGTCTTGTACCTCCAGAATCGCCTTTTCCGACAACTTCTCACCATACACCGACAGATTTAAACTCAATCCCTTGTCTAACCTAACCTAACCTAACCAACCCATCAAACTAAACAGTGGTGTTTAAAATGACAAAACAATTACACAACTCACCTAACTAAGTCTTGTACCTCCAGAATCGCCTTTTCCGACAACTTCTCACCATACACCGACAGATTTAAACTCAATCCCTTGTCTAACCTAACCTAACCTAACCAACCCATCAAACTAAACAGTGGTGTTTAAAATGACAAAACAATTACACAACTCACCTAACTAAGTCTTGTACCTCCAGAATCGCCTTTTCCGACAACTTCTCACCATACACCGACAGATTTAAACTCAATCCCTTGTCTAACCTAACCTAACCTAACCAACCCATCAAACTAAACAGTGGTGTTTAAAATGACAAAACAATTACACAACTCACCTAACTAAGTCTTGTACCTCCAGAATCGCCTTTTCCGACAACTTCTCACCATACACCGACAGATTTAAACTCAATCCCTTGTCCGTCACACTGGACCCCACTTGGCATATCACACTGCCCGCCAACACTTTCCTAACAGCCGCATTCAACAGATGCACTGCTGTGTGGTTCCTCATTATATTCAACCGTCTATCACCGTCAACTACTAACATTACTTCACTCTCCCTATTAACGTAACTATCTACCCTCTTATTCGAACTAAAATGTCCTTTATGAAATACAAAGTCACGAATTTTGAAAACACTGTCCACTTTAAATATGAAATTGTCTTTAATTTTAATGATACCACTGTCAGCTGCCTGGCCGCCTTCCTCGCAGTAGAAATTTGTACTCTCCGTGACTAGATAATATGGTTTATGTTCCGCTGGCTCCGAGAAGTCTATCCATTCGGCATCTTCGTTCAATATAGCGACTAGTTTAGTTTGTAGAGGTTTAAATATTAGTTTATTATTGTTTATTGTGTAATCATATTTGTGTTTATCGTTAGTGGATTTTATTCCTAGGTTGACTAGATTTTCGACGGCCTTGTCGAACAGGAGGCCCTTAGTGGCAGTTTGTTCTTTGAAGGCGGTTTTGTGCCGCGCCTTATGGTCTCCGAGCAGCTGCCAGAAGCGCTTCCTGTCGATGGTCATGTGGTTGAGGGCGGCTATCCGCTGTATAATATCTTCTTGAAAGCCGTGCGTATCGTATAGTTTGAAGACCAATTCCCCTGGGATTACTGTTGAATTTTGGTTAGCCATGGTCTGTAAATAATATTAAACTTTCAATATAACGTAAATTCAAATAAGTACATTAACATTTACATTTATATACACTTCATAATGTGGATATTGAAAATTATGCCTTAAATACTCTTTACATTTACTATTCTAAACAAAACTGTAATTTGATATATTAATTTGGCTACTAATTTAATGTGTTTAATGTACTTGTCTGCACTTATCTCTATATTTTCTGCACAGCCTCAACATCGGCTAGTAGAAAATTCTATTTAGTATTGCGCTATTGAACAATTTGTGGCCTTTAAAAAATAAATACCTTATTAAAAATATTGTCTCATACCTCTTTAAACTCCTTATAACCCAGCGCGAACCCAGCCAACTCGACATCGCCCATGGCTTCTACCTCAGGATATTCCTTGACCAGCCCTTTCCACTTCTTCCTCAAACCAGCCCTCAGCTTGGCGTAGCCCTCCCTCTCGTGGGCGATGATAAGCTTGGCGTCCCTCTCCCTCGCCACTAGCTCTGGATACGTGGACCTTAAGGTGGCGGCCACGTCGTTGTATAACAAGGCCAGGAGGTCTGGATTTTGGAACACGTCGGTGCATATCTTGAAGGTCTTTCGCATTATTTGCTTGAGGTTTAAACTGAAAGAAAATATAACTTAAAAAAATCGCGTGCAGTTTTGCGGGTTACGTGATTTACTGGGTTCCAGGGTTAAATCCCTTGCCAGATATAGGTACATAAGAAGATAGATGATGATGATGAACAAGATAGAAGCACCCATCAAAATTAAAACATCTATGTGGCTAGGCAGGTATCGATCCCTGCCCTAAACTATACTATATAACTAAATTAAACTCTGAAACCATGAAATAGGTATTTTTTAAATTAATTAACCTTAAAAACTTTAACCCTAATTTAAACCATGAAATATATATTTCATCAATTAATTAAGTTACCTGGTGGCAGGGTACACCCCATCCGCCAAGCACACGCTGACCATCCGCGCGTGGTCGGCCAGCCGCCGGTACATCTGGTCCACGGTAGCGTCCGCACTGTACCGCCCACTGTACGCTGACACGCCTTTACTGTTCTAAAATTGATAAAGTATTACTTCCATAACATTGTTTTCATAAGAACTTAATAAAAGTCAAACTGCAATGATAATTTCACATTGCAGTTTGACTTTTATTCCAATTTATTTAAAAATTAAATTTGTTCTATCTCAAATATAATAAAGGTAGATCCTGTGGAAATTCAATTACGCGACACTACAGTTACGACAGTTTATGTTTTAATGCCCTATAACAGTGTACAGCTTCTGCCTTGTGGTTTTGCAAATGTGGGGGCCGTCAGGATTTTTATTCAGGGGGGTGCATAGCCCTTTTTTCAATAGAGGATAATATATCTTATATTATATGTTACTCGTACATAAGCAGAAATATGTTTAACGTTATACATATTATATGATTTATTCCCACCTAATATTTATTTATTTTACTCTCCCATAAAAATTTGATTGAAGACATCCTAAAAACATTCATCTGAAGCAGACCAGCTGGTAAAAAACACGCTATCCTACCTTCTGTATAGTCCGTATGAGCGGCGCGAAGAGATCAGTCTCGTAGTTGGAGGGCACGCCCTGCAGCAGCGCGGCCAGCCGCTCCAGCCCCAGCCCCGTGTCCACGTGCTGCCGACGCAATGCACGCACCGTACCATCCCCTTCTCTGCAAGCAATCATGGCTTATTATTATATAAAATCTTTTTATATATATACCATAAAAATAGCAAGATAGCTTAGGTATCTTTGGTAGAATCGCAGCCTCTCGATCGAGGGGTCCGCACGCAAGTCTACATTTTCAAAGTTATGTGCGTATTAGAAATTAATGATCACTTGTTTCAACGATGAAGAAATACATCATGAGGAAACATGTATACCTGAGAGATCATAAAGAAATTCTCAAGTTATGTTAAGTCTACCAATACACACTTGGCCAGGTCGCCGCGCTGGCAATTTTATTATGGGAGCCATTACGTCGTGAAGATTACTAGTGTAGGGTAGATAGTAATAAGTATCTGTTAAGGTTTAACAGACCGAAGGACACTGGAGTCTTCGAAATATGGTTCCGTTGGCAACTTTTGGGTACGAAACTCTAATAAAGTTAGGAGAAAATTAACTTAATTAAATTAACTTTTTAAATAGATACATGGGACTTTGAAACATATCTAAACTAAATGTTTTATAAGAAATGTAAGTTACGAAAAAGGCCGGTATCCACAATGGCGAGCCAGTTGTTATGGCGACTTAACAATCCAGCGATGTAATTATTGAAATAGTTTTCATATAATTATAGTACATTTATAGAATAGTGGTTCCTGTTTCTAAGCGCTAATACATATAGAGGGTGATAGATTTAAATGAGCGCAGATAACCAAATCCAAAAGTACATATATGAAACAGCTAAAAACACTGAAGACAATTGGGATGATTTTGAAGAAAACTAAAATTGTACAATAAAATTATAAAAAATAATTTTATATCACGGCGTGCGTAAATTGACGTTTTACGCACGCTTCGCGTGCGCAAAACCCCCATTTCCGACCCCGTAATATAAAATTTTATACAACACGCGGACGAAAAATGTTTTTCTGACTCGTGTGATTGCAGTCCTCGCCTGCGGCTCGGCCTGCAAACTCACACTTGTCAGAAAAAAATTTTTCGTCCTCGCATTGTAATGTACTATTATAGCACTCTGTGACCTAAACCCGCATTTTAGCCACGCATTTCTGTGTCCAAAGTAGCCGATTTTTACACCGTACGAATATTAATACACTACCCTCACAGTTGAAAAAAATAAACATAGCTATGAACGTTTCATACTTTTAAATGCCATTTAAAAATTAAAAGTGAGTAATGAGTATTTTGTTTAAAGCTATAATTATTTTAATATTTTATTTTGGACGTATTTATAAATGTTTTTGTCATTGTGTATATACTAAGCAATAGCATCACTATAAGACTAACTATTGGGCTTTATCGAATTTTATTGTTTGTTTTGACTGTTTGTTTTATTTTCGCTACACACCATAGTAGGAGATATTTAAATTAGGAATCGTTATCAAAATTAGCCATAATACTACTCCAGTAGAATCTCGACTAAGCGACCTATTTGTTGTCGTATTTGTGGCATTCGGATTATCGAAAATTTGGATAATTGAGTTTATGAAGAAAAGCTATTTAAACCGATTTAGGAAGGTAATGTTTTTCGACTATATGTTTGTTACGTATGTATTTTTCAATCTTTGGCAAACTCAAACGACTTCATTAATTTTGATACATAATGTGTCGCTGAATTCGTCTAAATTGTGGCGATAACATAGGTTATATTTTTAGCAATCGGGTTTTTGTTTTTTATAGTAACTATTTTGTTGCGATTTGGCGACTTTCCGGAATTTAAATGCACAAGTCACACAAAATGTGGCTGATCTGTAAGGGTTATTACAAAGTTACTTGTTCACGTTTCACAATCTGAACAATCGCGAATATTTATAACTAAGGTCCGGATAATCGATTTTCTACTGTATCACTAGTATTAGTTATGTATTAGTACATTATGTGATTGCTTATCATATGTTTCTTTAATACGCCTGTATGTAGCCTAAATGGCTTGATAGATTTCGACGTATGTGTGGTGTTAGATTTGTCTTTATCACAAGTGCAGAATAATTACTAAATTTTCTAAATTTCAATGGTTTGGTTGTGTCACATTTTTATTGCTTTTTTAGTTCATAATTTTTAGTTTCAATCATTTATAAGTTTCAAAATAATTATCATATTTTTTCATATTTCTTCACAAGTATAAGCGGGTTTATGTCACACGAGCTATAAAATAGTATACGATACTTGTGACAAAAGTAGCCTATTATCTGCACGGCGTTTAGCACCCTCGCTGCGCTCGGGCGCTAACTTCACGCCGTGCGAAAATAGGCTACTTTGGCCACGCGTATCGTAATGTACTATTAACTAGCCGGTAATCTAAATGAGTTCTTATAAAAAAAGATACATTCTGTATTAGTTTTTATCAAAATCAGCCCCATGACTTTTTTCGGTTTTCCCTCGCCTTGCGACTTTGGCTTTCCACGTTTAGTCGCAAAACTCACTCTATACATAAAACTATTACACATTAAAGGAAATTCCTTATTAGTAATAGATTTTTGTAAACACGCAAATTTATTAACCCAATAAAATAATGGAACGTCAATAAAATTAACACAATAATTTGCATAACATGTGAAAATATTTGGATAGCGAAGAATGTCCATAGATAAGAGAATTACAATATATAGGGACAAGGAAATTGTTCATTATTATTACTAACAATGTCTCTCACTATGAACGTTATGATAGCACTAGTATTGTGCGCCCTGGTGTTGGCTACTAATGCAGGACCAGTTGACGAGAAAACCGAACTGAAGGTTACTGGTAAGTAGGGCTAAACCTAACTTGCGTTGTTAGTAATCTGTCCGAAGTTTGCCTACCAAAGATCTTAGTTTAGCAATTTCTTGTTGACAGAAATTGTCAGACCGATTTTTCTATTTGGGAAAGAATGCCGCGTTAATATCACCCCTATTTATACTTGAACAATGTTATTTTAGGGTTCCGTGGCCTATAAGGATAAAAACGAAACCCTTTTAGATATTTATTAAAGCCTCAGCTAAATGCCCGTGTTACGAGATGTAGCCTTGCCTCTATATATAACCCTAATAATAAAAAGGTTAAAAATAAATGTGGGGTAGCAGTAAAAGAAACAGCTATTTTCAGCATATTTCACTCTATGTATTGAACCGTAGTAGGGGTCTCCCTACTACGGTTCAATACATAGAGTGATATATGCCATAGAAGCATTTATTTCCATGGCGGCTATAATACTCGTATATTCAAAATAAAAAAATGAATAACAAATTGTTGGGGTCTCTTTGTGCGCGAGTTCGACTCGCACTTGGCCAATTATACTGTAATATGTGGTACGAGTGGTAATTAACTAAACTATAGCACACTACTACAATTATTATAGTACCTACTGGTGGCAAGTCTATCATTAACTTAATTACAAGGTCAATTAAAAAAAAACTGTTTCAGACATGATGCAGCAGTCTCATCATTTAAGAGAAGAATGGACGTTGCGCGCAGAGCTGTTTCGGCCTGGCAGAAAGCCGATCACGGACATTTGCAAGAGAGTTTGCTCAGATAACTCCTGGGAATTCAGCTGTCAAGTGTTCGAAGAGTGGTGTCTATGTATGAACCATTTGTTGAAGAAGGAGAAACGATGTTTTCCTACCGAGCTGAAGTCATCGGAGTGACTCGACGAAGAAATGAAAAAAAAACTTGTAATATATCACAACGGCGCGACAGTAATCATTTGACCAAGCAACTGATTAAAATATAATCATGTTGATACTATAATAAAATTACGCAAATACAAAACATATAGGTATTTTTATTTCACATCCTTATTTGTAATTTAATTAATAATATAAGTTTGTCCTGAAAAATAATTATGATGTAAATTTTATTATATTTTTTTACCCGACTGCTAGAAAGCGTGGATGACCCGCGTGGCGGAGCGGCCACCATACCGGTCTGACGCGCAAAGGGTCCCGGGTTCGATCCCCGGCCAGAGAGATATCTAAATGATGAATTTAGATTTCTGTTTCTGGGTCTGGGTGTTTGTGTATTTGTCTATGTGTGTGTCCATGGCACCCACGACACAGGGAATCCTAGTCTGGGGCTGTGAGTGTAGAAAGCGTTTAAAGGGTTATGTTTACGTTCTTGTATGTCTTGTATGTTTGTCTTTCTTTATGCTCTCGGATCGAATAAACGTCTGGATGAATTTCGAATTTAAGATGTCTTTATATTCGGTTCCAATGCCCAAGTGTCCTTAGATAATAAACACAGATGGTAATAACATACACAGATGCTATACATACACATAGATACATAGAGATGCTAATACATATAGATGGTAATTGATTTAAATGAGCGTTGATAGTTACATAACCGACATAGGAAATAGTGGAAAATGCGAATGACCATGGGGGCGATTTTGATAAAAGCTATAACTGTACAATTATTTTAAAAATCAATTTTAGTACCCGTGAAATTAATGTTGTTTTGAAAGAATAATCATTCGTATTCTTATACAATTTTAGCTTTTATCTAAATCCACCCCGTGATTCTTTTCCGTGCTTCGGTTTTCTCTCTGCCCAATGCCTTTGGCCTTCAACGTCTAGCAGAATAATTCACCCTGTATATAAAACTATGACACTTTAAAGGAAATTCCTTTGAAGATCCGTCTGTAAACACGCAAATTTAATAACCCAATAAAATATTGGAACGTCAATTAAGTTGACACAATAATTTGCATAACTTGTGAACATATTTGGATAGCGAAGAATGCCCATAGATAAGAGCTTTCCAATATATATGGATACGGCAGTTGTTCATTATTATTACTCGCATGTCTCTCACTATGAACGTTATGATAGCACTAGTACTGTGCGCTCTGGTGGTGGCTACCAATGCAGGGCCAGTTGACGAGGAACCCGAACTGAAGGTTACTGGTAAGTAGAGCTACACTAGTTGTTGAAGATCTATCTAAAATTTGCTAATAGTACTTGCTATAAAAAGGTTAAAGCTAACGGTGCGGTGGCCATAAAAATAGCTATTTTCAGCATTTTTCAGTTTATCTATTGAACCGTAGTAGGTAGAGGTAGAGGTAGGAGTTAAAATTTTCTCAAAGCATTTATTTCTATGGCGGTTATAATATCAAATATTAAAAAAAATGAATGTAAATTTGGTGTTACGGAACTCTTTCTTTGTGTTCCATTCACATTTAGCCAATTATCCTACAGTAGTTTACGAGTATAGTACAGTAGTTTGTACTATATTGTAGTACAATTGACTAAAATATAGCACAGTACTAGACTATTACGATACGGGTGGCAACCCTACCATCAAGTTAATTACACGCATGGTCAATTAAAAAAACTGTTTCAGACATGATGCAACAGTCTCATCATTCAATAAAAAGGTGGAAGATGCACGCAAAACTATATCGGCCGGAGAAAAAGGCTAGCACGGACGTCTGCAAGAAAATGTGTTTCGATCATGACTGGGATTACACTTGCCAGGTGTTTCAAGAGTGGTGTCTATGTATGGACCATTTGGTGCACAAGGAAAAAAAATGTGTTTCGACTGAGCCGAAGTCGTCGGAGTACATCAGCGAGGAAACGGGAAAACAATTGTAAAATATGGCGATGGCGCGCCAGTAATCATTTGACCAAGCAACTGATTAAAATATAATCATGTCGATATTATAATAAAATTAGGCAGAAACAAAACATATTGCTATTATTATTTCATGCCCTTATTTGTAATTTAATTAAAAATATAACTTTCTCCTGATTTATCATAATTGTTTTTCATGTAACCTTATTTAAATTTTATCATTTGTTGTTAAACATACACACTAAATAATAAAGATTGCAATTTTATCCAAACAGAGGCGTATAAGGGAGAGCGGGATTCGGTGGTCCCTCCCCTAACCTAAGCTAACGTCTCTTAAGGGGAAGCCAGGGGAGAACAGGTGTAAAAAGAAAAAAAAAAACATGAGGAACATTTCTTGTTATAACCAACAAACAATGATTTATTTTGGTTTGTCCCCATCTTAGCATAGACACAGGTCTATTTTATCGCCGACAAATTTTTAGACCTATTTGGACCGCCCAACTCAGCCCTTAACAAAGAAAAGCACGTGTACCTTACTCGACTAACCTGTTGCACTGTATGAACACGATGTTCCATATCTCAGTGAGTGCCCCGCCAGGGTGCACGTAGTGTATCTCGGTGCAGGGGCCGCAAGGGCCACTGGCGCCCATCTCCCAAAAGTTATCTCTCGCGCCGTGACCCACTATTCGGCTGTCTGGAACTCTAACAATTAAAAATTACTTTATTATTTTTTCCATGATAACAAAAATTACAAATAATATCAGAAATAATAAATAGAAAATTGTATCACAAAATAAATTGGTAATAGCCGCACAAGTAGGTCTTCTAAATAATATTTATGTAAGTCTTGAATTGGAATATTCCTTCTTTTTTTCAAAGGAAATCCTTTGGTTATGAATGAAGGGAAGAAAGAGGGGACTTGAATCTATTCCTCTCATTCAGACTATATCTATGTCACCAATTTCTATGGCCACTCTAGCTACTACAGCAAATATTCGCCTCACTATATACAACCTAATTCACTGACTTACTTCTACATATTATAAGAACACACCCAATCGCTCTCCAAATATCCCTGCACTCCCGGTCTTCCTGCAGTCCTATCACAGCATCTCCGGAGAAGTATGTCACTAGGAGGTCTTCCGGTTTCAGTCTGTATGGACCTAGAAGGAGGTCCCACGCCATCTGACAGGCTTCTTTCTAAAACAAACTTGTGAACATCATTAAAATGAATTAACTTTGCTAATACTGTAGACAAAGGGCAATACTTTAGTAGTGTTTACACTCAGTTTATTTCAGTACTTATAGGATGTAGGCATTATAAATCCTTTTTTACTTAATTTATGTATATAATCTAAATTTAACTATAAAACTGAAGATTATGTGTAAAACTATGTAGTTTTTAATGACATTGTAAGGCATGTGCCTTACAATGTCACTAAAGCCAGTTACTCACTACTTTGTAAATCTGCTGAGAAAGATTCCTATCCTCTCTAAAGTATATTGGCTATTATCCAATGAAATTAATCTCATATTAAATTTTTCGGTTGGTGTTAAAATCATGCATAAATAAATCATAAAGACCTAAAAATAACAACTGTGAAGGAGGATGTTACAAATAATCTCAAATTCTCAAATCATACTCTTAACGTATAAAGAGACACCCCAATGTGCTTGTCAGTGAGCTAATGAAGTCCACCCACACCTTTAAGCGCATCAAAAGGAGAGCTCCCCAGGACCTTCTCCCTTCTTAGAAATTACCTCCAAGGGTATACTTATAAATAGGTGCGCCACTGGGCGTAAACCATACATGCCTACTAAAAACTACATAACCTCCAGCTAAATGCCTTGAGAGGCAGATTGCCGGACATTAGGAGTAAAAAAAAAACACATAAATCTATATAAATTTATAGAGGCTTGTCCAAAAGACATATTTAATACTCAAAATTTCTTCATATGTACAAAGTTGACCAAGTTGAAACATGAAATTGCTGCTATAAAATTAACAGAATTTAATTTTCAAAATAAAAGAAATGTCATAATTTCAGCGAATATTATCCTTCACCTTACAATATAGGAAATAGAAAAAACAAGTCAGCAACATATTACTTAACATTTAACATCGTAAATTTAGAATAATGAGCTTATTACAATCAGACAATAGGAACAATTGAATTGTAATGATAATGACATTACAGATAGTTCAAGTATATTGACATAACATTGAAATGTCTTATTACGGAATAAGGAAATAATTAATATATACATGAATACTTGAATTTATTTATGTATACGTGCAACAATTTCAACCCTACATTAATTTAATTCAATTAGGCTAAATATAAGTTATGATTACTGAAGAGCCTTAATTTGAATTATGTTATTACTCTAAATACATACACCACTTTATTACGTTTTATTACTTTTTTTTCATGTTGATATATAACATAGTAAAATGTTCTACATTTTTTATGTAACTAAAGTAGTGAATTATCCAATAATCAC
Organism: Epargyreus clarus; assembly: GCF_041222505.1. Lineage (NCBI taxonomy): Eukaryota > Metazoa > Arthropoda > Insecta > Lepidoptera > Hesperiidae > Epargyreus > Epargyreus clarus. The sequence continues at coordinate 1,670,548 of NW_027332214.1, forward strand.
TATTAGTGATATTATATAGATAAGTGGTCATCAAAGTTAAAACAAGAGCGATTAAAATTTTTGTCAAAATCCAAAAATAGCTGAAAAGTTGGTGTTTCAGGAAATCTTAAGAGTTTTCCCAACTTTAGACATACCAGACATGCCTTAAGCCTGACATATGTCATATTCTTAATTAATGTACTGCTGGTTTAACCTCCTTATTCATACAGATATATGATTTTGTGACGGTAATTTGCTCACCTTATAATAGTCTCCAAAGGACCAGTTACCCAGCATTTCAAAGAAGGTATGATGGTGGCCGTCCATCCCGACCAGCTCCAAGTCATTGTGCTTCCCGCCCACACGCACACACTTCTGGGAATTCACTGCCCGAGGGCACGGTGCATCCACTACACCCAGGAATACTCCTTTGAACTGTAACAGGTTGTAAAATACGAGGTACTATAATAATAATGTAATTGTTTATAACTTTCACTGTATATTAATCATAATAATTAGAGATGCAAAGAGATCCAGGTTTGATCCCCAACCAGGCAAGAACTATACTACACTAAATCATAAATGTTGGTCTTGAGATTTTGTTAATAGTATTTAAAGATTACATAGCCTCAATATTTACAAGATAACATTTGATAAAGTAGATCCATCAACATTGTATCTTATATTTTTATCTCTTTGTTCTAGGACACACCATATAAACACATTCAATAATAAATCTGTTTGTTTATCATATATAATCCCTCTACACCTCAACAGTCAAAAGCTACTTACTAAAACAATGATAACATTCATTAATTCCTAGATTATTAACTTTGTATAAGTTACATTGTTTTTTTATACTGAATATCACCTTGAGCTATAAAAATTTACATAGAGTTTGCAACATTCGAGGTCACTCACCTGGTTCATGCCAGCGTTAACGAAGGGCACTGTAGGGTCACATAAGGGCACCACCGAGCTGGACTTCACATACTTGTGCCCGTGACTCTCCACAAAATAGTCCACGAAAGTCTTCCTTATATAATTACTGGACTTCCAGCGGATTTGGGATTTTTGGCGGATTGTTCCACTTACAACCGGTAGTCGTAACATCGCGCAGGTTAACTATTTATAAACAAGCAACTGGGTTATATTTCTGGTTTTCTTCTTGTAGACGTTTTAATGGCTTGAGTATAATATGCTAAGTTGTATTCGTATTTTTGCAAGCGATCGTAAAAATAACAAATCAAATTATCAAATAAGTTACAAAGTCGAATTAAATGAAACTGACTTTGACGTCTTTTACTGACAGATCTGACTTAAGTGACATTTGTGGAAGTGCCAGAAATCAAATAAGAAAAACATCGGCAAAACATCTGTGTCATTTTAAGTATTCAGATTCTTGATTATAAATAAAGTTATACTTGTTCTTGAGATTTGTGTAATTCATGACTTAACATTCACATAAATTGAAATCTTATAACTGCATAAATTACATGGAGTTCAATCTGTTTTGATATTATTTATCTGTAACATATTATGATGACATTTAAGCTGTCAATCAAGCAAATGTTCTCGCTCGGTCTTATCGTCGAATTTTGTGAAAATAAATTATTTAGCAAAATAATGTAATTCGCCACAAACGGTGCACACGTGTAAACTCGTGAGTGGTGTAGTGTAACTGTGATTTTTTGCCCGAAACGTAGAGATATGTTACCAATTAGTCGGTAAACGACTTATTGTTTTTATTTGTAGGGACACGTAATTGTTATCGTTGGAGTCGAAATTATAGTCGGTGCAATGGATCATTTGAAGTTATGCATTTTGCTGCTGTGCTTGATGTTCTCTTGGGCCGAGTTGTTGGGCCCTAACACTCGGAAAGGGTCTGAAAGGCGAGACCCAGAGAATAAGGACGATCCTAGTCAAGAATTCGACGAAGAGGATGAAGCCTATCTCAAGCAGTTGACCGAGGCGATGAACTCCGAGTTCGTTGCGTACAAGGAGTTCCAAGAGGCCCTGAGGAAGCGGGGAGCGGAAAACAACGAGCGGAACCTCCAACTGCTGACTGATGCGTTCAACAAAGAGTTTGCGGCTTACAAGAGCTTCGAGGAGGCTCTGAAGAAAAGGGGCTTCACTTTGCCCGACGAGGAACGGGCAAATGGTGCGTACATTTTTTTAGAATGATATGATAGGAGCTATTGATGAGCTGTTCATCTGGCTATGACATAAATCAAAATGACATTAAAAATGTATATCTACTTTAGTGCAGTTTCATGTTTATGATTAACCTACTAATTGGAAATTAGATAGTTCAGAGTTCAAATATATTAACTGATTTTACAATAATTAGGTAAGAACATAAAAATAAATAAAAAATACAGTTACAATTAAGAAAAAATTAAATACTATAAGACACTTTTCAGTTGATAAAAGTAATATTATTATATGAAAAATAAAGAAAGTAACTAGCTGACCTGGCAAAATTTGTACCGCCTCAAAATCTATTTATCAAATATATTTTACATAAAATATAGCCTGTATTACTCGTGGATAATGTAGCTTTCGAATGGTGAAAGAATTTTTAAAATCGGTCCAGTAGTTTTTGAGCCTATTCATTACAACCAAACAAACAAAGTTTTCCTCTTTATAATATTAGTATAGATTGAAATTACATATTTTTTTGTATAAGTAAAAAGTGTGTTTTATTTTATTTTGCTAAAATTTTAGCTGAAGAGTTAGCACATTTGGAAAAGATGTCAGTAAAATTAAATAGAGTCAAGAAGGAGATATGGAAGCAAGCGGAAATTGAAAAAGAACTTCTTGCTGAGAAAAAGAGACGTGAAGACAGGAAGGTATATCAAGCTTTTATTCTTAATTTCTAACATAAATAATGTATCACATCCTCAACCCATTGTCCCACTGCTGGGCATAAGTAAGTAGTGAGAGTTTAGTGCAGGGGTTAGCAACCTTTTCAGTTGGTAGAGCCAGAAATTACAATTTACAAAATTTCAAAGATTTTAAAGAACCACAAAATTATTTTTCGCCAACAATAAATAATAATTGCATAAACAAAGATTTTTTTAACACAAAAAATATATTTATTCATACATAAGTAGTCTTAAATTAGATATTATGTATATGGTATTATTAAATAATCACTTTTTATGTACAACTAAAAAATTAAAACAATTTAACATTTTCATACAACATAACTTCTACTTAAAAAAAAAAAATTCAATGATCCCCAAAGGCATGGCTTTGCATGGTTATTCAAATAGAAAGTTTAAAGTTTATTAAACCATGTAAGTTGTACGAACAAATTATGATTTTTTTAAAATAAATTAAATCATATATTTTGTGAACTAAAGAGCCGCAGCTTCATAACGAAAGAGTGGCATGTGGCTTGCGAGCCGCAGGTTGACAACCCCAGGTTTAGTGGTTGAAATAGCCTCTCATTTATGGGGTCTGTTTCGAATCACAGGCATGCACCAAAACAACTCTAATGAGAGGACACCCGTGCCTGGCAGTGAGACTGTAATGGGTTGATGAGAGCTGAAGGTATATGTTAACACACAACACAACAAGTGCAAATTATGTAGACACATTTTTCTGTAGAAAACATAGTCCTTGGAGACTCTCATGTATGTATTTGTATAGTCCGCATAAAACTGCTAGTCCACTCTGAATATAGAAATGAATCACATTACCATAGTAAATTGTATGACTACACCTGCTTGCAACAACTTTAGAGCTTACTAGCAGTTTGCTGTGGTCTATACAATTTTTTTTTCATCATTGAACCATGTGATGATTGATTTCTTATTTCATGAATAATGCATGTGATTAGAGCAACATTAAGCAGGGTTGAGCAACTGTGGTAATTGTGGTTTCCAAGCTCAAATTTAAAATGTTAATCCTATTTGTGTAAATCAACAATTGTTTCTGATATACAAAAGTAGTATTGTGGTGTAATATTTATTTATATGCCTTCAGAAAAAAGAAGACCACACCCAGGAGTTACTGGACAAATTACCTCCATTACCTGAAGAGCCACAACTGAGTCCGGAATTAAAGGAAGGTAATGTCAAATATTCTGTATTTTATATGTTATTTTCTTCTAATTGTTATTTCTTCTTCTAATTATTCTTCTAATATTATATAAGTTAAGTCAATCTATAGTGTGGAGTTAAAATCATACAACTGGGGCAAATAAATGAATTTGTTTTTTCTGTTCCAGCCAAAGAAATGTACGACGCAGCGGTGAAGAAATTGGACCGACGTTCCCCCGACCGGCGCGCGTTGATCCTGCAAGTGAAGGAAGCAGCAGAGAAGGGTTACGTCCCGGCGCAGATCAAGTTAGCCTGGTCGTACGTGTTTGGCGAGGGAGTTGAGTTAGATGTGGGAAAGGCGCACGAGATCTTTAAGGAACTTGCTGAGCAGGGAGAGGGAGACGCTCATTCTGTAAGTTCAAATATTATTCATTTTTTTTTAATATTTATACCTAACATTAAGGCAGACAGGCTATGTGGTGGAAAGCAGTCGTTGTCGCCTATGGACATTTATAACACCAGAGGAGTTGTCAATGCATTGTCGGTTTTGTGCCTGGTGGTGGTCTGGTGTACGTCAATACATGTATCACACATACTGCCATCCTTCCGGGGGTCACTGGCCGGTCGGTTCGAGGTCCCACTCTTGCCGTAACCCCGGAAGCACCCTTCTAGTCGCCTCTTACGACAAGCAGGGGATACCGTAGCCCTATTCTAGTCTCGGGACTACAGGGACAAGATCCCTGAGCCTAAGGATTAATGAACAATACCAATACAGTTCTTTTGTTGTACCACATAATTTAGTCATTTTACATGTAATCGTTTGCAGTGTTTAACATGTAGAGTGGAACGTATTTATAGCGTAACGTGTGTATCCCAGGGCATGGGTTTCCTGTACGCGACGGGCGTGGGCGTGCCGGTGTGCGCGGCGCGCGCGCTGCTGCACTACACGCTGGGCGCGCTGGCGGGCAGCGAGCACGCGCTCATGGCGCTCGCCTACCGCCACTGGGCCGGCGTCGGCGTGCCCAGCTCCTGTCCGCGCGCGCTGCAGCTCTACCGCACCATGGCAGCTAAAGGTATGGGTTTCTTTTTTTTTTTTTTGTATATATAAAGTACCAAGTGAATAATAAGGTACTGTTTGGGCTTTATTGTCTTCGCAATTGGGTTCAAATTTGTTTGTGGAGTATAAAGAAAAACTGCGTGTGCGCTGTTCGAGGTTTTTATTGCGACTAACTATGAAACAATAAATCATGTAATATATATGCATTCAAATCACAACAGGTACTTTATATTAATTACAATCTAGCCTAATTGAAGACTAATGAGTAATTCTACGCTAACTTAAACTGCTAAATAATAATATAATGAAGGCAGCATCCTTTGACACTGCACTTCTTTGTCTTATCAAATCTAAATCTACGGGTGTTCCGCGAATTACTTTTAGCAGGAGAGTTTCGTTTTAATACTGGGCCCGTGCAAGAAGACTTATAGGGTGCTAAGTTACGGCTGCTAAAGGGCTATGTGTCAGTGTTGCCTTTTAGCATAAAACTGAACCATTGCAATATTATGTAACATTATTATCAATGCGAAGTCATTACTGTTATTCATCAAAATTATTTCTAATATATATCATCAATTCTTTAATTGGTTGTACCTAAGCAGACACTTTCTTTCAGTGGCTGTTAAATTTCATGTTGTAGACATATCTTTATAACATGTAAAATCTCTAAAATGTTGTGTCAGTATTTACTGAACTCTATAACATAAAGTTAACGTTAAACAAGGAAAGACTATATCTTACCCTCCCCAACTTGGTAAAACTAAAACACACTATCTCCACACATCTTTTACAATGTCTTACCTCGGCTATTTAAAAATTTTCATGTCAAATCTTTGTCCATCATTTAAATGAACACGGCAACCATACAAGTACCCATCCCACCACTAGCAATCTAACGTGTGGTATGTTGTCAGTGGTGAGCCAGGTGTCGATGAGCGGCGGACCGGCCATCCAGCGCACGCGGCTGCTGGACGAGGCGGAGAGCGGCGCCGCCGTGGCGCTCGACACCGACCTCATCGAGTACTACCAGCTGCTGGCTGAGAAGGGGGATGTACAGGCTCAGGTGAGGAGTTGTTACACTGCTAGAACTGTGTAGGGGACGTGCAGAACTTGTTTATCTACCAAAACTGTGTAGGGATTGCAGTGGATTCACAGTGGGGTCAAAGTCGAGGTGTTACCAGTAACATAAAAACCTTTCTTGAGTAGAAATTTCAAGAAACAACATGAAGTAAAGATAAAAAAAAAATTGTATCTAGCATATGTTACTTTTTATAAATTATGAAAACAAACACCACAATACACACACACACACACAATACACACACATAACATTAATGGAAATGTAAGTGTACTTGGTCCAAACTTGGTTGTGAAATGGTGATGTGTCAACCAGTATTGTAGTCTATAATTCTTGAATATAATATTTATACAAAATACTTTTATATAAGATCTATAATTTATACCAAACAACTCCAAGAATTCCGTATGACGTGCCATATGTAAAGAAACATTAATGACAATGCATATAAAAATCTAAATCCATCATTAAAATTTCTGCCTAGCTGGCATCAACTCTGGAGCTCTATATGTTAGCCAAGAGTCCTCTAACCGTTAGTTGAAGGTCATGCAGGTGTTGAATTTTGACATGTGATATCCCAGGTGGGCTTGGGCCAGCTGCACCTACAAGGCGGGCGCGGCGTCACCCTCGACATGAACAAGGCGCTGCATTACTTCCAGCAGGCCGCTAAAGCCGGCAATGCGGTTGCTAACGCTTTCCTTGGCAAGGTAATGATATTTAACTACTTTTCTGGCTTAAAAACATGTAAAAGTATGTACTTTGAAAAAAAAAATAATGTTGACTTTAAACAATGAAGATGTTCTTTGAGATTACATGATGAACATCCTTTTTTTTATTATTTATAAAATTGCTTAATATATATATTTTTTTAATATTTTTCATATTGCTGACTATTTCAGATATTACTTACTATTGCAGATATTTTAATTACTTGACATATTGCTAAATATATCAGATATTGATGAATATTGCCTACTATTTCAGATATATCTGGAAGGTGGTGATGGTATTAAGCCCGACAATGATACTGCTCTTCGGTACTTCAGGAAGGCGGCCGAGATGAACAACCCAGTGGGGCAGAGCGGACTTGGCCTCATGTACTTGCAGGTACATTGTATTTTTGTTATGCTGGGGAATGGACTTGCAGGTTTTCCAAGACAAAGTAATTTTAATAATGCCCATAGAAAAATGTATACTTTAGTATTTTTGCACATAGTTTTTTTTTAAACCTTCTAGTTAGGGGCTTATCGTTAAAGGGGCGTAACACAAGATGAATATATGTTTTTCCATAATATTACTTTACACAAAACGACATTGTGGACGTTTGGTCTATTGCTTGGGCAAGTGACTCTTGCTCAAGATGCTCTTTTAAACTCAAACACAACGTCGATTTTAGGGTATCACTGTATTTATTACTATCAGGGTCGCGGCGTGCCCAAGGACGTGCGCGCCGCATTCCAGTACTTCACGCTGGCGGCCAACCAGGGCTGGGTGGAGGGGCAGCTCAATCTAGGCTTCTTGTACTTTGGTGAGTTACTGCCTATCACTTCATTTTTTTAGTTTTATGTAACATATTAAATGTATTAAAAATATTTGAAATATTGTTTTTATGTGAGAAATATAAAAAAGTGTTGGAAAAAGATAAAAAAGTGTTGGAAAGATAAAAAAAGAGGATTGGAATGAATCTACTAGGTTCAAATACAGGTGATAACCAGTAGGTAACCCAATATGCTTATAAAAAAAAACAAAGGCCAACTCAGCTCAGCGAGTGGTAATGTTGCCACCTTAATCGAATCGCGAAAGATTCTACCGTCATAAAATTTCAAGTTTGTATTCTCTTTGGTTTCTTCTTAAACTTGTTTGTTTCCAGGCGGCATCGGCGTGAGTCGCGACTTCCGTCAGGCGAACAAGTACTTCTCGCTGGCGTCGCAGTCGGGCCACGTGCTGGCGCTCTACCACCTCGCGCAGATGAACGCGGAGGGGCTCGGCGTGCTGCGTTCTTGCACCACCGCTGTCGAGGTACGCGGCCTTTCATAAATCGCCACAAAATAAAAAGAACAGAAGTCAATCTTCCTACAAAGCGAACTCGAGCAAAGCACACATAGACACCGCTCACCGACACGAGTGGTGTCTATGTGTATGTATACACCGACACGTATGTATAAGAAATGAGGTACATGAGATTTACTTTTGTTCCTTTTTATTTTGTGTCGTAGCAGAGAATTCGGTGAACTAAATTAGTATATGTATTTTATTTTATAGTAATTAGTAATTTTCACAAAAAAATATAAAACCCTATTTTCATAGTCTAATTTTATCAAAAGCGTATTACAAGGATTCGCCAATGGCGGAGAGGGCGAGAGAGCACGTTGTGTGTTTGGCGTTGCTAAGGGCGACAGCTTTGTACCCGACCTTAGGCTCCCGCCCTCTGCCACAGTTATTAGCTGGTGACGCCCTTGACGTATCGTACTATTAGGGGGACTGGCTAACGTTTCTGCTTGTGTGTATAGCTGTACAAGAACGTGTGCGAGCGTGGCGGCTGGGCGTCGCGGCTGATGGCGGCGCACGCGTCCTGGCGAGCGCGGGAGCCCCTCTCCGCGCTGCTGCAGTACCTCGCGCTGGCCGAGCGCGGCGTGGAGCTCGCGCAGAGCAACGCCGCCTACCTGCTGGACGCGGGTGAGTACCGCGCGGGCCGTCCCCGGCTGCTGCAGTACCTCGCGGTGGCCGAGTTCTAGTATTTATCAAAATGAACCCTGTGACTCCTCTTTGAATATTTTTCGCTATTCTTTTTGATTATGGATTAATCATCCATGTACATTTGAAAAAAATACCTCGTCTAATAGGTTTTTTATATGACATTTCCAGGAGAGGTGCAAATTTTCTCCGAGCCGGAACGATGGGCCCGTGCCCTGCAGCTGTGGTCGCGCGCAGCGGCTCAAGGTTACGCCCCTGCACGGGTGAAGCTCGGCGACTACCACTACTACGGGCTCGGCACGCCGGTTGATCTAGAGGCCGCTGCACACCATTACAGGTCAGCGGCGTGTACTTAGAAACCTCGAGTAGTTCATAGTTACTATTATTATACTCTAATTAAGAGCCTATTTCTCTGTGTTCGGTGAGTTCTTAAATGTCACAGACGTGTATTTGAATCATGTGTCCGGTTGCAGGATAGCGTCGGAGCAGCTGCACAACGCGCAGGCGACGTTCAACCTGGGCTACATGCACGAGCGCGGGCTGGGGCTGGCGCAGGACGCGCACCTCGCCAAGCGCTGCTACGACCTCGCCGCCGACAGCGCACCCGACGCCCGCCTGCCCGCCGCGCTCGCCCTCGCCCGCCTGCACGCCGCGCAGCTGCTGGCGCGCCTGCTGGACGTGAGTACCCCCGCCCCCGCCCCCGCCCCCGCGCTCGCCCTCGCCCGCCTGCACGCCGCGCAGCTGCTGGCGCGCCTGCTGGACGTGAGTACCCCGCCCCCGCCCGCCCTCGCCCGCCTGCACGCCGCGCAGCTGCTGGCGCGCCTGCTGGACGTGAGTACCCCCGCCCCCGCCCGCCCTCGCCCGCCTGCACGCCGCGCAGCTGCTGGCGCGCCTGCTGGACGTGAGTACCCCGCCCCCGCCCGCCCTCGCCCGCCTGCACGCCGCGCAGCTGCTGGCGCGCCTGCTGGACGTGAGTACCCCGCCCCCGCCCGCCCTCGCCCGCCTGCACGCCGCGCAGCTGCTGGCGCGCCTGCTGGACGTGAGTACCCCCGCCCCCGCCCGCCCTCGCCCGCCTGCACGCCGCGCAGCTGCTGGCGCGCCTGCTGGACGTGAGTACCCCGCCCCCGCCCCCGCGCTCGCCCTCGCCCGCCTGCACGCCGCGCAGCTGCTGGCGCGCCTGCTGGACGTGAGTACCCCGCCCCCGCCCGCCCTCGCCCGCCTGCACGCCGCGCAGCTGCTGGCGCGCCTGCTGGACGTGAGTACCCCCGCCCCCGCCCGCCCTCGCCCGCCTGCACGCCGCGCAGCTGCTGGCGCGCCTGCTGGACGTGAGTACCCCGCCCCCGCCCCCGCGCTCGCCCTCGCCCGCCTGCACGCCGCGCAGCTGCTGGCGCGCCTGCTGGACGTGAGTACCCCCGCCCCCGCCCCCGCCCCCGCGCTCGCCCTCGCCCGCCTGCACGCCGCGCAGCTGCTGGCGCGCCTGCTGGACGTGAGTACCCCGCCCCCGCCCGCCCTCGCCCGCCTGCACGCCGCGCAGCTGCTGGCGCGCCTGCTGGACGTGAGTACCCCGCCCCCGCCCGCCCTCGCCCGCCTGCACGCCGCGCAGCTGCTGGCGCGCCTGCTGGACGTGAGTACCCCCGCCCCCGCCCGCCCTCGCCCGCCTGCACGCCGCGCAGCTGCTGGCGCGCCTGCTGGACGTGAGTACCCCGCCCCCGCCCCCGCGCTCGCCCTCGCCCGCCTGCACGCCGCGCAGCTGCTGGCGCGCCTGCTGGACGTGAGTACCCAGCCCCCGCCCCCGCGCTCGCCCTCGCCCGCCTGCACGCCGCGCAGCTGCTGGCGCGCCTGCTGGACGTGAGTACCACGCCCCCGCCCCCGCCCGCCCTCGCCCGCCTGCACGCCGCGCAGCTGCTGGCGCGCCTGCTGGACGTGAGTACCACGCCCCCGCCCCCGCCCGCCCTCGCCCGCCTGCACGCCGCGCAGCTGCTGGCGCGCCTGCTGGACGTGAGTACCACGCCCCCGCCCCCGCCCGCCCTCGCCCGCCTGCACGCCGCGCAGCTGCTGGCGCGCCTGCTGGACGTGAGTACCACGCCCCCGCCCCCGCCCGCCCTCGCCCGCCTGCACGCCGCGCAGCTGCTGGCGCGCCTGCTGGACGTGAGTACCCCGCCCCCGCCCCCGCCCCCGCGCTCGCACACATGCGCGCAACTTCAGAGCGGACTAGAAGTTTGGCGCGAACTCTACCTGTGTAAGTAATGAGTGAGTTGGGGTGATGGAAAGTTAAAGGTAATAAAGTGGACTGCATGTTCGTTTGCTGCTCCAAACTAATTACACATACATAACAGTAACATCGTTGGAAATGTAAACACGCTTAAATCGTTGTAATGTATCAGTCTGTTTCCCAGAGTCCGCTGGCGTGGGTGTTCCTGACGGGTGAGTCCCCGTTCTTCTCCAACTGGGACCTGTACATCATGACGCTGCTGGCCGGCGCGCTCGGCTTCCTGGTGTACGTGCGGCGCCCGCCACAACAGCAACAACAACAACAACAACAAGCAGAAGCGCCACAGCAGCAGGAAGCTCCACAGCCAGCAGCACCTCAGCCGGAGACACCCCCTCAAGCTACCCCCCCGCAGCAACCGGACCCCCCACAACCCTCTCCCCCGGCACCAGCAGCGCCTAGCAACCAGCAACCGGAGCCACAAGCAGTTAATTGAACATCAGTGAATGGACACCGTTGATATTAACGTATGAGCTAAGAATATGGACAGTGGAGATTGTTATTGCGTATTGAAAAGTTTCGATAGTGAAAAATTTAAATTAGTTTTTTTTTAGAACTACACTTTTTTGCACTCATTCAATTTTGCAAATCGCATATACAATATGGTACAACTCTCAGTACTATATTGGCATTACTGGAACATGGAACTTCCAAATCTATATTTACTTTTGTAGGGAAAATTAGAGAATACCAACACGCAAGAGGCGTTCCAGCTGAATCCTCAAACATTTGTGGTCGATTTTAGGCGTAACTTTCTGTCCTATTTATTGTCATATATATTATTATGGCCAGCCTGTCAGAAATAATTTATTGATAATTTATATTTCATTTTTCTCTCAAAACTTTTTATATCATTTTTCACTGTGTATATTACAGGCAATACTATTTATCTTATAAGAAGTGAACATCAGTTTTACGCTCCAAGAAGCAATCTACTATATTAACTTATATTGAACGGACTGAATTATGTAAGTCTTTTTCTAGTATCATATTATATCAATGTCTGTATTCAATATCCATGATAAAATTAGTAGCATTGAGTGAAATGATTAGGGGCTTTGATTGCGGAGATTTATGGCGATAGACTCTTAACATAACGGGACATAAAATTCTGCAAACGAAATGTATCCGAAGAGTAATAAAGGATTTTTGAAAATTATTCCATTGGCCACTGTTTGAACTGAAAATGTTTCCTCTGTGCTAGAGGAAACATTTTCAAATATCCTTTTTAATATGAACTGTTGCTATGTCGTCGATTGTCGTATCTTATCGACAGGACCGTCTCCGACTGTCGTCAACGCGAACTATGGCTTGTGTTAACCACTTAAGTGGGTTTAATTGTTAACATATATCTATTTCAACATTGACAAGTAGTCATCGCTTCATATTGCATAGTATTGCATACATCGTTGAAATGTCCGTGTACAATGACCCTAAGTAACTTATAAAAAATAATCAACATATAACCACGTAGTGAATTTTCTGATCATATTTTTGCAAAATTTTCTATTGACTATTTATAAATCGTCGCTTATCCCTAGAAATATATAATTTTAGGACAACTTTTTGTCAAATATGTTCCTTTCGATACATACAGTCTCATATTACACAATTATCTCTCATTAGGAACATTGAAGTCCTCGGTAATGGCAGTAAAATCCCCCTCTGAATTAGGAGAAACTATATCAATATACGATTTTGGGTTATTTGGCAATAAATACTTTTTTATGTGTTTAAATTTATTGGATTTACCCGCTAGATTTATTTTGCTAAATGTGGATTGAAACATTATTGAACAAAGTTCGATAAATTTATTTCAAGTATTGTAAATCTTAAAAAAATGTTTTTAATTATTTAATTATATTATATAAAGATTATTCTAACTTCTAGCCTTCTACCCCATACAAGAAGTTCGTGTCACAGACACGCCTTCATTCTTCTAATAACTATAAAATTTCAAAAAACATCTTTTGAATTTTATAGGGAATTGTTAATTTTTGAGTTAATTAGTTTTATAGGGGGAACAGTTTTCGAAGTTGAAATGTAAAGTTTACATTAATTAAGGTGCGCTCGGTCAGTCGTACGCTTTTTTTTCAAATGTACCTAAATAGTTCTACATACACGAACATATATGAAGTCATGTCTTCTATGAGTATGGATCGTACGGCCAGGTTCACAATTTAAAGTAAAAAAAATATATTCCAAGACAATTCATAGAAAAATCAGTCAAAAAGTACCTACAATTTCTTATACGGAGAAGTATGTGATTTCATAGTAATATTTTGGAGTATGAAACTAGTACCTTAATAATTGGCCTAGACCAGCGCGTTATATCTTATTTACTTTGTCTACATGATTATCGATCAATAATATTAATATTCAAGGAGGGGTAAATTAAACATACATTTCAGTAAAACGTTCTATTGTGAAACACTTAAAGTATAATTCCTATACTAAAGCAGTTGTTACCCTGCTGTGATCGTAGAGGCACTTTGTAAATATTTCATTACAATTTATAATATAGACTTTTTAAGACAAACGTTGTTTTATTTCTGTATACATATTATTCCGATTTATACATATTACAAAGCAAAACTTAGCGGTTACCGTCCGACCCATAGGGGCACCATTGGCAATCATAATGTAGACAGTTTGTCACAACTACGTAAGGAGTCGATTTTTTTTATCGAATAGGTATACTTAACAATATACAACTTTAAGGTATTATTACGAATCTAATTATAATGTTAAAACTTCATTTTATTGACAAATAACATAAGTTGTAGGTTTTAAAGTCATATCATTATTAACTTAATTTAAAAATTAAAAACTCTTTATCTGGGTAAATGAAAATTGCTCGTGAAGCTGCCAACAAATGCACAAACATGGTTTTTCCGAAAACCGCCACAAGAACAGAAAAGTCGGTCTATAAAGCATGTTGCATGCCGCATAAAGCATATTGTTAACGCATGCCTTTCATATTGTCAGTTGGCACTGCACTGCCTTTCTAGCATTTCTATCTTCCGATCGATGTCTTCCGCCGAGAAAATGTAGTCCATCATCTCTTGTTTCACTTCTGCTTGCTCCTTTTCTTTTTGCTGGAAAAACATTAGTTTTAGTTAGTTTAGGTTAGTTTTATACCAATGTTTTTAAAAGTGAGCGCGCGCTACCGTTCCCATGTGGGCACTGGACACCAACGAGAGGAAAGAAAATGACTATTTTCTCTTTAGTTGCTTTTTATCTTGTAACGGTTATAGGTGTAGGTTGTCAATTTGTTTGTTTACAATTAAATTATAAATGTTCTTATTCCTACCTTATTTAATTGATTTCTCTAATATTGTTTAATTTAAAATTTTGGGGGCCAAAATAATTAATTCCAAAGTTTGAGAAATCTACTTTAAAAATTGCATTTTCTTATGTTAGGGCTTTCTAAAATTATATGAATACTACCAATCTAATGATTGGAATTATAATTATGAATCATACTAGCGTATGTACCTATTTTTATCCTAACTTGCTACCTACTTAGCTACATTGGCAATTTGCAAAACTAATCATAAATAAAGTATAATTACCCAAAACTGCGCGTACTCCGGCGATATAGTCTCCAGGTACGCAATCTTGTCCTCCATCAGCTTGAGCCGCTTGTACACGTCGGGCGACACGGGCCGCATGTGGAGGTAGGACTCCACGGCGCGCACGCGCTCCGCTATGCTCGGCGGGAGCTCCGCGGCGCACCTGCCCTCGGCTTTGGGCGTCTGTTGCACCGTTTGGGGGCCCCACTCGTTGTACACTTTGCGGACTGGGAAATATATAATATGATTAGGATTTTTTGGAACATTTTTTTTAAATATTCGACACAAAGAGTAGTGGAAAGGAGTTTAGGCAGTATTTTATGAAACAAAATTTGGATAATAGTATTTTTGTAAGCATTTATAAGCGATTTTATAATATCTCATGAGTTAATCTTGTTGTATTTAAAATTATTTATTTATTTATAGGTTCTTGAGCGTAGCAATGAGATAATAGTAATGCACGGAGTGAATGTAACATTGTAAAGAAATAGATTATATTAATTAATTTTTCAACAAATTTTAATTTCATCTAAAATGCAATTGTTACAAACTTACTTTTCAAGTGTCCTTTCGAGTCGCTGCGTCTAACGAATTGAGTTCTAACCCTGGCGCACGTGTCTGTGTCGTCGTCGTCTTCCTTCTTGGACGGTATGAAGTCGTGTATATTGTTTATGTTCACTTGCTCCCGTTTACGCTTTATAAAGTTATCTATACGCTTCTGTAATTCTTCGCTAGAAACATTTATTTGCACCAGATTTTTGTCTACAGTCGGTTCTGGGCTTACTCGTGGAGTCATCGGGGAGTTTGGAGAGTTCATCGAACCTGTAAGGACACAGCTGTTGAGTGCCTCGTACCTTTATCCGGCTCGAAGGACCATAATATATAGGGGACAGGGCAAAATTACCGAGTAAAGTGATAAAATACTTGGTATTAATAAAAACTCAATTTCAACAAGAAACAAGTATTTATTACTATTTTTCAAAAATATAACCATTAAAAATATAACTTAGTTATATTGCAAAACATAATGTATAGTAAATAAGCAACAATAACATGCTAATATCCTTAAAAATATTGAGAATAATAAACTTGTTCATCCTCCTACAGATTTAACTCAATATTTAAGTAATATGCTAACTTCCAAATGTTCTTAACAGTTGCTCTAAATTATTTTAAAGTAAATTATAAGATTTATTTAACTGTACACACATTATTATGAAACCTAAGAAGACAAAACCGCCTGTACTTTTTATTAATTTGTGTGCGTCTATTCAATATATAAAATGTGTGTCATGCTAATATAGTATACTATTATTTCTATGTGTGAGGATGGGTGTTTTATTGTAATTACCAGACGGCATGTATGTGTATGTGCATTTTTTCCGTA
This sequence comes from Epargyreus clarus, assembly GCF_041222505.1. Lineage (NCBI taxonomy): Eukaryota > Metazoa > Arthropoda > Insecta > Lepidoptera > Hesperiidae > Epargyreus > Epargyreus clarus. The sequence continues at coordinate 1,686,636 of NW_027332214.1, forward strand.
TATTTATATGTGTGGAGATCTTAGTTCCCGTATGGTTTATTGTTTTAAAGTGTCCAAATATCGCATTAAAAATAAATGAAATAATCTCTCGATTAATCTATTTTGAAAACTACATTGAAATCTGGATTACAAATAACAACATATTCTTTGTCCAGAAATAAACATTAATTTGTAGTAAACCTGCCGATGTTCCTTATTTATACTACGAGCGTTTTCTATGAAAAAGACTTTAAAACTAACCTAATCTAACCTAACTATGTTATCAATGGATAAATTTCATGCATACATAATTTGGTTTAATAAAAAATGACATTCAAAATGACGATTTTATATATGTATCTCGCTCACACATTATAAAACAGAAACTAGAGGTAAACAACAATATCGCCATTTTGAATAACATTATTTTTTGATACATACTATTCCAACTGTGTAAACTATATTCTCGTAACTTGTATATTTATAATAACGTCAACGTTTAATAATCTTTAAAATACAACCGACTTTATTAAGTATATCACAAATGTACTTTAAGTTACATTATTTAAATTTTCTTATATACCATAACTACCTATCTGTCTTTATATACCTTTCAGCCTATACATTTACCCTACATTTGCTCAGTACTTTTCTTTTCTCTCATTAACCAATACAACATACATGGTATATTATATGTGTAAGGTAAAACAACTTTCGTTTGAAGTTCAGACCAAAATAACTTAGCTAAGGAAACAAATAAACTCCTAACTCATGATATGATTTCCCAAACCTCACGTGCTCGTATAATTATCGCAAAGTGCAAGTCAGCAAAAGAAAAATCTACGGCGATCATGTATAACAAAATACGAGACTTTCAATTTTTATTGAGACTTTTCAAGACTCAAAGGGAGTTTATTTGTTTCCTTATCCACGGCGACGTAGCCACTAAACTTTCTGTCGACTACCATTAGTCCTACGTGTACTAGACCACGCACATTCAGCGTTCTCCTTCCAGACGGGCGCTTCGCCCTCGTACACCTCCTTCTTCCAGACGGGCACGCTGGCCTTCAGCTGCTCGATGCAGAGCGCCACCGCGGCCAGCGAGGCCTGCCGGTGCGGGCTGCTCACCGCTATCACCACGGACGCCTCGCGGCAAGGCACGTTGCCTAGCCTGCAATTTATTCATCATCATCATCATCATCATCATCATCACCATCAATCGATTAATGTCATAGGTCTCCTCTCATAATGAGAAGAATTAGGCCATAGTCCGCCGCGCTGGCCAAGTGCGTATTAGTAAACTTCACATACCTCTGAGAAAATCTCTCAGGTATGCTGGTTTCCTCACGATGTTTTCCTTCACTGTTCAGCAAGTGATAATTAATTTCTAATACGCACATAACTTTCACAAAATCAGAGGTGCGTGTCTGGGATTTGAAGCTCGGACCCCTCGACCGAGAGGCCGAGTTAACCACTAGGCTATCACTGCAATTTATTAATGTCTATTAAGTTTTGATACTGCTAAGAATTATTAGTTACTCGACTACATCAATTGTCTGGTTTGAAAGATAATTTTAATGTGAAATAAGCAGAATCGTAAAGTATAGATGCACGTTGTTTTTTTATTACCGTATGAGTACATACTACATATCTATATTATTAATAAATAAATTGCAGGAAAATAATATAGATCTTTATTAGTTCTATTCTGTAGAAACCAAAATAGCGTTACAAATTTAAAAAAAGACTAATGTAATGTAACAAATGAAATAATATGATATGAGCATGGATAATGAACTGATATTACTTGTATGTTTAATACAAGTAATATCAGTTCAATAAAGCTAAAATGACAACATACTTAATTTACGTTTAATAATGTAACGATATTGTTCCCGTTTAATTTTCTTTTAAAAAGCAATTTTGAAAACAACAAAGTTTACTACTTCAGTATACCGAGACAAACCATAATTCGACGCGCGAGTATATTTTATTAGAGTGCACGATAAGGTAATGTCAATTTATTTGGACCATGAAAGTAACCACGAGAAGAGAAAAGATAAAAATATTTAAGATAACCAAATGACGCATGTTTACATTATACTTTAGATAAAAAAAAAATGTTTCTCGCGACTTCGAGGCATACATGCTAAGACAGCGAAGGGAAAGTTTTTCGAAAGGGACGAATTGCGAAAGAGATTTTTTGCACAAAAAAAAAACATTTTACACGGACACGGATTCCATTGAAACGTTAGAAGTGCAACGTTTTTCAACAGTTAATTTTTTTAAGATTGGAGCATTATTTTGATTCCCATCATTTTAAAAGCAAAGAACGTTCACATGGCAGCTCAACGCATAATATGATTTTAATGAATATGCTATTCAAAATTATAATTTAGTCGTACATTAATCATTGTAATTAATTTATAAATACACTTCAATATGTATGATTTATGTAAGATCATAAGTATTCTTGGCATTTCATAACTCAGTGAACATTGTATTGTGACATGACCCTACTCCACATATTTATCAACAAGATAATTGCGAGTATGTACAGAGAAAAAGATTTTTAATATCTGATGTGTACTATATTTCTTGGTTGGTGTAATATTAATTGTAAAAAGTTTATTAAGAAAATATTTTAGGGTATAATTTATAAAAAATGGAATAGAAGAACCAGGTTGACTTGACCTCTCGGTACCATGCGCCATCATGTATGTGAGAGGTCAAATAATTAATGTCTTTTTTCACGTGGGGACAGCGGGGAGACTGTGGCGAATGGGAGTAGGGATACTAGATGGGAAAAGTATTGTGGACAGTTTTTAAATGCAGGTAAAACCGTGCGGCAAAGCTAGTACCTATATGAGTATACATTTAAAGCAATGTATTTCCAAATGTATTCAGTACGAAGCGTGTTTTTTATACACTAGTACCTACGTAATAGTTATTTAAGTACTATACGCTCAACGGAAGTTCTGCTTCGGTAACCACACATACCTGTACATACGTCTAAAAACGTATTTAAGTTAATGACATGAAATTACGTTTCATCCAGTAATCAGTAATCAAGTATTTTTTCCATTAAAATGGAATCTATAGGATGCAATTTTTTCCTCGTCATTTGTACGTTGGAGGGCATTAGTAAATTGTTATGTAGGCACGAGGTATGTGTGCGTAATGATAATGAGTATCAATAAATACGATAATATTAAAAAAGTACAACGCGATAAACTCTGACAATTCGCACTTATAACTTTATATTCGTGCAATATAAAAAGTACACTGAATAGACCAAAAAGGGTCCAGGTTATTATTTATACAGGTTATCTGCTAATTTGACAGACAAGCGCATTTCAGACAGAAAAATAAGGAAAAGAATTATGTATCCTTAATACATATTTTTTTGTCAAACTTTCTGTTAAACGGAAAATGTGTTATTTGAATCGTAATTCACGTTTAAATGGCCTATCAGTACTTTATACATATAGTTAAAAGATGTTGCAACCTTGCCCCACTTGACCACTGATAACAAAAACTCTTATAAACATGGAAATTGCTTACGTAATTATATCATTTATTTGTTGATACACATTGAATATGGACGTCATGAAACAGTATTAACTTTTTACAAAAGGATAGGTCATGGCTTTCAAAATAAATACTAAATAGTCAAACATAATTATGATTTAAAATTTGGTTTGGGGGACTGACTACTAATGGGGAAAGCGCTTCAAATTTTGGGGTGATCCTAAGAATAAAATAAACATGATTAGATGCTGGATTGATTAGAGAGGTAGTACTAATCGCAGTAATTATTTGGTGGTACCATACCACCATATCCATCAGTGGACCTCCAAAAGCTGATATAAAAAATGCCAAAAATATGTCGGTTAAAATTTGATACAACAGCTACAAATAACCTCTGAAATAACTTATCCCAAACTAAATACCATCCTAATCTAATGTGTGATAAATTGCATAATGTAAAGAGATTTTGAGAGTGAGATACTGAACTGTCATCATAGCTTATCAGTGTAACCATTACATTCCACAAAACAAGATATTTTGTAACACATATTTATCATTATGCAATGTATTTGTACAAAACTGAATAAAATCTTTTCAAAATTATGTTTAATGTTTGAGTGTTAAACAAGTTTTTATACAAACAACATTTTAACTACGAAATAATTATACTATAATAATAATTACAAACCTGTTTACATATTTAATATATTCTATATATGTATCTTCAATGATGTGAGTTATGTGAGCAGTGTTTAGCACTGCTGTGTTCTCAGGGATAATGGGGCACATCTGTGGTCAACCTCAGATAGGAATTTAATGATATCTGAGGTTGATTACAGATGTACATGGGTGGCAGAAGCCACTTACCATCAGACAAACTGCATGCTAATTTGCTACTTTCATATTATAAAAAGAATTAAATCAAACACATACCTGTGATACATAGCTATGCTATACACCGCGGGCCATTTCACCCGCACCTCCTCACATATGGCTTTCATGGCCTTTAGAGCCATTGACTCATACGCCTCATACTCTAAACGTACCACCTGTGCAAATTGACTACATGAAAACAATTTGTTTGATAAGCGGCAACTATTTTATTGTAATGCAAAACAACATTGGAGTGAAGATAAGAATGTTATTGCTTTTAAAAACCTCTTTGATACTTAATTTGTTTGTTTAAAAAGTAAAAATATTTTGTAAGGTTTGAAAGAAAAATGTATAATCAACTTGAAATATTCTAAGTTACATAGCAATGGTGTATGAGATACTGTTATTTTATTTTAAAAAAGGTACCCATAATTGCTATTAAAATTTATTGCAAAATATATGAGAATTTTAAACTCACCTTTTTACCTTCAAAATTATCTCTAGTAGTTCCTACAAAAATTGATACAGCTCCACAACTATCATCCACAACCAAGTCACTTATTGCTTCAACGGACAGTTTGTCAACAGTCAGCTTTATGTGATCCATTTTTGAAATAAAAAAATTAACCCCCACTCAATGGTGGTATAACAGCTATGCTGTCTCTTTCATTTATCTCTATGTCTATATTTTCTGAGCACACCTCCTCATTTTTAGCCAGCAAAATATTATTTTTAATGGTTTCCAAATTATAATTTGCAGCAATTGTATTCAATAAGCCCTCATAACTTATTTTAGTAGGAAGACATATAGTTGCTTCTCGCGTGCCAGCCAGCTCCTTGGAGCGTGCAAAAAATAACACTTTCACTGTTACTCTATTTTCAATTTCCATATTTCATCCTGCGAAGAATAACAAAATTAAATGCATTATATAATTGAGTATTTCACAGTTACAATTACTAAAGAATGTTCTACACTAATAATGTCCTTGTAATTTTAAAGAACAAGTTGGTATAATATACATGGATGTACAAACGAGGTCACCTTTGCCAAATTTACATTAAAAAAATAAAACACTGGGGTTATTTTAAAATGTAATACAGCCACCAAGATAATAATGTAAATATTTTTATAGTGCATTACATACCTATTAGGTAATTGGTTTGGGAATTTTAAATTAAATAATCAAACACGACCTTCCCTCAAACATGTTCAGCGCACACTGACAATTTAATTGAGTTGGAGCATGGAACGAAAGTCGAAATGCGATGACGAAACTTGACAAAATAAAACGACACCCGCAAGACCGGTATTTAAATTTCAATGATAATGAAATTAACATTAAGATATTCGAACAAACGCGCATGTTAAAGAATGAAACTAAATATTTTATTTCAATATTTCATAATATTTAATATATATTTTAATAGTCAAAACTTAATTGCTAATAACTCTAAATAGGTTATATTTGTATTTTGCATGGGACATGAACTAAATTATAGATAATACTTACCATTTTGGTTTACATAAAAGTACTTATCAGTTACAAAAATAATGTTAAAATAACTCGTTTTTCTAATAAAAAATTAAGACCTGACATTAAAAATAAAAACAAATTTAACCATAAACCATAACCAATTACCAAACTTTATCAACTTTATCTGTTCCCTGCCTTGGATTCTCACCTAGTTAATTATTATAGATACCATAGACATTCTAATACATAAAGAAAAGTTAACTAATTCCAAATCAATAAAATATATTATTTAATCACATATAAATAACAGAGTAACAAAACCATTTTAAATAATTAACGTGAATTTAATTTCTTATACTTTATTTATGTCCGAAGAATATCACAAATATTAAATTTCTTTTTATCGTTCTTTATATTTCTACTTTAATTTTATAAGGATTATTTTAAATTAAATCAATAATCAAAAAATCTTTTTCCGAAATATCATAATCTATGGCATTTCGCTATTTCCTTGAATGGCAAGTTTTATTCAACTGACAGTTGAAATATAAAAAAGTTACCGGATTTCAAACGGTTTTGAAACGGTGACCGGCGTATATTTGTGTGCGAGTACTGTGAGTTCGACTGCTTTTTGGCAAGATTCCCTCGGGCGCGTTACATAAAATGAACGTCGCACTGCATGCAGTACAAAAAGTTAAAAATAGATTTTCAGAGTGAGTTGCGTGTTCCGACATTTTTGTTTTCATGTGACATACATACCGCGTTAGTTCTCTTATTACGTTTTAGAAATCTAAGTGAAACGCTCTGAAATCAGATACTGTAAACATTGAACTGATTTTTTTGTTTGTCTCACCGCAGATAGACGCGTGAAGATAAAGTGTATTAGAAGCGGTGACGCAGTGGTACAACGGTCAAATTTGGATATATGAGAGTGATTGTTATAATTGATTAGAATGGCTCAAATAGAGCCTATGGACATAGACGCTATAGAAAGTGACTTCGACAATAAAGAGAACACATTCCATCACAACAATGTGTTGTCAAGGACACCTTGCACTGAGAAAGGCTACGAGGAGTTGGATGTATCTGAGCTGAACATGAAGCTGAGGTATTCAGTCACCCCGGCGTCCTCTCCAATGTCCAAGAGCCTCACTGGGCCATGTTTGGACAACAGGAACTGCAATCCAGGTGACGATTATCTCAATAACACAGTGGGTACTGAAAATGGTAGTCTAACACGATCATTGAATTCAACTTTAACCAAAACAGAGAGTGTGACTAAATCTAAGGTTCTGCCTTTACAAACACTCTCGGCAGATCCATTTGTTGACAGCAACAGAAACTCTTCTATGCGAAGGCTGATTGAACCAGATAACAACGTTATAATATCCGTTAACAACAACAATGATGAGAACTTATCATTACCAAGCACATCTTCATCTGTCACAAATACTCCTGAAGCAACAACACCAACGAAAGATATCTCAAAGCCCGAGGGTTCCCCAATAATGAGAGGCTTGAAGAGTGTCCTGAGCATGTTTCGGCCTTCACAAAGTCCTATACCACCTGCTGATGATAAAACACTAAAGCCGGACATTCTTAGTCCAGTAGAGTCGCAATTACCAACGAGCCATTCCACCGAGTCTGAAGTAGTGACCGTTCTAGCATCAACACCGGTTGCTGCTAATAAGCAAAAAGATACCTCAAGAAGAAGCAGTCCTCTTAAAGAAAGTGTTGTGTTTAATGATGATTTAGAAAGAGAACTGCAGTGGAAAGATGAAACAACAATTATTTTTAAGCAAGAAAAGATTCCGGTTCACAAATTGTTTTTCCAAAATCCAATCACACCTGAAGTGAAGAATACTGGAGAACATCTGAACAACACTGTGGAATATATGGATATATCGTGCAATGAATCTGTCATGGCAGACAGAACTATGGCAGATATTGAGCCGAGTGTACCGGTTAAAATTGATGGGGCACTCGCAGTAGAGTCTGATAATGAGTTTTTGGATTGTGAAACTACATTTACTAAAAACGAATCTCTTACATCGGATTACAAAGAAACAGAAATGGCAAACAAAACTGAAGTCATTAACAATGTAACCGTGGACTTACTGAAGACTACTGAAATTAAGGAAATAACTGAATCTGAAAGTAGAAATGTTGCAAATACTATTGAGAATATGAAAACAGAAGGTATTTCTGAAGAAATTTCTGAACAATCAGTAACTGATATTATTGCTAGATCTTTAGTAGAAAACTCTAGTATAATTATTGAAGCCACAATGGGTATGTTGAAAAGTGAAACTAATAATCAAGCAATCAGTAATGATGAACAAAGTACATTCTTGGCTCGAGAACAAAATGTTAATTTGCAAAGTGAAACTCCGGTCACAAGTCCTGAACAGCCTGTAGAGCTCACTACTGATGGTAAGATTATTGATAATAATGAAAAAATTATTAATGTTATTAACACAGATGCATCTGCAGCAGATAATAAAATTGATGATCTAAATATGGACAGGACCTTTGAATGTAAGGAAAGTTCAAATGAGATCAAAATAATGAGTACTGAATTAGATTCTGAAAGTATAATTGGCAATGTTGGCAATTTGCCTGACGTTTGTACAGTAAAATTAAATGATACTGAATATTCAAAAGTCATACTATCTGAACAGTCTATTGAATTGAAAGATAATGTTGTATCAGATATTGTAGATAATGATAGGGATATTAATGTGAAAAATACTATATATAATTCTGTAAGCCCCGATATGGTTATAAAAGAGGAAATACATGACCCAAATAATTCCTTGGAAAGTCATGAAATGCAACAGACACCTAATAATTTAGACACTACACAAGTCCTACAGCATGAGGCAAATCCAGATTTATTAAAAACTAACAGTGCTAATCCGGTAATTGTAGATAGTGAAATATCTATAGATGATAAGAATTTAAGTGGAATTGTTCATAATTCTATTATTCATCTAAGTAGTACAGTGGAGAATTTACCTGTCACAGATACAATGAACATTGAAAATGTAATTTCTACCAAAATTACAGAATCTGGATTGCATATAGAACCAAATGTTTTAAATATTGATGTAGATCGTAACCAGGTAAACAACACTAAATTTAATGCAACAAATCATGAAAATATTGAAGACACAACAGAAGTGAATAAAGAAAATTTGAATATAAATACAAATGGTAGTCTTGAATTTCAATTAAATGTTACACAAAACTCACATATTGAATCTAATATTACAATCAGCAATGTTGTATTGAGAGACAATGACCGTGAGCTTTCTGAGCTCAGTATTGGTAATGATATGATGATTAGAAAATCGCCTTCAGAAATTCCATTACCAGATGAAGATGATATTGAACAAGCCTTTACAGAACCTAATAATGTATGTGCAGATCCTGGCATAGCACAAGATGTAACATTCGAAGTATGTGATAGTAACATGACAGTGGACCTTGAAAGTACTAATAAATCAGCGGCTGATATTACCATGGCCATGGATGATATTGGAAATGTAGCGCAAAGTCTTAAAACTGAAGTAGATGATAGTCGTCCAATAAATATAACTATTGAACATAATATTGAACATAATATAACTATTGAACATAATATTGAAAATGCTGAGGACATGGCAATTAAAGATTTACAGTTAAATGATAGCCAAATTTGTAATACTGTTGCTCACTTTGACACAAACCTACATGGCATTAAAACAGAATCATGTAGTGATGAAATAAGTTATACGCATACTGAAAATTTAGCACATTCCGACATTGATTCCAAGATTGCAACGTCTAATATTCACGTTGAAAACACTTTCGATAATAAATGTCAAGAAGGTTTTGAGGCTAATATAGATGGGCAAGATACGAAAAACATTGAAAACAGTTGTGACACTACCAAGATACTGACAGATAATGAAGACTTTAAAGAAAAAGTTCTATGTGATGCTGAAGTAATATCTATCTTAAAAGAAGATAGTGTTGGAGAGGGATTGTTAAATACTATCAAATCTGACTGTGTAAATAGCATTGATAAGTTCGAAGATGTAACCCAAGTTAAAATAGATGATATTGTTCACCAAGAAAAGGAATTACAAGAAGTTGATGAAGAAATTATAACATCTGCAAATAACAGTCCTTACGTTTCAGTTACCGATCTGGCTTTAGACACGGAACTAAATAAAGAACCCTTAGAGAATATAGAAAATCCATTTGAAGCAAAGACAAAAATATGCTCATCGCCCCCAATTTCGCCAAAAATTGTGTCAAAAGGTTATAACTTTAATTTTGATGACATTGATGATCCATTTGCTACTAAAACAAAGATTCGAATGTCACCAACTCCTGATTCACCCAGTCAGACTTCTAATATCTTTGAAAAAGAAGTGAAAAAGCTCGAAGAAATTCCTAAAAAAGTAAACAACAGACGAAAGTCCCAACCTGAAAGGAAAAAGCCCGCACAAAAGAAAAACTTTAACAGAACATTTAATAATCAATTACCAACTAAAGAAACTGTGTCTGAAATAAATACTCACAGGCAGGCAATCAGTACACCGACAGAGGCGATATTGCCAAGTGAAGTTTTAAATAAAATTCCCGCTACATCCATAATGCAAGACATATCAGAGGTTAAAATCGAAAATCCTATAATCTCTGCAGAAGAAGTTAAAAAGGAGAATATCACCAATGACATTAAAAGTACTTCTCAAGAGGAGGTTAAGAAAGAGAATGACGATGAAAACATTTGTGAAATTGCTCCTGTGGAACAGACTTCTACAACTCGTAAAGAAGAAATGAATCAAATTGATGAAGAAATGAAATGTGCGGAACAAACTGGTGTCGTTATAAATGAAAAAAGCACTTCATCATCTGAGCAATATTTCTCCTTGGGTACATCATCAGGCGAGAGCACTACTATCATGAACCGATCCAAAAATGTTTTTAATCTACCTGAAATTGATGACATAAACTTCAACCCGTTTGCAACTAATTCGAAAATGCGTATGTCTCCACCACCTTCGCAAAATTCAACATATGTAGCAGAGGAGCCGAAGAGCACCATTAATACAACAACTACAGATACTAAGGAAAGTGACCTTACATTTGATAAAATTACCACTAAAGATTCTTCATCTAACGTTAGTAATACAACATGCTCATCAAATAATACAAACGATAAGGACACTACAGTTCGAGAAGTCCTAACAGAAGATGAAGACACCATTGAAGGTCCTTTCTTAGAAGCGGAAGACTTAAAACTCTTAGAGAAAGTGACAGATATTGATGTTGCTAGCGATATGATGAATTTCGATGAAATACCTTCTCAAGAGAAGGATGAAAATCTGGAAAACGGTGAGCTCTTTATCGATGCTGATGCATTTGAATTTCTTTTAAACCAAAACAAGAGCTCTACCGTGTTAGACAGCGGTAAAGAAAGTTTGTTTTTAAAATTCGACCCCTTATTTGCCAAAAGAGTATCTTCGGATGGCGTCCTTGCTGCGTTAAGTAAAGTACAGAAAAGACAAAGTACACCAAAGAAACTCACAAAACCTACACAAAAAGACTTCACCCATATTGACAAACCAGTAGCTGGTCCATCTACTGAGAAAGATAACTATGTTCCAGTTGAAGAGTACAATGAAGATCTATCATCAACCATGACAAAGCCAATGATGGTTGTTAATCCTGCTGTAAGTTCTATTGTTTCTCCAAGAAGATCTGCTACTCCACCTAAATTAAATCGGCGGTCTTTAACTTTCACTTCTCCTGCCATGGCTGTAATTGACAGACTTCTCTCCTTAAGTGGTAATTCTTCACATTTGGACAATAATACTTCCATTCCCCTCGTAAGTAGGGAACACTCTGAAACTGACTTGGCTATCACACAATTAAGAGAGCTGTTAGCTGAAAAAGAAATTCATGTTCACAACCTAAGATCTGAGACCAAAGAACTGAAAGATAGACTAGCAGCTTTGGAGGCTCAAGTGAGAAATTTGGAAACGGAAAGTACGGAAAGACTTACCAAAATAAACGATTTAAACGAACGCTTGTCGGAAAAGACGAAAATAAACAAAAGTATGGCAATAGTAGTAGAAGAATATGAGAGGACGATAGCTAGTTTGATAGCTGAAACCGAACAAGATAAGAGACGTAATGCGGAAGAACGGATGAGGCTGATTAAAGACAGGGACGAACAGACAGCGCACTTGACTAGTATGGAAGTGTCTTTCAGTGACTTGCATAGCAAATACGAGAAAAGTAAGCAGATAATTCTGAGCTGCAAAGCCAATGAGGACGCTTATAAGAAATCGATTAAGGAGTTCGAGGAAAATTTTACGAAGATGCAGAACAACTACGAACTGCTCAAACAACACGCAACATCGAAGTTGAACCACGCTAACCAGGAGTTGGAGAAGATGAATCGAGCGCATGAGGCGGAAGTATTGAAGTTGAACGCCATGATTAAAAGAAAGGATTTACATATAACGTCTCTGGAGGAGACGCTCACCCAGAAAACGAAGGCCAACGAGGAGCTAACCGCAATTTGCGATGAGCTCATCAATAAAGTTGGGTGAACTAATTTTAGTCCTAGTGTAAACGTGATTTTATAGTTCTCCTGTGATCTAGACTGGTGTTTCAACGCTTGTGCGCTTATCGCACGATAAGTTGCAACAAGTCAGAACTCTGCGCGTGCCAAAATAGTACCAAGACTGTAAATTGTGATAGAAATTGAAACTCATTTTAATACTAAACAAGCTGCTTTAACTGTGTGTAGTAAATTGATTGTAGTGTTAAATTCCACACCTAATTGGTATCTTACTTTCTTTTCCTGTAACTAATTTTAACGATCTAAAACTGGATTATTAAGATTATTTTATAAATACGGAACTTTAAGTATACATTTTGCATTATGCTGGACATAATCTTAATGTGTAATGGAACGATTAAGAGTGTGTAAGAGCTTATCGAATTCATCACATTTAATTTATATAGTATTTCTTATGTATGACTTCCCAAAATCACAAATCCATAACTTCTATACTCATTTTAATTGCCATTTCATATCAAATATGACGCCTATTTTATAAGAAATTATAAGTTAATTTTAATTCAATTGTTGTAATAATGTGTTTTCGTGTTATTATTGACATATGAAGAAATTAGGTATATAGTTATATTTTTTCATCGTCTTATATAATTAAATTCAACATATTATATTTTTGGACACTTTATCAAATATTTTAGAAATTAGATCCAAGAGTAATTTGGTAAAGACACATGATGTTGGTAATATTAATATTACATTGTGAATGTTAAATCACCTACTTGCAATACTCTATTAAACTGAATCTGTTGAGGTCACCATTGTTCTTATATTTTGGTATTGTAAATGGGCCTTTTATTGGATAATGTGTATTTCAATACAGATTAAAGTAATTTATTCAACAAATTAAATGAAATTGTATCGTATGTAGGCATAACTACGTTCATAGGAAGAGTTATTTTATTACAATTTGTACTCTAACCTGAGGATATTTGCCTTATTTAGATTTGAATGTTAGATGTGTCTGTGTATCATAAAATATATTTTTTGAATGTCATTTTCGATTTGCATGCGACTTAATTGCAAGATTAAGTATTTTTAGAAAGTCTATATTCCGCGCTCGATTCTGAAAATGTTTTAAAATCTCATTAATATAACTTTACCAGTATTTTTGTTATTTGTATTGTGACAGTAGAATATTGTTTAAAATATTTCTAGAATCTGAGGTAACTCAAAAATGCATGTGTTGTATTCAAATTGTATAAAATTGTCCATTCCCAATATAGTCAACCTAAATGCTCGTGTACAAATGTATTAGTGGATATCAAATACGTAATGGTTGTGTACATTGATTTTTGCACGCGAAAGTGTGATAATAACCACTTATAACCAAACAACCGAAAATAAGTGAGCAAAATTTAAATTTTAAATTGTACTGCAATTAGTACTAACTACGTCCAGCAGCTTCGTCCATTAGAAGTGAAGCAGAAAGTGTAAAAATGATAAATAGATGGAATTTGTAAACTATTGTAGTTTTCAAGATGTTGTCTAGGTATCGGCTTATATGTGAAGTTGTGTTACGATTAGGACGTTTTAATTCTACGAAAAGACTAAGTGACCTTTTCGATACCTCGAATAAAGGAGATCAAGTATGTTGTAATTTTTAATATTTTTTTATCTTAAAACTTCAGAATTGTAGATCTCATAGGGCTTTTATCAAAAGATATTATTAATGTACAGACGTCAATTATAATTTTATAAAGCTAAGAAGTTCTTTACAATTTCGCGTGCAAGAATTTGGTACACAATTATAAGCGAGTCCTATTTGTAGCACATGTTTTAGCGCACGGGTTGTTAAATCTACTATTTTTGTAAAATACGATATAAACTGACATTATTTTAGTTATTAAAGTTATTGATTTTTAACCAGGTATTTTTATTACATTCTTTTTTCTAATTCAAAAATTTCATACGCATAATCATATGCCATACTACATATGGACATACAATCTAAAAATATTTCGAAACAGCCTATCTTGAGGCGAAATTGAAACGAAGAAGTTAAATAGTTTAATGTCATATACACAGTTCTATCCTTACAGCTGCAATGTATGAACTAGCTGTTATGCAGTGTGCTCTGGGCTAATCCTTACCTCAAAGTAGAATTCTAAGTAACTTGTGAAGGGGTCGAGTGTGACCGACTAGGTAATACTATCTATATTAGAACTGAAAAATGAGCTGCAAATTAATTAATGATTATGTTATTGCTGTAATTACTTGCCAGTTATCAGTTTCCTCCGCACATTCCCGTCACAACAATAATATTGTGAATATGTGTATAGTTAAAGGTACTTAGTAAAACTATTGCTAAGTATGTATTATTCTTATGTATGCTTTCTATATTTAAGTAGTAGTACTTAATTTTTACCACCGACTTAACTTATTCTCCTGTTATAAATATTGTATAACAGATGTTAAGACAAAGGTATAAAAAGATATATTTTATTCTTAAATCTTCTCTATTTTATGACTACAGTTTTAGTGTTTTTTTTTACTTTGTCTTTTTAACGACGTGGCGTATGATATCGACGTGACTGCTCCGGGTTCGATGCTCCGCGGGAAGAAAACGTTTGTTTATTCGACGTTTATTTCTGTCTGGGACCGCATGGACGCATGGTTTAGGCATAAGGTTTGTCGACGTAGGAAAGTGGTAAATTTTTCAAAATAGCCTCATGAGAAACTGACATATTTGTTTCATATTTGACGTGATATTTCAATGATCACCATAATGCGTTTCTTTTGCGTTAAGAACGACGTTGAATAGTTTTTGTGTTCCTGTTCTGAAGCTGGGTGTGACACGCCCGACAGAATCATTACAATTTTTATTTGTTTATACATACTAATACATATAGAGATAAATGCTGACAGCTGTAATCCTGGCCTAGATGATACCCGCTGCTCCCATTCAGATATTTATCTCCACGCAATTAAGAAGACAAACGCAGTATTGTTTTTTAAAGTACCTACGCATTTAATTATATATTCTTAAGTTATAAATATCAGTTTATGCGTAAATTGATCTTATTGGCAAAGCGAAGCGTAAGGGCGTAATTAATTAAAATGTAATAAAGTAGACGTATAACAAAAGTGATTGTTCAAATATTACGATGTATAAATAATATGTCATGTTTGATAGTATCGAATCATGCGTGTTAAGTTTCAGCCCCGCCGCGAATCTAGTGAAGCATGATGGACAAGAACAATCACCAATTAACATTCACAATAGTGTTATTTTATTATGGGTCGCCCGAGTGTACATATTAAGATCGCAGAGCTCTTCGTGGACCCACAGAGACACCAATAATACTTCTATTCCATAAAATATGTATAAAATTGTTGAACAGCTGTAACGCACCTGGAATGTCTAAAGTTAACAACGCATGCATTTTATTACTACCGCTGAGGACTGACTGAAAGTCATGTTTCCTTTCCATGAACCCGTCAATCCAGTGAACAGTTTGTTGTCGTGTCTTTGTGAAGTGACTATATTTCGTATAAATAAATATGCTTTGTATTGATATTTGATTAAATATATAATAAACTGGGATAGTTAAAGTGGCAATAGGTTATTAAATGAGTGTGTACTATGTTTTTTTTAAAAGTTGTACTCAATATTTCTATTACAAGGCAGTAATAGGTGTAGCAGTGGTGTCCGCGTAGTGATGCCGCGAAGAGTTCCACTAATTTTAAATGTAACGGATTGATGCTGATATATGCTCGTTTATACTACTACAAACTATAGTATTACTTCCTTTTAAAATATCTGTCGTTTTCCATAATTATTTTTACTGTATATAAGAAATTGCTGTAATTTTTTAGCAAGTACGTGGGCGATTACACGATTTAGTAATTCTCAGAGCAGGATTACTGGCTTCCATAATACATGCACTATCCCGCGCAAGGCCAATATCATTGAATTAGTGAAGACCTACGCGTCATTGTCACAAAACTACTTATATGTTACTTACATATAGGACTATATTGAGTACGTGTATCGTACTAAATAGGTGGTGACTATAACAGAACAACTTATAGATTTGTAGAGACAGTGTGCAATGATATGTATGTGACACCGAGCATGATCTCTGAGTGTAGGTTAATATAAAATACCGACGAGGAACACTTTTTTATATGGCTATGTCTGGCTGTAATATCGAAAGTCTAATAAAGAGGTCGCCAGCTGATAAGCTGTGGGACTGTAACGAACACGCTTCATAAGCTTATAATCCCTATTACCTATGCTCGCATCGTTTACGCGCGCAGGTGTCGTGCCATGCGGTACCAGGAATTCAAATTTCCAAAAAAATATCGTCCGAGAGCCACTTGCAGTCGCCACTCCGTGTGAGCGAGCGCTCAGCGCGTTGCCATGACAACCAACGACAAACACTGTCAAACGTTCACAGACACTGAGGACTTTCGAGGAATGTACGACGAGAGTGTCACAGTTGTAAACGCTAGGGAAATTGACAGTCCCAGCTCGGAAGAGGGCGAGGACATGGCGAAGTTCAACCCCCCAGCGCGACACACCGCGAGACATGATTTTGATTCGGACAGCGAGAGCGACTCCAGCCCCGATAAGTTTACTGCCGACATCTCTGAAGAAGAGGTATGGGTCTTAATAGCGATGTCCATCTTAACAACCTTTGTGATAATACTAATCTATCAAAAACTGATATTAGCATACTGATATAGCATAAACTAGAGCATTTTAAGCTACGAGTAAACTGATTACCTACTTAAGTTGCTATCGGTATGTTTTTCAGTGTTAGATGAAATTATGTTCCTGTCAAATCAAATCTCTCCCGAGTAGTTTATAAAATTTTGTATAATATTCACTTATGCAACTATATTATGTATCTTCGAATAATCGCTCGTTGTATTTGACCTACATTCTTGTAAAACGAACTGGGGAGACCATGCAACAATATTGATTACACACAACTCTAATGAAGTGTTCAGATTGTTTTTTTTTATGAAATATAAGTAGCGAACGATTTCTACCACCTGATAGTTTTGTACGTCTGATGACGACTGATTCCCATAGAAGTCTATGTTCAATACCAGGTAGGTTTTTACGTTTAGTAGAGATAACAAATGTGTCGCTGAGAAATAAGGACTTTCAAATTTGCGCATTACACAATTACACAGCGGCTAATTTGAATGCGTCCTTCAAATGAAATTCATCGTATACCGCGTCTTGCGCTACATTTCTAAGCAGAACACAGTAGCAAAGTTAACAGCTACATTGGTCGACATTGTTATATTTTTAAAGCTATTAATTTTCAGTCTCCTGATAGGAAGCCGAAATCACCAGACAATGATCGGGAGACTAGAGAGTCACGGCCAGCGAACGAGGGCGGTGACCGAGGCAGACAGTCAAGCAAACGACACGATTCCTCAAATTCTGGTAAAAATTGTCAATAACGTCGTACGATATTGAAGTAGAAAATACGCTTGCAATCAAACTGATGATAAGTGATCAGTGCCGGCCATTAGGACAATACCTGAAATCGCTGAAGCTTTGCTAGTTATGTGGGCCAATACTGTTATATAGCAGTGGTGCCTATGGAAGTAAACGTCGAAATATATTACGATTCTGGGTTATACTTAATCGGGAGTACCAGTTTTATGTTTGATTGTTTACATTTTCAGTTTTACAAACTTTATTATTCTGTCCCAAACTGATGTTTGAAAAAGCACGCACTATCTAAAAAGCTTTCTCGCGTATATTGATGTTGTTCAAATGAAAGACATAGTACTTAATAAGAATGGGATCTTTATAAATAAAAAAATAAGTAGTGCGAAATATTTGCAGAAACGGACAGCGGTGATGTTGGCTTGGAAAGACCAGAGCCGTTGCTGGGCAGTGGACGAAAGCGCGGCGGTGGTGTGGTCATCCCTGCGGAGGGAGCGTACGATCCCAAACAGTTCCAAGACCTGAAAGTTCCGCCGGAGATGGAAAACATATTCCAGTACATTATGAAGTGAGAGGTTTTACAATTACTTTACACAAACAGACCACTAGGGGTCTATTAGTTAGTTAGTTTAGTGGACTATAGCGGTGTAGGGGCGGTCCACCCCGGGCCCCAGGTTCAGGGGGCTCCCAAACACTTGCTATTTGCTAAAAAAAGGTCGCCGAACACATCACCATCTCTGAAATACGTATTTGTTGGCGAATAAGTCTAAGAGACATTTGTAATTTTGTTAAATCAAATCAACTTTAAAAACTGCCTTCATTCAACTTTCCGCACCGGGTTTCCGAGGCCCTTAGTCCGCCACTGAAACAAACACTCTCCATTAAATATACTATTTGTGTTATCGCACATTAATTGCCCTATGCGCTACTTAAGTAGCAAGCGGCGAAGTTAAGACAACTTGAAGTGTCGTGTTACAAACTAGTCCGTATCAAGTTTGTCGACCTCTTTATTGCATAATTACTTCAATGCCAAGGGTTCATGTCCCAGTTCAGGATTCAGTTCATTCGTTTATATTTTAACGTTAATATTGTTATAGCAATAGATTGACACTTAACTCTGATAAGGCTTACGCTAAGAGACTTACAGGATAAAAAGAAAAAACGTTCAATTTTCCTTGATTTTTATCTAACAAAAAGTTTTTTGTGTCTGTAAAATGTCTCCCGTATCTTCAGTCAGGAGGAAAACCTTATTCCGTGAAGAGAAATCAAGTCATTAATTACATACCTACTTACTTTAATAAGTTTCTAGTTTTATAAGTGCGAACCAATGTTTAAAAATGTGTCTGATGGTCCTTGCAAACATGGCAATTTGTATGTCGGCGATTCGCATGTTGGCGAATGCATCGCGCGTTCAAAAGTACGTACGAGTACCTGCGACAGGACACGTTTTTGGTCATTGCATCGAACTTCGTAAAAGCAGCTAAATCGTCGATCATCTAATCTGAAAAGGGAATTTTCTTTGGATATTCGAATGCTACGATGTGAAAAGTGATCGTTCCCCATTGTAGGTATACTCCGCAGAAGATCGACATCGAACTGCGCCTGCAGCCGTTCGTGCCGGAGTACATGCCCGCGGTGGGCGACACGGACGCCTTCCTCAAGGTCAGCACGCCGGCGTGCGGCGCGCGAGGACTCCCGCTGGCCGACGCGGCGCTGGACCACATTGATAACTTGGGTAAGGGGTAGCCTATATCGATTTTTAACAATGTGTAACGACTGTGTGTGGCAGTGCAACTTCTTCGGTATACATATAGATTTTTTTATAATATAGGAGTAGGACGAGCATGCAGTCCATCTGGTTGTAAGTGGCTACTGTCGCCCATGGACACCTGTCATCAATCCCAGATAGGATTAGATATTCCTACCTGTGGTCAAACATAGATGCGCCGCTACCTCTGAAGACTAGGCTGAAACGCCTCAGAAAAGCATGTCTCCCTTACTACACCCTTTGAACCAGAAAGCAGTAGTGCTGCAAGACTGCTGTTATTATGTTAGACAGAACTATTACTAGCAGTGATGCAACAGGAGTCGAACCACAAAGGGTTTTACCACCTTCAAAACTACCTTCTACTTCTCTTTATATTTTAAAATTGCGACCTTATAAGCCCTTCCGAAATCATAGGGTTCTATCTCACCTACAGTTGTGTGCATACAAATAATACCTTTTTATCAGGGTTGACAGTGTTGGACGAGCCGTCAGCGGAACAAAGCGACTCTGCACTTCTGCACCTGCAGCTCAGAGCCATATCGAAGACCAGTAGCGCCAAGTCTACTGTGGTACGTTTTATATTTAGTTGCAAAAAGAAGTGACTCAATATTAAATTAACAGTGCTTTTGTTTCAAAATTCCTGTTACAAAAATTATTAAATGAATTGTCGTTTTTGTAATATTATGTTGTTATGTGTTAATTACCTGTTTATAGCTAACAAGAAAGATAGATGACGCTGAAAAAAATCCGAAGGCTATTGAAAGGTGGATCAAGGATGTCAGTGAACTGCATATGTCCAAACCGGCGCCGACAGTTACTTATACTAGGTATGTTGTACTTATAGATGTAACCCTTTTTCCATATCTTAATGTCCAACGACATCCCATGACTATGTTGGCCGCGAGTTTCGTAACATCATTGGTGGAGCCCTGCAGAGCACATTTCTATAGTGCAGAGTTATGGGAATCTTCCAATGAGATACAATCAGTTGAGTGCTTAAGAATAAAATATCCAGAAATTAAAGGAAACAGAATTAACATTCGTCTCTTATAAATTCAAATCCATACGCGTAACTCTTCATCAATTATGGATTAGTGTTGAAAAGTATAACTATTTTGATTTGTACCCTCAGCAAAATGCCCGACATCGACAGCCTGATGGAGGAATGGCCGGAATCAATCGAGGAGACACTAAACGATGTGGGCTTCCCGCCGCCGACGCTGGACTGCAGCCTGTCGGACTACGTGGCGCTGGTGTGCGCGGCCTTCGACATCCCGCTCGCCAGTGGCGCCCTCAACGACAAGATACAAGCGCTACATCTGCTGTTTAGCCTGTACTCTGCTGTTAAGAACTCGCAGCTGTACGCTGAGAGGCAGAAGGAGAAAGGGGGATAGAGGGAAGAACTATTGTTTATTAAGTAAAGTTACCAAGTATTTCAAATTTATTTTATTCCTATTTTCATCGAGTTTTCTGATCGCAATGCTGGATTGCAGTCTGTGCGATTGCGCGGCGTTCAACATCCAACTCGCTTGTGGCGCCCTCAACAATAAGATACAAGCGCTACATCTGCTGTTTACCCTATACTGTGCTTTTAAGAATTCGCAGTTATATGCTGAGAGCCAGATGGAGAAAGGGATTTAGAGGGATTGGTTTTGTTGTCTGTTAAGTAAAATAGTCTGTTTAGATTGTTTTATTAATTTTTTTAATGTCTGTTAAGAGCAAACTGGAATATTATGAATAAGGATCTAGGTAGGCCGATTTGTACTGATTTGACATGCACGTTTCGGTCTCCGTTCAGACAGATATTTAGATAATGAATTTAGGATTTAGCCCGCCTGGATGGATGTTTTATTACTTGTATTTGATATCTATGGACCAAGAAATCCTAGAGTCTCAATGTAATATATTGAGTCAATGCAGTTATAGTCACACCACGTTCGTTATTTAGGAAATTATTTTGTAAAGCATTGCGAGTATAAAACAACTAATTCTTGACAGAAAATTACTAATATAAGGTTTACGAAATGAAAAAAATATTACAGATTTTGGCGTACATCTTTATTCACAAATTTCATTACAATAATCTAGACAAAAATATACAATTTCGATCATTGCTTTAATAATAAATTATAATATATAATTACATAAATATATTTAATAATACTAGCCTCATAGGAAACGGGTTGTTTAATATCTAAATGTCGACTTGTACATTACATTTGTTCAGTGTGGACAAACGTAAGGCAACCTGCACAAGTGGAAATATTATTTGACTGCAAAGAAATTATAGCATTAGGCAAACAATTGTTAAAACAGTGTCAGTTAACAAATAAAAATAAAGTTTTCTATTTCGTAGCAATAAATTACTATTGATTTCGTGGTCATGGATGTAAGAAAGGCGCCTGAATGTAATATGGGCATAAAAATAGTGTCTAATTAGCTAGTTGTATTGCTATCGCCACTAGTATTGCCTGTAATCCTACATATGGAAAACAAGGGAAAACTGCTTCATTTCTCACGTGGCATTTATTTTACCACGTGCAATCTAGACCTAAAGATACTTTAATAATAATATATTGCGCATATGGATAACCCAGACAGAATTAAACACGTTTACGTAGTGAAAGAATACAACAAAAAAATAAAACGTGTATTTTCAGCAGTGAATATGGCAGTTTTTTCGAGATTAGATACAACTTAAAAATTAAATAATTCTTCACAAATATAGTTCACATCATTTATTGGTTATGGGTAATTTGTTATATAGGAGTATTATTGACTGTAAAAAATATATCGTCAATAAATTGCTTCGAGCCCAATTATTGATCAATACATAGTGAATGTTGCACGTGTGCGGCACACCTGATGAGTAAAATGATCTAGTAAAATGCAGCACAAACTTATATGCTGTATTATTACAAGGAGTCAGATTAAGGGCGCTTTTCATATCACGCATGTTTACGCTCGCACGTGCGTTTCACCCGCATGAGTACCATGTTTGGCCTATCATTTCATATGCAGACGATTCGCGACGAGACCGCAGTGAGTTAACTCATGCGTGTTTAGAGACACGTGTGACAGGAAAGCTGCTAGCTGTATTCACTACGCGATCCGACCCGTGCGTATGTATGGGACAATAGGATGCAAGCAGGATGCGTGCGGGCGTAAACAGGCGCGACAAGAAAAACATAAATACACAAATGGGCCAGCTACTTCACTTCAGAGTGAAATAATCATAGACTAAAATAGTAGACTGCTAATTGATGCTTATAAGGATATTATATTAGTTATAACAGGATAGGATTTCATAAAAACTACGTGGATTCACCATTTATGGGGGATAGGATTCAATTATAAATTTTCGTGGTTCGACTGTGACGGTACAATCGTCATACCTATTTTCTGCATAGTAATAGCAGTATTAAACGAAATCATATTCTAGTTTGAAGGGTGGAGCATAGCAGGAATACTGATACGACACATTTCAAATTTGTCCTCAAGGGCGACAATGTGTCTGTAATCGTCTTTGGATTATTATCCTTTTAGGGGATTTTTCAGATGTCCATGGATAATAGGAGATATTGGCTGCAAGTTCTGCAAATCAATAATATTCGTAAGCATGACTTTACAATAACACCTATTTGACTGATGCGTACGCGCACACGACAGTGAGATCTAAATGCTTACAATACGTTTCTAATTTGGAAGACTATTAGCTCGTCCTAATTAGCAAGCAATTGTATTATTAATTATAAATATAATAATAATCTTTTTTTTTACGAGATTGGAGTAGAAAATTACAATGCAGTCCCTCTGATGGTTATATAGAATAGGTTCTACTTGAAGCTTATTACTGATGCCTTGTCATTCTTGTGGGCTATGATAATCGCCTCATACGTACTGCTCTGAGGACTAAGTTGCAGTTGTTACCATTACCACACCCTTCAAACCAGAAACTACCACCGCTTAAAGCTGCTTTTATAGGACTGGTATAGCTGTGGTGTCAGAGTCTACTAGATTCAATTACAAAGTGTTCTGTAACCTTTAGGCCCCGTTAATGTTGACAGACATTGAACGTGTCAGACACAGTACGTAGCAGACAAAATAACTTTTCTCTATATGTATATTTTTATAATATAAAAGTAAACGGGCATGCAATCCACCTAATAGTTAATGGCTTCTGCCATCCGTGGACATCTGCAATCAACCCCAGAAAATATTATATTACTATCTGAGGTTGACTACAGATACGTTGTTACCCCTGAGAATCAAGTATGAACCCTTGAAACTACGACACAGCAACGCGTAACGCTTATGAGGCAGGAATAGATATGGTACCCCAAAGGATTCTACCACCCCCAAAATTAAATATACCTCTTATTTAATTTTGGGGGTGGTAGAATGTAATATCTAAATCTAATATTTTGACAACCATGGTCCTTGCCTGCCCGGCTGTGTTACGTCACGTCAATACACATTGTATACGAGAATACTTTTTGTCTGACACGTCACGCGTCTGATACGCTCTATGTTTGTAAATTAAATTTTTAAACTGTAGTCATGTTAATTAGCTTGCTAATCAGGACGAAGTCATATGCATACTGATAAAGTAAACATTAGAATAATGAATATAACAAAACAAATATATTTATTCGTTTTATTATATACACTATACTGAAGCAAATATCGACTTTATTAGTATACATATAGTACATAATATATACAGTGGACTATTTATACATATATTGTAAATATACAAAAACGCTAAATTAAGTGTAAATAAATTTTTAAACATAAAAAACGGAAGCATATAAATATAACATTTAAATTTAATTTGCCAAAGATATTGTACATGTCTAGACTTGGTTCGAATTGAAAAGAAACAAAGAATAATTTACACAGTTTTTATATAATTTTCAAAGTTAGGATAGGAGAATTGCACCCTCAACCTCACTTAAATAAAATATCTTCTTCAACATAATTCAGCACATGAGTTTGTTTAAAAAAATCTTATTATCATAAAACGCACACATGCGCTCATTTCGGTGTAAATATACAGCGCTTGCGCACGCTGTCACACACATATTCGTAAAAAAACTTCTTCTTCTTTTTGTTTTTGCACAAATCTTAACATATACATTATCTTTGGATCACATAATATTAATATACATTTATTTTTATGTAGGTATTTATAGGAATTATCGACATTAACTGGACATATCTACGCAATGACTTAACTCGCATCTGACTAAACTGGCACACGATGAAACGTAAGTCGACTAATCTTATTAAGGAATAAGTTAATTATAATTAGTTAATTAGAGAACAATTTTGAATAACCGTACATTAATAGTAGTATTGCTTATAAGACTTAATAATTAAGAAGTACAGTTGTATGCATAAATTTGTGAATTATTTTAGATTTTTATAAGCAGCATTGGCCACTTAACAATATGGGTGACTGGGTATCTATATATTCCATTATGTCATTATTTAATTGCACTAAAAATTAATTATTTATATCATAAGGGATTTCTCACAATATTAAATTTTGAGCTAACTCTAGTAAATATTTTAATTGAAATTGTGAGATGCCATTTTTAAATTACACCTCTAAATTGAGAAGTCGATTAACATCTATAAACGAGCACTGCTATTTACTTAAAAATAAATGTTAAAGATGATAAAAGCAGGTTTAATAACTTACAAATTTATGCGCATGTCTGTACTTATATACAATTACATAATGTTGATGTAAATAAATAGTAACACTATTGTATAACTTGAATTACATTTATTTAATTAGATTTAATGAGGGAGACATTATTTTAATATAATCGCACTTGGATATTGTTCAGTCGTTAATTTATTATTGTTTATGGACCAAATATAGAAATGGAAAAAGCAAGTTCATTCAAAATTTGGCACTTTTTTTTATATGACGATCTAACCTAACCTAACCACAACTATTTCTGCTTTATAACAGCAGTGTTGAGCGCTGCTGTGTTCTGGTTGGAAGCATGTGTTAAAAGTATCAGATTTTTAAATCTCTAAACTTCTGGAGTGGTATGTGTTACATATATCCGATCTCAGATCGGAGACCAAACCTATCTGGGGTTGATTACCAATGTCTATGTGGCGATTTACTGTCAGGTGGACTTTGTGCGCGTTTGCTAATTTTATTTCATAGAAATATTTAGCAATAAGGCAAACGGCCCACCTAATAAAAGTGTAGTTTTAAACAAAAACTTTTCATGGCATACCGCTACTTATTTCTGCTTTACAACATCAGTGTTAAGCGCTGCTATATTCTACTATCTGCAATTTTGAATGAACTCGCTTTAATTTTCAATTTAACTAAGAACATATTCTACTAATTTATTGCTTTACGTTTGATAACTCTACACCGATCATAACGCAACATTGTCGATAGAATTAGGCCTGTTTCAGCTACCGAAATCCGTTCAAACGTTCTAAGGTATAAAAAAGTGTAAAAACGTGCTACGCCCGTGTAAATTTATTCAATTAATGGTCAAAAACATTTTACACTTACAACTTTTCCAACTAATCCGTCTACGTACATAACAAGAAAGATTTCCAAAAAATACACCATACATTTTTTCTCACTACTTTTTTAACTACACTTACGTTTCACCGTGCACTATTTTGAATACAAGTCCATTATTTAATTGCTAAAACTAAAAAAATACATTTAAACTAATTAATTAATTATTTATTTACATATTTTTTTATACACAACAAATTCACAAGCTTTTTTTTCATATATCACAGTTTCATACTTTGCATGCACACTAAACAATTTGATAATTGAACTACTAACACGATAATTGATATTAAAAATAATTTTGAACGCTATAAAGGCAACATCACATTCTATTTTTCAAGTTATAAATCAATATCGACATATGAAACAAATAAACAAAAGATACAAAACAGTGTTAATGTGACGCAGCCTTATTATACAATTTTCAACATACTAAAGTAACATACAAACTTGTCTTTTAATTAAGATAAATACGTAACTAAATCACATAGTGTCTCACGCCTTCACGCTATATAGCATGGTATATTATGCACTTACATATACATACATTGTTTTAATGGCCTTAATAAACGCTGACTTGTCAAATGAGCGAAGATTAACAGTTGGATGTGACTGAGGCATTATCAAAGAGATCTAACATCAATCGTCCAATGGCTACTATCGCTTGGGCAACTGACGGCTTTAGCACGTAATGGTAAACCCGATTATAAAAAACTGCTGTCAAAATGCTCTGTAACTATATATTGGTTAATGCAATTGATGACGAAAGGCGTCGGCTGCTCAAGCAACTTATTGGATGAATTCAGTAGCTCAAGCGACTAGATTGTGGCTTTAGCAACTATCGGCTAAGCGCTAGTAGCCAATGGGCGATCAGCCTAAATGTTAATCCTTAACAGTAGACTGCTTTCAAAAGTATTTTTGACATATAAACAGAAAAAAAGGGAAACATATAATTATCACTTTTGAGTAATTGTTGCATGTCAATCTAGGTGTAGCGAACAAGAATTTTTTTGGGGTCAACATTTTTTAATTTTTTTTTGAAGTCATGAGTTTTTGTCATTTTAATTTTTGAGCAAAACATGATCAACAAAATCGTTTATACTCTAAAATGGGCCTCAGAACATTTTAAAATGTAATTTAATTATACCCGAAAGCGCTCTAACTTGCGACATAGAAGACGTACGAACAACATAGTCAGTTCAATATCTATCGAATTATAAATATGGGTCTTGACAATTCGAGAGCCATATTGTTATAACAGCCAAACACACATAGTTTTCACAATCACAGCATAGTTCACCACTCAACAGTTAACAACCAATGGTGGACATACCTGACGGAGGCCTTTTGCAGTAGGGCCAGGGCAAGGACCTGAACGAGCCAAGGGCCAAGGGCCAGTGAGTCTAGGCCCCCCGCTCGCTGTATCAGTGGTAGTGGAACAGGTCCAGGATGCGGCGGTTCCACTGCTGCGTCTTGAGGTCCGAGAGCGGCTCGTCGTCGTTCCGTATGCAGAAGTAGCTCTTGATAGCGCTCCGGCATATCGGACACTTGTCTAGTTTCGCTGGAATGGACAAGGAAATTATTAATATAGTTAAAAACATATCATGAAAATTATTTATCGTAATAATAATCAGAATGTTAAGATATTATCATTTTATTTTGTAAAATGAGTAGTAAAAATGTTATTTTCTGAGCGACAAATAGTTTGCCTTATATAATGTAAAAACGTTTTTAAAGTGGCGTCCACGGGACAAGAGTTGCAACCCACAAACATGCAGCTTTACACTAACCCCCCTTGAGATCCAAAAAATATTCTGACTTTTGCACCCCTAAATTTAAATTACCAATGGATTAATCAGTCTAGTCAGCTTCGATTTTAGAATATTTGTTTTCTCTCATTCCTTTGTGCATGTTTCATGCTCTGCTAAAATAGCTTTAGTAGCAAAAGAAAGCGAGGTTTCCGTAAACAAGCATTTACACATAACCGATAAATATGTTAAAACCAAACATTTCTAACAAAATGTATATTTTTTAAGTATTTTCAACCATTATTATAATATTGTCATACCATTTTAAACTATGTTAGCAAACAGTAAAACTATCATAATTACGCATTCTACTGTTCAATTGTAATCAAAATATTGCATAATCAATGTGCAATTTACATGTAAAACACAAAATTTGCATAATCGATTGTATTTGCCGATTATGTTGATTCATAATTAATCGTCTGTACTTTTTGTCATTGCTCAAACGGCGAAGGAAAATATCAGGAGTAAACCAACACGACTGAGAGTTAAAAAAAAGTTCTTAAGGTTGTGTGAAGCCTTTTTTTTGTGTTTACGAGAGGGAAACCTTCAAAAGGTACCCGACGACGTGGGAGCGACGCCGGGTTATGTGGGATTCTTACCGCACTAAAACCCCCCCGGTGGCCGCCCTCAGCGCTTTTTAGAGAACTCCGGGATCTCCGAGGGAACACAACCGGAGTCCTCTGAGCGCGATGCCCCGATCGGGCTCTGCTCTGGGGGAGCACTTTTGGCTCCTCCCAAACCGTCTGGTGTTTACGTCGGTATGCGACCACACATACCGTCGTCCTTCCCGGGGTTGCTTGCTGGACGGTTCGAGCTCCCACTCTTGCCGCCCGCAACCCCGGAAGCCCCCTTTTAGTCGCCTCTTACGACATGCAGGAGATACCGTAGCCCTATTCTGATCCCGGTACTACAGGGACAAGGTTGTGTGAAGCCTACCGATTCGCAATTTGCCAGCTCGGTATATTATACCTAAAACCCATCTCATTATGAGAGGATCCGTGCCCAGCTGTGGGAAAGCAATGGCTTGAGGATGTTTTTGCCTAGGTACATATAATATAGCCCCTGCGGCCGTTGAAATGCCTCGTGTCAGTAAGTAAGTATGTCTCTCCTACTACAGATTCAGGCGACATAATAAAGGCTGTTTTCTGTACAAAAATAATCTCGTTATTACGGAAATACAATCGCGTGATATCTACATTGAATTAGATTTCAAAATGTAATTAATAAAGCAATAATTAATAAAGTAATCACGCCTAGATTTTCTAAATACATGCACAATATGTAAAATTGACTATTCTTCGCATGTCAGTGTTGTATTTGTATCCCATGTAGGATCATCTGTGAATGTTATACAAAAGAATAATAATTTATCATTCAAGAGTTATATAGTAAGAGTATTATGATTTTGTCATATTGTAAGTTATACGTGTATAGTCCGCGTAAAACTGCTTGTCCGTTCTGAATATAGAAATGAATCGCGTCGCCATAGCAAATTGTATGACTACACCTGCTCGCTACAACTCCAGAGCGGACTAGCAGTTTGGCGATAACTATACCTATCTATGTGCGTGAAATCAATTTAATTCGATTACTTCATGGTTTTTTAAAATTGATTTAATTTAACGGAAACGTATTTGAATATTATTGAAGGTGTTAATAACAAAATCCAGGAAAAACAAAATAAATATATTAAAAATTTCACACAAATAATTGTTTCAGTTTAAATATTTAAGTGTAATTCCTATTTAATTGATATATTTAAGTGATAATTTCTTTATGTTCGTAAAAAATATCGTGAAAAAAAAAATGTTTTTTATCACGTCAATCAAATAGAAAAAAATAAGTAACAAATAAATAAAAAATATAGATGTATTTCTTTATACTTTGAAACTATAGTTCTTTGGCGGGTAAGAAAATAAACACTAGTGAACCTTGCATCACAATGACATTAAAACTGAAAAAGCGAAGGTATCAAATCATTTTGTCTATGCTAGCATAAAATTTATTAAAATAAAATTGTTTCACGCCGCACGCCGT
This sequence comes from Epargyreus clarus, assembly GCF_041222505.1. Taxonomy (NCBI): domain Eukaryota; kingdom Metazoa; phylum Arthropoda; class Insecta; order Lepidoptera; family Hesperiidae; genus Epargyreus; species Epargyreus clarus. The sequence continues at coordinate 1,716,731 of NW_027332214.1, forward strand.
AAACGATTTAATTTAATTTCGATCGATAAAATCATACTGATTTTAAGAAGTTTACCATTAATTTATTTTATACAATTTGCACAACTAACTTTGGCCCTAGCAAAACAAAATTATATATTTATGTAGTGTCAAAATATTATATAGAAAAATATGATATAATATGACAAAGTCTATAGATATATTGGGGCTTAACCATCATGAGAACACGTAAACAAACCAAAGTCGTAAGGGCAAACTAGTTTTGAACAATGAAGGGCAGTTCGCAAGGGTACAGGATGAATATGCATTCGTAATTACAATAAATTACCATTCAATGGTGAATAACCCAAATCTTTATTAACTACGGATTATCATGCAACTAGCGCGCTGTTCCTTAATACAGTACAATGGTTATTAAATAAAGGATGAATTAATTATTTTCTTGCTTCGTTATTCAAATCGCGAATAATATATTTGGTTGACCTGTACAAAAACTATTCGACCGGTCAATTGAGTCAAATAGGACTTGACATTATCAAATTCTTCTTACATATTTTATTAAATATTCAATGTATAATCGCATTCATTGAAATGTACTTTTCGCGGACCAAAACTCCAGTGGAAAACTGTCAGTAACTACATATATAAACGATGCTTATGCAATAAATATTTAAATGAATTGGTCTGATATATAATTGAAATAAGAACTGAAATAGACTTTGAATTTGTCATGAAATATTTTTTTTCTGCGGGAAGATCTCGAAGGTCAAATTCAGTCAAGTGGTAAGGGAGACATACTTCTTCGAGATGTTCCAGCGTAGTCCTTATTGGTAGCGGCGCATTCGTAGCCAGTTTCAGATAGGTATCCAATCTTACTTGGGATTGATTACAGACGCCAATGGGCTGCGGAAGCTGCTTACCATCAGATGGACTGATTGCTCTATGGATGGGCTCTTACATTATAAAAAAGTCACCAGATGACTAAAAAGTCACCCAGGCGATGAAAATGAGTCGTCACCTAATGGATCAAAGTTGTCATTGACTCGAACGATCAAAGTGTGTTTACGCTCGCTCACCATTCTTCTACCTCCTTTGACCTGTAAAATACGTACGAGGTAATTCTCACGACAGCTGCGCTCGCGTCCGCCTCCGCCACCTCCTGTAACATGTACCGTACGTGCGAGGTAATACTGCACATGCAGCACAGCGCCTCGCCCCGCCCCGCTGTACAGTGTGTGCGACACTCACGCAAGCAGCGCGCGCAGAGACAGGCGTGCCGGCAGGGCAGCAGCGCGCGCGAGAGCGGCGCGGCCGCGCACACGCAGCACAGCGCCTCGCCCCGCCCCGCCCCGCCCCGCTGTACAGTGTGTGCGACACTCACGCAAGCAGCGCGCGCAGAGACAGGCGTGCCGGCAGGGCAGCAGCGCGCGCGAGAGCGGCGCGGCCGCGCACACGCAGCACAGCGCCTCGCCCCGCCCCGCCCCGCCCCGCTGTACAGTGTGTGCGACACTCACGCAAGCAGCGCGCGCAGAGACAGGCGTGCCGGCAGGGCAGCAGCGCGCGCGAGAGCGGCGCGGCCGCGCACACGCAGCACAGCGCCTCGCCCCGCCCCGCCCCGCCCCGCTGTACAGTGTGTGCGACACTCACGCAAGCAGCGCGCGCAGAGACAGGCGTGCCGGCAGGGCAGCAGCGCGCGCGAGAGCGGCGCGGCCGCGCACACGCAGCACAGCGCCTCGCCCCGCCCCGCCCCGCCCCGCTGTACAGTGTGTGCGACACTCACGCAAGCAGCGCGCGCAGAGACAGGCGTGCCGGCAGGGCAGCAGCGCGCGCGAGAGCGGCGCGGCCGCGCACACGCAGCACAGCGCCTCGCCCCGCCCCGCCCCGCCCCGCTGTACAGTGTGTGCGACACTCACGCAAGCAGCGCGCGCAGAGACAGGCGTGCCGGCAGGGCAGCAGCGCGCGCGAGAGCGGCGCGGCCGCGCACACGCAGCACAGCGCCTCGCCCCGCCCCGCCCCGCCCCGCTGTACAGTGTGTGCGACACTCACGCAAGCAGCGCGCGCAGAGACAGGCGTGCCGGCAGGGCAGCAGCGCGCGCGAGAGCGGCGCGGCCGCGCACACGCAGCACAGCGCCTCGCCCCGCCCCGCCCCGCCCCGCTGTACAGTGTGTGCGACACTCACGCAAGCAGCGCGCGCAGAGACAGGCGTGCCGGCAGGGCAGCAGCGCGCGCGAGAGCGGCGCGGCCGCGCACACGCAGCACAGCGCCTCGCCCCGCCCCGCCCCGCCCCGCTGTACAGTGTGTGCGACACTCACGCAAGCAGCGCGCGCAGAGACAGGCGTGCCGGCAGGGCAGCAGCGCGCGCGAGAGCGGCGCGGCCGCGCACACGCAGCACAGCGCCTCGCCCCGCCCCGCCCCGCCCCGCTGTACAGTGTGTGCGACACTCACGCAAGCAGCGCGCGCAGAGACAGGCGTGCCGGCAGGGCAGCAGCGCGCGCGAGAGCGGCGCGGCCGCGCACACGCAGCACAGCGCCTCGCCCCGCCCCGCCCCGCCCCGCTGTACAGTGTGTGCGACACTCACGCAAGCAGCGCGCGCAGAGACAGGCGTGCCGGCAGGGCAGCAGCGCGCGCGAGAGCGGCGCGGCCGCGCACACGCAGCACAGCGCCTCGCCCCGCCCCGCCCCGCCCCGCTGTACAGTGTGTGCGACACTCACGCAAGCAGCGCGCGCAGAGACAGGCGTGCCGGCAGGGCAGCAGCGCGCGCGAGAGCGGCGCGGCCGCGCACACGCAGCACAGCGCCTCGCCCCGCCCCGCCCCGCCCCGCTGTACAGTGTGTGCGACACTCACGCAAGCAGCGCGCGCAGAGACAGGCGTGCCGGCAGGGCAGCAGCGCGCGCGAGAGCGGCGCGGCCGCGCACACGCAGCACAGCGCCTCGCCCCGCCCCGCCCCGCCCCGCTGTACAGTGTGTGCGACACTCACGCAAGCAGCGCGCGCAGAGACAGGCGTGCCGGCAGGGCAGCAGCGCGCGCGAGAGCGGCGCGGCCGCGCACACGCAGCACAGCGCCTCGCCCCGCCCCGCCCCGCCCCGCTGTACAGTGTGTGCGACACTCACGCAAGCAGCGCGCGCAGAGACAGGCGTGCCGGCAGGGCAGCAGCGCGCGCGAGAGCGGCGCGGCCGCGCACACGCAGCACAGCGCCTCGCCCCGCCCCGCCCCGCCCCGCTGTACAGTGTGTGCGACACTCACGCAAGCAGCGCGCGCAGAGACAGGCGTGCCGGCAGGGCAGCAGCGCGCGCGAGAGCGGCGCGGCCGCGCACACGCAGCACAGCGCCTCGCCCCGCCCCGCCCCGCCCCGCTGTACAGTGTGTGCGACACTCACGCAAGCAGCGCGCGCAGAGACAGGCGTGCCGGCAGGGCAGCAGCGCGCGCGAGAGCGGCGCGGCCGCGCACACGCAGCACAGCGCCTCGCCCCGCCCCGCCCCGCCCCGCTGTACAGTGTGTGCGACACTCACGCAAGCAGCGCGCGCAGAGACAGGCGTGCCGGCAGGGCAGCAGCGCGCGCGAGAGCGGCGCGGCCGCGCACACGCAGCACAGCGCCTCGCCCCGCCCCGCCCCGCCCCGCTGTACAGTGTGTGCGACACTCACGCAAGCAGCGCGCGCAGAGACAGGCGTGCCGGCAGGGCAGCAGCGCGCGCGAGAGCGGCGCGGCCGCGCACACGCAGCACAGCGCCTCGCCCCGCCCCGCCCCGCCCCGCTGTACAGTGTGTGCGACACTCACGCAAGCAGCGCGCGCAGAGACAGGCGTGCCGGCAGGGCAGCAGCGCGCGCGAGAGCGGCGCGGCCGCGCACACGCAGCACAGCGCCTCGCCCCGCCCCGCCCCGCCCCGCTGTACAGTGTGTGCGACACTCACGCAAGCAGCGCGCGCAGAGACAGGCGTGCCGGCAGGGCAGCAGCGCGCGCGAGAGCGGCGCGGCCGCGCACACGCAGCACAGCGCCTCGCCCCGCCCCGCCCCGCCCCGCTGTACAGTGTGTGCGACACTCACGCAAGCAGCGCGCGCAGAGACAGGCGTGCCGGCAGGGCAGCAGCGCGCGCGAGAGCGGCGCGGCCGCGCACACGCAGCACAGCGCCTCGCCCCGCCCCGCCCCGCCCCGCTGTACAGTGTGTGCGACACTCACGCAAGCAGCGCGCGCAGAGACAGGCGTGCCGGCAGGGCAGCAGCGCGCGCGAGAGCGGCGCGGCCGCGCACACGCAGCACAGCGCCTCGCCGCACGCGCCCGCGCCCGCGCCCGCCTCCGCCACCTCCGCTGATATGTACAGTTGCTGCAACACCGATACAAAGTATTGGTTTTAAACCAGTATTATATGTCATAATGATTGACTAAAAAAATGTAGAGCAGGTAGATTTTAGCGTTTATGCCCCTGTAGTCAAGGGGCAGGAATAGGGCTGCGGTATCCTCTGCCTGTCGTAAGAGGCGGCTAAAAAGGGGCTTGCGGGGTCGCGGGTGGCAAGAGTGGGAGCTCGAACCGTCCAGTAAGCGACCCCGTGAAGGATGACGGTTTGTGTCGTCGCATACCGCCGTAAACACATGGTGTGCGGGGAGGAGCGTAAATTGCTCCCCCCAGGGCAGGGCCTGATAGAGGTTCCGACGGTGATACCGGAGTTCTCCACCAAGCGTTTTGGACGTCCACCGGGGGGCTTTTAGTGCGGTAAAAATCCCACATAACCCAGACTCGCTCCCACGGCGTCGGGTACCTTCTGAACCCCGTGAAAAAAAGGAAGAAAGGCGTTGCTCTTTGAAAACTGCTAAACTGACCACAATTTTGGTCTTTGACCTAGGAAGTAGGTTGACAAATACTACGTCTATAATATACTTAAAATTACGTATACATAAAATTTTGCTACCCCCTAATAAGATCTTTTACAGTTGGTACTCAAATTTTATCTCGATGAAACAAACAAACATCAACATATAATTTTCATCATAATATAACTAAACTATATGTCGATCTATAATTCCATAATCAGTCACTGCTGGAGATCACAAGCTCTTTTGGCCAACATCATGATATATGTATGTATCCGGCACGAAGGACCATCGCGTACGAAACATCCGGTCCAAAGGACCAAGCTCTCTCAAAATCGATTCCAATCACGGCCGAGAGCAGGCAAACGATTAATTTTAAACATTATAATTATTATGTAGCATGCATCATGACATTCAACGAGTCCGACTTGATCATATGCACCATGCATGCAAATCACTGGATTATATCATTAAGATATGCTGGCCAGGGCCTATTTCGCAACGGTTTAAGGTCAATATTATGTAACAGTCAATCGGAATTGTAATGTTAGAGTCGATTAATAATATAAGGGTCTGATTATTATTTTAATAGGTTTAATATAACGATTCTTGAATTTTAGTCTGTATAAAAGTATATGCTGGTATATTTTAAGCAATAATTGTCAAATTTTAAAGATGACCGTGAAGTTTTCGAATCCAACAATTGTACAACTTGTACAATTGTATAATTATAATAACTAAGAACGATCATGCAACCGTAGTTGCAATTATTTAGTTGCAATTATTTAGTTGCAATTTCATAATTATTATAATAATACGATATTATTTCATACACATGAAAAATGTCTTGATAACTGATCTTAATAACAGGTAATAGCATAATTTTAATTGGATATCATTTATCAAACAATACGTTTTCTGAAAAGAAAAAAATCAAAGATGGTAGAATCATTCTTGGGTAGGTAGACCACCGAAACCATTTTTTTTTATAACCAGTCCAGTTTAAAGGATGTTGGAAGTCAAGATACACTTATAAGATGTATTCCAACTAAGTCTTCAAGCATCTGCGACAGACCTCCGAGCTGATTTCAAAACTATGGGGGCGGTCCATGTGTGGCAGTGGCGATACTATGACCCTTATCATAATTGGCTTGGTTTCGATTTCATACTAATAAATAACAGTTACCTTGAGACAGGATAGATGTCCATTGGCCTGTTTAAGATACTGCGCTATGACCCCGCTGGGCAGCTGGCACTGGTCGTCCTTTATGTGGACCACGCTTATCAGTGCGACCTGAAACAGTGGTATCGGTAATTATGTTAAAAATAACTTCTAGTCGTGGGCGACTTCACGCTACTCGTCAAGAGATGGCGCTACATGTATTCTGAATCACGCTATTGAAGTTTTCTCAACATCTTGCATATATACAAGCTCCGAACTGAGACTGTCGGAACACGGCCGCTCCCTGGGCATGGAGATGGGACCCGATGGGAGATCTCTCTTTGCCAAAGCCGTATAGATATGCGCACTTTCCTGATTAAACAAAAAAGTTAAGCAGCGTCTGCGCAGCACTACTGACTAATGGCTAAATTGCACACGCGCTTCTGTGTACGGAGAGTATTTTAAGCTAAATTATGTAATTTCTATTGTACGCGCACAGCTGGGGATTCTGCCCTCGACTACAATTAAAAGTAAACTAGAGAAAAAGCGTTTGAAACCGTCGTACAGAAAACATCGAACATTTTTAAAGAGGATACAAAGGGTGTGTTATTAAGTATATTATGAAGATTTTATACTATGCGTCCTTAAATCCACGACAATCTCACCGTATCATCCGGCCGGAGGTCAGCGGTGTCCTTGGGGTCTCGAGCGAGGATCACTACCAGGGGGTAGCAGGTCCGGGGCGGGGGGCCCAGCCGCAGCGTCAGCGCGTCGCCGTCCGTCGCCAGCTTCATCGTCTGCTCGTCGTGGGGATCGCTCCTGTAACAAATACACTTTAATTAAGCACCTTTATAAAGGTATAGCTCGCGCCAAACTGCTAGTCCGCTCTGAAGTTGTTGCGAGTAGGTGTAGTCATACAATTTGCTATGGCGCCGCGATTCATTTCTATATTCAGAGCGGACTAGCAGTTTCGCGCAGACTATACTTAACGACTCGCGGAGTGGTTACGCTATCAGTCTAACGCACAGAAGGGTCCGGGTTCTTACCCCGGCCAGGTAGATATCTTAATGATGAATTTAGATTTCTGTCCTGGGTCTGTACACATACATAGGACCCCATCCTATCTGTGGTTGATAACGATATCCAGGGATAGCAGTTGCTACATAAGATCAGGATTGCATGCTCCTTCAATTCTGCAATATAAAATATATTTACCTAAATATGACTTGCATACTGCCCCTTGTATATTGTACCTGCTGCAAGAGCCCCTGAAAATAGTTTGTGTACCTGCTCATATGATGAATGAGTGACGTTAGTGTCTATTCCCGGCTTGGCGTACAAACTTTATTTATTTTTAAACTTGTTATGAACCTGCGTTACCTAGAGTCTAGACGTTCCACCGCTAACGAGGTTTCAAGCTTGCAGTACTGTTTGGTTTGTGATAGAAAGATGCCTATCTAACGCGCCTATTTGCGAAATTGTAGTTCCGATGCGGTCTTCGGGAGCGATGTATGAGCGAATTCGTAAACGTTGACCGTTTTCGAGCAAACTTAAAACTCATACTAAGGGTAGGTACTACTCGGTTAAAGTTTGTGAATCATATGAGTTTACTTCTCAATTTCTTATCTTGGTTAAGATTTAGAAAATGTGTATTGAGGATTATATCGCATCTAAATCTAAAATCAAAAGATAATACTGGTCACCCATCCAACTGCACCCATCAAACTGCATAAATCAATAATTTATGCAGTTTTTTTCTCTCGTGTCAAATTTGACATTTCGGACTCGCTCAATTATAATTTAAACATTCAAATATGATGAAGTGTCTAAACAGCATGATTGATAATGTTTACAGAACCCAAGAGCGCAGTCGAAAACATTTCCGTGTACCGGGTGCCTATTCCGATTAGTCATTTCCAGTAAATAGTAAACTTGTCAATCATACGATTGACCTTCGAAATATTTGAAAGCAAACATAGGTAATGTCAAGAAAGGAAATCCTTATGTAGTCAGGAAATTATAAAGAAAGATAAAGCTAATCCAAAAGCTGAAATTTGCAATAGATTTTTTCTATTTAGGGTTGGGAATTAAATTTCTACAGAATCAAAAATCAAGGGGGAAGAAACGGCACAAGAAACGTTATAGAATTCATTTATCATAGTTGTTATTATTTTACTGGTATATAAAGATAAACAATATAATCAAACTAAAGCAAATTTATTATTCCAAATAAAAACTGATAATGTTATCAGCTTAGCTAGACCATTATATAGACGACATTTTATCTTATATACACTGACTTTTTCTAGGACACGCGCGCGCACACGCATGCACACAAACATACGCACTCACTCACACACACAGAGCGTAACCCATATAAGTACGTCCACACTGCAAGATTTGAAACACTTGCCATGAGTGAATAGAAATAGGAAACCGTTATACAGTCCACCTGTAGTTAATTGTCCACTGTAACCTAACGACATTCGTAATCTATCTCACATAGGATTAAGTTACTTGCGGTCGACCACAGATGCATTTTATCCCTGACAGCTAATTTGAAACACCTCATATAAGAGTGTTTTCCTTACCAAGGTTCAAACCAGAATAGAGCAGGCTTTAACACTGCTATTGTTTTGTAGACATCTGTAAAACACTGGTGCTATAAAGCCTAACGATAAAGGATTCGTAAAAATCGTAAAATCGTGCACGCTATCAGGAAAATTGGTATTGTTAAGTCTATTAATGTATGTGAAAAAACACAAATTAATTTGGCTCGCGATTAAAAATACTGAGAATATTATGATTAAATTGGGAAAATAGTCTTGTTTATAACTCCAACGATCAAGTTCATGTATAGGTAAACATTAAACGTCAAACCACCGGAAAAGACAAATCGCAGTTCAAAACTTTTCACGTCAGTGCGTCACGGAAAAGCAACAGAAATACGATCGCTGGAAGAACGTCTGTAAACGTCAAAGTCGACGCATCCTTCGTCATTTAATTTTCCCGTACAACAACCATCACAATTTTGTATCCTTGTATTAGGCAATCATCGTCATAATTATGTTATTTTGTTTATTTTACGAATAGAAATAATAATATCCTTTCCACACTTGTACCACCAAGTAAGCAAGTCGGTAAGAGTCCCACATAACCCTGTGTCACTCCCACGGCATCGGGTACCTTTTGAAGGTTTCCCCCTCGATGCTATGGACGCAATCATTAATACCTGATACCATGGTATGTCAGGTTAATGGAGTCCGGGGTTGAAACCCATAAAACGTTTTTACGTACTAAATTTTATTTTATTTTTTACCCGTTTTATGGAGGAAGGAAAATTTTATGAATAAACATACATATCTGAGTTTTATAAAGTTGATCTGAGAATTGGCCTAACATGCTTCACTCCGAGAAGAAACCCGGGCCAAGCACTGGGCCAGTATATTACATATTGAGTTAAAGATGACGAAAACACATAGACAAGTTGAAATCAATAATATTATTGCACGTTTAAATCGGTTAATAGAATGTCTTGTATCAACAAATAGTACCAAACAAAAGATAATAACCGGAGCAAAACATCGTTATCTCGGATATCAGCTCACAAAGCTTACCTAGGCCATTACCACCTACATCTAGATATGTGTATCTGGCATTGAATCGCATAGTCCATTGTTCCGCGTTGTTATATCAACAAGAATGTTTATTGCATATTCGTGTTATAGATCACTGGGGCTTATACATGGTGATTCAGTAATACTGAGAATAACGGTGCCTGCGAAGACGTAATAGCTTATTGAAGTTCGAAGACGATTCTGTATCTAATCGACATTGAATGAAATGTTTTTATTTTCATGACTATAAATTTGTTGCGCGGCGTCATCCGCATTCCTCTAGTACTTTGAAATCCATCTGCAATAAGTAGCCACTGCCGTTCAAGAATATGTATTATCTATTCTAGATAGGAATGTAGCCTCACTTGGGGTCAGCCACAGATTAGTCGCTACTCCCACAAAATAAAAACTATTATTTTGTGCTACTCCTAAGGAGAAGTTGGAATGTCTCAAGTGTCTTTTCATTAACATCAAATCAGACGACAGCATTCAATCACACATCACATTGTTATTAATTTTCGGAAGCTTATACAGGGTGCGCATAACAGCTAAATTGTATCAACATAATATCTATATACACAACACCCGTGTGACTGTTGAAGTGTACACATAAAGGCGTTTGTATCCATTGTTCCGGTGTTATCAACATTTACCGTTTACTGCCAGTTCGTGTTATGGACCACTGGGTAATACGTAACCATTGACACGCTCCGATGATCCCACATATGTAATTATAAACTACCTGCTTAGTGTTAACCATCCATAAGCTTATGAAACTAAACACAGTATTTTATAAAAAAAAAAAACACATTATGGGGATTGGAGGTGCATAAAAACAAAATGGTTTACAGTTTTGGGGCGTACGTCGTGGTGGATTGATAATTACATGAGCTAAAAATGAATTATCATCAAAACCAAACATTAAATAATTAAGCATAATTTTAGTTCAAATCGTTTAGGGCAAGTGGCTTTCAATTTTATAGCCAGATGTAATGTAAAAAACTGTAAAAAATAACTCCAACTTATCATACAAAATTACAATCCAATCCAATAGTGACAAATGACTTATAACACATATGTAAATAATGTACATGTATTATCGGTAATGTAATCATGTAATTGGGTTTGTTCCGGGTCTGGCTATTTGCATATCTTTGTATGTGTGTGTGTGTGGGTATATAATAATTTAATGAACCGAGCGTTAAATTTCTGGAAAAGCAAACAACTGTTTCAATTATGGTAATGTGTTTGCTTTTAGAAACAAAGTAACAATTGACACCCACTCGGCTGGAAACGTCAACAGAAGTAGGCGATATAACAGTGTTCTCGAATCATGACCTAGTGCTTCTAAACCGAATGAATCACACAATTGTTCTCTAGATGTGTTTACAACGAACGTATTCTGTATCATCGTCACGAATTAGTTCTGTCTAGAGATGTTATTATTTAGTGGTTTATAAAACATACACACGTTGATGTTATTAAGAAACATCTATTGATGAAAACAAAATGTTAATATTTTCAACGTCTTTTGGGTAAAAGGTTTTTAACAGTGGAGACACAAAGCTTTACAAACAGCTGTTGATACTTATCTAACGGTAATAGATATTGATAATGATGAAGTCAAAATGGTAAAATAAGTGGACAGACTCTCTTGGTACTCGGGTAAAAATAAGTGGACAGTCACGTATCAGGATTTTGAAAATTGTGCAAGATAATTTACACATATGTATGAATTATGCGGATTGCTTTCAACTTTTCAAAATCCAGAATGTTGCGTTATAATTATGGTAGTTGTACAAATCCATATAAAAACACGTTTTCAAAACTTTTAAAACTTGTCTCAAAAATGTTTTTTCTAACCTTGTCACATGCAACCGTCCTGCCTAATTTCGTCCAATCTGGTTTAACGAATGCAATGCAGTGACATGATTTGCAATGTTGATGTGCGTAATTCTTGTATATTCCGTAATTCGTCCGAATTTTAACATGTTCCAGTATTTTTTTTCAGAGGCCAAGTATATCGTTTTGGTGCGATATTAAAACGCAAACAGTCAATTTAGGAAATAACACTATACTAATAGGGGAGTGATGGTGTCATGATGGTGTCCGTTCCGAAATCAATTATTGATGAAGCCATTAACGTAAAAGATCCCATGCAAACTGTGGGTGAGTTTAATGGAATTGATGATAAAGTTACAAAATAATTTTGAAAAAATTATCCTTTCAAAAAATTTTAACGAAACGTTGTACGTTTATGTTTGCAAAATATATTATATAAAAACAACATTACGTCTTAAGAAAATAGACAGAAAAAGCGTAATTTTTAAACAGGTACGTATAGCAAAAAGCAAAAGAAAAAATAAGAGGAATCTCGAAGCATCCGGCGATGACTGATAGAAGCCCGTAAGGCTTTGTCGGAATGGAACGGAAATGTCGGAATTATGAACCTAATGAAAAATCGAGGCTTCCTCGCGAATAATGGGGATTCCACGAAACCCCTGGAATCTGGCATACAAGCCAGTATCACTATGAAAGAATATGATATTGTAAATAATCCTGTTAAACTTAAATATATGAAATACCTACACTACAATATACCGCATTAATTAGACTGTCCATCAGCATTTATGAGGAAAACCATATTCACTATAATTTGAAATGATCTATATTCTTACTATCAAGATTTGTGAGCCATCTATTGTTAGCTCATAATTGTCTGTTTTGTACTTCCAAATTATATATTCATTATAATCATATTTGTATGGTCACGCTCTCACATGATCATGATTAATAGTCACATAATTTTTAAGATTTGTTTTCTTGATGATAAATTCAGAAGTACGTACTCCAAATTATTAAGTGCACAGTAGAATTTATGACCGCAATATTATAACATGAAAAACGAGACTGTTGCAATCATACCTATTACGCCAATTGACCAAGAATTGCCTAACCGTCGATGCCTAAACTTTATAATTGCTTGTATATTATTTCGTCTACAAATGTAAATGTCTAGACAGAGTGCTCACATAGTCATCTCTCCAACGTATTGTTACTTTTGAAGCCAAAAATAGATGAAGGAAATTGAAATTTACCTATTAGTTTTGTGCAGGCTTAAAGGAGCATTTATAAATTGTTGTTAACGACAGTTTTTTATTTTATTACTGGATCGGAATTGTTCAACTAAGGTCCATGGAGAAACTACGCGGTTATATATTTTTTATCATTATCAATATATCTTTTATTTAACACGACAACCTATATCCTCGGATAAGAATCCAATCTTATCTTCTCATCTGTAACATTCATAAATCGCACTGATCCACATCAGATGTACTACATAACCATTTGCATACCGTAGAAAAACAAGTGATCAAGCTCTGAAAACCCGTCACCGTGACCTCAAACTTTTTCTCACATCCATCTATTTCGATTCTTGAAACCGGCCGTGGTGTTCGTTGACATTCAGAACTAATGTTTCATTTATGAGCCACTCGTGTACATAAATATTAGCATGCCGAATACGGCGCCAATTTTCGCTGTCGTATCATTTGTTATGTGGATTACATAACAATGGACGAGCGTTTGATAATTAACTTCTATATATTTTTTTTTATTAAATCATTGTCCAGGTCAACATGATCATCCTTTACTGTAGCAACCGCCTTCAGCAATAGCAATCCTTCCGTAATTTGAGTTTGATTGTTAGCTTGGCTTGACGACTGGAGCCGATGGATCACAATGAATAGTTCAGATCAGATGGGCATCAGTTTTAATGACATTCATGTGGCAAAAGAACATGCAGCTTGCTCAACTAGGAAGTCACTGCCGTCTATAGACATGTGTAATCAGACTCAATTAGCATAAGTCCTATGTTATATGCCTTGATACTCCTGAGAACTACGTTGATGTGCCGGTCTTTATCTTACACTTCAAACCAGAACATAGTCAAATGACCGAAGCTCGTATGAAAATACAAGTAAAACCTTGAAAATTAAATTTTTCCCGGGGGGGGGGGGGGTATAATTATAAATTAATTGTGTATACATATAACCCGTATTTTTGTTAGTCCTTTTTAATGATACCAGATGTATGAAAATATTTTTGACCTTTGTGCGATCGGCTGATAACTATGCGTGTTTTTTAAATGATAACCTTACTTGAATACATTTCCACATATAAATATGAATGAACACAACGTTTGATGGCTATGATCGCTAGCGATTTTTTATATAAATAAAAAGGCGTTAATTATCATTAACTTATTAGAAGAAATAGGAGTGACTTTCTATTTAAATTTAATTGTTTTAAAGCAATAATGAAAGTCTTACGTGCCTCTGAGGAGAGGACCCTCACTTTATCCAATAGTAGGCTGCAAAAATGTAATCTGCAAAAACCACTTCATGTAATAAATGGTCGCCTCCTAAGTGACATACAAAAAACCTGTCAGATGAACTGCAGGCCCGTTTGCTACATCGATTTGAGAATAACAAATAGAAAGTAGAGTTCACGCAAAAAATTAAAATTAAAATTTCAAGTGTATATTCAAAAATAAAATAAAAATCTATAACGGTTCAAGATATAGAACCCTGTGACAGAAGACAGACGGACAGACAGCGGAGCCTTAGTAGTAGGGTTCCGCTTTTACCTTTTTGGTACGGAACCCTAAAAATAGATGCCACAATGAGACGCAGCTGTGTTTGATACAAATGTCAGTGTGCATTGACCTCAACTGACCCACGTTCCTGATGGTGATTAGTACTTGAGACGGTGTAATGGCGCACTGCAGATACACACACGTAAGGTTCGCCATTTGGCATTTAGGGGTGTAATAAAAGGAGCTGGAATATATGATACTTTGCGTAATTAATGCGTAGTTTACGGGCGGGGGAAGTTTTGAAATCCAGTTATGTTTTAGGCAGCTCTGAAGGATTTTGTATGAGATTTTCCACTACGTTAAAATTTACCTATCAATATAAACTATATTTGCTCTGTTTCAGTTATTCAGACTTAGCATATGTCACATCTTAAGGGTACCCTAAACCGTAACTGCGAATGGGTTTAAGTGTCAGAAAAAGTGTTATGTTTACATATGACGACAAGCGTGGCTGAGCGGTCACCATATCGGTCTTGCGCGCAGAGGGTCCCGGATTCGATCCCCGGTCAGGCAGATATCTAAATGATGAATTTAGGTTTCAGTTTCTGTGTGTAGGTGTTTGTGTATTTGTCTTGTGTGTGTCCATGACACCCACGATACGAGAATCCTAGTACGGGACAAAATGTCTTAATAATTCTAATATAATTTATTATTATTCTTATATTATATACCTGTACGTATCGAGTTAAACATATTTTACGTCGATACATATAGGAACTTCATACATTTTAGATGTGGGGATACTATAGAGCCTAAAATCATCTATGTGCTTACCTGACGAAGTTGAGATTGGTGGAAGCGAGGATGTTCCGCAGCGTGCCCCACAGCGTCTGGTGGAGGTCCGTGACGGGTGCGCCCCACCAGCTCGCGTGCCAGTACGGCACCTTCGACGATATTATGCAGGTTACGCCTGGAACAAATGTTGCAAAATTCAATTATAAAAAAAACGCACTTTAAATAACTTATCAATGTGACTTACTTATATTTATTTAACCCAGAATCTATGGTAGAAAAAATATCAATTAAACCTTGGTTAATGCTTGCTGTTTAAGGGTATTAGAATGAGTATTGGGACGAAAACTTTTCAAATCCTAAAGTTCAGAAGTCGTTATCACCAACCACCAAAAGTCTATTTTCCGAATACGACATGCGATGGGCATATTTCTTCATGATGAAACCAGACTGTTAAACTTAACTGCCTATTAAAGAATTATGCTGACAATGTTATGTTGTACGAGCTTTTGCCCGCGGCTTCGCTCGCGTTACGAAGTAATATTTTCATCCCCTATTTTATCCCCTTGGGGGTAGAATTGATCAAAATCCTTTCTTAGCGGATGCCTACGTCATAACGTCTACCTGCATGCCAAATATCAGCCCGATCCGTCCAGTGGTTTGGGCTGTGCGTTGATAGATCACTATGTCAGTCAGTCACCTTCGAGTTATATATGTATATTTAGATGTCTATTGTATGTATGTTTATCATTTCATTTTAAATCGACTTCTAGACTGACATCAAGAAC
Organism: Epargyreus clarus; assembly: GCF_041222505.1. Lineage (NCBI taxonomy): Eukaryota > Metazoa > Arthropoda > Insecta > Lepidoptera > Hesperiidae > Epargyreus > Epargyreus clarus. The sequence continues at coordinate 1,732,473 of NW_027332214.1, forward strand.
GCAGGGATCATATTTTCAGGACTAGACGCTAATTCTGCCTGTGTAATAGTACCACTATTTCCTGTGGCTGTAGTCCCTAATAATTATGCAAATTACGCAAATGACTGTTAAGCCGTCTGTGCACGACGAACGGTCATATACCCAATAATCTCGTTACGTCGCCGCGCCTGGAAATGGCTCGTAATGGGATTAGCACTTGCATTCTTATGTCACTCATTATCCTATGCAGACGTCGCTGATACAATGTGTCGTTAAGTACCTATATGACATGTGCCCGCTAATGATATCATTAATTTATCTGATTTTTACTTGATACATAAAACTTTTACTAAACATTGAAATTTGACAATATCTAGTTTCGCCAGTTATTATATAGTAGTATAGAATCGCCCGATAGATCGATTATTAATAACTGAAGATAATTGATAAAGTGTTCACTTATGCCTCGACTACACAACTGACACGGGTGGAGGACTCGTGCCAAATAGGCGTATAACTGGCAGAGGTCTAGGACGCTGACACAACTACACGGTGCTGCAAAGTAAATTGATAGAGGAAGGCACGTGCCAACCCCTTTCGGATGTTTTCAGATGATCCTTTACGTCTAGGACTAGTTTTGGTGTTCTACGAAGCATAGAAAAAGGGATTACAAGGATTAACTTTTTGAAATGAATAATTCCGAAGATGCACGTGATAGTTCACCAGCGCATAAATTTAAAACATACCCAGATATATCACTCACGTGGGTATACTACAGTCACACAATCAAACAAAATAATTACATGTGATGCTACTAGTAAATATATGGTTGTGGTAAATGTGGTCAATAGACAAATGGATATTTAATCAACCACAAGATAAAATACGTGATGCATTGAAGAATACTCTGGAAACTTCCTACAGTCGTCCTGTAAATGTTATAAATAAAATAAACTTGAATAAATTGAACCGAATTAATAAAAGCTTTATTCAAATTATATTTCAAAGGCATCACCATTACACATGTTTCTGCAGTACAAACCAGGACAATGTGTAAAGTTGTCATCGACTGCAGGATTCCTGACATATTTAGAGTTAAAAATTATTACAGAAGCCTACATAATATGAGTCTAATATGAACACACTCCAATGGAGCGCATCGTGAATATCGTGATAGGATAGAAAATGATTTAGACGCTCAGTTTCATAAGGCCATTCTAACGGGCTTATCAATTAAACGACCACCTATGCACGACAGGTGAATTGGCAAGCATCCGAGCCAGCTGACGGTGAAGATTAATCGCCAACCTAATTTTGCAACATTAACTGTCCGTTCGAATGAACAAAATGTTCGTTACAATTGCAATAGCTTTTAGGGCACTGTATCACGAGTCAGGGTCCCAAAAGTTTCACGATTGTTAGAAAATGAAGCAAATCGTAAGCGAATTGCACGTAGCCTTGTAACTTATGTAGCAATACATTATATCTTGACTGATCAGCAAATTTCTTCACCACTATATATTAAATATCATGTACACTTCTTTACTTTTGTTCATTAACCGTCTGTCCCAGATGATATCATTGGATGGAGGTTTTGTGGGCGGTTTGTAGTCCCACACACGGTTTAATCGCTAACTCCCCGTTCTACCAGTACATATTTAGGCATCGTGGTCGAGTATTCCTCAAGACTCCGCAAGTCTCAGGGAAACCCATCTTGAATCTGTGGTACTTTCAAAGGAGCGAGTGTGTTCTGATTTAGGCACAGGCCTAATATTATCGAAATATTATAAAACAATAACAGTATGACAGACACCTTATGAATAGTCTTAAGGTGTCTGTCATACTGTTACTGTTTTTAATAAATAATATTTCGACTTCACTAGACAGGTTTTTCAGAAGCTTTCTGATTGATCTGTTTGACCATCAGGAAGACACATAATTTAAACATATAACAGCAAAAAGTATATATTTCATTACCATTATTCAATATTCAAAGTTTAAGTCGCGAAGCATGTAGCAAAGAACGGTATCGGTTTCAATCTGACCTTTCCCTATCTAAAAGTCACTAATATTATTGATAGCAAAGTGCCCTAATTGACTCAATAGACGATAATATACATATCTATGTGCCTATAGAAATAGTAAACATATTATTACATACTTGAAAATTAGTTGTTGACATATCAAGTGACTTTTTACGGAGGTTTCCAGCTACTCCACGGATCTTCATGAAAATTAATAGGCATATGAGAGCACCCAATTTTATATGGATGTATATAAAGATAAAATAAAAAAATAAATATGCACAAATAAATCGCTACCGTTATGACCAAGGGGATCGTTATCTAGATATTCAGAAACTCTGCAAGGAGACGGAGCTCGTTATAGAAGAAAGCTGGAAAGCTCATTAAAGAAACAAGAACATACAAAACACATATATCATCTCTCTTTGTCACACGGAGATGAGAGGTAATGACGACACTTTGGCGCGAAAGCAAAACGGGGGCGGGTGCCACTTCGACATAATTAGGCGACAAATGTCTGCTATTTGTGACGATCACGTGACCGGCGCTGGGTAAACAAACGTGGATAGCGGTGAATGTGTTGTGTTCGTTTTGAGAGCCAAGAACCACACAAACCAGTATCTTCAGTAGCGTTTGTAAATATGAAGTAGCCGACCTCTCAGTTGAGAGGTCCGAGGTCCAATCCCGGCACGCACCTCTGATTATTTAAAGTTATGTGCGTTTTATAAATCAAATACCAGTTGCTTTAACGGTGAAGGAAAACAATAAAAGGAAATCTGCAAACCTGAGCATCCTTAATAAAAAAGTCTTCAAAGGTATGTGAACTCTAGCAATTCGCACTTGGCCAGCGCGGCGGATTACGACTTAATCCGTCTCACTCTGAGAGGAGACCCGTGCCCAGGAGTCGCACTGTAATGGGTCGTTCATGATAATGCTGGTAAGTTATGCCACCCATAGACATGAGTAATTGAGCTGAAATAGGACTGAAGTTCTTTATGAGATCGATCGCACGATTGTTACCCCATGGGATCAAGTTGGAATGGCTAGTGTAAATATTCTTACCACATTTTCCAAACTAAAACACAGCAACCTAATTAAAAAATATATTTTAAAGGTCAATTTCATTTCCTATATACCTAAAATGTAATTTGCAAACAAAGAATCATTATAATATGTAATTATTTTGAATGTTGAAGAAAGGTTCTTATCATGACATAATCATAAAAAGTGTATACTTAATTAAAACTACAACGAAGGTGATCTTTTTATCATTATATTAATGTATTTTAATTTAAAATTACAACGAAAATGCATTTAAATGCAATATAATAAATATAAAAATTACATTATCCTTGAATGTATAAGCAATTCGTCTGATGGTACGAGTACGTAAGTGCTCATTGTCTCGTGTGATCAAATTTAAATTTGAATATATAAGGTTTATTTCTGCTATATATAGCTAATAAGCTAGAAATAGGTGTAGCTGTTGCTATCGTCGTGGATCCCATACAAATTTTACTAAGCCTTGTACTATGTTTTATGTGACATTTAATGCTGTATTCCCATTGTCCGTGATATTACGGATAGTCCCCGAGCGGCCTGCACCGACCCACTATAGGACATCTTCAGTAGTAGCGCTCGCGAATCCGTAACGGTGCTTTGGAATTGCCCCGAAGGGGTAACTCTCAAGATACATTGCGAACTCTTACTTTGAAATTACCTTTCTCTTTGCATTTGATGAGTCTATTGCGGTCTGTTGTTGTCCGTGATTATCCGTCGTACAGGCTAAAATCCATAGATTTATTGATCGTGGGAACTCTATTATAGATTTATCTAGATCCATATAGATTGTAGAACTTTGTGTCACTCGGTCTGATTTCAAAGACGCGTAATAATTTTCGTCAAACCCATATCAAACCTCTTTAAAAATAAACTTACTAAGCGCTTGAACAACGCCAACGCAGTGATTCATAATGACACAAAATAAAGAGCACAACTTATGGATTATACTTAGGGTTCTTTGGCCCAATGCGATATAAATAGTCACCGTCTCAACTGTCGTATTTTTATTCTGTATCCATTTGCGACTTTGAGTCGGAAACCAGATAATATTAAGTAACATGGGCGAATTAAAGGTGGTAGAACCCATCTTGGTTCATTGTGGCCATTATGCACCGACCTTCAAGTCCGGTCCACTCTCGAATGCCAGGCAACGAAATCAGATCGTATATGTCATATTGAAATTAAAAATAAAACCTAAAAAAAAATATGTTTTGGAGAAGCTACCTGCGGAACATAATATCGTACAAAGCTCCAACTCTACTCCGTGAACATCACTACGTATAATGTGTTAAAATTCTCTTAAAATAAATAGTAAAACGAATTTCCATTACATACTTTCAAAAGCTATCCAAAAGTAAACTTTGGTTATTCAGAGAAACCCGAACCTAGCATTGGAACAGTAATTGTATGATGGCCTTACTACTAAGAAAGTTAAATGTTAAATCGCTGCTTGTTACTAAGCAAAATATAGCAAGTTTATAGTAATAACACAAACATACATAAACGCCTCCAATTAGCGTTCAATGTGTGTACAAGGCTACATTTATATATTTAAGTTAAAATGTTACTATAATGTTGTTATATTTTGCGATTCTTGTCTTAAGCTCAACATTGAATTAAAAAAAGAAATTCATATATGTGAAGACATCGATTCATACCACATTTATTGTTCATATCATTCTCCTTATAAATCAAATAAAAATATATCAGGTACATCACCAACCAGGTTGGTGCCTTCGGCTGAGACGTGTGGCACTTCTAAAACTTCAAATTCCTTCCCACCTCTTAGGGCATTTTCAGTTTAAGGATAAGAGTCGGAGTGTTGCACACGGACAGTTGTGGTTTTTTCATACAAAATTACTAAATATGGGGTCGGGCGGGAATAGTCTAGTCTCTCATCCGTTAGCAGTTAGCAGAACGGCTGATTTTGTCAGTAATTATGATTTTCGGGTATTGCAGACTTGTTTTCTTGTTAAGTACTTCCTAAGATGGCGTTGGCAGTAGACATACGTAACGACTGCAAAGCAAATCTTACTTTAAGATGTTTACTAGTAGCTATAGTGTATTGATGATCGTAGTATCAGATTGGCAGCATAACAGTTCACGGCTTGTTTATTGAATAATAGGACAAAGAAACGAAAACAATTATATAATACCCAATCCACAGAGACAATAAATTCAATGAGAAATCCAGGGCTCACAAAAACGTAAAGAATTACGAGACAATGATAGAATGCCTATAGAAATCAAACAATAACCAATGGACAATACCTAATGAATGGCGATTGCCATAACAGGAAAAAATATACTTGAAAGACAACATATTTCATTATTTACACCATTTATTCAAATTATACAATTTTAATTAACATTAATGGCTACTAAGTATTATATAAGATTAACTTGTATGTTTGACCTTCCACAAGATCTATTTCTGGATAAATGTTTGTTAAATGTGAAGACTTATGAAGGGTTCTAGCGTAGATTTTAATAGTAAATCAATAGTGTGGAATTTGATGACCTTAAACGATGAAAGGTAGTGAAACAAAGGTGGGATCAATGCTCCGTCGCAGACGGAAGGACCTTGGCTGCGACAGGTTTTTGTCTCGCAATTGGGATTAAGCAGACACTTGGTTGTAAATGCTCCTTAGCTAACTTTGTAATTGTGCATATACCTTACAGTTTACAAAAAAGGAATGACTGACACCTTTAATGAAAATAAATAAAATGTTACAATACTAACAAGGATACATAATGTAATTTATGTTATGCCATAAAAAAGATTTTTTCCACACTTCCACATATGCGTGTCAATTGGAATGTTACATAGCACCGTAAACGGCAAATATAGAAACACGTGGAAATAATGTAAATAGGCCTCTAGTGTAAATTCGCACATCAGCTGTCAGTTTTACTTAATGTATGTATGTATGTATGACTGTATCCTCAGCAATAATAATCATCATCATCATCATGATCAACCCATTATTGTCCCACTGTTGGGCACGGGTTTCCTCTCAGAATGAGAAGGATTAGGCCATACTCCTGCGCTAGCCAAGTGCGAATTGGTGGACTTCATATACTTTTGAGATTTTTTTTATAAATCTCTCAGGTTTCCTCCTAAGGATGTTTTTCTTTACCGTTTAAGCAAGTGACAATTAATTTCTCAGCTCAGCAACAAGGATAGGAAGAACGTTTTCATTTATGATCGAAATCGTGTTCGATGTCCAACTTCGTCCATCGAATTGTTTGAACAATGCACAAATCGTTTTAAATTTCTTTGATCAATTGATAAATACTAGTTCGTACAAACAAAGAGCATTGGTCAGCTGTGCTTAAGGATGTACGTATGCATGGATGTATCCTCAGTAGGATACATCCATCCATCCTAACGAGGATAGGAAGATCGTTTTCCTTCACGATATTGTGTTCGATATCCAACTTGCAGACCGAACAATGCCAAAGCGTTCTACATTTTGTTTGAGCATACAATGAATAGTTTATATAAGCAAAGAAACAAATAGAATTAAAATATTTGTTTATAAATACAAGGAAGGAACATGTTATTTTAATCAGTTGTCTGTCGTAGATGCAATTGAATAGTTTTCTGTTTACATATATGTCGGAGAAGGACGGCTCTCATCGACATCATTGATAGAATTTATGGGTTTTGTGGGCGTTGTCATAGGGTAGATGCAGGCACAAACACAGTAATCACAATATTTATTGTACTTAACATTTATAACTTCGGATTTACAAAGTAACTATACTATTACGTTACAAACAAAGGATTTGAGCAGCGGGTTCAAGGTAGTGACTACACGCTCCAAAGCACAACAAAATAATGATCCACCTCGATCATTCACATCAGTTCTTATCCATGTTTCCCCACCGCGCGGCCACATACCTCGACTCCGCTAGAGACCTCTTAAAAGTCTCTACTCTGATTCGACATCTAATACGATAATAATACAATGACTGGTAATTATAATTTAAAACCATATTCCCTTCGATTGATCAAGTATCAATAACATTACTAAAATACTAAAGTAACAGTAAGTCTAGCTATATTAAATAACTTCTATGTTGTATTCGACTCTTCCTCCGACATATATTAACACTTCTGTTAAAAATACTTTTTTTCTGCCTAATAAGAACAATATTAAGCGACGCTGTATTCCGCTTTGCACGGTGTGTTAAGGGAAGAGAGACATATTTATTCGAGGCGTTCCAAGCCGGAGCAACGCATCTGTGGTCAATTTCAGGTAGGAATCTCATAAAATCTGGGGTTGAATATAAATGTCCCTGGGCGACAGTAGATTACCTCCAGATTCCTCCAGATACTTCTATATTATAATTGGATTTTTATTTAGACTCGAGAGTGAAAGCTCTTTTAAAATAAGTTTTGAATACGCAGAACTTCAGTCTTCTGCAAAGAAAACACAAACAGTCCATTACTAAGTCCACATAGCGTCACCGACCCTGACCATGGGGTATCGAGGGCAGCGAATACTAATGCTCCCAGGCGCCCTCTTGCGGACGCATCACGTGCCACTCGTGCTATTTGACATTCCGTGCGCGCTGCCGATGTCCGATATGGCATTGCGATTTGGCCGGTGTGTAAGATCTGTACGTATTTGTTTTCCATTTATTAAAATAATATGCCATAATATTGAATACTTTAATATTAAAGGTGATAGAATATTTTGGATGCCGGCTGACTTAGGTCTTGGACTTTTTACACGGCAACGCTTATAAAGGCTTCGAATGGAACCCATTACTATTCAAATTACAAATTTGTTACTTATTATCAGGTGGATGGCAGGCCCGTTTGCTACTCCAATCTACTAAGAGAGTTTCTTCTCAGGAATCTAAAGAATCTCGGGTAACACAGGTGCCGCTAAGCGGTTTTAGGTTCTTCTCTAAACAAGTGCTCCCCAGTGCTTCTCCACGTTTCGCTTCTTCGTTAGGCAAGAAGTTCTGATTACAAAAGATTGTTTACTATTTGTGACGATTCCTATGTGATGTTACATTGTGGTTTTACAGTAAAGCCTTTATTGCACTGCCTTAATTGTAACGTAACTAATAATTATCCAATATCCATATAAAACAACTTAGATATGCAATTTGCATAATGAAACTTTGTATATTAAGCGAAACTACAAACGATTTTGTTTATTTATACAGATGTTCTACGAAGAAATAAAATTTAATTTGAATACCTACAATTATGTCTTTGTAATTACATTTTATTATATTGTTACGATGCGCTTTCGCCAATACAGCTGCTATAATCGTATCGTGAGGTCATGTTTTGTTCATAATTTGCAATTTGCACAAATAATATTAATGTTTAAATTTTTTGTCAACATTTTTAATGTTCAAGCGCGATGCTATATAAAACAGAGAAAAATGATTTTTTTATTAGTTAATTGATTTTTTTTTACCTTGGGACTGACGAAACCGATTTCGTCTGGACTTTTACTAATAAATTAAAAATTGAGATTGAAAATTTTAAGCGGAGTGTCAATAGCAGCATTAAATATAAATTAAATTTCTGCATATAAATGAATCTAATATAGTAGTTAACCAGAACGTAACAGTGCGAGCCACTTTAGTTTTCTTAGTACTTAGATCAAGAAAGATAGATACGGCCTTTGACCAAAACATGGATGGCTTAATTAAACCTAATCGCTACTTTTAACATAACATTGTCATTAAAGAAAAAAGTTGACATAGAACTCTTAACAAAATCACTTGTTTAAGTGAGTTACACAGCGAACGCTATGCCTCAATGAGGCGAGGGTTTATCTAACAATTTATTTGGTCTGAGCTTCAATAAACACCATTAAATTTTAATGGAGGAAAAATTATGTTTGGGCACACACGAAAGTCGTTCCAAATATTTGCGTATCATATAGACTAGACTTTGAATGTGACTTGTAGGTCGAATCGGTTAAACTATTTTCATAAAGAACTTCAGTACAAATTATCAAAGGCCACAATCTTTAGCAAGGACGTTAAGCTTGTATATTTCGAAAACCATATGACCTTGTGAAAGCAAGATGAATAGAGGTAAAATGTCGTTTCTATTATAATTTATGAAGATAGCTTTTAAACAGGTTTATTTATAACTGACAATTTACAAGACATAAATAAAATTGCACTTGTAAATTATCTATTATAGAAATTAGCGTTCACGTCGACTAAAAGGTAACCTCAGACAGATCTCCAATGTTATCTGAAGTTGATAATAGTTGTTGGTGACCAACAGAAATTCAAGTATGACGTTATTGTTTTTGGATTTAGTGACAATGTCCATAAGTACCTATCTCGGGTGTATTCGGTACTAGCCACAAATAGACGACCTAACCGTTCCTGGCACATTGTCGGTGTTTTTTTGCGCGAATTATGCGTCTATATTTGTGCGCGGCGTTTATATGCTTACTCGTTATTGTTCGGCAAGTTATTCAGCGAATTATTCGTGTATACCTAACCGTTGTATAGAGAAAAGTCACTCACCATCGTACCCAATGGGTTCAGTCTCGTGTAGCTTGAAGGTGAACGGGATGTGTACCCTCTGCATCAGCAGCCGCGGGGGTTGCATCCGCGCTGCCCACGTGTCCTGCCGACCCTCACCCACTATGCCTATCACCTCCATGTTCCTGAGGACAAAGAACCGTCGATAAATATATACATACATTATTTTTTATAATATAGGAGTAGCAGACGAGCATGCAGTCCATCTGATGGTAAGTGGCTACTGCCGCCCATAGACATTTGTAATTAACCCCACATAGGATTAGATATTCCTACCTGTCGATCAGAGGCGCCGCTACTCCTAAAGACTAAGCTGGAACGCTTCGGAAAAGTATGTCTCCCTTACCACACCCTTCAAACCAGAACACAGCAGCGTTTAATACTGCCGTTATGAGGCAGAAATAGGTGTATACAATACTTAATATATGCAATACTTGCAACTTATTTACTGTCCGAAATAGCTTTTATATCACGGCGTGCGTAAATGGACGTTTTACGCACGCTTCGCGTGCGCAAAACCCCCATTTCCGACCCCGTAATATAAAATTTTATACAACACGCGGACGAAAAATGTTTTTCTGACTCGTGTGATTGCAGTCCTCGCCTGCGGCTCGGCCTGCAAACTCACACTTGTCAGAAAAAAATTTTTCGTCCTCGTATTGTAATGTACTATTTCTTATAAGATTGGAGTAAAGTTTGCGTTCCAAATACCATCCCTCACTGCCGCCCAACGACATCTGTGACCAACACAATGTAAAACTCGTTCTATTTAAAGCCAATCACAGTTACGATACCACTGCTGAGGACATGAAACTCCGCCGGCATCCAAATCATTCCATCAAAATGATTTGTTTCACACTAGAAATGATAGTGGAATGTCTATTATATGAGGGCCAATCGACGTCATTCGCATTTAGATGCGAAAACTGTTAAGAGTATTTTATTAAGTGCTACATAATAATATGTATCTAATTATTCGTATTTTTCTAAATTTCTGTTATTAAATTGCGTCAAAGAATAGGTTTATTTTTCTTTAAGTTGTCTCTAAGACCTTTAACTTGACAAGTTAAATCTGCCATACATTTTACGTAACAGTTTCCCAACTTGGTTGCAAAAACAGCAAAATATTCTCGTACGTCTTAAAAGAATACTCTTGCATAGTTCCCAACATAGACTCTCAGAAGCCTTTGAAAACGACCCCTTTCTTTTTACATTCGCGCGTAAAACAGTTGACACGGCTTTGAACTGTAAGGGGAAACTTAAAGAATACTGCGCGGGGTCATAAAATATTCAAAACAGTCGCCTAGTGACGTCGCCGACTGATGTACAAGGTTGATTTTCAGTCGCATTCAAGTTATTCAGACTTTTAAATTTGATTTTTTTACTAACTTTTTAAACTTGCTCTGTTAATTCGTATGTAGGTATAGGCCGCTCCAAACTGCTAGTCCGCTCTGAAGTTGTTGCGAGCAGGTGTAGTCATACAATTTGCTATGGCGACGCGAGTCATTTCTATATTCAGAGCGGACTATATGTATGGTAAGGGACAAATCTTGCAAGGGAGTTAATCAGTTAATCTAACCGATTGGACTAAAGTTTTGGTTTGAATAACAATGCCTGGTTAATTTTGTGACGTCATTCTTAATCCAATATGGCGTTCGCCTAAACACGACGGACCAATTACTTTTTATGCACCCCACGATATGGGTATCAAATAAAGGGTTTTTCTGAGAAGAATACGAAAATCTTGTTTTTTTTTAAGTTTTTTTTTATATTCATTTTATTTCTTTTTACTCCTATCAAAAAATAAATATTGATGCTATACTGCGTAGGTGTCGTGAAGTTATTAATAAATTATATATTTATGGACCAACATTAGAGCTATTCACGATATTATGTTGGTTTATTGCCAAGAAACTAACAAAATTGGGACCCAATAAGCGGTGTTTTGATCAACTTATGAATAAATTTCAATTCACATTTTCTTAATCTCAAACAAAACAAGAATTTTATTAAGAAATTATTTTTATAGCGGGAAGAACCAAATATCTTGGTATTCTCTCTCGAGTTGGTATCATTATAACTAGATACTTGCCATTTAATATGCTCATGTTCATCTATACATACAAATAAAATTGGAGTATGATTGGATGAATATACATACGGTACATATACCAAAATAACATTTTTTACAATTTTGGTCTGTCTGTTTGTTCTGGCTAATTTCTGAAATGGCTGAACCGATTTTGACGAGACTTTTATTGGCAGGTAGCTGATGTAATAAGGAATAACTTAGGCTGCTTTTAGAACTAGCTGTGCGCCGCGATTACACCCGCGTTATTTCTTATTAACGCGAGTGAAACCGCGGGCTACAGCAGGTAATAAAATATATTTCAAATGATTATATTTTTGGATATACATTGATATTGGATCTCATAGATATTTGTTATCAATTCCAGATATGATCGAAGTTGAAGTCAACCGCCGTATTGCTGTCCATGAGGACTAGCTAGGAATATCTCGTATAAGACTTTCCTGTACCACAACCTTCAAACCAAAACACAGCAGCGTTAAAATGTTGCTATAAAAATACTAGTGCACAATGAAATAGGTATTTAATATTTATACAATATTGTGAATCACGTGACCGTTATTAACGCCACGATAATCTTAATTAAATGTATAATTAAAAACGATTGTGTAATTATTTCATCATGCATGTTTCATACAATATTAATAAAGTTGCATTAAGTATCAATTTCGTTGTAAATTGGCCGTGAACTGAGGGTCAAAGGTGTCTTAATTAACCCATTCAATATTTTAAGTATGTTTTATATTATAAGCCTAAATAACAAAAATACAGGCGTTTTGTATTATCATATTCTCATACTTGTACTTAATATTTTTTGTTTCCCATTAACACAATGAAATAAGAGTTCATTAATCGCTAAGACCCATAGTAGAAATCTAAATTCATTATTTACTTATATACATAACCGAGAATCAAATCTGGACTCTGCGGTCCGGTCGATATAGGAACCGATATTATTTTTAAGATTTTATACCGGATATTAGATTTAAGAAATGATAACTAAGGTTCTAGAAGCACGGAGCGTAGTTTCATAAATAACGTATAATTATGCGAATAAAGGAAGTTTTGAAAATAACCCCTTAATGAAATTTAATAGGGGTGAAAGTTTGTCGTTTATAAAATTTCTGTATGTATGTATTTTGCATTAATGAACCAATTTTGACACAACATTTAGATGAATAGACATGAATAGAATTATGGTGTTATTTTATTCTTACCAGACGTGCTAAATTGCTATACGATCTTAATAATAACAATAATTTAAAAAAATGTATGAAAAAAGCGAACATCACTCAATCGACACAACGAAGAAGTAGATCATTCTTGGATTTACATAATAATAATAATACATAACATGATATTACATGATAGTAGCAAATTAGAAGCTTACCTAGAAATGAGGATAATTGATGTGATAATAGTGAACTAAATCGAGAAATAATTGAACTTAAATCAGAATTACACACAGTCCATCAAGATATAAATAATATTACGTATGCCAGTGGTAGTCAACCTGTCGATAGCGAGGATAAATTCCCTCGATCGAGGCATGACAAAGAAAAATTTGGCGACCTTATTTTCGTCGACAATTCCCAGAGATGTCAATTTTAGATTTTTTTACCGACTGAAATTCCTTGGCAGGCAGCGAAATGCATTTGCAATTGATCGATCACGTAGTCTAATTAGTAAATAGTACGGATACAATAAAGTTGGCTACCCCTGACGCCTATAAATCTTACAATTTTCCTATACCAAAGAACTATAAGTTCGAAGGTCGTTTCTTATAAGTATATTTTTGAAAATGTTGAACTTTTCCAGCTCGAGTCTAGCAAGCCGCAACGTTGACGTCTCATCTCGACTGAAGGGTTCTTCTCGCCACCGAGAGCCCTACATGTCGGCAAAATGTTAATGTGGAGGCTAAAAATATCCCACATTCAATATTATTTTTTATAGCAAACATTTTTATTACTGAACGAATGGATCTTAAAACTATTTCAGAAAGGTTAAGTTAAGATTTAGTTTATGTATTTAATTTAAATTTAAGTTACCGTTTAGTGTACTTACTTCAAACTTATTTTACATTAATCAATCTTACTTTAATAGCAAACTTTTTCATCAGTACGAATCTTAAGTGTTTCAAAGAAGTTTAGTATAAATTCGATTAAAGTTTATGTTAGCATTTAGCTTACTCCAAACTTAGTTAATCAAAAGTTCTTCCACGGGATTAATTGGAATGAATCGTGCAAATGTGTTTTGAACAAGTGGGAATGCAATATTTTTTAAATTTAAATCTTTGGATTAAAATGTTTTAGTTGTAATCGAAATTCGAATATTTCTTAATAAGAGTTCATGTATATGTCCAGAACTCCAGAATACTACAAACATAATATGTCAGATGGATGCCATAGCAGACACAGTATTTTCTTATACAATTCACTATTTAAAAACATAATGTTTGTATTTATCATAAGGGACATCGGTTGTCTGTCAAAATAAAAAAAAAAATCTAGTCTACCTCGTTCTACACATTTAATGTCTGTAGATATAAGGACTGCCTTATAATGCCATAGATTAGTAAAAATTACTCACTCCTAACTAGAAAATGTGCCCAGTTTTGAGGATTGAAATACTTGCGTAAAAAAGTTTTGCCACGTCTCCGTGCTAAAATATCCCTAAAATATTTGAAATAATTATTTATTTATTATGTAAATTCATGTAAATTACGCAGTATTAGTTATTTATTCGTAAATTTTCTCTAAAAATGTTTTTATTTGTCAAGAATTCAAAAAAAGAACTAACGATAATAAGCCATTTGTGGGTTCATTCAATTTCAAGGCGGCGAAGTATCTTTACTAATCTATGTATAGTGCATATACTTGTAATTATGCATTTTAAAATAAAAACATACTACTCACATAAAAACTTAATTGGCATGCTACATAATTTGCGTGAATATGATCTTCACTTCAACATAAAACCAATTTCGTAAATTAATTCAATGTCAAATGGAAATATAAAATACAAACTAGAAGCAGAAACATAATATGTTCTCTACATACATCTACTTCTTTTAGAATATAAGCAGATCTGAATTTTTCTATACTAATATTATAAAGAGGAAACCTTTGTGTTTGTTTGATTGTAATAAATAGACTCAAAAACTACTGGACCGGTTTTAAAAATTCTTTCACCATTCGAAAGCTACATTATCCACGAGTAACATAGGCTATATCTTATATGAAATATATTTGATAAATAGATTTTGAGGCGGTACAAAGTTTGCCGGGTCAGCTAGTACATTATAAACTAGTGATTGCTTAGTGGTTAGAAATTTGAAGGGTCCAAGCTTCATATACTAGGCATACCTCGGACTTAATGTTATGTGTATATTAGAAATTATACTATTTCCATTTCTTTATTTTTTCAATGACACATCAACGCCCATGTAATTTTGTGTTGTTTATATTAAAATGTCATACAGATAATACTGTACTCCATGAACAGGTAGTGATGTGCTACACATATTGTACATTTTGTACAAATTTATTAAGTATAATATTATATTACATATACTTATAATATTATATTTCATTCCAAGATGTTACACATATAAATTTTTGATTGATAATGCCTACTTCTTTAAAATTTTCAAAGCTGTTGTAAAATAAGTAGGTACTCGACAATGAAACGAAATAATTATTACAACAGGTAATCTTTATTTATTTATTTTAATAAAAAAATTATGAATTGTCACTGTCACTTGATGAGCTCTCCTCAACATTTATTATAAGTTATTGATATCATTGCTTATTTGGTCACAACACTACAAAGAACTGTCATCGAGAAAATAAAGAAATGGAAATACATAGTATAAATATCACTTGCTTAATGATGCCAAAGACATTCTCTTAACTCTTTTCTCTAGTTTGTATGATGTTTACCAATGTGCATTTGGCTAGCGCGGTGGATTACAGCCTAAAATCTTAGGAAACCCACTGTACTCATTAAAGGCCATTATACATAAAAACAAGGTCTTCAATGTAGAAATTAGTAATATTAACAAATATTATAATTGACATATTGATATGATAATGGCTTAACAAAGATAAACAAACAATAAATAAACAATGAAAAAAAACATAACAATTATATTGATACGTTTATTAAACATTAAAACAACAAGTACTAAAATAAACTGTAAAAGGTTTAATTTAAATGATAATTCACATTTTTTTCTATGATAAAAACTCATGAACTTAAAATGGTAATTTATAAGAAGCCATAAATGCTGGAAAAATGTGGTAATAGGGCGAAGAAACCAATGCTTAACAAAGTGTGTAAGATGATGATGATGATGAAATAGCAATTAGATTAGAATTATTTCTTTGATGTATAACAAAGAAAATTAAGTAATATTATTACCAACATAATGTGATTACAATGTTATCAATTAAAATACCTGTAATATTATTGATAGCGGTGTTATGTAATAAAGACAATGAAACTTTGTCTGATAATTGAAGCTAATGGAACACCAAACAGGAAATATTATACAGTTAATATGCTATTAAATGTTTAATTAATAGTTAACAATAATAATGTTATTAATAGCTCAAGTTGATACAAGACTAATAATAATTAGTTAACACCTAAAACACTGAATGATTCTAGTAACTCTTTCATTATTAGAAAGTTAAAAGTTTTTATTTTACTTTTTAAGATTGATGCCTAAGTCATTATGATGTTACTAGAGAAAACAACTCTTATATAAAATTTTGCAGTAAAAATAAAAAATCAAGAGGTGTAGGTTTAATTTTTATTTCAGTTCAATTGGTATTTCAGTCACATCAGAATTTTAGCGATTATTATATCAATGGTGAAGAAAAACATTTTATATGGTAAGGACAACATAATGTCAGACAGTTCTATATGATATCCTCATAGATGTGTGAAGTGTGCTAATGAAGATTTAGCCAGAATGGTAGCACATGTGTTCCCCCGGTCACAATACAAGAATATCCGTGACCAAACATATAAAAACAATATGTTTACTGGCATAACAGCTTCCCCACTTCTCATTATTGTTTAAAAGCCTTTTTTATACTTATAAGTAAATAGTGCCCGGTGAGGCCACCTGGTTAGTTGGCCACTGCTTTTAAGAACATGCAATGTCAAGGTACTGTCTAATGTATTATCAGCACTGTGGGATGGTCCTACATAGTATCAGATCATTCTTGAGGTAAATAGAGTTGTTCCTTAAGTACAGACTAAGTAACATAATTTATCTGAATGCCTAGAGTTTACTAAGACAAAGTGAAGTTACTGACCCTGAAAAATCTTTAAGCAAATATCTATAAATAATAGTACATAAAAATGAGGAAAATAATTACCTGTTCACAAACTTTAGATAGATCAAAAACACTCTCCACTTTAATGAAAATAGTTGCTGTTAGCTGCAGAATTTCCATGATACTTTTCATAAATGTAGCCAACATTTATTTCAAGACCACTTAAAATAGTAAGCCACATCATTTCTTTTTTCCATAAAAACAGTTAGAGAAACGACTGAGTATTATCTATAAATTATCTATTTATAACAATAACACTACGTGGGCAGTGCGGCTGTGCCACTTTTGTCACACGACCTGACATAATATGGTAATTGAAATCTTTCTCTTACCTTAAAAGTATGACTAGCATTATGAAGAGCGCTATGAGAGCCGCAATCATCACGAAAATGTTCATCAGTTCTGCCATTGTCATAAGATTACCAGACCCCATTTTGCTTCGAAACGTGTTTATCACACAACAAAAACAAAACACGAGAAAGTACGGGAAAAGTTCGCTATCACCATCAGTTCACTTCACACACACCGCACCGAATTCCCATCACTAATACACGCATTGCCGAATGTTATTTCGCGAATGCGGCTATTTCGTCAAAATATCGACGGTCTTGCTCAATTTTACGCAATTACACCGAGATACTGTCACTTTAGCCTTGCGAATAACTAATGAAAAGGTGTTTTCGTTAGACGTATGGTCACAACAAAAACATAATCATTGATCGACTAAAATAGCCGTCACACCGTACCGTTCGAATTATTTTGACAGAGTGAAAATGAAAATTGAATGATCGGAACGAGCCATGATGGCTGGGTTGCTATATGTGAAACGTTCAAATTTCCCACGTTGCTATAAAATACGATTATTTATTTAAGTCAATTAATTTATAAATGAGGTAATTTGTAACATTTAATGATTAATAATTGTATGATATTATCCAAACAAATTTTTGTGTGTTAGTTAGCGTTATTTAAAATAGTATTTGTATGTTAAGCTCGATCTTTGCTTGTTCCGTATGACCAAAAGTAAACTGTAAAATAATAAAATACCACTTAATAAAATACCTAATTATTTTAAATCTTTATGCAAGTAATAATGACACATTATTATATTTCTTCTTTTATTTTACAATTTTCCTTTGGAATACTTATGAACTCACTATTTTGTGTAATAGACAGGGCAGATTTAACTTAGTCAACATTTTATAGCGGCCATGAAAAGTAATGTAACTTTACCTACTTTACTTTACTTTACTTGTATGTATATTACGAATATACAGGGTAAATTTGGCGCGAATAAGCAGATATGCATAGCAGATAAGCAGGGATGGCATAAGGATTCTATATTTATTATACTTTCGGAATTGGCTATCTATTCTAGTTGAAAAAATAGTAGACGTCAAATACCTTAAAATTGTTCTCATGTATTGAGCATTTTATAATTCGTATTATTTTGTATTTTCATATTTCATACATTAAGCCTACCAATTTTCAAGAATTAATCCACAAGTTTCATAAGTGGCCGCGCTGTGTCTTGACAATATAAAAATTTTCCCAATCTCCTTTACTTTGGACATACCCAATACAACCACTCAGTTGTCAAACGCAATAAGGTCTTTAGAACATTCCGAAGTTATATTTATAGCATCTAGTTTCCCATTATATTTGGTATATTTTACAAGGCTGGCAACATTAACCTAAAGGGACCTTCATAAACAGGGGCAAACGCACCGAGACAGAGCAAGAGAGATAACAAACATGACATATAATCGTACGGAAATTGCGCAAGTAAGAAAGAGATACAAGATTCTGCTTTGTCACACCTTCCTTATCTCCTGAGTTCTGTCTGAGTGCATTATAAGTACATGTGTAAGAACAATTTTCTTTTTGTTGACATCTTTTGTCTCTGAGCCAGTCTGAGCTATATGTGGCCACACAATAAATACACACTTCATGAAATATTTTTTGTTTTGTTATATTACTTAGCTAGTCTCGGTTAAGTGTGAACCAAAATTAACAAAATTAATCTTATAGTCTTTACTGGACACTGCAATCCTTAACTTATTATCCTGAGTTATTACCTATAACCTAATTCGGTCATTATTTTTGCCACAAACGTGTGAGTTATGGTACTTTCTTCTAAAGTATTCCTCGAGCTTTTTTGAAGGTGGTAGAACCCTTTGTGGTTCGACTCCGGCGGCACCACCGCCACACCTATTTCTACCTAATAACCAGAGCTGGATTAACCCTGTATGGGCCTGTAGGCAATACAATTTTCGGGCTCCTTTTCTTTACCTACTCTGACTGACTAAATAATGTTTTTTTTTCCTTCTACCCACATTCCTGAATACAATTCCCGATATAGGCATGGATGACGTCCTAAGGGCGGGTTCAGACATACGCAGGCTCTATGCGTGCTCAACGCGGGTTTGGCTGCGTGTTAGTACGGAGTCTGCAGTGGGCCCCTGTCAATCCTGGGCCCCTAGGCCTACTCTGCCTTAAGGTTAATCCGGCTCTGCTAATAACTGCAGTGTTAGGTGCTGCTGTGTTCCGGTTTGAAGTGTGTGGTAAGGGACAAAGACTTTTCCGAGGCATTCCAGCTTAGTCCTCAGGGGTAGCGGCGCATCTGTGGCCGACCTCAGGTAGGAATATCTAATCCTATCTGGGGTTTATTACAGATTTCCATGGGCGGCAGTAGCCACTTACCATCAGGTGGACTGCATGCTCGTCTGCTACTCTTATAATATAAAAATAAAAAAATAAAAAAAGAGCTCTGAGGCTCTTGAACAAAAATGTAGAGAGAGCACTTTTAACCGGTGATACATTGACGATTCCTCTGACGTCGCAAATCCTCATGCGAAATTTATTTCAGATAATGGGTAGCCCGAGTCTGCCTTATCTTGTCTAGGTGGACCTACATAATAGAGTAGATGCCTAAAATATATTTGGGTATTTTGTGAAATGCCCAATTATTATAATTATGTACTTATTGAAAACGGGTATTGAAGTTAATAAACTATAAGTAACTCTGAAGATCGAAAGGTCACTGAAAATATTTTTCATAATCAATTGTTTTTTTTTTCAAAAACCCATAGCAGTGATCATACTTTAAAATTGATCCTTTCAATCATTGCTAATTTATAATGTAACATGTAACGACTTTGGCGGTAATATCCCCAACCCTTTTTTCGCCATACGCCAATTGTAATTAACTGCTGTTTTCAAATTAGAAGGACGTGGTAAGGCGTCTGTTAAAACGTAACATGTTCCTTAAATTAGTCCTTAAGATGAACCTTCAGCGGTAAGATAAGTAGTGCT
Source organism: Epargyreus clarus (assembly GCF_041222505.1). Classification (NCBI taxonomy): domain Eukaryota; kingdom Metazoa; phylum Arthropoda; class Insecta; order Lepidoptera; family Hesperiidae; genus Epargyreus; species Epargyreus clarus. Next base: position 1,752,830 of record NW_027332214.1, read on the forward strand.
CCTGTTCTGTCCCTGAGGACTAAGCTGGAACGCCTCGGAAGAGTATGTCTCCCTTACCACACCCTTCAAACCAGAACACAGCAGCGCTTAACGCTGTTGTTATAAGGAAGAAATAGGTGTGGCGGTGGTGCCGTCGGATTCGAACCACAAAGGGTTCTACCACCTTCATCTTCACCTTTACATACTAATGTTTCATCATTAGCCGGTATCAGCCACTGCTCTGCATCAGACGTAGGACTTTTTGAATTATATTGAAACTATGGAGGCTTATCACATGTACTCGTATCTATCTAAAAGACAAAGATAGATTTAACACCCACCTGTAATATTAAAACAACTCTGTCCTCTATATTTGCATGAAAGTCGCGACACATTAATATGACTGGCAGATTTAAAGCACAAACAGAACTTTTAATTTTACTTGTTTATACATTTAGATCGTTAAATATAACGTGATGATGGTATACTAGGGCAAGGTGAACTTGTTAAGTAACAGTTTGGTATTTTAAAAAGTAGTCATTACATTATATTTTTTGTATTAGGGGAATTATATATTGTAGATTTTTATTTTATGCGTACAGATAGATGTGCTGTACCCTTCAAGACTATATTTGAGAGACATAGATAGGTATTTTAAGCATTTATCCCTGTAGTTCCCGGACAAGAATAGGGCTACGGTATCCCTTGCCTGTCGTAAGAGGCGACTAAAAGGGGGCTTCTGGGGTCGTGGGTGGCAAGAGTGGGAGCTCGAACCGCCCGGCCAACGGTCCCGGGAAGGCCGGCGGTTTGTGTGGTCGCATACCGTCGTACGCACCAGACGGTGCGTTCGAAGCTCACCTGGGCGGAGCCCGACGGGGCAATGCTCTAAGAGGTCCCCGGTTGAGTTCCTTTGGAGATCCCGGAGTCCTCTACGTATCGCTGAGGACGGCCACCGGGGGGGTTTTAGTGCGGTAAGAGTCCCACATAACCTTGTGTTGCTCCCACGGCATCGGGTACCTTTTGAAGGTATCCCCCTCGTGAACAAAAAAAAAAGTATTTTGAGCATTAGATATAGCCTGTCTTTACCATTTTCATAGCAAAACCAAATAATGTTATATTACTGTTCTAAGGGAGAAACATATGATTTAAATAATTATAATTTTAAAATAAAACAAGGATATTTTGTGGCACGAAGTTCTCTTTAGGAACTAGACGTCCCGGAAAATCCGAAACGGCTGGCAACCCCAGAAGGGAATGGAACCCTCGCTATGATAACCCCTTATCGAATATAAAGTTTATTTGATTTATGAAATCACATTTTTTGTTTCTGTGTAACGTCGACGACTATTGATTATACGGCAGGTAGGAATAAGTACGAGTATACTCAATGCCACGGTACGAGTCGGATGGTTTATATCGTACCTACTTTATTATAATAAATACATTGTTTTGGGATTTTCCTTCAATATTAATACTTACTGGACTTTCCCATAGAAGACATTCGCGTAATGCTTAGTATTCTGAAATTGTTATTTGCATATGTACTTAAGATATAAAATAAAATTATGTTTTATAATTTGTAACGGTAAGCAGTTCTTGCATTTCATTAATGATCTGCATGCCGACTGCCTTGCATCGTCGTGAACAAATTACCTATTGTCATTAGATTAGGCAATAGTCTCAACCGCGTTAGCCAAGTACGAATTGGAAGACTTCACACACTTTTGATAACTTTTTGACGTGACAACGTCTTATAATTCGATGGAGCCGGCTACACGCACCAAAAAACATGACTCATGCGGCGTTACCTCGCTCTGAGGCGTTCCATTTGAGGCTAGAAGTGCAAGCGAGAGCGCGGAACGAGCGACAAAGAGGCACAATCGGTCTCCGCGTTCGGCAGCGTTCAACACCTGTTAACTTGATCAATTCCGTTGTGATTTCCATTTACCTCCTTCTCTTTATCAAACAAATAAAATATTTTTTTTGTTTTGAACAATGCAACCATTCCATCAGTATTTTCTTATGACGTTGTCACGTTCAATTATTGTCAGTAAACCCACATAGATAACCGATTTTTTTTTCAAAAAACTTTCAGGCGTTTTCCTACACTACATCCTTGTAGTCAAATGTTTTTCTTTACCGTTATACTGAGCAAGTGTTAATTATTTTTACATACATAAATATGAGAGATCAAAGCATGGTTATGATATAATATGGGTAGTGACAACTTAAAAGAAGGATAAAATATTTAAATTTTTCGCTGCGTTTGACTCGAAGGACCTAGAATATGGTATCCAAGAGCATAATAAATTAGTAACAACTGCATGAATCGTACAAAATACCAAAGATGGAAGTCATCAATTCATCTTCAGACCATTGCTGTAACCCTATTGAGCATTGTGAAGGTTTTAGGACCACCATAATGACCAAGAGCGAATTGGTAGATAGGTAACTATTTCGCAATCGTGTGCTACAAATTTTCATGGAATTGAAATTCCCCCCATTTATCAACTACTAAATTGTAAACATTTACTATAGAAGTTATCTACTTAACTATTATTGTCACATCGTAAAACTGACGCCTCTAAATTTACGATCCCCGTCTGTTTCATTCACGAATTTTGTGTAGTGAAATAGTGCGACATTAATCGTACCTACTATACATCTCTAGAAAACTTTCTTGCGGTTATATTCTTTCTGGAAACAAAACGAATAATTACAATTTGAATTAATATTTTAGTAACATTTCGTGTACTTATTTCACATGAGGTAGACGCATAACGGCTTTGACCTATGTTCAGCCCTGTGGTTGTCATGTACACAGCCCGACAGAAACTGTAAACAAACGGGCCGATCGATATATTTCCATTCTACAACTAAACGGCTCCGAGCTTTCACCACGAGAACACTCTCGCTTAACAATACGTGAAAAAATAAAAGAAAGCTAAAACATCGCTACAGATAACTAAATTTCTAAAATATTGGCGGGAAATGATAGTTTTTAGTTTTTAGCGGATACGCGAATGAGTGATTTTATTCTCTGGGATTGTTCGAAATTCAAACTGTGGAACAACGTGGCATCCTGTATGGAGAAATGGTTCGGTGATAAGCGGTTGTGGTTATTCGGCAACAACCTGCCGCTGCTGCCGAGGAGGTAACCTTGACCTTTACTAACGAGCACAGAACCAGCAATCCTTTCACATTCTAATCTGCATAATAAGCCGATTTATTTTGTAAGAATGTATGCGGAGAATGCGTACCGTAACTACTTATTGCCCGATTGCGGAGGGTAATGTTTGTATGTATATATGTGTGTCTCATTCTTTGGCATGGCCCTTGCTCAAACGGCTTGACGGATTTGAACATATTATGATTATTTGAAGCAATCGGGTTTATGTTGTTACCCAATTACATTTTGGTAATACATCTATGTTTTTACCTATAATAATTATAACGATTTAAGTTTTAAAATCTTTATTTTTTTACATGTACTTAGGAATTTAATTTTAAGCTTAGGCGTTAACCGATCAGTGAAGTACGAGAGGGGACTTTAACCAAATGCTTGCTGGAAGCATTGTACTAATTATAATTAATAATTTATAATAATTCTAAAACCACCCTAAAGTCGTACAAGAAAAATCGTTAATCCTGACGATCATGATGAAGACGAGATGAGAAGCTCTTGATAAGTATTCAAAGTTTTAAATTATTCAGACCGTTCAAAGTGGATAAAAATCGAGTTTAAAGATTCCGTTATATACATTCACACAGGTCAAGCTAACAAAAGCGTGGTAAAAAGGTATTCCTACTTAAATATTCCTTACGGGTAGCAATCTTTAGCGGATCTTAGAACTCTAGTTGTATCTGGGGTTCATTAAAGATGTTTCTTTCAGATTACTGTATCAGCATGTTACATTATACTAAGACCACAGACTTGTATTGTCTTCTAGACTTATACATTTTTATTAAATAAATATTGTCTTATTAATATTGAACACGTGTTAAATGAAGTACTTAAAAAAGTTAATTCAATAATTTTGGATTTAAATTATCAATTTATTAAACTACCTTGTTTACTTCGTATAAGCATAATTAATTGATAAACACAACTTAAATATAATTTAAATTTTGTCAAGGTATATTTTTAAGTATTATTTATTACTAAGGTTATCAATTCCTGGTCATTTAGTATTTTTAAATTTACGGACCATGATAAATTTTAAATGACGTCATCTTGTATTAAAAATATTGGACATCTTAAATAAATATTTTACCAGAGGAAATTAATTTTGTTTATTTATTACATAGCTATTAATAACATTTAATCTGTCTGTTATAGGTATTATTCATGCGTAATAATTTATTTACATAAAAAATTATATTATGTCATTGTAAAGTAGTAAACAATATATGGTACGGCCGTGCCGCTTCTTTTGGCTCGACTTGGCGGAGATTATATTCCGCCTATTCCAATGTCAATAACTATGAATTATGTATAGATAGAATAACTTCGATCCTCATGTGTGCGCGTGTAGGCAAAGGGTGTACCCCTTGTTGTGTACTTCTAGGCCAATGTTTGTCAATCTTTTCGTGGCGCTACCCCGTTAGTATGTGAAGATATTTCGCGACCCCGATTTCCGTTTTTTTTTAACTTGTAGTTTTTGTGTTAAGATAATAGTCCGTACGGTTTACGGTTTAGATGTACCTATAATAAAAGCTGTTAAACTGTGGCTGACATATTTTTATGAAGTAGGTACCTACCTAACCCAAAGAAACTATATTATAACATCATGAATTGGTAAATCTCGTTCCTTAGATTGTGAATGTGTCTCTCCTTTATACTTATGAAAGAAAACGCGCTTAACAACGGTGTTAATGAGTATGGCGGTGGTGCCTCTAGAATCTTAACCTATACGGCTCTACCATATTCCAAACTTAAGCGTATTCTCTGGTCGACTGATGAAACATTAGTATGTTTTCTTTACAAAACATTAGTAGTGGCATTCTGTCGGCAACTTGAGAACGAATAGAAAAATAAACTGATTTCATATGGCAATATCTGTTATCACCTGACAAATCATAGGAATCATAATATGTCAACAGCGGCTGAGAAGTGGAAGTTGCATTTAGAAGATTATTTCTATAAATATGTCTGAAAATCCACCTATCCTAGCGAGGTATCTTTCTATATTCCCAGATTAGGTATTTACGAGCTCTACTCTTATCTTCTTAGTATAATTTGCTATTACAATACACAATTGGATTATTTACAATAGAGTAAACTGTAAGGCTAAGTAGGTACCTATTTAAGCAATGACATTTTATATTAAAGGTTAAGTTTGCATTTCTAATTTAATAAAACTAAAATGTATAGCGTACAATCACCTACATTATATTGTGCTATCCTCTATGTTGAATGTAATAAATAGTATTATTATGTAAATATATATTATTTGATCTTTTTTTTATAATATAGGAGTAGCAGACGAGCATACAGTCCACCTGATGGTAAGTGGCTACTGCCGCCCATGGACATATGTTATCAACCCCAGATAGGATTAGATATTCCCACCTGAGGTCGGCCACAGATGCGCCGCTACCTCTGAGGACTAAGCTGGACGCCTCGGAAAAGTCTGTCTCCCTTACCACATCTACTTCCTACCTACCTACATCTACTTAAGTGGTTCTTATATAATACTTCCTTCATCGTACCATTCGCCGAATAATTAAGTCCCGTCCACGATCCATATCAATTGGACTCTTGCAAGTTTAAGATGTGTGAATTAATTTCCTCTTAAGATAAAAAGGGCTCTTAAAATAAAGCTCCCTTTAAGCCTGAAATGCATTGGCAACTCATTTGGTGTTGCAAATGTCCATACATATAATTACTATCTACTTAGGTAGCCCATCTGCCTAATTGGTTTAATCATTTAAAAAAAATCTAAATAACATTATAAAGCATAAGAATAATATCTTTGATTATTAAGTATTATAAAAACAAAATCTCGATATATTAAAATTATAGTCTATATTACTTACTCCCACAATTTAGACGAATTCATACATGAAATCCGGCAAGCCGTTTGGGCTGCAGAGCACGACAAAGAATGATACATACATAAATATTGAATATTTACAAAAACATTACACTCCGCAGTCGAGTAAAATAACACAAACTTCTTGAAGTTAGAGCATAGTTTTGCTTTATCTATAAACTTCTATCAAGTTGACAGAATGCTCAAAATCAATGAAGCGTTTTCTTTCATTCCTTGAAATGGTTCACAATTATTCTAATTTTTCGACATAAAATTGAAAATTATGCTTGGATACATAAGTTCAAGTACGTGGTATCACTATCGTGATAGGAAAATTTAGTGGCGTGAAAGATGAAGGGGTCGATCAACCCGGCCATAGTATCTCCGTATGTTGTGTCTGCGAGGTAACTGTTTTCTATAGTTTACCTGCGAATAATGCAGAATGCTTTAGTCGTAGCTCTGAAGTGTACCTATCCGCCGAAGCAGCGGACTAATCTCGTCAGAGGCTCGGGCGGAATGTTGAATGCGGCTCCTAGTCTAAGAAATTGATATAATTTTACAAGCTTTTACAAATGTCCACAAGGGATTTGTAGGCCTTCCAGGACCAGAGGTAGGGACAACTGATAATGTAGTTGTTGATGATGATGATTTTTTTATAATATAGGCGAAGCAGACAAGCATGCAGTACACCTGCTGGTAAGTGCGTACTGCCGCCCATGGACATATGTAATCAATTCCAGATAGGATTAGATATTCCTACCTGAGGTCGGCCACAGTTGCGCCGCTACCCCTGTGAACTAAGCTGGAATGTTTCGAAAAAGTATGTCTCCCTTACCACACTCTTCATACCAGAACACAGCAGCGCTTAACACTGCTGTTATGATGCAGAAAAAGGTGTGGCGATGGTGCGATTGGAGTCGAACCACAAAGGGCTCTACTTCCTTCTTGTTATTGATGTCGACTTTATTGATGTTTCTGTTTTTGTTCTTCGTGAGCAGGTCGCGCGCCAGCAGCCGCGCGATGGAGCGCTACGAGAAGCTGGCGAAGCTCGGTGAGGGTTCCTACGGGCTGGTGTACAAGTGCCGCAACAGGGACACGGGCGAGATCGTTGCCGTCAAGAAATTCGTCGAAAACGAGGACGACCCTCTCATCCGGAAGATCGCCCTTCGAGAGATTCGGATGCTGAAGGTATTGTATATGAACAAAATACATTAGAATTAGACTCATAGCTGTGCGGAACTGGCGAATTGAAATTCGCTGATTTTGGCTCCGATCGAACATATTTGACGTCTCAAATGACTTGAAAAGTGGGTAACACTGAACAAATTATGTGCGAACATTGAAACACAAAATATGTAAAAAAACAACAATATTGACGTAATTAAATAAACGTTTAGACTATAGTAGGTAACGAACTAATTATGATGCTTCGTTGATTGTTTTTTCGTTACCTGGTAAACGTATTCGATATTCATATACGACACGAAACCCACGAGTATTTTATAAAAAGGCGAGTACCTAGGTTCCCACGTAAACTAAAGTGGAACTTTTTATTTAAGACTTGTCTTTTGTATTATATTTATGCGTTTAATTGTGCAGTAAGGCACAATAGGTAATATATACGAGGCAATTCAAGTTAGTGCTTAGAAGTAGCAACTCATCTGTTGTCGACCTTAGGTTGGACTCTAATATAATTTGCGTCTAAATTGGCAAGGTGAGGATGTTTCGATCATTCAAAAACATACATAAATTAATCAGATTTTGAATGAGCTAGATTATTTAGAGTAATTTAGATATCACGACCATGTCCAAACCGGATTCACAAAGTTAGTGTTTAGTATTATTATTGTTCATTGCTATTTGGACTTCCTACTTATTGTTGGTTGTCGTTAAATATGTAGTATTCAAGTTCTACTCACGATCATTGCTTAATTTTATAGACACAAGTGTACATTATTAACTTTTGTCATGCGGAAGAAAACAGTGCAGAGTTATGTATAAGTCTTTATCTTAGGCTCGTGCTAGACATAGCACAAATATTTGAGTACATACTTGAGCACATGTTTGAACACAGTGAAGTACGGGTATTTGAGTATTTGTTCAAATATATGCACTTTGCCATTTGGTGTCGGTTTTTCGAACGCACATCAAAGCGTACAAACTTCAAATATGTGCGGAGCCTGCTACACATGCGCAAAGTCCAGTTGCTGAGGAGACCATGACTAGAGTGACAGCTTAAAAATTTAAACAAATAAGTGGTCAAATGTGTGTGCAAAGTCTGTGTTCAAATATTTGTTTATGTCTGGTACGGGTCTAATACATAACATGGAATGGGCAATTTTCGTATGCATATATATTTTTACGAAATTGAAGCAGCAAATGACCACGCATTCCACTTGATGGTTAGTGGTAACTGCCGCCTTTGGTTATCTTTGATCAACTTCAGATAGAACTGACGTGCTTACTACCCGAGTTCGGCTACAGTTATGCTTGCAACATGACTAATATCGTCGGAGGCCCGGGGCGGAAAGTTGAATGGAGGCCCCCAAGTGTAAAAAGCTTATTTGATTTTAAAAATGAAAAATGTGTCATAGAATTATTTGCCTGTGATTTTTTTTCGCTGAGTGATACACATTTCATAGATTAAGCCACTAGAGTACAGCAGTGCTCAGTGGCTTTCCTTCAAGCCACTAGAGCACAGCAGTGCTCTAGTGGCTTGAAGTTGGTGGTTGAAGGTGGTAGAACGCTTTGTGGTTCTTTGTGGTATTTCTACCTAATACGAGTAACAGCAGTGTTAGGCGCTGCTGTGTTCCGGTTTGAAGGGTGTGGTAAGGGAGATAGACTTTTCCGAGGCGTTCCAGCTTAGTCCTCAGGGGTAGCGGCGCATCTGTGGCCGACCTCAGGTAGGAATATTAATCCTATCTGGGGTTGATTAAAGATGTCCATGGGCGGCAGTAGCCACTTAGCATCAGGTGGACTGCATGCTCGTCTGCTACTCCTATATTATAAAAAAAAAAGTGCTCAACACTGCTTTTAAAAGACAAATAAATATGTCGACGGTCCTCCGAAGTCGAACAATAAATGTTTTAGAACCTTAATAGGTGATTGTTATGCATTTGCACTTATTGAATTTGTACTTAATCTAGTTTCAGAACTTTTAATTTGTATCCACTATTGAAACTCGAAATTTCACTTCATCTTCCGTAGATATACTTAAGTCTGCAAAAAAAATTGTGCTCAAGCAACAAAAACTAAATAGCCTGTAGGTAGACATCATCCAGCTATTAAAATTTTAAAATCCACTGAGTTGATCTATAAAAAGAAATATAATATAAAAAGGTAGTAAGCGGTGTTTGTTCCACAGAACTTGAAGCATCCGAACTTGGTGAACCTGATCGAGGTATTCCGACGGAAGCGCAAGCTGCACCTGGTCTTCGAGTACTGCGACCACACCGTGCTGCACGAGCTGGAGAAGTATCCTGCTGTGAGTATGCCGCATTCGGTTAATAGTGATCTATTTTGGACGTGTTCGCTACCGTTTTTTTCGACACCGTTACCGCCGCCACACCTATTTCAGCCTACTAACAGTGTTACGCGCTGTTGTGTTCTGCTTCGATGAGTGTAGTAAGGGATTAGTCCTTAGGTAGAAACGCATCTGTGGCCAATATTAGTTAGAATCTAATCGTATGTGGGGTTGAGTTTGTGCCATGATCGGCAGTAGCCACTTACCATTGGGTGGACTGCATGCTCATGTGTTCAAAGTTATTAAAAAAATATGTATTTATGTTATGAATCTTCTGTAATTGTCATCGAGCGAGGTAAAATAAATACCAATTTACCAACAATATGAAAAACTTTTAAAATTCAAACCATCATCAGAATCTTTTTCCGTGAGGCTCGAACAAACAAACAGACAACCACCGTTTTATAATAGATAAATATTGGCAGGTATGTATATGACATCATACATATTAACATAATGTATGAAGTAATGTTTAATAGTTAATATCAACTCTTCCGCAAGAACCACCTGGATTATTGCAAAAACGAAGGTGCACTCTAAGATGGGCTGGGGCCGCTGTAGGGCTGTCACCTTGTTATAAAATATTTATAACATTCTTTGAAATACTTTTTTATATAATTTTGTAAAGTGGCTAGAGAATATCATTTTGATGCGTCACTTAAGTGATCACTTAATTTCTCAGAATATCATTTTTATTGCATTTAAATAATAAAAATACATATGTACTCTTATATACCCATTAATGTTTTAAATTTAAAAGTAGTTTCTTTTTGTTTTAATGCAGTACATTATTAATTTATTCACTTCCATTATTACATTACTTTTAGTAGACAGTTATGGTCCGCGCCAAACTGCTTGTCCGCTCTGAAGTTGTTGCGAGCAGGTGTAGTCATACAATTTGCTATGGCGACGCAATTCATTTTTATATTCAGAGCGGACTAGCAGTTTTACGCGGACTACACCTATTAACTATTAAGAAAATAGTTTATCAAAATTAATGTTAGATTAGTGACATACTTTAGCATTTTTTCTTCCAATAATATTATTATAACATGTTTATAAGCTCACATTAGACTCAATCGACAGCCTTAACCCGCATAGCGGTTTTACGCAAACGGGCCACTTTACAACATTCGCCCGATTTCGTACAAATTCACGTGCGGAACGGCCAATCACGTGTAACCTTACCAGTTTAATGCATTTAGTGTTCACAGTTTCATACGCACTGCGGTTATAATGTACTCTCTGCATCGTAACCTGATGAAGTGGGCTTAGGTTATGTGAGAAATCTCTACAATTAAGAATTATAATGACGTCACAATTTTGCGTTTAAATAAATCTGTGAAGCGCTAAGAATTTCAAACGCCTTTAATTAAGATTTCTGAAGTTTCGAATATGGATCTAAAAGAGTTACCTAACAAATCAGGACTCATGGACCCTTGTTACCAATTACCTACTCGTATCAGATAGGTCCTATTTGTAGAACGTCCTAAGAAGTCGGTTATTGGTTTGTTAGTCTTGCGGACTAAGATGAAACGCCTTGAAAAAGCGAATCTTCTCACCCTTTAAATTGCGAAGCTATAAGGCTCATAAAACGCAGAAATAAACACGGTGATAACGCCGCTACAGAAAAACGCCAAAAAATTGTTTCTAAAATGGCACCTACTTAAAACTCCTTCTCTGACTGTGACCTACTAAGCGGTGCTTGTGTAATAGAAGGTACGAATCACCTTACATAAAGGGTGTTGACATCTCTTAATTCTTATTAATATATTTATCAAATTATCAAAAGTATTAAAAACGCGCTCGTTCTGAAGTGGCGTTATTAGCTTAACCACAAAGCGTCAATGACCATTCAACTTACGACTGGTTTACTGGTTGAAGTCAAGTCATGCTGTTTGCCCCACTTCAACTAACAAGGGGCACGTGTTTGTTTTTGAAAACGTACCTACTTCTTTTGGCTCTTTGTCAAACCGGTAATTTTTCAGCAAGGTAAGTAAAAGTTGCGCGCCCTTAATAAAAATTGTAGTGGATCGACGCTCTTCAAGTTAGCCTTCGAAGACTAAGTAAGTTATGGAACTAATGATAAATTGATTAATATTTAAAGATATAGAGCGCACATTGTCAAGATTTTCATACAATGTCTTTCATCCCGCTTCACATTGACTGACACCATTTAGAGACTGGAACGCCTTTACGAAGTATTTCTGTTTTACCACAACAGAGCTTTAAGCTAAGTAGAACACAGAAAAAAACTGAGAACATAGCCTTTAACACCGTAACAAGTCAAAAATGATATGGCGGTGATGCAATTGAATTACGAGTTGGTTCAAACATTTTAATATTTTACTGCTGTTTTTGCTACTTTTCACTGCCTTCTGAATTGATTACCCACGCAGCTAGACTCCCACTTGGCTAGATTTTTGCCATAACTTTTTGTACTGACTGACGTCAAAGTGTAACGGTACGAGCAAAAGTCGGTACCGTATCCAAATGATAAGTATTTTGGGACTCTATTTAAGTGTATTGACGTCACAAATCGTTATCGAGTATGTCTGCAAGGTTTAAGTGTATTTTGTTGCTGTAATAAAAATTTATTTCATCTGGGGATGCGAGGTTCAAATCCCAGGCACGTCACCGCTGAATGTTCAAAGTTTGTGCATATTAGAAATTAATTATTATCACTTGCATAAAAGGCGAAGAAAACATTGTGAGGAAACCTGCACGTCGGAGAGTTAGGAAAATAATAAGTAGGCAATTAATAATGGTAAAATGTTGAAACAATACCTACTGATAAAATATGTCGAATAAAGTCAAGTCATCAAAAACATTACAGTTAATTTCAAAAGATTAGACTCGTTTGAAGTTTGAAGTTTTGAAATTTGAAAGTTTTACGTTAAAATTTATCTCACTTCAAGTTACTTAATTTTCGTTAAAATGTGTATAAAAACTGGTTCTAATTGGGTAAATTGGAGTGTTTTCCATATAAGGATTTTAGGTTAAGGTTAAATTAATTAAGGTTAAAAAAAATGTATTGCGTAATGTCGTAGGTACCAATTACTTTGATATAGTTATTAATTATCGACAAAATGCCTGCACCTATTTAGCTAAAATATATTTTTGTCTTGGAATAAAGAAATCTTAAAGAACTACTAGCCATGTCCATGAATTTTATAATAGTAACTCAAGGTCTTGCGTGGGTGGCCACCTTCGTCCAGGTTGTTTTCTCGTCTCTCTATGCTCTTAAAAATAATTTACTATATTTATTTTCCTCACAGTGTTTTACACCTGACCTTGGCAGTGACACGCGAACACTAAAATTTTAAGAGTATGTAAATAATATTATCTAAATACCATTTTTTTACATTAAATGTGCAATACTTGTCGTATAAGTCTTGGGTTTAAAATGTATTTAGAAAATGGTTTTGAAGATTCAAATTGTACACACCAGTAACTTTCTTGCAATTTTAAAGCAGTTTTCGCCTGGTAATCCAAAATTTGGAACAGGTTAGTGGTTGAGAAACTCGGCCTCTCGATCGAGGGGTCCGAGGTTCGAATCCCAGGCACGCTCCTCTGATTTTTCAAAGTTATGTGCGTATTAGAAATTAATTATCACTTGTTAAACGGTGAAGGAAAACATCGTGAGGAAACCTGCCTACCTGAGAGATTTATAAAAAAATCTCAACCGTATGTGAAATCTACTAATACGCACTTGGCCAGCGCGGTGGACTATGGCCTAATCCTTCTCATTCTGGCGGAGACCCGTGCCCAGCACTGGGGCAGTAATGGGTTGGTGATAAATCCAAAATTTAACGCTCCTCCAATACTTTTTATTGTACAATAAAAAAAATGTAAACGAGTAAGCAGTCCACCAGGTGGTAAGTAGCCATTGCCGCTCATCGACATGTAATCAACCCCAGATAAGATTAGAGTACTACCTGAGGTCGGCTGCACATGCGTTGCTAGTCTACCCCTGAGGACTAAGTTGAAACGCCTCGGATAAGTACATGTCTTCCTTATCTCATCTTTCAAACTGACACTCAGTCTTTAAGGTCGAACCTGACAAGGTCCTTCCACCTTATATAGAATGTAAAAGTGGCCAAACATGGATCAATGTTATCTGCGTACCTTTATCTAAATTGCAATTCCAAAATGTAGCACCATTTTTGGTTTTGAGTTGTAACAGGAAACGTATTTGCATTTTGCTAAATACTTAATATCTATCTAATTAAATCTAGACATTTGCATGAATATTAGATAAGCAAAGGTTATTTAGTAAGTAGAATGGATATTTACTGGAATTAATTTATGCCTGACGATATATGTGTCTGAAGTACTCGGAAGTTGAAGTTGGAGGTGGTAGAACCATATGTGGTTCAACTCCGGCGGCACCACCGCCACCCCTTTTTCTGCCTCATAACAGCAGCGTTAAGTACTGCTGTGTTCTGGTTTATAGGGTGTAGTAAGGGAGACATACTTTTTTGAGGCGTTCAAGCTTAGTCCTCAGGGGTAGTGCGCATCTGTGGTCGACCTCAGGAAGGAATATGTAATCCTATCTGGACTTAAATAGGAAATAGGAATTAGCTTATTGTGGACTTAAATAGGAAATAGTGAAAATAAAAAGGATCGTCAGGAATCAGGATTGACGATTCCGTGTGCGGTTTTAGCGTGGTTCATAGTTTTTAAACTATAATTATTTTATTAAATAGTACCTAGCCATTAGTATTATTGCAACTGAAACAAGTTAAAATAAATAATAGTTTCGAACAGACAAGCATAAAAATTGTTTTTTAGAAATTATATTATTTACATAATTCGAGAGACAGACTGACTCTTCAATTTATATTGATAATTAACTAATATTGACGGAATTTTAATGACCAAAGAATCCTCATCTTTTTTCAGAATATTTCTGTTCCTCAGATGAGGTCGAATCTATAAAACAAACGCCAAGGCTCATTAGAGCTTTGCTTGAAGTTGAAAGCAATAAACACAAGGCATTAATATTTTCTGAATTAGTGTTATAATATTCAAAAGTTAATTAAACGGAAAGGTCAAATCCATACTAATATTATAAATCCGAAAGTAACTCTGTCTGTCTGTCTGTCTGTCTGTCTGTCTGTCTGTCTGTCTGTCTGTCTGTCTGTCTGTCTGGTTGTCTCTTCTTCACGCCTAAACCACTGAATCGATTTTGCTGAAATTTTGTACAAATATAGTGTGAGACCCGAGAAAGGACATAGGATAGTTTATATCCCGAAAATCTCACGGGAACTAGAGATGGCGATTTAAGATCGATTAATCGGAGAATCGATCTTTTGGACCAAAAAGTCGATTATTTTAATCGATGTTAGTAAGGATTGAATCGTAAACAACGCATTTGATGAAGTGATGATATTTAGCAAAGTTGTTGTCCATGAGCCCACGAAGGGTTCAGAGTTGGTACGACCAATTTGCGCCAGATCTTAGTATGACATATTATTTACTTTTAAACGCGGGCGAAGCCGCAGGTAAAAACTAGTACTAAACAATTCCACTGTTTTAATTTTTATTCTTTTACCCGACCGTGGAGGGTAATGTTTTTATGTATGTCGTATAATAATTAAATTACTAATTTATAGGGGGAAAAAAGTAGTTGCCGCCCTGAATTTCTATACTTATCCGCAATAAGAAAGGAAAACCTTCTTATGGCCCATTTGCTCACACAACACTAGTGTAAAACTTTGGAAACAATCGAGATATTCCAGATTCGGTCGTCGGTCGTACAAATTCATGTTTTAGTCAGTAGAATCGTAAAGAGTTCGACATTTATAACTATTGCCGTCCAGGGGGGTTACTACCATCTCTTAACACAATATTATTTTAATCATACTTGTACTTTTTTGGAGGAAACTTAACTTTTTAAGCAAAATATGACAATTTCAGTTGGTTTTATACAAAGGATAAGCGAAAAATTAATAAGTATTTAACTTTGTTCAACTGTGTATGACGGAATATTTTACTGTTTTAAGGAGGAAATAAAATTTTCCTGGACTATTATGGTTTACCCTGCACATTAAATTTAAAGTACAAAGTGTTTCTTAGGATAAATTTCAAAAGTTTATGCGATTGTCTTCCACGAAGACGTATGCCAGAGCGTATACCTAAAATAACAAAACAAGTATTTGTTAAACTAACACGGAATCATAATAAGTAATGGCTTGGATTTCCCTAACGTTTTTTGAAATTACCGTTTGACTCAACAAACAACGAGTGTTTGTATGTTTGATATCATACAAGAGCACATACTCGTATGTCCGTATACACAAATATCGTAAGCGAAGTGGCTCCTTATGATTTTATATTTGGAGGATCCTTAGAATAAAATTGTTAGGTACCTACTTTGTGGTCGATCTTTTTCAAGTTTATTTTTCTAGTTTGTAGAGTCCATGGGCGACAATTACCACTTAAGGATTGGATTGTATCCTCGTTGGTATAAAAAACAAAACGTTTGAGTGGTTACTTTATGCTATGCACGTATATATAATTATAATCATAAAATTATTAATTATGACACCATCGTCATATGTGCCTGCCTATTATTTTTTGCAAAACTTGCAAAAAATAATGGGCTTCAGAACGCAAATTTCAGAATTTTTAAAAATTACGACCCGCGTGTCTGGGCGGTCACCATACCGGTCTGACGCGCAGTGGGTCCCGGGTTGGATCCCCGGCCAGACAGATATCTAAATGATGAATTTAGGTGTCTGTTTCTGGGTCTGGGTGTTTGTGTATTTGTCTATGTGTGTATCCATGGCACCCACGACGCAGGGAATCCTAGTATGGGCGTAAAGCGTTAAGCGTTAAGTTAAAAAAAATATTGAAAATCCATTTTGTAAACATGTGTGTAGGTAAATTATAGTCAACAATTACCATATCTAAGATATCTTAGATATGATAATTACGATAAGTATTCTAGGATAAAGTAAAATCAATGAAACCAAAACTGTATATACCCATTGGACTTTCATATGTCGTTTACAAATGTTGCAATATGATAATGAAGTTCTTGCATAACATTTCTTAGGCAACTAAGCTATGTATTTAAATGACCTTGACTTTCGAAGAAATACGTTGATTTAAATACTATGTTACCTACAGAAGGTCAAAGGTAAAATATCAAAGGTTAAGAACGGTATCGGTCTTCGTAAGGCGGATAGAAATTTAATCCTGCATATTAGGTACATAAATTTTGCCAGTGACAGACTAGATTCCCAAGTTTGGATCCTATAATAATAAACTAATAGTAATATTATAGTAACAGTGATAAATGATAAATCTTATGTACCTAATTATCAAAAATGGATACATTTCAGTGAACAATTAATGTAAACGGATTATTCCTGCAAGACTATTTTATATAATAAAAGATTCAATAACAGCTCCATTATTTATTTTCTGTGACAATCTTTTGAATTACATCTTATTCTCTAAACAATATAATATCCTCTCTTACTCTCTCTTATTAACATAGAATAATTGGAGAAATATTGTAATTAAAATATACCCTGACGGCAAACGTTGTGTGGCCATATAAATAAAAAAAAATGTTAAGGGTCAACAACCCTTATCACTTAGGGGTATGAAAAGTAGATAGTAGCCGATTCTCAAACCAACTGAATATGTATATAAAATTTGGTGAAAATCGTTAAAGCCGTTTCGGAGGAGTACGGTAACTAACGTTGTGACACGAGAATGTTATATACCTATAAGATATATCACATATTAATCGTAAATAGGTGCAATTTACTAAACATTTATGTAATTTAATAAACGTATCATTATTCGTAAGGCAGGTTGAACTCTGGCCTTTCGTGGTACGACTGCGGCGGTATCACTGCTACGCCTATTTTTGTCTTATAACAGCTGTCTTAAGAATTGCAGTACTTAAACGAGACATTTCTAATTTTTATCCATTTCTATATTTTTTCTTATATTTTAATCCTTAAAGGTGACACATCTGTGGTCTACCTCGGGTAAGACTCCAATCGTATTCAGGTTGAAAAGAAATTAGGTGGACTCCATGTCTGTTTGCTATATTGGTTTCTTTTTTCTCGTGCGAAGCTAACAAATTCTTACCTTAGCTCTTGTTCCCAGGGCTGTCCCGAGCTCCTCTCGAAGCAGATCATCTGGCAAACGCTCCAGGGTGTCGCGTACTGTCACCGTCACAACTGCATCCACCGGGACGTGAAGCCGGAGAACATCCTGCTCACCAGCGACGGTGTGGTGAAGTTGTGCGACTTCGGTTTCGCCAGGCTGATCAGTGCGTATATTTCTTCCCTTACATTTCGCTCTACTTTGGGTGTTTATACTCTTAGACAGCCTCGAAATAGTCTGCGTTGATACGCTTGCCATGCCAGAACGCTTAACTCGCTTAAGGCTCATGAAGGGTATGCTGACGTAGACGAAGAAATAGTCGACAAAAAGGGTCGTGCTACTCAAAATTTTGTGCCGCCCGGGGTCGTAAATGGATTTCCAAAACTCTTCTGTATAACATAAACACACATATGGTGCATGGTAGGTGACATGATAATACATAAAAAAATATTTAGTATTAAAGTAGGAAACAAGGATAGCATAGAAATACGGAACCTTATTCCTTAATCCCTTCCATATCCTATCCTAGTGTGACCCATCCTTCCCTTTCGTCAGGTGGAAGCTGCTCCTCGGAATACTCCGTGCACACCATGATCCCATTCGGCGTGGATGTCAGAAGGAGAGCTAGTAACTATTAACTCTATTTCTTTATCTCTTCTTAGTATTGTTTTATTATTTTCTTTAAAAAAGTAGTTTGGTATTGTAGTTATTTATAGGCATTCTTGAGGAATGTGTAAGATGTATATTACTTAAGATTTACTAGTCTAGTCTATAAAACTAGTTTCGAAATAATATTATACTGTAACTATTGTACCTTGCGAAGATGTGGGAGGTCATTGACGTTAAAAAAAACAAAGAAACTTACACACTTATTGTTTTTATTACAATCATAGATGTTTTCCGTAAGTAGACAGAGCAACATTCTAAATTTAGAGATCATACCTTTGATTATCAAATTTAGGGACGTACTTATTGCAAAATTTATTTTTAACACCTGGTTAAACTGCAAACCAATGTGTTTTTAACATTAGTTCGCCGTTTAACCGAAAGGATTTTTATATATTCATTCGCAAAATATGAATAAAACTAAACGAGCAAACGTAAGGTTATGCTGGTCTGTTGTTTAATAAAATAATGTCATTGCCAGTCACGTCATTCCCAGAAATCATTAATGATCTTCCTTGTAAGGCTATACCAAAAATATAATTATTTCTGTTTACTAACTTATTTATATTTAAATAAAAACAATTATAATAACTTATTTATATTTATGTAAAAATAATTCATAAAAATAACACGAAAGTCCCGAAAGTATGAGGGATTTCCACTTTTTTTACTGCTAATTCGAATAGTCTAAGGCCAAAGTGACGAAATAGTTGAAAACTATTAGACTCAACTAGCGAATCTCCCAGTACCATTACGAGGATCTGAGTCTGAAATTCGGTCCTCGATTTAAGCGTTGCAGATCGAACGGAGTTTAAATACTACTTATTGAGGCAATAATTATCACTCTTACATTTTTCAATTTGATTTAAGTTTCCCTATTCTATAAAAACGTAAATCTCAAAATATTAAAGTGCAAATCTAATCTAAGATAACAAAATCAGTGTAATCCGTCGTTATCGTTCGTTCATTATGTTGATAAGGTGAGTAATTTTTGGTGTTCCTCCTGATTAGAGACAATTTGCAGTTTTTTTTAAATTGCATCAAGGTATCGATATATCATAGGATTTGTTAAAATTGACACGGATATTTTAACGTTAAAAAATTGTGGGTATATTACTAGTGGTTGACTAACGATACCATTAAAGATAAGGTACCAAAGTTCACACAAATTACTATCAGCTCGCCTGCCTGGTTTTGGCGTTACGATACTCCATTTATCCGGGTTACGGCTTATCGGAGATCGACCCGGTTACCCGGGGAATTAGCGTACCAAAATTTGGTACCTAATGGTTATGAACTTCCGAATACTGTTGCTCAGTGATTGTCAAAGTGTGGGGTGCGACCCCCTGAAAATCGTAATGCTTTTATAAAATCGCGGGGTGTCGTAAAGTTAGTAAAATGGAAAAAGACAATAGAGAGTTTATAAAATATTTTTATTGAAGTATCAATTTCAAGGACATTATATTTATTTATTGATATGTGCAGGTAATAGGTATAATTTAATACAAGTTTGAAACAGTGAACAAAGAGGGTCGCGAATTATTTTGAAATGCCAAGAGGGGAATGCTATAAAAAGATGTAAATAACTAGAAATACACAGCCGTAGCTCATAATAATCTAAAGTATGAATTTTATGAATAAGAATTTATGTAAAACACTTACAGCATGCTCGAAGTAAATTATGCATGAAATAATGTTGTTAACACTAAATCATACAGGTATTGCAATTTATAATAACGTTATATGATTTTCAGTCTAATTCTACCGTAATAAGGTTAAGTTATTATTATCAAAGGTAATAATGGTAAACCACGGCTACAATGTAACATACATTAATTTACATAATAACTAGTAGCGCCCGCGGCTTCGCCCGAATTTTAAAGAAATAATATGACATACATAAAATGGAAAATTTGTACCTGCATGGGAATGACAGTGGTGCCATCTGTCGAAAATTGCTCTTACGAACTCCCAAACCTCATGGGCTCTTGGACAACAACTTTGCTAAAGATCAACACTTGATCAAATGCATAGTTTCCGATTCTATAACTACTTATGAATTAAAAATTAATTAAAAAAACCTTTTCCCACGGACTAAATTGTGAATCTAAACCATTCTCAAGTCCCCTTGAACACACACAAAAAATTTCATCAAAATCAGGCCAGTCGTTTAGGACGAGTTCAGTGACATACACACGCACAGAAGAAATATATATATAAAGATATGCAGGTGCATTTATTATGTAAATAAAATTGAAGTGTTTGACCATGATTTGCAATTAACAGACTATTCTTAGACCTGTGCTTATAACTAGGCATCATACCTAAACTGGAGTCTAAATTTCCATGTTTGATAGCTAAATTAATTTATTGTTTTTTAGCAACTTTATAAGTATCACAAGTATCAGTATCAAATTATAAGAGGTAGAATCTCACGTGGTGCGTAATCGCAGGCACCACCGCTACACTTATTTCAAGTTTCAACCACATAACAACAGTGATATCGGTGCTGTATGTTGTTTCAAAGGGAGAGATAGTTACGAGGTCATTCTTATTTTGTTTTGAAGGGTTGAATGTGTCCCTTCTAAATTACAGGAAAGTTTTTCAAGAGACGGGACGATTGGAGTTGTCCATGTCGGCAATGACAACTTACGACCATGGATGGTGAATATCATGCTTATTTGCTGATATTGTAATACAACTTGTATAGCGACTCCTATTTATTATCAAAATACTATATTTTTTACGGTCCAAGAGATAGAGCCCTGTGACAAACAAACAGACAGCGAAGCTTAGTATTAGGGTAGCGTTTTTAGCGTACGGAATCATAAAAAACATTATGACTAACTACTACTGTAACTATTGTACTTAGGAACCTACAATTCGTAAATGCTTTACATTCGTAACCTTGCCCTTGGAGCTAATACCGGAACCAAGGACGGGGTTTGCGGTTTTTAACTACAACCTTTAATTCCGTTGCGAGTTGTAAACTACTCTTTGTTGTTGATGTACTAAGTTTATTCGTGGTATAGTTTAATGTCAGGCTATTTGTATTCAAATTTCTACCGTTTAAGCCCGTGGGTATAGGGTATATAATGTCGTAATAGGGTGGGTATATAATGTCGTATTCGGAAATACGAAATAAAAAAGTTCGTTGTCGACTGATTTAGCTCTATTAAATAAGGTCTGCTCTATCAGAATAAGAGGGTTTAGGCCATGTTACACACTGCCAAATGCAAGGCAATTTCAACACTTTTAGCGCTTATAGCCACATAGGATTACTTTGAAGGTAGTAAAACCCTTCAATCAATTGTACTCGTATGCCAATTACAATATGATAGAGCTTTTCCTGGTTCCTCTGTGACAATCCGAATGCTGTTTTGGTTTAAAGAGCGATGTTAAATAAGATACTTCACAATATATTCCAATGTTTAACTTAGTTCAGTTTTATCTGTAACAATTGACCTATCTGTGACCGATCTTAAATGTAAAACTCCGAGAGGTTTTATTACAAGTGTCATGACAAGAACCATGTTTGTATTTTGATAATATTACAAAAAGCTCTCAAAGAATTCTTTCTTTCATGACCATTTCTAAGAAATGAGAAACAAAGTGGCTTTTTCTTGCAATCGCAGTGATACTACCGAGTTTCATGGCACATATGTGCGAATGCCACAAGGCCAAGGTCTCGTTATAGTGAATCAATACTTAATCCATTAATTATGCACCGCCCCGCACGTATTGCGGTTTTCCCAGCGGCTTATGAGTAAAAATAGAGCATTTCCCTTGCTTGCTTCATGCGGGCTTATAAATTTTTCACGACAGCGTAATGGCTAATGCTACAACGCAGTTGAATTAAAAATAGGGAGGTTCTGTATTTGGAATGCTAGGTTATACCTACGTTCATGCATATAGACTTGAGTTTGGGATTTCCTGAAGGAATCATCGTTTGTTGACTAATAAGCTTTTCGTCTTTATTGAGTCTCCCTAGGGATACAATTTAAAATATTCTTTCTTTGTACTAGAATTAACAGTAACACCCATACACATGATTGACACACACATATAGGTACACGTTGAATTTACCATTCAATTGGTTACGTTAGGAATTGTGAAAGTGAGTAATAGAATAAACCTATACCATACAACGGTTTTCCAATACCCTGATGATAATACCCCCATGTTAATGGACATAACGGGATCCCGCTGTTTTTTCTCCACCTTGAAGTTTGTATTTGTAGATTATGGGTTTTCAAATAAAACTCCAACTTGAATCTTCAGTTCTTTTCTTCTTGTTTTTATTCCGAGGCGTACACACTTTTCCATACAAAAAGGCGAGCTTAAGTACTTATTTTGGGTACCGCAACAGGCGCAGGCTCAGTCAGCAACCGCGTCCTATTGCCGTCCCTTTCTAACATAGCCTGTCTTACTCTTACAATTCTATGCTTAACTCTATTGCTATCCTACTCTTACATATCTATTCTTATTACGTAGGACTTATATCTATTGCAATAAAATGTCTTATTTACATAGTCTTAATTACATACACAAGTTACATTAATCAACATTTACATTTAAATTCTTAGGCCGTTGTCGTCCGTAATATTCTCCCCCCGGCGTAGATTCTTCGAAGCCTCCTCCATCTGAAGGACGGCAAGCTTCGTCGCTGGCCTCTGGAACACACCTCCCTTTGTGCGGACGTCTGCAGACCGGACGATGCCATCAGGTCCCGGGTGAACTCGCTCGACGACTCCTCTCGGCCAGGTATTGCGGGGTAAGGCGTAGTCGACCACAATTACGAGATCGCCTTCCCGCAGTTGTGACGCCTGTGCGTTGGACGGCCCCCGCGGAATGAGCGTAGGCAGGTACTCTCGCAGCCATCGCTGCCAGAACTGGTCCGCCAGTGCCTGCGCCCTTCTCCACGTGCTGCGGTCCGCCTCGGTGTATGGCCCCGTCCGCGGTAGCCCCGTCGATGAGCCGATGAGGAAGTGATTCGGCGTTAGTGCTTCCTCGTCCTCGGGGTCCACGGAGACGTGCGTGAGCGGTCGCGCGTTCACGCTGTACTCGGCCTCGGTGATTAACGTCTGCAGTACCTCTTCTTTTGGCGACTTTTCTTTGAGCGTGGTGCTTAGTGCGGTTTTTACTGAACGCACTAAGCGCTCCCAGGCTCCTCCCATGTGTGGCGCCCCCGGCGGTATGAAACGCCAGTCGGTGTTGTACTGCAGACCGTAGTCCCGTAGTGCTGCGATCCATGCTCCGTATGTATTTCTCAGTTCGACGTCGGCCCCTCTAAAGTTAGTGGCGTTGTCGGAGTATATGACGCGCGGCCAACCCCTTCTGGCGGCCATCCTTCGCAGCGCCATAACAGCTGAGTCCGTAGAGAGCGACTGGACGATCTTTAAATGAATGGCCCTTGTGGTGAGACAGGTAAATAGTGCACACCACCTCTTTTCGTGTCTTCGTCCGATAGTCACCGTTAGGGGCCCGAAATAGTCCACGCCACAATAGGTGAAGGCGCGGTGCCCCGAGTCCAACCTCACTTTAGGTAGGTCTCCTTTCGGTGGTGTCGTCGGAGTCGCCTTGTACACGCGACAGTATTGACACGCTCGTGCTACTTTCTTGACTGTAGGCCTCAAGCGCAGTATGATGAATCGTTGACGGAGCTCGTTGACGACTCGTTCGTTATTCGCGTGTCCCGCCCGGCGATGATAATATTCGACAAGCAGGTGAGTAAAGGGATGCTGCCCGTCGAGTATTACCGGCTCATTAGAGTGCGTTGTAGAATAGAGCGCACCTATACGGCCTCTTGCGGTTATTAGCCCGTCGTTCAATACTGCGTCGAGCCTTTTAAATTTGCTGTGTCGTTGTAGCGGCTGGTTGTGACTTAACCGCGCTAAGTCTTCGCTGAAGGAGTCCCGCTGCGCGCGTTGAAACCACCGTCGTTCGGCCGCTTCTAAGTGTGACACTTCTAAGTGTAGAGTCTTGTCTCTAGATCGAAGCTTCTCGACGAATAGCTGAGTAAGTGCCGTCGCCCTTATAAGCTTCAGGTAACTGGAGAACCTTCTAATGTCGGGTAATGAGTCGTTGCGGTCCGAGTCCTCTTCTGAGACGGTGTAACACGTCTCCCCGGTCTCTTCACCTTCCCCGTTCTCCGTAGGCCAGTGCTCTTCTGTGGCTCGTAGGAATTGCGGTCCCGTGAACCACCGGTCCCGGCTGTCGATCCCGTCGGTTTGAAGCCTGGTCGCATCGTCGGCTACGTTGAGTGTTGTAGGCACCCATCGCCAATCCTCTGTATGTGTGAGCTCGGCGATCTCAGCTAGGCGATGTGAGACGAACGGCGTGTATTTTTTCGTCTCGTTTCTTATCCACTGAAGGACGGTGCGGGAGTCACTCCAGTATATGACTCGTTTGGGTTTCCAACAGCTGTGCTCCCTGACTATAGTGTTAGCCATTCGTGCCCCGATTAACGCAGCTTGGAGCTCCAGTCTCGGAATGGTTAGTAACTTCAGTGGAGCCACCTTCGCCTTGGCCATTACTTGTATTGTTTCTATGTGATCGCCGTGTGCGATCCTCCAGTAGGCCACCGTAGCGTAGGCTTGCTCGCTTGCGTCGACAAACACGTGTAACTCGATGTGAGTTTCCGGCGTTACGTTGTAGCTATAGCACCGCGGTATTGCTAGTGCTGAGACATCTGGGAGTCGCCTTATCCACTCGTCGAATAGGTTAGCGTCTTCAGATGGCAATTCCTGGTCCCAATCAACCTTCTTGAGCCACAAGCGTTGTAATATCATCTTGCCGACGATCGTATATTGACTGAAAAGCCCCAGTGGGTCGTACACCGACATAACCGCGCTTAGGGTTTCGCGTTTAGTCGGTGCTCTCAACCGCAGTCTGACCTCATCGGGAACCCTCTTGATGTCAGTGTTGAAGGTGAGGGTGTCGGAGCTCGGGTCCCAGCGCAGCCCCAATGTCTTTTCCTTCTGGTGTGCTGCTAACTTTACATTCGCGCTTTCAGACTTCTTATCTTCGGGTATGCTAGCTAAAACTCTCTTGCTATTTGAGTTCCATCTTCTTAAGTTGAAGTCCGCTTGTTGATGGATGTAGGTAACTTCGTTCACCATTTTAATAGCCTCCTCTTCAGATGGGAAACTGTCTAGGTAATCGTCCATGTAGTGTCGCTCCTTGACCGCCGTGGCCGCCTCTGGGTATTTACTTTCATAGTCGACGGCGTCGCGGTTTCTTACGCTGTGAGCGAGGTATGGCGAACTGCTGGCTCCGAATATCATGGAGACCATTTTAAATCTTCTCGGAGGGTCCGTAGGCTTGTCCCTCCATAAAAACATCTGTGCCGGTTGGTCCTCGGGTCTGATTTTAACCCTAAGGAACATTTCTTCGATGTCCGCTGTGACGGCGATTCTCTTTTCTCTGAACCCGAACAATATTCTTGTGAGTGAAGCTAGTAGGTCGGGTCCTTCTAGTAGGAAGTCATTGAGACAGACTCCCTTCACCTTAGCCGCCGCGTCGAAGACCATTCTAACTTTTCCCGGCTTGTTGTGATTGGTGACGGCGAAGTGCGGCAGGAACCATTTTACGTTGCTATCCCTTTCGCTGCCGTCGCATTGCACCGCGTAACCCTTTTGTATAAGGTTAGCGATCTGAGCCGCGTATTCCTTTTTAAACGCCGGCTCCTTAGTCATCCTCTTCTCGAGCGTGTGTAGTCTCTTAAGGGCAGACTCGTAGCTATCTGGGAACGTGGGGTTATCTATCTTCCAGGGCAGACCCACTTCGAAGTGGCCGTCCTTTCTTGTGGCGGTCGCTTCGAAAATGTCGTTGGCTCTCTTCTCATGCTTATTAATTTTTTCTTTAGTCGATACGCCAAGCGAGTCCACGTCGAAATGTGACTCGACGAGCTTCTGTAGTTGGACGTCGCTCGCGCAGATGTGAAGTACGGCCGCCTGGTCTTGATAAATCGATTTCCTGGGTACCGACCCGTGCAGTACCCATCCCAACTTCGTTCTCGACGCGGCGGGTTCATTTCTCTTGCCGGCGCGCAGCTGTCGCGATATTATTAGATGCCAGTTGTCGGCACCTATCAATATGCGAGGTCGAGCTTCTCCCTTACTGATGCTATCTTGTACAACTCGCAGGTGCTTGTACCGTTCTAAGTTGTGCGGTACGCGTTGGTGATGTAGCTGTAGTCCTTTTACTGTGCGGGCTGTCACTAAGTAGGCTTCTTGTTCGTGTACCCCTTTGACACGAACCTTGACCGCTTCGCTGTCGATCCTTCTCTGATCGTTAATACCCCTTATGTTCAGAGGTCGATTCGGTCCGCCGTTAGTGAGTTGCTTCGCTAATTCTTCGTCTATTAGCGTCACAGTAGACCCTTCGTCTAGGAGGGCGTACGTATTTACCTCCCCCCGTGGACCGCTGAGTTTCACCTCGCAGGTTTTGAGCAGTACTGATGTAATAGGCGACCTCCTTGTCGTGACGCTCATTACTAGCGCGGCTGCTTCGTCTTCCCTGCCGTCGTCCGGAGTGCTCACTGTAGTCGTAGACTCCGTTACTTTTTCTTTATGTAGTAGCGCGTGATGTTGGTAGGTACATCCGTGGACTCCGCAGGCCTTGGCTTTGCATGTGAACCTGCTGTGCTTCCTTTTCATGCATTTGAAGCACATCTTGTTGTCCTTTGCCCACTTCCATCGCTCGTTGACGTCGAGTGCTTTGAGTTTATCGCACTCAGTAGTGTAGTGTCCCCCAGTTGGACACATGAAGCATTTTCTTTCTTCCGGTTGACTTTCCCCCGCAGTGTATACGCCCTTGGTAGCAACCCGCTTTGGTGCTACTTCTCTTCTGACGGGTACCGGAACGCTTCGCTTCGTTGTGTGGGTGTACCTTATCATAAGGTCCGCTTCGGCCATTAAAAACTCCGAGAGTACTATCATTTCATTATCTTCCATGATGCGTGCTTCGTTATTAGCTGCGTACTCCGCCCATTTGCTTATGAGATGAGGACTCAGTTTGTCCATTACGTCTCGAACGAGTAGCGGGTTTCGTAGGTAGCCTCTTCTATCTATACTTTTTATCGTATAGACAATATTTTGAATCTTCACCGCGAACTCATACAGATCGGTGCTCGCGCTCCCTAATTTCGGGATCTTTTTGAGCTCTTCCATGGCCCGATCTATTATGAATTCCGGTCTTCCATATTTCATCTCTAATGTGCGCATGATGATATCTGGGTTAGATGCGGTGAATAGCTGTGACAGCACGGTTTCTCTCGCTTCCCCTCGTAGGCTGTTTCGCAGTCGAAGCAGATTTTCCGTTGGAGAGAACTTAAAGAGTCTTGTAGAATCTTCCATGGCGGCCTTATACGGTAGCCACTCGGCGACGGCTCCCGTGAATATAGGTAGTTCCGCTGTTTGGCGAGGCAGCGGTCTTGAGGCGACTAGTTTTTCTAAGGTGTCGGCTAGCCGTTGAATGCCTTGGAATTTCGCGTTCTCCCCCCGTTGCTTACTAACGGGAGGGCGAACCTCTTCCGGTTCTTCCCTGTATTTCGTCGCCGTTGGTTGTTCCATGCTTCTATCCACCCAGTCTTGTACCCTTTCGTTGCATGAGCTCGCCGCATATTCAGATTCGGCTTCGATTGCAGTCATTTCGGCGGCTAATCTCGATTTGATTAGCTTTTCTTTCATAAGTAGCCGCTTCTCTTCTATAGCCGCGAGTTCTTTCTCCGCTTCGTATTGTGCCATCTTCATACGTGCGTCGATGCTTCGCTTTGAAGTGTTACTGCGAGCGGTGTGTGCCGGCGACGTAGGTCTCCGCACCGGCGATGTAGGTCTCCGCACCGGCGATGAAGTTTCACGCCTTGGTGGCGTGCTAGCTGGTCGTGCAGGTGGCCCCATGACGGACGTCCGCGTTGACGTCGCTGGTGCTGTCTCTCTCGCCCCTTCTGGCGGAGAGTGCTCCATCCTTTTTTCTTGGGAATTTCCTGCGACCGTCGACGGCGACTGCGGAGAATCTTCATAAATTCGGTGTAGCGATGGCCCTGGCGCACCCTTAGCGCCCGGGGCTGCTTCTGACTCGCTGTACCCCGATTCGGAGCGAACACGACCCCTTGTGTTCATTGCGATCGGCGTATTCATCTTGAGTCTTCTTTAAATCCGGCTTCTCGAAGGACCAATGTAGATTATGGGTTTTCAAATAAAACTCCAACTTGAATCTTCAGTTCTTTTCTTCTTGTTTTTATTCCGAGGCGTACACACTTTTCCATAGTCGTGTGGGGCTGACTGAAAGGTCCTCCTGAAGGGAGGACCATCCCACTAAAAACTCCTTTAAGGCATTCGTCCAAGGGGACCGTACAGCCGACATCGGATAGCGACCTCTCGTTTGCGGAGCGAGAGGCGCTAGCGGCGCTCCCTAGAGAGCTACCGCTGGATAGATGACACTGAAGGTGTCAACGTATCATGAATAAGATTAGAATCGTCGGGAAGACGATTCTCTATGGAGAGTTGTACGCCCCTGTGGGCGGCCAGAAGATTCTCCACATCGGTGGAGAGTTTGTTAGGAGCGTCGGTCAAGATATTTCTTGGCCGACGGCAATTGTAACGGGTAGGAAGAGGGGCAGCATAGTCCGCTGCACCCTTGATTAAGGGGTTGGAATGGTTTTCTGAGCGGTCAAAGAACGCTTCAGAGAATTGTCTGAGGACTTGTTGTATTGGAGCGAGCTCCAGGTCGCGGTGGAGGTCAGCGTTTCTGACATACCATGGGGCATTAAGTGCCCGACGACAAAAGAGATTTTGTATGACCTGGAGTTTGTCTAGGATGGTGGGATTCGCGTGAGCGAAGACTGGAGAGGCGTATGTTAACACCGGTCGAATGCAAACCTTATACAGCGTTCGCTTATTCCTGGCTGACAACTTGCTGTGTCTGCCAATCATGGCGTTGAGGCGGCTCATGTAAGAGCGGGCGGTATGGGTGACCTTAGAGACGTGGGGTCTAAAGGTGAGGCCCGGGTCAAGGGTAACTCCTAGGTATTTTACTGTGGGCCTCCATGGAATGGGGGCCCCAAGTAATTTGACGGAGGGCAGGTTGTTTAAGCGCCTGCGTTTGTGGTCGAAGCGCATTGCGGAGCTTTTCTCCGCATTGACTTCGATGCGCCATTTCCTAAACCAATCTCCTAACTCGTTGACCGAGCGTTGGAGTTTGGCGAGGACAGATGACTCCTTTTGCCCTTGGATGTAAAGGGCGGTGTCATCGGCGAAGAGTGAGAGCTGCACCCCATTTTTGGGGATAGGAATATCGTTGGAGTACGATATGAATAATGTAGGAGCGAGCACTGAGCCTTGAGGGACTCCGGCTGTTACGGGGCGTGGGGGAGAGAGGATACCTTCGTGCCTGTAGCGGAAGGTTCTGTCCTGAAGGTAGGAAGCCACGATGCGGACTAGGCGATCAGGAAGACCAGAATGGTATAGCTTGTATACCAGTCCTCCATGCCAGACTTTGTCAAAAGCCTTGGCGACGTCGAAGAAGACTGCTAGTGTCTTGTTACGTCTTGGATAAAACCCGCTTGTGATGTACTCGACAATGCGGTGGACTTGTTGGGGGCACGAGTGCTGGAGGCGAAAGCCAAATTGGTGAGGAATGATGAGTGGGGGAGCATCTATTGGGAAGAGGTGCCCTCTTATGTGAACGAGGATCACCCGTTCGAAAACCTTGCCCATTGCATTGAGGAGGCTAATGGGGCGGTGGTTGGAGGGAATATGTTTCGGTTTCCCAGGCTTGGGAATACCGATAACTGTTGCTGTCTTCCAGGCTGTTGGAAAGAAGCTGAGATCGAGGCAGGCATTGAAAATAATGACCAGAAGGGTCAGTGCCTGCTCGGGGAAGTGTTTGAGCGCCAGGTTGGAGATACCATCCGGACCTGGGGCTTTACGAGGTTTCAAACCGCGGATGACGGTCCGGACCTCGTCTGTAGTGATTTTAATGGGAGCAGAGGTGACAGGGAGAGAGATCTTTTTAAGGACCTCCTCCTCCACCTTGTGAATGTGGATAGGGTCGCACGGTTGAGTGCTGGGGGAGCACTGCGCAGCGATGCTATCTGCGAAGCATTCGGCCTTCTCGGCGTCTTCGAAGGCTATGCTGCCGTCGGGACGCGTGAGAGGGGGAGTGCTTGAGAAGGCTTCGGTACGAAATCGTCTAGCGATTTTGTAGAATGCCTTATGAGAAGGTTGGATATCCTCCATGAGAGAGTTCCAGTTGGAATCCCTCAATTCGGCTAGCCGGGATCTGACTTTCCTTTGGAGGGCGTTAGCGCGCCTCCTAAGGACAGGGGTGGGATACTTGGCGGCCCATCTGAGGGCTGCGTTTTTAGTTTGGATTAGCTTCCTGACCTCGCGAGGTAGTTTGCGGTTCGGGACCTCTACCACCTTCGCGTTGTCATGAAGCGAAGTCTGAACTAGCTGGGTGAGTGAGTTCACCGTACTGTCTATTTTCTCCGAGCTAACAAGGTAGTCTGGGGGAATAGTATACGGTGAATCGGGGGCCTCTATGGCCGAGGTGAGAGATTTCTCGTACCCTTCCCAATTAGTGAAGGTTTTCGAGGAGGTATGGGGAGTTGGATCATAGGGACCTAACTGTAGAGAGACTGGACGATGGTCTGAGCCCAGATCGTCCAGTGTTTCGATCGCTCTTGTATTGAGCGCGACGCCTTTAAGGAGGGCGAAATCCAGCACGTCGGGTTCCTGGTCTTCCCGATCGGGGTAGTGGGTTGGCGCTGTTGGAGAGAAGATATCAAAGTCCAGTGCGCGGGAAATGGTTAAGAGTTTCTTACCGTTGGTGTTAGTCAGACGACTGTTCCAAACGGTATGTTTGCAATTGAAATCTCCGAATAGTACGACAGAGTCTCCGAGCGAGAGGAGGGCCTCCAAGTCGCTTTGGAGAGGGGCTTTATTGGCGGGGAGGTAAATTGAGGCTATGATCAGGGACGGGTGTCCTGTCATGCCTAATTTGCATATGGTGGCTTCCATATTGGTGAGCTTGGGTGTTTCCAGAGGGGTGCAATGGAAGGATCTCTTGCAGTAGATGGCAGTGCCTCCGCCACGACGATCGTCGGCTCTGTCATTACGTACAAGCGCGTAAGAGGGGAGACTTACGCCTTTAAGGGAGGGCTTGAGGAAAGTTTCCTGAACAAGCAACAGGTCGATATCCCTGTTGCGGACGAACTCTTTGAGTTCGGGAATGCAAGGCTTAAGACCTCGTGCATTGAAGGAGATAAGCGAGACGCCTTTAGGTTTTTGACGACCGGGATGAAGGGGTTGAGTATGAACGTTACTCATTGAATGGACTTGAACAACGCTAGGTGTTCAGAGTAGATTGCGATGCGCTCCGCCTGGCTGGCGTTACGCATCTTTTGCGAGACGAGTATGATCTCGTCGAGGTTCACGCCCTTGACGCAGTCCTTAAGGAACATGATATGTTCCCTTACCGATGCGTCTTGGGTGGGACGGGGAGTGGGAGTGGCCTTAGGGGCCGGGGTTGGTGGGGCGGTCGCGGGAGCGACTTTCCTCCAACTCATGGGAGCGGTTGGGGTTTTGGAGGCCCCTAGCCGCGGGAAATTGGTCGAATTGACCGGAGGTGGGCCTGCTTTCGAGGGCTGCTTTTTAGCAACCTTCTTTTGAGCGGGACGGGGGGCTTTAGGGCAGCCACGGTAGTTAGCCGGGAGCCCTGAAGTGGTGCATAGCACGCAGGCAGGAGGGGACTCGTCTTCACGAGTTCTCTTGCACTCACGTGTGGCGTGGGGTTCTAGGCACTTGACGCACCTTGGGGGGGCAGTGCAGTTCGCCGCTGCATGGCCGTAAAGCTGGCAGCGGTGGCACTGGGCAGGGTAGCCACGCTTGTTAGGTGGTTCCACCTTGATCTCAGAAAGGCCACAGATTGTGAGCTCCTTCTCCTTGAAAATGTCCTTGGAGGACGGGGTCTTGGCTAGAATGGCCAGGGCTAGAGGGTATTTGACCCCGTTGCGGTTGTACAACTTGTGTACACCTTCCACGGGGAACCCTTGGTTGACTAGATCCGTTAGGATTTCGTCGGTGGGAAGCTCGTAGGGGAGACCCCTAAGGACCGCTTTGATTTTGCGGTCCTCTTCTAAAGCGTACGTGTGGTACGGGAGTTGAAGGTGAGTTAGGAGCCTAATGAGGCTCCTGAAGTCCTCGGTGGTGGGGCATGAAACGCGAATGGAGTCGCGAAGGTTACGTGCCTTGGTGTAGTGGATCTGTTTTTCCACTAGGGTTTTAGAGAAGTCGGACCATTTCGACTTATCTCTGAAGAAAATGTGTGGGGGCGGTTTGCACTTGGCAAGTGCCGGTTCGCAGCGCGTGGCTGGCTTGGCGGGCTTAGCCGCGGGGGTTGAGCTCTGGGGCTCGGTGGAGGTTTTTGGCACGGGGGCCAGAGTGGAGGCTTTTGGCACGGGGGCCAGAGCGGGGGCCGCTGGGGCTGGGGTGGCTTCGAAAGAGGCCTCGGAAGAGGTTTCACTTGTCGCCTTAGCGACGCGTTTCACCGGTCGTTTCTTGGTCTTCCTCGACTTGACAGGGGTGAAACCCTGGTCGTCGTCGGAGGAGGGGGCGGTGATGAGGGTGTGCTCCGACGATTCGTCGGAGGAGGCGGGGCGTTTGAGCGAGGTGGCATCGAAGTCCATCTCGTGTCTCGGGGTGGCATCAGGGGATGCGGGTGAATCAGTAACGGACAGGGGATCCGTTACGGATTTTAAGGGCTCGCAAAGGGAGCGGAGTTTGACTGAGTCAAATGGGCGATTGAGCTCCTTGCTCAAGAGGGAGGACAGAGCCTCGAAAAACCTATCTGTTACCATGTAGGCCATGGTAACCTGGGATGCCTCCCTGCCGAGGCAGGGAGCTAACGGGGAGGGGGAGGGAAATGCAATTACCCCTAAGGGAAAGTAACTGCTACCGTCACCCTTGGGATAGCCCAAGTGCAGTGGGATCGGGTCTGCCGGTTTCTCTCAGGCCGAGAGGTCTGAGAAGCGCACCGGGTCAACGCTAGCTGGTTTCGTTGGCACCGTTAGGTATCCACCAACTCAAACGCGTCGGGACGTGAGTTTTGTTTATTCCCAATAAATTGGCAATAAACAAAGCACGGACCGCTATCGATAATATCGAGTAGGCGAGAACCGGCCGAAAGGCCAGAGAAAATTCTGGGTTAGGAAACACTAGAGCGCGAGCAGGCGGGGCTGCTCGGTCTGGCGTTCAAACGCAGAGTGACTTTTCCATACAAAAAGGCGAGCTTAAGTACTTATTTTGGGTACCGCAACAGGCGCAGGCTCAGTCAGCAACCGCGTCCTATTGCCGTCCCTTTCTAACATAGCCTGTCTTACTCTTACAATTCTATGCTTACACTCTATTGCTATCCTACTCTTACATATCTATTCTTATTACGTAGGACTTATATCTATTGCAATAAAATGTCTTATTTACATAGTCTTAATTACATACACAAGTTACATTAATCAACATTTACATTTAAATTCTTAGGCCGTTGTCGTCCGTAATAGTATTAATGATCGAAGACTTTGGAGCAAGTTTGAAGGCTCCTAAATAAATTACATAATTGATTATGTAATTCTGCTGACGCACCTAATATGTATGAAACTTATTTTCGCAAAGTTATTTTAGGCTCGTTTGTTATCCGGTCCACCATTTTGATTAATGGCTTGTTAAGGAATTTCTTCGTGAGCGGGACCTTGTGAATATGTAGATTGTAGGTATTACATAATATATGTGTTAAAGTGACGCATTAGCCGTTTTTCAAATAAAATACATTTTTATTCTACTGTACCAAAAATGTCTGTATTTCTCTCTTAAATGTCAGCTTAGGAAAATCGTTTATGTAGTTAATTACCGTGCGTGTGTGAACATAGGACCTATGTAATTACTTAAAACAACTTAGATGGTTATAAAGATATTCAATAATAAAACGACATTTGTAACTTTCGCGAGGTAAAAATACCTATTTTAATCTTTATCCACTAATCACCGGAGGAGGAAGCTAGTCAAATGACTACAGATAGATTATATTAAGACTATCAGACACTTATACTATGGAATATAATTTATTTATTTATTTAGGACTTTATTATACCATAAAAATTGGTATAAAAGGCGGACTTAATGCTAGAAGCATTCTGTACCAGTCAACCTTTGGGTAAAGCAGAAAATATGCAGGACGATATGTATACGTCAACAAAAATAAACATATACTAGGAATAAAAATGAACACAAATGGAATATATTTATATTACAAGACATATTAGTGTGAAATTGTGTGAAATATTATAAATTTTAATATTATAATTTTTTTTTTTTTTTTTTTTTTTTTTTTTTTATAATATAAGAGTAGCAGACGAGCATGCAGTCCACCTGATGGTAAGTGGCTACTGCCGCCCATGGACATCTGTAATCAACCCCAGATAGGATTAGATATTCCTACCTGAGGTCGGCCACAGATGCGCCGCTACCCCTGAGGACTAAGCTGGAACGCCTCGGAAAAGTCTGTCTCCCTTACCACACCCTTCAAACCGGAACACAGCAGCGCTTAACACTGCTGTTATTAGGTTGAAATAGGTGTGGCGGTGGTGCCGCCGGAGTCGAACCACAAAGGGTTCTACCACCTTCAAAATTCAAAATTATGCTAGCTGAGAAATTACTGAAAAGGGTACGTCCGTTATCTCAAAATAACTGACATTTTAATTTCATTTGCATGTCAGCAAAACATAAAAACACGTTTTCAGATTGTTTGTCTCTGCCTATCTAAGTGCGTATGCAAATTTCTCATTAAAGCCGATCTAACTAGTTCTAACGGTTTTAAAGCACTCAAAGGACCATCTTCCTGCTCTATTATTAAACCAGCTCTCTAATTAGATAAGTGCCATAATTATGTCAGAACTAACGAACCGTAGCGTTTAGAGAATCCAAATTATAAATACTTAACTAACTGTATCCGGCCACACTTAGTTATGCTTGAATATGATATTTCCGTCTTATATTTTGGATAAAATGTACCTATATGAAATACTCTTATAGAAATGCAACGTCGTTTAAAATGTCACATCAATCTACCTTTATTGAGTACCTCTATCGCGTAGGTATGTAAGTTTTATATTATGATTACAGAAAAAGGGAAAATATCTAGACGTTACTTAAGAATGTAAATAAGTAAGATAAAAATATTGTATGTTTTCAGATTTGTAACATAGATTGTAGAGTCATATGTTTGTGCCATAATAAAGTCTACATCACAGTGATCACAGCCGCCCATGGACATCTGTAACTACATAAAGAACAGAAGTTTTACCTGAAGAAATAGTCTTCAGGGAAATCTTCTGTTCTTTATAGTAGCAATACATCTTTATCTTATAGATAAAGATGTGACTAAGGTGATCGTCTTAAATGTACCTAAGTCAGGCAGCATCTACACCTTTCCACATAAACGCAAAAGCTGCTTCACACTAGAAGTAGGCATGGTAACGGTGCTTCCTCGGTCTAACTACACTGGTTTAGTCATCTTTCAATTGCAATATCTATCGCTTACAATGTGGTAAACAATTACATCTATGATTAGTTGTGTAGATATAATAACTAATGTCTTATAATAACATTTTTTCTAAGACCTTACGCCAAGATTGATTTCTTGTGAGTGTGACATCATAACGTGACTTGCTGAACTATGTCGAGATGAAAAACATGTCACATATAACACTTTTGAGGCCATAATGATATAATGTACTTTAGGAATGTGGTTGGGCGTGTTATAGTGCGTAGAGTAGATTGTGTCCTCTAAACTTTAGATATAGTAAAAGCTTAATTTGTGTTTAAGGGTTCACTTACATCTACAGACATTGAGCGTGTAAGCCGCGTGCCGTTACTGACGCCAAAAGACAAAATATTCTTTTAGTGGCTATTGTACTGATAGCTCACGGTAGGTGTCTGACGGCGTCTGTGCAGTTGTGTTACAGATGCCTACCTAAATACGTAATTATGTATTAAGAACATATCCATATACAAAGTTAGGTACATATATTCATTTAATTTACTTGTTTGAATCAGGATTCTAGTATTCGGGATTTCTTTTCTTAGTCGCCTAAACCATCATTTCACGGCAATGTGAATGTGAATGTGAGCGATATACGGCTATATGACCATAAAAGTATGACCATTAAGTATGATACTAATCCCACTCCAGGTCCACAGCATCTGTCCCTGTAGTTTCGGGACCAGAATAGGGCTACGGTATCCCCTGCCTGTCGTAAGAGGCGACTAAAAGGGGGCTTCCGGGGTTGCGGGTGGCAAGAGTGGGAGCTCGAACCGCCCAGCCAGCGGCCCCGGGAAGGACGGCGGTATGTGTGGTCGTATACCGTCGTACGCACCAGACGGTGTGGCGAGCGCCAAGCTCACCTGGGCGGACCGACGGGGCAACGCGCTAAGAGGGCTCCGGTTGCGTTCCTTTGGAGATCCCGGAGCCCTCTACGCAGCGCCGAGGACGGCCACCGGGGGGGTTTTAGTGCGGTAAGAATCCCACATAACCCTACGTCGCTCCCACGACACTGGGTACCTTTTGAAGGTTTCCCCCTCGTAAACAAAAAAAAAAAAAAAAAGGTCCACAGCATCACTTGGACGTGCATCGTGCATTGTTACTTGAAAGAATAATAATGATACCTGCTTTCCTATGCCCTTCAAACCAGAACAACTTCACACCGCTGTTAAAACATAAATAGGTGTAGAGATGGTGTCCGCGCTTTCAAAACAGGAAGAGTAATTGTGTTTAATAGCTTGTCTTATGTCCATCCATCTTGGAGGTTATCAGATCGAGCATGCAATGCCCAAGAATGGATGTCGGGTTTGCGTGACGCGTCACACAAATAGACGAGTAAATACAAGTAAATGCAATGCCCTGAAAGGTTCATGGCACAAAAAGGTTTACTTACCGTCGACGTTTCACATTTAGAATCATTGTACCATTTTTTTCCAGAATTTTCAAATGGGAATCCTTTCTGTCAGATTTTAAGTGATGTGCAAATGCAAGCATTTTCATTACGTAGTATTATCAAGCATTGTAGGTTTTGGATATCGGTACTTAGATGTTTTATAGTTAATTTGGTACTTCGTTTCATTTTCTACATCTGACCTGAGAACTGAGATCTATATAGAAAATTGCTTTATACAAACTATGGACAAACAATGTTTATCATATGGAAAGTGTGGGTTAGTGACCATGAGGGAGATTATATCGCAGCTCTATCTATTTATGTTTAAAAACCCTTGTTGGATATTTTCAAACCGCCCATAAGTACGACAAGGTTTCTGTTTCCTAATGATAACAACCGCGACCGCTGCTTATTTTGCTCCTTGAAACATGGCTGCGCGCATGACAAAACTTCTAGCGGTCACTAACCTTAGTATGAGCTTCAATTCAAAACTCAATCAATCAAGTCGACAGCTGGTCAACTTGATCGCCCATAAAAATGTACATATAGTGCCTCTGATTGTCGTTCTCGTTTAGTAACTAGAATTTTGTCATTGTATTTTATCGATATCGAACTCTTGGTTCGATTGATCTGGATCAATCCCAGAGGTCCATAGGACTGGTCCTCATTATAAAACGCATACCAAGGATAGAATTATCCTCGTACCTTGCCCAGTTAACCCATCACAGTCATAATACAACGTGTAGCTGTCAAACAAGAAATGACTAGAGTGCGTAACTAACAGCTCTTTCGATATACATGCCCAGGTCCTGGCGAGAGCTACACGGACTACGTGGCCACGCGCTGGTACCGCGCGCCCGAGCTGCTGGTCGGCGACACCATGTACAGCACGCCCGTTGACGTGTGGGCAATAGGTAGGGTGTACTATCATAGTGGTGTAATAGTCTTAAGATCTGTCGTATTCTGCAAATCTATTGTGTATAGCTTTCCATGAGCGCCGACTTCAGAAATATGTACTAAACCAACATTTATTTCAATTATTTTTTACTTTGTAGTGACATAGAAGTCGGTTGTATTTTTTTGTTAAATTTTTTTTTGTAGTAAGTGTTCCTTAAAGTTCTCAAGCTGCGTGATTTCATAATGCTTTAACAGGTTGTGTATTCGCGGAGTTGCTATCAAGCGAAGCGCTCTGGCCGGGCAAGAGCGACCTCGACCAGCTGTACCTCATCAGGAAGACCCTGGGCGACCTGCTCCCGAGGCACATGACCATTTTCTCACAGAATACCTTCTTTCAGGTTTGGCACTATACCTTACCATCTAAAGTTCAATTTAAATCTAATTGACCTCAAGACAAAGGTCTTGTTAGGAAAAAACAACTCACTTTCGAACATTTATTTTCAATCAATATTAATATGCTAACTTTGAACGCAGCTGAAAAGGTTTTACTGATACTCTCATAGAAATATGTGGACTTTGTAATGGTAAAGATACTATGTAATGGCTTTACTTATATAAAATTAGCCTCCCTGGGGGCTTTCCAAAATATCAAGTCCGACGCCCAATTATGTTATCACTCTTTCGCAAACAGCGGTTTAAGATATGCGTTGTCTGTTATAACCAAAAATTTTGATAAAAAATTACATTTCTACAGGGTATGGCGTTACCAGAACCGACTACACTAGAGCCGTTAGAGAAGAAGATTCCCCAACGATACGCACATAATGAACTTATAATAGACTTCTTGCAGGTAACTGTTCATTTAAGTAGAAGGTTCAGCGTTTATAGGTCTTCGTGATTTTTCTAAAATTTTATATGTAGGTATAATTACCTATAAATGCATATTGCTTAAAATATAGAAATATTTAACGAGCAGGGAGTCCACCTGATAGTAAGTGACTCCTGTCGGTCATGGACAACTATAATCAAATCCAGGTAAGATTAAATTAATATCAGATATTGACCACAGATGCTGTCTGCTATAAGTAGATACCACTCTATGGAACAACAATTACCACAATTGAAATGGATTAGTTGATACTACTATTATAAAGCAGAGACACGTTCAGCGCAAGTGCCGTAGCTATTAAAACCACAAAGTGTTGCACCACTTTTAAGTTAGTCTTGTCGCCTGAATTTCTGCCTTTCCTAAATTTTGTGTTTATAATTTCCAGAAATGCCTGGACAAGGACCCCATGATGAGGTGGACATGCGAGCAGCTTCTGCGGCATCCCATCTTCGAAAACTTTCTGTTCACGGTGCCGCATTCAGACCACGAGGAATATGAGAAGGCCAGACGAGCCCAGGTGAGATTGCATTTTTTAAAGATGAAAGTGACCTATGTTTGATTATGAAGATGGTCAAAAGATGATGATGATGATGTAACATTAAGTAACACAGATTTATATGTTGCCAAATGCTTCAAACTAGTATACATTAGAGCACAATACTCATACTACACAGCAGAAATGGGTTTGGTAGTGGTGCTACGAATTATAAATGCATTATCCCTGTATTATTGCATACCTCCTCTAAACGACTCTGCTTATTGTCCAACTCAATAACCAGCAGCGCTTTCTTACAAACCCAACATATATTTCGTCTCTATGGGTATCTTATGTACCTATATCACAGTACCCTATCCCTTATACTCCTAAGAACCTTACAAACCATTTTTTTAAATATAGCGTGACTTCACCCACCGTGATCAAACCCAAGACGATTCTTCCACTCAGCGCACGGATCCGATCCCCAAGAAGGGCAAGGGCAAAGGGAAATG
Source organism: Epargyreus clarus (assembly GCF_041222505.1). Taxonomy (NCBI): domain Eukaryota; kingdom Metazoa; phylum Arthropoda; class Insecta; order Lepidoptera; family Hesperiidae; genus Epargyreus; species Epargyreus clarus. Next base: position 1,792,933 of record NW_027332214.1, read on the forward strand.
ACAATAAATAGTGTCATTGGACCAGTGTCGCTGACTACGTGAGGTGAATGGCTGACTAATATCGTAATAATGAAATGTAGCAGCCGTAGTTGTAGTTTAGTGTAAAATTGTTACTCTATTGTGTTTAGTATAGTTATTCATATTATGTTTAGAGTATTAATAGATTTGTTAAACCCTACGTAGACACGTATTGTCGTATGCGAATCGAGTGGTATTTAAAAAGTCCATGTTTTCTGCATAATAATTTTAACATAAGTTATGTTTTTCTGATATCTCTATATGTCTATGGCAGTACAAAAATAATTACCTATATGAAACATATATATTTACCTATATGAAAAATATATATTTCTACTTGAAAATACCATATATTTACAGATAATTATTATATATTAATTTGCATTTAAGTATTCGTTTTATATGTTTACACTATATCTTTGCTTTAAACTTTAAATACTTAAAACTAATACTACAACATTAAAATTATTTTGTAAAATAGGTACCTAACTAATTTAGCAATTTGGACTTTATTCAATCGACAAATTAATTAATAAACTTAAGTACTTAATTATGTCTGATTAATTACCATAAATAATTAGATAAGTATTCGTTTTATAGCTAAGCTTTATAAAATTTTAATGTTCATTATCCTTCTTAGCTATTTCGGTACTATAAAACTTGATTTAATAAATAATTTAATCGAAAATAATAGTTTTTGCATCTTACCTACTCGTTTATTAATTTATATATTTATTATAAATTAGAATTATACGTTTATAGATTATAAACATTCTTGTCACTTCAGCGAAAGACAAATTGAAAATGTCGGTATTAAATTACAATATCAAGTTATGCCTAACGCGGCCAAGTCACTATTGAGATAATATACCTACAAACTTAGATACAGGACATTGAAAATTTGTAAAAAGGAAGCAGTGATAGCCTAGTGGTTAAGAAATTCGGACTCTCGATCGAGGGGTCCGAAGTTCAAGTACCAGGCACCTCTGATTTTAAACTTATGTGCTTATTACAAATATTTCTTGCTTAAACGCTGAAGTAAAACATTGTAAAGTGAGGAAGTCTGCATGCCTTGAGAAATAAAAAAAAGTGTCAAAGGTATGTAAAATCTACCAATTCCCACTTAGCCTATGGCCTAATCCTTCTCATTCTGAGAGGGCTCCCGTGCCCAGCAGTGGGAAATAGTAATGGGTTGATGATGATGATGAAACATGGCAAAAAATACGTTTTGGTAAAATGCAAATTAGCATTTAAATATGTAGGTACATATAACACAATATGTCTAAAAATTACAAGTATTTGCAATTTGCAATCGCAGAGGTGTAAAGGCTAATAAAGTTGGTAATGAATTATTATGTTTAATTGCACGTGTTGAAAAAAATGTCAAGGCAAATGTAAAGAACTTTAATATGTAGGTATTTGACTAAACATTATTATTTTTATTGTCTTTCAATATATTAAAATGAATATTAATATTTCGCAAGTCGCAACCTCTGCACAATTGTTCCTAGAATAATATTAAGTTAATATTTGAGTTTTTGAGGTTTTGTATTGTACAATGTACCTACATTACGTACATGTTGTCATGTTAAAATGTCGGTAATTCCCTGAACTCATTTTGTTATTATGACTATATTGTAACATATTAAATCAAACAAGATAGTGGTAATCTATGAAAGAGCTCTTTATTTTTACGGGAATTGACAGGATAACTTTTTAGTTTCCATTAGATAGGATTGGATAGGAATTGTAAGAGTAGGTACAATGTATAAACTGCCCACGGTTGCCAACTTAGGGGTTTTCCCCCCAGATTTAGGGGGTAAATGAGTGGTATGGGATTTTTCTAGGGGTTTTATATGTCTAGGGGTATTTTTAGGGGTTTTGTAAAGGCGCGGCGAGCAAAAAAAAAAAAAAAAAACGGGAAACGTTACATAATCTTGCACGGCGTCCAAAACAAACATGTTCTGAGCCGGCACGGCGGGGCTAAAAAAAAAAAAAAAAAACGGAAAACGGGTCATAAGGTGGCACGGCATCCCAAAAAAAAGTGTAATATATTTTTAGGGGAATTTTCAAATAATTAATGCAATTATAGGGGGTTTCGACTTCAGTTTAGGGATAAATATTTTTGAGAGTTGGCAACACTGAAACTGCCTTTCTGCGGTGATAGCCAAAGGTATAGTCCGCGTAAAACTGCTAGTCCGCTCTGAATATAGAAATGCTTCGCCATAGTAAATTGTATAACTATCTGTCGCAACTATTTCAGAGCGGACTAGCAGTTTGGCGCGGACTATATCTTTTGAAATAATATATTGCCATTACCTATTACTTACTCCTGTAAGTTATATATAAAATTCTCGTGTCACAATGTTAGTTACAGTACTCCTCCGTAATGGTTTTACCGATTTTGACCAAATTTTACATGCATATTCAGTAGGTCTGAGAATCGGGTACTATCTATATTTCATACCCCTAAGTGATGAGTGTGGTTCACCCTTAACATCTTTTTTATTTATATGGCAACACAACGTTTGCCGAGTCAGCTAGTAGGAATATAAAATCTTGCTGCTCTGTGACTCTTAAATTAAAACAAATCTCATCCGCAGATACAATCATCCCCGCTGTTGCCGCAACTGATAGTGACGGAGCGCGCGCAGCCGAAGGGCAAGAAGGCGGAGCTGGAGGCGCGCGGCCACCTTCCCACCATATGACTAGCGGCGCCCTCCAGACATCGCATGTAGCTATCTTAGCTTACCGATGTCTACTTTTCTCTGCTTAAGACAGCTCTTTGAACTCGAGTTACGGGCCCAAATCATACATCGAAAATTGTTTCTAGAATAAACGACTTTAAATTATTTGTGGTTGTTTTTTTCTTTGGTCGTTCCTCTATCTTATGTATTTTATTAAGAATAAAAATTAGAAATAGATGTCCCAAAATGCATAGATACTTTTGAAAGGGAGATATTTGGAAATTTTCATTTCTCCAGGTTCTACTTCAAAGCCTGCAAAAATTTTAGTGGCAATTTTACTTATGGGTAATATAACAATGATGAAAATAAAGTAGAGTAAGAAAATGTATGAAAATTTAACACAAGAAAATAAAATTGTATATATTTAATTTAGGTTAATATTCATATAGTTTTACATATGTGTCACCTTTTATGCCATACTTTTTGTGTCATGCCTTTTTGTCTATTCCAACAGTGCATAAAAAGGGTCTCCATATGTTTGGAGCAGACTTAAAATAGTCCATGCTGATCAAATGCACCTCTTTTCATATAAAATAATACTGAAAAAAATTGGGTGATAAAAACTAAATTTTAAATATAAATATTTAAATCTTTATTTCATAAGTTACTAGCTATTATAACATACACTAATTTAATGATGCTCAGGTCTCCTATTTACATGTAATCATCAACCATATTTATTCTGTATTTTACTCCTTGTGTTTCTGAAAAAAATAAATGTTTTTAATGTCTTGATCTAATTCTACTAGTAGAATCTGACAGTTGTTTATTTAACATATTTAACTTTTTATTTAAATCATTTAAGGGATTATAAAATGGAATTAGTATTATGATTCATAGCATGCCTTGTCTTTGTTTTTATACCAATAATAATTGTTATTGAAATACAGTGTAAACTCTATATAACGACACTGAAGGGACTGTGCATTTTATGGCGTTATAGAGAGTGGTCGTTAAATGGAGAGAAGAAAAATCAGAATTAGAAAAAGAAAAAGTTTATTTCAGTCTAGTGTTAGTAATTATGTATATAAAAAAGAATCTTATTTGAACGCTATTGCGTGTAGTCTGTTATTTTTGTTTGACGTCTTTTGCTGCACCAGTAATTTTGTTGTATTTTTTTAATTATTTTATTCATATCTTCTGATATTGAGGCATCTTGGTGACAAAGGAAGTAATTTTCCAATAATTTTGCCGCTTTCAGAGCTTCTTTAATGCTCGGTGGAGACTCAAGCTCATCCGTCTCATCTTCTTCATCTTGTTCTTGATCCTCAGTTTTTCTCACTGAATCCAAAATTTCTATGTCTGTGAGTGAAGCCGTTGTAAGCAGGCAGTCGTCTACTTCGATGTAGGTTTGAAGATTTACCGTATTTTCTGCCATGTTGACCTGTTGAATCCACTCAGTTAATGGAAGGTCGTCGTCGCTATCAAACTGAGGTTCTGTGTCCACCTCATCAATCGTAGAATTGGTACAAAGTCCAGCATGTCGAAAAGAGTGCTGTATAGTTGTGGGTGTCACTTCTTTCCAGGCTTCAGATAAAAAATTTACTGCATGCAGCATATTAACAGAAGTTTTACCTTCAGATTCGACTAGCTCCATCAATAATTTCCTTCTGTAGTGACCCTTGAGGCTTTTAATCACACTCTGGTCCATTGGCTGTAAGATACTAGTCGTATTTGGAGGAAGAAATGCCAACTCTATGTTTTGAAGGTTTGATATAAATGGGCGGGCAGGGCAGTTGTCAACAAGAAGTAAAATTTTTCGTCCCTTTAATTCTGCATCCCACTTTCGCACTTCTTCTTCAAAAAGTTGACTGGTCATCCAAGCTGATTTATTAGCTTTATACGTCACTGGCAATTTTTTAATGTTCTTAAAACAACGCGGATTTTTTGATTTGCCTATTACCATTAGCCTTTTTTTTTCTGTGCCATCCATATTAGCAGCCAAAAGCACCGTAATACGTTCCTTGGAAAGCTTTCCTCCTACACACTTTTCCCCTTTGAACTTCAGAGTTTTGTCTGGAGTCAACTTATAGAAAATTCCTGCTTCATCAGCATTGAAAATGTCACTTGGGGCGTATTTGTCTATGAATTTTGACCACACTCTAGTAATCCAATCATGAGTCACATTCGTATCAACACTTCGTGCTTCGCCACTTATTTTACCATAGTTGATATGATGATGTTGCTTGAATTTTCCGAGCCATCCTTCTGATGCTTTAAAAGAAGTTAAACCAAGTTCTTCAGCAAAATTCTCCGCCTTCGCTTTCACGAGTGGTCCCGACATAGGCATATTATTCTGGCGTTGTCGGTGAAACCATAATAGTATAGATTGATCCAAATCTTCGTATTTAGGTTTCTTTAATTTTTTGGAAGATTTTCCCTCGCCCTCAGCTTGTAGAATTTTTTCTTTATTTTTCCATATTGTGGACACGGTAGAGCGACTAAATCCACAGCGTTTGCCAACATCACTTATCTTCTCTCCCGTTTCTATAGCGCGTATCAGTAAAACTTTTTCATCAATACACAGTGATTTTCTTTTACTAGCCATGTTTACAGTTTGCAAGTTTGTGAGCAACTAAGAATATGATAACGTTGTAATCCATGACTCCTACTTATTAGTCACCACAGTCTACACGTGCAAGCAATCCAATTTGTAAACAAAATAACGAATTTCTTAAAAAGTTTTGTATGCATGATGCCGACAGTCGAGTTTATTGCGGGCTAGGATAATAAAACGACAAAAGAACGTACACAGGTGCGCAGTTTTTACTAATTTTAGCAACTTAAAAGGTACTTTTTATTACTCAATTGTGGTCGTTATTGAGAGTGGGTCTGATGCTATGTAGAGTGTATCATTGTATGGAATACAAGCTAAACCAACTAAGCCAATTGTTTTTGACGCTTTAGAGAGTTTGCCGTTAAATCGAGTGACGTTACATGGAGTTTACACTGTATGTCAAATGAAATATGGAACTAAGCTATGATGGCCACAGCAGTAGAATGTCTGAGGTGGTACTGCCTTGTTTTGAATCATAAAGTGGATCTTGTGTTAAGGTGGAACGTTGAGCTAAACCTAGCAAAAGAGTACAGACAAGTTAGTGATACTCTAGGAAGACGGCGGCGAAGAGGATGGAAGGCAATGGCCACATAACTTTAAATGGGCTGTATACCCACTTGTATAACATGAAAATATACCAGAAACGGAAGTTTCTTTCTATCTTCGGCGCTGACGAGATCATCGTTCTCCTGCAACTTGACCCATCCATAGTGGCTCCCAATTATCACTGGGACCATGACTATTACAACTAGATTTTTGGAAATAAATTGGCGGACGTTCATATTTGTATTTTTTTAAGAATTTACAATTATTTTACTAATTTGGTTAGGTTTCGTTAACTTTGACATTGACATTTTATTGATTTGACAACAGAAGTGGCAGCTGACAGCGTATTACGCCGAGAATCCAAAAAAATAAAAGATGGTAAATGGTAATCAATAATCGTCTAAGCGTAGTATATTATTTATAAGTAGTAATGTCTTAAATCATGTTGAAATTTTGCATTTTACATGTTTGGCTTTTGTACCTATTTCTTGTTGTTTTTTTTACTGATTAAAGTTAATAGTTGAGTTCCGAACGAGTGTAAAGACGTCAAATATACTGCGTTTCGTTATTCCTAATCAATATTGTTTCATAGTTTTATCCCATTTAAACATTTGCTTAATATATAATTACCAGTTAGCTATCAATTATATATTTTTTTATTGATCAACAATAAATGATTATATAAATGCTTATATGTCTTAAATTTAACAGATATTTAAAATAATAATACGTTTCATATTTATTTGTGCTATCGGAGTAACAAAACGTTTTATACTGATAGTTTTCTTTGACATAATAAGTGAGACAAATCGACCAATAGCAATGCTTAAATTTTGCAAAATTAGCGAATCACTGATACCACTGGACAGTGTCATTTTACTGTAAGAGGAAAACTGAAATGGAAAACCTAACAAAACATGGTGGCAGCTCAGTGAGAAGGGTGTACATTTCGACTAGTCATTAAAATTTCACGAAGCTTATTAAGCAGGAGTGTTTGATACAATTTGTAAGTTTATTTTGACGACAGTGTGCTAAAATATGAAGTGCAAAATGTAAAATTCGTGTAAATTTTTAGATAAACACCACATCAATAAGCTTCATACATTCGAGAATGACGTCTGAAGAAACGCAGATTTCCGAAGAACTGAAGGGTTGTTACGAGAATCTTATTGTAATCGACATTGGCGCAAACTTGACGAACAAGAAATACGGCCGTGATCTCGATTCTGTGGTGCAAAGGGCGAAAGATGCAGGTACGTGAGGAACCAAAAATGCAGAAATATTGCGTGCAAAACAAACGATTGTAATAGTTTCATCATAAATAACACAGAAGTCGGAGCGAAAATTTATTCGTGTGCCAAATAGTTGCATTTGCAAATGTTCGCGTAACACGCGAGTGTTGTAATTGTAATACCTTTCATACGTCACGCGAAATACTAGTTGTGGGTCTTGCCGCTTTACCCAGCTGTAGGTGTAGCGCTATGTTACCCAGGCTTCATTGGATCTTATAAATATTTATATCTTTTGTATCCTATAAATGAAGTGGAATGCTTGTGACCCAACAGAATGTCAACATAAGAAAATGTGAGCCATCCATCCTAGCCAGGCTTTACAAATGCAATAACATTGTTATTAGAGAAATTAAATTTAAGAACTATATGCAAAATTACAATAAAACATACTAACTTTAATTCATAACATTACTTTGTAAAGTAGGCTTTAAGAGTTACCTAACATGTTATGTAAAAGTACCTGTAATGCTTATAAAATAGCGATTATTTTGAAATGACTGACAGAATATACAATTACATAAAATTGGCTTTCAATTAATAATACTGACCCATATATCTACAAAAAGAGGGGTAAATAATTTAAATCTATTTCATTATAAGCAAATATTTTAAAATTACAAATTCAAAGAATGTTTATTATAACATAGATTATAAAATAAAACTTAAAAATTAAAAACCTAATATGTTGACGTAGGCGTCCAGAAAATCATGGTCACTGGCACATCGGTACGAAGCAGTAAGGAAGCCCTCAGACTGACCCGCCTCTACCCCAGCACTATATACTCTACAGCAGGTAAGACACTAGATTCTTCATTTAACCCCTTAGGGAATGATTTTATATATGGCAGTTATCCCTTTAGGGGATGAAATAAAAAAATCATATGTAATTTATAAATAGAAGTCTAAAAACTACTTTCCATAGTTTTTACTTTAATAATGTTAATTTCTTATACAATTTCATCCTTTATTACCTAAATGAATTTTCAGATATCAGAATTTTTTTACTGTTCATTTATATTGTATTAAAAACGGATCCAATTTCCATGACTAGCTCCGTCAGTTTAAGGTCATTCTTTCAGTTTGTGTTAGTTTATGAAATAGTTTATTAAAATTTGTTATTAATAATAAATAAATAATCATTTCATTTGCTGCATAAATTTCTAATAGGCTAAAATTGACAAATTTTGATCTTGTCTAAGAAAACAATAATATTACACATTTATTCACCATATCATTATTTGTGAACCACATATGTAGGTGCTATGTCCTTAATCGACTTTATCAATATGATAGTCTTGTTCATTCAATTTAGTGACAATTAAAACAAAACATGACCTGTATAGGATCAAGTAGAATTAGCTTATCTGTATAGGAAGGTGAGTCACGGAATGTACCAGTAATTGATTATGTCTGTAGCTGATTATATTTTTCAATGTATTAACAATATGTTTGATAAACATTAATTCATTATGTATGTATTGGATCCTCATATGATGCTATCATACTATAGGTATTTCTTGTTTAATATGCTAAGGAAATTGAAGAAATTAATATTTGCAGCAACTTTGGGTAACTTTACAAACAATTAAAACTAGAATACTGATTATGGGTTTCCTATAAATATGAAAAGAGAGGACTAAGCCCATCTGAATTTTAGACTACAGTATCTCATAGCTAAGTAGAAATTTGAAGACTTAGTGCAAGAAGAAATATTCTTTACAATATTTTCCCTCATGGTTTATTTAATTTTTAATTTTTACATATCTGCTACAAGTATCTGAGTGGGCTTTGGTCCCGAGTGTTCAACAAGCGGAGTATTCTTGCTATGAACATGCAAGATGTGGAATGAACTTCCTTCTGAGGTATTTCCGGAGCTCTATGACATGGGGTTCTCTAAAAAAGTACAAAAAGAGCTTTCATCCAAAGCCATTGTTGCATTGGCGACTCCTCTGTTGTTGCAAATGTCCATAGGCGGCGTTGACTACTTTCCGTAGCACGTCTGTTTAATCGTTAGGTTTAACAATTAAAAAAGATCTCTTATAATTGACACTCACTGAGGTGGACTATGTCCTAACCGTTCTCGATTTGAGAGGACACAGTGCCCAACAGTAACCCAGAAAAGGGTTGACATTACAAACTGTAACCAGGTGTCCACCCACACGACGCGAAGTCGATGGTCGAGGAGGAACTGTGGGCGGAGCTGCTGGAGATAGCGAGCGCGCCGGAGTGCGTGGCGCTCGGCGAGTGCGGCCTCAACTACAGCAAGGACTTCAGCGAGCCGGCGGTGCAGCGGGACGTGTTTAAGCGGCAGGTGAGTGGTGACAGGGGCGCGGGTTTGATTCCCAAACTTGAAATTGTGGGCTATCATGATGATGCTAATGCTATGATGATGTTAGGGTCTGCTTGTTTTTGGCCTCGTAAAAGGCAGATACACATATTATGCCTGTCATTAATAATTAATCGACCCCATGTATTGTTACCAAAAATAGACATTAACCATTTCTTCATACTAGAAATTATCAAATTTCGGCCATTAGACGTAGGTATATAAGAAGGTTTATCACTTTGAAATCTGGGTGCTCATTTTATTTTGGGGTTGTAAGTGTAAATAAGTTTATCACATGTGTTTCAAAAAGTTTTCATTTTTTTCTGTACATAGATTTATGATTAGTTCAAAGGACTAAAAAAGGTTCAAATGACTAAAAATTGAACTACATTAGTTTACGTCACTGCTTCAATCGCACAGGTTAAATAAATCCAACGACATCTTATATGTTAAAATCCGTCAAGCCGTTTGGGCTATAGGGCGTGTGAAATAATAAGACATACATACACACATACATACATACACATACATATACATACATTGATACATACATACGTACATAGGCTCGAAAAATTATTCTCGAGTAAAAACGCAAGCAGTCGTAATGATGTGTAATATGATCTCGCTAATTAATACTGGAACAGTTTGAGTGGCTCTTAGATTAGCGTCTCTAATTGCATTAATTGTTATTAAGTGCAGCGAACAATGCCGATTGTGTAGTTAGTTATGAATTCAAAATCAGTCGGTTTCCTCATACGAATCGTCATATAGTGTTTGCGGAAAGAAAATCTAATGAATTATTCATGTTTTTTCTTATGATACTTTTCCTCCGTGCAATAGGATTTAGTATTTCCGTTGGTAGCTATTGAAAATTCTTAGTATGTCGTTAACGACAATGTTTTCAATGTTGCTGTTTACATCGTAAGATGAAAGTTGGGATATTTATAGCAGTAATAAAATTTTGAATCTTCCTTGCGAAGGGGCTTAAGTTAACTGATGTTATTTAGGATTATTAGGATTAAAGAATTTGTCATGTTCCATAGGATACATAAATAAGGAGTCTCCGTATAAGATCGTGGTCTTTGAATAAAAAAAAAATCCCCTATTTCGGTAATTTTACCGCTCCCCTAAAATATTTTGGATGGTTGAGCTTGAGCCTGGAGTCTCTTTGCCACCCTCGGGCTCCGCTTCTATCTTCAGTGTTCTTGTCTGAAGGCTAAAGATCTTAGTCTATTCTTCCAGTCACTTAATCATCGACACATTACTCTTCCACCTCGAGAAACTTGTCTTCTCATAAAATTTAATCTTGAGGCTTAAGTCATATAAATATTAGTTTTAATACGCAGATGTATCTACTATAAAAAATTGTCGCTTATGTTTTCGTCGCCTATATTTCAAATATATTTTAAATTGTCTAATAAAAAGTACTATTACTTTTAATAACCACGCAAATAAAACACGTATTAATTATCACATATTTCCCTGCGTGACTTAATGAAGTTAATTTCACTTTCGTCACGAGAGGCGATACACAACGGTTTGATAGCCCGGTTCACAGCTAAATATAGGGTGTGACCGCACGGAGCAAGATCGCACGGCCAATAACACGACACGTATGTAGGTAGGCATAGGTGATTGTGTATAAAAACGTCTTTTGTACGTACACGTGTTTTATATATATCTTTCTGCCGCGTCAGAGGTCATGACAGTACAATATTTTGGTGTTGTCCTTAAGCTCATCTGGATAAAAGAGAAGTTTGTTTTTATGTATCAGGAATGGTACTTTTTAGGGATGAAAGATACCTGACAGCGTATGTACAAAATTTCAAAACAGTAAGTTGTAGTCATAGATTCGTAAAGATACTTCGTCGCCTTGAAATTGAATGAAGCTTCAAAAAGGCTGATTTGTCAGTTATTTTTTTGAATTCTTGACAAATAAAAAACATTTCTGTGGTTGTAGTTAAGGCTGTAGTTGGTTCTAGTTGAAAGTGTACCAACCGAACAAACAAACGCTCATTAGTATTTATAAAATTATATTGCAATCAAAACACAGCAGTGGTTTATATCTAAGAGATGGACATCTTTCTACATATTTATCGCCGCACTCACCAAAGAACTGTAACCATCAAAGCCCTACTTTCTAGGAGTAGCCTACATCCAGTGGTTTGCTGGGGATTGTAAGAGCATTAAATTAAAATATCAGAAGCGTGTCTTGTTCAAAAAATACTAATTTAGAAGTGACTGAGATGTTAATTTGGTATACGCGATGGTTTTGTTTACTTGTTTAGTAAACAACGTTTGTGTAGTGGTAGTGTTGTACAAACGACGCTTAGAGGAACCGTGCCAAGGCGAAGTTTAAATAGACTCCTCCGTTCAATCATTAGCTCTTGGACTATTAACATTAAAAAAACTCCGAACTGATAGTCAAAAAGTACCAGCACAAATGAGCTTCCAATTTACCTGGTGGTAATTGGTCACTTCAGCCCATGTATATCTGTGACCGATTTCATACAGAACAGGTGCACCCTGAATCTGGTCACAGATGCGCTGCTAGTCCTGAGGACTGATACGGCTTCTCATATTATGTTAGTCAGCTGGTGGTTAATGGTGATTTTTTTTATAATATAAGAGTAGCAGACGAGCATGCAGTCCACCTGATGGTAAGTGGCTACTGCCGCCCAGGGACATCTGTAATCAACCCCAGATAGGATTATATATTCCTACCTGAGGTCGGCCACAGATGCGCCGCTACCCCTGAGGACTAAGTTGGAACGCCTCGGAAAAGTCTGTCTCCCTTACCACACCCTTCAAACCGGAACACAGCGCCTAACATTGCTGTTATTAGGTAGAAATAGGTGTGGCGGTGGTGCCGCCGGAGTCGAACCACAAAGGGTTCTACCACCTTCAAACCACACATTATGCTGGTAGTTAAAAATACCAGTTAATGGCACCTTATTGCCTGCCAGTAGCTATTAAATAACATTTTTTTGGTTTAAATCTGTTTGTTTTTAAATAGTATTGGTTGGTGATGGTTAATTGTGGTACCGCCAATACGTACTCGAGTGGCCTAGTTGAATATGTTCAACTACATTTTCTTGTAGAGAGCCGTGCCCAGCAATGTGACGTATTATTCACGAGTATTACATATTTCATAGAAGGGACAAAATATGTTATTCAAAAATAAACGTGTCTACGAAATACAAATCTATTTCAGTTTAAGGAAATGACTGGAGAATGCATGTTTAGTAAACACGAGACTTCATCCGATGAGTTGTTTAAATAGAATGGAAATAGGATTGGAAATAGCCGTCGTCGTTTAATCCAATGGTTTAAGTTCCATTTTTGGAGTTGAAAAGCGTTCAAGATTTCGTTAGGGTTGTGCCCACGTGCATCTTTTTGTATTGTTTTTCAATGAATACGAAGGATATAAGGATAATTTCTGGACAAAAACTACATATATTCATTTTATAAAAATACTGGTCGGGGGATACCAGAACCAAACTGAGTGGTGTGCCGGTATGGTAACAACCGCGACGTGAGGGTTAATAGTATTAAAATGTTATTAATTAAAACTTAAAATATTAATAAGTTTTTATTAAGTAAGTCAGTTAAAAGAAAAAAGAAAAACTTTTTTTGGCGAAGATTTCAATGCAATTTATTTTATCTTAAATGGGAATATTACGACTTAGGCCCCAGTTATGTCTACATACATTTAAATAAAATCATGTCTTCTATACAACAGAAATATTGTACACCTATTTCTGCCTAATAACAGCAGTGTTGAGCGCTGCTGTGGTCCGTTTTGAAGGGTGTGGTAAGGGAGACATACTTTTCCGAGGCGTTCCAGCTTAGTCCTCAGGGGTAGCGGCGCATCTGTGGCCGACCTCGGGTAGGAATATCTAATCCTATCTGGGGTTGATTACAGATGTCCATGGGCGGCAGTAGCCACTTACCATCAGGTGGACTGTATGCTCGTCTGCTACTCCAATATTATAAAAAAAACAACATTTGAACAAGTGCGGCCGTATTCGTATCCTGTGCGATTGTTTATTACGGTAGATATAAATACATCAGTACACATTGTATATGAGAATACTTTTGCCTGCCACGGCACGCGTCTGACACGCTCAATGTCTGCAGACGTAACAAATCCATACTCAAATCATAATCTGGAGTCCATACGAGCGATGTCGCGGCCGGAAGTTAGTGCTTATATAAGAATGATATAACTTTATCAATACGAGTTACATGTTTATCACGAACAATCATCATGAAGTATGATTGACCTGCGTTTTATCAATACATGTCATCTCTTTATCATTTATCATCTGCGAGTAACATGATTGAATGACTTGTGTTATAAATAATGCATTGTTTATCTTATATATAAAATTCTCGTGTCACAATGTTAGTTACCGTACTCCTCCGAAACGTCGATACCGATTTTCACCAAATTTTATATGCATATTCAGTAGGTCGGAGAATCAGTTACCAGATAGCACTAAGGGGTATGAATAATAGATATTTTCATACCCCTAAGTGATAAGGGTTGTTCACCTTTAACATTTTTTTTTATTTATATGGCAACACAACGTTTACCGAGTCAGCTAGTGATAAATAATATTTATATACCTAAACTAATTAGTTTTCGTAGTTTGAATCCGTTTCCACCACCACATAGTAAGCAGTAGCATGTCTTATAACAACAGTATTAGTAGTGGCACTGCTGTTGTAATTATAGTTTCAACAACACCGTTAGGCAGAGTCACTTTTGCGTCATTACAATGTATTAGTCAGGGGTTATCAATGCATTACGTCAACCTTATATAGAATTTCAATTCTCTAGGGGTCCATAACATCGATGCCCATCGGCGGTAATGACCACTTTAAGGTGGACTGCACGCTTCTATGTTGCTTCAATATGTTCCATATATACATATTTTTATAATACTATATGTTAGAAAAATCAAGTATTGAAGTCGGGCCTATGCGGGAGGTTATCATACCACTAAGCCATAAGCTCTTCCAATAAATCACGTAAGGTAACATTGTTATCTAATACCATTTAATCCTATAATAGTTTCAAGATCAAACCATACGATCGGCCGTTTCCAACACTATGGTAATCGGTTTAAAATAAACGGGTGACTCCTTTGACCCCGGCTATAAATGACGCTTTCTACATTCATACTACATACATTTACATACACTACGCTGGGTTTCCCTGGGGTTTACACAATACCAATTATATGGACACGCAGATCTACGTCAGGAATTCATCATTTACGAGGGTGCGTTTTTAAGTTCGCGGAATGAGGGACAAGGAGCGAAAATAAAATGTCAAAATTATTTTTTTTTTCTACATATTCTCTTGCAAGACGAATACATTTTTAAGATCTTTGTATTAACTTATTTAAACCCTCATAAAAAATGTTTCGTCCTTGTCGGAAAAATTGCGTCCTTAACTTCTTCGTCTGTAGAAAATTTATTTCCACGAAGCTCTTTTTTCATTTTTGGAAAGAGATAATAATCGCTGGGAGCCAGGTCTGGCCTATAGGGTGGGTGATTTAAAATATCAAAGCTCACCTTATGCAGGGCAGCCAGTGCAATACGGCTTTTGTGTACGGGCGCATTGTCGTGCAACAGCAGGACACCTCTGGTTGATTTTCCCCGCCTTTTTTCTTTGATGGCTTCTTTTAACCGCTCCAGGATAGTTGCGTAATATTCTCCGGTTATAGAGACACCTTTATCTTTATAATCTATTAACAAAATTCCTTCTGAATCCCAAAAGACTGTCGCCATGAATTTTCCGGCCGATTGTGACACCTTAAACCTTTTAGGAGGTGCTGTACCCTTTTTATGCCACTGCATGAAGTCTTGTTTAGACTCAGGTTCATAATGGTGAACCCAAGTTTCATCTCAAGTAACAATTCGATTCAATACAATATCTTTATCTTCTCCACAGAGGTCCAAAAACGCACGGGAACATTCAACGCGCTGTTGTTTTTGAGGCGGCGTGAGCATTCTCGGCACCCACCGCGCGCTGACCTTAGTCATGCCAAGATGGTCATGCAGAAATTTAAAAATGCTTGTATCCGATACTCCAACCATTTCTGCAAGCTGTTCCTTCTTTAGCCGAGCATCTTCCAGTACTAATTTTTCGACTTTCGCCATCGTTTCCGGAGTGGTCACCTCAACAGACCGTCTGGGTCGTGGGTCGTCTTCAAGTGAATCCCTGCCTAGCTTAAAAAGGTTGTTCCACTTGTAAACCATCGTTTTTCCAGGGCAAGAGTCCCCGTAAACCGATGACATCTTTTCCATTATGATTTGCACAGACTTTCCTTGCTTGGTAAGGAACTTTATAACGGCGCGATGCTCGATTTTCTCCATACTTTAATTTTTTTTCCGGATTGAGTTGTTTAATTGTCGATAGTTTTAAAACTAATGATGCAATTGTGATAAAACTTTATATTTATACTATTTATGAGTCACTTAACACGTACCGCCCTTAACAAGCCCGCTATCATCCCTCCAACCCCGCCATTCCGCGGACTTAAAAACGCGCCCTCGTACTTACTCATCGCTTTAATATATTTACCGGTGATAGGACCCCGAATACTATGACTATGCCAGGAGGGTCATCACTCTCTTTACGGTTGCACACTAATAGCCTCAATTATGACAGGCAGGTTACATTGTTAAGAGGACTAATATTTAATCCGTTAGAAGTTTAGAACGCTTGGTTCGACGCCGGAGGTACCTGCCTAATAACAGCAGTGTTAAGCACTGCTGTATTCCGGTTTGAAAGGTGCGGTAAGGGAGACATATTTATTTGAGGGGTTCCAGCTTGGTCCATAGGAGTAGGAAAGTTTTGTGGACGACTCTTGCCGACCTTAGGTCTGACTCTTAATCTTATCTGGGGTTTAAACAGATGTCCATGGGCGGCAGTAGCCCACGTAATAGTAAGTAGTACCATTACGTGGGCTGCGTGCTCGTTTCCTACTTTCATATTATAAAAAAAAATGCAAATGCAATGTGTAAAATGTTGTTGTTGATATTCGATAGCAGCTATTAGTTGAGTCATGACTATCAGACGCGACGTTGACCAGACGGTACTTGGCCAGTCTCAAGTGCGTCTGGGATTAATTGGTCCGTTTTTAGCGAGGTCGCATCTCTGCAAAATAAACTTGTTACCTACCGTACTGTAGAAATTAAATTAAAGTAATAATATATCGCCTTCTACACTGGTAGCCCAAACTCGGATTTTTTCTGTGTTGTAGGTGGCTCGGTGCAATCAATACATTTAAAGAGGAATATACAAATACCCATTCTTAAAACAGTACTAAAGATTATATGCTATATGAAAAATAAAATAACGCTTTCTAGACTCATAGCCCCAAACATGGATTTTTCATGTGTTGTAAGTAGAGATGGGCAAAACACCCGGTTTAAACCCAGTACTGGGTTTAAACCCGATAAATACCCGTTTATACCCTCCCACAGGGTATTTATTCGGGTATTTAAAAATGATTTCATAAAATCTGTTGACAGTTTTTAAAATAGTTCAAATATTTATTGAATAGATGTACTAGAAGTTTCTACGGTATTTTCAACGTTTTTCCATTTTTTAATGTTATTTTTGAGGTTTTACCTACTTTTTTACCCGACTGCCACGGAACGGTTATGTTTTTTGCGCATATTTTGTATGTTTGTAAATCTTTTTAATATCTACATTCGGATCTGGTTAGATAGATTTCGACAGTTAAGGTGTCGTTATATTTGTCTAAAATACCTAAGTGTAATTTTTTCATAGATAGGAGTTTGAAAAAAAACTGAAAGGAGTTACGAGGTAAATTGTGATAAAAACTAAAACTGCATCATTATTTTTTTTCGAAAATAGGGGAATCGAACGAGTTCATTAAAAAAAAATTCAAACCCTGTATTTATTCCATCATCGCATAGTGTCGCTTACAAGGGTCAAATTCTAGAAAGTAGTAATATATGACAAACTAAAGGAAAAGTGATATTTTGCAAAACTAATGCAGTTTAGTTTTTCACAATATCGGCCTCGTAACTCTCTTCAGCTTTTTTAGCCGATCCTTATAGTTTAGGATTTAGTCTTGAAGGCTCACTTCAAAATTCCACCCTATAATAAATATTTTGTATACTGTAGTCAGAGCACGACATATATTTTTTCATAGCAACCATAGAAGTAAATGTTTTGTGAAAATTTGAACTGTCTACGTATTACGGTTCAATAGATAAAGCGGAATATGCTGAAAAAATTTGATGTTTTTTTTATTATTAGTATTTGTTGTTATAGGGGCCACAGGATATTATATTCTAGAATAACAACGGGACGTGGACATTGTTTGAAATTTGCATCAAAGGCTAATTGGCTTCTTACCTAAGTCTGCATCTATAATGGCGTGATAAATGGCATTTTTGGCGCTGTAAATGTCTTTTTACAGTCCATATTTAGTACAGTATCATCATCGAAGTAATAATTGCGCTTAAAAAAGGATAGATATGCGTGAAAATAGTAAATACCCGAATAAAAACCCATTTTCGGGTTTAAACCCTATTTCTTCCCAACGACCGGGTAAAAACCCGGTTTATTCCCGATGGGTTTAAACCCTCTGCCCATCTCTAGTTGTAAGTGCCATCAATACATATAAAGATGAATACACAAAGTCCCAAAATCTAAACGTAATCTAAATTCATCTTAAATAGCTAGATTCATCTAGACGGGGATTGAACCCGGAACCATTTACGTGTTAGATCGGTATGGTGACCCTTTCACGACGGGGTCTGTAATAAATTGTTAAGACAAATTCGCCGAATTACATATCTTATCTTCTCAGTTGAGTTCGTTATTCGGTCAAGTATTAGGTAGATGGTACATGGAGGAAAAGTTGGAACACATACTTTTTAAGGGCGCTACAATAATCGATCGATCGTCGAATATCTCCGTAGGATACACAATTTTATTTAATTACTTTTATGAATACTACTGTCACGGATCTTAGATTTTAAAAGGATTAGACAACCTTCAATTTATCATTTACATATTTATTTTCTTCTTTCTATCTTTGCGGATTTGTGTTCGAGCACCGTGCTGAAGTACGCTCTAGATCTTCCCGCACCGAGCATTGGCACATAATAGTGTAGCGAATGTCTTCATATCATCTAGAACTCAGCGGCACAGCTTATCATTGATATGATCTTGTGTTACACTCGCCCACGACGTCCGCTATCGACCAATCTGTGCTGCTATTACTGCACATATTATACAGGGTGAATTTTTAAAACGGGCCTTCAGGGCCAAATCCGAAACTATAAGGATTAGCGAAAAATGCTGAAAGGAGTTACGAGGCCGATTTTGATAAAAACTAAAACTGCATCATTAGTTTTTTAAAATATCTTTTTCCCTAGCCGGGAATCGAACGAGTTCATTTTTAAAAAAAATACACCTCTATATTATTCCACCATCTGATAGTGTCGCTTATAAGGATTGGTCGCTTGACGAAATTTGCCATCATAGATGACAAGTATATTCCTTATTGATATGTACTACATTTTGTTAACGCTTCCGGCAAAAAGTTGTTATTGCATTAAGACAATGATAATAATAAATAAATGAAAAGTGTGTACTATGGTAGTAGTATCAAAGCTAATTTACCTGTGGTAATTCTCGTAGAAGGACTGGAGTAACACGAGCAAAGACTCCCGAATAATCAGTATCTTGTAGAATAGTTATGCCAATACGTAATAAAATAGACACGTAGCTGCATGGAATTACGGATTACAGTCTACTACTACTAGTCTATAATACTAGCCTACTAGCTAGTCTACGTCTTCCGACTATCGTAACAGCTGTTATGCCTAATGAAAACTTGGACCAACAAGAAAGTACAATAAGGTAAGGTCTATTAAGAGGCTATTCTCAAGACCCGAATTATCCTCCCCCTCCCCCGTCGGTATTGCGAAGGTCATACGAATTGAAGCTAGGAGAAGACTCCGTTCTTACAAAACCCGTTTCACTTACTGCCACTTGTTTTGATGCTGGGGCAAATGCAAACTGGTCTGCTGCCATTGTAGCACTTTTTCCTTTCTAGTATTTTTAATTCGGATATGTTTCAAGCTCGCTTTTTCCCGAAGCTCATTAAACTAAATCTAAATCACCGATTTAAATTTCAGGTGGAGATGGCATGCGAGCTACGGAAACCTCTTTTCGTGCACGAGAAGGAAGCCCAAGACGATTTGATCAAGATCCTAGATGAGTACGCCGCGCGTCTACCGGCGGTGGTCATCCATTCCTTCACCGGTTCAGTGGAACAAGGCATCAAGTACATAGAGAAAGGCTTCTACCTCGGCATCACAGGGTACATATGCAAGGACAAGTCTGATGGCGGTATACGCAGGTTGCTGTCAGAGAGGATCCTGCCTTTGGACAAGTTGCTTGTGGAGACTGATTCGCCGTTCATGTACCCGAATATGAGGGCGTCGAAGCTGCCGCTGCATGTCAAGGATTCGTTGACTGAGAGGTGAGATTGTTTGTTTCTTTGCTCGCTGTGGTGTTTCTTATATTGTATGTTTGTTTTTATGCTTGCTGGCAGGTTACTTATTTTTTTAAATTATATAGAAGTAGCAAATTATAATGCTATTTCTCTAATGTCATTGCCGTCCACGTAGGTACATCTTCGAACAACTTCAGAAATCGATACACGATTTTAGTTCTACCTGAAGTCTGCCAGTCACGGATGCGTTGCAACCTGTATGGACTACTGGAATGTCTCGTATAAGCTCGCTTACCAAACCCTTCAAATCAAAATAAAGCAATGTTACACTGATTCTATAAGGCAGAAATTGGTGTGACCATCGCCAGTGTTTTCAGAGTTTAACTATAAAGACTTCTAATTAAAGGGACCTTCCCTTTTTTATTTATTTGTATTATATTGTTTTCTACCTGTCCCCTCCAGATCCATGAACTTCGTGAACCGCTACTGCACGTTCCAACGGAATGAGCCTTGTGCCCTGCCCGCCATAGTGGAGCTGATCGCGGGCTTCCTCGGCCAGAGCCCCGAGGATGTCGCACTCGCCACCGCCTTCAACGCGCTCAAGTTATTCGGCCTCAGCCAGTGAGGTGGTCAAGTGGAAAGAAGTAGGTGAGGGGGAATGTGCAGAGTGACGTGGGTAAGGATTATTTGAATGTTTTGAAGATATTGTATGCGTTTAAATGGTACGTAGGGCACGCGAAAAGTGTTTGCGGAAGTGTACGTACACGTCGATGTGTCCGTTGGGCAAGCGTATACGATGCGGTCAGAGCAATGTACGGACAGACAGACTTAAGTGG
This sequence comes from Epargyreus clarus, assembly GCF_041222505.1. NCBI lineage: Eukaryota > Metazoa > Arthropoda > Insecta > Lepidoptera > Hesperiidae > Epargyreus > Epargyreus clarus. The sequence continues at coordinate 1,813,775 of NW_027332214.1, forward strand.
CATTATGTTTAATAGAAGCACGTTTGATACGTCTCGACCTGTTCCGTTTACGTATGCTTTTAACGTGTCTACATATGACCGTTTTATGAGGACGTAATAAGGGACATAAGAATAATGTAAGGACATATTTCCATATTTATGTCATTGTCGATAATTTTGTCAGTCAGTCAGTCATTGTCAAAGTATCCATATTCTTATGAGACGTAATGTGTGCAGCTGCCCTACGCTCCGTTTAGACAAATACAATATTTGTAAGTGAAATGACGTATAGAAATATAGTAACTACTATATTTCGGCGTGAATATCTGGATATGTTTAGATTATTTAATTTCAGCAATAATTGAACTTGGAAACAAAATAGTGTTTTATTATGATTCGGATAATTGAATATATCATATTTTTGATAAAATAAATGCATTATTTTTTCAATTTAATCTTGAATATTATATTAATTTATTTGCTTCCATGAGGCAGCTATTTAGATATTTTACTTGTTACTTTTACTGTTACTTCTTAGGTTGTTTATTATACGTATTCGTTAATAATGTAAAACATTAAATGTGACTTGAATAATGATTAAATATGATTTCTGTGCGTAAATAATCTAAACATATCCAGATATGAGTTTAAGAGTCGAGGTATAATATAAAAGCCCTATTTATACACCAATCGCATTGTGCCTTTAATAAAAGATTACATTAAGATATATTTATGTAAATGTAAAATTATATTTATACAAATGTAATGTTACCATTGTGGTATATTGAGATTTTTATAATACTCCCTTTATCAAAGGGGCGGTAAGACGTTTCTTCAGACGTCAATTAATAATTTAATAAACGAAAATTGACAAGCTCGACCTTAGATAATACTCGATCAAATTGATGCATTTTCTCTATGATTTAAAATGACAAATATAATTACTAATTTGGCAATGTGAGGCTATTTTTTTTGTAATAATGACGATTAAAGTTTTAATTGATACTGTCTTGCCATTGTGAAATAAGATATTGACTCAAATTATATTTGGTTGTGGGCATAGACAATAGAAATTATTTATGCTCTATCCATGACATGACATTGTAAAATAATAAAAGACTAAATTCGTGTATATTTATCGTAAATATAAATATGAATAATTTAATTCACCCATGAGGTACAAATGAATGGAGTGTCTTTTCATTTTTTTAATAAGCATAAATGAAGTTGACTGTCAGTTTTGTTGTCTATGCCCATAACTAAGGGTCAAAATGCCAGTAAATTGGAATATTGAAATGGGAATCGTAGCTTTTAGCGTACCTGAGCGCTCGAGGTTTTAATGCCATTTAATTTTAAAATGTGTAAACGAAGCATAATCATTATACGAAGATTTATTTTATCCGCGCGTCGACTGAGATTTCGTGTAATCGACGCGTAGAATCTATGGTTATTGTCGATGATAATTTTGTGTATTCTGCTCGATTGTTTCTATAAAAACACGTATTTAAAACAACATTTACAATTCATTGCGTGAACGGAAAGACTGAATGTTTGATAAGTTATTGTCGGAAAAAAATATATAAAAAACATGATCGTTGATCATTAATTGTCAAGCGTGTTTTTATAGAAACAACAATTGTGTAGCTTTTTATGTTATTTTTGTAGCGAATTGTGTTGCACGCCTTTGTTTAAATAAAAAATAATGGCACATTGGCAACGGGTAGATTTAGTCAATATGATCTCAATTATTTACTTTTTTCAGTTACAACGCAGTTATGGCAACACTTTTGGCGGGCTGTATAGTGTGTTTATTTAATGTAGTTCTGTAACTATTTATTTTTGTATGCTGCCAAGAGACATTGTAAGATTGTTGCCATAATTGTGTTAACTTGATTTTAATGTTGACTGATCAAAAAATGATGTTCAATTATGCAATTTATTTTTTTACCCGCAACCAAGAGGGGTGTTTTACATGTTTTTATTTTCATAAAGCGTATTACGTTTTAGATTTTTGCCACTATTTCCAATTTCGCCACTAGAAACTAAGACGGCCCCGTTGCCATTTTGCCACGAACGTTCTTCCTGCACGGTGTTAGGTACTTTAGACTTCGCTCTGCGCAGAGCATTCCTATTCGAATTAAAATCTATATTACATAATATATTATTAATAATAAATATTTTTCATCGAATATATTGTAAATAATTATAGTTATTTACCGTTTAGCAATAATAATGATAATGATTATTAATTTAATGCTGGTAGTCACAACGAAATCAAAGACTGCAAGTATTAAAATGACGTGGAATTAGTAGTGTTATTGTAACGTTGTTTTTGTAACGATATTTTTATGTATTTAATCGTTAGGACGGTCGCACACGGAGTGATCTTGGTGTATTTTTGTGGTGTGCGGTCGGCGTAAGAGTATTGTTATCGATTCCTTTATTTTTTGACAATTACTTTGTTGATTAGATGTAAGGTTTCCGCGGTGGATGTACGGAGTTGTGCAGTTTGATAGCTGTTATATAAGCGATGTTCTGTTTGAACTGTGCGATTAGTTGTGTACTCGTCGCGGATTTTGTACTGTAGTGCCTTCGACAAACGTCCTTTTGTGATACAATATATTTCTTAGATTGTACAGATTATTTCTTTCAATAAAACTGGAAATAATATGAGTGTTTTTATTTATTTTTATTGGAATAGGAGGGAATTACCCTGTTAACATGGGGTGGATTGCACTGACCACTTAACATTTAGCGATAAAACAGATTGGTTTGCAAAAAGTGAAAATGTACAAAATAAAACGTAAAAACTTTGGGAAAAACTGCTCATTTACTATAAAATTTACAATGATTTCATTTTTTTTTAATATTTATCAATGATAGAGTTATTATTATATTTTAACATAAACGACATATATATCGGAGATAATTTTGATGTTAAATGTAAATGAATGAATATTTTAAGTTATATTTTATACTAAACAACTGAAGTTCAGTCTTTCTTAGCCTTACTTGAGCGTAACGACAGTTTTTTGTTGCGCCTAGGCACAAATTTAGAATGTCACAAGTAATATCAGCTTTAGCAGCTGACCCTAGGAGACCCGTACACAGTAGTGGGAAAGTATTGGGTTGATGATGATAATTATAATTTATAAGATCACATGTACATTCAAAGTTTCCATAAGGAACCTATAACAAACATCAATTGAAATTCGGAAGGACACTACTTGTAGTTGTAACCCAAACAAACTATTACAGGAAAAGTTCTTATAACAAACTCAAAAACCAATTACACAGATCTACACCGACACTTCACTAACACTTCATGTCTATCACATCACAATTGTTAGCTCTTATCCAGTTTTCTCACGATGCCGGGCGGTGGAGAAGTGAGGACTTTCCGTGATAACCTCACTTGTCCCGACACAGGGTCCCGGCCGAAGTACTTCACTTGGATCTCTGAACCTACTTCCAGACCGAGGACAGATGGGTGCATTATCTGTAACACAAATGAAGTTGAATTATGTAAGATGCGTGATCACACTCCAGGCCTACCTCAGTTGTGCAGACCCTTTTATTTAGCTCGCATATAAAAACAGTGACAAATGTAAATACTGATCAAAATTACTTAAAATACTGTGAATCTTACCATCTAACTAAATATGCGGAGCTTTCAATTACGTAACGAATTTAAGGAGCAGATTATTAAAACAGTGTATAAAGCTTTCCTACATGTTATAGATAGAAGTTCCAATAGAAATAATCTTATTCGAAAGCAATTACAGTTGTATGGTATTTTTTCAATACAGTTCTTGGGAATTAAATTGGATTAACTTGAGAGTTTTATTTATACGTTTTAAATTAGAACGGTGGATGCAATATTACTGGCTATAAATAAGAATATGCGGAAACCATAGATTTCTAGTGACACACGGATCTAGGAGCGATAAGCACCTCTGTGGTAAGGTGTGGTTAGAGAGAGACACTTTTCTGAGGTGTCACAATTTGGCCCGCCGGAGTACAAACGTATCTGTGACCGACCTCAGGTAAGAATCTAATCTTATCTGGAGTGGATTTTTATATATTTATGAGCGGCAGTAGTTAACCATAAGGTGAATTGCATACTCGCTTGCTATTTCTATATAACAAAAACAAAACGCTGGCGGTGTACATAGGCTGCACTCCAGCCGAGGGCCCTTGGCCACGGGCGCGGTGCACACGGGCCGCACCCACCTTCCTGTGGTCCAGCTGCGAGTTGTGCACGAGCGCGGGCCGCATGTCGCCGTGCAGCGTGACCAGCACGCCCGCGTCGCGCACCTCCACCACGCGCGCGGTGCACACGGGCCGCACCCACCTTCCTGTGGTCCAGCTGCGAGTTGTGCACGAGCGCGGGCCGCATGTCGCCGTGCAGCGTGACCAGCACGCCCGCGTCGCGCACCTCCACCACGCGCGCGGTGCACACGGGCCGCACCCACCTTCCTGTGGTCCAGCTGCGAGTTGTGCACGAGCGCGGGCCGCATGTCGCCGTGCAGCGTGACCAGCACGCCCGCGTCGCGCACCTCCACCACGCGCGCGGTGCACACGGGCCGCACCCACCTTCCTGTGGTCCAGCTGCGAGTTGTGCACGAGCGCGGGCCGCATGTCGCCGTGCAGCGTGACCAGCACGCCCGCGTCGCGCACCTCCACCACGCGCGCGGTGCACACGGGCCGCACCCACCTTCCTGTGGTCCAGCTGCGAGTTGTGCACGAGCGCGGGCCGCATGTCGCCGTGCAGCGTGACCAGCACGCCCGCGTCGCGCACCTCCACCACGCGCGCGGTGCACACGGGCCGCACCCACCTTCCTGTGGTCCAGCTGCGAGTTGTGCACGAGCGCGGGCCGCATGTCGCCGTGCAGCGTGACCAGCACGCCCGCGTCGCGCACCTCCACCACGCGCGCGGTGCACACGGGCCGCACCCACCTTCCTGTGGTCCAGCTGCGAGTTGTGCACGAGCGCGGGCCGCATGTCGCCGTGCAGCGTGACCAGCACGCCCGCGTCGCGCACCTCCACCACGCGCGCGGTGCACACGGGCCGCACCCACCTTCCTGTGGTCCAGCTGCGAGTTGTGCACGAGCGCGGGCCGCATGTCGCCGTGCAGCGTGACCAGCACGCCCGCGTCGCGCACCTCCACCACGCGCGCGGTGCACACGGGCCGCACCCACCTTCCTGTGGTCCAGCTGCGAGTTGTGCACGAGCGCGGGCCGCATGTCGCCGTGCAGCGTGACCAGCACGCCCGCGTCGCGCACCTCCACCACGCGCGCGGTGCACACGGGCCGCACCCACCTTCCTGTGGTCCAGCTGCGAGTTGTGCACGAGCGCGGGCCGCATGTCGCCGTGCAGCGTGACCAGCACGCCCGCGTCGCGCACCTCCACCACGCGCGCGGTGCACACGGGCCGCACCCACCTTCCTGTGGTCCAGCTGCGAGTTGTGCACGAGCGCGGGCCGCATGTCGCCGTGCAGCGTGACCAGCACGCCCGCGTCGCGCACCTCCACCACGCGCGCGGTGCACACGGGCCGCACCCACCTTCCTGTGGTCCAGCTGCGAGTTGTGCACGAGCGCGGGCCGCATGTCGCCGTGCAGCGTGACCAGCACGCCCGCGTCGCGCACCTCCACCACGCGCGCGGTGCACACGGGCCGCACCCACCTTCCTGTGGTCCAGCTGCGAGTTGTGCACGAGCGCGGGCCGCATGTCGCCGTGCAGCGTGACCAGCACGCCCGCGTCGCGCACCTCCACCACGCGCGCGGTGCACACGGGCCGCACCCACCTTCCTGTGGTCCAGCTGCGAGTTGTGCACGAGCGCGGGCCGCATGTCGCCGTGCAGCGTGACCAGCACGCCCGCGTCGCGCACCTCCACCACGCGCGCGGTGCACACGGGCCGCACCCACCTTCCTGTGGTCCAGCTGCGAGTTGTGCACGAGCGCGGGCCGCATGTCGCCGTGCAGCGTGACCAGCACGCCCGCGTCGCGCACCTCCACCACGCGCGCGGTGTACACGGCGCCGAACTCCAGCTCCGGCGTCCTCTCCGCGGAGAGCCAGGCGGCGATGCGGGCGCGGGCTTCGTCCATCGCGGCTTGAGACGGCGCGAACACGCTGTACTTCGTGTCGTTTATTGGACTTATCTGGAATAACAATATTATTGCTATTACTTTACTAATTAAAAGTATCGTATCAATCTACCTACAAATTTGCGCTTTTTGGGAGAGGGCAGGCGGGGCTACTACATTGACATCTCTAAAAGGGAGAGGCCCCCACAATGAAGATTCTTTTTTCAAAATTGTCGTTACCCATAATACTTGCATACTTTATTCGGGAAATAAATAGGGGCCTTTTATTTCCCAAGATTCTCCAGACCTTCAAATGGCCCTGGTTTAAGTCATAAGTGCTAATAAAATACTTTACAAAAATGATGTCATCTATTAAACTTTACGTATATGTGTTACTAGCGTAATGTTTCTAATAAATTATAAAAGAAAAGTTACCTGTACTCCAGTTTCTACATACAGCTTCTTTAGGTTGGAGCCGGCGATGCCGACCAGCTTCGGCCGCTTATGGACCTCCACTTCCAACTCTTCTATCACCGGCATGTTCTCTTTACGACCTTCCCTGCAATACACACTGCATATTGAGACTTGAGAGGAAAAATATTCAGTTTGTAGGACTTTTTAGGATGAATTTAATGTTTTATTTTTGCTCAAATGTGGTTTAACTAAATTTTAAGACACATAGGTTTTGAGCCTCGACCGATGTTGAATGGCAGATACACTTTTACGCGGCGTTTCATGTCCATTCTGAAGAGGCAACAGATCAAATGGTTTCAAAGCCGTATTCTTGTTCTATTCGAAATCGTACATTTATGACAGTCATCACTTAACATCGCGTTTGTTTGTTTACAGAGGTCCCTGAATACAGGAATACGGGGCCCCATTGGAAAATAATAATTTATGAAAAAATAAAAACTCAACCATATTATCGATAGTTATAAATTAAAGATAAAAGGACGCAAAATAAACTATGTCACTAGATATGTCTGTATTTTTAGATAATCATCAACATTTTAATCAATCCAAAGTTTCGGTGGTCTTGAAGACAGGGGCCCTAGGCATGGCCCCATATGCCCTTTGGGTAAAAACCGAATAGATTACATAATAAATAAATAAACTTACCGCGGCTTATTAATACATTGGTTCATAATATCAATGATCTTGCTTTTCGCATCGCAGGCCTTTTGCACCGATTCCATAACGACCTTCAGAGGAAGACCTGGTATCTTGACGTCCGCCTGCAAAGCTGTGATGCCCTTCTTGGTCCCGGCAACTTTGAAGTCCATATCACCCATGTAGTCTTCTATACCCTGGGGATAGAATATAATGTGACAGAACGCTTTGTGGATAGACTGCGGTACCCCAAGCCAATAAAGGTTCGTTTATCACTATAGACAGAGAACATGTCAGACAAGGGCCCTGGCAGACAATATTATGATATATTGAACAGATGTATTACTCTTGGATTACACTGGAATGATGTATATAATGTAATATTATTAGAATTTAAAATAAAACAATGCTCACTTGCTTTGAAATAAACTTAATTTTTTTTCACTCAAAACAACGTGATCCGATTTCCATACTAAAAAAAAAGAACATTATTATGAATATTGGCTAGTAGCAATACATCTGTGATCTGATTAGACTCTGATACATTCAATATACTTGTCTGCCACGGCCCTTGTCTGACACGTTCTCTATCTGTAGTGATAATCTAGTACTAGTATGAAAGTGAACTCACTAACAAATCAGTGAGTATCCTGTAGTCGGCGACGTGGCCACGCTCGTCTGGGCGGGAGACCAGCCCTATGGCCACACCTGCTGCGGGGCTGCTGAGGGCCACCCCTGCGTCCATTAGGGCTAAGGACCCACCGCACACTGATGCCATTGAACTGGACCCTGGGGATGTTGAAGAGTAATGTTTTGTCTGAGTCATTCATTGAGAGATTCAACAGGTATTTTTTAAATGAGTGGACTGTGACTGTATCCATTAAAAAATCCTGATGAAAAATAAAGCTCAAAAACATATTAAAAACATGAAGTTGCTTGACCACAGAATGTTGCTAACTTGATTGTTTCCCAAAATCTAGTAATATGAGGTTGTAGGGGTAATGACATAATAACCTCACTTACTCCTTAGCCCCACTTCGCACCGCTCCGTCCTGTCACGGCCCACCTCGTCCGTCATGTTTTTTTAAACATATAAGTAGTAGTAGACGAGCATGCAGTACACCTGATAATAAGTGGAAACTGCCACTGTGCCCCGCCCCGCCGCGCTCCACCTCGCCGCGTGCTCGGGGACACTCACCGTTGGACTCCAGCACCTCGGCGGTGAGGCGCACCGTGTAGGGCTGGTCCGGCACGACGGGCAGCAGCCCGCGCTCGGCCAGCGCGCCGTGCCCCGCCTCGCGCCGCCCCGCCCCGCCGCGCCCCACCTCGCCCGTCGCGTACGACGGGAACTCGTAGTGCAGGAAGAAGCTCTTCTCTTTGACGCCACTGAAACACGAAATATTCATTTTCACAGTTTGTTTTATTGATACCCAGTTGGATAAATTTTTTGTATATCTAATGATGCAATTTAAATTTGAGAGTTTTCCGCTAAATCCTGTATTTCTGTTACAGATTCGTCATCCAAAGCTTAAAAAACAAATACACAGTATCTGGTCATCTTAATGCCATTCACGAAAAACTAAATTTCATACGAACCTCGTGATCATTGTAAGAGGATCCATTTTCATAGCACTCTCGGGAGAATCAAAAGCAACTGTACAGAGAACTTGTGTTTGGCCGCGCTGGAAGAGTGCGCTGCCATGGAGCGGTTCGTACAACGATACCTGGAAATTTTATTAAATTTAGCTGATATTTGAAAGTATGTGATATTATGTTTAAGAGAGTAATATCTAAATCAACCGGTTGCAAACGAGAAAATAAAATGTGTTATAATTATATCACTGTCTTAAATGTCTTTGGTCGCCTGGTAATTGCTACCAACAATGATCAGTTATAACTATGATTTACAATTCTACCAAACTCAGTTAAGGAGTTCCATCAAATTTTGTTTACTTAAAAACCAACGCATAGAGGATATTAGTTTAGTAATAGTAACTTACATCACAACTAATCTTCCGAAGATCATCAAGATGTCTTCCATCACAGCGAGTATCCGTTTCGAAGATCATATCCCTGAAGGTCTGACGCAGATGTGCATTGAAGCAGTCCTGCAGCTGGTTCACATCCACCTCCGTGTCCCTCAGTTGGTTGAGCACCGTGTTACGAAGCTCTTGGATCGCTAGATCGCGAGAGGTTTTGTCATGGGTTGAATCACTGAAAGGATCAAAAACTTGTTATTTTAGTGGATTAGGAGAAATACAAGTATTTACTATTTTTAACATAATACTAGTACAATTTCGGCCAAAAATATCTTGAAATTAATTATATTTTTTATTTTTGGCTGAATTTCTTAGGATTTTTAAACCTTCGGCTTCGGATTCGTCCAGAAATCGACCTTTAGATGGACACTACTTTGATGTTTTATGATGGTCAACCTAAATAGGTTTTGAGTTCTGAGCAGATGTTCGAGAATTAATTAATAGTGAGAATATTATTATTACAAATAGGAAATTAGTTGATTAATTTTGTATTTTAAATCTCACCTCAATATCTCTCTAATCTTCATGGTAGACAAAGTCTTGATAGATTCAACTATGCTCTGTTCTAGTGGCACCAGAGTTTCGTATTCACGTTTCATCTTGCCATGATTCTTTTGTAGTTTCTCGATGCCTCTGACCACATGCTGTGCTTCTTTGGTTCCTGTATGTAAAGGGTTATGTTAATAAATACTGAAGCTACAGTATTGATGGAACATAGCTATGTTGTAGGGGTACTCTGTGTGTACATAATCTGTATTTTTGTGCATCCTACTTCTATATACTTTCTATATACAGGGATATTTAATTTTGAGTCGTTTAATAAATGCTGATCTGAACCAGGTACAAAAACACATCCTAAACTTAACTACAAGTAATCATGAATTTAACTCCCTTAAGTTATTCGCTTAACTTTGTAGATCAGTCACAATCTACATATACTCGTAAAAGCATTAGCAAAAGAAAAAGCTATTAAGCTATACGTGTGAAGACTAATATATATTTTTTTAATAAATATTTTACCCAGCTGTGGACAAAATTAAATAAGATTGCATACAATGTGGGACTTACATTCCTACCTAATTTGATGGCCTTCAGCAGATCCTGCTGCAAGATGTCCTGGGCGAAACCTTCCATCATCACCACCAGGTTGCTGGCCGTTGCAGCCACTATCAGGTTCAGGGTAGACTTCTCCAAGTCACGTCGTGTTGGATTAATGATCAGTTCGTTTTCGATTTGGCCTATCCTGAAATTTTTTGTCATATATTTAGTTTAAATTTTACTTTTGAGTATATTAAGGTCTGTCTAGCCTCATAGCCTGACAGTGTGAGAATAATTCATCATCATCATCATCAACAACAACCCATTACTGTCCCACTGCTGGGCACAGGTCTCCTCTCATAAAACGAAGGATTAGGCCATTAGAATAATTATCCACCTGATATTAATGGTCCTACTTGAAATTAGTCACAGATGTGTTTCTACCCCTGAGGACTACGAGTAAGTTGGAACACATCGGAAAAGTATGTCTCTTTTACCATACTCTTCAATCCAGAACACAGCAGCTTAACACTGCTGGTATTAGGCAGAAATAGATTTGGTGATGCCACCACAGTCGAACCTGAAGTTTTATTTACCTGACAGCTCCTATGGGTCCATTCCAGGGCACATCAGACACCGCTAAGGTCGCACTGGCCGCATTGATCGCAACTGTCTCCGGTGGGTTCATGCTATCCACTGCCAGCATATTGCACACTATTTGAGTGTCATAGTGGTAGTTCTGAGGGAACAACGGTCGTAGAGAACGGTCTATTAACCGTGACGTTAGTATTTCTCTCTCTGTCGGGCCTGAAAAGGAAAAGTATACATGTAAATTAAATTGTATTACTTGTAACGAGTGGAAAGCAGTGATGATAGCCTAATGGTTAAGAAACTCGACCTCTCCAACGAAGGGTCCATGGTTCAAATCCCAGGCATCTTCTAATTTTTCACAGTTATGTACTGATTAGAAATTATTTATCACTTGCTTAAACGGTGAAGGAAAACATCGGGAGGAAACCTGCATACCTGAGTGATTTATATAAAAAAAATAAAAAAAAACATCATAAAGATATGTAAAATCTACCAATACGCACTTGGCCAGCGTGGTGGACTATGGCCTAATCCTTCTCAATCTGAGAGGACACCCGCGCCCAGCAGTTGATAATGACTTTCGACTAGTCTTTGAGATGAAAATTAAAACAAGTTTCAATACGACACCAAGTACATAAATTAGATCATCTATGTATTTGTGTAAGTACAACATGGATACTTGCACGGTCTTCGCTGACATCTTCGACCCCATCATTGATGACTACCACAATGGCTTCAAGAAGACCGACAAGCATCCGCCAAAGAACTGGGGCAATGTCGAGACTCTCGGAAACCTGGACCCCGCCAATGAGTTCATTGTGTCCACTCGCATGCGCTGTGGTCGCTCCCTGGAGGGCTACCCCTTCTACCCCTGCCTGACCGAGGCCCAGTACAAAGAGATGGAAGAGAAAGTCTCCTCCACCCTCTCCGGCCTCGAGGGCGAGCTTAAGGGCACCTTCTACCCCTTGACCGGCATGTCCAAGCAGACCCAGCAGCAGCGACGACCACTTCCTCTTCAAAAAGGGTGAAGTCATTATCAACTGCTTGGTCCAAATTTGCAAAATTAAAGCTCTTAACTCATTTTATATAAGTAGATTGGGAGATGGTAAATAAAACTCATTGCTGTTTTAGCTCGATTAAGCAAATAGTAGTAAAAAACTGTATATATTTGCTTGTATAGGTTTCTAGTACAACTTATAAAACTATTATATAATAACATTCTAAATTTATTTTTTTCTTATCAAACAGGGATTAGAGAAAATTGAACTACCTTCCTTGACTAAAAAGGTATATCACTAAGCATGCTTACCCAACTCCCTTCTCAGGAAGTTTGTAGGAATCCGTCCAGCAGCAGCTGCCTTCTGCCGGTAATCCACTACCAGAGGCAGGAAGTTGCTGGAACTCTGCTTAGCATTAGAAACCACTGTAGAGAGAACACTGGTGTTCCCCAGGGTAGCCACACAGGCACCATCAGCAAACCTTGCATATCGCCCTGTTGATAGCTTTAACACTGTCCTGCAAGGAAAGGTTTAATTTTTGTTCATTTTACTGTCAGGTATTAGTCATCTATATGTATTTAGGTATGTAATGTACTAATTTCAATGAAATCATATATATTTTTAAGAAAGAGGACTATTTTTCGCACTGGACAGTTTTTTGCAATCAGCTAAATGGATTTTGGTTGAATTTTCATGTTAATATAATGCTTTACAGTCTATACAGATTACATGTTCTTAACTGAAAATTCTAAGAGATTTCTACGTGAAAATAGGAAAATACAACAGTGCTATTTTTTTTTTATGTCTCAAATATTAAACCTAACCTCAATGTAATAGCTATAAAGACATAAAACTTACCCATTTGAAAAAGGAATGTCCACTTCTCCAACACTAGATTGGGTAGAGAGTAATCTATTCATATACAGATATCGTCTCCTCAATTTTGATAAAATAATACGATTTTTTGGCAACATCTCAGTCGGCAGAAGGGTCAAAGAATGATACAATAATGTAATAATTAACTAAGAATTAATATACGGTTAAAATAATAATTTGTATATGTTTTTTACTTCTCGTTTAAGTTATTAAATCTATTTAGAGCACATTTTCATACAATTATACCTTATTGTAACCAAAAAACTTACAAATTACGAATTTTACAAACTCAAGATTTTGTCAAGTGTCTAATGTCAAATTGTCAATGTCAAGTCCATTTCTAAAGTGTCAAATTTTCATAAAGTTATCAGTGTACTTTTAATCTTTACTGAACTGCTTCTCAAAAAAAGAAACTTAAATTGTAAACATTTAAAAGAAATAATTAATGAATTCATTAAATAGTTTAAAAATATAAAATGATCCTAAAGAAGATTAACAATACCATAACATTGATCCTTGAGATAATTTTTAAACGTAATATAGTTTTGTCTAAACTGTCAATTTGGTCAGCTGATTGCCGTTAAATACTGTCAAAAACAAATGTAAACAAACTATTTTATTTCTTTGAATTAAAACTTTTAAATTCATATTCGAGACTTGTAATTCTATCCTTTTTATTGTTTGTTAGAATCGCCAAACACTATGAAGAAAATAGTAGCAAACGACGCATTTCAACGAATTAATTTCCTTTACCAAGTACGTACGAGTTCGATTTTATTTTTCTAAGTTTATTGTTAGTACTACTTGCTAGTTAAAACTTGTTATAGTGCTTATAATTATCTACCATGGATTAGTAAAGATTCACTCCTAACAAGAAAATGTACCCAGTTTTGAGAATTGAAATAGTTGCGTAAAAAAGTTTTGCCACGTCTCCGTGCCTAAAATATTTGAAATACTTATTTATTTATTATGTAAATTACGCAGTATTAGTTATTTATTCGTAAATTTTCTCTAAAAATGTTTTTATTTGTCAAGAATTCAAAAAAAGGACTTACTATAATAAGCCATTTGCGGCTTCATTCAATTTCAAGGCGACGAAGTATCTGTACTAATCTATGTTATCTACATTCAATTTGCTTGTAGTTTCAAATAGTAGCTATTTCTTACATTGTAAGATTTAGAAATTTTCATTTATGTATTTTTTTTTTTCAGATAAGCAAACATATTGTGGATAAAAATCCAGCTTTGTCATCTTACTACAGTAATGTTATGCTTAGCGTTGCAAAGAAAAGTGTTCTGAGAATGTAAGTAATATAAATTTGAAGCTGTTTCTGCATTTTTTTCCTTAGTCATTCAAGGGGACTAGAATTTTAATGGTACTGGTTGAATCTGCTTTTTTCTTCATATGACTAAAATTCCAAATATGTGGTCAACCTGATGTGTAACTGAAGATGGTAAGAGGTCACTGCCATCCATAACCAACTACATATAGAACAGGAGTTTTTTCTCAAGCAGTTCATGGAAGTGTTGCCACACCTGGGGACTGAGGTGGTTGCATCATATATAAGCCAGTAAGTAACTGGTAGTGAAATAATAAGGTTAATGTTGCACTGCACATTAACCTTATTATTTCACTACCTACCTACCTACTAGCCAAAGCAGGATTGTTACACTCAAAGGCTGAAGTGAAATTATCTTAAATTAAGCCTTGATGAAAGTATATTAAGTCTTACCAAAACATTTAAATAATAATAATTATTATATTTCAGCCATCCAGACATCAAGAGGCAGATATGCAAGAAGTGTCGCTGTGTTCTCATAGATAACATGTCAGCCAAAATGAAAATAAAAACCATAAACAAACAAAAATGTATAGAGTGGACTTGCAACACTTGTTCTGCAAAAAAAATATTTCCTGCTGATAAGAATAAGGACCATGCACTGTGGCTGGAAAAAGCAGATGCTGTCGAAGAGACTTAATTAATTTTTGGAATTGTCAAGATGTACTTAACATGATTTTTGAATCAGCCTTTTCATTGTTTTTGTATAAAGAGTCCTTTAGAAGGTGAAGTGGGTACTAAGTAACATGGCGTGATAAGGAGATTGGAGGTTTAATATTAAATTAAATTAAAAATTGTCACAAATTATTTTTTTATTATGAAAATAATGTTGTAACCGCGGTAATCCGATATTCATTATGCAATGTGTTGGCGTAACGAATTTGCCGGATAACGTCTCCCTTGTAAAGTTGAACTGCAAATCGAATTTATGTTGTAGTTTATTAGATTTGCCTAACATGTTCGTTGGGTATTCGACAAACGTGTTTAGTCATACCCTTCGAAACATAATCATAATACGAGTACAAATAGGTGTGGCAGAGGCTCTTCGGCCAAAGTATTTTGACTCTACCACACTCTGCAATTTTTTTTATATAATATGAGCTTTTGCCCGCGGCTTCGCTCGCATTACAAAGTAATATTTTCATCCCCTATTTTATCCCCTTGGGGGTAGAATTGATCAAAATCCTTTCTTAGCCAATGCCTACGTCATAACATCTACCTACATGCCAAATTTCAGACCGATCCGTCCAGTGGTTTGGGCTGTGCGTTGATAGATCACTGTGTCAGTCTTAACTCAACTCAACTCAACCGTTGAGTTAGGTATATATATTTAGATGGAAGTAGCAGGCGAGCATGCAGCAGTCCACCTGATGGTCAGTTGCTACTGCCGCTTATAGACATCTGTAATCAACCCCAGTTAGGATTAGATATTCCTACCTGAGATCGATCGTATATCCGCTGCTACCCCTGAGGACTAAGCTAGGACGCCTCAGAAAAGTATGTCTCCCTTACCACACCAAATTTGTCCTGCATAAAAATTAGAAGTATAACCGTGTGTTATCGACAACACAAAGAATGATATACCTACATGCATTTATTTTTAACCAAAAACTCCCAACTTTTTCGTTCTTGTGCCGAAATTAAAAACAAACAGTACATCCAAAAATGTCAAGTACGGGTACGGTATTTCCGAAACGACTTGCAGATAAACATCTCTGCATTATGCATGAGGGCAGGAGACGCCGTAAATCAAATGCAGCGGGCTTCGCTGTTTTAAATAAAATAAACCATGTTTTCATAGAAAATGGTATGTCTCTGTCGTAATATGTGACATTTGCAGTCTCATATTTTCATGTATCTACGTAATTTAGGCATTACTTTATTCGTGAATACGTAATATTACATTTATATTACATATTTGATAAATATAAGATTTTTTATATCAAGGAATTGAGACATTGTAAATATGTAACTATCGGCAATAAAGAAATTAAAACCGCATATCGTGAGTACCCTTTACATATTAATATGTACTTGATAAATATATTTGAGGACAGAAATATGATTTTATATATAAAAAGATTGATAGGTATGCCTGGAGCTTTTTGATATGCGCATAATGGCGATATTACTGTGCCGGTTACCATGATGTGACCCACCGATTGAGAACCCGAGTTTTAACCATTGGGCTACCAATTTGCACTTGGCTAGCCATAATCTAAACACCTATCACTCTGAAAGTAGGTACCTACTGGCCTTTGACAATAATTTAATATTTATGTTTGGATCAATTTAAAATATATGTAAGTACGAAACAAACCTTTTTTATGGTAACAATTTTTTGATATTACTTTTACTTTATTATCTCCATAAGAGTTTAATTTACCTGTGGGGCTACGATACGCATAGCTAGCCAAAAATGCGCATATAAATATAAAAAAATCTACTATTATAGATTGTTATTGCCATCGCTAATCGAGAACAATAAAACATTTCTATTTCTGGAAAGTTGCCTAAGGATTGGAAATAAAAACAGATTTCGAAATTTTATAGGCTTTAATAAAATAAACCGGAGCAGTAAATGTTTTACGAGGCTCGTTTACTCCGTTTGTTCTTAGCAGACATGTAGCGATGACGTCCACGTATGGTTTACTAATACTGGTTACAATCACACATTGTTCTATATTCAACCATTTGGAACAAAATGTGCTCAAATTTACGCCGAAAGACCTGGACAAAAGTGTCAAAAAAGGGGTTTTGGAACAAAGAAGCCGTTATGTCCCGATAAATTATAAACGACAAGATTTGATTGATATACAGGCGGCAAAGAGTAAGGCAAAGGTAATTCAAGAAGCCAGAACGAAAGGCCGTGAACTGGAGAAAGGAATACAGCTTCCAAACATAATAAAAGCTCCTTCGAGCAATGAGAAGCAAAGGTATCACTTGGATTCATTGTTGAATGTGCTGAAAAGAAACTTGCCGGCGCGAAGGTTTGAAGATTATTCCACAGACACGTCCAGTTCCAGCGTGGAGCTGAAAAATTGGAAAGATGAATGGAAGGAGCATTGGTTACAAAAGAAATTTGAAGCCATCAACGCATCGCAACCTAAAGGAGATACGGTTAACATGGCTGCTGCTAGTAAGACTTTGTTTTTTTTTCTCATATAGGAAAGGAAGTTTTCTTACTGAGGCACAGGTCTTCTTGAAAACTTCTGAGTTGTCGTTAACTCTAACACGTTCTTCAAATTGTAATTAATATGAAGACATAGTAGAAGTTAATTATTTATGTGAAGTTGTTATCACTGGTGGATCTTTGGTAAAAGTCTCTGCCAAAGTTTAAAATGATATCATTACCATGATCATTTAGCGGTTGTTAAAATTTCAGAAATAGATTCAGTCTGACATCGGAGACTGATCAAATCCGTCTCTCCCTATCTTTCCAATGATTATGCAAGATCCATTACTGCTTATTAGCACACTGCATTTGTTAGCCTTATGAGTAATAATTATGTAATTATCTCAAATGTGTTGCTAACCCTGACAGCATTTTAATTTTTACTTGTAAGTTGATTTTTTTTACGTTTAAATGTAAATTTAGTCACGTTAGAGAAACGAGAAACTAAGATAAGACAAAGCATGAAATAGAGACTTACTTTTATGTGGTGCAAGAAAATGTATTATAAAATGGATCCTGTTTTTACAACCTAGTTAATACTGTGTATACAGGAACAGCTATCTAGTTACCTAATTAGCGAGAAAAGCTCGCCACACGACCCTCGCACTCATGTAAGGGTTGAAAAAAGTTAAGAACATAAATCAACACACGTTAACACCCCGTTTTTACCAGCTTTTCAAAGCTAACTTTATCTCGTTTATTCTCACGCGGTGAAGTTAAAATATAATTCGGCCGTAATATTTTTCTTTACATTAACTTTATCTGACCTTTGCACTTTTGAGTTTGGGACTTTTTGTTTGGGGTTGATCGAGCACGGCGCTTTTCAACTCAATTATTTTGGGACCTTTCGAGCAGTCATATAAATTTTTACAATTAAAAACTTTTCATTTTATTTCTGAAAGCCGCATTGAGTGTTCTGTAAGAAATGAAAGTGGTAGAACTTTTTACGCTTTTTGAAGTTAAATATATTAATTTGTTCGCCTATAGTTAATTCGCCTATAGAGGCATTAAAAAAATAACGTAACAATTTATTTTTCCTCAACTACCGGATGGTTACATAGGTACATTCCTGGATCATTGCTGCGAATCCTTTTTTGAAGGTTTCAGACCTTCAGGGCATTCGAACACGAGGCATATTAACAGCCTATCTTATCTGCGATAGTCTTTAAGTGGGAGACAAATTTACTTAAGGGTATTTATTGAAGAAGACCAATTTCAAAAAGCAGAGACTGACTCTAAGTATTTTAAATTTGAAATTTCAGGGCCCTGGGGGTTACCTTGTGGCGATCCAAATCAACACGATATGCCGTGGGGGACGTGTATGCTACCTATGGAATGTGAAGCTGAATATCGAATTTACCGAGGAGATTATTTCTGCGGTAGAACACAATTCATCTGCTGTGCTTTGCAGTTAACAACCTATGACATGTACCAGGGATTTGACGTGTCTTTTGCTGATTCGAGTTTAGAAACAGATTCGGAGGAAAAGAGAAATAGAGATAGAGGTTCTAAGGAAAGAAAGCGAAGAAAGAAATTACGAGACCAGAGAAGGCGTAGACTCGAGAGATTGAGACGAAAACGCAAAATGCGAAGAAACATTAGAAAGATAGTGAGAGAAATCCAGAAAATCTTAAACAGGTCTTACAGGAACGGTACCACGGAAAAGAAGAGGCGAACTAGACAGCTGAAGAAGTTCGTTAAAATGCTGAAAAAGAAGTACAAAGAAGAGCGTAAAGTAATCAAGGATCTTCATGAAATGGACCTCATAAAGGCGGACGTAGCAGTTCAGGAAAAATTGAACCAGATCAAAGCAATGAACCAACAGTTTATAAAGAACGGGACTTTCAGGGATATCATAGTAAATGGCACGATCAATACGAAAGATGCCTTACTGTTAATGAAAGCATATCCAGATTTAGCAGAAGCGTTTAGGACACGGCGACGGGGCGTGGACGTGAAGCGACCTCGAGATTATCTGGATTATGATATAGAATATGGGTATCTTTACTACTGATGATTATTAATAAAGATCTTTAAGTATTTTCGTCTTCAACTCTTCATCGTCCCATCGGCGTTGGTCAAGTCCAAATTGGCAGACTTTACACACCTTTCAGAACTTGGGCGTGAAGATTTCCTCTTCAGCGTAATAACATGAATATGGATATTGCACATAACTTTGAAAAATCAAAAGTATGTCTGAGATACGAACCCCGGACCTCTCGATTGAGAGGCCGAGTTTCAACTACTAGGATATCGCCTCTCTGAATACTTACTTACTTGAATATATAACTTGAGTTCTATATTTTTTCTGAGGTTGAAACATGGCGTTACTTAAAATAACAGTACCGTGATAAAAAGAGGCGAATAAAAAGCAAGTACGTACATTGATAGTAATATATGTTTCTCATAAGAGTTTGCACAGTCATAACTGAGGTTGTTACAGTTCGAATGTCGCATTTGATACATATTTTATTTTGATCGCCCCATAACGTTATACAGATATGTAAGATGAAACCGCAGTGTGCAAATGATTCTAATGTCTGCTGAATTCTGCCGTGACTCCGTGAACAATCGGCTTCCTATTTTCGATGTTTTCCTAGTTTAAATACTCGAAGAATTTCCATTTAATAATTGTATTGATTTTACTTCCGCTATTTTCCACACAAACTCAATAAAGAAAGAAGAAAGTAATAATGGCGGAAAATCTTAACAATTAATCTAGACGTACGGCAATGCGTCCACCAAATTCCGCGAATACTATAATGACTAAACTGAGCAATTCTCATTTTTTTGATATGCTAGCTGCTAGGTACATCTTGATCATGTCCCTGTAGTTCCGGGACTAGAATAGGGCTACGGTATCCCCTGCCTGTCGTAAGAGGCGACTAAAAGGGGGCTTTCGGGGTTGCGGGCGGCAAGAGTGGGAGCTCGAACCGTCCAGTATGCTACCCCGGGAAGGACGGCCGTATGTGTGGTCGCATACCGTCGTAATCACCAGATGTTGTGGGAGGAGCGAACGCTCCCCTAAGGCAGAGCCCGATTCGGGCATCGCGCTTGGAGGACTCCGGTTGTGTTCCGTTGGAGATCCCGGAGTTCTCCAATAAGCGCCGAGGACGGCCACCGGGGAGGTTTTAGTGCGGTAAAAATCCCACATAACCCGACGTCGCTCCCACGTCGTCGGGTACCTTTTGAAGGTTTCCCCCTCGAAAAGAAAAAAAAAAGAAAAAAAAGGTACATGTTGATCAACGCATAGGAACAAACGTATGATAGTATATTTTTTAAATTATATTGAATGTGGATACTAGTGTTTTAACGACGTTTGTCAACATTGTTGTGGTAAGTTAGTTGCCGGTAAACAGTAATAATGAATATGTAATATTTTTTACTTCCCAAGACAATTTGAAGCGCTTAAGTAACCGTGTATTCTGGTTTTATCCTTAACCAGTAACAAATCGTTAGCGATAAGCCGGCGCCAGAGGATCGGCCGTAGTACCCCACGAGTATCGATTTGATACCTTGCCAGCAAACGTACGGGAATCCTGTAAATTGAAACGTTGTGGTTGTACTAACTGATTCAATCACACGACGGATAGGACAACTACAGTACCTTGGAATCATGCCAGGGGTTCTACGAAACTTGAACTTTTGTAGTCTATCATTAATGTCTCGCTACAATAGTTGTACGAGTATAGCGTGTAGACCTGTGTTTACCCTATCATCTACTGGTTTCTGTCGGATTGCTTGGCGCACGTCTCCTCTTACAATGAGTTGTAGGTACCTACGCTACGATAACTTTCATCCAACTGTTACACTGTCCTTTGACTTTAACAATCGACTGCTGGATTGTCTTCTCTAATTTGTATCTAGTTCGTCTGAATCCAGCGGCTTCCCGCCGTCCTCCTTAGATCATCGGTCTATATGGTCGGAGGCACCTTTTACAACTTTTACCCAGCTGTGATCTCCAATCGAGGACCTTCTTTCCCAATGCTAACTTTAAATTAGTTAATTTCATGATGAGGATTATGGATAACTTAAAATTCTCGCGATGATTTATTGATGATTAAAGCAGATAGTAGGTATGTTTCTATGATAGGTACTTGATAATTGTTGATTATAACAAGGGAAGCAGTAATAATTATGAAATGAAAATTATTATAAACAACAATGTTCGGAAAAACAATAAAATATAATAGAGATATAAGTCGATATTCAAATCTAAAGTTGTTAAGAATTTTTCGTTAAAGTGCAAGTAACAGGTAAAGTAAACTAATATTCGAATCATTTCGTAAAAGTGCGTGCCTCAGTGCCCAAGGTAAAGGCTCTTTAATTTCTCTTTCGTAGCGTGATCATCCGGTCGAAACCGATTCAACCATTTCCAAGATCTACGGCACGCACCTCGGATTTTTCAAGGTTATATGTAGGTATATTAGAAGTTAATTATTTGCGTTAATGGTGATAGAAAGCATTTTGAAAAACACCTGTACCTACATATAAAAGTTCATAAAAAGGATCAGTAAACTTGCATTTTGCTTTAGCCTAACAACCTAAAATTAAACCTTTCTCGCCCTGGAAGGACACGTGACGAACTGTGGGACAGTCTTAGGTTGATAACGAGGCTATTGTTCAAAAGGTAATATTAAAATTAAAATTAGCTTGAAAGTAAGTGTCGTGGGGGTCGCCATGGAGTTTTTAGCTTTTTCTATTGAACCATAATAGGTAGAACGTTCAAATTTTCTCAATGCATTTATTTCTATGGTTGCTGTGATATTGAATACTAAAAATAAAAATAAATTAATATTTGGCGTTTTTTTTAAATAATGTTATTTTTTATTCTCTACAATAATTTGCAGTCAGTGGCACTGTGCGCTGTCTCTAATTACGTTGTCCGGTGTCTAGTTGCTCCTTCCGATGTGTCCAATCAGTTGATTGGGCGATATCTCACAGCTACACCATTTTGGCGGGCAGCCAGAAATCGTACGATGTTTGTAAAGCCTGATTCTCACTAGAAACATTTACCTGTAACAATTAGAACCAGATGAATCGGAGGTGTTCACATTTTGTGCTTCAAGAATGTAGATTTTAACACTTGTAGTCGGGAAAGTATCTGTAAGTATTTATTAATTAAAACATTTCATATAAGTGCTTGTTGATTAATTCAAAAGTAAGATCAGTACCTACCACCGCCATTCTGATATTTTTATTGTGAAGCAGTTTTTGAGTTTCGATGGAATGGAGTAGACGCCGACTTACTTGTGAAATGACTACTTTAGTCCTCAGGAGTGCAATGAATCTGTGATGTTTATTTTGTATGGAGTTGGTTACAGAGGTCCATGGGTGATAGTGACTACTTACCATCAGATCGATTGCAAGCTTGTTAACTCTACTCTATCTATTCTACTATCTTATGTAATTAAAACAAAAATATGTTATATAAATATTATGTTATTGTAATATTTGTAGTTGTAAACTTGCTCTATATTGCTCGCCTTTAACTATTTAAATGTAATGCTCGTTAACGAGCTGTTACATTACATTCTCGTGGTCAGTACCTATCATAAGGTTCAACCTACTCCAGGGTATTTCAGGATTGTAACGACGTACGTGATAGCGATTTATCCGATATTGATGTTTTTTGTTTCTGTTGATTGACTTCTGTATTCTGGTTGTAAGAATGCGGTAGAATATAAAAAATGTACATCCATTCCAAATTAGTTGCACGTACTTCAGGGGTATATACACGCGCTGGAGAGGGGGTTGACCAACTTGATCCCGAGAGGGAGGCGATCCGGCTCAGGGATGACATGACGGCTATCTGCGATACCGCGATGCCGCGTGTCAGACCTGGCTGGAGGCCCCCTGTGTACTGGTGGTCAGAGCACATCGCACAGCTGCGTGCGGCCTGCCTACGTGCTAGACGCCAGTACACTCGGGCTCGACGGCGACGGTCTGCTGACGCTGCGGAATGGGAGGAGAAGTACGTGGAGTACCGGGCCGCAACAACATTGCTTCAGGGCGCAATCGCCGAAAGCAAGGCCCGGAACTGGAGCGCGCTTGTGGAGGGACTAGACCGGGACCCATGGGGACGCCCGTACAGGATGGTTCTCGGCAAGTTACGTCCATGGGTGCCTCCACTCACGGAAACTCTCGACCCGCATTTCGTGGACACAGTGGTGGACAGCCTGTTTTCAGGAACCACTGGCGAAACGGGTCCTCCCGCCGCGTCGCTGGATCGCTCTGATTGGTCAGATGACTTGGCGGTCACCGAATGCGAGCTCGATACTGCCATTAAGCGCATGGCAAGGCGAAACACTGCCCCGGGGCCGGATGGAATCCCAGGTCAGGCATGGGTCTTAGCGCTGACAGTGCTGGGGGGGAGGCTGCAAAAGTTGTTTACCGCCTGCTTCCGTTATGGACGGTTTCCTTCAGTTTGGAGGCGGGCGAAGCTAGTGCTGGTGCACAAGTTGGGCAAGCCTCGAGACTCCCCATCAGCATATAGACCCATTTGCCTATTGGATGAGGCAGGCAAGCTATTCGAGAGGATTATTTCTTCTCGAATTAGCCATCACCTAGCATGCCATGGTCCAGACCTGTCTGAAAACCAGTTCGGTTTCCGGCGGCAGCGTTCGACGATGGACGCCATCCTTCGAGTTCGAACGCTCTCAGAGCGGGCCATATCTCAGGGTAGAGTAGTTTTGGCAGTCAGCCTTGACATTGTCAACGCTTTTAACTCTCTGCCCTGGAGTGCGATCATGGAGGGCCTGTCTGTCCATGAAGTGCCTTCATACTTGCGGGATGTTCTTAAGGCCTACTTGTCAGACAGGCGTATCCGCTTCCCAGGCCGCTATGGGAGCGTTCGCGGAAGGGTGCGCGGGGTGCCGCAGGGTTCGGTACTGGGCCCACTACTGTGGAATATCGCATATGACGCAGTGCTGAGAACGGTGCTCCCACAAGGAGTGAGCATCGTCTGCTACGCCGATGACACTCTCGTTGTTGCAGAAGGGGTGTCTTTTTGTAGAACGGTTCGGCTAGCAGAGCTCGGGGTGGCACGCGTCATAGCGAAGATCCACGGGTTGGGCCTACGGGTCGCGTCCCAGAAGACCGAGGCTATGTGGTTCCACGGCCGTGGGCGAAGAGTCGAGTCAGCTGAAACTTCAGTGCGCGTCGGTGAAGCGGACGTCCGGATAGGCAGGTACATGAAGTATCTTGGCCTTACACTGGACGACCGCTGGTGCTTCGACGAGCACTTCGACCGTCTCGTCCCCCGGATTCATAAGGTAGCGGGTGCCTTGCACAGACTGCTGCCAAATCTCGGGGGACCAAGGGAGGAAGTCCGCCGCCTCTACGCGGGTGTGATACGCTCGATTGCGCTCTACGGGGCGCCGGTATGGTCGGACAGATTGTCTGCCTGCCAGCGCCGTGCGCGGAAATTAAATTCCGCGCAACGTATGATCGCAATCAGAGTCGCCCGTGGGTATCGTACCATATCGTATGAGGCGGCGACAGTCCTGGGGCGGCTTCCGCCTCTGGACATTCTGGCGGATATGGACGCACGGGTCTTCCATAAGATCCGCGTCCTCCGCCAGAGGGCTGAACCCTTCAGCGAAGAGACGGTCGCAGCGCTTCGTAGGAGAGCCAGGTGGCGCGCTCTGAGGTGCTGGCGTAATCGGCTCCTGGAACCACATAACATACGCCAACGGGTGGTCGACGCAATCCTGCCGAACTTCAGGGCTTGGCTGAGAAGTAAAGGTCGTGTGACCTACCGCCTGACTCAGATACTCACCGGACATGGCTGTTTCGGTGAGTATCTGAATAGGATAAGGAGGGAGGAGACGGCCCAGTGCCATCACTGTGGATGCGACGAGGATTCTGCACAGCACACGCTGCAGCACTGTCCAGCGTGGGAGTCTCAGCGGCGGATCCTCGTCGAAAAAGTGGGACCGGATCTCTCTCCATCGGCCATCATCGGGGCGATGGTTCAGCGTAGCGAAGCCTGGGACGGCATGATCACCTTCTGCAATGACGTAATGTCTGCAAAGGAAGACGCCGAACGAGCTAGGGAGCGCGCTGAACCCGCTCGGAGGAGAAGGAGGAGTCGCCGCGGGCGTACGTAACGCCCCAGGCGCGGTGTCCCTGTAGTTCCGGGACCAGAATAGGGCTACGGTATCCCCTGCCTGTCGTAAGAGGCGACTAAAAGGGGCTTTCGGGGTTACGGGCGGCAAGAGTGGGAGCTCGAACCACCCGGCTAGCGACCCCGGGAAGGACGACGGTATGTGTGGTCGCATTCCGTCGTATACACCAGACGGTGTGGTGACACAAAGTCACCTGGGCGGAGCCCGACGGGGCAGTGCGCTGAGAGGACTCCGGTCGCGTTCCTTTGGAGATCCCGGAGTCCTCTACGCAGCGCCGAGGACGGCCACCGGGGGGGTTTTAGTGCGGTAAAAGTCCCACATAACCCCGTGTCGCTCCCACGGCACCGGGTACCTTTTGAAGGTTTCCCCCTCGAGAAGAAAAAAAAAAAAAAAAAAAAAAAAAAAAAAGGGGTATATACAAGAATAAGTTCACAAATGCAGAGTAAAAACAGAAAATAAATTAAGTATGTTATTTAAATGCCTATTTGTGGATCGAACCCGCTGTTTGTCACAGAGGTATCATCATCATCATCAACCCACTGCTGGGCACGGGTCTCCTCTCAGAATGAGAAGGATTAGGCCATAGTCCACCGCGCTGGCCAAGTGCGTATTGGTAGACTGCACACAACTTTGAGATATTTTTTTATAAATCTTTCAGGTACGCAGGTAATCGCACACAGAGGTATACTGTAACCTCTAGACTGTGTAGATTAGTGCCAGCTAATCTCAAGGGTCGGCAAATAATTTGACGAGTTGGTTCGATATTTGAAAAGTTCCCTGAAAAAAAGATACAACGAAATTCCCAAGCTTATTTTTATATAATTTGATCCCGCGTGTTTTGACGGACAATACCAGGTAATTCTCAATGGGAAATAAAATTTAAAACCAATTCTTAAAAGAGATATCCAATATTTTTTGTACAACGTTGAAATAATACAACTATTTAATTAATGCAATACAACGAAATTGACATAAATGAATAAAGACACGATATTTTTTCCTTTTTTGTCGAACTCTGCTATCTAAAAAGATATTGTAGTCAGGTTGTCTAACCTTTCATAGAATTTGTAAAACGAGCATAGTTCCTGCCAGGCACAGTTCCAAAATTTATTTGCCAAATCTCAACTGGAGCTGTCTGATAAGGATAACAGTAGACATGAAACAAAAGAGATAAGTCTACATTTGTAATGTACGAAATTTCACGGAAGTAACGTATTTATCTACAAGATTAAGTTCGTTTGTTTATTAAGGAATTGTACTTACATTTTTTGTATGAAATATTTGTACGCATTTACTATAGTACAAGAAGTATGAGGTACACTGTATGTTCATGTGATTTTTGCTCAAAATACAATTTTCGTTACATAGTTATTAATTTTATTTTGTTGGGTTTTACACTTACGGATCATAATATGACTGCAAAAGTTGGCATTTTTTATTTAAAAATATCTTATTTATCTTAAAATTGTCTTAAAAAAATATTAAGAACAAGTTGCCGACGAAATCTTGAGGTCGGATCTATGCCCATTACACGTTAGAGCTACAATTATACATTGTTATACTGTAGAATATTTTATTTTAAGTATTTTATGATATTACGTATAACATATTATTATCTTTTTCGATATGCCATATTTGGAAAATTGTTTTGTTTTATAATTACAAGATCTGATAACAATACCAGATAAATATATGTAGATATCTACGCATAAAAAAAAAGAAATCTCGAAGGTATGGGAAGTCTACCAATACGCACTTGGCCAGCGCGGTGGACTATTCTCACTCTGAGAGGAGACCCGTGCCCAGCAGTGGGTTGTGCCCAGCACTAATGGGTTGATGATGATGATGATGATGATCTACGCATTGTCCTATAATATGAACTTTCTTTGTCATGTCGTATGCAAGTACAATACACACAAATAGTAATATATTTTATCGTGCTATTACAGGTAAAACTCTGGCTATAATTTACTCGCTGTGTGTGTCGCCGAATTTATCAAATTACGCTTCAAAGTTTGATATATATCTCTAATTAACCTCAAACACTGTAACAAGTAGCAAATGAGTTCAAAATCCAGCAAACTGTGTAGGGGAGGAATTACGAATTTACACGCCCTTATTATCTTTCTAAAAAGGCGGTTTGCACACGGTTAAAGTGTACCTATTTTGTGGACGCTGTGAATACAATTCAGCCAAGTCTACTTATCTGTTTTATGATAGTTATTAAGTTACTAAGCAGTAACATACTTTTCCGAGGCGTTCAGCTTAGTCCTCAGGGGTAGCGGCGCATCTGTGACCGACTTCAGGAATATTTAAACCTATCTGGGGTTGATCACGGATGTCCATGGGCGGCAGTAGCCACTTACCATCAGGTGGACTGCCTGTTCGTCTGCTAAATAAATAAAAGAAAAAAATATCACACACAACACACAATGTTTCTGTATTTCTGTCACAATGTTTCTGTATTTCTGTGGATTAGTACGCTTGTTATTTGATGTAACGAACACATTTTCCCATTTCATTAAATTGTACGTCATTATTCTATTTAACAATTTTAAGAACGAGCATTTCTTACGACTATTTTATAAATTAAAAGGATATAATTCGGAAACATAGGAATGAAATGGCGGTAAATAAAAAGAGATATAAGCTAAAGTATTGTATTGTAAGGTATTGTGTGTTTGATTATGTGAAATTATACATTCTCTTTAATTCCATATGTTGTGACATACATGCGTAAGTGGTAAAATAATACAAGATTACTTTAATTTAAAAAATCAAGAAATAATTCAGCACAGTAATGATTTGCTAGTATTGGTATTATATTTCATAAATAGTAACGTGTGTAATATGCCTAATACATATGAGTTTCTTAAACAAATCTCTTCAAAGTTCATGTGAAAATTCGTGACACGTCGCTGGTCTCATCGTTTAAATTTTCGTCATTTTGAAAAAAGTGTTACTTATATTTTTTTTGGAATAACTTCTTTTTTAGACTGAAGTGGCAAAGTGGATACAGTCCAACTTTAGGTAAGTGGTTATTGCCATTGATATCTATGCCAAACTCCTTATAGAACAGGAACCTAAAGTCTAAGTCAGCTGACTATCTATCTATCTATCTATCTATCTATCTATCTATCTAGCTAGATATCCATATCCATATATCTATATCCATATCTTTCAAACGAAACGCAAGAAGTGTTTCACCCTAGAAATAGATTGACTGATGTGAAAAAATACTTAAGTATAGTCCGCACCAAACTGCTAGTCCGCTCTGAAGTGGTTGCGAGTAGGTGTAGTCATACAATTTGCTTGCGACGCGATTCATTTCTATATTCAGAGCGGACTAGCAGTTTTACGTGGATTATACTTTCGTCACCTTCTTAATTGGAAAGATAGAAACGCAAACGCAACGCAATGCAACTGTGATTAATCTTAGAAAGGACTCCAATCCTATTTGGAGCTCATACAAAATCACGCGTACAATAAGGTAGCCTGTACGCTCCTTGCTTACTTAAATATCACTTAAAAATATGCTAATTTTACAAAAAGAAATCAAGCAAGTTTTTTAAGGTGGTAGAACCCCTTGTGGTTCGACTCCGGCGGCACCACCGCCACACCTATTTCTACCTAATAACAGCAGTGTTAGGCGCTGCTGTGTTCCGGTTTGAAGGGTGTGGTAAGGGAGACAGACTTTTCCGAGGCGTTCCAGCTTAGTCCTCAGGGGTAGCGGCGCATCTGTGGCCGACCTCAGGTAGGAATATCTAATCCTACCTGGGGTTGATTACAGATGTCCATGGGCGGCAGTAGCCACTTACCATCAGGTGGACTGCATGCTCGTCTGCTACTCCTATATTATAAAAAAAAAACAAGGATAAGTTAGTTTTCTTTTAAAAATAACTCCAGTACATCAACTTGAAGTACATCCGAAAGCACTTAGGAATATTGGCTCGGTTATCGACAAGCGTAGCTTGAAAGTTAAGCCCAAGTTGGAGTTTGTAAGAAGTTATGGAAATTATACACTTTGCAAGTCGGAATATATTGAGCTAAATGTACTGTCAATTATAATTTTAGATATTTTTTTGATTTCCCAAATGATGACAGGAATTGGTAATCTTTGGTTATGAATGAGATTGAAATGTGTGTAAGGAGTCGGGAAATGTCGAAAGATACCTAATGCTTCCATAAATCACCACTATAACAAAAATATATAACAATGAAATAAAAATATGTACAAATGAAATAATGAAACCAAAACATTTGGAAATATTTTACTATAAAATAATAATTGTATTTTCTTGTAAACTTCAAAACTTAGGTATGTTAGTTTTGTAGAAAATATAAATATAATTTGATGGACACACAACCATGCGTCATCTAACACATGAAAGAGTTTTAATATGCGATCACCAAAAAGTATATAAATACATAAAATGTTATGTTTTGACCAGTGGCAGAACCTGTGTGGTTTCATCGGGATAGGACTTCCGCTACACCCATTTTTAGCGTAAGTAGTTCGTAATCTTCTTATATAATAATAATCTTATAACCTGAAAAGACAACGGTTCGCATCGGTCAGCAATAAAAATGTCCAGTAAATTATAAACACGAGATTCTTGCAATTCCATAAAAATGAACATTCATATTGCATAGTAAATGAACGAGGCACGCAATATACGTTCCAGGAAAACCAGATTGCAACAATCTAACCCTAGTTATACCAAAGATAGTAAATGCGATCGTTATGAAAAATGTACTTTATAATTCTGCAAATTGCTCCGATGCGTGGGAACATTTGCAATGGGTTTATAGCGACGATGGTGGAGCAAAATAATAGAATAGTGAAGTAATAACATGTTATTTAAAGTTTTCATAATACATGACCTAGCGATAAGTCCCAGGCGATAGTCATAGGAAGTTCGCGGCTGATGTCTAAAATTGATTGGCAAAAGTTACCTCCTATTAAACTAGACAATGTTACTATTCATTATAGTAACAAGGTTAAAAATCTCGGTGTCTGCATAGACCAACATTTATCATGGATACCGCAGATTACTGAAGTCAGCAAGAAGCTGTTTGCTGCCGTGAGCTTCCTTCGAAGGTTGAAAAATGTTTTACCTTTTCCCACTAAAATAACGCTTGCGCAGTCTCTTCTTCTCCCAATACTTGACTATGCTGATGTGTGTTATCCTGACATTACCGAGCAGCAATTAAATAAGCTTGAGCGTCTCCAAAATTTGTGTATACGATTCATATTTGGACTACGCAAATATGACCATGTTTCTGAATATCGCGCGAAACTCAAGTGGCTCCCAATTCGCCTTCGCCGGAATGCCCACATTCTATCTCTTCTTTATGGCGTTTTATTTAATCCGAATACCCCTCCTTACCTCAAGCAGCGCTTTCAATTTCTTCACTCATCCCATGATCGATCCCTTCGCTCTTCTGAAAACCTTGCTCTCTGTACTCCTTCCCACTCTACTTCCTTCTACAAGAAATCCTTCACGGTAGTGGCCATCCGTCTTTGGAACTCCCTTCCTGTTTCCATACGTAACGTTAAATCCTTATACTCATTTAAAAATCTGGTTAAATCTCATTACTTACAACTATTACTCTGGTTTTAATAATTACTTCTTCTTTTTTTTATTTTTATTTTTTAATATTATTATTTTATTATTTTCCTTTGCTATTTTATTTTTTAATCATCTCTCCCATTCTATTTTAGTCTCCTTCTTTTACTGGTGCTTAGTGTATGCTATATTTTATTTATTCCAACATGTTTATGCTATCTTAGTCCTATAATTATATTTATTATTATTATTTGAACCCTACCTATTTTTCTATTCATCCCTACTATAACTCCTCACCTAAAGGTTGTCTGGAAGAGATCGCTGTTTAGCGATAAGACCGCCTTTTGTATTGTCTTTTAAATTAGTTGTTTATTTTTATATGTATCTTCTTTTATTGGGTACAATAAAGAGTATTGATTTGATTTGATTTGATTTGACCTAGCGTAACTAGCAGTGACAGCCTAGTGGTTAAGAAACTCGGCCTCTCGATCGAGAAGTCCAAGGTTCCCAGGCACGCACCTCTAATTATCGCTTGCTAAACGGTGAAGGAAAACATCGTGAGGAAACCTGCATACATGAGAGATTTATAAAAAAATAATCTCAAATGTATGTGTCATCCAATCAAATCTCAAGTCTACCAATACGCACTTTGCCAGCGCGGTGGACCCTTCTCATTATGAGAGGAGACCCGTACTCAGCAGTGGGACAGTAATGGGTTGATGATGATGGTGACCATTTTTTATGTGATTGCAAACAAGCAAGCTTGATGGTAAGTGGTCACTTCGTTACGTCACCAAATCCATATAGTACTGGGGTTATATCTAAAACTGACCCCAGGTAAAACTCGTGGAGACTAAGTCGTCTCATGTAAAGCTACGTGTGGTAATAGAGACATACTGGTCCGAGACGTTCCAACTTAGTCGTCAGGGGTAGCCGCGCATCTGTGACTTACTTCAGGTAGGAGTCTAATCTTAACTGGGATTGATTAGAGATGTCCCTGGGCGGCAGTAGCTACTTATCATCAGGTGGACCGCATGCTCGTCTGCAACTCTTATACTATAAAAAAAATGTACACTTCTGATTTTTGCTCACACGCAGATGAAGACGGTATAAGCTAGTATTGAATGATCGCCCAGTTAGTTCCTACAATATATAGTTATTATAGCAATGGTTAGTTCAGTCATGTCTATGTTTTTTTCTTCAATTTACTAAGTGCGCCCTACCTCTTTTTATTGTTAGTTAGCTATTTCTTTGACTTTCACACAAGGTTGTCTGGAGGAAATCGCTTTTCCAGCGTTCGCAGCTCAGCGATAAAGCTTGTGGGTTGTTTTACGCTCTGTGTAATTTGTATTGTTGATATAAAATTAGATATATTTATTCTACTTAATAAAATAAAACTGATTGACTGACTCATGACGCTGGTAGGCGTAGTGGTGAAACAGGGATAGACTGCTTATTATTTTTGAATCAAAAGTGTGGTACTTATAATACGCGAAAATACAGTTTTTTAACTACGGTTTTTTATCGTTTTCTTGCATTATAAGTTTCATCTTTTAATTGGAAAGAGCAAACCTTAAATAAAAATAAATTTAATTATTATAAAAACACAATTTAGAACAATCCAATGTCACCTCATTGTTAAAATCCATCAAGTCCATGTCAAGCGGTTTGGTTGTAAAGCAAGTCAAAGAATGAGACATAAAATGGTATATTAATATGAAATTGTACAACATAGAGGAGAAAAAGAATTTAGGAATCTCATTCCCAGAAAGCGCGAAAGAGAAGACAAAACCTGAATAATCCCTTGAGTGGCCACCCGATTACTTGTTTTCCACGACAACTAGACCGTGGTCATTTACGACTTCCCCGTTTTAATGGCTGCTTTAAAACCAAAATGGCGTCACTTTCGACGTTCCTCCAACGTGGCTCGTAAAGTCTTTCATGGCTCCCCAAATTGCCTTTTTGAACAAACTCCATCCAATAAACGGAATTGATGCTTCACTTTCAATTATTTGCATTCGCTTCAAAGAACGAACCATTTAATTTATTACGATAGTTATTTGCATATCTACTTTTATCTAGACTTTCAGTTAATTAATAAAAGGATAAGATAAACTTATTGAAGGTGGTAGAACCCTTTGTGGTTCGACTCCGGCGGCACCACCGCCACACCTATTTCTACCTAATAACTGCAGTGTTAGGTGCTGCTGTGTTCCGGTTTGAAGGGTGTGGTAAGGGAAAAAGACTTTTCCGAGGCATTCCAGCTTAGTCCTCAGGGGTAGCGGCGCATCTGTGGCCGACCTCAGGTAGGAATATCTAATCCTATTTGGGGTTTATTACAGATGTCCATGGGCGGCAGTAGCGACTTACCATCAGGTGGACTGCATGCTCGTCTGCTACTCTTATATTATAAATAATAAAAAAAAAACATTGCATAATAATTTTATTTTTGAAGACGGTTACTAAAATACATACTTACAATAAAAAAGGCCAACTCTATATTTATTTTAAAGTATTAGATATTCCTACCACGCCACTACCCCTGTGGACTAAGCTGGAACACTTCAGAAAAGTATGTCTCCCTTCAAACCAGAACACAGGCAGAAATAGTTGTGGCGGTGGTGCCGCAGCAGTCAAACCAGAAAGGATTCTACCACATTCAGTAACCAGTATAAAACTAAAAATGTATAAAACAACTCCCTGTATACGAGGATGGACCAAAAGCGAAGTTCACACCAATTCTACATACATGGCATATACCTGTAGCAAAACCAATATCTGAACCATACAAATTTAATCCAATAAACGGTACGAAGCCACAAATTGAAAGGAAATTTCGGGGGATATAAATAAATTACATTATTCGATAGAGTTTCTGATGAAAATGTCTGCTCACAGTACAATGCTATTTGCTTTGAATCCGGCCTTTGTCTGATCGCTTGTAAACGACGTGTTTTATAACTAGCGAGAAGCGATTAAAACGTTATTATTAAATAATTCACCCAAAATTAGCTTGGTAATGTTTGTAATATGCTAATTTCTGGTAAGTAGGCACAAATTGTTAAATGTCGATCTTTGGTAGGATATTGCATAGATTGATGTTTACGAGCTGTAGTACCGTTTACAACCGTAGCGCTACAATAACGCTTGTGTAACAATTATCTAATTTTCGCTTCCTATGGATCTAATTAAAAAAGTGTGTGTGTGTCAGCTACGACGCACGATTGGAGTTTACTCCTTACGAACGATAATTATGATATATATCGAATAGAAAAAAAGGGTAAATGAACGCATCTGCTAAAATGATAAGAGAAACAAACATATATCTGTAATTATTCGGATTATTTATATTACTTCAATAATGCGTATTACATAAAGTATGTTACAAAATAATATAAATAATAATAATAATAATAATTGTGTTCAATTTATACAAATCCAATTTTAGGATGATTGATTTCTTTCACTTTGAATTAGTTGTGGCAGAACTTCGTAATACGCAGGCGCGCAACACACACATACAAACATACGCACACATTCAACTCTCAGACTGGAGGTAGTGAACTATACAGTGAGACTACGAAGTATCGCGCAAAGAGGAGACCCCGAGAATGAGATACGCTGTGTAATGTATTCCATCTCATTCTTTTACACGTTCAATCCTACAGATATATATGTTTGTCTCTTTCTACGTTACGCCTCAACTTTTCGTGTTACACTTGATTTTACTCCTCATAAAATTTCCGTACCGGGCCTTATAACTCAAATCGTTTCTTAAGGAGTAAACTCCAAAAAAAATCCAATTTTAAAAAAATCAGTTTCAACTGTCAAATCACGGGTTCGATCCCAGGTCAGACAGAAATCTAAATGATGACTTTAGATTTCTGTCTGACGGGTCTGTATGTTGGTGTATTTGTCTCTGTGTGTCCATAGCACCCACGATACAGGGAATCCTAGTGTGGGGCTGTGAGCGTAGAAAGCGTTTAAAAAAAGAGAGCCATTTGCACTTGGCGAATAAAATATTTCTTCACCCCTTCATATTGGTCATTGTGACCTTGATTAATAATGATGACGTTAATATTTTATAAAAAAGGCAACCGCTGTTTATCAATATTCAGCTAGCGTGTCATTGTCTTACATTCCATGGTCCGATGTCGGGTAACCACGTGAATTTTTATTTTTGAAGAGAAAACTTCTTTAGCGGCGTTGTGCACTTTTTGTGAAGGGGAAAAAATGTTTACTCGCGTCAGGACTCCTGACCTGTACCCTTACCATGAGTTTTCAAACATCCCACAAATTTACGTTACGTTTACTTAATCCATTATTCTGTAGCACTACCATGAGTTGGCATAGAAACGCCACTATAGAAATTGTAAATAGAAAACTATTGTCATTTTGCTAGTGAATAACATAACTACTATCGTTACGGTATTTCTTGACAACGTCTGTCAAATTAATGACTCATGGGACCGAATTTGTATGGCAATAGATCATAATGACATTCGCTAGCGATTTGATTTCGATAGGTTTTTTACGTTACGAGTGGCTCACACTACGGAATTTAGTTCTACGAGTAACCACCAGAGGCGCTGTACAATTTTTCATACATTTATTTTATGTAGTCGCTAGCGAGTAATACTTTTGTAAACTCATGGTAGTGCTACTGTTCCGTTGCTTAGTAGATTGAGTAAACGTTACAATAAGTAAGTGCTCAAGTCTGTTTGTCTGCCTCACATGTTCGCAAAAAAGAGAGACAAAACATAAAGCCCCATTTGTCAATTTAGACATTTAATGTTACGTTACTGACACTATAGTTCTGATACAATACGCTAGGGGCGTTGATTGGAAATTGTATGGGCAAATACGTAAACAAATACCAAAACATTCATATTTGCATAACGTAAAATCTCATGGTAAGGGTACTGATCGAAAATTCGTAAAACGGAGGGAGAGTAGACCGCCGGCGCAGCGTAGGAAAGGAAGTATCCCTCTCTTTTTCTACCGTGCGGCGAAAATGTATGCCTGCGCCCAAATTGTAATAGATCTGAAAAGTAATTTTTTTTATGTAATATAAATTGTCATGTTTGTGTACGATAGTGGAATAAATGAAAATTGTATTTTACCAAATAAATGATACTACTTTTATACTGATAATTAAAGCAATTCCAGCAAAATTATTCCCTAACCATGCCAAAATATCAAAAATGCACAATGTTAATATTCAATTATATAATAATATAATATTCAATTCACTTCTACCGGCATTCTCGAAGTGCAACGCGTTGATTTTTTTAACTTTATATACCTCGTAATCTTTCCCTTTTGCCTTAAATTTACTTGAAATCTTAACTACACTACTAAGTCAGGTAAAATTCCTTAGTTTTTATGTTAAAGCCAAAAAATTCCAGCAATTCCGAAATTTATGGTAATCACCCAGGTCACAAATAGTTCGTGAAAATATGCACATAATGGAAGCATGAAAGTAATTTCGTGGACGGTCTTGTTTCTACTTTGTCCAATAACAGAATGAATTACAATTTGTAACTGTTTTCACGAAAGTTATTACATGCAGAGACATGCAGCGTATTTATGGAACTACTTTCCATTCATTTTTATTAACAGGGTTTTGAAGACAGTAGAACCCTTTGTGGCTCGACACCGGCGGCACCGCTGCACCTATTTCTGCCTGCTTACGGCAGTGTTAAGTATTGCTGTGTTCTGGTTTGAAGGGCGTGGTAACAGAGACATAATTTTCGGAGGCATTTCCAGATTAGTCCTGAGGCGTAGCTGCACATCTGTGGTTGGCCTTATGTAGGAATCTAATCTTATGTGTGATTACAGATAAGTACATAAAATTAAACAACGCGTCTTTGACTGACTTCAAGTAGAATCCCTGTTTTGTACGTGAGTCTTAATTAAAAAATTATATCGAAAAAAAAAACTGTTTACTTACTACTTATATTTTTACAGAACTTGGCATTGCACTACCGTGCGTCATTAAATTGAGTCAGAGAAGAGCCCTGAATGTACTTGAACAATAAACCTCTCGTAATAATGCCCGCAATTCATATTTCCTCTACAATATGTTTTGTATTGTTTTTCGAATAACTATAAATTATTATTGCTTACGATCAGTGCGCCTCATTAACTGCGAACAAGAAATTGTTATCCATTTATTTGTTACAAACAAACATAGTTCTAAGTTGGCGGCCTCGGATCGAATTAGATCGGTGTGGTAAGGGAGACATACTTTTCCGAGGCGTTCCGACTTAGTTCTGAGGGGTAGCGGCGCATCAGTAGCCGACTTCAAGTAGGAAACTAATCTTATTTGGGGTTGATTACAGATGTATATGGGCGGTAGCAGCCACATACCGCCAGGTGGACTGCATGCTTGTGTTTTACCCCTATATTATACAAAAGAGGAAAGTTAAAACAACATGTATAAGCAAAAAATTCTAATTCTATGGTTGAAAAATTTATTTACATACTTGTACATGCATTTACTTTTTTCATTCGGCGAGTATCTAAATTTGAAATTAAATGTAATTATTTTTTTACAACTTCATTCGTTATTCGGTGACTAGTTCGAGTGAAAAAGTAGCCGAACAGGCCGAATACTGAATAGCCGAATATCTAGTCCAAAACGTAGTATCAAAGGACGTTATCAATTCGTAATCGCTATATACTAGCACTACAAACTAACTACATACAAGTTGTCGTTCTGTATCCTGGCTTAGCTCCAACTCAGAAATGACATATAACTAGATATTACATTTAACTTGTTTCGTACTGTGTACTGTGTGATTGTGTTAGGCATTACATTTTCACATACCCAGTTTTGTCAAGCGTTATGTTAACCATGCCATTTAATGTTGTATAACTTTACTCTCACCTAAATATACACGCACCTTTGATAAAGTGAATAAGAAAATTGTTTTCTTCCATGGTATGTACACGATAAGTGACATTACACATTACACGCTCACATGCGGTTGATTACAAATGTCCATGGGCGGCAGTAGCCACTTACCATCAGGTGGACTGCAAGCTCGTCTGCTACTCCTATATTATAAAAAAAAAAAAAAAAAAAACGCAGTGCCGCGTAGCGGTTGCCTTTTGGTCGCATCTCAAGTTTCACATTAAATCTTCATAAATTTACATACATACAAAGCTGTCACGGTTTTACGGTCCCTTGTGTTGTCCCGCGACGCAATCCTAATTTTAGTCGCACATCACAAATACCTGAAAAACATCGATTATACTATGATGCAATAAAGATCAGCTCTTGGAGGGGCTCGTTTGGAAGTATAATATATTTTCCTTGCCTCGAACGCAGAGTAAACTGTAAGAAAACATTTTGTCAGTTTTTTGGGAAATTAAAAACTTTTTACCGTACTTAGGTTTTGATTTAGAAACTCCCTATAACACACTTCTTTCTTTGGATTTACAGATAATTGGCATGCAAATCCCAGTTTAAAATTCAGTAATTGAATGTTCGGTCTATCTTTGGAGAACATCACGGAATATACCATTCATAGATACCATTCATTTATTCCCGTCCGCGACCCCTATTGACTATTCATTGCGATTTGAAAACGAATGAGGATTTCACGAGTTTGCACAGATATTTTTTTACATTTTATCTTCGTAAAATGGGAATAGAGAAAAAATACAAATGGCAAAAAAATCTGTAAAAATGTATGTAGTAGGACCTAAAAGTACTTTTCATGAATTAGTTATATAATACATTTTTTAAGAAAATATTTTTTAAGAAAGTTTGAATGTATTTCTGTAGACCTGTATTTATGTTGTATAGTTTTTGAAATATGAGATGATTATAAAGATGATATATGAGAAGAAGATAAGAAAAATAAATGAAAATGAAGAAGTATTCTTACGTAGTATTTGTATAGGTCATGGAACAGAAAAAACAAGGTATAGGTACTCTTTGTCAGTACTATTAGCGGATTTTATACACGACCAAAGGCAGGTAGCCTTGCACGATGGACATCTTTGTCGTAAAGCATCCTAAGTAGGAAAAAACTACAAAAAACTATGGAGTTATTGCCACTGCAGGCGATCATCAGACCTGTAATACATTTTTTTTTTTTATAATATAAGAGTAGCAGACGAGCATGCAGTCCACCTGATGGTAAGTGGCTACTGCCGCCCATGGACATCTGTAATAAACCCCAGATAGGATTAGATATTCCTACCTGAGGTCGGCCACAGATGCGCCGCTACCCCTGAGGACTAAGCTGGAATGCCTCGGAAAAGTCTTTCTCCCTTACCACACCCTTCAAACCGGAACACAGCAGCACCTAACACTGCAGTTATTAGGTAGAAATAGGTGTGGCGGTGGTGCCGCCGGAGTCGAACCACAAAGGGTTCTACCACCTTCAAAACATAGGATCCAAATCTACGTTGCATACATATATAACAATTGATGTTATAAACTACCGGATGCATATATTACCCCATCAAATTGCGTGTACACATAATTCAATTCTAGCTCGTTACGATCAAAAGGCAAGTCGGCCGTTACCGGCTTACCATGCCAATCAGCTGATTAATCCGTTTGAAACACGATACTAGTGTTCGGTGTACTAGCTGTAAGGCTTGAATGGGACTATTCGCATTTCGTGCTGAAAGGAATAGGTTTCAATCAGTGGTATTAAATATTGCAGATTTAATTTATAGTAGCTTATGGTATTATTTTATGGGGAGGGACAAAATTTTACGATTTTAATTTATGTATGCGTGAGCATGCGATTTGATGTGTGTACTGTGCGTATTGCCTATATACATACGTTCATAAGTGAGTGCGTATTTGCATGATTGTGTGCGTTAGTAAGCTTACGGATATGATTATCATGACTTTTATCGCATATCGAAATATAAAAGTCTCTTTTCATAGAGTATACAATGAATGAACCAACTGTATGTACGAATATGTTTACTTATCGCTTGATGGTTTGGTCTTGTCCCTGTAGTTTCGGGACCAGAATAGGGCTACGGTATCCCCTGCCTGTCGAAAGAGGCGACTAAAAGGGGGCTTTCGGGGTTGCGGGCGGCAAGAGTGGGAGCTCGAACCGCCCAGTAAGCGACCCCGGGAAGGGCGGCGGTATGTGTGGTCGCATACCGTCGTACGCACCAGACGGTGTGGCGAGCGTCAAGCTCACCTGGGCAGAGCCCGACGGGGCAACGCGCTAAGAGGACTCCGGTTGCGTTCCTTTGGAGATCCCGGAGCCCTCTACGCAGCGCCGAGGACGGCCACCGGGGGGGTTTTAGTGCGGTAAAAATCCCACATAACCCAGCGTCGCTCCCCCGGCACCGGGTACCTTTTGAAGTTACCCCTCGTAAAGAAAAAAAAAGGATGGTTTGGTTTTCTCAAGTCAGTGAAAATGGCCAACGGGTATTTAGCGTATGCGTTATTAGTAATTTAAATGGTGCTTAAGATTTCATAGATCATGTGTAATATTTTTATCTTTGTATTTTTTAGTGTAAGTTATATCGGTACGCGGCAATTTCCTAACTTGCTGAAAATACACAACACAATACATTTTCATTACGCACCAAAAGAAGTAGGTATAGCGTCAATAATATTTACTTTACGAATTTGATTCATAAGCTATTAATAATTCGATAAACAAACAAATCAGCGCTAAACCGCCCACCGTAATTAAACCAGAAACGAACACACGGCACCGCGGTGACACGATTTTCATGAATATTCATATCGTGAATATTAAACAGCGTTAATATTGGTATTGTGATGGTACATTATTTATGGCTTGAAGGTAAGACAGGTATTTGTATGAGCCTTTCAATTGAGCTGACAGGGGTGGCAATATATTTGTAACATCAGGTCCTACCTGACGTTACGAAATGCAAGTGTTTTCCCTGTAGTTTCGGGATCCGAATAGGGCTACGATGTCTCCTGTCTGTCGTAAGAGGCAACTAAAAGGAGGCTTCCGGGCTTGCGGGCGGCAAGAGTGGGAGCTCGAACCGCCCGGTAAGCTACTTGGGGAAGGACGTAGGTATGTGTGGTCGCATACCGTCGTACGCACCAGACGGTGGGGCGAGCGTCGAGTTCACCTGGGCGAAGCCCAACGGGGCATCGCGCTAAGAGGATTTCGGTTGCGTTCCTTTGGGGATCCGGGAGCCCTCGGTGCGGTAAGAATCCCATATCACCCTGCGTTGCTCCCACTGCACCGGGTACCTTTTGAATGTTTCCCCCTCGTAAACAAAAAAAAGGACTGCGAGTGTGTTTGATATACTATTGAAATTTATTGAGGAATTGTCAGATCAATTTATTAAAAAATAACGTTTTAAGTGAACGAAATTTTCGTGTTTTCAATTATTTCTGCCGTACCGTCGTTAACCTATTATTGACCTACTTGTCTAATCGTCGGTATCCTCTCAAAGAGGGCTTCAGAACTTAATCTAATACGTGCGAATTGGTAGACCTCACATGCCCTTGAGCGCTATTTCAAAAGAATTTTTAGATGAGTACATTTTACTATGTAACGAGTACAAACGATATGCGTTTTTTAATTTATATATTGCCGATATTTTGACCCAGCGGTGGCTGTGGATTTTAGATATGTAGATTTTTTCACGATGTTTTCCTTCACCGTTAAGAAAACTAATAATTAATTAAAGAAAGTGATAATTCATTCAATTCATAAATAACTTTGAAATATCGAAGGTTTGTGTCTGGAGTTCTACCTCTGATATTGTATTTCATTATAATATTTATAATGAAACAATTATGGAATATTATTCACAAAACTCCTAATATTAATTTGGTTTCATTTAGATTGCTATATTTATCTGGCTGTATGTGGCTTACGCCTTTCATTTGTTTAGGGTTTAATCAAAACTAGCGTCATTATGACGATTACAATGAGTTCTAACAAAGGATTAGAATCCAGTTTATGATAACCCTTAGCGATATTGTCAAGATTCCTTTCAACATTCGCATATCGTACGTACATTCCTTCTTTATTTCATATGAGGGGACGGCTGAATATATGTTATTTCGAGCGCCTTGCATTTATTTTGCGTGAAAATGGAGGGAATTTTGAAGGCTCGTTGCGCGCGAAATATTTTTAGGGTTATAATTTATTTTATGTGACAGTAAAAATGAAATATTTTTGTGAGCACGGCTTTTTGAAAGCTGGAAAACGGGATGGTTGAGACTTTCTTTTTCAGGGTGCAGTAACAATTATTTTAGAGATGGTTAAAGTAAGCGTTAGTGCAAAAGATTTTTGTTACCTTTTAATAATAGTTAAAGCGCTATTGGGTTTAGGTGTAAATGAAAATTACACGAAGAGTTCAAACTTAGCCTTATGTCCGACTTAAGAGAGAGTTCACATCGTCTTCTGAAGCAGCAGGTGACATTCAAAAAGACTCATATAGAAATCAATTTTGAATAAATGACATTTGACTATTGACACGCCTATTTCTACCTAATGACAACTGTGTTAAGCGCTGCTGCGTTCTGGTTTGAAGGGTGTGGTAAGGGACACATACTTTTCCGAGGCGTTCCAGCTTAGTCCTCAGAAGTAGCGGCGCATCTGTGGCCGACCTCAGGTGGGAATATCCTATCTGGGGTTGATTACAGATGTCCATGGGCGGCAGTAGCCACTTACCATCAGGTGGACTGTATGCTCGTCTGCTACTCCTATATTATATAAAAAAATGAACTTGAATTTACTCATAAGCGAGCATATTTATTAATTCATTTAGAGGCTCGCCGCAACTCATTTATTTTACGCAACATTTATTTTACACAACGCGTTGTAATCCCGGCTCTTAGCGGGAAAGGGAGGTGTGAAGTTTGACAGCTCGATTCGCGGCAAATGTTATTTTTTTCTTTTTAATATGGCAACGGATTTTTCCTGACAAAGCTTTGTTATATGATACTCTGATTACGCGATAACGTACGTAAGTAATGCCGATACCAACTTTTTGCTACAGATTTGGTGTAATTATTTATCGAAGGTGTTGTTGAGATGAAGAAATAAATCAGTTTACGTTAAAAAGGTGTTTAAAATTGTAATAATATAACTGTTGACAATTATAATTATGTCGTCCAAGTTAAAATCGCTCAAAAAATTGGGCTTTCATCCTTCATTTATACAAATTCTTCATCTGGGGCCGGCGGATAAACTCAAAAAACCGTTTAAGTGTTTCCATTTTCCAGTGTTTAGTACCTATTTTATATACATTCGTGGAATAGTTTATGCGATGCTACTGTCGGTAATAAATAACCGGCAGCCAGCGATAAGGATCGAGCCTCGCTGCTGCGAACTTACTGAAAATTGGTACTTCATGTTTAATGTACGTGTTACGAAATTACGTGATTGTAGCTTAAGAAATAGTTCGCCTTAGTTTTTGAACCGATTATATTATAATATTATCATGATTATGTGGAAAAAAATTAAAGAACGAATTGTTTTTGCATAGTTAGTTATGTTACTTGTAATAACAACTTTAAAGTAACTTAATACGATAATACTCGTATGTTGGAAATTGCTTTCATTGTCAACATACTCCAACATATTAATTTGTAAATGTATTTTTGTTACATTTCATTAGGTAGGAAAATGACGAA
This sequence comes from Epargyreus clarus, assembly GCF_041222505.1. Lineage (NCBI taxonomy): Eukaryota > Metazoa > Arthropoda > Insecta > Lepidoptera > Hesperiidae > Epargyreus > Epargyreus clarus. Next base: position 1,857,328 of record NW_027332214.1, read on the forward strand.
CAATACCAGTTTCTTGTAACGACATCTTTAATTTTTGTATGTTTAGTCTTTTTTGTTATAAGTAGCATAGATTAGTATAAGTGATATATAAACTCCATAAAAAATTAAGCCCTGGAGGTAGAGGAGGCTTAGTAATAGCGTGCGTTTTCACCTTTTGGTTACCGAACCCTAAAACTATCCGCAGTATTATACTGAAATTATCCCCAGTATTATAACGAAATAGAAAACAAAAAACTCCACAAATGATATCCACTAATTTACAATAGGCCAGCATATTCAATAAATAGTTCAATTTGCGCTTCAAATTTAATCGCATCAAATTATGAATTGAGTGAGGTACGCGTTCATTCGTACATTCGTTCATTGATCTGCCGTCAGATGGAACGAATTAATGTCCATTTGAAAATTCAGTTCCAAATATCGGAGTGAATAATCATGTCAGTGGGATTTATTGGAAAATCTTATTCAAATTTTATTGATGGAATATTTGAATGTGCAATCCTAATTGACAGGGAGACAGGTTCGTGTATTGTATAAAAATAAGTGTGGCACTCGGAGACTGCCGCGGTAAAGCTATTGCATAGCATTTTTTATGCTATGAAAACGCTCAGAAGGAATTCCAGAAATACAATATATTCTTCCATAATCATCAACATTTACATTAATACATCTTTATCCACTATTTTATCATATCTCCATTATATAAGACATTGTAAATATCAGCTTACATTTCATAACTCCAAGCAAGACTGAACATTCTAAAATATAAAATAGAAAAGTATTTAATAAGTGACGTAAAGTATTAACAAACAGCAATATAAATGGATCAATGCGATGTGCCTGTAAAATTTGGCCGAATGTTACAGGCACATCCAATCCAATGCTACGAAGAATAATCTGCCAAACTAGTTCTCTTCATATCTTTATTAGCCGTTAAAATTGTCCCTGGAGTTAAACTATATAAGAGATCAATATTGAAAATAATAGACCCCTAAATTATATCCACTAATTTACAATATGCCAGCATATTTAATAAATAGTTCAATTTGCGCTTCAAATTTAATCGTATCGAATTATGAATTGAGTGAGGTACGCGTTCATTCGTTCATTGATCTGCCGTCAGATGGAACGAATTTATGTCCATTTGAAAATTCAGTTCCAAATATCGGAGTGAATAATCATGTCAGTGGGAATTATTGGAAAATCTTATTCAAATTTTATTGATGGTATATTTGAATGTGCAATCCTAATTGACAGGGAGACGGGTTCGTGTTTTAATGATCATGCGCGCACGATCATTAAAACAAGCTCGCGGACACGCTAGCGTTATTTTCATAATATGGTGTATTTATTGTATACATATATTTTTGTTTTGTTGTTTGTCAAAACATCAACACATAACATTCTTACTGCTGGGCACAGGTCTTTCTCAAAGTGAGAGGGGCTTATGCCATAGTACATCACGATGACCAAGTTCGTATTGCTTGAAGGTGTGCGACCTTCCAAAATATCTTTTTAAATATTAATGGTATATAGGTTTTCTCACGATGTTAAATTGCACCGTCTTAGTAAGTGATAATTATATAAAACGCACGTAACTTTGAAAAATCACAGGTTATGAACCTTGTAGAGTTTGAACCCCAGACCCCTCGATTAAGAGGTCGTGTTTCAACCACTAGACTATCATTGCGATTACAAAATTGATTAATTTTACATTTAAACGAATAATATTTGTCCTAAGTGCTAATCTTAACGCTAAAATTCACGCATATTTTTTAAATCCGAGGTCGCAAAGAAAAGTCCCACAGTAAATATTGCTTTATTGTACCTATATATAATTTTCCACCTTGTATTATAAATACAAAGCATGGCTGGGGGCAAATGTATTTCCTGGTTCTGTATTGTTATGTAAAGCATTTTCGCCGCCGGTGCGATATGCTAATGCTGCGGAATTTCGATATCAAACTCCGTTACTATTTATGCTATTAGCTTCATTAACATTTTGGGTTGTTATTGTTTTACTCTCTTTTTGTTTACAGTTGGGTTGCAACCCTTTTTTATCTGCTGCCGGAATGAAATATTTCTAAACAAGTGAGGTGGCCCAGAGTTTTCAATGCAAATTGATGATAGGAAAGAAAGAAAGAAATGTCAAGTGCGAGTTGAAAAAAAGCGCTGAAAATAATGGATTATTGTATGACGACCCCCATTTATTTTCAAGATTTGTATTTTTTTATTTGCTCTTATAGCGGCCACCGTTATACATACTCTATAAAAAATTCAAGTGTCTGTCTATTATGCTTCAAGACGGACAAACGAACGAACACCGGAGGCTTAGCAATAGGGTCATGTTCCATACAGCCTGCATGATCTTACCGCGATTCTTAAGTACATAAATAGTGTTTATGAAATACATATTACATTAATAACTCTATCTGCGTCTAATTGTATTAATTGAATCAAATCAGGGAGTACTTACGTATTTTCCCAAAATTAACCTAATTAAGTTTACAGTGACAGTCAGGTTAATTAATTTGACGTGTCGCTACAGTACACAACAGCAGATTAACTTGATAAAACAGTTGGAATAATTACTAGATTTGCACCACGATTTGCAGAGAGGAGTGTCGGAATTTTTTAAATTCCCAAATTTTATATTCCGGAATTTTTAATCAGTCAAAACGCTGAGCGGTGTTGTATTTATAAGGTGTGAAGTTGAAAGTGAAACTACTTACATTAATTAGTCGTTTCAACTTACACAGGCTTGTGTTCTTCATTGTTCACAGCTTGATCGTGCAGGAATATCGGAATTTTGCTTCTACTCTTGTATGTTCCGTGTATTCAGTTATATATGTCCAAGCGGGTTAAACTTAACATGAAATAGAAATAAGGTTATTTATTATTTCCATTATAAAGATCCCTACTGTTGAGCATAAATATTCCCACCAATTATAATCAAAGTACAATATAATTCCGCAACTCCAAAGCGGTTAGAACTCTATTGTTTCGCGCTCTGTGGCATACCGTTAAAACAAGTGAGATTAATTAAAATCTAATTTTCAAACCAATTCTGTGTATTTCCTATTGATTGCGGTGACACGTGCTGTGGAATATTCAAATTATTGTTTACATTTAGACATTTGCAATGAAATTTGTGGTATTTATTGATTATTTACGTTTAATATTAGGCAGCAAACAGTACTAGGTACGATGTTTAAATATGTAAGGTCTATTGTCATTTTTGTTTTGATATTTCCATTTTGAATGGTGGTAGAGCCAGTATGGGTCGACCGAGGAGGTACCAAAGCCCTACCTGTTTCTAGGGTTTCTAGTTTCGTCTTCCCACCGAAATGCAGAACTGCTTCAAGTTCTGCATGTCGGTGGAAAGACGTGGATCTGTGGCCGGGTTCAGGTCCATCCCAGATAAGTTGGTTATAGATGCCCATGGGCGGCAGTGATCAGTCCTGCAAGCTTATTTTGCTACTCCAATCTTATGAAAAAACATACTTGAGTATTTCCAACTCAGTGCTCAGAATTAGTATCAGATTTTTATTTAGTTTCAAATATGACTACTCGGGGTATGAATGAAATATTTATAATTTACGCAAAAATAGATTGGTTATGGCAACACAACATACCACTGACTTTAATGTGCATATAAATGGATAATTAACTGTATTCGATTTATTTTCAAGTTTACAGCATTTTGTGAAAATGGCTCCAGATCTCCGGACGCTGGGAATAAATAGATCTCTCGAGTTCCTAGCTGCATCCGACGTTCAATAATCATCACTAAATTGAATTCGACTCCAAAGTGCATTAATCTAACTGTAATGGAAATCTGTTCTATATCTCTCCCAGGTTATTAAATGCTATTAGATAGAATTTGAATTTGAAGGTAGAACCCTTTGTGGTTCGAATCTGACTGAGGCTTAGGTCATACTCCATTGCGCTGGCCAGGTCCGAATTGGTAGACTTTAAATTTTCCTTTTTTTTACAAGCTCTCTCAAGTATGTACTCGTAGGTTTATTTAATATTTATTTATTAGGTAATCCAACAACGATACATATAATATCGTGCAGCAGCAACAGTGATAGCCTTTTTTTTTTTGGTTACGAGGGGGAAACTTTCCAAAGGTACCCTATGCCGTGGGAGCGGCACGGGGTTATGTGGGATTCTTACCGCACTAAAACCCCCCCGGTGGCCGTCCTCTGCGCTGCGTAGAGGACTCCGGGATCTCCAGAGGATCGCAACCGTAGTCCTCTTAGCGCGTTGCGCCATCGGGCTCCTCCCAGGTAAGCGTGACGCTCGCCACACCGTCTGGTGTGCACAACGGTATGCGATCACACATACCGCCGTCCTTCCCGGGGTCGCTGTCCGGGCGGTTCGAGCTCCCACTCTTACGACCCGCAACCCCGGAAGCCCCTTTTAGTCGCCTCTTACGACAGGCAGGAGATACCGTAGCCCTATTCTGGTCCCGGAACTACAGGGACCAACAGTGATAGCCTAGTGGTTAAGAAACGTCAGCCTATTGATCGAGAGGTTCGAGGTTCAAATCCCAGGCACGCACCTCTGATTTTTCAAAGTTATGTTCGTATTAAAAGTTAATTATCACTTGCTTAAACGGTGAAGGAGAACATCGTGAGGAAACCTGCATATATGAGAATTCTTAAAAAAAAGTTTTCAAACCTATGTGAAGTCTACCAATTCGCACTTGGCCAGCGCGGTGGACTAATCCTTCTCATTCTGAGAGGAACCCGTGCCCAGCAGTGGGACAATAATGGGTTGATGATGAAGTTCTTTTTTTGAACAATCAGGCTTCGGATTTGAACTTGGGTCCCGTCGTTTGAGAAGCTGCGTTTTAACCACTGTTTATATCTTTCTCAATATATGTACGTATATATAATCATGGGTGCTTTTGTGTGGTAGTACGCAAGTTGTCGTTTGGGTTACTGATTTTAGAATTTTTTTTATAATATTGAAGTAGCAGACGAGCATGCAGTCCACCTGATGGTAAGTGACTACTGCCGCCCATGGACATCTGTAATCAACTCCAGATAGGATTAGATATTCCCACCTGAGGTCGGCCACAGATGCGCCGCTACCCCTGAGGACTAAGCTCAGAACCTACTACGGACTAAGTTCAAACCAGAACACAGCAGCGCTTAACACTGTTGTTATAAAGCAGAAATAGGTGTGGCGGTGGTGCCGCCGGAGTCGAACCACAAAGGGTTCTACCACCTTCTAGTAATAATGGCAAATTGCATTTAAATACCGCACCTACAGTGCTTATATAACTAAAGCTCAAAACACAATGAGCATAAAAATAAATTAAAACGCAGCTAAAGAAATTTTTTGAAAAGACCGAATAATTCCTTAAGCGGCTGTTCAGTAAGTACCCTTACCATGAGTTTTTACGTTTTGACAAATATGACTTTTAGGTAGGTATTTGTTTACGCATTTGCCCATATAATTTCCAATCAGCGCCCCTAGCGGATTGTATCAGAACTATAGTGTCAGTAACGTAATGTCTAAATTGACAAAATGGCGCTTTATGTTTTGTCTCTCTTTTTTGCGAACATGAGAGGCAGACAAAAAGACTTGAGCACTTACTTATTGTTACGTTTATTCAGTTTATTAAGCAAACGGAACAGAATAATGGATTAACGGTAAAGTAAAATTGTGGGATGTTTCGAAAACTCATGGTAAGGGTGCAGTTCTGAACAACTTACGTGAGAATTAAAACATCTAAATTACAGCAATGAAAAGAAATACGTAATTGAGGTGAAATTTAATGAAGGCCTCTAAGTAAATACAGAAGTAAGTTGCACTGATTTCTATGGCAATATTGAGGCAAATAACAAAGGGTTTTAAATAGAATCTCGCGTTAAATTTCTATTGTCAGTATTTAATTTGTAGACTCGTGTGGCGCAGTAGTTATCATCCGGTTCGATCCCCGGCTAATGTAAATTATGGATTTATATTTCCGATTTATCGTTTTTTTAATGATCTCGTATTATAAATTAATTATCACTTGCTAAACGGTGATGGAAAACATCGTGAGGAAACTTGCATAACTAAGAGATTTATAAAAAAAAAAATGTCAAAGGTATGTGAAGTCTACCAATGCGCACTTGGCCAGCACGGTGGACTATGGCCTAATCCTTCTCAATGTGAGAGGGACCCGTGCCCAGCAGTGGGACAATAATGGGTTGATGATGATTTCCGATTTAGGTCTGGGTGTTCGTTTATTCGTCTTTGTGTTAATCATTAGGTAAAATTCTATTGTAGAGCTATGAGAGTAGAAAGCGTTATTCATTCTGTTTATCTATGCTTTTCTCAAAATGACAAGAATTATAGTCGACTGCACTGACAAAGAACGTATTTGTAGAATTCACTTATATTTGATAACTTTCTTTTTAAAGAGTGCTCTCAGTTACGCAGGTTTCCGCGCGATCTTTTTCTTCACTGTTAAAGCAAGTGATAGATAATTGCTAATACCCACGTAACTTTGAAAAAACAGACGTGTGTTTTTCATTGAAATCTTATACATAAAATTCTCGTGTCACAATGTTAGTTACCGTACTCCTCCGAAACAGCTTTACCGATTTTCACCATATTTTATATGCATATTCAGTAGGTCTGAGAATCGCCTACTACCTATTTTTCATACCCCTAAGTGATAAGGGTTGTTCACCCTTAACATTTTTTTTATTTATATGGCAACACAGCGTTTGCCGGGTCAGCTAGTATAATTTTATAAACTTAGTGATTTTTTATAAGAAACACGCTCTTAATCTTAAGTCCACTTGTATAATTTTAATTATCTTATTAATATAATATAAAAATGGATTATCTACTACCTCTAGGATTATCAGAAAATAAATTATTGTCACTAAATAAATTTTATTTATAAAACATCATCATCATCATCATCATCAACCCATTACTGTCCCACTGCTGGGCACGGGTCTCTTCTCATAATGAGAAGGATTAGACCATAGTCTACCGCGCTGGCCAAGTGCGTATTGGTAGACTTCACATATCTTTGAGATTTTTTTTTTATACATCTCTCAGGTATGCAGGTTTAAAATAAAACATACTAATAGTTAATTCATGTGGACGTGTGGACATATTATTTGTGTACAATTTTCAAAGAATTTCTACATTTATCTTGAAACTATTCTTAGGATTATCGTCAGGAATTGATTTAAAACAACTTTTTAAAACGAGAACATTTTATATCACGTTAACAAAATAACAAGTAAGCACAATAAACACAAATTCGATAAAACAAGTGGCAGAGTAACGTTTTTTACAACACTCAAATATGGAATTCCCCAGTAAGCGATCTAATGCGCTTTTTTATACGCCCCTGTTTAGTTAATACCCTCATTTGACAATTAAATTTCCTATTTTCTATTATGTATCGTCCCTAATATTATGTATATAGTAGATATATAGTAAAATTATTATCATCTAAATATATATAACTCAAAGGTGACTGACTGACATAGTGATCTATCAACGCACAACCCAAACCACTGGAAGGATTGGGCTGTTATTTGGCATAAAGGTAGATTTTATGACGTAGGCATCCGCTAAGAAAGGATTTTGATCAATTTTACCCCCAAGGGGATAAAATAGGGGATGAAAATATAATTTCGTAACGCGAGCGAAGCCGCGGGCAAAAGCTCGTTATGTATATATTAAAAATATAAGTTCCTACACTTATGCATACGAATGGACAGTAGGAAACCTCGGTAAAAGTATTCACCGCGCTACCCAAAGCTCTAAAAACGTATAGACGGAGCTTTCGCTTGAATATATTAGCGTCGCTACTAATTTCTTCGTGTTTTCCAAGCTTTATGAGAGCTTTTTCTCTTTTAATTCATTATACATTTATTTCTTTTAGCGGTAATTCTATTTATGAAGTTGTGTGATTTTGTATTGTGATGAGTAAGAAGTTTTGTTTATTTAAATACTGGTATAACGACACAATTATAGTTTTTTTATTACTGTTCCACTGTTGGAAAAGGGTCTTAGAATTAGTGGCTTAGACTGGGGCGTGGCTAATTTCAGTTTGGTTACATATTTTAATCGAATCGACACACTGAACCGATTTTAATGAAATTTTGTACAAAGATAGTCTGAGACCCGAGAAAGGACATAGGATAGTTTTTATCCTCGAAATTCCACGGGAACTAGGGATGGCGATCTAAGATCGATTAATCAAAGAATCAATCTTTTGGACCAAAAAAATCGATATTTGGATATTTTAATCGATATTTGTAAGGATTGAATCGTAAACTATGCATTTGATCAAGTAATGATCTTTAGCAAAGTTGTTGTCTATGAGCCCACGAAGGTTTCAGAGTTGGTACGACCAGATAGCGCCATTGTCATTCCAATGAAGGTACGAATTTTCAGTATTATGTATGTTAGTAAGTCCTATTATTATCAGCAGGGCGCGGCAGCGCGGCAGCGCCCTTCGAGCGGTTAAGTCCAATTAACGATAATTCGGACCTAAACTGTATGATACATAGTTACTGTAATACAACCAACCAAGATGACGTTGGTACAACATAATTCATCATTAATAATTTCAGTTAATCTTAAGATTTACCGTACTTCGGGTTTTTACAATAACATATTTATTACTTTGACTAACTTTAACACGCTATTATATATAGCAGCTGGATAAAGTGATTAATTTATCACATTATCGCTCTTTGCTCACTTTGACTGTAACATATGTATTTCTCATTCTTTGACGTGGCCTCCAGTCCAAACAGCTTGATGGATTTTAATATGTCATTGGATTTGTCTAAACTCTTCTTAAAAAAAAAAACATTTTTATAGTAAGTCCTAGTACTAGTTATGTAAATAAAATACTTAAAATAATACATACATAACTGCGTCAAACCCACATAGAGCTATTATGATATTATACAGTTTTAATAGTATGAGTCACTTCAGCTTGGTAATTACAGACCATAAAGTTTCCTTTGCCACTGTGTAGACTATTTATATAATTTCTATTACTTTGTATAAACAATCCACGTATAAATTAAAATATAAAATAGTAAACAAAATCAAACCAAGGATTTGTCTCTCGTAATACGTTTGCAGAGAAAGAGAAATATTTAAATAATGTTTGAATAATTTAAACATAATGTATGCATAATTTTAAAACACAAAACTTTTACAAAGACAGGGATAATATTAGCGTTTAGAGCTCGCATAAGGGTATTTATTTAATAGACAAGTTTTGCAGCGCGGTTCTGTTTACACTAGTATTTTTTTCTTTTATGCAGTAATTCAAGATTTTTTTGAGTAAATAGTATGCTATGTCGCTCTCTGTAAAATTGTCTATTTTAGAGTAATGGTCTCATCTAAATCAGTAGTACTTTTCAAAGTAATAGTTTTCAGAACAAGCTTATATATAAAGAGATAGTGCTATTTAAAAACAACTTTTTATTTTTGTAGGAAAATTTGAATATGGGCGCATCTATTGAAGTTATTGTTAACAAATTGCAGACGGATACTTATTTTTTTATAGCGATTTATCTTAGAGTTCATCGAACTTTAGACAACGCGCACGGAATATTTATAACTATGTAACTTGCTGAAAGAACAAAAGGTTCGTACTAAGTAAACATGATATGATTCGCGTTTCTTTGCAAGTAACGTAGGTCAGCTTCGTAGACTATTTCGGGTTTGAATCTCGGTTAGGAAACTATTTAAATTTGGCTAAGCCGCTTGTGTATTTGTCTGTGTGTGTCTATGTCACCTACACAGGTATCCTCGTATGTGTCATCACCGCCATACTCAATTCTGCCTTGTAATAGCAATATAAAGCGCTGTCGTGCTTTGTATGAGGGATGTAGTAAGGCAGACACTTCAGGAAGCTACTCGTATAACAATTTATATCTCTGCCGTAAATGTGTTGCCGACTTCGGCCATACCTACAGCTAGCGAGAAGCAATTTGAAGTTTCGGCGGAAGAGTGTAGATGCCAGCTTACTTATATATGAGAAAATAAACTTAGTCCTCATCAGTGGCAACTTCATGCCGTCATCGGCTTAATAAAGATCTACTATTCTGTATAGAATTGGTTGCAGATGACAATAAGCGGTAGTGACCAGTCATGTCACGTGGTCGTTCGCAAATACAATTTCATTTAAAATAAATATGTCAGATTCGTCAGATTCGTTCATTACAATATTTACACAAAATTCCCGGCAATAACACGAACATACAAACAGAACGAGAATTGTTTCCGTCACACTCTCGTCAAATTCGAGCGGGAATTATTTTTATTCCCAGTATTTCGTGATTCCCGGGAAAATCGCGTTCACCGTCGCCAATTACGTGTGAAATTTTCCGAGTAACAAATGCCCGGGAGTGAATACGGGAAATTAAATTGTCAAAAAAGAAAAAGAATTGAAAAAAAAGAAAAAGAAATGCTATACGAACTGGTTCAGTATTTATATAGTCCTTTGAAATGTTACAAATTTTTGGTCCTCGCGTGCAAAAGTTAGAGGACTTAATTTTTTTAGATGTCAAGAGGAGTTATTATAAAGCTAAGTCCTAGTTTGTGAAGTCGCAACTCTGGTCCTTCAGCCGCCATTTTAAAAAAGGGGTGCAAATCATTTTTACACCCTATCAGATAAACTCGGCGCGCAGAAAATTTGTAGTTCCGCTTACAATCTCAAATTAGATAGTATTGAACTAATGGAAATATGACAGACAAACATAATGAAATTATTCATGTGGGTTTCGTTATTTCATTGTGATACGGAATCCTTAAAGTTAGTCAAATTATAATTGTCGTAACCATATTATATTGTGTTCACACAAATATTAAATGTTTTTTCTATTTCAATAATTCAGGTAGGTAGGCTCTAATTAGCTAGTAACTAATTAGTAGCTCTAATAATTAAAATAAGAGAACATCATTTTACTTTTTAATTTTCAAACAATGTAAAGCTAACATAAATAAAAAGCTTCAGTTCAGTAAAAAATATTCAGTTCTAAGACCTAATTGGTATCAGCTTGGAACACGTGAGAGAAATATTTTTTCATTTTGAAATTCACGTAGATCGTGTAACAATGCTACATTTATATAGACAGACCTTGGCATTTCCCCGGACGTCATTAGTGAGGCTTTTATCAAAAAGTTCCTCAATAGTAACGAACGATTCAATAGCAATTTTAGAGGTCTAAAATGACGTAGGGAGGCTTACGTAGGACCGAAAGTAAAGTTAGTGAATAAGTCTAGATTGTTAAATCTGTGTGGATCTTTATTAGGGAGTTATCTGAAAAGTAAGTTTTATGATGTAGAGATGTATATAAATATAGTTTAGTAGCTGACCCGGCAAACGTTGTGTTGTCATATAAATAAAAAAATGTTAAGGGTGAACAACGCCTATCACTTAGGGGCATGAAAAATAGATAGTAGCCGATGCTCAGACCTACTGAATACGCATATAAAATTTGGTAAAAATCGGTAAAGCCGTTTCGGAGGAGTACGGTAACTAACATTGTGACACGAGAATTTTCTATATAAGATTTTTTATAAATGTATCATCTTGTTAAGACATGGCAGAATATTGACTTTCAAATTTTAGTAGCATTTTAAAAGTAATTTTATGAAATAAAATATTTTGGTTTGGGTTCTATAAATAAACCACCTAGGGAGAGTACTCCATGCCAATTTACAGATTTGACCTGTCTCAGTGCTAAAGATAAGCTACATAGCGTTACAGATGATGAAACATACTATTAGAGGTAATTCTTAATGGTTATTTATATAAAACTTCTGTAAAATCCTGTTAGGCGCCGGTTTAAGCTATACTTTGTCTGTGAAAAATCAGTAAGTTCTAATGTTAATGTTAATTCACTTGAATATGATTTACTATAAGCGTTTTATCGCTCGCGTTTCGTAATTCGTTTACGCTGAAACAAGTGCTTCTTGTTTTTAATTTTTCACCTCTCCTCGCTTAATGTAATTAAGCGGATGTAATGATTGAGTTATCGTTAACGATGAAACGAACGAACTCATTAATGATTGGAGTTTGATTGCAATGTGATGTAAACGAATTAATTATGCTATGTTTATTTGATTTGCTTTTTTGTTGTATAGGTGAATAATGTTTTTCCAGTTTGTGTGTGTGTGTGTGTGTGTGTGTGTGTGTGTGTGTGTGTGTGTGTGTGTGTGTGTGTGTTTGGTGAATTAGAAGGTGGTAGAACCCATTGTGGTTCGACTCCGGCGGCACCACCGCCACACCTATTTGTACCTAATAACAGCAGTGTTAGGTGCTGCTGCGTTCCGGTTTGAAGGGTGTGGTAAGGGAGACATACTTTTCCGAGGCGTTCCAGCTTAGTCCTCAGGGGTAGCGGCGCATCTATGGCCGACCTCAGACAGGATTATCTAATCCTGTCTGGGATTGATTACAGATGCCCATGGGCGGCAGTAGCCACTTACCATCAGGTGGACTGCATGCTCGTCTGCTACTCCTATATTATAAAAAAAAATTGGCTAATAATACAATATTACAACATATTGTTAAAAATACATAGGGGTTGAACGTTTGTATGAAATATATGTAAGACGTGCATGTTCATTTCATTCATTTTCATTCACACTTAAAATTTTATACAATAATAATTTAATTCGATAATTTATTTATTTATCTTATAGTTATTTTTCAAATGTATGTAGATTAGCTCAAAAATAGAGGAATGATTTATTGCATAGCATCATAATTTCCGCTCTGTGCGAGTGAAGCCGCGTGCAAACCTAGCTACACGTAAACCGAAGATACAATGCAGATGTGGCTGGAGCGTCGCCGCACGTGATGCGATTACGTCGTAAATGGCTTAGAGTAAGCTGTAGGAGGTCCGAGGTTGTTCACAGTTTCATGTCAAGGCACAAGTAAATGTTGTGTAACTACAATGTTTCTGTAGATATCATTTTTAACTGAAGGCAAAAAGTGGTTTAAAGTTTAACGTGTGTATGTTGGGTGTTGTCTGTCTTGAAGGTGGTAGAAACCTTTGTGGTCCGACTTCGGTGGCACCACTGTCACACTAATTTCTGCCTCTGTGTTCTGGTTTGAAGGGTGTGGTGAACAAGACAACTAAATTTTGTTGTGTAGTAAGGGAGACATACTTTTCCGAGGCGTTCCAGCTTAGTCCTCAGGGATAGCGGCGTATCTGTGGCCGACTTCAGATAGGAATATGTAATTGTATCTGGGGTTGATTACAAATGTCCATAGGCGGCACTAGCCACTTACCATCAGACTGCATGCTCGTCTGCTCCTCTTATATAAAATAAAACTGTTTTTCAACAAGTCTCGTGAGACACATAGATGATCAAGTATAGTGCGTGCTCTGCTCCATTTTATTATAAATGACCTCACATTTGTGTTTTCCATTTGAATCTACATATTGTAAATGTTTTCGATTCTATCTAGATGTCTCAAAGGAATAAAGTTTTCGTTGGATTTTAGCAGTAAAATAATATCGGTGTGAGTTATTTACTTATTTATGAGGTTTGGGATCAGTCGTGCCTTTTTTTAAATTTTGACGTAAAAAGCAGAAAATATTTAGATGTGGCATCTTAAATTTAATCGTAATATGTGATTTGAAAACACAGATAATAAGCTGTCTTGTAGTTTAAGGTAACTTTATTTATTTAATGTTTTTTGTTATTTCGCATGTATTTATAGAGAAAAGCAATTTTCGCATGTCGTGGATGCTGGCTGACTTACTAATTAGGGAGGCGACTATTATAGATCTCTGGAGTGGCCTAACATTAGTGATCGACTTCAAGGTCTACCTATTTATTCTTTGTGAAGTTGTTTAAAATAAAGGGTGTGGTATGGTAGACAGACTTTTCCAAGGCGTTCCAGCTTAGTCTTCAGGGGTAGCGGCGCATCTGTGGCCGACCTCAGGTAAGAATATCCTATCTGGGGTTGATTACAGATGTCCATGGGCGGCAGTAGCCACTTACCATCAGGTGGACTGCATGCTCGTCTGCTACTCCTATATTATAAAAAAAAACTTTACAAATCTGGATTGACACAAGAAAATACAGGATACTAGCCAACCCATTGGGATGTTTTCAATCCCACAGACCGTCTAAGTTCAACGACCATCCAATGATAACAAAAGTATGCAAATGATAACAAAATATCATAGTAATTGGAATTTATTTCTCTCCCTTGTTTGTGGAGAGTCTAGACGGTCCCTTTGAAGCTCGTTTTCATTAGCGTCCCTTTAAAAGCACTTAATTCGCACAACGAGAAATGTTACGACCATTACGTACTTTGTGTTTCAACTGACTTGTTAGTGAAATAATTTTTGTGTAAAAAAAATTACCTTTGTGCAATTTTAGCAGAGAGTAGTGGTTTGAAATTTGGACTTATGGTGAGGGTCGAGTTAGGCACGAGTTAGGTCGTGTTAGTTGCGTTCCTTTGGAGATCCCAGAGTCCTCTACGCAGCGCCGAGGACGGCCACCGGGCGGGTTTTAGTGCGGTAAGAATCCCACATAACCCTACGTCGCTCCCACGACACCGGGTACCTTTTGAAGGTTTGCCCCTCGTAAACAAAAAAAAAAAAGGTCGAGTTAGTTAACGACTAGTTGTTTTGACATCGTAGGAAAATATCGCTAGCAAAACTAATGTTTTTTTTTATGTATATTCTATATGTCAACATCATCATCAACTCATTACTGTACCACTGCTGGGCACAAGTCTCCTCTTAGAATGAGAAGATCTATGCCATAGTCCACCTCGTTGACCAAGTGCAATACGCACATAACTTTGAAAAATCAGAGGTGCCTGGGATTTGAACCTCGGACCCTTCGATCAATAGGCTGAGTTTCTTAACCACTAGGCTATCAATGCAATCTGTATGTGGTGACCAACAACGCTAGAAGAATAAAATATTTTTCAAAAGAAACCTCTTCTATTACTTGCTTAATTTATTTACTTACTTCCCCTGTCTTACCAGAAACATAAACGATTGAGAATTCGTAGATAAAGAAATGTTCTTAAAGATGTATGATGTCTGCCAATTACCACTCGGCCATTGTAAGGGACCGCTGCCTAAACGCTTCTCGTTATAAGAGGATATTCGTGCCCAGTACCCTTACCAGGAGTTTTTACGTTTTGACAATTATGACTGTTTTGGTATTTGTTTACGTATTTGCCCATATAAATTCCAATCAGCACCCCTAGCGGATTGTGTCAGAACTTGGAAATAGTATGGGCCAATACGTAAACAATAACCAAAACAGTCATATTTGTCAAAACGTAAAAACTCCTGGTAAGGGTACAGTAGTAGGACATGATCCATTGCAGAAACTTAAAGTCCGTCTACCACATTAAAAAGATAAAGCTACTGTGTTCTGTGTTACAACGAAACGTTCTATCTTAATCCTCAAAGCAGCAATGCATGTGAATATTAGTAAACTTCTGACCTACATTAAGTTTACAGAAAGGCGACAGTCGTACTGACAGTGACTACATAACAACACTACCCTTAGTATGAGTTTTTACAAAAATGTCTGTTTTTGTATTTGTTTACGTATTTACCCATACATTTCCAATCAGCGCCCCTAGCGGATTGTATCAGAACT
Source organism: Epargyreus clarus (assembly GCF_041222505.1). Lineage (NCBI taxonomy): Eukaryota > Metazoa > Arthropoda > Insecta > Lepidoptera > Hesperiidae > Epargyreus > Epargyreus clarus. The sequence goes on from NW_027332214.1 coordinate 1,872,970, forward strand.
GATTGGAATATATGGCAAATATATAAACAAAAACAAAAACAGACATTTTTGTAAAAAGTAAAAACTCATACTAAGGGTACAGGTTGACTATTACTCGTTAAATCCATTACATAAAACTAAGGGAAGTAGAACAATTAAGCTTCCGTGCCATTAGTGGCTTTGTTTATGACAACCTGCTAATTAGCCTTGAAGGTTGCGCGGGCCGTTACTTTGGGGTCAGACTTATGGTTATTTATTGTTTATTCTACGGATTCGTAATGGATTTTTTCTTACATTAAGTATACGCATTATTATTATTCTTTTGTAAGCATTTAACGATGTCATCGTGTTTTTCATTAATTACTAAACTGATGTTATTTATTTCCAATTAGTATGTTTTGTGCATTTGCTGTGGATTTTTATTATTATTTTTAATCATACACTTTTTCAAATTCAAATTCAAATATCTTTAGGATGTGGCGGGCAGTTATTTATAAGGACACAAATCTCTTTTATATGGAAGTGTATATTGCAGAAAGCTCATGTTCGATCTACTATTCCAGATAGCCGATTTTTGTTATATCAGCTTGTTGAACAATAGCTTCAATTTTACAATATTAGTATAGAAAAGTGTTGGTCGCTATTTCTGGGGAAGTCAAGAAGCTTTTATAACACAGACACTGTCCTCAGTGTCCGTGTTATAAAAGCTGCAAATAAGAAATATAATATTCAAAAATATATTATCATCATCATCATCAACCATCTCAACTAGCTCTCTCCTAATGAGAAGGATTAGGCCATATTCTTTACAGTGGTGTGTGTTGATAATTAATTTCTAATACGCACATAACTTTGAAAAATCAGAGGTGCGTGCCGGGGATTTGAACCTCAGGCCCCTCGATCGAGAGGCCGAGTTTCTTAACCACTAGGCTATCAGTGCAAAAATATATTATACCTACTTAATTACAGGACATATTTTGTAACTAGTTTATTTAATAAACTTAACTTAACTTAACCCCCTTAGGGGGTCGTGAAAAGATTTGGGAAACACTGGTTTAGATACCACGCTACTGAGAACAATAAGTACTTACAAAGCTTTAAAAGCCCTAAGAGTATTACGAACGTACACGACTTCGCAACCATTGTACGACCAAAATGTTTACTCAGGGATTTCTAGAAACTAGAAGAATGGTCTGTGTCCGGTAAAATTTTAAAGTACTGGCTTATAAATGTTTTGGTTTTATACTCTTAAATATGTGCACTGATTTATTTAATAGTATATACACTTGTATTTATTAGTAGGGTCAAATAATGTTTTGAAGACAATGATAATAGCCTTATAGGTAAGAACAGTGTTAAGCGTTGCTGTTTTCTGATATCTTGTATGATAAGAGAGATGCAGGAGTAGGTAGAAAAGAATTTCTATTTTTTTAGCATCTATAGCCAACCCTAGATAATATTAGATTATTATATTATATTAGACTTCCCCCCGTGCCGCTCCCACGGCACCGGGTACCTTTTGAAGGATACCCCCTCAAAAAAATAAGAAAGGAGTAGGTGGTACAGAAGTCCTATTTTTTCATCGTCCATAACCAATCCTAGATAAGATTAGATTCCTACATGAAGTCGACACCCTTCAAAGCAAAACACAGCAACGCTTAACACTGCTATTATTAGGCAGAAATAGGTGTGGCGATGTTACCGCTGGAGTCGAAGCACAAAGGGTTATACCACCTTTAAATATGATTTCATTTCAATTTGGGGTTAACACAGACACTCAGGCGGCAAGTGACACTTACCATTAGGTGGATTATATGTTCTACTAGTTAAATTTCATAAAAAACCTTCACTTCAAGTCAGTTGAGCTGTAGCCGTCTATTTACGTCAGTTCGCCTAACATGACTGACATTTTCACGAAATTATTATTTGCGATCCACTAGACTGAAACGTTTCCAAAATACGAATACCTTGTAAACTTTGAGCGACACTTGACATTGAATTAAAAGCTTCTCAAAGTTTGTGCGTAATTTGACGGCTGTTGATGTAAAATCAATATTGAGATTTGTTATTACGTTACCAATTTATCAAAAGTTAATTCATTGTAATGATATTTTAACAGTTATCTATTTTTGAAAATTATTTTATAGTCTGCTTAACAGTTGTAGGTTGTGATAAACATTTGTAAATTCAGCTAGACCTAGCAAACGTTGTGTGGACATATAAATAAAAAAATGTTAAGGTTGAACAACCCTTATTACTTAGGGGTATGAAAAATAGATAATAGCCGATTCTCAGACCTACTGAACATGCATATAAAATTTGGTGAAAATCGGTAAAGCCGTTTCGGAGGAGTACGGTAACTAACATTGTGGCACGAGAATTTTATATATAAGATAATAAAATACCGATCAGTTCAGTTAGAATATAATAAGAACATAAATAAACTTGTTAATTTGGTTACTTAAAAGTTTATAGATTTACTTTTAATGCTGAAGTATAGATACGAGTATAGAGGGACTTTCCTGAAACAACAAACAAACGGATTAAAACCGCATAATTTAAAATGCTATTTGTATAAATGGGCATTTTCTATTCATGATATAAATTATTTAAGTAACAACTAAGTCAATTTTGTTCTTTATTTATAACTTAAATATTCAACATTATTTGTTTCATTAAGATTCTCTGTTTCCAAGAAAGTCTTGCCGAAATAAAATTATATATTTGGCTAAGGAAATATTTTTCTTATTGCGAGATCTCTTTAATTTACTCAGAAAGCTTAATTTCTCCATTGTACTGTAATTTATATTGTAATAGGGATTTTATTATAAGCAAATTTACTTACAGTATCATTGTGTCCAATAAACTAAGATTGCTTTTAACATAAGTCTACTAAAGAAAAACTTACTATGTAAGACTTTTTATTCGCTTATTAATAGATCCTATTATATATAGTATCGGAACATAGACACTACAAACTCACATTATTTTAAGTAGCTTAATAATATTATAACAATACACGTAATTTACCACGTACATAAATTATTCATCGTATAATCTGTTGACTAATTTACGTCAAAAGTGATCTATGGCTCAATTGCGTGTTTGTAATACAAACAAAAAAGGGTTGACTTTGACCCTAAAACAATACAAAAACGCAAACTGTTTTGACGTAACCGAAAGGAGCAAATGTGGTTACATCTGCAAACTTTTAGCAACATCCCGGAGCGAGATAGCGCGGCAATAACGCTGCGCCAAATTCCGTATCGTTTGCCCAACTCTAAACTAACTTTAATAACTGAGCCAGGACGTACGCGGCTAATAACTTTTTTCCTCAACCGCCCAACTTTACGGCCCATGACGCTAATAAAACTCCATCAGAGGTACGTGCGAGGACGTACGGACTTGCGGCGACTTTTAAAAGCCTTAAGAGAGCGCGGGGCGGGGCGCGTCTCGACGCTCAGTCGGGCGCCGGCCTTTGGCAGCGCCGGTCGCGCTCATGGATCGCGACAGGTAAAGGGCATGCGGCCCGCGCTCGTCGCGCTCGCGGCTTGCTGCGTGGTGGCGCGCGCCGAGCTGCCGTCCGCGCGCCTCGCCGAGCGCAACACCACCGCCCACCACGTGCTCCAGTGCAGCGATGGGTTGGTCCTCCCCGCGTGGAGACCCCTCGAGGATGTCCCGACCCTCGACATCACCATCCGCGGGCTCGCATACTTCTTCGCTCTCCTGTACCTCTTCATAGGAGTTTCCATCGTCTCCGATAGATTTATGGCAGCAATCGAAGTCATTACATCCAGAGAGAAGGAGGTGCGTGTGCGACGAAATGGCAGCGATCAGATCATCGTCGTCCGAGTGTGGAATGAAACGGTTGCTAATTTAACATTAATGGCTCTGGGATCCAGTGCACCCGAAATATTATTATCAGTAATAGAAATAGCAGGGAAAAATTTCGAAGCTGGAGATTTGGGACCCGGTACCATTGTGGGGTCGGCTGCATATAATTTATTTGTTATAATTGCTATCTGTGTTGCAGTAATACCCGATGGAGAGGTACGTAAAATCAAACATCTTCGTGTATTTATAGTAACTGCAACATGGTCTGTCTTCGCTTATGTCTGGCTCTACCTAATCCTTGCCGTGATTTCTCCGAGGGAAGTTGAAGTATGGGAAGGCGCTATTACATTCTTATTCTTCCCAGCGACTGTCATTACAGCTTATATAGCTGATAGACGACTACTTGTTTACAAGTATTTGAAAAAAGGCTACAGAGTTAACGAGCGAGGAGTGATCGTGGAAGTAGAAGGAGATGGATCTGTTGAAATGGCGCTAAAACCTGGTGATGACTTCGCTTCAGATGATGAAGAAGGTCGAGAGTTAGAGAAATCCCGAAAAGAATACGTTGCAGTCCTCCGTGACTTAAGGCGACAACACCCCGATGAAGATTTGGAAACAGTAGAACGTATGGCGCTAGAAACTTTGATGGCACGTGGTCCTAAGTCAAGAGCATTTTATAGAGTAGCTGCAACGCGAAAAATGACTGGAGGAGGAGATTTCTCTCGTAAAATATCAGAACGAGCTCAGAGTGATTTAAGCGAAGTTAAAGCTGAATTACAGCAGCGTGAAACAGGTAGTGTCATGGAGCCAAAAGGTCCACACGTAAAGTTTGATCCAGAGCATTATACAGTCATGGAAAATTGTGGGTCATTTGAAGTAAGAGTGATCAGAGCTGGAGATCTTAATGGCGAGGTAACCGTCCAGTATGCAACCGAGAACGGCACAGCAGAAGCTGGATCTGACTATGTACCAATTCAAGGCTCGCTGGTATTCGCTCAAGGCGAGACAGAGAAGACATTCCGCGTCGAAGTAATAGATGACGAAGTGTTTGAGGAAGATGAGCATTTTTACGTGCGTTTAAGTTCTCCGAAAGGAGCTGTTATAGCTTCGCCGTCGACAGCTACGGTAGTGATTTTAGATGATGATCATTCTGGTGTGTTCTCCTTTCCGCAAAGAGACTTCGAGTTGACGGAGTCGGTGGGGACTTACGAACTGAGGGTGGTGAGGACTGCTGGTGCTCGTGGGAAGGTGCGGGTCCCGTTCTGGACCGAAGACGGTACTGCGAAGAGTGGTGCTCAGTACGAAGCCGCGCAAGGCTTCATCGTCTTCGAGAACAACGAAGCTGAGTAAGTTTTTTATTCTTCTCTTCTTAGTTGCACTTTTTAATTTTAATTTTACAAACTTTGGTATATAATCATCGCGGATTCTGATATAACCGAGATATCAGAAAAGTTTTAAGCATATTTACATGTTTAGTACATTTATCATCGTGTAACATAAGCGAAGTTTGTTTTATCAACTTTTGTGAATTACGACGTACGGAACTTTTATTTCAGATGAAACTTTATGAAAAAATTTACGTACCGATCATAAATTTTCTAACAATATTTTTAGTTGTCTACTCTAGTTTACGTTTCTGTTGGAAGAAAATATAACTATTTGCTGTTTAAACTTTAGTGAAAATTCGATTTGATTTAAAATGTTTTACACGTTTCAAAACAAATCTATTTTGATGGTTAGTAAAAACTTTTACTATAAACAAAATTTTACTTACATTTGTGTCAGAAACAAGTAATTTGATGACACAAGAATAAAATATTACGATATTTCTCTTAAGGTTAACATTTACCATACCAATCTAAAAATCCAGGTCACAATTAAGCCCTTGTTAAGCCTTATTACGTCACAACCTTGAGCTTTCATAAGCGTTATAAGTAATCATTCTTGGCGACTACATTATTGTCGGCGAACCAAAAATAATGCGGTCATGTAAGGTTTCTGAAGCCGTGTAAAGTCGAGCAAGGTATAGATTGTGAGCGCGATTAGTTAGGTCGATGCATACTGGCCCTATTTCAATGCGTCTTTATAATCCTGCGTAGATCATCCAATTTTCATCATCATCATCATCGTTGGTATGACCCCACGACTGTCGCACAGTTGGAAAAAGGTATCCTTTTTAAGTGGGAGGTTTTAGTTTAACTAGATCATACGTTTTTCATTGTCATCGTCGTTGTCAGCACTCCACGCCTGTCCCACTGCTGGGAATAGTTCTTCTCTCAGAGTGGGCGGTTTTTGACTAAAGACCGTGCCGACTAAGAATGTATTGGTAGACTTTACATACCAACTTTTAAAAAACTCGTTTAAGCAAGTGATAGATATAAAATTCAATACGAACTTTGAAAAATCGTAAGTGCGTGCTTGGGATTCGAACCTCGGACCCCTAGCTTGATAGGCTGAGTTTCTAGTCACTAGGCTGTCACTATTCGTCATCATCATTAACCTGTTATTGTCTGGGAATGGCTCTGCTCTCATAGTAGAGTTTTAGGCCAAGGTTCACAACGGCGAACTTCGGAGTGTTTAATTTTACATACAATTTTTATAAGATTTCTCACAATATTTTTCTATACATTAAACGGATAACGTCTACAATTCATTTCTATACAGTTAACGCATAAATGAGTTGTAATACATATAATATTTAAATATTTGAGACAAGAGCCTGTGATTAAAGTTTCTTTACAATATTATTTTCATCATTAAATTTATATAAGATTTTTTTAAGTAATATGCAAATATCTGTATATCAGAGTTGCCTGAATTTGAAATTTGGACTCTCAACATTCGACATTTGTAGCACTAGGCTTTGTTACCTTTTATCGTAACCTTTTCAGGACTTAATTACAGTAAGCGGCTTAATTCGTTACGCAAATTGTAACTGATACGCGGAAGTTTGTGGTAATTTTTGGTCTATTAACTTCATTTTGATACGATGGTTAATTTTGATATCTAATATATAAAATTCTCGTGTCACAGTTTTCGTTGCCATACTCCTCCGAAACGGCTTGACCGATTTTGATGAAATTTTTTGTGCTTATCCGGTATGTATGAGAATCGGCCAACATCTATTTTTCATCCCTCTAAGTGATAAGGGTTGTTCACCCTTAACATTTTTTTGTTTATATGGCAACACAACGTTTGCCGGGTCAGCTAGTTTTTTTTATAATATAGAAGTTATAAATGACTTTGCAGTCCACCTGATAGTAAGTGGATACTGCCGCTTATGGACATCTAATAGTAATTGCTTTCATCGTAGAAGAAGTAAATAAATCATTAATACCTGCAATAAATAAATTTCATTTCATTTCATAAGTAATAACAAATAGATCACTAAATATTTTTATTTAAAAGTAAATTAATATGTAGGACGAGTTTACGGCTCCTTCCGCACTATTTTGGTGTGATATCTATTTGGGTTCGTTATGGAATATTTATCTTTTTTGAAAGTTTAATCAAAATTCAAAGACGACCTGAGGTAGGAATCTAATCTTATCTGGGGTTAATTACAGATGTCCATGGGCGGCAGTAGCCACTTACCATCAGGTGGACTGCATGCTCGTCTGCTACTCGTGTAGTAAACAATATTAATTAATTATTACTTATGAGTAAGTAGCAAATACCACAAGATACAATTTCCTCATAACTTCATCTCTGGTTGTAACTTCAATTCGACGTTAAGTTTATGCCGAGTTCTATTAAGTTCTAGGCGCAACTTCTCATATGTATTATAGGGATGGCATCTAGTTCGAGTGTTTCAGTCAGATTAATATCTAACTCAGCCGTAAGAATTGCTATAATTTCTGGTTTAAGATAAAATAGATTGGAACTAAATAATAATATCTTATCTATATTTGATAGATCAATGTTAAAGTATAATGTATTTTGAATAAATCTTAGTCAAGTATACAACAAACTATTGAAGTATTGAAATAACTTTATAATCGACGAATTATTAATATTTCCGAATATTTTATGTTTTTATATAATTCTTTTTAATTAATGAATTAAATGAAAAATAATTCTTTGTTATATTATTTGTGTATCTTATTTAAGTTTAATGTAAAGTCCGTTTTTAATGAAAATCGTCTTCAACCCATTACTGTCTCACTGCTCTCACTGCTGGGCACGGGTCACCTATCCGACTGAGAAAGATTAGCCCATAGTCCACCGCGCTGACCAAGTGCGTATTGGTAGACTTCACTTTGAGAACTATTTTTAAAGGTCTCTCAGTTTTGGGTTTTTACTCATGATGTTTTCCTTCGCCGTTAAAGCTGTTGATAATTTATTTGTGATACGCACATAACTTTGAAAAATCAGAGATCAGAGATTCGAACCTTGGATCCCTCGATCGAGAGACAGAGTTTTAATGAAAATAATATTATATAAAAGAAAACATTACACTCCGCATTCGGGTACAAATACTTATATATAACGAGATTTTATTCGTCTTTAGCTGTAAATCGGATTTGACGCTTCGCAAAGTTCCAGAAAGTTCTATACAATTTCTGTGCTTCATATGATCGTTACTAGCAGTGGCATCTTTAATGAGTTTCGCAAAGCTAGTTATGAAAGATGTCAAAAGTTATAGTAGGAGATCCGATCGCCTGATTATGTACAAAGTTTATTTGGTTTCAATCCATATAAAATTTTGTAGATATTTATGACAGTATTAGAACCTTTTGCGGTTGGATTCCGTAAGCATCACCGCCACCACCGCTATTTGTGCCTAACTATAGAGTGTTGCTGCTGTATTCCGATTTCAAGGGTGTGATAAGGGAGACATACAGGGTGGTGGTCCAACTTAGTCCTCAGGTAGCAACTCATCCATGGTAAACCTTAGGTAGGAATGTTATATTACCTGGGGTCACTTACAATCAGGACTACGTTCTTTGAATATCCCGAACGGATCCGTATTGGAGAACTGTGTCGAATCCTCCACGCAAATATCGGAAGAAATTCCCACGGGGACAAAACGTTGCAGCCAAGAAAAGCCAATGCAACTTTACCATAAATAACCAATTTTTAAACGAAAACTTTTGTTGCATATTTTCAGTACTTTTCCGGGAAATTAAAGTTTCCGCAACTTGTCCCGTACACCGCTGCCCCGACTTCGCGAGTTGCGGCAAAATATGGTAATTCCTTAAAACTGTAATTTACCGTTTGTCCTAAACGAAATTAGTTTGAAAACGTTGCATTTTCGTCGCGCAGCCGAAATATTATACGGTGCTTTTATTACGTAATTGAAGAAGTACAGAGGTGCTGTGGTGACTACGGTCCATGAAAGTCTTTAACATTTGGGAATTAATTATTACTTGTTGTTAAACGGTGCAAGGAAACATAATGAGGAAATATAAGTTTGAGAGACCTTTAAAAAATTCAAGAGCGCGTGAAGTGAACGTAATAAACTATCAATCTTGACCAGTGAGTAGAACGATGGCCTAAGGAACTGATTCCTCATTACAAGTCTCATCACTTACTTTGAGTTGAGATATGTAATGAGGAATCAGTGGAAAATAGGTTGCCTTCAACATATACCGCCTTATTGTGACGTAAGATTCTGTGATCTTTTGACGTGACAACGTCTTAAATTAGGTTGCGGCTGGGAGTCACTTATGAAAAAGTGTAACGCCCGGTAACGTTACGATGAGTCACCGAACGAGAGAGAGGCCCGCCGAATGCCTTGCGTCTCTCTCCCACTCAACTATGATCGGTCTGCCGCGCGCGCAGCACTAGAGAATTAGGCGCATTGAATCGGCGCATGCTTGTGTCTCTGTCTTTGTCTTTCTCGAACGTTCTTGGCGTTGGAAAAACAAGAAAGCGTCACAATACAAGTTCACACGTGTGGTTAAAGTATCGTCAGCTGTGTCTGTAGTGAAAATATGGAGTGCTTAGATTCGTCATTTATCATTTACAACAACTACAACAATAAAGGTAAATAATTGTACACTGATATTTCATTATCGTAAACTATGATTGATTGATTAATTGTTAGATTGACACAAAAGTTGAGAAACTGAGTTTATAGGTTATGTCATACTATTGATAAATGTTGATAGTGTTAAGTAAATTATTAGTTTAAAATTAATTAATTAATTAATTATTATTTTACAAATTTCTTTTGAAAAATGCAACCATTCCATCAGTATTTTCATATGACGTTGTCACGTTCAATTATCGTCAGTAAACCGACTTTACAGACAACCGATTTTTTTTTGTTTCAAGTTTCAATTAAAGCTTAAAGAGACACATTTAATACAACATAGATTTGTGCTATACACGAATATGTGTTTGTTAGATGTGCTTTAATGTGCGGTTATGGATATTACACAGATTACTCAATTGGAGATTACGTTAATGATAACATGTGTATGTTATCTTGAAGAGGATATTCAAAGATCGTTATCATTAAGATTATAAAGTGGCCACTTCCAGTAAATTGATATCCTGTTCGAGTTTTATTTTTAATCAGACTGAAACATAACCATGCAAGGTTAAATTAGTTTTAACCGACTTCAAAAAGGAGGTGGTTATCAATTCGGCCGGTATCATATTAGACACGATATTTACATCGTTGTCCAACGAAATATATTGAGCGCCGACTTCAGAAATATGTACTAAACCAACATTTATTTCAATTATTTTTTACTTTGTAGTGACATAGAAGTCAGTTGTATTTTTTTTAATTTTTTTTAATACATGCTTATGTAATATTTGTATATATGAGGTATACGATATTTGTAAAGTATATGAAATATTAACCAACTAAACAGATATATTTTTCTGAAACAGTAAAACTCACTTACCTAAGAACATGTTTTTGTAAATAATTACATCAAGCAAAGGAATGAAAAATAATTTTGAGATTTTATAATTGTACGCAGGAAAGCATTATTAGAAACAGTGCAATATTACATATATGTACATAGATTCAATTTACATATAGTTATACATAGAGGTAATACTGGTATCAATATAGGGAGAAATTATTCAAATAGAATCCGCGTCAATCTGCGAACATTTTAAGTCAAAATAAATAAAAATTTAAATCTAAAATTAATTCCATATCTTTTAGTTACCTCGCGTTTACAACAATAAAACTGAATAGAATTTTGGATCTATTCAAATTCAATATATCATTTTATACTGAAAGCTTTAACTAAGTTTCGGCCGAGTTACCGCATCTAAATCATTTTACGACCGCTTCGAAACCCATAAATTCGCGGCCATCAAAAGTAATTTTGGCATCAAATATGAGTAAATTATTTGGGACGTCGGTAACATGATAGCTTTTATATTAAATATTCGTGTTAGAAAATAATTAAAATTTCATAAAACGACTAAGAGAAGTGTAGTGTGGAATATTGTCTAAAAACGCTTTCTGCACCCACACCCTCTCTCTAGGATTCTCTGTGTCGTGGGTGCCATGGACACACACATAGAGAAGTAAATAAACACACATAGAAACAGAATCCAAATTCATCATTAACATAACTGTCGGGCAGGGGATCAAACCCTGGATCCTCTGCGCAACAGACTGGTATAGTGACCGCTCCCCCCCCCACATGGGTCGTTGAAAGTTCTTCAGTTCCTCAAAGTTCTTCAATTCCTTAAAGTTCGCCAGTTAGAAGTCCTACTTCAGGTCATAGATGCATTCCTTAAGTTTCGGACTAAATTGCAACGTATTTAATTCGTAGGTAGTGGCTATATCTATACATCTATACATATAAATAAAATTGGAGTATCTGTTTTTAATATTAAAATAACCGCTTTTTACTACATGCATATGAATATATGTACGGTACATACAACAAAATAACATTTTTTTTTATTTATCTCTGTTGGTCTGTCTGTTTGTTCTGGCTAATCTATGAAATGGCTGAACCGATTTAGACGGGACTTTTATAGCTAATGTAATAAGGAGTAACTTATATTTTAGAACTAGCTGTGCCCCGCGGCTTAACCCGAGTTATTTCTTTTTAACGCGGGTGAAACCACGGGGCAAAGCAAGTACTACATATGGGTAGGGGATGTAGCAAATAAATTACGATGAACTTTTGGTGGTCCAATTTATAGTTTTTTTCTAAGATTGGAGTGGCAAGCGAGCATGCAGTCCACCTGATGGTAAGTAGTGACTGCCTTTAATTCTTACTATTTGTTGTTATAGCGGATATAGAAATGAACCTTGCGTATGACAAGTGCGATACCAACTCGTACACCGAGGGTTCCGTACAGCCAAACTTTAATTTATTTTTTATTTTGTGTTATAGCGGCCACTATTATACATACTCTGAAAAAAAAATAAGTTTCTATCTATTACAGACCAATAGTTAGGAACTTGTAGCATACGGATAGGCTTAGTATTAGTGTTCCGTTTTTACACTTTGAGAGCGGATTTTTTTTTCGTGGGGAAACCCTTCATGGTTTCCTCTCTGTCGCGGGACAGCGGAGAGGAAATGCCACCGGCTAAAACCCCACGGTGTTCCTCTATACGCCCTTTGTTGGGACCACGGATTCGCTAGTTGTACGGTTTCTTCTGCATACACTATTAGCGATAAATAAAATACAGAATTATGAATTAAGGACCATATTTTCCAAAACCGATACTTAATTGTAATGAATGAGATGCGCTAAAACTACTTTATTTAAATGAGTACGCGGCGTCCTTGTTGGCTAATTGATGCGAACTGATTTGAAAATATAATATTTTAATAAATGGCGTGTGCGCGGCTTGGGAAATGCTGACTGCAGCAAATGCACGGTTGCACCGTACATAAGTAGCACTCGTGAGTACGGAACCCTAAAAAGCAGTCTTTATAAATTGAATCCTTGAGTACGAACGCGTATGTTAAATTGAATGGATACGCGCATTGCGGCTGTGATTTTATTGTGCCGCAGATATACAATGTGTGTGCAAATTTTACACGTATTGTATGTAAATAAGCGTTGTAGCGTATTATTTTATACTTTATGGACATTCCATAAAAATAACTCGAGAATTCCTACTACAACGATTTGATGGGTTACAGATTTTTTTGGGTGGTTGTTTCCATTTTGAGTTCACGTTTCACGTTTGATGTGTTAAAATATTCTTAAAATAACGGAAGTTTGTCTTTTAGTGGAGTTTAGAGTTCTATATAAAAAAAGTCGGTCTTCCGTTCATTAATCCTATTTTGAAGCTTACATCTTCTGACCTGCAAGAAATTATTAGTAAATTTGCATAAAACTACGTAACATATGTAAAGTTTAAGGAACAGTAATAAATATCTACTTAGCAATACAATCCTTATAATGAATTGATCAGAAATGTTTAAAAATATCTGTGGTAACTAATAATTCTCTCTCTCACCACAGGATCTACAACTGTCCACATTTATCCACAGAAAATCCTGCATTATTTAATTTGGCTTTTCATTAAGAATGTAAAGCCACAGAGCTGTAAGCCGTTTAGTATTTACATAAAATGCATTCGTAGCACTCGTAGTATTTACAGTAAATTAATGCTACGTTCGTAGCTCGTAGCAAACAGAGCCTCGAGCGTAGCACATCTCGTAGACCCTGTAGAGTTGACATCAATATGAACTTTGTTAATTACTCTTGAAAGTATATACGCTGCTGTAACTTTTTCTGATTAACTTTTCGCTGAAATAAGTTTTTCAATTAGTAAGTTATTTTTTTATACAGTTGAAGTGGTGATGTGCTTATCTCATTGTCGTTCAATTACATTTTGTAATCAACGACCAAGATATTTTTTTATTTTTAATATTTGTTATTGTAGTACCTATAAACGTATATGCATTGCAACCAAGTTGAAACGCCTTATGTATATGTATGTATATCTTATGTATCTTTGCTATCTCTCTCTACTACTCTACTCTACCTCTATGTTATCTCTCTTATGTATATCTTTGCTGTTGTAAACCAGACACGACTTCGCCACCGCCTAATTGAATGACATTGAGTTCTATCACATTAAAACTACTGTCACCTTCCGGGCACAGATCTCCATGAATATTAAGAAAACTATTAAGAGTCAGTATTGACAACCATAGTATTTTTACTAGCATTGGAAACATTACAGAGAAATCTTAGGTACATACATAATTTTCTATAACAAAACTTATTACATCTCAAACAAGATTCGGTGGTACATACCATATCGCGATGGTATCAAATTAAAGTACATAGAAACAGCGACCGTCGCCTATCGAGGCTTCGTAAGGAAGGTTTCATTTCCGGTGATACGAGCAGTTAGATAGCGGGAATATATGCGGGTTTCGTGTGCGTTACCGAATTTATTTGTTAGGGGACACATGTATGCAATTTGTGATAGAAATATTCGGGGAAACCTTAATACTTAGTAACGTAAACATTTCGGGCATATTTTATCACTATTGTTTTATGGGTGAGCAGAATTTATTGTAGTATTTCGGTGTCTACGATATATAATCGATAACGAAGTTTTGGATTCATCCGTAAATAGCTGTCCAATACAATTCATGTGTACGTGACCATATAATATCTGACTTTTGCAATCTCAGTTGCTTCTAGTTTCATAGAAACAGTGTTAAGGGTCTGTCTTTTTTAACTGATTTAAAGGGTTAAGACTTCTGCCTTATAACAATGCTATACTTATCCGAGACGACTGCGATTTATACTCGTCATTACTATTGTCCACACAAAACCCCAATCTTGTATGAGGTCGATTACAAATATGCACGACAGTGACGCTACCCATCAGGTGGACTGCATTCAACATAAACGCATCCGATAAATGTAAACATTGCATCAACTACGATTTATATTCGTCATTACTGTTCACACAAAACTGTAATATTGTATGAGGTCGATTACAAATGTGCGCGACAGTGACGCTTTACCATCACGTGAGCTGCATTCATACGCATACAATACACGTAAACATTACATCAACGATTTATATTCGTCATTACTGTTCACACAAAACCCCAATCTTGTGTGAGGTCGATCACAAATACGCGTGACAGTGACGCTTACCATCAGGTGGAGTGCATCCATAGATACGCATACGATACATGTAAACATTACATCAACGATTTATATTCGTCATTAGACTTCACACAAAACTCCAATCTTGTATGAGGTCAATTGCAAATATGCACGACAGTGACGCTTTACCATCAGGTGGAGTGCATTCATACGCATACAATGCACGTAAACATTACATCAACGATTTATATTCGTCATTACTGTTCACACAAAACCCCAATCTTGTATGAGGTCGATCACAAATACGCGTGACAGTGAGGCTTACCATCAGGTGGAGTGCATCCATAGATACGCATACGATACATGTAAACATTACATCAACTACGATTTATATTCGTCATTACTATTGTTACTATTGGCACGCAGTTTACATCTATATTCGGTGACTGGTGGCATAACGCCAAGTTGTGTCTAATTCTGCTTGTCTTGCCTGGCTTCAAGGCTTCTAAAGAAAGGTAAATTTATAGGAGCGTGACCAAGTTTAGTCTAAGAGTGGATTAACGGTTGATGGTTTGAGGTATTTTTAGTATTAGAGAAATAGCAAAGAAGTACGCATGCAATCTATTGGGTAGTGGCAATTACTGCTCATGTACACAGAAATCAGACCCATAATAATGAAGTTACTTGAGTTACTTGAGGTGAAGTTACTTGAGGTAAGAAGTACTTGAGGTCGGCCACAGATGCATTGATATCCTAAAGAAACATAACTTACCATCTTTAAATCAAAACACAGTACCGCTCAACGATGACACGGCAAACGTTTTTCGCATTTGATTTCCAAAATTTGACACTTGACTACTCATCAACAATCTATTACTGTCCGACTGCTGGGCACGGGTCTCCTCTCATAATGAGAAGGATTAGGCCATAGTTCACCGCACTGGCCAAGTGCGTATTGGCCTTACATACCTTAGAGATTTTTTTATAAATCTCTCAGGTAGGCAGGTTTCCTCACGATGTTTTCCTTCACCGTTTAGCAAGTGATAATTAATTTCTAATGCGCACATAACTTTGAAAAATCAGAGGTGCGTGCCTGGGATTTGAACGTCGGACCCCTCGATCTTCCGAGTTTCTTAACCACTAGGCTATCACTGCTAATACTTGACTACTAAACCCATTAATTAGTTATAAACACATTAATTGTTAGAAATTTCAATTCATTAAGCAAATTAATTATACAATAATGCATAAACTTAATTCAACAAAGATTGTAATAAAAGACGGTTCTATAATTTGTGTGAGCAAGAAACATACCTATAAAAAGCCATAATTTTCGATTAAATTCTCTCATGCAAGCTATTATAAAGGACTAAATAGTTTTCACTTGGTATTTATCCAAGTCTAAGAGTATCTTGGCGAATAACCCAACACTCAATTTGTGTCTGAGCGTTATCTCTCATTTATCCGATTATGCCTGATCCGGTGTAAGGGTGCTTACACACTATACTTCTACTGTACGTGTTATTTTTTCTTTTGTAATCGACCTCATATGAAAGCACTACGTGAGGTCGATCCAAGATGTGTTATTACACTTAAGGACTTTGGAGGCCTCATATATGTGTAAGGAATAGGTGAAAGGTACAAGTAAGGGAGAGGCCTTACCTATGTTCCTTATCCAAAGTTAGCCGTATTAAACAAGCAGCATTATTATTTATCTGTAATCGAAGTTAAGTATAAAATTTTCTATCTGTGGTCGATCCAAGTTTAAGGGGCCAGAACACTTTTTTCTGTTTTATAACCGCACAGTTAAGTGCTCTGGTATTACGATCTGTTACTAACTTTAGGTAATGACTTATGCCATCAAATGGACCGCATGCTCGATTACTACTTATATATTAAAATGTAATTTTTAAAGTTGCTAGAACCCTTTGTGGTTCGATTCCGGCGGTACCACTACCACACCTAATTCTGCCTAAAAACAGCAGTGTTAAGCGCTGCTATGTTCTGGTTTGAATGGTGTGCTAAGGGATATATTTTTCCGAGGCGTTTCAGCTTTGCCCTCAGGTGTAGCGGCACATCTGTGGCCGACCTCAGGTAGGAGTATTTAATCCTATCTGGGGTTGATTACAGATGTCCATGGGCGGCAGTAGCCACTTACCATCAGATGAACTGCATGCTCATCTGCTACTCCTATATCATAAAAATGTAATACCACATTGTGACAACGCCTTTAGGTCTGGTAGCTAAACGATTAAGTTTGTAATGGAAGTACAAATGGAGGCAGCAGTCCCTTGAGATCCCCGTAATGGCTTACGAACATAACGACGTGCTAACATATTTAGGTATAACTAATCTCCCAGGATGAATAGGTTTAATGACTTCACGCTGAACAAGTGTCAATTGGTAGCCCGCGTAAAATAGCAGTTTTACCGCTCTGAATATAGAAATGAATCGCATCGCCGTAGCAAATTGTATGACTAAACCTGCTCGTAACAACTTCAGAGCGGACTAGCAGTTTGGCGTGGACTATACATTGATACACCTTTCTGAGAAAACTTATAAGAATAAATAAACGTTTGTTCACTCACATCCCCACATGGGCATTTACTGTATCATGGGTGACATGTATACCCACAAAGACGACTACACAAACATCCAGGCCTGAAATACATATCTAAATTTGTCATTCAGATATCTATCTGACCGGGATCGAACCTGGAACCCTTTGCGCGTCAGACCAGCGTGGCGCCCGCTCCACCATGCGGGTCACTCATAAAGCTTTGGAATAAGTATTAATTAAGAGTATTTAAAGATAATTAATTAATTAATTGTAGTTCCTCTGAAAAAAAGGCCCACTTTAAGTAAAAAAAATAATAATTCATAGTTATTATATCTGAAGAGTGGCCGTTTTCCGATGGTCTCAGTTCGCAACTTGTATACAGGGTGAATTTTTCAAATAGACCTTCAGGGCCAAATCCGAAACTAAGGATTAGCGAAAAATGCTAAAAGGAGTTACGAGGCCGATTTTGATAAAAACTAAAACTGCATCATTAGTTTTTTAAAATATCTTTTTCCTTAGCCCGTGAATCGAACGAGTTCATTTTGAAAAAATATACACACTCTATATTATTCCACTATCTCATAATGTCGCTTAAAAGGATCAAATTCTGGGAAGTTATTTACACATTATTTCAAAAATATTGGAGGCGACCTCCAATATTTGATTTCGACCTCCATTTTATCAACTTCGGATAAAGCCGAAATAGTTACCACAAGGCCATTACTGCTCTACATAGCTTTTTCCTAAATTGGTACAATTTAATATTTTGCACACCTCAGACGGGAAAGCAGGAGCGTGTACTTGACCCTCGGTCTAAAAAAATATTTGGCTGTAATCATTTTTATTAATTTTCTAAACCTCTGATATAAAAAAAAATACACTAAAGTCGAGAAGACATTTCTATTTCATATTAATTCTAAATAAATCAGACACTAAATTTAATTATTATGACAAAATGTAGTTGTTTTAGTTAAAAATAAATATTTCTTCACTTGATAATCACCTGACAATAAAATAAATTTAATATCCACATACCTACACCTGATTCCAAAACTTTATCTAAAACTAAATCACTTGAGAGCTATCATTAAATCGTATTCCAGAGTCAGACGGCTGAGAATTTAAATAAATGTCAGGACAGTTCCAGAGTTAATGAGTTGGTAAGGTATTTCATTAGTGAGGGTGAACAGGACTCGTATACATATGCAGAAGTATATGTAGGGGTCTCGTACTCTTACCTTCATTGTCATACTAGATATCTTGATAATCTCTTAAATAAAAATATATTTCTACGTTTTTGAACATCTAATACTACTATTTTCAAGGTGGTAGAACCCTTTGTAGTTCGACTCCGGCGGCACCACCGCCACACCTATTTCTGCCTAATAACAGCAGAGTTAGGCGCTGCTGTGTTCCGTTTTGAAGGGTGTGGTAAGTGAGACATACTTTTCTAAGGCGTACCGGCTTAGTCCTCAGGGGTAGTGGCGCATCTGTGGCCAACTTCAGGTTGGAATATTTAATCCTATCTGGGGTTGATTACAGATGTCCATGGGCGGCAGTAGCCACTTACCATCAAATGGATTGCATAGTCGTCTGATACTGAGGTTTGGTAAAATATGGCATTAGTAGTTTTAGCTTAGATTTGAAGGTAGACTTTTCTGTAGCTACAATACAAAATTCAAAAACCAGGTTGTTATAACGCGTAGTTTTACTATTCGACTATTTTCAAGGGTAGCAACAGTCAGATCCACTACAGATAAGAGCATATCTATTATCTATGTCTAGTTGATTACAAATGATAATGATTTGTAATCCTGTTGTGACCACTTATTTGTACCGTATACGCATTTGCTACTTATGTTGAAAATGGTATTAAATTTGTGATTAAATAGATAGTCAGATAGTTAGTTTTATTTTACCACCTGACGTTTTCTGAATCACGCTATTGCAGATTTCTAAAGGTATCCCATATATAAAAGTTCCGAGTGAGGCCATCGGAAAACTCTCACTCTTCAAATATAATCTCTATCCTGGTGGAAGATGTGTTATTGATAAATTATCATTTTCTTAATTATACAGTAATAGAAAGCATTATGGTGGCGCGTGGCGAAGCGTTCACTATACTCGTCTAACATGCTGATGGTTCCGGGTTTGATCCTCGGCGAGACAGATGACTAATTGATGAATTTAGATTTGTTCTGTTAGGGTATAATTGAACAAATAGTTAAACCCTTAGGCAAGTTTTATTAAAATATTTTTTCCAATATTTACTTACTATCGTAATAATTGACCTGACTTCAAGAGCAAACATCAAAGCCGGCTCAAAATTAAAATAAACGGTGAGCAATAGTTTGAGAGCCGCTTGTTTGCGAGGTTTTTCATTAATAGAGAGAAATACTGAGTGAAACTAATATTAAGAACTCGGTATTTATTTGACTTTTATTAAAGCTTCTCAAAGTAATGTAGATATCTCTCAAAGTAATGCTGATATCAATATTAGACGCAGTTGACGTCTTGCAACCGTCCTCCTATATAAGTACTTTGAGTATAGGTTTTAAGCGTCAACATATCTCATACTTTAATTATTAATACAAATACCTTCGAAAAGTATGTTTAACAGAAACAAAAAAGAAAGAAATTAAATTTAGATGTTTGCTTGGATGAGAATGAATACAGAGCCCTTTGGGTGTTATGGTGACTGCCACGACCTGCACGTCAGATCTATTTAGATGGGATCAAGAAGAACGCTCCTTCCCCCTCATAAGGTTGTAGGAGTAATAGTGACAGTGGTACCGCGACATTCCATTTTTTGTTACCATTCATCCATCCAGTCTTTAGGTGCACTGCTGTATAAAGACCTCCGCCAATTGGTGCCACTCCAAGCGGTTCCATGGCCCCTGATTCCAGCAGTTTCCCACCGTCTTCTTCAGGTCGTTGATACACCTATCTGCAATCTGTGCTCCCTTTGCCTAAACGAGGACGTTTTATGAAACAATACATTTTTATTTCATATTTTTATTTTTACTAATGTATTCTCATTACAAGATAAAACATTATGTAAATTGCTCAATATTAAATTGTATTGGAGAAATAGCTATTAAAAAGATCTTTTCTAGAAGTCTCAATTCCTTAAGAGCTGTTACGTCGCTATTGTATTAAAGTTGGCTGAGAATTAGTGAGAAAACAAAAGGTTACGAAGAATGAGTTGCACCATGTAACTCTAACGTCAACAAAAACATCACCAGTCTTTATAAACTGTTAAACAATTCATGGATTGTATCGTTTTCATTACGGGTAACATGACGTCACAACTAAATACCCTTAACCGGTCGATTTCGATCGATTAAAGTTATTGTTTTTGTCAACTTCCATATCTGTCAACGTCGACAAAAAATTGTGGTGACGTTGACAAATGACATAATTGATACATTTCATCGCTATCGTCAAAGTTATGATATATTTAAATTGAACGCAAACTTTAAACGAGCCTTCAGAACAACCCACTCTTAATGTGGGTTTCACCATATATCCTTAACATTAACAAAATACTAATTTGCCGTTGTTCCATGCTTAAGGCATGAGATGTATCATTTTCGTTTTGGTTAACATAGCGTCATAACTAACAATAAACGTTAACCGATTAATTCACTATTGTTACAGTCAAATTTAATGTAAAATTTAAACAGGCCACGGTGCAACCCGCCCTCAGTAAAGCAGAGGGAAACTTCAATAGTCTGCACGGTACTTTACTTGAACGGTGAAACAGATCATTGGTTAATTAAGTAGAGACAATGCTTTCGTTCAATTTATGGAACGTTATATTCTGTACCCTTACCATGAGTTTTTTCGTTTTGACAAATATGACTGTTTTGGTATTTGTTCCCGTATTTGCTCATACAAATTCCAATCAGCGCCCCTAGCAGATTGTATCAGAACTATAGTGTCAGTAACGTAACATTAAATGTCTAAATTGACAAAATAGCGCTTTATGTTTTGTCTCTCTTTTTTGCGAACATGTGAGGCAGACAAAAAGACTTGAGCACTTACTTATTGTTACGTTTACTCAGTCTACTGAAGCAAACGGAACAGAATAATGGATTGAGTAAACGTACCTAACGTAAAATTGTGGGATGTTTTGAATACTCATGGTAAGGGTACTGGGCTGAATACCTCGGAATTAAAATGATAAGCACTTTATTATTGCAAACTTATGAAGATATACTGTGGTTTGAATAATACGTGAAGCAACATCGCGCGGTCAGGAGTTGGATGGGTGACCATTAGTATTTATTTCTGAAGGTAAATTAAGCAGCCGATTATTATTATTTCATAACGAATAATCTTAACACACTTTTCAAGGCAAAATATAGCAGTTCTTATCTTTGTTGTTATTAGGCAGAAATTGGTATATTGGTGGTGTCTCCGTCCTCGAATTGCAATGGGAAGGGTGTGGAAGGACCACCTTCTAAACAAACCTTCTATATTATAACATGAAGTCTTCTAATCCTTATCCTTACTAATATTATAAATCCGAAAGTAACTGCCTGTCTGTCTGTCTGTCTGGTTGTCTCTTCTTCACGCCCAAACCAGTGAACCGATTTTAATGAAATTTTGTACAAATATAGTCTGAGGCCCGAGAAAGGACATAGGATAGTTTTTATCCCGAAAATCCCACGGGAACTAGGGATGGCGATCTAAGATCGATTAATCGGAGAATCGATCTTTTGGACCCAAAACATCGATTATTTTATTCGATATTAGTAAGGACTGAATCGTAAACTATGCATTTGATCAAGTGATGATCTTTAGCAAAGTTGAAGGTACGAATTTTTATGTATGTTAGTATGCTATATTATTTTCTTTTAAACGCGGGCGAAGCCGCGGGCAGAAACTAGTATCTTATAAGAGATCTTCTACATCTATATCATAAGATATTAATTTCTGTCTTTGAAACTATTATTGTTGAAGCACAAGCTGCCTCTACTGATAAACTCAGTGTCTCTTGATACACTGAGATTTTTAATAAACAGTGCCTCAGATACCAAGAATTCCGTAAGATTGCACGGTATTTCATTATTATAGAGAGATACACAAACGAGTTTTATTTAATAATACATTTAATTTTAAAATAAAGCCATTTTATTTCTTCATAATCCTTTGTGTCTTGCTGTACATTAAAATCTTTTAAGAAATTCTCTAAGGATCCTGTATTACATCTTACTTAATCAGTTAAATTACAGCAGTGATAGCCTAGTGATCGAGGGGTCCGAAGTTCAAATCCCAGACAAGCACCTCTGATTTTTCAAAACACTGTACGTATTAGAAAATTAATTATCACTTGCTAAACATCGTGAGGAAACCTGCACACCTGAGACATTTATAAAAACAAAAAAAAGGTCTCAAAGGTATGTTAAGTCTACCAATACGCACTTGGCCAGCGCGGTGGACTATGGCCTTATCCTTCTCATTATGCGAGGAGACCACTGCCCAGCAGTGGGACAGTATTGGGTTGATGGTGATAATCAGTTACGTTTGGTAATTACAAAGAAGCAATAAATCCATGAAATAATAAGTGACAAAATAAAAATTGGCACTACATAAATGTACTCTAGAGAGTTAGTAGTATTTAAAACGCTTTCGCATAACTTTTTTTCTTGTCCATCTATTAACATCCCACCGATGGGCATAGATAACCCCTGTAAGTGGTAAGGGAGACATACTTTTCCGAGGCGTTCCAGCTTAGTCCTCAAGGGTAGCGGCGCATCTGTGGACGACCTCAGGTAGGAATATCTAATCCTATCTGGGGTTGATTAAAGATGTCCATGGGCGGCAGTAGCCACTTACCAACAGGTGGACTGCATGCTCGTCTGCTACTCCTATATTTTAAAAAAAGTGGGATTTTACAGTGCTTTGCTACGAATATAGGTGACTTTATTACAGCAAATAAATAACTTAAGAAGGGTGGGATTAGAAATGCGTAGTATTTTACCGTCGCCACAGATCTGTAATCAACCCCAAATATGAAGTCAACCCCGAAATCGATTACAAATGGGTAGCCACACCGAAGGACGTACTAACCGCAAGTTGTAGCTGAATTACTGGCTTAACCGAGCCAACAAACCACTGTATTACTCAGTGACTGGTTAGTATGTATCACTACGGCGTCGTGCCTGCATCATGACTTCGTGACATACTTATCCGAGGCGTTCCAAGTTAGTCCTCAAGGGTAGAATCGCGTTCGTGCCAAACTCCAGTAGAACTCTTATCTTATTTAGTTGATTAAAGATTTATATGGACGGCAGTAGCCACTTACCGTCAGGAGGACAGCAGGATCATTTGCTACTCCTATATTATAAAAAAGTATGTAGCTGTGGCATTTTAATCTTATATTGTGAAGGTGGTAGTACTCCTATACATTTGCATGTGTATGGCTGTGCATTCGATATCCGACCAAGTAGATCTGATCAAAATTATGATGATTATGATGGATTTTGGGTTCTAGGTCTGGGTGTTTATAATCGTCTACATACATGTCTGAGATCCACGATGTATTCTTAAGGTGCAGATATAACTGTAGAAAGCACTATAATTTTGATAAAATTTACAATGTTCATTAAAAGACGTATATTCTTCGATTTAGGTTAGTTTAGGTTAGATCTTTTATTAATCACGCGGCTGTTTTGTAAGGGGTCAAAATTTTATAACAATCGTAAAAAATGATTGCCTAGGGTCGAATTTGCAATATAGCCCTAAGAAATTGCCTATAGCCCTATTGTTTTTAAAAATAAAGAACCGGACTCTAGGGCCTGTCATGGAAATAAAGAGCTAATACCACGTTTTTATTCCAGCTCCATTCATTGTATAGAGCTGTCATGTTTTCATGAAAGCGATCTATTGAAAAGCTCTACATAGATTGTTTTGCTGAAAATAATAATAAAAAACTGTTATTCATATCAGCGGGGTTAATCAGAACTCTACCGAGCTTCGTACAATGGGTTTCACTGTCAGATACATGTGGTTGGTTTTATTTTGCGCGGTATTTTATGGTACTAATCTTTTCGGGTTCCGTACCCAAAGGGAAAAATCGGTACCCTATTACTAAGCCTCTGCTACTGTCCGTCTGTCACAGTATTCTATCTCCTGAACCGTAATACATAGACATTCGATTTTTTTACTTTACGAATGTAGGCTTTCGTCTCGCCAAGTTAGAAAAAATCTCGTTTACTATCTGCTTATTCTGTACTTGGATTCCAAAACCTGTGCTTTATCGTTATAACAAATAAAATAATTATTTAAAATAATTCCATACCATTCGTATATTTATATATTTGTTTATTTTAAATTCTACCTCAAACATAGACGTTCGAGCAATATTGACAAGGGCAAACATATTGCTACTAGAGTAAAGGGCTGCATATATTTAACCCTCACACAAGCGACCTTTCATTCGGAGGTGTAATTAAACTCACTTTATTGTCGGGTCTAAATGACCCCGTTGTGTAGTTGCTGTACTCTATTCACCTCACGTTTTTGAGGGTTACAAAGGAAGTAGTACTATGTACTATGATTCAGGGTTTTTGTGAAGGTTGCGTCATTTTTAAACCCTGACATAAAATTCCGACATCTATATTTGTTTGAGCTCTGTAGTTTTTAAAGTTAATGGATCGATTTGAACGTGGTTTTCCTTGTAAGTTAGTTTTATTGCAGTGATTCTTAACTTTATTAGTTGAAAATATTTTCAAAAAATATTCACTTGAAATGACTTAATCCATGACGATGTAGAGAAACCATTCATACGTGTCGAGATATCATTTATACATGGCCATAGGTTGCCCACAGATGCGTTGTTACCTTTAAGGACTAATCTGGAACGCTCGAATAAGTATTATTATTGAAAAATCGTCGAGTTGCACTCTGGGAGTGCCGGCAGAAGTGAAAACTTTCGAAACGTAACCTGAATAATAAAATATTATTAATAAAAAAAGGAACTGACACCCACTGACATATTTTTTCTATGCTGACACCGGACATCTTGACTTTTGCAGTTTGCTTTGCCGTCTTACGAATTTTCGATCAGGACACGTGACCTGACGCGAGTTTATCGTTTTTTACCCATTACAACGCTGCTAAAGAAGTTTTCACTTCAAAAATGTCTTGATCATTATTTATGTACATTTTTTCCAAACGGTAACAAACTGAATAACTAAAACATAGACACGAACTATATTCAACTACGCTATTATGACCTAAACACTGTGTTCGAAAGATAATGGGCCGCATCTGTGACGTTGCGACTAATTCATACCTCGCCACCGTTAATTTGGTTTACGATAATTCTATAGTCTACGCTGGATTGGTTGTTTAATAGTCTAGTACCTGGGCTTCCATCTACGCTACTAAATTTGAACTAAAGTTGCTTCTAATCAATATATATAACAATGAATGTTTGTCAGTATGTCCTTTATAGAATCATAAACTATGCATTTGATCATGTGATGATCTTTAGCAAAGTTGTTGTGTATGAGCCAAAGAAGGTTTCTGAATTGGTACGACTAATTTTTGACAGGTGGCTCCACTGTCATTCCAATGAAGGTACAGATTTTCAGTTATATGTATGTTTTTAAAACGTGGGCGAAGCTACGGGCACTAGTAGTAATAGGTATTTCAATACATAATAAATAATATGTTACTAAATTATAATTAAACATTCCTACCATTTTAATAGTATTGGTAACGATTTTATAAATTACGCAGATTTATTGGATTGTAAATGTCTAAATTACTTAAAAATTATGTTGAAACTTTAATAACCACTATTATTCTACCACTGTAATTCCGGAAAAACAATGAATTGCAAATGAAATACGAGAAAAATACATGAAGGTTATAAATGTTACATAAGTTATACACATTATTGTACCTACAATACACCATTGTAGACATGAAACGTTCTTGGTTCTTCGAATTTTCTATAAATGTATCTTATAAATAGTCTTTCTTTAACATTTTCCTATTTCGAAAATGTTGGTAACTTCTCTTGTTGACTGTACCTGACATTAACATTCTATCTTTCAGGATAGCGGGGATTACACCTGCTCCGGTGTTCCCGTACCATAAAGACACGAAGGGCTTAAAAAATACGATCACATTCAAGAGGTTCGTTTTCCAAATTGTCAATGCAACTGAAGGCACGCTTCTCCAAAAAATCTCTTATCACTATTATTTTATTCTCACAAAATAAAGCTTCGTTCAAATAAATGCGAACTGCGCGGACGCGGGTCGCTTTTGCTTGGTCGCACGTTTTATATAATATTTTCTCACTTTCAAAAATATTTACTGCACTGTATCTAAAATTTGCCAGGTTAAAGGTATATTATATCTACCTGAACACGTATTTAATCTTTCTATATATATCTAGAATAAAATGCGACTGGTTTAATTTTAAATTCTTTTTATATAAATTTAAAATAAAATTGGTATGAAATAGGTATCAGCTACGTCAATATTTCGACCCAGTTCCATGGTGGCGACACAACTGTGGATAAACTATTGACAGGGACTAATGGTTGTAAGACTATCTAGTTTAGGTCACAATATTTCGACCAAGATACATAAAACGTGGTCGTGACGAAACTACAAAGACTAGGAAATTTGGTTGAGAATATACAACAATTATAGTGTATTGTAATAAATTCTCGTTATTTTTACAAAATTTCAAGTTTACGTCACTTTAAGTATAAGTTTTTCAGTTTTTAAAGGTGTTTGTGCGATCAAGTTTTTAGCGATTGTCATGCAAATTCGCTTTTATTTGAACAAAGCTGACACGGACTATTTTTTTTAATATCAGTGCCTCACCTATGACCTAAATTACATTTTCTGTACATATTACTTTGTGTTTAACATTTTTCTTTACAGAATTTCTGATACTAGGTAGGTGAAAAATTGATTACTTTACATTACTGTTATTGTTAACTATATAATTTTACAATTTGTACAAGTTTTATTAATACACGTCGAGTTGTTAAACTAATGACACGTAATCAAAGCAGACCTTAGTAGTCAAAATTAGTCCCAAATAGAATTGGATAACAATGTATCATGTATGTATCTTTCTACCTTAAGATCACGACACATCGATGTCCTACATATTTCTATTCATTGTATTACGAAGTGGTCGTAATTGCCTCATGTGGATGAACAGGATGGAAGGTAGAATACACAGACATAACAAGTAAGTATATTCGTACATATTGGAATTTTTGATAGTACGAGTATGTTGAAGTAGTTATTTTTGAAATTCTATTACAGCTTTTGACTTTAGGGGAATAATTATATTTTTATTGTTGACAATTTTCAATGACAAAATTCGATACAATTGTTCCGCTTTATATTTAATAGCACCTTTATTTTTCATTTTGTAATTATATAATGATAACATGTTACACTTAGTTATGAACGGCAGTGTCCAATGAACACAGAACACTCACAGGTAACCTATATGTTCGTTTGTTATATTGTTTTAAGGTGGTAGAACCCTTTGTGGATTGACTCCGGCGGGACCACCGCCACGTCTATTTCTGCCTTATAACAACAGCGTTGGGAGACAGACATTTCCGAGGCGTTCCAGCTTAATCCTCAGTTGATTACAGATGTCCATGGGCGGCAGTAGCCACTTACCATCTGGTGGACTGCGTGCTCGTCTGCTACTCCCAATTTATAAAAAAAAAATTAGGCTTGGGAAATCTCCCATCAGGCAAGATGGTAAGGTGTCTCAACTCTGGCGAGACTACCGTCACATATTTATCTATCTCACAACAATGTTAAGCGTTGCTGTATGGTGGTTTGAGGGGTGTTGTTAAGAGACATACTTGTCTGACACGTTCCAACTTAATTATCAGGGGACGCGACTGTTGCTAACCTCAGGTTAAAAAATCTTATCGGGGGTTGATAACAAATGTCCATAAGCGGCAGTAACCACTTATCACCATGTGGATTGCATGCTCGTTTCGCAAAAAAAAAAACAAATTTAATATGATATTTAAAAAAAGCCAAGCAATCTCGCAGGCAAAGCCTAGCAATGAGCATCATATGACTACATTGGATATTAATACCATTGTCCTCACTCGCATTAATCTCACGTCGGTGGATTTAATTAGAGATTAATGCCAACTCATCTATTTATATCGTCCATTTGCTAATAACTATTGTTAGTTTGTTTACTATGTATATATACATACATATATTTGATATACTTTTATCCGCGAATTCGTACGTGGTTTATCGTTAAGCCGTTACTGTCCCACTGCTGGGCACGGGTTTCCTCTCAGAGTTACGTCATATCCAACGCAATGTGTTAATAGACTAGTGCTTCGAACCTCAGCCTTTTAATTGGATGGTCAGAAGTTGAAATCGTAGGCATCTCTAATTTTCCAAGTTTTGTGCGTTTTAGATAAATTATACTTTCTTTAATCGCTGAAGTAATACACAGTGAGCCAATATGGCCGCTAGAGTTCAAAAAATGTTCTCAACTCTTTGTGAAGTCTATTCGCACTTAGATTACAGCCTAATACGTAGCAGTGAGACAATAATTGATAGATGATGATCATAATCATGATCACAATTATTTATTGCAAAAATATGGCATTACATAGGATGCTGTACAATTTATAGAGTTCAATCATATTTCACCGGGTGAGGTATGTAATTTTAAGTTCTAATTAGTGTAAGTATAAATTAGTTAGTAGATGATGATTTAACAATCTTATTTCCACTTAAAGTCACGGGAAACTAGTAATAAATTCCATACAAAATGTCTCTAACGATGCATTTGTCCACGTCTGGCTAAGTTGAATGTGATAGCAACGATTTATGTTGCTGGCTCGAGTTGCGAAGTTGTTTAGCGCTTTGTAACTACTCTCAAGATGATGCAAGAGATATTTCGTTGAGGAATTGTACCGCACAGCGGTTATGATAGGAGTGAAATGAATCAGGTTGAAGGGCTTAGGTTCGAATTTGATTGTTCGCAATTGTGTAGGACTGTAACCTTTATGTCCAAGTTATGAGCGAAATACTTCCCTACGCCTCAAAAAGTGCCTGAAGCATCCACTAGTCTTAATTTCTCCTATTGTATACTAGAAATTACTTATCACTACTAAAGCAAGATACTGGAGCTAATGCTTTATTAATTATATGTAAAAATAATGGCATTTAAAAAAAATTAAAAAGAGAATAATTATTTTTAAAATTAAAAAAGACAAACCCACTGAGTTTCTTACCGGATCTTCTCAGTAGAGGTCGCGTTCCGATCCGGTAGTAGTTTAAGAAAATATTGTAACTGACAATTTGTAAGTGCCGCCGTTGGCCTATACAAAAAAAAAATATATATTTCATTTCATTCATTTCACTCCGTATAATGAAAGAAACTTGCAGTCCTTAGGTTTGAAGGTTTGATTCCGATAAGTTTTCCGTTTCTGATTTAGTTCCGGTGGCACCGACACCTATTTTTGCGAATGTTAAGGGCCGCTGTGTTTGTGAGGTGCCGTAAGGGTGACATCTTTTTCCAAGTTGTTCCAGCTTAGTCTTCAGGGGTAGAAATGCATGTAACCAGCTTAGTTACAACCAACCAGCCAAACTACTTCGCTTTAAAAAGAGAAATTTGTTACCAACTTACACTATGAAGAACATTCATGGCTTTAACACTTTTCATTCTAAAAAGACACGTGCCCAGCTGTGGGGTATAATGTATTTTTGATGATAGTTGAAACACGCTGTTTCTTACAACAACAGCGTAACTAGTAGTAGTAAAGTAGAGTGGTTTTAATGGTGTGACCTATTTCTCCGTCATATAATATAGTTCTTAGCATATAATGTAGGTTGCGTTCTTACAACATAGTAAGATAAAGCTACCTCACTCCTCAGTAATAGGAACGTATCTGGCTTTAACTAAGAAGGGACTCTTCCCTATATGGGTTTAATGAACTATTAACCTATGACAGTTTCACTGCTGGATGCAGATCTCTTTTTCGTATAAAAAGGGTTTTTTCAATTATTCATTACAGTCCCATTGCTTAGCACAGGTCTTTCTCTCAGAGTGAAAAGGCTATCCTTCTCTTTACATAAATGGCAGTCCACATCGGGGGCCAAGTATGTAGACTAATTAACAATGTTTTTTTCGCAGTTAAATTAGAATAATAATAGGGGACTTAAAATATCTAGTAACACATAAATAAATAATAATAAAATTATGGAATTTTGGACGTCACGGCTTTACTGACACCAATGCCTGTAAATGAACGATGAAATTTTGATAAAAACAATATACACAATGGCCAATAGATACTATAAGCTCACCCTATCAAACACACATAGACTTTAAAGCAGAAATAGGTGTGACGTGGCAACATTCGTTTCTGTCTGCGAAGCGCCGTGCTGGCGCGCCAAGTGTTTAGTTAACAGCGTGCATTATCGGTGACGCTTTAGTTATATTCTATTTTAATTGCCGTTACCTTTTATTAATGCCATGTGACTTCACAAGTTTAAATCACTTGCTTTGGGATACATTGTTTAATTGTCTGTCTGTAAAAACGACTGAAGTCCTATAAGAGATCGGCTACAGCATTGCAGCCCTTAAATACCATAAGGAGAACTGAAAAGTTATCAAAGTTTTGTTTACTTATTCCATCACTTTTTTGCCACTGATGGAAAAAATGTTGATTGGCATTTAAGAGTTCTTTAATAAATTAAAATATCATAAATAAGCACAACCTTTTCAAATCTACGATGTTTATGATGGATCCTACCACCTGGGGTTTTTGTAGTCCCATAAATGGACACTTAGGCAAGATTACTTTCAAGAATAATTTATACTTCGCTCTTTACGATTATCTCTCTCTATGTATATATTCTCTCTACTCTATACGATTTACGGCGGTAGTATACGAGCGACTGTCGTAAGCGAGTGTTGTCGATTGTCATCGGCGTGGGTTATCGCTCAACTGCTCTCGATTTGGCTCTAAAATTGATTTCTATGCAACAAACGCACGTCTTAAATAGTTACATTTCAACGGGTCTATTTCTCATCCATCTGTCGGCGAATATATCTTTGTGGTAATCCAAACTATCATTGAAAGACATTAATCATCAGTTGGATACGCGCCAACCGAAAATGTTTCCATTTGAGTACCTTTTCACTTAAGTTTTCCTGAAATTAATTCGCAATTCATGTTTTTGTAGTGTATTTCATTTATTGTGGTAACGGAATTTATTTATTGAGAAATTCATTGGGTGATGTAACGAAATAATCCATTCGTGTACATCGATCAATTCGGACAGTGTCGGTTATTTCGTACAGCAATAAACCGTAATTGGAATACAGTCTGTTTATTATCTACGAGCTTTAAACCCGCCTCGCGACTTCATTCGCGTTTAAAAGTTTAAATGCTGTGGACATTTCTCGGTATTTATTTTTATGGGGTAGCCAATTTTTTCTTTCTTAAATAAAAGTAAGTTGCTCATTATAAGATTAGCTGACTGTCAGTGAGTCTCGTCAAAATCGGACCAGCCGTTTCTTAAAATAGCCGAAATAAACAGATAGACAGACGGACAGACTAAAATTGTAAGAATTGATTTTTACTGTCAAATGCATTGAATGAAATTTACTAACTTTATTTGAGCAATACCAACAGACAATTTAATTTAATTTATGTATAGATAATAGAGTTTAGTATATGTTTCCTTTTTTTGTTTCCAATTTCAACACTACCCTATACCCTATACTATGTTTCCTAGTGTGTCCAGTAGAACAGTAACGGGCTAATCT
Source organism: Epargyreus clarus (assembly GCF_041222505.1). Taxonomy (NCBI): domain Eukaryota; kingdom Metazoa; phylum Arthropoda; class Insecta; order Lepidoptera; family Hesperiidae; genus Epargyreus; species Epargyreus clarus. The sequence continues at coordinate 1,905,183 of NW_027332214.1, forward strand.
TAAATATATATAACTCAAAGGTGGCTAACTGACATAGTGATCTATCAACGCACAGCCCAAACCACTGGACGGATCGGGCTGAAATTTGGAATGCAGACAGGTAGATGTTATTGCGTAGGCATCCGCTAAGAAAGGATTTCGATCAATTCTACCCCCAAGGAGATAAAATAGGGGATGAAAATATTACTTCGTAACGCGAGCGAAGCCGCGGGCAAAAGCTAGTAATTAATATGATGAACGGTTTAATCAAAGTCTATTTAGTTAATTCGTCTATGGTACGCTTTTACAAAAGTCTCCGAACTATGGTTGTAGACAGAGAGACATCAATAATGCATTAACGCAACCTCCAGAATCCACCGCCATCTTTAATGTATACCGATTCCATTATTCCCGGCTCTTGTGTGGTTTTCTATGAATTTATCGGTTACTATTTTTTGTTATTCTTTTTGGACTTTGCCGTATTATACAATATACAAGAACTATACTAGAATAAAGTCTGCTTGATGGTAAGTGGCTACTGCTGCCCATGGACATCTGTAATCTGTAATTAATTATTATTTATTAATTTATTGTCAAATAGAACGGTGCCGCCGGAATCGAACTACGTAGGATTCTACTATACTAGGAGTGGTAATGTTTTCTACACTCACAGTAACGTCTTGTGTAAATGCTTTTAGATTGAAAAAGGCCATTTAGAACACGTGTCGCAATCGACTAGCCGTAACAGGAGTTGTAAATAGCTTTTTGAGATATCTTTTAAGACGCCAGATGTAAGCGATTATGGGTTGGTCTCGACTTTGTGGGAACCTTTCTATCTTTTTCTACTAAGAATGTCTAGATTGTCTTCGCATTGGAAAACTTATAGATCGCTTAGTCACGTATGATTCCTTACCTATTTTTCCATATCTATACATATTTGTAGTTACCTAAAATAAATTTTCAAATTTCTTTAGTTAATTAATTCCTTCGAAAAATGTGAGGTACGTTTCGGGATTAAAAGTCTCTAGAATTAGACCTAAATGCTAATCTCTTAAGCTTATCTTGGCAGTAATATCTAATTACCATCTGTTGAACTGCACACACGTTTTTTATACTTTAATTTAATATCTATATAATTTACTTTAATATATAATAATTACTTTACTTACTTACTTACTTACTTACTTACTTACTTACTTTAATTAAAAAAAAGAAAAATATTTAACTTACCAAAGAGTTCCTTGTATTGAGGTTGTTATAGATACTTTTGACACACTTAAAGACATACACAGCACCGAGACTCAGAAAATAAGTATAATCCACTACTTTGTTTAATCCGGCATCAAACTCAGGACATCGCGTGACAGTCCAGGTCATCAAAAAGGTTTTATAGGTAAAAGCCAGTCCACACGCGAAACGGGGTCCCGTAAATCACTCTAGTCGTTATCCCAAACCCGGTAGAGGTCGCCAGATGCGTTCACTTTATGTTCATTCAATATGTAGTGATACTGTTTGTTTATGGGTCAGTATTGTCAGTAATTTGTGTTGCAGTAGCTAAGTGGATAGAAAATTGACCACTCGTTTCAAATTTCACTGCTGGATATGAGTTTCTACTCAAAGCTCTGTAGCCTTCCTGTTATGTTATTTTAATCATCAGACAAATTTAAACTATTTCGTAAGAAGGTTTGAGAAAAAAAAAAGAAAAGGGATCGAAGAAGGCTTTAACAATTATTAGAATAAGTACCTAGTAAGATTACAATGTCTATAAACGCATAAAGTCTAACTTTTTTTCACTAAAAGACTGACTTTGCTGGCCTACAACTGGGAGAGTAGAGCATATTCCACCACTGCTACAGTGAAGATTAATGGAGGCATGTAAACATTAGATGTCAAAAAGCAAAATGACGGCTATAAACAGCTTTGCTTTGCACTCGCGGAGCGTTTTTCCTCCGCTTCCGCGCACGGATGCGGTAGATAGTTGACGATTTCACAGCTCGATTTATTTCCGCTACGTCGCAGTTGTCAAACGTCGCGTCGCGGTATTTACGCTGCAATTTATATCAATTTCTTCGTCCCACGGCTACTACGTATCCGCCGCGGCTATTTAGACGCGCAAAATTGCGGTCTAGTGAATTTTGAAAGAGCTATCCCGCATCCGCAGCGGCGGACGACCAATGTTCCGAGCTTAGCTACTACCTAATTGCCGACCGCCTTCAACACTTCTTAACTTTGTAAATCGGTTATAATTCAGGTCTTCGAATCTACTTTTAATGTTGCTTGCAAATTCCAGTAAACGCCAAGTATACTTTAATTACTGCTCGTAAGAGATCTTACCTAACCAAGCTTACAGCGAGAATAGGGTTAAACTTTATCTTGTAGACAAGAGAAATATTACTTGACGAGATTTTGTTGCTGTTTTAGGGTTAATTCTCCGAAGTAGAGTTTGTTATTAGTTCTTAAAATTTTGTGCGAAGTTTTGATAGTCATGTTCTTGTAAAATATTGTTTGGTTCAAAGTTTTTGATGTTTCGAGAGATAGTGCTATAGTTTTTCTGTAATAATAGGAAATGGTCGTAGGTGGTAAAACATTTGTGTTCCTACTTTGAAGGTACCACAGCCATATCTATTTCTGCAGAATAAGAGCAGTGTTAAGCGCAGTTATAGTTCGGTTTGAAGCGTCTTCTGCGTTTGATTCTTATCTTGTATTAATTACATAGATATAATATTATTTTTCGAATATATGAGCATATTAGAATTTTATCAACAATTTTCGTTTAACAATGAAGAAAAACATAGCGAGAAAATCCTGAGAGGTTTTTGAGAAAATTCTCAATAAAAAAAAAGTAAAGTAAAGTAAAGTAGTAAAGTCTACCAATATACACAATATAAATTTAAAGGTGGTAGAACACTTTGTGGTTCGACTCCGGCGGCACCACCGCCACACCTATATCTACCTAATAACAGTAGTGTTAGGCGCTGCTGTGTTCCGTTTTGAAGGGTGTGGTAAGGGAGACAGACTTTTCCGAGGCGTTCCAACTTAGTCCTCAGAGGTAGCGGCGCATCTTTGGCTGACCTCAGGTAGGAATATCTAATCCTATCTGGGGTTGATTACAGATGTCCATGGGCGGCAGTAGCCACTTACCATCAGGTGGACTACATACTCGTCTGCTACTCCTATAATAAAAAAAATATAATATATACACTTGTTCGGCACGGCGCACTATGCTTTGAACGTCTTTCCAAGATTAGTGGGTCAATAATTAGTTGATAATAAAACACACATTTAGGATCCAAACAATCTACTTTACACCCTTGTTTTACTAGAACGTGACACTCAATACAAGTTCATTCTGTTCACAAACGTGTCCACTACAGCTGTGTTTGATTGTGCAAATAAAAGTTTGATCAAACAACATTGCTTCATCCATTCGACTAAAAGTTTTATTACCGAAACAACAGTTTGATTGCGAATGTAACTGCTCGGTTCCGTTTAGGGTTCCTTAAAAGCTCAGGCTGCAAAATCTTCGTGTTTTTTTTGCAATTTTGATTCTTGTTAATCTATTTAATAGAATGTCTTCCGATCCTTCGTGAATGTAAGTTGTAATAGTTTTTTTTTGTATTTATAAAGATAGCAGCTATAAAAGTAGGTAAGTACATGAATTGCTAAAAAAATATTATTATTTACTATCTATTAGGTACGTTTTAATAGATAAATTGAAAAACGCCAAAAATCACCGATTTCTCAAATGGGAATCCATATTTATTATTAACTTTTTTATATTTAAGTATTTATTGTTAATAAGTAGGATCCATAGAAATATATATTCCAAAAACATTATAGAATATTTTTAGTGGGGTTCAAGAGATAGTGTCCTGTGGCAGATGGAAAGGCAGCGAAAGCTTTAATAGAGTGTTGGTATTTCCCCTTGTGTACAGTACCCTAAAAATAATACATCTGTACACAATAAAAAAATCATAAATCAATGTTTAAGCAACTTATTAATGTAAAGAACCATTCATTGTAAGTCGACTCGCGCTTTATTCTCGCGTTCTATATTCAAAGTTAAAATTGTCAGGTGCACGAAAAACGCAACAATTTTTCAAATAAATTGCTTGTCCTATCTTTCTTTTCTATTCTTTTGACTTGTGGTTTGACTGATCTATCTTTTTGATCTAACTTTTTTTTTAGAAGCACATGGAGTTAACATATATGAAGTGTGTAGATGTACTTACGTAGATATATGAGTGCTTCTAACGTCACACACTTTTTATCCAACCCGGCTGCCAGCCCGGGATCGAACCCGGAACCTCTCCGGAATCCCTTAAACCGCTACGTCGCCTCTTACGACAGGCAGGGGATACCGTAGCCCTATTCTAGTCCCGGGACTACAGGGACAAAGAATAAGATACTAACCTAACCCTGAGGACTAAGTTGGAATGCCTCGTATACGCAAGAGTTAAAACGTTCTCAAAATCAGTATTTAATCAGACATTATACGGCTGAAACTGGAAAAAAACAATCAATTAATCCTCGTCTTAACAAAACAATTTGTCCTCTACCGTACTCCAGTCATTAAGACGGACTCTCTAAGTACCCTGTAATCCGTATTACAAGGTATCATTTCCCGGGTATCTGAATATCCTATTAGGACTTTGTTCATCCGAGCATGTGCCGGAAAATAATGGTTTGGTATTTACTGCCTATTCACACGTATCATAAGCTTATTTAACGGTAGATAACAAGACGATAAGTAGTACATTTTAATAGTAACAGTTCAACTACTTGTAGCTGCATTGTGGTAGATGCTGTGGCGACTTTCCGCAACTCTTCAAAAGGAAGGATTCTTTCTTTTGAAGGGTGTGGTAAGGGAGACATACTTTTCTGAGACCTTCCAGCTTAGTCCTCAGAGGTAGCGGCGCATCTGTGGCCGACCTCAGGTAGGAATATCTATTCTTATCTGGGGTTCATTATAGATGTCCATGGGCGGCAGTAGCCACTTACCATCAAATGGACTGCATGCTCGTCTGCTACTCCTATATTATATATAAAAAAAACTTTCTGAATCAACATCTTGTATATATACAAGCTCCGAATTGTAACTGTCGGCGCAGGGCCTTTCCCCACATGATCACCTACCAGCGGGAGACCTCCCTTTGCCAAAGTGATAACAACAAATACGTGTCTTTCTGATAGAAAGGCTCTTAGTGTGGTATCGTTTGTAGTTGCGTCATGGCAGCGATGTGCTCAGTATCGTTTGTACTTTGCCGACAACCCGCGACCTGGCCTTTTTGGCCCGCGACCATCTCCTGAAGCCCGTGATATTTCTCGAAATTGTCCTTGTGGCCCGTGGACCAAAATTCTAAAAAAAAACTTGTACCAAAATATGTTTCAGAGACTCTTTATGTGACGACTTTTTTGACAAGAACTACTTCCGAAGTTCCGAATGTGGCAACCCAATATCATATGTAGATATGTGGTCCATGTTACCAAAAAGGTTGCTGACCGCCGATCTGCATTGTTGATTTGGACGGCAAAGTGTGAGTAAGAATTTTCATTTCAAACAAATTTGCACAACACGCAACTGACGTTGTTATATTTTTATTTTATTTATTTATTTATTAAAGGTTCACTGACGTCACTTATATAAATTATATTGCAAAAGTTAGATAAATAAGTCGTGTACCCACAATTATAGGTGAACACGGCATTTACAGAATTGACTCTCTAATTAATTAAAATATAATGAAATTAAGATAACAATTTAGATTAAATATAAGATAAGAATATACATTATACAATTTTATACAATTAATAAGAATTTAGATAAATTAAATATATTGAAATTAAAATTAAATCTAAATTTAATACGTTGGACGGTTGTGGTATGTTGGATGGTTGTGGTACGTGTGAATAGGCATTTAGGGTTTGTGAAATTGTCTCACTGTGAAGGGATATAACGTAGTATTAGGTTACAGGCATACAATTCGGCTTTCGATTAATTGACTAATTACGAACTCTTGTTCGCCCTGGTTTTGAAGTTGATCAAAATTATTATTGTTATTACGGACGACAACGGCCTAAGAATTTAAATGTAAATGTTGATTAATGTAACTTGTGTATGTAATTAAGACTATGTAAATAAGACATTTTATTGCAATAGATATAAGTCCTACGTAATAAGAATAGATATGTAAGAGTAGGATAGCAATAGAGTGTAAGCATAGAATTGTAAGAGTAAGACAGGCTATGTTAGAAAGGGACGGCAATAGGACGCGGTTGCTGACTGAGCCTGCGCCTGTTGCGGTACCCAAAATAAGTACTTAAGCTCGCCTTTTTGTATGGAAAAGTGTGTACGCCTCGGAATAAAAACAAGAAGAAAAGAACTGAAGATTCAAGTTGGAGTTTTATTTGAAAACCCATAATTTACATTGGTCCTTCGAGAAGCCGGATTTAAAGAAGACTCAAGATGAATACGCCGATCGCAATGAACACAAGGGGTCGTGTTCGCTCCGAATCGGGGTACAGCGAGTCAGAAGCAGCCCCGGGCGCTAAGGGTGCGCCAGGGCCATCGCTACACCGAATTTATGAAGATTCTCCGCAGTCGCCGTCGACGGTCGCAGGAAATTCCCAAGAAAAAAGGATGGAGCACTCTCCGCCAGAAGGGGCGAGAGAGACAGCACCAGCGACGTCAACGCGGACGTCCGTCATGGGGCCACCTGCACGACCAGCTAGCACGCCACCAAGGCGTGAAACTTCATCGCCGGTGCGGAGACCTACATCGCCGGTGCGGAGACCTACGTCGCCGGCACACACCGCTCGCAGTAACACTTCAAAGCGAAGCATCGACGCACGTATGAAGATGGCACAATACGAAGCGGAGAAAGAACTCGCGGCTATAGAAGAGAAGCGGCTACTTATGAAAGAAAAGCTAATCAAATCGAGATTAGCCGCCGAAATGACTGCAATCGAAGCCGAATCTGAATATGCGGCGAGCTCATGCAACGAAAGGGTACAAGACTGGGTGGATAGAAGCATGGAACAACCAACGGCGACGAAATACAGGGAAGAACCGGAAGAGGTTCGCCCTCCCGTTAGTAAGCAACGGGGGGAGAACGCGAAATTCCAAGGCATTCAACGGCTAGCCGACACCTTAGAAAAACTAGTCGCCTCAAGACCGTTGCCTCGCCAAACAGCGGAACTACCTATATTCACGGGAGCCGTCGCCGAGTGGCTACCGTATAAGGCCGCCATGGAAGATTCTACAAGACTCTTTAAGTTCTCTCCAACGGAAAATCTCCTTCGACTGCGAAACAGCCTGCGAGGGGAAGCGAGAGAAACCGTGCTGTCACAGCTATTCACCGCATCTAACCCAGATATCATCATGCGCACATTAGAGATGAAATATGGAAGACCGGAATTCATAATAGATCGGGCCATGGAAGAGCTCAAAAAGATCCCGAAATTAGGGAGCGCGAGCACCGATCTGTATGAGTTCGCGGTGAAGATTCAAAATATTGTCTATACGATAAAAAGTATAGATAGAAGAGGCTACCTACGAAACCCGCTACTCGTTCGAGACGAAATGGACAAACTGAGTCCTCATCTCATAAGCAAATGGGCGGAGTACGCAGCCAATAACGAAGCACGCATCATGGAAGATAATGAAATGATAGTACTCTCCGAGTTTTTAATGGCCGAAGCGGACCTTATGATAAGGTACACCCACACAACGAAGCGAAGCGTTCCGGTACCCGTCAGAAGAGAAGTAGCACCAAAGCGGGTTGCTACCAAGGGCGTATACACTGCGGGGGAAAGTCAACCGGAAGAAAGAAAATGCTTCATGTGTCCAACTGGGGGACACTACACTACTGAGTGCGATAAACTCAAAGCACTCGACGTCAACGAGCGATGGAAGTGGGCAAAGGACAACAAGATGTGCTTCAAATGCATGAAAAAAAAGAAGCACAGCAGGTTCACATGCAAAGCCAAGGCCTGCGGAGTCCACGGATGTACCTACCAACATCACGCGCTACTACATAAAGAAAAAGTAACGGAGTCTACGACTACAGTGAGCACTCCGGACGACGGCAGGGAAGACGAAGCAGCCGCGCTAGTAATGAGCGTCACGACAAGGAGGTCGCCTATTACATCAGTACTGCTCAAAACCTGCGAGGTGAAACTCAGCGGTCCACGGGGGGAGGTAAATACGTACGCCCTCCTAGACGAAGGGTCTACTGTGACGCTAATAGACGAAGAATTAGCGAAGCAACTCACTAACGGCGGACCGAATCGACCTCTGAACATAAGGGGTATTAACGATCAGAGAAGGATCGACAGCGAAGCGGTCAAGGTTCGTGTCAAAGGGGTACACGAACAAGAAGCCTACTTAGTGACAGCCCGCACAGTAAAAGGACTACAGCTACATCACCAACGCGTACCGCACAACTTAGAACGGTACAAGCACCTGCGAGTTGTACAAGACAGCATCAGTAATGGAGAAGCTCGACCTCGCATATTGATAGGTGCCGACAACTGGCATCTAATAATATCGCGACAGCTGCGCGCCGGCAAGAGAAATGAACCCGCCGCGTCGAGAACGAAGTTGGGATGGGTACTGCACGGGTCGGTACCCAGGAAATCGATTTATCAAGACCAGGCGGCCGTACTTCACATCTGCGCGAGCGACGTCCAACTACAGAAGCTCGTCGAGTCACATTTCGACGTGGACTCGCTTGGCGTATCGACTAAAGAAAAAATTAATATGCATGAGAAGAGAGCCAACGACATTTTCGAAGCGACCGCCACAAGAAAGGACGGCCACTTCGAAGTGGGTCTGCCCTGGAAGATAGATAACCCCACGTTCCCAGATAGCTACGAGTCTGCCCTTAAGAGACTACACACGCTCGAGAAGAGGATGACTAAGGAGCCGGCGTTTAAAAAGGAATACGCGGCTCAGATCGCTAACCTTATACAAAAGGGTTACGCGGTGCAATGCGACGGCAGCGAAAGGGATAGCAACGTAAAATGGTTCCTGCCGCACTTCGCCGTCACCAATCACAACAAGCCGGGAAAAGTTAGAATGGTCTTCGACGCGGCGGCTAAGGTGAAGGGAGTCTGTCTCAATGACTTCCTACTAGAAGGACCCGACCTACTAGCTTCACTCACAAGAATATTGTTCGGGTTCAGAGAAAAGAGAATCGCCGTCACAGCGGACATCGAAGAAATGTTCCTTAGGGTTAAAATCAGACCCGAGGACCAACCGGCACAGATGTTTTTATGGAGGGACAAGCCTACGGACCCTCCGAGAAGATTTAAAATGGTCTCCATGATATTCGGAGCCAGCAGTTCGCCATACCTCGCTCACAGCGTAAGAAACCGCAACGCCGTCGACTATGAAAGTAAATACCCAGAGGCGGCCACGGCGGTCAAGGAGCGACACTACATGGACGATTACCTAGACAGTTTCCCATCTGAAGAGGAGGCTATTAAAATGGTGAACGAAGTTACCTACATCCATCAACAAGCGGACTTCAACTTAAGAAGATGGAACTCAAATAGCAAGAGAGTTTTAGCTAGCATACCCGAAGATAAGAAGTCTGAAAGCGCGAATGTAAAGTTAGCAGCACACCAGAAGGAAAAGACATTGGGGCTGCGCTGGGACCCGAGCTCCGACACCCTCACCTTCAACACTGACATCAAGAGGGTTCCCGATGAGGTCAGACTGCGGTTGAGAGCACCGACTAAACGCGAAACCCTAAGCGCGGTTATGTCGGTGTACGACCCACTGGGGCTTATCAGTCAATATACGATCGTCGGCAAGATGATATTACAACGCTTGTGGCTCAAGAAGGTTGATTGGGACCAGGAATTGCCATCTGAAGACGCTAACCTATTCGACGAGTGGATAAGGCGACTCCCAGATGTCTCAGCACTAGCAATACCGCGGTGCTATAGCTACAACGTAACGCCGGAAACTCACATCGAGTTACACGTGTTTGTCGACGCAAGCGAGCAAGCCTACGCTACGGTGGCCTACTGGAGGATCGCACACGGCGATCACATAGAAACAATACAAGTAATGGCCAAGGCGAAGGTGGCTCCACTGAAGTTACTAACCATTCCGAGACTGGAGCTCCAAGCTGCGTTAATCGGGGCACGAATGGCTAACACTATAGTCAGGGAGCACAGCTGTTGGAAACCCAAACGAGTCATATACTGGAGTGACTCCCGCACCGTCCTTCAGTGGATAAGAAACGAGACGAAAAAATACACGCCGTTCGTCTCACATCGCCTAGCTGAGATCGCCGAGCTCACACATACAGAGGATTGGCGATGGGTGCCTACAACACTCAACGTAGCCGACGATGCGACCAGGCTTCAAACCGACGGGATCGACAGCCGGGACCGGTGGTTCGCGGGACCGCAATTCCTACGAGCCACAGAAGAGCACTGGCCTACGGAGAACGGGGAAGGTGAAGAGACCGGGGAGACGTGTTACACCGTCTCAGAAGAGGACTCGGACCGCAACGACTCATTACCCGACATTAGAAGGTTCTCCAGTTACCTGAAGCTTATAAGGGCGACGGCACTTACTCAGCTATTCGTCGAGAAGCTTCGATCTAGAGACAAGACTCTACACTTAGAAGTGTCACACTTAGAAGCGGCCGAACGACGGTGGTTTCAACGCGCGCAGCGGGACTCCTTCAGCGAAGACTTAGCGCGGTTAAGTCACAACCAGCCGCTACAACGACACAGCAAATTTAAAAGGCTCGACGCAGTATTGAACGACGGGCTAATAACCGCAAGAGGCCGTATAGGTGCGCTCTATTCTACAACGCACTCTAATGAGCCGGTAATACTCGACGAGCAGCATCCCTTTACTCACCTGCTTGTCGAGCATTATCATCGCCGGGCGGGACACGCGAATAACGAACGAGTCGTCAACGAGCTCCGTCAACGATTCATCATACTGCGCTTGAGGCCTACAGTCAAGAAAGTAGCACGAGCGTGTCAATACTGTCGCGTGTACAAGGCGACTCCGACGACACCACCGAAAGGAGACCTACCTAAAGTGAGGTTGGACTCGGGGCACCGCGCCTTCACCTATTGTGGCGTGGACTATTTCGGGCCCCTAACGGTGACTATCGGACGAAGACACGAAAAGAGGTGGTGTGCACTATTTACCTGTCTCACCACAAGGGCCATTCATTTAGAGATCGTCCAGTCGCTCTCTACGGACTCAGCTGTTATGGCGCTGCGAAGGATGGCCGCCAGAAGGGGTTGGCCGCGCGTCATATACTCCGACAACGCCACTAACTTTAGAGGGGCCGACGTCGAACTGAGAAATACATACGGAGCATGGATCGCAGCACTACGGGACTACGGTCTGCAGTACAACACCGACTGGCGTTTCATACCGCCGGGGGCGCCACACATGGGAGGAGCCTGGGAGCGCTTAGTGCGTTCAGTAAAAACCGCACTAAGCACCACGCTCAAAGAAAAGTCGCCAAAAGAAGAGGTACTGCAGACGTTAATCACCGAGGCCGAGTACAGCGTGAACGCGCGACCGCTCACGCACGTCTCCGTGGACCCCGAGGACGAGGAAGCACTAACGCCGAATCACTTCCTCATCGGCTCATCGACGGGGCTACCGCGGACGGGGCCATGCACCGAGGCGGACCGCAGCACGTGGAGAAGGGCGCAGGCACTGGCGGACCAGTTCTGGCAGCGATGGCTGCGAGAGTACCTGCCTACGCTCATTCCGCGGGGGCCGTCCAACGCACAGGCGTCACAACTGCGGGAAGGCGATCTCGTAATTGTGGTCGACTACGCCTTACCCCGCAATACCTGGCCGAGAGGAGTCGTCGAGCGAGTTCACCCGGGACCTGATGGCATCGTCCGGTCTGCAGACGTCCGCACAAAGGGAGGTGTGTTCCAGAGGCCAGCGACGAAGCTTGCCGTCCTTCAGATGGAGGAGGCTTCGAAGAATCTACGCCGGGGGGAGAATATTACGGACGACAACGGCCTAAGAATTTAAATGTAAATGTTGATTAATGTAACTTGTGTATGTAATTAAGACTATGTAAATAAGACATTTTATTGCAATAGATATAAGTCCTACGTAATAAGAATAGATATGTAAGAGTAGGATAGCAATAGAGTGTAAGCATAGAATTGTAAGAGTAAGACAGGCTATGTTAGAAAGGGACGGCAATAGGACGCGGTTGCTGACTGAGCCTGCGCCTGTTGCGGTACCCAAAATAAGTACTTAAGCTCGCCTTTTTGTATGGAAAAGTGTGTACGCCTCGGAATAAAAACAAGAAGAAAAGAACTGAAGATTCAAGTTGGAGTTTTATTTGAAAACCCATAATCTACAATTGTAAAATTGATATTCTATTGATAATACTGCTAATAGGTAAGAAACAAAAGAAAATCGGTTCACACACGAAAATAAAAAAATAACGGAACTTATTTGTTTTTGCCTAATTAGGTAGTATATTTTTTATTTTATCTATAGTGTCCCACTGCTGGGAAAAGGTCCCCCCCCAAATCCTCTATCGCTCTCTATTTTGTGCCTACTAATCTGTTTAATATTTTACCAGATCTCAGCTCCATCTTTACTTTCTTAGAAATACTTTTCCGAGGCGTTCCAATTTAGACCTCAGGGGTAGAGGCGCATCTGTGACCGACGTCAAATAGAAATATCTAATCCTATCTGGCATTTATTACAGATGTCTATGGGCGGCAGTAGCCCTTACCAGACTTACCATCAGGTAGATTGCATGCTCGTCTGCTACTCCTATATTAGTAAAAAAAAATGATTAAATTTTTTTAACAACATAATTTTAGCAACACGATCTTATCATAAAAATCCTAAATTGTTTGCTAATTACTACAGGGTTATATTCGTCGGTAATAAATTAAATTACTGTTAATTATACCCTGTTAATTATAACTCCAAAATTTTCGCACCAGGCGGGCTGGTTATAATTAAAGATATTGTTACAATATCGTTATTATACTTATGTTTTGTAATAAAATTGTTATTACTGAGTTATTTTGAGTTTACTGACGTATCATAATTTCTTAATTACTTCGTTTATTTCGGAAGGCTAGAGCAATTTTACGTTAATTAATAATTTTAAGAAATCATTTGATATAGTTAGCTTGTAAAAAGTTTTCGACAAGATTTTGGACATCACAAAAATCGTTCGTAAAAGTCACCTAATCCTCTTCCGTTATATTTCCGTTGCAACCATAATCTCATCGTCTTTACGCCATTTTGTTTTTCCATCATAATCACAATTCTTGTACCCATCCTTAATACTGAGGTAAGATTGTACACAGAATTCAAATAAGATCTTGGACTATATAATTCTTTAGCCAAAGTTGCCTAATCCTCTTCCGTTATATTTCCGTTGCAACCATAATCTCATCGTCTGTACGCCATTTTGTTTTTCCATCATAACCACAATTCTTGAACCCATCTTTAATACTGAGGTAAGATTGAACACAGAATTCAAATAAGATTTTGGACCTTATATAAATCTTTCGCAAAAGTCGCCTAATCCTCTTCCGTTATATTTCCGTTGCAAACATAATCTCATCGTCTTTACGCCATTTTGTTTGTCCATTATACCACAATTCTTGTACCCATCTTTAATACTGAGGTAAGATTGTACACAGAATTTCAAATAAGATTTTGGACTATATAAATGTTTCGCAAAAGTTGCCTAATCCTCTTCCGTTATATTTCCGTTGCAACCTCGTTATCTTGCTCGTTGCAACCTCGCATAATCTCGTTGTCTGCCATATTTCAGCTCCATCGGCTATGTCTTTGACTAATGGAACGGAAACGAAGATAACGGAACTAAACGCTAAGCTTTGGTTCCTACAGCTTTATTATAAAATCGGAGATATAAAATCAAGATTTACGGAGTATTTCTTTTGAAACATTTTCTTTTATATATTCATTTACCATACAAGTTAATGACTTGACTTCTTTGGACCTTACAAAAGCTTACGCAATGCTTCGGTAACTTTTTCATTTTGGTAATAATCGAGCATATTCTAGTCCACACGTAATCGGTAACTGGTCACTGGAGCTTGTGATAAAAGTAATCAAATCTAATTAAATTTGAAGGCCTACCATAGTACGACCACGAGTTTGAATAATTGTGGACCAAGTAAGAACTCTTCGTAACACTTTTCGAATACCCAGAACACAATAACGTTAGCTTGCTTTGTATGAAAGATATAGTTGTGACGGTACTAACCCAGGTTACGGATTCTACTACCTTTGTAGATATATTGGATGTATCGGATTCTACTACCTTAGAATACTTCCCTTATTTCTAAATCATAGACATACGTAGAACAATTGTTTATTTTGTTAACTTTTTTATCTTTCTTTATTTTTGTTTTTGTGTTTTATTTTGTTTTTTCTTCAATTTATTTTTTGATTTTTATCTATGTATATTTAGTTTTAAAAACTGTATCGTGCTGCAATTGTCTTGAATAAATGATATTATTATTATTAATTTTACTACCCAGACATACATAAAAACGTTTAGAAATAAACGTTTTTATGAGTGATTTATCTTTAGTTGAATGAAGTAATTAACTAAGGCTAAATGTATTGCTTACTCTTAAACAAAAAATAACGACAGGAAAAAAACCATCTAACCCTTAAGCCCATCAAGACTTGTACCTAAAACGACCATTATCAGTGAGAATGATACTCTCAGGAATTCTCAGAAACATTCGAATTTCACAGACAATTTATTCGAACCCAAGCTTGAAAACAGAAATTCTCGTATATCGGTTCCCAGCATCTCACTAAAATCCTATTCAATCCAGCCTCCAAGACAATCTGTTGTTGCATCCGGACCTTTGGGAAATACAGGATGATCGTTTTGTCGAATCTTTTTTCTACAAGTTTATATTTAGTTTGTAGCGTATCTTTAGAGAATATTTCTGTGGCATAACACTATGTTTTTTCAATGTACTTTATAGCATTTGTATATCTTAAACTACTTTTTATTATAAAACATTGAAGTAGTGAGCGTTTACTGGCAGATAAGACTAGATTCTCAATTTTTTTTATTTAATTTCAGTTCTACTAAGTATCTATTTATTACATTCAATCGGCCATTGACCTTAAATACAACAACAATATCTATTTTGTAGTCGAATCAATATCAAAATTGGTTAATACAATATACCACGTAATTAATTTTATCTATATGTCAATAATATTAATTATTTATGTCAGTCAAATAATCTGGTATCATTTGTACAACAGGAGGTTATTTAAATAATATAGGCATTGTACTTGCTTTATTACCTATGACTATCTAATGTTTATTATCATTGCTTATCAAAAACCACATGACATATATTTAAAAAAAATAGGCAGAATTTTTATTACATCACTTCTGTTTCAGTGTTAAAAACATTCTGTATACGCTCCCTCGGGAAATACATAGACCTCGTTTGAACTGCCTGTCTTTGTGTATGTCACAGCTAAACCATTGGATTAGCAATATCATGTTATATCCAATCGCTTGAGAAACCGTTTTTGGCTTTAAAGTATTGGACAACTGGTTTTTTGGACTTTTGTAATTATCTTTTTGCAACTAAATCGTACTAGAACTACTATTGTGACTATTCATGTGTTTAGTATTTAATTTTTTAAATGTAATGGAACAAAAAATGCCGCCTGTAAAAATCTGTTACAAACTGCGAGTAAGGTCCTACTAAATACGTCTAAGTACGTTGTCACCTAAAGACTAAGTTGGAGGCTTACATAAATCAGCCTTATCACACCCTTCAAACCAAAGTTCATCATCGCTACTGTTGTAATGCGGAGATAAAATCTTTAAGTATAGTGTATTCGTCATCATCCTATTATAATTCCACTCCTGGGCCCAGGTTTTCTTTCAGAGTGAGGAGGAGTCCATTGTCCACGACGCTAACCAAGTGTGCATTAGTCGACTTCGAACAAATGAGATATATTTTTTGTAAAATACTCCCCAGATACACATTTCCTCCTTTCTCTCCATGTTTCTCTTAACTGTTAATCCTAAATTAATTGCTTACTTCGACAATCACTACCTCGCAAGCAATCGAACATCCTTCAGATTGCGCAGCCGAATTCCAACCCACTTTTACTATATAAAACAGATATAGTACACTTGTAACATTTTTCATCTATCCCGTTCCTGTTCCAGGCCATAACATCCTGTAGCAGTGCCCTCGGGAAATATGGGAGCCTTCTTTGACTCGTTCCTGTCTTTATGTATCAATCTGTACATTTATAGAGAAATCGGTTTATGCCAGTGAAGACATGTTTCTTCGGTATTTTGTAGTAAGAGAAAATCCGACGCTTAAACTTTACAAGTTACTATTCTGACATGTATTTCTACATTTTTATTAGCTTTGGATTTGGATTTTCAGTATTCTCTCCTTAAAGTAGATTTGGCTTAAATTGATTTAAATACTGTCACAATTGCCTTTAAAGTATTTCACGGTTAAAACGTGCAATTTAGAATTTGCAAGTTTAACAAATGCGTATTTTTTTGGTAGTCTTGATTCTGAAGTTCTGTTTCTTGTAGACCATAGCAAAGGTAATTTATAAGTACGCAACAAAATGCAAATAAAATACTGAATTATTTTTTTATTACCTACTCATGTTACAAATTTAATATTCCTAACATCAATATTACTAATTCAGATATAACCGGTAAAGAAGAGTGGCCGAAATTATATTTTTTAATTAAATATTTTTTAGTTTTTAAATCTGACATCCGTACATCAATGTTGCCAACTCCAGTTGCGTGTCCGGCACCAGCGGTAACGGTGCATTAGTGTTGCCAGTATCTAACGGCGATCTCGCACGAAACGATAAGATGTCGAAACGAAACGTTACGTTGTTCCAAATAACCACCGTACAATAGTGATTACGACTTAAACTGTTTAAAATTACACGATAAACTCCTTTCATACTTTTATGTGCTTGGATTAAATTGAAAGTAGTTCGAAACATGAAACTTTATAAAAAAATATTAAAGTTAATAGTTTTTATTAAATGTCATAGGCAAATTTATAGTTCAGGCCACACAGTTTGGTATGGCTAACAAATGAATTAGTTTAGTTTTGATATATTGTTGAACCTAACGATTAAGCAGACGTGCTACCTAATGCAAAGTATTCAACGCCGCCTATGGACATTTGCAACACCAGTGGAGTCGCCAATGCATTGCCGGCTTTAGATTAGATCTCTTTTTGCACCGTTTTTGAAAAGCCCCATGTCATAGCACTCCGGGAATACCTCAGGAGGAGGCTCATTCCACATTTCGCACGTTCGTGGCAAGAACGTCCACTTATACGTCAATACAATTCTTTAAAACTTTTTGAAAATAAGCATATTGACACACCGGGCAGAAGCACAACATGAAGCGAAGCTATCTTTTAGCATTGATTCCACAGTCCTAATTATCTATGTAAGATTGTTTCTAATCAACTTCGGAGTCTACACGTTTTCTACTCACCTATTAGTTTTCATAAGTTATGATCGGGAAGTAAAAATAAAACAAAAACTTACGAAAATATAATAAAAGTTTGCTTAATCTGAAATTACTTTACTTAGAATCATATTTATATGAAAGAATTGTTTATAAGGAGTAAACAATATTACTATTTTAATAAAATTACAAGGTTATATGTAATAACATAGTAATAAGTAATAAAATAGGTTTCGACAAAGATACATATTATGCATAGGATATTCGCTACCAATACTTAATTATCTAGTGACATATTCTAGTAATATAATAGAAAATGAAACGATAATAGTCTGAGGATCCAATAAACCCACATTAATTGGGTATTTAATTGAACTGTTTGTCTAAAATTAATTGGATAGCGAAATGCTGAACAATCTTCCTGAACTAATTGAGATATTGAAAATCATATGGCTCGTGATAATATCTCAATTAATTGAAAATCCTGAGCGATTCTGCTAGGTAATGGAAATTATGAACGCGTATGCAGTTCATCTTATATTAAGTCTACTATTATAGTAATGTTCTTTTTAAATATAGGAGTAGCAGACGAGCATGCAGTCCACTTGATGGTAAGTGGCTACTGCCGCCCATGGACATTTGTAATCAATCCCAGATAGGACTAAATATTCCTACCAGAGGTCGGCCACTTATGCGCCGCTACCCCTGAGGACCAAGCTGGAACGCCTCGGAAAAATACGTTTTTTTTAATATAAGAGTAGCAGACTAGTATGCAGTCCACCTGCTGGTAAGTGGCTACTGCCGCCCATGGACATCTGTAATCAACCCCAGATAGGATTAGATATTCCTACCTGAGGTCGGCCACAGATGCGCCGCTACCCCTGAGGACTAAGCTGGAACGCCTAAGAAAAGTCTGTCTCCCTTACCACACCCTTCGAATCGGATACAGAAGCGTTTAACACTGCTGTTTTGAGAAAGAAATAGGTGTGGCGGTGGTGCTGCCGAAACACAAAGGGTTCTACCACCTTCATGCTGTAACCAGATCTGAAATGCAAAAAAAAATCTACCAGCTGGTATATCTATAAACGTCATCATTATCATCATAACTTTTATAAGACTTGCTAATAGACTTTTTTTTTTTAAATTTGATTCCTTCGACCTTTATTAGTTCCTTGTTGACATCGCTAGATGTAGTTTTTTTAATAGTTTCTGCGCTTTTGTATTCTGCTGATGACTGCAGTAGAAAGATAATTTCGTAAGAAAACGTTCTCATTCAAATGCATCAGCCAGCTCCTTTGCTATGAGTAGACATGGAATGGTAGTTATTGTGGATCGACAATATAGTAATAAAACTTACTAGAAGATCCCTTACGCACGTAAATCGTTTCAATAAGTCTTACTAATATACCTCTTAGTTTCCTAATAGAGTTATATCTAACAATAAAATACCCATAACTACTACAAAGCCATGAAATGGGATGCTATTATTATGCTATTCGAGTCATCTTACAATACGATTCCGCAACAATTTGTACGAAATCTAGTCAATTTACTGAGAAACATGTCGGCCCAATTGTCAGCGAGGTAGACAATTATGGCACCGGATATAAACGCCGACTGAATATTACGGAGAATATGGGAATAATTATTGTTGTGTGGTATTTTACATGATATGGGAGCAGCAAAGAAGTATTTAGCGTTATGTTAAGTGATGTGTCTATGGACGAGTATGACTGACTCCAAGATTTTTTTACTATAATATAAAAGTAGATAAGTAGCATGCAGTCAATCGATGGTAAGTGGCTATTGACGCTTAAGAACGTCTATGATCTACCCCAGAAAAAAATATAATATTACCTAACGCCATGAATAACTATGTCTTCCCTTTTTTTTTTTGTTGACGAGGGGGAAACATTCAAAAGGTACCCGACGCCATGGGAGTGACGCCGGGTTATGTGGGATTTTTACCGCACTAAAACCCCCCCGGTGGCCGTCCTCAGCGTTTGGTGGAGAACTCCGGGATCTCCAATGGAACACAACCGGAGTCCTCCTAACGCGATGCCCTTTTATCGGGCTCTGCCCTGGGGGAGCAATTTACGCTCCCCTCACATCCCCTGGTGATTACAGCGATATGCGACCACACAAACCGCTGTCCTTCCCGGGATCGCTTGTTGGACGGTTTGAGCTCCCACTCTTGCCGCCCGCAACCCCGGAAGCCCCTTTTAGTCGCCTCTTACGACAGGCAAGGGGTACCGTAGCCCTTACCACACCCTTTAAGATTATTGTAATATGGCACAATTTCTGATTGGAATTTCTATCTTATTTCATGTCTTTAGTATCCTATGGTCATGACGTCATGACGTGTGAGGGGAAAAAAATAATTTTGTACCTCCTAAAATAATTATATCAAATAAAAATAATATCTAAGATTTCTCTAGAATATCGAAATATTGTTGTACTCTTAATGCACTGCGTCCTTTAGGTTTGCAAGTTATTCTTTTGATGTCTGCGGGCCCGGTAGCTGCTCATGATTAGCTCCTAGGATATCTTAGCCCCTAGTAACCTCTCGTGATCTTTTATGTTACCTATTTTTAGTACTAAGGTTATACGGCACTTAAATTCAAATTCAAATTTATTTATTACTGACCCATAAATCACAGTAAAGTAAATACCTACAGTAATTTTACAAGGCACTTCGTTGTACAATAAACTTTAATGTTGTATCATACTTTAGTGTGAAATCTTCGTCTGATGGTAGTCTTATTTCTAGCTAATATTGTGTTCCTATAAGCTCGTATGTACTATATTTATGTGTGCATAAATAAATAATATTATAAGGGCGAAACTTCGTGGATGAATGTTTGTTACTCTTTCATGCAAAAGCACCTGTATGGATTTAAATGAAATTTGGTACACATATACTTTATGAAATGACCCCTGAATTGACCCGTAGGATATACTTTACCGTGATAAAAGATACCTAAATGGGCAGAGACGCGGGTAAAACCTAGTTGTCTATAATCGGAAATTATCACTTACCATCAGTACACACATTGCTATTTCCAGTGTAAAAATACCAACGTAACATTTCTTCGTATTCACTCCGACATTTCCCCGGTTTTCTTTCCGCGAAATATCACAAAATGGCGTCCAACCGTTTTCCTTGTAATGGCCAGTCTGCGTTTATTTCCGCCGCCCTAATTGTCTTACTCCGACAATCGACTCGCTTCCTAGATGTCAATTTGGCTGAGTCGCTTGGAAAATTGTGTTATTGTTGATATCGTAAATTGTGTACGCATCAATGTATTATACCTAAAAATAAAATATAAATATTATAAGTCAAATAATTTCGCATAGAATCGTTTTTTTTTATTATTTTGCTAATATTATTATTTTCGTAATGCTAAACCAAAAAAGAAATGATTTCCTTTTCGTCACTTTATCTGTCATTTTTTATTTTTTTTTAACTTTGGTGTAGTCGTTTATGCTTTACTTAACATAACTAAAGACAAGTATATTTAATACTAGCTGACCCGGCAAACTTTGTACCACCTCAAAATCTATTTATCAAATATATTTTATATAAAATATAGCCTATGTTACTCGTAGATAATGTAGCTTTCGAATGGTGAAAGAATTTTTAAAATCAGTCTAGTAGTTTTTGAGCCTATTCATTACAACCAAACAAACAAACAAAGTTTTCCTCTTTCTAATATTAGTGTAGATTAATTACTATCATAAGCTCCGTTCAAAATAATAGTTTAGTAGCTGTCTTCTTGTAACATAATATGATACCTTTTAGATATAGAAGAAATATTAACATTTCATTTTACAACTAAACTATTAACGTAACCGTTACGTCCCAGTTACCGTTATGTTTAAACGTTACACAACGGAACGTTCGGTCTAATTCGGAACATCATTCTCCCTATATATAGCCGATAATTAGGACGGTACTTCACTAACGAAGGTAAAGTCGTCTACGCACTGTCCATGTTTATGTTTGGCATTCTTGTTTGTTTTTATGAGGTCGACTTTTAATAATATTTGGTGTATTGTTCATAGATGCAGTATGTTTGTTTATATTATGCTGTGACGTCACAATCGTTATACATTCCCTATAATTATATAAATATTTTTGTTTCACTTTAAAATTGTAAGGTTATAGAATATAAATGAAATGTAAGAAATCGATTAGGTTTTTTTAACACTTATTACGTTTTTATTATTGTTACAAAAAGCCCGTCATACTATAAAAAAAATACCAAAAGAAAAAAAAAATGTACCTACTGAGCCTTGTTTTGTGCCTTTTAAATAAAATTCTACGCGTTGTCATAATTTTTTTTTGTTATTGCATTAATTTCATGAATAAATTTACATTTTAATTTCAGGTATTTATAGAATGTGAACGGATAGTGCATAAATCGCTTTATAATTGCATAATTTTGAAAGGTTATCTGTCAACACGTAGATATATTTTAACGACCGTACATTCTTTATTTTAGGATCTTTCAAAGACTTTTTGATTACGTTACGCATGTAATTAACAAAATAGCTGTTTATTCTTTGTATTCAGATAAACTATCCGGAATTTTGGACGAGACTACATATGTCATGGCTCTGAGAACCTAACCTTAAAAGTTTGTCTAATGTGTGAGGTAGATGCCTACATGCATGTGTCTACTAATAACCAT
The DNA here is from genome assembly GCF_041222505.1 of Epargyreus clarus. Classification (NCBI taxonomy): domain Eukaryota; kingdom Metazoa; phylum Arthropoda; class Insecta; order Lepidoptera; family Hesperiidae; genus Epargyreus; species Epargyreus clarus. Next base: position 1,927,381 of record NW_027332214.1, read on the forward strand.
TTAGAGAGGCAACATACGAGCGACAATTCACATCGGAGACCGTCGCCTACGATCGCAATCGGCGCCGATAGTCGACAGTCCTCGCCACCCACCGCCTGTTGTTAGCGACCGTCATCGCTTGTCATCGGCTTCGATCACTAATCAGAACTAGATACACAATCCCATACAAAAATGAACTTAAAAAGTGGCGTCAAATTGTCGTCAAAAACAAAGAAAAAAAAAACATTAAATTTTACGACCGTGGTTTGTCACTTGGACAAGGAATTAGTGGAAACGAACTGTCATTACTTTTAATATTTTTATTAGGTCGAAGTAATTAATTTTAATTAACATAATAATAATGTATCAATGAAAGTAAGTAATATGCAGTCACAATTTATTATAATAAAAATATAAGTTTAAAATTAAAATATAACCAAATACAAGTAATTTAATTAAAAAATCAACAAGCTGTTTACGCCGTTTTGACTGTACGTTGAATTCTGAAAAATGAAAAAATCATTTAGTCAGTGAATCAGTCAGTCACCTTGCTATTTTATATATATACAAATATGTTTTTATAATCTCCGTTTAATTTCCTTTCATTTGATATCATACTCGATAGGTTCGGTTAACTTTTTTTGAAATATTACTATTTCGCGCCAAAAAACCGCCATTTTTATTTTTTCTTCCAACACCTATGTAAGGACATTTGGATATTTGAGACGAATATAATGATACCTTAACTGTCGAAATTCACCCAGCCGTTTGTTAGATCCGAGGGAATAAAATGCAGTACAGCTAAAGTCCGCTTATAAAGATACATACAAGATACGTGCAAAAAACATAACCCATAACCCAAATATCTATTTGGGTGCTCTTTTCGTCGCGCCGTTTTTTTGTCGATGATTGTGTTTCTAGTTTTTATTAGTGATCGAAGGTCATCGGCAACTGACGGCGGCATTTGTCGATGTAGACTGTCACACGTGTGCAACCTCCCTTATCCATCAACTGGAATGCATATCCGCAGATCTTCTGCATTCTGAGACAAGTACGAGATGACTAAAAATAGACCTCGATAATGAGGCGACATTACTGCCTACTTGTACCTTGTTATGCTATTACCTGTATTGCAGTTGCATCTGATGTGATGTAACGGTAATACATTCATTACAATGTATTAAGGTCATATGGAACTATTTGTGTGGGTTGCTAAGATAGAATCTTTGTTTTATTAGTCTTTATGTAGATACAGATGTCGCTAGGCTGAGATTTTTGTACAGAATATATCAAATTTGCATGCACATCACCTTTTTTATAATATTATGTGGCGACCTCCCGCTACTTGACAAGAGATGGCGCCACGCCATCACGCTATCGAAGTTTTCTAAATATCTGGTATATATACAAGTTCCGAACTGAGACTGTCGGAGCGCGGCCGCTCCCCGCACATTATCACCTAGCCCGGCGGGAGATCTCCCTTTGCCAAAATTACAGTAACAAAAGAACATGCAGTCCTCCGCCATGAATGTAAATGGATATTGCTGCCCATCGACATATGTAATCAACCAGGTGAGATTAGATTTCAATCTAAGGTTGGCCACAGATGTGTTCCTCTCATGATGACTGTTAAAACGCTTTGGATAGGTATATCCCTTGCCACGCCTTTCAAAGCGGAACAGCTGCGCTTAACATTACAATTATTAGGTAAAAAATGTGATGATAAGCTCAGCTCTTTGGTAGAAACAATTCCAGTTAGGAATGAATTTCTGACATGATCAGATCCACTACCTCACAAAGTTTCTATTAATGGCATAGAGGGTCTTTAGATCCATCCAAAAGTCCGTAAATAACTAACAGATTACATTTTTTGATGCTCAAAGCCAAATAGCGTTAAGCATAACTAAATTCTTCATGAAGAACGTTCAAAAGATCTGTAAGTAATTTGAAGCGTTCCTCCACGGCATCAAAACTGATCTACAAAGTAAAACGTCTGGCATCAGTTGGATGTTTGACCGCTTGTGACTAAATTGTATGCGCGCTTCCGTACTTCAAAGGGCATGCCGTCGGTTACAGTTGCTATTATTGGATTAGACGTAAAATCTTGTCGGCTTCATGGGTGCCTTGAAAACATTACATTATTTGAGTTGCCCATGAAGACATACTTTCCATTAGTTGCCATTAGACACTCTATACACTCACAGTCCCGCACTAGAATTCCCTGTGTCTTGGGTGCCATTGACAAAAAGACGAATACACAAACACCCAGACCCACGGGTGGCTTGAAAACATATTCTCTGGGTTCATTTCCCATGAAGACATACTTTTCATCAATCGCCGTTACACGCCTTTCCTGCCGCCGCCCCGTTTCCTAGGTGCCATAAAAACATCCGTGAACGAATATACAAATACCCAGAGCTAGAACATAAATGATACTAACGAACGATCTAACGAACTATAGGAATCGTCATCATTAGTGTTCTATTAAAGTGTGTTCAATCTTCTCCTAGCTGAGGGAAGATTACAGTATAGCTCTTGGATTTAAATAAAAGAACAAATTTGGTTAGTAGGAAATAACCAATTTACGAATTTCGTTTATACAAAGTAGAGCTTTTCGATTTAGCATCTAACTCAAAAACTATTCCCGCGATCTATTGAACGATTCCTTACGCTTTCGTACCGCGAACAATGTGAGAGAAATGCCTTACAAGTCTAATTAATGATCATAAGCAGTCTTGTTCCTTATTGAAAGACTGAACTCCGTTGTTAATTTTAATTATGAGGAAAACGTTTTGTTTGCAATGAGATTGAGGAAACATTTGATATGTATTTTTTAATGTAACGAATAAATTTTCTGTTATGATAACAATAAGAAAGAACTCGCTGACGTGGCCAAAACGCTATGTTTATGGATAACTTCTTATAGATAATAGATCAGGAAGACTGCACGCTCGTTTGCTCCAGTATTATAAACTTCGATCAAGAATACTATTGTTATTGTTGTTGTTGTGTTAGTATTGTTGATCGAAGATTATAAACAAAATAAAGACCCGCTGTCGTGGTTGAAATGCCTCGCTTAACATGGAAAAATCCTCGTATTTAAAAGTAAGGCCCCACTTGTATTGACTCGTGACAGACAAAATGATATTATTCCACACAATATTTGGACAGACACGATTCGTGTCTGCACTGTAGACAAGAAGTCCAACAGCTTGAAAATAAATCCTATTTCACTTCCACAGTTAATACAAATCTAATGTCATGTCGTATGTTAAAATCCGTCAAGTCGTTTGGGATGGAGCAGGCCACCTTAACATTAACCACTAGGCTATCACTAGCCTAGTGGTTAAGAAACTCGGCCTCTCGATCGAGGGGTCCGAGGTGCAAATCCCAGGCACCTCTGATTGTTCAAAGTTATGTGCGTATTAGAAATTAAGTATCACTTGCTAAACGGTGCAGGAAAACATCGTTAGGAAACCTGTATACCTGAGATATTTATAAAAAAATATTTCAACGGTATGTGAAGTCTACCAATACGCACTTGGACAGCGCGGTGGACTATGGCCTAATCCTTCTCATTGGAGAGGAGACCCGTGCCCAGCAGTGGGACAGTAATGGGTTGATGATGATAATGATTAGATGATGATAATGATTAGATGCAGGGCGTGCCAAAGAATGTAATATATACATACACATTCATAGAAATAATCTGCCTTCCGAAAAAGATACTCTGCCTCCGCTCCAGTATAAAAACAACAACATAAGACGATAACACTTTCGTAAAATGTTTCAAGAAAAATACTTTGCTTAACAGCGAAATTCTTCGCCAAATTTGATCCCAAAAACTAGTTAATCATCTGTTTTGATGTAATCTGCTTACAATTTCTTCTAAGTTGGTTTCTGGGACGTTCGGGTTTGATTAATTACGAAACTTACTAATTGAGTTGTTGCTTTCTGTTGCTGGATCGACCTTTTATCTTTGATTTTGGACGCTAACCGCTGATTAAGGTTAGGGACTCTCAAGCTTTTATTTCCTATAAAAGGAGTAAAAAAGAAAAGGAAAAGAAAGAAAGAAATAACTTAATATGTAGAGCAATATTGTTTATGTTATAATAATGAGAAGTTTAATAACATGTTTATTAACTTATCTTTATATATATATATATTTATATATATGTATATATATATATTTCTTATGTGCGTGTGTATGTCACTGAACTCCTCCTAAACGACTGGACTGATTTTGATGAAATTTGTTGTGTGTGTTCAAGGGGACTTGAGAATGGTTTAGATTCACAATTTAGTCCGTGGGAAAAGGTTTTTTTTAATTATTTTTTTATTCGGAAGTAGTTATAGAATCGGAAACTATGCATTTGATCAATTGATGATGGTTAGCAAAGTTGTTGTCCAAGAGCCCACGAGGGTTTAGGAGTTGGTAAGACCAATTTTCGACAGATGGCACCACTATCATTCCAATGCAGGTACAAATTTTCCGTTTTATGTATGTCATATAATTTTTTTAAAATACGGGCGAAGCCGCGGGCACCACTAGTTTAATTACAAAATAGTGGGATATACAATATATAAAAAAACATACGATTTATTTGTCAAAATACAAATACATATAAGCATATAAACATCTACAAACATTAATAATATTCGCTTTTTATTGATAGGAGTAAGGAACGAGTATTTGATTAGAGCAGGGTTTGAAAGGTGGCAGAACTCTTTATGGTTCGACTCTTAAGTCACGGTAACACTTATTTCTGCCTTATAAAAGCCGTATAAATAGTTACCGTGTCATTAAAATATCAGATGACATGCGCCCGTTATTAATAAATAGTCTATCCAATGTTTTTCCTATCAACGATCGCAACGATCCCCCCCGCGCGCCGTCGTTCCGCTAAGACGTGTTCGTACGACTTCCCAAGTAATAAATTCCTAAGTCTATAATTATGGAGAAATTAGTGTCCAGTGAAGTACTAAAACTTATTCAAAGTCTGGTTCTACCATTAGAACTAAAAATTAATTCATTAATAGACATGGTTCGTCTACTTGAAACTAAAATCGACAAACTTCAACAATTCGATTGCTCTAAAGAACAATTGAGTACGGAAGGTAGACCTGCGGCAAGCAAGCGACCCAAAGGACCGAGCGAGAAGCCACTTACAACAGCAACAGAAATTGTACAGCCAATTATAGAGGCCGAACCAGTGATGACGCGTCGCCAACGCGCACGAGTGGCTGCCGACAACGTCCCGCTCCAAATGAAGCGATGCGCCGAGCAACGTGATTCGACCAAATCCGCTGTCTTATCAAGTTCTAAGCCGGAGTCATCATTGCCGAGTGATAAAGACGATACAGTTTTGCATGACGAACAAAACGGTCAATGGATAGTGCAACAACGTCGTCGTAAGTACAGACGTGCAGTCATTCGCGGCACGGGTGAGTTTGACGATAATCTTGCTTCTGTTGAACGAATGAGACGTATACATGTGTGGTCCCTGCGTGTAGACACCACGCCAGAAAATGTTATTGCGTATATGATGAAGCGCAAACCTTCTGATGTAGCATATGATGTGCAAAAACTAGATTTAAAACACAAAAATTATGCCTCATTTGTTATAGCAGTACCCGAGAGTTCGTTCGAATTTTTCATGAATGCTAGCAGCTGGCCACCAAATACTGAATTCAATGAATGGTTTCAAAGACGTGAGCAAAGATCAACCGTCAAACTATAGTACAGCTGCATGTGAAAACAAATGGCGTAATGTATATATAACATACCAAAATGTTCGTGGCCTACGCAGCAAAACTGCTGATTTCAAGAATGCTATACTAAATAATTGCTCAGATATTATAGCTCTGACTGAAACGTTTTTATTGAGCTCTATAAGTGATGGTGAGCTCTTCCCGCCCGGTTACACAGTGCTACGTCAGGATAGGTGTAACGATGTTGGTTGGGGAGGCGTTCTATTGGCGGTGCGCGATTTATATCATGTTAGACGAGTTTATGATATTGATGGACTAACGCAGGACAAAGAGTTAGTGTGCGCTGTTATTAGTTTTAAAAATATTAAATTCATATGTTGTGTAGTGTATATACCACCTAGCTTGATTGACAATTCCTTTAACGCCTGCGTACCGATCAAAAAGCGTAGTGGGCAAACCGGACGATACATTTATCCATCCTGGTTTACGCCTGATATTATACGCAACATTCAATATAAATATTTTCATCATAAAAGATATAAGATGGAAGGTAAGGTTTTTAATTTGGAACTATTTAAATACTACAGAGCTAAAGTCAAGTTAATGATCGATAATGCGTATGCACATTATATAAAATTTGTAGAACATAGTATTAGTAAAAACCCAAATATATTTTGGAGACATGTTAAAACTCAACGCCAGAGTCAGCATAGGTGTAGCTTATTTAAAAAAGATGGCAAATATTTTTCTGGACAAGACGCAGTCAATGCTTTTGCTGAGTATTTTAGTTCCGTATTTCTGAATGATAAGCCATGCCTTGACTGCGACGTGTACCAAGATACTCATAATGTTAGGACCTCCATAAATACGCCGTACGTTTCTGTTGATTCTGTTATTTCGGCCGAAATAATAAAGGCAGGGAAACGCTTGAGAGACCAGTCTTCTACAGGACCAGACGGTATTCCTCCATTCGTAGTAAAGGATTGTATACAAGTATTTATGTATCCCTTGTTGCATATATTTAATCTATCCCTATTAACATCAACCTATCCTGCATATTGGAAAACTTCTAGGGTAACACCAGTTCACAAAAATGGTGATAGTGCTGAAATATTTAATTATAGGCCGATTGCAGTTCTATCAGCTTTCGGCAAATTGTTTGAATCTATTCTCAATGCTCGTATAATGCAACAAATTAGTATCCATCTTCATGATAGCCAACACGGTTTCAGGCCTAGCCGCTCAACAGTTACCAATCACATTAATTTTGTCAGTGACGTCATAGACACCATGGACGCGGGTCGCCAAATTGACGCGGCTTATTTTGATTTTAAAAAGGCATTCGATCGAGTAGATAATGATATACTTTTGATGAAGCTCAGTCTATTTGGTTTTACTCCCAAATTGCTTGCATTTTTAGCTTCTTACTTAGACAATCGAACTCAGTATGTCCACCTACTTTCACATAAATCTTATCTCTATTATACACGATCAGGAGTCAATCAAGGAAGTACACTTGGCCCTAGTCTATTTTTAATAATGATCAACGATTTGCCGAGGGTTGTTAGATCTGCAAAATGTCTTATGTTCGCTGACGATCTGAAATTATATTACCCTATAGTTGATAGTCAGGATTGTGAAGCTCTGCAAAGTGACATAAATCGTATTTTGCAATGGAGTTCTGACAATCGATTATCGTTAAACAGCGAAAAATGTAAAATTATAACTTTTTCCAGATCGCGTTTACCGTATATACACTCCTACCACCTTGAAAACAAACCTCTCGAACGCGTAAACGTTATACGTGATCTTGGTTTAACACTCGATTCGCAACTAAATTTCAGGCAACATATAAAAGACTTATGTCTTAAGGCACACAAAACATTAGGTTTTGTTTTGAGAACGGCTTCAAACTTCACTGATGCAAATGTAGCGCTCATTCTATACAATACCTTCGTTCGTTCCAGACTCGAATATAACGCAGTCGTTTTCGATCCTTGTGAGAAGAAATATTCTGTCATGATGGAAAGAGTCCAAAGGAAACTTGCCAGATTTATCTACAGTCGTAAATTTGGGTTCTACCCTTATCTATACCCATCCCTTTTTGTAACAGGTATGATAGGGCTCGATACATTAGAGTTACGGCGAAAGCTATTTTTAATGGTGCATTTCTATCTGTTACTTAATAATAAAATTGATAATCCCCTTGCACTTGCCAAATGTGGTATAGAGGTTCCGATGCAGTATATGCGTGGAGGGTATGGAGGCAGAAGGCCTGGCCGTCTGTTGACAGAACGTTTGTTGCGCACGCGCCGCACAGCAGCTGCACCACACTGCGCTGCGCCTGCTTTAATCAATCGCCTGCTTTTACAGATGCCTGATGTTGACATATTTCATGACAACCTTACAAGATTTATGAATGTATGTAAAGTATTCTTGAGCACATGTAATGTTTTAGGTTAAGCCTGTAAATTACATGTTATGTTATGTTATAAATAAATAAAAATAAATAAATTGGCAATTTATTCATACTGAACATTTTTCGATCTTTGATCGACAAACATTAGATAGATTGATTATTAAAAACGGGTGTTAATTCGTATGCTTAGAGATGTTGAATTGCTGTGAAACTAAATCAACATTAGAATTCAAAAGAGTGCGCCCACGCATATAATAACAATGGTCACCGACATAGAGGAAATGACCAAATTACTTCCTACTGACCGGACACATTCATTCGTGGACTTGTTTCCATATTAGAGTAGGTAGATAAAATACTTGTGTTATGTCTAGTCAAAGCAGTGTTTCACTTAGTGAGGAAGGAAAGGGCTCTATTGGGGATAGAGATTTGGGATAAAAGAGGAGGAGAGGTGTTGAGCCAGGCAAATAAAAAGGTAGTAATGAAAACCATAAATTTAAATTTGGTAAATCAAAAAAAGTTATAACTTCTTCAATAATAAATATACTTAGTTCAACAAACTAAGAACACGCTTTTGTGATAAAATCAACTAAAGAGTAGAAAATAATATTTAATCTAGGAATCAATTAAGGAACAGTAAATGGTAAAATTGTGAAAAAAGCGTGGGGTGCTCCATTTATCAGTTTTCGAAAAGCGGTTTTGAGAATATGTAATACGGGTCAATCATTTCCAACTGATATTTATAAACTTTATTTTATTTTAAGTATATCGAATACCTAATATAAATGAAAACACAATTTTTCAAATATTCCATTCCCCTTACTTTTGACGTATCAAAAAAAAATAATTTCTTGAGTAGGTATATTGTTTTACAAGAAATAAAACAAATAACTTTCCAAACTTCCTTATTGGACGGCAAAACGAAATCGCGTGTTTTCATTTTAATTAACTTTCCAAAATACACAACGAATTAAGGGAGTTTCCTCATTTATCAGTAAAAATTCGAATCGTATAAAATATATTTCTCAATGGGCTTTTTCTTTTTTTAACATTATTTTCTTTATTGTTGGTTCGACTATAAAAACCGCGATTTTTTGCCTACAATTAATCAGTGTTATCTTTACTGTATTCTAGAGATATAGTCTGTACGCACACTATCCGTAGTATCTAGAATCTCCAAACTCTAATGCCCGTCTGAAACAGACATAATTGTCTGTTTCAGACGGGCATCGCCATGTATAAAGACGTTAGCTCTTTGAGTATCAAATCCTATTCTAGATGGCTTTAAGCACGTCCGAATATTAAATTAATTCTAGGAAAACATGGTATTTACATTCAACGAAGGTGGTAGAACCCTTTGTTGTTCAACTCCGGCGGCACTACATCCACACCTATTTCTGCCTAATAACAATACTGTAAGGCACTGCTGTGTTCCGTTTTGAAGGGTGTGGTAAGAGAGACATACTTTTCCGAGGCGTTCTAGCTTAGTCCTCAGGGGTAGCGGGGCATCATTGGCCGAGCTCAGGTAGGAATATCTAATCCTATCTGGAGTTGATTACAGATGTCCATGGGCGGCAGTAGCCACTTACACATCAGGTGGACTGCATGCCCGTTTGCTACTCCTATATTATAAAAAAATGGTATATCCTAACCCTCGTCACCACTTATCAGGTGAGAGCAAAACGAAGCGCTTAATATTGCGTATACCAAACATAAAAAAATTGACAGTCATTTCAGCCTTTCGTAATTTCAAATATCTATACACAAACATATTTGATCATCAAAAATATCCTGTATTTTTGAATGGCCGACCCCAAAACAAATCTATAAAGTTTACACTATATTAGGTCAACTTTGATGCTGGAATGTATTACGATTTTTACGGGGTAGAGCAAAATTTATGGCTTTTACTGCTTATATTTTTTTATTGTTGTTATTATTTACCTAAACTTCGCATTGAGTGTTTCAATTAATATTGAAGGTACAATACCGTTAATAGGTTGTTCTGGCTCAGTGCCGCTTTATACCTAAATCTATGGGTCTTACTTCTTATTTTTTCAGTGTTGTTATTTTTTATTAGGGCTCCGTACCCAAGGATTAAAAACAGAACCCTGTTACTTAGCCTGTCAGTCCCACCTTCACTGGCCTCTTTCTTTTAAAAATTTTCATTAATATTTTTATTTCTTATCTTCTATTATTCCAAACATCCTTTAAAAACAGGTTGTTCTAGGACTTTCTGGATAAATGAGGGGAGACCCCCACTCAATGTAATCGGTTACGTGACAATACATCGTTATGTTGTCTTTGTACCAGTTATGTACACAGTTAATGAACTTCGCATCGAGTGTTTCAATTAATATTGAAGGTACAATACCGTTAATTGGTTGTTCTGGCTCAGTGCCGCTTTATACCCAAAACTATGCGTTATGTGAAGCAAAGGTAAAGCGGTTATCTATTGACGATGGAATAGTTTTATTATAAGTTGTAAGAAGATCGGAATTGATGTACAAAATTAAGCAATGCTCGACAGGAGTTTGATAAACCGCTAGTGGCTCTTGGCATGCGCTTCTCTGTTACGGAAGGCAAGTTAAGCCGTACCGTTGGTACCAGAGGTCCCGAACCGCAAACTACCTCGCGAGGTCAGGAAGCTAATCCAAACTAAGAACGCAGCCCTCAGATGGGCCGCTAAGTATCCCACCCCTGTCCTTAGGAGGCGCGCTAACGCCCTCCAAAGGAAAGTCAGATCCCGGCTAGCCGAACTGAGGGACTCCAACTGGAACTCTCTCATGGAGGATATCCAACCTTCTCATGAGGCATTCTACAAAATCACTAGACGATTTCGTACCGAAGCCTTTTCTAGCACTCCCCCTCTCACGCGTCCCGACGGCAGCATAGCCTTCGAGGACACCGAGAAGGCCGAATGCTTCGCAGATAGCATCGCTGCGCAGTGCTCCCCCAGCACTCAACCGTGCGACCCTATCCACATTAACAAGGTGGAGGAGGAGGTCCTTAAAAAGATCTCTCTCCCTGTCACCTCTGCTCCCATTAAAATCACTACAGACGAGGTCCGGACCGTCATCCGCGGTTTGAAACCTCGCAAAGCCCCAGGTTCGGATGGTATCTCCAACCTGGCGCTTAAACACTTCCCCGAGCAGGTACTGACCCTTCTGGTCATTATCTTCAATGCCTGCCTCGACCTCAGCTTCTTTCCAACAGCCTGGAAGACAGCAACTGTTATCGAGCCTGGGAAACCGAAACATATTCCCTCCAACCACCGCCCCATTAGCCTCCTCAATGCAATGGGCAAGGTTTTCGAACGGGTGATCCTCGTTCACATAAGAGGGCACCTCTTCCCAATAGATGCTCCCCCACTCATCATTCCTCACCAATTTGGCTTTCGCCACCAGCACTCGTGCCCCCAACAAGTCCACCGCATTGTCGAGTACATCACAAGCGGGTTTTATCCAAGACGTAACAAGACACTAGCAGTCTTCTTCGACGTCGCCAAGGCTTTTGACAAAGTCTGGCATGGAGGACTGGTATACAAGCTATACCAATCTGGTCTTCCTGATCGCCTAGTCCGCATCGTGGCTTCCTACCTTCAGGACAGAACCTTCCGCTACAGGCACGAAGGTATCCTCTCTTCACCACGCCCCATAACAGCCGGAGTCCCTCAAGGCTCAGTGCTCGCTCCCACATTATTCATATCGTACTCCAACGATATTCCTATCCCCAAAAATGGGGTGCAGCTATCACTCTTCGCCGATGACACCGCTCTTTACATCCAAGGGCAAAAGGAGTCATCTGTCCTCGCCAAACTCCAACGCTCGGTCAACGAGTTAGGAGATTGGTTTAGGAAATGGCGCATCGAAGTCAATGCGGAGAAAAGCTCCGCAATGCGCTTCGACCACAAACGCAGGCGCTTAAACAACCTGCCCTCCGTCAAATTACTTGGGGCCCCCATTCCATGGAGGCCCACAGTAAAATACCTAGGAGTTACCCTTGACCCGGGCCTCACCTTTAGACCCCACGTCTCTAAGGTCACCCATACCGCCCGCTCTTACATGAGCCGCCTCAACGCCATGATTGGCAGACACAGCAAGTTGTCAGCCAGGAATAAGCGAACGCTGTATAAGGTTTGCATTCGACCGGTGTTAACATACGCCTCTCCAGTCTTCGCTCACGCGAATCCCACCATCCTAGACAAACTCCAGGTCATACAAAATCTTTTTTGTCGTCGGGCACTTAATGCCCCCTGGTATGTCAGGAACGCTGACCTCCACCGCGACCTGGAGCTCGCTCCAATACAACAAGTCCTTAGACAATTCTCTGAAGCATTCTTCGACCGCTCAGAAAATCATTCCAACCCCTTAATCAAGGGTGCAGCGGACTATGCTGCCCCTCTTCCTACCCGCTACAATTGCCGTCGGCCAAGAAATATCTTGACCGACGCTCCTAACAAACTCTCCACCGATGTGGAGAATCTTCTGGCCGCCCACAGGGGCGTACAACTCTCCATAGAGAATCGTCTTCCCGACGATTCTAGTCTTATTCACGATACGTTGACACCTTCAGTGTCATCTATCCAGCGGTCGCTCTCTAGGGAGCGCCGCTAGCGCCTCTCGTTCCGCAACGAGAGGTCGCTATCCGATGTCGGCTGTACGGTCCCCTTGGACGAATGCCTTTAAAGGAGTTTTTAGTGGGATGGTCCTCCCTTCAGGAGGACCTTTAAAAAAAAAAAAAACCGTTGGTACCGTTGTACCCTTGGTAGCTTTTTGAGTAACTGTTTTAAACCGTGACGGAAGCTGTATGGGTGGATTGAAAATGAGCAACACGATTTGATTTCGAGCCCTTTCCATTTTCGATTATTATTAGAGTAGAAAAAAGCATTTTCCCAGAAGTAAACTTACACATAACTTTGAAAAAAAAACAGAGGTGTGTGCCTGGAACACGAACCTCGGACCCCTCGATTTAGAGACAGAGTTTCAACCATTAGAGTATTACTGCTGTAAACCGTCTAATACAGATATATTTTAGAAAATAGGTCAAACAAATAAGGGTTTGGCAAAGGGAGATCTCCCGCCGGGCTAGGTGATCTTGCCCGGGGAGCGGCTGTGCTCCGACAGTCTCAGTTCGGAACTTGTATATATACCAGATGTTTAGAAAACTTCGATAGCGTGATTCAGAATACTCGTGGCGCCATCTCTTGACTAGTAGTGGGAGGTCGCAACAAGGGCAAAACAAACATATTTCTATCGATTCGATAGTCTACGTTAGTTTGAATATTACAATGACCTTAGTAAAGTTCGATGGCAAACAAAATCGATTTACACAAACATCTCATTAGAAAGTTGAATATGAATGGAATGATTTAGGACTTTTAGAACAAACTTAATTTATCTGAAGGGTGGAATATAATTAGCATTTGTTGAACCCTTTATGTACTCGTAGTGCGTCATCGTCATCTGTGACATTTTAATGAGAATCATATATTGTGACAATTTTATTAAGAATATACTATTTATTTTCAATATGTCCAAATATTTATGTTAATTAAAAAAAAATTTTGGAAATGTATTTTTTGATTTCAATAGCAAACGAACATGCAGTCCATGTGATGGTAAGTGATTACTGTCCCTTTTGAACATTGGACATGTACAATCAATCCCAAATCAGAATACAAGTCGTATCTTAGACAGACAGGTTTTCAAGGTGGTAGAATCCTTTGTGGTTCGACTCCGGCGGCACCAAACCGTACCCAAGTAAAATATAACAGCACAATAAATTAGAAATAGGTATGACGGTGGTACCTTTAAAATGGAAAAATGGAAGGTTCTGCTACCCAAATTTCCAATTAAAAATATTTCACCGTTTGCAATAATCCTAAGGCAATTCCACGTTCTATTATCATAAATAAGCTGATTACACACAGCGCAATCCGACCACAATACATATTTGTTCTCCATAAAGTTTCCTTGTGAAATAGTTTCCAGATAGCCTTTAAGCTGGAATAGCTTTTGCGAAACAAAAAGGACCAAAGGCATTGGGAGCTCGAAATTAAGCAGACGTTTAGGATGCCTACGTGTTTGGAATAGGTAGTGGGTACAGAGTTAGAAAAATATAGAGATGGCGTCGCGAAAAGACTTTTAACAAGAAGTCTCGCGAATACAAATGAGTACTCATACGTCTATTAGGTTCAAAAATGAATTGGAGGCTATTATAAATTGATAGTAATCGTTTATTTAAGAAAATAAACTACAGAAATATATGTGGCTCTGAGTTCTCACAGTCTCACGAGTGACAATTAAATATTACATTTTACGAATAATCTGTCGCAGTTTTTCGAAACTCATTACATAACATACAAATATATTTTGGAATTTTTTAGATATTCGGCTATTTTTGTATACGTTGAATTAAAAAAAAATACTTCACCGATAACTTTAAAACAATTTAAACATAAAAAAAAACTAAATAGAGTAATAAATGAACTTTTTCATATAAATTATGCCACATTACGCGCTGTGATGTTGCCATTTCTATGGGCGTGGTTATTGTTGACTCTGTGGTAGCACTTGTGATATTTGGCGAACAAAGTGTGCTCGGGTTGCCAAAAGTATTAGACGCATTTGTTTTACAAACTGTTAGATATTCCGCTACGTTTTAGGACAGTTAATGGTGAAGGACCACTAAAAGAATGGCCACCGTGCCGAATTTCGCGGTATTGATTTTACCAGAAGACTAGTGGCTACTGCAACCCATGGACATTTATCACGCAAAATAAAAATCAGACAGAAATATATGTAGTATGATTTCTAAGCCCACTTATGTACATCTGTAATCAACCAAGATAAGATAACATTTTTACCTGAGATCAGCCACAACCGCGCTGCTTCCCCTGAGGACTAATCTGGAGTTGGAACAGTATGTCTTCCTTACCACACCCTTCAAACCAGATCACAGCAGAGCTTGACACTGCTGTTATTAGTCAGAAATAGGTGTGGCGATGGTGCCGCCAGACTCGAGCCACAGAGGGTTCTACCACCAAAATTTATGTTCTATATTTTAAATTGTTTGGTTCCTTTTATAATAAATCATACTTTATGTACCGTCGTATTATACGTCAAAAATATGTGTATTATTATCATAGAATCTTCTCATCTCTCGTAGTTTGTAAAAGCGATTTATTACAAAACACGACTTGTTTTGACATTTTCTAGTTAAAATGGAAGCTGTATTGCGTTTGATCGCCTTTGTATTATGCTTTGTGCTAGAAATTTGTAAGCAAATATGACCTCAATTTGGTTTTACATTGCATTTATGAAACACTTCTGAGATGTTCAATTTAGGTTTTAATACAAGTTTAAATTTGTTTTTAACGACCATTTATATTAATAATAAAAATATGGCTATTCATCAACATTTTCAGAGAATTAATAATACTAAAATAATAAAGTTATGTTTTGTTATCAAATAATAAAATTATGAATAAATAAAATATGATGAATATTTGCAAATAAATGGAACTTTAAAATTTGTTTTACATTACATATTAATATTACATACACATTAAACACCTAACCTAACCTTTTTTTTAACCTAACTTCAACAGATCTGAAATAAATACAAAAATGCGTAAAGTTCTCCAACAAAAATTTGTGTTTACAAAACGCAACTTCACAAATATCACAATGTTGTCACAATTATGTTTTGAAAACTGTCATTTCCACACCACAGAAAACTTTCAAGCGTGAGCTGAGTGTAATTGCGCGAAACAAACTGAATTTGATACAAATGAAAACAGGTTTGTATATTTCATTAAAATAAATATTATTTTCGTTATTTAATATAATTGATCTATGAAATTGTAGGTTATCTAAATTATCTATATTTTTTAATTATCTATGGTACTTTGTCAGGATTGGATATTCCTACCAAAGATCGGGCATAGATACGCCGCTACCCCTGAGGACTAAGCTGGAACGCCTCGGAAAAGTCTGTCTCCCTTACCACACCCTTCAAACCAGAACACTGCTGTTATTATTAGACAGAAATATATGTGGTGGCGGTAATGATGTGTAATGAAACAGTAGTTTTTTGTAAGAGCGAAAACACAAATGCACGTTACGGCGTCGTATCGTAATCGTAGATTTCCATGGTAAGCAACATGTCGTTAGAAATCTACGGTGCCGTAACGTCCATTTGTGTGTTAGCTCTAAAATAGGATTTCAGTAAAGACGACATTTCGACTTATTTTCGACTAGTTTTAATGCATTTACTAACGACGTATGTTTTAAAAAGGACCATCATTTTTTTTTTAATTTTGCCGCAAATAGTAAAATATTTAATTAATAAACAAACAAATGCTTCATTTACGTAAATATTTTAATACATTTTGACTGTTTCAGCTGCTTTAAAAATGTTCGTGTTTAAAATTAGTTTCCCGTATGAGTAGATTCTGTTCCATTTGTCTTCCGAACACACGCCCTGTCATATCCACGCCCTACAAACTTTTCAACCGAATGCACAGTTTAATTGTAATTCCGTTTTTACACCGTTTTAAATCACGTTCACAATTTGTATTTGTATATTGTATTTTATGTATCTATTAATTTTATGAATTTTAAAAGATATACATATTTACGCATAATATTCGTAAGTTTAAGAAGGCAATTGTTGAATCTATATGCTCTTCTACATTACCTACCTATAGCAAGTCTTATATAACTTCTATCTTTGTTTAATGAATGTGTTTAGTTCATTAATTTATTATTCTGTTTAATAACTTTTAATAAATAATTTAATATAATTTGTTATTGTGTTAGACAACTCAGTCTAGCATTACCTTTCAAATTTAAACAAATTAAATTTTAATAATTATTTTTTTCATGTCTAGACGTATTTTTAATAATTTACAATTTAATTTATTTTTCTGAACTATGTTTTTTTCTTATCTTTTCATATTGCTCTGTTGATACATAGTGTTGATATAAATAATTAATTATATTTTAAATTCGTGATATTAGATGTTTAATACAGTGTAATTATAATACCTAATACTGCTCCTACAGCTATGTTACTCGTTTTCTGTATTTGCATGCTGTCTTCACCTATACTTGTATAACACTTACCTTTTTTCTCTGTATTTATGATTGTTGCTTTTATTTGGTGTACATTATGTTAGTGATCATGAATAAATAAATAAATAAGATTCACACAAATTAATAAAGCGTTTATACTCATCGCCATTGCAACAATGATCAACTTTAGGTAAGAATCTAATCTTATCTGAGGCATATTATAGACGTCCATTGGCGGCAGTAGCCACTTACCATCAGGTGGTAACAAATTTTATAATAATTGTAGTGTTCAAGCAATTAATTTTGAACACAGATATCTATATCGCAATAAACGCCTCGCGATTTCGTACATTATCCAGAAATTTTATTTCGTGGTTTGTGATTTTAATACTCTTATATTTCTTAATTTTGTTTCGTTTCAATTAAAAAGAGATAAAAAGTAATTTTCTTGTTACGATTAATTTTTACGAACGAAGATTTTTTTATATAATAATATAGAAGTAGCTGACGGGTTTGCAGTCCACCTGATGATAAGTGGATACTGCCGCCCATGGACAACTATAATCGATCCTAGATAAGATTGCATTTCTAGCTAAGGCGCTGTTAGCGCGAAAAGTATGTCGACTTAACATGCTTTTCAAACTAGAAAACAGTTTAACACTGCTGATATTAGCCAGAAATGGTGTGGTGGTGGTGCCGCCGGAGTCGAAGTTGAAAGGGTTCTACTATCATCAACTTTATATAAATGACACAAATACTAATATAATTCAAAACATAAAAGCCCCCAAAAATAAAGTAGTAAGTTAGCTCTATCTAAAAATAGTTGGAGCATCACATATGTAAAAGTTGTGGTACTAAGCTGTCTTTAATCTTTCTCACTTCGACGTTAAGGCGATGTGGTTAGAATCTTTTGGAGTAACATCGTATCATAAGTTTCCCTTAGGGATGGAGCTAAGTCACATAAAGGATTGCATTTCTCTGTAGTAAGTAACAGATCAAGATTTTGGGTTACACCCAGCCGAAGGTAGGTATTTCCTTTTCAAATCTTGCCGCCCCCTAAAAGGTCAAGGAGGACTTAAGGGGACTTAGATTTACGACTCTTACCACATGCAATGGATTCCAAATGGACGATCGTGAGGAAACCTACATGATCGAGGGTTCTTAATAAAAATTCTCAGAAGTGTAGTGAAATCTATGCACTCACACTTGGTCAGCGCGATCTATGACCTAAATCTCTCTCACATCAAAGGAGACCCCCCCGGTGGCCGTCCTCAGCGTTGCCAAGAGGACTCCGGGATCTCCTACGGAACGCAACCGGAGTGCTCTGAACGCGTTGCTCCTTTGGGCTCCGCCTAGGTGAGCTTCAGGACTCACCACATCGTCTGGTGTTTACGACGGTATGCGACCACACACACCGCCGTCCTTCCGGGAGTTGCTTGCTGGGCGGCTCGACCTCCCAATCTTGCCGCCCGCAACCCCGGAAGCCCCTTTTAGTCGCCTTTTACGACAGGCAGGGGATACCGTAGCCCTATTCTAGTCCCGGGACGACAGGGACAAAGGAGACGCAATGGCACAGTAATGGGTTGACGACAATTACCACATTTAAGCTATAAAGCCAAGCTTAATAGTACAATTTTAAAATTTAGGACACAAATGCAATTTCCGTGCAAACCCAGCGCAGTTTTAATCAAATTGAAACACGTAGGGCGCGGTCCCTATCGGACGAATAAATCACGCCCGTTTTTATTGAAAAATAAACTAAATTAACCCTTGTGTTTGGACTGGAAACGTGTACCGATCTTTATTTGTATTAGAGAACGTTATGTATATATGTGACTAGCTGACCCGGCAAACTTTGTACCGCCTCAAAATCTATTTGTCTAATATATATCATATAAAATATAGCCTATGTTACTCGTGGATAACGTAGCTGTCGAATCGTGAAAGAATTTTTAAAATCGGTCCAGTAGTTTTTGAGCCTATTCATTACAACCAAACAAACAAACAAAGTTTTCCTCTTCATAATATTAGTGTAGATTACAGCGAAGGGATATTTAATTTTAATAATTTTTACAAGATTTTTTATTACTTTCTGTCATGCGCGAAATTAACTATCTTTTTTATTTTTGTGTTACAGTAATAATAGAGTAAACATACGCCTGATTGTTAGTGATTATTGTCACCCAGAAAAATCTGTAATTAATCCTAGATAATATTAGTAAATACCAAATTAAAGACTAAGTTGGAACGCCTCGGATAGGTATATCTTTTTTATTATACCCCTTAATGTTTTAACACAGCAGTGTTTAACACTGTTGTCTTCTAATAAACCTTTTCTTTTTTTTCTCTTAACGAGGGGGAAACCTTCAAAAGGTACCCGACGACGTGGGAGCGACGCCGGGTTATGTGGGATTTTTACCGCACTAAAACCCCCTCGGTGGCCGTCCTCAACGCTTGTTGGTGAACTCCGGGATCTCCGACGGAACGCAACCGGATTCCTCCAAGCGCGATGCCCCGATCGGGCTCTGCCCTGAAAGAGCAGTTTTCGCTCCTTCCACACGATCTGGTGTTCACAACGGTATGCGACTACACATACCGCCGCTCGCAACCCTGGAAGCCCCCTTTTAGTTGCCTCTTACGACAGGCAGGGGATACCGTAGATCTATTCTAGTCCCGGAACTACAGGGACATTCTAATAAACCTGCCTAGGTACCTATAGGTGTGGCGGTGGTGCTTCCGGACACCAACCACGAAGGATCACATTAAAAACGTGAACAAATAGATTTTTTCTAAATTCTCTCTTTAAAAAACGGGCAACGTACAGGCAACGAAGAACACGTGTAACTGGAATTTGATTAAAATTCGCGCTTGAAATGCTTCGGTGGCACGCAGAATTGTTCAAATTGTATTACGTTCCGGTGGGTTCACGGGGCGTTCGCAACGTGCCACGTATTCCTAACACCTTGTGGGGTTAATATAACGAATTGAATTTTAGAAGTGTGGTATGATTTACTGTATGACCTTTGTACATTTATCCAGACTTGATTTTAAAATTGAAGTCGATTATTTCGGATTTTGTTTTTAAGGTATTTTGTACCGAACTGTGTGCCGCAATGGTCATCATGCTGGTTCGATACGCAGAAGGTTCTGGGTTCTATCTTTGGTCAGGCAGATATTTGAGTGGTGAATTTAGATATCTGTTATGGTGTGTATCTGTGTGTACTTGTGTACTCCTGTCTGTGTTCGGGTGTCCATGTCAATTCTAGTGCGGACTTATGTAAAAATAGAGTAGAAAGTATACTTAAAAAATTACCTATAAATGGTTAAATAAAAAAGATTTTAAATCCGTCAGTTATTAAAATATTTTTATATATGTACGTTCGCTATTCAGTGATTATTCAATTAAAAAAAAAGCTGCCGATTAAATGAATATTCATCTCTTATATGGAGCCTTATACATAATCAATCATATATTGTTTTCTCAATCATATAAGTACTCGTATAGTCCAAAAAATATTATAAAAGCTATCCTAACAACGTTCTGATTCAGATTAATTCAATACAACTGATGTTTTAAAATGGAGCAACGAATTTCAAAACGATTTCGCTGGCCAATTTTCTCATTTTCGCAAAATTCTCTCCTAATTTTTCCTGGCGATACTGTAATTTATAAAGCTATCTATGAAGGTGGTTATGGTTACACTACAAGCGCGGAGCTTAGCGAGTAGCGACTTTTAAGAAACTTTCTTTATACGATCTAAGTGAATATTAAATTGTCTGCAAGTATTTTTATTGCACAGTGAAATTTGCCACTTGGTCACCAGCAAAACTGAAAAAGGAATGAATCGCCCTGCATCGCTTTTTCTTTAGTTTACGAAGGGGAAACCCCTTTTAATCGCCTCTTACGACAGGCAGGGTATACCGTAGCCTCTTTCTGGTCCCGGAACTACAGGGACAAAGCACGCTGAGTCTAACATGTTTCGAAAAATCTGGTTGATAGTGGATAGTTGGCGGTGGTTTATTTAATGGTAGAGCCCTGTGTTGTTGAAATCTGAAAGCACTACCGCCTAAATCTGTCTAATAACAGCAGTGTTAAGTGCTGCTGTATTCCGGTTTGAACGGTGTGGTAAAGGAGACATACTTTTCCAAGGCATTTAAACGTACTCCTAAGGTGTTGCTGAAACTGTAGCAACTGAAATGTAGCAACATTTCAGTGGCCGACATCAGGCAGAACCTTGATGGTGAACACCAGTAACGACATGACCACCAACTTAAGGCGGTTACACTTCAATTTTATAAAAGCATTTAAAGCCATAAAACATTGTTAGTAAAACCCTAGAAAGTTTACGGTTGCATAGCAGTATGTGGTTTAAAATGAGCGTAAACCGTACACACACTGAAGTGTCATTATGTGGGCGAGTGTTATAAAATAATAAGCAGGGTTGCCACTACATAAAAATAGAAAAAAAATGTCGCAACCCTAGCCATTATACAAAATCCATGTATATCATACAAAACAGTACATGAATGTGAAAAAAATGTATTATTAAGATAGTATTAAAATTATGCGGCCGTGCGTTATATATCCCTTTTGCCTAGTAAGTTTTCAGTCCAACGCCAACTACGAATCTAACCTAATCCAGGGTTGATTACAGATGTCCATGGGCAGTAGTAGCCATTTACGATCAGGTCGACTCCATGCTAGTCTCAGCTCGACTCGTACTCATTTGCTAAATTTGACAGCCCTGATCATAAGCTACCGTAGAGCGAGAACTTGAATAGAGTTTATAAACAGCTGTTTATGTTTTAATAGAGTAACATAAGTTTATACGCTTTCATTGCCTATTTAATTTTTAGAGAAATTATTTTTAAAATCCTTTTTAGTGACTATGCTAAATACCTTGCTTCTAGGCCGACCTAAGGTTAATTCACATCTACAGGCATAGATCGGATCAGAAACGTTTTGTGGCAGACAAAAAGGTATTCTATAATGTGTATTCCATATTTATTTCTACCGTTCTCAGCTGCGTAGACACAAACAACGCCTGTCAAAATAGTTTGCAGAATAATATGATATTGTCTGCCACGGCCCATGTCTGACACGTTCAATGTCTGTAGACGTAGACAGGGACTTAACTGTGCGTCCATCTACACACTTCATAGAACGCATTATATACTCACAGCCACACACTAGTATTCACTGTGTCATGGTTGCTATGGACACACACAAAGACAAACAAACACACAGACCTTTTTTTTTTGTTTGCGAGGAAACACCCAGACTTAGAACTATTTTTCTGACCAGGGATCGAATCCGGAACACTCTACGCGTCAGACCCGTATGGTTACCGCTAGGGCTTCAATTACATTTGAGTTTGATTACAAATAAATGCCGATGAACGACAGCAACCAATTATACGAAAGCGACCAATTATTTTCAAGTTAATTGCATTCTAGTCTGGTACCTCAATTTAATTGAACAAATTGACTTTGATTTACAGATAATACAGTTCTTTAATACTGATAAAACATATTCGTACCACAAATTGTAAATTAAAATAATAATAATTATAACGTTAAAAATTTTGGCTTTGTAGGTGGTTCGACCCCTGTCCCTGTAGTTCCGGGACTAGAATAGGGCCACGGTATCCCCTGCCTTTCGTAGCAGGCGACTAAAAGGGGGCTTCCGGGATGCGGGCGGCAAGAGTGGGAGCTCGACCCGTCCAGCAAGGGACCCCGGCTTTATGTGTGGTCGCATACCGTCGTAAACAGTACATGGTGTGGGAGGAGCGAAAACTACTGCCCCAGGGTAGAGCCCGTTGGGCATCGCGCTTGGAGGGCTCCGGTTGTGTTCCGTCCGTTCCGACCCCGGCGGCACCACTGCCACACCTATTCCTGCCTTATAACAGCAGTGTTAAGCGCTGCTGTGTTCTGGTTTGAAGGGTGTGGCAAGGAAGACATACTTTTCCGATTCCATGGGCGGCAGTAGCCACTTACCATCAAGTGGACTGCATGCTCGTCTGCTACTCCTATATTATAAAAAAACATTATTTTTACAATGTTTATTTAGGGAATATATATTCAGAAAAGTGAGACCCTACCCCACAGGAGCGTTCCGGCTACATCGCTACATCCTCAGGATTACGTGATATGAATTTAAGTAATCCGCTTACGTTTTTTCGTACGCGAAGGCTTTAGCGGAATCCTTCTAGTCACTTAATTCATGCTTAGAAATATATTAAAGACAATGACATATTTATATTTTGAATAAATAAGCATATTCTTCATGGACTTCGCTATTTAGTAATTGTGGAATTCATGACGTTGGTGATATCGCAAAAAAAGTTATATCTACGTCATCATTTTTATACTGTCTCACTGCTGGGCACGAGTCTTCTCCCAGAGTGAGATCTCCAGAAGTGCGAATTAGTAATGACGACCCGCGTGGCAGAGCGGTCACGATACCGGTCTGACGCGCAGTGGGTCCCAGGTTCGATCCCCGGTCAGACAGATATCTAAATGATGAATTTAGTTGTCTGTTTCTGGGTCTGGGTGTTTATGTATTTGTCTCTGTGTGTGTCCATGGCACCCCCGACACAGGGAATCCTAGTGTGAGGCTGTGAGTGTAGAAAGCGTTTATTATGTTTATTATTTAATGAGTTAATACAATTGAGAACTTGACTAAATATATGTATCTACTTTGTGGGATTGGAACTTTGGACGGCCCGGTCTAAAAAGTTGAATTTTAAAACTAGGCTATAACTGTTATGGTTCTATCATCGTTTTCTAAAATCAATTCAGTTTCTTACGCGATTACGCATAGAATGTAGAGTTAATTTTTCTTATTCTTTATTACGGTCAAGGCCTTTAAATAAAGGCTTTATAGGCTATTCCCATTGACCCTCCTTAGATTCCTTTTAGGGAGATATTTTTTTAGATTTTTCCAGACTTCTGTAATCTGAAAACAATTGCGCTCCTTCATAAAAGACCCATGTTTTTTGGATTCTGGACGCATCAACGTCACATCTCTGGACTGGTGGAGTTGGTTACAAACGTTCATGGGTGATAGTGGTTACTTACCATCACTTGAACTGCAAGCTCCTTTGTTAGTTAGAAAAGCCTCACCAACAAATAAAGCGATTATTTCAGTCAAAAACAATTCCACAAATACCTAGAGCCAGAACAGAAATTGTCTGACTTGTCTGTACGCGGATCGAACCCGGAACCCTTTGCCCGTCAGACCAGAATGGTGATTGTTCCGCCACGCGGGTCGTTAAACCGAGTTGATAACAGACGTCCATGGTCCCTAACCATGAGTTATTATGTTTTGACAAATATGACTGTTTTGGTATTTATTTACGTATTTGCCCATACAATTTCCCATCAGCGCCCCTAGCGGATTGTATCAGAACTATAGTGTCAGTAACGTAACATTAAATATCTAAATTGATAAAATAGCGCTTTATGTTTTGTCTCTCTTTTTTGCGAACACGTGAGGAAGACAGAAAGACTTGAGCACTTACCTATTGTAACGTTTATTCAGTCTTCTGAAGCTAACGGAACAGAATATTGGATTGAGTAAACGTAACGTAAAATTGTAGGATGTTTTGAAAACTCATGGTAAGAGTACAGGAGTGACCATCACGTAGATGATTCATTTTTGTTAGAATATTCACTTAATTCTTAGTAACATCTTTATAACGTACTCTGGGAATACACATTATTTTTCACATGGACCATATATTATTCCTTCACGTTTCAAGCTCTCACTCTCAAGTTCCCACCTAGTAAACTGTAATGTATACTGCATCACGCAGTAAGCTTTCCGTCCATAACATTTAGCCCCAATACGTGTCTAGACTACGCCATCACACACCTACTTGAGTGTTCCATATCATGTACCTACATTTTAAATAGCAATACTCTCAATTCGAGTATTAGTCTGGATATTTTTAAGGGATTTTTCACATTTTCATCAGAATAGGTACTCAATGTTTGGATAATTGCGTTTTTGTCGTTGTGAATTCATAGTATCTGTTTTCTTAGTATTACTTAAAGCAATTGACGATATTTTTTTCTTTTTTGTCTCTGTAAGTGGCTACTGCCGCCCAAGGACTGTAATCAACTCCGGATAAGATTATATTCCTACCTGAAGTTGGCAGAAGGTGCATGCTACACCCGAGGACTAAGTTGGAAAGCTTCGGATAAGTATGTTTCCCTCAACGCACCTTTCAATGCAGGATACCTCAGGGCTTAACACTATTGTTATTAAGCAGAAATAGGTGTGGCGATGCCGCCGAAGTCGAACCACAAAGGGTTCTATCACCTTTATACACACACAAATAGAACACAAGAAGAACTGAACAGGACACCAGCATTCTTATTATTAAGTATTAAATAGAAAATATATAGCAGCGATGCCATCTCAATAGCAAAAATAATTGTCATTTTCAAAAGTCAGAAACTTTATGAAATAAGTCCGTTCCTATTATTCTAGGGCAAATAAAAGGTTATATTTTATTTCCACTGTAAATACCACGCTCGAAGGGGTTAACGCAATAAGACATTCGAGCGAAACCGTTCGAGACAAGAATGTTGGAAGTAGTCGAGAAATTAGGGAAAATATAGTGGAATACGGGAAGATATTTTTGCAATAACATGACATTTGTATGAATATATTGTTAAGTAAGTTGTTTTTATTTGTGGTTTAATTTAGTAAGCATTCGGTATCTATTGAAAAGAAACCACTATGTCCCAGCACTACCCATCTGCAATGTATTAATTTTATTTGTTGTATTTCGTATACTAAAAGAATATTACATGCATAAAACTTTACAGAGTTTAATATTACATTTTTCATCAAAAGCTCTTGCACGTGAGAAATATCGATTTGCGATTCTTGATTCCGACAATTGGACATTTATAAATAATAATTCTTCAATGTTAAAAAATGGAACAGAATATTCTCGGTATTAAAATAAAGTTCAGTAATATCTCATAATAATAAAATCATGTATGTTTGTCTGTGTATCATAGGTATCCAAATAAGTCGTAGGTAGTCGATTTCAATAAGTAAATGATTTGTCATTATAATTTCTCGATATACTTAATAAATGATTTTTGTAGGCTCCTGAACGCAAAATACGTATACATATTTTTATATATACGGCATATACTTATTTCCCTACTTAAAACCTTAGTACATAATCCAATATTACATTTGTAATGTGCGCCATTTTTCACCACGGACGTTAATGGCCTCTTGCACGTGGGAAATATCGATTCTCGATTCCGACAATTGGAGATTTATAAATATTTAAGAGTCCTACCAAGTTCTGATATTCCGTACAAATTGTGTCGGTCTGTCTAAGCTCTGTGGAGTTCTAATTTTCATACTAATTGCCGTTGTGGTTTAGGTTTTTGGTTTTAATGATATTCTGTATTTATGAGCTCTCATGGACATTAACAAAGACAAATACTGAAACATCCAGAAACAGTACAGAATTTAAATTGGATACTTAAATGTATAACTAGCCGGGAAACGAACCTAGAACCTTTTGGCTGACCATATTGCCCCATGTTAGTGCTCAAAACATGAGTCATCTTAACCCTCAGCAATGACGTAAACACACACACTGCGTTCAGACTACACATTATTATAATATAGATTGATGATCCACGATATTACTATTTTCTAAAAAAAATTAACGGAGGAGAAAACAATAACTTCTCGAAATAGATAAAAAATACTCACAAAATTAATACAATACAATAACCCCTAAATAATTTGATTAATAAAACTTAATTAAGAGAAAGTTACATAAATAAGCTTATTAAGGGAGACCAGAGTACAACTAAGTTTTCTGAAGTACCGGCGCTCCGGGAATTACTTAAGAAATGTAAAGCTGGAAATTCCCAAGTTCTCCGTCTCGACGTATTTTGTTGAATTGTGTGAATCCGACGCTTGTTTCATAACTATTTCAAGTACTGCAGCGCTGTTAAACTATGTTTTGAAGTAAGGACTTTAAAGACTTTCTACGACATACCTTAAGTATTAAGCATCATTAACATACACAAAAACAAACACGTAGACACAAAAACGATAATTTCTCGCATCGCTTATTTTCACGAAGAAACAAGTTGTTATCGTTGCAAATGGTATTTACTTATAAACATTGAAAAGCATTATGAAAAAATAATTTCTGAATAAATATATTTCTGATTTCGACAAAGTTTCCTGAAGAACTCCGGGAATTGTGGAATAGAAAGCTGTAAATTCCCAAGTTCTACAATGCGCTCGTAAGTGCTCTGTTGCGATGCATTTAGTTAAACTGTGGTTGAAGCGTAGAACTAGAACTCAATGGCTTGTTCGATCAACAATAAGAGTACGGCGATTTTTAAATATGGAATTGTAAAGGTTGCTAGTTGTTCACTATTTTTGCCTTAAGTTTGAGTGCTGTGTTCTGATTTTAAAGGTGTTGTAAGTAAGGGACAGGGCGGGATTTGGAGGTATGGAGCTCTAACAACAATCAATAAAAATGTAGTGCAAGTTTAACAGGGAATTTGGAAAAAATACTGTTTGGAAAAAATAACCTTAAGTGTCTGATCCGTCGAAAACTGTAAACTTTTTTTCTAATATGGAGGGGACTATCTTGTGGAGGGCTCAGGGGTAGTAGCCCAGCTGTCCTCCCTCAAATCAGCCCTGGCCAAGGACATATGAAGCATTCTAATTTAGTTTAAAGACAATATTATTTGGCATTGGCAATAAAGGTTTTCAACCTGATGCTGATTATCGATCTTAATAGACGACAGTGACAACTAAATAAAATGGGCTGCACGCCCATTTTCCGTCAAAATTACACAAAAATCATTACCCAATTGTACTCCAACAAAGGTTAGGGAAGGACACCGAAAAAGACAACATAAAACAAAAAACACGTAAAAATAAATATGAAAGTAACCTCTCGGCGAAAATTCACCCTGATTAAAATCTTAATATTTTACGAACTTGCCTTAAGCTTATTGTATGGGCGACTAAATTTAGCCATAGCATGCCAACGCCTCTAATTACCTCGTTAACATTCCCCGCGTCCAATCTGTTTGTTGGCTGATGAAATATTCAGCCTCGTGAACAGTGACCTTCAATTTATTTCCTGAATCCTTGACCAGGTGGTGGATTTTAATTGGAACCTTGACCAATTTTTTGATTTATGTTTGTTATGTTATTATTGTTTTCGATTTCTTGCGTCGTTTCTTATTAACCCATTTTTTATTATCCTCAGAAGTAAGTAATTGATGTTTCTAAAATATATATTCTGTTATATAGGAATTTATGTTGTTATTTCTTTTTGGTAAGCAAGAAACCTTAGCAGTATAAACGCGGAATAGAATAAAATGTTTAGAACATTAAATGAAGGTGGTAGAGCCCTTTTTGGTTCGACTCTGAAGGCAACTTTCTGCCTAATAACAGCAGATGTGTCCTGGTTTAAAGATAATGCTAGGGGAAACATACTTATTCGAGGCATTTTAACTTAGCGTCGGTACCCCTGAACGCACCTGTGGCCGACCTCAGGAGTTTTATCTTATCTGAAGTTGATTAAAAATGTCCATGGGCAGCAGTACCTATAATCAATCTTCATAATCATCGGATTTCTTAATGTAGCTAATGAAGTAGTTAAAGATACACGAATCCACTAATCGTCAAATCGTAAAGAGAGTACTGATCCACTGATCCCATCCACTGACAGTCTTAACCATACATGCCCGTGTACAGGAGTGGGACAATAATGTGTTAATGATAAATTTATATTTAACTGGTATTGGTTTAATTGGCACGTAACGAGCAAACCGCAGGTTGCACGCATATGCGGTACTTATTTAAGTTGAAATTTGATCGTTTAATTATCACAATTTGGGGAAATATTCATGCGTATTTACGGAATATATTATGCACATTTGGGTTACTTTATTATAAAATTTAAATAAATGTTTTTTTAATACATATTTTTTTTGCTGTTGTGTTATCAAATACACCCATTTTTTTCCCATAGTGTACTCACCATGAGTGAACGTAACGTTTTTTGTGAAGTAAAATTTCGTAATTCATGTTTTTTTTCATGATATTATAATGATTCGGAAATTTAAAACACAATTTTACGCATTCATACATTACATACTATCAATTTTTATGTTAAAAGCAACAAGCAATCAGAAAGCAAGCACCAGGCAATCAGAAAAGGATCACTGCGCCAAAAATCGAAAAGAGCAGATAAGTAAAGCGGCAACTAAAGGCAAAGAGGGCCATAGCCAAAGAGGCGAGGAAAACATGTACCTAACTGCAAATATCGGGAGCCGAGATTGCGTTTCAACTTTGATTAAAAAGTTTTTACTGACAGCCTGATGGCTGCCCGGATTGCCGGAAAAGTTAGCCGAAGTGCGAGCGTGTATCTGCCAATTTCTTTTTTTTTATGTGACTCCAATTTGGGCTAGGACGCGTTGCATTCGTAAAAGGATAACGTACGAGTATGTGATTTTTAAATTGTCATTACTAATTTATTTTTTGGGTTTTGCGTTGGTAATTTATACCGCTGCGTGTATTGCTGTTGTGTTAAGTCATTGTATGGTGAGGTAAAATAGAGACATTAATAAGTGAAAATTAGACGTTTCAGGGTCCTCAAGGGATAGTTTGGGTTTTATTACGCATATTCATGAATGGCTGTAACTAATTGTCGGTTATGTTGCTCGCTTGCAACTTCAATTTCATAAAATGTGAATAACTGTAGTATATTTCTATTTGAGTTGCATATTGAGTACTAGAATCTGAAATTCAAATTTATTTTACATATTTTTGGTTAACAAATGGCCTGTTTGAGTTTGAAGAAGTTCGTTTTAAATTATCGATACATAATTGACTTACTTATTAGAGTAATGCAATTATTTGAAGGATTTTTATTGAGAGACAATTTTATTTAAATTAGTTTTAAACTTTTATTGACTCGTTATTTTGTATTTAATACTATCTTTCTTTAGAAGTATGTATGCTTTTTATATTCAATCCCTTTCTGCTGTTCATCAGGTCATTATTCTCACCAATGAGAGATTTAAGACGTTTAAAATAAATAATTTGACACCATTTAATATAGCACAGTCTAAGAGACAAAACCGACTTTAAGGTAATTTAACATTCCATTTTCGCGCTTAGAAGTGATTAAAGTATAATGGGCTGTGAAGTGAGCCTCTTAAGGCTCCGTTCACACTTTGACATACTTTGCAAACCGGATACCTCTCTGAGTAAGAAGAGATTTTTCAATAAGAATATAATCTCTTTGACGTTACAGATAAATAAATCTAAACAAATAAATAGAAATATATGTCAGTGCTATCATGTTAGTTCTTAATTTTAGAAGCGAAAATTAATACGTCTTTAATCAAATTTAATCTTTAATCGAATCTAACTAACGTTATCTTGTTTATCTCTAAATTAATCAAACTGAGCGTGCTGGTGACCTTATAATAATTGCACGGAGCAATCAAGGGTGTTAAATGATTGAGAGCAGTGACCGGGTTACGTGCAGTGAGTCAGGGGCACCGGGTTACTCTGTCACGTATGACTTATAACTTAGGTACGGTCCCTTTTGGTGTATGTGTAAATTATGTCAGTAGAATAATTCTCGAAGTTTTCTTTGTCTGTGTGTGTTTGCATGCGTACGTGCGTGCGTTCATGTATGGTTTTATGAGTGTAAGAGATAGCGATGTATTCATTTATTAATACTATAATTATTGTCTTTTGTCAATCACATCATTACTCTGCAAGTCTAAGTTATTTTAGCCCATAACGTTCATAACCTTACGAATACGATAAGTAACTTTCTTAGGCCACCGTGTATAATCTTATCAAAATTGATCAAAAGAAAAATTATAAATTCAAATACATATAATTAAAATAATCACGCTATTAACATTTTAATTGCACTTAACAATCAAGTTATGTTTAATTAACCAAAAATAATCAGATTAAATATAATCAAAATGTGCTACCGACCTTTTAAATTGAACATAGCAATCAAGGGTTTAAATTATTATAGGCGCAGTGAACGGGTTATGTGGAATGAGTCAGGGGTTACTTGGCGGGACCAAGTCATAAATGAATGTTTTTCTATATAATGGGAGTCGTAAGCGTGACGCCCATTTGATATTAAGTGATTACAGTCGGTTATAGGCATCTGTATCCGATGAATGGTACAGATGTCTGAA
Organism: Epargyreus clarus; assembly: GCF_041222505.1. Classification (NCBI taxonomy): domain Eukaryota; kingdom Metazoa; phylum Arthropoda; class Insecta; order Lepidoptera; family Hesperiidae; genus Epargyreus; species Epargyreus clarus. The sequence goes on from NW_027332214.1 coordinate 1,958,824, forward strand.
GAATTCAATGACTACGGAATTCTTGGATAGCAATGTTTACAGAAAAAATATAAATAGGGGAAAGAGATTGATTAAAAAGTGTAGAGCACACAAATATAACAGAATGTAACATGTTTGGAAATTAGGCTCATTTTACATTTTTGCTGAATACTAAATACAGATTCAGGTGCTTAAGACCAAGCCTACATACATAGATATAGTGTCTCAGAGGGTGTATGTTATAACTTAGTCTGACGTCACAAGCGATGACGATCTCCAAGCGTGACGTGATCGTGTGCGGGTGGCTTTATGGCTGGTCATTTAAGTGGAATTTCTGTATGAGCGAGTCATTAAGATTAGGGGCTAGTAAGTTAATTAGGGGAATGTAGGTCAGCTTGTTGGCAGGTTTCGTATTAGAGGGTATCGATAGGAAATTATTCGGTTATTCATTAATATTTTATTCGGTAATCTGTTATGTAATATGTAGTGGTACTAATCAGTTATTAGTTATATGAATAATAGAAGTATGTTGAGGTGTTTAGGCTATGTTTGTAATTATAAATTGGTATGTATTAAATTTTATGTATTTTTAGTAATACTTTGTTTCATTATATTTAAATAATCTTATATAATCAAAGGCAGTATAGGGTTTTTGGTTTTTTAATTACAATGGAACGATTAACAGATTTTACGCTGGGTTTATGGCTTTTACGCTATTGTCATGGGCATTACAGACGCATATAAAAGCCTTTTTTGTGACGTTGTGGAAACCTTAAAAAGATTACTTGTGCCGGGAGACTCCCACTTTTGTGGGATTATTACCCACTGAAACTTCCTCTCGGGTTCCGGGGTCGCTGGCTCTTGAGTTTGGGTGGCAAGAGCGAGACTATCACCTGCAACCCTGACTCCTTTTAGTCCAATACGCAGGTATTACCGAAGTTCTATTCTATTCTAGTCTACGTATGCCTAGACCTAGAACAGAATTTGCCATTTATATTTTGGTATTGCCAGGCATCGAGTACAGAAACATTTCTATATCAATTCGGTAATAACGCTACTACGCCACGGGGGTCGCCGAATTTGTAACTTTTCCTGAGGGTTTTACAAGTTAATTTCTGAAGCAATTACGTTTTATAGAGCCCATTTTACCCTTATTGGAGTATCCAAACAGCTTAACGCCCAATCATCCCCCGTGCCCCATTCGCTCCATAAATATCGACAAACAATACCATGGGGAGTATTTTATGAAATATTTATGAATTAAAAATATGGCACTTTTTAAACTTATCTGTTTTTGGTGTCTAGTTGAAGCGTTTATTTGCTATTTCAAAAACAACTTTTTTTTATTCAGCTCGAGTACTAAAGCGAGATGCACTGAACCGATATTTATTACTTGTTTCCTTTACTTTAAAGTATACATTCCTTGCTTCTTCTTCAACCCTCTAATAAGCATTGAATATAATATAGTTGCTAATTGTAATCGGTTACCTATAACGATTCAAAATGTATTTCCCTTCAAAGGTAGGTACAACAAACGAACAGACCAATAGCATAGATACAGAAGACCCCTCTTTCCTCTATGAAATCCCAAAGAGGAAAATCCCAACAATAAAAGTAACATCTCACCAGTTACTGTAATATAAAGTATCAAAGATCCGGATAAAGAGATAACTCAGCTTATAAACCCCACTTTACACCCGGTTCTGACACATTTTTACCCGGTTTATCGTCGGTCGAAGCTTTTCATTACACATATATCTAGTTTATATCGGTTATGGTGCTTAAATATGATGAAGTTATTGTATGTAAAAAATATCGAAGGAGAATTTTAATAATGAATCCCATATACTCGTAATATCTGAGGGTGTGGTAAAAGAGAGCTACACTAGGCGTTTCAACTCATTCATGAGAAATATTAAATAATCTGTAGCCGATATCAAGTAAAGTTTCAATTACCATTTAAATTTTATAATGTGTACAATGTGGATGGAGAGCGGCCATCGTGTAAGTTACATAATTATAATTTTTGTCCTATATAAGATTCTTTTATATTTATAAAATTTCTTTCATAAAAAAATAGAAATATTTTTACCCTACATCTAATGATAGTCGAATATATATCCGGGTTTACTTTATAAATAACCGTTACCCGGATAACCGTATAAAATATCGTATCCGTATATTTGTATCCGTAAAATGTTCGTAGATCCGTGTACGCACAATTTAACATCCGCCTTAACATTTTGTACACGATTTTATCGCCATGTTAAAGGAAGCTACCCTATACATTACTAGTTTTTACGATTTGCACTTAACTCTTTTAGAATATTCTTCTTCTTTTCTAAAATAATGTATGTTAAATGTTAAATAAATAAATAAAAGTATTAAATATATTCTTGCGCCTGCTTAAAATAACCTTAATTAACATTCATATTACTTCCCTAAATAAATTTAAATATTAAAACATTTTTTTTTACACTATATTGTAAAATATAGAACAGAAAATTGTACTTATTTTAATTTATACTCTGTTTCACCTGAAATACATTTCATTAGGAATATCTACTGGTGGACAAACTATCAAGGGTCAATAAAAGATATCTCTGAGCTTATCCGGGTATAAGCTCGCAGCGGATCCGGGTAAAGCCGCAACTTTTCATGTTTATCCGGTTTTATCGCGCTTCAAAAAGAAACCTTGTGCTTGATTTCTAGCTTTGCGGTCCCATGTTGTATGTGAAAATATGAATGCGACCGTAATTATAATAATTACTTTCGGATTTTTAAACTGACTATAAGCTACGGGTTAAATACCCTTTATAATTATTGATGGCCATTTGAGGATGTTGCTTTTAAATCATAAAGTGATTTAGAGTAGTGAATACCTTAGTAGTTTATTTTTTATAATATAGTAGAAGCAAACAAGATTGCACTCCACATTATAGTAAATGGCCACTGACGCCCATGGGAATCAGATCAAGCTCTGATTGTCTGATTGATTAGACAAACCGAACAATTAGTAGTAATACTACTTTTTAAGATTCACAAGTTAAAAAATATTGTCTCCTATAAATCACACAATATCTCAGTCATTAGGTAGCCTGGAACAATTTCTAAAAAGTTAAAAAACGCGATAATTTCTCCGTAAGTACCTCTCAGAACTAGAACGTTGTCTCAATAAATCTTAATTCAAGAAAGATAATTAAATCGAAATTTAGGAAGACAGTGAATAATTTAGGCATTTTTAATTGCGGCACTAAATTACAGTAGCCTTAGGTGAGATCGGTGAGGTATCTCAAGAGGGTAAAGAGGAATTGACTTGCAAATTGGCCTACAATCTTTCGAAGAGGGCAGTCGATAGACGAAACCGTCGAACTTCGTTAAGTTTTACTTTTGGGATTAATCGTAACCTTATTATTATAAGTAAAAAAAACCTTAATAATATCAATAGACAACCAATAGTATGATTACTGAACGTAGACGAAATTATTAAATAGATATCTAATAAAATACTTTCTGGTAATACACCAGACATCAAGGTCGATATCGATATATCGATACTTTAGCAACGGCATCATAGCATTCATAAAATAGGATATCCGTTATCCATTGCAACTCAAGAAACCCTTACCATAACCTTGTAACTGATGGACAGACGGACAGACAGCGGACACTTTCTTACTCCTTGGGTGACCCTAAAAATGATGACATATTATAAAATTATATATTGATAAAGTGTCCATCATTCAAAAACCATAGAAATAGGAACAGCGGTGGCGCAATTGAACTACGAAGGGTTAGACCACCTATCAATCTTCCATAAAAGCCAATCGTGTTAAAACGTAGCGTTATCACACGAGCGGTTCACGTGGCGATAAAATGGATTAGCGGGTAATGTGCGTCACTGGCAACTTTAAATTATTTTTATATAGCTGTTACATGTGTGATATACACATTTGAATAAGTATTTAAGGTTCTGTGCTTCCTTCTGGTGGCACCACCGCCAAGCCTATTTCTGCCAAATAACATCGGTGCTGTGATTTGAAGGGTGTGGTAAGGGAGACATACTTTTCCGAGGTATTCGCTTCTTAGTCCTCATGAGTAGCGGCGCATCTGTGGGTAACCTCAGGTAGGTAACGAATCTCACCTGGACTTCTTATCTGGGTGGCAGTAGCCACTTACCATCAAGTGGACAGCAAGCTATATTGCAATATTATATAAAATGAAATTTCAACGTAAAGAAGAAATAGAGAAATTCAATTTATGTCATAGTGACTCATATTAGTTGAATTTATATATTTGGTTTCAAGTTAAGATTAAAACTACTTCGCAACAATCCGCTACAAATATGTATGATGGTATATATTTTAAACCATGCAGTATGTATGCATTATAAAAGGCATGCATTAGGTTGACAGCGTCACTTAGCGATTAACCGTCGTAGAGTCAACTTACCCTGATGATGCTCCGTTTTGGAGCGAAACACGTGTTGGTGGTGGTATGTATGGTGGTGTATATTTTTAATTTTTGCATCTGCATGCATCCTTTGAGGGAGGGAGGGTGGTACATACTGCATGGTTTAAAATATATACCATCATACATATTTGTAGCGGATTGTTGCGAAGTAGTTTTAATCTTAACTTAATAGCATGGATTTCCGCAAAGTAACGCCTGATACAATTACCTATATTTGGTTTCATTCTGGATAGAAGATCTAGCTGAATAGATTTTCTAAGTTTCCGCACATTTTTTGCTAGCCTTAAAGGCACCGATAATGAATTTCCAATACGTACATTACCTCGAAAAATCAGAGGTCAGAGACTGGAGACAAAGCTTTGACTTCTTAGACCGTAATTCATGATATCATTGGATAAAACCCAACTTTTTATTCTGTGCGTAAATGAATAAGTATTATATTTGGAGTCGATTACGTGAGGCATCTGTTACCTAAGATCTAAGTTAAAAAGCTCTATCTGCAAGTTTCTTTTTTGTTAATTTATATTTATTTAATAATATAATAGTAGCAGACGAGCATACACATGATGGTAAGTGGCTACTGCCCATGGACATCTGTAATCAACCCCAGGTAGGATGAGACATTCCTACCAGAGGTCGGCCACAGATGCGCCGCTACCCCTGAGGACTAAGCTGGAACGCCTCGGAAAAGCCTGTCTCCCTTACCACACCCTTCAAACAGAAACACAGCAGCGCCTAACACTGCTGTTATTAGGTAGAACCGGTGTGGCGGTGGTGCCGCCGGAGTCGAACCACAAGAGTTCTACCACCTTCATCTCATCTCTATATGACGTGTATATACACTACCATAGACTTAAAATGTATAATTCTATACATTACACAGACATAATAGCTATTTTTATATTTGTATTTTTTCCAATGTAATAATAGATTTAGTTGTAAGCTATTCGTAAGTGCCTCTAAGGCGTATACAAAATTAGCAAACATTTGTATAAGCGTAGGGTAACGGAGGGTAATATGACGCTATATGGGAAACTACGCGGTAATTAAACTTCCTTCATTTGATTTATGCCTGCATTAGTGCAAGATAATGAAATTCGTAATTATGTGTATTGTTGCAGTAGATATAAATTCAAGAAAGCAATACTGCAGCTGGGGTCATACATTAGTTACAGTTATTTGGTTATACTTAGTATTTTTAATAAAGAAACAAAAAATGTTTATGAGTGATTTTGAATTAATTACTACTAGTCAAAGTCTTCTTTCCGTAAAAGTACCATTAAAAATAATACTGCAAGCGCTTGCAGGTTTGATATTTTAAAATATTTTTTTGTTTCTATATTCGCTGCAAACACAAGCTATAACAGGCTTTAAAGCCAAGAAATGTTCTGACCTTCTAACATTATTTTTCATAAATAATGGAAAACTGGAAACTATTACTCATGGAACACCTAGCCCCATCTCTTATTGAATCTTGAAAGCTCACAAATCAATAACCATTTATAATACGTATTTTTCCATTACTGATCCTCATCGCTATCTCATACTTCAAATCGACGGTCCTTGACAAATGGACTTCTGAGTGTCATCAATCAAATATGATGTCGTTATGAGCTGACCTCTCTACGAGCAAGTCAACCCTCCTTTGTACCCTTGCTGATGTGTATTAGAAAACCAATTGAAACTGATTTTAAAATGTCCATCAATTTGAAATATTAGTCAGATGTATAGGTATAAATATTATCAACCCATTACTGTTCCATTGTTTAGGCACTAATCCACCAAAGATGATCTTAACCTAAGAACCACTAGTTCGATTTACATTTTGTTTAGCCTTTTATAAGTTTGAAGTAACAAACGTGCAAAGTCACTATCCCACGAGGACATCTGTAACTAACCAACCAACTCCATAACTAACAGGTGTTCTACCTGAAACCTACCACAGATGTGATACCACGCTTGAGAATCAAGACGGTCACCTAACTGTCTTGCGCTATAAATAGGCTTGACAGAGGTACCCGACGAATCGAACTTTATTTATACATTTCAAGTTCACCTTATGATTCTTATCGGAGGTAGTCTAATAAAGGAAGACGCATACAAATTCTAAATTTGAAGATGGTAGAACCCTTTGTGCTTCGACTCCGGCGGCACCACCGCCACATCTATTTCTACCTAATAACAGCAATGTTAGGCGCTGCTGTGTTCCGTTTGAAGCGTGAGGTAAGGGAGATAGACTTTTCCGAGGCATTCCAGCTTAGTGCTCAGGGGTAGCGGCGCATCTGTGGCCGACCTCAGGTAGGAATATCTAATCCTATCTGGCGTTGATTACAGATGTCCATGGGCGGCAGTAGCCACTTACCATCAGGTGGACTGCATGCTCGTCTGCTACACCTATATTATAAAAAAAAACTAACAAAGTTTATGATAGGGTAAGGTAGGGTAAGAGGTAAAACCCGATAGTTTTGCGCTATAAAGTTCCAGCTCGCACTAAAAATCTTTCTAAAGCATGAAAAATCGCTCGCAAATACCGCTCAATCATCCTCCCGCGGCGTTTGAGTGGTTCGCATACAAAGAGCCTTTTATATCTCCACGCTACTGCATATTCTCAAACGATTCATTCAATGCTCATATAGTGTGTGATTTGGCGTAAGGAAATGGATTTTCTGTTTCTTCTGTCTCAAAAGTGACTATCTTGATGATATTATTGTGTTTCTAGACAAAAATTTTTTAACGATGAGATTTAGGATCCTCCATTCGGATTGGAAGATTTTACACACCTTTGAAAATGGTATGAAAACCAAGATATTTTCTTGGGTTTGACTAAGTATATATTTTTTACTGATAAAGTGATAATACGGTTCTAATACGTACGCACGGGTGTATGTAATAGCTGTCATCAAAGAAATGATTTCACTAAGCTGCGGTAGGCTAAGTGGTAAAATACTTAATTCATCATTTTTTGAGAGAAGATCTCTGTCCATCCAGGACATAGAACACGTTAAAGACATAAAATGAATAATATATTTATAGGTCGTAGTATTTCAGGTGTAAAATCATCGTTTTCCTTTCTACAAGCACTGCTGTGTTCTTAGGTGTTAAGGCAGGCACATTTACGCAGGGCATTCCAAATTAGTCCTTAGTAGCTGTGGCCGATGTCAGGTAGGGGTCTCATCTCATCTGGTCTTGATAACAGATGTCGATCAGTGGCGGTAGACTGTATACACTTACCATTATACTGCTACTTCTATATTATAAAACTAGCTGACCTGGCAAACTTTGTACCGCCTCAAAATCTATTTATCAAATATATTTCATATAAAATATAGCCTATCATATCAAATCTAATAACATATTTCCACAGTGACTTTTTTGCTGTTCTGTGTGCTCTTATCGTTTGAACTTGATAAAAGTACAAAAAAGAAACAAAGAATCGGTTGAAATAAAGAGTTCTTTGTTTAGATTGCGAGCCACTCATGAGGGTGGGGTAAACGGCGCAAACACTTTGCTAAGAGACGATTGAATGCTTCTGAAGGGCTATTCCTACCCTATTCATCTTGTTTATATTTACCCCTTTTATGTAATTTAGCTGTAGTGAATCTATATTTGAGACAAAATTAAATATTGTAACAATCAGATTGAATTTTACAACTTTAATTCTTACTTGCAAAAAATTCCGTAAAAATGCTATTTAAAGATGTTTCATCTTATTTTTGTATAATAGTATTTGGTAATAACTTTCCATAATCATGACATCACGTCATAACTAATTGAATTTTTCAAACTACAAGAAACTACACAATCTACAAAAAACAAAAAAAAAGTTATTGAGAAAATGAGCATATTTATTTTATTTTATTATTAGTCAAGCATTTTAAAAAGAATAGACGATAAATATACGAAATTCCTTGTGCATAGCTCAGTTAGTCAAAAGTTTTACCCGTAGTATATTGAAATACCTCACAACAAAGAGCCGAGTAAATTGAATTTAAGACTACTTATCGTTTATCTTGCTTTTACGAAAATTAAAGACCGAATCTAGATTCATTCTCCTTCCACTTTACCAAAACATTTTATTATTAAATTGATGACTTATGCAGTATTGAGATAAGAAACGAGTATGCAGTCTACCTGTTAGTAAGTGGCAACTGACGCCTATGAACATGTGTAATTAATCTCAGTTTTTTTTATAATATAGGAGTAGCAGACGAGCTTGCAGTCCACCTGATGGTAAGTGGCTACTGCCGCCCATAAACATCAGTAATCAACCCCGAATAGGATTAGATATTCCTACTTGAGGTTGGCCACTGATGCGCTGCTACCCATGAGGACTAAGCTGGAACGCCTTGGAAAAGTATGTCTCCCTTACCGCACTCTTCAAAACAGAACACAGCAGCTAACACTGCTGTTATAAACAGAAATAGGTGTGGCGGTGGTGCCGCCGGAGTCGAACCACAAAGGGTTCTACCATCTTCAAATCAATCTCAGATAAGATTAGAAAATCTACCTCAAGTGGGTCACAGATGCATTGCTACCCTAAAGGGGAACTTAGTCCTTTAGGGTACGCGACGGATAAGTATGGCTCCATTACTACACTTTTCAAACCGGAACATTGAAAAATCAGAGGTTGGCCTGGGATTCGGACCTCGGACTCTTAGATCGAGGCCGAATTACAACCACTAAGCTATCACTATTTATGTATTTACGCACACATTCGTCCATATCTCGATAACGATAAGAAGGTGGTAGAACCCTTTGTAGTTCGACTCCGGCGGCATCGCCGCCACACCTATTTCTGCCTCACAACAGGAGTGTTAAGCATTGGTGTGTTCCGGTTTGAAGGGTGTGGTATGGTCCTCAGGGATAGCAGCGCATCTGTGGCTGACTTCAGGTGGGAATATCCAATCCTGACTGGGGTTGATTATAGATGTCCATGGGCGGCAGTAGCCACTTACCATCAAATCAAATCAAATCAAATCAATACTCTTTATTGTACCCAATAAAAGAATATCTATAAAAAATAAATAAGTAATTTAAAAGACAATACAAAAGGCGGTCTTATCGCTAACCAGCGATCTCTTCCAGACAACCTTTAGGTGTGGAGTTATAGTAGGGAAAAATAGAAAAATAGGTAGGGTTCAAATAATAATAATAAATATAATTATAGGACTAAGATAGCATAAACATGTTGGAATAAATAAAATATAGCATACACTAAGCACCAGTAAAAGAAGGAGACTAAAATAGAATGGGAGAGATGATTGAAAAATAAAATAGCAAAGGAAAATAATAATAATAATATTAAAAAATAAAAATAAAAAATAAAGAAGAAGTAATTATTAAAACCAGAGTTATAGTTGTAAGTAATGAGATTTAACCAGATTTTTAAATGAGTATAAGGATTTAGCGTTACGTATGGAAACAGGAAGGGAGTTCCAAAGACGGATGGCCACTACCGTGAAGGATTTCTTGTAGAAGGATCAATTCAATTGGACTGCATGCTCGCCTGCTAATCCTATATTATATAAAAAATGTATTTATGTATGCACTCGTACATATCTCTAACTACGTTTATTTTTTGTGCGTGTATTAAAACCCTTTCAATACGGCAGTAGTTTCCCCGTTTTCCTATGTTTTCATCGAATGATGGATCTATTTATAGCCTCGCGAACACGTTTCTGATGAAACAAATATCACGTGCATATGCATATCACTCGTGTGTACTCGTAAGTGCATATGTGAAAGGTTTCTACGGATATTTTTATCGTCGTTCTTTGCTTCGAAATGGTTTGCTTTTTTTTCTTTTTACTTTTAAACCTTAATTAATGTTACTTTTTTCTAAATACTCTTAACTGAGAAACGAAACTTATATTCTTTCTATCGGCTCGACTCGGCTTTATATATTCGGGCTATACAGACCCTCACATACAGACGAGGTAAGTTAAATAATTATTCCAAGGTTAGTAAAGTGTAAGCCAATTTCGTATCTAAGTTATGTAGTGTCACAAGCTTTTAGTAGATCGCATCTGATCTATAAAGTTATGCAACATCGACGCTGTAGGGAATTGGTTTGGCTTTGGATGCGCTTCCATGCTTCGAAGAGCTGTCGATTCCAGTTGTTATTGAACTGCTGAAGTTAAATCTTACGTAATAACACACAAATAGCCAGCTGAATTTATACTTAGAACAGAATTTTTAATAGATTGTCGACAATGACATAATTTCGTTAAATTTGGAAAATGATATCTTTTTATAGGATTGAAATTGCAAACTAGCATGCTGTCCACTTGATGGTAAGTAGTCAGTAGTAAGTAGTAAGTAGTAAGTAAGCAGTAGTAAGTAGCCCATGGGCATAGTGGTTACATATGTCATATATAACAGGAGTTCTACATGAAGCCGGTTGCGTTGAGATTCGTTGCCACTTTTGACACTACTAGATGGTCTTCTCATGTGTAAATTAGCTGTCTTTTAAAACATTAACACTTATTAAGTTAACATGTGTTTTTTTTTTCCTTTCTCAGTTTTATGTATATAGTATAGTAGTTGGTGGAACACAAATTCAGAATGTTATCTACTGTATTCCAACAGTCTCTGAATAAATCAGTAGTGATCATTTTATCCGTTTTTCTGCGGAATCCAAAAAACCCAAATCATTCACTATAATTCGATTTTGTTGATCCGACACTCAATTCTTCATACAAAGTTAAACCTTAATTGTACAACATAGGTACCACTAATCTAAACTAGTTCCCAATTGTTCAAATCTCAACTAATTTAGAACGCTAACTCCGAATGCACTAGAACTAAGTTAGTGCAACTTGTAATAAGAAATAAAATAACACTGATGTTAACTTTTATTCGAACTTGACTGAGTTAGGAAGTAGGAAATACGAGAATTCAAAGTTTCTAGAAGGTGGTTCAATTCGACTGTGACCGCGCTAACCAGGGTTGCCAAATGCAGATTTTTTTCCTCGTACCTTAACAGATAAAATCTGGTATTTTGCCTTTTAAAACATGTGTACTCCTGGAGTTATGGTAGGTATATAGGCCAAGAAATCTCTGAAATGTGTAATTATCAGCTAAAAGAGGTCGTTAGGGTCAATCTGCAAAATGTATATATCAGCGAAAAAAAATAAGATCGCCAAAAAATCTCTGAAACACAAAATTCCGCTAATTCCCTTTGAAATCAATACCATCTTCCATTATGATAAAATCTCGTACATATTTGTACGAGATTGATAGTGTCCTCGTACCTCGTACGAAAGACCACAAATCTCGTATTTGTACAAGAATTCTTGTACAGTTGGCCGCGCTGGCACTACCGTCATATGTATAATATGTATATGTATAATGTATATGTATAATGTATATGTATAATGTAATACTATTAAGGATTGAATAGTAGCGTAATGCTATACTGCAAGTCATTTCAGGTTAGTCCTTAGACGAAGGGAACAGGAAACATTGAAGAAAATAAATGAAAAATATTTATTAAGAAAACAGAAAAGTAATTTTTTTTTTGCAAATAGTTATTTATCTCTCCTCGCCTCTCTCTCCTCTGATGGAAATTATTTACTTAACATTAAAAAGTCGTAGTATAGCGACTTCCCGCTACTCGTCAAGAGATGGCGCTGCTGAATCACGCTATCGAAGTTTTCTCAACATCTTGCATATATACAAGCTCCGAACTGAGACTGTCAGAGCACGGCGGCTCCCCGGGCATGATCACCTAGTCCGGCGGGAAATCTCCCTTTGCCAAAGTAGTATTTGCAATGCCATCGAACTCTATTTCATAAAAAAGCACTAATTTACAAACTAAAATAAAAAAAAACACTTCAGAACCAATAATAAACAGATTTTTGTGTTGCCATCTTAGTCATAATGTTTAAGATCATAATTTAGCGAAACATTCTAGCACGAAAAGCCTTACGAAATTAATGGATCGTTTGCAAAAGAAATGTTTTCTAGCAATAAATCCTTGGGCCGTCTGAATTAATTTCCGTCCATTACAGATCGAAAGTTGGAAAAGGAAATGTGCAGGAAAAACAAAGTACGTCAAGTTCTTCGTAACTTTTTATACTTAGTTTTATTTCTGAACTATTGCTACCTTGAAAATGATAGATTTATGTAACATCTTTTCTCGAACATTGTTGAAATAGTTGTAATAACAGAACAACACAAGTTCTTACAATATCTCGCAATATAAAAATACAAGAAAGGGTTTTAAAGCATACAACATCAAGAGTGGATTGCATCGAAAGCCCGTTTAAAGTTTGCGTTAAAGTTAATTATAACAGTAACTTTGACAGTAGCGATGGAATGGAACCATTCAATGTTGCACTAATTTATTTGTCATTAACATAATTTGTGTCGCTGTCTAACCGATCGAAATCGAGCGGTTAATGTTAAGTGTTAGTTACGACGTAATTTCAACCTTAATTAAAATGGTGCAACTAATTATTTTTTAACCATGGATTTGAGGGTTGGTTAAGCTTTTGTACACGTTAAAGGTACATGATACAACCCACCCTAAGCATTTGGTTTCGGTTCTTGTTATCGATGCTGTTACACCTTTCGAAAAGCTTGAGAACTTTGAAAATATCCAATACTGTAATTCCAATGTAAATTTATAAGTTTGTCAAATAACTATTCTTAATCACAATCCACAATTTGACAATATTTCTAGTTGTATACTAGTATACTTCAATTTGTTAATTTTCAAACGATTATGGAATCTAGTCATCCAAACATTAAGCCAAGTACATTGTTAGTTCTAAATAACCTGTACCCAATTTCACTCACAAAAGCTACATGGCCATAAATGAGGGCTAAGGGCTAAGCGGTTACACGTTACAATTAATCTTGACACCGCGACATCTAAGAATTTATATTAAGAAGCGGTATTCACACACGCATTCGATATACTTACGGAGGGCTCCTGTCCTAATCAAGGGTTAAAGTTACGACCACTTAACGTCTATTTCATTAAAATTAACTTTAGTACTTAAACGCCAACGTCAAATCATTTTTTTTTATAATACTGTAGCAGATGAGCATACAGTGCATGGTCTTCTTTATAACCCCAGATAGAGTTAGATTCGTACCTGAGGTCTAAGCTGGTAATCCTCGGAAAAGTGTTTTTTTCTTACACACCCTTAAAACCAGAACACAACACCGCTTACCACTGCTGTTATATGGCAAAAATAGGTGTGTTCTGTTTTAAAAAATGTGACAAGGATTTATGAAAGTTACCTACGAGTTCATAATATAAGTAGAATATCAAGCGAGGTAAGTTACTACAACGTCAATAGATTGAGTATTACAAGTTACTTACAAAATATCGATGATCTATAAATAAGTCCCACAAAGAGAATTATTAACAACTTTACCTTATTTATGGTAAAAGTAAAGTATATTACATATATTGGTGTATATTTAATAATCCATTAGCTTCAGTATTTCATAGAATCGCAGAAGCGTTTTAATAGAAATAGCAAACATTCAGTCCATCTAATGGTAAGTGGCTGTTTTCGCCTATGGGCACTTCTAATACGATTAAGTTCTGTCTACTGATACTACGAGTATATGAGTTTGGTCACTGATGCACTGCTATCCCTGTTAATCTTTAAATCGGAATACAGCCACGCATAACACACTATTTGTATGAAATGTTATTAGGCAGAAATAGGTGTGGTGGTAATGCCTCAGAAATCTGAACACAAAGATTTTGCCATCCTGTAAAAAAATAACCTTATTCTTAGGACAAGGACATGAATACATCAAAAATTAAAAAAATAAATAAACAAAAATAAAAAAAAAAAACAAAAATAAAAAATACTTTAAAGTATTTTGATTTTTTTTTAGGACAAGGAGTTAAATACATCAATCAAATGTTTACCAAACCAGGGATCGAATCCGGAACTCCCGAGTATCAGACCACTGTGATTAATAGAGAACTTTTACCCACCTTAATCCGAATCTTATCCAACTTAACTATGTACTAAAATATATTTTATTTGTGTAATACCTTTTTATTTCCAATATGTACGAGCATCACAATAAAGCCGCCGTTACCGCTAATGAAGTAATAACGCTTTTGTTACCGCTATTAAAGACTTGTAGCTGGATAACTCCCGGGGGAGGCTTTTATATATATTATCTGGAATCTGGATCATTTAGTTACAATTTTGGTTTATTTTTTTATATAATGTAAGAAACAAAATTAGAACGGAGCTGTTATAATAATGATTTACACTGAAACTGAAACGCATCGTTATTATTATGCAGAAATAGCTCTGATGGTAGTGTCTCCGGAGTTGAACCAAAAAAGGTTTTGGTTTAGTTTTTGTGTATAAGAAACAATAAATGAGCAAGACCTAATAATAATGTCCTATATTTATACTGTTTTAAATTAATTTATAAATGATAATATGATATGTGTCAAGAAAAAAGTTAATAAACTTGGGAATGACTAATAAATACATGTTCAGAAAAATATTGAAAAAGTCTTGGGTCCAAATTTCCAGTGTATGACCGGGGTCATCAACAAAGTAAGTCAAATGTTAAAATGTACAACAACATTTTGTTAAATAAAATATGTATATGTATAATATGTATATGATAAACATTTATCGAATTTTTAATTATGAAAAACGACAAACCTGTTAAGTTTCTTACCAATTTTTCTCAGTTGAGGTCGTGTTCTAATTTGTTGATAAGGAAAAATAATGGAACTGGCAATTTGTAAGAGTAAGTATAGGTTTCTACGATAAACATACATTTTATTTTATTATTACAGAAGCGCCAGATTTTTTAAAATTTTATTAGTTTGTATTTATTTATTATGTGTTATAATTTATTATAATAAACTCATTCACAACCATTGACATAAATTTGTTAATAATTTGTTTATTTGTTTCTCTGCGGGGATAACATTATTCTCTATGTCCAACTAATTAAAACATCATAGGACCACAATTTGATACCCTCCTACGCCTCAAGTCTTCCTGACAAGTTTATATAACTTCCCTACAATCTTGCTTATCGCGTGACATACAAGAGTAAAAGCAATTCTGATACTCCTGCTCAACCCACTTATGAACAATAAGAAATACATGTAACATGTATTATAATTACATTTGCTATATCATAACCGTTAGCGACATAGTTATCACAAGTATCACAACCGAAGGCCGTCTATTTGTGGCGTAGAGGCGGTCCCCGATTGAATCAATACCATTACTGATGCATAGGTCACCACTGACCACACGGATCGATGGTGTGTTACCATTTTTAACGCACTATGTACTTTATTTTTTAATCGTTGTATATAACAACAATATATAACGTATTACGTAACAACGGTCAGAAATTCAGCCCCTCTTGCTGGGCGTTTGGGGTTCAAATTCCAGACATGCAATGATTTTTGGAAGCTATGTACAACGTGTATATTAGAAACTGCTAGCTGACCCGGCAAACGTAGTGTTGCCATATAAATATAAAAATATTAAGGGTGAACAACCCTTATCACTTAGGGTTATGAAAAATAGATAGTAGCCGATTTTCAGACCCACTGAATATGCATATAAAATTTGGTGAAAATCGTTAAAGCCTTTTCGGAGTAGTACGGTAACTAACATTGTGATACGAGAATTTTATATATAAGATTAACATTGCTGTAATGGTGGCGAAAATCGTCTTAAGCAAAACCTATAATCATTGTACAAAAAAATCAAAGATAGTGGTGGTGATAATGGTGGTCTACGCTATGCCCTAAATCGCTTTTATTACAACATGTGACCTAAGTAATGTTAAATTCAGCCCTACTCGTATATCGACCTTTCATAGACATTCTGTCGTATTTGGGCTCTGTCATAGTTATCCATCGGCGGTGTTCGCTCACTTACAAGAAGCATGTATAAATGCGATTTTCGTCTAATTAGTGTTTTATTAGTATAGCATATAAATGGCATCTATTAACGGAATGGCTATCAAACGGTTTTCTGTCAATTGCAGATTAATTACATGACCCTTGTATTTGGGCTTATGAAACGAATTCCGTGACTTCATGACGTAATGTAAGAGGGCTAGTCCAGAATGAGAAGGATTAGGCCATAGTCCACTGCGCTGGCCAAGTGCGTATTGGTAGACTTCACATACCTTTTGAGATTTTTTATTTCTTTATAAATATCTCAGGTATGCAAGTTTCCTCACGATGTTTTCCTTCACCGTTTAGCAAGTGATAATTAATTTCTAATACGCACATAATTTCGAAAAATCAGAGGTGCGTGCCTGGGATTTGAACCTCGGACCCCTCGATCGAGAGGACGCGTTTTTAATCACTAGACTATCACTGCTTGTAAAAATGAATGATAGCATACGGGTAACACTATAAGTAAAAAGAAGTTAATTTATAAACTAGTAATGCAGTCTATCCTGTTCATACAAAATTATCTAAACGCTTGATACGTCGTAAGATTCACTGAGCTAGAAAACTAGATAATTTCACAATAACTTAAAATCCTGCAGTAAATCAGGGCGCTATCGATGCTCTGTCCGAACGTCCGATGTCCCGTCGAATACAGATTAACCCTGCACGTGACGTGTCACGTAACTTACATGTAGTGCGACTGCAAAACCGAAATGTAGAGATTTTTTTTTTTTTTTATAATAAAGGAGTAGCAGACGAGCATGCAGTCCACCTGATGGTAAGTGGCTACTGCCGCCCATGGACATCTGTAATCAACCTCAGATAGGATTAAATATTCCTACCTAAGGTCGGCCACAGATGCGCCGCTACCCCTGAGGACTAAGCTGGAACGCCTCGGAAAAGTCTGTCTCCCTTACCACATCCTTCAAACCGGAACACAGCAGCGCTTAACACTGCTGTTATTAGGTAGAAATAGGTGTGGCGGTGGTGCCGCCGGAGTCAAACCACAACGGGTTCTACCACCTTCAGAGATTTTGCATTGTTGCATAAATGGAACGGTATTATGACACTCAGATGATTTTGTATTTATTTTAAAAGTTGGCGTGCCTAAAAACAAAGGTGGTCGCCACATTTGTCGTTTAGTCAGTATACAATTCCACCAAAACGCAAAATTGGTCCACGCTAGAATGTACACCCTTTAGTATGTTTTTGAATAAATGAAAGTTTTATTTTATTCAACAGTAACAGACGAACACACATTCCACCTGATAGTAAGTGGCTACTGTCGCCCAAGGACATCTGTAATCAACCCCAGATAGGATTAGATATTCCTACCTGAGGTCAGCCACAGATGCGCCGCTCCTCCTGAGGACTAAGCTGGAACGTCTCGGAAAAGTATGTCTCCCTTACCACAATCTTCAAACCAGAACACAGCAGCAATGAAAACTGCTGTTGTTAGGCAGATATAGGTGTGGCGGTGGTTCAACATATATTACCACCATAAATTCAATTAATTTAATATTTAAAAACTATTATAGTAATAACTGACTATTATAATACTATTTCAGTAAATCAGGTCGCTATCAAAGCTCTCCCGAACGTCCGATATCCCGTCGAATACAGATTAATCCTGTACGTGACGTGTCACGTGACATACATGCAGTGCGACTGCAAACCCGAAATGTAGAGATTTTGCATTGTGGTGGAATAAATTAACCGGTATTATGTCACTCAGATGATTGTGTATTTATTTTAAATATTGGCATGCCTAAGAACAAAGGTGGTCGTCTCATTTGTAGTTAAATCGGTATCTTTACCCTTCCACAAAACGCAAAACTGGAACACGCTAAAATGTACATCCACTTTAATATGTTTTTGAATAAATGAAAGTTTTTTTTTATAATACAAGAGTAATAGACCTATCGATGCTCTGTCCAAACGTCCGATGTCCCGTCGAATACAGATTAATCTTGTACGTGACGTGTCACGTAAATTACATGTAGTGCGACTGCAAAACCTAAATGTAGTGATTTTGCATTGTGGTGGAATAAATCGAATGATAACACCTTATTCATATTTAGCTGTGTTTATCTTAAGTAGTGTCCGCTCAAGGATCAAAATTCCATATTAATCGGACTTTTTTAGGTTCCGTACCCAAACGGTAAAAACGGAACCCTATTTTTTAATTGATAACGAAGATTGATCGCTCGTCGGTTACTATCGAGCGACTAATAATTGCTTTAGCTACCATTTTGTCGTTTGAGCTACGATCATGTCTCTTAAGCTACCATTTAGACACTTAAGCTATCATTTTCTCACTTAAGCTACCATTTTGTCACTCAAGCTACCATTTCGTCACTTGAGCTACCACTTTTGTCACTTGAGCTAACATTTTGTCTCTTAAGCTACCATTTTGTCACTCAAGCTACCATTTCGTCACTTGAGCTACCATTTTTGTCACTTGAGCTAACATTTTGTCTCTTAAGCTACCATTTTGTCGCTTAGGTTACTGAGCAACGGGATTTTCCGGCATGTGTTATTGAGGCGATAACCCTACACTGGGATATCGCACTTAATCCCAGCTATCCCTTTTTGCCACATTCTAACAAACAACTTAAGGGACCTTAAGCCGCTAACCCTTTTTATCAAAGTTCAATCAAGTTTCGTCCCTTTCCATAGTTTCCATGTTTCTGTTGTAAACAAATCTTTTTTATGTACAGTTCTTATCGATTGGTTATTTTTTATTGTTATAGTTATAGTTTAGAAATACAGAAGTAGTAACCGAGATGATGATGAGTTACTACTGCCGCCCATAGACATCTGTAATCAACTCTAGATACGATAACAATCCTACCTGAAGTCGTCCACTGATGCGCATCTAACCTCACCCCTGATGTCTAAGCTGGTACGCCTAGGCCTTAGGCAGAATAGGTGTGACGGTGGTGGACTCAAACAATAGAGGGTTCTACCACCCTCGAAGTACCCTACATACGCATGAACACATACTTATATGCAAATGCATTCCAACAAGTAATTAAACCACAAAGCGTTTCCAGCCCTTTCACATTATGAAAGAGTTATAACTAGAATGTTACATGTAACAAGAATATCACTAATGCAAGATTTTTTGCTCAAGTCAGCATCCAAAGCGCTGTGAAGCGTAAATCTCTGATATTATTCCGTCATGTCATTAATCTTACGTACGCTGATTCGGGAAGGAAGTTTACCCTTTACGACGATAATATCACGACGATGTGTCTATGAAGTCGTAGCCCTTTTATGTGGAAATAAGTTTTTTATGTAGTCATTCCAAAATTGATAAATTTCATTTTCATTCCTTCAGATTTTGGAGGGGAAAAAAGTTAATATTGTGCTAACTATGGACTCATCTATAAATATCTTCTTAAAAATATGAGTGTTACGTGAAATCGGTCAAGGAAGCTGCTATGTAATTGGCATTTATTCAAAATTGGACCGTAAAAAACTTTATTACCTATAGCTCCCTTTGCTACGCCTTAGCATGCCTTTGTATATCAGTTATTCTAAAGTCCGCTCCACATTCTTGCGAGAATCTCGCGAGAACTTCGCAAGAATGCGAGAAAAACTCGATTCGTATTGGCTCCACATTCTCGTTTCTCGTGCTTTTCTCGCGTTCTCGCGAGAATGTGGAGCGGGCTTAATAGAATATACGAGCAGAAGCACAAAGACCGCTGGCTATGACACATCGTCATTTATTTATTTTATCAATATGACCGGTCATTCCACTGAATAATCTAATTAATTACATCAGTAAAATATTTAAGTAAAATATCAACTTATTACATAATAGAAACTAGATGATGCAACAATAGAATCGAGTCGTCGATTTGTAGAAATCGTGTCGGAGTCGTAAAGACTAAAGCAGTAAATGTACGAACGTATTCAAACTAACGTTATGTGGAAGTAATGGCCGCTTATGGATTCGGAGATTACTGAGTTTGTAATTTCGTCCCCGAAGATTAACTGGGAGTCCAGAAATGGGGTTTCTGATTAGAAACTACATATCGATGGGTCCTACGTAAACTGGTGCAAGTGCGTTTTCACAACTTTACAGTAGAGCGATTTGAATGTTCTAATGCGTGTAACCTTAACATTATTCAACGTACATAGTTAAAATTTTAAAATGGTATAATTGAATCCTTTTGAAAAAAAACTGCATTATACGTGAATAATGTTAAAGTTTTGACAAATATTCAGCGCCCCCAACGGATTGTATCAGAACTATAGTGTCAGTAACGTAACATTAAATGTCTAAATTGACAAAATGGCGCTTCATGTTTGTCTCTCTTTTTTGCGAACATGTGAGGCAGACAGAAAGACTTGAGCACTTACTTATTGTTACGTTTACCCAGTCTACTAAAGCAAACGGAACAAAATATTGGATTGAGTAAACGTAACGTAAAATTGTAGGATGTTTTGAAAACTCATGGTAAGGGTACAGATACCTTATATACGTCCCGCATCCATACTTTTCCACTGAAATGTAAAATTTATGCAACACGATTAAAATGAATTAATTAAAAAGGATTGTTAAATCTACGAACCTGCACTATTACCGAATTCCTTCGCATTGGGAGCCCTATACCCAGCAGTGGGACAATAAAGTGTCAATGATAATTCCAAAACTCCAACATGATGTAATATTTAGCCTGCGACTGTTATCATTCAGAAATAATACTTTACCTTCCTATCCTCCCACAACCACATAATAGAATTATGCGACACACAAACACACTAATCTAATTACAACACATGTGTGCACTTTCCTACAAAAGTCGGTTAAAATGGAACAATCCTATAATAGAAGTTGTATAAGCTACATTACGTATTACTGGTCTAATAATAACAGGTTTCATTCATACGCATGGTCGCGTGAATGTTGTTATGTAATCAGAATCTCTGCTGAGCATGCCAATATGTCCTTTGATGACGAATATGTGACGTCAGTGGACAAAAGATTCATTTTTAGGGTTCCGTACCCAAAGGCAAAAAACGGAACCCTGTTACCTAAGACTTCGCTGTCTGTCCGTCTTTCATAGGGCTTTGTCATAGGCATCTCCGGAACCGTGATAGATAGACATTTGATTTTTTTACAGAGGACGCATAACGTTGGCCGCTATAACAACAAGTACTAAAAATAAAATAAAGTTGAATATTAAAGGGGGTCTCCTTACAACAAACCGATAATTCGGCATTTTTCGTTCTAACTGTTAAATCGTACTACGAGGACAGTTGAAATTTTTACAATCCGTTTACTACTATAACTGCTATTATAATAAATACAAATAAGAACAATAAAACATATGGCATCTGATACGGAAGCCTCCATGTACGAATTCGAATCGTTCTTGGTGAATTTTTTTATAATAAGGAAGTAGCGAATGCGTATGCAGCCCACTTACAAGTGGCTACCGCCACCTATAAACATCTGATATCAACTCCAGATAAGAATCCTACCTGAGGTTGGCCACAGATACGTTGCTACCCTGTGAACTAAGTTGGATCGCCTTGGCTAAATATCTCTCTTATCATAATCCGGTCCCTTCAAACAGGAACATTAGCAGCAGTTATTAGGCAAAAAAAAGGTGACGATTATCCTACCAGAGTTAAACCTCAAAGAATTTAGAGTAGAATTTGAATTTAGAAGGTGGTAGACCTTTAATGTAGATAGCATAAAGGTGGTTTTCACAATTTTCTACTTGAAATTCTATTACGAAAATGTTAGAAAACCACTACTTTTCTTACAATAGAAGCGGAAAACCTTAAAATAATAATAAGACAATTTTCAGCGGCATAATATTTTATGAAGAACACTAACACAATAGACGGCTTAGTCCATTATATGGAGGAAGTCATTTTGAGCCACTATTTCGCCCTCATGATAAAACTAGATAAGGCATTGTTTAAATTAGAGCGTATTTGCAGTTTTATTATATCACCTATTTATTATTTTAAGTACATTATTCTTCGTCACGGTATCAATTAGCACGTTTTAGCGACTGCATTAATTCTTCGATTTTTGGCGCTTAATTAGTACTGTGAGAGTACAGTAGCACTACCATGAGTTCACAAAAGTATTACTCGCTAGCGACTGCGTAAAATAAATGTATGAAAAATTGTACAGCGCCTCTGGTGGTTACTCGTAGAACTAAATTCCGTAGTGTGAGCCACTCGTAACGTAAAAAACCTATCGAAATCAAATTGCTAGCGAATGTCATTATGATCTATTGCCATACAAATTCGGTCCCATGAGTCATTAATTTGACAGACGTTGTCAAGAAACATCGTAACGATAGTAGTTATGTTATTCACTAGCAAAATGACAATAGTTTTCTATTTACAATTTCTATAGTGGCGTTTCTATGCCAACTCATGGTAGTGCTACAGTAGTAAAACGTGCAAGGTATTAAGTTTGATCACCGAAGCTGTCAGTAACTAATGTGCTGGAATTTACCTTTGAAATAAACTAAACGATTGAATAAATTACATTTATTATATTAGCGAAAAAACCGAAGTGATTTGAATGAACCCTTAATTTTAATCCAATGGGTTTATTGGACATTGGTCAAGTTTTATTGGAATCATGAAAATTTTTGATAGCAGATAATCCTATAGACCTAAATGAATAAATATTTATTTTTACTATTTTTGGTTGCAGGAAATTCATTCCGCTTCACATCATAGAAGAGGACAGCTACGAGAAGGACGTGCTGTTCTACGTCAATCTGGGAGAACCAGAGTTACTTGGAGGTATGTACCCTCACTCAAGTTAATAAGTTGACCGGACGGTCTGTCACGGAGGTACTGTATGAGCGAATTCGTTAACGTTGAACGTTTTCGAGCAAACGTAAAAAATCATACTAAGGGTACTGTACCCTTACCAGGAGTTTTTACGTTTCGACAAATATGGCTGTTTTGGTATTTGTTTACATATTTGCCCATACAAATTCCAATCAGCGCCCCTAGCGGATTGTGTCAGAACTAGGAAATCGTATGGGCCAATACGTAAACAAATACCAAAACAGTCATATTTGTCAAAACGTAAAAACTCATGGTAAGGGTACTGTACAGTAAGCACGGCACGCGCTCGTCCGTTTGATGGACTACCATTAGTGGCTAAGCACGCTTACTTCTGTGCTTCTTTGAATTACAGTCGTCAAACATGTTATAGGCCTATTGGATATTTTAAAAACATCTGCCACGTGTTATTTAATCCTCGGCACACGTCGCTATGTGACGTGCAGATAAGTTATTCATATTCATATCATAGTGTGTATGGGCAAAGATTTGCAATAGAAAACTTATCTTTTTATAACACACAAGTGAAACACTTGAATAATAACAGCTGTTTTATGAAATACATATTATTTCGTCGTTTGTAGGTAAATTTCAAGTCTTCGATATTACGATTGTAGCAGTATCGTTTTAGTAGTAACATTGGAGGTTGCGACCAGATGTCACCAACGACTACACATTTTATACCTTATGAGTGTGAAATTGAATCCCATACATATATATGTACGTACTATGTTCTGACAACTTTGTGGATTCAGGATCATTTGTGGATTAAGGATCAAATCCCATGCACAGCTCAGATCCTTCAAAGTTATGTGCATATTAAAATAAAGGATCGCAGAAATGAATTTATCCACAATTCATGACTTTAGCTTCAGTAGTGTAAGCTCTGCGATGATTAATTGGGAGTGTATCCTTTCGCTTTTATGTGTATACATATATTTTAAATACATTAATAATTATTATATAATTTAAAACATCCCGAGGAATATTACATACTCTTAATTTTTTTTTTTTATATAAATCTCTCAGGTATGCTGGTTTCCTCACGATGTTTTCCTTCACCGTTTAAGCAAGTGATAATTACAAGTAATTACAAGTAATTACAAATAACAGCTGTTATTTATCAAGTGTTACATGTGTGTTATATAAGATAAGTTTTGTATTGCAAATCTTTGCCCATACACACTATGATATGAATATGAATAACTTATCTGCACGTCACATAGCGACGTGTGCCGAAGATTAAATAACACGTGGCAGATGTTTTTAAATTGTCCAGGTATGCAGGTTTCCTCACGATGTTTTCCTTCACCGTTTAAGCAAGTGATAATTACTTATTGTTATCACTTGCTTAAACGGTGAAGGAAAACATCGTGAGGAAACCTGCATACCTGAGAGATTTATAAAAAAATCTTAAAGGTATGTGAAGTCTACCAATACGCACTTGGCCAGCACGGTGGACTATGGCCTAATCCTTCTCATTCTGAGAGGAGACCCGTGCCCAGCAGTGGGACAGTAAGGGGTTGATGATGATGATGATGAAAATAAATATTATATGCTCTTAAAAAAATCAAAATTGGTGAATTCTAACAATTCACACTTGAAACCGGGCTGAACCCTTTCATTCTTCACTTCATTTCTTCACTGCATTTTATCTGTCAGTCAGTATAAAAATATTAAGTAGATATCGTATTCCTAAGTGTATCATATCAAGTATATTACACTCTTAAGTACTTTCCGAAACTCGTGAGAGTCTAAATTGACATCATTATGAAAATGCGAGCAAAAGTTGATACATTTACCAACATTCCATGTCTTATATCTAGCGAGGAAATATGACAATCTTTTGTCGTAAAATTGTTTTACTTAATATTTTTTTCAAAGTTATCATATGGTGCTAAATGATAAGTGGAAAAAGAGTAAAATTATTGTTGAAGTTAGTAAAAATAATGCAGTTACGAATTTAGACTCTATGTAGCTTTATTTCAATTTAGAAAAAGACTCAATTTTTCAAGCAAATACTTTTTTTAAAGACCTAGCTTTAAAACTATATAATCGTATGCACTTATCCGACACACTATTTTAATTTTCTATCTTAACATTAAATTTGGTTGTTTTTTGTTAAAGTTCTTTCAAACAATTAACAAAGTTGACGTATAGAAGTGATATGTATAGAAATTGATATTTCAATATTTATATCTTTTCTCTATTTAATTCTCTTCTCTCTGCCCGTAGCGGGTAACGCAAGTCCATTATAAATAACTTTCTGCTGACTCAGCGCACAACAATGTAGAAAGTTAAAAAGATCTCATTGAAAAGCTTCAAGAAGCAATAAGGACTTGGGTGGTACATTTGTACTTTTAATGCCGGTTTCGCCATAGATTACAATTAAGTATCCTCGAGACGGATGTTATTGTTTTAATGTCCCTATTAAAGGTTTGCAATTTTTTATTTTTTTATTGAGAGTAGCACACGAGGACGCAGTCTATGCGTGGCTATTGCCGCCCGTGGATATATCTAATCAACCTCAAATAATAATTAATAGATTTATAGCTTAGGTCTGCCATAAATGCACAGCTACCCCTGAGGACTAAGTTGGAACGTTTCGGACCTCATGTGGCCGACCTTAGCTAGGAATATCTTATCCTATTTGATGACAGATGTCCATCGGCGGCAATATCCACTTAGTATCAAGTGGACTGCATGCTCGTCTGTCCATGGGAGTAGTCCCATATTAAAGAAAGTTACATTTAAGGTTTTACGGAAATCAGACCAGAATAATCAAATTTCCTAACAGCATATGCCTCACTGAGTATCAATCTAAATATATATAACTCAAAGGTGATCTATCAACGCACAGCCCAAACCACTGGACGGATCGGGCTGAAATTTGGCATGCAGGTAAATGTTATGACGTAGGCATCCGCTAAGAAAGAATTTTGATCAATTCTACCGCCAAGGGGATAAAATAGGGGATGAAAATATTACTTCGTAACGCGAGCAAAGCCGCGGGCAAAAGCTCGTCTTGTATAAAAGGTAAGCATAGTAAATATCAAAAGGCGAATTCACCCTTGGCACCCTTCACAGAAGTTACATTAATTCGAGTAAATTTTCGCGTCGAAGAAGGGTTGTATCGAGGGTGAGAAAGGGGAGATAGGGCAAGCGCGGCTATTGAAAAGATTTTATGCGATTAGGTTTTTCAGATAGGGTTAAGAAATATTTGGCAATCTCCTAAATGGTTCTCTTGTAACCTTATTTTTTAAGAATGTAGATAGCAACGTTTTTGTTGTCAACCAATTATTATCCTACTGCTGTGCGCGGGTCTCTCAGATTAAGAGAGGAAAGTCCATAATCCATTGCGCTTGCTATGTGCGAGTTGATAAAATTTACACATCTTCGAAATAATTTCTAAACTCTTAGGTGTGTACTTTAATTTCTACAGTGCACATAATTTTGAAAAACCAGAGCTGTATGCTTCAAAACATTAAAAGAACGAAAATTAGATAAGTAATGTAGCTTCTGGAAACCAGTGTAGCGAAGGACTTATGGGTGGCATAAAATGCTCCATAACTTTGCTAGTTTTAAGGGAACTGGTAGGGCTTCTATACATACACTACTATATACGTTATACTACATGCAACTGCATACAACTACATTTTTTTTAATATAAGAATAGCATGCAGTCTACCTGATGGTAAGTGGCTACAGCCGCCCATGGACATCTGCAACCCTCGATAAGATTTGACTCCTATCTAAGGTCGCCACAGACGTATCACAGATAGCCCTGAGGACTAAGCTAGAACGCCTCGGATAAGTATGCCTGTTTTACAACACACAATATATATATTTTTTTAATTCTGTGTACTACGGAATCCCTCAGGTGTACGGAGCTGTAAATCAGAGCTAGTATTAGAAAACGGAAAAGCCAGTAGTGTTAGATGTAAATAGATGGGGGACCGCGACCCTATTTATACGTACCATAAACCAGTTACAAATACCCGAAGGCGGTTGAAGGATCAATTGTAAATATTGACGAAACCCGCCAATACTGGGTGTCATATTGACTTAGTTGGGACCCGGGCATCGATTTTTTAATTCACCTTATGTATCTGAAGGGTTTGGTAAGAGACTGATATTATATTTGTACGAGTCATTCCAGCTTAGTCCTGGAAGACATTTGGGGCCAACCTCAGGTGAGAATCTAATTTTATTTGAGGTTGATTACAGATGTCCATGGGCGGCAGAAGCCACTTATCATCAGGTGGACTGCATGCTCGTCTGGTACTCTTATAATATAAAAAATATATATATAAAAGGGTAAAGCCAGTAGTGTTAGAAGTAAATAAATGGGGTACCGCGACCCTATTTATAGGTACCATATATGAGTTACAAATACCCGAAGGCGGTTGAAGGATCAATTGTAAATATTGACGAAACCCGCCGATATTGGGTGTCATATTGACTTAGTTGGGACCCTGCCATTGATTTTTTAATTCACGCTATATTTGAGCTATATCTATGTACTAGACCTTCAAATACAATGTTATATTTTGACGACCCGCGTGGCGGAGCGGTCACCATGCTGGTCTGACGAGAGGGTCCCGGATTCGATCCCCGGCCAGACAGATTTTTAAACGATGAATTTAGATTTCTGTTTCTGGGTCTGGGTGTTTGGGTATTTATCTCTGTATGTGTCCATAGTACCCACGATACAGGGAAACCTAGTGTGGGGCTGTGAGTGAAGAAAGCGTTTAAAAAAGCGTTTTATATGAGAATGTTATGGACTAGTCTAGTCATGTTTACACTAGACCTTTGGTTAGATGCAATGTTGATAAAATTGAAACACCCAGAACTCAGCGGTTTGTGGAATAATTTTTATATATTAAGGAATAAGTTCAGCATCGTCGGACGTGGTCAGGAGTTCGATGGGCGATCGGTAGTGGTTGAAACCTTATGCTTGCTTTTGTGCTAGTTAATTTCATTGAATGTGTTATTTGAAATTTAAATTTGATTAATAAAAAATTGGCCAAGTGCAAGTCGAACTCGCACATGGAGGGTATCACCAACATTTTCATATTTTTTTATTTTTAGTATTTGATACTACAGCAGCCACTGAATTAAATACATTGTAAAAATTTAAACTGTCTACCTATTACGGTTTAACAGATAAGCGAAAAACGTCGAGTAATAGCGGTTTCTTGTATGGCGACCCCCATTTATTTTCAACTTTAATTTATTTTTAGTATTTGTTGTTATAGCGGCCACCATTATGCATCCTCTGTAAAAAATTCATGTGTATACCTATTACGGTTTCGGAGATAGATCCCTGTACAGACGAACAGACGGACAGACAGCGAAGTCTTAGTAATAGGGTTCCGTTTTTACCCTTTGGGTACGGAACCCTAAAAAGTAATATCCAAATTCTAGCTTCGCTGTGTCACCTAATCTGAGCCTGTAATTCATATCACTATTCCATCAAAATTATTTAGATCGAACTATCTATGAAATAGGGCACTTATCTACTTTTGTTAAATTATCTCGAAATATGTTTATGTTAATATTCATCAAAGTAAACCCCAAACGTTTTCGATTTATAGCACTATTTGCGGCGGAGCAGGCAGTTTTATGATAGTGAATCGGATATCATAGGGAAATGTGTAGCTCACATAGGGTGAGATGATCTGATAGAATACAATCGTATCGAAATTATACAATATATCCACAAAAATAGGTGTAGTTTCTGAGAGATATTTAAAAGGGAAGTCGAATTAAAAAGTATTGTGAATATACGTAAATATTCAAAGCTTTGAGGTGGATTTAGGTAAAAAGTAAAATTATAATTACCTTAATTATGTTTTAGAACTATCTATAAAGAATTTAAAGTATTTAGAAAATTGTCAATATAATCCTATTCGATATATAGCGCTATCCGTAACTGTCTTTTGCCCTTTAGATATGGGAATAATATTGATTAATAACAAGTTACAGCTAACAGTATACTATAATACCTAGACATATAATAAAATATATTTGCTAAGTAAAGCCTCGCTATGTATTAAGAATACCTAAGCCAGGAAATTTGGTATTTAAAAAAAGCCATTTATATTTTCCAAAGACAAATTTAGTAAGTAGGTATTCGTTTTGTAAATGAAATTAATTTACAAGCAGAAGAGGTTTCAACCGAAATTTAGTCTTAAATTCTGAAATGACCGTAGAATTTGCTAAACCACAAATTATTCGGGCTCTATTTTATAGAAACGTCAGCCTTCAAAGGCACTAAAGCTACTAATGAACGAGTTATGCTCGGAAAATGGTAATAACATAGGAATTTCATTAACCTAAATCATATTTGTTAATGATAAACTGACCACAAACGTTTAGGGAGATAGCTATAATTTATGTAATTTGACTACAAATACTAGTGACGGACCGAAGTGAAGACCGAACTTTTCGGTTTCGGTCAAGTTTCGGCCAAAAAAGAGGTTTTGGCAAAAAATTCCAAATCACCAACTTTCATGGAATTCTGTACATTTCATAAATCAAAAAAAAATGTAACTCGGCCAAAATTTTTACATTTGTAAAGAAAACGTAGGGTTGTTTTTGGTTTAAATTGTATACAACTTTGTAACGATAAGTGGTCATTCCCAACTATGTACTTCTGTGAACAAATTCTTAAAGAAAAGTTTCTACCCAAAGACGATCACAAAAAACTAAAAACCTTTTTTTATAATATAGGAGTAGCAGACGAGCATGCAGTCCACCTGATGGTAAGTGGCTACTGCAGCCCATGTACATCTGTAATCAACCACAGATAGGATTAGATATTCCTACCTAAGGTCGGTCACAGATACGCCGCTACCCCTGAGGACTAAGCTGGAACGCCTCGGAAAAGTATGTCTCCCTTACCACACCATTCAAAACGGAACACAGCAGCGCCTAAAACTGCTGTTATCAGGCAGAAATAGGTGTGGCGGTGGTGCCGCCGTAGTCGAACCACAAAGGGTTCTACCACCTTCAAAACCAACTCGCGAAGTTAGTCAGTTAGCATCCAAATCGGTCCATCGTTATTCAGAACTGGTTTACGCTAGAAATTGATGTTGCTGAGCACCTTCCCGGTGAAACCACTGGCTCTATCACCATGCTATTTTTAACAAAAACAAGCTTAATACAGGCTGCCGAATATGCCTCTCAAGTACATAAAGTAGAAAGTAAAAATAAAATTTATTAAGATATTATTTTTGAAGGCAAAAGTTAAGCAAGCAGAATAGGAACACAGCCTCGACGACGAATTATGGCAATAGAATTAGCCTAATTTGGCTCGCTTTGATTATGGGCGGAAAATAATGTAATACGGTACATTGTATATTGTTACAGGCATACTATTGACCATAAAGGTAGACCTTCAATTAGCGACTAAAAGATTTTTGTTTTATTAGTAAATGGTTAAGTAACCGTTTAATTTCATATCTTTATTGAAAACTGTTATCTTAAATCGATGTGAGAAGGACACGCGAAGCACAGCTTGTTAACGATGTCGAGTTGGTATTTTTGAGTAATATTGTAACTACGAGTAAGTACATTTTGAACCTGTTTTTCAACCAGACGTTTGTAACCTCAAAACTTAAATTGAAAATAGTTTTCTGATTCTTCTGTGCTAAGCAGTGATCGAATCCCAGGCACATACTTGTGATTTTATTGAAATATTGTTATAGCGGATAGTAGGTCGGTAAACGAAAAACAAGAGGTAGAAGAGGTAAAAGAGTTATTTATTTTACACAACACAGCGACAGTTTAACAATGGTGTTCACTGCACAGAAAGCAACGGATAACGGTAACTTTATTTTACAATACACTCGTGAGAGACACTACGCGTGTGCGCGCTCAAAGGATTCGTCGGCCACACTGCGTGCGCGCGCGCTTTTTTCCCGCCCCGCGCCGTCCCTTCGCGCGGGAAAACGGCGTGGTGTTACCAACATTACGAGTACTCTATTATTTATGAATTATTATATATATATACCTATATTTACATCATTTATTTTATATAAGGTACCTCGCCAGGCGAGCCGTTTAACTGTCGTTAACAATTGTGCGTACTAGTAATTAATTATCACATGCTTTAACAATGAAATGTAAGAAATCCTGCATGCCAAAGAATTTTAGCAATCTCACAGATGTATGAAGTGTACTAATCGGCTCATACTAGAAACAGATTTATGCAAGAAATATTTGTTATTATGAGTAAATGCTTATTTTCCTTCTAAACGAGTATAACTGTAACAAAATAAGGAGACGCCATTCCGGCGGGGCTGCGGCCATCAAATTAGCCTAATACAGCCGCTTGATGGGCAGTTGAAATTATCACAAGAATCCCGTTACGTAATGCATGAAACACAATGATATTTTCGTTACAAGCTCCGTTAATCGTGTGAAATTGTGTCATGTTTATTTTGGAATATCTTAGGCTTCTTGGGCTCGAAATTAAGATATTTTTGTCATTGCTTCAAGATGATGTAAGGTCCTATAGCTGATGGCAATAGATCCACTACCACTATTTCTGTAAGTTTTATGTAAATATTTCAGGAAATAAATTCATGTAAATGTGGATGTTGCAAGAGGATGACCACTATACGATTCTCGTTCTAAACACGTTATTAATGTGGTGTTTATTTTTGACGGAGTAACTCATTGAAATACATTCATTGATTAATAATGAACGCGCCAAATCATGTGATCAAATAACGCCCGTTAATAAATAAAAGAAATGTAACTAATTTTCGCTTAATTTTTTCAGTATCAAATTTCGACCTTAGGTAAGCAAAACATTACAAAATTTCATATTAAAAATGGTCATTATAGAGTAACACATGAGTGACAGCAAACTATTACACGAGCGACTGTCCGCGATGACGACCACCGCCGATGGCCGGCCGTAGTCGCCGGCGACTGCTTTAAATCCTTCAAACCAAAGCCCCTGTACTATAGTCCACTAAAACTTTTATTATAAACAAATATAATCTTATATTTATATTTTCTTTCACTACTCATTCACATAGATGTGATCAACAAGCACCGTGATTAACTTAGATCAGCCTGCATAAATAAGGCTAAGATTTTAAACGAATACCATCAGACAGAGTATTCTTCTGAGAACTAAATGACCTGCTAAATAATTCAAGGGAGGTTTGAATAACAAATTCGTCTTGTCTTTGTTGGGTTAACACCTTAGCTTGCTTTGTTATTTATCGTGAACTAGGCTTCCACCCGGTTCCATCTATACAGATTGGCAGACTGTTGATGCTTTGAACTGTGACGTCGTAAGAAATATAGTAAAGCCACGGTTTT
The DNA here is from genome assembly GCF_041222505.1 of Epargyreus clarus. Lineage (NCBI taxonomy): Eukaryota > Metazoa > Arthropoda > Insecta > Lepidoptera > Hesperiidae > Epargyreus > Epargyreus clarus. The sequence goes on from NW_027332214.1 coordinate 1,991,384, forward strand.
TTTAATTATAAACATAGAACATCAAAATAGTTTTTATTGTTTCGTAAGTAGAAAGAATATAAGGCAAAGAATATAAGAGAAAAAGAAATAAATATGAAAAAGAACAGATTTTTTTTATTTTTTTTTATTTTATACATATTTAAGGGATAAAACGTATTTTATAACTAACTGTTGATTTATTGTAATTATCACTAAATGGGTGTACTTTTTCAAAAAACTGAGACAAGTAATCCCACAAATTTAATGATTGGAATTGTTGAAATATTTTATAAGATCAGCAAGGATGGTTATGAAATCAAGATGGCAGAACCCGTTGTGGTGCGACTCCGGCGGCACCACCGCCTCTCCTATTTCTACCTAACAACAGCAGTGTTACGCGCTGCTGTGTTCTGGTTTGAAGGGTGGGGCAAGGGATACATACTTTTCCCAGGCGTTTCAACTTAGTACTCAGGGGTAGCGGTGCATTTGTAGCCGACCTCAGGTAGAAATATCCAATCCTATCTGGGGTTGATTACAGATGTCCATGGGCAGCAGCATCCACTACCATCAGGTGAACTGAATGCTCGTCTGCTACTCCCATATTATAACAAAGAACAAATACTTAATAGTTATATGCACGTCCTAAACATCCTGTCTTGTTGATCATATCACTTACCATAATACCCATTACTTTCCCCGGTAACAAAATACTCTACTCAAGTAATCCAGCTTAAGATATTCCATAAGATATACCTCTAGGCAACACTTTTATCGCATTAGGCTAATTTGATTGCCACAATTTCGTCAGCGCGGCGTCTCCTGTCTCATATTACTTATAGTTCTCTCGTGTTGCTATGGAAGATATTTTGTAACAACAGCAAGTTCCATGACGCCGTTAGTGATAATCTATCTTAAGGATGTTATTAGTAACAAGCTATCCATTTTTGTCTACTAAAAATCTAAATTTGTTCTTGCCACCATAGATTTTCAATGTCTAATTTGTGTCTATTAGACATTGAAAATCTATGGTGGCAAGAAAGTTCGAAATTTGTCATTTTTAAACCAAAATTGGTTAAGAGTAATTACTATTTAAGGGCTTAACTGGGCGTTGAAATTGAAGTAGAGAACATTTATAAATGAGGGAACTTGTTTTTAAAATTGAAAAATTACACTAGCGTGCGGTCCAACTGCTGTTGTTTGTCTACTATTTAATCTGACGAAGTGTACTTTTTAAATACTTTTAGTAATTAAAGAGATATAGTTGTAAATTCTAAAAGATAAGTAGCTTCAACTGAAGGAAAACTTAATTCTTTGTAAAAATAAGAAAGAGAAAAATGAAAAATGATGGAATATACACAATAAAATAGTTTGACCTTATTTTTAGACGATCCGTGTGTTAGATCTGCCACCATACCGTCAAACATACAGAGAGTTCGAGGTTCAATTACCAGCCGAGCAGACATCTAAATAATTAAATTAAATTTAAGCTCTAGGTCTGAATGTTTTTGTACTTATCTTCGTTTTTATAGCACCCAAAACACAGTCAAAACTAATGGAAAATTCTTTACCCAGCGCTTCAACGATAAGTAATGGTGCAGTTCTTCACAATTACTTAAAAGGAATAGAAAATCTTACCGAAGAGACGTTTATTTTTAAAAAAGCGCACGTCAGTCGACTGCAGTAAATCCTTCGGGGAGTTTGCTTTTCAAAATCACGTTCGCAAAAGAAAGTCTGCGAAACGTGATGTCGCGAATGATACTACAGTACGTGTTTCTAAGAAAACTCGAATGGAGTACAAAGGTCTAGAATATTGATAGCCACTTTAGACCACTTAATGTATGTAGAACCCATTGTGGGTTGACGCCGGACGCACCACCGCCACACCTTTTACTGTCTAGTAACAGCAGTGTTAAGCGCTGTCGTGTTCCGGTTTGAAGGGTGTGGTAAGGTAGACATACTAATCCCTGGTCAACATAGTCATCAGAGGCAGCCACGCATCTGTGGCCGACCTCATTCCTAACAGAGACCTTTTTTTTTTTTTTTTGCCGTGTTATGTGGGATTTCTACCGCACTAAAACCCCCCCGGTGGCCGTCCTCAGCGTTTCGTGGAGAACTCCGGGATCTCCAACGGAACACAACCGGAGTCTCCTAACAGAGACCTATCACCAATATTTTTGAGGTTGATTACAGATGTCCATGGGCAGTAATAGCCATTTACCAGATGAACTGCATGCTACTTCAAATTCCTAAAAGAGTATAAGAAATCTAGTAGATTTAGTAGGTACACGAATTAACCTTATCGCGACACGTGTTCATAAGTCGGCTACGCTGTCTCCATTATTTATGTGCACGTGCTAGCCTTAAAGGTTTCTCGAAAGAATTCACTGGTTTGTGCTTTGAACAAGGTAAAAATACTTTTACAGCTTTAATAGTTTAACTGCGTATTTTTCTATAGCCTTACCAATGGGCCTTACTAGTTTTGTTTTCTGAATCGATTAGTCGGATTCCTTTTCAAAAAGAACTACAAGAAATACAATAGACTTTTATAATGCATTGCATTACGATTGTAACACTTCATTGTAACTATATAGACATTATTGTGCTTCTTCAATTCAATTTTATGTTTCTTTTTTCATTAACTTGCTTGTAGTCTACACCTATAATTATAGTGTCATTAAGCTAGCCCCTTATATGTTTTGTTCTACATTAAATGTATAAATGTACATTATGTTGGTGTTCAATAAATAAATAAATATAAGGCTACAAAGTTTAAAAATCATTTTTATTATTGTTGGTTAAATAAATATGTACACAGTTCTAGAATGGCAAACGCATCTGGGGGCGACCTCAGGTAGGATTCTAATCTTATCTGTGATTGAATGAACTTACCATCAGTGGCCACTTACCATCAGATGGGCTGCGTACTCGTTTCTACTTATTTATATTACGAGTATATAAAAACGCTGTTCCGATATGGATCGGTGGAACGTAACACGTATAAATAGAACGAAATATAGTGTTCCATTTACTGAAATTAAATATACATACTCGTTTTACCCTACTCAATGTTGGAAACTGACAGTCAAGGTGATCAATACACGCCTGCCTCGGACATACGTTCTTGTCACTGTTAGGGTGTTGCTGCACTGTCGAAGAGTTTTTAGCTGCAAAAGTAGCAGAAAAGTGAGCCTGCATCAGCCTGCCAGCCAATTAGAGCCAGGCCAGCCATATTGACGATATTACACCACTTAGCCAAAGCCAAAAGTAGAGATGGTTGATAACAAAAGCTACAGCCAAATATTTTACCTGCCTAATGTAACTGAGGTACGTACCCGATAGATGAACTTTCCTGTCTATTAAGAGGAGGGTGGCCAGGACTTCAGCAATAAGTAGGCTCTCTATCTTACTTCCCTTTAGCGATGCTGGATGTTCTAAAAAACCGACGGTACCCTCAGCCAGGGATGGTTAAGGTTACCTTCGATACCATGGCCTTTTTGTCCCGGCTGAATTTTAGGCTCGCAATCAAACTGTTATCATCGACACATTATAAAAAAGCCTATTACGTTAAGAATTGCGATAAACATGTCGTAAAAATTTTATGTATTTTTTTAGCTTCTTTTAAAGTTCTGTCATTAAAAATACGATGCGATTTTTTTTAATCGTATTTCTTTCTCGAGAAAATCGTTTATCGCTCTCAGCTTGTCCGCGCGCAGTGAGTTGACTTCGTGAGTAAAAACGATTTTTCTTCCCGACAAGGTGAATAGTGATGTGATTAATGATAGTGGAGTATTCAAAGGTTTATTGGGACCCTATTGTCCTGGGACAAAACACATGGAATTCGCAATCTATTTGTTACTTAAATGGAGTGAAAATCTGCGGACCTTGTGAATGGATACGGTGAATGGATGAAACTTGGTGATTTTTTTAGGGTTACGTACCCAAAGGAATCGGAATCCTATTACTAAGACTTCGCTGTCTGTCCGTCTGTCCGTCTGTCACAGGGCTATATCTCCAGAACCGTAATAGATAGACTTATGATATTTTTACAGAGGATGTTAACGGTGGCCGCTACAACAACAAATACAAAAAATAAAATAAAGTCGAATATTTACGGGGGTCTCCATACAACAAATCGGTATTTTTCCGCATTTTTCGATCTAACTGTTAAACCGTAGGGAAACCGTTGAAATTTTTACAATCCGTTTAGAACTGGTATTATAATAAATACAAATAAGAACCATAAAACATATTTTAATATACTTATTTTAATTTTATTTTATGTTGTTTACTTTTCTTACTTTGTGTATTTTTCACATTCATTCAGTCATTTTGGTTGTTACGTTATATTTTATGCGCAGTTTTGCAACACAAATACCATGTTTCAATAAATTTACTCGTACATTTGACGATCCGAATTTAAATGTGTTATTCAGTGATATACTCGTACATTAACATACATTAAACTTACATTCCAAACATAGAAAGTGTATATGAAAGTCTAGCCACTAGCGGTTACCCATCCAAATTCAACCGCGCTCGATTTAACTTTAATCGGTTGAAATCTACACATTCCACTGAACTATGAGCTTCACAATGTATTACATAAATGTTATAGATTTATGTTTGTTCCGAGCTAAGCGGATTTGAATGTTTGAATGTTAAATGAATCGATTTGAATACATACATACATGTTTACTAACTATTTAAGTTGATTAATAGTCGTTAATTATTGAAATATGTAAATTGTTATCACCAAGGCGCCATAATCGCATTGGCGATAAAGCCTTTTCACTGAATAAAAAAAAAAAAAATGTTTACTAACACCCAGATATTTAAATTGACTTATATGGTCGTAGCCCTTTCCAAGTCATGTTTGTGGGTATTAAAAAATGGTCACTGGACATCTTTAATCAATTCCAGATTATATTCCCTTGATGTCGGCCTCATATGAGTTGCTACCCTTGAGGACTATGATCAAAGTCTTCTTGAAGGTAGTCATAGTCATGTATTAATATCACAGACCTATATTTTGATAAATATAGTCACATATACGGTACGGAGTAACGATATTACAATTACACGTAAGTAAGTACACACTAGTGTTTAGAGGTATTATAACTATATCCCCGTTATTAAACTGTTCTTGCTAACTCCGACCAGAATGCCACTCTATGTTAACTCGAGCGCCGCCATGATATCATCCCCACTTTACATCCCCACTGCATCTGTGTTTGAACTGTAGTAATCAAATGAGTGACTTATTATTTTAAAGTACTATTATAAAAATGCGATATCGTTAATATCCAAGCATCGTATTAACGACGATAACAGGAATAAGTTAGAACAGCTCGAATAACCATGTCTCCCTTACCACACTCTACAAACTGGAACACAGCAGTGCAGTACCCTTACCATGAGTTTTTACGTTTTGACAAATATGACTGTTTTGGTATTTGTTTACGTATTTGCCCATACAATTTCCAATCAGCGCCCCTAGCGGATTTTATCAGAACTATAGTGTCAGTAACGCAACATTAAATGTCTAAATTGACAAAATGGCGATTTATGTTTTGTCTCTCTCTTTTGCGAGCATGTGAGGTAGACAAAAAGACTTGAGCACTTACCTACTTATTGTTAAGTTACTCAGTCTACTAAGCAAACAGAACAGAATAATGGATTGAGTAAACGTAACGTAAAATTGTGGGATGTTTTGAAAACTCATGGTAAGGGTACTGAACATTTCTATTAGTAGACAGAAAAAGTTTGGTGGCGGTACCTCCGGAGTCGAACCACAAAGGATTCTACCCTCTAATCCGTGGTTCGGTAATCGTTATCACTTTCAAAAAATCCCATTTTCCATGCTCACAATAGCATTGTCTATAACACTTAATACTGTAGGTACAACCTTTCAATCAATATATACCTTCAGCATTTACACATACATTAGTATGAATATGTCATGTATGTGCTACACAATTTGGTACACAGATTTCGTCTTGACTCTCGTGTAAGTTTGGTACATACAATTATGTATACAGTACCCTTACCAGGAGTTTTTACGTTTTGACAAATATGACTGTTTGGTATTTGTTTACGTATTTGCCCATACAATTTCCAAACAGCGCACCTAGCGGATTGTGTCAGAAATTGGAAATTGTATGGGTAATACGTAAACAAATATCAAAACCGTCATATTTGTCAAAACGTAAAAACTCATGGTAAGGGTACTGTGCTGTCATTATTCGTAACACGAGAATTAACTACTGGACTTGGTTCAAACAATAAAATGTTAGAAGTGACCCGTACTTAACCAGCTTTATGAGGAGTCCGAAATATAAAGTTTACGAGCAATGAAAACGGTAGGAAAACTAACGAAGTGAATTCAATTGGTCTCCTTATAGTTTTAGTTTACTCGTGAATAACTTAGATTACCACACTTAGATTAGATTACTTAGATGCCATAGAACGTGGTCGATCGTAAATGTTCTAAGAAATAAAAGAGATAAGACAGGTGGAAGGCAAGTGATTTCCGAAATTTGTGTATAATGAACATTCAGTTATTGACTCTGCACTATCGCTACACTGATTTCTGCCCAAAAACAACAGTGTTAAACGCTGCTGTGTTCTGCTTTGGTGGATAAAGTAAGACAATTTTTCCGAGGTATGCCAACTTAGTCTTGACGGGTAGTGACGCCTGCGAACGAGTTCTATTACCGTACAAAAGGATAAAGGGCAGCCAGAGGAACGCCGTGGTGTTTTATCTACTAGGAGTCTGGCATATCGTCACCGCTGCCGCGGCTGAGAGGAACCCATGAAGGGCTGCCCCACGTAAAAAGGGGTAGCAACGCTCCATTTGATAGAGATCTAATCTTATCTGGGATTTAGTTTAATTAATACCTTTATTCAACTCAATCATATTGAAACGTACCAAACGAGTTAAATTCCTCAATTTTCAGAATACGTAAAACATTACCATACGAAGTATCCAAGCGTGTTTAATATTGCAAATGGCGGATTATCTCGTTCAACCTATCAGCAGTTCGTTGCAGCTGTTATCTTTCATCGTAATACATTTAAAGTTTAGTTTCATAACATTTCAGTGCGCTATATTCGCTTTAGTGAAGGTTTTACTTATCAATTTTTTTGCTGTGAGCAAATTAATAAATAAATGCGGTAGAACCGTTCATGGCAAAGTAGAACGGTGCCGGTGTTTAAAAATAAGTGTGGTGGTATCATTCGAACAAGAACACAGTAAAGTCCTGTAGTAAAGAAATTGTGTTGTTAGAACCCTTTGTGTTTCGATTTCGAATGCACTATCGGCAGAAATAATTTTCTGCCTAATAACAACACGGACTGTATCAGAACTGATTGGAAATGTATGGAAAATACGTAAACAAATACAAAAACAGTTTTTTTTTGTAAAAACGTAAAAAAATATACTTAGGTTTGCAGCAGCTAACTTTACATAGGACTCTTTTATCTAAGGTTGATAAATAGGTTTCGAAATTCGAACTCCTCGTGGAGCCGAATAACAACAATTGTTTCGTAAAGTAAAAATAACCTTACTTTAAATCAAAATACAGAAGCACAACCGCTGACTGCTGGCTAAATATCAATTCAGCGAATTGCAATTTCAGACAAACAAATAAAATTTTAGTTATCGGGGAATAGTTGATCGTAATAAAAGGTAAAAAGTTGTGTAGTTTCCAATTATACGGAGTTTGAATTGTTGAGCCAGTTTGAAATAAACTCCACTAAAATGTGGTAACGACTTCCGTTTTAAATTCACCAGTGGTTTCATCAGCCAGTAATGCCTTGTTAGAAAGTAAGCTACGCGAATATAGAGTGAACGAAAAGCTATGTATTTTTTTAACTAAAAGTAGTTTTACTAACTATTTTACTTGTCGTTGTCGAATTATTATGAAAACAATAGAACTCGACTGCTTAAAAATAAAGGTTAAAGAATGAAGCTACTAAAGTATTTTTGAATTATTGACTAAAAAACATTGTTAGAGAAAATTTACGTATAAATAACTGAGAATTACGTAACTTACGTAAGAAATAAATAAGTATTTCAATCATTTTAGAGACACTTTATAACGGTGACGTGGCTACACTTTATTTACGCAACTATTACAATTCTCAAAACTGGTTACACATTCTTGTTGGAAATGCTCAATCTTAAGTCTATAACAGTTATATTTTCCTCTTTCCTTTTCTTTGGCAGGATATCGTGCACCGCTTAGTCAGTACCCTTACCATGAGTTTTTAAAATATCCCACAATTTTACGTTATGTTTACTTAATCCATTATTCTGTTCCCGTTGCTTCAGTAGACTGAGTAAACGTAACAATAAGTAAGTGCTCAAGTGACGATGAACTTTTTGTCTACCTCACATGTTCGCAAAAAGAGAGACAAAACATAAAGCGCCATTTTTTCAATTTAGACATTTAATGTTACGTTACTGACACTATAGTTCTGATACAATTCGCTAGGGGCGCTGATTGGAAATTGTATGGGCAAATACGTAAACTAATACCAAAACAGTCACATTTGTCAAAACGTAAAAACTCATGGTAAGGGTACAGATCATATTATACTTACGTAGGTTCTCAAAGAACTTTTTCTATAAAATGTGCGGTATTTGCTCTAATTGCTTTACTGTTCAGATCTTTGGGCTTTTATTGCAATTCAGTGGCATTAGAGAGAAAGTTTTTATTACTGTTATAATTAGAGTGCTTCTTTGAACATTTAGCGTTATTGCTTAAGTTTAATACTAAATTTGAGATTATGTAGGTTACTTTTTGGTTTGGGTGCTCAAAGTCATACGTTATTTATCATCAACAACCTCAAATTTCACTTTAGAGATAAGATGAGATGAGAGATTAGACAATTTCTGCCTACTAGAAGTAGTTAAATTTAGATCTTTGGTAGGTGAAAATTGGATACATTAATCTTATTATTAACGGGCATTAGTCAGCTTTTCCTGTGATGTTTTTCTTTGCTATTAATCCTGTCCTAGTCTAATATAAGTGCGAAGGATATTAGTACCGTAATTGTACGTTTATTATTATTATTATGTCGACAAAACTTTGGGCCTCCTGACGAGCACTATAAGAGTGGTGAAAGTATTACCAACTTTGAATGTGAATCCTCATTACATATTATGATGATGTTCACAAAACTCCGGACCGCGTAATAAACACTATAAGGGTGTTTGTCCACTGCACCGTCACCGAGCCGATACCGAGAACGACATTTATTTCGGGCCGATTTTAATATGTCGTGACGGTGACCGATATCGGCGGATTATTTTGTTCGATCGATATCGGCGTGTGACGACAGTGTTTGGACAAGTTCCTACGTGTTTTAAATTGTTGTACCGTTTTTGTCGGGACCATTCCCGACAAAAACTCGGTGCCGATCTAGCGATCACGCCTATCTACTCGAAATATCGGAGGCCGAGATGACGGTGCTCGGGTGACGGGCGTGCGGTGGACAAGCGACTATAGTAAATGTATGTACACTGCTTCGGCTCCATCATTAATTATCGGTTTCGGCTCGGTGACGGTGGCTGTGGACAAACAGTGTAAGAATGGTGAAAGTATCACCAACTTGTGAACCCTTTCTTTCTTACCTGAAGCTTTATCTTGTTCCAGATGACGAGAATCCAGTCTCCACTGGCAATGACTCCAACCACCTCGCCACGTTGCCGGAGGACGAAGCCGTGGTCGCGATGATGGGGCTACCAAGATCTGGAGAGATCACGCGAGCTCAACTTCGGATCAAAGAGAGTAAAGAGTTTAAGGTTAGTGTAACCAAGTGAAAACTGTTGTAGGTGGCCATATATACGAGTGCTCTAAAATGGCAACCAATAGAGAAAAATGGCGAAATCTCGTGAGTCAAAACAGCCCCTACACATGATGACCACGACCGTGCTGACAAAAACGAAACGACTGAAAAGAAGTATTTGAACGAATTGGAAGCTTAAATCTACAGCTAGAAGGGCTGTAGTTTATATACTATCGTTTCTTTAACTCATATTATTATTATAGTCAATTAAAAAATTAAAGGGTCCCAACGAAACATCGATTAATAGATTTTCATTAACCACGTATTGAAAATTAGAAAGGAGCATATGAAAGCTAGTTAGTTAGGTATGGATAAAGTTGATTTTATGTTGGATAATCCAAATTAATATGTATCTTGTTTCAGAATACTGTAGATAAACTAGTACAAAGAGCGAATGCATCAATCATTATCGGAACCTCGTCGTGGAAGGAGCAATTTACAGAAGCATTGACAGCTAGTGCAGGTATGAATACAATTTGATTGTAAATTTGATTGTAGAGGCATTGATGAAAAAAGTCTTATTTAAATACTTATCCAATCCCATTTAATTTTAAAAGCACAATAGCAGGCATTTGTTATGCCAAAGGTCATGCCTGTTTCCGTTGTACAAGTGCAGAATTTCGTTGATGTGGTATAACATCTTACTCATCATCATCATCATCCATTATTGTCCCACTGCTAGGCACGAGTCTCCTCTCAGAATGAGAAGGATTAGGCCACCACGCTGGCCAAGTGCGTATTAGCAGACTTCACACACCCTTGAATTTTTTTCTTTTTATAAAATCTCTCAGGTGTGCAGGTTTCCTCACGTTGTTTTCCGTCACCGTATAGCAAGTAATAATACGCACATAACTATGAAAAATTAGAGGAGCGTGCCTAGGATTTGAACCTCGGACCCCTCGATGGAGAGGCCGAGTTTCTTAACCACTAGGCTATCACTACACGTGCACATCTTACTCAGGAGTCAGCAAATTCCGGGAACGCACGCAGTACTACTTACTACACGAAAGATTTCAGCGTGTGTTTTGCTATATAAATAATAATGGACAATTAATTTACATAACGTACTTTGAAAATAGTAGGTGCGTTTATATCAAAAACATACTTGTAATTGGATAGTCAGAAAGCCAAATCAATTCATTGGCCTATCCTTTCTTCTAACACTCATTTATTTTCAGATTCTGATGATCCAGAGGCTTCGCCTTCTTGGTCTGACTACGTTCTCCATGTTGTGACTCTGTTTTGGAAGATACTTTTCGCTTTAATCCCACCCACGGGTAAGTGACTTTAAATTTGTCTGATTTCATCTTGCTTATACATAACACTAAGCTCAGCTTAGGATGACTTAAGAATAATTTTGGCCCAAAATATATTCATGAATTAAAGAGAATTAGTGAAACTGTCTAATATTATCCCAAGCCAAATTTTAAAAAGATTGATTACATTAAAACTCTTTCCGTATTAGGCACTATATTATTCAATATTTATTGTAACCTTTACACGTATTCATGGTACTTATAAGGATCTTGATAAGTTCCACATATATCCTTAACATGCCTGGCTAACATGCATTACCTAACCGAAGATTCTTACCTCACAGACATCGGCGGAGGCTACCTGTGCTTCGTGGTGTCAATCATCTGCATCGGGCTGGTCACGGCCGTCATTGGTGACGTGGCCTCCCACTTCGGCTGTACCCTCGGCATCAAGGACTCTGTCACTGCCATCGTATTTGTTGCCTTGGGCACAAGTATACCAGGTACGGTCCTTAATAATAATACCTTCGTAATATCTTGTACCTATTTATCCTTAATTTAAGTGACTTTATGTTGACGTGTTCTATCTTAGCATTTTGGAATATTCTGGCAAAAAGATAAGACATTCTTAGGCTAGGCTAGACTAGGTTTAGACGCTGTTGTTCAGTCTAAATAAAGGATTACTAACAACATTTGTGGTGCGATAATTATTGCATATATATGTATAAATAATATAATTACCATGTTGATTTGATTTTCAAATAACTTAATACTACAGATGGCGTTGTTAATCGTTATAATAGTGTACTTAGTAAATTAAATCTGCTTAATGTCCATCTAACACGCAGAGCGGGTCGTTCAGGCACTATGAGTGAAATATTTATTGTTATTATATAATAATTATTATTTATTTATTGTTGCTTTATAATGATATTTATTTACTTACTTAATTAAAGAAAACGGTAAGATATAGTAAAGAGTACACTCTCTTTATTAATATAATAGTGACAATTTTAAACGACTTCACAAAATAATGTTCTGTAATCGACCACTATGTATGTCAGTATGTATGAAAGTTTGTATGTCCACAATTTTATCGAAAACTACTGATTCAATTTTTATGGGGTTACTTGAAAGCATATTTTACCAGAGAGGTTTCAGTATAATATACTATGTTACTGCTATTGCTTTTATATGACTCATACAATACATTAGTATTTTTTGTCAGTTTTCGTGGAATACCCAAAAAACTCGATTTCACATAATCATGAATGTGCAAGTTGAATGATTGGAGAAAAATTTAATTTTTATTCTTTTTAAAGTAAAAAGTTTAAAAAAGGTAAAAACTGTTTTGTACTTTTCTCAGACACTTTCGCCAGCAAGGTAGCAGCTATTCAAGATAAGTATGCAGATGCGTCAGTGGGGAACGTGACTGGCTCGAACGCAGTCAATGTTTTCCTGGGGATCGGCGTGGCGTGGACCGTGGCTGCTGTGGTCCATTGGAGCAAGGACGAGAAATTTATCGTGGAACCAGGAAAGTAAGTAAATGTTGACGTGGTTGGAGTGGGACAGGTTCTCGTCCCTTAGATGTCTACTACTAAGTGATGAAGTGCAAGAGATGGGGCGTAACGTCTTTCTGCAAAGTCGTCAATAGTGGTCACAAACGCGCTAAGATTGGTAATTAAAATGTTTTAATAATAATAATAATAAATATACTTTATTGTACCCACAACATTAAATAACAAAGTAACACACAAATATAAAACAATACAACAGGCGGCCTTATCGCTAATCAGCGATCTCTTTCAGGCAACCTTAAGGTGAGGAGTAAAAGTAAGGATGAGATAAAAAATAGGTAGGGTGCAAATAGAGTGCAGTTTTAAATAACAGTAAAGTAGTGAAGTTAAATTGATGATAGCATAGAACATACAATAAAAGGAGAAGGAAGGTAAATGTGAAAAGAAGTAATAACAGTTAACAAGAATAAACAGTTAAGAGTAATAACAGTGAAGAAGTGTTTTGTAGAAGTTTAGGAGTCTAGCCCCAAATTACTCGCATGTGCTTATCTCTGAAGAATACTTACTTACTTAATTGAAACGCTTTTAAAAAGTAGTATTTCTAATTGATGCCATTAGAAATGTTGTTAGAGGAGCTAGCATACGGAACCAGGACAAATATCTGGAACCATTTTGAACCTACTTTTTATCTCGAAATTACCTTAACAATTCCCCCAAACCAAACTCAAGCGCATACGATCTACTTGTTATCGCAATCTTCAAACCTTAAATATATCTCATTCCTAGTTATGCTTCTCCGTAATTTCTGAAACAGCTTCAATACGCTACCTCAATGTGTCTCTAATACTTTTTTTGCCCACAGCCTCGCGTTTAGCGTCACGATGTTCTGCTCGGAGGCAGCTCTGGCGGTTCTCGTCCTTGTCCTGAGGAGGCGGAAGTCGGTTGGAGGAGAGCTCGGGGGTCCTCGCACTATCAAACTACTGACCTCAATGTTTTTCTTTTCTCTCTGGATATTCTACCTCACGGTGTCCACCTTGGAGGCCTATGGCGTCATCAAGGGATTCTAATTGGTTTGATTAAGATTAATTTAATATTGGAAATAAAGCTCTATTCAAATGTACACGACGTGATTGAGAAAGCGATTTTTGTGTCGGCCTTTTTTTTTAGGTAGATTTAATTTTGGTGAGGTTTTTCGCTAGGTATGGAGTGTTTGTTAAATATTTTCGTATTGAATTAACTCAATAATCTTAATATATTTGTTCCCTAACTATGTATTATTTTTATAATTTTCGTAATATTAACAAAAAGTGAATGAATATAATGTTTTGGAATATTTTTGATATTTTCTGATTTTCTCGTGACAGGCGTCTAAATAACACATCTAATATAGGACAGGAAATTACCACATAAGAATATCGCGTGTGGCGATACAGCCCTGATTTGAATAGAGCTTTATTCAGTATATGTATGTGGGTGAGCGTTGGTGATAGGTAATAGATGCTTCAACTATGATCCTATATGATATCCTAAGGTTATATGTATTTAAAATTCTAATCTTGCCTGTATGTTAGCGTCACGTTGTAGGAGTCTAGATTTTCGTGAATTATTTCAGCAAGGAAATAGGGTTGCCAAATTCTTCGTTAAGCTAAAGGGGTCAAAGGTTTTTTTTATTATTATTCTTTAAAGGTTTTGTAAGTAATAGTATATTCTATGGTTTCATTTAGTTTCAAATGATAATGACTACACAATGTCATAAAATTGATTCACATTAAAATACGAGTTGGGAAATCTTTGATTAATTTCACAAAGAGAATTTCCGAAATATATAATATTTCCTTGCATGCTCTGCTAGCCCTAGCTTGCGCCTAGCAAACACCCATTTTCTCAAATTTAATGTTTCAATAAATTATACTAAAAAGATATATACTGGCTAGTAAGCGTCCAAAATTGATGACGATAAAGAGAGAAATTTGGCAACCCTAGCGAGTCTACGTGCTCAAATGTACAGGTTAGGCATTCTTCAATATTACCTTTTCCTAGATGTTTCTCTTTTCAAATCTCTAATCTATTTAGCCTCGAAGGCTGTGGTATAGAATTCTATTAGATTACAAATTTAAATCTAAATTATATACTACATAAGTTATATGAGAGAGGTTTATTATAAATTGACGAGTAGCGTTTGCTTTGTAAGGAATAATGCTTGAAATGGGATTAACTTTCCTTTGACTTATAGTAAGCCGCTGGTTATGAATAACTTTACTTATACTGATTCATATAAAATCTGTGCTATGTATCAAATATTTTCTCTCCGCATATTTTTATTGTATAATTACACAAAAGGTGGTTAAACCCTTTGTGGTTACATTAATATCTACACTAATACATTCGATGATGGCAGAACTTTAAGATTCAACTTTAGATTCGTAATTGCGCTGCCGCGTTCTGGTTTAAAAAGAGTGGTAAAGAAGATCTCTTACACGTATATTTTTACGAAGCCATCCTAAGCTCCTGTGGCCGATCTCAGATCTCTCATCCAATCTGGAGTCGATTACAAATGTCCATAAGCGGCAGTACGCAGTCATCACGTGGACAGCGTGCTCGTATGCTACATATATTTACAAAAATAATTAGTCAGTTTAATTACTGCTGACAGATAAGATAATAATATAATAAGACAATAGTATCAAAATTACTTGCACACATACAGACCGACGCCTACAAACGCGCCATACATGTATCAGTGTACCCATTATATATTATAGTGTGGATATGAAGTACATAATGACATTGATCTGAAGACATACATATACATATATAAGATAGCGGGAATCGCTCGAGTTCCTAAATTCAAGAGAGTACTAAAGGCTTCTTTACAGTGTAATAGGTTTTACGTTGCTCATAATCGGCTACTAACTATAAGTAAGACTGCAAAGCTAGCTAAAGGTACCATACACAATAATTGACTTGTCACACTTTCAACGTATAAGCGAAAAGCGATTGAAAACGGCAAGAGACTCCAGCAATAATTATAACTGATACATATTGAAAATGGTTTCGTATTTTCTTTCGATTTTTATGGAATTATCAATTGTTGTGCGATATTATTCGTTGACAGTCAGACAAGTCATTAAAATACAAATTCACAGAAGACAACACTAGTAGTATTTTATTAAATATATATAATTATGTATAACAGTCAATTGTGACATAAACTATTAATTCATAGAGTTGTTTTAGTCACGAATGCGTATGTTGTAGTTCAAAAGGTATTAAGTTTTATTTTTGTATTCATTTTCTTTTTTTCTTTCTTTTCGTTTAATACAATGAATGGTTTCTTTTAACACACGCAATCGTGTTACATCAACTATAATCAATGTGTTTTTTCATTAAAAATAAATTAAGTAGTCACAGTGCAAATGCGGAAGTGGCCTTATGTACGGTCCGAGTGATAGCGGAAAGCGGGAATAAAAACCCAAATAAAAATGACAAAAAAATATAATGATCGTAATTAATGTACTTTACGGAAAGATACCGATATTTTCGTGTCATAAAACCTCTAATTACCTATTCAAATTTTCTTGGATTTAAACTCATTACTCCATTATTTTTTAACATCGAAACTTTCCTTGAGAATGAGACCAAAATACCATAATAATAAAATTCATTCATAAAAAGATGTTTGCTTTTGTATTTTCTCCCACTTACTTAAACATTGACTTCTAGAAAAATAACATATTGTGTTCCTATAAGACTACTGACAAGTTAGTATCAAATTCAACGAACAACGATTTATGTAGCGGCCTAATTTAGTATTTGCTGTAAGTTAAAAAATATGAAAAAACATTCATTATTTTATATATAATGTAGACCGTAACAATTTACTTGTAGATTTTTGAATAGATAATTTACAAGAAATAAAAATAGTTTTAATAATTTTGAAGTTTTATAAGTAGTGGAATTTGTGGACGATTTTAAATTATTTATATTTGTATAAATATCCGCTCCGCTTGTAATTTATGGACGCTGTCACTCGGAACCGACATGGCGCTTGTAGGAAGAATGTTTTCCGATCTAGGGTCTTAGCAGATATGTTACTTTTGGCATCGGCAATCCACGTTTTAACTATTTTTCGGTAGCTTTTCGGATGCATCGATCAAACGCTACACTCTGAACACATAAATGCCGACCATAGTTACGTTTGGGCGCTTGAAGTATCAACCTAACGAAAAAAATACGTAGCATTAACGTAGTCACTCAAACGAGCGTTTTAAATTTTGCTACCGATCGTCACATGTCACAGAAAGGTGATGCAGCTTAGACGAAATCGTCAAGATATGAGACTTAAGACGTCTATGCTTAAAGTAATATGACTGTTGGGACCATTGCAAAATCGTATTACAGGTGACACTGCTTTTTCGTACGTATTTTTAGTCACTAGGTAATATTTATAAAGATGAGAATATTGTGTGAATTTGTTTTTTGTATATAAGTGAGTTGTTAGACGTATTTGTTTAGAAATATTTATATTATATAGATTTATAAATTGCTACAGCTAGCAGATGTTTTACGTACTGTATGTACACAAATTCTATATATTATATTAATTTTGTTATTACTCAAATTGTTCTAAAAGTATAGTGAGTTTTTATGTGAAGTTGAAAAAGTAAGTGTTCAATGATAATTATTACATGTGTCCGTTAAAATAAAAATAAAGATTAATATTTATTTCAAGTGAGTGTTTTATTGTATAATATATCCTTTTTATTTCAAACCCCATAAATGTATAATAGATACGAATCTGATTTATTAATGACGTATTTGAAACAAAGTTCAGTAACGGTTGTTTTCCAATATGGTTGTATTTATTTTTACCTCTGGCTCATTCTGTATAATGTATGAGTGAGAAACATTCACCTCAAAAGCCATTTTGAACTACAAACTTTATTAATACAAATTATTTACATTTTCATTTAACACATTTTACTGCTTCTCAAAAAATCATATCGCAGATAATTTCCGCTCTCAGTGAGACCATACCTTTATCCACCTTTGTAAGTTGATAAAATGAAACGTATTTTGGTACATTATTTATTGCCTATTTAGAATTTCATTGGCCATCAAGTCTATGAAATATGGGCCCATTAGATCGCGTGTAGCGTTTTATAATTTCCTCCAGCGGTAAATTACTTTTTACGCAATCTCGCCATAGAAATACTCGTATATTTATGGAAAATGTTGCTGCAATATTAGTTTTTACACTTGATCTTGACCCTGAAGTTTATGTAATAGCTTTTTGCGCGGTAATAGTGAGGGATTATTTACATTTTTAAATTAAGTTCTGGTTCATCTGTGTAGGTCATAGAATAAATTAAGGGCCAGGTTTTATAAATAATATTAAAATATTAATAATCTTTATTTTTGATGTAACAGAAATATAGAAAATTTGAAAACATGAAAATTATTTAATGTTTTAAAGAATAAGCATTATTGTCTCACTTGCTCCATTATTTGTGCATACTTTTCCTGAAGACCACTAGACACACCCAAAACTCATTAATATCCCAAAAAAAGTAGATTTACAAATGTCTTCAGACATTGAACGTATCAGTCACGGGCCGGTGCAACCAACATTTTAATATTGTGTCGCAGTCGAGTTACGGTAGACATATATATTATGTCAATGTGCATTGTATAGGAAAATACTTTTTGTCTGCCACGGCACGCGTCTGACACGCTCTATGTCTGTAGATGTATATGAACCCTAAAATATTGTAGCTATGGTAAATTAGGAGTTCAACTACCTAATAATAATATATCAAAAATGTTATCACCACTTACATTCTTTACAACGCTCCGTATTTTTATTCGATTGCGGATGGTAATGTTTTAAGAGCGTATGTATGTCTCATTCTTTTGCACACCCTACAGCCCAAACGACTTCAAGAATTTTAACATATGAGGTGTCATTAGATTCGTCTAAATTGCGAAACTAACCATAGGCTATATTTTTGAGCAGTATTTTTTTGTCTTTATCATAATTTCTTGTCTAATAAGGATATTATTATTTACAGAAATAACACTATCATTATGCAGAGTGACCGCAACAAAGCAGTTATTTTGCTGACCACGAGAGGTTATCGTTGGTCACCAGGCGTCCATAATCTCATTGGGTAGTTGACGTCATCCCTTCTAAATGTAAAGCCTTATTTACTTGTTTTACTGATAGTGGATAAGCGATACGCGATAAATAATGCGAACCCAAATGGAGAAAGTGAGATCTACAGATTTTGAGTTATTAAAGCTTTAAATTAATGAAAAAAGGTGCAAAAAGAGCTCTCCTTCAAAGCCGGCGATGCATTGGCGACTCCACTGGTGTTGCAAATGTCCATAGGCGACGTTAACTACTTTCCATCAGGTAGCACGTTTGCTTTATCGTCAGGTTCAAATATATATATAAAAAAAAGGTTCGTGTAATATAACGCATAGTAGTGTGTAGTTCTTTTTTTTAGAAATTGGCTGTAAAATTAGTTAAAATTACTGCTCCTCTCGTATTGTGTTTAGATTTAACTGCACAAAATGAAAGTGTTACTATTTATCTAAAATCATATTTAAAATTTACTATTATTTTAACTGTCCTAAGAGGTTCATTTCTGGGAGTCACTAAACTGGTATAAAGTCTAAATTATATAGGTAAAGTACAACGTGTATCATATACAAGTACATACGGGTTGGATCGTGTCACTGACGTGACCTAAAAACTCTATTTATCATTCTATTACAAATTTAAACATTATTATAATCCATATTCTTACAAAATAATTTGCAACAACTAAAACTTAATAATATGATTATTTTGTAAACACATTCAGGCTAATTACTCGTTCCTCGCTTCTCGATTCTGGTGAAACATGTCCTTATGACGATTGCTTTAGGGATGCCATTCTCCAGATAACCGACAACTATAACCACAAAGCAGAACTGTTTCGTAACCATAACTATAATACAAATGTAAATAAACTTTAGCTATGAACCGCGACGATGACATTTATTATATACTAGCTGCTTTTCCTTACTTCGCTTGCATATTACGTTTTTATAAGTAAACTAGTATGGAGTTCACCTGATGGTAAGTAGTGCCCACCCTTAGATTTATGTAACCAATACCAAATAGAACGGTGATACCTGAAGCAGATTACAGATGCGCTGTCACTCCTGAGGACCTGACGAGGAGTTAGTTTCTACCGCCTAAGGACATTTATACTTAACTCCATATAAAGCATGGTATTCACATGAAGCCAAATACAAATGCGATGCGTTGTCTAAGATTTCCACCTTTTAAGTAAGTCAGCTAGTCAGCCTTTATAGATTATATAAGATAGAATTTTACAGAAAAATGTTTATGTCTGCTTAAGTATACATACGGTATACTAAGCAATATACTGTTATACGAGACATTCCAAGTTAGTCCTCAGAGATAGTAACTCATTCTGATCGACCTCAGGAAGGACTACGAAGAAAGGTAAAATGAGGGCAGGTGGCAACTTGCCTTCAAGTAGATTGTATAGTACCTTGTCACTACAGTATTATAAAAAGTTTTACATAGAGTTTATATAATACAACGTTTATTTCAGTAGCGTAGCTTTATGTTTCAAGTATGCTTCAAACAAAATTAACAGCGAGCGAAGCCTTTAACACCGTAGCGCTTAACGCTTAGCTAACTCTATCAAGGGAGGTGTAGCGGAAACGAACTCTACATTTTTATAAACACGATAATCCCACTAACGTCATAAAGACCTTACTCTATGTATGTATTCCTTTGGTTGTATGTATGTATGTATGTATGTATGTATGTATGTATGTATGTATATATGTATGTATGTAGCGGAATCTTTGAGCCTAATTTTCACAGATTTCCGCAACTCTGATTAATTTTAAACTTTGCACACGTATCAAGGACCGATGACAATGCAATAATTTGATAACAGTATTCCCATTATCCTTATTAGATTAATTAATTCCCCAATATATGAGTTTGTCACACACTAAAAATTAAATATAAATTCTCTTTTTACTTTGAATTGAATTATTATTTTAATAACTTACATTATTTTCTACTTTTTAATTCTATTAGCAATAAAAACGTGGTTTTTTAAACTATTTATTTATTATGAAGTGGAAATACATGTGTATTATGTATGCAGTATTAACAAATGATAAATGGTTACTACACACCACGTATGTGTATCACTGTCCCACTGTTGGACACGGATCTCCTCTCAGGGTGAGAGCGATTAGGCCATAGTCCTTCGCGATGGCTGAGTGCGAACTGGTAGACTCGTATATACGTTTCCTCCCAATTTTCCCTTCATCGTGTAAGCAAGTGATCATTTAATTCTAATGCGCACGGAAATTTAAAAGCAGAGTTCAAACGTCATATCTCTTGATTGAGAGACCGGGTTTCTAACCATTAGTCTATTACTGCTATTATTACATTATTATTCACTACAGATTTATAAATTTCAGCGCTCTTTCAAAAATAGCATTAAAATAAAGAAGTCGCGATCTTTTATTCATTTTGTAAAACTTATCTTATGTCCAACTCGTTAAAGAGAACTGTTATCTTTCCAGGCTACTGAGCGAAATGAATTACAATTTTTGTCCATTTCATAGAAGCGGATAAAAGAAATATCTGGTGGGTGTCACAAGGGATGGGTTATTCTGGTACTTTTTTAGATGAATTACGATACTACTTATAGTAAAGTATAAAGAATTTTTGACAAAGGGAGATCTCCCGCCGGGCTAAGTGATCATGCCCGGGGAGCGGCCGTGCTCCGACAGTCTCAGTTCGGAGCTTGTATATATGCAAGATATTTAGAAAACTTCAACAGCGTGATTCAGCAGCGCCATCTCTTGACGAGTAGCGGAAAGTCGCTATAAATTGAAGAAGTACGAGTATAATGAATTGAAATAAGTTGAGGTTGGAAATATTTATTGTGGCTCAATTGAAATGACACTTATTTCTACCTACGTATAGATTGATGTATAGTGATTAGGTAAACATGAATTGCCGCCCATGAATATTTATAATCAATCCCAAATAGGATATGAATCGTACCTGAGCTCGATCAGAAGCGTTGTCACTCCTAACGACTAAGGTGGAATGCCTGTATATATTTCCCTCTTACAATACTCTGCAACCCAAAATTCAGCAATACTTGACACTGGTGTCATAGGTGAGGCAGTAGTGTATTTGAAGGTGGTAGAACCCTTTGTGGTTCGACTCCGGCGGCACCACCGCCACACCTATTTCTACCTAATAACAGCAGTGTTTGGCGCTGCTGTGTTCTGATTTGAAGGATGTGGTAAGGAAGACATTATTTTCCGAGGTGTTCCAGCTTAGTCCTCAGGAGTAGCGGCGCGTCTGTGGCCAACCTTGAGTAGGAATATCTAACCCTATCTGGGGTTGCCCATGGGCGACAGTAGCCACTTACCATCAGGTGGACTGCATGCTCGCTACTCCTATATTGAATAAAAAAAGTGTCACCAGAGTCGAACCCTGAAAGGATCAACCACATTTAGATATGTGTGTACTAAGTAACTTGAATAATACTTAACAACGGGTGACGGCGCGCCTGTATACCAGTATTATATCAAGAGCCTACTTCTATTATACAAAAGATCCTTTTTTATTTATTGCCACAAAAAATACAAGCGGACGCTTACCTGACGGGTTAATCTCATTACGCACCGGGCACAGGTGGATGCCGCGAGGAGGCTGTACGCCTAAATCTACTCGCAAATACGTGTACTTGTTTCATTTTAATGTATATAAAAGAAGGTATGTTCGTCTTTAGATCATCATTAAAACTTGTTATATAAATGTTATTTAGTGTGGTGAGGCAGGTGATAATTGATTTCTAATACATTGCTTTTAAAAATAAGAGATGCTTAAGCTATGTCTGATATAATAAGATATGTACGTCTGGGATTCGAACCTCGGACCCATCGAGTAAAAGGCCGCGTTCAACCTTTAGACTATCACAATTGACCACTAAACTATAGTTTAAGCATTTCAGCCTTACAAGGGACGGATGACTAGGAAATAGGGTTAATGTAATTGTTGAAAGAATCCGGCGTCTATTACGAAGCGTCATCTGCGTATAAAAAATAATGATAACAATATCATTATCTAAGATTATACACCAAAAAAAGTAAATTTGCGTCACTCACGTCACGAACGTAGGCAACTAAATGGGAGATTTCATTACAAATAAAACAGAAAGAGCAGCTTTTTTTAAGTAAAAAGAGAAATATACACAATTCTCGGGAAAATAAGTCTGAAAATCTTGGGAATTATTTACGTAGCGCTTTCGTAGAGGCTTCGTAGCGCTCGTAGATGTCTCGTAGACCCTGATGTGCCGTGACTCGTTATGAAGAGCGCTAAAGATTTGCCTTTAAGGTAAATTGTGGTCGTATTTTTAGTAATTCAATAGTAATTAATGTAGCAGTTTTAGGAAAGGATTAACGCTAGTAAAACTTAAAATATTTTCTCGATTTTAAATTAAAATAACTAGTTTTTAATCATTACAATCTTTTTATTGTAAAAGTAATTTTAGTAATGAGTTTCAATTATAAAGAACTAACAAAATATCTTAGCTATTAACAAACCTTCCTGCAGTGATGTTAATTGTAAAAAAAATATTATCTACTAACATTATTTTAAATCTTAAAAGATTATAAAGGTTGAGATGTTCACACATTTGCACAATGTTTTATTTATATTATTTCAATTTTCTGATGCTTGTAATAACTTGATTCATGAATGAGATTTTTTTTTCTAGGCCAGCGATAATTATGAGACCAATTTTTGGGTCCTAAGTGCATTTTAACACTTTAGTAATTTACTTTTGTAGTAAACTTTAACAAAAGTAAATTATTAAAAAAAGTGTTTGACATTTTCATACTTACTAAGGCCTACTTAGACTGAAACAGTGGCAGAATAATCTCCAAAAACATAAGAAAATGTTATCTTAAAAGTTAATGGGAAACAAAACACAGCCTGATTATATTTTTATATCACAGATCCGTTTTTCATTATGGAACCGAAGCCAAAACTTTATGACATATTTCAGGGCGGAGATTACAATTCAGCTGAATTCAAAATACACAAACAGAGCATTATGTCCCTTATGTATATAGACATGAAGCCTAAAGTCCTTTACCAAGTTAATGATGTTATGAACACTTTAACACCTGATTTATCATGTAACTTTTGTTTCTCTTACTTGTCCCAAAATTTCAGGCTTTGTCCGAATTCTGAAGAATGTAGGAAGAGAAATTTGCAACATTATTGCAACGTTGCTAAATACAATTCATTTAAACAAGTTTCGTATTACATTTGTTACAGTTGACTAACTAGAAAGTTTCTTTATGAAAGTAAAATAGCAAATGAGTGTAATTTTGAATATCTGATGGTAAGTGATCACAACATACAAGTGACAATCAACTTTATCCAATCCAAAAAGCAATGAAGTAAGGTCGTCAGAAATAAGTAGATTGCAATTTATCTAAGAGTGAAGGTGGTGGTATACAGCAGTGGTAGCCTAGTGGTTAAGAAACTCTGCTTCTCGATCGAGGGGTTCAATGTTCAAATACCAGGCACGCACCTCTGATTTTTTAAATTTATGTGCGTATTAGAAATGAATTATCATTGCTAAACGTTGAAATACAACATCGTGAGGAAACCTGCATACCTGAAAGATTTATAAAAAAGAAAAAAAAAACCAAAATCTCAAATGTACGTGAAGTCTACCAATACGCACTTGGCCAGTGCGGTGGACTATGGCCTAATCCTTCTCATTCTGAGAGGAGACCCGTGCCCAGCAGTGGTACAGTAATAGGTTGATGATGATGATGGTGGTCAAGCCTTTTGCGGTTCGATCCCGGAGGTACTATTGCCATTCTTATTTTTACCTAATAACAATAATTAGGTAAAATTCAATTATTTTTACCTAATGACTCTGCTGTGTTTCGGTTTGTGGAGCATGGTAACGGAGAAAAACTTCTCCTTGCATTATATTTAGCCCTCAGGGGTAGCAAGCAATCTTTGAACAATCTAAGGTGGGACTTTTTATCTAAGGTCGATTACAGATGTCCATGGGCAGCAATAGCCACTTACCATCAGGTAGACTACATGCACGTAAGCGATACCTAATTAGTGGTTCTATGTGGTAAGAGTCAAAAGGTTTCACTATAACAAAATAAAACATATTTTGAAAATAAACTAAAGTGACCTCAACGGCAAGAAGAAGCGCTTATCTTTATCTTTTTGCTAGAAAATAAATTAAAGTCTATTTAGAAATGGCCAACAGCCGACGATAACGAGACTCCCTGAAGGTCCAACGGTGAATGCAACTTTTGTCAGATTTCATTTTAACAGATCTAGGTGTTTTTGTCTGAATTTTACCTTGACTTTATTATAAAGTGTGATATTTTTAAAATTCTGGGTATAAAATTGTCAATGACGAATTTTTTTAAAATAAATTTATTATGTTTACTAGTTGATCCGGCAAATGTTGTGTTGCCATATAAATAAAAAAATGTTAAGGGTGAACAACCTTTATCACTTAGGGGTATGAAAAATAGATAGTAGCCGATTCTCAGACCTAATGAATATGCATATAAAATTTGGTGAAAATCGGAAGAGCCGTTTCGGAGGAGTACGTTAACTAGAATTGTGACACGAGAATTTTATATATGTCGGAGAAGGACGGCTCTCATCGACATCATTGATAGAATCTATGGGTTTTGTGGGCGTTGTCATAGGGTAGATGCAGGCACAAATACAGTAATCACAGTATTTATTGTTCTCTTAACATAATAACTTCGGATTTACAAAATAACTATACTATACTACTACTATTACTTTACAAACAAAGGATTTGAGCAGCAGGTTCAAGGTAGTGACTACACGCTCCAAAGCACAACGAAATAATGATCCACCTCGATCACTCACATCCGTTCTTATCAAAGTTTCCCCACCGCGCCGCCACATACCTCGACCCCACTAGAGACCTCTTAAAGTCTCTGCTCTGATTCTAATACAAAAGCTATACAATACTGTTAATTATAATTTAAAACTATTAACCCTTCGATTGATCAAGTACCAATAACATTACTAAAATACTAAAGTAACAGTATAGCTAAAGCTATATTAAATAACTCTGACTCTTCCTCCGACATATATAAGATAATTTAAGCGTATGTATGATCGCAACACTAAATCTTAGAAAGAGCTGAACCATTGTTTTTTACCTACTGTGGAGGGTAATGTTATTAGGGCGTATGTGTGTTTCTACTTAGGTCTCATTTTATGTTTTGTTTTTGTTTTTTTTTATTATTCCTTTTATTATTTTTAATATTTGACATAATGACCATAGCAAAACATGCTCTGTAAAATCATCTATTACAGTTCAAGCGATAAAGCCTTGTAAGATTCATGGACGGATATCTGATAGCATCTTAGTAACAGCCTTGTTTTCGCCCTGTGTGTACGGAAGTATAATAAGTAGTTGTGGTCATATTTTTAACAGCAACTATATTATAACATAACAGCTCCATTAACAAGTAGGTATCTGTAAATTTGTCCCTGTAATACCGGGATCAGAATAGGGCTACGGTATCCCCTGCCTGTCGTAGGCGGCGACTAAAAGGGGGCTTCCGAGATTGCGGGCGGCAACAGTGGGAACTCGAACCGTCTAGCAAGCGACCCCGGGAAGGACGGCGGTATGTGTGGTCGCATACCGTCGTAAACACCAGACGGTGTGGAGAGCGCCTGGGCTCACCTGCAGCCTGATGGGGAAACACGTTCAGAGGACTCCGGTTGTGTTCCGTTGGAGATCCCGAAGTCCTCTTCGCAGCGCTAAGGATGGCCACCGGGTATCTTTTGAAGGTTTCCCCTCATTAACTAAAAAAAGGTAATGTAAATTGCATACTTCGAATTAAAGTACCTACATGGTTTTAATTAACACGTTTTCATACATGTACTAAAGTTCGTTTAACCTGAAAATATTGATGTAGGTAATTGGGAACAGCCGATCAGTATTCTGTTGTAGGAACTGGCGCAGGTGCGTATCAGAGCCTACAGCTAACTAATAACTCAGAAATTTATATTTGGCCATAAAATAGGAAACAATTTTCGTAATGGTTGCTATAAGATTTTCAAACTGGGGTAGAAATAGATTGATGTACGCTTTTATGTAGTATTGAGAAAACGAGCATGCAGTCCACCTAATGGTAAAATGGCTATAGATTTCTGTAATCAATCCCAGATGAGATTCGATTCCTACATGAGGTTGCCACAGATGCGTCGCCCATGAGGACTAAGTTGGACAGCTTCGGTTACGTCTGGCTTCCGTGTCTCCCTTAAAAACTGATCACAGCAGCGCTTAATACTGTTGTTATAAGGCATAAATAAGTCTGGCGGTGGTACCTCCATTTTATATGTAGTTTACTTTCCAGAAAATCAAACCCTAAACACTATGTTTCATAAAATACAAAATAATTTCAGTAACGATTTTCTAAAATATTTATATAAATAAAATTCCTTTATTTCAGGCAACTAAAGACTCATATTATATGTGTTAGTAAAAGATTACTTATAAGCTATGTTAGTACCTACTATAATTCATTACCATTTATTAATTTATTTTATATTAAATTAGCTAGTTATCATGTCATTAAAATTATTAAGAATCACAATTATTTGCAATTAAGATTAAATTTGAAAGTTTGAAGTTGAGTAGTTTGTACTTTGCCTCTCCGGGATTGGAACCCTGGTCTTCCCGTGTTAATTACTGCCACGGAACAAAACGCGCAGTTAAAGTGCACGCCAGTTAATTAGTTCTTCTTGACCTATTTACTGAATCGGGTTAACTGGTTTTTGTTACGTAAAAAATTAACCTTAATGAACAAATCGGCGGTGAGATCTGATGATTTTTTCCTTTGTATGTATTTATTGAAGATCCATAAGTTTTTTTTGGTGGTAGAATTCTTTGTTGTTCGACTCAGACGGCAATACTGCTACACCTATTTCAGTCAAGTAACAGCAGTGTTAAGCTGCTGTGGACTGATTTAAAGGATGGGATGGGTAAGTATGTCTCCATACTAAGAGTGGGGAAAAGTATGTCTCCATACTTTTCCGATACGTTCCAGTTTAGTCCTCAGAGGTAGCGGCGCATCTATAGCCGACTTCATGTGGGTATTTAATCTTATGTAGGGTTGATTACAGACGTTTATGGATGGCAGTAGCCACTTACCATTACGTGTGTTACATGCTGGTCAACTGCTTCTATAATATAAAAAATCGCTCGCGGTCTTCTATATCACGGGATTTGCAAAAGTAACCAAAATTCTAATATTCCTGATTGATCCACTTGTTAACAATAAACACAAAACTCATTTGTCAAAGAAAGCACGATTTAAATCGTATCGTAATTCCCTCTTTATCTCGAGTCTCAACGACGGGAAACATCATTATTATGAACGACTATTAAAGTTGGATAACAAACCTTCTTACCTAAGAATAAGGCTTAGTATCATGGTAAAGTAGCTCAGTGATTGATAAGACGGAGTCTTAAACAAGAGTAATATTTCGATAGCAAATACATTAAATGATGGATGACACACGGGATGTAATTCTGCCTCAAGACGTTACTTTTATATACGAATAATAAAATAAAAAATAATACTAATAATATTTAGAATAGTGGAAATATTTTTATTTGGTTCATTAATTTATTTTAAGTTCTTATAATGTTATTTTTTGTTTTTTAAATAATGTATACTTAGCAGTCACTTAAATAAATGTTCATATAACAATAAAGATATTCAAATGTTATTTTCTATCTTGTTTTATATAACAAATAAAATAATAAAAAAGTGAAAAACATACATTTAAGAACATATTTCATTTAAGACTAATATTCGCGAAATTGATTTTAACGTTACATTATTTACACGTTACATTTCAGTATTTTTAGATACTTACTAATGTTTTGTAATCAACCCTGAATTGGATTAAAGTCCTACCTAAAGTATTAAGAGAACAGAGCACTGCCTTTAAATGTCACAAGGCAAAAATAAGTTTGTGAGCGGTGCTTTCGAAGTTACATTAGGAAGCTCTCCAGCACGTTTACGCTATTACAATCTTCATTGATTATAATTAGTAACAAGATAATAATTATATGTAACATGTAGCATCGATATGATAACAATATGTAAAAGTACCGAATACTTACATCTTATATATAAAATTCTCGTGTCACAGTGTTAGTTATCGTACTCCTCCGAAACGGCTTTACCGATTTTCACCAAATTTTATATGCATATTCAGTAGATCTGAGAATCGGCTACTATCTGATACTTCATACCCCTATGTGATAAGGGTTGTTCACCCTAACATTTTATTTATATGGCAACACAACGTTTGCCGGGTCAGCTAGTACTTTTATAATATAGACGCCTGAAATTAAATCTCGTGTGTTTCCAGGCATTGTTTGAGAGATTCTTTGTGTAAAGAGAAGTTCTCCGATGGCCTCTAATTTATGAAGTGGGAAGGAAGAACAAAGGGTATTCCATTCAATTGAATTATCAGATAAATGTAGAAAGTTCGCGATCCCCTCTATCTATGCGTATAATATATGAGTTACAGATTTTACGCACACACTAGAATAAAAAAGGCCAAGTGTTTGTCTGTAATCTTATAATAAATGTCATTTTCTTAATTCGTCTTATTTGCCACGATATGTGGATGTGCTAAAATAAGGCAGGTTTAATAGGCCCTACTAAAGACATAGGCGAGATTTTTTTTTTTTTTAAAAAGAAAGCCGTATTTATTTTTGCCGATTCAGAGACTATTTATTCCGGATCCCCCTTAACATAGGGTAAGTAAGATTTCAGAAACTAACCGACTTTTTCTTGCAGATCTTGTCTACACTATTACTCTTGAGATGCTCCCTACGCCCATGCACTAGTGTTTAATGTTAGCAAAACTAATAAACGTCTTACACAACAGTTGTGGCAGACAAATCACTGTAACTACTGACTTATACTAGCATTGTTACAATATACTCGCGTAAGTCGGTTCTCTTAAATACATTTTCACAAAGTAGGGATGGCGATTCTGTCTGAAAAAGATCGATTTTTGAATCGATTCGAATATACGTGTAATAAATCGATTTAAAAGAAAATCGAGGTCCATATAAAAAATGTCTATAACACATTCAACGAACTTCGAAAAGATCGACTTTCGATTTTCTCGGATTAAAGATCGATTCGTTGAATCGATCCATTACTGGAGATCGATAAAATATTCGATCTTTTTGGTCCAATTAATCGGTTTTTTGATTGATCAGCAAAAAGTTAAAGCAGCGCGGTGGACTATGGCCTAATCCTTCTCATTATGAGAGGAGACCCGTGCTCAGCAGTGGGACTCTGAAGTTTCATTACGTGTGCTAATACACACCTCACACAGTAATGGGTTGTTGATGATGATGATGATTCGATTAATCGATCTCAGATCGCCATCCCTATCACGAAGTATATAATATTATATTCAAATGTATAATAAAGTACTTTGTCACGAAAGGCCACAAAGTCACGAAATGAAACAGACTTTTCCTCGTTGTAAGTCGCGGTCGTTTGCAAGATAACAAAGAAATTTATAAAGTCCGTGATCCTCTAAATGAGTTGAACTTTGCAGATTCAGGGATTTGGGTTTCGAAGACTATTGTCAGAGGCAAAGATTCTTGCAAATAAACGTTTATTTTTCTCAACTTTTTATAGCTTTGCTTTGTCAGTTGTTATGTGATATTTAAAAAATACAACTTGTCTTTTTTGGATTTGTAAAGAACTTTGGCGTACTGGATTTTAGGATATGAAGGGTTTATATAGTAGTTTTATAGTAGCGGTTACGTATATTGGCCTAGCAGGGTTCGGGGTTCCATTTTCGGTCAGGCTAACATCTAAATATTTTAGTAATAAACAAAACCCGGCTACTAAAAAATAACCTATATCCCATTCCCAGAGTTAAGAAGAATCCAATGGTACCATATGATATCACTTATATATGTCAAGCCTGCAGAGTGTGGTAAAAATAAGCCGTACTTAGATAAATAATTTACTCTAGATAACACGCAACATTTCCCTCCGCATTCGGGTAAAAATACCAAAATAAATACAATTTACACAAAATATAAAAATATCAAAGAGTTGAAAAGGTAACTCGATTCCAGATTTATCTTAAGATGAGTATAGATTACTTCGACATTTTACCGGTAATTAGGTGTTTCGTTAGTAATTGACGCCTTGGGCGTTTTCAGATAATATCGGCCCTTGCTATCGAGTTAATTTCACGCTACAAATTTTATGTAATGTCTATTGTACGTTTTAAATGATTTTCCAAAACAAAAGTGTTGCGTTCGTTGCGTATTGGCGTATAGTTAATAGTATCAAGCATTCAAAATTCAAAATCTATGCTATACATTTTGGATAAAAACTGCTTGGCAACAATCCGCGGCCACTATGTACAATGATTTACAATTTAAACCATGCAGTATGCACCACCCTCCCATATAGGACACGTGTAATGTGCATAAAACAAAACGTATACTATACCAATACACCACCAACACGTGTTTCACTCCGAAACAGAAGATCATCAGTGTAGGTTGACAAAGATATAAAGATGTATCACTTAAAGATCTACTCTCTAATTTTTACATAGTTACTACTAAAGATTAATCTATCTACACTACGTCTAGTTCAGATTCATTCTAAGTAGTAAGTATCACGATACACGACACTAACTATATATTTACGCACCGGTTCACTATTTATGATTTAAATATATATATTAAAACGGCGTACCATGACTGTCAGTTGTATATTAAAATATTTGTGACCTTATGTCCCAAGCAAACCAAAGGGAATACTGTTGCTATATTAAAGAGCGTCTCTATAATATTTAAGATGAAAACCGGCCATTCGATTTTAATTAAAACGGTCGGCCTCAGACCGATCGCTCCCCCGGGATCAACATCTTATTAGGGGACCGAACCGGAGTAGATTGAACGTTATAGAAATTTCTCATCACTTAACTATACGTTTACAGACCCCACTTAACTATAAGTTTAGTCACCCGCAGTCATTTTTAAAATAACTTATTCAGTAGTTATTTATAAACACGATACATAATTATGTAAATGTACCTATGGTCGTAGAAAGTTCATTAAAAACAGCACGGCCCAATAAGAGTAAAATACCTTTAAGTAAATGCCATCTCCAAATACTTAGCCGATTAAAAGATATCAATAAATTTGTGAGAATGTATTTTACACCTTTTAGTATCAAACAAATATTAATTAATATTTTTTATGAATAAAAACACGACAGTTATTTCAATTTACATCATCTGAAAGGTAATCGAAATTTCGTTTTCTGGCGAAATTTATTAAAGGGATCTTAAACACTACAACCACCAAAATAATTTCCATCATTCCTAAAATTGGCAAGAAGTGATAGAAATAGAATAAAGATTTCTTTTATAAATAACAGCAAACAAATTTTGATTACTTTTCGATTTTCTTAAAATATTAAAAACAGACATTTCAGCTTTATTTATTTGTACAGATAGATAGCCACATCAAACATCAAATCTAAAATGTTTGTAACGTAACATTAATTAACAATATACCGATACACAAAATAGCCATCAACAAACAATCCTCCACTTTGATCTGTTTAACAACAGAAGTCAGTATACAAACTGAATCTCCGGATCGCCACAACAAACAATATCCTCGATCAGGGTTTCTCAAAGTTATTGCGACTCCTTTACAGGTTTTCGGGTTCTGTACCCAAAGGGTAAAAACGGAACCTTATTACTAAGACTTCGCTGTCTGTCCATCTGTCACAAGTTCCTATCTCTGGTAATAGATAGACACTTGAATTTTTTACAGAAAATGCATAACAATGCTGACCGCTATAACAACAAATACTAAAAATAAAATAAAGTTGAATATTAAAGGGGTCTCCATATATATCGATATATGTGTATCGGACATATCGGTATATAAAAGAAATAATTAAAATTTCAGGGTACGAAAGCCTCCATGTGCGAATTCGACTCGTTGGCCAAGTACGATTAACTTATAATAATAGCAAGTGAGCTTTAAGTTCGTCTTTATAGCTCACTACCGCCTATGGACATCTGTAACTAAATTCTTCTTTAATAGTTTCTAATTGAAGCCGACTCCTGTAGATTGTTACTTCTGAGGACAAAAACGGTGGTCTCATATGTAAAAGACCTTCTTCTCTATCTAGCAGCATTAGGTACTATACTTTATAATACAAAGAAAACACTATGGTATTGAAACTAAATAATTCCTATGAAAACACAACACAAGAATTTATTTATTTATATAGCATACATTCTTTAATCGCTTAAATTAAGAAATATGGACGTTCATAAGCATAGTTTGGGAACCTCTGGCAGAGTTTATATTCAAATTGTGATCCGTGAAAAGGAGCTGGACTCACGAAAGCAGTCGGCGAGAAGGCTTTTGATTTTCATTCCGGCCGGAGCACAAATTACCTTTAGTCTCTAATCATGTCCATTTGTTACTTTAATAAGTATATATTTTGTCATAATCGTTAACGCATTCCTGTCCCAAAAAGTAATAGCCTAGTGCTTAAGAGACTCGGTCTCTTCGAAGGGTATTGAGAGGCAGACTTTCAACCACTAGGCAAGGTATGTAAAGTCTACTTGGCCAGCGTAAACTTTGGCTTAAACCTTTTTGAGTACCTATTAGAAGAGATCCGTGCCCAACAATGGGTACTAGAGGATGACGACGACTTAAAACGTACAAAGAGTTGAAAACTAATGTGATAATGGTTATATGACCCATCCCAATATCAATTTGGAAGCTATATACAAGCGATAGCTGAACCATCGACCACCACTGACGGTCACCGACAGTCGTTGAGAATAGATGGCGACCGTCAGAAAGGTCGTTGAAGTAGTCGACTCCGGCGGCACCACCGTCACACCTATTTCTGCCTAATAACAGCAGTGTTAAACGCTGTTATGTTGTAGTGTGTGGTTTGGCTGTAACGGTGTGGTACCTAAGGGAGACATACTTTCTCAAGGCATTCCAGCTTAGACCTTAAGAGTAGCGGTGGACATGTGGTCAACCTTGGATAGAACTATGATCTTATATGGAGCTGATTACAGATGTCCATGGGTGGCAGGAGGCACTTACCATCAGGTGGACAGTATCATCGTCTGCTACTCTAATATTAACTATAATAAAAGTCGGTGGTTGTCGTCGTCGATCGCTACTAACGTCGTCTCGTATCGCCAGCGACTGTCGCTTTTGGGCTGCCGCTTGTATTTACCATTACATATATTATTACACGAGATTCTTATATCTTATTCAACCGACACTTAGGATTTTATTTACTTAATACGTTAACACTTACTTTCCATTGCTAGCTTCTCTCGAGAAAACTTTATCTGCACTCAAAGACGCCCGGGAGAATTCTGCGAGGGTCAAGGTATAACACTGCCTAGTTAAAACTTTATACAACTTTTATATAAACTTACCTGAACGCTGTGCTCGCTGTTATAAACCTTAGAAAGAAATGAATTAACAGTTGTATTATGTACTTAACTAAGTTGTGTATTATGTTTATATTAATTTAAAATGTTATCATGAATTAAATAATTATTTATGCGTAGTACTGAAACGTTTGAAGTTTGAAATTTAACATAAATCTTTGTGATTTGACTTTGAAGGCGCCCCCGTTAAACCCTTGCTTTTCTCTTCTATGGTTAAACCGTTATATTGGTTTGAATGGTGTGACAAGGAGACTTATTCGAGGCATTCCAACTTAGTCCTCACTCTAATATGCGTGTGATTGAACAAAATAAAAATATGTCTTATACTAGCGGACCCAACAAACGTTGTGTTGCCATATAAATAAAAAAATGTTAAAGGTGAACAACCTTTATCACTGACAGGGTTAAAAAATAGGTAGTAGCCGATTCTCAGAGCTACTGAATATGCATATAAAAATTGGTGAAAATCGGTAAAGCCAATTCGGAGGAGAACGGTGACTAACATTGTGGCACGAGAATTTTATATATAAGATAATATTGTAAAATAAAAAATATTATCACGTTCCATTTTGAATGTTTCAGTAAATTCCAAAAAACAAGCAACAGACAACAGACAAGCAGAGTTTCTATGACATGTACTTTACACATTACAATTTACGTACAATACAATATATTTACTTGCATAGATATATAACGTAATGCAAAGTAACTTGCCATATACAGTCCAGTCTCACGGGAGGAAACATGTCTTCACTTATTGGAACAGAACAATGCACTTTGGTATTGTATATATTGAAGTCGCTTCATATTCACGACACAACTTATTGCACAAACATTTTCAGAATTCAGTTTCATTTTCAGTTAAAGTTAAATTAAAATATTAATTAATTGATTAAACATATTAATGAAATGACGCGGCTAGAGCTAGCTTTAGTTAATCAATGAATATAAAACGACAATAAATGATGAAAATATTATGACCCCATTTATTTATTCTTTAACTAACAGAATTATATGATATAAAAACTAATTACGAAGTGTTTGAGCGTAATATTGTGTAACTATTTATATATTTTACTACGGTACATATACAAGTTATAAGTATAGACATACATCTATATAGGTGTTATGTAGTACCTATATAAGTAAGCAATGGAAAGATAAGCATGAGGTGACGTAGGTCAGTGTTCAGCAAAGTGTGTACCACGGCACATTGGTGTACCGTCATCATTAGTTGGTGTGACGCGGAAAAGTAAGGATATCTTATAAAATTATTTTAGTAATTAAGTAAGGGTAAGTAAAATATATACACAAAGGGTAAGTAAAATACATACACAAATCACGCGAGCTCACCAGCGAGGCGTTTTGTTTCGTTCATCTAATTTTTTGTCCAAAATAATAAGTAATCTTCATGTAACACTTCAGTGTAATAATAAATTAGTATTTTAAATGTATATTAATGCACTCGTTTCGTCGATTCTTTGCGACATTTCATATCCATAGTAGATTGTCTTCACCAAAAACAGTTTTATCAAAATTAACTAAATTTTGAACACTTCAATTTCAAAATATCGAAATCACTTAAACTAGACCTGTAGCACTACCATGAGTTTACAAAAGTATTACTCGCTAGCGACTGCGTAAAATAAATGTATGAAAAATTGTACAGCGCCTCTGGTGGTTACTCGTAGAACTAAAATCCGTAGTGGCGTAACTCGATACGTAAAAAACCTATCGAAATCAAATCGCTAGCGAATGTCATTATGATCTATTGCCATACAAATTCGGTCCCATGAGTCATTAATTTGACAGACGTTGTCAAGAAATACCGTAACGATAGTAGGTATGTTATTCACTAGCAAAATGACAATAGTTTTCTATTTACAATTTCTATAGTGGCGTTTCTATGCCAACTCATGGTAGTGCTACTGCTCTGCGTTACTTATCATAATTGGTACAAATTATAAATTAGATCTGCCTTCACTTGAAATTTGCTTCGTCGCCGATTTCGTTTTTTTCGTCATCTTGTCGCAAGCTCTCACCCTAGAGATTATTTTCTTGATGAAATATTCTCGGTGTCGGGGAAAAATTGACCGTTTTTACTCCAGTTTTATTATTAAGTGACGTTGCTCGTTTATTATTTAAGATGGATTAGTTAATTAGTATTTTATGCGTTTGGAGTGGAAATTTTGTAAAGCTTGCAAAACCCAAGGTAATAAAATATTCTACATGTCGTCGACATTTGACTGCGGTACATGTATACCTACATATATAACGGTAACGTTTTGATTCCAAATGTGATAAGAAAAGTATTTTTTAATGCTTTCTATTTTTGTATTATGGTAAGAATCCTCATTTTTATAGAATTTATTACAAAATGTATATATGTTCCAATTCACCAATTAGGGCAACTCAGGTTAGGTCAGGTAAACTTGGTCATTTCCACCATTTATAACTAATTGGCTACTTAAGATCGTAATATAAGCGGTCGAGAGATAAATGGGTGGCCGCTAGGGACTAAATTTACAAATTAAACCGTCGGTTTCGGTTGTGATCATAAAATATAAGTTGTTAGGCTTTATGGGTCATTTGAAAACAACCAGATACTACTAAATCATAGCCGTTGCATCAATATGCATTGAAGCAGCGTTGTTGACGTACTCTCCAGGCCTCTCTCAGTTATGGGTAGAGCCTTATACCTCCTTTTTTCGTTATGAGGGAGAAACCTTCAAAAGATACCATATGCCGTAGGAGCGGCAAGGGGTTATTTAGGATTCTTACCGCACTAAAAGTCCCCCGGTGGCCGTCCTCGGTGCTGCCTAGAGGACTCCGGGATCTCCAGAGGAACGCAACCGGAGTCCTCTTAGCACGTTGCTCCGTCGGGCTCCGCCCAGGTGAGCATGACGATCGCCACTCCGTCTAGTGTGCACGACGGTATGCGACCACACATACCGCCGTTCTTCCCGGGGTCGCTGGCCGGGCGGTTTGAGCTCCCACTCTCGCCGCCCGCAACCCCGGAAGCCACTTTTAGACAGGCAGGGGTTACGGTAGCCCTATTTTCGTCCCGGAACTACAGGGACAGAGCGACCTATACCTAGCATTGGGAGATAAATCAGATTGTAGGCAGTAACAAGAAAGTGTTATTAAATCATGTGTTTGACATACCACAATTTCAAAAATCTGAGCCTAAAATTAACTTTTAAACAGCAGTTAAAAAACAACTCCAATGCCTACACCGTTGAAACAGGTAAGTTCAAAACTTGAAGCGACGTTCGTTTTAAACCAATCTCGGCAAAGGAAAAGTTTAAAAAAGCTCAGGAGGCTTATTTATGCTTGAATTATTAACGATGAGGTACAACTTTTTTCATTAAGAGCTTTTGCGTTGCGTGGC
Organism: Epargyreus clarus; assembly: GCF_041222505.1. Lineage (NCBI taxonomy): Eukaryota > Metazoa > Arthropoda > Insecta > Lepidoptera > Hesperiidae > Epargyreus > Epargyreus clarus. The sequence continues at coordinate 2,029,058 of NW_027332214.1, forward strand.
GGTTTGGTTAAGATTTTTTAAAAGCAAAATAGGCGTGGTGACTATTTTTGAGCTTTGTACACTAATTTGTTTTAATATTTATTTGTTCAATTTTGTGATTTGCGAAACAGTTATTTTCGTCTGCAATTTAAAAAAAACTTATGAATAAGATCACAATATACTTACTATAATTATGTTAAAAAATTGACTGATTATTTCTACTAATCTTGGTAATTCTTAGAACAATTTTACAGTAATAACTTTTAGTACAAGTTTTATTGTTATGTTTTAATTTTTTATATAATAATATGTGTGTGTAGGGTTATTTCTAAGAACGACAGAATCCATTTATATTTGAATCCCCGATTTTCTGAAATTTGATATCCTATAATACAATATGTATGAATCGATCGTAATATACAATCTTCATTAAACGTGTCATCAATATTAAAGAGCTGGGAGCTTCTGAACTTTTGGTAGCAAAAATATTTTAACATTATATAAGGGACTAAATTTATGACATACCTACTTAATTCGAAAAATTTATTGGCCCTTCGAGTGCCATGTTGCTTGTTTAAATGGCGAAGGAAAACATCGTAAAGAGACCTATGCATATGAAAGTTCTTAACATTTTTCTTAGTTTTGTGTCAATCCAATCTACCAATCCGTGCTTGGCCAATATCAACAAACACTTCTGCGATTTAATGAGTGTAACAGGTTGTTGTAATCTAAGCTATTTATTAACTCGGAAATATCTAGACTTCATTGCAAAGACCCACCTACTCGTAAAATGGATGATAAAGGCATAATGAGTGGACGTGAATAAATAGTAACCATTTGCTTATACTGCTTAGCTTAAACCCGGAGACCGTATTTTCCAAGCAATCCACTGAGTAAAGTGTGAACCACTATTTAGTTACCAGAGCTCGCTAATAAATGAGACAGTTTTAGTCTCGAGTTTCACTGTTGTGATGACACAAAGAACGTTTTGAAGACGGTAGAACCCTTTGTGGATCGACTCCTTTGGCGTTTGTTAAAAATTATCATGAGTAACAACAAGTATTTGATTTTAAAAATTATGTAACACCTACCACTATTTATTAGCGACTTATATTTTTTTATTTATAAAACGCCACTAATATTTATTAGCCACTTACTCGTATATACCAATGCTGTATTTTATTCGCGGCTTCCTCGTCAAAAGCTAACAATTTATCAAATTACTGGAAATTGTTAGCTTATTTCAGCTACTCGTTGTTGGTATACCTTAATGGAAGCGCGGTGTCCCGTTTCGTTTGCACGCCAAGGACCCCTCTGATTTATATTTCAGTGAAATATTAGACCCGTTTTGATTTTACGCTTTTCGTTTTTTTTTTTACTTAAATTAATATTTTTCATAAAATTGAAGTAGTAATGATAACCGACGGGGTAGAAACCCTGCCTCTCATTCAGGGTTTCAGTCCCCTCAGTGTTCAGGGTTCACATCCCATGCACGTACCTCTGACTTTACAAAGTTATGTGTTATTAAGTCAAGATTAAAATTACTTCGCAACACTCCGCTATAAATATTATGTATGATGGTATATATGTATATTTTAAACCATGCAGTATGTACCACCCGGCCTCCCACAAAACGCATCATTCGTGGGAGAACAGGGCAGATGCAAAAAATTAAAAATATACACCACCATACATACTACCACCACGTGATGTACCACGTACCACGTGTACCACCACCACGGGAGGTACCACGTACTACATGTACCATGGTGGTATATTTTTTTTTTGCATCTGTACACATCCTTTGTGGGAGGGAGGGTGGTAGATACAGCATCGTTTAAAAAATATATACCATCATACATATTTGTAGCGGATTGTTGCAAAGTAGTTTTAATCTTAACTTAATAGCATGGATTTCCGCAAAGTAACGCTTGATACAATTGACTATTATGTGTAATTAATAATAATCACTTCCTTAAACGGTGAAGGAAATAAGTGTTCTACCTAAAGCCGATCATAGATGCGTTGTAATCTTGCAACTCCTGAAGACGGTCGCCTAACAAATATGTCACTAAAAGTATAAAGAACTATATATAAAGATTTTCCGGCGCCTACTTTACTTATACTTTTCTTTCATTCTTACGGTACTTTCATAAAAAACAAAAACCTGCCTACTTTTTTATGCATGAGTAACAAAAATAATACGAGTACCTTCCTACAGGTTCTGAGTTATTTAAGGTAAACAAGTATATGTTAATAAAACTGACCCAAATAAATATTTTCCCTAGGGACGTGATAAAGATGTCAGTTATAGTAACGTATGGGCTATATCTTTTCACTGAGTAAAGTTATATACGTTACGAAAAGGATAGCTGAAAAATATACGATAATAGTAAAAAGACAATACAATATGCTTATATTACAAATTATAGAAATTATTCATGCTTTTTGTGAGTATGCTGGAGACTTCAGAAGTTCCATTACAGGCCAATACCTAGAAACGGTACGTATCGATTACTATCATTTTTACATACTATACATACATACATACTAAACATATCATTAGTACCATAAATGCATAGGTACATAGTACGATAAATGCAATCTACCTAATAGTAGAGGTCACTGCAGGTCACTGAGTTGGTTTGCCCAACCAAGAGTTGGTTTGCAGTGATTTAGAGAAAGGATTTTACTTCAAAACGATGATAGATCCATTGCCACTCCTGAGACCCAAGATGGTCGCCCCCATATGTAGGTAAGTCAACTGGCATTCGCACCCTTCCACTGAAATGCAGAACTGCTCCACATTAGAAGTAGGTGTAGCGATGGTAGCCCCACGGTAATAAAGTTACTAAGGTTTCTACCTTTGATTACCATGTATTCCAGTACCTACTTTAATTTCATAACAAAAGAGTCATGTTCTTAAAATTAATAAATCTAATCTGTTCATTATGATACGCCTTAATCCCCCTAATTGCTAGAGTCTAATCACGCAAGCGACAGAGCTAAACCCGAAATTTACGATAAAGGTGTGTCGCAATTACCACTAGTCAGCGCCATCTGTCTTACAAGCAATAAAACTGTCACCACCACCCAGTGTTGTACCATCACAATAGTGTACTTGTCTCTACAGGCTGTATTTGTATGATTTATGGTGTGATAAAGGTGTTTATTGAGAGCTGGGGTCGTAGATAATGGAGTAATTAAGCGTATTTAAGTTATGAATAATCGTTTTTGATAATAATTTAAATGTTCAGTTTTTAATTTGAATATACCTTCAACTGATCAAGTTTGAGTGAGATAACAATATTACAGTTTGCGGGAGAAGAAAAATTAAACATACGTTTTTACGATAAAACAATGCGACTGATAATTTAACGTTAATAAAATAGCATTATTTAATGTTAAATTATTATATGTCTGCTTGAGCTTTCTGTAATACGACGATACATTAGGGAGGTCAATTAAAATGGTAATTATATTGGAATTGTTTATTAAACATTCTCAATCTAAAATGATGTTTTTAGATTATTTAGATAATAAAATCTAAATATGACAGTTAATTATTATAACATAAGAAATTCTTAAACTTCCCGCTACCCGTCAAGAGGTGGCGCCCAAAATATTCTGAATCACGCTATCGAAGTTTTCTAAACATCTTGTACATATACAAGTTCCGAAATGAGACTGCTACACTCTTCGGGCATGATTACCCAGTCCAGCGGGAGATCGCCCTTTGCCAAACTTAAAATGTTGATAAGTTAAGCCGCTTACAAGTTACGGGTTTCGTTTAAAATGCGTCATCTCTACATTTTCTTTATTCTAAGTTACCGTCTAACTTCACTAATTGGACGGCTTAATAACCGAAATTGAACAAGTTTATGATTACTTCAATTATAGTTAAATATTAATTTGACAGGCATTTTTTATTGTGTGCATTTTTTGTTGTGGACAAATTTACGAGGAATCCATTAAATAGGTACTAAGTTATTATGATTTTTTTTTATAATATAGGAGTAGCAGACGAGCATATAGTCCACCTGATGGTAAGTGGCTACTGCCGACCATGGACATCTGTAATCAACCCCAGATAGGATTAGATATTCCCACCTGAGGTCGGCCACAGATGCGCCGCTACCCTGAGGAATAAGCTGAAACGCCTCGGAAAAGTCTGTCTCCCTTACCACACCCTTCAAACCAGAACACAGCAGCGCTTAACACTGTTGTTATTAGGTAGAAATAGGTGTGGCGGTGGTGCCGCCGGAGTCGAACCACAAAGGGTTCTACCACCTTCAAGTATATAAGTAAATATATAAGCGAATAAGCCCTATTTATAGACCTAAAATATCTTTTCTCAAAATAAGTATTTCACGAAACTAAGCACTATTTTGGTACGTATATTTTTTCTTTAAAACGTGTTTTTTTAAACCGGTTTTGAAATCGTTAAACATAATTTATTGGACTTTTACGCAAATTAACCATTTAACATAAAGTGTTACTCTTATTTCGAAAATATCTGAGTATTGCGTGAAATGTAAAAAAAATAAATATTATGCAAGCGACGAAAAGCTAGTCCACAATGTACGTAGATCGCTAAACTTAACTAATTCGACCCATCTACGAGTATGTTAAAAATTGAACAAGTTCGCAATTACTCCAGATAAATTATAGAGACGGATTATATCGAGCCAAAAATAATAGGTTTCATTAGCGTTGCTAAAATTAAGGATGATTCAAGTATTATGGAAGTTTATATTTGTTTTATAGATATGTCTTTTTATGAAATACGAGCTTTTGCCCGCGGCTTTGCTCGCGTTACGAAGTAATATTTTTATCCCCTATTTTATCCCCTTGGGGTAGAATTGATCAAAATCCTTTCTTAGCGGATGCCTACGTCATAACATCTACCTGCATGCCAAATTTCAGCCCGATCCATCCAGTGGTTTGGGCTGTGCGTTGATAGATCACTATGTCAGTCAGTCACCTTTGACTTATATATTTTTATTTTATTTTATTTTATTTTTATTTGGGAAACATACAATATTTAATACATACAGTAACTTTCACACAGACATGACAAAAATCAGCAAAGTTTCCACTAATAAATAATACATAAAGGTTTATAAATGTAATTGTTTACACTGTTAGGAGTAGGTATATTGAAATAACAAAATATATATACAAGTAAAAAAAAAAAGAAAGGAAAAAGTAATTTGTTACATAATGCAATTTTCAAGAGTCTGTTTCAGTTCCCGCTTGTATGCAAGTATTGAGCAATTAAATATGTCCAATTCTTGTAGATGTTTGTTATAAAAGTTTGAGGAACGATATATGAAAGTATTACTTGTGTATTTCTTTTTACACAACGGTACGTGAAACAGACTTCTACAACGAGAATGAATTCGGGGGCATCTCAAACCAATAGTGCTTAGCATGAAAGGGGATTCAATATAATTATTTAATATTTTGTACAAAAACATTTGGTCTCTCTCAATTCGTCTAAGGGTAAGGGGTGTAAGCACTGGCACATTGTTGAATCTAAATTTAAGATGTTTTAAATATAAATTAAAAACTCTGTCTATTCTATTTACTTGGTCCTTGTATTGCGGGTTCCATACGACAGATCCATACTCAAGCAGAGGTCTGACGTATGAGTCAAATAGGCGCGAAAGTGTTGAACTTAATTTAAAGTCTCGACTGACTCTTAAAATAAAACCTAGCATACGGTGGGCTTTGGATATAGTATAATTTAAATGTTCATTAAATGTCAGCTTGCTGTCCAAGATTATCCCTAAGTCTTTGTTCTCAGTTACACGAGTTACAGTGACATGGTCGATGTTATAATCAAATTTTACATAGTTTCGATTTCTAGTAAAAGTTATTATGTTGCACTTCTTAACATTTAGCTCCAAATAGTTATTTTTACAATATATTACAAATTTATCAAGGTCTTTTTGTAACTTTTTGCAGTCAGTGAGGTTCTTAATTGTTTTAAAAATTTTCATGTCGTCTGCGTACAATAAAATATTGGAGTGATTAAATATGTTGATTATGTCATTAATAAATAAATTAAAAAGGAGTGGAGCAAGATGAGATCCCTGAGGCAAACCGGAAGATATATATTTAGATGTACTTAACATGAAGGGTAGCACGCGATCCATCTCATGACTGGCTATCGTCGTCGTCAACCCATTACTGTCCCATTGCTGGACATGGGTCTCTTCACAGTGTAAAACGAGATTAGCTTACAGTCTGTCACGCTGACTAAGTGTCAATTGATGTTCTTACACACCTTCGAATACTTTTTAAAAAACTCTCAGGCGTATAGACTTTCTCCCAATGTTTTCCTTCATTGTTAAAGTAAGTAGACATCTGCAATCAACCCCATATAACTTGAAGTCAGCCACAGATGGGTTGCTTTTCCTGCGGACTAAGATGGAACGCTTCATAAATATGTCCTCTTACCACACCTTTATTTGCGTAAAAAAACCAATACTAAAAAGCAAATTCGCACCAAAAAACTACAGGTCAAATAATGAACTACGAATGTCGACAAACAGATTAATAAATCATTAATATTAATTGCATTCTAGTTATTTTTACAGATATAAATAAATGCAGTCTTATCTTCAGGTCACCGTTCAGTACAATAGTGGGAATGATCGAGTGATGTTACTCGTGTGACAAGTATATTTATATATTTTGTTTTGTGTTAAAATGGACCCAGAAAGACAGCCTTTATTGAGACCGTCTGCTTCGGATGTACGGATCAGATACAGGTAGGTGAGAGGCTAAATATTTAGACTGTATAAAAATTACATAATTAACTCTATGAAGTATGCCGGTTAAGCAGCATGTACTTACCTGTATCATGAATTCATATGGTTATTCTGGATCTGGGAATGTGTGTTCGTTTTTGCGTGTGTGTCCATTTCAACCGTAATACAGGGAATCCTAGTACAATAGAAATCATAATTTCAATTTATTTTTAAACCGAAATAAATTGCCGCAATTGATTCTACATACATGACATAGTTTTATTTAAGTCTGTCTGCAGAAAGTTAACTTCGTAGGTATTTTTTATTATTATTAATAATATTTATTTTTATACATCAACTTCAACTTCTGTACTCCAACTTCTATAAATCATTAAATTAATAATTTATTAAACTAGAATAAATTAAGTTATATACCTAATAATAAAAATACTATTATCTCTCAAAGGTATGTGAAGTCTACTAATACGCACTTGGCCAGCGCGGTGGACTATGGCCTAATCCTTCTCGTTATGAGAGGAGACCCGTGCCCAGCAATGGGACGATAATGGGTTGATGATGATGGTTGTAGGTATTTAGCTAAAACTTTAATTTTCCTTTCAGGCCCTTAACCTACGAAGAGGTGGTCGCATCACGTCACGAAGCACCCTGGCGACGATTTCGCCTGTTACTGATCCTCATGTTCTGGGGAACGATAGCCATGTTCATATCCATAATAGTGTGTATACTGATCACGACTCCAAAGTGTGGTAATGGTCTCGGACCAGGACCCTCAGTGCCACCGTCTCATTTGACTCTAGCACCGCTTGTGTTGAAAGGAAGACTGGTGAATGATAATGTGTATGCGTTTTAGATTGTGACGGCTAATGGACTTATTTACCCTATAGTTGAGCCATTACATACGTGCTACCTGAGTCATAAAACATGACGTCAAAGGAATGAGACAATTTCGCACAACTCGTTTTCGATAAAAGGATGCCGCTCGGACGCAGGTAGTTATAGACGACGCAGTTATAAAGCAGGTATACGAAATACATCCTAACAAATATTTTGCATTATTTCCTTAACCTTTCCTTGATTACCTGCTATTGACTATCGACAAATCTCTTAGTTTTTAAATACAACACTAGAAATGTGAGCGGGAGTTCCGATATACCTATAAGTGTGAGCGAGAAATCTGATAAAAAGTATTTATGGCTCAGTTCGCACGTTCATAATGGCCCAACTATAGAGCCTGTTAACACTATAAGGGCTATTTTACAGTAGACATTTTATGTATGATGTCTACTTATTTTAGAGAAAATGCCCGTATTTATGTTGGTGACGGGGCAGTGGCCCAACTGTGTCAAACGACTTTTACCCCACTGTGGAGGGGAATGTTTTCCGAACGTATACCTATACCTGTCTCATTCTTTTGCAAGCCCTCTAGATGAAAAAAATGTGTGTTGTTAATTGTTACGACTATGCATTTTACCCTACCATATTCGGTCTAGTGCAGAGGTCGGGAACGTTTTTAATGTGAAATACTAAATTAAAAATTCATGGCGTGCGTCAACTATTTAATAAATATTATTTAAAAATAATATTTGTATTTATACATAACATAACGTAAGCGCGTCACAGTTCAGGTTTTTTTTTCAATCCACCTGATGGTATGTGGCTACCGGCGCCCTTGGATAACGATTATCGGCCACAGATGCGCCGCTACCCCTGAGGATTAAGCTGGAACACCTCGGATAAGTATGTCTTCCTTACCTCACCCTTCAAACCAGAACACAGCATCACTAAACACTGCTGTTATTAGGCAGAAAAAGGTGTGGCGGCAGTGCCACCGGAGTCGAACCTTAAAGGGTTCTGCCACCTTGTTGTTTGACGTACAGAAGATTCTAGGTATTTTAAAATTTACGTATTAAATTTCTTGTCTAAATTAATAATACTTTAAGGGCGCACTAAAATTTATTGAAGGGCGCAGTGGTGCCCGCGGGCGCCGCTTTGCCGTCCTCTGGTCTAGTGTTACGACTTACGAGAATCATAGATGTTTATACGTATGATTATTTTTATATTCGCCCCCAATGATTTAATTAGATATTGTTAGTAATAAATATTTGAGTTAAATAAATGTAATTTTTATTATTCAATTAATATTAATCTGATATTGTTGAATAGTCTACTTATTGTTTTTATATTTGCTTATATTTTTATTGAAAATTTGTGTGATATAAAATTTGTGTGACTTCAGGGATTTTCATAAAAATCAAAGGTGATAATATAAATAAAACATTTTTGTAGGTTATACTTTTTATTCAACTTTCCTTATGACATAAGTTACAGTCCGCGTAAAACTACTAGTCCGCTCCGAATAAAGAAATGAATTGCGTCGCCATAGTACCTAAATTGACTACACCTCCTCGCAACAACTTCAGAGTGGACTAACAGTTTGGCGCGGACTATAATAGTAATACAAAACTATAAAATATTTCGGTAGGTACATAACACCTATACTGTATTTATTTTAATTGCATCAGTAATAATAATTATAATAACGGATTACCCGGTAAAGATGGACTAATTTCAGAACCGGTTATAACCGTTTGACATAAGTCATTCCAAAATTTAAATTCCTGGTATTTTTTTTATTTTCATTAATTTCTTGTATCAATTTTAGTACATCTTTAAAATAAGGATATTTACTTAAGAAAGTAACAATAATAAAGTACCCAATAGTTAATCTCCAAAATAACAGTCAATTTGGGTACATCCATAGCTTACAGAAGGCAACTGACAGTTTTGGTTAGGATTTGAGCCCAATATCACCTAATCTCACGGGGCGGAGTCTCGACAAAAATCAAGGTATTTTTACAATAAACCATGTAAAATTGCGAGAAAATCGAGTTAAATTAAGTATATCATGTTTCTCTGTTAATCACCAATACTACCTCAGTAGGATATTTTCACGTGAGATTAGGGGCAAGAAGGGGAAGTGGGATCGAGAAATTGTCAAATCACGTAATAAATGGACGCCCCCTTTACAATTTAATAATTCATACAAAACAAAGTCAATACAGAAAAGACAAAAAATACAATAAGAATAGTACAAAGCTACTTTTTATATTAATAGCTTCTACCCGCGGCTTCACTTGCGGTTTCAGGTCGATGAAAATAGTTGTTTTATGTATCCCTCGAAAAAAGTAGTTTTTTCTCGACATGCTTTTCTGGACAAAATTTCACGACAATCCGTTTTGTAGTTAAGTGACGCCTTAATACATGTATCAAACAAACAAACAAATAAACAAACAAATTCACTTTCCTATTTAAAATATTAGTTAGATTTATCTCACTGGTATAGAAGTAGGTGTAGATGTAAAAAGCGACATTACAATCTAGAGATGAGGGTCACTTGTAACGAAGTTAACCCTGGAGGGTAGTGGACGCTTCACCCCTCCAAGTGAGGTAGACTTGACTTGGGAACTTCAACAGAAAATACCACATGAAAAAATAATTTTCGAGACAAAACTTTTAATAGAGTCCGCGCCAATCTGCTAGTCCGCTCTGAATATAGAAACGAAACGTGTCGTAGTAGCAAATTGTAGATATTAGCGGGAAGAAGACAGTGCGAGACCCCCGGCACCCTCCGCTGCCCGCTCTCGCCCACGCGTACATAGCTGCGTTAGGCGCCCGCACGTTACGGAGTATACTAACTAAACCTGCGCGCAACAACTTCAGAGCGGACTGGAAGTTTGGCGCGGACTATAATAAAATTGTTTTAGATTCAAAATTACTTGATTAGGTTTCACATAATTCAGACGCATTTTTTACAAAATAGAATAGAATACTTCTTAATACAATTCACAACAGCAATATACATTATAATAACGCTATAAATCTAGTAATCATTTACTATAGACACTCAATGCAGTGTTTAGCTAATGAGCTAAACATTAACATCACGTGATTAGGCGGTATAGCAGTCCGGTATGGAATAGTGCTTACAGATATTTTACGACAGACATAAACAAATATTTGAACAAAGACTTTGCCCACACATTTAAACACTTATTTGTTAACATTTTTAACTGTCACTCATGTCATGGTCTCCTAGCAACTGGACTTTGCGCCTGTGTAGCAGGCTCCGCACATATTTGAACGCTTTGATGTGTGCTCGAAATACTCAAATACGCGTCTTCACTGTGTTGAAACATGTGTTCAAATGTTTGTGCTATGTCTGGCGCGGGCCTCAAACGTACCATACGGTCATTTATTATTTTTGTTATTGTTACATATTCATCGATACAATACTTATACAACTGCACTACACATTTTAATGCGATTATAATTTTATTCTAGTAAACATTTCTAACTACAACCACTAAACATCACGTGATACCTCTTAACCAGTATGAAATAGTTTTGGCAAAGGGAGATCTCTAGCCAGGCAAGGCAATGCCTGGGAAGCGGCCGTACTTCAACAGACAGCTCGAAGCTGAAAAAGCATATACAAAAAGTTGAAAAACTTCAATAGCGTGATTCAGATTTGTGGCCCCATCTATTGACGAGTAGCTTAAACCAGCGATCATAGATTAGTAAAGATTACTCACTCCTAACAAAAAATGTAACCAGTTTTGACAATTGAAATTGTCACTGTCATCTATTTTGGTGTTTGAAAAATATTAAAAAAAAATAGGTTTTAAAGCACTTCCGAAAGAAACGATATTTTTCCGCACATAGTCTTCGATTTCGTGATTTTGCACCACTTAACTGCCCATGTCGGCATTGTTCCGCGTAAATTACACCACGACAGCCATTAAATGGCCGACAAGTGTCAGCCATTACATGGCTTCCTTCCATTACAAGGCGGTCAGATATCTATACTTATCTATGCAGGCGATTAAAACATTGCGACGCGTTTTTTCTTTTTCTATTCTTTTCGATACAGTTGCTTGTCTACGTATTGCGTATATTCATTATTTTTACTATTAAAACGCACATGTTTAACACTTAATACAATTCGTTGTACTTTGTATCAAAGCAATTCTATTAAACAGCAACTATTATAGCTAAACATCACGTAATAAGGCGACATAGGGAGTCCGGTATGGAATATAGCGCGTACAGTTGCGTCTCCTCCGCATTTCTGTTCTGGTTGCTCTGTTTCGCCATGTTCGTCAGCTCTTTCAATGCGTCCTCTAGAATGTTGTGGAGCTTGATGAACCTGAAATGAGACAATTAAAATCTGAAAATACTATACTATACTATACTATACTACACTACACTACACTACACTACACTACACTACACTACACTACACTACACTACACTACACTACACTATACTATACTATACTGTACTGTACTGTACTATACTATATATATTTGTTGTTAAAAATAACTTGATACCAGTGTAGGGCGTAGTTAACTACGTGTAGTTATGATTACATTGTAGTTAACTACTTATAATCGTGACATAACTTAACTACAGTAATCAAACTACATGATGTAGTTATTAATTTGATTGCTGCAATCTAGTAGTTATGAAAAGTAATCATGTAATCGTGATTGCAACTACAATTAGTAGTTAGTAATGAAAATGTTATTTAAGTTACCGGCATAGCTCTCAAAATAAGCAAGCTGAAGTGGCAATGGGCTGGCCACATAGTTCGTAGGACGGATAACCGATGGGGTAGGAAGGTCCTCGAATGGAGACCACGTCTCGGAAAAAGGAGTACAGGACGCCCCCCGACCAGGTGGACTGATGACCTGAAGCGGACGGCGGGTAACCGCTGGATCCAGATCGCTCAAGACCGGTCGGAGTGGCGTAGATTAGGGGAGGCCTATGTCCAGCAGTGGACTATTACAGGCTGATGGATGGATGGAATGAAAATGTTTAACTACTTTTTACGTTTTGTTTTTGTAATTTGTAGTTATAATTACTGATTACTATATGTAGTCGTAGTTAGATTTCATATTGCCCAACACTGCTGGATACCACGACTACCAGAAGCGTGAGGTCTGCTATTACGCCTCATAACAGCAGTGTTGAGCGCTGCTGTGTTCTGGTTTGAAGGGTTTGGTAAGGGAGACATACTTTTCCGAGGCATTCCAACTTAGTCCTCAGGGGTAGCGGCGCACCTATAGCCCAAGCCAAGTAGCAATATCTAATCCTATCTAGGGTTGATTACACATGTCCATGGGCAGCAGTAGCCACTTACCATCAGGTGGACTGCATGCTCGTCTGCATCCGTCTAGATAGGATTAGACGTTCCTACCTGAGGTCGGCCACAGATGCACCGCTGCTGCTGAGGACTAAACTGGAACGCCTCGGAAAAGTAAGTCTCCCTTACCACACCCTTCAAACCAGAATACAGCAGGGTTTAACCCTGCAGTTATGAGGCAGAAATAGGCTCTAGACAGACGGACCGCATTTAAACTGCAATCCAACCGCAAAATGCAGTTCAGGTGCAGTTTGGAAGCAGTTGACACGACTGTAATTGGACTGCAATCGAACTACGCGTTTGGTTTGCAGTTCTATTGCAGTCGTGTCAACTGCATTCAAACTGCACCTGAACTGCAATTTGCGGTTGGATTGCAGTTTAAATGCGGTCTGTCTGTCTAGAGCCATATATACAAATATGCTACTCACGCATCAAACACAGGCGCGAACGCTCGCGGTAGACACGGTCCGTCGAGCGGCGCGGCGAGCTGCGCGGCGAGCAGCCGCACGCACGCGGCCTCACACGCGAGCGCCAGCACGCTCACACGCAAGCGGCCGAATAACGGCTGCATCCCTAATGCCGTCAGCATTGACGTCACTTGCTTTGTTATCTGAGGGTTGAAAGACAAGTGGAGTTGGTTAGACTTAGAAGTGAACATGCAAATGTTTTTTTTTTTATAATATAAGAGTAGCCGACGAGCATGCAGTCCATCTGATGGTAAGTGGCTACTGCCGGCCATGGACATCTGTAATCAACCCCAGATAGGATTAGATATTCCTACCTGAGGTCGGCCACAGATGCGCCGCTACCCCTGAGGACTAAGCTGGAACGCCTCGGAAAAGTCTGTCTCCCTTACCACACCCTTCAAACCGGAACACAGCATCGCCTAACACTACTGTTATTAGGTAGAAATAGGTGTGGCGGTGGTGCTGCCGGAGTCGAACCACAAAAGGGTTCTAGCACCTTCAATTCAATGTGTTTTGCGTTCTTAAATAAACGCCATCTTATTCATTGTATGAAATGGAAACCGATGCGGTACAATCCGTCACAAAAAATACATTTTTTACTAATAATAAATTCACGAAATGTTAATATATGACAGATTTTGATTATTATAATGTTTAAAATATTATGTTTACTGATAATAATGTAAACCTTTTTAGAGTAAATGAGCATGAATCAGCTATGTATTACATTTAATAAGAGTGTTTCTATGATTCGATACGCATAGTTGTTAAATCAATATTCAGAGTAATCTGTAAACAAATATTCAAGTTATTATGATTACTATAAACTTACCTGAACTTCACAAGGTCTTTTGCTGTTTTTAGTCATTCGTTCACTGGCTGTGATAAATGTAATAGATATGGTAGGACTATTTGACTTTTCACCTTCTGTCCAACTCATCGATCTGCTACCTGAAAACATATAAAACAACAATTTATAAATAATTTAAAATTAAATCTTTATGACTATCCCTTGGTTTTGTCTATGGTACTTGAGAGTTTCAACAATATCTTATATATAAAATTCTCGTACCACAATGTTAGTTAACGTACTCCTCCGAAACGGCTTTACCGATTTTCACCAAGTTTTATATGCATATTCAGTAGGGCTGAGAATCGGCTACTATCTATTTTTCACACCCCTAAGTGACAAGAGTTGGTCACCCTTAACACTTTTTTTATTTATATGGCAACAAAACGTTTTCCGGTTTTCAATTTTAAAATATAATTTTATATTCACTGTATTTAGCTACTTTTTTCGTTTAAATTCTTTAATTAGTACAATTTCACAAGATCAAATTGTAACTATATAGATGTATTATAACAATTACCAAATTCTGGACTCCTCACAGCATCTGGACTCAGTCTCTGTTTGATAAAATCAACTACATCTATGAATGGCACTTTGTGTTCTCGGACTCTGTAAATCAAAAAATATGTGTAAATGGATTAAGAACTTAGTTAATGTATAATGTACAGCAACTACTAGTTTAGAGGATAGCCGGATTCATGACAATAATTTCCACTATACGTATGTATTTACATGAATTATAATGAATTTTAATGAAATAGTGTGCTTATCATACAGTTATTTGTGAAACAACAAGCAGCAGCACAGTGCGCGTTTCATCCAAGTGAATTTTATTTTATAAGTTGAAAACGTACATGACCTGTTTAAGATACTTATATCAATCTCAATCTGTTACCCCTTCCCGTTCTCTCCCCCTTATTTACTAATTTTACCTAAATTTCATCTATTTCCCTCTTCATCACCTTTTCCTCCATCAATCTTAGCCTTTTCCCTCGATCTCAACTATTTCATTTCAATCTCACTAGTTACAATTCAATCTCACCCGTTCCTGTTCAACCTCACCTGTTCCCCTCCCAACAGCAGACGAGCACGTACGCGTCGTCCTGCAACAGATGCACGTTGGCGGCGGTCAGCTCGTGCGCGTCCGCGTCGCTAGCGGACCACGTGCATCAGCTGTACCCGCTCGCCCACAGCTCTCTCACTTTTACCTAAATTCCACCTAATTCTTCTCAATCAGCTTTTCCTCCCTCAATCTTAGCCGTTTCCCTCAATCTCACCAGTTACAATACAATCTCACCCGCTCGTGTTCAATCTCACCTGTTCCCCTCCCAACAGCAGACGAGCACGTACGCGTCGTCCTGCAACAGGTGCACGCTGGCGGCGGTCAGCTCGTGCGCGTCTGCGTCGCTAGCGGACCACGTGCAGCAGCTGTACCCGCTCGCCCACAGCTCGCGCGCCAGCTGCGCCCGCCGCGCCGCGTCCGCGCCGTCACGACTGTCGCCCGCCGTACCCCATACTGACACGCTGATTAGCGGAGTCTACGAGCGAGATTTTGAACACTTTATTATTTATAGATAAGTATAGATATCTCACCGCCTTGTAATTGAAGGAAGCCATTAAATGGTTTAAACGGCTCACAGTTCTGTCAACCATTTTATGGCTGTCATGGTATAATTTACGCGGAACAATGCCGACATGCGCAGTTAAGTGGTGCAAAAACACGAAATCGAAGAAAAAGTGCTGAGAAATATCGTTTCATTCGTAAATGATCTAAAAACTTCATTTTTTTTAATTATTTCTCACACGAAAATAGATGACAGAGACAAATTCAATTGTCAAAACTGATTACATTTTCTTGTTATGAGTAGTCTTTACTAATCTATTGGAAACTGGGCCTACAATCATCTCTTAAAAGAATAAAATTTTAATCACACATTAAAATTTCGTACCACGACCTCGTTAAAGTAAGATTGTTTTTATAATATTGCAACAAGCAGTTTTGTATGATATTCGTCGAAATTATTCATTCTTTTTTTGCAGGAAATTTATTTTTTTAAGCAAAATATGACAATTTCAGTTGGTTTTATACAATGGATAAGCGAAAAATGAATAAGGGTTTAAGTTTTTTCAACTGCATATGACAGAGCACAATCAAGATCGTGGTGCGAAACACATGACACAAGTTTTGATGTCTCGTTTCCACTTGAATAAGAAATAGACAAATTACTCATTATTTTACATAACTCGGCAAGAATAAAACAATACTGGTTTAAGGAGGTCGTGGTACGAAACAAAATAATGTTGAATTGAAATAAAACTTTCCTGAACTATGATGGTTTTTAAAAGACGGTGGTAGGCCCCTGGAGATTTATTCCGTAAGTTCGCCGAGGAAGTCTTGGATCCATTCGTTAGATCTTAGCTAAGTCTTCCTTTATTATAGTTGTATAATTAGAGGTATGAAAAACTAAAAACTCAATTTATTAAAGCTTCCTATGTATATTATAGAATAAACAAACAGACATACAGATCGCCTGATGGTAAGTGGTCACCCATAGACGTTTGTAATCAACCCGAATAGGACTGAAGTTTCAACTGAGTTAGCCACAGATATTACGTTGCTGTCCGTGAAGACTAGACTGGAACGTAGCACAGTACGCGATACCTTAATTAGCAAATCAGCCAACTCCACTTTTTGTCATAGTGTTTTATTTATTTATTTAGATAGCATGTGGCGTTGAACGAAATTAAAATAAATAAAAAAAAATTAATCGGTACGTCTGCCTTACTGAACTCTTCAAATCATATAAAGCCTCATATAAGTATATTATATAATGCTTGCCTTATTAAGAATAATTCTTAAAAAGGCAAATATATGGTGTGACGGTAGTGCCCTTCTACTCGAATTACTACTTTAATTTTAGTATAATTACATACCTCTAAACCCTTAATAGTACTCGGCAATTGAACTTCCAAGGATTTTATGATGGCAGCCATGCGCTCCAAGGACATGGAGAAGCCCACCGAAGAACATTTCAGTTCCGCACTATGGTCCTTCTCAGCGCGGGCTATTTTCCAAAATTCTTCGACGAGAGCGTCGTATCTGTAAATTAATATATAATTGAATTAACAAATTATATAATTATTGATATGCTATTAAAGGGATATATTAGCAAGATTTACTGAGTTTAGTGAGTTTCCGTTACATATAAATTCAAATTCAAATCATTTACTGCCTGAAAATGGGTAAATACAATTGATCGACGGTAATAGAATAGGTTCGCCAAATTCCACCTGTCAAGGCATGCAATTTATAATGGGTAACAGTTCATTATTATATTAATTTACATGATTAGTCATGGTTAAAGTACAATCCTTCTTTAATTTTATATGTAATAAAACGGGTTCCAAATAATTAATAATTATTTGGAATCCGTTTTATTAATTTATAATTTATAGTGTAATATATAGTACACTAAAGTCTAAAATTATACTAATTTCAACCAAAGAACAGGGAATATTATTCATAGATGTCATATCAATAAAAAGATACGATTTACGATAAGGACATCAAAACAACACATGTATTGACATGTTTCAATATCTAATTTCTATTGAGAAATTAGAGAAAGAACAAGAATTTATTTATCTTTACACATCTAATAATTACAAAGGGGACAGCGCGAAGGCATCCACATTAGGGATAACCACAAGGGTCAACCCAACCGGAGTGCAATGGGAAGGCCTCGCCCTGGGGGAACCGCCTTCCTGATCACGGTGTCCCCTACGCCAGGTAAGTATGAGTTCACCCCCGTAGAGCCTGGTACTTATACGAGCCAGGACGACATCTCAACAGCGTGATTCAAAGGAGACTTTTATGCTGCTACCTAGCAGCGCATAAACAGATACGATAATAAGAACAAGCGCCACCTAGCGACTAGTCCATTGGAATGTTATAATTATTGGTCCTTGGCGTGTACAAGTCAAAAACGCAATTTTACTTTTTGAATATCAAAAGGGGTTTGTGTGAAGCGAAATTTAAGTTTATGTAAACTTATATCCTAATTTGTGGTGTCGAGGGACAACAGTTGCGACCCTACAAATTAGGAATTAGGTTTGTACCAAGCCCTCAAAATATTTAAATGTAATAGACATATAATTAGTAGTAAAAATAAATAAATGAACCAAATGTGTCAAGAAAAGCAAAAGGCCAACGACACGCGGTGTTCCCAGGCGGTCACCCATCCAAGTACTGACCGCGCCCGATGTTGCTTAACTTCGGTGATCGGACGAGAACCGGTGTATTCAACGTGGTATGGACGTTGGCGACAGATGTTATGAAATATAAAAGTCGTTTAGTCATTAATTCGGATAATGCAACAAAATAAATCAAATGCATTACAATAAAATGAATAATTTCATTGCAGTTTATATTCTAGCATTCATAACCAAAAAATAATATTTAATGAAATTATATATGAAATATAACAATGAAGATTGTAGAAATGAAAGCAAAATGTATGAAGAAAGCATTTAAAATAAAGTCATATATTATTAAAAAAGGAATTGTGACATGAAACAAAAAGCCAACTATTAAGTAATAAAAATGTTAGTATACCGTTTAAGGATTCAGTACCACCTGGTGGAATAGATGAGAACCAACTTAGCAATGTGTAGCTGTACACAATGCCATCTATTGAGTAATTTCAGCATTAAGAACTTCTGTCTTTATTTGGAAAAATCAAATTTAAGTGCAATTGATAAAACAATGGTGATAGAAATAAAGCCGTTCGAGTACATAGTTGCTCCCTTTACTATTTAGAGTTAATTTGTTAGTAATAAAGCTTACTATTTTGGTATCGTTGTGTATGTAGGTTTCACGCTCACAGTCGCCAACGTCCATACCACGTTGAATACACCGGTTCTCGTCCGATCACCGAAGTTAAGCAACATCGGGCGCGGTCAGTACTTGGATGGGTGACCGCCTGGGAACACCGCGTGTCGTTGGCCTTTTTGCAATTTTTCGTATTTTAATGTTTTCATCGAATTTATTGTGTATTTTTTCCAACTTCCACATGGAGGTGGGGAATTATTTGGTTAGTTTTTTTGTTCAATCCTATTACTTATAGTGATTTTGTTTTGATCCATTCTTCTTAATAGTATTAACATACCTTTTGGATTTTATTGGTAATTTGTCGCATTGTAACATTTTTATCTGATTTATTTTGTTATTTACAAGTTTCCAACTTCTTGTCCCTAACCAACAAATCATATATGTTTCTTTCTTGTTTTTTTTTTTACTCAATCTCATTACTTTATAATTTGATATTGACTACCAATCTGGTATTATACTTTAGTTTTCTCTCTGGTAGTATCTTTATTTATCAAATCACTGCCTGGAAGTATCATGCTATTTATTCTTCCCTTCTCCTAGTGTAAACTAGACAAAGCACAGACCTGAATAAAGATTTGTAGAACAAACAGACGCTACCTAACGCAGTTCAAGCTCAAGGTAACAATAACTCCAAGACTCAAAACTAGATGGCGCTACCTCTGCTAGTATAAATAACTAACGGTTAAAGATATTTGCCACCAGATGACGATATAAAAATGACGTCACGAAATCTGAATCACGCTAACAACATGTTGTTCAAGGAACTATAAGTACCCGGTTTTGCGCTGAAGAACTCATACTTACCTGGCGTAGGGGACACCGTGATCATGAAGGCGGTTCCCCCAGGGCGAGGCCTTCCCATTGCACTCCGGTTGGGTTGACCCCTGCGATTATCCCTAATGTGGATAACTCGGACGCGTAATTTTTGATAGTGGGGACTGCGTACGCGCTGTCCCCTTTCTAAGAACTGTTGAGTTTAACTCGAAGATATATAGTCTTCATTCCTTCAATTGATTATATTTCCTAATTCCTACCAACGACCAACAATTTGGGTAAACTTAACCCAGTTCCAGTTAAACAACTGAACATGGCGATAAAAATTAAGTAAATGATACAAATTACTTCATTATTCACCAAAGGGTAATGAGACTAAGCTCTATTTTTAAGCAGTAGAATTTTGTAAAGCAGTAATATTGTTTTTGCATTACAATAAAATGCATAATTATCTTAATTGTCTTATTCAAAAATCCAAATGATCCATATTAGGGGTTCCATATCCATAGTGTAAAAACGGATTCCTATTATTAAACCTTCGCTGTCTATCCGTGTGTCACAGGGCTCTATCTCTTGAACCGTAATAGATGGACACTTGTCTTAAAATGTTTACAGAGTAAATACAACGGCAAAATCTGAATCTGATGATATCATTTACCGTGAAGAACTTTTACAAAGGGACAGCGCGAACGCAGTCCCTACTATCAAACATTACGCGTCCGAGTTATCCACTATCTATCGCTGGGACGTCTTACCCTCCGGGCGCACATATATTGCGGCAATGTCAACATAAGGGCGGTGGGCAGGAAATTCGGGTCTCGAGGATACCCTCTTTGCCCGGGCAGATTCTCAGGTGGTAAATACCCCCCGGATTCTTGATATTTATTCATAATAATATAATGTTATTTAAAACATAATAAAATAATGAACAAATATTAAAAATTTCTATCATCCCCCTGTTGAGGGGGTGATTCGGTAATTATCGCGTCGTTGTACCGAGCGGACGGTCGGCCCCCTGATGGTCGGGGGTCGCCAGCCCTGGGAGCTCCCGCGGGAGCGGGCGCCCCGTAGGTGGTCGATCGTGTAGGGGCGCGAACCCCTTTAAATGGGAGTATGGTCCGGCCTCCGCCCGCTCATACATTGAGCGTGCGAGGCGGACCACAAACTCCTCGACCGTTTCGATCTTAAGGTCGCGCCTCACCACTTCGTTCCTGACGTAGCGACCCGCCCCCACGATTGCTCGTAGGGCCAGGTTCTGCTGGGCCTGGAGACGCTGGCGTTGCGACCTAGATACCAACGCGTACCATGCCGGCGCCGCGTAGGTAAGTCGTGAACGAATGTAGGTCTTGTAGATCCCTAGTTTCGTCCTTAACGGTAACCTGGATGTAAGCACCGGTCGGAGCATCGCTCGGGCCGCTCGGGCCTGGTGGATCGATTGTTCCACCTGCGGGATCATGTGCAACGAGCGATCGATGTTACATCCTAGGTATTTAACTATTGGCTGCCAAGCTACCTCCGTGTCACGGAGCCTCAGCGGAGCCGGCATGATACGCTTGCGGCCGAACAGTATTGCGACTGTCTTTCCGACATTGACAGCCATGCGCCACTTGTCCAGCCACATAGGTAGTAAGTCGAGCAGACGCTGCATTCTCCGTGCAGCTAAGTCCGCTCGGCGGGACGACGCGAAGTACGCACTGTCATCTGCGAACAACGCGAGCATAACGTCGCGCTCCCAGTCTTCCAGGTGACCTTGGAGAGTGGGGGCGTCGTTGGTGTATAGAGCATAGAGCCACGGAGAGAGGCAGCTGCCCTGCGGCACCCCCGCACGTATGGGCCTAGGGTCTGAGGCGACGCCCTCGACCGAAATATAGAACTGCCGCTCACTTAAAAACGATGCTATCAACCGTATCAGCGTCGCCGGGGCAGGTGTATTCATCATTTTGCATATGAGCCCCTCATGCCATACGCGGTCGAACGCCTTCTCGATATCGAGAAAGACGCCGACCGTGTGACGGCCGTAGTTGAGCTCGGATGCTAAATGATGAATAACCCGCGTGAGCTGCAGCGTTGTAGAGTGACCGGCGCGGAACCCGAACTGCTCGTCCCTTATATTAAGGAACGGACGCAGTCGTTTCAACGCCAGTCTCTCAAACAGCTTAGCTGTGGTTGATAGCAGGGTTATGGGGCGGTAGTTACCCGGGAGACGGCGGTCTTTCCCCGGTTTCGGGAGGACGATTACCTTCCCTAATTTCCAGATGGTCGGGAAATGGCCTGTGCGTAGGATGGCGTTGAAGACCCGAGTCAATGCGACAAGGGCCCCTCTGGACAGCATACCTAGCGCCGCGTTGGGGATCCCGTCGTGACCTGGGGCCTTACGCCTTGGTAGACGTAAGGCCGCCTTCCTTACCTCAGTGGGAGAGATAAACTCGATCCCTTCGAGTGCCGGTGTCGGGTCCCTAAGGAGGTCCCCTACTCTACGCCCTACATCCTCGTGATGCGCGGAGGCTGACAGTGCGGGTGGATGGGGCGAGAACTGCTCTTCCATATACTCCGCAAGTATCTCCGCGCGGTCCTTCGCTGCGTGGACCCGCCTCCCCCCGCCATCTAGGAGAGGGGTGACGGGGACCTTAGCTCGAGTCAGCTGTCTATTGAGATGATGGAGAGACGTTTGCGACTCGCCAGCCTGGTCGATTCTCATCTCCCAGGTGGCCCCTCGCAGCTCCGCCATCTCAGCAGACAGCCGCTCGGCCAACGCATTCAGGTCGCGCTTGACCCGGGGACAACGTGTGCGCGCCCAGAGCTCGCGCAGCTTACGCTTTTTAGCGAGCATGTCGCTTAGACGGACTGGGAGTGGTGTACTATAGCGGCCCGTCTCCACAGGGGACTGCGAAGTCGAAGCCGCCAGGGCATTAATAATTGAGGTTTGAACCGCCTCGGTGGCGGCTTCGACCCCCTCGGCGGAGGAGAGCGAGCCGCTAAACTTAATAGAATTTAAAGTATTTTTAAACTTATCCCAGTCCGTCTTGCTGCGGAGTCTGGGGGGTTCCACACACGCCGCCCCAAGGCCAAGAACGACCAATATGGGCAGGTGTTGTGTGTCCAGGTCATACAACACCTCCACATGGACTGGACACGCAAGATCCTTGTGGAGTATGATGTCCAGGACATCTGGGCGGTGGGACTCGTCCGAGGGGATATGGGTAGGGGCCTCAGGACCCTGTACCTCATAGCCTTTAGCCTCGGAGTCTTCATACAGCTTCCGTCCCACGGGACTGATGACTCTGGACCCCCAAGCCAAGTGCTTGGCGTTGAGGTCACCAGCCACCAAGGTCGGAGCACCACCATCCATGATGTTCGAGATGTCCTGCGGGTCAAATTGGGGACCTGGCGGGCGATACGCCGCATAGAGTCGCAGGTCCCTTCCCGCCGCACTCAACGCTACCCCTATGGAGCGCGTGTGGGTGAACGGCGGGTGTGGCAATTCCTCGTGTACCAAGTCGTGTCGAACCGCAACCGCGGTTCCCCTGAAAGGAAATCCCGTGGGCGTCTGTTCGTCACGCCGGTACACGTGGTAATTAGGTAGCCTTAGATCGAGGCCTGCACGCAGCTTGGTCTCACCCAGGAGCACGACGTGAATGTCCTGCGCCTGTATGAGACCACGCAGCGCTTGCAGGTGTCTAGTGACGCCGCCCGGATTCCAGTACAGCACCCTGAGGGACGCTGCACTGGACCCCGAGGACGTCTGAGACAATCCGTTGCACGGCCGCAACCAAGTCCGGGTGCCGGGCCACTGCCTCGCAGATGGACTGCACTGCTGTGACAAGGGCATCTGCGGGCGTGTCAAGCCCGAGGGCACGAAAGGGCCGCGCAACGGCGACCGGTGTTGTGGTCTGACGGGGGCGTGGTGTTGGTCGCTCCTCCGGTTCCTCGATCCTTAGCCGCCTCTGCGGTCTCCTGCGGCCGGTGCCCTCCTCTGCGACAGGCTGGGCCGGGAGTTGGGCACGGCGGGGGCGCGGAGCGGGCTGTCGCGGCTGTAGGGCCGGCGCGGACTCAGGAACTACCTGTGCCCGGGCCGGCTCCACCGCCGGAGCGGGGGCTGGCCCCGCGGCCGGATGCGTCTCTGGAGCTGGGTGTTCTGTCTCCATCGGCTGGGGGGTCGACTCGGCGAGGGGTACCCGCCGGGTCTCCCTCTGGTTCCTAAGACGCGCGGCGTTCCGACGCCTGTTATGCCTTTTACGCTTAGCAGACGTCGGGCGCCTCGCCGGTGCCATTAGAGATGCACCGGCCGCGGGCTCATACTCCTCCACTTGCCGCACTGAGGGCCCCACTGCGGTGGGCGGCGCACGGCTCCTGGCTGGAGGCGCCGGAGCAGGTGCGGCGCCCCGCTGTTGACGAGGGCCGGGAATAGGTGGTGGTAGCGCGATGCTTTTGGCCCGCGCCACTCGCCTAAGAACCGCACATCGCCTATCATTGGCCATGTGCGGTCCATGGCAGTTGGCGCACTTGGCTTGGGCATCGCGCGGTAGGGGACAATCCCGAGTTGCGTGTCCCTGCGCGCAACGGACGCACTTCGGCTGCCTGAAGCAGTTGTACGAGGCGTGGCCGAAGCCTTGGCAGCGGTGGCACTGGGCCGGGCCACCTCGGCCCCTCCACGCCTCGACAACCACCCCCGGCATGTTAAGTAGCTCGTCCACCCTGTAAAGGCGGGCGAGCTCCTCCTGGCCCAAGTGGTCCATCTGCACGTGAAACGTGCAACCCGGGCGTCCTCGCCTCGGTGGAATGTACGTCCCGAAACGTACCGGAAATCCAAGCGCCCTGAGCGCCCCGCATACTCTCTCCGGGTTCGTATCCGCCGGCAAGCCCCACACAGCCACCTTAGTGGGGCGGTTCTCGCGCGGCGTATAGCAGAACCAGGAGAGATCTGGCTCTGTGCCTGCTAGGTCGGTCAGGAACGCCTGGACCGTCCGGTACTCTTCAGGCGTCTGAGGGATAAACCTAATCCCTCGTCCATAGGGCCGTGCGCTCGGCGCGCGACCCAATCGGGCTCGCAGCACCTCGAAGTGCTGCGTCCAATTTGGGAACCGCTCCACCACAATGGGGGGGTAACCCTTGGGCCTGTCGTCAGCTCGAGGACCCTGGGATGGTCCACCAACGACGGGTGAACGTTATCCACATTAGGGATAATCGCAGGGGTCAACCCAACCGGAGTGCAATGGGAAGGCCTCGCCCTGGGGGAACCGCCTTCCTGATCACGGTGTCCCCTACGCCAGGTAAGTATGAGTTCACCCCCGTAGAGCCTGGTACTTATACGAGCCAGGACGACATCTCAACAGCGTGATGCAGAGGAGACTTTTATGCTGCTATCTAGCAGCGAATCAACAGATACGATAATAAGAACAAGCGCCACCTAGCGACTAGTCCATTGGAATGTTATAATGACCAATCATTATAACATTCCAATGGACTAGTCGCTAGGCTTGGCGTGCACAAGTCAAAGACGCCATTTTACTTTTTGAATATCAAAAGGGGTTTGTGTGAAGCGAAATTTAAGTTTATGTAAACTTATATCCTAATTTGTGGTGTCGAGGGACAACAGTTGCGACCCTACAAATTAGGAATTAGGTTTGTACCAAGCCCTCAAAATATTTAAATGTAATAGACATATAATTAGTAGTAAAAATAAATAAATGAACCAAATGTGTCAAGAAAAGCAAAAGGCCAACGACACGCGGTGTTCCCAGGCGGTCACCCATCCAAGTACTGACCGCGCCCGATGTTGCTTAACTTCGGTGATCGGACGAGAACCGGTGTATTCAACGTGGTATGGACGTTGGCGAGAGAGATGGTGAAATTTCTGAATTGTTGAAAACTATATGCATTAACATATTTTTGTTTAAAGTTACTTATTTTATAGCTTTCATTCTTCTATAATTAATAACAATCGAAACCATTATTAGAGCAACTTTATTTTTTTTAGATTTTATTCATAGACCGGTACAATAGTCTAAATAGTACTTACATTTGTGTTGTGTTAATAAATTAATATGGCCGATGTAGCTATCGGCCATATTAATTTATTAACACAATTAGACGAGTCATTTTGTTACTGTAAAAATATAATTTTAATGAAGTAGGTAAATATTCTATTCTACGACTATTATATTCATAAATAAATATAGAATGTTGAATGAAATATATTAAAAATATAGAGCAAAGAAAAAACGTACAAAAATCAATAAGCCACATGAATGAGGAAATCTTTAAAATAAGGCCAGATAAGTAAAGAAGTATGGAGAGATTTTATGAAAAGTAAGCAAAAGGCCAACGACACGCGGTGTTCCCAGGCGGTCACCCATCCAAGTACTGACCGCGCCCGATGTTGCTTAACTTCGGTGATCGGACGAGAACCGGTGTATTCAACGTGGTATGGACGTTGGCGACAGTGAGCGTGAAACCTACATACACAACGATACCAAAATAGTAAGCTTTATTACTAACAAATTAACTCTAAAGGGTATAACAACTATGTACTCGAACGCCTTTATTTCTATCACCATTGTTTTATCAATTGCACTTAAATTTGATTTTTCCAAATATAGACAGAAGTTCTTAATGCGAAATTACTCAATAGATGGCGTTGTGTACAACTACACATTGCTAAGTTGGTTCTCATATATTCCACCAGGTGGATACATCCTTAAACGGTGCATTGATATTTCTTTTACTTAAAAGTTGGCTTTTTGTTTCATGTCACAATTCCTTTTTTAATAATATATGACTTTATTTTAAATGCTTTCTTCATACATTTTGCTTTCATTTCTACAATCTTCATTGTTATATTTCATATATAATTTCATTAAATATTATTTTTTGGTTATGAATGCTAGAATATAAACTGCAATGAAATTATGCATTTTATTGTAATGCATTTGATTTATTTTATTGCATAAGCCGAATTAATGACTAAACGATGTTTATATTTCATAACATTTGTCGCCAACGTCCATAGGACGATAGTTTACACTAGGAGAAGGGAAGAATAAATAGCATGATACTTCCAGGCAGTGATTTGCTAAATAAAGATACTACCAGAGTGAAAACTAAAGTATAATACCAGATAGTCAATATCAAATTATAAAGTAATGAGGTTGAGTAAAAAAAAAAAGAAAGAAACATACATATATGATTTGTCCCTAAGACAAGAAGTTGGAAACTTGTAAATAACAAAATAAATCAAATAAAAATGTTACAATGCGACAAATTACCAATAAAATCCAAAAGGTATGTTACTACTATTAAGAAGAATGGATCAAAACAAAATCACTATAAGTAATAAGATTGAGCAAAAAAAACTAACCAAATAATTCACCACCTCCATGTTGAAGTTGGCAAAAATACACAATAAATTCGATGAAAACGTTAAAATACGAAAAATTGCAAAAAGGCCAACGACACTGGAGGCACATTTTAAAGACCATTTAATCTTGACGACTTTTTTTGTTAGATTTCTTCTTAACGTGAGTGAAACCGCGAGGCACAGCTAGTATCATATAATTACAAACAAATCAGGAATATTGAAAGTATATAAGAACCCTGAAAAGGAAATGTTGGATGGAAAGAATGGATCATACAGTATTGAGAAAAAAACTAACTGTAACAAAAGTAACAGAAAGAAGTTCCTTCCCCCCTTCATTTATTGGTTAGGGATAAGAAATTAGAAATATGGAATATGTAAATATGCAAAAATAAATCTGATAAAAATTTAAAAGTGGGGAAAATTGCAAAAGGCCAACGACACGCGGTGTTCCCAGGCGGTCACCCATCCAAGTACTGACCGCGCCCGATGTTGCTTAACTTCGGTGATCGGACGAGAACCGGTGTATTCAACGTGGTATGGACGTTGGCGACTGGAATTTTTAAATATACGCATCGTATAGCCATGTGCAGCACGTGACGTCATTAGAATTTGATATAGTCATTTTCTTAAACTGTCTATAAAAAGAACTATTAAAAATATTTCAACATAAAATATGTAATAGTAAAAAGAAATAAATAAACCAAATGTTTCAAAAAGTAAACAAAAAGGACAATGAATAATCGTAATTCAAGATTTAAGTATATTATTAATATCTTGACATTGATTAGTATATTTCTAGTTTTTCTACAGTACTTTTTCTTTTGATTCTAAGTCGCCAATATAAATACAAAGAGTAATACTTTTTGAATGCAATTAAGGCTTTAGTCAAAGTTATACCTACTTTTATAACTACTGCTACTATATTATGCGATTCATTGCATCCTTCTATTTTAGCCACAGGTTTACAGTGAAACGTGATTTTTTTAAATTACAGAAATGAGAAAAGGCACTATTATAGAACACAAGCATAAGAAAAATAAATCACAAAGTAAAATGTAGATGAAAAAGTATAAGTGGAAAAAGCAAAAGGCCAACGACACGCGGTGTTCCCAGGCGGTCACCCATCCAAGTACTGACCGCGCCCGATGTTGCTTAACTTCGGTGATCGGACGAGAACCGGTGTATTCAACGTGGTGTGGACGTTGGCGACTGATGATATGAAATATAAAAATCGTAGTCATTAATTGAGGTTATACAATAAAATAAATCAATTTCATTACAATAAAATGCATAATTTCATTGCAGTTTATATTCTAGCATTTATAATCAAAAATAACATTTATAGAAATTATTGTATGAAATATATGAATGAAGGTTGTAGAAAAGAAAGCAAAATGTATGAAGAAAGCATTTATTATAAAGTAAGATATTATTAAAAAAGGAATTGTGAAAAAAAAAAAACAAAAAGCCAACTATTAAGTAAAAAAAATGTTAGTGTACCGTTTAAGGATGCAGTACCACCTGGTGGAATAGATGAGAACCCACTTAGCAATGTGTAGCTGTACACAATGCCATCTATTGAGTAATTTCAGCATTAAGTACTTCTGTATTTATTTGGAAAAATCAAATTTAAGTGCAATTGATAAAACAATGGTGATAGAAATAAAGCCATTCGAGTAGGTAGTTGCTCCCTTTACCATTTAGAGTTAATTTGTTAGTAATAAAGCTTACTATTTTGGTATCGTTGTGTATGTAGGTTTCACGCTCACTATTCCAACGTCCATACCACGTTGAATACACCGGTTCTCGTCCGATCACCGAAGTTAAGCAACATCGGGCGCGGTCAGTACTTGGATGGGTGACCGCCTGGGAACACCGCGTGTCGTTGGCCTTTTGCTTTTTCCACTACTACTTTTTATCTACATTTACTTTGTGATGTCTTTTTCTTATGTTTTTTTACATAATAATATTGCCTTTTTTCATTTCTATAATTAAAATTTTCACGTTTCACTAAACACCTATGGCTAAATTAGAATGGGTATAACCACAGTACAAATATGGACCAGTATGGAAACTAAGCCTAGTTTATAAAATAAATACCTACACTTTATCGAAGCAATTAGGTTGTCACTATATTATTTTTATTAATAGTGTTATTTATTTCTATTTTAGCATTTACTGTGCTGTAATGATCAATCAATGGAATTGCATCAATCAATCAATTGCAATCAATCGATTTTTTCGCATTTGAACATATTTTTCGGATTTATTTTGTAATTTACGTATTATAACAACTTTAACATGGAGGTGGGGGAATTTTTTGGACAATGTTATTACCTACTTAAAGTGATATAGTTTGATCGATTCTTCTTATTATTATTAATTACATACATATTTGTTCTTTTTTTGATAAGTTTTCGCACATTAACATTTTTATGTGATTTATTTTGTTATTTACATCATATTTCCAACTTCATGTCTCTAACCAATAAATCATATTTGTTTCTTTCTTAATTTTTGCTTAATCTCATTACTTTGTAATATGATAGCGGCAACCAATCTGAAGAGTTTCCTCCCTGGCAGTATATGATTACTGAAATTAATATTTATTCTTCCATGCTGCTAACGTGAACTAAACAAAGCATAGACCAGGATAAAGATCTGTGGGACAAACAGTAGCTAGCTAGCACAGTTCAGGTCACAATAAAACCAGAACTAAAAATTAGATGGCGCTACTTCTGCTAGTGTAAACGAGTAACGGTTAAAAATATTTGCCACTAGATGGCGATATATAAATGACGTCACGAAATCTGAATCACGCTAACAACATGTTGTTCAAGGAACCATAAGTACCCGGTTTTGCGCTGATGAGCTCATACTTACCTGGCGTAGGGGACACCGTGATCATGAAGGCGGTTCCCCCAGGGCGAGGCCTTCCCATTGCACTCCGGTTGGGTTGACCCCTGCGATTATCCCTAATGTGGATAACTCGGACGCGTAATTTTTGATAGTGGGGACTGCGTACGCGCTGTCCCCTTTCTAAGAACTATTAAGTTAAACTGGAAGATAAATAATCTTCATTTCTGCAATTGATTAGGTCATTAGGAATTAGGATTAGGAATTAGGAAATAAATTCCTACCAACGAACAACAATTTGGGTAAACTTAACCCAGTTCCAGTAAAACAACTGAACATAGCGATAAAAATTAAGCAAATGATCTCTATAAGCTAATAAGCTCTATTTTTAAGCAGTAGTTTGTAATGCCATAATATTACTTTTGCATTACAATAAAATGCAAAATTTTCTTATTAATCCTATTCTAAATCCAAATGATCCATTTTAGGGGTTCCATATTCATAGTGTAAGAACGGATTCCTATTATTAAACCTTCGCTGTCTATTCGTGTATCCCAGGGCCCTATCTCTTGAACCGTAATAGAAGGACACTTGTCTTGAAATGTTTACAGAGTAAATACAACGGCAAAATCTGAATCTGATTATATCATTTACCGTGAAGAACTTTTACAAAGGGACAGCGCGAACGCAGTTCCCACTATCGGAAATTACGCGTCCGAGTTATCCACATTAGGCATAATCGCAGGGGTCAACCCAACCGGAATGCAATGGGAAGGCCTCGCCCTGGGGGAACCGCCTTCCTGATCACGGTGTCCCCTACGCCAGGTAAGTATGAGTTCACCCCAGTAGAGCCTGGTACTTATACGAGCCAGGACGACATCTCAACAGCGTGATGCAGAGGAGACTTTTATGCTGCTAATATCTAGCAGCGAATAAACAGATACGATAATTAGAACAAGCGCCACCTAGCGACTAGTCCATTGAAATGTTATAATTAGTGGTCCTTGGCGTGCACAAGTGAAAGACGCCATTTTACTTTTTGAATATCAAAAGGGGTTTGTGTAAAGCCAAATTCAAGTTTATGTAAACCTATATCCTCATTTGTGGTGTCGTGGGACAACAGTTGCGACCCCAAAAATAAGGATTAATGTTTTCACCAAACCCCCTGGACATTTACGTCATAATTGACAATATGACAATTTCAAACCAAAAACATTTCAATGTAATAGACATATAATTAGCAGTAAAAAGAAATAAATGAACCAAATGTGTCAAAAAAAGCAAAAGGCCAACGACACTGGAGGCACATTTCAAAGACCATTTAATCTTGACGACTTTTTTTTTTAGATTTCTTCTTAACGTGGGTGAAACCGCGAGGCACAGCTAGTATCATATAATTACAAACAAATTAGGAATATTGAAAGTATATAAGAACCCTGAAAAGGAAATGTTGGATGGAAAGAATGGATCATACAGTATTGAGAAAAAAACTAACTGTAACAAAAGTAACAGAAAGAAGTTCCTTCCCCCCTTCATTTATTGGTTAGGGATAAGAAATTAGAAATATGGAATATGTAAATATGCAAAAATAAATCTGATAAAAATATAAAAGTGGGGAAAATTGCAAAAGGCCAACGACACGCGGTGTTCCCAGGCGGTCACCCATCCAAGTACTGACCGCGCCCGATGTTGCTTAACTTCGGTGATCGGACGAGAACCGGTGTATTCAACGTGGTGTGGACGTTGGCGAGAGAGATGGTGAAATTTCTGAATCCTTGAAATCTAAATGCATTAACATATTTTTGATTAAATTTACTTATTTTATAGCTTTCATTCTTCTATATTTAAAAACAATCGAAGCCATTATTACAACAACTTAATTTTTTTTAGATTTTATTCATAGACCGGTACAATAGTCTAAATAGTACTTACATTTGCTACATCGGCTATATTAATTTATTAACTCCTTTAGATGAGTAATTTTCTTACTGTAAAATAATTTTAATGAAGTAAGTAAATATTCTATTCTACGCCTATTCATAAGTGAATATTGGATGTTTAATGAAATATATTAAAAATATAGAGCAAAGAAAAACCGTACAAAAATCAATAAGCCACATGAATGAGGAAATCTTTAAAAGTAAGGCCAGATAAGTAAAGAAGTATAAAAGTAAGCAAAAGGCCAACGACACGCGGTGTTCCCAGGCGGTCACCCATCCAAGTACTGACCGCGCCCGATGTTGCTTAACTTCGGTGATCGGACGAGAACCGGTGTATTCAACGTGGTATGGACGTTGGCGACAGATGCTATGAAATATAAAAATCGTTTAGTCATTAATTCGGCTTATGCAATAAAATAAATCAAATTCATTACAATAAAATGCATAATTTCATTGCAGTTTATATTCTAGCATTTATAACCAAAAATAACATTTATAGAAATTATTGTATGAAATATATGAATGAAGGTTGTAGAAAAGAAAGCAAAATGTATGAAGAAAGCATTTAATATAAAGTAAGATATTATTTAAAAAGGAATTGTGAAAAAAAAAAACAAAAAGCCAACTATTAAGTAAAACAAAATTTCAGTGTACCGTTTAAGGGTGCAGTACCACCTGGTAGCATAGATGAGAACCAAGTAAGCAACGTGTAGCTGTATACAACACCATCTATTGAGTAATTTCAGCATTAAGAACTTCTGTCTATATTTGGAAAAATCAAATTTAAATGCATTTGATAAAATGGCGGTAGAACTAAACCCGTTCGAATGCATAGTTGCTCCCTTTACCCTTTAGAATTAATTTGTTCGTCATAAAGCTTACTGTTTCGGTATCGTTGTGTATGCCGCTTTCGCGCCCACTGTTGCCAACGTCCATACCACGTTGAATACACCGGTTCTCGTCTGATCACCGAAGTTAAGCAACATCGGGCGCGGTCAGTACTTGGATGGGTGACCGCCTGGGAACACCGCGTGTCGTTGGCCTTTTGCTTTTTCCACTACTACTTTTTATCTACATTTACTTTGTGATTTCTTTTTCTTATGTTTTTTTTTTACATAATAATATTGCATTTTTTCATTTCTATATTTAAAATTTTCACGTTTTACTAAAAACCTATGGCTAAATTAAAATGGGTATAACCACTGTACAAATATGGACCAGTATGGAAACTAAGCCTAGTTTATAAAATAAATACCTACACTTTATCGAAGCAATAGGGTTGTCACTATATTATTTTTTAATAATAGTGTTATTTATTTCTATTTTAGCATTAACTGTGCTGTAATGATCAATAAATCGAATTGCATCAATCAATCAATTGCAACCAATCGAATTTTTCGCATTTGAACGTATTTTTCGGATTTATTTTATAATTTACGTATTATAACAACTTTTACATGGAGGTGGGGGAATTTTTTGGTTAGTTTTTTGGACAATGTTATTAGCTACTTAAAGTTATATTGTTTGTTCCATTCTTCTTATTATTCTTATTAATCACATACATATTTGGCTTTTTTGGTAAGGTTTCGCATTCTAACATTTTATGTGATTTATTTTGTTATTTACATATTATTTCCAACTTCATGTCTCTAACCAATAAATCATATTTGTTTCTTTCTTAGTTTTTGCTTAATCTCATTACTTTGTAATATGATAGCGGCAACCAATCTGGAATTATACTTAAGAGTTTCCTCCCTGGCAGTATATGATTACTGAAATTAATATTTATTCTTCCATGCTGCTAACGTAAACTAAACAAAGCACAGACCAGGATAACGATCTGTGGAACAAACAGTAGCTAGCTAGCGCAGTTCAGGTCACAATAAAAACCAGAACTAGAAGTTAGATGGCGCTACTTCTGCTAGTATAAACGAGTAACGGATAAAGATATTTGCCACTAGATGGCGATATAAAAATGACGTCACGAAATCTGAATCACGCTAACAACATGTTGTTCAAGGAACTATAAGTACCCGGTTTTGCGCTGATGAACTCATACTTACCTGGCGTAGGGGACACCGTGATCATGAAGGCGGTTCCCCCAGGGCGAGGCCTTCCCATTGCACTCCGGTTGGGTTGACCCCTGCGATTATCCCTAATGTGGATAACTCGGACGCGTAATTTTTGATAGTGGGGACTGCGTACGCGCTGTCCCCTTTCTAAGAACTGTTGAGTTAAACTCGAAGATATACAGTCTTCATTTCTTCAATTGATTATATTTCCTAATTCCTACTAACGACCAACAATTTGGGTAAACTTAACCCAGTTCCAGTAAAACAACTGAACATGGCGATAAAAATTAAGCAAATGATACAAATTACTTCATTCTTCACCAAAGGGTAATGAGACTAAGCTCTATTTTTAAGCAGTAGTTTGTAATGCCATAATATTGTTTTTGCATTACAATAAAATGCATAATTTTCTTATTAGTCCTATTCTAAAATCCAAATGATCCATTTTAGGGGTTCCATATCCATAGTGTAAAAACGAATTCCTATTATTAAACCTTCGCTGTCTATCCGTGTGTCACAGGGCTCTATCTTTTGAACCGTAATAGATGGACACTTGTCTTAAAATGTTTACAGAGTAAATACAACGGCAAAATCTGAATCTGATGATATCATTTACCGTGAAGAACTTTTACAAAGGGACAGCGCGAACCTACTATCAAAAATTACGCGACCGAGTTATCCTCATTAGGGATAATCACAAGGGTCAACGCAACCAGAGTGCAAAGGGAAGGCCTCGCCCTGGGGGAACCGCCTTCCTGATCACGGTGTCCCCTACGCCAGGTAAGTATAGACGACATCTCAACAGCGTGATGCAGAGGAGACTTTTATGCTGCTATCTAGCAGATAATAAACAGATACGATACTAAGAACAAGCGCCACCTAGCGACTACTCCATTGAAATGTTATAATTATTGGTCCTTGGCGCGCACAAGTGAAAGACGCCATTTTACTTTTTGAATATCAAAAGGGGATTGTGTAAAGCGAAATTCAAGTTTATGTAAACCTATATCCTCATTTGTGGTGTCGTGGGACAACAGTTGCGACTCCACAAATGAGGATTTAGGTTTGCACCAAACCCCCTTGACATTTACGTCATAATTGGGCCTATGACAATTGCAAACTAAAAATATTTCAATGTAATAGACATATAATTAGTAGTAAAAAGAAATAAATGAATCAAATGTGTCAAAAAAAAGCAAAAGGCCAACGACACGCGGTGTTCCCAGGCGGTCACCCATCCAAGTACTGACCGCGCCCGATGTTGCTTAACTTCGGTGATCGGACGAGAACCGGTGTATTCAACGTGGTATGGACGTTGGCGAGAATGATGGTGAAATTTCTGAATCGTTGAAAACTATATGCTTTAAAATATTTTTGATTAAAGTTACTTATTTTATAGCTTTCATTCTTCTATAATTAATAACAATCGAAGCCATTATTACAACAAATTTATTTTTTTTAGATTTTATTCATAGACCGGTACAATAGTCTAAATAGTACTTACATTTGCTACATCGGCCATATTAATTTATTAACTCCTTTAGAGGAGTAATTTTCTTACTGTAAAAATATATTTTTAATGAAGTAAGTAAATATTCTATTCTACGCCTATTCATAAGTGAATATTGGATGTTTAATGAAATATAATAAAAATGTAGAGCAAAGAAAAATCGTACAAAAATCAATAAGCCACATGAATGAGTAAATCTTTAAAAATAAGCTAGATAAGTGAAGAAGCATAGAAAGATTTTATGAAAAGTAAGCAAAAAGCCAACGACACGCGGTGTTCCCAGGCGGTCACCCATCCAAGTACTGACCGCGCCCGATGTTGCTTAACTTCGGTGATCGGACGAGAACCGGTGTATTCAACGTGGTATGGACGTTGGCGACTGGCATTTTTAAATATACGCATCGTATAGCCATGTGCAGCACGTGACGTCATTAGAATTTGATATAGTCATTTTCTTAAATTGTCTATAAAAAGAACTATTAAAAATATTTCAACATAAAATATATAATAGTAAAAAGAAATATTTAAACCAAATGTTTCAAAAAGTAA
The DNA here is from genome assembly GCF_041222505.1 of Epargyreus clarus. NCBI lineage: Eukaryota > Metazoa > Arthropoda > Insecta > Lepidoptera > Hesperiidae > Epargyreus > Epargyreus clarus. Next base: position 2,065,287 of record NW_027332214.1, read on the forward strand.
ACAAAAAAGACAATGAATAATCGTAATTCAAGATTTAAGTATATTATTAATATCTTGACATTGATTAGTATATTTCTAGTTTTTCTACAGTACTTTTTCTTTTGATTCTAAGTCGCCAATATAAATTTGCAAAGAGTAATACTTTTTGAATGCAATTAAGGCTTTAGTCAAAGTCATACCTACTTTTATAACTACTGCTACTATATTATGCGATTCATTACATCCTTCTACTTTAGCCACAGGTTTACAGTGAAACGTGATTTTTTTAAATTATAGTAATGAAAATAGGCACTATTATAGAACACAAGCATAAGAAAAAGAAATCACAAAGTAAATGTAGATAAAAAGTAGTAGTGGAAAAAGCAAAAGGCCAACGACACGCGGTGTTCCCAGGCGGTCACCCATCCAAGTACAGCCCGCCCGATGTTGCTTAACTTCGGTGATCGGACGAGAACCGATGTATTCAACGTGGTGTGGACGTTGGCGACAAATGCTATGAAATATAAAAATCCTTTAGTCATTAATTCGGCTTTTGCAAGAAAATAAATTAAATGCATTACAATAAAATGCATAATTTCATTGCAGTTTATATTCTAGCATTCATAACCAAAAAATAATATTTAATGTAATTATATATGAAATTTAAGAATGAAGATTGTAGAAAAGAAAGCAAAATGTATAAAGAAAGCATTTAAAATAAAGTAAGATATTATTAAAAAAGGAATTGTGAAAAAAAAAAAACAAAGTAATAAAAATGTTAGTGTACCGTTTAAGGATGCAGTACCACCTGGTGGAATAGATGAGAACCAACTTAGCAATGTGTAGCTGTACACAATGCCATCTATTGAGTAATTTCAGCATTAAGAACTTCTGTCTATATTTGGAAAAAAAAAAATTAAGTGCAATTGATAAAACAATGGTGATAGAAATAAAGCCATTCGAGTAGGTAGTTGCTCCCTTTACCCTTTAGAGTGAAATTTGTTCGTAATAAAGCTTACTATTTCGGTATCGTTATGTATGCAGTTTTCGCGCTCACTGTTGCCAACGTCCATACCACGTTGAATACACCGGTTCTCGTCCGATCACCGAAGTTAAGCAACATCGGGCGCGGTCAGTACTTGGATGGGTGACCGCCTGGGAACACCGCGTGTCGTTGGCCTTTTGCTTTTTCCACTACTACTTTTTATCTACATTTACTTTGTGATTTCTTTTTCTTATGTTTTTTTTTACATAATATTGCTTTTTTTCGTTTCTATAATTAAAATTGTTCACGATTCACTAAAAACCTATGGCTAAATTAGAAGGATGCAATGGGTATAACTACAGTATAAATATGGACCAGTATGGAAACTAAGCCTAGTTTATAAAATAAATACCTACACTTCATTGAAGCAATAGGGTTGTCACTATATTATTTTTTATTAATAGTGTTATTTATTTCTATTTTAGCATTTACTGTGCTGTAGTGATCCATAAATAGAATTGCATCAATCAATCAATTGCAATCAATCGAATTTTTTGCATTTGAACGTATTTTTCGGATTTATTTTGTAATTTACGTATTATAACAACTTTTACATGGAGGTCGGGGAATTTTTTGGTTAGTTTTTTGGACAATGTTATTAGCTACTTAAAGTTATATTGTTTGATCCATTCTTCTTATTATTCTTATTAATCACATACATATTTAGCTTTTTGGTAAGGTTTCGCATTCTAACATTTTATGTGATTTATTTTGTTATTTACATATTAGTTCCAACTTCATGTCTCTAACAAATAAATCATATTTGTTTCTTTCTTAGTTTTTGCTTAAATTCATTACTTTGTAATATGATAGCGGCAACCAATCTGGAATTATACTTAAGAGTTTCCTCCCTGGCAGTATATGATTACTGAAATTAATATTTATTCTTCCATGCTGCTAACGTAAACTAAACAAAGCACAGACCAGGATAAAGATCTGTGGGACAAACAGTAGCTAGCTAGCGCAGTTCAGGTCACGATAAAACCAGAACTAAAAGTTAGATGGCGCTACTTCTGCTAGTATAAACGAGTAACGGATAAAAATATTTGCCACTAGATGGCGATGTAAAAATGACGTCACGAAATCTGAATCACGCTAACAACATGTTGTTCAAGGAACTATAAGTACCCGGTATTGCGCTGAAGAACTCATACTTACCTGGCGTAGGGGACACCGTGATCATGAAGGCGGTTCCCCCAGGGCGAGGCCTTCCCATTGCACTCCGGTTGGGTTGACCCCTGCGATTATCCCTAATGTGGATAACTCGGACGCGTAATTTTTGATAGTGGGGACTGCGTACGCGCTGTCCCCTTTCTAAGAACTGTTGAGATAAGAAGCTGGATAAATATAATAATCTTCATTTCTTCAATAAATTGATAGAATAATTTGGGTAAACTTATCTAGTTCCAGTAAAACAACTGAGCATGGCGATAAAAATTAAGCAAATGGTACAAATTACTTTGCAGACACTCTACACCAAAGGGTAATGAGGCTCTATTTTTAAGCAGTAGAGTTTTTGTAATGCAGTAGTATTGTTTTTGCATTACAATAAAATGCTTAATTTTCTTAATTGTCCTATTCTAAAATCCAAATGATCAATATTGTGGGGTTCTGTAACCATAGTAGAGTAAAATGGGATTTATTATACTTCCGCTGTCTATCCGTCTGTTACAGGGCTCTGTCTCTTGAACCGTAATAGATAGGCACTTGGAATTTTCACAGAGTACGTACATCGACAAATATCTGATGTTTACGAATATTATTATATTTTACCGTAAATAACTTTTACAAAGAACTTATCAAAAATTACGCGTCCGAGTTAAGTAAGTATGGACGAGCCAGGACGACATCTCAACAGCGTGATTCAGAGGCGACTTTTATACTGCCATCTTGCAGCGAATTAACAGATACGAAAATGAGAACCAACGTTACCTAGCGACATAACGCCGGTTTATCTGCACACTTTCACGCTGTACTGACACCATGCTTCAAGGTCCATAGTGATAACTGATCGCCAACTAAGGTGATTTTAATCTATGATCAAAGTCATTCAGAGTGTTATGTCGTTTGATGAGGGCGTTGAATGATAATATAACCTACTCCTAAATTCTAATAAAACTAAATGTATTAAATTTATGCTACCATATGTAAGGAGTACGGGGATGAATTTCACTCTAAATGGTGAGACTTTGCAATCTGTCAATGAAAATGTTTTCTTGGGGATAACCATTGATTCTAAACTCCAGTGGGGTCCTCACATCTCTGCTTTGTCCAGCAGACTTAGTGCTGCAGCTTTTGCAGCAAGAAGAATTAGACAGTTAACAGACATCCCCACTGCCAGGCTTGTCTATTTCAGTTACTTTCACAGCATTATGTCTTATGGCATTCTGCTGTGTGGTAGTGCTGCTAACATAAACTCTATATTTACTGTTCAAAAAAGAGCAATAAGGTCAATATATAGTCTGCGACGTGGTGAGTCTCTGAGAGAACTATTTCCCACTTAACATATTGACGGTACATAATCAACACATCTATGAACATATTATGTATATAAGAAAACACACTGATATGTTTGAAAAAAATAGTAACCACCATAACTTTAATACTAGAAATAGAAATAAATTAGCAATTCCTAAACATAGATTATGCAAGGTGGCTAGATCTTTCATAGGTAACTGTATTCGCTACTACAATAAAATACCTGACCACATTTTGAATCTCACAGAAAAAAGTTCAAACATGTCGTTAAACAAACGCTATCTGAAAAAGCATACTATAAACTAAGTGATTATTTGACTGACAAAACGGTGTGGTCTGAAGTAGTTCCAGCTCCACATGTACCAATAGCTTAAGTTTAACATTGTAAAAAACATTTTTTTTTAAAAGATGTGTGTTATGGAGTTTCTTTCGCCGCTTCTTCTCCATTACGAAACACCTTGTGAAGTGGTGGTAGTTGTATATTGACATTCAAAAAGTGCTTTGTAAAGAACCTATTTTGAATAAAAAAAATGATTTGATTTGATTTGAATAAATAATTACGGCCGTGTTCCTTTTTCATCTTAAAGTATTACTGTTATAAATATCATAATATCCAAAGCAAATCAAGTAAAATTAACTTAACATTGAAATTAAGTTCCACAAGGTGTTTTGTAGGACCTAGTAGCTAGTTTAGGAGACAAAGATTATATCCACAAGATAAAATTAAAATATGCAATAAAAATAAATGAATCAAATATGTCAAAAATAACAAAAGGCCAACGACACGCGGTGTTCCCAGGCGGTCACCCATCCAAGTACTGACCGCGCCCGATGTTGCTTAACTTCGGTGATCGGACGAGAACCGGTGTATTCAACGTGGTATGGACGTTGGCAACAGTGAGCTCGAAACCTACGTACACAAAGATACCGAAATGGTAAATTTTTTATTACGAACAAAGTAACTCTAAAGGGTAAAGGGAGCCTATGTACTCGAAAGGGTTTGTAACCATAGTAGAATAAAAACGGGTTTATTTTTATCATCTTTTTTATCAATTGCATTTAAATTTAATTTTCTCAAATATAGACAAGTTTTTAATGCTAAAATTACTCAATAGATGGCGTTGTATACAGCTACACATTGCTTAATTCGTTCTCATCTACGCTACCAGGTGGTACTGCATTCTTATACGGTACATTGATATATGTAGTACACAACTACACACACATTTCCACCAAATATCATATTTGTTACTGTCATTAAAATAATAATTCAATTCAATAATTTCAATTCAAAAAAGCGTGGGGTGCATTTTACTGCGGTTCATAACTATTCTCTCATAGATAATTGCCAATAGAATGATTGTAACATTTAAAATATCAAGCACCCCACACTTTTTACTCTAAATTGAATTATTATTTTAATAACTAAAATTTGATTCTAATTTTATTTTGAGGCGATCAATTGTTCGATCATCTATCTACTACTGTAATATTAAACTCTTTGTTATTAAAAATTATAATCATAAATGCACCTTAAACTGATATTCAAATTTTCTTTAAAACGACCGATGAGAATAAGTAATTAATTAATATTAATAAGTAATAGCTTCCTGTCTCAATTAAGTAGTACTATTTACCCTTTCAAAATCAATTAACATTCGTTATCATTGTTATACGCACTTACTATTCAAAACTTATTTATTGTTATTCGATAAATTATCTTTTTTTACAAATAATAACTATAAATAAATAAATAATAAGTGGGTGTTTAGGTATTGGGTATAAAACTATAAAAAGAATTTTTTTTCTTGACATTTCAATTTATAACACTATTTTCCAAAGTGAGTGTTGATCTTATTTCTACTTTTTATTCAACATGCTCTGTTATATCGTATGTGTGATATAGCCGAGTGTCAAGTCTAGCAAGTAAATTTTAAAGTAGTTAACTAGCAGTAAAATCGGGTCAATTACTTTTTATCCACCTCCATGACATGATAAATCGAAAGGAGTAACTGGGAAGAATACGGAAAACAAATGTCAATACTATAAAGCTTGTTTTCAAAGTATTTTGTATATTCTTTACAATAACTATGTTGATGTTTTCGTTCAAATGAATGTTGATGATATTCTGAGTTTAATATTTATATCTTGTATTAATTAACCTAATAAACTATAATATGTAATCTACTGCAGAATTCATGAAAATTAGTATAATACCTTGTTACGTCATATTTATACCAAAAATATCTATGTATTTTTTAAATGCATCGTTGCCAACGTCCATACCACGTTGAATACACCGGTTCTCGTCCGATCACCGAAGTTAAGCAACATCGGGCGCGGTCAGTACTTGGATGGGTGACCGCCTGGGAACACCACGTGTCGTTGGCCTTTTGCTTACTTTTCATAAAATCTTTCTATGCTTCTTTTCTTATCTGGCCTTATTTTTAAAGATTTCCTCATTTATGTATTTAGGCTTATTGATTTTTTTACGTTTTTTCTTTGCTCTATATTTTTATATATTTTTCTTTAATAATTCAATATTTACTTATGAATACAATAGACGTAGAATAGAATATTTAACTACTTCATTAAAATTATATTTTTACAGTAAGAAAATGACTCGTCTAATTTTGTTAATAAATTAATATGGCCGATGTAGCAAATGTAAGTACTATTTAAGACTATTGTACCGGTCTATGAATAAAATCTAAAAAAAGTAAAGTTGTTGTAATAATGGCTTCGATTGTTATTAATTATAGAAGAATGAAAGCTATAAAATAAGTAACTTTAAACAAAAATATGTTAATGCATATAGTTTTCAACGATTCAGAAATTTCACCATCTCTCTCGCCAACGTCCATACTACGTTGAATACACCGGTTCTCGTCCGATCACCGAAGTTAAGCAACATCGGGCGCGGTCAGTACTTGGATGGGTGACCGCCTGGGAACACCGCGTGTCGTTGGCTTTTTTGTTATTTTCCCCATTTTTATATTATTATTTTTTAGGGGGGGGACTTCTTTCTTTATTAGTTTTTTTCTCATTCTCAATACTGTTTGATCCATTATTCTTCTCAATATAAGTAACATTTCCTTTTCAGGGTTCTTTAATCCTTTCAACATTCCTGATTTATTTATAATTAAAATGATCTTTGAAATGCGCCTGCCGAGGCGCTCATTTTATACCAATGGCTTCCTTTAGGATATACAGATAAAATAATACAAAAACGTTCATACACATAAAGTAATACATAAAAGTTTGTAATTACAAACTTTTAAAGTCATTTTCATTTTCTGTTTGAAAATCCGTCGTTTTTTGTTTCTTATATCTGTCATATGGATGTTGTTTTTCTCTTTCCTGTTTTTGAAATCACCCGATCTTGAATCACTTAAGTCAGCGTCACAAAAGTTTCAAAAGTTTTACAAGTAAATTTATTTTTAATGACGTATCCGCGCGCTCAGCACTTGCCGCAATCTACAAGCCTTTACAAACGTATGGCTAAATTGTTTTGGTACAATTTGGTACCCATACGAGGCTGTCCCTCTATCCACACGTTTAAATTAGAGATGTTCATTGAGGTTTGCCAAATGTGTGGATTTATTTATTTGGGAAACAAACGGATACATAGCGCAGTTATTCTAACTTAAGAATAAAACATAAATTAGTAGAAAAACACGAATTACATGTGAATGTGGTATAAGATACCTATTTTTTTTGTTTCTCGAGGGTAATCTTCTAATGAGACTCAATCTTTTTATAGGAAAATACGAGTTATGTGAGACTCTTACTCATTACAATCCCCTCCGTAGTCTCATATTGTGTAAGATACATGACATTCAGTATTTTTAAAGTTTTACTAATATGCCATTGAATATAAATCTAACATTATCCGTCCAATAATAACGTTTTTACCGCGCTTTTATTAGCTTGAGCTGTATGTATGTATGTGTATGTATGTATGTATTTGTATGTATGTATGTAACGGAATCTCTGAACTCGACTTTTACCCACTTTGAATGGTCCGATTAATTTAAAATTTTGAACAATTATCAACAACCGATAACAATACACGTTTTAAATAATTTTATCCCATTCACCTCATCAGGATCGTCAGGAATCAGGATTAACTATTTTCCTAGTGCGATAGGGTGGTTTTTAGTCTTTAATATAATTATTTAAATCTATTATTCAACATTGCTGGCAATATCCATCCAAAACTGTAAGTATACGTCCCACTAACCTGCCACCAGCCGCGATGAGGTCCCTTGACCGGTGTTTGGCGGCACGCTGGTCCGTCCTCACCACCGACATCTGCCAGAACACGCCGCTGTGCTGCGTTGCGTTGTACGCCAGGAACGGCGCCACTGTTATTGGACACTGGAATATGTGAAATAAATACTAAATGAGCTTCGCACTATGAACATATGAATTTGAAGTTCCGGCCTAAAATTTCTTAATGCTATTTTCTTTTAGCATGATTTTTATTTTTTAAAAAAAAACTAAGTTATAAATTGTTAGTCAAGACTGACTGTTTGTAATGTCTTTAATTTTAATTGTGTAGAGAGAAAGAGATCCACTACCTATTGAGAGGTGAGAGAGAATCAGAGACCGCATCAATACGAAGTAACTTACGTCACATCCAAGTGCACGAACTGTACAGTAGCAGCTGCGAGACAGATAAACAATGAAACAGTAAGGCCCGCTCCACATTCTCGCAAGAACTAGAGAAAAACCCTATTCGTATCGGCTCCACATTCTCGTTTCTCGTGCTTTTCTCGCGTTCTCGCGAGATTTCCGCGAGAATGTGGAGCGGGCTTAAGAAAGAACTACTTACGTCATAGCCAAGCGCCCGCGACTTACCGTGCACAGTGAGTGCGTAGTGAGTCCGCAGAGCCGAGCAGCTATGAGAGAGAGAGAGAGAGAATAGACAGCTTACGTCGCAGCCCAGGGTGCGCGCGTCATCGCGCACGGTGCGTGCCTGATTAATGACGATAAGAAGCTGCGAGAGTGAGAGAGGGAAGAGACAGCTCACGTCGCAGCGTAGCGCGCGCGCGTCGTCATGCACGCCGCGCAGCTGCTCCGCGGCGACGAGAAGCTATGAAAGGTTTCTCTTTGAGAGAGAGAGAGAGAGAGCGAGAAAGAGAAAGAAATAGAGAGAGAGTAAGAGACGGAATCGATATTTATGTCACGTCTAAATGCACGCGTGTTAGATTGCACAGCGCGTGCCTGGATAACGACGACAAGAAGCTGCGAGAGAGAGAGAGAGAGAGATAGAGAGAGAGAGAGAAGAGACAGCCTAAGAGAGACAGAAGAGTAGAACACTCACGTCGCAGCCCAGTGCGCGCGCGTCATCGTGCAGGGCGCGCAGCTGGTCCCCAGCGGCGAGCAGCTATGAAAAAGAGAGAAGAGACGAGCATTCACGTCACAGCTGCTGCTTGAGAGAGAAGGAACAACTACTCACGTCGCAGCCAAGCGCGCGCGCGTCATCGTGCACGGTGCGCAGCTGGTCCGCGGCGGCCAGCAGGCGCGCGCCGCCCCGCGCCTGCGCCGCCAGCTCGCGCGCCGCCGCCACGCTCAGCCGCGCCTCCATCAGCCGCAGCAGCGCGGCCATGTCGCTGTCGCTCACGCACAACGTTGTCAAGTGCGTTTGTAGCTGAAGACTGGTTATGCGACCTGGAAAATGCAAATTTACAATATTAGTTCTTGTTATTAATAATGAATCTATCCAATGTTTACCTACCAAAGATCGAAATTTGATATCTAGTTGTATCAATTGTCAAACGCCAATCTTTGGTAGGCAAAACAATAGATAGTGATTATTGAAAATGGGCGTAAGTGAAGTAGGTTGGGAAATAAATTTCCAAGAGTTTTGATATTTAATAGTGAGGCCTAATTAACTTAATGTCCGTAATGTTGTATTATAGCTAATACCTTAGGTATGTCATGAAATGCATGTTTCTTACTTTGTTTTTTTGTTTTTATTTAATTTTGTCTACAATGAGAAGTACCAAGAAACCACCAAAACTAACCATTTCCTGAGGTAAGAGAGCTAAGTATAATCTTTCCTGGCCGTATAAAAATACTTTGCACAGCGTGACTTCTACTTTTAAGAAATAATGGCTTTACCCAAGCTAACATCAACCAAAACAGGATATATAAGGGCGTGTTTATCCAGTGGTACCCCACAGGATATGAGCAACGTCCTCAGTAGATCCGTATGGTTGAGTTGTATTGTGACTTTTAAGGAACATTCCGCCGCCGCTCTACTGGCCACCACCAGCAGTTCTGCATCAGGCCACAGGGTATCTGGAATTAGTGACAAAATATATACATAAATTGTATGAATTGGAGAATTATTATTAAAACAAAAAACCGACTGCTTAAAAATTTAGCCATGTTAGGCCCCCAATTTTAACAGTACCTCATATGTTAATTTCCGTCAAACCGTTTGAGGTGGAGTGAATGCCAAATAATGAGAAAAAAAATTATAACACTTCACAGTGGGATGAAAAAATACACAAGTCTCAGCGAGAATTGTAGGTACCCCTTTTACAATAATTTTGAGATAAATTTAAAACGTTGGTAAAATATGGTACCTGCCTGTGGCTTAGCGATTTATAAATAGCTGAAACATATGAAATACGCAGTGTCTAAAGGAACTCCTCAAATATTAACGGTACTCCTATTGTGTTTGGGCTCATTTTATTCATCTCAGGAAATACTTTTATATAAAACTAAAGCGAATAGAAAGGCTTTTATCTTTTTTACAATACCTGACTTCGGCGTTACGATGTCGAAGGCGCACTCAATCATTTCCCGCGGATGAAACCCTTTAACTGTTCTCTCAGTTTCTCTGTACACTTTGTCGACTACGTACCGACGCATATACCTTGTTCCTGAATATGCTGTATGTCTGAAATTATGAAAGGAAAAACCTTGTAATACAATTAAATTGTAATGGTAGATCCAATTCTATTGTATTACAAGGTTTTTCCAAAAAGGAAAAAAGCCGAAAAGACTGAATTAGACATATTTATGTGTTATTGTATGCTTAGTGTGGTCCACCTGACGGTCAGTCGCAATAGCATCCATGGATATCGGGTAGCCATTAAATCTTCCTCCATCTCTAACAGCCTTTAAATCAGAACGCAACAACACTAACACTTTTATAAAGCAAATGTAATGATGGTGCCTCCAGAATAAACCACGAAGTTCTACCATGGTTAAAATCGATTTCCACCACAGTTTCCATTAAAAAACACAATATTTTCTTACCTAGCGAATGGCAACCTAAGATCGTGTGGTAGATGGCACACGGAACCCGATGACGTCATCACTTTAACTGCATTAGGGCACTGGTCCCAGCGAGATGACCTAGGAGTTAGCAGCGGCGGAGAAAACTCCGTAGCACCGTGACTTCTGAACACCTGGAAAACGAGATAAAGGATTTATTAAAGTACCACTTTTAGTAGTAAAATAGGACAACATTCTCTTGGTTATGGATGGGTGTAACTAATTGCGACAGGACTTTTACAACGATAGGGACTTTCACTCCGAAATGTTACAGGGCTTATGATAAACTATTTTTAATGTTGTCTCAATTTTGGTAAAAAATCATAAAAGTTATAGTATATATTTGGCGCGTAAAATATGCTTGTCACGAGCTGCTGGGGCTGAAGTTTGCATCCTGATTCTGTTATACATACTTTGACTCGAATGGTAGTGTCCATAATACCTGGTTGTTACGCCGAATATTCTAAGCTGAATCTCCGGTCAGTAAGACATCCAAGTGATAAATTTCCAATTTTGCCTCTAAGGATATTTATGTACTCTCCTGTGTGTTCTCTGCACGTTACGTAAAATTCTGAGATCTAAAATTCAAGAACCTATGAAAATAATTCCAATTTGACTATAAAATCACATATCGATGTGATGGTCTCGAACCAACGCTGAAGAAAGGGAACTCCTGAGCGGTGTACAGCATCTGCTCAAAACAAACTGCAGCAGTACCCGGTTAGCCCACTTCTACCGCATTAGCTAGACCAACCTTGACAACACAATCCTGGACCGCAGCAATGGACTCCGGTTTGGCCTTCAAACCGCTGTGGTACGTGAACTCCTCAGCAGCAGAGAGCTTCTGGTCAAGACAAGCGGCTACAAGTCTCTGATAGCCACGAGAACCACGCTCGGCCAGTGTGTGGGACAGTAGACCAGATAGTGCACCCTCGGGGACAGCGCGGGGAACATGCTCGCTGGCGACTAGCTCCGCGCTAGTGGGGCGAAGGCTCGCGTCGTGGTCTAGGAGCCACCTGGAAACAGTTGGATATTGGTGTAAGATACTATACTTGACTTTTTTTATAATATAGGAGTAGCAGGCGAGCATGCAGTCCACCTGATGGTAAGTGGCTACTGCCGTCCATGAACATCTGTAATCAATCCTAGATAGGATTAGATATTACTACCTAAGTTCGGCTGAGAACAAAGCTGGAACGCCTCGGAAAAGTATGTCTCCCTTACCACCCACCCTTCAAACCAGAACACAGCAGCAAATGTTTCATTTCTTACCAATATAGAATATAGGCAATATCCCTTGACTAGTTCCAATATTATATGGCGTTGATTAAAGATACTCATACTAGAGATGAACCACTTACCATCATAAGATTACACGTCTATATGTTACTGAGTTCTTAATTTATGACACCTTTTAACATTGAACAGCCAAAAAACAAGTAGCTAGCTCTAACAATATGCGAATCATCTATGTAACACCCTTAAAAGATCTAATTAATCGAACAAAAATACCTTATAACATGAATCTGCTTCGAATTATCGCCTCTAACAAAATCCTTAGGCATGATAATGTTCTCGTCCCTAAGGTTCGTCAACACCGTATACCTTTCCGTACCAGTTTCAAAGGGCGCATGGAACATTTCAAACAAAATGATACCAAGGGAATATATGTCCACTTTCTGGTTGTATATCACTTTGGTGTTAGACTGTTGGAGCTCCGGCGCTACGTATAGTGCTGTGCCCACCTGGAAAACATAAAATATAAGAAAAAAAAGGAAAGAAAATCTTTATTCCGATTTAACAATTAAATTACAAACAAGAAAACATAATAAATAAAAAAACATGCATTAAAAGGACAATAAAAATATATATTATGTATTGCAACAACCCGGAAAGGGACAAACAACTTTTGCTACCAGCAGATAAACTGCGTCAATGCGCTGACTTTTAGTTTGCGCCATATGTTCGGCCAAAAAATGTATGTTTATTACTTGGCGTATTCCTATTATCTGACGACGAAGAAGCTCGGAGAGTCGCATAAAATCTGGTCACGTAACTCATCTTATATTCCTTTTTTTAATGTACACCAACCCGCACTATACAAATTAAAACTAACTTACCTTCCCAGTCAACAATCCATCAGCTTCTTCCGCACTTTTAGGCTTATCTGAAAAAATAATAATATCGATATGACTATCCGTGATTTCAAAGCAACTGTCTTATTGTAAGTTTATTGTACTATGATTTAATACTTATAACAAAGTATTCCACATTCAAAAGTTTCAAATATAAATACCATAATATAGATTCTCACAACACGTTATCATGCAGATACAGTGATACCTACTGAACTTTGTATTATTATATTTATTTCCAATAAAATATTAAAATTTCTTAGTGCTGCCCTCTGTAGTGAAAAATACATACCATCTATCGGCAATCCCGTAAAAACCTTCGTCGCCAAGCCGAAGTCTCCGATCTTGACATGGTCGTTGGAGTCCAAGAATATGTTCACTGGTTTCAAGTCTCTGTGGATCATGCCCTTTTGATGTACATGTGCTAGACCTAGAAGAGTAAAGGAAAGTGTTCGTTAGGGTTCAAATTGGTATTAATAGGGTTAAATATAAAGAAATGTTCTACCCTCAAAAACGTCCTAAAGTGCTACAAAATGTAAAAAAAGTACTACAAGTCGTTTTTTTTCCTGTCGTTCCATGCAGTTGCACAATAACTTTAAATATCAGGGTTGATGCCAAAAGCCATTCATTGCGAAAGCCACTTCACCATATCGTCGTTGTCAATCCATTAGAGTCCCATTGCTCTACATGAGTCCCTTTCCTCGTACTGAGTCGGGTTATGTTAGGTTAACTATCGCGCGAGCCAAATGCAGATTGTCGTGTAGTTCAGGGACCAGAATAGGGCTACGGAATCCCCTGCCTGTCGTAAGAGGCGACTAAAAGGGGACTTCTGGGGTCGAGGGTGGTAAAAGTTCGAGCGCACGAACCGCCCTGTAAGCGACCCCAGGAAAGGCGGCGGTATGCATGGCCGCATACAGACGTGCACATTTGATGGTTTGGCAAGTTCATAGATTAGTAAAGATACTTCGCTGCCTTGGAATTGAATGAAGCCACAAACGGCTTATTAGTAAGTTCTTTTCTTGGAATTCTTGACAAATAAAAACATTTTTAGAGAAAATTTACGAATAAATAACTAATACTGTGTAATTTACATAATAAATAAATAATTATTTCAAATATTTTTGGGATATTTTAGCACGGAGATGTGGCAAAACTTTTTTACGCAACTATTTCAATTCTCAAAACTGGGTACATTTTCTTGTTAGGAGTGAGTAATTTTTACTAATCTATGGGCGAGTTTTATACACATAAGGGTAGAGCCCGACGGGGCAAGATGCTTCGAGGACTCCGGTTTCGTTCCTTGGCACACACAAATCTTGAGATTTTTTTTAACTCTTGGGCATGCAGATTTTCTCACGATGTGTTCCTTCCCCGTTAAAGCACTTTTATTATTATTATCATTAAATCATAGAAATATCAACGTACCTTCCAATATCTCCCTAAACAGCCTCCAAGCCCTGAAATGCTCTTGATACAAGCCATTATCGATCGCTTGTCGTAACGTGTTCTTCTCACAGAACTCCATCTGTATGTACAGTACTTGTTTCAACTGGCTCCTGGGTGCCTCTGATATATCTTCGGTTGGTATAGATTGTGATTTATTCGAGTCCACTTCGAATTCTATGCCGCTACTCGTGTCGTCTTCTGGCCTGTAAAATTGAAATTAGTTTTAATTTCACCTTTCAAAATACATAGTGATTCATATAAAACTCCATTTTAATGTCAACAATCTACAGCCGCTTCGAAAATCAAGGTGTTTCCCATGAAGAAGAAAAGGCGCAAGAAAATCCATATAAAATATATAAAAATCACAGTAAACTCCATTTTAAAAAATATCATTCTTCGGCTATAGGTAGCCGAAGAATGATATTTCTACTTCATACCAGTGTCGTAAGGGAGACATACTTATCAAGAGGCGTTCCAGCTTAGTCCTCAGGGATAGCGGCGCATATGTGGCCGACTTCACGTTGGAATATCTAATCCTATCTGGGGTTGATTACGGATATCCATGGGCGGCAGTAGCGACTTACTATCAGGTGGACTGCATGCTCGTATGTTACTCCTATATTATAAAAAAACAAAGGTAGCGCAACGTAAATTGTCGTTAAGAACCTTTGAGCGTTGTGTGTTGTATTTTGTTCTTTGAATAACAGTTAAGTCAACCATGTTTTAACCAAAATATTAATGTTTATGAGAAATTGACAGGTTGTTATGATGTAATTAAGTTGCATTATAACATTAAAGACTTTATTTTCTTTGTTGACCTTCTTGGCATACGGCGAGTGATTATCCCACGACTTTCAGACCCCTTTAACAAAGCTATAGTTACGCCAATATCGCACACCGATCGAAATAGGACGTCATACCTTATGGGTTTCTCATATGCTAAGGCAATATTAATATAAGGGCGGTAGGCATGGAATTTCGGGTCTCGAGGATCCCCTCTTTGCCCGGGCCGATTCTCGCTTGGTAAATACCCTCCGAATTGATATATATCCTTGATATTTATTGATAATAAAAATGTTATTTAAAACATTATAAAATAATGAAAAAATATAATAAAATACATCATCCCACTGTTAAGTGGGTGATTCGGTACTTATGCATCGTTGCCGTATCGCACACGCGCGGATACATGCGTCCCCTTTGCAGGGGTAAAGTAAAAAAAACTCACTTCATGATATTGAACCAAGAATCCGGTTCATCGTCGCTCTCCTCTTCGCTTTCAGAAGACTCATCCCGAATTTGTACTGGTCCGTCTGACATCGACCAATTCACCTGGAAGTTACAGATAAATATATATTTTTAAATGATGATTTATTGAATACATCAAATTAGAGAATTATATAAAAAACTCGACGTTTAAAAATATAGCCTATTATACTTCCACTATTTAGACGAATCCAACGACACCTCATATGATAAAATCAGTCAAGCCTTTTGGTCTGCAGGGCGTGCCAAAGAATGACAAATACGTACGCTCAAAAACCTTACTCTCTGCTGTCGGGTAAAAACATATAAATTTTCAGAAACAAAATCAAAACTTCAAAATACATGAAAAAAAATCTGCACTCTTAACATCCCTTGATTCTTCGACCACACTACAATCTAATTCTTCTTTATTCAGTCATTTTAGTATCTACTTATAAAATATTCACTCACCTTAACTTCCTGCCCCAACTTAGCGACAACATCCACCAAACTATCCACAGTTTTCTTCTTAGCCGGGCTCTTTATTTCACTGGATTCTTCTACCACGCTCGAATCTTCTACTTCTGTCTCCGTTATCGTCTCGATCCAGGCGTTGTAGTATCTTACTACATTCTCGTGGTTGAGTCGAGAGAGAAGTTTAACTTCTCTGGTGATCTTCTTGTTAAGTTCTACGCTTTTTGGGTTCAGTTTAACATGTTTTATTGCGTAAAAGCCGCCGTCTAGCTTGTTCTGGACCTGTGGACACCTACACGATACATGTATGTTTCTTGGAGAATATAATTGAGATTTATAAAATAACTCCTACTGATATTATAAAGCTGAAAGTTTGTGAGGATGGATGGATGTTTGCGTGTTCTTGTAGCAAAACAGCTAATCGGATTATGATGAAACTTTCCAATAATATAGTTTATACATTAGAATAACAGAATATCGAAAATTCACAAGGATATTGTTAGATTTCTTTTCAACGCGGGTGAAACCACGGGGCACAGGTAGTAAAGTATATGAGTGTCCCATTTATCTTTCAGCTTTCAGAAGTCCACCGCTGGACACATCTTTATCTTGTGTCCTTTCTAGTTTTGCAATAGTTACCGCACTAGGCTATGTAACTCCGTATTTAAAATCTGAACCCTACTACTACTACATCCAAGGGACGGGAAAGAGTAGCGATCAACTAAAATCGAGATAGTGAAACATCTTAATTTTAATTAATCGCTGATCAAGTGATCAGGTATATCTATAGAACTACAGTATATTTTTTAAATTTATCATACATACATAACTATACTTGAACAAAGTTGTGCCTCATATGGCATAGATGCCAATTAATAAAGGCGATGGTATAATAACCTATCCTTATCTATATAATAAAATTAAATGGAAGCGTCTATCTGTACCTTCAGGACATCGCCAAACGCGCCCTTGCCAAGCCAAGCAAGAACCTCAAATTCAATATTAAGCCGAGAATGACCATTCGCTAATGTGCTAATTGTATGTATCCTTTTCGTGCCGTCTTCATCCTGGAAATATAAGAATCTATATATATATATAAGAGATTACCACGTATATAGTCACTCATCACGATATCTCTGGAACCATTAGAGCTAAAGACTTGAAATTTGGTAGGAATATTCTTTTCACCGAGTAGAGGTCAGCTAAGAACGGATTTTACGAAATTCCACCCCCAAGAGGGGTTGCGGGGGTGTTAATTAAAAAAAAATTCACATTTTAAAACTACAGCTCTTATAGGTATGAAACTTAGTCAGGATATTCTTTTTGGCATGTTTGAATTTACTAAAAACTAATTTTATGATATTCCACCCCCAGAGGGGAGTGCGGGGGCGTTGAAAATTAAAAAAAAAATTATCTTCCAATCTATCGCTTTTAAAACTCTGAAACTTGACCAAAATTTTTTATGAAATATAGCTTCATTGTATAATGTAGATGCGCACTAAGAACGGATTTTTTGATATTCCACCGTTAAGGGGGTTAAATGGGGGTTGGAAGTTAATATGAAAGTCCGTCAGTTTTAAAGCAAACTAGATGAAAATTGGTATTTAGCTTTCTGATTTAAAGTAATAAAAATCTAATCTAAGGGTTTTTCCAAAATCAACCCTAAAGGTGGTTAAATAGGGGTTGACAGGTTATTTTAAATTTTGCCATTTTGGAAGCCAGCACTATGAAAGTTAGCCATTGCTTTGCTGGTTAGATATAAAATAACTTTAGTTCTACCGTTTTTGGAAAATCAACCCCTATGTGGGTTAAATAAGGGTTGTAAGTTTGTATAGAATTCCCCCAGTTTTGATGTAAACGCTATCAAAATCGGTATTTAAGTTTTCGATTAAAAATAATTAAATACCTATTTCACCATTTTTGGAAAATCAACCCTTAAGTTGGTAAAATAAAGGTTAACAGCTTATTTTAAAATTTACCAATTTGAAAGCCAGCACTATGTAAGTTAGCCATTGGCTCACTGGTTAGATACAGTGGAACTATAATTCTACCTTTAGAAAATGAACCCTTAATTGGGTTAAATAAGGGTTGTAAGTTTGTATGAGAGTCCCCCAGTTTTGATGTAAACTGTATAAAAATCGGTATCTGGGTTTCGATAGAAAATAATTAATCATCTATTTCATTGTTTTTGGAAAATCATCCCTTAAGTTCGTTAAATGGGGGTTGGAATTTTACTTCAAAGTCCGTTAATTCGGAAGCAAGGACTATAAAAACTTGCATTTGGCTTTCCTGTTGGAAATAATAGAACTTTTTTAACACCATTTATGGAAAATCTATCCTCAAGAGGGTAAAATAGGGGTTGTAAGTTTGTATGAAAGTCCACCAGTTTTGAAGTAAACTGTATAAAAATCGGTATTTGGGTTTTCGATAGAAAATAATTAAACACTTATTTCATTTTTTTTTGGAAAATCATCCCTTAAGGTCGTTAATTGGGGGTTGGAATTTTATTCCAAACTCCGTTAATTCGGAAGCAAGGACTATAAAAACTTGCATTTGGCTTTCCTGTTAGAAATAATAGAACTTTTTAACACCATTTATGGAAAATCTACCCTCAAGAGGGTAAAATAGGGGTTGTAAGTTTGTATGAAAGTCCTCCAGTTTTAATGTAAACTGTATAAAAATCGGTATTTGGGTTTTCGATAGAAAATAATTAAACACCTATACCATTATTTTTGGAAAATCATCCCTTAAGGTCGTTAAATGGGGGTTGGAATTTTATTTCAAACTCCGTTAATTCGGGAGCGACCACTATGAAAAATTATCATTACATTCAATGAAGCATCTGAGTCACGGTTTTTTTTAGATTTTTAGATCAACCCTTAAGACTGCTATAGAAGGGTGTATGCATTATGCCTTTCTGTTTACACATCTGTTTCAGCATTTTAGCAACTCAACAATCAACCACCATTAGGGTACTATTTTTTTTATACTATAGAAGTAGAAGACGAGCATGCAGTCCACCTGATGGTAAGTGGCTACTGCCGCCCATGGACATCTGTAATCAACCCCAGATAGGATTAGATATTCCTACCTGAGGTCAGCCACAGATGCGCCGCTACCCCTGAGGACTAAGTTGGAACGCCTCGGAAAAGTCTGTCTCCCTTACCACACCCTTAAAAACGGAACACAGCAGCGCCTAACACTGCTGTTATTAGGTAGAAATAGGTGTGGCGGTGGTGCCGTCGGAGTCGAACCACAAAGGGTTCTACCACCTTTAGAAACCTATAAGTAAAGGAAGATTCTTTAAAAACCGTTGTTGAAGTTACTTCCTTTGGCGTGTCTGGAAAAAGAACACAGTGCAGAGAGGTTTAGTGTAGGGTGAAATTCCACGGGCCATCGTAACATATATTTTTAACATGGGAATGTATTACGCGTGTTGAAGTGCACATCGACGGTTTTTTAGGGTTCCGTACATAAAGGATAAAAACGGAACTCTATTACTAAGACTTCACTGTCTGTCCGTCTGTCCGTGTGTCACAGGGCTCTATCTCTGGAACCGTAATAGATAGACATTTGAAATTCTTACAGAGGATGCATAACGGTGGCCGCTATAACAACAAATACTAAAAATAAAAAAGTTGAAAACAAAAAGGGGTCCCCATACAACAAACTGCTATTCGATATTTTTCCAACTAACTTTTAAACCGTTAGAGGTAGACAGTTGAAATTTTCACAAAATGTGTAAATAAAAATTTTAGTTGTACGGAATGCTCAAGGTGCGGGTTGGACTTGCACTTGGTAAATTATTAGTAACGCGCAGACCCGCGGGCCACAAGGAAAAGTCGCGGGCTATACACCACCCGTGGGTGTCGGCTTGCCGACCGCAGGTGTTGAATTAGCTTTCAGAAATTTGATGATAAAGTATTTATTGATACATATGTACATAGGAATGTTTTTGAAATTCTACTAAGGAGGTAAAAGAAGTGTTATATGTATATATACGGGAATTCTTTAGGTTCGAAGTTAGAAACGTAAAATTTCAGATAACGTCTATTCAGACAAATACACGACAACGTGGACGGGTGCAAATTTCATATATGATAATGCGTAATTTTGGTATACTGATTAGGTACATCGCAACTACTTTGGACACACTGCGTGCCAACATTTTGTCCTGCCGTGGGGTATGGTTGTGGTTATGCGTGGATTAGTGATGGTTATGTGATAGACACATAGACCTTGGATTAAAATTTTTGGGCTAGAACAGGGCTACAGTATCCCCTGCCTGTCGTACGAGACTAAAGGGGGACTTCGGGAGTTGCGGGCAGCAAGAATGGGAGCTCTAACCGCCCAGCCAGCTACCCTGGAAAGAACCACTGTATGTAAGGCCGCATATAACATGGACGGTTCCTATGGAATAGAGTAAATAATAATTATTGTATCCTACATGAAACTTATATTTTAAAGAAAGTTTTATTACAGTCCACTAATTAGAATTTTAGTGTATGTTTCTGAAGAAAGCTTGACCAATTTAGTTACACAGTGAAGAAAAAAAGCTTTTATTAATTAAATATTAATGCTATTTTATCGTTAAAATTGTTAAAGGTACAAATTTACGATTACAGTTACGAGTATTTGTCTGTTATATCATATTTTTTTTACGCGGGCGAAGCCGCGGGTTCTGCTAGTATTAATATATTTTTGACTTTACTGAGTTACAGAATTAGAATTTTATCTATACAAAAAGTACAAAAAAAAGTTTTTGTATATAGTTTTACATATTAAAACCCTGGCATTCAGTCAAATTGACATTTGAGTACATTCAGTGTTATAGATATACAGAGTAAATTTTTCAAATAGGCCTTCAGGGAAAAGTCGGAAACTATAAGGATTAGCGAGAAATGGAGGAGGTACGAGGCCGAGTTTGATAAAACTGCATCATTACTTTTTTAAATATATTTTTCCCTAGCCGGGTCGAACGAGTTAATTTTGAAAAAAAAAATACACCCTCTATATTATTCCACTATCTGATAGTGTTGCTTATAAGGATCAAATTCAGGGAAGTAATGATGTATAGTACGAATGTATAGATAGATAGATAGAGTGTAGTGTGAAAGAGAGAAAAATAAAAAAAATAATAATTTGAAGGTGGTAGAACCCTTTGTGGTTCGACTCCGGCGGTACCACCGCCACACCTATTTCTACCTAAAAACAGCAGTGCTAGGCGCTGCTGTGTTCCGGTTTGAAGGGTGTGGTAAGGGAGACATACTTTTCCGAGGCGTTCCCGCTTAGCCCTCAGGGATAGCGGCGCATCTGTAGCCAACCTCAGGAATATCTAATCCTATCTGGGGTTGATTACAGACCATGGGAGTCCATGGGCGGCAGTAGTCACTTACCATCAGGTGGACTGCATGCTCGTCTGCTACTGCTATATTATAAATAATAGGCTACCTCAGATTCACTTTCTCCATTTTCCTTGTCCTTATTATTTGGTGATTTTGAAGGAGCATCCGTCAGGAACCCGTGGTTGACCAGCTGTTCAGCTGACCACTGACATTGCTCATCTTCCGTGAGACACCTGAAAAGAGCGTCAAAATTATCTTTACTTGCTTATATATTTAAAGAAAAAAAAAAGAAGAAATTAGCATTTTTTCGCATAGATTAATAACTTTTCGCATAGATTAAATAAATAAATAAATAATAACTTTAAATTAATATTATGAAAAAAATATCTTCAAAACTGAAAAAAAATGTTTCAAGTTCAACAGATATTTTCAAATAAAGAATATATTTTGATATAAATATACTACCTTGAAAAGAAATCCTTAGCAGAGCTCGGTAGGTCCGGCGGGATCTCTTGACTAGTTTCCTTTGAGACAATCGAGAGCAGTACTTGCGCCGCGGCGTACACATCTTGTACTTTGGTTTGTCTGTAAAATAATGAATCATTTTCTTTATATAATTAACGAATAATCACGCAGCGCTCTTGATGTTAAGTATCATTGCAAGGGTATTATTGGTCTTTGACCTCAGGTAGGTATCTAATTTTATTTGGAGTTGATTACAGATATCCATTGGCGGCAGTAGCCACTTACCATCAGGTGAACTACATGGTCGTCTGGTATTCCTGTATTAGATAAAAACACTCAATAGAACATATGCTGAATTTCATATTAGTCACAAATAGATAGCTATTCCTGAGAACTGAGAAGATTTATTCGAAAAAACCAATCATAGCAGAATTATAACAACAGTTTGAAGGTGGTAGAACCCTTTGTGGTTCGACTCCGGCGGCACTACCGCCACACCTATTTCTGCCTGCACAGCAATATTAGGAGCTGCTGTGCTCCGTTTTGAAGGGTGTGGTAAGGGAGACATACTTTTCCAAGGCGTTCCAGCTTAGTCCTCAGGGGTAGCGGCGCATCTGTAGCCGACCTCAGGTACGAATATCTAATCCTATCTGGGGTTGATTACAAATGTCCATGGGCGGCAGTAGCCACTTACCATCAGGTGGACTGCATGCTCGTCTGCTACTCCTATGTTATAAAAAAAGTGCTATTATGCAGAAATGGGTAATGTGCACCTTAACCATGTGTGTACACGAACAAAGAAATGAAACTATTAAAAAATATTTGGTAATGATACATTATTATATATCTCTGTTTCAAAAATCGTAACACCAATCTGTTTCAACCAAACACCCACCTATCACAATAGCTATCCCCTTCAACCATTTCACTGAGTCTCGAGTCCAGGCCAGCACCAACCAGCTTCACTGTACCACTCTCCTCCAAGAACACATTCTCACTCCTCACGTCCCGATGCAACACACCCACACTGTGCAACTCGTTCAACGCGCTAAAAACACCCAGACCCACTTGCCGAAGCATCCTTAGCGCTTCGAACTTGTCTCCAAATGTTCTGCACTTGTTCTGAAGGTACTTTAAGGAGACGCCGAGAACGAAATCTCTGAAGAGATATATCAGCTGTTTGCCCGTTCTCTTTGACTCTGTATTTAGTTCCATGGCGATGTAAGGGATTAGATAAGGATGTTTGAGTCTGAAGGTCGCCCTTAAGTCCTGTTGAAGGGCCGTCAGTTGTCTGTTTCTGTTTTGGAAGTCCGAAGCGGGGGGCAAACACCATTTCTTGGCGACGACTCGCTGGCCATCGTCGTCGATCGCTAGGTATGTTGTCGAACCATTGATAGAATGGCCTGGAATGATTAAAATGGTAAAGTTAGACACTGATTGATATTACGAAGTATGTACGGCCGTGTGCGTCCTTGTTTAATAATAGAGTTAATAATATTCTTAGATACAAAAGGTTATTACAGTAAATAAACATATTTAAAATATTATTATTTTTTCGTGGATTATCATCAATATTAGCTGAGTTGATTTTAAGAGGAATTTGTGCACATAGGTAAGCAGAATTTTAAGTAATGGTTACGTAACGCCAGTTATTTTGGATTCAAAGAAACACGCTTCAATTTTGCGGATTCACTGTTCGACTCCCAAGTATAAATTGGGGCTATTTGAACACTCATATAGTCTGCACTAGACACACTCGATAGTCTACACTCGATTTTTGTAAGCTATGCAATGTCGAACCCAGAACCCGTTTTGTATCCAAAAATGTTGTGACCGTTGCACTACGCAGGTCGTCATATATTTATCTGGCAAAAAGTCTAAGCATGCAACATTACTCGTAGTCTCACCAATACAATTCCCAACGTAGACCTTCTTATTGTTCCTCTGTGTGTACCTGAAGACCTGCGTGCCCTTAGTATTGCATGTGCAGGGCACATCTGCGTTACGACTACGCAATATCTTCTTAGCCGGCGACATCTTATCGTCTGCATAGCTGGAATTATAATTGGTTTAGTTTAATTAGAACATAATTGAGTAGCGCTTATCAGTACTATTACAAAGTATAAATTATGTAACTTTGAACTAGTCTTCCTTTTAAAATGAAGCAACTAATCAAAACCTCTTTAGGTAGGTAGTAGAAGAGCATGCAGTCCATCCAATGTTAAGTGGCTACTACCGCCCATGGGCATCTGTAATCAGCCCCTGATAGGATTAGATTCCTAATTTCCTACTTGAGGCTACAGATCCGCCGCATTCCAGAGATACTCAAGCAGAAGAAGAAGAGGGTCCTCAGAAGGACGAAGCTGTAACGCCTCGAAAAAGTATGTCTCCCTTACCACACCCTTCAAACCAGAACACAGCAGCGCTTGACACTGCAATTATTAGGTGGAAATACGTGTGGCGGTGGTACCGCCGGAGCAGAACCACAAAGGGTTCTACCACCTTTCTCTATACGCCTAAATTGTCCATATGACGCAGGGATATGATAAAAACAGAGATTTGGTCAATTCCCTAAGCGATTTGATCAAGTCACGGAGGATGTCAAAATAACAACATATTTTTATCTTTTCCCTAAATAAATCTAGTGATTTGAACAAATACCTGAACTAGTCTAGAGAAATGATATATACACCTAAATACGCCTAATTTGTCTATATAAGATCGAAATTTAACAATCTCTAGTAGGTATAAGTTATCCTAAGTTGGTAGAACTCTCTATAGTTCAAGCAAACAAAATAATTAATTTATGTCCTTATATAATATAAATATATAGATGACTTACTAGACCAATTTAGGAGCGTCGCCTTGTCCATCGTTCGGCTCGATCTCCTGGTTCACACTAGACAACCGCACCCGTCTACCCCCACTCCTGAGTGCCTCTTGCCGACGTTGGATTTCATCTTTTATCTTTTGACGCTGAAAAATAAATAACAAGTGAACTACTGACATTATTGTACGATGCTAAACTTGGTTAACAATATCGTCATCAACCCATTACTGTCCCACTGCTGGGAACGGGTCTCCACTCAGAATGAGAAGGATTAGGCCATAGTCCACCACACTTGGCTAGTGCGTGAAATAAAGTAGTATGTGAAATAATTTTGTAAAAAAATTTTTTAAGATTTCTTAGGTATGCAGGTTTCTAAATTCTCAATTTGTAATACATAACTTTGAAAGATAAGAGGTGCATGTCTGGGATTTGAACATCGGACCCCTCGATCAAGAGGCTGAGTTTCTTAACCACTAGGCTATCACTATTAATTAAATTAATTAACATTAAATTACCTCTTCATTCTCCTTCACTTGAAGATCATGTTTCTTTAACTTCTCCGTTTCAGTTTTCTGTTTCAACATTTCATCATAAAACGAAAGTGTTGGCTTGTTATGATCATGTAGGAATTGCTGAAAAATTTGAAATATTTGGTATTGATAACTTTGCTAAGAGCTTATCTTGATTATGAAAAGATTATCTTGATCTTATTAAAAAGTAAGTACACCAATCTTGGATGTCATGAGAACACTCTATGTATATTAAATATACTCAGTAGCTATCGGATAGCATAATATTTAAAATCAGTGTGTCTCATAAGGTATATTTAAAAAGAATTTCATTAAAGTTTGTAAAATTGAGCTTAAGATCATTTTCCTCAAAAAGTTAAACCTTTTTGAGGAAAATGATCTTAAGCTCAATTTCAGTTCAGTTCAGTTCCAGTTCACAGAAACGAAAAGATTTTCTATAAATCCTATTCTTAATTAGTATTAATACCAAAAAAAAAAAAAACATTTGATAAAAAAAAATTGTTGTTGAAGGTACAAAATTTCAATTATATATCATGCTAAATATCATAAACGCGGGTGGAGCCACAGGTATTATATTCTGTGAATATTTTTGGAAGCAAAGTACAAAAAATTCTACTACTTTTATTATTAAAAGATTATTAGTCTCTCAAAGCAAAATGTATATAGATTTCATGCTCCTACCTGAACATGCTGTGCCAACTGAAATATCATCACTTCACCACACAACTCAACAGCCATTTTATCCAATTCTCCCAATAGTTTAGTTGCATTATCATTTGACAGGCCGTGAATTTTGTTGATTGTTATTGTTGGTGGTCTGAAAAAGAAAATAAAAATATATATTTAAAGATTTATATATGTGATCGCCAAATGTTGTGTTGCCATATAAATAAAAATTTGTTAAGGGTGAACAACTCTTTATCACTTAGGGGTATGAAAAATAGATTGTAGCCGATTCTCAGACCTACATTAATATAGTCTCTTAATACTTTGAAGTCCCTTAAAGTATGGTTTGACACGGGAGGCACCACCACCACATTGATTACTACTCAATAACAGCATTGTTGCATGCGGCTGTACTCTACTTTATGAAGCCCCATGCCAATAGAACACATGACCTACATGCTCATTTGTTATTATCAATACATGGTTGTGACTCGTGTGGCTGAGCGATCACCGTAGCGGTTTGACGCGCAAAGGGTTCCAAGTTCGATCCCAGACCAGATCGATATCTGAATGATGAATTTAGATATATATATTTTTTAAAAGTATTTTGTCAATTAAAGCACAACTTACTTATCAGGATAGTTGTGACAACATTTGAACTGGACTGTCGCTGAGCAGTGGTTCCCCTCCGAGTTATGTAGTGGATTCAATGTTATTGACAGATCTAATGGACGGAACTCGTTCCACACAGCCTTCCGACGATTATCCACAACTGCATCTCCGTAAATGGCCTGAAATATTGAAAAGAATTTTTTTACACAATGTAATCACTAATAACTTTAATGACAAAGAAAATAAATGTATTAAAATTTATTTATTTTGTCACTTTATTTATTTTCTTTCATCATGAAATAAATGTAATTACATTTATTTTAACCGTGTATCCGTTAAAACAATACAAATTAACCAATATTGAGTAATATAATGATTAAAAAGGAAACTACTATACTGTCAACCAATTACTGACCATATTAGAAATTAATTATCACTTGCTTAAACGGTGAAGGAAAACATTATGAGGAAAATTGCATGTCTGTGAAATCTTAAAAAATATTTTAAAGGTATGTGAAGTATACCAATACGCACTTGGCCAGCGCGGTGGACTATGGTCTAATCCTTCTCATTCTGAGAGAAGAGCCATGCCCAGCAGTTAGACAGTAATGGGTAGAACACATCTTTCTTGTTGAATGTTTACAGAAACTATTTTTAAACAACCTAGTACATACAAGAAATGCAACAAGTATCTGTCATATTTTTAAAAAAAGTTTCAATCATTAGCATTGGGTTAAAACTTATTTGTTAATGTTAGTAAGGTTAAAAATAACTGTTATCTAGATTAATCTCTTGTTCATCAAGTAAATAAAAGTAAGTCAGATATTTTTGCTGTAATAAAACATATTTGTGGAATATATATTATATTCGTTCGTTTAGTTACTATGCGGCAACTGTTCAGATTTAAAATATATGTAACTTAAATTTAAATATGTTTTTCTTATTGGAAGTTTTTGTAATTAAACCCTGTAACAGTAATAGAAAACTAATTAGATTCTCATTAGTAATAACGTTAAAGTTAATCATAGTAGTTCGTGTCAAAAGTAAGTATAAAAGTTTGAAAAATATAAATATAGATCTGAGCGCCCAATCAAACTTTGACTCTATAAGTCTATAAAACAATTTAAAAAAGGAACAAACCTGGAGAGCCACCATTTCGTTACTTTGTCGTTCTTCTGGGGTTTCGTCGCACATTTTGCATGAATAGTATCACAATTTGGAAATCATAATTCAAAAATGAAGTAAAATAATCACTCACAGCAAAATACACAACACCAACAGTGGCTAATATCTGTCACTGTCAATGTCAGTCAGTCAATACTTCAATAGTCCAACATATGGATGTGACAGTTGTGTCAAAACAGGTACTGTCGGTGCGTTCAGCGCAAAAATATATGTCAAACTGCGTTTAAATTTTTTTAACGTGGTTTTTGATGAGTTGGTATTTTGCCTATTGTCAGCTTTGTTAAATAGGCCTAATATTTTAGTTAAATATTTAGTTAGTTTAAAAAATGTTGGGTGATACTTTATTCGTGGTTATTTCATTTGAGTTGTCTTGTTATTTGCTTGACTTGACAAATATATCAGTATATTCATAGTCAGCAACATAAAATTCTGGTCCATAAAAAATTAAGTTAATCAAAGCGTAGATATTGAACGTGTTCTTCCAATTCCAAAAATAAGGTCAAGGTTACAACTCTCTGGAATACTGGATGCTTGTAAATTTGCAACAAGTGTAGAATTTTTTTTGTGCCTACTATATTAAAATATTTTAACACCATTACTCAAATACCGTATGCAGATGAGAGAACCCAAATAAAACACAATAAAAAGTATTTTTAATTTGTATGGATTCAATCACATTACAAAAAGCTAAAATAAATTGTTACATTTCAGGAGTATGATACTTTTTAAAACAACCACTAACGCATAATGGCACATTACAAACTGTGCAGTAAGTGTTTACTCTGATATTCGTTTTCGAGTTTTGTGATAGACATTGTACACAGCGTTTCCTTACAAATTTCTTAGAAGGTATCTCGGATCCATCGAATTTAACGAGCTTTCTTCTTCGTGGTCGTTGGCCGTCCGTGACTATATCGCTTTCATCAGCATACATTATATCAACAAAATGGCCTAGCTGATACTGGTATCTAGCTATGATCGATGGTAACCGCACATTCAGGCTAACTGAAGCTCGATCAAGATGTCTTTTTATTATACTGTCCACCAAATCTAATCTAAAACTCAAGTGATCAATCTTTTTCTTATTGGATTCCTCAACCAGGACCCTGCTATTTAGAATACTTACATTAAGGATACGTTTAAACAGCTTGAAGTACCACTTTTTACATTTTTTTCTCTCAACTTTGTAAGGTTCTAGCATTTGATCCTTCTTGTCTACTCCTCCCATCATCTTGTTGTAATCCCTAACAACTTTTGGTTTGTAAATATTTTGTTGCCTTTTCGACGGAGCTGCGATTTGTTCATCGTCGTGATAAGTTGATACCATAATAACTCGTCTCTTATCTTGCCAAGCAAGTAAAGAAACATCTTTGGCGTGTCGCATAATATATTGGCCCTCAGCCAATGGCAGCATTCTTACAGTTCTTGGAACATGTAGTCTATTCGATCTTAACGTCCCAACGCAATCTGTTTGGTTTCTTTTAAGGTAGCGGGCCATGAGCGGAGAATTGAACCAATTGTCCATCCACAATGTGTATCCTTTCCCAAGCAAGGGACGAATCAGCCTCAGAATCGTCTGAGTGACAACTGAATTACCAAGGAAATTTTTATCATCAAAAGTACTTTGGCGTCCCGTGTAAACAAAAAATGACCATAAGTAACTGGTTTTCGAACAACAAAGCTCGTAAGTTTTAATTCCCAATCGTGCTGCCTTCGATGGAATGTATTGTTTAAAGTGAAGTAGCCCTTTCCATAAAGTCAGCGACTCGTCAATAGTTATGTTCCTCTTCGGTACATACAAACTCTGAAATTTGCTGTTAGCGTGATCAATTACGGTTTGGATTTTATATAACGGTGTACTTTTATCCACTTTCAAGTTATTCACGAAAGATAAGTATCGATTAAGTGAAAAATAGCGGTCGCGAGATAAAACCCGCGAGAAGAAGCTGTTAGAAAACAGATAGGATTTAGAGTATACGGAGTCTATCGTAGGATATTTAACGATTCCTAGCATCATATAAAAAGCAAAGAGTACTAGAATTTCATCTCTATTCGTAGGAGTAAAGACCTGATGGTCTTGCAACTCTTTTTCAGAATGTATTTGTTCGGCATAAGTATTCGTCTCCTTTACTATAATATCCAAAATATCGTCGGTCCATACCGCACGAAAAGCATCATAACTGCTTTCAAATTTCTGTATAGGACCTGTTTGACTAGGTAAAAATATCTCCCGTCGGGAATTAAATGACTTTTTTCCTTCCCAATTGAACACTGAAATATCTTTAAAGCTTAGGTCCATATTTGGTTCAAATGTACTATCAGACATATCATCAGCAATATTGTTGAGTCCAGCATATTGTAGGGGTTTATGGTCTACACTATCTTTTACCAGTAATTCATATCGTAACTCTTCCGGTATATCATTGTCCTCGGGAAATACTTCAACGATTCTATCACCAGGTTTCCAATTTGCACACTTCAATATTGATGAATTCTCTCGATTTTTGCGCATACATATCTTATTACTCATATCAGGAATATTTTTCGTTATTAAATCTTCCTTGGAATAATAATTGTTTCTATCAATATTTTTTGCAACATTCACAGTTTTAGTTCCAACGTCTAAATTAGATTTAGATATTGTCAATGAATGCTTTACATCTAAATTCACAACCTCTGTTTTTAAGTTGGAATTAAATTCTTCTGTCATTTGTTTCACAAAGTTTAACTAGTACATCTAAACAGTAGCACTTGTAAAACACATGTAACTGAGTTTTTATGATGTTATTGATATCGTAAAAAGATCGTTTATAGATAGAAACACGATTTGAGGCAAATTCCTGTTAAAATAAATGTTCCATGGTCGATAAAAGCCATATCATAACATTATCATGGCACTCCCAGGGGCTACTGTAATTAGTTCGTGCCCACAAGACTACTGTTTAACTTATCACATCATGTTATTATCTTTTACCTATATCTTTTATTTACACTACTTGTTTCTGCGAGTGACTTTAAATACAGCGGTCATCAAAACATTAAAGAAAAATGACTTTGTTTTTTTTTTATATTATTATTTATTAATTAATTATTAATTTTATGGAAATGACCATAAGCCAAGTCTGATTTCAGCTGGTTACTGAACTCTATTGCAGCAGTACATTTGCCAAACAAAACATTCCTTTATGGATGACTGTACGAGGGTACGTTTTTAAGTTCGCGGAATGAGGGACAAGGAGCGAAAATAAAATGTCAAAATTATTTTTCTTTTTCTACATATTCTCCTGCAAGACGAATGCATTTTTCAGATCTTTGTATTAACTTATTTAAACCCTCATAAAAAAATGTTTTGTCCTTGTCGGAAAAATACGAGGAAATTGCGTCCTTTACTTCTTCGTCTGTAGAAAATTTCTTTCCACGAAGCTCTTTTTTCATTTTTGGAAAGAGATAATAATCGCTGGGAGCCAGGTCTGGACTATAGGGTGGGTGATTTAAAATATCAAAGCCCACCTTATGCAGGGCAGCCAGTGCAATACGGCTCTTGTGTACGGGCGCATTGTCGTGCAACAGCAGGACACCTCTGGATAATTTTCCTCGTCTTTTTTCTTTGATGGCTTCTTTTAACCGCTCCAAGATTGTTGCGTAATATTCTCCGGTTATAGAGACACCTTTATCTTTGTAATCTATTAACAAAATTCCTTCTGCATCCCAAAAGACTGTCGCCATGAGTTTACCGGCCGATTGTGACACCTTAAACTTTTTAGGAGGTGCTGTACCCTTTTTATGCCACTGCATGGAGTCTTGTTTAGACTCAGGTTCATAATGGTGAACCCAAGTTTCATCTCCAGTAACAATTCGATTCAGTACAATATCCTTATCTTCTCCACAGAGGTTCAAAAACGCACGGGAACATTCAACGCGCTGTTGTTTCTGAGGCGGCGTGAGCATTCTCGGCACCCACCGCGCGCTGACCTTAGTCATGCCAAGATGGTCATGCAGAATTTTAAAAATGGTTGTATCCGATACTCCAACCATTTCTGTAAGCTGTTTCTTCTTTAGCCGAGCATCTTCCAGTATTAATTTTTCGACTTCCGCTATCGTTTCCGGAATGGTCACCTCAACAGACCGTCCTGGTCGTGGGTCGTCTTCAAGTGAATCCCTGCCTTGCTTAAAAAGGTTGTTCCACTTGTAAACCATCGTTTTTCCAGGGCAAGAGTCCCCGTAAACCGATGACATCT
Organism: Epargyreus clarus; assembly: GCF_041222505.1. Lineage (NCBI taxonomy): Eukaryota > Metazoa > Arthropoda > Insecta > Lepidoptera > Hesperiidae > Epargyreus > Epargyreus clarus. The sequence continues at coordinate 2,097,256 of NW_027332214.1, forward strand.
CTTCCATTATGATTTGCACAGACTTTCCTTGCTTGGTAAGGAACTTTATAACGGCGCGATGCTCGATTTTCTCCATACTTCCAATTTTCTTCCGGATTGAGTTGTTTAATCGTCGATAGTTTTAAAACTAATGATGCAATTGTGATAAAACTTTATATTTATACTATTTATGAGTCATTTAACACGTACCGCCCTTAACGAGCCCGCTATCCCCCCTCCAACCCTGCCATTCCGCGGACTTAAAAACGCACCCTCGTAACTCTTTATGACCTAGTTCTGATTTGAAGTGTCATAAAATAATCTGCTGGAACTTTCTTACTTTCTGTGTATATTCATATACTTTTTCTATCTATAAAAATATTTAACTGCTCTTTCTTTTACATTACCTTTACAAATATTAGAAACAATTTACGTAGGGTAGTACGTGATAAAACTGTAGCTTGAAAGTATTTGGATCACTCGAAAATTTTAGGATAATAAAACAAGTATTGCTAAAAAAATAATTATATTACATATTAACAATTAACAAAACACACTTTTGGAAATTCCAGCTTCGTCTGCACTATTTCTAGCAGGAGTGGTTGAAATGTGTCGGTTGCCCACTCCCTTACACTCCTCGAGATGCTACTTGGCGTAAACTGAAAAATAACATGTATATGGTCATTATTGTCATCATCTTTAACAATTAAGTGCAAGTTTAAAAATTATATATATTTTATAATATAGGAGTAGCAGACGAGCAGTCCACCCGATGGTAAGTGGCTACTGCCGCTCATGGACATCTGTAATGAACCCCAGATAGGATTAGATATTCCTACCTGAGGACGGCCACAGATGCGCCGCTACCCCTGAGGACTAAGCTGGATCGCTGCGGAAAAGTCTGTCTCCCTTACCACACCCTTCAAAACAGAACACAGCAGCGCCTAACACTGCTGTTATTAGGTAGAAATAGGTGTGGCGGTGATGCCGCCGCAGTCGAACCACAAAGGGTTCTACCACCTTCAAAATAATGTTCTACTGCTCGCTCATCTTACCAAAAAATAAAAGAACCATTGCCATAATTACCCACTTCTATTTTGGAATTCGACTCCAAAGGCATCACCTTTACACAGATTTGTCTAATAACAGCAACGTTAAGCACTTCTGTGTTCTGGTTTGAAGTGTGTGGTAAGACATTCTTGTCCGAGGCGTTCCAACTTATACCTTTGAGATAGCAACACACCTGAGGCCAACCTCAGGTAGGACTCCAATCTCATCTGCCGTTGACTGCAAGTATGAGCGGCAGAAGACCATGGTGGACTTAATTATTACTTAAAAGAAACTGGAGCTGGTTGATTGCCTTCAAACATTTTTTGTCAATCGGTTAGCTTACGATATTTGCCTTCGTCATTAACATTTTAAGTGCTTATTTTATAATCGTGTCACTTGCAAGTATTTATGTCAAAAATACCTACCCGTCGTGATAAAACCTCTGTGACGCTGTTGGCTGGCATGTAGATCATTCTTGGACCCTTCGGATTCAGGGATGTTGAAGATACAACTGTTGTGAATTCTCCCGTGTGAAAGTTCTTCGAGATCTAAAACACGTAATAAACGTTTTAATAATAATAATTTTGCGCCTTTAACCAGTTTCTGATTTTTTTCTGAATAATATTGTACAAATAAATTGTGTGTTTTGCTGTTCGACTATTTTATTTTATTTTTTATTTATTTATTAAACTATGACTATGATTCTAGCAGCAATGCTGTGTTCTGTCATTTTTAGTCATAAATAATGTTATTTATTTTTATAGGTTGGAATTAAAAATTATGGTAATTCAGAGTGTGAAAAAATATATTTCCTTTACATCAGGCCTTATCAACTTACTCCACGGATACATTGACAAGTATAAACCAATAAATGTGATAATAAAAACTCGCACCCTTGTCCTATTTTAAATTGGTTACTATCTTTAGATAATTTATATTTATAAGAAATAATACAGATACAAACCGAAAACAGGAAACGGGACAGAACGTATGTAAATACGCCAGTGTAATGTTGAACGCTACCGTCTTCCTGGACAAAGACCACGTCGAGCCCAACTTGCATGTCTCTGAAGTTAACTTCGCCTCGGATAGTGCTAACTGCTTGTAAAGTCTCGTTGACAGTCCGAGTGCCGAAGAGGCTCACTATATTGGAGATGTCGATCCTCTGGGTGGTCAGGAAGAAACCATTGGTATACGTCACGTTGCCAACAACATGCCAGTTATACATGTGATCGCTGCAATTTGGACATTATTCATATTATTTTTCGATAACAGATAGGACTTCTTTGTAGGTCAGTAGTTGATAAATATATTTTTAGATGATACCAATGCCGTAAAACAATGTAATGGTGATTTCTGATTTAATGTAAAACCTGAACATAGAGAAGCATGGAGAATGGAGTGCGTTACCAAATTCCAGGAACGCACCGAACGCATAACAGTACAATTCTACGATAGTACGTACAGTAAGCACACACATACTTCCAAACATAACAATTCATAACATATTTATAAAGGGACAGCGCGAACGCAGTCCCTACTATCAAAAATTACGCGTCCGAGTTATCCACATTAGGGATAATCGCAGGGGTCAACCCAACCGGAGTGCAATGGGAAGGCCTCGCCCTGGGGGAACCGCCTTCCTGATCACGGTGTCCCCTACGCCAGGTAAGTATGAGTTCTTCAACGCAAAACCGAGTACTTATAGTTCTTAGAACAACATGTTGTTAGCGTGATTCAGGTCTCGTGACGTAATTTTATACCGCCATCTAACAGTTGAGAAGCTCATGATTTAGTGGCGCCACCTACCGGTACAGTTTAATATTAATTTCAACTTTAAGTAAGTGACGTTTTGTACGTCTGTTATGGTTTGAGTATAGATCTGAAGTTCTAAAATTATCTGGATTCATAATGCCATCTTTGTACCATCTGTTCCTTTATTATGCCTTCAATTTAGATATAGGTCTGTGCCTTCAATTATGGTTTTTCTTGTTTCAGATCTGTATTCCAGTCTAGCTATGACTTTATTTATTGACGTATACGTTTATTACACATTGCCCTTAATATTATAGTGCTAAAGTAGGATACTAATTTTCCATTAGGTACCTATTCTCTCTTCTCTTATGAAAAAGTCTACGTCTTATTAAATATTATATCTTAATACTTTATGGGGCCAATGACATAGTATAAAAACTAGTTATTACATATTGTATGGGGCCGAATTTTTGTTAGTATATCAATTTGGTTTATGTAACATAAAGTAAGGTAACGTAAATCGTATACGGGTCAGCAATATCAATGTATACATTAATTTTCTATTTACATTAATCTTATACTTCCAAAATGTTGATTTCATATAAATTATATCCTGATCATGCAGAATTCATTGCGAAAAATACAACTTCAATCACAAACTTTAAGGTTACATTATATTACGGTTACTCTTACAATACTCTTTGGGTAATACGCACTCGTATCATACCAAAAGGCACGAAGTGCGTTCCCAAATTCCGGCGCCCAACTTTAATTTAACATAATTTGAGGTAATAATATTAACTTGTTGTTCGTAACTAACGTACTAAATCGTTTAATTCTAGTTAGTTCGTGCACCATACACAGTCAGAAGCAATTTAAAATTTAATTGTAATTATGAGCCCTCCATAAAAATAAAAGTAAAAGATGTAACAATATACAAAAAACGGTCACTAGTACTATGATAATTATGGTTACAAGACGTCCCCTTGTATGGTTGCTTAAAAGAAGATATTTACAGTATGACTTCTTAAATAAGATTATTGTATAGTTCTTGGAAAATTTCTGAGAAAATATCAAAAAATCAATTGTTGAGGGTAAATAATCACCATAATAAAATGTATTTAGCAACAAAAAAGCCAACGACACGCAGTGTTCCCAGGCGGTCACCCATCCAAGTACTGACCGCGCCCGATGTTGCTTAACTTCGGTGATCGGACGAGAACCGGTGTATTCAACGTGGTATGGACGTTGGCGACAGTACGAACGAATTGTGTAGTGATGAAGTACCGTAGTCTGATGATATCATAGCAATATTTATAAATAATCAATTAATGATAAAATTAAATCTACATACATTATCTATCTGAACTTGGCGATAGAATGTTATTAATTATTTATTTATTGTTTTATACAACTTAAATTGAACAAAATTTAAGGTAATGTAAGCTCATTATTCCTGAAATACTATTTTATATAATAAAAGATTCAATTACAACTCCATTATTTATTTTCTCTGACAATTCATTCCATGACATCTTATTCTCTCAAAAAACATAATATCCTTCTTTCTTTTTATATAGTTTCCCGCTACATTGTTGCTCACCAGCAATTAAATAAACTCTTATTAACATAAATTAACTAAAAAGTATTGTTATAAAAATATACCCTTACAGTTACATCCTGTAAAAGTACTTTTTACTCTTTGGGTAACATGATAACATTCGCAAATTCCGGCGCCCAACTTAAATTTAACATATTTATTGGCAATATTAGTAACTTTTTGTTTGTAACTAACGTACTAAATTGTCTAATTCCAGTTAATTCGTGCACCACATCCAGTCAGAAGCAATTTAAAATTTAATTGTTATTATGAGCCCTCCATAAAAATAAAAGTAAAAGATGTAACAATATACAAATAACGGTCACTACTATAATTATGGTTACGAGACGTCCCCTTGTATGGTTGCTTAAAAGAAGATATTTCCAGTATGACTTCTTAAATAAGATTACTGTATAGTTCTTGGAGAATTTCTGAGAAAATATTAAAAAAGCAATTGTTGAGGGTAAATAATCACCATAATAAATTGTATTTAGCAACAAAAGGCCAACGACACGCGGTGTTCCCAGGCGGTCACCCATCCAAGTACTGACCGCGCCCGATGTTGCTTAACTTCGGTGATCAGACGAGAACCGGTGTATTCAACGTGGTATGGACGTTGGCAACAGTGCGAACGAATTGTATAATGATGAAGTACCGTAGTCTGATGATAACATAGCAATATTTATTAACCCTTAATTAGGCGCGTAAAGAAAATCGCTCAATTAGTCGCATGGGGTCTCGACCTCTCGAGTGACCACAAAAAACAAGATAAAAAAAGAACATAACAAATAAATAAATAGTAGTGTGTATTATCAAGATATTAGAGTTATTTATTAAGGAAACAAAAACATAACTTTAGATTGAAACTTAGTTAAAAAAAAATGTCTCTTGAAACTAAAAAAAATTGACTTAATTAAGATGAACATTAAAAATAATAATCAGTTTCATCAGGAGATTCTTTTGTTCTGCATTGGATGTAATAAACCCCAAAGTGTTGTTGACAAATAAATTTACAACACTTGTGGCATTTGGTTGGCACTTTTTGTCGTTCTTTCTGCGCCACAATGTATATCGGCTGCGCTTAGCTATTGATTGATCTACCTTCTCTTGCAGATCTCAGTGGAACTTATCTTTTATTTCATAAATATATTAGTTATATAATGTTTATTAAATAACGCATTTGTCAAAAAACAATTGAAAATATTCCACGAGAACTTTAGCGTTTCTAGTACCCCGTATGGCTCCCTGTGTTAGGTGATGGTACTTTGAACCATTACACTTTCCGTCCATATCTTCAGATTGTCATGAATCATAATTGCTATATCTACATAAAAATAGCTACCCTCAGATGACTTCGGGATATTTTGGCTACAAAACACAAAAATAAAATCTTATCTTCCGTCAAAAGATGTTACGTAAGTGGTCAGTACTCAAAAGATATGGGCACACGATGATTTTTGAGCTGTGACTAATTTGGGCACCTCCAGGGGAGGTAGGAAGCTAGCAAGAGCGTGAGTGCGGTCCTAGCACCTCAAGAAATTTTTTTTCATTTGAAGTGGTTGTGACCCCATGCGCCTAATTAAGGGTTAATAATCAATTTATGATAAAATTAAACTGTTACGTTCTTTATCTGAACTTGGCGCTAGAATGTTATTAATTATTTATTATTGTTTTATAAAACTTAAATTTAACTAAATTAAAGGCAACATTCTATAAAGGTTACTATACTCATATATAATATAATTATATGATAACATTATATGAAAAAGCACGAAGTGTGTTCCCAAATTCTGGCGCACAACTTCCGTTTAACATAATTGTAGGTAATATTATTAACTTGTTGTTTGTAACTATAGAACTAAATCGTCTAATTCTAGTTAATTCGTGCACCATACACAATAAGAAGCAATTTAAAGATTAATTAATTATAACTATGAGCCCTCTGTAAAAATAAGAGTGAATGAGTTAGGATTAACATGTAACAATATACAAATAAAGGTTAATAGTACTAAGATTATTAATGTATGATTTCTTAAATGTGATTAATGTAGAGTTCATTGAGTATTTTCTAATGACACACTTGTTGTGGATAAGTAATGACCGTGAAAAATATTTTTAGCAACAAAAAGCCAACGACATGCCACTTATAGAGTTACATGTTGGACATTATTTATTTTTGTGTATCTTGTTAAACTGTGTATTTATTTTTTATAAATAAATAAATAAATAAAAAAAAATTATTACCACAGTATAAAGTATATGGATTATAGATATTTGTACTGTGTTATTAATATTCATTTTAGATAACAGATATAAGACTTTTTATAGGTGGATAGTAAATGATACATATACCTATTTTGAAATGAAACAACGTAATATCAGTAATATTCAAATGGTTTGAAATTGTGAATAACAATGTAATCGCGATTTAGTCTACGACAACGTAATGAATATTAAGACGCACGGAGTGTAGTGTATTACCAAATTCTATGAACGCACGCATTACAGTGCAAACTGCAAAGTAGAATTGTGTAGCTCGCGAGTGAGTGATATAAAATATATATATCTTCACCAAAGAGCTAATCACTCATCAACTCCGACGGATTTGAATTATATCTTTATATCCGCATCACATGGTTTAGTTCATAGATTCAAACGATTCCGGATATAAGATCTTCTTCAACTCAACAGTGTTATACTAGCTCGCGAGTGAGCGATGAGTCAAATGAGCGACTGACTGAGAGTGAGTAGTGAGCCTGATTCGAGTCAAATGCGTTGATTGAGATATATAACAGTTACGGTTACGTACTAAACACTAAATTAAAATATTTTATTGCTAAGAACATGGAAACCGGGATATACAAATAGCGTTGGCTGTGATAATTCATATATAATTTCTTGCCAGTTTTGTATTAATTATAGGAATCAAAAATGTTGTCAAAACATTTTGATCTGATTCTCTGATACTGAGCTAAAGTGAGCTATTGAGCTAAAAGAGTGATATATATCACTAAGTTCAAAAGATATATATCACTCTTTTCACTTTAGTGATACATTTTGCGCAACTCTACTGCAAAGTACACACAAGTACACAACACACCATACCATAATTCCAAACTTAACATATTTATAAAGGGACAGCGCGAACGCAGTCCCTACTATCAAAAATTACGCGTCCGAGTTATCCACATTAGGGATAATCGCAGGGGTCAACCCAACCGGAGTGCAATGGGAAGGCCTCGCCCTGGGGGAACCGCCTTCATGATCACGGTGTCCCCTACGCCAGGTAAGTATGAGTTTATCAGCGCAAAACCGGGTACTTATAGTTCTTTGAACAACATGTTGTTAGCGTGATTCAGATTTCGTGACGTCATTTTTATATCGCCATCTAGTGGCAAATGTTTTTAAACTTTAGTCGTCTATACTAGCAGAAGTAGCGCCATCTAGTTTTGAGTTCTGGATTTATTGTAACCTTGAGCTTGATCTGCGCTAGCCTATAATATATTATAGCGTCTGTTCATCCTATAGATCGTCATCCAGGAGCAGGGGAAAACAAATAGGTATGCTTTCAGCCAATGATTGCAAAACAAAAAGTAACATTTCAAGATTTGTAGACAATATCATATAAAGAAATGTTACTTATATTAAGAAGAAGAATGGATCAAATAGTACGGAGATTGATACAAAAACTAATAAAGCAAGAAGCCTAATTTCATTTAATGGTTAGGGATAAGAAGTTAGAAATATGGAATATGTAAATAACAAAATCATGTAACAGAAAATTTATCTTCTATGAAATCTATGTCTATGAACAAAATAAATCGGATAAAATTATAATAATGGGGAAAAAAGCAAAAGGCCAACGACACGCGGTGTTCCCAGGCGGTCACCCATCCAAGTACTGACCGCGCCCGATGTTGCTTAACTTCGGTGATCGGACGAGAACCGGTGTATTCAACGTGGTATGGACGTTGGCGACAATGCATACGAATTGTGTGTATACAGTACACTGATGATGTCTGATGATGTCAGAGCAATATTTATAAATAGTCAACTTGTGCTAAAATTAAACTGTTACATTATGTAACTAAACTCAAAACAGTCTATGATTACAATAAAAAAAATATTTCATAAATGAAAAACTGAAGTCACAATATTAAAATATAAATGTTGCTAAGATAATAAAAAAATATAAAATAAATTTGCTGACATTGGCAAACAAAATTATAAAATTCAGAGAATACGTCATTTTGGTGACATAATTATAAATTCATCAGTCATTATAAATTATTTTGTATTAGATCATCATCATCATCAACAACCCATTATTGTCCCACTGCTGGGCACGGGTCTCCTCTCACAATGAGAAGGATTAGGCCATAGTCCACCGCGCTGGCCAAGTGCGTATTGACACAGTATAAGGATATATACTGTGGTATTGGTAGACAGTGCGTATTGTATTAGATACACACAATGACATTTTCGTCTTTATTAGTAGTATATCGATGGATACACAGATTAAATTTTATTCAGCGTGGTTAAACGAAGCAAGGATGATAAATTTTAAAGAAGTTATTTTTGTGCCTATATTTATATTCATAAAGTTCATAAGGTTTATATTAGCCTATGATTGATCCAGATTCCGATAAAATCATTTTTGAAACTAGAATTATAAAGTGACAAAGTCTACAAATAGTCCATTGAAATGTTACATTTTTTAGGCCTAACCTTACGTTTTTTAGAGGACGCAATTTTATTTTTTTGAAGTGTAGGGGGGGTCAGTGTAAAGCCAAAACCAAGTTTGTAGGGTCGCCACCCTTGTCCCACGGCCGCCATCTTGAAAATAGGGGTTACCTTACCCTTCAAAAAAATAAAATTGCGTCCTCTAAAAAACGCAACCCCAAATGTAACTTTTCAATGGACTAAAAGTAAACTATCTACTTAAAGTAGCAAATAATCTTTAAATTAAGTTATAAGGAAAAATAATGTAACTTTCGAGGATGTGATTCAGCTAGAAAGGACTAAGTAAGTAAATTGTAAATTATTTGGAAACTGTAAAATTGTCTGGTCTCTTTGAATCTAGAACATTACAATAATTCCAAGGAAAGACTACAAAGCTACATCTTGCCTTTACTTGATTTGGTTATCCACATTATCTTAAGGGCCAGCGTGTACGCAGTCCCCACTATCAAAAATTACACTTCCGAGTTATCCACATTAGGGATAATCGCAGGGGTCAACCCAACCGGAGTGCAATGGGAAGGCCTCGCCCTGGGGGAACCGCCTTCCTGATCACGGTGTCCCCTACGCCAGGTAAGTATGAGTTCTCCACCGCAGAGCGTGGTACTTATACGAGCCAGGACGACTTCTCAACAGCGTGATGTAGAGGCGAATTTTATCCTGCCGTCTAGCTGTTACAATAATCGTGAATTTGTAGTGCCACCTGGCGATGGAATTTGAAATTAATTCAACTCCATGATTGAATCAGCAATGTATATTATATAAGACGGAGAGACGAGAACTGGTGTTATCAGTATGTATGGATGTACCGCGGTATGGATGTTGGCTACAGCAGAATTAAATTGATTTAGTGAGTAGCCAATACTGATGGCGTTGGCTCGCATTGTCATTGCGCCGCCATCTTGTGCGAATAGTATGACTTTATTAATAGATAACTTAATTTCATACTGAATGAAATTGAAAATTATAAATTAAAATGAAGAATAACTAAACAAATTAAAATATGGATCATTGAAGAGGAATCTCGAAAGCTTGACATAAATTAAATTTATTCACATGTACATTGTACACGACACGTAAATGAGTGCAACTCAGTAGCGCGATCTAGCGATGCGATGTAATATTAACTTCTTAACTATGTGACCAACGTACCAAATCATTTAGTATAACAACCCATTTTACACATTGATTTATACTCAAACCACAGCTTACAGGGAATAAGATTTTTGGAATAAGGCTTGAAGGATCAAAATCAAGGAAAGGTAAGGAGCAGGATGTACAAAAATATTTATTTTTAGTCTTTCCAAAAATAGACATATTATAGAACTATTGGTAGTACGTTTGCTGATGGTGACCATCGTTAATACGAATGATGATGGTTCCACAAGGGAGCGTCTGTTCCACAAGGGACCAGATGTTCCTTTGTGGAACAGCATACGTTATGGAATCACTCTTTGATTAAGTTCTTGCTTCTTTCTAAAAGGGTTTAATCTTGAATTTTCTCGTAGTAAATAATTTAATAATGCTTATTTCATAATAATTTTGCTGAAGAGGAGAGGAAGACCATTTGCTCAAAAATAAAAGTTATAACCCCTTATCGGTTTTATTGTACTTGTTAAAGAGAAGCCATTGAGTTTAATGAGTATATGATGAATAAAGAGTGTTAAATCTTTGCAAATGATGCATAAGACAACAGTAGGTAATGATCGTTTAGAAGTCGCTAATATTTCAAAAGGTTCCCCAAGAATGCGACAAGTCCCTTATAAATTAAGAAATAATACTTAATTCAAATAATTAATAACATTTTATGGGAAACAAAAAGGCAAAAAGCCAACATCACGTGGTGTTCCCAGGCGGTCACCCATCCAAGTACTGACCACGCCCGACGTTGCTTAACTTCGGTGATCGGACGAGAACCGGTGTATTCAACGTAGTATGAACGTTGGCAACAGCTGAAGTAAATTGTTGGGAGACTTACTGCCAACATTGATGACGTATGATGTACTTTTCATACATTGTGTCGCCATCTAGCAATAAAGATGAAGTGCATGGAGCACAGGGATGCAGACCATGCACTTAGTACTCTAAACGATATAGAGATGGCACTGGCTAATTTCTCTCGCAATGAGCATTCAAGATTTATCCATACATTTGAAAATATTAAAATAGTGAAAATTTACATTTACTTTTGGAGCAAAGAATACTTCACGAGTTCGGATGAATTTTGCTTTTTCTATTATTTAATCCTGGAAAGGTCCCTGTGGGATCATTTCTTTGTTATTTCATTAAGATGTTTGTCTACTCGCGGCGCTTTAATCTGGTCTAGACGTAATAATTTAAACGAAATGTAACGCAAAATATTTATATGATACTTTTTACACCGGTAACGAGTTCACAAGAGATTTTAGACAGATCCGTTGATAGACTGTAGATTCCAAACCATGAGTTAATTTTGAAAAACTATTGTTACTGTCAGTTTTTAAACAAATCATAAATAATCTTTAGATCTAAATGTATAGTAAAATTCATATTTCGCTGTGCCCTGATTTTCAGTATTGGTAACAAATACCTATATTTTGGAGCTGGTTCTTCAGTCTTATTTGTGATTCATTGCAGATGTCCATGTCCATCTTAATGATTGACAGTGACTTTAACAAAGATGATGGGCAAGCTCATATATTATTTTAATTTCGTATAAAAATACTTTAATGTTAACTTACTCAATAACAACAGGGATATCGTGTATCTTCAAACTTGACCATTCCTTCTTTTCCATTTCATTTATTACATGTTGTATTGCGTTTGTGAAATAGGTGTTAGCATCAGGCAGTCTTGCACGACTTACTGGAATAGTAATAAGTATAATTATATTTTTTGAATCATAGTAATTATAGTTATTTCTTTAAAAAGTAACATGGTGTGTCGTGTTTACGCGTCATTTAGGTCAAAGAAAAGGTCATTATTATTAAGAGCTAACTTCCGATGTCAATAGATGGTACTAAAAATGCCATCAGATGAGCTGTATGCCCATGTGAAAATTACTTATTTAATTTTATTTTAGTACTTAGCAATAGGTTAATACAAAAATTAAGAAGATGCATTTTACCGAGGTGCAAGCATTGTTGACTTTTATCAAAAACAAAATAATATCAGATATTCCAAGCAAAATTATATTTTTGAAAAAGCAAAAGGCCAACGACACGCGGTGTTCCCAGGCGGTCACCCATCCAAGTACTGACCGCGCCCGATGTTGCTTAACTTCGGTGATCGGACGAGAACCGGTGTATTCAACGTGGTATGGACGTTGGCGACAAAGCGTACGAATTGTGTAGTGATGAAGTACGGTCTGATGATGTCATGAATGTTTAAAAATAGTTGACACGTGATAACAATAAATGGTAATTTAACTGAGTAACAACATCCTCATTATGATTTACAATTCAAAATGTTTTCATTACTAATGAGTTTTCTTTGGAGTCGTTAAACCTTGTTGATATCATGAGAGAGCATTGGAAACATGTGTTGGCCCTTGTAAGTTCCCTTACCAATCCACTCTGGAGGTCGTTGGTGGAGGTGGATACTTAGATATGTTTAAAAGCGGCAGTATTTTGGAACCCATAATATTAAGCTAGACTTTTACCTATGCGACATCATGCGACACATGCTCGATTTTATCGGGTATCCTCGTTTGAAAAAGTCATCACAATGACTTTTTTCTTATATAATGTTGAAGTAGCAACTGAGCTTGCACTCCAACTGACAGCAAGTGGCGTTGCCGCCATTGAACATCTGACCGATCTATAAAGAACAGGGATTCTACCTGAAGCCATTCACATGCATTTTCACTTCTGAAACCTAAGATTTAAGGTTGCCTTACATGTAAGTTAGCCAGCATCAACAGAGAAACGTGCCGCGATATAGGATATCTACGGGTCTAATAGTAGATTATTTATAAAACTTACCCCATGTTTGGCCCGAAACAGCAAAAAACTGAAGAGCGAGATATATTCCTAGAATTTTCATTGTCGTGGAATCTTCACTAACAAAACCTAACAAACTCAATCTTGGTAATCTGAGTTCCTGAGTAACAAATTAATTTAGAATGATTTATCATTAAGTAATCACAGGATAAGATAAAAATTCTGAATCGATTATGTGATTTCGATTTCGATACTTAGATAAATTATTTGATAATGGAGATTCGATTTAGGATTTATTGTTTTGACACAGAAACTGCTTTAGTTGACGATTTATTAAAATATCTATACGCTTCATATTTCAACACAATTGATTATCCACGACTGCTCCATATCAGTATGACGAATGACCCGTATTTTTCGGTAAAAATGACATCAAAATCTAAAATATTTGTGTAGGTAGAATGTAAGTTGCTAAAGTAAAACAACAACTGAAAAATTAGGTAGGTGTCTGAAATGAGATCTTCGAATTTTATATCAAGTTAGTCTAAAAATGCAGGAATCATTCGCTAAAGGAACATTAATATTCCACTATGAGGTATAGGTTTCAGAGCTGTCCCTGTAGTTCCGGGACCAGAATAGGGCCACGGTATCCCCTGCCTGTCGTAAGAGGCGACTAAAAGGGGGCTTCCGGGGTTGCGGGCGGCAAGAGTGGGAGCTCGAACCGCCCGGCTAGCGGCCCCGGGAAGGACGGCGGTATGTGTGGTCGCATACCACATTGTAGTACATACGAGTACCATGCATATTGTAGTTTTATGTATGTTAGTATGTTATATTATTTTCTTTTAAAAGCGGGTGAAGCCGCGGGCAAATTCTAGTACGAAATAAAAATGCAAGTTAAATACACGCTCGTAAAAACAACCATTGGGGTTGAAGTGCAAAATAATTTATTTTAGATCAGTCGTTGTCACTCGTTGTACACTGTTTAATTTTTACACAACCCTATGGTTGTGTAAAAATTAGTACTGTGGTGGTATGTGAAGTACTGTGGTCTATACCACAGTACTTCAATCATTTATTTTCTTAGTTTCTAAGAAACAGGACAATTGTAGCAAATCTTCGGGAACTCTATTTCGGTGGTGATCAGCTTGTACGCGATCGGCTGGAACACCTCCGAACCCCAGCTCGTTATCCCAACGGTGGTGCTGTTCCAATCATACTGGAAAACGGAAAAGTATACATCAAAATAGTAATAAAAATGATTTATCAGAAGACAGAGTTAATGAATATTCTGTTTCGTAAATCAAATGATTGTTTGTATTGAAGGAAAAAAACTATAATAATTAAAATGGTTTCAAACAACTGCGGAGGGTAATGTTTTTTAATAAATATTCTAAATTTCGTAAATCAAATGATTGTTTTATTGAAGGAAAAAACTATAAGAATTAAAATGGTTTCACCCGACTGCGGAGGGTAATGTTTGGTAATGAATATTCTAAGTTTCGTTAATCAAATGATATTTTTATTGAAGGAAAAAACTATAAGAATTAAAATGGTTTCACCCGACTGCGGAGGGTAATGTTTTTTAATGAATATTCTAAGTTTCGTAAATCAAATGATTGTTTTATTGAAGGAAAATACTATAGTAATTAAAATGGTTTCACCCGACTGCGGAGGGTAATGTTTTTCGAGCGTTTATACCTATGTATGTTTCATTCCTTGGTAAGTCCTGCAGCCCAAACGACTTGACGGATCTTAACATTATATAGGAATAGTCCGGGCCAAACTGCTAGTCCGCTCTGAATATAGAAATGTTTCGCGTGGCCATAGCAAATTACATGACTACACCTGCTCGCAACACCTTCAGAGCGGACTGGCAGTTTGGCGCGGATTATACCTATTGTTGGATCTGTCTAAGTTGTAGGTTGCATAAATTCATTACTCATCAAACAGTTTTATCTACAAGTCCAAAAAATCCCTTAAATTATTCCCTTTTGCCTATAGCCGCAAAAGAGCGTGTTTTAGAAGAACAATTATTCGTATACTCAAAAAATTAAAAGTACATCTTAATTCCAGTTATTTTACTTACAAGCGCAGCAATCACTTGGCTGGTATGAGTATTCGGTAGGAATCTCATAGCGTTGGTGGTTCTAGGCACCCTCCCGAATACAGTCACACTTAGAATATTTGTAAACATGTCCCTGATGACCTGAAGCAGAATAAATACCATATTTAAATTGTCTTCAATAAAATACAAATCGAATTTCAATTATGATTATCAATTAAAATTTCAAACACTACTTTAATTTTGAATAAGACTCGGACAATATGGGAAAATGCATGCACGCAAAGTATAATTGCATGTATTTGTCAGTGGATTAGTCGACTTCACAACACCTTGAGGATGTTATAGTAATCATATGTAGGTAGGTATATCCCCACGGTATATTTCCTCCCGATGTTTTCCATCACACTTGCAGGAAACGATAGTTTCCTTTTTAATTTACAGTGATACAATTCAGGCTACCTCGTTAAGCTCATTATTGATAATGAATGAATCAATTTTTTCTCTACCAAAGATCGCATGATAGTTCTTTACAAATTTTTTCAAGTTAACCTGTAACGCCACAGATCTAACCTACCGTAAAGTCAAACTGCAGCAGCGGGTGTGTGAAGGTTGCAGTATACCTCTCCGCACCTGAAGCCAGCGTCGCCAGCACATCAAAGCCGATAGTGACAGCGTGCATGCGCATGTTCCCCCTGACCTCCACGGTCGTGGTGTTGGTGACTCGGTCGTAACGCCAGACCTGCTGCACGGTGGACTGGATGATGTCCACCCATTGGATGGAAGCCACGAAACCATTCGTGAACTCCGCTTTGCCGACCACGTCTGTTCCTAACGCGTCTTCTCTGTAAACATATTTAATGTTTTATACATTCCGCAGAAATAATCAGAAAGTGATGGTACTCACATTTGTTGAAGATTGAAGGCTTTTAAATATGAATTCTACGGCATTTGATAAGTCTTCAGATTTTAGACACACAACACAATGATAATAAGGGCAGTATAGTGTTCATTGGCAACTTACTTTGAAATTTTACCTGGATTACTTTTTTAGTTCTGAGGAGTATCAACGTATTTGTAGCTGATTTTAGATAGATCTCATGTTCTAAGTAAAATTGTCTATATGTTTATAAATAATATCCATGCGCTACGGAACCTAAGATAATATATTTCCCAGGGAAATTCGTAGAAGTCATAAATACTTCTTTAACAATGTTACCATTTTTGGAAATTCCCTGATACACTTAGCTTGTTTAATAAATAGGTGCATATAATAATACTTACTCCAAAACCAAAGTGACGTCATTGACCTTCAGGTGACACCATTCCAGCTCTTCCACCTTCCTCATCGTTTCCCCTATCACCTTTGCCATGTAATCCACATGATTGACTAGTCGGACATTGTTTACTAAAAAAATTACAATTCTTGTATTAGCATAAAAAACATGTATTTGTAAGCTCTCTTTTAGGTCTATACAAAAATAATATATGCCGTTTGTCATTTCATTAAACCAGGATTTGGTTCATAGTCATTGTAATTAAGCTTGAGGCTTTGGTATTTTTTCCATAGAAGTTTCTTATCATAGTTGCATTTGAAGTTGAAACATGTTATGACCTATTGCAGCTGTGATAGCCTAGTGGTTAAGAAACTCGGCCTCTCGATCGAGGGGTCAGAGGTTCAAATCCCAGGCACGCACCTCTGATTTTTCAAAGTTATGTGCGTATTAGAAATTAATAATCACTTGCTAAACGGTGAAGGAAAACATCGTGAGGAAACCTGCATACCTAAGAGATATATATAAAAAAACTCTCAAAGGTATGTGAAGTTGACCAATACGCACTTGGTCAGCGCGGTAGACTATGGCCTTATCCTTGTCATTATGAGAGGAGACCCGTGCCCAGCAGTGGGACGTTAATAGGTTGATGATGATAATTATGTCCTATTCCTCCCCATAGTCAAGTCATGCGCGGCAATGCCTACTATTATATATGTATATTAGACAAATGGATAAATTTTAAGTAATCTTAGTCATACTCTAATAGCAATATCATATTATATGCAATATAAGTAATAAAGCTACGAAATAAAGAGCCTAAGTACTCAACCAAAGCACTAAAATAATAATGATTTATTGAATTAATAAATAACTTACTTGTATTACTTTTAACTACCACTAAAACAGTACACAACACTAAAGGAAACAAAATCAATGTTTTCATTTTGTTTTGTTTTTTTTAGTTAATTATAAAAAATACTACATTCAAAGATGTCGAGAAAATCTATTCAACATTACCACATGATTCTTAAAAAATATTATCAGCGTTTCGAGATAATTTTCTACAGAGATAACGAATTTAGTTTGTCTGTCAGTGTGCATAAGGTACTAAGGAACTATAGTTAAAACATTTTTAATACGTTTTTATTAGCTTGGGTTGTATGTATGTATGTATGTATGTAACTATGTAACGGAATCTTTGTACCCGATTTCTATCCACTTTGAACGTTCAGTTTAATTCAAAATTTTGAAGAGTTATCAAACACCAATGATAAAACATGATTTTAATCATTTTGTACCATTGTCCTTATCAACATCCTCAGGATTAACGATTTTCGAGGCGAGATTATTCGAGCGCCTTAGAGAAAGTTCATCGCAAAGTTACTAGATTGCAACAATTATTGCTTTCTAGTTTCGATAACTCTTATAGCGTGATTTTTAGATTTGAAAATAATAATGTTCATTATAAATTGGTAAGGGAGACACACTTTTCCAAGGTGTTCCAGCTTTGTCCTCAGGGGCAGCGATGCATCTGTGGCCGACCTCAGGTAGGAATCTATTCCACCTGATTGCGTGCTCGTCTGCTACTCCTATATTATAAACAGTTGGAGGAGATCCGAGTGTTGCAATGGGACAATTATTAAATTTGATAAATATTTACTAAATTTATACATTTTTAATAATACAAGTGAAATCAAAACAATTCATTAGTTAATTGTTTAATAATTATGTAAAAATAACGATCTAGGTACGATATGCATAAGTTTTAATTGCTATAGATTAGATATTTTATATCAATATAAGTAATTTTACTGATAGTTACAATGTATGAAACTAATCTGAGTTGCGCAATAATAACAAACAAAATAATTTAATAAATCCAGCTTTATTATTTCTTACAAAAAAAATTTAGTTATTTTTATCCAAAAACAATCAGAAAATTATTTTATCACTGTCTTATCCTTTGTCTTCAACATTGTGTAAACCAACTTGAAACGGTTCTCATAGTAGACTGACATCCATAGATTTTCAGTTTCTAGATTCAGCTCGAAAGACGTCTAATTTTATGAAGCGGCAGTAAATGCAATTCATCTGATGGCGAGAGGTTATGATAAGTGACCACTGCCCCCAATGGAGATATGTAATCAAAATGAGATAGGATTGGAAATCAATCTGAGGTTGCTGTTAATGCAGGTGTCGCGGTGGTGTCTTCGTAGTCCAAACACAAAAGGGTCCACCAACAAATTATGAATTTAGATTTGAATTCTGAGTCTGGGCATTTGTTTATGTATCTAAGATTTATATCAAAATCTTAGCTATCCCTTTCACTTCACGACACATCCGCATCCTGCAGGAAGGATGTCACCGAAGAGAATAGGTCCTTTGTTAGAAAACAAGACACGACGCTATTTGCATTAGAAAGCTGGATAGTGTGAGCCGCTTAATTAATTAAACTTGACATTACATGTACGATAATTATGTACTAAAATTAAACAACAATAAATAGACAATAGATTTACAAGGTGGTAGAACTCACGAGGTTAGACCCCGAAGGCACCGTCGTCACACCTATTTCTGCCTCATAAAAGCAGTGTTAAGCGCAACTGTGTTCAGCTTTGAAGGGTGGGATAATGGATACATATCTTATCTAAGGCGTTCTTAACTTAGTTCTTAACTTAGTTTTCAAGGATAGCAACGGCTCTATAGTCGAACCCAGATAGGAATGTAATCTTGGGGTTCAGATCCTTTAAATAAATCTCATTATTATTCTTATAATAACACAAAATGCTGCACAAAACATTGAGGTACGTTCGCGAAAGGCGAAAGAGGCGTCCCAAGGAAATAAAAAATACAATATGCAATGGAAGCATAAAGCAAGCCTGGACGGTAGTATTCAAATATCTAACATAAAAACTTACAGCCGTTGAAAAATTTAAATTAATTTCCAATTCCAGTGCTGAAATAAAATTAAAAACTTATACAGCCGATATCTTTGCCTTCGGAAATGAAGGCGTCATTGGAAAACAAGTAAAAAGTTTGACAGCAACAAGGGAAGTTTCCTCGCCTCTGTCTCCGTATCAGCAATCGTCTAGACTGCAGCGACATCTGGCGGTAAACTACATTGCATTCCCTATACGGTGAGGGTATTGGACACTGAAACTATTTCTAACAATCTTGAAAGTTCCGATTATACTTGCGATGTATCTACTATGTATCTAAAGCAGTGATAACTTATTGATTAACAATATTATTCCATTAAAATTGCACTGATTCATGGTCATGTTATGTCTATCGTTATTTTTTTCGTTGTGAACCCAATACAGAAAGATGAGACCATGGTCCTTTGCGCTGGCCAAGTGCGTATTGGTGGACTTAACATATTGGTACATTAGAGAACATTTTTCTTTTTCACAATCTCTTAGATGTGCAGGTTTTCTCGCGATGTTTCCCTTCACCGTTAAATCACGGGATATTTAACTTAATTTAATTTACTTAAAATACGCACATCATTTCGAAAAAATTGTGTGCCTGGGAATCAAACCTCGGACCCCTCGATCTAGAGGCGGATTTTCAGCCACTACGCTCTCTCTGCGTTTTCTCTATAATTTATTCTATAATAGTATAGAAATCCGATAAATATTCACCAGCCGCGACACGAACGCGACTTTTAATTGAATCCCAACGATTAAGCGGGAACCGTTGCATACATTTGAATGATATTCATCATTCACTCATTCACTCATTCGCTCTCGTCAATAATGAATCCAGTGCTTCCGTCTGTTCTCGTATATTGGATGATTGTTAATCTGATGGAAGTGAAATCTTTCGCTTTTGCAAATTAAAGTAGGCCATTGTTTTGCTCTGTATACTGAAATACAGTTTTTTTCAATAAATTGTAAATATATATACGAAGATTACATAAATGGCCACTGCTGCGTATGGATACGTTTTATCAACCGCAAATAAATCCTGCCAGAGATCAGCCACGATTGCTTTCCATTGCTACCCCTTACACTGTTTGCCCACCGCTATTGATACCGATAATTAATGACGGCGCCGAAGTAGCGTACACACATTTACCTACTATAGCCGCTTGTCCACCGCACGTCTGTCACCCGAGCACCGTCAACCCGTCCACCGATATTTCGTGTAGCTCGGCGTGACTGCTAAATCGTTACAGAGATTTTGAAGTGCAGATGTGCCGGCATTATAAAACACTTTGGAACTTGTCCATACGCTGCAGTCACTTACGTGTCAGCTGAAACAAAATAAACCACCGATATCGGTCGCGGTGGACAAACTATCGCCGTCTCGACATATTAAAATCGTCAAGAAATAATTTCGTTCTCGGTATCGGCTCGGTGACGGTGCGGTGGACAAACGACCTTACTATAGCCGCTTGTCCGTCACCCGAGCACCGTCAACCCGACCGCCAATATTTCGAGTAGATCGGCGTGCCCGCTAGATCGGCACCGAGATTTTGACGGGCCGATGTGCCGGCAATATAAAACAAATTGGAACTTGTCAATACACTGCCATCACACGCGTCATAGCAGGAACAAAATTAACCGCTGATATCGGTCGCGGTGGACAAACTATCGCCGTCACGACATATTAAAATCGGCCCCAAAATAATCTCGTTCTCGGTATTGGCTCGGTGATGGTGCGGTGGACAAACAAGAACTTAAACAGAAAATGTACCTATTGTGTTACCAAATCCATCTACTAGACTCTGGGTTAAAAACATTTTGTATAAGTTATTTTTACAACACGGACCTTATTAAAATGGAATTTCTATTAATCTCACCCTCCTTTTCTACAATGTGTAAGTGAGAAATGTTTACAAAAAACATTTTGAAATAAATTATACCAACTACCTATCTACTTGAATAATTAAAACTAACAAATGTTGTCCGCATATTTGAGATAAATTAATTATTTGTGCCAAACGATAATTTAATATGACGTTCTCAATTCCATTGTGACGAGGTTATCCGGCCGTATTAACCTGTCGCCTGTCATGACAGCTGGGAAGGACAGCTGTCAAATTGTGTCGATTCGCAGTCCTCTGTCAGCCGGTATGTTTGTCACGTTGAATAGCTTGTGGTCCAAGGGAGAGGTGACGCGGTTCTGTAATATGTGCAGGTTTCCTCTTTGTACTGTTTGTCTCAGTCGCATCGAGCCGTTGGCGAACATGGGCTTGACAACCCTGACCATTGGTGACGTAACGAGCCTTGGCTCGTTCGGCACAAGACATAGGCATTGGCCTATGCCTTGTGTTGTAGTGATTATTACACTTATGAGAAAAATCTTAGTACCTAAATTCATTATTTCAGTATATTCATTCTGGGCTGTCAATCCTCTGTCAAACCAGCGACTGCTACGGCAGGCTGTTGTAGCGAATTTAAAATGCATGCGCTTGTTAACTTTATTCCTATTTGAAAATGAATGCTATTCTTATTGAGCCAACATTTATTGAAACCAAAAAATTAGATGAACGAAACAAAACGCCTCGTTCGTTCAATTGTTTTCTTATCTCTTATACATACAATAGGATAAGACCTGTTTATACTAATTCCACTACTATAAATACCTTTAACATTTAGCCCACTACTGTTACTTCTACAATTGCTTATACCAATCACAGACAAAACAAAAGATTATTTAAGCCAGTGTTCCGCAACCTTTTTGTATTCAAGGTACATCTAGGAAAACTAAAAATTTTTTGGAAGTACACCACAAATTAAAAAATAGTTTTTTAGTAATATGATTCAACATTTATTGAAACCAAAAAATTAGATGAACGAAACAAAACGTCTCGCTCGTGTGCTCGCGTGATTTTTGTAGATATTTTACTTACTTTTACTTAGTAAGTAAAACTAAAATAATTTTATAAGATAACCTTATTTTTCTGCGGCACACAAACTAATGGTCACGGTACACAAGTGTGTCCCGGTACACACTTTGCAGATTTAAGCAACAACATGAACTCATGCGCTTCGTTTAACTTTAATTTAAACTTTGCTCTAAAGTTTCTCCAGTGTTTTTATTATGAACGAAGTTATTCACTATTTTTTTCTGTTTTAAACGCCGCTTGAGATTAAGAACTAGAATTAAGTTTAAAAAGTTAGGTACTTATACAATATTATGTTCAAAGAAAAATATACACATCAGTACATATTATGATCGCGTTCAGATGCTGTAGTAACATAAGAAAAAATATTGTAACAGACAATTTGTAAGTGCCACCACAGGCCTATACAAAATTAATGTATGCCATTTTATATGATACGGTATATAAATGTAATGTAATGTAATTTGAAGGTGGTAAAACCCTTTGTGGTACGACTCCGGCGGCACCACCGCCACACCTATCTCTACCTAATAACAGCAGTGTTAGGAGCTGCTGTGTTCCGGTTTGAAGGGTGTGGTAAGGGAGACAGACTTTTCCGAGGCGTTCCAGCGTAGTCCCCAGGGGTAGCGGCGCATCTGTGGCCGACCTTAGGTAGGAATATCTTATCTTATCTGGGGTTGATTACAGAAGTCCAAGGGCGGCAGTAGCCACTTACCATTAGGTGGACTGCATGCTCGTCTGCTACTATTACATTATAAAAAAAAAATACATAAGATGATAAAAAATACCTATCCCCGCCAATCGCTTATAACTCAATCTGGCCACAGCACACCTGAACCACTCGGAATACTAATAAAGTTTTTGTGTTTAACCCTTTCAAATCTAAAAGGGTCGAAGTTGCCCGGGACCTGGCGTTAAAACTCTGCTTAGAACGTCTTACGTGCTGGATTTGCGAACTCTAGCTTATATGTGAACAAAAGTTGAATGTTTTGTATATAAGCTCTGTGGCTTATTTATGGATATAAGCTGAAATTTTGGTATATAAATTCCGTGGTTTATATGTGGACAAAAGTTGAATGTTTGGTACACAAGTTCAGTTGTTTTCTTATGGATAGAAGCTGAATTTTCGGTATATAAGCTCCGCGGCTTATATGTTAACAAAAGTAGTAGGTATCATACTATAATCTTTGGTACTATTTTTTATATGAAATTTCCGATGCTTATTTAACATTATGTCAATCATTATCAATTTAATATTGTCCTACTATTGGGCACGAATCTCTCTACCGTACTGGCCAAGTGCAGATTGGTAGATGTGATAACTTTTTATAGGATTTTTAGGTATAAAGGTTTCATCGATGTTTTCCATCACTGTAAAAGTAACATCAATATTTGTACATAACTTAAAAACTCAGTGAAGGTTGCCGGGATTTGAACCCAGAACCCTGGTGTTCAAGCTATCAGAGTTCCCTATTACTTTAATAAAGATTGATTGTATAGTCTTTTGAATCTCATAATTATAATAATGTTATCATTAGTCCCATTAAGATTATAGCATTGTTTCTCAGTTACGGATAAAACAGTTTCCACTTTCAAAAACATAAAAAGGCCAAAAAACCACCCTTTTAACCATTACGCACCCTTCGTCGCAACTCAAAGACATAAGAGGACGTAACACTTAACGAACTTTTGAATTAATTTTTTAATAAAAAGGCTTTCCGGGTAATGAAAAGAGGTTTAAGGCGGACTGCATACTAGACAACTGAAAATGTTTCAGTCAACTTATTAGGTATATCTATTTCGGAGTGTAAGCTCGTTCGCTACTTCTATTAGACAGAATAATCAGATCTATCTCTAGTTCTAATTATTTAAAAATAACTGCAAATTAAAAGCTAAAAAAATGTCAAATAACTTTAAAATCTGTGTGAAGAACCTAAGATATAAAATAATTCGCCAAGTACGAGTCGAACATGGAGGCTTCCGTTACACCAAATGTATGGAGACACCCTTTAATATTCAACTTTATTTTATTTTTAGTATTTGTATACCTGCCACCGTTATGCCTCCTCTGTAAAAAAATCATGTGTCTATCTATTATGGTTCCGGAGATATAGCCCTGTGACAGACGGACAGACAGCGAAGTCTTAGTAATAGGGTTCCGTTTTTACCCTTTGGGTACGGAACCCTTAAAAAATAAGTTTATAATATATTCGTAACTTATATAAAAAGTTATTTTTACATTTAGTTTATAATAAAAAATAAAAATAAACAAAAACAGCCCTTATGTTTTAGAGCTGATCTTTGCTTAGTTGTTATGAACATTCATAAAAAGAGTTAACGTAAACAAAGAAACATAGTATTGAATAAACTAGTGTTAAACCAAGAGTATGTTTTACCATCATTATTTCTCAGTGTGTGGGCAGCCTACAGGACATTTTTTCACTCAGTTACCCCCCACGTCTTTCCTTTGCAGCTGCGGCCGCTGTGGTTAATATTTACACGGACCACGCGCCCTAAGGAGTAATTTGTGCTGGGATAAGAAAAATAAAATAACCCTAGCACTTTTAGACGATATTAACTGATAACATACATAGAATTTTACGATTGACAATTTAATAATTATTAAGTATGCACCAATTGTTAATAGTAGTGGTTTAAAACTTGGCATTTCAATCGGTCCGAGGTTCGAACCTTGAATTATGAGAAAACCTACATGTTTGACAGTTCTTAAGTAACAAATAAACGAACAATTCGCACTTAGTGCGGACCTATAGTCTAAAACTCTAAACTTTTCTCATTCTGAGAAGGAGACACGTGCGTTAAGTGTACGAGAGAGTTTTAATACTCCACGCAATACCTACCTACAGTTATTAATATGTTTGTCACAAAATTATACTCTCAATAAAGGCACCAACCAAAAATAATTTAATTATCTATAAGAGACAATGCAATTTAATTTATATTCTAATACGAGTCTAATTAATTCCGTTTCGGGAATTATTATTAACTTCTAATTAAAACACGTGTAACGTCCCCTACACGTAAATTTCCCGGGAGTATCTAATTTGAGACCGTTTTCGGAATGAATTAAGAAAGTAGTATTCGCTATTGTTTTAAATTATTTAATTTTGCTTATATAGTGTGTTTCTTTATAAGATTGGAGTAAGCGTGCTAGCGGGTCATCTGATGGTAAGTGGTCACCATAGACTCAGATTTTTTTCTATGGTGGTCACTATTGCCCATTGATGTCATATCAACCCCAGATAAGTTAATATCATATTTGAAGCCGACCACAGACGCGTTGGTACGCCTGAGGACTAAGTTGGAACGCCTTGGATGAGCATGTCTCCCTTGCCCTTATTCTTTACCTTTAATATGGAACACGGCATCGTGAACAATGCTGTGAGTAGGCAGAAAAGGTGTGGCGGTGGTGCCTCTGAACTTCTGAAGCTCATTAAAAAGCATTCTTTAAATAAGTGTCTCCCGTTAGATATATGTGTAGCGGTGGCGTACCTAGTTAGTTCTATCACTTTTAAAAATCTTCAATTGAATTTGAATTTGAAATTGAATTGAGTTGAATTTCAAATCATTATTTCTATCGCTACTTCTAATAATTATTGTGCTGAACACTATATTTTATAGTAAACAAGTAGCAAACCAAACCAAAAACAACAAAAAAGTGCACGTCAGTATACAAGATAAAAAGGGTAGACTTCATAAGAGCAATAAAATTTTTCACCACAACAGACATTCGTTGCGTTGTGTGTGACAGTCCTATAATTGAAAGGTTTATCTCTCCTAGCTCAATCGGTTGACGTAATCAAAAACGGTCCAGCCCTTTCTTCAATCAAATTTTTCACCTCACATTCAAGTTTACACCACATCGCATTGTGTATGGCAGTTCTATAATTGACTGGTTTTGAATCATTCGTACCTTATGGTGATGTTTCACCACAGAAGATTGGCGAGAAGCGATACCTATACCTACATTTTGCACGACTCATGATGCGAAGCATCAGAGAGTGCTTTACGATCGAAAAATTTTTTTCGCTTCATTTTGGCGGCTATTTTTATTATTGTAGCCTTGATAGTTCACGGAATCAAGATATTTTGCATACTATTGTCGAGATAATTTAATGGAGATTAATTCCATACTTTTTAAAAATTGATTTACTGCAATAGAATTGGAAAAAAACACCAAAATAGGTCAAAAAATTTTCCTGTCCGTCATGTGTGAAACCTGAAAACACTGTAACTTGTGAAAAAATCCATCATTTGAGTTAAATTTTTTTTTAATTCTAATCGACGATTGTAGGTCACTGAATGCGAATGATTAATTAATTCAGTGTCGTTTAATTGCAATTAATAAAAAACGAAAACTACAAGACTGTATATCTATAGATATTATGTACATTTATTCCACCACGGGCG
Organism: Epargyreus clarus; assembly: GCF_041222505.1. Lineage (NCBI taxonomy): Eukaryota > Metazoa > Arthropoda > Insecta > Lepidoptera > Hesperiidae > Epargyreus > Epargyreus clarus. The sequence continues at coordinate 2,123,924 of NW_027332214.1, forward strand.
CTTGTGCAGTACCTTCTTCCTACTACAGCTGTTTTTTCGGCAATTAATTTTGAACGACTTAAGTATTTTTTTACTTTTTTTTTTTAATATTTCATAATTAAATGAGAATTATGAGTCGTGCACTTTTGGATTTTCCAAACTTTTATAATATTCAAATGTAGGTATATTCAAATAAATGTAGGTATATTAAGGTAAATCACACGATAACAGAAGACTTTGGCTCAGCCATGTTATAGTTTGAATGACCCACGTCATTCAAGAAAGGTATTTTGGAGGCGATGAAACGTATTCCTCAGGGGTAGTATTCTCAATGGTATCGATATCTTAACGCATTTACGACTGAATTATGATTTAAATTGTGTTCGTGGGTGTTAGCTATGCAAAGAAACTTTACCACAAGATAAATTACTCTTTCGCTACTTAAAATTCATAACAAATGGCATTATATAAACACACGATTTATTAACATACATTAACATTTTACACGGCCGTGGCACAAAAAAACAAGCTTTTCTACCAAAGCGCTTAGTATAAAATGTTAAAAAATATTTCGGAAATAATATTTCTGTAGTATCTTACTTATAAGCGTAATAATAATTCTCGTAAGCGGGGAGACACGTCCTCTACCCACCCTTCAATCAAAGCGCCTTTATGAAAAGAGATATTTAATTCTGTTCCAATGTCGTGCTATTCGAGTTGTGCAGGCGTAAAATGAGTGGGCGGTCTAAATTAATCAAAGTTTGACGAACCGATTTCAAATTCGAGTGTGACCCTCGTGGGGTTTGTTTGTTTGTTCTAGAATAGGATTTAATAATGGCACCTGACTTTGGTTTCTGTTAACGATATTTTAATAATATTGAGTATTTAGATACTCAGTACGTAGTTATAATGTTATTATGACAATTGTATACAATTCGGTTGAAAATTTAAAGGAAGAAGTTATTTATATTACATGAAATAGATAAGATGATAAGTCTTATTAAATCAATTTTTAAGTAATGTATGGTACACTTTATGAATCAAAAGTAAACCATCAAAAATCCTATAAGTAGATAAATTTCTGTGCACAGATAGGAATACATTTCCAAACAAAATTCCGATCCAAATATATCTATTAAATTATTTTTTGATTAGTATTAATACTTCAAGATAAAACCAGTACTGGCGGGGCTAAACAAAGTAATTTACAGTCGAGATGTACATTTTTATTACAGTCAATGTTTTATAGAAAAATCTGTTTAATCCTGTCGCTTAATCACACTGTGTAAAACAAAACATAGCAAGTTGAATATTACGATGATATAGCTCTTATAGAAAGTAAAGGCGCTGCTGCCGCTGCATCGAACAATTTTTCTACCTCGAACTGATTTTTATAACATTAACAAACGATTACGCAGTCCATCTGATGTGAAGTGGTCACTGCCGTCTATGGCACATACATATGGCACATACTACATCTGTAACCAACTCCATATACAACAGGTTGTCACTTTTCAGGACCAAATGGTCACCTCATATGTAAGTTTGAAGGTGGTAGAACCCTTTGTGGTTCGACTCCGGCGGCACCACCGCCACACCTATTTCTACCTAATAACAGCTGTTTTAGGAGCTGCTGTGTTCCGGTTTGAAGGGTGTGGTAAGGGAGACAGACTATTCCGAGGCGTTCCAGCTTAGTCCTCAGGGGTAGCGGCGCATCTGTGGCCGACCTCAGGTAGGAATATCTTATCTTATCTGGGGTTGATTACAGATGTCCATGGGCGGCAGTAGCCACTTACCATCAGGTGGACTGCAAGCTCGTCTGCTACTCTTACATTATAAAAAAAAAAAAAAAAAAAAAAAAAAAAGTCAGACGACATCAAGACCCTTCCACCGCAACGCATAACCGCTTAACACCAGAAATAGGTGTGAAATCAAGAAAAATATTGAAATACTGAACTTTATACATTTTTATTTCAGATTCTCTTCCCACAAAATTGCCTTCTTAAAAACCAATCTCTCATCTCAAAAGGCGTCTTGAGAGCTATCTGAAACATTTTCCATTTTATCCTGACCGCAGCGTAAATTCCTTTGAAGGCTGAAAAAATGTTGAAAGTTTTCTTTTTATTTTCCGCCCCATCTCCAGTGACTATGCAATTACCGATAAGCTGCAGCGGAAAACTGGAATTTCGTCGTCATAAATCAGATTGCCGGTTATTGAAACACCCTCGCCACTCGCCACCTTCGGATCAAGGGTGTGTTCTGGGTATGGACATTTTATTCGAAAACAAAAAACGTTTTATTTGGTTTTATTAATGCTCCGGTTAAATTTTTTTTAATGTTTAGTAGTATAACTATTATACTTTTTTTCATTCCTAATTAATAAAGAAATAGTATACATTTTACAATAAAAACGTAAACTAGAAGTAATTTCGTTTACCTACGCATCATACGTGCTTTGTGAAATAAATAAAAACATCCCTATAGATTTAATAAGAATATTATAGACGTTTGAAATTTGAAGGCATACCTAATATAAGCTATTACAATGTAAAATTAGGCGCGTAGGTAGGAGTACCTATATGAGGCGAATTTCAATATGTAGGTGTAATTACTTTAATACGGTAGAGTTATAATTATTACGGCTTAATTCTCAGATGTGTTAAATCTATCTTAAAGTTTTACACCAATTACCTAAGAGTTATTAAAATTTCATATCAAAACCTCACTGAACTCCACTCTATTAAAATCTGCTAAGTTTGGGCTGTAGTTCGAGCCAAAGAATGAGACATACGAGTACATACATATACGCCTACAAAAACTTGAGTCAAAAAAAAAGAATATACAAAATAAATTATATTTAATAAAATATTAGGTACTACTTAATGAAACATAATAATCTAAGTGTCATTCCCGTCCCCTATATAATATAAAAATTATAGTTCAAAAAACTAAAAAACACGCTTTTATGATAAAATCAACTAAAAAGTAGAAAATAATTTTCAATCTAAGAATCAATTAAGGAACAGTAAATAGTATAATTGTGGAAAAAGTGTGGGGTGCTTTTCGAACCTGATAAATGGAGCACCCCACACTTTTTCCACAATTATACTATTTACTGTTCCTTAATTGATTCTTAGATTGAAAATTATTTTCTACTTTTTAGTTGATTTTATCATAAAAGCGTGTTTTTTAGTTTTTTGAACTATAATTATTTATTAATTTTTAGTATTTCTCGTTATAGCGACCACCATTATTAATCGTTTGTAAAAAAAAATACGTGTGGCACTCGGAGACTGCCGCGGTAAAGCTATTGCATAGCATTTTTTATGCTATAAAAACGCTCAGAAGGAATTCCAGAAATACAATATATTCTTCCATAATCATCAACATTTACATTAATACATCTTTATCCACTATTTTATCATATCTCTATTATATAAGACATTGCAAATATCAGCTGACATTTCATAACTCCAAGCAAGACTGAACATTCTAAAATATAAAATAGAAAAGTATTTAATAAGTGACGTAAAGTATTAACAACAAGCAATATAAATGGATCAATGCGATGTGCCTGTGACATTTGGCCGAATGTTACAGGTACATCGCATTTTTCATTAATAAATGCACTTTGTTTATTCATATTTAAAACACTTTGTACACAAATTATTTGTACCATAAATCATAATGGCGTTTTGATTTTGTGCTGTCAAGTCTGTCAGTTGTAATTGTACGTTTAAAAATAACAAACACTCTTTTACGTTATTTTATCAATCCAGAATTCAACATAGATTATGTTGATAAAACATATTATTTGGATAATATGGTAATATAATTTTGAATTTTATAATGGGAATATAAAATATACTTCACGCAATTTTAAGATTTCTGCACGGATTATAAAAAAATGCGTATTACTGCCATCTGTGTTCAAGTTGACGAATTAAGGTTATCAAATAAAATAATGTAAAATAATACTTTAATTAATTATATCCATATTTTTCTATTGACAGTCAACAACTCGGTTGCCTGGAGACTTGATATCCAACAGTCCTCCACCGCTATTTTCACTTACACCACCAGGGGCGCCGGCAGCATTTGGTCAAGGTGACGGCGCACCAGTATGCCATTTTCAGTTCTGACTTCATAATGGAGTCTACCTAATCTTCGGATGACGACTCCGAACTCCCATTTAACTCTTGGGTTGGTGTAACTGCGGACTTGTACCTTATCACCTTGTCCGAACTCCTGCGTTGGCGGTGCATTGTAATGTAATCTGGATAGTGGGGCGGATTTCTTAAATAAGTCAGGCATATAGGTTCTTACCTCTCTGCCGAACATTAACTGATAAGGTGATAACTCTTTTGTATTAGGTGTACGTCTCAAGCGTGCCTTGACAGTTAACAGTTAATCAAATAAACTTCCGCTCTTGCTAATATAAAAGAACATTCAGGTATTAGCCGATTATTTTCTTTTTGTACATTCAAAAATTTAAATTTTAGCTTTGTATATATTTCTTCAAATTCGTACCTGTATTTTATTTCCTCTTCTAAATTTTCTTCTTCTGTAAGCCATTCAATTTTTTCTTGAATCGCGTAGAATTTGTTCAAATTTTCTTGTAAAGAATTCAGTCGTATATTTATTTCTTCAATGTCAATTTTTTCTATTCCCGAAATGTAATTTTCGGTTCGTTTCATTAACCCACGTAATGTGGCTCGTATTTCCTTATTGTTTTTTAGTTCATTCGACATCTCGTCGCCAATATCAAATAAAATAATAAGGAATGTAAAATAATACTTTATTCAATTATATCCATATTTTTCTATTGACAGTCAACAACTCGGTTGCCTGGAGACTTGATAGTTGGATATCAAGTCTCCAGGCAACCGAGTTGTTGAAAGGTGTTACTTATTTTCGTTACGGAATTTCTCGATTCGGTCGCCGCGCTCAAAGCCCGCGATAAAAGCTATGCAATAGCTTAAAAATCAAGTGTCTATCTATTACGATTTAAGAGATAAAGCCCAACGACAGACGAACAGACCGCAGAGGGTTTCGTTTTAACCTTTGAGTACGGAATCCTAAAAATCATTCTACACGAGCGCATTATAGATATGTTTCAGAACATTTGAGTTATAGGAAAATAACATTATTATTTTCTAAACTAAAAATCACGATATAAAAGTTACGCCTATTGAAACTAAATAGCAATAATTATTTGCAATTTAAAGTTGCGATGAACTTTGCTGAAGGTGTTTGAAAAATCTCGCCTCGAAAATCGTTAATCCAGAGGATGTTGATAAGGACAATGGTACAAAACTATTAATGTTTAAAATATTGAATTGTCATCGGTCCTTAATGAGTATGCCAAATTTCGAGTTAATCCGACGTTTTGAAGGGGGTTAAAATCATGTTCAAAGATTCCGTTACATACTAACATACCAACATATCAACATACATACGTCTGAAGCTAATAAAAGCGTGTTAAAAAGGGTTGAAAGCAGCATCCATACTGGGAATACACCCACTATCCCTCGCACCGTTATGTTATTTCTAATCTGCGCTCTCTAGATGCAAACTTGGCTCCTGCGGGAAGTGGTCGGTTTAATGGGATGTGCGCGGATAATCCTGCAGATGTAAGAGGTACACGGATAATCCTAATTGTCGATAGATTAATCTATTATTAGTGTCTGTCAGCATTCTCGACATCGCAGTATCGCGTTTTAACGTAGTCGATGTTGGCAAATAAAAACAATACAGGTAACAGTACAGGGTAGATCAATATGCGGTATAGGTACATACTGTATGTTGTGATATATGCTAAGCTTTTTTATGTAACATACAAGTAAGAAACGAGCATGATTTCATTCATACTTCACACCATACTTTCACTTACGATCCACTGGATGGTAAGTGAAAACTGTTGCCCATGGACATTGGACATTTTTGTCATCAACTCCAGATAAAATAAGAGCCCTACCCGATGTCGGCCACAGATGGGTTGCTACCTGAGGAATAACAGTTAGATCTAAAATTGCTGAAAAATACCGGTTTGTTTTATGGAGACCCCCTTTAATATTCAACTTTATTTTATTTTTAGTATTTGTTGTTATAGCGGCCACCGTTATGCATCCCTTGTAAAAATTTGGGTACGTTGGTACGCAACGGTGGTGTCTTCAGAGTCGAATCACAAAGGGTTCCTCAGTGCTGTTCCCAAGTCATTGGCCTGTAATTACGCTGCCTGTAACACCCCTCCGGAATACTGTGTAATATTATTACTGGTTTCCGCCCTTTATACGAACCCTCTTACAAGGGTCGCTCAAGATAACTTTAAACACGAATAATCCTATACACAATAATGGAATAAATTAACTAGATTTTACAAATTGCCTGTTTAAAATACGAATTGAGAATTACATTCATTAATAGCTTCGTAATTGAGAATTGTATATTGCTAAGGGTGACGGAAAACAGGTACATAGAATTTTCGAAAATATAAAGATGTTAGAAGTTGGTTATATTGTAATGGTAAAGGAAAACGTAGTGTGGAAATCTATATGCTTGGGAGTTCTCTACAATAAATTGTTTTCTAAAGTATATGGAGTCTGCTAAATGACACTCGATCGTCATTGACAGTCCATCACTGTCCCACTGTTGGGGAATAGTTTCTTATAATAATGAGACAGTTGGCCATAGGTCAACGTGCAAGCCAAATGTGAGTTGGCAGACTTCACCCATCCTTGACAACTTTTTTAAAGAACTTACAGGTGAGCTGGATGTCTCATGATATTTTTTTACTGTTTAAGCAAGTATTCGTAATTTCTAACATGCACGTAACTAGGAACTTGGCACTTGAAACTAGGCGAAAAAAATCTAAGTCTATGCTTGAAACTGATTCAAGCCCAATTTTCTAAATACTTGACTTATATGATTCTAGAGTAAAATGATCGCGGAATTAAGACATTTTACTACCCAATTGCATGGAAAGAAATATCGGCAATAAAGAAATTTGATAACCGCATGTCGTGTGTACCCGTTACATAGTAAAATATTGCACGACTCATGATGCGAAGCATCAGAGAGTGCTTTACGATCGAAAAATTTTTTTCGCTCCATTTTGGCGGCTATTTTTATTATTATAGCCTTGATAGTTCACGGAATCAAGATATTTTGCATACTATTGTCGAGATAATTTAATGGAGATTAATTCCATACTTTTTAAAAATTGATTTACTGCAATAAAATTGGAAAAAAACACCAAAATAGGTCAAAAAATTTTCCTGTCCGTCATGTGTGAAACCTGAAAACACTGTAACTTGTGAAAAAATCCATCATTTGAGTTAAATTTTTTTTTAAAAAATTCTAATCGACGATTGTAGGTCACTGAATGCGAATGATTAATTAATTCAGTGTCGTTTAATTGCAATTAATAAAAAACGAAAACTACAAGACTGTATATCTATAGATATTATGTACATTTATTCCACCAGGGGCGCTTGTGCAGTACCTTCTTCCTACTACAGCTGTTTTTTTGGCAATTAATTTTGAACGACTTAAGTTTTTTTTTTTTTTTTTTTTTTATATATTTCATAATTAAATGAGCATTATGAGTCGTGCACTTTTGGATTTTCCAAATTTTAATGCTTTTTTACTGCAATTTCAGTCAAAGGCAATCAGTGTGGTAGAAGTGTGGATGCTTTTGAAATATGTGCAGGAAAACATAACGAAACAAACGTGATTAAAACTTATATTATGTATGTTTCATAATAATACAACATCTAGGATATAACGGTAGTACTCGTAGGTACTAGGGGAGCATACAATTTAAACAATGCCAATTTCGCCAGAGGTGAAGTGACGTCAATTCATAGGGTCGTATCGATGGGCTACAATTTCTATGGCGGTATGCGCCGTTTAGTTACCTTATACAGGTTGATAAAATTATTAATTAGTGCATTTAAATAAAATATTTATGTTAGTAATTTAACAAGGCTGCCATTTTGTAAAGTTATTATGCGTATTTAAATGTTACGAAATACCATTTTTTATATTTCGTCTGTTTGTTTAGAAATGTTAACATTTTCATTTTCTATTAAATGTTATACGATATTACCACCTAATTCTGTCTACAAAAGTTTCATTTCAAAGGGTCAAACAAGTGGCTTTGTTATAGTAATAAAAAACAGTTAAAACAATCAAGTTTTAACTGTTTGAGTTTGAAGTTGAACGAAAACAGTTAAAACAAACAAACAAACAAATAAAAAACAGTTAAAATTAATAAACAAACATATAAATATCTCCAGATAACTACTAAGCTTACATCCATAGCCTTTCTTAAGGATTTATTGGATGCGGGTGCCTTGGATACCTTATATAAAAATATTTATCACTCTAATGTATTTTAATACACGCAGAAAATTTACTCACCATTTTTGAACACCCTGTATTTCCATCTAGGCATTTCCACTCAACGTCAACACCGGATACCGCGTAACGTGGCTCGAATGCCACGGCACGGCGAACATTCCTCAGCATGTTACTCATGAAGTCTATAGCTCGCTAATAAATTCCTACCTCCAGGGTTTAATTTACCGAAGCGATTGTATGTGTTTAGTAAATTTGCGTAATTTTAATAAAGACGCTAGTATTACAAAAATATATCCGTTAACTAATAACTCTCAATATAAGTCCGTGGTATAGTCCGCGTAAAACTGCTAGTCCGCTCTGAATATAGAAATTAATCGCGTCGCCATAGGAAATTGTATGACTGCACCTGCTCGCAACTTCAGCGCGGACTAGCAGTTTGGCGCGGACTATACTCTATTAATAATTTTCGGTTTTTAAATGTACATACATAGAATGTTTTATGCAAAAAAGAGTTTTCAATATTTTTTCTTTAAAAATATATTTAAAGAAATAAGATAGAGATACTAATATGTATATACTGATTAGGTAGCACATTTAGATGTGCTCATGAAGAAATTAAAAACATGATAGGAACTTTATTTGAAGACGATTACATTACTTTGAGTTAAAATAGTACATATAAGTCTATTTCACTGCATTCTTGCATAAAAATAATACCGCAATATGGTATTAAGCAGTAGTTACAGAAATATTATATAGAGTTAACATTTTAAGTGTAGTTAATTCATAATATAATTGGTAATTGATTTATTTATTTATTTCATATCAAAAATATATAGTTTAAAAACTAAAAACCCACGCTAAAATCGCTCAAGGATCCGGATTTCTGACTATTCTGTCGGGTAAAAATTGTGTTTAAAGATTCCGTTACATACATACATACAGGTGAAGCTAATAAAAGAGTGGTAAAATACGTTAACCTTAGTGTTATAGAGTTAGTGTTAAATACCTGTCTGCTGCTTAATGGAAGTCTCTACGGGTAAAATTCTGAGAATTTATACCAAATATTATGTTTCCCACCAAAGCTTCACTACGCTAACCGCTGTCTATAGACAGACAGCCACAATCACCACGCATTTCCGATCGAAATTCCAAGACAAATATTTAAGGCTCACAGATTGCTGAGGTCCCAGTTAATCAAATCCGTCACTTAATTATGCAGGCTTGGAGGCTAAGAGAGCAAATTGTGGTGGGGAATGTTTGCCGTGTCACACGATATTGACAGGGAGATTCCAGAGGATTATACAGGATGTTTCAATACTTAATTATAATGGTAAATATTTGAAAGGTTGTTTGTAATGATATATAATATTAAATTATTACCGGGTAAGTGTAGAAGTTAATGTTTAAGTGGAATAGATGATAGAACTAATAATACGTGGATACGTGGAAAATACATTATGTGGATGACTTTTTATTATACGAGGCGATGAATTGTTATTTTTTGAAGAGTAACACATCCGTAATCGGGTTCAGATTGAATCCCTGTTCTATTTTCACGGAATTAGTTATGGATAAGTGGCTGTGGCCATTTAAAATCAGGTTGACTACAAAATAAAAAGATTTTTTAATAAGGGTCTTGTCTAGAAATGGTAACAGTTTCTTTCTGAGCATCCATGACACATGTAACCTATATATAGTGTTATAAGCTTTATTAATGATTTAAAATAAATCAAAATACCTATCTCCATTATTTAATTCAAACATAATTTATTTTATATTAATAGATTACATATCTGTAATGAGTTGTTACGCATAGCTTATCTTATCGTCACACAGTAAACGTTACGTGTCCTTCCATATGTGGTTATTAGTAAATATTTGGATAGTGTATCCAGGCAAAACGTTGTCTTATTTTGTTGGTACACGTTAATTTCTATATCTATAATTAAAATGATAATGATAATCTACTTTTGTTTTAAGTTTCATATTCTCCCATAACAAATATTATTGATGATTTAAACTTCATAGATTTTATTTATAATATTATAATTTATTTTTACTGCAGCTACACTTTTGAAATCGAAGTCTGAGAATATTACAAGAAGTTACACACTATTAGTATAATGTTATTTTTTCTGCTACTTAATCAAAAAGTGCAGAAAGAATGTTTTTTTGAAATTGTCTCGTTGTTACTCTAGGACTTCATGATTAGCAGGTTAACATAAATATAACTCAGTTAACTCTTCAATGGTTTTAACTCAGAACAAATTTTTGATCAAGAAATTTTGCCTGGCTCTACTAAATTCAATGATATTTTGAGTAAACATGTCCACATTTTCTTCGAACCATATTCCTTTTAAACTTTCAAAGCGCGAAGGTTCCCCATTGCAAAAATGCCACTTGCCAACTCTTCAAGACTGACACTTATAAATTGACACCTTAACCCATGCGTCACCTTAAAGATTCCAAATAAATTCAAAAACATCATCAGCATTCGATAATACACCTTCGTTTTTCTAGGACCTGCTTAAAATGATCTTCAAAAATTAGTTTTTGAGAGGAAGAAGTAAAGTGCGAGGTGTCAGCTAAGGCTGGTTGTTTAAAATTTAAAGATGTTTACCGTGTCTCCAGTTTGTTTATATTGCGCCCCTCATAAGGAGGGACTTTTGTGATTTCCTGTCGCCCCTGGGAGTTCACGATTATTTATGGCTTAAATTTTGAAGCGTTATTGTAAACTTTGGTGTTTAATGTGAGGGACGCCGAAAGTTATAAGTAATAGACTCTTAAGGTCTTAGGATGAAAAGCATTTTCGTTATGCGATGACACAACAGATGGTGCGTAGAAATATGGACTTAGAAATATTGTCAACAGTACGTGAGGAAAAGTAATAAGTTTAAATGGAGAGATGTTCAATTTTAATAAAGAATATTATATTATTATTTTTTTAGTATTGTTTATAGTTGTTCGGCGGTTACATATGTCGGTGATAGCTTGCTCCTTGATTATAATTATAGCGATTCTACGAAATTATCTCTACTTTTTTATTATATAGGAGTAGCAGACGAGCATGCAGTCCACCTGATGGTCAGTAGCTACTGCCGCCCATGGACATCTGTAATCAACCCCAGATAGGATTAGATTTTCCTACCTGAGGACGGCCACAGATGCGCCCCTAAGGACTAAGTTGGAACGCCTCGGAAAAGTATGTCTCCCTTACCACACCCTTCAAACCAGAACACACTTGTATGCAGTTATTTAGTAAACAGTAGTTAAATGTGTAACTATTACTCTATAATTTCTATTGCTAATCTAAGGTGTGTAAGTCAAAATAACATTAGGTAAAATATGTGAAAATAAGAAAAAGGTTACAACTGTCAGCAAGTGTTATTTTTTTAAAAGACTCTTTCGCTTCAGTCGTTGTTACTGACACGTCACTAAACACCCCATCTTATTCCTATGCAAATCTTTCGAAAATTTTCAGGTTGTTATAGACATTTTTCACTTTTTATTTTTTCAAGCAAAGCGGTTCTTTTATTCCGACACGGAATTTATATACTTACTTTGAATAATGCTAACCTTTGTCAGTTATATATGTCGGAGGAAGAGTCGAATACAACATAAATGTTATTTAATATAGATAGACTTACAGTTACATTAGTAATGTTATTAATCGAAGGGAATTGATTTAAATTATAATTAACAGCCATTGTATTGCTATCGTATTAGATGTCGAATCAGAGCAGAGACTTTTAAGAGGTCTCTAGCGGAGTCGAGGTATGTGGTCGCGCGGTAGGGAAACATGGATAAGAACTGATGTGAGTGATCGAGGTGGATCATTATTTTGTTGTGCATTGAAGCGTGTGGTCACTACCTTGAACCTGCTGCTCAAACCCTCTGTTTGTAAAGTAATAGTAGTAGTATAGTATAGTTATTTTGTAAACCCGAAGTTATAAATGTTAAGAAAAATAAATACTGTGATTATTGTGTTTGTGCCTGCATCTACACTATGACAACGCCCACAAAACTCATAGATTCTATCAATGATGTCGATGAGAGCCGTCTTTCTCCGACATATATTTATAATTTTAATGTTAGATATATTTTCTATTTATATCGAAATATGAATCACCTTTAATTTCTACTAGAATCATGGACTTATGTAGGCTTAAGTACGGCGGGTCACATTAAGACATCATGCTTGACTTACTATGTGTGGTAAACAAAAAATAAAACAAATAAATTAGTTTAAATTATTCCTATTTATTGATCTATTTTTTCTTCTCTTGTTGTTTTACTTCATCTGTTTTCTTTTCTTTTGTGGCTTCTTGCTTGCTATCTTTCTTTACATCTTCGACAACTTTCTTTTGTGGGACATCTTTTTGCTTCACATTGTCTTTTTTACTTTCATTAAGAACTTTACTTACTTTGACAGTGTCTTGATCGTCTTTTTTCTTATCATTTTTAACTTCATTAACAACTTTCTTTTCTTGAACTGCCTCCTGTTTGGCTTTATTTGCTTCTTTTTTTACTTCGTTGACTACTTTCTTCTCTTGAACCGTCTCTTGTTTGGCTTTTTTATCTTCTTTCCTTACTTCGTTGACTACTTTCTTCTCTTGAACTGTATCCTGTTTGGCTTTGTTATCTTCTTTCTTTTCTTCATTAACTACTTTCTTTTCTTGAACTGTCTCCTGTTTGACTTTGTTATCTTCTTTATTTACTTCGTTTACTACTTTCTGCTCTTTAATTGTCTCCTGTTTAGATTTCTTGTCTTCTTTATTGACTTCATTAACTACTTTATTTTGTGTTTTGTCGGCCTGATTTTCCTTATTAACTTCCTGATTATCCTCAGCTTTTTTTGTGAGGGTTTCCGCCTTAGGTGCCTCTGGCTTCCAATGATATTTCTTATAAACTTTGTCCCAAAAATTGTATTCATCAACAAAAAGTTTCTGTTTCATACTTTGTCTTTTACCTATTTGTAAGTAATTTTGATTCTTATTAGTGTATGGTAGCCATTGATAGTTAACTATTAAACTTTCATATGCCGTTGGATTTCTGTAAAAATACGAAACATAATTATTTTTGTGTCATATTAGATTAATGTTTAAATCTCTTTCATTTTATTGAAATTGAAAGTATTAAACATTATTTCTATTACATGAAACTACATAAAGAGAAACATATAAAAAAGATAGTCGTAAAGGATGGTAATACATACCCATATTTAACGAAATCGGCCCACATCGTCGTCATGCGATCTCTCATGTCTAAATCTCTATAATTGTTGGTCCAACCGTAGAAATCTAAAATATATGCTGTTTGGTCTCGATGACTTGCCCCTTTGATCTTATCCATGTAATTGTGATTCATGTTAAGCTTCCCAACATAACTAAATTCGTAGAAATATATAGGCTTTGTAGTAACCGCTGCGTGTAATTTTAGGGATTTCATTATAGAATATTTGAACATTGCATCAGAAAAGTAGTTAATGTAACCCTGTAGTTTCTCATGATTTACTTCTTGACCATTAAAGTAACGCTGTTTCACTTCCTTGATGAACGCTTGTTTCGTTTCTTCACTGTTGAACTTTAGATCAGCTGGTATAAAGTCGGAAAAATCTTCAGTCATTCGTTCTCTCCATTCACCAAACTTAATTGTTCGGCTTATACCTTCCATATTGGAAAAGCCAGTTAATATAGGTATTTTGTTGAAGTCCCCTCTTTTTAAGATATCCAATGGCGATTCAGTTAAGAACGGTTCAATTCCTTCGTGAACATTTTCAATACAAGGTGTGTAGCCAAAAGTACTATTTGGTAAAAAGAAGTTTATGCTTTTTTCAGCCAGAGAATGTACTGACACGTTTAAGTAAAATTCAGTTAAATCTTCCAAAGTTTCAGTTCCATTATATCCCATTGCGAATGCTATATTTTTTGCTGTGCTTAATGGATCTCTGTTAACTGTAAATGGTGATAGAGCCGATCCACTTTCAAGGATGAGTTGATTAATCAAACCATCTGTTGTTTTGGATAGCGTTAAGAGTTCTGCCATCGCTGCTCCAACACTATAACCAGCTAAAGTGATTTTATTAGGATCACCGCCGAAATTCTTAATATTTTTTTTAATCCATCTCAAAGCAGCAACTTGATCCTTCAATCCAGCGTTTCCTGGTATTTCCTTATTTCCAAGACAGGCAAACCCAAGTGCACCAACTCTATAATTGAAGCTTATGACGAGTATATCGTGTCTGGCTAAGTAATGAAACATAGCCATAGTTCCACTGCCTCCAGAAAAAGCGCCGCTGTGTACATAAACGACAACAGGTACTAAATTTTGTTCAGAAGCAACTTCTGGGACCAATAGATTCATGACAAGGCAGTCATAGTCGCCGGAGAGAACAAAGTCGGCATCTTCATCGGTGTAGTGAGATTGGTAACATACAGTTTTCTTAGATGTAGCTTGAAATATATTATTCCAAGGTTTGACAGGTAGAGGAGCCTAAAAAGAATATGAATATTAAGTCAACAAACTTTTCACGTTTGAAGTTATAATATGTAGTTATTATTATTAATATTATTTTTAACTCGATGCAAAATTAAGTGCAATAAGGTTTAAGTGTAAAATTCAATGTCTTGTAACGAAACATAATAATTATGTACATATTTAAACAATGTCTGATTTATCTAATGATTTTTTTACAATGTACGTTACGTTACGTAACGTTTTAATAAATCTGGACGAGTGTTAACTATATACAAAATTAAACTCTGTTTAAATATTGTCAGCTCTTATCCTACTTTTGCTTTTCGGTAGAAATACATTTTGAGGAAGAAATTATCTCCAGTAATCTGCATTATTATTAAATTAATACTTCTCGTTCATTTAACAAAATTTTACTACTGAAATATTTCCAAATTTTAAATTAACATAAGTAGATCAACTTTTTATCTTTTATAAGTTGTAAAAATCACAGTAGTAGTAAAGATAAATTATAATCAACTAACCTGATATCTGTCCCTTCCCGTGGGCGCTTCAGCGTACGGAACCCCATAGAATTCGTAGAAGTCCCCATTCCAATATTTAACTCCTTCTACGCCCCCATCACTTAAAATAACCGTTCTAGTTTTTTCATCATCAGCAAGAACATTAGTTAAAAATATGGAGAATAATATAAAACGCCACATGTCTGCTCGCTTCCGTACGGTAAATCGGAATCCTAGATACTAGCCACTTATCAGAATGACTGTATAATCGATAATGATAAATACTTTTTGGGACTGGGTCGTATAGTTTTAAAAGATAATATATTTATTAATTGGGTTCAGCGCGCGATTTTTTTGCATTTTAATGGTTCGTCAAATCATAAATAGGAATCAAGATATTTTTTGGGTATTAATTGTAGTACCTACTTTACAAACGCGCTTGGAGTCTATTTCATGGTCATGTGTAACCCCAGATGGAATTTAAGTTTCATGTGTATATAGTCGTATATAATGTCAATATGAATTTAAAAGGACAATATAGGATTAGGTATATACTACCTAATTACGTAAAATTATATCTTAGTGATATTACTACAATTAACATATGAGTTAAATGTCGAATTTAACTTCACGATCATAAAAATACTAGCATTAAACTTTTAAGGAATAGTTCCTCTAAATTGGATATACTTAAGCACTGTCTAAATTTCAGCTCCCAGCACTTGGGTTTTATGGACGAATTCAAATTCACCGGGCGTCCAGGTTGTGTGGTCATTTGCCACGGCAGCAACTTTGGCTGCATTTTGTTCCACAAGTTTGTTGAAAATCTCGTTTAAATACATAATGTCCATCTCATTTCAACTGCGAATAGTTTTCTCATATCTTTGTAATAGATTGAAATAGTTTTCGATTGTAGTGCTTTTAATGTCAAAGTTTAATGTGCTTATAAACTGTAATGGTGACGTCAAAAAAAGCTCACTAATTTAAGTGATGCGACGATGACAATACGGTTTTCTAAAAGCTAATGAAAAAGATACTATAAATTTTCCAATTAATAAAATTAACAGAATTAAAAGTGGGTTATTTTGCATCGAAAATATTTGCTATTACAAAAATAGAACCACATAATGAATATTTATTAACAGAAATTAGAAAAAATAATCATCTATCTCCAACTAGTTTTTATCTCATCCATGAACATTATTTTTTAAATACCATATATATTTTAAGATATTGTACATATGTCAATTAAATTGTAATAAACACCTAAACAGTTCTTTATAGTAATTCCTATAATATCTAGTACTTATTTCTAAAGTATACATTGCCATAAATCTCGCTTCACAACTTTATGTTAGTATAGATCACAAACGCCAGACAAGAATAGTGTGAAATGTGAGATAGTAACATATTTTATGCACAGGTGTACACGGAAACCTACTAAACCGAATATATTTAGTATAAAGAGCAGGGCTGCCAAGAAAAATATAACAAAATAGTGACAATTATACAAAATTCACTTTTTATTGTATAAATAACGAGTCCTGTCCAAAATGTCATGTCAAAAACAATCAAAAACCAAGTAGTGTTGATCTTAAAATAATGTCTAAAGTATTTTCCAATTAGGTATCCTAGTTTAGGGATAGGGTCACTATAATTGAATTATACTATTATAAATTAATCTTTTAATAATTATTTATGTTAGTGTTTACAATTTTTATTTGCACGTAATTATACAAGTTTTTACATAAAGATGCCACAAGGGATAAAATATACAGTTTTGCACACAATTATACATTGTGACAACCCTGGTAAAGAGCTTCGCCTTTATATTCGTCGACTGAAAATAAAAGCCTGCGTGCTTTTTTCTCAAATGGGGCGATGTGAAGACTGGTTGTGTTACTTGTTTGATATATTTATTTTTACTGATAATATATGAAGTATTGAAGTTATACTTCTTAAGCGTATTGTTGTATAGAAGTAATGATTCTTTAAGCATAGAAGTTACGCTTCTTGTTTAAGAGGAAGCATAAGTTTTACTAGCTTGGCATGTATCCCATACCTTTCTGAATTATAATATATATAGACAGATTATTAACTTATATAATATCTTTGGAGTAGGTAACGTTGTTTTGGCAGTCTATAAAAGTTATACACAAAAAAATATACCTTACTTTAGGAGTCCAAAACGTTGCTTCGTCGCAGAGAAATATATCTCAAAGACACCTGTGAGTACATTTACATAAAATATCCAAGATGGTGTCCAGTGGAGTTGTGGGTGTTTATACTTTCAGATCGGACCCTTAATGTGTTTAGTTTGGAAATATGTATCAGTCTTCGTACCACAAGTTCTTCGATGTCAACTAAATTTCAGAACAATATGGATAAAAATACCCAGAACCAGAATGGGTAAGTTTGAGGCAAAATGGCAGTAGTCACTTTCAATATGCGGAGGTGGTAGAACCTATTTTTTGCCTTATAACAGCGGTGTTAAGCGCTGCTGTGTTACTGTGTGTAAGAGAAAACCCATTGGTAGTTTCAACTTACTCCTCAGAAGTAGCTACGCGTGGGCGATAGATGGGAGTCCAATTTTATGAAGTTGATCACAAGTACCTATTGCGGTAGCGGCCCCTAAATGTTAAATGTAACGAATTGTCGTTTTTTTACGTCTATACAAAATATTTACCTATTACCTTACATGATTCGTTTTACCTTAGTCTTTTGATGTAGAAGTCATATTCACTTTTCCAAAAAAAAAAAAAAAAGAATGAGATCACGGCAACGTACTGTCTTGACTGAAACAGACGTGAAATCCCGTCTAATGTAAAAGCTTTCGTGTGTTTCTGTAGTTCCGGGCACGACGTTAAATTGGTTTATGCCTGGTTTGAGACGCATTTGTTCCGAGTTGTTAGGCAGTCAAGAGGCAAGGTAGACGTGATTTGTGACTAACAATGCTTGCCGTTAGTAGCTTTGCGGCTGCTATTACTAATAACTGTTACCGTTAGTAGCATTCATGCTTCTATCAACATCTATATTATGGCTGGAGACACATTCAAACTAACTATTATACCATTGCATATTTCATGAATATAAGGTTGCAAATGGACATGTAGTTGGTTTGGTGGTAGTAAACATTACTCCCAATTAAGATCTGTAACACAGGTTCAGTACATATATAAATATCTCTGCCTTAATACGCCATTCAAACTCACAATAGCGCTCAATGCTTCTGTTATAATACGAGTATGTCAGAAGTACCTAGATTTGCCGTTGGTGCTTACTGCTTCCGTATTCCAACTATCATGATTTCCACTACTATTATATTAATGTAAAGAAGAATAATATATAAATATAAAAGATCAGATCATGGCAACATACTGTCTTGTGTCTGAAACAGACGTGAAATCCCGTCTAATGTAAAAGCTTTCGTGTGTTTCTGTAGTTCCGGGCACGACGTTAAATTGGTTTATGCCTGGTTTGAGACGCATTTGTTCCGAGTTGTTAGGCAGTCAAGAGGCAAGGTAGACGTGATTTGTGACTAACAATGGTTGCCGTTAGTAGCTTTGCGGCTGCTATTACTAATAACGATTACCGTTAGTAGCATTGATGCTGTTATCAGCGTCTACCTTCATGGTCTAAGATGCATTAATAATAATTCTGCTATAATTCATAATTATTTTCATTTGAGTTATACATATTTTTTATAATACACAATTAGCAGGCGAGCATGCAGTCAATTTATCTTGAAGACATCTATGAGTAAGCGATTGATGGTAAGCGACCTGATGGTAATCGATTACTGCCACCCATGGACATCTGTAATCAATCCCAGGTAAGATTAGATTCCTACCTGAGGTCGGTCACAAATTAGCAGCTATTCCTAAGGACTATGCTGGAATGTCTCGAAAAAGTATGTCTCCCTTACCACACCCTTCAAACCAGAACACAGCAGCACTTAACACTGATGTTATTATGCGGAAAAAGCTGTGGTGGTGGTGCCTCCGGAGTCGAATCACAAAGGGTTTCTATCACTTTTACTACAATTATACGAGATACTCGTTTGCTATTCAAATTGTAAAAACGAATGTAAAAGCAATAAAATGCCGGTAAACAATTCACAAAGAGTTTGCTTCCCGCAAGCCCAGAATAAACCAATCTGACTCCTGGAACAATGTACACACAAAGGCTCTTACGCTGCAAAGGCTTTGTTGGAAATGTATGTGCTGATATAATGTATGTGAATTGTAGTCCATGGCGCGTGTGATATACAGTGGGTGTCCATATTATTAGGGACAGTTGTATTGGATTTTAGTACTTCCTACTTTAACTGAATTTTTCGAACATATCATTGGTTGCAAGAATATGCTACGATGATAATAAAAACAGCCAGTTTTATATCCAGAACAATTTAGTTATTTTTTAATAATATTTTAAATTAATACAAATCTATTGCAATAACTCTAATATTAATCTAGATATTTAGTAATGCTATTATTCTGTTAACGATTGACTTTGGAATACCTGAAATAGTTGCTATACGTCTCTGCAAACATGTGGAATAGAGTAATAATGATGGAATGTCCCCAAATTTTTCTTGGAGACGAGTCTGAGTCAAGTTATCATCGCATATTGAACATAAAAGTGAAACACAAACATAAAATATAGGAAATATAATGCAAAGATAAATAATACTTACGTTTTAATAATATAAGGTGAAAAAACCGTAGGAATATAATCACAGAAGATTTTAAAAAACATTGGAAATGTTGCAATGCACTAGCGATTTTCAACAATCTTCAACCAATTGTGATTTAACCTCACCTATGTAGAAAATCACGTCAAGTTTCGGTGTTATCATTAATGAAAGAGCAAATACGAACAATATACACAATATTGTCAAATAAAACAATCACAGAAACATATGTTAATCCTCTGATAAAACCGCTTTAAACTAGGAATAACATAAATCTCAGAACTGTCCCTAATAATATGGACACCCGCTGTACGTAGAATGTGTATGTATTGGTTACGCTGTACGTATAATGTCAACCCAGTACTGTCCCACTACTCGGCACGGGTCTCCTCTCATAATGAGAAGGATTAGGCCATAGTCCACCGCGCTGGCCAAGTGCGTGTTGGTAGACTTCACATACATTTGAGATTTTTTTTATTTTTATAAATCTCTCAGGTATGCAGGTTTCCTCACGATGTTTTCCTTCACCGTTCAGCAAGTGATATTTAATTTGTAATACGCATATAACTTCGAAATATCAGAGGTGCGTGCCTGGGATTTGAACCTCGGACCCCTTGATCGAGAGGCCGAGTTTTTTAACCACTACGCTATCACTGTCACTCACACATCTTGTATTGGAGTTATGGAGTATGAATTATGAATGTAGTAGGTATGGAGTTATGAATATATGGTAGATATAATTATTTTCATTGTTTCCCTTTAATTCCACAAAAACGTTTAGAGAGTTATAAAGGTTTAAATACTGGTATAAACTATCGAAGGGAATGGTTGAAGTAAAAACTCCATTTATGTTATTATTTATTTCTATACTTCTTAGGATTTTTACCTTCAAGAATGAACAAACATCCATCCATCGCCACCATCCAAACTTTCGGCTTTATATTATTAGTTGACTATCTGTCTGTCAACCCAAAAATATCGAATAGGTTTCTAAGAAATAATAGAGAGTATAATGCTATAACGTGTTACGATATACATGTTTTAGCATTTACGGCCGCGGCCAATGGCGGCCGTAGCAATACATACCCTATGAAAATTTTCGATATGTTACGCTACAAGCAGCGACGGATCAAGAGTTCTGACCGCCCTAGGCTAATTACGAAGACGCGCCCCTACCGTAACGATATACCTCAAAAGTAATATTTTAGTTTTGATTTTGTTTAGAGCAGTGATAGCCTAGTGGTTAAGAAACGCGGCCTCTCGATCGAGGGGTCTGAGGTTCAAATCCCAGGCACGCACCTCTGATTTTCAAATTTATGTGCGTATTAGAAATTGATTATCACTTGCTTAAACGGTGAAGGAAAACATCGTGAGGAAACCTGCATACCTGAGAGATTTATAAAAAATCTTAAAGGTATGTGAAGTCTACCAATACGCACTTGGCCAGCGCGGTGGACTATGGCCTAATCCTTCTCATTCTGAGAGGAGACCCGTGCCCAGCAGTGGGACAGTAATGGGTTGATGATGATGATGATGATGACTTTGTTTACTAGCATGAAATTAATAGTGCCGAAGACACAATTTTGCCGCGCCCCCCCGATCCTCGCGCCCTAGGCTACAGCCTAATTAGCCTAAGGGTTAATCAGGCCCAGGCTACAAGAGATGGGCTCCTGTGGTAGACGGACAGACAGCAGAGGCTTAGTAATAGGGTTTCCTTAGTAAACATTTTATACAGAACTGTAAATGCGATTAAATGGGAGGTCCTATACACTACAACTTTCATCTAGTTACGCGCGGAATGATAATGTACCAATACGTCCTCAATGAAATACGAGCGGGTTCCGTGCCAAATACGTACCAGAGTTACGTAATGCCTATAATTAAAAAATATATCCGAGTGTCTAGTCGAAATTTATTCGAGGCGCTTCTAATTGGTCGAAACGGTAATTTCCCGAAGGATGAGCTGGCTTAAGTCAGAGGAAATGGGGGTGTTTATATTCCATGTGAGGTTTCTACTCGTATTATTATAAAACTCTTTTATATATCTATATATATAAAAGCGAAAAGATACTCACGTTCGAAACGTATTAATCAAGGTTTTGAATAAACTACTGAAGCTACAATCATGAAATTTGAAACATAGCTTCATTTTATAATGTAGATGCGCACTAAGAACGGATTTTTTTATATTCCACCGTTAAGGGGGTTAAATGGGGGTTGAAAGTTAGTATGAAAGTCCGTTAGTTTTAAAGCAAACTGGATGAAAATTGGTATTTAGCTTTCTGATTTAAAGTAATAAAAATCTAATCTAAGGGTTTTTCCAAAATCAACCCTAAAGGTGGTTAAATAGGGGTTGATAGCTTTTTTTAATTTTTCCATTTTGGAAGCCAGCACTATGAAAGTTAGCCATTGCTTTACTGGTTAGATATAATAGAACTTTAGTTCTACCGTTTTTGGAAAATCAACCCCTATGTGGGTAAAGTAAGGGTTGTAAGTTTGTATGGAATTCCCCCAGTTTTGATGTAAACTCTATGAAAATCGGTATTTGGGTTTACGATTAAAAATAATTAAATACCTATTTCACCATTTTTGGAAAATCAACCCTTAAGTTGGTAAAATAAGGGTTGACAGCTTATTTTAAAATTTGCCAATTTGAAAGCTAGCACTATGAAAATTAGCCATTGCTCTACTGGTAAGATATAGTGGAACTTTAATTGTACCGTTTTTGGAAAATCAACCCTTATGTGGGTTAAATAAGGGTTGTAAGTTTGTATGGAATTCCCCCAGTTTTGATGTAAACTCTATGAAAATTGGTATTTGGATTTTCGATTAAAAATAATTAAACACCTATTTCATTGTTTTTGGAAAATCAACCCGTAAGTTGGTAAAATAGGGTTGACAGCTTATTTTAAAATTTGCCAATTTGAAAGCTAGCACTATGAAAATTAGCCATTGCTCTACTGGTAAGATATAGTGGAACTTTAATTCTACCGTTTTTAGAAAATCAACCCTTATGTGGGTTAAATAAGGGTTGTAAGTTTGTATGGAAGTCCTCCAGTTTTGTGTAAACTGTATGAAATTCGGTATTTGGGTTTTCGATAAAAAATAATTAAACATCTATTTCATTATTTTTAGAAAATCAACCCTTAAGTTGGTAGAATAGGGTTGACAGCTTATTTTAAAATTCGCCAATTTGAAAGCTAGCACTACGAAAGTTAGTCATTGCCTTACTGGTTAGATATAGTGGAACTTTAATTCTACCGTCTTTGGAAAATCAACCCTAATGTGGGTTAAATAGGGGTTGAAAGTTTGATGGGAAGTCCGCATATTTTGAAACAAATTCTATGTAATTTAGTATTCAGCTTTCTGATTGAAAATAATAGAACACCTACTTTACCGTTTTTGAAAAATTAACCCTTAAGGACGTTTGATAGGGGATGGAACTTTATTTTAAAACCCGTTAATTTGGAAGCAAGAACTGTAAAAAATGGTAATTGGATTTCTGGTTGGGAATGATAGAACTTTTTTAACACCATTTATGGAAAATCTACCCTTAAGAAGGTATAATAGGGGTAGAAACTTCGTTTAGAAGTCCGCAGATTTTGAAGCAAAGTCTATGAAAATTGGTATTTTGCTTTCTGGTTGTAAATAATATATCACTTATTTTTCCATTTTTCGAAAATCAACCCTTAAGGTCGTTAAATAGGGGTTGGAACTTTATTTTATAATCCGTTAATTTGGAAGCAACCACTATGAAAAATTATCATTGGACTCAATGAAGCACCTGATTCACGGTTTTTTTAAGATCAACCCTTCAGACGGCTATAAAAGGGTGTATGCATTATGCCTTTCTGTTTACACATCTGTTTTAGCATTTTTAGCAACTCAACAATCAACCCCATTAGGGTACTATTAGTAAAGAAAGTTTCTTTAAAAACCGTTATTGAAGTTATTTCCTTTGGCGTGTCTGAAAAAGAACATAGAAGAAAAAAGCAGAGAAGTTTAGTGTAGGGCGAAATTCAGAACAGCGGTTTTTTAAGGTTCCGTACATAAAGGATAAAAACGGAACCCTATTACTAAGACTTTGCTGTCTGTCCGTCTGTCCATGTGTCACAGGGCTCTATCTCTGGAACTGTAATAGATAGACATTTGAAATTCTTATAGAGGATGCATAACTATGGCCGCTATAACAACAAATAATAAAAATAAAAAGAAGTTGAAAACAAAAAGGGGTCCCCATACAACACAAACTGCTATTCGATATTTTTCCAACGAACTTTTGAACCGTTAAAAGTAGACAGTTCAAATTTTCACAATGAGTGTAATTTAATGGCTGCTGCAATATTAAATACCAGAAATTAAAAAAAAAATTTGGTTGTACGGAACCCTCCAGGTGCGGGTTTGACTTGCACTTGGCCAATTATTAGTAACGCGAAGACCCGCGGGCCACAAGGGAAAGTCGCGGGCCACACACCACCCGTGGGTGTTGGGTTGCCGACCGTTGGTGTTGAATATTATCTTTCAGAAATTTGCTGATAAAGTATCTATTGATGCATATGTACATAGGAATGTTTTTGAAATTCTACTAAGGAGGTAAAAGAAGTCTTATATGTATGTATACGGGAATCTTTTAGGTTCGAAGTTAGAAACGTGAAATATCAGATAACGTCTATTCAGACAAATACACGACAACGTTGAAGGGGTGCAAATTTCAAATATGATAATGCGTAAGTTTATTCAATTTAGCCTACATTTTGGTATACTGATTAGGTACATCACAACTACTTTGGACACACTGCGTGCCATCATTTTGTCCTGCCATGGGGTATGGTTGTGGTGGGTATGCGTGGATTAGTGATGGTGATGTGGTAGATATATAGACCTTGGATTAAAATTTTGGGTTAGAACAGGGTTATAGTATCCCCTGTCTGTCGTACGAGACTAAAGGGGGACTTCTGGAGTTGCGGGCGGCAAGAATGGGAGCTCTAACCGCCCAGCCAGAGACCCTGGAAAGAACCGCTGTATGTAAGGTCCCATATAACATGGACGGTTCCTATGGAATAGTGTAAATAATAATTATTGTATCCTACATGAAACTTATATTTTAAAGAAAGTTTCGTTACAGTCCACTAATTAGAGTTTTTGTGTATGTTTCTGAAGAAAGCTTGACCAATTTAGGTACACAGTGACGAAAAAAAAAGCTTTTATTAATTAAATATTAATGCTTCTTTATCGTTAAAATTGTTAGGTACAAATTGACGATAACAGTTATTTGTATTTCATATAATATTGTTTTACGCGGGCGAAGCCGCGGGTTCTGCTAGTTCAATATAAACCCATTATTGCATTGCTATGTATGGGTTTTTTCTAAAAGTGACAAAGAAGTGTATCACGCTGACTTCACACATTTTGAGAGTCACTGCTTAACATTAGTGTCCTCTTAGAATGAGACGAACCACGTTGGCAAAGTTCACATACCTTTGAGGTTATTTTAATAGAGCTCTTAGTCACTTAGGCACTCTTGTATAGTCCGCGCAAACTGCTAGCACTCACTGCTCTGAACATAAAAATGAGTCGCGTCGCCATAGCAAATTGTATGCCTACACCTGCTCGCAACAACTTCAGAGTGGACTAGCAATTTGGCGCGGATTATACTCTTGTAATAAATAAAAATGTAGAAACACTCAAAGAATCAAAAATTTTCTACTACATTAAAATCAAAGGTATTAGAAGTATCGAAATCTTCCATTTGTAAGAAGCCGAATTTCAAATTATAATTTTTTGCCATTGATAAATTATAGGTCTAGGTTTGACTTCCGTACCCGTAACCCTTAGGCTTCAAACTTAAGTACGAAGACAAGAGCCTCGGTGAATGCTGCAAGAATTTGTATTCCTGAAACCTGAAATATCTCCATCTCACAACTTGCGCCAACCAATACGCGTCGTTTCGCCCAACGGTATAATTCTCCAACTGGTTGAATTATGTGCTAATGCGTTCTTGTAATGGGCTACTTCTGATTACAATTAGCCGATTCTTCTCCTTAATTACTGGTGCCGAATCTTATCCTGGACTTGCTTCACTGCTGCTTGGGAAGCGAGAAGTCATCCTTGCTATTTACCTTCATATTACCCTTTTTTCATATTATCTTCATTACCTTTTATAAAAGTGTATCTAGAAACAAGCAAGGAAAGAGAATATAAATCACAATTTTCTATCTTAATAAAAAAGTTAATTTACAGGTTCATACTGATGTAAGTTTTTTTAATTAGGTGATTTTTTATTTATTCGATTAATATTTTTGTTTAAAACATATTTATTTTCGGGCATTGTTATTACAAAAAAAATACTAAGGAAATAAGTTTTTACCGAAATTCGCTTTAAAACATATTGAAACGTTTTAAATATTCAATTTTGTAGTGGTAATTAAAAGTAATTGTCTGATTTAAAATAATATGTATTTTTATTAATGAGGCCAACATTATCTGACATCATTAATTAAGATTACGTTTTATTTAATAAACCTATCATAAAGATAAAATAAACTAATTAAATTGTATAATAATAATAAACGCTTTCTACACTCACAGCCCCACACTAGGATTCCCTGCGTCGTGGGTGCCATGGACACACACATAGACAAATACACAAACACCCAGACCCAGAAACAGAAATCTATATTCATCATTTAGATATCTGTCTGGCCGGGGATCGAACCCGGGACCCTTTGCACGTCAGACCGGTATGGTGGCCGCTACGCCACGCGGGTCGTCAATTGTATGCTTGTGCTCAAAAAAGTTAAAAGAAAAAAATGTTTCTAGGAAAATATTTGTGTATGCCAGAGAATTTTAAGAAATTTCCTTTCGAAAACTTTCGAACGCTTCCTCGCTTGTGGTAAAATGTTGCTAACTCCACCGCGGTATCTCAACAGACGCTAAACTAATTAGATGTACAAACGAGAGAAACGGCATTAAAGGCTTTAAGGGCCAGAATTAGATGAATTTACGATGAAGTCTGAAAAATATAAAAAGTCACTTTTTGAGAGATACAAATGTCAACAAATCTACAGCAAAGTAAGGAAAAGATATTTCATGAGAGATATACACCTAATGATTGGATGAAACAAACAAAATATTTCATTCAACAAATAGGACCAGAGGTCCATATTACTGTAAATAATGCTGCTAGACTCAAAATGCACTCGTTTGTCCAAATAAGCAAAATATTAAGTATAAGAACCGTTGCATACATTGTGAAGTGATACTTGAGTTACAGTTTATTCTTGTTTACTTTCTGAAGCGCGTATAAACCTAAGAGTTGTTTTGCCTAGACTTGACGTGTTTTGAGATCTCAACCGACCGAGAAAGATAAGAACCGTCGACAGCGGACGAAAGATGCATGGGTAACCGTTAGTGGTTAAATTTTATACGTGCTTCTGGGCTTGCACATGCATGCACGTTAAGCTATCAGTCCTGGTTGTTATCTATAATTGAACAACAGTTCTTTGTCTTTCTCCGAAAGCAAGTTGGGAGTTTGGAAAAAATCTCCACAGGTTCGCCAGAAACGCTTCTTCAACCAATCCGGATCGAAGGAGCGTGATGGAGTATGCTTCCGACCTTCTATTTTTTATAATATAGGAGTAGCAGACGAGCATGCACCTGATAGTAAGTGGCTACTGCCGCCCATGGACATTTGTAATCAACCTCAGATAGGATTCGATATTCCTCGATTAGATAGACTCGTGCCCAGCATTACGAAATGCAAAGAGCTACAGACAAGCTACTTATCCACAAAATAAACTACAGATCAGCCAACACAAGAGGTAGACAGTGGGAAGGTGCGGTGCAAACAATTATTCCAGAATGCAATTACGTGCAGCTCGTAAATTCCTGCAAGTCGCCGACGGATGAACGTGACTGCTGCTACATTTGTATAAGAGATCGTTCGAAGATCTTTAAGGGAAGACAAATTGTGCTTTACATCGGTATTCGTAGGTTTTGTAACATGTGGCAAATAAAAATGCAGTCACAGATGTTTAAGTTAAGGCTATTGAATTGGAGGTCGTAGAACACTTTCTGGTTCGACTTGATAAATGGTTACTGCTCATAGATATTTTTGATTAGTCCCAAAACTAATTATCCTACCTGATTCCTACATGAATTCGGTCACAGATGTATTGGTATCCTTGAGAACAAAATTTTAAGTTGAAAACGTATTAGTATTAGTGTTTCTCCTTTACCACACCTTTCATTTAGAATGTAGCAGTACTTAACATTGTTAGAGCTGCTGTATCCCGGTAGGTGGCAATAAAAGTGGTGGAGATTCCCCTGGTGCCAAATCACGAAGAGAAAATCGACTTCACTACAGTTTCTAAAAAACACTGATTACTAAGAAGAGCTACTTTTTCAGCTTCTGAAGAGTCCTATGTCACAAAGCTCAAAATACTTCAGAAAGGAGCAACTTCCACATGATGGAATCACGATTCCACGGGCATACGCTGAAAACGCGACTTATTACAACTTCAAAAGTTCACAATTTAGCGCCAAATAGCACTACAGAATACTTTAACTTTAACTTTGTCAACATCCTTTCACGGCATTCTGAACGCTTTGAATCATTTTAAAGGCGTTCAAGCGCAAAATATTCCGACGTGTTTCCACAAAGAGAGCTGTTTGATTTGACAAATTGCATCCTTTGTTGGTGCCAAGGGCCCAAACTGTCGATAACCCTACACTATTTGTCGTCCTATTTCAGTTAAACGATTCGATTCTACTACTTGACGGACCGTGTTTTATTAAGTTTTGGATCGATTTTTTGTTAAAGTTTTGAAGGTCTAATAACAGCAGTGTTAAGTGCTGCTGTAAGAAAGGTGGTAAGAGCGTCCGCTCAAACGAGGCATTCCAAGTTTGTCCTCGGAGGTGGAAATGCATTTATAGTCGATCTTTGGTAGGTCTGGTCGACCTTAGATAGGCCCTCAAATTTATCTGGGGTTAATTACAGATATCCGTGGGCGGCAGTGACTAACCATCAGGTGGAGTGCATCCTCGTTTGCTATTTATATTTATAGCCTTCAAGGGATTGGCGACTTAAGATTCAATATTTCTAATAAAGGTATACTTTACATAGTGACCAATTACCGTCAAGTGGATTTAATGTTTACAATTTTTAAAACATGAAATATGTATAAGTGTATTTCAGAATGATTCGAGTATTTTTTCCAAAAGAAAGAAGACATGTACAAAGGATATTGCTTCCGACATATTTTTTATTGCCAGACGCGATCATACTCAAAGAGAATTGAATTGAAATTCAGATTCTAATAAAAAATCTATTGCAGTCACAATAATTACAAAACGATGCATCTTAGATTTCAACCTGTCTTTCAGTCTCCATCTTTTACTTGTTTCACCCTCAGCTAGTAACGAATAAGCTAGAGTATGAAAGAATCGATTCAATATAACTTCAAAAACAACATAGAAATTACTAAAGTTGTGAGGGTATTTCTACATGGTTAACTAATATATTTACCTATATGAACATGAATAAATCATGTTGTCCCATCGCTGGAAACCCGTCGAGCCCACAATATGGTCACCTCATCATCTACCTAATACTATCCCACTGCGGTCACTGGTCACGGGTCTCTTCTCATAATGAGAAGGATTAGGCTATAGTTCACCGCGCTAGACAAGTGCGTATTGGTAGACTTCACGTACATTTGAGATTTTTTTTATAAATTATAAAATGTACGCATGTTTCCTCACGATGTTTTCCTTCACCGTTTAGCAAGTGATAATTAATTTCTAATACGCACATAACTTTGAAAAATCAGAGATGCGTTCCTGGGATTTGAACCTCGGACCCCTCGATCGAGAGGCCGAGTTTCTTAACCACTAGGCTATCACTGCAATGGCCACCTGATGGAAAGTATTCACTGTTGCTTATGGACATATGCAACACCAGAGCAGTTGCCAATACATCGTTTTGGTTAAGATTTTTTGCATCTTTTTATAAATCCCTATATAATGGTATTCTAGGAAGACTTCAGGATAAAATTCATAATATATCTTACACGTTTATGAAAAAAGAATTGCAAGGAAATAGAACTATGGAGGACTGAGTGGAGGTGTCAAGAATAGTTCAAATATGGGACATGTGTGACACTCTGACTTTTCTATTTAAGTTAATCGAAGCCCTGGAAATCTTCTTCCCACAATTTAGATAACTAAGGAATAGTAGGGAGGCTAAGTTCTCTAAGACTCATTCACTCGTACATCTTTCCATCGCGCATCGTCCATCGCTCGCGGTACATACAGTCACTTATGTCTACCGTCTATTCACTTTTTATTCTCCTATTAGCTCCCAGACAGCTCTCAAAGGAAATAAACAGCAATATTGTTCCTTTGTGGTGTTTCCTCTGTAATAATCCATACTAATATAATAAAAGCATTGTCTGTCGTTATTTCTTTCAATAGCTGTGAATGGGGCTGTTTGGATGTTTAAATTATGGTGGGTTTAAGGAAATCTTTCCAGTAAAATGTGATAAGAGCTTTACTCTCGCTAATAACTGTCAAACTCTATTTTTGGGATTTATTGTGAAACGACAGTTCATTCTTCTTGCCTGCCCGAATTGGACATCTGTAACGCCCATTATTAATAATCGGTCTATCCAATATTGTGCCAAGCAAAGACCGATAATTGACAATTTCTTTATGTTAGACATAGTTTGTCAAAATGTTATCTAAGGTGGATTAAAAATGTTATAGATTGTTGAAGTTATTGATAATATATGTGCACATAAGTGGGCATATGTGCACCGGAATTGCAAATTTGTAAAAACATTGCAAACAAAGTACAGATCTCGTCCTATGTGGTCAACATTAAAATGGATACTCATATAAATTAAAATACTTTTACACGATGACCAAGATTTAAAATAGGATTCTTTGCGTTACTTACTATAAACAAACACACATAGCTCACACATACGCACAAAGTAAAGCAAGTACCTGCACAAAAGTATGTATAAATAAACACACACGCTCACACATACCTACACACAAGCAAAGCAAGTACCTACACAAAACTATAAGCAAATTAGCAAACACACATGCTCACATACACATGCGAAGTAAAACAGTACACAAACAGCCCAATCAGATACTTAGTTTTAGAAACCCGAAACGCTTCGCAGATTGGTACGGTGAGTGGTGCAGTGGCTCGAATCTTCAAGGAATCTCTTTCATTACACAAATTCAGTTAATTAGTTATCAAAGTCTGTAACATCTGCAAGTTCATCTTTATCGACGCACGTTCGGTGGCAAAGGGGACTTATTAGTGGTTTTCCCGTTGCTACAGTCGCATTCGACCTAATGATTAATTTATTTACATCATACGACGGATGAGGATAACGGTTAAGTCATGTGTGGCTTATAAACGTGCGTTTTATTAGTTGAATTGTAAGTTGTTCACCTCCGTAATATTATCTTAATTTTTTGTTTATGTATTTCGACATCTAATTAAGCACATCCGAATACTATCAGTCTACATATTGCTTTTTTATTAAAACGAAACATGTTCACAACAACACATGTGAACAAATGAGCATATTCAATTTGGTGTTAAGTGCCCATACCCGCTACGAAAATCTGTAAACAGCCCTAAGTTATCCTACCCGAGTCTCTCATTTACCGCATCACCCGAACTCACCAGGGCTCATCACTGCTGTAATAGGGCAGACATACTTTAATAGATGTGACAATGGCACCCAATATAAAACCAAACAAGTATTTAAACATATTAAACATTAATTATGTTCTTATTCATATTCTTACTCCTAAGTGCGTATTGCCTTTATACTTGTATTTGAATTGATACATTTTTAACTTCTAAGGTATCTAATACTGTAACAGTACCAAAAGTGTTTCTAATAGTCAGAAGTTCCAACTTGGAGCCTTTATTGGAGTCCGCTGTCGGTATTAAATTCAATGCTACGTATGTACTTCCCCTATTTGAAGGGGATGGCATGTTTTCTTTGTTGGCTGAACATGAAATGGAATTTAGTAACCCCCTCAGTTAATAATAAAATAATATTATAATTATATAAATCTAAATGTATCTTAATATATTAAAGTTGTTAATTACGAGTATTTGACTTTAGATGTATTTTTAGGACACTTTTAGTTTTCTTTGTATGTGGGTTCCTAGCAGTTTTAGGTATAGCTATGTGTAGGTACCTACCTACATTTATTTAGAAGGGTTTAAAGAACCCACAACATAGAATCTAGGCACCTGCCTAGATTCTATGTTGTGGGTTCTTTAAACCCAACTAAATAAATAATTAACAGTTATTAATATCAATATATTATAATACCTATCCAGAAAAAAATAGCAAAATACAGGAATCTTTTGCATACTAGATCAGTATAGTACTTGGCATGCCAATAATCAATCTATCACATTTAATTAATATTTTAAGACAAGAAAAATATAATCAGAAGTAATCATGGACCTTATCTAAGAACTGTCCATTAATTATTAAAATAAATTGTAGCAATACAGTTGCGCCTGATAAGACCTTGTAAGCAAAGAATAAAAAATCATTGCTCCATATCTGAAGATCTCATTTGTTAAGACTTCACCCCAACCCCTTAGAAGGGGTGGACCAAATTCCAACTTTATCACTGTACACCATTCCGTGTTTACGCTTTGTCGTAAACAAAATGATCTCTTTTGTTCTTTTTGAGACAAGTAAAAAAGAAGTAAAAATCCTGATGATGCTTAGGAATAAAATTGTTCTTACGTAATACTACCCAGTTGTATTTTGTTTGACATTTAGTGGCCACTGTCATCTATGGATCTTTACCTAATTATCTAATTAAAAATAAAGAGAGGTCCCACCTAAAATCGATCGTAAGAACACTTTGAAGGTGGTAGAACCCTTTGAAGTTCGACTTCAGCGGCACCACCGCCACACCTTTTTGTGCCTAATAACAGCAGTGTTAAGCGCTGCTGTGTTCTGTTTTGAAGGGTGTGTTAAGGGAGACATACTTTTCCGAGGCATTCCAGCTTAGTCCTCAGGGGTAGCGGCGCATCTGTGGCCGACCTCAGGTGGGAATATCTAATCCTATCTGGGGTTGATTATAGATGTCCATGGGCGGCAGTAGCCACTTACCATCAGGTGGACTGCATGCTCGTCTGCTACTCCTATATTATAAAAGAAAACTTATATTCCGCAAGACTAAGATGGAATGTAACTCAACCAATTTTTTTGGCATTTTATGACATTATTGTCACAATTTTGATAGCAGAAGCGTCATCTATCGGGTTCAAAAGTATCCAGCCTTTCAAGGTGAAATCAAGTAGATATATAGCTATTTTTGTTAACGAGGTGGTACCTTTCACAAGGTACTCAACGCCGTGGCGGTTCTCAGCGCTTGGTGGACCTTTGGGATCTCCGGCGGAACACAACCAGAGTCCTCCGAGTGCGATATCCCTGTCGGGCGCTGCCCTGCGAGGATCAATTTACACTCCTCCCGTACAACTGGTGTTTACGACGTTAGGCGACCACACATACCGTCGTCCTTCGTGAAGTCGCTTGCTGGACGGTACGAGCTCCCACTCTTGCCGCCCGCAAGCCCCTTTTAGTCGCCTCTGACGTCAGGCAGGGGATACAGTAGCCCTATTCTATTCCCGGGACTACAGGGACAAAGTTGATATACGTAGGAACATAATCCTATTACACAATGTTAGAAATTTGATGTGTCAGTTTCAGACATTAGCATGTAATACACAGAAACGTGATATACATAATAATATCCCTATTATGATTGTTAATACGGACATTACCATAAAAAAGAAATATAAATTCAACCATGTCCGTGAATAACTAGTTTTGGTGCGACTTATTTGAAAACTATTTCTCAGTAAAACTTATTGTTAATACGTATTGACTTACGATTTTCCTGGTTATCAGTTATTCCCCTTTTACTAATAACAGAGCTAATGAAGTATATAAATGGGGTTACGCGAAGTCAAAGTCAGTCACTCACTCGTGAAGAAACTACACAGCGTAAACAATATTTTTCAAAATGAAGTGCATTATTTTGTGTTTCGTCTTAGCTACTGTTGTAGCGTTAGCGCAGAGTCAAGGAATTCCTATAAGTGAGTAAATTATTTTATATTTTTTTGTAGTAGGTACAATATGTTAGAGAAAATGGACATGCAACCCACCTGATAGTATGTGGTCACTGCTACTCAAGAGTATCTATTGTTATAAGGTTACGGTAGTTTTTGAGGCTGCCTGAGGGTCATAGGTCCTAAGGATTAAAGGGGAATGCCTCATGTGAGAGTCTATGCCTTAGCAGCCACCACCACCACCACCTTTAAGCCCTGGTCTTACAACGCAGAAACTGTTGCAGGGATGGTCCCTTCGGAGCCGAACAATGGAGTCGGACTCTACTACCTTTCTTTCTACTTATATTAATAATTATATCCAAAAATATGAAATAAAAAAGACTATAAAGCGACTACAAATTGTCAAAATTATCATATAAAAAATCCATCCTGCTTCACACCGACACCATCTCAGATTGATAGACGATTGACATATATAATTACTAATTGGTAACAAGTCGTGGATGACACTTTTCATCCCCATGCCTATCTTATTACTACTATATAGAATATCTTTGTTAATAGTTACATAAAAATGTATATGAAGAAGCTATAATTAACATTGTTTTTCCAGAATCATGTCCTCCAGGAGAACACTCCGTCCTCTACTGCCCGCCGATGGCAGAGCCCTCTTGTGAGAAGCCCTATGTCCACAAGCCACCCGTTGTAGGGCCATGTGACATCCCGGAATGCTTCTGCAACACGGGTACCATCAGGGATACTAACTCTGGACTGTGCATCTTACCGACAGATTGTCAAAACTAACACTTGAGTTGTGATGCCAAAGTGAAATCGCGGAAGCAAAAAAATGTTAAAAATTGCCAAAAAATATATATGTATTCTTTATAAACTGAGAGTCAAAATTGAAACAGTTCGCTCATAAAATATTTAAAATTCAGACTCATACTACAAAAATAAAAGAAATAGATAAGAAGATTATGAATAAAGTTAATTGAAAAATATTTTGGTTAATTTGACTTGCATTAAAATTT
This sequence comes from Epargyreus clarus, assembly GCF_041222505.1. Classification (NCBI taxonomy): domain Eukaryota; kingdom Metazoa; phylum Arthropoda; class Insecta; order Lepidoptera; family Hesperiidae; genus Epargyreus; species Epargyreus clarus. Next base: position 2,159,105 of record NW_027332214.1, read on the forward strand.
CATTCATCATCATCAACCCCATTACTGTCCCACTGCTGGGCACGGGTCTCCTCTCATAATGAGAAACATCAAGCCATAGTCCACCGCGCTAGCCAAGTGCGTATTGGCAGACTTTACATACATTTGAGATTTTTTTCTTATAAATCTCTCATGTATGCAGGTTTCCTCGTGATGTTTTCCATCACCGTTTAGCAAGTGACAATTAATTTCTAATACGCACATAACTTTAAAAAATCAGAGGTGCCTGGTATTTGAACCTCGGACCCCGCGATCGAGAGGCCGAGTTTCTTAACCACTAGACTATCACTGCTCTAATATTTCATGACCTTATTATAGGTAACATACAAAAATCGTTAAAAATGTCATCTTATTAAAATTATAATAAGAATGTAAGGAATTTTACGGTTATTTTTACCTACCACGCAACTCCCCCTCTTGAGATCGTGCAATTCCCCTTTTTTAATTTAAATTTAAATTTTACACATTATCCTGTCTCCAGATTATCTGAAGTATTAAGAAAAGTGATATCACGAAACACGAGGGGTATGCAAGATATTCAGATAAAAATATCATAAAAGTTTATTTTAAAAACTTACGGAATATTACGTTCTGTACACAACCCCACACTAGGATTCTCTGTATCGTGGCTGCCATGAACACACACAAAGATCCACACAAACACCCAGACGCAGAACTGATATCTAAATTTCTAAAAATCATTTGGATTTCTTTCTAGCCAGGGCTAGAACTTGGAACACTTTGCGTGTCAGACTAGTATGTTGACCGCTCCGCAACGCGGGTCGTCATATAAATACAAAAAGTGGTAAATAGTTCTCTATACATATAAATGCTTTGTACGGCAATAAATAAGTGTGTAGCCATTACAAAAGGAAAACATAAATGTTACAGATATCTATGTACTATTTTTAAATTTAATTAGCAAATAAGTTGGTATTCACCTCATATCAACTTCAAATAAAATTACAGCCTTACTAGATGTTGTCACAGTTGCGATTTTACATAAGAACTAAATTGAAATGCGTATAAGTGTCTGCTTTAGAACATGCGAGATATGCAGGTCTCTTATAAAAAAAAATTGCCGAAGTCAAAAATTATGCCAACTCAATTTTTCCTTTAAAGAAGCATAATGAATACCTAATTTGAAATCCGAACGTTCATCAATATGGCAACTCAATACCGGAACGATATTCGAAAATTGAATCAACGAATCAATGACGTTCCCGCCAATTCGATAAAATATGGCTGCGGTAAACATTGTGTGTCATTTTGTAAATAATTTAATTACGTTACATAATACTTGATTGGTATTTAGATTCTAATCGAAATAATCGCAAGGCAATAAAATTTAGTAACCATTCTGTTGTATATATGAGGTACTGGCAGCAACTCTTTGGCAAGTGTCAGACGTCAGTTATAATTTGAATATAATAAAATGGTATTCAATCTAAATCGTAACTTTTTACAAAGTTTTCTTAAATGTAAAAGTGACAATATTTTTTAATTTAACTGCGAAAACACTATCCTTAAATATATTCATTTTATATTATTATATCACGACAAATAAGAGCCCTTATTTATACGAGAGTGAATGACAATGAAATAACTCCAAAGAGTATAAGCAACACGAAGAATGTCAATAATAAAACAAAAGGAAAAATAATGAACTCTGTTTTATTTCTGTTTTAATGTTCACTTTCTGGTCAGCTCAATCTTGTCAACAATCTCCCAACTTTTCGGGGGAAACCTTGAATGGCAACCTCAGCGATTACATGGCAACATCATTCTACTTTTTTATCTGTGTCGTTTAATTTTTACAACGCCCGATTATTTTTACGTCCAACCGACAAGGGGTCGGCGCACGTAAATTTTTAATACAACTTTTAAGAGGTCCCCTTTCAATGTTAGGTCATTTCTATTCGGCTGGCTTTGTCTTAGTTTATGGCCACCATTTCCCTTTTAAATATCCCAGCCTTTGTCTAGGAAACGCAGTGATGTAAATGGAATTGAACAATGACGTCATAACTATGCTACTGAATATTAAATACTTATTTCATCTGTGGTAAAATATGTATCAAAATATTTCAAGTACTTAAGTAAATAAATAAATAAACGCTTTCTACACTCACAGGACTCCCTGTGTCGTGGGTGCCATGGACACACACATAGACAAATACACAAACACCCAGATCCAGAAATCTAAATTTCTTCATTTAGATATCTGTCTGGCCGGGGATCGAACCCGGGACCCTTTGCGCGTTAGACCGGTATGGCGACCGCTCCGCCACGCGGGCCGTCAAAGTCGTCAAGTCGTAAGGAGTAGCAAACGAGCATACAGTCCACCTGATGTTAAGTAGGTACTGCCGCCTATGGACATCTGAAAACAACCCAGATAAGATTAATTTCCGAACTGAGGTCGGCCACAGATGCACCGTTACCCCTAGGAACTAAGATGAAATGCCTCGGAAAAATAATATCTCCCTTACGTCACTCTTCAAATCAATACAGCAGCGCTTAACACTGCTTTTAGTAGGCCAAAATAGGTGTATGTGACATTGCCGCTGGAGTCGAACTACAGAAAGTTCTACAGTGAAAACCGTTATTGTGATACTTAATATCAAGTCAGGCCCTACGCCCAAAGTTTGTTAAACAATCAACACCACAGATCCAATAAACCTCATTAGATAAATCAGTACGTGTTTAATCTCATAGTTGAATATGCATCGTGTAATAAGGGAGTTAATTCGAAAGCAACCCATTCGCACAATATGAACAGTAATAATATTTGTTTGTAATTAAATTCCTGCATACATACGTGTGATATTTATCTTTATGATATGTAATACTGAAATTTTACGATGGAAATTGCAGTTTCATCCTTATTTAGTTTTAATTGTATGCCTTTAGTTTCATAATTTAGTTACTTTTAATATTAGATACGTTTAAATTTTTTAAAAGAACTAAATTGTACTTACTAAATTTTATGATTTTTTTTCTGACTGTGTCTTTACATAATAATGACGTTTTGACTGACATGATACGAGTAAAATAAACCCCCGTGTAAATCGATTATTACGACCTTATCACAAAAAGGTGAACGCAGTGACAGTCTGGGGGTTAGACCATAGTTTCAAATATCAAAACTCGACTTTGATTTTCTAAAAGTTAGTTGATTAAATAATTCTATCAGACGTTACTTTGCGGATATCCATGCTATTAAGTTAAAAAAGTTAAATAGTTCTTTGCATAATATAAGAACACTGTGTAATCAATTTCATTGAAATTCTCTATCTCACTTTAAGATGAGAGCCGTGCCCAGCAGTGGGACAGCAATAAAGACGAATAAAATATGTTTGCATTCCTTAATGTTTTAATAACTTCGTTGCTTCAAATAAGGAAATGCATTACAATGTCTTTATGAACTTTTAAATTTATGAGACGAAAGGCGAAAGGCCACAGACCAAAAAAGGAAGACCACGTCGTACAAAACATTGCAGTTACACAACTTGCCTGTTGCCAATTTACCGCCTTCTGTAATCTTCTTCATGAATGCGACGTAATTCTCGTAAGCATAGTAAGTAAAATATTGGTATACAAAATGGCGCCTTTGGTGTATATTTCTCGTTGACACATTCTAGAGAACAGAGCAAATAACAGATATATTTTTAGATTATAGTCGTAATTAAAAAGGTTAAACACTACTCAAATATAATGTTGGTATGCTTGAATTTGTTTATGAGGGATTTTAGGGAAGGAGATACCGTGGATGTAGTCCACCTGATGATGTGAGACGTCTGCCGACCATGGACATCTATGATCAAACCTATGACAGGATTAGATTGAGATCGCCTCAATTTGTGTTGCTATCTCTGCAAACAAAATTGTAACTACTCTTATAAGTGTATTACCTTCATTCAAAAATACAGCAGCGTTTAGTCAGACCACGATAAGTTCTACAAACTTTGAGTCTTTTCCTTTTTTAGTCTGAGATTAAAGAAATAAGATGAAATTAATTACGGATTAATTTATCCCACGGGAACCGGCTACTGGTATTAAGTTAATTAAAACAGGGCTAGTGGCGGAAAAATCTGTTACTGCCGCTGACATGTTAAATTTCTTAAGTGCTCTAGGTAATTAGTGACTTTCAGTTAGTTAATGTTCTTGCTACCTTGTCATGAACTTGGGTTTGTGCTTTTAATAACTTCCTAACTTAACCTTAATAACTTGTTTTTCTATTTCTTTATTTTTCCGTATATACTTAGGGCGAATTTTTCATGTGAGCCTGCATGGCGAAATTCGAAATTATATTTATTAGCGAAACATGCTTTACCAACCAACTGGACCATATTCTAACTTTATCTCACTGTACACCATTCTGTGTTTACGCCTTGTCGTAAACAAAATGATCTCTTTTGTTCTTTTTGAGACAAGAAAAAAAGAAAAAAAGTTCCTGATGATGCTTCGGAAAAAATCTACTGACGTAATACTACGAAGTTTTGCTTTTGTACATTCAGTGGCCACTGTCACCTATCTTTATCTAATTACCTAATTAAAAATAAAGAGAGGTCCCACCTAAAATCGATCGTCGTAACATTTCTAGTCCGAGAGACTAAGATGGAATGTATGAAAGACTAAGCGAATCTATCTTTTTGGCCTTTTTAGACATTGTTGTTACAATGCTGATAGTAGAAGCGTCATCTATCGAGTACAAAAGTATCCAGTCTTTTAAGGTGAAATCAAGTAGATATAAAACTTTTTGTTTACGAGGTGGAAACTTTCAAAAGGTATCCGACGCCGTGGCCGTCCTCAGCGCTTGGTGGATAATCCCGGGATCTCCGGCGGAACACAAGCGGAGTCCTCCAAGCGCGATGCCATGTCGGGCTCTGCCCTGGGAGGAGCAATTTACAATCCTCCTGCACATCTGGTGTTTACGACGGTATGTGACATACCGCCGTCCTTCCCGGGGTCGCTTGCTGGAAGGTTCGAGCTTCCAATCTTATTGCCTGCATCCCCGGAAGCCCCCTTTTAGTCGTCTCTTATGACAGTCAGGGGATACCGTAGCCCTATTCTGGTCTTGGGACTACAGGGACAAATTAGAAACCTTGGAACATAATTTTATCACAAAATGTTAGAAATTTGATGATTCAGTTTCAGAGATTAGCATGTAAAAACACAGAAACGTGATATACATAATAATACACCTATTACACAGTACAAATTCTATCTTCATACAAACGCACGAAACGCAAGTTATACCTACGCGCCTCGATGTCGGTAAACACTCGGTACACGAACAGTCGTGAATGTGCCACAGTGACGAGCGGGTAATGTGACGGTTTTGTAAGCATATATTTTTTATTTCAATAATAATATATGGCGAAGAAAAGTTGTCCGACTATATTGTGCTGTTTGGGGTTGCTTCAATTCGACAATATTCGACATCCAGATATAATTTTAAACTGACTGGAAACTCCGAAAAGTTATAATTACAATGATTTTTATGTTAATACTAGATACTTAATCTACTAGGTATAGTAGTACCTAGGTAGGTAAATTTCAACTAAAACAAAATGTCAGTCAACTTGTCTCCTACTACTAGCGTAGCAAAAAAAATCTAAGTCTATGCCTACTATATCATTTTAAATGTGAATCTAGTGTTGAAATAGCGTTGACAATGGCGTTCGCGCGCTGTATGCAGATGTAATTAAAATACTGTAGGCAGGCAGCCCTAACGCGTAACCTTGCCCAGCGCTCCCGTAGGTACCTATATAATTAAAGGAAAGGGCCGAGTTACAATACTGTGCCTATTACGATTGTAAATACGGACATTACCATAAAAAAAAAATATAAATTCAACCATGACCGTGAATAACTAGTTTAAGCGCGACTTATTTGAAAACTATTTCTCAGTAAAACTTATTGTTTTCTAACACGTATTGACTTACGATTTTCCTCATTATCACTTTTACTAATAACATAGCTAATGAAGTATATAAGTGAGACTACGTTACGTTATTTCAAAGTCAGACACTCATTCGGGAAGAAACCACACGTCGAAAACAATATTTTTCAAAATGAAGTTCATTATTTTGTGTTTCGTCATAGCTGCTGCTGTAGTGCAGAGTCAAGAACGTGAGTAAATTCTTTTATATTTTTTTTGTAATACAATATGTTAGATATGAAACATATGAACATGCATAAATTGCTGGACTTCAATACACTGCCACAATTAGTCGTTAATAACACTCCTATTCCGTACTCAGCTGTAAAAAACTTCGGCATCATTTTGGATTCCAACTTATCGTGGGACGCTTATGTGCGGGAAGTAAGTCGTAAGGTTCACTTTACCTTACACTCGCTTAAATGTTTCCAAAGTATCTTGCCCTTTCAAACTAAAATCTCTCTCACCTAAACTCTCATTCAACCGATTTTGGATTACGCGGACGCATGCTATTTGTATGCCACAGAGGAGTCATTGAATAAACTTGAGCGCTTGCAAAATGTATGCATTAGATTAATTTTTGTACGTAAATTTGATCGAGTTTCTCATTTTCGCAAAGATCTCAAGTGGCTCCCAATCCGTCTCCGCAGGAATAATCGTATGCTCTGTATCTTATTTAATATCCTTAAAAATCCATCCTCTCCTTCGTATCAGAAGCAGCGTTTTTCGTATGCACGGCCCTCTCTGGCACCCTGCAGATCTCACCTTAAATCCCTTTTAAATTATCCTTTTCACAAAACCTCTCACTATTCCCACTCCTTCGCTGTTCATGCGGTTAGAATATATATATATATATATATATATATATATATTTCATTGTGAAACAGGAATATCTATTATTAACCACCAATAGGATTACGATCGTTTTTGAGGCTGCCTGAAGATCATAGGTCCTAAGGATTAAAGTGGAATGCCTTATGTAAGGGTCTAGGTCTTAGCAGACACCAACACCACCGCCATCTTTAAGCCCTGTTCTTACAAGGCATAAACTGTTGCAGGGATGGTCCCTTCGGAGCCGAACTATGGAGTCGGAGTCTACTACCTTTCTTTCCACTTCCACTTCCATATTAATAATTATTTCTAATCAAAAATATTAAATAAATAGAACTATAAAACGACTACAATTTGCCAAAATTTTCATATAAAAAATTCTATTCCGCTTCATACTGACAAGATCTCGGATTGATAGACGATTGACATATATTATTACCAATTGGTAACAAATGGTGGATGACACTTTTCATCCCCATGCACTGTTTATTACTGCCATATAGAATGTCTTAGTTAATCATACATAAGTATAAATATACGTATAAAGAAGCTATAATTATTATTGTTATCCAGTACGCTGCCCTCAAGGAGAATTCCCCATCTGCTCGACGGAAGAGCCCTCTTGCAAGACGCCGTATGTCAACATCATACCATATAGCACTTTGAAGCCATGTAACGCGACGAAATGCATCTGCGGTCCCGGATTCCTCAGGGATAATGACTCTGGACGGTGCATCTTACCGCAGGAATGTTATACTAACTATTATACTGACTAACTAATACTAGATATGTGATGCTCAAAGTGAAATCTTGAAAGCAATAAAATGTTAAAAATTACCAAAAATATATATATATTTCGGAACTGGTGGTTCTTTATCGCTCATCGTAATCTTCTGTGGGCTTCATTATTACAACACAGGAATTGCTTAGATTAGAATTAACTTAGATAGGCAGGTATAAGTAGCTCGAGGAACGCGTGATAATTTTAGTGCCCGCACCAGCCGACCGCCAACAGTAAAGTCTAGTCTCGTCTCGCTCGCAAGCCCGGTCGGTTCCCACACCAGCGCATTCCAACACTAACTTTATCAAGGGCCACTAGATGGCGCTAGCGCTCCGGAAGCGCCTCAGTACCGCCATTTCCGACATATATATATATATATTGGTTATAAACTGAGAGTCAAAATTGAAACAGTTATATTTAAAGTTCAAAGTCATAGCAAAAGTAAAAATAAAATATATTGTTATAGTTTTTTTGGAAGAGTATGAATAAAGTTTCTTGAAAATTATTTTGTTTTTTTTTTTACTTGAAAGTAACTTAGCTACATAAATAATTTATTCCTGTGTTTAAATTTCATTTCCTATAACATACAAAAATCGTTATAAAATGTTTCTTTTATTATCATTTTAATAAGAATGTACGGGATTTTACAGTTCTCGTGATCATGCAGCTCTCCTTTTTAATTTAAATTTAAATTTTAGACGCATTATCCTGTCTCAAGATTATCTGAAGTATTAAGAAAAGTGATATCACGAAACACGAGGGTGTTCAGATAAAAAAATCATAAAATTTTGTTTTTTAAAACTACGGAATATTACGTTTCGAATTATCTAAGAAAAATGTAGCAAGTACAAAAGTAAAACATAAATGTTTTAGATACCAATGTACTATTTTTAAATTTAATTAGCAAATAAGTTGGTACTCCATATCATATCAACCTTAGATAGAATTCAAGCCCTACTGGAGGTCGTCACAATAGCATTTCTACATAAGCTAGAACGCCTCATATAAGTGTCTGCCCTACCACACCTGACATAGTAGGTCTTTAATAAATAAAAAGATCTTGTCAAAGTATAAAATTATGCCAACTCAATTTTTCGTTTAAAGAAGCATAATGAATACCTAATTTGAAATCCGACGTTCATCAATATGGCAACTCAATACCGGAACGATATTCGAAAATTGAATCAACGAATCAATGACGTTCCCGCCAATTCGAAATATGGCTGCGGTAAAAATTGTGAGAATGACACACTATAATAATATAATTATGTTACATAAAACCTGATTGGTATTTGATTTCTAATCGAAATAATCGCAAGGCAATAAAATTTAGTAACTATTCAATCTAAATCGTAACTTTTTACAAACTTTTCTTAAATGAAAAACTGACAACATTTTTTAATTCAACTGTGAAAACACTATCCTTAAATATATTTATTTTATATTATTATATCACGACAAATAAGAGCCCTTATTTATACGAGAGTAAATGACAATGAAATAACTTCAAAAGAGTATAAGCAACACGAAGAATGTCAATAATAAAACAAAAGGAAAAATAATGAACTCTGTTTTATTTCTGTTTTAATGTTCACTTTCTCGTCAGCTCAATCTTGTCAACAATCTCCCAACTTTTCGGGAGAACCTTGAATGGCAACCCCAGCGATTACATGGCAACACCATTCTACTTTTTTATCTGTGTCGTTTAATTTTTACAACGCCTGATTATTTTTATGTCCAACCGACAAGGGGTCGGCGCGCGTAAATTTTTAATACAACTTTTAAGAGGTCCCCTTTCAATTTTAGGTCATTTCTATTCGGCTGGCTTTGTCTTAGTTTATGGCAACCATTTCCCTTTTAAATATTCCAGCCGGAGTATAGGCAACGCAGTAATGTAAATAGAATTGAACAATGACGTCATAAAAAAGTAATCAATATTCAATACTTATTTTATCTGTGCGAAAATATGTAGCAACTTATTTTAGGTAAGTAAATAAGGTTTTTTTTTATTATATAGAAGTCGCAAACGAGCATACAGCCCACCTGATATTAAGTAGCTGCTGCCGCCCATGGACATCTGAAAACGATCCCCGATAAGATTATTTTCCTACCTCAGGTCGGCCACAGATGCGTCGCTACCCCTGAGGACTAAGCTCGAAAGTATATCTCCGTTACCACACACTTCAAACCAGAATACAACAACGCTTAACACTGCTTTTAGTAGGCCAAAATAGGTGTGGTGGTATTGCCGCCGGAGACGAACCACAGAGAGTTCTACAGTGAATACCGTTATTGTAATACATATTAAGTCCTGACTTAATATTATGCGACGACGGTATGACGACACACCGCCGTCCATCCCAGGGTTGCTTGCTGGACGGTTCGCGATCCCACTCTTACCGCCCGTAGTCATGGAAGCCCCCTTTTAGTCGTTTAGGCAGGAGATACCGTAGCGCTATTCTAGTCCCGGGATTACAGGGACAAGGGAATTATACCTATGAGAGGGCAGTGTGACAAAAATAAAGTTTGTTAAACAATGAACAACACAGATCCAATAAATTTTGTTAGATAAATCAGCACTTGTTTAATCTCATAGCTGAATATGCATCGTGTAATAATAGTTAGGGAGCCCAAGAGGGGATTTCGGAAGTGTCTCGAGCGCGTCAGACTAAGGTATGGGATCTCCCATACACCCTGTAGAGTATACTAAACCACAAATGAGCTTGCTATGTCGGGGAGTTTGCAGAATCATAAAAATCGATCACTGGACATGCTCGAGCGTGGTCAATTTTATTTTTAATGTAAAGTAAATAATGCTAGAAAATGGGAAACGTCATAATCTGCCAATTATTACACGTCGAAGTAGTGAAAAAAAGTCATTTAAAAAAACACATCCTGTATTATTATGCTATCTGAAAATGTCACTTATTTTGATACATGCTAATGAATCCCTGGGAAGTAATGATGCATCACAAACTAAAGGAAAAGGCTCATTTTTTGGAAAATATATTATTCTTCATACATCATACATTTTTTATGCAAATCGTCAGAATAAGAAAATCCCACGCTGAATAAAAAAAATATCATATAACCTTTTCTTCATTCTAATGTGTAATCTACACAATCGTATAGGTCCCAATGACGCTCGAGTTTCTACACATTTAGCATCCTGGGCTCCCCTACTATAAGGGGGTTAATTCGAAACCCATTCGCGCAATATAAACAAGTAATATTTGTTTGTAATTAAATTCGTGCATACATTCGCTGTAATTGTGTGATATTTATGTTTATGATATGTAACACTGAAATTTCATAACGGTTGATGGAAATTGCATTACAGTTTTATCTTTATTTAGTTTTAATTTTATGCCTTTACTTTCATAATTTAGTTACTTTTGATAGAAGATACTGTTAAATTTTCTAAAATAACTAAAAATGTACTAAATGTCATAACATTTTCTGACTGAGTCTTTTTAATATTAATATTTTTTACATGATACTAGTAAAATAAACCCATGTAAATCCATTATTATGATCTTATCAGAAAAAGGTAAACGCAGTGATAGTCCGTGGGTTAGGTTTTAGGTTTAAATCCCGAAACTCGTTTCTGATTTTTTAGTTTTTTTAATATTAGACCATCGTATAAACAACTTACTCAAACAGCATCTCATCTGAGAGGAGACTCTAGCCCAGCAGTGGGACAGCAATAAAGACGAACACATCTATGTTTGCATTCCTTAATGTTTTAATAACTTCACTGTTTCAAATAAGGAAATGCAGCACAATGTCTTTATGAACTTTGAAATTTCCGAGACGAAAGGCGAAAGGCCACAGACCAAAAAAGGAAGACCACGTCGTACAAAACAATGCAGTTACACAACTTGCCTGTGCTGAGCGCCAATTTACTGACTTCTATATTACTTGGCGTAAATGTGGCGTAATTCATGTAAGCGCAGTTCCATAAAGATTGTGGTTCTAAATGGCGTCCTTTGTGTTTCTTGTTCATACATTCTAGAGAACATATAAAATTGAGAGATAGAATTTAGATAATAGTCGCAATTGAATAAAGTTGTACAAAACTAAAATTTGACGTTGCTATGTTTGAATTTGTTTAACAGCGTTTTTTTTACATTACAGAAGAGAAATCGATCATGCAGTACATAAGTGGCAATTTCCGCTAATGCATATCAATGCATAATCAAATATAGCCAGGAATAGATTACTATCTGAGGTCGAGTTGCTTTGCTATCCCTGAGGACTAAATTGGAACGCCTCGAATAAGTATTTTCCTTTATCTTTATACAAAAACACAGCAGTGTTTAGCCTATGGAGTAAGACCACGAAAAGTTCTACAAACTTTGAGTCTATATTTTTTAGTCTGAGGTTAAAGTAATAAGATATGAAATTAATTACGGATTAATTTATCCCACGGGAACCGGGTACTGGTATTAAGTTAATTAAAACAGGGCTAGTGGCGGAAAAATCTGTTACTGCCGCTGACAAGTTAAATTTCTTAAGTGCTCTAGGTAATTAGTGACTTTCAGTTAGTTAATGTTCTTGCTACCTTGTCATGAACTTGGGTTTGTGCTTTTTATAACTTCCTAACTTAACCTTAATGCCTTGTTTTTCTATATTCTTTTCGTACATAGGGCGATTTTTTCAAGTGGGCCTGCGTTTCTGGGAATAATATAGACCATAGTTCTTCGTTAATCATAGGCCGCTTGTATAGATTGCATAGGTTTCCTACCGATGACTTTCTTTACTAAAAGTTAATTTCTATCGCCCACATTTTCGTTGCCGTTTCGAAAAATACCCCAGGTACTTGGCGGTATTTGGCTCGCTGACTCCCAACGTGAGTGTTCCAATTTTTCAACACTTAAAGACATAAAATTTTATCACTACTAATGTAAATGTAATGTATTATTAGGGTGATAATATATTTTAACATAAAATTAACAAACGAACAAACATCCCGCCACACTCTGTGAAACGCTGCTGTGTGTTTGAAGGATGTGGAAAGGGAGACATACGTTTTCGAGGCGTTCCAGCTTAGTCCTCAGGAGTAGCGGCGCATCTGTGGCCGACTTCAGATGTCCATGGGCGGCAGTAGGCACTTATCATCAGGTGGACTGCAAGCTCGTCTGGTACTCCCATATTATAAAAATACCGTAGTCCTTCTCGCTAGTCATACGCTGATTGTGTACATTAAGTAGGCACATGTAGGTTTCGTAACGATGACTTTCTTTATTAAAATTTAATTTCTAATACCCAGTCACCTTCACGAGAAAACTACCTAAAATCATTTACAAATCTTACCCCTGAGCACTAAGTCAGCCTCATGTAAATGTCTTATTAAATCTATTTTAATATAATCTTCACAGCATGTTGCCAATAGTGTTATTTCCCCTGCGACTCCGTTCATTCGTGTAAGACGCCGCCTTGTTTACATGTGTTGCGTCGTGTATTTGATTTATCTAGGAACATTTTCTGTTTATCCTATTTGGAAAATTCTTGTTTGTGTGTTGTGTTTTGCTGCTTATTTTTGAAGGTATGCTATCGGGATTATATGTTATAGAACTAGTGATTAATTGGATTATACCTTTGAGAGGACAATGTGACAATAATAAAAACGCCCGCATTAGCATTGAAAATATTAACGGTTGGTTCATAAATAGATGTACTACTACTATTATATTTGCAAAAAATAGCGATATTATTTAACGAGTCACGTGGTATGGATAGAGTATGTGTAGGTGTTAGATTTACCTAAGAACGTTACCTACCTTTTAAAATAATAAAATAGTTCCGTTTCGTGTCGCGCGTGTTTACACTCGCACATGCGTTCCATCCGCACACGTGCCTGCTCATTCTTTTGTTTCATACGCACTCACACATTGCTCACAAAAGACTGCAGCAAATTAATCCATGTGTGTGTGAAACGCGGGCGAACCTATGCGCGGCAGGAAATGGTAGGTAATATTTATACACAAAAAATCGAAGTCTATGAAAGCTAATAAGTTTAACGTTAATTAAATTTATATTGAATGGAGTTTAACATTCATAATTAATTAGACGATTTCACGCATTACAAAGCAATAATTGTTCGACTAAACTGAACTAGCGTCATACAGCTCTCTAAATGCACAACCATCATTGAATTAGTTAGCATAATTTAATGTCGATAGCCAGATGTATTGATATGCAAAATTCTGAATGCGTTGTAAGGGAAAATTGGGAATGGCATGAAAATTTAATTAACATTAACCATCGCTTTAGAATTTGATGGAAAATGAAGAATTCGCAATGCAATCAAATCTAAAGTATCAATTGATTTAAATTTAAGTTAAACATATAACATTTTATGTGTATGATTTTGATACGTATATATGATTTTGTTACATACTTTCTATGTAACAAAATCATATATTCATTCGGATACACAATATTAGGTGAACCAATTTATGCACCATTTTTTACAAATATTAAGACTTCCTATGTGTATAAGAAAAATTAAGAACATTGTTTTAAAATTTCAAAAACGTATAACGGATTTGCGTACAACTAATTTCGCTTCAAATGACACAAATATAATCCTTTGGTATTGTTTACAGTCTGTCAAAACTTTGTTAACATTGATCGATTAATCCCTATTAAGGATAAACGAATAAATGTCATTACCCTGGCTTACACACCAACTTGAGACAGAGGAAGCTCAGCATCGAATCGAAACTCAGTTATAAATCAAAACCTCTGTTAAATTCAATCATTGTCTATGACAGATGGCTTTCCATTCTACGAAGTTCTAACTTCGTTTCCCGATTTAAAAGCAACTGTATTTTAGAATGGTAAAGTTGATATTCGGTTTGTTAAAAGGTAGGTCGTTAGCTGTTAGGCTCCAGGGGAATGATTGATGCGCTCAGGCTAAAATATTATTGATTGTCCCTAACAATTTATTAGTGCATTTTGGTTTTTCTCAATTATTATATTTTCTAAGGTAATTCGATATAATCAGTTCCCTGGCTTTTATGTATCACAGAGAACTGATTGGCAATTACGTATTTAAGATTATATCCCAAGTTACCACAGCCACAGTTATTTCTGTTATTTCTGTCTTTATATCAACAATATTAAGCATTGCGGTGTTTTGGTTTCAAGGACGTTGTAAGGGTCTATTCGATGCGTTTCAACTTAGTTTTCGGGGCTTGCTACCCACGAATACATCGCTGTGCATCTATGACCTAGGTTGGACTCCAATGTTATTTGGAGTCCGTGGGCAAAAGTGGCTACTTATTATCAGGTAAACTGCACTTTTGTTTCTTACTTGCATTATATAAAAATATTAACCCAAAACAGTGTAATTGCCCTTTGCATTTGAAATATAGAAATACGATGATTAACAACATAAAATGACAAGATCAAACCATTATCATTTTTTACGGTTTTATTCTCCACGGTATTAGTGTTCGTTTCAAAATTTGCATTTTTTCTGATATCTGATATCTTGTTTAATATGCAAACTTCCCTAATTTGAGCTCTTTGTGCCACGGTGAAAATGAACCCCTAAGGCGGAGACCCTATTCCAATTCTCTTACGTTAATACACTTATAAGTAGATAGAATCTTGCTAATCAAAGACCTTTTCGTGTTAAACGAGTCGTTAGGCAAATTACACGGATTTTTGTGTTAGGACCCGAAGCTATAAAGAAATTCCTGATTGTTATCATGATCCTTATAGGTTCTATCTTGTTCAGCTGGATTGCTAATCGTAATGATGTCTGGATCGATTAAATAACTTGCCTTGAAAGTGTGTAATCATTAATGACTAACTCAATTATTGCTTGTACGTTTAGAGGTAGCAGGATTTTGATCCGGTAACAGCATTATTATTATTGTCTTCATAACTATTTCTGCTTTATAGCAGCATATATGCTTTATATAGCGTAATGTGTTCCATTTTGAATGGTGTGTTGAACCAGATTCACACTAATTAGAAGAAATGTAGTTCAAACATATTTATCATCATTTATTTTTGAGTTCAGCTATGTTCACCTGTTAAAATTGCTGGATTAGTAGAATTCGGAGGTGGTGAAACCCCCAGTAGTTCGACTCAGGAAACATCATCGCCACATATTAGTATGTTTAGCAGCAGTGTTAAGTGCTGCCATATTTTGGTTTCAAGTTAAGGGAGATATACCTACGAGGCCTTTCAACTAAGCCTTCAGGGTAACAAAGTATCTGTTCCCAAACTCATGTAGAAATCTCAGTCTTAAATGGGGTTGGTTTCAGATGTCCGTAGGTGACAGTAGCCACTTGCCTCAGGTGGACTGCATGCCCGTTTGCTACTTCAATAATCAAAAAATAAATCCCCTAAACAAGAGGACAAAACTTTTATATATACTTCTACAATTTCTCCATCTCTCGCAAAAATATATTCCTTTTTTTCTTTCAGCGCCTTGAGGTTCATAATCTGCACTAACACACGTACAGTTGCAGAGTAGTCTTGGCATACATTATTTACGATTGCAATAATCTGGAGTGGTTTCCCCTTTAGTGCGACTGAATTTATAATATTCTCTCTGTGATGCAGTATGGAATATAGACTTAAATTATACATACGTCTTGCTTTAGCCCCAAACATTCATTTGGTCAGCATTTTCAGTGCAAATACTAATCTAAAAAGGGAGAGTGCGAAAGTTCTGATATACCGAAATTTAATAGGAGTAAAAGAGACAACATTATTTTATTCATTTGTGTCAAAAATATTCGGATTCAGGATGCTTCTGTAAATTAAAGTTGTGATATGAAACTTTTGCAATATTGTAGAATTTATGAAATTGAATTTTTTATCATTGGATTTCAAAGGCGATTAAAAATACGCTTTTTACAATCATAGCCCCACCCCACACTAGTATTCTCTGTATCATTGGGTCCATGGACCCATAGATGAATACACAAATACCCAGACAGAAATCTACATTCCCCATTATCTTTTTATTACCTATCTGTTTGGCCGAAGATTTACCCCGGGACTCTTTGCATGTGAGAACGGTACTGTGGCCGCTTCGTAACGCGGTAGTCAAGGCGTGATGTGATGATGATGTCATGTGATATGTACCTGTAAGTGGTCGTACATTTAATGTTTGCAATGTAGATCACCAACAACCCATTACTGTCCCACTGCTGGACACGGGTCTCCTCTCAGAATGAGAAGGATTAGGCCATAGTCCACCGCGCTGGCCAAGTGCGTATTGGTAGACAATGTAGATAGATTTAATTTATTAATAAGTACGAGCTTTCGTATTATGTTACAACCGTTGATGAACTTAATAAAATAAAATAAATAAAAATACAGCAGTATTTCATTAATAAATTTTAATTTTATGCGTGGTTGCTAAATCTTCACAACTTATTCCTTTGCCTCTAGCAAATCCTTGAAAATTACGCAATAAAATCAAGTGTACTATACAAACAAACATCTCATGACAGCTAATATCAAACATTACTTTACCTCAAAGCAGCGATAGTCGGAACAATTTTCCATCTGATCGCTTTTCCAGATCTTGTTTGCAACCAGAGTGTTCTAACGTCGTGTGCAATTCCCTGATATTCCTCCCATTGCGAAAATTGTGGCGCATCTTTGATATGGGAACGTTTTGTGATTTTATATGTAACTGCTTATGGTTACGTAAAATATTTATATTTTTGTTGAATTGTTAGAATACTTCGTGGTTTAAATGCAGATGGGCTACCTGATTGAAAGCAATCACCATCGCCCATGATCACTTATTTCACAAATTTCACAGGAGTCAGTAATGTATCGTCGGCTTGCAAGGAGAACTCTTTTAATACTTTTTTGAAGATATTGTTCGTCATCGTTATTGTTAACCCATTGCTGTGTCATTGCTGGGTATAGGGACTGGACCATAATCCACTCTGCGGGTCAAGTGATTATTGGTGGACTTCTCATACCTTTGAGAACATTTAAATTAAGACCTCTCAGGTTCCTCACGATATTTTTCTACACTGTCAAAGCACGCGATAGTTAATATCTACATAACTTTAAAAGATCCTACCATCCTATCCATCGAGAGACCAAAATTTAACGACTAGTTTATAACTACTATCGGGGTTGCGGGTGGCAAGGGAGCTCAGACCGTCCAGCAAGTGACCCCGGGAAGGACAGCGGTTTGTGTGGTCGCATATCACTGTAGTCACCAGGGGATGTTAGAGGAGCGTAAATTGCTCCCCCCAGGGCAGAGCCCGTTAGAAGGGCATCGCTTAGGAGGACTCCGGTTGTGTTCCGTTGGCGATCCCGGAGTTCTCCACCAAACGCTGAGGACGGGGGGTTTAGTGCGGTAAAAAACCCACATAACCTGGCGTCACTTCCATGGCGTCGGGTACCTTTTGAAGGTTTCCCTCTCGTCAACAAAAAAAAAGATAAAAGTAGCAATTGATACCAATTATGGACACATGGATCTCAGTGGATTCTGCATCCCATCCCAGAAAAAAGAAATCTACACACTAAACTGAAAACACGGAATCCTATTCACAATGAGCGTAAAAACCGTTTTAAATGTCCTCATAAAATAGTACCACGGTTTATATTTCGCCGCGGTAGTTTTTTGTGGGTTGCTCCAGAAAAAATTGAAAAATTAATATCCCTGTGTTAAGCTGACCGTAACTAAGTTGCTTTGTGGACCGCGAAAATTGCCTTTTCCATAACATAGTTCGTCCGCAAAATGGAATGACAATTTTATACCATTCATTACACTATTTCCTTCATAGCAAATGGATGGGATTATCCTTGCCATGTTAAATTCGTCGGAAAATTGAATTGGATTCGTCTTTTATAAGTTTTTTCGCAATGATGGTGATATTAAAAGCTGACGTTTTGTGACGATTGTGTTTTTCAGTTTGTATTGTTATGTTTTTATTTCAATGTCGATTTTTTATTTGTGAAATTATTAAGTACCTCAATGAGAGTGCAGCGGTCATCTACAACGTCTAAGTTGGAGTTATATTGTAGGGCAACTTTACAATTAATTCTCCTTGTTAGTGTTTGAGTTATAACTCGAGAACTGATATAATCTTTATGTTTATGCTAAAGTGTGGTCGTACGTTATGAGCTCAGGTTTTGGTATTAATTTGGTTATCATCAGAACCTTAGGGTATTAGCACTAACATATGTGTTTAGTTTTTGTTACAAAAAAAAATCACGACTTCCTACGCCGCGATAGCCTTTCATAGTTTAGTCATTCAGGGAGACACTTGCGTAAGGCCATCACTCTGGATGACTCAAATTAATAATAATTACTGGAAGTTAAACAAAAACAGGAAGGGAGATTAAAAGGAGCAGTCAGCACGTGGTTTAACTAATAAAAAAAAAACAGGGCAGTCCAGAAGGACAGTCGATAGTAGTGAAAACAGTAACTTGTGAATTGTATCGTCGACCTATTACATTAACATTATTTATGAATTATTTTTAGTATGTCAAGATCTATTTAAACTTTAATTCTTGATCATAAAGCTTCCGTGACGATGACGCCAGTTCCATGATTTTTTTCACCTAAAAATCGCTAACACGCCTAAAGACGTTTTCACTTAAAAACTACCAGCTAATTACACAAAAGACCGAATGGAAGGTCTCTGAATATTCTTCAGAAGAAACTAAATAGGTACTCCACGTTATTGGTCTTTAAAACTTGGTTTAGCGACCTAAGCCTGAGGGAATCGCGAGTCAATACATCCATCGACTGAGACGTTTCCTAGTTTCCAATAAGTAATTGTCAAGTTATACAAGTTATCGAATCAGCTGCATAGCTCGCTAACTTGGTTGAAACTTCCCGACGTTCCCGAGGGACGCTGGATCGAGTCGGTATAGGTTAATATTAGTAGATATTTATAGGGTTAATGATAGATGTTATATATTTTTTAGCATATAGGTACTATATAATTTAGTTTAATATTATTATTTTGAACATGAATAAAGGTTTTCTGTCGCTTTTCTACACTCAAATTCAGAACAAAAATGGAACATAATTTAAATTCATACTTAGCTGGAGTTCGAATACGGAGCCCTATGCCCTATGTATGTTAGACCGATATGTGTTATTTAATTATGATTTATTTTTATTTCAGATTTGAGCATTGTTTCTCGGATTGCAAGGTCAGAGTCATTCAGAGTCACAGTCACCACAATAGTACAGCTATAGTAGTTCGTATACAAGCTTGCTACAAGAACTGCAAAATGTACCAAATTTTGCAGTACTCCTAGCAACTTCTTCGTCATGAATCAACACAAACCCAGCTAATGGCATGTAAATCAAGCCAGCGAAGTAATTCCCAATCTTCGCAGCCAAGGACCGATATAACTCAAGAGATCCCGGCCGTCCGGGATCGCGACAAAAACTATCCCGAACAGAAAGGAATGTGGATAGAGCGATAAATCAAGCCAGGATTGATTCTCGGACTCCGGGATCGTATTATTCATGGGTGACTTTTAAATATTTTTTTTTCATAGAAGGATATTTTATAAAGGAATGATAATGTTTCGTAAGTAGCCAGACCTGGAACTCTATATTGAGCGTATGTCTTCTATTCTAAGGGTGGAAACACTTAAAAGCTAAATAGGGGAGGTTTTAATTTAGGTTAGTAATCACCCTCCTTAGATGAGCGCAGTGACATTTTAAAATAACTTAGCAAGTATGGATTGCAACCTTTATTTTGGTCTTGACTTAGTCCCTTATTTTCCCTTGATTCTCTTTGGGTGTAGGGTAAGCTAAGCTTTACATTAGGCTCCCTTTTATCGTTATTATCGCTGTTATTAGGCCCAAGTCGCCAAGAATACACAAAAAATGAGAAGTTTAGACCCAGAATTCGTCATGTGTTTCTATTTCATTTTTAAGGCTAAGGTAAAGTCACCTATTTCCGCGGTATTTTCACCAAAACTAGAAAGAGCGTCAGATATTAAGCATTTACTACGGCTTAATAAGGAATTAGATAATTTTATTAGAAGCTTTATTATCTGTACTCGTGGAATAGACTCGACATTTTACGATTAAATATTGATTTAAATATGTATTTTAAATAAATATGAACCAAGTCAGAAAACCCTAATTCCGATGTAAAAATCCTTATTCCGATGTATTTGGTTCCTAATTCCGAGTATACAAAATAAGGGAGTGAAAGAGATAGAACGACTGCTACATGGTGTATAAAAATAAATGTTAGTTATTGAATTTAGTTTCAATTTCGATTTAATTTTTTTATTACTTAAAGAGTAGCTTTATCAAAAGTGTTCATAAGGCAGTTTCCCTTTAATCATATTAAGGGAAACTGCCGAAATAAAACTTTTTTACGGTATAGTTTCTTGACTGGATAATTTTACTAATGTATATCTTGTATTTTTTTATCTGCAGTCAATTCGTGTATCTGCAATACAATTTTGGACATTCTTCTTCGTGTACCTACATTATACTAGGGTTTATTATGGTACACCAGAAATAATAATAATATGAAATATCGTCATGAGGTTTGTAGAATTATTTCGTTTTGAGTAATTTAATAAAATGAAAACGTCGTAAAATGTTCTAGTTCTTATTTAAATATGTATTAAAATCGTATAACAATTTAATTCTTAATTAATTAGGATTAAGCTAATTACTGATACAAACAATAGAAATGTTCTTAAAAACCGATGAAAACTTTAAACACCCTGTATAGTATTTTGCGGTTATGCCGCGGATTAATGTGCCCATATAACCTAGTTCCGACTTATATACATCGGAATAGCGTTTCATAACTAAAAATCACGTTTCCAAATTCCGATTATTAAATAATAAAATACTTTTACACAATTTAGACGCAGAAAGATGCTTTATTGAAATATGTACATAATAATATACAATACTTGTTCAATATTACATCCACATCTGGATGAACTTCATTTTCTCTCCTTAGCTGTCCCATAGAAGAAATTAGGAAAGTACATAGATAGGTCATCTTTGATATTATATAATTAGGTAACGCAGTACAATGCAGTACCTCGGAAAATGATTTCGATATTAATTGAGTATTAAACTTGTCAAATTCGAAGCAAGACGTGCTTATTCATAAAAACAACTACAAAAATTGAAATTAAAAACAAGTCTATGAAATTGCTATTCCGTGGTATACCTCGGTTTAAGGGACAGCCCAAAATATTTGGCACCTATTGCCGCTGTATTTTTAAACTTATTTTTACTCTTATCTGTTAAGAAATAAGCACAATATCTAAATGTTATCGATTTCATATATAATCAATATAATGTTTTCATCGAAACACTATCACACACATACAAATTTATTGAAAAAATCACTATTTGAGAAATCGTGACATTCACGTGCAAAAGGCCCAAAATGTATGAAGCATATGTTTGATGAAGGTGCTAATGCAAAACTATGCGATTATTTAAAAAACCATACACATAATACTATTACGATAGCCATATGACAATAGAGTGATAAATTATAAATTAAATAACATACCTTTCAGTAAAAATGAGTTGGTAACTAGTTTATAAAAGTCGTTTTTGTAAATACCACGGAATTTGGTGCCAATTTCAGAACCCCTCGGCATTAGGTGACTTTACCTTAATTGAGATCCAGATACAGTCTTACATTTACAAACCCCGTATAACCTGATATGGCGTATAATTAACAAATTATTCCTAAGTCAAAGGTGTGAAAATCTCGTTTATATGCGTACGAGTATATAACATCCATGTCACAACCACCGCTTCGTCACTAACGCGTTGAAAGTTATTCGTCTGTAGAATTTACGGCGTCTTGTTTTAAGTTGAGCGAACATGTGGTGTCTGATGTGTATAAAGATTTGGAGGTGTTGAGACACTGGCTTGGGGTGGGTTTGGGTTAAGGTACAAGTGGAGCGGTTAACTATGTTGTACGGATTTATTTTTCAGCATGTCATAAGAATTTCTTAAAGTTTATGTTTATTGCCTCGTCATTGCATTGTCATCTAATCTACATATGGATGTAAAATTTCAGCTTAATCAGATATCAGGAAGTTCAGTCAACTTTAAGTTGTAAGATTTCGCCCGATATACATTGCAAAGTAATTAAAAGCTTGTAAAATTATACATTTACTAAACGATTTTCGAACGGAACAAAGGAACTTTTCTAGATGTAGATAACAAAAGGTTCCTTGAATTTAAAAAAAAAACTAAGTACATTTAAAATAAATAATTAAAGACGACTGTAAAACTCACCTTTTTGACGGCGGTAAAGAGTTGCTAATTCCAGAAGCCTAAATGTACTTGTTAATTAGCATGGTTTGTGTATGGGAAACAAACACGGACATTTTAGAGTGAGGCATGCGAGGGAAAGAGTCGAAAATTCACGGTAGTCATTTCATTCCAACTTTGATCAAAGTGTTGTAATTTGTTTCCTCAAATAACTCTTACTCTTGGACCACACTCCATAGTGCACCTTGATATGACGAAAACTTCTGAAGGCGTTGTTGTTGAAATTATCGGCATCATACGGGGAGGCTGGGGCCCGACTGCTTCTGAAGTTTACTGTCTACAACCCCAGTAATGAAACTATGAGTTGATAGGGGGAGGCAGCGGAAGGATTATTTGCTGAGATTATGTTTTAGATGGTTCGTGGAAATTATATTACTCGAAATTATAAAGTAAAGACTACTCAGAAGTCTGTTAAGGACGAGTTTAAAGGTAAGTACACTACATCGTGATAAGGATAATCAGGTGGTTGAAACTCTGTCTCCCAATCGATGCGTCAAAAAATCTTATGCTATGCCCGCATATCGGATTTTTCAAAGTTAAGTGCGTATAAGAAATTAATTGTCACTTTTTTAACGGTGAAGGAACGCATCGTTGGGAAACCAACATGCCTCAGTGTTTTTTATTTTTTTTTAAGGTGAATTCACGACCAAATCGCGCTTTTTCAGCATGATGGAGAGAGACAAAACCCCTCTGAAAGACTTGTGTCAAGTTGACGACGACGTAACTGTAGCTGAACTTTTTAAGGACTTCTTGAATCTGACGGTTGGAAACGTTAATAAAACTAATTAAAATGAGTTCAATACTCTTAGTATGAGTTTTTACGTTTTTACAAAAATGACTGTTTTGGTATTTGTTTACGTATTTGCCCATACATTTCCAATCAGCGCCCCTAGCGGATTGTATCAGAACTGATTGCAAATATATGAGTTTTAACTCATAATAAGGGTACAGAACATTAAAATCTCGCGGCGCATTTTCTCATAAATCATAGAGCACTAAATTATTTTTTTGGAAATACATCCCTTAACTTATTAGGAACCAGGCCAATGTTATTATGCAGGATTAGGCAGAAATTATGAATGTACCAATTCCCAAATTACAGGATGGATTCAGCAAACATTCTGATTGTATCCCCCTAAAATTGTAAGCACATATCTTGTTTGGGCAGGCCGACCTGAATACGATATCGGGAATAATGTTTGATTGCAACAAAGTACGAGTATAAGTAATATTGTAATATCCTACCCTACTAATATTATGAAGGCGAAAGTTTTGGAGGATGGATGAGTGGATCGATATTTGTACCTTTTTGTATCAGATTTTTGTTTTTGTATTCATAGACTCAAATTTATTAAAATAAATTAGTAAAAATTCGTGCCCTAAAATCTTAGTTACACAAAAATGTACCATCGAATTGTTTAAATGGTTCTAACAGCCTGTAGCAATATATATCATTTAACCTTTGTCGCTATCTCTAATAGTCAGGCATACATAATTATTTGGACACTTTCAAGAACGTATATTTAACATTATAATTACTAAATTGAGTAGTTCTTAATAATTAGTTAAGATATTTCTTTTTCGACTATTTTTAGACAGTTCTGCAAACTCAACTTAATCCTCAAACCTTAGTCAAATCTTAGACAAACTGAAACCGAAATACTCGTCTTATTTCTGCCAAAATCCACTGATACAAATCCTATAAAAGCAAGCTTAGTAACCGCCCCGCCAAATAAACTATTTATGCAAATTCAACGAGCACGCGTTTGTGACGCAACGGTGTGACGCTGCGGCTTGCTTCATGCGTCATGCGTCGCTGTCTTACATTAATATATTCTTCCTTAGCGATAACTAAGTTCTGACCAATGAATGATTTTTTTTTTATATAGAAGTAGCAAACGAGCATGCATGCACCATGCATGCAGAATCCTCTTTGGTTCGACTCCGGTAGTACCACCGCCACACTTATTTCTGCCTATCAATAGCAGTGCTTAGCGCTGCTGTGTTCCGCTTTGCAGCTTGCGGTAAGGGAGACATTTTTTCCGAGGCATTCAACGTCTGTGGCAGACGTCGTGACACATTATCCTAAGTGTACAATATCGTAGGATTCCTGCGTGGTACGAATCCCCAGATAAGTAGGACTCTACTTATCTGGGATTGTTAACAAATGTCTATTCGTAGTAATCACTTATCATCACATGGACCGTACGTTTGCTTGCTACTTCAATATTACAAAAAAAAAAAAAAAATATAACAATTTCGCATTTCGTAAGCCGCATTCGTAAGTCGCAGCCTAAGTCGAAACACTAATTCTATCATTACGTCTAAAAGCACAACAGTGTAAGCCGATTAATTATTAACTGTGAACACTGTTAAGCAATCATCTACTTATTAAACCCCCTCAAGCCACCCCTAGTATTGATTGTGCGGGCTTCGCTTCGTATGATCTTAAAAGTGATGTATAAAACTCATTATAGAGAGGATAATGTTATAGTAAAATTAAGATGAAATTTACACATGATGTTGTTTCTAAGTCGTGATCTGTTATGTTACAAAGTTATGTCATATTAAGACGTAAGCTCAGAGTTATCTGCTGTTAAAAGTCATATAAAACAGTATTAAAATCAAGATTCAAAATTATGTATATTTTTTAAAGTGAATCTCAAACTGTCAAAAAAATTCAGTGCCTTTTCGATAGTGAAACTATTTGAATTTGGATTTAAAATATACTAAGGTAATGGTTTCGATTCGATGTTATGTAATCGTTTTTATAACGTGGATGTTACTAACATTTCAAGCTTCGTTAAATAAAATAGAAATAACGTTACAGTTTTTAACGTGGAACATTTGGAAATAAGAACGAGAATTTTCATTTAAAGTTTCCTGTTATAATTAATTCAAATTATAAAATTACTGTACAGTTCTGACAGCACAACAGCCAAAGCTTTGTCTAAAACAATAGAAAATTAAACCAAAAAAATCTATGTTCCATTGTAAAGATTAACATATTTAAATCTGTTGCTACTTTCATTGTAGGTAATAAAAGTTTATTCAGCAACCAAAAACGCAAAATGCACTCACAGTATTTTGCCAACAATGCCTCCTCATTGTGTATATTCTAACGAGTACTTGTTCTCTTCGGAGTTGCTCTCGCATTGTTCCTAATTTACACAACACCCAAACTTTGGCTACACGACATCACTTCGAAACTTGTATGTGCCATTCCGTTTGAATTTTAACACTCGACGCTGTTTATGTAAAGTAGTATTTAAGTATTGCTCATTGCTTTGATTATCTCCTGATTAGAGGTTTTGCTTGCCTTTTAATTAAACTCATGTTTTACCCGACTGCTGACGATAGTGCTTTTCGAGCGTATGTATTTATGTCTAATTCTTTAGCACGTCTGACAGTCCAAATTGCTTGACGAGTTTTAACATATGAAGTGTCGTTGGATTCGTCTAAATTAAGTAAGTGGAATACTATCCTTTTTCAGTTAATTATATTCAAGAAGTAGTTTGTTAGTGTTATCAAGAAGTAGAAAACAATAGGACAAGAGAGAAGAATAGTTTAAGGGAAGAGAATTGATTTTTGTATAAACTAGTACATTGAATTATATTTAAGGAATTTTAAAAGAACAGTAGGATATGATGAAAGGAACTTCCAAAATAATAAATACCAGCTCCATTACACTATACTTAGGATATTTAGGTACACGTAAGATATAACTTAGAAAAAGATTAGAGTTAACCAAGTGACAAAGGAGCTCAGCGGTTGTGATCGGTTAAAGATAAAGGTAATGAAGATTTATTGGACCCCAGCGGCGACGCGAAGTAGTATAGGATTTTAGGTCTTATCTCTCGAGTACTATAGTACTCGTACCTAGAAGACATTTAGGTAACTTTTTTTTTTTCAAAAAGGTGTAAAGTATGTACTGCTTCTGATTTGAAGGATGAGGTAAATGAGCATGCAGCACCTGATGTAGTACATCTGTAATATTCTGTAACCAATTCCACATGGAAACCATTCCACAATAACAGCATGGATGTCGCTAATCACGTATTGCCAATCCTGAGGACAAAGATGTAGTGTATTATTATTATATATCTTGTTTCCATTAAAGCGTTGATATGTAAGTTAGCTGGAATCCACACCGTTTCACCGAAACGTAAAAACTGCATCACATAGAATTATACTGGAAATAGATGATAAGGAAAATACTCACAAATAAGTTTTTTTATACCATAAGAGTAGCAGACGAGCATGCAGTGCACCTGTTTGTAAGCGGCTACTGCCGCCCATGAACATAGATGGACATAGGACATATTATGTGGTAGAAATATGTGCGGCGGTGGTGCCGCTAGAATCGAACCACAAAGGGTTCTACCGCCTTCCAATATTATAAATTGTGTCGGAGTCCTTATATACTGTTCATTCGATCTGAGTCCTTATATGCCGTTTCATAATATCTGACACGGAATGGCTTATTAGCTTATGGATGGTTTGATCCAGGTCATTCCCAGTAAAGGGCGAGATCTGTGCCCAGCAGTGGGACAAAAAAAGGTTGCAGCCAAGGGCAGATAAGACCCTTAAATTATTTAACTTTGGCGAGAACCTTTGAATTTTATTGTAAATCAGTTGAACATTCAGATTCTATTAAGTAAGGTCTAGAATACTAATGAACGGAATAGATTTGACTAAGTGATTATGAATTTATTATCTAGGGCACTATTGTACTTAATAATTACATTTCTAAAGTTTTATTGTTGAATTGCTAACTAAGGACATACCCGTGTTAACTTTTGTGCTAATTTCTAGGGCTGATTTTATAAGGACCCTAGAAACGTGTATTTTTTCAAAATCACATCAGATTATTATTTAGTAGAAACAACGACTTACTTGATGTAAAATGATCCCTGCTGGTTATGGTAGCTTACCGATACCAAACAAAATATCAATCTTACATTCTTACCTGAGACCGATCACAGATAGCTTAATGCTTCCTAACATGAAAGTTAGAAAGCCTCATATTTCTACCTTACCACTTTGAAACGTGGTAGAATGAGTATGGTACGATTGGCGAAGTACCAACGCCACATCTATTTCTAACGTAAACTTACCATCATGTTACCAGATAACTTTCTAACAGCTGAATCAAGTGCAGTGAAGCTGCAGTCGAATCATCCACCAGTTTTTTTACCAGTTCCATCAGACTTTACCAGCTCCAGAAGTTTATGGAATAGATGCTTGAGAGGTAGGTCTCTCAAGCATCTATTCCATAAACTTTTCTCATTTTCAAGATATGTACCATGTATCTAAATTCAAGTAAGTCACTTTTGTCTAAGGTAGCTAAAGAGGTAAAGGGCTGGTTGGTTCCTTAGTAAATAGTCTCAACCTTTTTCCATATTCCGGGAGTAAAGTCGTACATTTGCAAACCGCAACCATTTTGTATATTTCGTTCTTGCATGGTATTTTTCCAAAACCTAATAAATGTCCCCTTCGGCCAACAATGTAGTTGTTAACGACATTTAAAACTAAGGGTTTTGTACAACATAACATGCAAATAACCCCCTAATACCCTCGAAACATGTCTAAATAGGACCCCAGCATCAATAAAGTGAGTATGAGTACGGTCACCAACTATTATGTTTGAAGAAGGAATGGGGTACATTTTTACTAGCTTTTATTTTACTTGCCTTACTATAGCTACCTACGTGAGGGTCGAAACTTTTAACCCGATTGAGCTGAAATTATTGTCACATGTTTTGGATGAAAATGCATAGTGACATCATGTGAACTGTAGTTTTTTATGCTATTATTATATATGCTAGGTACTAGCTGACCCGGCAAACTTTATACCGCCTCAAAATCTATTTATCAAATATATTTCATTTAAAATATAGCCTATGTTACTTGTGGATAATGTAGCTTTCGAATGGTGAAAGAATTTTAAAAATCGGTTTAGTAGTTTTTGAGCCTATTCATTACAACCAAACATTATAATATTAGTATAGATAAATGTGGATATTAAATAAAAGGTTTATAATTATGAGAAGAATGAGAATAAAGCTTGTTCTTAAAGAGTTATTTTTCATATAAATGTATGTGATGATAAGGTTCAGGTCATCTATTTGCTTCTTAGAACACTCTTGTTGTAATCTCAACATAATTAAGATTGTCTCCTTCTCCGAATTTAACTAATTGACTATTTTTCGTAAAAATGAACCACTAACAGTTTTTTGGTATTATTAATATTAATTTTCGGTAGAAATTAAATGGTTCACAAAGTACTGGGTACACCAGACCCAAAAAGTACATGTCCCGAATTTCCAAAAAAATATGCAGTCCGCCGAATGACTCCAATTTTGCGTCACCCTTGCAGAACAAATGCGGTCGTTAACGGCACTAGATGAGTGCCAGCCCCATTGTTGTTAACCCTATCCCCAGGGAACCTAGACCTGAACGGGGTTACTTAACGGGAACTTCACAAAAGCAATTCCCGGCCCAAAATGCAGTCATTTTCTTAATGTGTGTTTTTGCCTTAATTGTGTTTTGTTTATACTTTGTAGCTTTGTATCATGAAAAAATAATAAATTGATAAAAAGTATTGTGCGATGAAACTATTTTGATATTAAATAACTATTTTGAAAACAAAGACGATGGACACAATTTAAGTAGTTAGTCAATAAAATTAACTTTGATATAACTACTGTTTTTCAGGTTTAACCTAAAAAATTATTTAAACCACTACAAAACTGTTTATGTGCTACTAATGCGGATAAGTTCTTATTTGCCTTTAAAAACGGACCAACCAAATATCAATAATGCCGCTCCTTGTTAAGAAAAATAATCATCATAATAATAAACGTTCCAAATGTTAAATATTTGTAAGTAAAATAAAAAATATATATTAAAAGTTTATTATTTTTTATACGTATAATCAAGATGCCTCAGTTGCGTCGCAAAATTCATATTTCCTTCGCCGACTTTTTGTATATTAGTATTAATACTAGATTCGTGTATACTATTATTTGTAACCTTTGGCAATAAAATAGAAAGGTACTTCACCGGCTTGAAATTAAAAGAAGCCACAAAAGCATGATTTTATAATTTATTGCTTCAATTCTTGACAATTAAAAACGTTTTTAGAGAAAATTTACAAACGTAAATTTTCTATAAATACTTATAACGAATGCTACGTAATTTACGTAATAAATAAATAGGTATTTCAAACATTTTAGGGACATTTTAGAACGGAGACGTGGCAACACTTAATTTAGGCAACAATTTAAATTCTCAAAACTGGTAACACTTTCTTGTCACGAGTGATAAATCTATGTATTTTACTTATCTAAGTTTGTAACTAAGTCAGTGTTAATTAACCTACAGTCAGCTCCAGAATTTAATAACGTCATGTACCAAACATAATACCTACGAATTAGCGAATCGCTAATTTTAGCCATTAGTATGCCGCGCCGATCTTGTGAGAACTTGAATACATTAAACTATTTCAAAGGGAAAACTCAAAGGCTTACTTAATATATTAAAGGGCGTTCATCCATCTACCCCCGAAAATGGCAATGCTTTATTTGCAACCCTTATACCATGCTTATAAATGTTACTTACATTTAACCTGACCGTTTTTATTTTAGTATGATAAAATTGTTACATTTTACAAGTTTTTTTTACGTGCCTCATTACGTATGTGTTGCTTAAATCTTGTAACGGAATTTTAAACCATTTATCTCCAAACAATGAAGCTAAAGGTAGGCTAAAACTAAAAAGATTTAATTTAATTTGAATTTTTTGTTTTAATTTAATTTTAATTTTAATTCATATTATTCACTTATTATTAATTTATATTATGGATTTCTTTAGAATCGTTTAAAAATAGAAAGATAAATTTGAATTGATTTATTGAGCGTCAATGAAGTTTTAAGAAGTTATTTGTTTTGTTAGAATAGAATAGAATAGAATAGGGCTACGGTATCCCCTGCCTGTCGTAAGAGGCGACTAAAGGGGCTTTCGGGGTTGCGGGTGGCAAGAGTGGGAGCTCGAACCGTCCAGCAAGCAACCCCGGGAAGGACGACGGTACGTGTGGTCGCATACCGTCGTAAACACCAGATGGTGTGGGAGGAGCCAAAAGTGCTCCCCCAGGGTAGAGCCCGATCGGGGCATTGCGCTTGGAGGACTCCGGTTGTGTTCCCTCGGAGATCCCGGAGTTCTCCAACAAGCGTTGAGGACGACCACCGGGGGGTTTTAGTGCGGTAAAAATCCCACATAACCCGGTGTCGCTCCCACGTCGTCGGGTACCTTTTGAAGGTTTAACCCTCGAGAAGAAAACAAAAAAAAAAAAGGTAGTACACCTACTATTGACTGAATTTCGTATTCGTAAATTTATCACATTGGTGTATATTTTAGAGTCATAGATTTTATAGCGTTGGCTTCCTAACACCTGAATAACAGTAAATACGCGAATTTATTCCGAACACTTCTCCACAAATAACCAAGTTATTCGTCGAATATACTTGTCAAATAACTCGAATATAAGCTGGAGATGTTTCAAGCCATTTTCGCTCTACGGTGCAAGTAATAAACTCTGTATTTTCTTAGCAAGTGTTGGTAAAATTTGCATATTTATTGCGAGCCTCGTTTGTATTAGCTGTTCGGGCTATTTATTTTGTGGTTGAGGTGACAAACGTGATTCTCTATTAAGATCTTAATAGGTTCTACAGAACGAATTCTAGAAACTTCTTCAGTGTTTCAACTTGGCAATAAGTAGCATGCGAGGAAACTATTTAGGAGTAGTTTAGGAGTATATTTCTTACCGTCATCATCATCATCAACCCATTACAGTCTCACTGCTTTGCACGGGTCTCCTCTGATGTCGGGAATGAGAAGGATTAGGCCCGAGTCCACTGCGCTGGCCAAGTGCGTATTGGTAGACTTCACACACCTTGATGATGTTTTCCTTCATCGTTTAAGCAAGTGATAATTAATTCCTAATACGCACATAACTTTGAAAATACAGAGGTGCGTGCCTGGGATTTGAACCTCGGACCCCTCGATCGAGAGGCCGAGTTTCTTAACCACTAGGCTATCACTGTTTTGATTTATTACCGTGCTAGAGTGTAAAGATATAGTACCAAAATTTTAATATCAATTTAGTACTCGATAACTGCGTGACGACTTTTCGAAACTTGTTAAGAGATGACGTCACATGTTTCTGAAACATTTTGCGCATATAGAAGCTCTTAAGGATTACAGCCACAGAGTTTAGTACTCTGGTCCAGATTAAGGAATGTCGTGGGCTTATATTATTAAAGGAATCAATCATTCCAATTTAGTCGTCATTTCAGTCATTTTACCATAATATCAAGCAATAATATTAAGACAGGATAATATTTGGACCAAAACCTTCATTTAAAAATACAAAGGTCTATCGAAACCCACAGTTCATTGCTTCCAAATGGAACTAGCAATCTATAGAAACGCGGAAGAAAAATCATCCATTACCGCTTAAATCCATGCTATTTCCCATTCTAGTTTTTACAGCTTCTAATATTTTACTAAACGGTTTATCCAAAGACAATTCTATTCCGGTCGCATAATCGATAGATTTGCGAAATTGAGTACGTTAACTATTGAATCTAAAGCTATTATACTAGATAGTCTAGAATAGACTTTGGCTTAGAATTTTCGTTTGTAAAACTTGGTAGAAAGGTGGTAGAAAGATGCTAGAATCCTCTATAGTCCGAATCCGGCACCACCACCTATTTCTGCCTAATAACAGCGATAATAAGCGCTGCTGTGTTCTGGTTTGAATGGTGTGGTAAGGGAGACATACTTAGCCAAGGCATTCCAGCTTAGTCCCCAAGGATAGCGGGGCATCCGTTGCTGATTTCAAGTAGGAATCTAATCTTATCTGGGGAAGATCACAGATGTCTATGAGCGGCGTTAGCCACGTACCATCAGGTGGACTGCATTTTTTTTTTATAATATATGAGTAGCAGACGAGCATGCAGTCCACCTGATGGTAAGTGGCTACTGCCGCCCATGGACATCTGTAATCAACCCCAGATAGAATTAAATATTCCTACCTGAGGTTGGCCACAGATGCGCCGCTACCCCTGAGGACTAAGTTAGAACGCTTCAGAAAAGTATGTCTCCCTTACCACACCCTTCAAACCGGAACACAGCAGCGCTTAACACTGTTGTTATAACGCAGAAATAGGTGTGGCGGTGGTGCCGCCGGAGTCGAACCACAAAGGGTTCTACCACCTTCAAATGCATGCTCGACATGACTCTTAATGTGTGTTGTAGTTATCATGGTATGCCCATTACGGATAGTCAAACACCTAGAATATAAATTAGCACTCACGAATACTGTTTTGAGTTTAAAATCTTACTAGTATTTTCATAGCTATTATCAATTCACAATTACTTTTCAAGAAACTATCTCAGAAAGCTAAGAGGTTACAAATAAAAGCTGAAAGAGCTGGCTAAAAGAACTTTTATTATACTTTTGTATCTTTTAAAAAAGATGGACTATCGCTGAATTCCATTATCCTTGTGTTGATGTAAGAAAGAATGGAATACAATATGAAAATCTTTAATAGTTTTTATAATATGCTTTTTACGCAATGGACTTGTTGAAACTTTTCTCTAATAGATTCGTATATTGAAAAAGAAATGTATAGATCCTTCAGCAATTAATATTATTTTAAGACTACGTGTCCTAAATACTTCAGCTATTTAAAGGTGAAGGTGGTAGAAGCCTTTGTGGTTCAGCTCTGCCTATTAACAGCAGTGTTAAGCGCTGCTGTTAATAGGCAGAGCTGCAGATTCCTCAGATCCATCCATCTAGTCTATTCCATCTAGTCCTAATTGGGGTTTATTACAGATGTTGTTGTGGTTCGACTTCGGCTGCACCACCGCTACACCTATTTCTACCTAATAACAGCAGTGTTAAGCGCTGCTGTGTTTCGGTTTGAAGGGTGTGGTAAGGGAGATATACTTCTCCGAGGCGTTCCAGCTTAGTCCTCAGGGGTAGCGGCGCATCTGTGGCCGACCTCAGGTATGAATATCTAATCCTATCTGGGGTTGATAACAGAGCTCCATGGGCGGCAGTAGCCACTTACCATCAGGTTGACCGCATGCTCGTCTGCTACTCCTATATTATAAAAAAAAACTTACAATCAGGTCGACTGCATGTTCGTCTACTACCCCTATAATATAAAAAAAGAAAAAAATATATAATTTCCATGTAACATCACACGTCAGGAAAACTACAGGACGCTTTCCAACGGCCTCCGATGTCCGATAAATCTTCATTAGCGCTATCTTGTACCGATCAAGGATAGTCTTAGGCGCTTTGTCTCTACTTAGCGATCTTATTCGTCTTCTTTTGTGTGTCATTCTTTTATCTTTTGTTCCAGTTACTTTATTTCTTTTCATTTTCTCGCGGCGTTATTTTTGAAAAGGTTTTCTTACTTTCGTTGTTATCTGTTTATATAATAGTCTTTGATAGTCCATTGTTAAAAACAGAGCTCCTGCGCCGATGAAACTGAACCTGAATCCAGCTCAGCGGTTTTTAGATCAACTTTCGAAAAAGATGTGTTAATTATAACAGTTCTTGGGTTTACTATATTTTTAAATGTATAGCTCATCTCAACAAAAGCCAGTAATGATTTATGTAATTAAATTTGCTAGTTTTTGGTTTATTTTAGACATTCAATTTTTTAGTTAAAGTAGTTTCTTCATCTCTGTGATTGTTGATGACCCGACCTCTATTTTAGTTCTTTGGGGAAGCAACGCGTGTATATTCAAGTTTTATGACTATAAAATTTGCACTTATATCTGGAGTTTAGTACGGATGTCTACCAGAATTATTTCTTACTTTAGTATGTGTACATTTATGATTAAATGGACACGCATCACAGGCACAGTCAAGGACTAAGATTTTTTTCGCTATAGCATGTTAGATCCATGGACACAACATAATCTTGTCGCTATTCAAAATTACAGGTTTCACACAAAGACAGTCCCCACAACACAAAGGAACGGTGACCATTCTGAGTGTGACACGTAATATAAGATTTGGATTTCTTTTATTACTATCCGGACATTATCATAAATTGCGGAGACTCGCTCAGTCCGAGTCTGCGGCGGACGTAATGGAGGAAATTAGAAAAAACTGAATCAGGACGGAGCTGATGAGGAATTACGACACCTTTGTCGTTATGAAAGATTCATAATGATTTGAGAAAATGTTATGGAGAATTACGGAAACGTAAGGATTTCTAAAGTGGTTAAAGATTTTAAGGTTACAGCCCTGCAGCGACTTAATGTTTATAGGTACCGATTTTTGGTTTATAAGAGCAATGTGTCAAGAATGTCAGTTCTCTGATCCATTGTGACATCACTTTCGCATCGATGAAACAGAAACGTTTCATGTCACTGGTATAAATCTGCCGCGTAGTTATTTCAAGGGTATACAATTACATATAGTGTTACAACCACATCACATTTATTCATGTAAAGATCTCATAACTGCTGAAAGGCAGCGAAGCTTAGTATGGGGCTCCATTTTTACCCTATGGGTACGTAAACTTATAGATATAACACAAAGACTTCCCAAACCCATTACACAAAGGAACGGTGACCATTCTGAGTGTGACACGTATTATAAGATTTGGATTTCCTTTATTACTATCGGGACATTATCATAAATTGCGGAGACTCGCTCAGTCCGAGTCTGCGGCGGACGTAATGGAGGAAATTAGAAGAAACTGAATCAGGACGGAGCTGATGAGATATTACGACACCTTTGTCGTTATGAAAGATTCATAATGATTTCAGAAAATGTAATAGTGTTAGGGAAATGTAAAGATTTTCCAAGGTAGATTCTAAGGGTGCTAGTTTGACTGCGGACAGTGACGTTTTTGGTACCGATTTTTGCTTTATAAAAGCAAGGTATTAGCAATTCTTTATTGTGACAGTTTCTATGAACCTTTTAGGCATTTGAAGGACTCTGTAAAGGGCAAAACACTCAATGTATATGTCAGGCAATGCGGCGTTCTAACTTAGTTTTTATACGCATCTTTCGTGAGCACTACAAATAACTGCAATTCCGTTTGCGACAGCAGGTAACATCATGAGGACTGCATGCTTGTTTGCTATTACTACTTCTTAAAACAACTATATACATATACTTCATTATCAACCCATTACTGTCCCACTGCTGGGTACGGGTTTCCTCTCAGAGTAAGAAGGATTAAGCCATAGTTCACCGCGCCGGCCACGTGCAAATTACTAGACTTCACATACCCTATGCAGGTTTCCTCACGATGTTTTTATTCACCATTTAAGCAAATCACAATTAATTTGTAATACATAATAACTTTGAAAAGACATATGAACCTCGGACCCCTTGTACAAGAGGCCGAGCTTCTTAACCACTAGGCTATTACTGCTTTTACTTAATTACACTACTTACTCTGTATTGTCGTAAACAAAACGATTCCTGCTCAAAAAGAGCTTCGCGTAGTAAAGTTCCCATTCACTTTGTTCATATAATTTAAACGGAACTTACGAACTTCCCGTGCAGTACACGGTATCACTCCCAAACTTTATACATGACAACTTCGAAACTTTGCCGTATGTGATTACGCACCATTTAGGATTGGTTTTCTGTTATTTTCATAATTCTAAGCATTTTAAGAACGGTGAAAATGTACGAGTGGGAAATTGGGTCTGACACAACTGTTTGTACTATGTTCTAGTACGCACTTTGGTTTAGCAGTAGAAGTCTTGTACTACTACTGCTAAACCAAAGTACTCTTCTCTTTAATACTCTTATACACTTCTCCCCCTTCTTTCGGGAAAGAGATCCGAAACCCACAGGAGGATTGTAAAACGTCATTAAAAATATCATAAAACTAGCTGACCCGGCAAACGTTGTGTTGCCATATAAATAAAATAAATGTTAAGGGTGAACAACCCTTATCACTTAGGAATGAAAAATAGATAGGAGCCGATTCTCAGACCTACTGAATATACATGTAAAATTTGGTGAAAATCGGTAAAGCCGTTTCGGAGGAGTACGGTAACTAACATTGTGACACGATAATTTTATATCTATCTATATATATAAAAGCGAAAAGATACTCACGTTCAAAACGTATTAATCAAGGTTTTGACGAAACTACTGAATCTATAATCATGAAATTTGAAATATAACTTCATTTTATAATGTACATGCGCACTAAGAACGGATTTTTTGATATTCCACCGTTAAGGGAGTTAAATGGGGGTTGAAAGTTAATATGAAAGTCCGTCAGTTTTAAAGCAAACTGGATGAAAATTGGTATTTAGCTTTCTAAATTAAGGTAATAAAAATCTAATCTAAGGGTTTTTCCAAAATCAACCCTAAAGGTGGTTAAGTAGGGGTTGACAGCTTATTTTAAATTTTGCCATTTTGAAAGCCAGCACTATGAAAGTTAGGCATTGCTTTACTGGTTAGATATAATAGAACTTTAGTTCTACCGTTTTTGGAAAATCAACCCCTATGTGGGTTAAATAAGGGTTGTAAGTTTGTATGGAATTCCCCCAGTTTTGATGTAAACTCTATGAAAATCGGTATTTGGGTTTTCGATTAAAAATAATTAAATACCTATTTCGCCATTTTTGGAAAATCAACCCTTAAGTTGGCAAAATAAGGGTTGACAGCTTATTTTAAATTTTGCCATTTTGAAAGCCAGCACTATGAAAGTTAGCCATTGCTTTACTGGTTAGATATAATAGAACTTTAGTTCTACCGTTTTTGGAAAATCAACCCTTAAGTTGGTAAAATAGGGGTTGACAGCTTATTTTAAAATTTGCCAGTATGAAAGCCATCACTATGAAAGTTAGCCATTGCCTTACCAGTTAGATATAGTAGAACTTTAACTCTACCGTTTTTGGAAAATCAACCCTTATTTGGGTTAAATAAAGGTTGTAAGTTTGTATGAAAGTCCCCCAGTTTTGATGTACGAAAATCGGTATTTGGGTTTTCAATAGAAAATAATTAATAACCTATTTCATTGTTTTTGGAAAATCATCCCTTAGGGGTGGAAACTTCGTTTAGAAGTCCGCAGCTTTTTAAGAAAACTCTATGAAAATTGTTATTTATCTTTCTGATTCAAAATAATAGGACACATATTTCACAGTTTTTGGAAAAATCAACCCTTAAGGTTGTTTAATAGGGGATGGAACTTTATTTTATAATCCGTTAATTTGGAAGCAACCACTATGAAAAATTATTATTGGACTCAAGCAATCTTGCTTGAAGCATCTGAGTCACTGTTTTTTTTAGATCAACCCTTAGACGGGTATAAAAGGGTGTATGCATTATGCCTTTCTGTTTACACATCTGTTTCAGCATTTTTAGCAACTCAACAATCAACCCCATTAGGGTACTATAAGTAAAGAAAGCTTCTTTAAAAACCGTTATTGAAGTTACTTCCTTTGGCGTGTCTGGAAAAAGAACATAGTGCAGAGAAGTTTAGTGTAGGGCGAAATTCCACGGGCCATCATAAAATATATTTTTAACATGGGAATGTATTGCG
This sequence comes from Epargyreus clarus, assembly GCF_041222505.1. Classification (NCBI taxonomy): domain Eukaryota; kingdom Metazoa; phylum Arthropoda; class Insecta; order Lepidoptera; family Hesperiidae; genus Epargyreus; species Epargyreus clarus. The sequence continues at coordinate 2,197,582 of NW_027332214.1, forward strand.
CGTGCTGAAGTGCAGAACACCGGTTTTTTAGGGTTCCGTACCTAAAGGATTAAAACGGAACCCTATTAAGTACTAAGACTTCGCTGTCTGTCCGTCTGTCCGTGTGTCACAAGGCTCTATCTCTGGAACCGTAATAGATAGACATTTGAAATTCTTACAGAGGATGCATAACTGTGGCCGCTAAAACAACAAATACTAAAAATAAAAAAATAAAAATGAAAACAAAAAGGGGTCCCCATACAACACAAACTACTATTCGATATTTTTCCAACTAACTTTTGAACCTTTAAAGGTAGACAGTTCAAATATTCACAATGTGTGTACTTTAATAACTGCTCCAATATTAAATACTAGAAATTAGAAAAAAATAATATTTTGGCTGTACGGAACCCTCCAGGTGCGGGTTTGACTTGCACTTGGCCAATTATTAGTAACGCGCAGACCCGCGGGCCACAAGGGACAGTCGCGGGCCACACACCACCCGTGGGTGTCGGGTTGCCGACCGCTGATGTTGAATATTAGCTTTTAGAAATTTGCTGATAAAGTATTTATTTATGCATATGTACATAGGAACGTTTTTTGAAATTCTACTAAGGAGGTAAAAGAAGTGTTATATGTATGTATACGGGTATCTGTCAGGTTCGAAGTTAGAAACGTGATTTCAGATAACGTCTATTCAGACAAATACACGACAACGTGGACGGGTGCAAATTTCGTATATAATAATGCGTAAGTTTATTCAAATTGGCCTACATTTTGGTATACTGATTAGGTACATCGCAACTACTTTGGACACACTGCTTGCCAACATTTTGTCCTGCCGTGGGGTATGGTTGTGGTTATGCGTGGATTAGTGATGGTGATGTGGTATACACATAGACCTTGGATTAAAATTTTGGGATAGAACAGGGCTACAGTATCCCCTGCCTGTCGTACGAGACTAAAGGGGGACTTCCGGAGTTGCGGGCGGCAAGAATGGGAGCTCTAACCGCCCAGCCAGAGACCCTGGAAAGAACCACTGTATATAAGGCCCCATATAACATGGACGGTTCCTATGGAATAGTGTAAATAATAATTATTGTATCCTACATGAATCTTATATTTTAAATAAAGGTTCATTACAGACCACTAATTAGGGTTTTTGTGTATGTTTCTGAAGAAAACTTGACCAATTTAGGTACACTGTGACGAAAAAAAAGCTTTTATTAATTAAATATTAATTCTACTTTATCGTTAAAATTGTTAAAGGTACAAATTTACGATTACAGTTATTTGTATGTCATATCATATTTTTTTACGCGGGCGATGCCGCGGGTTCTGCTAGTACTCGTATAAGATTAAGATTATTTATTAGTTTTAAGAGCACTTCTTTAAAAGATGGTAGAACCCTCAGCGTTTCGGCTCCGGCGGCAATACTGCTACACCTATTTCTACCTAATAACAGTGTTAAGCGCTGCTGTGATCTGCTATGAAGGTTGTAGTAAGGAAGACATACGTACTTTTGCGTGACATTGCAAATATTAAAAGATTTATTGAACATAAAAACAATAATGCACAAATACAAATTGTTCGTAAACGACTGCTATAGTTAAAAACTGTGACGCAGCCATTTACGCCCACCTCGGGACAATGAGAAAGTATGTTCTGCTTACTGAACTATTACAATTACAATATTATTTTACATTTTGAGCTTAGTCCTCAGATGTACAAGCAAATCTGTGGCTGACCTTAGATTGGAAACTAATATTGGGGTTTGCTACTTCTATATTATAAAAAAATACACATATATCTATAATACATCTAACACTAAACAAAGAATTCTCCAAAGAAGAACTCAAGTCCTCGGGGATTAACGGGAACATTCCCTTCCGTAAGTGTCAGTACGTCACGGCGATTAAATGTCAAAAGTTTTTCGGTAAGAATATTTCATAAGCGCAATATAATAGTTTGTGGCTGATACAGCGAACACTAAACCCTCGGGGAGGTAAGTTTTAGACGTGCTTGTGACCTTGTCTCATTGGCAGCGAGTGAACTATTAAATATATTAATATAAAATTAGTATAAATGTACTAGTCGCTTGGCCAGGGGCACGGGTGATGCGAATGGCGATGTCACAGGCAAGGCGATAATCTACAGGGTGTTGCGATCACAGCTACGACAAGCGTAGATCAAAAGAAAAATGTATGTATCAAAAAGGGTTAGACGGGTTAGAGAGCAGTAATTTCATGCTTCGAGATATAGGTAATATTTGAAAGAGATATATTATGTATCTCTAAACGTATTATTAAGCATGAGTATTTATATGTATCAGATGACACGTAATTGATATGCTTCAGATTTATTCTAGCTATGAGGAAATCAGTGAATACAAGTAGGACATAAAATGATGCAGTCATCGTTACTTATCGTTACAGCAACACTGCTATAGTAACAAAATGTTACGTGATATAAAACAATGGAAACATGAAATATTTCAAAACCAGAACTAGCTGACCCGGCAAACTTTGTACCACTTCAAAATCTATTTATCAAATATATATTATATAAAATTTAGTCTATGTTACTCGTGGATAATGTAGCTTTTGAATGGTGAAAGAATTTTTAAAATCGGTCTAGTAGTTTCTGAGCCTATTCATTACAACCAACCAAACAAACAAAGTTTTCCTCTCTATAATATTAGTGTAGAATAGTGTAGATAGTGTTGACGCGTGTGCGATGCGACGAGTTTTAAGCGCTTGCACGCGGCGGCTGCCCGCTCGGACGCTTTTTTCTCAAAATCCGTTGAGTGTTGCTACTACATACCGTTGCACGTGACGGACAGTCACGGTGGTTTCCAAAGCAGTTTAATAATAATAATAATTTAATTATTTATTTATAGTTACAAAGACTCATTTCCATTTCATACTTAACAAAAATTAATGTAGGAAGTTGAAATGAGAAATATAACTACAGTCTACTCTATTGCTTATCATCTTAATATTAATATTTTATCATCGACGCCTGATCCGTGAACAAGGGCTAGTTGTAGCTTACCTGAGTAACAGAATTCTCTTCTCGCTGTTAATAAAACAAAAGCCTTATACAGCAAATGTACCAGTTTATAGCAGTACCAGTTACTGGATCCCAAAAGTAATTTTCTCATGAATAACAAATTATTGTTCGGTGGAGGGGGTTACTCTGCGCCAATATTCCGCTGCATTTACATACGGTGTTAATAATATGCATTGTGAAACAAAATTACATTAAATTGGATGAAATATGGAGTATGTTATTATGAAGTTCATTTTGTAAATGACAGAGTAGTTTAGTTAATTTGGTCATATTACAACATATCGATTATTGATCTTTTCTGTGACCATTGGATATCTCTGGTATGTCTCTTCCTAAAACAAGACTAGGTGTGGAGTATATTCTGGCGTGAGTCGTAAGGAAGACATACGTAATTATTTCATTTGTGTTGCAATTATCCGAATAAATGTTTCTTTCTTTCTTTCTTTCTAATTGAGGCGTTTAGGCACTAACCATTTATCATCTGGTGGACTGCATTCTCGTTAGCTACTTCTTCATTATAAAAAAGAAATATATGATATTGATAGATACGGCCGTATCTAACTATCTAGATATAACCAAAACCCCATCCAAATTGGATCAGTAGTTTTTAGGAAACCGCGGACACACAAACTTACATACATACACTTGAATTTAGAACCTTTTTTTCTTGAAGTCGATTAATAAATGAGACCTAATTGTATATATAGGCCAGGGATACGAGAGCATAGTTACACAGTCGGCTTTAGAGTGCTTCCTCCTTCATAAATTCCTTCTATGAAATTAAAAAATACCTCGAACATTTAAAGGAAAAGTTACCGTTCTTATCGCAGCAGATGTTCAACGTAGCAGTTGCGCGCGACGTGTAATTCTATTAAATACTCAGTCCAATTACAGTCGCTACTGTTTAAGGTACCCCTTTATTTGTTAAGAAAACGCTTGTATTTCTTCCTACATACACAGGAGTGTCTACTCGTTATTTAAGCGCATTCAGAAATTGGTTTTTAAGTAAAACGCTTGAAAAACCCCATTGCTGCAAGTAATAAAGTTCTGCACAAAGATTACGTATCATACTCTACTAAGTGCGGTTTGTAGAGTATACGCTATCATACGAAAAAACCTAAGATAAAAAAGGTTTAGAACGTGGTAGAACCCTTTGTGGTTTAACTCCGGCGGCACCACCGCCACACCTCTTTCTACCTAATAACAGTTAAGAGCTGCTGTTCTGGTTTGAAGCGTGTGGTAAAGTGGACATACTTTTCCGAGGCGTTTCAGCTTAGTCCTCACGGGTAGAAGTGCATCTGTGGCTAACCTCAGGTAGACAAATAACGAATTGTTTCTACTTTATTTTGGTTTATTCAGGATCTAATTCATCTCGAAGTTGTAGGAATGATTCGTGGAAATTTCTTAACTAATTCGACCATAATATAATTGGTAATCTTTGTTGCATAGGTAGCACTTAAGTTCAGAAATGAATATGTTATTTGTATCTATCTATTATCTTATATTAAGATCTCAAGCACTTGATATTTGCAGGTGCTCCAAAACAGGCAAATAAAGTTTAACTACCGCCTTAAACTTTACTACCCACAATATACATTACCTCAAAGTGCTACGTACGAGTATTCGTACACTTAGAGTAAAATAACACTCCACAATAGTGTAGTTTAGTTCGCTTCATGATATGTTGTTTGAATAATAAACATTTTTGAAACAATTCTAACCTAATCTAACCTTAATTTCTTAATTCGCTGAAATATTTCTAAATTCGCTTGATTAGTACTTAAAGTAGAAGTTAAGTTCGCTATATTAAATAATATTTTTCTGCATAACAATTTCTAGTTTCTACTTTCGCTTAAATATTTAATTTTTATATTCAAGTTAATATAACGTTTTCTAAGTTCATTTAAGTATTTCTTAGTTCGCTTAAAAAATCCAAGTTCGCTTAAATATTCGTGTTTTAATAATTATTTATGAATTTGCTAATGATCCTTATTTTTATTATTTAAGACTAATACTATTATCTATCATAGAATTGACACATTTTAATATGTAACGAGTATTAATAAAGTGCGGTCTTAATTTCTATACTGCTGATATTTCGACCCAATTACAGGAATCGTGCTGACGGCAAAACCTTTATATGTTTACCCGCGGATATATTCATAACAGTCCGAACTTTGTTATAAACTATTCAAGCGAACTCTAGTTATCTTTGCAAATTAAACAATACCAACAATACCGAACATCGTACACTAACACCCACAAGTGCCGTATAGAAGATTCACGATATGTACTGTCGTAATTCCGTTGTTATTGCTCTTGCGGCGCTCACTGTAAATTTAGGTGAGAACACATGTTTTCGTACGTTTGGTTGTTACAGATAACTGTTATTTGGATATGGAATATGTCACGTATTTTTGATGCGATTTAGTGCCAATGAAGGCAGCGTTGCATTAATTTTGTAACGCGTATCCACGGTACCTGTCTGTTGCAAATTTGAAGTTTGTTTATTAATTGGCTCGAAGATTATTAAAAACTACAAAAATAACTTCTTGTATCAGTAAGTAGAAAGAAAGAAAGAAAAGAATTATTCAGATAATTGCAAACACAAATGAAATAACAGAAAGAAAATAAATGAAAAGCATAAATAGGGATTTAAATTTACTTAACACATTATTAATAAAAGCGTATTATAAGTAAAATAACAGATAATAAAACTCGCAATACTTTATTCAATTTATACACATTTTCTCATACTTACGCACAAAACCCGTTAGCAATTACCAACTTGAGATACACATCAAAGGATGTGAAATGTATTGAGAATAACGCGTCGTTTCCCTTATCAAAGAAATTGGGGGAAAATAACAGAACTCGGTGTACCATAACGAGGGTGTTCACCCTTGCAGATAAGGGCTTTGTAGCTTTGTGGTATGAAATCGGTTTCAGTGCGGGTTCGAAGTTCTCACTGATATTGCGAATTGCAACTGCAACTATTTATTTATTATATATTATATTTACTTCTGGGCATAGGACAATCCTCAGAAAAGTGGGGAGGGCAAAATTGTACTCTGTAGCAGACCGGTCATCAATTCAGTGATGCAAAGGTTTTTGAGTAAGGTTCCTGGCCAGGTCCTAAACCGGTATGGGGGTACTTTTTAGAAGTTGCTGGGTAAAGTTAACGAAGCTACGGATTATATAAAAGCAACAAGGCGTAGCGTTAGTCGGAGTTGGCTTTTGAAAATATACCAACGAATAATATGGTCATTGTCAGCCTCTTAAACTGTGCCGCCCCAGGCGCAATTACCTACAATTATGCCGCCCGAAAAAAGATGGAAGAAATAACTACTTCCAGTCTTCTGTGACTAAAATTTTGCCGTTTAAACTTTTTTTTTATAATATAGGAGTAGCAGACGAGCATGCAGACCACCTGATGGTAAGTGGCTACTGCTCATAGACATCTGTAATCAACCCTAGATAGGATTAGATATTCCTGAGGTCGGCCACAGATGCGCCGCTACTCCTGAGGACTAACCTGTAACGCCTTGGAAAACTATGCCTCCCTTACTGTGATAAGTGGAAGGGTGTGCCCTTCAAACAAGAACACAGCAGCCCTTAACGCTGCTGTTATACGGCAGAAATATGTGTGGCGGTGGTGCCGCCGGAGTCGAACCACAAAGGTAGAACCCTTTGTGGTTCGACTTCAAGCTGACGCGGATCGGCCTTTGCTCATTGCCGTTCAAAACATAGAAATTCGGTTTCCGCTCTAGACTTGGGTATTTGTCTGCGTTTTTTGCTTTGTCCATGACACTCAGCATTGTCCTGCCAAAAAGCCTTATTTTTATTTATTTTCTCAGTACTTTGTAGTGACTAGCTTAAACAAATCACAGACACGCCTGCCTGACCACTTGGCATAGTCTGTAGGTAATCTGTGTAACCCCACAGGACGCTACCCCAAAACCATCCCCAAAACAAACCCGTTACGGAAAGCCTAAGCCGTTTTACATAATTCTCACATTTGTATGCCAATTTTACTCTCTGCACCGGCCTATACAGGGAAAGACTTGAAATCGCACACGCGAATACAACCCTTATCCCTTATACCAATAAGCGTGTAATTCCTGTGTACGTTGTGAAGGGAATGTTGCATGTCAGTTTAACCCTTCTTGCATTTTAAATAAGTCATACATTTCTTCATATTTATGTATTGATGGTGATGATGATGTACTGGATTTGGGATTCTCTGTTTTGGATGTTTTGGTTTTCATTTTTAATTTTGATACTCTATTGATCGCTTTAGGGTATTCTACGTCAAAACGAAAATACGAAACCCTGTAAGATTATTCGTGTTTTTATCTCTCTGTCTGTCCTTCTATCAGAGGAATTTTTTATTTTAATTTGACATGCAACTATCACAAACCCCTTTTTTGTTTACATGGGGGAAAACCTTCAAAAAGTACTCGATGCCGTTGGAGCGACACAGGGTTATGTGGGATTCTTATCGCACTAAAACTCCTCGTTGGCCGTCTTCGTTGCTGCGTAGTGGGCTTCGGGATCGCCAAAAGAACGCGACCGGATTCCTCTTAGCGCGTTTTAGTTTATATTACGCCCACAACTTTAAAAAATGAGTATTTTAATTCGGCTTTAACCTCGGACCCCTTGACTGTGAGTCCCCGTTTCAACCACTAGGCTATCACTGCTTTACTTAAAAAATAAATCGCAGTTATGTAACAAACTCTTGAAAGACAAAACCTTTTTTAATTAAATTTATATTTGTTTTCAGTAATTAAAATAACGTAGGTCTTTATATTCAAGTCCTTTCCGGTCTTAATTAGTAAGCGTCTATGAGGCAGGTGTTCTTGTGCAAACACGGGCTATTTCTTGTGTACTGAAAATTTTCTCTTTGAATGCTGCACTATCTGCTCCTTTCCCGCCCTAAGCGGCTTATGTTCTATTATTTAAGGATCGGTACTTGCTTGTGTATTAAACTGTTGTTTTTAGTTTGAAAAATACAGCTCGGATTCATAATTTATTATACTGCCTTTGTATTTTAGTTTCATTTTTAAAGCGAAAAACAGTAGTGTGAAGTGCTGCTGTGTACTGTATGTACCCTTACGATAAGTTTTCAAAACATCCCACAATTTTACGTTACGTTTACTCAATCCATTATTCTGTTCCGTTTGCTTCAGTAGACTGAGTAAATGTAACAATAAGTAAGTGCTCAAGTCTTTTTGTGTGCCTCACATGTTCGCAAAAAAGAGAGACAAAACATAAACGTAAAAACTCATGGTAAGGGTTTTAAGGGTGTGGTAAAAGATATACTTGTCTGAGGCATTCTAACTTAAGATCTTACTTAACTACTGTAAGTTTGAAAAGCAGCTAATAAGATTTGACAAATTTACATGAAACACAGACTACCCATACTCAAAGCATGCAGATCTTATGGTTACATTTTTAAGACCAAAATATATTTGTGGACTTTCCATTAAAAATAACACTGATTACTGTACTAAAAGACAAATAAAACTTTATTATTACAATCTACAGAAAACTTCACTTCAAACACAGACTAGCTACTCCCAGAAAAACATATGTTATGTCATCGTATTACTGCATTTTAAGGCCCAAATATATTTCTAGGCTTTCCATTAAACATTCCATAAAACAGTATTATTACAGCCGACAGAGCACTACACGTCAAACACAGACTAGCCACTCCCAGAGGTTATGTCGCTGCATTTCTTAAAACCCAAATATATTTCTGAGCTTTCCATTAAACATAACAATAGTAACTTATAGGCGAATAAAACAGTATTATTACAGCCGACAGTACACTTGACGTCAAAAACAGACTAGCCACTCCCAGAGGTTATGTGTCGCTGCATTTCTTAAGACCCAAATATATTTCTAGGCTTCCCTTTTAACATAACACTGATAACGGTCTTTAAAGGCGAATAAAACAGTATTATTATAACCGACAGAGCACTACACGTCAAACACAGACTACCAACTCCCAGAGAATACATATCTTATATCATCGTATTACTGCATTTTAAGGCCCAAATATACTTCGGGTCTTTTCATTAAGCACAATGTATGTAACATATTTAAAGACAAATAAAACAGTGTTATTACAGCGACAGAACACTCCACGTCAAACACAGACTAGCCACTCCCAGAGGTTATGTATCGCTGCAGATATCGATTATGTTAATGACCGCTGCAGCGGAGGTCAAGGATTTATTGGACAGTCGAGCCGTATAAATCGAGCCACTAAAGAGTAGAATCACAAATGGCGAATTTGAGCTGATATAACTAGTAATTGGGTAAGATTAGTCAGAGTCGTTTGTTATAACAATTTGGCTAGAGAAGCACTAAACAACTTGTAGTAAAAATTCAAAATGTAGAGATAATAGCAAAACATATAACACAATTTACATATGGGGCAATATGAGTGATGCATCTGTGATCGAATTCACATAGAACCCCTGTTTCTATATGAATAGATAGAATATTCTTTATTCGTCGGTCTTACGCAATATACAGTCTTATCGATTATCGCTCAGTAGCGATCCCTTTTAGACAAGTTATGCATGGAAAAGGTGGACGATAAGAGAGAAAAGTAGAAAGTGTGTATGAAGTTAAAGAAAGAATATAATAATTTAATTTTTGGATTGGATGACTTAAACTGATCTATCATTTTATTATGATTTCATATACCATCGTTATACATTTTAGATTCTATTCATTATTGATACGGATTATACATGCAATGGTGACGTAGGGGAATTTTGTTACAGAAAATAAATTGGTGAAAATAATTTTAATAACGATTTTGCAATTTTACAATCTAGTAACTGGGTAGGTGTTCCACATACTACCTGACTATTTCGTATGAGGCGGCCACAGTCCTGGCGCGGTTTTCGCCCCTGGATAATCTGGCGGATATGACCGCGGAGATTTTTAAGATCTGCGGTCTCCGCCAGAGTGGCCATCCTCTAACGCTGAGATGGTCGAAGTGCTACGGATGAGAGCCATCTGGCGCGCCCTAAGACGCTGGCGTGATAGACTCCAGAAGACACGGTGCGCACGCCAACGCGTGGTCAGTGCGATTCTGCAAAGCCTGGCTTTATAGAAAGAAACGCGTCACTTACCGGCTGACACAGGCGCTCACCAGACATGGCTGCTTCGGTGAGTACTTGCACAGGATAGGCAGGGAGGCATCAGCGCGGTACCACCATTGTGGACATGCCCAGGATTCTGCGCAGCACACGCTCGAGGATTGCCCAGCGTGGCAACCCGAGCGGCAGATCCTGGTGCAGCACATAGGGTCGGGTCTCTCCCCGGAGACTGTTGCTGCGGCGATGGTCCGTTCAGGCGAAGCCTAGGATAGCGTGGTGGCGTTCTGTGACCGCTTTATGCTCGCTAAAGAGGACGCCGAACGGGCCAGGGAGCGCGCCGATCCCACGCGGTGAAGAAGACGCCGAAGGCGCAGATAGCGCCCCCCGGCGCGGTGTCCTTGTACTTCCAGGACTAGAATAGGGCTACGGTATCCCGTATATCCGTAAGAGGCGTCTAAAAGGGGGCTTCGAGGGTTGCGGGCGACAAGAGTGGGAGCTCGAACCGTCCAGTAAGCTACCCCGGCAAGGACGGCGGTATGTGTGGTCGCATACCGTCGTAATCACCAGATGTTGTGGAAAGAGCGAACGCTCCCCCAAGGCAGAGCCCGATCCGGGCATCGCGCTTGGAGGACCCCGGTTGTGTTCCGTCGGAGATCCCGGAGTTGTCCAACAAGCGCTGAGGACGGCCACCGGGGGGTTTTAGTGCTGTAAAAATCCCACATAACCCGGCGTCGCTCCCACAGCCTCGGGTACCTTTTGCAGGTTTTCCCCTCGTCAACAAAAAAAAGTAAGTACTTACCTATAGTATATTATACTTATACAAAATATGAACTTTATATTTGTCAAATTGAAACTAACGCAAGACCAAACCTAACAGTGTCATATTTCAACTTGTCTAGAAATTAATAGAGCCCGCTGAAACCGGAAGGACTCAATGTGTCATGTCTCGCGACATTCAGACAACTTGCTGTAGAGGCACTGAAAAGCTAGTTTTACGGCAGTCTAGCTGCAATATAGTCGGTGAGTTACCACCTACATTGATATACGTAGAATAGAATATACTTGTATGCACACTTACAAAAGAATTTACAGTAGTATTAATTACAGGTTAAAGTAGTATGCAATAGGCGGCCTTATCGCGAAGCAGCGATCTCTTCCAGGCAACCTATGCATGGGAAAGAGAAAAGGATACATAAGGAAAGTAGGATAGAGTGTGCGAAGTTAGAGGTGGAGCAGACTACAAGGAATAGAATTACAGTAAACAATAATAACATAAGATGTAGGAATCCGATAAGAAATGAAAGAGTAAAAAAAGAACAAAAACACATCCAGATAAAGTAGCAATAATAATAAACAGAATAAAAGATATAATAATAATATAATAAAAAATACGTCCTTTTCTGTGAGATGTACTTTTGCGAGGCATTCCATCTTAGTCTTCAGGGGTAGCGGCGTATTCGGCCGACTTCAGGTTGGTATTTATTCTTATCTGGGGTTGAGTACCCATGGGGTTGAGTACCCATGCAGTAGCCACTTACCTTACTTGTACTTTTTATGTTCGTTTCGTTTTTTATGGACGAACATAAAAGTATTTTCACCCTTTTTCTTGTTGATTAAAAATGTTCAGTCAGGGAGCAGTACTTACCTACCGTTGTTTTAAAAGTTTGTTTTCAGTTTTAGAAATTTACCGATAATATAAACAATAGCATAACAAGTAAGTAACAAAATGCATTAAATGAGGGTAGCAGCTGCCGATTCATTAAACGAACGACTAATATATTTAGCTATGAATTAAATAATTGCTCTCATGTAAGTGACTGTAAGTCTTAATGAGAAATTAAATTCTTAAAACCCAATATAATTTAACACAAGCATACACAGCAATAAAACTTTTTTAAGTAACTGATCTAATAATATATTATGTGCAATACTATTAATGTATGAATATTCAGAATAAACCGTTTTATAAGCAATTCACGCAGCACTTAACTAAACGAGGGAACTTAAGTCTCATGATCTTAGATTTTACGTTAATTAAACCTTCCGAATAATTAAACTTAATTCACAGGTGCATTGTTTGACGCGGCTCCCGCGGTTCTTAGCGCACAGTTTGAGCACCACATGCTAATGTTGAGGTTAGTTAAACGTAGGGTGAACGCTATGTCTTGGTGTATCATTGATTAAAGATAGTTTATTGCCATTGTTTAAAGATAATCTAAAAAATATTAACTAATTTTGAAAATTAAAAATATGTTACACTTAAGTATAAAATTAGCGTAATATATAATATTACAAATAATTAAATTTAAGTGTTAAAGATGCAGTGTTTGACAGGGCTCCCGAGGTTCTTGAGGATTTAGTTAAACGTGGTAAATGCCATGTCTCGGTGTACCTCTTTTTAAAGACAGTTTATTGCTATTGTTTCATTTTTACTTTTATAGTATAGGAGTAGCAGACGAGCATGCAGTCCACGTGATGGCTACTGCCGCTCATGGACATCTGTAATCAACCGAAAATCAGAATCAAAATCAAATAGGATTAGATATTCCTACCTGAGGTCGGCCACAAACGTGCCGCTACCCCTGAGGACTAAGCTGGAACGCCTCGGAAAAGTCTGTCTCCCTTACCATTGAAAATCGTTAACTAACTTTGAAAGAATTAAAAAAAATAATAAATGTTACTCTTAAATAGAAAATTAGCGTAATATATAATGTTGGAAGGTGGTAGAACCACCTATGGTTTGACTCTGGCGGCACCATCGACACCCCTATTTCTGCGTAATAGCAGCAGTGTTAAGCGCCTCTGCTCTGAAGGATTATGCCATAGTCCACCGCGCTGGCCAAGTGCGTATTGGTAGTCTTCACATACCTTTGAAAACTTTTTTTTCTCAAATATGCAGGTTTACACACGATGTTTTCCTTCACTGTTTAAGCAAATGATAATTAATTTCTAATACGCACATAATTTGGAAAGTCAGAGGTGCGTGCCTGGGATTTGGACCTCGGACCCTTCGATCAAGAGGCCGAGTTTCTTAACCACTCGGCTATCACTTTACTTGATACTAGACCTTACCTTATTCCAATACAATTCCACCATGCCATATACCAGGTTTTACTTGAAGAGCCGTACAGTAACCAAACCAATGGTTATCGGAATGGAACCTGATGAGATTATTTCAGACGTAACCGCAAGAGAAGATTGGAGGCTTTCAGAACCAATTCTGCTATATAATTGATTGTTGCGGCCGATTCGCCATTTGTATTGGACCTACACATTTGTGTCTCCGGTTGGGTGTGTTCCACTTAGTACTAAACGCAAGGTATTTAATTTTGGAACAAAACTAGGAATTTTTAGCCAACTTTCGGAAGGTAAGTGGCCATGTATTCGTCGCGTTTTTATTTATGTTTGGCGATTATGTAAAATAAGTTCTGAGTTCGGCTCCTCATGATGGGAGTACAGGATTCAAATCCCTGGCTCTTTTTTCAGATTTTTCGAGATTATGTTATTATTAGAAATGAAATTTATAGAATTTTTTTTAAGACGAAGGAAACTTTTGTGCGAACACATACAATTCCTTCATGCCTAAAAGATTATTAAAATACCTTAAAACGAAAACTATGCCATGTTTAACAATCTGAACTTGGCTAGCGCGATGGACTATGATTTAGTATATTCTGAAAGGAATAATAATGGCTTCATGATGATAATAAACTCATCTTCACAATTAAGTATAATTGAAAAATTACAAATCACCAAGAACCTCTAAGGCAGTGATAGCCCAGTGGTTAAGAAACTCGGCCTCTCGATCGAGCGGTCCGAGCTTCAAATCCTAGGCACCTCTGATTTTTCGAAATTATGTGCGTATTAGAAATTAATTATCACTTGCTAAAAACGGTGAAGGAAAACCGTGAGGAAACCTGCGTACCTGGGAGATTTATATAAAAAAATCTCCAAGGTATGTGAAATCTACCAATACGCACTTGGCCAGCGCGGTGGACTATGGCCTAATCCTTCTCATTCTGAGAGGAGACCCGTGCCCAGCAGTGAGACAATAATGGGTTGATGATGAAGAACCTCTAAGAACTTTACGAACTCTCATAAACCATATAATTTAACTAGTTACCATAAAAACGCAAGGCCCAACAGAGCACCAAGTGGAACATACCAAGGATACGTCTACCAACCACAAGCGCAGCTGAAATTAATCGCAAGCCCCATTTTGTGCCACCCTCCCCCCTAAGATGTTGTTTAGCGAATGAGTTCCAAACTAGTTGTCGATTTAACTGTCGATTTACTGTTACTTCTAATCCTTAAAATTGATTCATTTGTTAATTAAGTTGTTAGTTGTGTTATTTAACTTAGAAGTCAGGTTAAGTATATTTTAAGCCAGCATTTTGACGAGTTATTCATATTAGTTACTTATTATTATTATTTGTTAGTAAGCTTTGTTATATTTAATAATCCTATATATCGGTGGTGACCATGCCAGTCCAATTGATACATCAAGTGTTCCAGGTTTTACATTTGCAGGTAAAAACTTAAAGAAGCATTTGCTCTTCTGGGTATGAAGCGTTATTTAAAGTTTCATAAATATGTTTTTACTTTTAAATAATGTTTAGCGTGTACGCTTTAATAAATATAGATTTAATCAGAAGTTACAATAAAAAAGATGAAATCCTTTTTTCGAAGCACGTCTGCGTTCAAATGCAAAGCTATAGTCTCTCTATTTAATTTAAAATATAAACGACGAAAAAAATTGTCATTTTATTAGAATATTGTTATTTAAATGTTTTGTTTAAACATTTTATTCTAAAAATAAAATCTTTCAGCCGTTCACTCCAGCTCACTTACAGCACGTGCAAAGCTTTATGTTACCGTTAATCCGCTCGAGAGCCGCATTCTGTGGGCTTTGATGGCTTAGCTTCACTTTGTAGGGTCTTAGAGCTTTCGCTATTCTTGAATAAAATCCCTGTCATCGTAGTGTTTTACCTGTCCGTGCTTACGTTTTTAAAAGGAAGCTATGTGGAATTTACTAACATAAGCACTAATTTCTACTCGTAGATACAAAATATTGTTTGTAATTGGTTGCCTATCTAGATTTCTATATTGTGTTAGTGTTGTACTTGTGGTTGTGGATTATAAATAAAAAGAGTGTTATTTGTTATTTATTAAATAAAGTCACTTTTAACAACTATATCCGTCTGTAAGCTGATGACACACTTTAACTTAAAATGCGATATTTTAATTCAAACGAAAAAAAACAAACACAATGAAAAAACACATATAAAAATAAAGTTGCATCGTTTTAGTTTTAAATTTCAAATATATATTTTTTTAAAGAGAAAATCTTTCAGCCGCTCACACCAGCTCACTTACAGCACGTGCAAAGCTTTATGTTACCGTTAATCCGCTCGAGAGCCGCATTCTGTGAGCTTTGACGGCTTAGCTTCACTTTGTAGGGTCTTAGAGCTTTCGTATTCTTGAATAAAATCCCTGTCACCGTAGTGTTTTTACCGGTCCGTGCTTAAAGCTCTTTAAAGGGAAGCTTTTGCAGTTTTCAAATATCTTATAGATACTTACGTACGTACTTTTAAATAGTAACTGCCAAAAAAAAATGTTTCTTTTTTTTAAAGTATGAGTGTAGAAAGCGTTCATTTATGTTATTATTTATGTATTTATGCAAACAAAACAAAAATTAGTTCTTGGGTTTTTCAATCAAATAAACAAATCAAAGTTTTTTATATGCAACCCCTAAGGGGGTAAAATAGAGCTTCAATGTTTGTATTATATTATATAATTTATGTTCATATTTATTTAGTCAGTAACAGGTTAGGTACGTAAATACTTAAGTTCAATAGTTTAGAAAGCAATAACCAAAAATCATTAACCTTCAAAATCGATTATTCTCATTGCAATCACTAAAACAGGTGTGAAAGGCAAATAACATCGTGTACCGTCAATACAACTCGTTACCCGCTAAATGAATGCGGTGATTGTATTTGACAGCGCCATTCAAGCCGAACTGATGCGGTTTCTGCACTGAATGAGCATGTCTGTGACGTTAATATGTGCATACTGTGGATGTAGTGGTCTATAGAAGGACCTGGAATATGGTTGCTAGCTGCAACCCACTTACTAGCACTAGCGCAGATATCTCCCTAAAACTGCAGCTCTCGGAATTTCTTCATTATGTTTCTCTAAGATATAGCAGTGTCGATACAGCCGCTCAAGTCCACCTGTAACAAACTCTGTTTAGAAGCTATGTTTCAACCTGAAACCGATCACAGGTATGTTACCAGTATGAAGGACTACTTAAGATGGTCGTTTCGATATTCGATAAAGCCAACCGGCATACACACGTTTCTACTAAGACACAAGGACTGCTTCACGCTAGAAATAGTTGTGGCGGAGGCACTTCCCCGTAATTACTTTAAGAGACAAAATCATGAAAATCGGTTACTATCATTACAATATCACTAAAACAGGTGTGAAAGGCAAATAACATCGTGTACCGTCAATACAACTCGTTACCCGCTAAATGAATGCGGTGATTGTATTTGACAGCGCCATTCAAGCCGAACTGATGCGGTTTCGGCACTGAATGTGCATGTCTGTGACGTTAATATGTGGATACAGTAGTCTGTAGCAGGGTCTAGAATATGGTTGCTAGTTGCGCTTACTGGTACAAATATCTCTCTAAAACTGGAGGTCTGCAGAATACTTCACTATGCTTTAAGATATTTATAGTAGGTAGTCCATGTGGTGCAGGCTTTAGGATTTTTTTTATTATAAAAGTAGCAATCAAGGATGCAGTCTACCCGATGGTTAGTTGCCATTGCCGCCCATGGATACCTGTTTAAAACTCTGTATAGAAACTATGATTCTATCTGACGCCGATCACACGAGTGTTGCTACTCTTGAGTACTGAGATCTTGAGGCCTCGATGCTCAATATAAGTCAGCCAGCAAACACAACCTGCTAACAAAACACAAGAACTATTTCACGCTAGGAATAGGTGAGGCGGAGGCACTTTCCCGTAATTACTTTAAGAGCCAAAACATCAAAATCATTAACCTACGAAATCGATTCCTCTCATTGCAATCACTAAAACAGACGTGAAAAGCAAATAACATCGTGTACCGTCAATACAACTCGTTACCCACTAAACGAATGCGGTGATTTATATATCTCCCTAAAACTGAAGAAAGTCTGAATAATACTTCATTATGATGCTCTATGATATAGAATTCCATATTTAAGTAGTCTGTAAGCAGGTTCTCCAATATGGTTGCTGGCCCACTAACAGAACGTGATGTTTCCCTAAAACTAGAGTTTTGTAGAATACTTAACTGTGCTGCTCTATGAAAGCAGTCAATATAGTGCAGACTTTAGGTTGGTAGTTATATGTTCGTGTTCAGTGGCAAACGAACATGCAGTCAACCTGAGGGTAAGTTGTCCATGACGTCAATTCAAGGACGTCAGTAATAAATTCCATTTAGTAACTACTGTTCTACCTGAATCCGTTGACAGGTGTGTTACCACTCTTCAGGAGTAAGATAGTCGCTTCGATGGTCGATATAAGCCAGCCGGTATACATACTCTTCCACGCAAAGTAAAGTAAACGTAATACGTAAAGCATACGTAAAGTAGATCTTGTGTTTGAACACAAGATCTATTTTACGTTAGAAATAGACTTGAAGGCGGAACCTCCACGATCGCACCACACTTGTTCTATAACCTTTTTAGCTAACTAATAATTATATGTAATTATATGTATTATATGTAATGAATTATTTGTAAATGTTTTTTAACCTATTATCGTCCCACTGCTGGACACGGGTCTCATAATGAGAAGGATTAGGCCATAGTCCACCGCGTTAGCCAAGTGCATATTGGTAGACTTCATATACCTTTGAGATTTCTTTTTTTTATAAACCTCTCAGGTGCATACCTGCATAGGTTTCCTCACGATGTTTTCACTCAGGGATTGACACACTTCACTCAGGGATTTGAACCTCGGATCCCTCGACCGAGAGGACGAGTTTCTTAACCACTAGGCTGTCACTGCTTTCACTGTCTGTAAATGTTTACTACCGTGAAAAACGATAGACCTTATATACTCGTAGGTCACTCTACATTTCCACGCCCATGAAACCACATCATCGGTTTAATATTTTATGTAACAACTCCACAATGCGACCCCTGAAGAGTCTATAGAGATACTGTATTAGCGGTTATAACACTTTTATACATAATAGACGTCAACAAAATCGTCAAAGTGTTCGGTCTGTCATTTTATTCACTAATAAATTCACCTTTGTCCGTACTTTCCAGACGGCGTCGTTTGAACCGGGCGAATTATGGGTTGGTACAAATTGTAAGAGCACAGCGGTTTAACTATTTTAGATAATACCTGTAGAATATATAAATTCTGATAAATCTTAAGAAAACCTTATTATTACCCGTCATATTAATATTTACTACATTTGCTCTATTACATCAACTTTCTACCTCAGAAAAAGAATCACGAGAATACGTTTTTAACAATTATATAACTTACATAACTAATCACGTGTGACGTTAGTCACACTTGATTACGTCACATTATTACCGTCACCTTTTTAACTAAAATAGTTTAATAGCAAAAAATATTGTAAAATTCACCGTGGCAACAAATAGCCTTTATCTTGTTGCTGGATGCTTCGCTAAACTAGTCAGAAGTACAAAAATCAATCACATTTAAACGGTTTTCCTTTATTATTTACCCCTAATTTTGTCTACTTTGTAAACAGATTAATTTATTCAAGGTCGTATCCGCTACATCTTATGAATGGCACCAGCAAACACGACAAAGTTCATCAGTGTCTGCCGGTAACGTCGTTACCGAGCTCAATCAGGGCCCATTGACGACACGACGTAAGCCCAACTCGATTACGTACGATTTACCTAATGAAGTTTACTAGCAGAAAGTTACTGTATTTTTTATCGTTGCAATAAATAGCTTTAACGTAGTTGCTAGATGTTTCGCTAAACTTTTAACGCTTTTCCAGTTTCCGTTAGTGTCTGTCTCCAATTTTGTCTACTTTTTGAACAGCTTACGTTATTCAAGTTTTTATCCGCTACATCTTATAAATGGCGCCAGCGAACACGACAAAGTTCATCAGTGTCTGCCGGTAACGTCGTTACCGAGCTCAATCAGGGCCCATTGACGACACGACGTAAGCCCAACTCGATTACGTCACATTATTCCCGCCTTACCCTTTACTGCAACGTTTACGCCTGCCTTTTTACCTCAACTTGTTAGCTTGTATCGCTGACGGGAGCTTTAGTCGATCCGCACCATTATTTCAATGTGTCGAGTTTGTTCGTTTTACCGCCCTGTTTGACTAAAAAAGATGCGCGGTAAGAGGACTCTATCACTTTATTGGGTGATTTAAAGCTATGGACCAATTTCTGTCAAATAACACCAGTGTTAAACACTGGCGTATTCTGGAGAGTGTAGTAAGGCAGACACATTTATACGAGGCGTCCCAACGTACTCCTCATGGGTAGCAACCCATCGTGATTTCTTTTTTGTAGAAGATTAGAATACTTTAAAAACATTGGGTATATTTATCATTTAGTAGGGCAAACAATAAACTTACCTATGTTACGAAGAATCTCTCGTAGTCTTTCCTAACCTAAGTTATTTACAAACGTATTTTCCTTATTCTTAAAGGAAAAGTCAGCATGATTCAATCCACTTACAGTTAGACATGATCTCTGTAAATTTATATACGTATATGTATAACACAATATATTATACTTTTCTTTTATGTAGCACATAGTTAACCTCCTGGGATCTTTCGTCATATATATATTACATAGAAAAGAAAAAAATGTAACAGCACCATCTGTCAATATTTACGAGATCTTTTAGTTTTATTCAATAGATAACATGTTGGTCCACCATTTAAAACTGTGATTAGCTGATAGGATGATACTATTTTATTGCATTGTAAATTTTAACCAAACGATGGCGTCACGGTCGGAAACAAGTAGTAAGTGAATTTGAGATTTTTGTTCAAATATCGATGTTTTTATAAAAAATATGTATTTTTATCGTTTATAATAAATCATTTTTACTAAATATGAGTCTGCAATGCTTGTAGGTTACATTAAAAATTATGAAATATCGGATGAAAGTTTTATGTCATACTGGTACCACATGAGTTCCCAATTACTACTGTGAATGGAAGAGTCCCAGTGTAATACTCATATGACATAAACATTTTTCTTTCTCGAACTTCATATTTTAATGTTATTCTTGTTTGTTATTACGAGCTTACGCAATTACGAAATATCCGCTATGCTAGACGACTCAAAGCTAGACTTAACTGATGAAGATGACCTAGAAGACGTAACATTACAATGTCATGATGGCAACAATGACTCGTATTCTGGTTTCTCGAATTAGAATTCGAATTCGGTTTATTGAAGTAGAAAGTTGTGCAGGTTTTGATATTTTTATTAGGTCCTCAATTATAATTAATGGAAGGGGCCATCCTAGAGCCTTAAGGATTTACTTTGGGTGAATCGGCAGTCCGCAAAATTTGCGAAATACTTATATAAGATTAACATTTTTATTGTGTTCATTATTTCACTAATACAAAATTGGAAGACTTTTAGAAAGGAGGTTTTCATATAACGATAACTATTCAACTAAAACAGATTTGCAAAGACCTGCGAGTTTTCTAATGAAAAAAGCGACGGGAATATCGAAATCATTAGCTAGGATAAATAGTTCTCACATGGTGGTTGGACAACAAACACACTGGACTGTGTCATTACACTGAATCTGACAGTAATTCGAGTTCGATTGGCAGTTCGAAGACGAAGACATATTAATAGAAGGCTAAAATAAAACCCATGTCAACCGAAAGTTTTCGTTATCATAAAGTACATAATTTAGTCCATTACTCCAACGTTCCAAATAAATGCAGAAAACCAAAATACAGCAACTACAAGAGCATATTGTATTAAATGCAATATATATTTCAATAAAACATAATTGTTTCTTATAATTCAACAAAAAAAAAATGTTTTAATCACCAATTTATACTTTTTGTAACCATATTTTGTGTTCAGTTATCAATTGTGTCATAATAAGAACGTACCGCAAATTTATTAAATAGTATTATTTTTACTTTAAAAAAATATTTATATAATCTGTGTACTGTGACTTTATATCGGAACATATTTTAAGTTTATTTGACGACTGTGATATATGTTAGAAAAAATATACAAGACAACAGACAGTTAAGTTTACTGCTGAATGTGATTGTGAGAATCATTTTTTTAAATTGAGTGTGACTGTTTAAAATTATAGATTAAGATATAATTGTACACAACACAGACAGTATTTTTTTACAATACATTTCTCATATTACCAAAATTTTACATTAATATATATGATTAATGTTCTATGTCATATATATATGACACAAATAACAGTTGTAATTGGGAACTCACGTGTTCTATATATGACATTGAGAAAATCCATATTTTCCGATTTACATTTTTTGTTATATTTTTTCCTGTAATTCTGTTACCTATTGTATTGGTCAGGATAAATTTAATTCAAATTCCTAACAACTTTTTTTCCTGGGTCCCAGGAGGTTAAAAACGGAATGAACAAATTAGTGAACATTTATGGACGCTGCGGCAAGTAAATTACTTGAGCATCGGAATGGAAAACAATTACAGCGCTGTCCATATCACAGTCCGTAAAATAAAAAAAAACTCACGTTTTGTCGCTCGTTATTTTACAACTACAATTTACTTTTAAATATTTTTGTTATAGGAATCAAAATATATTTGTTAACAAGCTGACTCGGCAAACGTTATGTTGCCATATAAATAAAAAAATGTTAAGGTTGAAGAACCCTTATCACTTAGGGGTATGAAAAATAGATAGTAGCCGATTCTCAGACTTACTAAATATGCATATAAAATTTGGTGAAAATCGGTAAAACCGTTTTGGAGGAGTACGGTAACTAATATTGTGACACGAAAATTTTATATATAAGATTAAACAACAATTGCAGGACAATAAACCAGCAAAGAAAAAATGTATTTTTTGCGTTTTTTAGGAAGAATAAAAATTTAAAATGCGACAAATCCGTTAAAATTCATTAAAAGATTTAAATGTAATAATTGAACCGACTGAACGGAAGAGTGAATGCGAAAACATTTATGCAACTGCCGCAAGTCAATTACATCGGAATGGAAAACAATTACAGTGCTGTCCATATCGCAGCACACAGTTAAATAAAAGAAATGCATGCAAGTGGGTTGCTGGTTTTTCCCAGTAATTTATTCTCAAAGATATTCGCAAAATACTAAATAAAATCCACCAAGGGTTATACAATAACTAAGAGAGTACAGAATTTTTATTATAGCGAAGTTTTTTTTTATAATACAGGAGTAGCAAACGAGCATGTAGTCCACCTGATGGTAAGTGCCTACTGCCACCCATGGACATTTGCAATCAACCCCAGGTAGGAATAAGTATTCCTACCTGAGACTTGGACTCGCGCCGCTACCTCTGAGGACTAAGCCGGAAAGCCTCGAAAAAGGATGTCTCCCGTACACAGCCTTCATACCAGAATACAGCAGCGCTTAACACTGCTGTGGTTGAGCACAAATAGGTGTGGCGGTGGTCCCGCTGGAATCTAACCACAAAGGGTTCCACCATCTTCATAAGTGTCATTATGTAAGTAGGTATCTACTTCTATTTCTCACAATGGAGAATTAAACAATATTTCATAAAACTGCTTCACAGAGCTGTATTGAGCACAGTATGTTAATAAAAACAGTATTCATAAAAATATTCAGTAACAGAATCAGCTGTTGTTGTTGTTTTCCGTTCCGCAATAATTGATTTGCGGCAGCATCCATAATGTTATCATGTTCACTCATTCGTTCAGTTTGTTCTGTACACTAACATGTTCTGGTAAATAAATGTATGGTTTTTAATGCATTTCGTATAATACTGTTATAGACAAATAGGTCAATCATATGTAACTTTAGCCTTCCGATATCATCCACGTTTCGAATGCCAAATAATCGTTTTAATGATGAAGTACTGAAAGGAATCTTGTATCCATTATATTTTCAAAAATTTCAATCTATAAATTGGTCGTTGTGGTGGATAGTACATTTATGCTTCTTATCTTACGAAAAAGGTCATACTCAGTATGAAAAAAGTTAATGATGACATTGATATTTATATAAATACTAGCTGACCCGGTAAACGTTGTGTTGCCATATAAATAAAAAAATGTTAAGGGTGAACAACCTTTATCACTTATGGGTTTGAAAAATAGATAGAATATTTGAAACTGCGATGGTAGCGAAGTCTGTCAAATCCAATGTGAACCATTCCAAAATCAACAACTACTTACGAATTAAAAAATCCTTTTCCCACGGACTAAATTGTGAATCTAAACCATTCTCAAGTCCCATTGAACACACACAACAAATTTCATCAAAATCAGTCCAGTCGCTTAGGAGGAGTTCAGTGACATACACACGCAGATAAGAAATATATATATAAAGATATTTTTACCCTATACCATTTCAATATTTAAGTATTTTAGAAATTTTCCTCTCAGAGTCAGAGGATGACGGACCAATAGGTTTTTTAATTACAGATTGGTAAACTTTTTCACATATTATTACTTAACAACTTATTTTAAATAATTGTCAGGCGTGTATTGTTTCTCCGATAATTTGTAATGCTTAAAGCAAATTATATTTAATCTCTTTTAGCGCCATTACTTCGAAAAATTACAGTCATCACGAGTACAGCTGTCACAGTAGCGTACACATACTGTAAAGTCCTTCAACTGAGGAGAAAATTTGAAAAAAAACCGCCTACGAATTTAAGGAAATGCAAAGTAAACTGTTTTTGCTTAGGTGTAAATGTTATCTTCTTTGACGACAATAAATCAGGTTGGCCTTCAGTATTATTAAACGAACACTCCCCTTCGCGGTTCAGGAACATTCATACATGGATGTGGTATATAAGACACTGTTGACAAGTAACAATTAGACGCATTTTTATACTCGCCAAACATAGACAAATGTGCATAAATACGTCCAAATAACCTTCGCGGTTGTATCCTACACTCTATATGATTCTCGTCAGTTCGCTGGGCGATGCAGGTTTATAGGTGCAAATCAAAGGGTTATGCGTCTGTGTTCGTATGAGACGTTTGCATACTGGCCATAGTACGACGAGGTAGTCGATAGATTCTTTGGGAGTTTCTAAATGTTAAATTACAACATTTTACAATATATGTCTAAAATCATAACTAACACCATATCTGTATATTTTTCCATCCTTGTTCACCCTTCGGCAAGTCACGGCGATCGGGCCCTCTATTCAGGCAAAATCATCTTACAATGAAGGGGAAAATTTTGTGAATTATACCCCTCATGACACCCCATTACTTTATCCTGGGGTGAGATTTTTACTATGGGTTTTCGCTTGCACAAAGGCGATAGCGTAAATACCATTGTTAACACTTGTAGTGTGTTATTACTTCCCTTTAAAGTAAGGGATGGAAGAGCTAAGGGATGCTGGTAGATGTAATTATGAAGGATTTTGGTTGTAATTTTAAGGATTTACTTGCCTTAAATGAATATAGGCGGTACTGTATGTGTTTTTGTACGTATAATTTATGAAGGGGTGTTTCAAGGAGATGTGCTGGCACCACTGTGTTACAAGTTTGAAAATGATAGGTAAATTATACAAAATTTCTATAAATTGTGACATTTATAACACAAGAAATATTTTTAAGCAGTAATCAAATTAAATAGAGTTTTTTTAAGTTTCATGAGGGAAATCTGAAATTTTAAATTAACCTACTAAAAGGTAGCTTTTTAAAGAAAGCGTTTTAGAAGCTGATGCTTCAAAGCATAAGCGTAAGTACTTACTATAAAATACATATATATACTAATTTCAAGTGTTTTAAAACAATACATATTGTGAAAATTGAAACATTACCGATTTTCATACGAAGTTCACGTTTTCTAAGTTCACGTGTTTCGGTTTTAAGTTTCAATCAATTGATTTCCCCCATTTTGGTATTCGAAGGGCATCTGTTTAATGTATTCATTAGGAACTTAGTTTAATGTGAAACTCTTTGAAATATAATACGTGCTATCGTTTGGGGAGAGTAAATTTACAATTGAAACTTTTGCCGAACCACATTTAAATTCCAGATAAGGTTGTTAAGGGAAATGTTTTGTTAAATATATAATTTTGTAGGGACATTAGTTAACACTCCTTTCTTTTTTTGAAATTGATAAAATTAAATGAATTTGAAGGTTTAAAGCTCTTCGTGGTTAAATTAAATACTGAGGCCAACATATTTTTAGTTTTCAAAAAGTTAAAAGTTACTGCGTTTTGCGTATCATAAAGGAAATAAGTACTAACGTACAGTTACAACTTCTAACGTATTCCTTAACAAGGTAGAATTCCAATTCTCTTAAGAGTGAATTGTAATATCGATGTAATACATGCATCTAGTTTATATTGCATGCTTAGTATAGCAATTTTATTTTCCCTTGATACACTTGATCAAAACGCTTTTCTGAATTTTCCAACACTAGCACTTATTTTATTTTCAACCCTAAAAACAAATAGCACATATCTTTTCACGCATACACGCCCAATCACTGAACGGGGCCGTAAGGGTAGCTCGGAAGTTGTTCCCTTCAAGCGATGTGAATCTGGCATTCTCTTTGTCCCCAACTTCCCCTCTGTATCGGGTAACAAAATATTGTCCTACCCTTTGAATATTAACGAAACCCTCTATTTAGTGGTATCTAAATTATTCACGGTTCTGCATATTGACCGGTTGAATACGAAATGCAGTGGCGACCAGTTGTAGAAGACCTTTTTCTACGACCCTCCTCATTGAGTGATGGTACAAAGGGAGGTTTTGATAGGTCAGGTTGGAGTGGCCAATCTGTTTTAAGTTTATTGCAAGGCTGACGTGTTGACAAATCTGAGGCCTGTGTGTAATATCGCTGATGTCAGCAAAACGTTCTCCACGCTGGCAATTTTTGATGAATTCTTATATGTTTGAGTCCGTTTTTACCCACTTCGAAGATTTGGTAGAACAAAAATACATGCGGCAGAACACAGTAAGAGATATATAATTCAAAGCCAATTTTATTAAAGATGTCCACGAGCAGCATCAGTCACCACTTACCATCGTAGACTGCTCGTTGGTCACTTTTGGCTTTTCTATCTGTTACGGTACCAGATATAGAGCCCTGAGGACAGGTTGACAGACAGTGGAGTGATAGAAATAGAAATAGGGTTTGAAGGTGGTAGAACCCTTTGTGGTTCGACTCCGGCGGCACCACCGCCAAACCTATTTCTACCTAATAACAGCAGTGTTAGGCGCTGCTGTGTTCCGTTTTGAAGGGTGTGGTAATGGAGACAGACTTTTCCGAGGCGTTCCACCTTAGTCCTCAGGGGTAGCGGCGCATCTGTGACCGACCTCAGGTAGGAATATCCAATCCTATCTGGGGTTGATTACAGATGTCCATGGGCGGCAGTAGCCACTTACCATCAGGTGGACTGCATGCTCGTCTGCTACTACTATATTATAAAAAAAAGGCTACCGTGTTTTCCTTATAGGTACGGAACCCTAAAAACTATTGATTATTGATTGATACTTAACTTTATATTTTAGTTATGCTCTACACGAGTGTAGCTAATCTTCCTTTATGTATGTCTTACGTAATTAAAACTACACTTCCGTGTTCAAAATTGCGGAAACTAATTTTCCACGTATTATGGATACGCCTCCTTGAATAATTAGCGTATCCTGACGTACAATGTAACGAGGTTATTGTTAACAGAACAATGTATCGACACTCGTGATACTGGTGTGGTGTAAGTGAATTAGTTAATTTTAAAGTAACTATATTTTTAAAGGCTTTTATTTATTTAAATCTTTAATATACCGAAGAAGCGTTCTTTACTAGTGGGTTGGGCAGAAAAATAGGCGACATTTCTATGTAAAATAACAATAAATAAATACAAAATTAGTATTTTACCATGGAACAGATAAATAAGTAGTTTTCTCATTAGTTTTTCAAATGATAGACGTACGGAATTGCAACCGATCATACAGTGCTCCTAAGTCGTAGTTCAAGAGGACCAGTTTGAATGCTTGTGTCTCACCTAACACACTCTTTAAACCAGAACATACGAGTAGCTACGCTTAATTCCTATCATCATAGGAATAGATATGGCGACGTTGCCTACGGAGTCGTACCGTGCATCTTGTTTTTTATTAGGTTGAAGTAGCACAGGAGCATGAACTCCATTTGATGATAAATGGTCTTTGCCGGACATGGACATGTGTTTTAACCAACTTCATGTAGAACTCACGTTCTGTGTGTAGTCGATCACAGATACGTGGTAACTTTTGAGGGCTAATATCGTCCATGTCGCC
Organism: Epargyreus clarus; assembly: GCF_041222505.1. NCBI lineage: Eukaryota > Metazoa > Arthropoda > Insecta > Lepidoptera > Hesperiidae > Epargyreus > Epargyreus clarus. The sequence continues at coordinate 2,225,276 of NW_027332214.1, forward strand.
CGATACATAATTCAGCCGGTATCTATACACTTTCATCGAAACGCAAGAATGCTTGACACTTGATATGTGTCACGGTAATGCTTCCCTAATCAAAGCACATTGGTGTTACCACCTTTGACTATTAGTGCTTGTTATTAATAATCAATCTATCCAACGTTATGCGTACCAAAGACTGATATTTATAAATTCTTCTAGACACTATCAAACTTCGATCTTTAGCCGGGATAGATCGAATATTAACAACGGGCGTTTATAGAAATGGTTGAAAATGAACATTTGGAATACCAAGCGTTACAAACATAATGTGTAACAGTGGTTACCTATTTCTTATTTCAAAGATGCTTAAGGCTCATTGTTCGGAGCTAATAAATTCAGCGCACCGCCATACAGAGCGGTATCGTTGGAACAATTTAAAATTATTGCGTCTACTTTGCATAGGTTTACACCTGAATGGTGAACGGAATGTTCAATAAATAAGTTGTATTGTTTGTGTAATTCTTGCAGCGTTAGCGGGCTGAATTTGTATTGTTTGGTTTTAGTGGGGAATCTTGTGGCAAAGATGTTGTAGGTGTAGTTTATGTTGCATGCATACTAGTTATTTGTAGGATGTAGTATGTGTGTGTGGACGGTAATTTTATTTCTTGGAATTATTTAAATTCTTAGAGGGTATATCAGTAGGTAAACATAATGTTTTGCATCTATATGTGTATTGTGCTGTATTATAGGGACGGAAAGTTTAAAGGGAAAGGCCGACGAACAAAAACGAATTTCACAATTTACATCCTCTATTATTAATCAATCTATCCAACGTTTTGTCTTCCAAAGATAAACATTTTACAATTTCCGCCTACTGTAAATTTCTAGTCCTCAGAGCTACGCATCAGTGGTCGATGTCAACTTGCAATTGCATCTATAATCAGGTTTGTAAAACTTTTGTGTTATATAAAGTTCATTGCAGATATGGCGACAGTGATCATTAGTACTGTTAAGTACTACTACTTTAGTCCATGCGTGAAATGGTACAAAAAATATGTGATGGATTTTAGAAACCTATTCTTTAAAAAAAAATCATAAAAGCATTACGTGGCTATTCAATTAGGTTAGGTTGACCGTTGTCCCTGTAGTTCCTGGACCAGAATAGGGCTACAAAATCCCCTGCCTGTCGTAAGAGGCAACTAAAAGGGGCTTTCGGGGGTGCGGGCGGCAAGAGTGGGAGCTCAAACCGCCCGGCCAGCGACCTTGGGAAGGACGGCGGTATGTGTGGTTGCATACCGATGTGTACACCAGACGGTGTGGCGAGCGGCATGCTCACCTGGGTGGAGCCCGACGTGGCAACGCGTTAAGAGGACTCCGGTTGTGTTCCTCTGGAGATCCCGGAGACCTTTACGCAGCGCGAAGGACGGCCACCCGGGGGTTTTAGTACGGTAAGAATACCACATAACTCTGTGTCGCTCCCACAACACCACCTTTCGAAGGTTACCCCCTCGAAAACAATAAAAAGTTATATGAGCGTATATTAACCATGGATGCAATTACCATTACTCTATAACCCTGAAGCTCTTTAAAGCACTTTAACCTAATACACAACGCAAAGTTCCCAACGCTAAAAAGCCAACTTTATAGCCAATAAAACAATACCATTACGACAGTAGCTATCACCCTCTGTCTTACTGTTACAACGGATTGTTTCGGCGAGAGACTTCTGGTCCGCGAGACATCACCAGTCAGTTCCAATTAATCACGCACCAGTTAATGAAATGCCTTGATTTTGTGATTGTACACATTAAAAAGAAAATCTATTAAACTATTTTTAAATACTTATCAGAGGTTGTTAATCCTGAGACGGTCCTTAGCGGTAACAACCTGTTTATGGCTGATCTGTACCCTTACCATGAGTTTTTACGTTTCGACAAATATGACTGTTGTGGTATTTGTTTACGTATTGGCCCATACAAACACAACCGTAAAACGTTCAAACGTAAAAACTCATGGTAAGGGTACTGAGGAAGGACTCTAATCTTAACTAGGGTTGATTAGAGATGTCCATGGGCGGCACTTTTACTACCAAAAATTGCAAATTTAAAAATAAATCATAGCCCAGTTGTCAGTGTCCTGGTTTGAATGTCTTGTTTATAAGGTATCAAGATAGACAGCAAAACCTTACCTTAACATTTTTACGTCGATTACGCTGTGTTTTTACCTTTTTTTTTGTTTGTGAGGAGGAAACCTTCAAAAGGTACCGGTGCCGTGGGAGCAACACCCTGTGGTTATGTGGGATTCTTGCCGCACTAAAACCCCCCGGTGGCCGTCCTTAGCGTTGCCAAGAGGACTCCGGGATCTCCTACGGAACGCAACTGTCCTCTGAACACGTTGCCCCTTCGGGCTCCTCCTAGGTGAGCTTCAGGACTCACCACACCGTCTGGTGTTTACGACGGTATACGACCACACATACCGCCGTCCTTCCCGGAGTTGCTTGCCGGACGAGTCGACCTCCCAACCTTGCCGCTCGCAACCTCGGAGCCCCCAATTAGTCGCCTCTTACGACAGGCAGGGGATACCGTAGTCCTATTCTAGTCCCGGAACTAGAGGGACAACGGTGTGTTTTTACCTAATTAATTAAACATCTACCCAGTTAAACCTAAATAAAAAGACAAAGCGCCCTCACTCATTTTAAGGCTCTTGCGACTAAATTTCAGCAAAATCCCTAATTTGTTGGGTTAATACGATTACAAAACCCTAAGTCAATAAAATAAACAACTCCTATTAAGCTGAACTTAACTGCTTAACAAAGTAAGCAACACTTCGGGAAACTTACTCTTGAAGTCATACACGTAATACGTATTAAGTAGGAATAAAGAAGTTCAAGTGCTTAGGAACGTGTCTTACGGCCATAGCATGGGTGCATTTGGTATCAGCGATTTGCGTTTTATTTAGAAGATTATTTTTATTGTTTAACGTAACGATTAAGCAGACGTGCTACTCGATGGAAAGCAGTCAACGCCGCCTATGGATATTTGCAACACTAGATGAGTCGCCAATGCAGCGCCGGCTTTGGATGAGAGCTCTTTTTGCACCTTTTTGAAGAGTTCCATTTCATAGCGCTCCAGGAATACCTCAGGAGGAAGCTCATTCCACATCATACACGTTCGTGGCAAGAACGTCTGTGCATATCGAACCGTGGAGGACGTGACGTAGCAACGCAACGCGACGATTTCTGTGATCAACCCCAGATAAGATTACATTCGTATCTGAGGTTGGCCACTGATTACCACAGAGACCCTTACCACACCCTTCAAACCAGAACACAGCAGCGCTTAACACTGCTGTTATTAGGCAGAAATAGATGTGGCAGTGGTGCCGTATCGAACGCGACACGTGCCTGAATTTTTTTTGGTACTATTTATTGACCAATAATTGGTACAATAGGCGGACTTAATGCTCAGTTGCATTTTCTACCAGTCAACCTTAAGGATGTGCAGAAAATGTTAAGGCGGCGCAAAATACACTCAATACTCTATGTCTGTGGATGTAAATGTACCCTTATATGTAAGTAACTTACAGTAAGCCAATACACCCGCCGAATATAGTTAGCGACTGTTAGCGATAGTTGACAGCGACACCTCGCAACAGTCTGCGGTCGCCAGTTCAGGCGGTCACTCTTATATTTAAGGTTGTCAGACAAATACTTAGAAAGAAAACAAGTTCATCGCATATCGCTTCCATATTAGCAGTATGACAATGCAATATATAAAGATTTGTCATGAGACATAGAAGTTTTATAGTTAGATCTGTCATATAATACGTTCAGCTTAGATGTATTAAATCTCTCGAACTATTTGCTTTCTGGATGCCAACAATATAAAAGGCTTTTTAGGATTCCATACCCGAAGGGTAAAAACGGAACTCTATTGCTAAGACTTCGCTGTCTGTCCGTCTGTCACAGGATTATATCTTCGGAACCTTAATAGATAGAAAGATGAATGAAGTAGAAAGAAGATGTTAGATTTATGACAAAATTGTGAAATACTCACAATCACTATCAATTGGTAGAGTCCACAAATCTTTGAAAACGTATTTTGTTTTTGGAATTCAATGGTGTAGATTTCACGAGTGTAATTAATTTGTCTTTGTATAAACATTAGAGTTTGCGTCCCTGAAAATTGAACCCTGAACGTCCAGAATAAGGATTATGTGAGACATATTATAATTTTAATCACTGTGCTATTTCAGTTTTTTTAGTTTCAAATAATACTTTCGTTAATGCATTACACTGCTGGGCATAGGCTGGGGTCTGGATGGACTATAGTCCACCTGGCCAAGAGTAGTTTGGTAGACTTAGCAACAAAGAACCTTTTTTTAAATATGTCTCAGGTATTTACTGTCCAACATTCCTGTCAATGTTTTCCTTCGCCGCTTCAATAAATAACATCATATTAAAAAGTGCTTCATATCTGTACTCAACCCTTTAAAATTCAGCTTCCAGACGTTTAAAATTTACAAGTCGACCAAGTTCGAAACACGGGAACGTTTGAGTGGCTTCGAGCCATTAATGAAATTCCGAAAGAGAGTAAACTTGGCAAATAAACGCCTAATGACTTTGTGATGGCGTTACAGTGGGTTTAACGAGTGAAGCATTCTGTTGAGAATAAAAATGTAATAATCAGTAGTAATTTGAGTCAATGAAGATTGTTATCCAAAATGGCATTTTTATCTGCATCTCACTTCTTCTCTCTAGTGAAATTGTCTTTTCTAGCGTTCCGTACCCGAGGAGTAAGAACGGGACCCTATTGCTCAGCATCCGCTGTCTATCCGTCTGTAATGAATCTCTATATTTAAAAAAATATGGAGTAATTATATAATTGTACATGTGTATTACTTAAGAAAAATGTGACAAATAAATGGGGGCCCCGTATTACAAACTTGTATTTTTCGGTTTATCTATTGAGCCCTAAAGGGTAGACTCACTCGGTTATTTGTTGATATAGCTTTACACTATTAAAGGTTTCGAAATCAATTACCAGACCCTCCATATATTAATTTTAATTATAATACATAACTGTAATATTTTTTCACAACGTTTTATTTCCTCTCCAGCAAGTGTAGCAAACAGCGTTGCAACGATAGTTTAAGCTTTTTGTCGTTTACAACCCACGTGTGATCTCGACTCTTATATGTGAGCTTTTCTCGGCTATGAAAGGAGCTTTGAAAGCCTTATCTCAATGTGTCTCAAGCGCCACGGTAAGTATAATGGCATTAAATTAAAAAGGTTTTTTAACTGACTTCTACATATAAAGGAAAACACCAATTTCGTTGGATGTAAAAGAATTCGTTCATTACAAATAAGAATACGTAAAAATGGGATGTATATAAATGTATACCATGTAAATAGGATTTTTGTAGTGCATAAATGGATAGATATTTTTAAAGTGGTATAATCCTGTCTTCTTAAGATATAAAGGTAGGGTGGTAGGACAATAAGGCGGTATGTTGCTATTAAGTATATCCGGAATAGTAGAGTATGCAATCCACCTTAATGCTTCAGTTTGCAATGGTGGCGATCTTGAGTAGTGGAAATTTTTTCGTTACTCATTTTCAAACAGTAACCGCGCGACAATTCGCACCTTATATTGAAATTTCATAGTTACATACTAAAATATTATTTGTTTACATCTAATTTCATACCTAAATAAATATAGTTCAAAAAACTAAAAAACACGCTTTTATGATAAAATCAACTTAAAAATAGAAAAATATTTTCAATTAATGAACAATAACCCCACACTTTTCCCACAATTATACTATTTATTGTTCCTTAATTGGGGTGTACTTCCGTTTAGAACATACCTCCAATCGATCTGAATTTTGGTACACATATGGATTTTGGCTCCCTAATTAAGAATATCATACTCAAAATACCCGCAAATTATATTTTCAAGGTCAAATTGTTGAAAAATGATTTTTTTATTGGTTTTCCGCGTATATTGCAGCAAACATGAACGTTAGAGAAAAATGTTTCAAACAAAAGTTGTAGACGCTAAAAAGATCAACATTTTTTGTTCTGTATGTTTTCCGCATAAACCCAGTTGTTTGGGAGAAAAATGTGGTGCACTTCCGAAAACCCCCACGTCAACCCCTGAAGGGATTTTTGGCGCATACCTATAGTTACCGAGAAATTAAATTGTGAAAATTGCATTTTGGCACGCGCGTTATATTTATATAGTGCGGAGTTTTCTTTAGTCGGTAATGTAATTTTCCCTGTCCCAACCTAACCTAGCCAATAATATAGTATTGCGTATAGCCTAGCCTATAGTGTTTCGTATTGAATTGGTTAGGTTAGGTTGGAACATATAAGACAATATAAATCTAAGCGAGCAGGGCGCGGCAGCGCCCTGCGAGCGGGTGGGTCCAATCCAGACCTTACCCTTATTCATGAGCACATTTATATCGTACTCAAAATACCCGCAAATAATATTTTCAAGGTCAAATTGCTCAAAAACGATTTTTTTTAATGTTTTTTGCGCTTTTTGCGATAAATATGAACAATAGAGAAAAACGTTCCAAACAAAAGTTGTAGACCGTAAAGAAATATATATTTTTTGTTCTATATGTTTTTTGCGTGGACCCAGTTGTTTCAGAGAAATATAGCAGCAAAAAAAAAATCATTTTTGAGCAATTTGACCTTGAAAATATTATTTGCGGGTATTTTGAGTACGATATTCTTCATCTGCGGGTCGAAATCCATAGGTGTACCAAAATTCAGATCGATCGAAGGTATGTTCTAAACGGAAGTTTATCCCTTACTTGATTCTTAGATTGAAAATTATTTTCTACTTTTTAGTTGATTTTATCATAAAAGCGTGTTTTTTAGTTTTTTGAACTATATTTATTTTATTAATGAAATGAAATGAAATGAAATTTATTTATTGCAAGAATGTAGTAATTTTAATTTTTAGTATTTGCGACCACCATTATGTTTGTAAAAAAAACAGATGTCTATTCATTACGGTTTAAGAGATAAAGCCCAGTGACACACGAACAGACAGCGGAGGGTTTCGTTTTACCCTTTGAGTACGGAATCCTAAAAATCATTCTATAAGATGGCATTATAGATATGAGTTATATATGAAATAGCATTATTATTTTTCAAAACTAAAAATCAATCTAGTAACTTTGCGATGAACTTTCTCTAAGGTGCTTGAACAATCTCGCTTCGAAAATCGTTAATCCTGAGGATGTTGATAAGTAACCTTTGAGTACGGAATCCTAAAAAACATTCTACAAGAGGGCCTTATAGATATGTTTCAGAACATTTGAGTTTTAGGGAAATAACATTATTATTTTCTAAACTAAAAATCGCGCTATAACATTTACGCCTTATTGAAACTAAAAAGCAATAATTATTTGCAATCTAGTAACTTGCGATGAATTTTCTCTAAGGCGTATGAAGAATCTCGCCTCGAAAATCGTTAATCCTGAGGATGTTGATAAGAACAATGGTAAAAAAATATTAAAATCGTGGATTGTCTTCGGTATTTGATAATTTTTCAAAATTTTGAATAAAACTGAACGTTCAAAGTGGATAGAAATCGGGTTCAAAGATTCCGTTACTTGTTACTTACATACATACCTACATACATACATACATACATACATACATACAACCCAAGCTAATAAAAGCGTGTTAAAAAGGGTGTACATTCCTTAACATGAAACTTATATTTTAACCAAGTTCGTTACCTTTGTTACATTAAAATACGAAAAAAACTTTCTACTCTAAATACCCTCTTTCCAATTTGCACCTCACGTGCGATCTTGAAAGTCGAGCTGATGAAAAGTACTTTGAAAGTTGTCTCAAAGACATTGAAAAGTATTTACTCGTAATTAGAATATGTATGATTTGAAAAATGCCCAATTTATCGCTGTATATTCATTGTCATCTGCAGGTCACGAGTAGAATGAGTGTGATGTGGTGGACAACCATGTCGAACCTTTCTTTTTCGTTTACGAGGGGGAAACCTTCAAAAGGTTACCCTACGACTACGGTTATGTGGGATTTTTACCAGCGCTAGGTGGAGAACTCCGGGATCTCCGATGGAACACAACAGGAGTCCTCCAAGCGCGATGCCTCTATTGGGCTCTGCCATAGGGGCAGTTTACGCTCCTCCCGTACACCTGGTGTTTACGACGGTATGTGGCCACACACACCGCCGTCCTTCCCGGGCTTGCTTGCTGGACGGTTCGAGCTCCCACTCTTGCCGCCCGCAACCCCGGAAGCCCCCTTTTAGTCGCATCTTACGACAGGTAGGGGATACCGCATCACTATTGTTGTCCCGAGACTACAGAGACAAGCCGTGTCGCACATATTTCTGCCTGAAAACAGCAGTGTTAAACGCTCCTGTATTCCTCTTAGTTGAAAGGTGTGGTAAAGGACACTTATCTGAGGCATTCCAACTAGTCCACAGGAGTAGCATCGTATGTGTGATCTACATCTTACCTTAAGGGGTTTGTTATGGGTCATAGTAACCACTTTCCATTAGACGGCATTTGCTACTTTCGTATTATAGACAAACAATGGATGTAGAATCGACGGCTGATGCAAAAGAGGTTGAACAAATTAAAAACGCCTCACAAAGACCTAAAGAGCCATGCGCACAAACAAAATAAACGCCAACGGCAAACCCACACATAGAAACGGAATGTGAAGAGCGGCCACAACTCGGGTGGCGGAATTATCTCAAATGAAGACATTATGCGATGCGCGCGCGCCGCTACGTGATCAGCCGCCATCTTGCTGGCAAAGGTCAAGGTTATTTTGCGGTTTGTTTCAAAAATATTTGTGTGGCGATTGGATTCTTGTATGCAATATGATATTATTGTTAATGAAATTACATTTCTTATAGAAAAAATATTTTAGGATTTTTTTCTATGAGTAAGAATGTTTGTATATTTTTTAATGTCGGTAAAACATTGAGCAATGTCGGTACAGAACTTCTGATTTTTATTATGATTTGCCCAAATTTTCAAACTGTTTTTTTTAATAAGTAAACTGAATTTGATAAAATTTACACGCAAGGTAAACCTTTCAAGCACTAATAAATCTAAAAAATACCCGCACATCTAATCTACCCGCACATAAACCCAAATTTCTTAAGAAATAATAAATTATTTGTATCAAATAACCTTTTACACTTTAAATAAATTTTAATTTTCTTCACCAAATTTTGCTACGAAGGGTCACAATTTTCATGAAAAAAATTGTGGAAATTTAACAACGTTGCAATAGAGCCATTTTCGGTTTACGGGCTCTTTCGGCATGAAGTGTTCCTCCATAAAGCGGGGCGATAAAGTGCACAGTGTCTTTGAAGTGTGCACTTGAGGGCTTCATTTTGGAGACTTTTGGAGACTACGGAAGTGTGCTGGTCGCCCCAGTGTCTGCGGTACCTCAGATTTTTTAAATTTAATAATTTATTTTACAATTTGGAAATCGTTTCTTTGGGAGAAAAGCATAGAAGCAGCGTAATTTAATAACAGAAATAATAATTATTTCTATACGTACTTATGAAACGATCATAGTTTCTTATGATTTGAATTCTGAATTTCCAAGTGTCATACACCAATAATAATCAATAAATCAATAAATAATGATCAACATGTATCTACATATATACACTATTGAGAGGAAGGGGCAGAAGGTTCTTAGTTTGATTCCCTGTCAATCAGACATCTAATGATGAATTTATATTTTTTTCTCTCTTATAACAGCAGCGTTGAGCGCTGATGTGTTCTGGTTTGAAATGTGTGGCAAGTGATGTCTCAAAGTATGTCTACGTTCTGCGACATTCCAGCTTAGTCCTCAGGGGTAGTGGTGCAATTTAATCTTATCTGGGGTTGGTTATAGATATCCTTAGGCGGCACTAGCGACTTACCATCAGCTCGATTGCAAGCTCGTATGCTCCGCAGCAGCGCCTAACACTGCTGTTATTAGGTAGAAATAGGTGCGGCGGTGGTACCGCCGGAGTCAAACCACAAAGGGTTCTACCACCTTGAAAATATATATTATAAAAAAAACGCCAGCGTTACTATACTACGTAAACCAGAATATAGTGCATATACGTGTGTATATGTTCAAAGCTCAATTTTGGCCAGAGGCGTCCACGCCGTTGGGTGAATGGTCATAAACCATTAACTCGCCTATAGCCGTCCATAATAAAGTCATTATGTGAATAAATGCTAACGACTATATTTACAAGGCGTCTACGCGCCGGCGATTAAGGTTAACTATTACTATCGCAGGATTTGAAAAACGCTGGATGTGGTATTATTAAGGATTTTTTAGGAAAGTATACGGTAATAAGATGGGGTAGCGAAATTGCATGCGTAAATCAATATTTATCATTAATAGTTATCAATTTATGCCCATCAAAGTTCAAAATATGTCAATTTGCGTTCCGAGATTGTTACATTTCGAACAGTGTAGGCAAAAATATGTCAATATTGATTATTTACGAGTCCGCTTTAGACACGTGGCATATTAGAAATTCTATAAGAACTGGCAGATTTATTAACAATTGAACGCCACATAGAAAGAATGAGGCTGACGGTGGCAAAGTTATAAAAATCATATTTTCTAAGTTTCATAGTTTTTTCAAGTTCAATGCAAGATCTTGATCAAGTGTGTACACGTACTATATATTAGGTACAATGAGCACTTGTTCCTGTAGACCCGGGACTAGAATAAGGCTACGGTATCACCTGCCTAAAAGGCGACTAAAAGGGGGCTTCCGGGGTTGCGGGCGGCAAGAGTGGGTACGACGGCAAAGTAAGCTACAGTTAGCACTATTTAGTGTGGTTCCCGAGTGGTTTGGAGCTTATAATAATAGAAGGATTAATACAAACATTTTTATGAATAAAATGAACGAGCGTAAAGTACATCCGAAGGGGAATAATAATTGGCACCCCTATAACGTTATAAAAGTAATTGTACGTACGAGTACGTGTAACCGCAAATAAGATTGTAGTCTTATTGGGGTCCTGAAGTAGATTTGAGTTCGCTACCCCTGAGTATAAGTTGGGATTGTTAGAATACCTTGTAGACATCTTCTCAGAAACCTTCAACCTATAACTTGATACTCCTGTTATAATTTGAAAATGAGAAATATTATACCTCCTCCATTAATCCCACCTCTCCTTCTCAATATAAGATAGGTGCCCGGCCGGCTTCGTTTGTAACGAGCCCGCGACTTAATGGCACATTGTGGACTTTTTGCAACCATGTGTACCCACGCCAGGGGTGGGCAACCTGTTTAGTATTAACACTTGTAACGCGTTCAGAAATTAAAAGAGAAAATGTTTTTCACAGTGAAAAAAATATTTCATTTTTCTTTGGCTACAAACAATGAGTTTAAATGTATTGGATTAATATAGAAAACTTTGTCTAGATTTTCTTTAAAAAACATTATAGATATATTTTAGAAAAACTTATTAGTAATAATTTGTGGATGACAACTCTTTTTGCCCCACCCCTGGACACAGATGTCACGCTACAAAAATCTCCTGAAAGCGCGAGTACCTGTGTTGTTTTCAAATCAAGCAGTAAATTTCGTATAAGATTTAACGAAAGGACTTAGAACCGTATCCTCATAAGCCTATTCACATATTTTATATGGTACGTACCTATAAAAAAATGTAGAGTAAGATTATAGAGAGGCCTATAGCAAGAAAGGTACATAAAAAGGTCGTCGCAAATAAATGTTTTCAACCCCTGACCTGTACGGCTACATCGGTGTAGGTGCCTACAAAAAATCACATGGGAACGAGCTAGCCTGCTGTACACGCCTACAATGTTTACGCTTTGTTCTTCATACTCTATTATTTTATAGAGCTTCGAGAAATGAGATATTTCTCGGATATTGTTTAATGTATGTGTAGTACATTCGTGCAATAAATAAAGTTTCAATTTCAGATCATAGATTAGTAAACATAACGCACTCCTAACAAGAAAATGTAAACAGTTTTGACAATTGAAATTGTCACTGTCATCTAGTTTCGTGTTTGAAATAATTCAAAAAATGTAGTTTTTAGATCATTTACGGATGAAACGATATTTCTCCGCATTTACTTCGATGTTGTTAACTGCGCATGTCGGCATTGTTTCGCTTAAATTACACCATGACAGCCATTAAATGGCTGACAGAACTGTCAGCCGTTTAAGCCATATAATGGCTTCCTTCAATTACAAGGCGGTGAGATATCTATACTATCTATGTTTCAGATATAGTTTTTATTATAATTCGACTTTTGTTTGAAATCAGAAATGTCTGGTCTTACTCATTATGGTACTAGTGTAAAATTATTCAAGTGTATTGTAACGGCTGATGCTATCTGAGTATCGAATAATTTATGATTTTGAATACTAGCTGACCTGGCAAACGTTGTATTGCTGTACGAGCTACTGCACGTACACGTGATGCCACTAATGCGTATTGGCAACTTTTCGTATGTAAGTGCACACATATAGACATTTCATGCACACTCCCATAATTTCACAGTCATCATTTTCACATATTCTACTTAAATAAATTAGTGTAAAACCGACACTCATCGGGATTGGTTTTATTACGCTACCTTTCCCCCAAAACTGTTATCTTAGTTCCTACTACGTAGTGAACGGTACAGTTGCCATATAAATAAAAAAATGTTAAGAGTGATCTACCCTTATCACTTAGGGTATGAAAAATAGATAGTAGCCGATTCTCAGACCTACTGAATATGCATATAAAATTTGGTGAAAATTGGTTAAGCCGTTTCGGAGGAGTACAGTAAATAACATTGTGACACGAGAATTTTATATATAAGATTGACGCGAAATTAAAACATTTTAATATGTTAATATATTCACGATAAAAAACTAAGACTTTTCAATACTTTGATAATGGCGGTTGGATTAAATTTTCTAAGAATAAATTAAAAAAGTGATAGCGAACACAAGAGACAATTCCATTTGGTTTTGCAACAATGCGTCAGCGATTGACCTAAAGTAGGGCTCTGAGTTCTAAAACTATTTAACTTTACAGATTTTCACGGATGTTAAACGCTTTCTACACTCACAGCCCCACACTAGGATTCCATGCGTCGTGGGTGCCATGGACACACACATAGACAAATACACAAACACCCAAACCCAGAAACAGAAATCTAAATTCATCATTTAGATATCTGTCTGGCCCGGGATAGAACTCGGGACCCTTTGCGCGTCAGACCGGTATGGTGACCGCTCCGTCACGCGGGTCGTCAGTATTGATTTTTTATAATACAGAAATAGCAACAGAAGGAAGGTGGTTACTGCCGCCCATTTGTAATTAACCCCAGATAAGATTAGTTTCCTACCTAAGGTCGGCCACAGAAGCGCCGCTACCCTCGAGGACCAAGCTGGAATGCCTCAAAAATTATGTGTTCCATAACCATAAAGCAGACTATATGCTCGCTTGCTACTCAATTTCATAAAAATGTGGGCGGAGTTTACTTCAAGTAATAAACGCCATACTTCCAAGAATGTAGGGTCATATACGCCCATTTCATCACGAGCTAATAATCGAAGGCTCAGTAATTTCCTGGCGATCCTAACACTTATCTTTATCTATTTATATCTACCGGGATTTTTAAGATTAGGATACAATAGTTTGAAACTTATTTAGATAAAAGATATGCGTGCTTATGTGTAGTTTTGTCATTACCTATTTAGTTCTTAAAGTTTGAATTTCAAAAATCCTTTATTAGTGCACATCAATGATATTTTATCATCAAATTCTTTAGTAATTCCCTTTTTTTAATGTATGCCAAATTATGACAATTGTATTTGACTTTATATTTATTATAATTTTATATTGTATTAAGTATTTTCGTGTTGAATAATTGATATTTAAATGTAATTATGATAATGAATGAATGATATTAATTGTATTAATGTTTTAATTGGAATTTGCACGCCTTACAGGCAAAAAATAAGAGGAAATTGTACCTATACTATACCTTATTTTTGCAAATAAAGATAATTATTATTATTATTTATTCTATAGTTTGTAGTATGTCAATGGTGCACATCTGATACATGAATAATTCCTTTGGAAAAACATATTCTAGCTTTAAGCCGCATGTGGTATGACAATAAATTAGTTTTAGAACCAAATAGGTCTTGACTTCTACCCTGAGGTCGGCCGACCTAGATACTCGTACTCGTACTCGGAATGCCTCGCTTTGTATTTTTACCACAGCATCCAAACCAGAAAACAACAGCTAGACTGTTATTACAAGTAATAGATGTGTGTATCCAGTGTCGAACCATAAAGAAATGAAATGAAATGAAATATATTTATTTTGTATAGGCTAACGGCGGCACTTACAAATTGACAGTAAAAATATTTTCTTAAACTACTATCGGATCGGAACGCGACCTCTACCGCTTTCAAACGATTCTACCACTTTCAAAAGTGCCGCTTTTTCAGGCCACCCAGAACACCACATACTTTTAGTTACATTAGTTATCAGCTCATAAATATAATGTAAATACACCATTTATCTTAATCTAGTATCGTTGGCATGCTACATGAAACGCATTTTATACACGGCTTTAGCCTAACCTGCTATTACGTTGATGCTGGCTGATCGCATGCCAATTACCAGATATCGATATTCTAGTCTCTACCAAGCCTATATACTAGTTTATCGCTTAGTAAAGATTACTTGCTTATACAATTTTTGTTATTTATTTATACTTGTAGTGCTCTATGTTAAGGGTGTCATGGACACATATATACAGAAATAAATCAAATTAGTATTTCCCATACATTTCCAATCTTTTCTGATACAATCCGCTAGGGGCGCTGAGGGGGAAATGTATGGGCAAACACGTAACCAAATACGAAAACAGTCATTTGTGTAAAAACGTAAAAACTCATACTAAGAGTACAGTTGACCAATACTTTCGCTAGAAGTCGTCATTGCTCATCTTTTTTTCGAATTGAACTAGCAAAGGGCTGGTTCAAAAGAATTACTGAAATAAAAACGCCAGATAAGATTATAAATTACTGGACCGGTTTCAACGCAGTTGTTATGAGTTAACAATAACAAACATGTTAATCCAAGTGTAACAATGATAGCAACCGGTGCCCGGCGACGGCATGTTTATTCGATAAAACCTCGCATTGCGCGAGTTTACGCGTGATATTGTTACGGCGAGAATTTTACGCGTGATTTTTTTGAATTTAGAAAAGAACGTATATACGTGAATAAATTGTGGAATAAACATTGTAAATAAACATAAAGATAAACAAATTGTTTTAAACCGTAACAAAAAAAAAGCGCCTTGAAAAGTTGTGTTTTAAAAATTTAAAAGTTATTTAACATTTATATGTTTTATTTTAAGTGCTTCTTTTTAATATAAGTAAAAGTTATATTAAATTACATGTTTTAATCAGTTACATTTTGGGATCATCATAGCTATTTTTTAACTGATATTTAAATTGATTATAAGTAAGCGTTGTCCGTAAAACACAATATGAATACAGCCTGAAAACGAGAAAAGGAAGAAAAATAATTATAATAAATGCAAAATGGCGAATAAAACTTATAACGATCTAATCTGCGAGACATCTGAGCTCATAGGAGAAGCAACACAGGCCGATGAAGCCGTATTTGAAGCTGGAAGCGCTGAAAGGTCAACCTTCCAGCCGTTGCTATCAGAACTACGAGTGCGATACACGGTGCTTCTAGCGAGGTTGGATACAGTGTATGATCAGATGCTGCAGCCCCAAAAGCGCTTGATTGTGAAGAGGCTCCTCGAAGCATGTTTGGGCAGACTGGTTGAAATCAAGCATGAGTTGGTAGAATTACACTTATCAGACTATACGTATGATGATGATGAGGTGAGAATTCAGTTTGTGTTCTTGCTTGTGTTCATACATATTTTTTTTATGCACAAATTATCGTTACACAGTATTTAGGAGTAATAAATCTTGGCCATCAAAATATTTTAAAAAGCTCATTTCATCATCAACCCATTATTGTCCTACTGCTGGGCACGGGTCTCCTCTCAGAATGAGAAGGATTAGGCCATAGTTCACTGCGCTGGCCAAGTGCGTATTGGTAGACTTCACATACAATTGAGATTTTTTTTATATATCTCTCAGGTATGCAGGTTTCCTCACGATGTTTTTCTTCACCGTTTTAGCAATTAATTTCTAATACGCACATAATTTCGAAATCAGAGGTGCGTGCCTGGCTTAACTTTTACTATTTTTTTTGGTTGAAAATGTCAAGTATTAAGTATATCGAAATGTGTATTACGTCTTCTTTTTTCATACTCAAAAATTTTATTTTAGGGTCCTAAAGCTATTTCATTTCCATGCATGTGTGCTTCACTTTCACAGGCACTACAAAAACTGGAAGTAACACCGGACGAAGCGGAACCCTGTGTTCCCCAATTCTTTGTAAGAGAAAGAGAGGAAGAAGTACAGAAACGAAGAGACTTCATAATGGATATCCTGAGGAAGCTTGGCCATGAAGTACCGAAGCCCAAACCCTTGGTGCTGACCGAACAGCAAGCTGTTATCATCATACAGAGCCATGAACGAGCCAGACAAGGACGACTAAGGTAACCTTTATTATAATTAAATAAAATATATGTTATAGAAATATTATACTACTATAATATATTAATAAACATATTATTAAAACTCTAATGACTATCTAAGAGTAGACTAGCTAAGTTTAGACTACTATAAACAGTACAATCATTACGTAAAATAAAAAAATACAAGGTGACATAAAACAATTCGTTACCTACATTTTTGTAGTAATAGACGTTTACGATAAACATGCATTTGATTTCATGAAAAATATTTTGAAGTATAACATAAATCACCTTAATTTAATTTTTCTCATAGCATCCCTAACAGATTAGGAATCTGATCACATAATCCCTTAAATTTGTAAACCAACCCTTTAGTAGAACAAAAAATCGTTGTTATTTTTCTCAGACGATTTAAGTAAATCCTTAGCACTTAATCATGACTAAATTGTACAAAAAATATAAATCGTTTTATACTCGGTACTAATCCAAAGTTTGAAGTAAAATGTTAGCTAAGAAGATATAATAAGAGTAAGAAATGTAATAAAATTGTGTAAATATAATTAGTAAAATTACTAACTAACCTGAATAGTAAAATCGTACGAGTAAAAATCAGACAATGAAGATTGTAAGGCACGTGTTTAAAATATAACTTAACTACGTTGTAAAAAATAACTTAAGTTACTTATCCGATAGTGTTTATAACTAAGAAGTTTTACATTAAAGGGGTCAGTTCATGAAAGAGATCCGACTTCTAAAGGAGAAAGGTAGAGATCAAAAGGGAGAGATGTCTGCATCAGCGGCCACTGCTATCCAAAGAGTATGGCGAGGGTTTATAGCAAGACGAGCTACAAGGAGGAGGAAGAAAGAGGAGCAGCTTTTAATTGGGATGGAATTAGCTCCATATACAGAATCTAGGGAAATCCAGCGGTCTGAAGAAGTAAGTTGACCATTCGGTGTACTAGTAATAATAGTCACTATTAAAGTTTAGATTTGTCTTTTTCTGGATCGCTTCTTCAATGTTGAAGGTCGTGCTTACTTTGGTAGCACTGCAATGCAGGTGTGCTGCAAATTTCGCCAAAGTGCTCGGTCTTCTGCTTGGCTGAGGCATTATGTTATAGACATCTTGGTTAAGACCTTGATCTGGTCAGACCTTCTTCTTGACTATTTAGATTTATTATATATCATTACCGTCATTTCATTAAAATGATAGCTTGAAAAATTAAATTTAACTTAGTGTAGGTTAACAAATTTAGCTATTGAATTTTTTATCAACATTTATATTTATAGGTAAAAGAAAGTCGTCGAAATCTTCAAAAGGAGAGGCAACAGGAATATGAACAAGCATTGGTCAACATAGAAGAACAGTTACGAATCCAACATGGGGCTAAGATTAACGAACGTATCAGTGATGAGTTAAGGCGATGGATTTCGGAGTATTACGAGAGAACAAATAGACTGCCTGAGTTTCCTTCTGAGGAGGGTGGCGGTAGCAGGACTATGTTTAGTAGACAGGGTTTGTAAAAATTACCAAATAGAAAAGTTAAGAACGACTGATTGGTATTACGTATTAAATAACGTATATCACTTGCATTACATTTAAATTTGTTAAAAAGGAAAAGTTTAAAATAAGCAAATTTAAAAAAATCCAAGGAAAATGTAAATTTGAGTATGTTAAAAGTAGTAATTTATATAGAAAGTAAAATTAACAATTTTATAGGCACTGGTGCTGACAGCGACTTAAGCAAATCATCACCAGTTTCTTCAAAAGAATCCAAACGGAGTAAAGAGAGTAAAGATAAAAAGAACAATAAAACGGAAGAAAATAAGAACAAAGAAGAAACAGAAGATCTCCAAGTGTACAAATGTACTACGTCAGCTTTCTTACAAGAAATAATTAATGCTAATGAAGAGTGAGTACTGAATAACGCCACTTTAAAACCAATTAATCTTTATATAATATTTGTTAATATTTGACATAAATAAATGTATTTCAGATATGAAGATATTTGGAAATTTAAGGATGACATTGATAATCCTCATGAACGCTATTACAAAGATATGATAGAAAGAGAAAAGATGGTAAAAATTGAACAAGAAATAAGAAATGTCGTTGATGAAATGATGAGGACTGAATTGGAATTACTACAGGCCGCATTTGATAGAGACAGAGCACATAAGGGCAAAAAGGCTAAGAAACCCCAGAAAAAAGTAACTTTAGCTATGTTATAAGTAGCTATCATAAATTTTAGTGTTGTTTTCCATAAATTTGTTAAATCAATACATTGTTTACAAGTGTTTTTTTTCGGGTAAATACTTTCAGTAACTGATAACTTTTATTAAAATAGGTTCGTCGTGGTGGAAAGAAAAGCAAAAAGAGAAAAGAAAAGGATCTGACACCAGATAGATCAACAGAATCTCTATTTGAAGAACTAGTAACCAATGGTATCATACGCCCTTATCCAACAGTGAAAATAGATGACTTTGTTGGCGAGAAAAGTTTTGTAGCTCATGAATGGAGGAACCAGGGTCGAGAACCATCACCGTGTTTAGGGGATGTGAGGCAATTGATAAAAGAATATTGTATATTGCCATTAGGGTCAGAGCATGTTAGGACTAATGCGCCTTTAGTTCGATCAGTACTTATCGCAGGTAATAATTTTAATATACTTAAGTGGCTGTTACTAGTTTTTTTTTTTACAAATACATATAACCGACTACAATTTGAAAAACAAATAACAGAAAATTTAAATTGGTTTTGAAACACTCGACTATTTCAAGATTATATGAAAGCAGATTTTAACAATTTTCCAGCGAAACTGACTAAAAATCCCTAATTAATTTTATACTAAACACTTCCTAGAAAAATATGCTTTCAAATAACCAAAATTCCATCATATCAGATCAGTAGTTTTTGAGAAAAAACATTGATTTTAATACCAATTTTCTTTCGTATTTAGGCCCATCTGGTAGTGGCAAAAAAATGCTCGTGCACGCAATATGCAGTGAGACTGGAGCAACTCTTTTTGATCTGACTCCAGCGAATATAGTTGGGAAATACCCTGGAAAGTCTGGATTAATCATGCTGATACATTTGGTGATGAAAGTATCACGGTTGCTACAACCTTCGGTGATTTGGATGGACGATGCAGAAAAACCTTTTGTGAAGAAAATTCCAAAAACTGATAAGACCGATCCAAAAAGGTTGAAAAAGGATTTAGTGAAGATCATTAAAGGTACTTTTTTGTTTGTCTTTCAGGCATATGTATGTACGTCCTATTCTTTTGGATGCTCTATAGCCCAAATGGATTGACGGATTTTAACATATGTGGTTTCGTTAGATTTCAAAATTGAATAGATGTCTAAATGATAGGGGTGACGTAGGATACGAGTATATTTGAAACAGATTATGCTTGTTAGTTTGTTAAATCAAATATATACAAAGTGATAAAACCGGAATTTCAAAGTTGTATAAGTCAGTTAATTCTATTATAACATTTTGATTTTAGGAATATGTCCCGAAGATCGTGTTCTCTTTGTTGGCACTTCTAGAACTCCATGGGACGCAGAGCAGAAACTTCTCTTCCAATGCTATGCGAAAGTCATACAAGTTCCAAGACCTGACTATGGAAGCATTTCTCTCATGTGGAGAACCAATTTACATAAAGCTGGAGCTTTATCACCGAGATTAGAATTATCCTGCTTGTCGCGGGTGTCCGATTCTTATACGATCGGTAGTATTATTTTCGTAATATTTTAAGTTGCAAAGTTAAAAGTAAATATTGCGTTGGCTTGCGTATTGGACCAAAGGCATCTTTTAAATAGTTATCATAATGAATCGGCCTAGTGAATCGATGGTATATACCAGAAAAACAATATCAATTTCATATATAAAATCTTGTTACTATTCGAGTTATTTGTTTATTAATTTAAGAAATACGTAAATTAAATTTAAAATATTATTATCTTTACATCTACCAAAAATCAAATTTGGGGCCCTCTACGTCCGAGAAATAGTCAAAACAATTTTCACTTTCGTCTTTGCTATTCAGGTATTTCGTAATAATGTTTCGTTTCACTGAACCAGGCACGTTACTATCAGCGTTAGACGCAGTTCTAACAACAAAGAGACGTTTACAACTACGTGTCAGAGCGCTGACTGCACAAGAAGTTGCCGTTCAGCTAAGCTCGCGTGAGCCCGTGTACGCGGAACACGTAAGTTTTCAAAGTTTCGCAAAGCCGAATTATGTATGTCTAAGAATACATGTGAATTTCGTATGAACTCGGGATTTATGATTTAAAATTGGATTTCAATTGAGGGGGCCCGAGGTTCGAGTCTGACGTAAGCGCCTGCGATATTTCAATGTATTAGAAATTCATTATCACTTGTTTAAACGGTGAAGGAAAACATCGTGACAAAATTGCCTCAGTATTTACGATGTCTACCCATCCCCCCTCGGGCATTAATATTCCTGATATGTACTTCTTTATATAAAAGGTAATGGGTCTTATCCCTTGAACCTTGAGTCTTCTGCAATCAATAAATTTATGCGTGTTTGAAAAAAAAATACATAGTGTAAACTCTTGTTGAATTAATGTTTAACAGGATTCAGCAGCCGAATCGTGGTGGACGAAAAATCCAATGGAAAGACGCAGACAACGGGTATTGCAGAGATTGCAGGAGTTGCAGTTGGAAAACGAGGAACGAGTTGCGGCAATGAAATAATACATGTTTTGATTTTTTAAAGATCTTGTTCGCTTTTAGAAAAGATAATAATTCTTTTGTTTATTTATCCTTGACCTTTATGCGACCTTGTATAAAATAATTGTGTGTGGTACGTTAATAATGTGTTTTGAATAATAAATGTTCCTTTTCATTCCTCTTATTTACCTTTAACTACACAAGTTTAGACTTTTATTATGTTAATATACTTTTTTATAACTTAGATCCTCTATTAACTACGTAACGTTTCAGGTTCGACAAAAATCTAAATAATAAATTTTGAGATTTGGGTCTTACCCATGATGACACCCAAGACATTCCGGATACCAAAGAATCCTAATGCAAAGGGATTATATAAGGATATATTGTGAAAAGCGTTGTAATCATATCAATTTTCAATTACAGTAGCTAATTTTCATTTAACATTTTTTGAAAAACCACAAAAAATACTTCTTTTCACAAAGATACTTAAAAATACTTAGCGTAGTCTACGATGTCGCCTTTATTCCCCTAACGATTATGAGCCTCATTCCTTAGTTCGAACAAACAGTTCAAGACCCGAAAACTTTGAGAACCAGCGGGGAAGTTTCTTCTGTAACTGTAATAGAGGAAATATCTTAGAGGATTAAGCGAAGGTTGCAATTTTAAACTGGTACAGTTTTGTAAAGGAATTGTATTGTTTATGTTTTTCGAAATTTTGTGTTATTGGTTAAGCTGATGTGTTGCTAATGGTGAGGGCTACCCTCATCACTTAAAATATTAGATTTAAAATATAAGATACTTTAAATAGTACAGTAATTAAATTGTTGATAGTCAAAAACATTTTTAAGCAAAACCCTCTTGAAACATAAAGGAATGTAAAAGTTTCATCGATTATAGGGAATTATGTCTGCAACTGTTTTTATGTAGGAGTAGCAGATGAGCACAGAGTCCACCTGATTGTAGATGGCTACTGCCACCCATGGACATCCCTGACCAGTACCCTTACCATGAGTTTTTACGTTTTGACAAATATGACTGTTTTGGTATTTGGTTTACGTATTTGCCCATACAATTTCCAATCAGCGCCCCTAGCGAATTGTATCAGAAGTATAGTGTCAGTAACGTAACATTAAATGTCTAAATTGACAAAATGGCGCTTTATGTTTTGTCTCTCTTTTTTGCGAACATGTGGGGCAGACAAAAAGACTTGAGCACTTACTTATTGTTACGTTTACTCAGTCTACTGAAGCAAACAGAACAGAATAATGAATTGCGTAAACGAAACGTAAAATTGTGGGATGTTTTGAAAACTCATGGTAAGGATACAGATAAGATTCGATTCCTACCTGAACCTACAAGAATAATACTTATGAACAAAAAATATTTTAAATTACAGCGTTTTTTTTCGAAACAAATAATTTTATCACTGTAAAACACAATAATTTTAAAGTAGCGTCTTAACTAATAAAGAAACAAGAAAAATATTGCAATTTATGAAAAACGCAAAAATAACGAAAAGATGAATAAATTGCTTTGGAAAACTTTCTCAACTCTCATCATTAATATTATCTTCGCCAATGTATCCTGTCAAATATCTCCAAACACCTCGAAAGCAATTGATGGCAATTGATGGCAATGAATCGTCAGAATGAACCCCTTTCAAACTCCATAACCCCGCTTTAAGAATTTCTTTGGCGTCCTTTAAGAACTGCAAAATTCCGCCTCATGAAAGTTGAATCTTCATCGGAAGAATCTTCAAAGCAAAAAGGGGTCTCATAGGAAACTGTTTCCATAAACGGGTATCTTACGGAATATTATTAAAACTGAAAAACGATAAAATATATTCAACTATTTTTATTAATAGAAGTAATATGTGCCGTTCATCTAATCCAAGGTCATGGTCTACAGTCTTAGAAGAACTTAACCTCCGACCTACGAGCTGTATGTAATCCATCTTGGCTTGGCTGGACCGCTATACGTTTCAGAGGGTGGTAAAATTACATATATCGATTATTTTGTCGACCTATATTCTGGGCGGCTAAATTTTAGGCACATTTTAGTGGTCCGCATCTTCGCCAACGTACTTTTTTGTCCACACCTTTCAAAACCTTGTCTATATTTGGCTAACACCATATTCCACCCTGCTCAGTTTTTGTATAAAACATCAATTATAATGCCAAAAAACCTGGGTAATCTATATATATAAAAATCAATTCCTGTTCGTTAGTCTCGCTAAAACTTGAGTATCGCTGGACCGATTTGACCAATTTTGGTTTTCAATTATTTGTGAAAGTCCAGGACTAGTTTAAAAGTTGCGTAAATATCAAATATATTTCACAAATAGATTCTGAGGCGGTACGAAGTTTGCCGGGTCAACTAGTATTAAATATAAATTTACCGGAAGAGATCAGTCTGCGGAGACAATTTCCAAAAGAACGCTGCAACCGCACCTGGTAATTTTCACACGGGTGTTTTTGAGGGGTAAAATTAAACCGATATCCGATTTAAGGATTTTATGCATGCACTCTGCACTTTAGGAATTAATTATGGAGATTTTGCTCGTCATGAAGTAATGCGATTTTCCATTTATGCGTAATGAAGGTTTTTACTTCTTACTTACAGGTAGATATTTGCTACTGTAATGATTACAATACGTATTTATGTTTTTATTCCTATAAAATATTATTACTTTATTTACTCGTATCAGCACCATAACTTACTGACTAATAAAAAAAGTTCTTTTAATTTGTGCTCACAGTAAATTTTGACGGTAGTACTAAACTTAGATGTAAATTTTGTTTATATATATTAGTCATCAACGTATTACTGTCTGGTCTCAGAATGCAAGGGGTAGGGGCTTGTTGTTTTTTTGTACCGTTTATCTGTACCGTTGATGTACCGTAATTATATTTCATTTCGATTTGAAGTATAATTACGTTGAACTTGAAAAACCAACGGTGAGTTCGAGCCTTGGACTCAAACATAAGGGGTTGATTTTAAAATCATTTAACTTTTATTCAAAAATATTTATCCGTTAAGTTTCTTTTGTACTTTATCGTGTGCATGCATGTGAATGCATGCAACAAAATAACATAGGGTCCGTGTAAAACGAATCACTTCGCACGAAAACACTGCCTTTTTCTCTTTCGTTTAACAAAGGCGTATTCACAAAGCTTGAAAATACTGAAAGCGCGTTTCCATTGTTATAGGATTTTTCATTGAGTTATGTAGGTATCGCATTCTCCCATCATCATTTTAAAGTGTCAAAAAATATAAGCCCTGAAGGTGAAGTGACACAAGTGAAGTGACAGTAGGAGTTGATATTTCATACACCGTCACGAAGAGTCGCGTCATTTGGGGGGTGGTAGAACCCTTTCTCGTAAGACTCTGGAAACACCACCGTTACACCTGTTTCTGCCTAATAATACAAGTGCTCCGTGCTGTATGTTCCCCTTCGAAAGATGGGGTAAGGCAGACATATGTATCCGCGGCGTTTTAATTTCAATCTTCAGAGGTATCAACGCATCTGTGGCCAATCGCAGGTTGGAATCTAATATGAACTGAGGTTGATTACAGATGCCCTTGAGCTGCAATAGGCAACAGTGGATTTAGCAATTTACCATCATGCTTGCTCATTTGCTATTTCAGTGTTGTGAATAAAGTCACGTAATTTTGAAGTAATCAATAAAAAATATACGCAATGGAAACACGCACGAACGTAAATAAAGAATATTCCTCTGGTTGTTGTGTGCCTTTGAGCGTATTTTCCAGTTTTTGTTGCGGTGGCCAGTCTACTTCTTTGAGCCTCTGCTGAAGCTGTCTGAGAATAGAAAATATTAATATCTTTAATTAATTTTCTATAAGCCTTTTTACCTGACTGTTTTTCGAGGGTATGTCTCATTTTTTGGCACGCTCTGCAACGCAAACGGCTTGACGGATTTTAACATTTGAGGTGTCGTTTTGGATGGAGGATTTGTCTAAATTGTGGAAGTGAAATCAATTTTTAAGCAGTCGTGGTGTTTGTTTTTATACTCTGCACGACATTTTTTATATTACACCCTTGCAGCTGGATGCGTATGTCAAGCATAGGTGCGATTATTCAGGGCCCTTGTCTTCAGATTTTGGCTATTTGCAGAGGTTTTGAGCTTTTCATGAACAAATATCTCGAAACATTTTTTTTTATGATATAAATGCATTTTTTAGTGATTGCCTGGTTAAGACACAGCCTCTAGATAGGGGGTCCGGGGTTCAAAACCACTACTGACTTTTCAAAGTAATATGCGTATTGGAAATTAATTATTATCACTTGCGGTGAAGGAAAACATCGTGAGGAAACCTGCATACCTGATGTAGTGTATGTCGTATGCCAGTAGAGAGGGTAAGTCAGTCTGGTGACGTACGAGATACGGATCGGACGTGCAGCCCTGCTCGGAGCTGGTGTAGTGGTGAGCCAGTGCGTTAAATAGCCCTTGAGGTTCTTACAAACATTACACCTGAGAAATCTTAAAAAAAAAATTCAAAGTCTACCGATTCGCACTTGGCGAGCGTTGTATGGCCAAGCACTTATGGCCTAATACTTCTCATTCTGGGACGAGATCCGTGCACAGCAGTGGGCCAGTAAGGGTCTAATGATGACGACGATGGGGAAGCTTTATGAAAAAAAAACATGAAAACATGGGCAGAGATTTTAAGTCACCACTGAGTGTACAGAAGCTTACAGTACAGACTTACCTAAAAGTTACATGCTTGTAATAAAAATACTAATCCTTCCAATCAAAGACTTTCAAAGGGCCAAAAGGGCAAGTTAACAAATACACGTTCATTTACAATCAAGTGGTACCTAATTAATCTGGCCGTACCGCGTCGAATTAATTTGTTTTTAACCACGTGGACAGATGGCAGCAGGATCGCAGGAAGATCTCGCTCGCTAACCGCAGGTGGTCGTACGTATATCGACGTGTAAATTAATTTTGGAATAATATACATAAAATATTAAGACTTATACCAGTAGCGTTGTATTAATAAAATCAATCTATTTGATGTTTTTGTAACAAATATGGTCATGTGAATTCCTGTTAACTAGAAATTGTCAATATCTTTGATAGGCGAAAATCTGTTAATTTTTATTGTTATGCTTGTTTGCATGCGTGTGTGGAAGTTTGCGTGAGTGCATGTATTTGCACATATATGCATATGCGCGCGGATTTATGATCACCTACGTATTTTGGAGTGTTCAATTGCTCTAGCATGGATGCATGCGTTCATAAATTAATTAATGGTTTCATGTAACACAATAAGCAATCAAATCATGTAATCACAGTACAATCCACTTTGTATCAATCATTGTAACCTATCTTACAATATCTTTAAATAAAAGCTTCATTTTACATAGTGTCAGAAAATACTGACGGATTCATAATTATCGGAATAACAAAACGTTCAATAGTAACGAACCATTTTACTAGTAATAGAAAGGTATTTAATTTAGCAGAAACACTACAATTCATAATTTAGTGTTCATGAATAAGCCATCTTACGTATCCCGGGGCTGGCCATTTTTCAAGTTAAAACTTCAGTCTGACCGATTGGTCCCAAGGTAGAGTCTGTCCAGACGATAGAGTGCTTGTTCATTGTTATAGATAATAAGAAATATAGGTACTCTACTGGTAGAGTTTATGTAACATACAAATGTATTAAGTATGTAGGCTATAACGCAGTATGTGGACTGCGATTGTCAGGTCTTCTTGTGATCCGGGTTCGATTCCCATTTGGGAGAATTCAACTATTAGTTAAATTTTTAGATATTGATAGAATAGTGAGACACAAAGCGGCTAAAATAATAAAGTTAATTAAATAAACAATAAAAATATTAAGAATCATTTCATTACTGTAGTAATTAATTCGTTCCTATTTTTCTAATTTTATAACGGTTGTATTTATTACAAACTAAAAAAATACAATTAGTGAAGTTGATAAATCAACAAGTGTAATTGATAAACATTTTACTTACGTATTTTTATTGTAAGCCTTAATATTGAAAGTCGGCGATGCATTGGCGATTCCTCTGGTGTTGCAAATGTCCATAGGCGGCGGTGACTTCTTTCCATCAGGAAGCCCGTCTGCCCTATCGTTAGGTTAAATATAAAAAAAAAAATATGAACATTTCCGTCTTCCAGTCTGTACGTACACCTCGACCTCGAATTAATTTCACGGCACAAATTACTTCTGCTATTAATTACGCTCCCCGTTTGTTTTTACTAATTCCGTGTTTCTGACTTTCATGTGTTAAACATGTATCTATTTTAATTTAGGAAAGAAGACAACAAAGATTAAAACATACACTACAAGAACCAAGGAAAAAACATACACAAAAAGAAAAAAATATAACTCGAAAATTTTAAAGAAATCTTATCTATAAAATTTTGCCACTGTCAGGCAAAGTAAAACTGTTGAGATTACATTCGGTTTAAAAGGAGTTCCTTTAACACAAAAAATATTTTTTAATAATCACTTCATCATCATCAACCCATTACTGTCCCACTGCTGGGTGCGGGTCTCCCCTCATAATGAGAAGGGTCAGGCCTTAGTCCACCGCGCTGGCCAAGTGCTTATTGGTAGACTTCACATACATTTGAGATTTTTTTTATAAATCTCTTAGGTATGCAGGTTTCCTGACGATGTTTTCCTTCACCGTTTAGCAAGTGACAATTTATTTCTAATACGTACATAACTGAAAAATCAGAGGTGTGTGCCTAGGAAACGAACCTCGGACCCCTCGATCGAAAAGCCGAGTCTTAAAGTCAATAATCACTTCATAAGAACAATAAATAGGGACCGAAATCTTACAGATAGAACAGAAATTTAAATTAACTAATCAGATACCTAACCGTAGATCGAACCCGCAACCCTCTGTGTGTCAGACCGGAATGGTGACCGCTCCACCATACTAGTCGCAATTATCACGGGACTTACCTATTTATTATATACCTACATACAGTCCATTGCATCTCTTAGAGTGAGAATTCCATATTCAGGCATTTTAAATCTTCCCCCGAGCGGTTCAGCCAATAACCAACTTAAACTAATTACACCATAACTAAAACTTGCAACACTATTACCCTAACCTCCATAACTCGGCGCCATTGTTCCACACAGTCCCATAATTCCGCCCCAAGGGTCGAAGCCATCAATTATGGCTACGGTAGAAATTAATGTAAGCAAATCAAACTAGCAAGTGCGGCATCTAAAATTCATATGCGTAGTCATATATGAACACACAATACACCGATTCGAATATAACGAACGGGTGTACTCTCGTTAATGTTGATGCATTTGCTCTGTTGGCGTTTTGAAGGTGGAAGTTTGTTATGTTGTTTGTGAATTCTGCCACCGTTATTTGTGCTGTATACTAGCAAAGTATTTCTGTACATTGGTATTGCAAAAGGCAGTGATAGCCTAGTGGTTAAACTCCGCCTCTCGATCGAGGTCCGAGGTTCAAATCCCGACCTCTGATTTTTCAAAGTTATGTGTGTATTAGAAATTAATTATCACTTGCTAAACGGTGAATGAAAACATCGTGAGGAAATCTGCATACCTGAGAGATTTATAATCTGCATACCTGAGAGATTTATATTAAAAAAATCTCAAAGGTGTGTGAAATCTACCAATACGCACTTGGCCAGCGATGAAATGATTAATTATGTTGTTGTAAGTGCGCATGGGCTTACGGATTTCATGTTCTTAACCTGTTTGTAACGTTACAATTGGTTTACTTTCTTTCTTTGGGAAGTCGGTTAAAAAGGGAACAATGTCAGGCGCGGTAGTGAATCGGATGGGTCAACACGAGTGGTTAAATTTCTGATGCGCTCTGCCTCTGAGGAGGAGAGTTAAGTCATCGATCCAAGTCATGATCATTGGAGAATACTCATTAATCCTTGAAAGCCTGATGGGCTGTTATAAACTACATAACATACGCTGGTCACTAAAAATTAGAGCTTAAGATTCTCATTGTGGGGGTTAAGACTTACAGCCACACTTATGGCTATATTGTATGAATTGAAGATGGAGCGAATGTGATATGCTTAACGCAAGTAACAATGGAGCGTTTAGAGGCTGGCGTTCACAAACAACGCAGGTTGGACTGTCGATGATATTCAATATTCATACGCATACAGTGTAACTACGTAACCTGTGAACTGTTAATGTAGTTACGTTATAGGCTCGTTACTACGTAGGCGGTAGAACCCTTGTTCCTGTACGAGAGTTTCGGGACCAGAATAGGGCTACGGTATCCCCTGCTTGTCGTAAAAGGCGACAAAAAGGGGTTTTCAGGGTTGCGGGCGGCAAGAGTGGGAGCTCGAACCGCCCGGCCAGTGAACCCGGGATGGACGGCGGTACGAGTGGTCGCATATGTTGCAGTCGCAATCGTCGTGTACATCAGACCGTGTAGCGAACGTCATGCTCACCTGGGCGGACCCCGAAAGGACACCGCGCTAAGAGGACTCCGGTTGCGTTCCGTTGAAGATCCCGGAATCCTCTACGTAGCGCCGAGGACGGCCACCAGAAGGTTTTAGTGCGGTAAGGGTCCCACATAACCCTGTGTCGCTCCCACGACACCGAGTACCTTTTGAAGGTTTTCCCGTCCTCAATAAAAAAAGAGTATCACAACTTTCTACAACTCGTCAAGAGATGACGCTGTACGTTTCTAAATCACGCTATCGAAATTTTCTCAACATCTTGTACATATACAAGCTTAAAACTGAGACGGTTCACGGCTGCTACCCGGGCAAGTTCACCTAGCTCGGCGGGAGATCTCCTTCTACCAAAGAGAGAGTGGGTGGGTAGTTTCTTGCAGAAAGGGACATTTGTATGAAGCAACGTAGATCTCTGGTTAACCACGCATCTGTGAGTGGCTTTACGACTCTAGTCCTATCTGAAGTTGATTATTGATGTCCATGTTCGGCATGGATCCTCAGGTGGTAGTGATAAAGCTACATACTATTATTGCTGTAAAATTGTTGCTGGATCGAGGGATGCGGTAAAACACCATTACCTTTGCGTGTTCCATATCTTTAGGTATATGTAGTAAGTTATAGAATTGCTGATGTAGCAGTTACTAAACTACAGATCCATTGGTGATTGAACGTAGTTAAATGATCGCTACTTTCCTAATATCAATATTATCTTAATAAATTCATAGGGTATGGGAGAGTATAATTAACATTACATACTGTTTATCATATTCACAATAAAATTTCAATAAGAAACTTGTCTCTTTATTAAAATTAAAACAGGTTTAGAGCGTACGAGATTAACCCTCTTACTTACGTTTGCCCCTTTAGTCTCGGGGCACGTGTATCTTACTCTCGACCAGACTCCAGGTGGCCTTAAAGTGACAACTTTACGATATCCCATTTTTTGTGTTAAGGCTACTCCGGGCTTTCTTTGTTCCTAGGCATGTTATTGTGTACCTATTTTGTTGTACTGGTCAAAGATAATAACGTAATGAGTATACATATATATGTATAGTTTTTATTAATACAGTCTCGTACCTAAGTGCTAGAAACTGAACTCTATTACTAAATCTCCGTTTTATGACCGCCTGATAATTGATAAATACTTATTTTTTACAAAGAGAGAAACTTTTGGATCTATAACTGGATTGGATTTTGGATCAACATATACTAAAATGCTAGAATAAAGGGAGGCTTCCATATAATATGGAAATTGCCACCTAATTCCGAAATTAAAACAGAAGCGCTTAACACTACTTTCATTAAGTAGAAATAGGTATAGCGGTGGTGCCTCCGGAGTTGAACCACAAAGGGTTCTACCATCCTCAACGGTAATATGTTTGTCTGCTAAACTTCATACATACATACGAGTACTTCATACGTAAACATGTTGTTGTATATGTTTATATGCAACAATCCATATGCTTATTGAATTTCACTAGCCAGTAGGTATATGTAGGTACATCAGGTCGGTTTAGGGCTACGAGGGTGTTCCACCGCGAAGATACATCCCCGGCTTAGCAGTCTTCCGCCAATCAAGACATACCACATCCAGTGATTGGTGCAAGTCATAAGCGATTAGTATACTTTAAATATTATCAGTTTTATATTCAATGTTTTTAATGTACAATGTTGGAAGATCGGGGCGTACCGAAGACAAGCCTATACGAGTATATTGCTTAACAGGTGAGCTCCATTTGTATAATGTAAAACATTGTGAGTAAATAAATTATTTTTTTTATTTCGATTTATGATTATTATTATTTGCTTTTATAATACTGAAGTAATGAAATGAAATATGAAATGAAATATGTTTATTTTGTATAGGCCAACGGCGGCACTTACAAATTGTCAGTTACAATATTTTCTTAAACTACTACCGGAGCGGAACGCGACCTCTACTGAGAAAATCCGGTAAGAAACTCAGTGGATTTGTCTTTTTTAATTTTAAAAATAATTATTCTCTATTTCATTTTTTTAAATTCCATTATATTTACATATAATTAATAAAGCATTAGCTCCAGTATCTTGCTTTACATTTATCTAAAAAAGAAGTTTGTTCAGCAAGATACGCTACACTTTAGCATTTTTTTAATTAACTAATAATTTTGTTATTGATCAGTCCCAAGCTGTTTTATCATTAATATAATCAGAAATTTTATAATAAGCTTTACGACTAAGTTTGACTTTGATAATGATTTTAAATTTATTAATTGACAAATTTCTAATTTTGATAGGAAGTTTATTATAAAAACGTATACATTGACCCATAAAAGAATTACTTATTTTGTGGAGACGAGTAACACGTGTAGAAAGGTTATGTTTGTTCCTTGTATTTACATTATGCGTATCACACCGTTTTACAAATTTATCAATATTTTTCCTTACATAAATTAGGTTGTCATATATGTATTGGGATATAACAGTTAGTAACAAACGATGATCCAGCCCACCTGATGGTAAGTGGCTACTGCAGCCCATGGACATCTGTATTCCTCCCAAAATAATATAAGATTCCTATCTGAGCTAGAACACAGATTCGTTTGCTATTTCTGAGGACCAAGTTACAACGAATTAAAATCTTGCATTCAATCTTTATTAACTTTTAAATATAACTAGATTATTTCAAATTTGATTCATGAAATATAATTCTGATGACGTCTTTTGTATAGCAATATATTATGTTTCTATTTTGTTTAACAGCTTAAACAAAATAGAAAAATAATATATTCAACTAAGTACGAGTAACTCCTATCTTGGTAAATTTAAAATCTGTCTTTTGCGTTTGAGAAACTTTGGATGTTATGTATAATTTTAATATACCATCGCTTCTGCTTGAGATTTGCACCAGGTCATAAATCCAATAAGTTGCATTGGAATACGTATGGTGCGCACTACGTAGAAGAGATTTATTTTATCGACTATCGACTGTCGACAGTTGGACGTAGACAGCACTATTATGATAGGCTAAGATCTGACTGTGTGGTTTCTACAAGCATTTGTTTGTTAATAAAAATATGTTTTTCATAGATAACACATACATGTTATACAATAAACAGAATCTACATAATATTATGATGTGAAGTCGCCGGGTATAATGAACTTTCAGAGATAGAAGACTATTTATCTAAGGTCGATTATCTGCTACTGATAAACAAGTAGTTTTTTTTTTTATTTTGCTTTTAATGTCATGTGGGTAAGTTAAATGTATAAGTTGTATATTTTATACTTGAGTATGCGTTGAGCCCAAAAGTTCAGTGCGCAATTTAGAGTTTACTTTTAACGAGAGTAATTAAATAGTACTTAAAATGTTATAACTTAAACGATCTAACACGATCATTAGAATTGTAACCTAAATACCCTAAAATACATTTCAGTATACCAAAATAAAAAAAAAGATGATAAAAAATGGCTTTTGTTTATTTTCTCACTGGATTAAACTGCGACATGAATGGGTCAGCTTTCGACACCAGCGAGCAAAACGTTAACTCAAACTTCGACACAGGTGCCTTTGAACTAAGAGCGTCCGCGACAAAGCAGATAAAAATCGACGAATTTTTTCCGACGAAAACATTCGTCGGAGCGTTTTCGCCATCTGCGTTATGATTTATATTCAGTGTTTCGGCGGAATACGTGCGATAAATCACATACGAAACTTCTAAGACGCCACCATGTCGTAAATAAAGGAAATCTTTGATTCTCGTACACTTACATTTTCTTAATCGATTACTGATCGAAATATTTATTGCTGTTTTTTTTTTCGAACAATAACTTCGTAAACATTAGGCGATGAAACGTGAGGCATTTTATAATGGTTAATTATTTATCATTTAAGGACACGGAAAAAGTTAAAGGTTATTGATACTTATGGGTACCAAAGTCAAAGTCAAAGGTAAAGCAAGTCCTAAATTATTATTATAAAGAAGTAACAATTAGAAATTAAGTGATCTTAAACATTTTATTGTATTTTTATTAGTTCTTATCTCAAATAACTAGGAAGTGACAACACCTTTAGCTTTGACGTCTGCCTAGACGGGAATCGAATGCGGTACTCTCTACGTGGCTTTATATTTCCTAAGTTAGTGACAACAAAGAATACGATTCTAGAAATAATTAAATCAATTATTTTACAAATCGGACGCGGTTTAAGAAACAAAATGGCGGCCGACTCAATAACTTAAAGAAAATTGAATCGTGTTACGCATCAAAATAATTCCGACGACAATTTATAATCTGGGGAAAGGATTTAATCACTGAGGGAGACAGACTAAACAAATTTGGCCGATTAGGAAAATTAAATTTGCCGCCTGTTCCGCTTTGTCAAACAATTTAGTGTTGCCCTATTTCGACGAATAAATGACCTTTGAGATATTTTGCAATCGATATTTTTTTTGTAAAAACAGGGATAGGTTAGTGGTTGAACCTCGGCCTCTCGATCGATGAGTCCGATGTTCAAATCCCAGGCACGCTAGTCTGATTTGTCAAATTAGGGGCGTATTAGAAATTAATTATCACTTGATTTAATGGTAAACGTCGTGAGAAAATGCCGTGAGAAAAACACATTTGAGATTTCTTAAAAAATGATCTCAAAGACTACCAACTATTACAGACTAATTGGAATTGTAAATGAATATTATAGAACAATTGTAAAACTAACTAAATAAATTATTGAGTATTGAGTATTGATTACTTTATTTTAAAAACTGACAACGTATAATAGTTTACACAAATTTCGTAATTAAAAAAACACCGAACCCTATAATCTAAAATTCCTATCACTCTAAGAGGAGACCCGTGCCCTGCAGTGGGACAGTGACGATGGCGGGTACCTATATCATAGTTTATCAAAATTTAAACGAAATCAGTTTAAAATCATATATCACGTTGGAGGGCGAATAGAAACAAATCGCTAAGCTTACGCAAGGCTCACAGAAACTTTCCCTGGGATCAAGCTCGCCGCAACGATACAACTAGGATGAAATCTTTTTCTAACTAGGATGAAAAGTTTTGTGACTAACGCTGTTTATTAATAATCAATCTATCTAAAGTTAAGCTTACCAAAGATCGACATTTAACCATTTCTTCATATCTAGAAATTGTCAAATTTCTATTATTGGTAGATAAAACATGGATAGATTGATTATTAATAACCGGAGTTAGTTACCTTTTAGTTGTCAACTGTTTACCCTCACCACTGCAATTTTGCGATGACTGTGATCCTTACAACTGGATCCAAATATGGGAATAAAATAGACTTACTTACGACTGCCAGTTGCATATTAAAAGAAGGTAATTTTGCAAAGTTATCAATTTAAAATCATATATCACGATGAAGGGTGAATAGGAACAAATCGCTAAGCTTACGCAAGGCTCACAGAAACTTTCCCAGGGATCAAGCTCGCCGCAACGAAACAACTAGGATGAAATCTTTTTCCGTTACCAACTTGCCACTGACATAAAGTTTAGTGCCTAAGATTTTTTTTTATAATATAGGAGTAGCAGACGAGCATACTGTCCACCTGATGGTAAGTGGCTACTGCCGCCCATGGACATCTGTAATCGACCCCAGATAGGATTAGATATTCCTACCTGAGGTCAGCCACAGATGCGCCGCTACCCCTGAGGACTAAGCTGGAACGCCTCGGAAAAGTCTGTCTCCCTTACCACACCCTTCAAACCGGAACATAACAGCGCCTAACACTGCAGTTATTAGGTAGAAATAGGTGTGGCGGTGGTACCGCCGGAGTCGAACCACAAAGGGTTCTACCACCTTCAAAGTATATTTATTTTTATTGGTAATTTTTGTATATTAATATAAATATAGATAGATTTTCAGGTTGGTAAGTGGTGGCCGCCCAAGGACATCAGTAATCAACTCCAGATAAGTTTAGATTCCTACCTGAGGTTGGTACTTTGTGCGATGCTAAGGTATGGTAACTAAGGTTAGAACACCATAAGTATCTCTTATTAAAGGGTATTTTAATGCAAACAACAGCGCTTAATTCTGCTCTTATTAGGCGGAAATATGTGTAGGGGTAGATCCGCCGGAGTCGAATAAGGTTTTACCACGTGGCATTGAAACCAGAGTCTGCGCACCTCATTGATAATAAGCCCAGTATGCGGGACATAAGTATCTATACAATAAATCTTAAAAGGCTAAATAATGAAACAGTTAATAATCCTGCTTATAGTTAAACCATTTCAATAACTTAGTTATTAGATAACTTAATAACCAATAACCAAATCGTGGAAATACTAGTCATCAAATATAACTGGGTACTAAACTAAACAAGATGCCAAGTAGCCAATCAAGGGTTGATTACAGCAAACAACTTAATAATTGCCCTTAACCCTTCAATGTTTTATTCATATTGCTGTTCTAGACTAATGAATAGGGACAGTTACGACCCAACATGTTACATAACTTGAAAGTGTTGGCTATGAAATGTTTATGGCAGGTTAATAACTTAGAAACTTTCTAATTTCAGGTGTTTAAGTAGCGATAGCCTTGTGGTTAAGAAACACGGCCTCTTGACCTAGAGGTCCGAGGTTCAAATCCCAGGCACGCACCTCTGACTTTTCGAAGTTATGTGAATATTAGAAATTAATTATCACTTGCTTAAACGGTGAAGGAAAACACGTATACGCGAGGAAACATGTATACCTGACAAAATTTAAAACGAAAAATCTTTAGGCGTTCTAATTTAGTCCTCATGGGTATAGCAACGCATTTCGATCTAAGATATGACCATAATCCTATGTAGTGTTGATAACAAATGTCTTCGAGATGACTAAAAAATTCGTAATAAGAAAATGTGTGCGCGTGCTTTAAATACTAAGACTGTTGCAGGGTAGACGTTAAATCGATCAGCAACGACCATTAAACCCTACCTGGTTTATGACCCTACATGACCGTTCCCCCTTCTACTAACGTTATTTCCTTCACTATTGAACCAAACTTTCAATCTACTCTTTAGAAATAGGGTACATCCCAATCATTGCGTAGCTTATTTCCATTATAAATGTGTCAATTTACTCCGGAGTGACGTACCTACTTACCCTTACGCTCCCTGGGGATCGAACCCCATGCTGTATCGTGGATTTACTTCGCGATTTTGATTTTGACTCCGTGTATCGTATTTTAAATCGTTTTGAATTTAGATGTGTGTTTATGTGTGGTAATACTCTATGGGTTTGCAATTCGAGTTTTTCTGTGAACTCTGTCTCCAATTGCTAGTTTCTGATTTTCCATTATTTTGTGATGTTAAGGTGATAGATGTTAAATAATTTAAAAGAAAATATGAAAGAATTATGCGTAGCTCTATCTCCTTTCTATGTTCCACCCAACACTGCCTGATCATATCACAAGTTTGAGGCTTATATCGCCTTCTTTTATTAGACAATTATTGTTGAGTTCCAGTCTTCACAGAATGAGAAGGGCAGATCCCTGGATCTATTTTTTGACGAATCAAAAATCCTTTACAACATATCAATTTGCTGATTTGCAGTCACGTCCACCGTTAGGCGTGACTAATCCAGTTAAATACTGGCTCAGTATCCAGTTCTATCCAACTAGCTGCCGGTTGAACCAGTCGTAACTAGTTAGAACCGGTTGCAATTAACCAGACAAAGGAATCCGGAATAACGAAGGGGCGTGGGGGTTGTGAGGCGTTGATTGATTTAGGTTTTACTTTTTGACACTATTCATTCAGGGAATTGGCTACCTGGTATTGAGTCCGTCATTTGTAACTGGGTATATAGCTTTTTGAGATTGAGCTCTTTTGTCACGACTGCGTTGCCGGAGTTCTGAAGCAGAGATATTTTCTCGAGGTAGTTCCACTTATTCTTCACGGAAAAGTACTATGTCAGGTAAATTAATTAAGGTATTTAGGGTCGTTTTTGCCAATTTTTCTCCAATATTTAGGGTTACAAGTTATGTCCATAGATGGTAACGATCACTTACCATCAGGTAACTTCATACTAGTTTTCTCTTCCATAAAAGCTTATTAACCACCGTAACCAGCGAATTCAGTTTCTCAACAACTATTAAGTAATGGATATGAAGTTGTTGCGATGCTTCGATAGATATTCCTTCTGAGAATCCTCATCGCCTCGTGGTATAGCAAATACCTCAGGCAATAGCGTTCTGCGAATACTTCGGACAGTTCATACCACATTGCGTATTTGTAAAAGCGAGAACTTTCACAACTAGAAATTAGTTCGTGTGGGTCTGTCACGAGTCTTATTACAGTGCAATTTAGATGGGGCTTGATTGTGCTAAGAATTTACAAACGTTCAGTTTCGTTTACGCATATACTGTCTCTAGGGTTTTTATAATACACATTGAAACAGCGTGTAGTTTTTAGGAAACTATGGGGGATAAGGTTTCTGGAGCGTATATGTCATTGTATGTACATCTTATTCTTACGTCTTATATACGTCTTAGTCTTTAATACGCGTTGCAACCCAAACGGCTTAATGGGTTTTAACATCTGAGGTGTCGTCGAATTCGTCTAAATTGTGGGATTAATTTAGGCCGAATTACTTTATTTTTGAGGTAATTATTTTAAAAGAAATCGGTTTTGCTCATAGACGTCTGACGACAATTTCATTTAGAACTGGGGTTATATTCAAAGCCTGTTTGCCACTTCCGAGTATTAAGATGCTTGCTTCATACATAAGTCAGTCGGTATTCACACCTTTTAACCGAAAAGCAACGACAGTTTTACGTTAGAAATAATACAATGGTTCTTTAGCAAATTTATGGTCCGGTTACGCAAAAGAATATTTGTAAACTATGTTTCCCTTACAAACTATACCTTCAGATTCCCTCCAAAATAATTTATCTTTCGTATTCAAAGTCACCCATAAAGTACTCGTCGTATCAAATTCGAGAATTTATATTTATTGTATTAAAATACAATAAAATATAACATGGATTATTTTTACTGCTACATTCGTTTCAGTATTTAGAAAGAAAAACCTTGTTATTAGTAGATTGTAGCCAAGAGGTTTTAAAATTCTTATCGTAATTCTGTTGTAAACACGAAACAAAAATAGTTTTTTTTTGTTCCGTAGTTGCAGTATTATTTATTTTAACTTTACACTCGGTAAATTAATTATGAGAAAAATCATAGAAAAATGGCATTAACCAAAATAAGCGAAGAAAAATATGTTTTTTTTTATCTCTTTCTCTTCTCATTATTTTCACATTTCAATCGTCATTCATCATTTCAACATTTGACCATTATTATAGTTCGCGCCAAAATGTTATTCCGCTCTGAAGTTGTTGCGAGCAGGTATATAATTAGCTATGGTGATGCTATTTATTTCTATATTCAGAGCGGACTAGCAGTTTTACGCGGACTATACTCGACCGTCAAATAGGTCATCGCTTGCAGCTCATCGCTCGTGGTGGACCAACTCTTCAAAGTTGGCAAATTATTTTGTTGAACAACGTCATCTTTAAGATTGCTTTGAAGGCTTCGCGGGTTTCCGTGGAATGTGAACAGTGGCCTAAAGCTGTTTCATCGTCGAAAATGGAAAAACTTTTGATTGTGGGAATTTTTTTGTCACCCCGTGATTTCCTTTTTTATTCCCACTTTTGACAGCGGCGCAAAGGAGTGGAAGTTTGTTTACTTTTAATGTTCTAAGGGCTTTTTAATTTACACAGATTTTGTGTTAAAAATATGATTTGGAGCCCTGGGAGACCCCAGCTCGTAAGGAGCGAGAGGATGAGTGTATGCCGTCCATTATAAAACAAAATTGGTGGTTTGATAAAAAAAAAAGTCTCGTATGATGTATAATTGTGTGAATGTGTAACACGTGTGAAAGCTTGTAAAGGGAGTCTTGGTGCCAAACTTTATCAAAAGCATATACGACATCGAAGAAAAAGGTTTTATTCCAAATCTCCATAACAATGAACAATTGGATCAGGTGAACACATTCTCGTTTTTCTCAATTGTTACATAAAATACATTACAATATCCACATTATTTTGTATCGCTATGCAAACAAAAGGACAAGAAAAACACAACAACAAGTCTGTTGTGTTCGTCACAGTGACGTGAACCTGAAGTATGTAGCTGGAACCAGTAAGCAAAATGTTGTTAAGGAAACAAAGAACAGTAAAGTGGTCGGTTAACTGTCAGAGAGCAGGCCTTACTATTTGTTCGTGAATATAATTATATTGTTTTCGTTACACTTTTTTATTTTTTATTTAAGTTTAATCTACCGATAAGGCAGACGGGGTACCTGATGGTACGCAGTAACTATATGCAATGCATCGCTCACTTGTAATTCGCCAGCCAAAGAACCCTTTTTGAACATTCTTGGAAAGAGACATATGTTTTTTGTAAATACAATTTGAAGTTGATCTATATTGACCCATCAACGAATGGACTGCAAATCTGCATAGAAATCAAATATAAAAGTACTGCAAAACGTATAAAACGTTTCAATGTCAAAACAGTCTTTGCCAAGTAACATGTCTTGTGATAAAATTGTGATATAAAACTTACACCTAATCCAAATTTCAAACAAGGCAAGGGAACTCATATTTAAACAATTATAGTTGTCATTTTTCCAAGTGCAGCTCAGTAATGTGTTTAAGATACTCAAAGGTAATACGCATACATCTGTGAGAATATACACACCTACAATGTTCATGATATAATACAAAATCATATCATTATCGACACAAGTAACCTTAGTAAGGGTCGTGGAGTCAGCGTTCCGGACGCTGGACTCCTGTTCGGAAAATGCTCGAGATTTCCATCCACGAAAACAATTCTACCTTCCCGACAATCCTGTGCCAGTATTTTCAAATGTCCAATGTAGTGAATGTAGTGGGACATTGTGCAAATTTACCGGAGTTCAACTACCTGAATGAAATATTACCCCAATTTTGGTGATATTTTAGACTGTCGGCGCTGAGTTTGTGGTGTGGAAGTATGAAGGAGTATGTGACGACTAACATCATTTTGAGTGGGATTAATTTTTTGTTTCTGTGTTATGTACAATGTAACTCTCACCTATATACTTCAGAATAGGGTCAGTAAGTCGTAGAACGTTTTATGGTTCAACTCCGGAGGTACATCGCTTCTCGTTTCTACATAATAATGGCAGTTTAAGCTCTGCTGTGTTCCGATTTTAACAGTGTGGTAAAATAAACACACTTATCCGAGGCGTTCCTCAGTTCTAACGTTACTACGTAGAGGACCTTATGTGGCCCACCTTAGTTCGGAATCCAATCTTTTCTGTGGTTAATTAGAAATGTCCATGAGTAGCCATTTGCCGTCATGCGTACTGCATACCCGTTTGCTGCATCGAAAAATCTATTACCACAGACGGTCAAGGTCGGCTTTAGCATCAAA
Organism: Epargyreus clarus; assembly: GCF_041222505.1. NCBI lineage: Eukaryota > Metazoa > Arthropoda > Insecta > Lepidoptera > Hesperiidae > Epargyreus > Epargyreus clarus. The sequence goes on from NW_027332214.1 coordinate 2,266,493, forward strand.
CCCATTCCCAATATTAAACTCTAACAAGCCACTGAGCCAATGGCGCACTTTCCAATAAACTTTCGGAACTGCGACCGGTTATTGGTGATAAAATGCATATGCTGTTGTTATTTTTTGAACATTTGGCCCGGATTTTGCAATTTGAATGCCTTTATGTGTGTACGAGTGTTTTATGATTTGAAATAAAAAAAAACAATGTTTTATGTCAATTTTGTTATTTTGAGTTGGGAGAATTTGCTACGGTTTATTGTATTTTAATCTGAAGTCTGTGTCTACCAACCATGATAAAATTATGATTATGACATATACGACCATTATTAATACTCAATCTACCCATTTTTACCAAAACTAGAAATCCTTACCAAACCCTTTAAACCAGAATATAGTAGGTCCTTAATGTGACTAAAAAAACGAGATGTCTTTGCAGTTTAAATAAAACAGTTTCCCTGCAACACGCGTCCTCCTTACACTAACTAAAGAAAATATTTACAAATAAAATTTAGTTAAACGTTAAGTACTAAAGTTTATTACAACTCCACAATTTTCAATACAAATTAAATTTTGTTACCATGATCGTCCTTAAATTTCGAAACTTCGAAATACAAGCTATTATAACTACCGTGTTAGTCCGTAACCGGAATATGTTACGGAAAACACCTCGGCATACCGGAAAACATCTGGGTATACCCGGGAATACCGGGGAAACACCTGGGAATACCGGAAAACGTGTCAAAATGTACAGCGGAGGGATTTTACAGCTATGCACAACGATTATATGAAAATCCCGGGAATATATATTGTGGTTTCATCGTGTTGGAATTGCGGGAATATGAACTTGCTAGTCGTGTTTCAGCTATTTTATTAATTATGTAAACTAATTTATAAAATTACGGAGAATGTTAATATTATTAAAACAACCGATCTTTCTAGTTAAGCAATATATTCCATTTGTGTTTATTTTTATTCCTGGTATATGTTTATTATTATTGAACGTATAAATACCACCCTGTATACCGCTTTACCCAAAGGTTGACTGGTAGAGAATGCTTCTAGCATTAAGTCCGCCTTTTATTCCAATTTTTATGTTATAATAAAGTTATAAATAAATAAATAAATGTCGGTCGCGGTCGGGAATTGAAAGATTGCATGCTTCCATGCTTCAGAGGGCGCTCAAGCGGTCCGGTTGCTATCATTAAATAATTGTATGGGCTTGAAATATCCGACACGTATTTGGCTCTAATCTATATATGATATTTGCTCCAACTACATATCTACATTATAGAAGCGTATTGTAATATATTGCCATATATTAGTAAAGATTACTCGCTCCTAACAAGAAAATGTAACCTTTTGACAATTGTCACTGCCAATTATTTTCGTGTTTGAAATATATTAAAAAAAAAATAGTTTTTAGATTATTTACGAATGAAACGATATTTCTTCGCACTTTTTCTTCGATTTTGTGTCTTAACTGCGCATGTCGGCATTATTCCGCGTAAATTACACCATGACAGCCATTAAACGGCTGACAGTATCGTCAGCTGTTTAAGCCATATAATGGCTTCCTTTAATTACAAGGCGGTGAGATATCTATACTTATCTATGTATATTGCCTAAGGCAAACAGCCGACCGACGGACTGGTCATATTTTAATTTGTCCGCCAATCAGCGGATTAAAATTGCATTTTGTCCTAAGGAAAAACAATTAATAAATGATTAGCAGTGACATAAAAGGGTAAGTCATTTGAAATTGTATAAAACTTCAAATGAACTACTATGAACAGATTTTCTGCAAAAAAATCTTAAAATCAGATGTTATATCCATTTATAACTTAAATAACATAATTAATGATATTATTTTTTATATTAACAACAATATAAATATAGGACCTGACTAGGCATAAGCATTACATTTAAAATTTGATTTTAAAGCGTTAGAATGATCTGAAACATAATACTTATAAGCGGAATTTACATATTGATGGGTGAATATAGTAACTTAATGACATAGTATTTTACAAGTGCTATATTTTGATCCCCAGATTATTGCAATTTATTACTAGCCGAAGTTATGGTGCCTAAGTGACTGTTTATGTGTGCAAATTAAAAAAATAACGAAGTATTAAAATGAAAAGGTAGTTCAATAAATATCTAGTGTGAGTACCTTAGGTATTGCCTACCCAACTTTGAAAAAAATATATAGATATATAGCACAAGCATAATAGTCATGGTCGAGTTATGTTACACATTACCCTAAGTCAGTACCCATCTTAAGATGCGGGTCCTACCCTATTGTTTCTAAACCATAAATCTGAATATACCCCAAACAGCAATTTAGTTGCGGGCATATTTCGGAAGTCAAAACCGAGGGCTGGCATCCGCATGCCGCATGGCAATTCGATTTTACACCCCTAAGGGTCACCCCCTTTTCGTTTTCGTGAAAAATACGCTGTCAAGTTTGCATTTTTTAATTATTTATACTGGATTCGAAATAGTACGGCTTCGAGGCACGTACAGGACATTTTTTACGTTTTGGCATTTTAGGGGACGCTGTAAGGCAAGACTTGTGTATAAAAAAGTTAAACATCTTTTACTGCTTTTCGGGTGATTAATAAATTTGTATTTTGCTATTAAATATTGTTTTTTTAATTTATAGTATATTATAAAACTATATTTCTTGAGTGTATCACAATAAAAGAACATTTAGAGGAAGATGATATATTTTCATAAATATTTTGTAAGAATGACGATTATGACAATTCGTTTCCCGCCAAAACTCTATTTCTCCCGCACCCCGCAACGCGCCTCACCGCACCACAGATTAAAAATCATTCTGCCACAATATATATGTATTTGTTTTATCTAGGCACATCGCTCAGTTTCACAAGAACAACACAACTACCACGTACAGAAAATTTGAGGTCAAAGGAAACTTCGATCCAGAAAGCAGAGGATTAGTGAACTATAACGAAACGGCCTTACTAAAAGGTCTACAGTACAGAAAGGTACAGAAAGTTCAATATTTGCTGCCGACTACTACACATTTTCTTATAGATCTTTGGTAAGTAAAAAATGTGTAGTTTGATTATTAGGTAACAGGCAAACGCAGAATTGTCATATTAATGCTAATGAGACACACATTTTGTTTCTTAATTAAAAATACTCTCAGCTTATTTCTTAGAAACCAGAATATACCTTTTTAGACTTTTATAAACACAAATATTTATTAAAACTTTCGTCCAATTTCAAAAGAAAAATATCCTAATTTTCCATAGTGTGTATAGTAAATAACTTTTGTCTTTTCCCAAATCGGCTCATTTGCGTGGTTTTGAATAATTTCCCGGCTCCAAAAGAAATATCCAAGACCAATTTCGCTTGTCTAGACGGGATTCATGTCGAAACCCTCCAATTAAGGGCCGAATTTTCTTTGAGGGCTCTAATAAAGATAATTTGCGTTTTGAACGAGGAAAACTTTTAGCGATCCGTACGTTAGGGTTCAGGTTTACGGAAGCGGAAGGTTAGATTCCAGTTTTAATCTTGATTAGTTTTTTAGTTGTCTTATTAGTTTGTATTTACATGGTCAAATCTGGCAACTGATTTTTAAACCAGTTAACCTCAAAAGATTGAGCTGATTTTTTGTATACACGTTTGTAGGATGATGATTAGATTCATGACGTCATTATGAATCCAATATGGCGAACTAATTATATTTCATGAGTATCAAATGAAAGCATTTTCTGAGAAGAATACGAAAAAAATCACATCACTAAAACCTTTTTAATATACAAGGAGTTTTACGAAAGATCTTCCATCTTAGATTATTAAACATCTATCAGTCTATTTTTCTTCTTATTTTGATAGTAAATAGTTATTTAGAAACTACATTGATAAAAATATTAGTTTAGCATAAAAATATATTTTTCATTACTATTTTTTAATTTACTAATCAGAGAAGTTTTTTGTACTTTTGTACTGATGTACTGAACAGTTATTTTGCGACTCAACTTACCTTGGCTGTTTTAATAAATGCCGCGGTCTATAAGTAATCGCGGGGAAATGTAAAAAATAGATGGTTAGTACGCTTGCGATCTCTTTCAAAGACTTCGAGGCTTAAATAGGACTTCTTTTCAAAAAAAGGAAAAGGTCTTATTGTATTTTCAGTTTTGCACTTGAGACTTCGAAACTTTTTATTGCTAGTATCGAGTGGATTGCAGAGGAATTGAGGAAATTGAGACTTAGTTAGTAATAGTAAAAAATAAAATAACCTGAAAACGAGCGAATGACGATCCCTGATGGTAAGTGGCTATTGTCACTCATCTATAAGCAATCCCTCATAAGAATATAGTCCTATCTGAGGTTTGCCACGGATGCGTTATAAACCCTTAGGACTGGTGACACTCTTAGGTAGAACGCCTCGGCAAAGTTGTCTTCCCTTCCGCACCCATCAAACAATAACACAGCAGCGCTTTACACTGCTGCCAGAAATAAGCGTGACGATGGTGCCTCCGAACACTCCGCACTAAGGGTTTTCAAGACAACAGTTTCATCCTTCAAACATAAAGTAATATAAAGCGGGAAAAGCCGTGGCGGTGTGGTCGACGTACGAACGGTCCTTTAAATTATAGTCGTCACAATTTAGTAGGCCCATTCTGACACATGCCATCCTAATGTTATAAAATTTTTGAACTAACTTTGTATGAACGTATAACACGTAATTGGAAAGTTAAATACTTCTTACATACAATTACGAAATAATTTATCGATTTGTATGGCACATGTTTAGTGCGGTAACGATGGCATGTTTCAAAATGGGCCTATTAAATTGTGACGACTATAGCGTGAAATATTTCTGACTTATCTGACTTTCGTTCATGAAATATAAATACCATGAGAAATTGAAATACTTACTCTTGAAATAAGTCAAACCAATCGACTTATTACTCGTATATTTTTTCATCAATTTCCGTTTAACGAAATATGTATTTTCACACAAATCACCTTTCGCTCCATAAAATTCGCGTGCGAAAAACATTTTATCAAAGAAGCTGAAACCGAAAAATTCGCGCTTGGGCCGAGGCGGCCATATTTTATTTTTCAGACGAAAGGCATTAGAAACATCTGAAGGTAGGCTCGGAACGATCTAACTCCTTAACCCATAAATAACAAGCGAAACACTGGGACAAGGATATAAAGTGTGTTTTGGTATGGAAGTGCCAGTACGAGTAGTTTATTCAATCCATAAAATGTAACCAATTTTTACAATTGAAATTGTCACTGTCATCTATTTTCGTGTTTGAAAAAATATTAAAAAATGTAGTTTTTAGGATATTTACGAATGAAAAGATATTTCTCCGTACTTTTTCTTCAATTTCGTGTTGTTTTTGCACCACTTAACTGCACATGTCGGCATTGTTCTGCGTAAATTACATCATGACAGTCGAAGACGTAATGGGAACACAGTCAGCCATTTTACGTATGTGTCTGCCATTTGTGACTTCCTTATACTAATCTATGATTCAATCGTTAACCATAATCGTATTGCTTTTACCATATACCCCAGTAGCAGTATTAGTAGCTTTGATGATTAACACGAATAACATAGGTCTAAATACATCTCTCCAATTATTATTATGTACATGTTAACAATATCCTTATTCAAAAGCAATCATGACATTCAGACAGTAGAAAATTATCTAAACTAGGACTACAAAGAAAATAGAATACGTTATCTTCTTTTTTTAACAAGTATCGCTCCAGTCTTATGTGTGTGAATGTGTATGTGTGTTTGTCTTGTGCATTTTGTGCTGGAATCGAGAGTTATAAAATTTAATCACTAAGCAGATGCTTAAACGTTCACAACTTTACTAGCGAGGTCGACGATGTCCCAAGCTTCATAAAAATCTTTCAAATATTTTTGTTTTATTCAAAACTTATTCCTACCTTCATTTTATTGATCACTGTCACATCTAGCGTTCTAAGGCCGTATTACCGCTCTTTGTATTAGACCGTTTCAATTAAACCGAGCCTCGCAATAAATTCGTTTGTCGCAACAAGATTTGGAATATAAATCAGTATTTATCTTGTAGTAACTCTGAACTAGACGCGAACTCTTGCCAAATAACCCCTAAATGAGTTTCAGTTGAGAATTTATTTATTTAACGAGATTTGACTGTTGACTTCGTGATAGGTATTGACTAAGTTTGAGATTTCAGTGCATTATCTGGTTAAGAAGGATTTTTAGGTTTTTGGAAAATTTCTGGATTTTTATTTTCTACTGCTTGTCACGCACGATTTTCTTAATAACTAGGGATGGTGAGGTCCTAAGGCATACTCAGCTTTACTGCCCCAAAGCGGGTTAATAGTTTTTAATAATATTGTAGTAGAGCATGCTGTCCACCTGATGGTAAGTTGGTACTATTCATGGACATGTAACCTACTCTATATAGAACATGTTCTACCTGAAACCGATCATAAATGCGTTGCCACTGAGGACTAAGATCGTTGTCACATATAAGTCGATCAGACTAAACCTAATGAAGGTGGTAGAACCCTTTGTGGTTCGATTCCGGAGGTACCACCGCCACACCTATTTCTGCTTAATAGCAGCAGTGTTAAACGCTGCTGTGTTCTAGTTTAAAGGGTGTGGCAAGGGAGACATATTTTTCTGAGGGGTTCCAGCTGTGGCAGACTTCAGGAATATTTAACCATATCCTAGGGGTTGAATACAGATGTCCAGTAGCTACTTACAATCAGGCATGCTAGTCTGCTACTCCTATATTGTAAAAAAAAACATCTATCTTATTTTATATTAGTCGACCAAATATAAGTCGGCCACACATAAGTCGACCAGATTAAAAATACACCCATTTTATTCTACACATGTAGTTAATAAACAACCTCTCTACACACGCCGTTTACCGGATACACAGCAATTTCCCCACTTCCTGACGAGGTTGCCGGAAGCGCCATCTGTCTTGACGGCCGACATTTTTAATTGACCCTTAAACGGTTCTTCCGGTCTGACTTAGCTTTATTCCAAACATCTTATACTCCTATATGTAGACAAGTAAATCGGTTTACTTGTACTCAAGTAAAAGTAATTATTTGAGTACTAGAAAATTGTCAAAAAGGGGTAGATCCGTTTGGTAGACGGATGTGCAATGAGACCTGATTGATGGTAAGTGGTTGTAATAATTTAAATAAATGTTCTGGTGGACTTTCAAGTTGGTTGTAACTATGACAAGCGGTGGTAACTTAGTGGTAACGTTAGGTGGTGACTTAGTTTGCCGCCCCCAATTTGGGGTTAACACAAATTATGGCGAACTCTCTACAAGTCGTCAAGAGATGGCGCCATATGTTTCTGAATCACGCTAACGAAGTTTTCCCAACATCTTCCATATACGAGCTCCGCACTGAGAGTTTTGGCGGCTCCCCAGGCAAGCAGATAAGATCTCCCATTGCCAAAAAGATAACCTTATACAGTTAATTCTATAGACTGTTTATTTTTGTTTTAATAAACACCGTTTATGAAACTAATTCATACTTTAACATGTGAATTCTCATTTTTATCTTAAGGTTTAACCGGTCCAATATTGCCGCCCTCAAAAAATATGCCGCCCGGTGCCCATTTCTTGTTAGAAAGCTTTCTACGCTCCTGGAAAACTCATCATTAAAATTCATGCTATAAAACAGAAGAGATACATCGCCACTACAACTTAATAGTACCTAAAACTGTTAGGTGAGCTGCATAAGTCACATTACACGCGACAGCAGATCTGGCGGCAGGCCAGCTGCGGCCGACGACGGCTACGGATTAACCGCTGTCTGCTTTACGATGTAGTGTACCTACCTAGATCTAGAACGAAATATCGCCTTACAATAACGAGTAGAGATTGTTGGTAGCTTATATGTAGCATAGATAGATAGATAGATATTCTTTATTGCACACTTCAATATATCATAACAATAGTACACAAATATATAGGTTAATTGTATGCAATAGGCGGCCTTATCGCTGAGTAGCGATCTCTTCCAGACAACCTATGCATGGAAAAGATAACCGGATACATATAGCGTATAGTACATAGTGCAGGGTAAATAGTGATCTAAGCTGAAGTAGAGTATAAAATGACAATTCTTTAATCGTCTTAAGTGTCTTTGGTCAAACCATTACTGTCCCACTGCTAAGCAGGATCCTTTCAGAGGGAGTGTGGTTTAGGCGATAGTATACTGCTTTGTCCAAGTGGAAATTAATCGATTACATACAACTTCAAGACTCTTAAGCGTATAACTTTCGTCGCGACAAAGATTTATTAATTTTTTCTTCAAATTTATTATCTACTCAATTATTTCAAAAGCACCAACTTAACCAATTAGTCTATCTTAATAACATCTTAGTCTTAACGTACTCTCTACTTCATCAATTTCTGTCGAATAATAGTTAAAATTCGATGTTTGGTAGTCAAAAAATAGCAGATTATTTACTAATAATGAATGTTAAATACAAATCTAAATCGTAAGGTACTTTCAATATGTCAGTATAATCTAATATAGTAATATGTATTGCTTAGGTCACCCCAATAATCGTATAATTACGAGGCCTATAAACAACGTTATTTCATACAAAAATGCGGCGTTGGCTTAGCGGATAAATCATTTCAGGTGAAATACGATCGTATAAAGCGTTTCCGAAAGCAATTAGTTGATGTTGCGACGGTGAAGCAGAAATAGAGGACTGACGCTCACAAGTACGATAAAACGCTGATCAACGCTGACGCTAATAGACAAGCCCCGTTTATAACTAGAGACGTTGAACGTGTCAGACTCGGTCTGTGGTAGAAATTAGAATTAAATTTAAAAAAATATAAAAGACATATTTTATAGGAGACTACTTTTTAGTCAACCGCAGAAAACCTTTGATGTACTCTATGTCTGTAAATTAATATAAGAAAGGTTCGATGATAAATAGTGTCAGATGTCTGAGAGCTGAATTTTAAAAGATTGGCTATTAACAACGGTCTTGCAATTATAATTTTTCTAATGAAATATTCATTTGTTTTGAAAGATTGATCTGAAAATCAAAAAATAAACACAATAGTTATTTCCTCATATTTGAAACTCTACTATACTTCTTCTATTATCTTGCTTTTAACAAATATACTTGCGTTTTTTCTGTTCTGTATGCGGCTGTACCAAAAAATAAATATTGTAGGCCAGGAGCGCGAAACGAAATGGCCACAATAACTTTTATGTTTGGATTAAGTATTTTATGTACTAATAAACGTTTTACTGCGTTAACTAGCTTCCACCGTGACTTTATTAGCATTTATGACGTACGGTATTTAATAAATTGATCCAGTTTTTGATGGTATTGGGTTAAATTGTTGCGTAGTACGTTAATTATCAAATAGAAATTGTGTTGTCTATAGTATAAGAGCTGTTGCTTTTCCTTAATTCCTCGTAAGGACTAAGTTGGAATAAATAATTAATTTATTTAATTAAAAATAGTTTCATGCCCAAGCGGTGGTTATAATTGGATAGAAGTTGTGAAAACTTAGAGATGTTGCGCCAAAAATAGCGCGATAGTGGGAATGTGCCCCTATGTGGGAGATGATTGCAACAAGTTATATGACAGTATCGTTGCAGCCGAAACAATAGTTGTAAAAAGCTTAATATTTTAAAATAGCATGTTTATGTATAAAAATGACTATACAGTCGATTATGTATAAACATGACTATACATTATGTAGCTTCACTAATAAATAAATATGTGTACAAAAACATTAATAAATATTTCCATGAAACTTCGTTCAATTTTCAGCGCTTTTAATGTATTAAAATTGCGCGCGGCATGTGTTAAGGAATTTTGCAGAAATTCAATAAAGTGCATAGACGGGCCTGTTTCACATTGTTCCTTTATGATGGGTATGGTGCGAGTGACAGCGGGGAATAATTTATTTTATTTATTTAAGATCTTTTCAGATCTGATCGGATCTGTTCGTGTTTGTTCTGGGGTTAAATATTTTTGTTTACGTGTTCAAAGCAAAGTAGCGATGCTTTCTATTTTCCACGAAAATTTATTTTACAAACTGCCATGTATCCTAGTTAGTGGTAGGTTCCATGATCATCTGTGTGTGTGCATGGGATGCCTCTTGTATGTATCTCTGTATCTGTATTTTAGAGTTTAACATTGCTCTTGAGTAAATATAATAGTTACACGTTTTTAAATATCTGCCTAGCCAAGAATCGAATCAAGCCGGCGTTTAAAAATGTCTTCGGTTCCATTCTGTTATGTTACAGAAATCTTGGAGCCTGTGTATGGCTGCATAAATTAGATATTATTTCTTTTATGAGAATTCTATTTTGAACACTAAGCAACAAAAACTTCGTAAATCTGGGAAAGAACCTTATATATTTTTTAAACCTGCCCCCGACATACTTAATAAGTGAATTATTTATTTATGTTTTAATAAAACAATAACATGTTTTACTGGCCTTATCCACGATTATTAAGAACTGTCTATTCTCACTTGAATATTTCATGTAATTCTTCAACTATCATTATTAAATCGAGGGGTGAAAGGCTATTTGCTTTAAGCGACATTTTGGCAACTTTACAGGAGAGCCATTTAAAATTAAAAATTTTCGAAAAAAAATCATAACAAAATAACTACTTAAGCTATTTGAATGAAATAAACTATATTGAAATTCATTTAAAATTATCAATTTATTGATGTTACAACGTAATGAATTGGCCTTTAAATTATAAAGATAATTGTCGCTTAATGCACGTTGTCCTGAAATACCTATTTTCCAGGGTAAGGAAAAATGACTTAAGTGACTTCTTAGACCACAATCAGTGACTGGTGAAACCATTTAAGCGACTGTCTAAATACATTTATAGAGCAAGCCAAAACGCATTATGTCATGAAGTACAACATAAATAGAAGGAAGCTATTTATCTCAACAGCCAATTGAGATTAAAATGACGTGCAGGCTAAAATACTTATATGACATGTAATACTGAAAAAGAAATGTTTGATGTCACATGTTTTTCTGATAATATGATACTAGATCTGTAGCAATCACTGAAACTTTTAGGTGCTTATAAGGAATAATCTAAGAAATATAAACAACAGAAAATTAGCAAAAGTATTTATTTGGTATAATAATAGTCATCAATTTGGTATAATAATAGTTCTGTTATTTGATACGGGCAACATATTTCAATGAATCATGGCAATATACAGTTTGTGATAAGCCCTGCGCTTTAAAAAAAATAGGATAACAGTGTTCAAACGACATTGCAAAATATATCAAAATCAAAATGACTATTTGGTTCAAGTACCTCACTGAGTAAAAAAATAGATGCAGCCGAAAAAACTTAACCGACATTCCATGTCATATTTAGGTAAAGGAAAAATAATTTAAGCGACATCACACCGTGTAAACGGTGGAAGTCAAAATGCTTTATGTTACATCTCAATAAAAAATAGGAATATGAAAACTGCTTTAAGCGTTATTGAGTTATTTATTTGCGAAAGGAAAATTGGTTTATGTCTCGGATCTTTATATTATTGTTCGGTTCAAAAGCCCTACTTAAAGAAATGTACGTATTTAACGTCGGTTAAACAATGCCTTATTGCCAAACTTCTTTAAAATAGGGTCCTGTTAAGCGCCAAAAAAATGGTTCTATTTTAACGAAACCGGGCTCATTAGACGCAGAAAAATTTGCTGATTCCGAATATGTATATAACTCAATATCGACCAAAATGTCGCTTAAAGCAAATAGCCTCTCACCCCTCGAAATATATTTAACATATAGAAAAAACGCTCATAAACGGGCCCTACCTCGAAAACTGTTTTAATTAACTACGGCACTGAATTTTCTTTATCACCACGAGAAAAAGCTCATACGGTTATGCTTCTAGAAAACTTCTAAAGAACTAATTAAACTTGAAATAATTATAAGACTTCTCAATAAAAATTCTTTGTCACTAAAATAAAAATTAGCTTTAAATTTTGTTCTTTGTTCGTTGTGAATTTTTAAATTGACTTTAAAATTGTTGTGTATAAATAAATTTATGAAGAAAACAATGGACTTTGGTAGCGGAAAGGTACGAGTAAAACCAGTTTGGTTTGACCGGGGAGGTATCACCACCACGCCTATTCCTAGCGTGAAGCAGTTTTTCCGTTTCGGTGAAAGTACGTTTCGAGAGTGGCAACACATCTGTGATAAACTTAAGACAAACCGAAGTTGGTTATAGGTATTCATCGGGTGGCAATGGTCACTTACGTACCAGTCTGTAGTCTGTATTCTACAAGTCTTATGGACTCTATAAGTCTATAAGACTTATAGAGGTTCTATAAGTCTATAAGACTCTATAAGTCTATATACTTATAGACTTATAGAGTCCATAAGACTTATAGACTTATAGAGAGTGACTCTATAAGTCTATAAGTCTTATAGACTACAGATTGGTACTAGACAGTCTTATAGACTGTAGTCTCTTTTGTTATTTTATTGTTATTAAAATTACCTTTTTACTTTTTATCGTCTTGTTCTTTTTTGCATTTGATTGCACAAATGCACATACATAGTTACATTGTGGGGCACTGATGTGTTTTACTCTTCAGGCATAAAAAGTTTCATTTAATACTACTGGTTATAAGACCTTTTTTTTTTTTGTTTACGAGGGGGAAACCACCTTCAAAAGGTACCCAGTGTCGTGGGAGCGACGTAGGGTTATGTGGGATTCTTACCGCACTAAAACCCCCCCGGTGGCCGTCCTCGGCGCTGCGTAGAGGGCTCCGGGATCTCCAAAGGAACGCAACCGGAGCCCTCTTAGCGCGTTGCCCCGTCGGGCTCTGCCCAGGTGAGCTTGACGCTCGCCACACCGTCTGGTGCGTACGACGGTATGCGACCACACATACCGCCGTCCTTCCCGGGGCCGCTGGCTGGGCGGTTCGAGCTCCCACTCTTGCTACTCGCAACCCTGGAAGCCCCCTTTTAGTCGCCTCTTACGACAGGCAGGGGATACCGTAGCCCTATTCTGGTTATAAGACCTATGTGTGTCTCAATGGTGTAGCTACAGTGTAATCATGATTCCAGCTTTATGCCTCATTTATATCTACAGTCATTGAAAGTTTCAGTGTGTGTGTGCGTGTGTGTGAACAAAAATATGTTTTTCTGCACAATATTTTAACAGACATTGGCGTGTCTCACACATTTTATAGGGGAATACATTGTCTACCACGGTAAGCCTCAGACGCGCTCTATGTCTGAAGATGTTAATAAGCGCTTAACTCTCTATCTTTGAAAAAACAACTCAAATTAAACCAATGTATCAAATTAATGAAGTATTTAATGAGCTCCCGTACCGTCAAAGGAATGAGGGTGAAAATAAATATCGTGGTCGAGTTCCCATTGTTAACTTACCCGAGGAATCAGGCATAATGAAGATCAAATAGAATTCAATGAGTTATGAATATTACGTAGTGCGTAATGAAGTTTTATTGGAAAACAGTGGGCCTATTACCCGTTTTTAATCCCCAAATAGATTAACGAACCGTATTACTGAAGTCGATTTGTCATGATTTACAGGTTGGTGAGAGTTGATAGGAGATAGCGATTTATTGTGATGACACGTGATGAAGGAGCGGTAATAATGATCAAGAGAGTTTGAGCGAAAAAAAACATTAATAGCCTAGTGGTTGAAACTCCACCTCCCAATCGGGTTGTCCAAGGTTCAAACCAGGCACGCACATCTACTTTTTTTTTAATTACGGGCGTCTTAGATAATCCCTTGCTATAATGGTGAAAACATCGCGAAAAAGGCTATTTCTAAGTGTTTTTAATAAATGCTCAAAGTCTACCAGTTCGCACTTGACCAACGCGGTGGATATTGATCTAAAACCCTCTCACTCTCAGAGGAGATTTGCTTCCAGCAGTGGGACTAATTAAAATATTTTGCGTCACTATTTTTACCCGACTGCCAAGGAAGGGTTATGTTTTTCGCGCGTATCTTGTATGTTTGTCTTTCTTTATTTGATCCGATCTTACAAACGGCTGGATAAATTTCGACAGTTAATGTGTCATTACATTCGTCTCAATGACCCGAGTGTCCTTAGATAGGTGTTAGAAAAAAAAAATCACAAGGGTGATTTTTTGGCGCGAAATAGTAACAAATTTAAAAAAAAAAGTTAACCGAACCTATCGAGTGGGATATGAAATGAAAGTAAATTAAACGTAGATTATAAAAATATATTTATATATGTATAAAACAGCAAGATGGCTGACTGACTGACTAATTAAATGACTTTTTCATTTTTCAGAAATCAACGTACAGCCAAAATCGCTCAACTTAGAGTTCTGAAATTTTGCACATGAGTTTGTTATATAGCGTAAATAAATACTAAGAAAAGTTTTTTGGAAATTCCGCCCCTAAGAGGGTAAAATAGGGAAAAACAGTTTTTTTGAAATCCTTTAATTTTGAAGCAACTAGTATACTATAAAATTTAGTATTTGGCTTTCTGGGTAGGAACAAGAACACACCTCCCCATCCCCTCTCGAAAAATCAACCCCGTAGAGGGTAAAATAAGGGTTAAAAGTTCATTTGAACAACCGTCAATTTTGAAGCAAACACTTAAAATGTTGTATCAGGCTTGTTCGATAAAAATAATGAAATTCTACCCCAACGAGGTAATATAACCACCGGATAGATCTTTTATAGATCGTAAATGGTGGATATTTTTTTTGCGAAATAGTAACACGTTTTAAAAAAAAAAATCCAAACCTATCGAGTAGGGTATCAAAATAAAGGAACTTAAAAGATATTACACATACATTATAAAATATATACATATATAAAACATATTGAGATGACTGTCTGACTAAATGAGTAGTGCTGCTGTGATAAAGATAAACGCAAAGGAAAACCGCTGTACTTTAGAGTGCTCGAAATTTACTCATAGGGTATTTATATAGCGTAAATGAGCTCTACGAGGATAAAACAGGATAATATTTTTTGAAGATCTTTTGATTTTTAAGCTTCCTAGATACCTTCTAAAAAAATATGTATTTGGCTTTCTGGATAAAAATAATAAAACGCCTATTTCATAGTTTTTGGAAATTCGACTTTAGCTTTATAATGCAGTCGGGTTTTTTGATTTTTTAATTAATTACTTGTTATTTTTATTTTATTTGCTTTTGGTGGAAGTTAGTTAACCGAACAGGTTTTTGGTTTATTTCTCATGATATTTCATTTCATTTTTATTCGTCAAACTATTAAAATGCACTTGTTTTCAAATATTTCGTTTGCTTTTGAAAGTTTCATCACGTCATCATTATCATCACTTCTGAAAATATTAAATCGCGTGCGCTTATGATTTAATCACAAAGGTGTACGATAATTTTGTCCATCCGAAATCTACGTTCGCTCGGGGATTTACCGCGAATACGGTGTCGCTTAATTTGAAAATATGCGAATGATGGCATAATTGCCATCCGAACGGCTCTGTTGGCGATAAATAC
The DNA here is from genome assembly GCF_041222505.1 of Epargyreus clarus. Classification (NCBI taxonomy): domain Eukaryota; kingdom Metazoa; phylum Arthropoda; class Insecta; order Lepidoptera; family Hesperiidae; genus Epargyreus; species Epargyreus clarus. Next base: position 2,282,025 of record NW_027332214.1, read on the forward strand.
GTTGTATCTGCGAGCTATTTGTTTAGCCACTTATACGTAAAGTATGACGCATGCTTATCTGCGACGGAATTGTGATTTTCGGAGTAAAACTTTTTTTAACTTGCCACATTTGTCATTTTCATTTAATTGGGTGACCAAGTTTTTACCTTAGATCACTTTTCTGCTTAATGATATCAGTATAAATATACTGTGTACTGGTTTAAAGGATATAAGAAAATATTGCAAATTTTAGACAGGACTCTTGATCCATATGGAGCACGTCACAAGCATGCTCGTTTGCTTGCATATAAATATGTATGCTAAGTATACCTTCATATAATTAGTATAAGACTTTTTATATAAACAGATACAAATATTTGATTATGTAAAGATCCTCATATGATGTCAAAGCCTAAGTCACATTGTGATTTCAAGGGTATGGTAGGTATTTGAGATAAATTTTCTTATTAAAAATATTAAAGCTCTAATGAACGTGAAAATATAACAGCAAATAAATTAAAAAAAAGGCTTTATAAAAATATCTAAGCAAATAACTTATTTTACATTGTAGTTTCGGCGCGATGAAACCTGCGTCATTCTTTATGAGCACAGGTGTTGTTCCACGTTGTTGGTCATTGTTACTTTTTACCGATTTTGGAAAAAGCCGTGCATAAATAAAAATTATGTAGAGCTAGAAAAAATCTATATTAACGACGTAGTCGCTTGAATCCAAGTCTCGTTGGAAAATTTCCATAAAAGAAACTCATTAAAAACAAGTTTCTTTTTGTAAATACATGAAAAAAAAATCAAGTAATTCACGGATCAAGAGATAGCGTTCTATGACAGACGGACAAATAGCGGAGGCTTAGTGATAGGGTTCCGTTTTTATCCTTTGGTTAAGGAACCTTAAACAATAACAAAATAGTGTGCTACTTTACGTTACTGCCACCTACAGTCCTACATACATCTAACATCTAACTACTGTATTGAAAGGTGGTAGAATCAAAATGGTTCTATTTCTACCATGAAATTGTTATACATTTCGGTGAAAGGGTCTAGCTGATTTACATATTAGGTGACAATCTTGACCTTATTGACAGTGGAGTCGAACCACAGAGGATTCTACCAGCCCAAATAAAAATACGGTTGTATTTTAACATAACCTAAGGATTTTACACACTAGACAAATCTACGATTTTAACAATTGTTATGAAATCAAACGAATCCCGTTGGAGACATTCCGATTTCCGACAGCCGTCAATAAACCCCTGACCTTATATTAACTTAACTATGCCAGTTACTGTCCCCTTCTTATTTTATTAGGCTGTTTGGTTAGCCGCGTGATTTATGTGAGACTTAACTTACGGTTAAGTTACGGTTTAAATACCCTGTCGTACGTGGAGTAGGTAATAACTGGAAGGAACATCTTAAGTTTTTTAAGTAAATTTTTTTTGGGTATTTTTTTAATTTGCAAAATTTAAAAAATGCGTAGAGCTCTGTAGCGTGGCTTTTTGATTTAACGATGTACGAAATTAAGCAATGCTTGACCAGAAGTTGGATGGGTGACCACTAGTATTTATGTGCGATTTAGAGTTGGAGTTAGAGAGCTAAAATCTCGCTTTACGGCACTAGATACTTTTGAAGGTTTCCCCTTGACAACAAAAAGTTAGCTCCATCAACTTGTGTAAGGGAAATACATACTCGAGGCTTTCCAATAAGTCCTGATAGAGTATGTTCCTAACGCGCCCTAGTTGAAGCAAGATATTAAAAAGGTTGCACCTAAATAACCTTATCAAAACTTTCTATGCTCCATGGTCCCATACACCATAAACTAAACCAGTTCGTGTTATAAAACCTTAACCCGTTGATTGCGCTGTGAATTATCGATCTGTAAAGATCCACATCGGATATAAACTTTTTATGAGCAGTCATTGGGTTAAGTCTGTATAATAGAAAGTCTGTTTTAATGAAATTTAAGTGGTTATGTGGCTACGTATGAATATGCAGTCCACCTGTATATACCAAAGAGGATTGGAGTCTTACTAAGGGTCGACTACAGATGCGTTGCCCCTGAAGACTAAATTCAATGACTCGTGAAGACTCTCCCTTACTCCTCCCTTACTCCCTTCAAATCAGAATACAGGTTCGCTTAGTTTAAGGCAGACATATTGTGTAACTTAGACAACTAAGTATAGTAGAAGAATCGCGAAGGGTCCACATTTCAATAGTTTGAGAAGTTTCCTTTTATAAATTGTTAAAACTTTTTTTTAATTATACGATTAATAACAAAGAGGACGAAGTTCATTTTGCAGTACGTAGCTATTTCTACCCATGAACACATGTAATCAACTCCAGATAAGATTGGATGCCTATCAGAAATCGGCTACAGATGCTTCTCATGACTAATTGGAATGCCTCGAATATGTGTTTCCCTTACCACAACTTAGTGGCTTAAAATTTGTCTTCTCACCGAGCGAGCCGAGCTTCAAATTATTCAGATTTTTTAAGTAATGTGCGTATTATTATCGTAAAGGAAAACATAAATGAGAGTTCTAAAAAGTTAAGAAATGTGTGAAGTCTTCTGATCTTTATGCCAGCGTGGTGGACTATGACCACCCCAGCAACGACAACAACAGGATGATGATGACGATTATTGCCTTATAATACTTCGTTTAAATAATAATTCACGTTTACTGCCTTACCGTAAAAAGTTAATTACAGGAATTTCGTTTCATCTGTCGTAAATCAACAAATGTAATAATTACGGAGCTGTTATTAAATTCTGGATATTGACTGTAAACTTCGCTTAATGGTTTTAATGATATTATAATATTTAATTGAAAACGGAAATATGTTGATTTTTATTCATTAAGTAGATTAAAAAATAATACTTACAATATATATAATGACCCACACTAAGATTTTAACAATATGTTATCGTAGGTGCCATGGATGGACACAGAAATACACGGACACACAGGCCTAAAACAGAAATCTATATTCATAATTTAGATATCTGTCTGGCCGAGGATCGAATACAACACTCACTGCAATGTCAGACCGAGGTGATCGCTCCGCCGCGCGGTTAATAGAAAGTGTATATCAGGATATTCCTGGAAAAAAAATGAGTTGCAGAGTCTCTAACCGCCACGCAATAACCTCTTACTATCACCTCAATAATAATAATTTATTTTTTTAATAATAATAATTCACTTATTTCACACCACATAATATGTTATGCCCACAACATAGTGTTAGTATAGTATAATTTATCCTACGTTAGTACAAAAAAATAAAATATTATGTTTAGCGCCTGTGGACGCCTACATAATAATACAATTATTTCACCTTATTGCTACTATTATTATTGCTAAGATTATTATAGCATTTAATAATTATAATAGAATTATTACTATCATTGTTATGTACTGTGATAGGGTCAAGATATGGAGCGTAACAGAAAAATGTGATGCCAAATTTCTCTCATACGTCGATAAAGAAATTTCACTTCAATATAATAACACCTAAAGAAATTTCGATAATTGATTTTTATACCTTTATTGCCCAACCTTATAAAATAAGCGAGCGGTAAGTTCGCACCAAAATATTCAAGCAACTATTCAAGATATCCCAAAACAAAAGCCGAGTTGCGTCGACAAGTTCTAAGCCCCAAAGTTAGTAAATTGTTTCCAACAGATAAACACGAATTATTTCAACATAATTCTATTTATTTAACGTTTACTTTGGGAGGTACTTGGGAATCATGCTTCTATTTAGGTAATACATATTATTGAGTGATTTGAAAAATCTTTTAAGGAACTCTTTGAAAAAAGTATTGGCAATATAGTCAATAATGGCATAAAAATTAAAAAAATAAGTGCATGTAAGTCAAAGATTAGTAAAGGTTACTATCTCCTAACAAGAAAAAAAGATAACAAAAAAATAAAACCGACTTCTATGTCACTACAAAGTAAAAAATAATTGAAATAAATGTTGGTTTAGTACATATTTCTGTAGTTGGCGGTCAATATATTTCGTTGGATAACGGCGTAAACAGCGTGTCCAATATGAGTGCCGACTTCAGATATATGTACTAAACCAACATTTATTTCAATTATTTCTTATTTTATAATATAAGAGTAGCAGACGAGCATGCAGTCCATCTGTAACCTGACATCTGTAATCAACCCCAGATAGGATTAGATATTCGTACCTGAGGTCGGACACAGGTGCGTCGTTACCCCTGAGGACTAAACTGGAACGCCTCGGAAAAGTCTGTCTCCCTTACCACACCCTTCAAACCGGAACACAGCAGCGCCTAACACTGCTGTTATTAGGTAGAAATAGGTGTGGCGGTGGTGCCGTCGGAGTCGAACCACAAAGGGTTATACCACCTTCAAAAATGGCTGACAGAATTTTGTCGGCCGTTAAGTCATTTAATGGCTTCCTTCAATTACAATGCGGTGAGATATCTATACTTATCTATGACGTAAGTAGTCAAATTTTAATACTTACAAAATTAACTAACACCCATTTTGAGTTAGCTCCGTGATTGCGTCAACACGAATCAAATGACGAATGATTTTTAATTATTAAGCATCCATAGTCACTTTCTAGCGCTGTCCTCAGACTCTAGACATAATCTAGGGCCCCTTGCTTTGGAGTTGCTCCCATGGTACACGTTGTACGCATTGGAAATGTATGTCTCACCGAACACTCATTTCAAACAGAAAACAGCAGCGTTTAACATTGCCTTTGCTAGGCAGGAATAGGTATCGCGGTGGTGCCTCCGGAATAGAACCACAAGCGGTTCTACCACCTTCTAAATGCTGCTATAAGACAGATCATCATCAACAACCCGTTATGGTCCCACTGCTGGGCCCGGGTCTCCTCTCAGAATGAGAAGGATTAGGCCATAGTCCACCTCGATGGCCAAGTGCTTCTTGGTAGACTTCACATACCTTTGAAACTGTTTTTTTTTATAAATCTCTCAGGTATGCAGTTTCCTCACGATGTTTTCCTTCACCGTTTATGCATGTGTAATTAATAATTAGTAATAAAATTAGTAACTTAATAATTAGTTTCTACTATGCACATAATTTTGAAAAATCAGTGGGAGAGCCTGGGATTCGAACCTCGGACCCTCAAGGGGTCAAGAGGCCGAGTTTCTTAACCTGCTATCGGCTATCACTGCATTTATATATAAGACAGATATATAGCGGTAAAGTCGCCATGTCAACCATTTCCACCTTTAAATACAGTTTATAATAAATCATTATATTATATGTCGTATCATAGCAATAATTTTAAAATAAATCATTATATTATTACACTATTACTCGTAATGATAAAATCAATTTCAAACGACACGTACGTGGGGATATAAATTATAAAACGAAACGAACATCAATGTCAGGGGAGCGAAACCATTGGAAATATTTTAATAACAGTAAATTTTATGGATCGTATGTAATTTATTGTTACTGCGCCATTAATTTTTGTGTAGAGCGGAAAGGATTGGGATGGCGATTGTAAGTATATTTGTTCAATCCTTTTATTCTTTTTAAGATATTTTAACAAAATTTACAAATAATATTTACCTATTTAATTAATAACTAGTGTTAATGCATAATACTAATGAGTGACAGAAAAATATAAAGATCCGTTTTCCGTTCCTATTATTTTTGTTTGTAATTTAGAAAAACAATCTTCACAGGACTTTTAAGTAACCATAACGTATAGTAAACTCACCTAGAGTAAGATGTACTCCGTTGTTCAGCGCTGCTGTATTCCGATTTTAAGGGTGTGGTAAGAGAGACATACTTATCTGAGGCGTTTCAACATAGTCATCAAGCAACACATTTGTGGCCAATCTTAGGACTCTTGTTTCGACGACTTGTTTGTTCTGACGTTCTGACGACAGATTTCCATGGGCGGCAGCAGCCACTTACTATCAGGTTGACTCTAGGATAAAAAATCTCATAATTTCAATAACTCTAAACTATGCGTTGAAGCTACTTAACATTTTCGTCTCCCATAGATTAGTACCTACTACCTACGCGAGTCAATGTGCTACCATAAAACGAAATTTACAACTTATCATGAAGTTTAGTACGGATTTTTAATCTGGCAACAATGTTGGCAAGATTCGATCACAGAATTAAGGAGGTGTAAACTACATTGTACTGTAGCACTACCATGAGTTGGCATAGAAACGCCACTATAGAAATGGTTAATAGAAAACTATTGTCATTTTGCTAGTGAATAACATAACTACTAGCTATCGTTACGGTATTTCTTGACAACGTCTGTCAAATTAATGACTCATGGGACCGAATTTGTATGGCAATAGATCATAATGACATTCACTAGCGATTTGATTTCGTTAGGTTTTTTACGTATCGAGTTACGTCACTACGGATTTTAGTTCTACGAGTAACCACCAGAGGCGCTGTACAATTTTTCATACATTTATTTTACGCAGTCGCTAGCGAGTAATACTTTTGTAAACTCATGGTAGTCCTACGGAAAGTGTACATAACTTAGCTCCATGGCACTTGAGTTTTTATGTGATGAAGGTAGGAAATGAGCTTGCAGTTCTGTTAAACAAGATAGTAGAACTGCTCGTGACCCGACTATGTCCTCATGGGTACCACCGACATAACTAATTCTGCAGCAGAACACATTCTGCTATGAAGAGGGTAGCTACTGTCATAAAGTGCTCTAATTTAGACCTCAGGTGTAAGTGTGACCGACTTCAGGTAGAACTCCAAACGAATATAGAATCGAGTATGAAACCATTTGAAAGGTGGTCGAGTCAGTGTAGTTCCACCGGCAAGATACCAATTTCACACCCGTTTCTAGCGCGTATCGTGTGAAGTGTTGTGGTTAAAGGGTATGGATACTGGCTGACACATATACGACCATACAACTTCAGGAAGAACCTGTTGTACTGATGTCCATGGAGTGCAGTGACTACATATCATCAGTTGGACCGCAAGCTAATTTGACATTCCAAACCCATAAAAATCACTTGTGACGTCAGTGTCATAAAAATATACAGTATGTTAAAGTTAAATGGAATACGAATCACATAATTAGGTGTCTAATAAGTTAAAGGTACAATCGCGATCAAAGGTCATTGAACCTGTCGTTTTCGTGTCAGTCACTTCCATATGTTCTTTAATACAAAAGAAGCGCAACAAAAATGCTAAATGTAGAAACCTTTATATAGACAGATGACATACTTTATATGGAGATTCTCTTTTTCTATTCATATTCACTCATTCTCAAAAGAGTCATCGTTTTAACGTCTTAGGCACGTTCACTCAGGCGGATGGGCGGCCCAAACAAAGCTTTTAGGTCAAAGTCAGGTTTACAAGTATGTCACTAGTTTGTCGAAGCGAGAAATTTTCTGAGATATTTTAAGAGGTTCCTACTTTTCTTTTTCCTTTGAGGTATTTGATACAAATGTTGATATATATATAGTAATGATGTAGTAGTGATAATGATAATAGTAGTTGATATTAAATATAGAAATGGCAATTTTTGAATTCTTTTTATAAGGACTGTGGAGCGACTGTCACACTCTTACTTCTGACTGCTACTTCTGCCTAATAACAACAGTGTCAACCAGGATTGTCTGATTTGAAGGATATGGTAAGGAAGATGCAGTTCCATATTTTAGTCTAGTCGTCAAGAGTCACGCATCTTAGTGTAGTCTTAGTGGCCGTTGTTAGGTGAAAATTCTAGGATTTTATCTTTATCGTGTTTTTAGGATGTACTCGGGTATTTATAGTTTAAATCTAAAGGCAAAATCGCCACACTTGTTTTTGACTTATAGACAGAAATTTAAACGTTGCCGTATCCTATTTTGAAAGGTGTGGTAAGGAAGACATGTTTCTCGGAGGCATTCCAACTTACTTCTTAGTATAACCTGTGACCGATCTCAGGCACGAGTGCAATTTTTATCAGGGGATGATATCATCATCATCAACAGCAACCCATTACTGTCCCACTGCTGGGCACGGCTCTCCTCTCAGAATGAGAAGGATTAGGCCATAGTCCACCGCGCTGGCCAAGTGCGTATTGATAGACTTCACATACCTTTGAGTTTTTTTTTTTTTAATAAATCTCTTAGGTATGCAGGTTTCCTCACGATGTTTTCCTTCACTGTTTTAGCAAGTGATAAATAATTTCTAATACGCACATAAATTCGAAAAATCAGAGGTGCCTGGGTGCCTGGGATATCAACCTCGGACCCCTCGATCGGGAGGCCGAGTTCTTTAACCACTAAGCTAGCACTGCCTATCTATTTAGGCTATCACAGGGGATGATAACAGATGCCCAATGCCCATTGACCGCAACGGCCACTTACAATGAGGTCAACTATATGTTTATTTGCTACAACTACAAATACAACTACAACTACAGGTACAGTATAAAAAACCGATCACATTTTCCACATACCCATTAAGCAATTAAGACGCACTTGAACATTGCGTGGTAGACTACCATTTGCGGCCACAAATCACACCCACATACAATTTATTGCCGCCACCATACAATTGTGGTGACCACTTCATTCTTTAATTACAAGTCGTCTATTAAACGTTGACGTTGTAATTTACACGTGGGTGTTTGGTATTTTTAGGATCGCATGTTAGTTACTGTGGGTATTCGATTTTATCTATATACTACTATTTTATCCACATTAAGATCACCCGATGGTCGAAATGAATAAAAAAAAATCCGAGGCCCATACATTTTATACAGGACATGATACAGGAAAATGAAATTCTCACTCTAACGAGAGTTATTTGCGTTACACTACATCTGCGATAAAACAAACATTCCACAAATCTGTATTGTAATATGAAAATAACTATAAAACAACAAGTATGTATCATCCGATACGTCAAGGCTGCATACTACTACTACTGTATCCTTAGTATGTTTTAAAATGGTCCACGATATGGTCCACGGGGGCGCTGTATGAGAAAATTCGTAAACGTTGAACGTTTTCAAGCAAACGTAAAACCTCATACTAAGGGTACTGGATACTGGATGGCTACAGAGGCTTTATCCCTGAAGACTAAATTGAAACTAACACTCATTAATATATCTATCTTGCCACAGAATACAAACAGAACACAGTAGCTCTTGAGAGCCGTTATATTCCTGCTTCTAAAAAATGAATCATAGAAATCACTTCTACGATAACAAAAAGGCAGACAATTATTCAAAATGAATTTGATCACCCAGTACTAATTAATACTTCACAAACTTTGAAAGGTCACTTGGGCAGTTATAACGAATGACTTAATTAAAATAAATAACTTCGATAGAGATATGATCTCAGTTTAATAATACAGCTATTTTCGTATTTGAAATATTACCAGCGGAAAGCCTCTAGGCAAGACTGGTTCAAGGTATGGAATGTGAAATAAAATTGTGCTATAATTCAGAATTATAAAAAATGTTTTATACGATTGTATTTGGACAATCATTTCATTTTAAGTTATATAGAGTTGTAAATAGTACCCGATTTCACCGAAAAATAAGGGTTATCTATAGCAAAACATAAGTGTTGTAACAACTCGTAGTAAATATATGACTATTGATGTTTGATCCGAATTTAACCGATTAGAGCCGATCGTCTTTTTTCTTCATTTTATAAGTTTACATACTTTGTATTTAAAGTAAAAAGAATAAATCAAAAACATATTTCCAAACTTTAAAGGAATCAAACGAAGGTATTTCCAAATATTTTCCTTTCCTGGATTTTTGACTACTTCCTAAACTTTTCATATGTACGAATAAATTGAATACAAGCAACACAGTTTACTTTAGAAATTTGAAATACCACAGACGTGAAAAGGCTTTATCGAAATTCAAATGCTAGACTTATTTCCAGCAAAGTCTGCTTTTGAATAGCGTCTTTGTACCTTTTATCTTTTGGTTGGTTTTGCTCCAGCAATATAATTTTAGATTTGCGGTGGGACTGATATTGTATTTGATCAATATCCGTTGTTTTCCTCTTTTTGATTTTCCAAACAGATCTAAACAGATATAAAAATGAGGTGACTATCAGAATCTGAGATTTATACAAATAAATAACATTGAAGTATTTGTTTGTGATGTTAAATAATATCAATAAAAATAACAAAAATATGCAATAAAAATATATATTTTTTGTCTGTCTATCTAGGTATCTATTTGTTCCAGCTAATCTTCGAAGCGTCTGCACAGAAGTTGACGGGACTTTTTCTAGCAGTTAGCTGATATTGTAAGGTGTGCCTTATCTATTTTTAATGTAGAAAAATAATCAGGACTCCCCGTGAAAAAAAAATGCACAATATTTACTTTTAAACAGATAAAGCCGCGGGGCACAGCTAGTAGTACATTAATAACAGCTACATTAACCTAATTTTTAATAATGAGTACCTTTTTTATTTTTACAAAATAACATATGCGTTGTAAACTGAAAAACTACACCAAAAAGTAATAATGACGAATCTCAGCGGAACCTAGATGTCCGATAAGATAATAAGGTAGCATTGGACCCTCAGAATTGGGTCTTTCGTGCGAAAGGAAATTGGAACTAAGGCCGTTTTGACCTCCATTGGTCCTTTCTTCCTGAGCGACTATCAGACCCTTGTTTTGAATAGTGAAAAAGATTTATTTTTTTAATCTTCATAGACATAGACATACACGTATTTACTATACTATTACTACTATACATGATTTAAAAAGTATATAAAGTGTACAATGGATTTGTTAGTGATTACTTCGTTGGTGCAACTTTTAATAAATAAATAAATAAATTTTGCAGCCCACCTGATGGTAAGTGGTCCGTACATTAATACCTCACATTGATAGGAGTTTTTGTTTGAAGTTAATAAGAGACGTGTCTATTTCCCTGGGGACTAAATCGCAACGCATTATATAAGAATACGAACGAATCTTCTTCTCAGTCGTTTCGCTCTTGTCAGAGCGGTCGTGGTCATCATGTGTTGTGTGTGGGGGCTGATGTCACTCGCCTCACGACATTTCGCCATTTCACTCTACTGGTGGCCATTCTAGAGCACTCGTGTACAGGGCCACCTACAGCTGACGAATACCAATGTTCATATAAAAAAATATATTATAATTTTGAAGGTGGTAGACCCGTTGTGGTTCGACTCCGGCGGTACCACCGCCACACCTATTTCTGCCTCATAACGGTAGTGTTAAGCACTACTGTTTTCCGGTTTGTAGGGTGTGGTAAGGGAGATATACTTTTCGGAGCCGTACCACCTTAGTCCTCAGGGGTAGCAGCGCATCTGTGGCTGTCCTCAGGTAGAAATATCCAATCCTATCTGGGGTTGATTACAGATGTCCATAGGCGGCAGTAGCCACTTACCATCAGGTGGACTGCATGCTTGTCTGCTACTATTGCTATTGCAGTTGTAGTACTACATATGACGAGCCCGACGGGGCACCGCGCTAAGGGGACTCCGGTTGCGGAAGAGTCGTCAACGTAGCGCCGAGGACGGCAACCGGCGGGGTTTTAGTGCGGTGAGAGTCCCATATAACCCTGTGTCGCGCCCACGGCACGGGGTACCTTTTGAAGGTTTCATCCTCGTTAACAAAAAAAAAAGTACTAAATGTGAGGCAAATCCGCGTATATCGCCAGGCGTTGTCGCGGGTTGAATGGGTCGCTAGTGTCCACTTGTTAAGGGACGGGTCCGATGTAATGTTTAGCAATTAAGGTTGTTAATTTAGCTCGACTCCGACGGCACCACCGCCACAACCTTTTTCTACCTAATAATAGCAGTGTAAAGTGTTGCTGTATTTGAAGAGTGTGGTAAGGTACTTTTCCGTGGCATTCCAGCTTAGTCCTCAGTAGTAGCGGCGCATCTGTGACCGAAATCAAGTATTAATCTAATCTATTTGGGTTCGATTACAGATGTTCATGGGCGGCAGTAGCCACTTACTCGTACCTTCAGGCGTACTGTATAATAGTCTGCGACTTCTATATTATAAAAAGTAACGTTTGTTGGTTATTCGAGCATGATGGAAAATACTCTAGGCCTCCTTTAATTCTGAAGAGACAGTGCCCAATAGTGGGATAAAAGAAGACTTGCAAACTCGCAGTCTTAGCATTGGTGCCACAGTTAAACCACAGAACCTTTCCTTACCAGATTTAAGGATTTGCACGTCTTTTGATACAGTTTCAAAGGTAGATTCAAAAGAAATCGATTAATGAGATCTCGGATTTTCTGAAGAAATTACGTTAGGTACCTTAAAAGCGTGGAAGCGTCGAATTCCATTCATTACTCCCCTTGAATGCAGCATAAAAGAACAACATTTTGTTACTAGAACTAGGTTTAGTTAGCAAAAGTAGGTTGCTTTGAGTTGATAAACCTATATAGATAGATAATGTGCTTATTACTTTTGTAGTGTTTGGGTTGGTCTAATTGACGAAAAATTGATAGAAACATCTATATTTAAGTAATAGAAACTGTTATTTATAATCTTGGACTAGTAAAGCAGCATTTTGTCCACTTGATGGTACCTAAGTGGTCACTGCCACCCAAGGACACTTGTGAGTTGTGACCCGCTGTGACTTTCAAGGTGGTAGAATCCTTTGTGGTTCGACTCCGGTGGCACCACCGCCACACCTATTTCTGCCTAATAACAGCCGTGTTAGGCGCTGCTGTGTTCCGGTTTGAAGGGTGTGGTAAGGGAGACATACTTTTCCGAGGCGTTCCAGTTTAGTCCTCAGGGGTAGCGGCACATCTGTGGCCGACCTTAGGTAGGAATATCTAATCCTATCTGGGGTTGATTACGGATGTCCACGGGCGGCAGTAGCCACTTACCATCAGGTGGACTGCAAGCTCGTCTGCTACTCCTATATTATAAAAAAAATATTACGTATGTATGGTCACTCCGGAGTGCTAAGGTTGTCTCATATGTCAGGCGGTATCCTACATTCTTCCACTGGAATGCTGCGATCTGCAAATCACTCCACCATGTAAGTCGTATGACAAGTCTTAATGACTAATCCAATGATACCCAAGAGTGCGAAAGTTTAAACTTGAAATAGGCATATTGTGCAGACATATGAAATTTAGTCATTTGCGGTTGCAATAATACTTAAATAAATCATTAAGATATGCTTGGCCGGGGATCGACCACAAACCCACTGCTTATCAGACCGGTGTATGGTCAACTTTACCATGCGGGTCGTAGTCATAAATATAACGTATTTTGCATAATTTACCAGCTTTAATAAATTTCACGTAATAAACAACAAAAATTAAAAGTCGTAACATTGATTTTCAGTGTTTCAGACGATGACTTAAAATAACGTTTTTTCAGTTAAATAGTACAAAGCCAGTATAAAAAGTATTTCACGTTTAATAACAAGAAACTGAACGGCAAAGTAACTATCCCACTAAGATATTCCTTTGTCTACAAAGGCCATACGAAGCTTTGGTCGGGCTAAGATTTTTGCATAGTTATTAACTATGCGACGCTTTGTAAGTTATTGATAAGTTAAAAACAAAAGGGTTATTCCGCTCAGAATATTCTGACTGTGGTTAAAAGACATTAGTAAAAAATATGTGCATGAGATGACATGAATCTTCTCAATGTACAACAGGAGCTCCTCTTCAAACCAGGCAGTACATGAGCGTTCTCTGGTATTACAAATGTGTGTTAAGTTACGTTGACTGCTTTCCATTAGGTAGGCAGACGGGCCTTTCCTCCTTTCCTCCCATCTATCTTTTCCTATAAAATCCTCTGTTAGAACCTATAGGCCTCCCCTAGCTTCGGTTTTCTCGTAGTCACTGCACTTGGTTGCATGCTTTCGCATTCCCCTTAACTCAATTGAGTCCTTTAACTCCAGAAACAAGGAGAGCATTGCCCCTACAGTTGCTCTACGAAGAGTCCTTTTTGTCCGAAGGTTTGCTGGATGTCATAATCGTTATATAAAAACATTCATAGGCAACATTAAAAAAGAAACTTTTTGAAAGGAAAATGTGAAGTCTACCAATTCGCACTTGGCCAGCGTGGTGGACTATGACATAATCCGAGACCGGAGACTCGTGCCCAGCAGTGGGACAGTAATGGGCTCATGATAATGATGATAAACATAGAAGTAAAACAATGAAAACAATACATTTATATAAAAACAAAATCAAAACACGAACTACAAAGACACTCAAACTAGTAAAACTAAGTATTATATTATCTACCATCTAGAATCGTTCATTTTAAGAAAGCTCTTGCAAATCCCGCTAGGTGGCGCCCTAAATAACTTAAACTCCTGAATTTTCCATCCATTTCAAAATGCCCCGACAAGATTTTTCCATATTTCGCATTATGAATATTTTAGTCCACACTTTGCTGTGACGTGGGCGCTCTTATGTGGCTGAGTAGACGAGCGTTTGAACCGCTACATAAATTTTATAAAGAATTTAAATAGACTTTTGTTCACTCATGAGTAATTTCGTTAAAAGGTTTAAAAATCTTTAAAACAAAAATGTTGTAAATAATACACATTAATTGCTTTTCAATATATATTAAAGATTAAAGAAATTTAAAAAAAATGTACATTTCAAAACTGGTAAAAAATAATTAACACCATTTATAAGTAAATAATAAATAATCAGTGATAGCTTAATGGTTTCGAAACACGGCCTCTCGAACGAGGAGTCCGAGGTTCAAAACCTAGGCACGCACCTCTGATTTTTCAAAGTTATGTGCGTATTAGAAATTAATTATCACTTCCTTAAAACGGTAAAGGGAAACATGGTGAGAAAACCTGCATACCTGAGAGATTTATATTAAAAAAAAACTCAAAGGTATGTTACGTCTACCAATACGCACTTGGCTAGCGCATTGGACTATGGCCTAATCCTTCTCATTCTGAGACGAGACCCGTACGCAGCAGTGGGACAATGGGTTGATGACAATAAGTAAATAATCAATCTATCCAATGTTTACCTACGAAAGATTGATATTTGACAATTTCTCCATACTACTACATACTTTAGATAATATCGAATTACTATCTTCGGTTGGTAAAAATCTCATCTGAGGTACCAAATGTATGTATTCTATGGTGGTATGTATGGTGTTGGTGGTGTACATTTTGATTTCTTATATCCGCATGCATCCTTTGTGGTAGATTTTAAAGATTTATTAAAGATTTAAAGATTTTTATTGAACATAAAACATTAATGCACAAATAGTAATTGTTCGTAAACGACTGCTATAGTTAAAAACTGTGACGCAGCCATTTACGACCACCTCTAGGTAGGGAGGGTGGTACATACAGCTTGGCTTAAAATATATACCATCATACATATTGATAACGGATTGTTACTAAGTAGATTAAATCCTAACTTAAAACGCCCGTTCATCCAATCCGTATTCAACGAATGACTGACTTTTTATTGACAGACTAGCGCTTTGTCTAAATGGAGCCACGTAAATAGAATGGAATAATAAATGTTATAATACTTATTTATTCCCGTGTCGACATATCGTTTTCCCTTAGAAATGGACATTCGACAAGAGGTTTAAGTGATACCTTTCATTAATGTAATAGGAGTAGAAAAGGAACAAGCAATCCTTCTTATATTAAGTGATCACTTATATTTCATAATCTGAGTCAATAAAGATTATAATTTTACTAAAACTAATTACCACCGCCACACCTATTCCTGATTAACAACAGAAGTGTTAAACGCTGCTGTGTTTGGTTTGAAGAGTGTAGTAAGGCAAACATACATACATAAAAAAAACATACTTATCCGAGGCGTTCCAGCTTATTCCTCAGGGGTAGCGGCGCATTCGTGGCCGACCTCAGGTAGGAATATCTAATCCTGTCTGAGGTTGGTTACGGATGTCCATGGGTGGCAGTAGCCACTTACCATCAGGTGGACTGCATGCTCGTCTGCTACTCCTATATTATAATAAAAAAGATGACCATAATTCGTCACTGTAAATGTTGAAAGTCTAACACAGATAGGGGCCCCTTTGCGTGTTAGACTTTTAGCCTTCCCAGTGACGATATCTATTTCTAATTATAATATTTAATATCTAATCATAACATTGTGACTTAGCTCTAAACTCTAAAGCCTGTTACATAATTTCCCCCGAGCTGTCGCGTATGTTATGACGTTGTAAAGCACGTTATGGCTTAATTTATTGATGAGGAGTATGATGCATGTAATGGGTCTTCAAGATGGTACGAGTAATGTACTCGTTAGTTTCTACTACGCTACTCGCTACTTGGTTCTGTAGCAGCACCATAAATGTCGTTAATATTCCTTAAGATTAGGGGCGACAATATCTCTATATTTCTCCATATTTAAATGATTCAATTGATAGCCCAGAAAAATGCAGAATATAAGTCTTCCTTCATTTTCTTTCGTTCTTCGAAGATAGATAATAATTTGTCAATAGAAAATAAGTTTAAATGTACAACATAACAGGAAAAGTTTAGTAGAAATATACCTAAATCGTCGATACATACTCATACAAATCACCCAGAACTGTGGTTCTTATTATTTTTTTTTTAATTTAATTAATTGTCCGGGGATCAAACCCGGAACGTCCTCCGTCAAAGATTATAGTAATCTGCATAAATTCTACAAATGCAATAAAGTTCGACAAGGTTAACTTCCTAACCAAAATACATCAAAGAGCTTTCAGAAAATTTTCTTAAAACCGTAAAAAAGTTAAAAAAGTCAAAGTGAAAGTTAAAACAAAGATAACCGCATTTGGCCTTGGCCCGGTTTTATCTAACTCTACATTTTGTTAGCAACATGTCACACTGCTTACAGGTGTGCGATAAGTTTTATGTCTTAATCCTCTAGAATAGCTACGCATATGTGATTTGGCTTATTAAAAACCACTATATAAAGGTAGTGGGACCTTCCGTGGTTCTCCGTCTTCCGTCTTCCGTGGGACTCCGCCAGCAGCACAGCTTCACCCATTTCTGCCTAATAACAGTATTGTTAAGCGTTGCTGTGTTTTACATTGTGGTTAGGAAGACATACCTATCAGGAGTATTCTAACTTTGTCTTCAAGGTAAACACATTTGTCGTCGAGCCGAGGTAGAACACTGTACTAATCTGGGGTTGATTTCAGATGTTCAAGGGCCGCAGTAGCTATTTAAATCCCGGGAAAGGACATTTCCCCCTCGTATTGATAAATGATATATGTATTATATATTAGAAAAAATATTTTTGCCAAATAAGATAAACATATGACGACAATGTTAATCAGAAGTAATAGTTTTGAAAAGTGTAGTTTTAACTAGGTAGTCACTTCTACTGTGTAATATACCTAATCCTATTAATAATAATTCATCAATATAGCGTTCGCTTCTCGCCTCTCGCTTTTCGCTCAGCATCAAACAAGTACCCAAACATACGTAAAGCCTGAAAATATTTCGCGCTCCCAGTTTACTTTTTCTATTCTATACTCGAAAGCCTACAGGGATTACCGGGTGCTGCATCGAATTCAGCTCTAGTGTTTAAAATAAAACTAGTTTATAGTAGCTTTAAGCTCCAGCTTTGGTGTTTGAAAGCTCCGTTCATAATGATTGCCGACTGTTTTCAGAAAACAAAATAGATTATTTTTGAGTCTGTCGATTATATTTTCTACAATAAGTTTACGGACGAGATGCTTGAGTTTTTTTATGAATTCTTTAATATTTTCATAATTGTCTGATTTTTTCATATCGACCTCAACTTTGTAATATCGACAATTTATTTCTTACTTAATGACTTAAAAAAATATTACAAAAAAAAAACACAATACCTAATACTTAAAAATATAGCCTAAATCACTCCCACAATTTAGACAACAAACACCAACAATTTATGGTATATTCCACTAAACCGTTTGGGCTTCAGGGTATGCTAAAGAGCGAGACATGCATACATTTACTCGAAATACATTACTGTGGAGGGCCACAGTCAGGCAAAAAACATAATCCCTTCAAAATTATTAGTCCAGAAAAAAAAAGCATGTCTACAAAAATATATATATTACTATAAATATATATTACTCCATCTTACTTGATATTTCCGTTCAAACGTACACATTTGACCTCACAATCTCTAGAAGAATTAAGAATGCTGTCTGTTACTAAAGCGAAAGTACGAGTAACAACGAGTGTCAGTCTGTCCGTCTGTCTGTCGAGTTGACGCCCGACAATTGCATGTCTAATCGGGCCCGAGCGATGTTATCTGTCTACGAGTACGCTTCCAGCTTACTTGTGTCTTGTGTCTAATGTGTGGCTAGAGAACAAGTGGGTTTGAAGCAATAAAAGAAAATTTTAGCAATGATTAAAAAGGGTCGTAGAACATAACAAGGCTATAACGTCATACCTAAATACGCTCTACCGTCATAAACAATAGAGAATTGGCTTGAATTTTTTTTGTACTCTTATTGTTGTACATAGCACGCTTCCCACAAGTGAGTAGGTCTGAAATTTATATTTCGTTCCTCTAATATAGGCAGTTGTCAGTGTTAAGAAACAAATATAATTAATAAAGGAAATAAAATGATCTGTAATAAGTATTTATTACACATGTTAAGCATATAAATAATGATAAAACGTTTATTTTTCATACGAGTATAAGTTTTAGGTCTACTGGGTCATTAATTGTTATGTTAAAATTCACCCATAAAAAATACAATATTTTTTGTTTATTCTGTTCCATGATTTTTGGTATTATATTAATAAATAATTAGGAAAAAAGTAATAACATGTGACTTGCATTATTTAAGATAATCTCAATAGGCATTTAAAGTACAAACAAAAATTTATTGTTATAATAAGTCACTTTAGACACATTTCAAATCGCTTGTCCCATGGCTCCACAAGGAGGTGTTATAGGATTGTATCTCATAATCTAAGATAATGTCTGTACTCGTAAACGCCGAGAAATGTATTAAGCGATCGAATTAACCAGTCGGTTCTATGACTATTGAAGCATCCTTCCGTGTTTTTATATTAATAATAAAGAATTTAAACTTTTTTACAGATATTTAATATAGTCTTTTATGCAGATTTTCAAATTTAATGTAGATTTTAAAAGTGATAGTATAGTTAGTAGTTAGTAGTTACATTCTAGTTTTAGGTTGAGGCATTTCTTGCGTTTTTGTGAATGGATGTGGAATGTGGATGCCAGCTGACTTACATATGAGCCCATCATCTAAATAATAGAAATAGGCGTGATGGTGGCACTGCGGCATGTTTCGTAGTCCTATAAAACCGACTGTAAGGATTTCACGCTATCATTGGACCTAGTACCTACTGATCCTAAAAAAGACGGAAATACCACATGAATTCAATAATAATTAACAAATACTTCTCTCGAGGACTAAGAAGGCACGGCTTATACATATAAGCAAGTAAATGTTTATTCTTCCAAAACGCGGCAGCTTTTCACTGCTGTTTAAAAGATGCATGTCAGTGGCTTCTGGATACTATCCAGAATTAGCACTTTAAAGAGTTATAGTAAGTGCGTCATAAAAAGTATAAATTTTAAGAATAATTTTAAAACTAACTCAAAAACAGTATCCCAGCACGCATATGTACCAACGTATATCTTTCTCTAAAAATACAGTCGGCGTCGTAAATATCGTACGTGTACGTGGTACACGGGCGGTCATCTGTACGCTCAGCGAGCCCGTACATCACTCGATACGTATCTCTGCAACAGTTGTGTTAAATCTGCAGCTTACTTTTTTATGCGGTTGAATGTGCTGTAGTCGTGTTAGTACAATGTTTTAGGTACAGTTGTCCTCATATTTATCGGTTAGAATTCTTTAACAGTTGTTTTTGTTTCTCTGATTTAATCATATACTAGATAAAAATAACAGATAAGTAAGCAAATTGTAATTATACAGATATACATTTAAATGGAATGTGAATTTGGCGTAAAACTTAAATTTCAAGCATATTCACATATTATTAATATATCTTATATTTTAAAATGCTTGAAATTTTAATAGTTAAATATCATATATTATAATACAATCCACAAATACATTAGCTAATGCAATATATGGGACAATATAAAAATATTGAAAACACGTTAGTTACAAGAAGAAATAGAACTATATTTAAAATAAAAAAGTGAAAAATATATTCATGCACTATAATGGCACCTTCTTTATTAACAATCCTAATTGAAAGTATTTACCTTCAGATCGCAAAATAATAAGTTACTTATACGTAAAATCGCAAGATAAATACCCCATTTTCCTTCTTACAAAATCTCTTAACTTTACAGCCACATAAAACGAAGTGAAGCGGCACCTTGTCATCGCGACAACGGAGGAAATTTAATACAACAGCTGTCCCTCTGAAGTAAGTGCTTGAGTCACAGCGAAATATTGGAAATAATAATTGAATTCCGCCGAGCATTCTTTGACTTATTGCTTGCGCTATTAACAATGCTTTGTCGTCATCATAATAAGCTTTCAAATTATTTGGGAATGATTTTTGGGAGTTTTGAGGGACGTTTGTTTTGCTGACAATAAGAGAATTTGTGTGTATAAGAATTATTTTGAGGTTGAATGTAAATTACGTACGAAGTTTTCTATTGAGAGATTGTTTTAAATATGAAATTAACAAAATATAATTGACAGAATTACTGGACTGCATTGAGTACAGTTAGAGCAATGATGTTGCCAGGATAATGAATTCGAGGCCATCACTTAATACAAGGCTGACATATATATTTTTATTGTTTAAGGTTATTGTAATTATGGAGATGATTTAAAAACCAGAACATAAAATATTGGGTCACTATTCATACCATGATACACTATACATATCATGAGATTTTCCTGCCTGGTAGGACTGCATTTGGATAGGACTCAACATCTGAGAATTACAGATCTCTAAAAACGCAGAGACAAATAAACAACACATTAATAGATAACTTGCCCGTTTGCTACTTCTATAACAAAGACGAATCTCTACAGAGAACTAAACATAGGCGCTGATACGTATCCAGTGTAGCTGTTATAGATGGCGCCCGTGTCGCAATGTCCACGTGTACACGTACGATATTTATGAGGCCGATTGTATTTTTAGAGGAAAAAATGCGTCCAGGTATTTCTTTTATGTTTTGTTGTTGGTTATATTTGTTACGGGTTTTATGATGTGGAAGAATTGTTTTTTATTCAAATGGAAATTCCAGGTTCTAATGGAACCGGTGGGCGGATGACGGAATGGATGCTTTTAAACTATGTTTTTCAGTGTGCTTTGAAATTCATATTTTCAATTTGGTTTATAAAATGATTGGTCAAAAAAGGTGTCTCTTAAATGTATTGAAGCTATCTGATGTAGCCTATAACGCCTATGATACTACTTGGTTCTTTTGTGCATAAAATGCATTGAAAGTACCAATGTATTGCTTTAAACGCATCTATACTGTAATAAGAAAGGTAAAACGAAGACGTTTTTGTGGCTATAAATTGTCGTGCCTGTAGACAGCTACTTTCACTGGGAAGAGCCTGAGATGCACCTTGCAAGGGAGCACCGGTGCGTTCTATTAGATATCCCGGAGTTCCCCACATGCGCAAAGCGAATTTCTTTCTTACTTACATTCAATTAGAAAAAAACATATAATTTAATCCACACCTCAATCAAGTGACATTCTATAATTCTTTTTCTAATTGTTCAATTTAAAGCTAACTGCATCAACCCTATCGCCAGAATCGCATCTGACCCATTTCGTAGCGAATGGAATTCTAAAATTCAAAATGCAACCGTCGACCGGAAATGAATTCGCTCGCGGCGTCTGTCGCGATACGGATCTGATGGAGCCCGCGTCCGACTTCCGGCCGGTTCGCGCCTTTATGGCTTCCAATTTCAAATCCGCACGGATTCGCTGTCGCCATTTTTAAAATGACGCGAAATGCTCTTTCCAGCCAGTTGGTAACCAAAGGTTACATTATTTAGTGGTTGTTTTATGAGGCGTAGAACGAGCGTTGTATTTATGTGGAGCTTTAGTACATCTGCTCATACTTTCCTATCTAAAATGATGATATTTTATAATCATAGCTCTGCCAGGCTACAGATTAATTACTTGTATATCAAATAGCGATTACTTTACGCCGTGGTTCACAGTACGGATTCTACGTAATGAGACGTTAAGGTGAAGTTTTACAAAGTTTCTGGATATAGTAACGCATAGGTATATTCAGATTTCGTTAAAGACGCCCATGTAACTAATATACTGTAACTAATATGAGAGATGTGAAATAAGGTAACAAAAGTGTATTAATCAAATTGATTAGCAACAGATTAGCATTTTATCAGTATAATGGTCTACGACGTTTATAACACTCTTTGGCATGACACTTGTGCCCAGAAATGACACAAACGACGATTGATTATAATTAATTTAATGACAGTAATATTAATGTAATATTAGGTACATGTACCTATTCCTTTCATAGAAAATGTACTTATGTCCTATGAAATAAAAATATATATCCCAACTAATACTTACACGGTCAATAGCTTTTAAGCTTCCTATATTCTCTAAATATCATTCCATAAAACAAAAAGTATTACCCAGCGAAATTCCCAGAGGCATCCCACTTCAAGGGCCATAAACGTCAAATGTACTACCGATAGGGTTATTCCACTTAGTGCCCTGAGGCTGAGTAGTTACCGTAATTTTTGCGTAAAACTAATTTTACTTAAATATGTGTAATATGATGCTAATATTTTTTGTGATATTTTATTTACACTCACAGGTGTATGAAATAATTTTATAAGTAGTTTTTATTAAATTATATAATTTACATTGAATTAAGAAAAAAACATAAGTTAAGTAATGAAATTAATGTTGTTTTTAATTTATTTAATTACTTTACTTTGTTATCATAATATGAAAGCATTGTAAAGACTGATTTAATTTAAAATAAAATAATTGCTTTAAAAGCTTACTAACCAACATTTCATTCATTTACGTTTAACATATAGATTATTGTTATTACAAATAGACTAAAATTGAAAGAACAGAGACATAAATTATATTAATTTCTATAGAACACTACAAACGTATGCAAAGGAGATGTTTCATTTTCGGCCATCTCATGTACACTATATCTATAAAACAGGAATAATTTGTATAATTGAAGAAAAATACACATATATTTTGATAACCTAAAGTATTCCTGTTTAAAAATATTTAAAATAAGCATTCCTCATTGAAATATTAAATATGGCGGAATACTGTCAATGTCAAGTTTTCAAAACTGTGGATGTCGGTCAGGGAACCTATGTGTACCCCACACATAGGTTACTATACTCTTTGGATGTCGGTAATTCTGTATTTCGCTGTTTCTGTCGTAAAGTTATTGTTACCTTAGTACTTTACAACCTGGCTTTTGTTTTCGGTATCCCGTCATTATTTCTGAATTTAATTTATTATTTATAATAATTATAACAAAACCTTTTAAATAGTATCTGGTTTTATAGATGTAAGTGACATGTCAAATTAAAAAAGAAGAAGTTGTCAATTTGATATGTGTAAAAGTAGATATATACATATTATATTATATTAGTGGAATCCAATGTAAACGTTGAATAAATATGTATTGATGAGAAGATTCCATTTCAATCCTAAATATGTTTTTGCTCTGTGCTGCTTACGATTTTGGACTGATTCTACCTTACTTGTTTACCCAGCTTATGTTTTATGGACTCTTGTGATTTTCGTGCGATCGCTGTGGATTTTGTTGACAAGGATTGAATATCATCAGGTAAAATATATATCAGTTAGTTGTATTAATCGTGAAATAATAGTTAATAATTTTAAACTGGAGAAGCTAATCTTTTTACATTTCTCTTTTTTTAGATAATTGGGTACTTGACAGTTATAACAATAAAATATGAAATATGTTGGATATGATAGCTTATAAGTAAACATATATTATGCAGTATTTCGTTTATTTTTTAATACGTTCTAAGTATTTTAATTTTTAAAAAGAAATTATCGATTTTTTATCTGTGGATTTTAAATCCCAAAACGGCGACAGTGCTGCCTCAAATGTCATGTGACGTCACTACATCGAAACCAAACAAGACAAATAATAATTAAATCGTTTGCTGTTAAAGTTGGTTGAATTTATGTTGTGAACCGAAATGAAGCCATACTATATTAAAGCTGATAGCGTGAACCTGCTTAAAGAATCTCCATATATGCAGTGCAATAAATCAAAATGGATACAAAAACTTCCGTGAGATAACCTATGGAAATATCAAATAAACAACGTAAGTAAAACATTCTTTATATTTACATTTAATCATATCGGACAATTAAAACATTTCTTAACTGACTTCAGACAGAAGAAAGGTTGTCTTCAAGTGATTATTAAGATTTTTTTAAATATACTTATATTCTTATGTGAACTGTTTTAAGGTTATTAATTGGTTATATTTATATTTACAGATCTTCCCGACAATCGTATAGTGACGACGTTATAGAGTATGTGCAGTTTAAGAGGAAGGCAAGTTTGTGTTTCATGAAAAGTAAAAGTTGTCCTGAACACAAGGTACATCAATGAAAATGAAAATGTGATGACTGTCCTGCCTAGAAGAAGTGAGGAGCCAAAAGTTTCGAAAGTGGGCACCAGTCTGAAATACATAAAGTAAAGTACACGGGAAATAGTACTTCTTTACTTGCGTGACCTACCCAACAAGATGAAAGAAGAAAAGTGACCATACAGTTCCTATTATTGCATTGCAATTTAATTCTGAAAATGACAGTGATAAAAATATATATCCATTTGTTACGGAAAATAATTTTAGTAATGAAGAAAAGCAGACACGCAAGCAGCACAAAAATTTAGCTTAGGTGATCTGTAGTAATTATTGTAACTGTAACATATGATAAATATATACAAAAGTTCTACCATGTGTACTCACTAATAGAACCATATAAACCAAATAAACAAAGAAATCGGTTAATAAAATACTAATATTAGCAAATCATGTATTTTTAATTATACAGTCCTGTAACTTAATCAGTGCACATGCACCATCAATAATAACACAGTCATGAAATATTTTAATTGTGTCCTATTAATTACAGAATGGGCCCTTAAAATAGAATTCTCATAGACGTCTTATAATTCTATTCTTATCATAGACGTCTATATAATATATTAAATATATGAATACTTCCACTTGCTGTTTTGTTTTGATTACGTCCCGTTTCAATGATTTGGAATTGACGAATTACTCGAGAGTTACTAAATTTATTCCTTTTTTTCAATAATACTTCTCTTACATAGATAGTATAAAATGTCATTGCTTGCAAACAGAGGATTTAAACATATAAGAATCTGCAAGTTCTTTAACGTTTATGAGATTTGGGTTTAGGAACTTGTATAAGCAAATTTGTTAGGATATTTAGCGATCGTACTTGTTCACATCGTCACTGCACACGCCTTGTAATTTGACATTCTTGCAATTGTACTAATAAAAGTTAAATAATTCCCAAGATTTCCCCTGAAGTATGTGTAGCGTCGTAGTTTATTTCTATATTTTCAATGTGTTGACGTCACGCTACGAAATGACACTTGACCGCCTGTTTTGGCGTAACGTTCCGTTTACCGTAATAAAAATATGTTTTTTATTAATAAATAGCCCTTTTTTCGAAAAAAATGATCAATGAAAGGCATATATAATACGTATATGAATTCCTTAAAATAGTTTCCCAAAAAGTGTCAAGTAGCCAATTACAATAGCAAGACATTCTTGGAATGACAAAATAATCAGTTATTATTGCAACTGCATCGTTGGGCAACGAACCGTAGTCGTAGGTAGCTGCGCTCACATTATACCATTGTTTGATGTTTGGGCTGAGCTCGTCACAGGATATTACAGAACCTGCTACATGATTGGATGAAAATATTGATAAGGGAAGATATTGTAAATGAATAAATAATATATCTA
Source organism: Epargyreus clarus (assembly GCF_041222505.1). Classification (NCBI taxonomy): domain Eukaryota; kingdom Metazoa; phylum Arthropoda; class Insecta; order Lepidoptera; family Hesperiidae; genus Epargyreus; species Epargyreus clarus. Next base: position 2,308,003 of record NW_027332214.1, read on the forward strand.
AGTGAAGAATAAATAAAATATTATCTAGATGTGTACTGAAAGTTGTTTTATTTACACACTTAAATGTTTTAACTAAAATAAATTGTTATGGAAGTAAATATTTTGGTATGTTTGTTTTAAGTCAAGATTTATGAAAGTAAATATAATTAATGTTTATCAAATATAGGTATTGTTTCTCCAATACATACAATACAATATTTATATATCTACGCCCATTCGCGTAAAAAATATATTAAAAAGTATATAATGTATATAGCACGTTAAAATAGAATGACAGATGACATTATTACGGTAATCACTACCGCCATGATGTTTTTCCACTGTTGTGTTGCAAGTTTAAGTGTAAATTATTGTTTTTTAACAATTAAACGAACATGATTTGAAGAAAATGAACCCCTACGAATTGTTCTTTGCATGTTTTCTTAGTTTTTAGTATAGTGTACAAAAGGTGGCCGGGAGCCCATACATTTTGAAACATCTCCTTTCTGAAACTGCAAATTGAATGCAAGATCCCGAGATAGATCCAGTTGAGTTAACATCCTGGACACGACTGTCTTGCACGTCTTCAAATGGATCTCTAATTTCCTTTGACACCGCTGTTGTTATTCACTTGTAAACTACAAACTTTGTAACTGAATATATTATTAGTTTACGGGCGTAATTACATAAATTTAATCGCTTTTAACATCAAATAATACTTGAAAGTTACTTAAAATAACATTGACTTTGGTAATTTTCCTATTAGAAACAAGAAAAAAACACAAATCTTACAGATCATAATCATCATTTAAAGTTAGTAAAAATACGAAAAAATAATAAATAACACTTATATAGATAAATAATCGTAAACAATCTAGACGTTCTTATTAAATTTAAGGTACCAGGTAGGTTGGATAAGTAGAACGGGACTCTAAAATCGAAAACGATTTGCTCTACAAATATATTTTCATTCTTAGATTACAAGATTAGTGCTTGTTATAGAAAAAATATGAACTACTTATCTCAATAATGTAGAAAATACTGTGAGTTCTTAGATTTAATCTTAACATTCGTTAATACACGTTTTATTAATACAATTTTAATTCTCAGAATATGTAACCCTTTCAGCACTTTTAATGCTAAAATACGTGCACGTTTTGGGACCCAAAATAACATTAAAATCAGAAAAGACAGACATTAAGTATAGAAATAAACCAATGTGTATTTGATTTTTTTTTAAATTTAATCTTCATGCTGCTATGTCAATTTAGGATAGCAAGTGGAACACACCAATAGGTCTGATTTCGGTTTACGTGACGTTTACGTTAAGTTTACGGGCGGAGGTAGCGCCCGTAATATTTACGCAGCGTATCGCCCGCCCAATATTAGAAGCTTGATACATGAATGTTGGCGCGGTGAAGTGGAATATGACTTATTATTTACCGGATAATAACATTTTTATTACTAAAATCATTTCCATTTCTATTTTATAAAATTCAGTAGGGACAAGATATAAATATGTAATAAGTGTTTTACAAATAAATTCTTGAATTACTTTGATTAAAGAGGATTTTAGTTTTTGAATAATGACTATAAATTCTTAATCACGATAAGGATAATATACGTGTAGATGTAATGACTGTGGTAGTTATGGTGGGCAAAGTAGACGGGTAAAGACCTAGAGACCAATCACCAAGCGAATGTTCTGAATCCATATTGTTATTATGGGATTCCCAGTGATAGGGCATGGAGACAGCTCTTCAAATCATTTAATGAAGCTAAGCTTACTAGACTAATGGGCACGATCTTTAATAATGAAGAAATCAACGAAAAAGAAGACGTAACGATATCTCGATAAGCCCCTTCTACACTAGCCAGCTGCGTTTAGTCTATTTAATACAACACAACAAACAACATGGTGGTGAACAAAATGGACGAGAGAAGACCTAAAGGCCTTTCACCTGGGCAACGGTTCGAGTCCATAAGATATGGCACCCCCGGTGATAGAGTGTTATGGAGGCAGCACATCCGATCCAGAAGTAATGAAATAATAAGTAATGAATAAATGAATGAATTAGTAAGTAGTAATATGTAATGAAGAAAACCAGGAAGAAGAAGACGTAACGATATCTCGATAAGCCCCTTCTACACTAGCCAGCTGCGTTCCGATATTATTCGTATTAAATCATATTTAGACGTTATGATCTGACCGTAACGTCGGCGCAAACAATACGCGTTAAATATTATCCCGAACTCAATAACGTTGCATACTTTACGAGGGTTCCGTTACGGCCTATCTGGGTTATGGCGTTATGGCGTTATTATTTCGTTGTAATTTATTGTGTACGTTAAGATTAAGCAATACGTTTAAGACGGTGAAAATTAGTCTATTAAATACGCAGTTTGAATATAAATTATGGCTTCATTAATAATATAATAAGTAGGTATAGTCCTTTATTTATCATAATGATTTAAATTTGCCGTAAAATATATATTTGTTTGAGGATTTATTTCACTAGTGTGGTACATAAAGATGTCTTATAATAAAACACTATTTCTTTATTTTCTACAACGCTATTACTCAATATTACTGGCCAGTTATTATCATAATTTAAGCTAGTAATAAAAATATATTTGGTAAAAAAATACCGTGGAATAGTTAAAGATCTTCACATTTTGAACCGAATAGTAAACAAAGATTTTTCTTTTATTGTAATACCATCATTATTAAACCGCAAAAATAAATGAAATCCCGTAACGATCGGCTGAAAGTACGTCCTTTAAATGTCTCCATGGGTTTGACAATGGTATTGACAACCATAACAAAGGCGTAGGTCCACTGATTGTAATGCAGACAATAGGGCTCGTCCGATTTCCTCCAAAAATTTCCCATCAAGTGCTTATTATGATGACGAAAACAGAAGGCCATTGAAAATATACTTATAGTAAGTGGCTATAAGTATTCATAAGTTGACATTGTAATGTGCAAAATAATTGTCATTGTGACGTCATTGTCAACCCATGGACTCCATTGAAAATTATGATGGATCCTTAAAAAAATTGAATTAAAGAAAATAAAAATGAATTAAAATACCGAATTCTTTTGAACGCTAATAACTTACAGTTTTGTAACATAATATTAAAAACAATATAATAGAAATGCAATAATTGATAGAAAGCTATCTGTAGGTTATTTATATTATTAAAGCGTGTCTGGACCAGAATAAAGCTGCTGTATCCTCGGTAACGTAAGAAGCAACTAAAAGAGGTCTTACGGCTAGAGTGCGAGCTCGAACCGCTCAGCTCATAGTGTTCTGATCTGATCTGTGGGCAGACACAAAGGGGTATTACCTATTAGTGCGTAAAATGCTACATGACCTGATGTGGCTCTCACGGTACCAGATTCCATTACATGAACAAAAAAGGTAAGATATAATTAAGGATTGGGATACAGAGAGTCACATCTAGTTAAACAAAGAACATGTGAAAGTACGGTAACCATGCCGCAGTCGTCGATAAGATCCGTTAAAAAGAGCAATGTATCTACAGTTCTGTTGAGAATAAACAATATGGCGGGCGTGATTTACGCGCGCGGATATTGTTGAAATTCACGTCGATATCGCTTTTGTTACACCGGTGGGGACGGAGTGGCTCGTTTTACGTGAAAATGCGGATATTCTATAGTTTTTACAATGTATAATTATTTTCATATGTAAAGAGTAGAACCATAACATTACTATTAAATATTTGTATGTAAATTGAGTTAAATCTATTCAGGTTTAAAGGGTACCTAGGCTGTAGTTCCGGGACCAGAATAGGGCTACGGTATCCCCTGCCTGTCGTAAGAGGCGACTAAAAGGGGGCTTCCGGGGTTGCGGGCGGCAAGAGTGGGAGCTCGAACCGCCCGGCCAGCGACCCCGGGAAGGACGGCGGTATGTGTGGTCGCATACCGTCGTACGCACCAGACGCTGTGGCGAGCGTCAAGCTCACCTGGGCGGAGCCCGACCGTTTTAGTGCGGTAAGAATCTCACATAACTCTGTGTCGCTCCCACAACACCGGGTACCTTTTGAAGGTTTCCCCCTCGTAAACAAAAAAAAAAGGATAAGGCAGAAATAATTACATGACGTTTTCCAACTTAATCCTTAAGGTTAATTTACTTTGCTATCTATATAAGGCACTTAAGGGTAGCAAAGTACCAGTGCGTATTAAAATTAATTATCACTTATGTGAATGTAATTGTCACTTTTCACCAAGAGTGAACGGTTGGCAAAAAAAAGTTCTCAAAATTATGTCAAGTCTACCAACTTACATTTTCCCAGCCGTAGACTATGTCCTAAGCCCGCAGAGGAGCCCTTCGTCCAGCAGTCCAATTAAAGTCCGTCCAATTAATAAGATATTTTTATTCACTTTGGATATAATTGGATTGATTATTATATTTTAGATATATGTGTGTATGTATATATTTGGATATGTATTTATATATATAGTAAGTATTACAATATTTCTCTGCACTCACCAAGGGTTGACTGGTAGAGAATGCCATCAGGCATTAAGTTTGCCCTGTTGTACCTTAACCTTGAGTTTGTGTTACAATAAACATATAAATAATTAAATATGGTGATGTTAGCCATTAAATTTAAACAAAGTCTGGTCACCCTACTCCTCCTTATCGGCCGTTAGGGACGGCGCAGTCGATGTACCGCGATGCTTATTTATGACGCGCGATATCTTTTGGAAATACTATTGTTTCAGGTTTTTCGCTTTGTTACTTTGTTGTTAACAAGCTTTTGTGTATTTAACTCTCTTGGAGAATGATTTTCAAAATACTTATTTACGTGTTCTGTACTAGGAAGTTCAATATTTTCTTTAATACAGCAACCAGCCAAATTTGTTTTGTACACTGTAGCTTCGGTGCATGTGATGTACCCAAACAAACCATATGAAAAAATTTAACAGCTATCAAGTTAACAACGTTTTAATATGCGTTTGGATGGTTGCTGACGACTTGGCCATCTGGTGATAGAGGCCTTACAGGTCAGTTCGTCAACCCATTACTATTCTACTGGTGGGCGCGGGTCTATGGAAGGCGAGTGAGTAGGTTTTAGGACATAGTTTTTTTTTTTATAATATAGGACTAGCAGACGAGCATATAGTCCACTTGATGGTAAGCGGCTATTGCCGCCCATGGAAATCTGTAATCAACCCCAGATAGGATTAGATATTCCTACCTGAGGCCGGCCACAGATGCGCCGCTACCCCTGAGGACTAAGCTGGAACGCCTCGGAAAAGTCTGTCTCCCTTACGAGTACCACACCCTTCAAACCGGAACACAGCAGCGGCTAATACTGCTGTTATTAGGTAGAAATGACATAGTGCACCGCGGTGACCAAGCGGTGCATGTCTGGGATTCGAACCTGGGACTTCTCGATTGAGTAAGTGATTTTCATACCACTTTCAACTATTTCAAATACATACTCAAAAACTAGTGAAAAAGTAACGAAATTTTCGATATAAGTAGATACAATCCCTTACCAGCATCTACCCTTTTGCGAAAAAAAAGAATCCGGGCATATTTTCAGATAATATTTAGGATAATGTCCCCATAAAAGGACCCGTAGTATCGATAAAAATGTTAAGAGTACCTCTATAAAGGACAGTAGCCATCTTGTAAAGGTAAATTTATTGCTCTTTGCTTTAATCTCGCGTCGTTATATCACGGTTATGTTGGGGATGTCATAATCTCATACATTATTAACTTTTAAATACAAAAAGTTGTACTATGTATTTATAAATTGAATTTCACGCGAATTTGCGTTTATTTTATGATGTTTATTATGAAAATATTGTATTAAGTTCCGTAGTTGCAGATAAATTCGCAGTTTTAGTGGTAGTAGCTAATGAGCATGCAGCCTATCTGATGGTAAGTGGCTACTGCCGCTACGGACATCTGTAATTAACCCCAGATAAGATGATGTTCCTGCTTAAAGTCAGTCACTGATGCATTGACTGACTTTAAGTAGGAATAATTGCTGCTCGTGAAGACTAAGTTGGAACGCCTCGGATAAGTATGTCTACCTTACCACAACCTCTACAACGCTGTTATTAGACAGACACAGGTGTGGCGGTAGTACCTCCTCGGTCATTTTTTGTATAATATAGGAGTTGCGGACGATCATGCAGTCCACCTAATGGTAAGTAGCTTCTGCCGCCCATGGACATTGGACATGTATAATCAACCCCAGATATGATTACATATTTCTACCTGAGGTCAGCCACAGATGCGCCGCTACCCCTGAGGACTAAGCTGAAACGCCTGGGAAAAGTATTTCTCCCAAGTTCTACATTTACAAAAACGCAGAATTTAACAAAGACTTTAGACATCACAGATAAAAAGTGAATTCCATTTATTTCGAAGAGATAATTGAACATGATTAAACCTATAACATCCTTATACGAGAGTAATCTACGATGAAATCTGCTTTTATGTACGTCGCCATCTTTATTCGTTTTCAATAATGGAATCTGTCTGCCGAAAACCATCGAAAACTACGATAATTGAATAGTCGAAACAATGGCTCGTTTTTGTTGGGTTTTCAATAGGATGGCCAGGATTGAAACTTGGATTCACAGGATATTAAAAAACATAAGATTGTAACTACTGATATTGGCACTATTTAAAACTAAAAAAATATGATTTATTTAAATATAACGACACTGTTTAAAATGTAAACAGTAAAAAAATATTGTAAGTACGTACATAATTATGTAGGAAGTAAATATGCCATGATGCCATGACGGGAGGAAATCTGCATACCTGAGAAACCTCACAAAAAAGTTTTCAAAGGTACGTAAATTCTACCAATTTGCACTTAGCCAGCGCGCTGGACTATGGCCTAATCCTTCTCATTCTGAGAGGAGACCCGTGCCCAGCAGTGGGACAGTAATGGGTTGATGATGAATATTTTTCAGTACCTTTACCATGAGCTTTTACGTTTTGACAAATATGACTGTTTTGGTATTTGTTTACTTATTTGCCCATACAAAATTCAATCAGTGCCCCTAGCGGATTGCATCAGAACTATAGTGTCAGTAACGTAAAATTAAATGTCTAAATTGACAAAATGGCGCTTTATGTTTTATCACTATTTTTTGCGAACATGTGAGGCAGACAAAAAGACTTGAGCACTTACTTATTGTTACGTTTACTCAGTCTACTGAAGCAAACGGAACATATTATGAATTGAGTAAACGTAACGTAAAATCGTGGGATGTTTTGGAAATTCATGTTAAGGGTACAGGAGTGGCAACACATCCTTGTTCAGCTTTATAATAATATAGAACACCTGTTTTGTATGGAATTGGTCACCGACGTCCATAGAAGACAGTGACCACTTACCATCAGGTGGACTGCATGCTCGTTTACTTGACTTTATAAAATGCATTAACAATATAAATCAATGCGATATTGGTAATAAATGCAATAAAATGTTGTCAGCCCCTGAACTGCAACAAAGTTGATTATAATCTGTTGGCGGTTTACAAACATTCGGATAACAATATTACGTCGAAACAAGATTTATCAGTTTACATAATTTCGTTCATGATTTTTGATGGATCGCAGCTTTTAATAAAACTCGATCTAGTGTGAATAAGTTTGTAAATAAGTTTCTTTCATTTTTACGTGTAACCTTACGTTCTTTCATTTTTATGTGCTCAGGGGCCCTACGATTGCTTAAAATATATCTCATGAGAATTTGTGCATTTCTACTACAACTGAATATGTCTGAAGTTCTAAGTTTGATCCCTGATCAGGCAAATCCAATTTATCATTTATTTATGATAACCACTTTTTGTTTCGATATTTGTATTGTACTTATTACTATAACTGTATAATTTGATTATACTTTTTAGTTTAATTAGTATTCAATTTTATTGTTTCGAATATTGTACTGTATTTAACCTTATTATTATCCAATAAATATTATGACTTATCCTCCTCATCAGATAATTCCAATGTAAGACCACGAGCATAAAAATATCGTTTCCGTTTTCATGTTACAATGCAAACCCAATGTTGTTTCATTTTACAATTTCCACAAAATCTGAGTTTACATCTTGAAGATTTAACAACAACGTTACCAATGGGGTTTACAACAAGCATCGTAAATGTTTAGTGCTCATCTAACCCTGATCCCGCTATACCATCGCTGGGGTTTTTAATAAGCCAATTTCTAATTAAAATTTCTGTTAGCCAAACGCGGTTCTGAGAGCCAAGCGTTGCTATGTGCTTTGGAATAACATAAAACTGTAGATTTTTTTGATTTATTTTTTATCGCATTCGAGTCAGAAACTACTTATTTTAATTACTTTCTTTTATTTATAATTGATGATAATATGCTAGAAGTCATCATCAAAAGTAATATCATTCTGATGTTCTTGATCAAATCTGGTTATTATTATTTTTTTAAAGGAACATGCAGTCCACCTGATGGTAAGTGCTCACCACCGCACGTCGGTAACCAAGTCGATATAGAATAAGAGTTCTGTCTTAAGCCAATCACAGAAGTATTTACACTCCTTAGTCCTTACTATTTGGCACATTTATGTTTTAAGTAGTAAAGGCTAAAAAATCCTTAGTAATTAAATTATCATTTAGCCTTAAAATTTAGCTTTATAAATTCAGTAATTCCCTTTCATAAAAAATATATCGAAACATGGAAAACAGAATCAAGGCATGATTTAATAAAAACGCCGCCCTTCAATTTAAATCAGGGATCGTAGTAAGGGCTCAGGTGTGACGAAGGCTTAAAGATATTACGGGCCCCACTCGTTTTATGACGTCATTGTTGGCGTTAACGTCATTACCGGGCTCCTTCGGTTAAGACGGCGGAAAATTTAAAGAGAGCAAAAAATGAATCATTTATCTCCGCAAATAGCACATTCGGGCTCCTTTCCACGGAATTAAGACTCGAATTTGTATAAATGCCCCGTTATGTGCCTCGTTTGTCTGAGGATCTTTTGGCAATAGGTGCTTTAATTCGATGTGGGATTGTTTTGTTTTTGTAATGACGATCAGTATTTTAGTGTCTTGATCGCTCTTGTGCGGCAAAAGTGGCTTGAAACTGTCTCTCAATCGGGGTAACCAATGTTTTAATACCAGTTACTTCTGGTTTGGTAAAAGGGTTTCATTTTTTAAGCGTTAAGTACGGAAACCTAATAAGTCTAAAAACTTTTACATGCTTAAAATGGTATAAATTTCGACTCAAGCTATTTTAATAAATAAAACTTACTGTAGTGTTATTTTTACAGTAGAAACTAGGCTTGCTCTCTTCGTAAGGGTTCTTCTTTCGGATGAAACAACGTAGGATCAACGTTGGCTTTCCCCTCAACATTAATGTTGCTATTAATTTACAAAAGTATTTCAGTTAAGTCTTCAAAAATATGGAAATGACGCTGCCAGGATTTTGGTTATTTTTATCATATTTAAAGTATACAGCCCAGTTGGCTTCGGTGTTATGGTAATTTATGAAGATGAGAATTCTCAGGCCAAAAATAATTAATGATAAATTATACTAATCCACCTTTAGAGATATTTTTGTTATTACTACTGGAGACAAATACCAAAGGTCAAAGTCTAGATTCGACAGGTGCAGCCGTTATACCTATTTTTTACTGACAGCAGCAGTTTAGTATAGTCCCCGTAGTAATTCATCTTAATTCATTTTGTAGGATTCCTATTTTGAAATTGTTATGAGGATGAAACATAAGCCTTCCATGAGCGATAGAGATATGAACATGTGTGAAAAAAGTAATATCAAATTTTACAGGAGACTAATATAAATTAAATGCTGTTTGCTTTTCGGAACATCTGTGGAACATTTTTAAAAATATACATATCGTTAACTACATCATGCTTGTATCAATTGGGAGGTTTAAATCACATTAATAGCAAGCATTATTCATGGAAATTGAGCCATCGGCACAATGTCAGCTCACAATGCCCGCGGCAAACATGGAAATGCATCAGATATTTCCGACAGAGCCATCAAATTATCATGTCCTTTGAAATGATGCATTCATTTGTCAAATTACCGCGTAGTTTGTAATATAGAACGAGCTTAGCTTAGACTGTGGTTCTGTTCGTATGTTTTCTGTTTTATGTATATTTGTGGATTTTTTAAGTAAACACAATTTGCTGGTCCATGATACGGAATAGAAAGCTTAATAAGCAAAAACACTCTAAATTAGTATAGTTTTGGAAGAAGTGTACATGAAAACTATGCAAGAATAATTTGAAATATTCAAAACATTTTCGGAGTTGCATCAGTATTATTAGTGAATAAAATTAGGTAAATTATTAGCTTACGTGTAGAATCAAATACAATAGTTCATGCAGATTTGCAAACATCAAACGCCAGTTTTTGATTAGTAATTATGATTATTAAAAATACTTATTATATCACATGGATAAGCAAAAATGAAATCCTTCATCATGCATTCTGTAGATACTACTAATTATCAGATAATTGTGATTAGATTAAAATAAAGCCTATGTTAAATACAAGATGTTTTTAAATTATTATCAAATTAGGAATCACTTGGGTATTGTACCGTCGTAATACGAATAATAATGAAGTATAAAAATTTATTAATAGTCTTTAGTGTAATAATAGCATCTAATGCTCAAAAGATAACGTTCGATGGATATAAAGTTTATAAAGTGATTCCGAAGACGAATGAAGAATTGGAGCTTTTGCAAAATCTGCAAAAGGACAGAATATTGGAACTGTGGGATGATCTCTACGTTACCAATCGTGATGTTAGGTTAATGGTACCCCCACAAAATGTGAAAGATTTTCTGTGTGCTGCACAAAAGGCTAAGATGGATGCTAAAGAAGTAATCAATGATATGCAAAAGTAAGTATCTATAATGTTATATCTATAGTTGTTATAGAATCATGACAAGTATTACAAGTTTTCAATCTTCGGAAATTTATTTTCTACATTATTTTTCAATGTCGTTGCAATAGTTATCATCGAAACACGTGTAATCCCTTAATTATATCTTGATAACCTTAGAACTGAAATAAGAACTGTCATAAATCAATCGTAATATTAATTAATGCTTTTGATAACTAATCAGCTGCCAAAATAGTAAAGTATACATTGTTTGAGAGGTAAAATGAGATAATTTGTACTAATTTTAGAAAAAATGGTAAATTCAATAAAGGTTCTTGCTGTAAAAAATTAAGAATACTAACTTAATCAAATCTGGTAAAACATCTGAAAAGCAGGAAAAATAAAGCAAATACTTAATACTATAATGTAAAAAAATACATAACTGTAAATACATTTTACAGAGCAATCGATAAGCAACTTGAACCAGCTGAAACCATCGCAAGAAGTAATACCTCCTTCCTGGGTTATTCCTGGGAAAGATACCACACGTTGGACCAAATCTACAAATGGTTGGACGATTTAGTCGACACCTATCCGAATATTGTTTCAAATTTTAGTATTGGAACATCTGTTGAGGGTAGAGATATTAGGGGTATTAAAATTGATTACAATCCCAATAGAAGAAGAAAGGTCATTGGCGTGTTTGAAGGTACATTGCATGCTAGAGAATGGATCTCGCCAGCTATGGTGACTTGGGTCATCAAAGAGTTTTTAACAAGTAGGGATCCAGAGGTCAGAATTATGGCCGAGAATATGGAATGGCATATGATTCCTGTAGTCAATCCTGATGGATATGTTTATACTTTCACCACTGTAAGTATGATACTGTACCATATTTAATAAAAAAATTATAAAGACATTATTACTTTGTTATAGCCCACGCCAAATTGCTAGTCCACTCAGAAGTTGCGAGCAAGTGTAGTCATACAATTTACTACGGCGACGCCATTCATTTCTATATTCAGAGCAGACTAGCAGTATTACACGGACTATAATGATGAAATTAACAACAGTTAAATTGAAATTTCTGACTTATTTTTATCTTAATTTTTAACTATATTATATAGTTAAAAATTATACATTACAAATGCATTGAAGTTTTAAGTTGCACTACCATTTCAGCATAGAATGTGGAGGAAAAACCGTAGTAGGAATAGTTTCACCTCTTGCGCTGCAAGTGGAGTAAGCGATGACATGAGTAATGGTGTTGACCTGAACAGGAACTTCGACTTCGTTTGGATGTGTAAGTATTAAAATACAAATAAGATTAAAAACAATAGTTATCTATAGTACTTAATGTTTAGTTTAAATATGGGTGAACGCAATAGTTCAATAACTTCGTAAGAAAATGTTGCGTTTCATCTTCTGAATGTAAAACTATTGTTGCCTTTCCCTTCTTTATCCCCTGTTCCTAAAAATAAAAATAGTTTTATGCACTAAATTGTATTTATACTAAGTTGGGCTCTTGGATACGTATCTATAACTAATGCTTATTATTTTTCAACAACATACAATTTTAATGTTTATCCAGCCGTAGGAGCATCAAGCAACCCATGCACCAACACTTACGCTGGTCCCAGGCCGTTCTCGGAACCAGAAGCCTGGGCTGTCGCGAACTACATCAGGAGATTGCAGAGCAGAGGGAAGATCATCTACTACCTCTCCATCCATTCATTCACTCAGCTCTTCGTCATACCTTATAGCCATGTGAACGGTACTGATGTACTACTCGCTAACAATTATGCTGATATGGTAAGTAATTTTTCTAATTCTTATCTTTACTTATAAAACTTCTCCTGATCGCTTTATAATCGCGGAGCTTAAACTATTGAAGATAGAAGTATGAAATATGGACAATAGGTTCCTTTTATTACGTACGTAGGCATTCCACTCCTAGGAGGTCATATTGGGATTGAAAGTTTCTTTTTGCCAATGTTAAAACAATCTCTATGAGTCTTAGTACTTAGTTTTTTCATTAGAAACAATAAAACGCTTATTTCCTACTACACCCTTAGAAGATGTAATAGTGGTTTAAAGTTTATTTTATTTTATGTTATGATTTTAGCATACAAGAGCACTGGCAAAAGCTAGCTGGATAAGAGATTTTAAGAGCCAGTAAAATTTAATTTCTCTTTCTGCTCACTGGGGTTTTATTTAAAGTAATCGTACATGTTATATGTTATCCGAGCAGTACTCCTCTCTCAGGATGAGGAGTTTAAGTAGACAATAATCCTCTATGCTGACCAAACGGATTGTTAGACATTGTTGTGAGGATTAAAACTTTATTAATATTATGTTTCAGTATGAGATCGCAATTAGGAGTGCGGAGAGATTAGAGAGGCGCTACGGAACCCACTATAGAGTTGGCGTATCTGCTGATATTTTATGTAAGTCTGATTGTTTTGTATTTTCCAGGATTTTTAGGTCTGCTTATAAACCAAATATATGTTGTAAACTTAAAATAATACTCATACTTTACATTAAAATAGAATACCGTACCACTATGGTAGGGTCTGATCCTGTCATTATGACAGGATCTGACACATGGAAGATTCTGGCCATTCGATCCCTGGTCAGACTAATATTTAAATGATGAATTTAAAGTTCTGTTTCGCTTTTGGATGTTATTAAACTTGTCATTGTGTGTCAATATCATCCATGACATAAGAAATTCTCGCGTGGGAGGGACTATAAGGGTAATTTTCATATTCCATTTGTTATTTGCAATTCTTAAGATTTGTATCTTTCCAGATAAAATGAGCGGCAGTAGTTTCGACTGGGTCAAATACTATGCTGATGTCCCAGTGTCGTACTTGATCGAGCTCCGAGACCTCGGGGAGTACGGCTTCCTGTTGCCCCCAGAGCAGATCATCCCCAATAACCTGGAGATCATGGACGGCTTGCTGGAGATGGACAAGACCACGAGGCTACTAGGATATTATGAGATCCAATCTGGAACAACGTCTCTAGTTTACTCTGCCTCTATGATGTTGTTAGGTGTTATTATAGCTATGTTAAGTTAATTTTGTTTTGCTATAGTATTATCAAAAAACTGTGGAATGACTTTTCTGACCATTTCCAGTTAAGTATTAAAAAAAATTAAACGAATGAACTCGGTTTTGTAACTTAACGATAATTTGGGATTCAAATTCATTCCATATGCAGTTTGAAATGAATAAGTTTTATTTAATTTGAAGACTAGATACGATTATTAAGTTAACCCTTGATTTGTAATACTTGTTATATATTATTAATGATTATGATATAATAAAGATTACTAATTAATAAAATAATAATTTTACAAAAATGTTATTTCATTGAAGTATTGATCATAATCCTATTTCATAATTCAATCTACATAGTTCATTAAATTCATTTTTTTTATATTTATTACATATTTATTAGCAGCATTTCAAGGCTAACATAAAATATTTCTACATATAGTAAGTAGCACAGAAGAAAACAGAATACACTTGTTGTCAAATAGTGACTACTTAACCATTAACATCTGTAAACAATTACGAATACATTTTTATCTGGTATGGATCAAAGATGACTTGGGACTATTGAGGACTAAAGGTAGAGTATTACCAAAAAGTTAAATGTACACTTCTATATTATGACTTCATTTAAAGCGCAGTTCTATACTACTGATCCAAAGCAGAATAGTCATAGTGTTGGCGACATAGTGTTAGCGCTGCAGGTGATTGCAAAGTAAAATTACAATTTCCATAATTTCAAAAGGATTCAGGTCACATGAATACATGTAGCGTAGCGAAAATAATACTTTAATTGTATTAAATAAATACTTATATATACGGCACGTAATATCGTTTGTAAAGTAGATAAACGAATTCTGTGTACCTAACGTATACGATTGTTTATCTTGTACCAGTGTAAGTTATAGATAAAATATTTGTGATAATGACATTAATATCTGAAATCCATTGATAATTCACGTTAATTAGATATCCATTATAAAACACATTGGTCAAACATATACAAGTTCCAGCGCTATGGGTTCGAAAATAATAGTTTTATGTCTTCTTATAGTTATATCTAGTATAACTGCAAATTATGTTAGTTACAAAAACTATAGAGTATACAAAATAGTGCCTGAAACAGATAAACATGTTCAGGTCTTGATAGATTTACAAAAACAAAAAGAGTTCTTTTTCTGGAGTGATATAATTGACTTAGGAAACAAAGTGCGGATTATGGTAGCTCCGGAGAAATTTGGTGATTTCGAAGAATATCTCACACGAGTTGGAATTAAGACTGAAGTTATCATAAGCGATGTTCAAAGGTAAGGTATATCTGTTAAACCTTCGGTTTGTTGTGATCACATGTCAATCAGGGTCAACCTCAAGGGACACAAGGTTAACATTTTATGATTATGTAATTCGTTTAAAATGTTAACTACTGTGTAATCACACTAATAGTATATCTAGGTTCTATAGTGTTTTGAATCTACGTTAAGTAATCAGAAATCTTTGTGTTACGCTAAAAAATAAACGTAATAAAAAGCTTAATTCTGTTGTAATTATTTGAGTTGAAAATTAATTACGAGTAATCTTACATTTTCAGTGTTATTGATGACCAAATGAAAAGGCCATCTCAAATAAACCGACGCATTCAAGACTACGCTTGGGACTACTACCAGACCTTAGAAGAAATATACGATTGGCTAGAAAAGACAGTTGAAGATCATTCAGATGTAGCAACTCTAGTAACCGCAGGAAGAAGTGTAGAAGGAAGGTACATAAGAGGAGTCAAAATAGATATCCAAAAGAAAGATTATCCTATAATTGGGATGATCGAAGGAGGTATCCACGCAAGAGAATGGATATCACCTGCTACTGTTACTTGGATCATAAAAGAGTTTTTGACAAGTTCGAATGAGGATGTGAGGGCTTTGGCTGAAAATATTGTCTGGCATATTTTTCCGGTTATTAATCCTGATGGTTATGCATACACATTTACAAATGTGAGTGATTATCTTTTTTCCAATCTTTGTTGATAAGTTTTACTTAAGGGACTATGTTGGAAATTTACGTTACAAATTCCTATTATTACAAGAAATACTATTAAATCTATCTTTCAAATAGCTTACATATCTTTATATATGTGGTTAATTGTGCCTTACATATATAACTGAAATGTTAGGAAAGACACGAGTCTTTTTTAACTTAGTCTTCAGGTATATTTATACATCTATCGCCTTAGGAAGTCTCCAAACCTATTTGGGATTGGAATTACAGTCATAGTTATTTACGGCCATTTCGAATATGTGTTACTTCATAATTTACATAAAATAATTAAAAATGGCAAATTTATTTTCCAGAATCGTATGTGGAGGAAAAACCGTAACCCTGCTAACTTCGCGTCCTGCAGTGGATGGAACCTGGATGATGACATGAGTAATGGCATTGATCTTAACCGAAACTTCGGTTTCCTGTGGATGAGTATGTGACAACACCCTGTTTTTATATGATCTAAAAAATTGTTGTCCCGTTTCGAACAGTAGCTATTAGCTCAGTAAAGATATTATATTGCCTAGATATAATATAGATCGTAATGTTACGACATTACTAGGCTAAGGCCTAGTAGTTGAAACTCAGTTTTCTATTCTGAGTGTCTTAGGATTAAATATCAGGCACCTCTGATTATGCAAAGTTATTTGCTTATTAAAATATTATCACGTGCTATAACGGTGAAGGAAAATATTGTGAAGAAACTTACCTGAAAGTAATTTTCCAAAAATAACGTTATTAAAGGTGTTGCACCTTTTGGACTATGGGCTATACCCCTCTCACTTTGAGGGAGACTCGTGCTCAGCAGTGAGAAAGTAATGGGTTGAAGACGATAACGACGTCTAAGTCACTGTGATTTATTTTAGCTGTGGGTGCGTCTTCAGAACCTTGCGCGGAAACCTATGCTGGACCGGTCGCATTCTCAGAACCAGAATCTATAGGCATTGCGAATTACGTCACCGGTCTTCAGAGACAGGGGAGCCTGATCTACTACTTCGCTTTCCATTCGTATTCTCAGATGGTCTTGGTTCCGTATAGCCATGTTGCAGGGGCTGATGTACTAGAAGCGTATAATTATGCGGATATGGTAAGACCAAACTTGTGAAATCTCTCGTTTAAGATTTGTTCGAAAGTTTATTGCTTAAGATAATGTTTACTCGTCGAGTCTATTTATTAAGATGCGTTCGATAATCAATTGGAACAATGTTTACTTCCTGCTTCGGAGCACTTATGAATGTTCGTTTCATTTGAGTTTCACGAAGAGTGAACGGTATTCGTTATTTAACAAGTGCATAAAACCTAATTTGTCTGAAAGCTCTTAAGAAAAAAAAAATATTTTTGTCAGTGTATCAGTATTCTAGCAAGACTTGTATCAAAGTTGAAGCAGCAAGGCTGAAGTAGAAAACGAGCAGAAACTTCACTGCTGCTAATAGACATCTATACTATTTAGTTATAGCCAAATCTGTAAAGCGGAGAAATCCTTCACACTAGAAACTAGGTGTAGAGGTACTATCCCGTTGGTACCATACTAGTTTTACCACTCCTCATTTTCATTGTAACAAAAAAGATCTATAAATATATATATATATATATATAGATCTACATATATATCTAAATACATATATATATATCTAAATATATATATATATATATATATACAGATGGCAATATTGTACTGTCCACGAAGTGTTAAGGTTTTATTTGTGTGGTTTTTATATTGAAACGTTTATTTGAACATTTTATTTATTTTCAGTATGAAATTGCTATTAAAGGAATGGACAAATTAAAAGCTAAGCATGGTACTGATTACCTTGTTGGAACGTCAAAAGATATTCTTTGTAAGTAAACAGTTATCAACTTATTCAGGGTTATTGTGAAAAAGCGTTAAAATTATGATGTGATGTGATAAGTTAAACATATTATTAATATAAACTTCATCCAAATATTCTTATAGTAGAAACAGTCTTGAACTTCGTTAAGTACTTAATAAATAATTTTAAATATATATTTTAATAACAACTGCAAAGGAAGTCATAAAATTTCCTATACCTACAGAAAACTCTATGAAACAGAATTTCTAAGCAAGCTCTTTTCTTACAGACGAAGTAAGTGGGTCCAGTTTTGACTGGGTAAAGGGCGGAGCACACGTTCCTATCGTTTACCTCTTCGAGCTGCGTGATGTTGGTGAATATGGGTTTCTTCTACCACCACACCTCATAGTGCCCAACAATGAAGAAATAGTTGCAGCGCTTGTAGAAATGGATAAAGTGACTAGATCTTTAGGATATATCCCCAGTTCAGGAAGCATTTTTAGAATAAGTGGTGTTTTAATATTTGTTGCTGCTCTATTGGCACTGCTGAAGGCTTAAAGTAAATAAATACCTCCTTTAGATTATTTATTTTTGCTTTTCGTTTTATCATACATTATTTAGCATACCATTTTCTTATACTTTTATCTGGTTTTCTTAATATATTTTATTAAAGTAATAAATTTTATCTGGTTACTTGCACCTAAACATGACATTTATCACTAATACAGTTCGTCCTTAATAATAAACTCATTTATTATTTTACACATACGATACCATAATCTTTACAACTATTGATATCGAACTAATTTGACGATAGTTAACATTTATTTCATCCTACGAAACTCAGCTATACACACGATACAGTTAAAATGGTATTGAAAGTATTTTTTGCCCTAATGGGCCTAATCGTACTAAATAACGCTATGAAAAGTTATGAGAACTATAAAGTATATAACGTAATTCCAAAAACTGATAAACAAGTTCAAATGTTAACTGATTTAAAGAAAGATGGCTATGATTTTTGGTCCGATGTAGTTACTGTTGATAATGATGTAAGAATCATGGTGTCTCCAAATAAAGATGAAGAATTTGTAAAATACGTTCAGAGCGTGGGGCTAAATGCTGATCTCAAGATTACAAATGTGCAAGAGTAAGTATATTTTAGATATTTTACAAATTTCGACTAGCAATTATTCTGAAATATGTTAAAACAATTTGGCGCATAACTTTAACACGTACATATTTAAGTCATATATAAATAAATATTATAAATGATTTACCATAATGATGACGAAATTTAAGACGTCTTTCAATTATAATCATCTAATATTATAATTAAGTAATTGTTCTTGTCTGGTAGAAACAGAGTTGTAAGTATATCATAAGAATAATGTTCCAATAGCTTAATTAGTTTATGCTTATTTTCAGAATGATTAACGCTCAAATGAAACCATGCGAGTCTTGTTCACAAAGAAGTACTAGTCTTGGTTCCTTTTGCTGGCAGAGGTATCACAATCTTGATGATATCCACACCTGGTTAGATGAACTTTCACAGCTATTTCCTGGAGTCGTGACCACTATGACAATTGGATCATCTTTGCAAGGCAGGCCACTTAAGGGCGTTATAATAGACTTCAAGGCTGGACAGAGAGGTGACAAGCCTTTAATAGGAATGATTGAAGGTGGTATACATTCTAGAGAATGGATTTCCCCAGCTACGGTTACTTGGATCATTAAAGAGTTTTTGACTAGCAGCGATCCTGATGTCAGGTTCATGGCAGAAACTTTCGTTTGGCATATTATACCAGTTGTCAATCCTGATGGCTATGTTTACTCATTCACTAACGTAAGTAGAATAATTAATAATTATGGTAACTAACCTTTTATTTTGAATACATAATATAAAATACAATTTATACAACATATAGAGGAACGATATTATCATAACCGAATAAAAAATACCTATCTCGTAATAAAAATGCCATTAAAAATCCTTATCAAAAATAAACCCCTTTGTTATTTACAACGATGTTATCTAATAACAAACAAAATATTCAGTAGTATAACTGTAAAACTAAGTCAACACAAACAATTTAATGACAAAACTCACAATACAGGACCGTATGTGGAGGAAGAATAGGAACACAGCAAACTTCGTCAGTTGCGCTGCAGGCAACGACGACTTGAGCAACGGAATCGATCTCAACAGGAACTTTAATTTCCTCTGGATGAGTGAGTTCTTCGCAATACTTGTTAGTTGTACTCTGTTATCGCGTGTTTACTCTGATGAAAAGTTACCTGCTTATAATAACTGATCTAGATAGCGTGAAAAACGCTTGAGTTGGCACGTACTTCTTTTTCAATAAAAACTAGAATTGTCATATGTATTTATATATTTTGCTATGTAACATTGGTATAAGCTGTTTATTTCTCTGTTCAAAAATGTAACTAAAACGTGTACTAGCTCTAAGGATGATTTCAGTTTAATTGACTATTAAATGTTTTATGCTGGTAAGTCCAAAACAAATAAAATAAATTTTAAACTAAGAAAGTATTAAAAACAAATGTATTGTATAAAAATTGGATATGAAATTATTCGTCAATCAAATTGAAATCTAACGAATGTTTTGATAGCATGTATCTATATGATAAAAAGTACTTGTTAGTCTTATTAGATTAGCAGTAATTAAACCAAAGCATTTTTATGATGCAGCAACGGGTGCTTCTTCCAACCCCTGCACGCAAACCTTCGCTGGACCATCACCATCATCAGAGCTAGAAGCGCAAGCGATATCCAGATACGTTCTAAATTTGAAAGAAATTGGCAACTTCATCTACTACTTCGCTTTCCACTCCTACTCCCAAATGATCTTGATTCCCTACAGCCATGCGTCTGGCTTTGATGTGCTGCAAGCTAAGAACTACGCTGACTTGGTAAGTTTCATTATCTCTAGTATTTTTTTTTTAGTTTTTTTTACTTATTTTTCTTAAACTTTTGTCATCAGCTGATTGCTGTCTAGTTTCCATAACATCAAATATTTTAAAAATTAACCCTTTGATACCTTCGTTATCTAACACGTCCATTATTAGTTATAACGATTTTTAATTTTGTAGAAAAAATAGTACCTTATTGATTATATCATCGTGTATAATCATTATTATTTAATGTAAATGAAGCTTAACGTTCAGATCTGTATTAAACTGTACACCTTCTAAATAAATTGATTGGATTTGTGATGAGAAACGTTTATCAATTAAAGTCAAATTGAGGTAATATATGTATATAATGTATTTCATATGGATATGCTTTTCTTTATTTGTAGTACGAAATAGCAATCCGTGGAGCTGAAAAGTTGACGAACAAGCATGGTACGCGCTACACCGTTGGCACGTCAGCTGAAATTTTATGTACGTAAAGTATAACAGTATTAACTTTGAGAAAGGAGATATACTATAAACATTATTAGGACAGCCTTTCGTTTGTCGCTTAATCATTGTCCAATTTATTAATATTTAAAAGCAGTATAATTAATTTAACTTCAGAAACGCTTGTGCCAATTTGTGTTTATATTCATCATCATCCTACGTCTTACAAGGCTTGTTCTTGTAATCTGAGCGTAGGATGAAAACTAGCAACTTGTTTTAAAAACTTGAGAACTGGTACAAAATCTATAATCAAGTAGTTTTAGTAGTTGTTTCAAAGTAATATCCTTTAACAAGTTTGTCCACTTTAAGTAATTTCGTAAACAGTTGCATTCAACTGAATACTGTTTTTTTTTTTTAATTTTTTTTAATTCAAAATAGGGTTTTTACTGAGCACTTTTTTTGAAAGCATAACTCTTAGTAATATAACAATGGGACTAAATGATATAGTATTTTTACATATAGCAGATACATTTTTACCACGAAACGCTGGCGTCCATTATTTATAATCAATCTTAAGAAATATTTGCATTCCAAAGTAATGATTTTACTTCTAACTCTTGATTACATTAGAACCAAATAATCTTATTAGACAGACATATAAAAACAATTTACTCGTGTTTGGTACAAAACTATCAATATTCTAATTTTAGACGAAGTAAGCGGCTCCAGCTTCGATTGGGTCAAAGGTGTGGCAGATATACCCATCGTCTACCTCTTCGAGCTGCGTGATGTTGGCGAATACGGCTTTTTGTTACCTGCAGACCAGATTATCCCCAACAACGAAGAGATCATGGAATGCCTGGTTGAGATGGAGAAGAGTACCAGAACCTTAGGGTACTATACAGGAGGCGTTGCACCTGTAAATGCTGCTGCGTCCTTGGTATTGGGAGTGATTTTGTTGGTTGGTCTTCAATAAATTTTTGATGAAGAATTCATTTTATTTTTTTATATCATCCTTCCCCCTTTAACGGTGATCTCTGTCTTTCGCCTGTCATGTGCCATGTGCCATGTCCCACCAATTTTTAATAGAAGTGTTAAAAACCTGAATTATGACAAGAGTGAAGCAAGGCTACGAGTTTCAATTGAAGTCTCATTTGCAACAATACGTCTGTGATCGATTTTGAATAGGACTTATATCCTAATAGCCTGAAAAAATATACTCCATTTTCCATCGTCACAAAATTTGTAGTGGCAGATGTTTACTAAACTACCAAATACGTGTCACGGAAGAAGAGAAGACTAAAAGTTTATTTCTTAATTAAGTTTAAAATGCTAATGTCTTCATACTTTATATCACAATACCCTAAAATCTCCATCGAAGAATAGCCATTAATTTTGAAATAGAACACGAAAATAAAAACAATAAATCAGGGGTGACAACAAGTTTGCTTGGAGAGGATGTCGCAGTAATTAACGAAGGTGATTTAGACGCAACGCGCGTACTCAGCGGTTCTCAAATTGTCATGTATATGTCTATGTGTAAGTATACTAGAAGTGTAGGAGTATATATGAGTTGGACTTACAGAATTACATTCTAGATTGCTGTATGATAAAGTTTATAGCCATATTTTAACGCTAAAAAGCCATACTAGCATGCCGTGCCATTTTTTTAATATATTTCAATCCGACGGTTAATTGCTTTGTATCTGTTTGTTAATCGTTACTGTGTCCTGGTCTTTAAAATAGTATGGGTAATGTTGTAAAGAGTAATTTCAATTTAGTCCTCAAGGATAAAAAAGCATCTGTGAGGATCTACAAGTGGAACTCGCGTTCTATTTATAATTGTTTCAGATGCCCATTATCCAGTTACCTTGTAGACTGCATACTCCACGAGGCATAAAGAGTTATTAAATACTTCGTAATAAAAAGATATAAGCAGAATTTTCGTCAAGGTTTAGTATCATTGTTGTCAGGTGAAATCTTTCATTCGTAGCAGAATTATCTTCTATTTATAAAATATCCGCAAGTCATACCTAATACTCGCACAGGGAGAGACAGATTGAGAATCGCTGTAAAACGAAACGCGCTAACGGCTCTTAGGGGAATTGAAATCGTTAGAAGAATTTTGGGATAAACAACAATTCTGTTACTCCCGATTAAAGAACTCGCACTGTCGCTTTTAACGACAATGAGAGTTTTTCTTGTCCCTTTTAAAGGCATTCGCATTTTAACAAGCTTTTCAGCTTTCAATTTTTTAGCAGCTCTTTGTTATACTATTTCAATGGTAGTAATTTTCAGGAGACTATTTTTTCATTTATTTTTACATGTCTTAATTAAGTAGTACCAATTTACCCGTTATTAATGTGTGCAAGAATTATAAATATTGGATTAGGTACAATCAATAATATTTGTATTATTTTTACGTCTAGATATCTGTATGTATGGATGCTAAAGAGTATAGACTAAAAGATTGAATGAGTAATACTACAGTAGTTTGAAATCATGAACGAGTCCTATGACTCATTCATGATTTTTGAACTTTGACTATTCAAAGTTACAATTCTAGAACATCACTATATTGCTGATAATGGTGTGTAGAGTACCAATTTATACTTCAATTGAATTCGAGTTGAATTCAGTTTAGACATAGTTGGTTACAGACTTAATAAGCGGCAGTGCCTGCTTACCATCAGATGTTTTTTTTTTTTTTACAGTATAAGAGTAGCAGACGAGCATGCAGTCCACCTGATGGTAAGTGGCTACTGCCGCCCATGGACATCTGTAATAACCCCCAGATATCCTACCTGAGGTCGACCACAGATGCGCCGCTACCCCTGAGGACTAAGATGGAATGCCTCGGAAAAGTCTTTCTCCCTTACCACACCCTTCAAACCGAAACACAGCAGCACCTAACACTGCAGTTATTAGGTAGAAATAGGTGTGGCGGTGGTGCCGCCGGAGTCGAACCACAAAGGGTTCTACCACCTTCAAATTGTATTGCAAATTGTATTGCATACTCATTTGCTACCTCAAACTTTTTATTACGAAGTCGGTAAAAAGCAAAATAAATTAGTGATATTGGGCATGAATGATATTTATAACTGATTTAAACAACGACTGACAGAAATGTAAAACCGTGAGAAACGTCAAAGAAATTCATTCTCCCGTAAAAATAAATCATATGCGACGATTCTCCGAACATCATTAGATGTGCAGTAACAAAAGTCGAAACCTTCACGGTCCGTTGAGAACTCTTTCTTGAAAGCAACCGATCGTCATCGTTATCCATCACTCCGGAGTCGTTAATGAGCCTAAACTAAATATTATTCTTGAGGCTAATTTTAAAAAACCAACGTAACCTGATCCCTCATGTCTAACTGTTACAATGAAAATCAAGATCTCAGTTGCAACTGGTTCCTAAATTACAATGAGCTGTGACGTAGAAGTCGTTGGTAAGTAGCAGGGATCAGTAGAATTGGTTAGTTCTATTTTTACAATTGTTCAATGTTTACGTCAAAATCCATTATAAAATCCATAAAGAAGTGGCGTTGTCGTTTATTGAAGCTTTAAAATTTTATACTCGAATAGTTGAGGCTATTTTAGTTGGAACGGATGCCGATTTGTATTAATTAGTGGGGACCATCAAAGGGTTATTTTTTCACCGGATTTTAGTGTCCCTTTTGATGGCTTTTTGATGTGATTGAGATAATTGACTTTCCGCTTAGCTTTGTTACTTTTGTACGGATATATATTGGTGTAAAGTAAAGTGAACAACGTGAATATAAAGCTTTTGTTTGAAATAATTTGAGATCATTTTTGTCTTATACGTGTTTCAGTATTAAGTACTTACTTTTTTATTAAATCACAATTCTTCAGAAATAGTTTTATTAATATCTATATCAAAACGTCAGTGTTTGTTCTCGTTTCTAGTTCCATCGATAAACCTCCTGAATTCAACTGCCGGGCATTTTGTGTAGGTTCGTAAAAGATAGCATCACTGTATCCAGTAGCGTATCCCCTGTATCCAACTGTTGCCTATAAAGTGTCACTGCTTCTACTACTTAGGATCATTTGTACCAAAATAAATTAACAATACCATTATATATTTTTAATTTGCTTTTTACACTTACTCGTATAATCACCATTTAAGACTTTATCAAAACTTTAAGTTTCAGATCATTAAGCCTAAAAAGAAGCTCTTGGCTCATTAAACAAAATTTAAGGTGTTTATCGAACACGATTTATCACGCGACAACGTGTTGAGTGAACACCCTACCTTATTTCAAATGGTTATCCCTTCCCATTGCACATTTTACACTGTCAACATTAGGGAATTAAGACAACACAGAGTAATAAGCGGGAGCGGAAGCGGAAGGCAACAATTGGAGAAACAAAACGAATTTATTTACGAAGTATTCGCGCAATTTTTTTTACAAAGAAGTTACTTCTAAAAATTTACATTGCAATAAAATTAATTAATTTCGTAAAATCCAATTTACTACAATGACCGTTGAAAATTCAATATATATACAATATGGTAAAAAACATCATAGTATACATGTTACAACATATTTTAGATAAAAAAGATAATGAAGTCAGGGTAATTCATATAAATTTTTGAGATAAATAAATCTATTGGTTGACATGCCAAGAAAACGCTACACCTATCAATATACTCAAACTATTGTCACGCATAAATCCGATCTTCATTTTTTTCGTTCCTCAAACGCCCAGGGACCACTAAACGTTGGTAGTAATTATGTGAAAGTTTGTGACTTCCTCCAAGTTAGAAGTCCCTAAGTTTTTTCAAGCGGAATTTCGCCGGTTCACGTTTTCGTTAATTAGTTCAGTGAAATTAGTGCGGATCGTTAGCGGTTTACACTTGTGTGCAGTTAATTTTTTGGGTCCATCCGTGTTTATTTATATTCCTTTCTTTTTAATGAATTGTCTTTACCGTAAGTGTTATGTTTTGTTTTTCACCATAGAAAAGAAAAGCAAGTTTTTCACCTCTTACTTATTTTTTGTCACCGTTTTACTGTAGTTTTTAAAGGTACTTATTGTTTTGTGTTTCTGCATAAGTATAGAGACCATCATCAACCGTCATCAATATTTGAAAATACAATTGAAATAATTTGCGACCATCTAAGACATCTTCCCCAAGAAAACCATTTTTAATAATTTCCCTACAGTAATAATTAATTAGTAGACTTTGAAGCTTCTGTTACTTTGTTGGGCCTTTATTTGTTTATTTTAAATACCAACTACTTCTTCTAACTTTTAAATTCAATGTATCTTTTGACGTTATAACCATAAGTCGATCAGTTATAAATACTTAATCTGATTTATTATTCCAGCTTTGAACCATTGCAAACCCCGAGTACAAAGGCCCGCTCCTCAGTGTCTTTAAACTAATATCCTCACCAATCAGAGTCTGCCGGATGCAAGCAAACTTCCGCCACTGCACTGCAATTAGATTCGGAACTCGCTGAAATGCGACCAGTCCTCACTATCTTCTGGTATTAATTCTCAACTATGTTTAACAGTTTATGGGATTAATCCGGTTTGAGGTCACGCTGTAAAGATCTTAGTAATTGATGGAATTTGTTTGGTTGCTTTGTATAAACAGATCGAATACAACATATGAGAAATTTAATTGCAAAATAAAAATAGGATAAAAATGTTGGTGAGCAATAGAAATTACTTAGAATGCTCTTTCTTCGATCTTATGTTCTAACGCTAGAACATGCATCCCGTAAGTAATTGGTGGAACTTGTATGGTCAACGTATATATATACAACGTATATTGTGGTTAAAGATTATTTATTCTCAAAAGAATTGGTTACAATTCACTTAAATATAATATTGAAAATAAAATATGATAATGTGAAGTGTAAATAAAATAACAGGATAAAGTTTTAGGTAAAAGGTTATACGTATGAAAGAATTCTTTGCTCAAAATCTTACACATTATAAAAATTGAGCTCAATCCAAAAAGATATCTACATTTTGGGTAAAAGTTTATAGGACATTTAAAATATTACTTAGATCAAATAAGATTATATATTTAACAACTTATTACAGTCTGATGCAGAAAGATTAAGATCAAAGTAACTCTAATCTGAAAGCGAATGCAAAATGAACTCAGGAAATTTTACATCAAAAAATTGAGTCAATAAAACACGATATCCTATTACTAAAACAACGAACACTAAAAAGTCCCAATCATTCCCAGATGTAGATTAACACCAGGACTATTC
Organism: Epargyreus clarus; assembly: GCF_041222505.1. NCBI lineage: Eukaryota > Metazoa > Arthropoda > Insecta > Lepidoptera > Hesperiidae > Epargyreus > Epargyreus clarus. The sequence goes on from NW_027332214.1 coordinate 2,335,409, forward strand.
TGGAAACGGAAACCCCTAACTTCCTCACGTAACACTAACCGCTAACAAAACAAACAAACTGGCTACTTGACACTTTTTGGGAAACTGTTTTAATGAATTCATATACGTATTATATATGCCTTTCATTGATCATTTTTTCGAAAAAGGGCTATTTATTAATAAAAAACATATTTTTATTACGGTAAACGGAACGTTACGCCAAAACAGGCGGTCAAGTGTCATTTCGTAGCGTGACGTCAACACATTGAAAATATAGAAATAAACTTCGACGTTACACATACTTCAGGTTTCGATGTGATCGACAGGTTTCGATGTAGTGACGTCACATGACATTTGAGGCAGCACTGTCGCCGTTTTGGGATTTAAAATCCACAGATAAAAAATCGAAAATTTCTTTTTAAAAATTAAAATACTTAGAACATATTAAAAAATAAACGAAATACTGCATAATTTATGTTTACTTATAAGCTATCATATCCAACATATTTCATATTTTATTGTTATAACTGTCAAGTACCCAATGATGGGGACACGACGTCCCATTTCGTCAGCTGTCGCCCCGCGATGACATCTCAGATGACAGCTCGCGTTTAGCTGTAATGGGACGCGACGTGTCGGTGTCGTGTCGGCGTCGTGCGATTGAAGTTGGAAATTAATATAGAATAGTCTTATAGTTCCTTTTAACCTAATATTTTATTTTTTCCTGTAATTTTATGTGGATGTATTTTTTACTTATACATTTTTCGTAAAAATATTTCTCATTTTACTTATTTAGGCAACCGTTACATTTTCACAGCTACACCAATATACTGTTTTTCATCAAACGATAAGTAAAATAGAAATATACTTTACGGCCTTAAAATCGGACGAAGCTACGAAACGCTGATTTGTCGGATGCTTTTTGAATTCTTGACAAATAAAAAACATTTTTGGAGAAAACTTTCGTATAAATAACTAATACGACGTAATTTAAGTAATAAATAAATAAGTATTGCAAATATTTTAGAGACATTTTAGCACGAAAACGTGGCAAAAATTTATTTACGCAGCAGTTTCAATTCTCAACACTGTTTACACTTTCTTGTTAGGAACTTACTCGTATCTATGTATTTTACTCATCTAAGAAAAGAAACCATAACAGAGTTAAATGACTTGAGATGTTGCATGGAAATTTTTTAATTTTGAGTTTAACTAGCATTTAATATTTGCTTAATAATAAAAATAACACCTATATAAAATGTATCGTTAACGATTAAAGTAAAGCATCGTGAGGAATAAACGGGAGTGTTATAAAAGATATGACAGTTGGTATCTTGTTTTACGTAGGAAGCTTTTAACGTGGCGCATTAATACTTTTAATTCCTACTAATGTTAGCTTTTTAAAATACTTTTAATTTTTAAATCTACTTTGAACATGAGTGTAACCTTTCCAAATCTACGCGACTACATTAATAAGGGCCTTTATCAATTTGCATGGACTGCTAGTGTATGCTTTCTATTTCCACTCCCATTCCACTCATTTTCTTTTCATGGAGAAACCCTGCATAGATTCTTCTCAGCCGCGAGGCAGCCGAGAGGATATGCCGGCTAAAACTCCTCGGTGTTCCTCTGGGCACTCTTTATACGAACCTAGGGTACGTTAGTAGGTAGTACTCCGACGCTCTTTATAGGATTTAGGCCCACGGGTACGCTAATATCACTAGTCCGCGGTCCTGACGGAGTTTGTGCACGTCCTGGTCCAACATGGTTCGGAATGGAGTTGAAGTTCAACACATGACCACGGATGTTTGTTAGCTTTATAAATTACATGCTGTGTTCACAACCTGCGATACCTTCATACCCACCCTACTCGAACGCAGCAGCGGACTAATTTGAGTCAGAAAATTGTGACACTACTGGTATAAACTGTAGTCGGACTACGACGGTTCTGGTTAACCTATGATACCATAATACAAATAATATCAATCATATCATCACGTCATATAAACGGAAATAAAGCAAAACCGAGCACATATTCTCACCATACTCCAATGATGGTTACAGACAATGGAACGACATTACTCCATTAGCGAGTCACGTCAAGTCACTCCGGCTATTGACAGATGATGCCATTTCTGCCGGGAATCGAACCCGGCACCGTTGGGGGAGCCTGCCTAACGACCCGTATGATTTATTACTGTCATTACTATTTGTAGAGTAAGTAACATCACATGTTGCTTAGATTGCCAAATGATTTTCGTTTCTATACATATTAGGCTGCAAGAGTCAGATTTGTAAGTCTTTGTGGTTGAATATAAGGTGTTGGTCATATACCATGTGGAATAAAAGTACCCTCCGTACGATATAATTGCGTTTTTGAATTTCCCTTGTGGATAATGAACTATTTTTATGCGATTGTTTTTATGATGGCTACCTATTAGTGCCATATTTCATTTCATTGTTATTTTTGGGCAAATACTTGTGTTTTATTACTCTGTATTTAGTGGAAATTACTCGTATGTGATACAAGCTTTTACCCGTTGTTCAGTGCCTTTAAAGAAAATTGGAAAATAATTTCTTAATACCCATTACAAATTATATAAAAAAACTTTGGTATAACTATATAAAAAAACTGTCTGTCTAACAACGTTAGTTTCATTGTATAAAATATATGAAAGTCATTTGTTATACCTCAGTAAAATTAAGAATAAAAAATGAAATATATTTTTTTTATAAATTCAAGAACCAAACCAACATGCAGTCGACGGGATAGTAAGTGCAAGCTTCTGCCGCACATGGACATTAACCTCAAATTATTTACTCTGAAGACTAAGTTGGAACGTCTCGGATAAGTAAGAAGGTGGTAGAACCCTTTGTGGTTCGACTCCGGCGGCACCACCGACACACCTATTTCTACCTAATAACAGCAGTGTTAGGCGCTGCTGTGTTCCGGTTTGAAGGGTGTGGTAAGGAAGACAGACTTTTTCAAGGCGTTCCAGCTTAGTCCTCAGGGGTAGCGGCGCATCTGTGGCCGATTCCAGGTAGGAATATCTAATCCTATCTAGGGTTGATTACAGATATCCATGGCCTGCAGTAGCCACTTACCATCAGGTGGACTGTATGCTCGTCTGCTACTACTATATTATAAAAAAAGGTAAATCTCCCTTACATTCAAAGCGGAACACAACAGCGCTTAACACTGCTGTTGTTAGAAACAGGTATGGCGATGGTCTGGAGTCGAACCACAAAATGATCTACCACCTTTAAAAGATACGAAAATAGTATCAAGCTCAACACACAAAAGTTTAAGTATGTGTAGAAACCTTCCAGAGACACTGAAAACATGGTACATTGTATCAAAAAGATAAGTTGCACCAAAACGTCCTAGATATTGTAGTTCCCGTATACATTTCTGTTGTTTTTGTCTAACAAGCGCAAGTTTAGCGTACAAATATTAGCCTGTCTAGAAAGCAGATAGCAGTATAAAGAAGATTTAGACAATGCAAAGTGGGACAAAAAGATATTAAGAACCTTACACGTAAGACGTTATGATGTGATTTCTCTAACCACGGTTAGAGAAATCACATCATAAGTGCTGTATTACCTGATAACATCAGTGTAAAACTTCTGTTTTTAGTGTTAATGGAGGGTATTTTCACATTTTCATATTTCAAGGGTGTTATAATGATAAAGAATGATTATCACTTAAAAGATTTCTAACAAAAATTATTGAAACAAGATTTAACAATTACTTGGCCAAGAAAATGCAAAAAACAAGTACAACATTATGAAAAAACCTTTGCACTAAATTTTAGATATAAGCTCTCTTTTGTATTGTATTTTTGTGTGCATAAATAAATAAAAAAAAAACTTTGCTTAAAATACGTCGTAGATAAGTATAAACTACTAAATATGTTAGTATATGGTATTAGCCAATAAAAAGGTGGCATATATCTTTACTATCGTACAAAATATCTGTAACTAATCTATTTATCAATGATATGCAAATCGAAATGTTATCAATGTGTGACCCATAAAATAATCTAATTATGCTTTATCTGTTCCAAATACAATAATATCAATTGCTGTTATTTTAACTTCTTTAAGATATGTATTATATTAAATAAATTTTATTTTAATGACATACAATTCACATACAGAACATAATGGCAAATGTTATTTATTTATATATTTTATTTTTATTTTTTGCACACCTTAAACTAAACTTTGTAACCCAAAGGGTAAACTTAATGCCTAATGGCATTCTCTGCCAGTCGATCCTGGGTGATGACGATAGCATGTGGTAGGCATAAACATAAACAGTAATAATAAAATAACAAGAAATACAACTATGAGAAAAAAATACAATATCTACATATAATAATTATAAATAAATATAAATAATACATAAATATATAATATATACAAATAAATATATACAACACAGTGAATTAAGGAAAGTAATGGAAGTTATGTAAGTGTTTTAAGTGGATTTTACAATAATTTCTGCTTATAAATACATGTAAAATTTCAGCATATCTAAAGCATCACATCTATAAAATTATATCTCCGACTGTGCAATAGTAGTCAGCGCAATACCAATGCTGTATACCGGCCACGAAGTTCACCAAGCTTAGTGCACAAAAGGTCCAAGAAGAAGAGAGCGCAACCCTTTTAATATAATAAGTACCAACTAAATTCAAGGTCAAGAATAATTGCTTAAACTGGCTATTATTTGAATAGAACCATTCCTTGCAAAGATCTAACAATACCAACTTTGTTTACAATAACAATATATAAATAATCTCGTGGAAAATTAATTACGAAACAAAAAGATACTTGAGGTTTTATCTCAAATGTCTTTGTGTATAAATTGTTGACAGAGTTTCGAAGTTTCTTTAAAGTGCCAATTAATTATATTTTGGGAGTTGCTACATAAATTTAGCTGAACAACGCTGGGAGAATTTGACAACGGCGAAATATTGGAGTATTAAGGTTTGTTCACTAAGTTTCCCAGGGAGATGTTTTAGTACCGCTACTTTATATCATGCAATTAAATGATTCTTGATTTGTACTACATAGATAGAAATATTATATTTTGTATATTTTTTACACACCTACTTAGTTAGTAATATGCATATTGTACGTTATCAACAGGTACATACTTTAATCACAGTGTAATCACAGCTAAGGAAAATTGTTCTATTTCAAACACACCTATGACTGTTATAAAGACTTTAAAGAATAGATTAATGAATGGATGAATTCATATTTTTAGTAAGACAATCAATCATAAAATGTATATGAGAATAACATATAAAATATTGCGTAAATTGCAATTACAAGCTGCCATTGAACTAAAATAAACAATATATAAAACAAAATCAAAATTCACTACAATAGCAACTCAGAAAAGAAAAACATTTACTGAGGCTTTTAATAATATTTATTAATTGACAGTCCATTTTCCGTAACAACCATACATAATAAAGGTTCTACAAATATCAAACAGTACCTTATACTTCTTTAACAATGACATCAAACGCTTCCTAAGATGTTACAGAGAGCGTCGGTAATGAAATCATAGAGCGGCGTATTGGATGTAAAATTAGAACCCGTATCATGTGTTCTGAAACTACAAATATAATTTCTAATACGGGTATTTTAGTATTATCCCGAGAAATTTCCAACAAATTTATTTTAAGGCTTTAAACGTAATTCTGAAAAAAACTTCAGTAATTTCTTTTTTTGATAGAGTTTTCGTGTTCAGTAGCTTTAGCATAAGTTTTTACGTTTTGACGAAAATTACTGCTTTGGTATTTGTTTACCTATTTGCCCATATATTTCCAATCAGCGCCCCCAGCTGATTGTATCAGAACTGATTGGAAATGTATGGGAAATACGTAAACAAAAACAAAAACAGACATTTTTGTAAAAACGTAAAAACTCATACTGAGGGTACTGTAATCCTACTTATACACCAACATCTTTAATAGAACCTTACCGAAATGTACAGGATCACTTAAAACGTATTTATATTATAATAATTTTGTATTTAAAGTAACACACATTATATTAATTCAGTTTTACTTTTAAAATATAGATAGAATATGACATAGAATCTATGAATTGCAGATATGTGACTCTCCGGATTTCATAAATTCATCAAAACCCAATCACACCAAACAGTCCGCCATATCGCCGAAATAAACCCATTACTTCTGAAACGTGAAACTCATCCATACCTCTGGGGTTAATAACTTAAATGAACGGAATGGAACCGTGGACGCTCTTTTTTTTAATTATCCCTTTGTTTACCTTTTAATTGACTGCCCGCTAGCTTTTTCAGTTTCGTATTTTTATTCCATACAATTTATTGTCACGTCAGTATCAGAGATTTTGCAACGCCTGTGTATTTGTTTTAAAAATGTCGAATGTCAATTTTTTTGGGTAGCGTTTTTCATTCGTCTTTATTTGCACGCGAATCGAATGATATACGATGCGATATGGTTTCAATAAAGAATTTATTTGCCGATTTACCTTTATTGCCCGGATAATTACTGGCTGATGAAAAATTGTTGGGGCTTTGAGGATTGTTTTTGATAAAAATGTATTCTATTTTCACGTTGGTTTAGGTGAGAGTAGTGTCACCAAAATAAAGGAATGGAAAGTATAAGCAATACATTTACCATCGATGCGTAAAACTTTACTTACACCTATTTGAAAAATCGAAGAAGTTGTGGATATTATGGTTTCAGTAACAAACGCTAAGTAAGGTGCAAAGTAAATGTAATACGTGTAGTCAACGCCAAAATAGAAGTCAATAATATGTACCCAGGATTGCATTTATTATTATCATTTGTGTTCTTCTCTCCCTGAAATAAACTCATGGTTGAGGCTACATTTTTTGGATACTTGGTTGGAACTTCTTGTACTTGTATTTCTTTACAAAGCCTTGACACCAGAAAACCGTTGACCGCTGCCATAAGACAAAAACGGATGTAGACTGTGATGACGTAGTCAAATCTCTGTAATCTATCGTACTGATAACGTTAACAATAAATGTGATAGGGGGAATGGTTCTGACTTCTGTTAAAATACTAGTTTGTTAAAAAAATATTCTACCAATCAAAATAGAATATCCATCGATCCTAACAATATGTATCCAGGCTGCCCTGCACGTGTTCTATTTTTTTACCAATCCATTGTTTTCACTCGAAGTAAATATAGGCGCAAACCATTTTTCAGCTTGAATATCCTGTCACAAAAACTTTCAAAGGCTAACAAGGGAATATTCAGTATCGTAAAAACTATCATCTAGGGTTGTCACTCACTATCTGTTAGCTAAATTATATTACTATGACTAAGCGAATGTTGTTCAGATGAGGTTGTCCCGTTTCGGTCATTTTGGTATAGGGAGGTAAAAATTACCAAAAACTTTAATCCCAATTTTAATTATAATAACTATGAAACAAAGTTTCCTACTAAATATGAATTATGTTAAAATTAATATTCTCGTTTAGAAATGTCTATAATATTGTTAGTTATGTATGAAATTAATCGAAATAATTATAATTATTTACATTAAGTATGTTACATTCCAATTCTGTCAGTCGCCGTTCGGTGTCAAACTATTCAAGTATTTCTCTTTATTGCGACCAATCGCTCGATATGAAACCGAAATGTAATAACATTTTCTAAAACCACGTAACTCTGTTACACCGTAACACGGTAACCCAGTTTGAGAACCACTTGCCGGTGATTGCACTAGCGCTACAAATGCTGACGTTTTTGAGATAACGTGATGATATTTCGTTGCAGAATTTCACTTTTAGCTGCATTTAAATGGTTTGAAGTCTATTTTGATCCTTTATTTGATGCTATCCGATCATGGAATAATCCAGGGTGTGTTTTATTTAAAAAAAAAAATAACGTTCGATTCCCGGCTAGAGAAATAGATTAGTCCTGTAGGTCCATTAAAAAACACCCTGTATATAAATACAAATCTCTGTTACCAGCTGCGAGCTGGTTACAGATGTCTAGGTGTATAGACCAGTGACTCTAACACAGTGAATCTGATCACATTTTTTGCAACTTCTGACGACTAAAATGGGCCCCTCAAATATAAGTCAGCCGGCATGCACTCTCTTCTAAGATGGAAGTTAGAAAATAGAATAAAACGCAGAACTTCCTTACGCGAGAAATGTGGCTGTGGTTCCGCCTTGGTAAAACCATACTGGTTCTACCTTATATGACTACAACTTGTATGATTCGTCGTCCCAATCGAAGTTTAACCGTAACAGGCACATACCTTGGCCTACGCTACGTCACTCTGTTACTGGGTTGGGTTGACATGACATATTGCGTTAATTCGTCACATCTCGCACGCGGCACCATTGTTTTAATTTATACAAACACACCCTGTTCGAATAATGACTTGTAATTGCTTTGAAATATTGTGTTTTTTAAACGGGTAACTATTGGTTGGCTGTAAATCAACTGTTAATTTAACTTTATTATCGTTGAAGTTAATATTTCGTTTCCGGCTTGTTACTTATCCATCAATCTATTATCCACTGCTGACTAGACCTTATTTCTATAATAAGAGTTGTTTTGTGATACCCGCCTCGTTAGCCTGGGTATGCTACTAGCAGTAGATAAATGTTTTCGCGGGAAGCTAATTTACGTATGTCAGTACTCCCGTTACTATCCGAGGTTTTGCCTACTAGAGCTCGACATTTGATTTGATTAGGTAATAGTTATAGTTTAAAAACTAAAAACCATGCCAAAATCACACAAGGAAAATCTTTGATCCTTATTCCTGACGATCCCGATAAGGAGAATGGGATAAAATTATTAAAATCGTGTATTGTCATCGGTTCTTGATAATTTTAAAAAAATTTAAATTAATCGGACCGTTCAAAGTGGGTAAAAATGAAGTTCAAAGATTCCGATACATATATACTCGTATATACAGATCAAGCTAATAAAAGCTAATAAAAATAGATAGATTGGTTATTAATAACTGATTGACTATCTAATTGATCCAATGCTCTGCCTACCAAAGATTGACTTTTGCGAAATTATCCATGCTCCATACATTAACATGATTTACTAAAATATTTTTGATTAGATTTGATCATATTTCGATTTTGGATATGCAAAAATTGGATAGATTCATTATTAATAAAATACGTTAGTCACCGTCTATATCATGTACAGTCCTCGTAAAACTGCTAGTCCGCTCTGAATATAGAAATGAATCGCGAAATTGTATGACTACACCTGCTCGCAACAACTTTAGAGCGGACTAGCAGTTTCTCGCGGACTATACCTACCTATGCTAAGGGAAGAATCGATGTTATTTTACACCTTCAGTCATTAACATTATCCAATCCAATCAACCCTTTGTCCCTTGTGCACCTTAAATCTTAACAGCAACTATCCTACATTTTAACGTGGTCAATCGGTTTTAATAATTATGATATTTGTTCTTCTTCTTTCTATAAACTAATCCAAGATCACTGAAGTAGCGAAATCATTCCCACTCCTCAAACAGGACACCGATGACAGTAAAACTTTTCCTATTAGTACAGCGGTGCTTTTTTATTTAACTTCGTAATCTGCCTCTCATTGTTAAGTGACAGCTACTTAATAGCCTTTTCAACTTTAGCTATTTAACAGGCAATTTGAAGAAATTAAAAAGCTATAGCCTCTTGAAAGCGTTAGGGATTCTTTCCCTAGCTTACGAGTAGAGATCTAAAGATGAAAGATAAGATATGATAAGTAAAAGACGAGCTCGACACCTCAAGAAGTTTATCACAGCTTGTAGGTGTGAAAGAGAAAAATAAATGATATACTTTTTAGTTCCAGTTAATCCTTTATTTTTCTTATCGAGGGGGAAACCTTCAAAAGGTACCCGACTACGTGGGAGCGACGCCGGGTTATGTAGGATTTTTACCGCACTAAAACCCCCCCGGTGGTCATCCTCGACGCTTGTTGGAGAACTCCGGGATCTCCGAGGGAACGCAACCAGAGCCCTCCAAAAGCGATGCCCCGATCGGGCTCTGCCCTGGACGCTTACTGGACGGTTCGAGCTCCCACTCTTGACACCCGTAATCCTGGAAGCCCCCTTTTAGTCGCCTCTTACGATAGGCAGCTAAATCACTTATTATTTCATCGCTGATACTAAGACTACTTTGTAAAGCAGGCTTGAGTCAACGATGGCAGAGATATGAAAATTTTACTCATTAAAATTTTAGATCTTATCACCTTTATAGGTACTAAAATCTTCTATGGTATAAAGTAAGTTAGTTTATCGAATATTTTATTAAATAGTAACCTCAAAGAGTTTGAACTGGTTTAGCTTTGAGATAGTTTTAAACTGTAAATATTTTCGGAGTGAAACCTAATTTTTTAGTACTAATAAAACTTTTCGGTACATTTTACGCAATTTCTGTGGTGACGTACTTTTTCGTTCCAAAGTTTCCTATAACGTTGGTATTAGCATGTATTAGTTTTTGCTGATTATTTTTAATGAACCCCTACCCTTCCTTCATCGTACTTGCCGAAGGATTAAGTTCCATCCTAGATCCGTAGCGTACGTGCAAAATGTGGAATGAACTTCCTCCTAAAGTATTCCCTGAGCGCTATGACATGGGGCTCTTCAAGAGGGGTGAAAAAAGAGTTCGCCTCCAAAGCCGGCAATGCAGGCGACTCCTCTGGTGTTGCAAATGTCCATAGGCGACGGTGACTGCTTTTCACCAGGTAGCCTTATCGTTAGATATAAATATAAAAAAAAAATGAAAAAAAAGAAATAGTAAACTAGAATATGCTGATTTTGACCCTGCCATTTTTAGAATAAGTGGTGTTTAATATGTGTTTTAATATTTATTGGCACTGCCGAAGGTTTAAAGTAAATAAATACCTCATTTAGATTATTTATTTTTGCTTTTCCTTTTATCATACCTACATTATTTAGCATACCATTTTCTCATACTTTATCTGGTTGTCTTAATATATTTCATCATCATCAACCCATTGTTGTGTCACTGCTGGACACGGGTCTCCTCTCATAATGAGAAGGATTAGGCCATAGTCCACCGCGCTGGCCAAGTGCGTATTGGTAGACTTTACATACCTTTAAGATTATTATTTTTTATAAATCTCTCAGGTATGCAGATTTCCTCACGATGTTTTCCTTCACCGTTTAGCAAGTGATAATTAATTTCCAATACGCACATAACTTTGAAAAAAATCAGAGGTGCCTGGGATTTAAACCTCGGACCCCTCGAACGAGAGGCCGAGTTTCTTAACCACTAGGCTATCAATGCCTGCAACAACATGTATGGGATTGTAACAACTAAGGGACCGTGTCATGTCAGACAAAATCATATTTTTATAACTGTTTTATTTAGCTTGTTTATTGTTTTTTTTTATTTTTATTCAATATTTTGACAGAACGGACCGTGTGTACGCGGTCGTGTTACGGAAAACATGAATACGTCCATGCACTGTATAAAATAATATTCTTTTTGTCTGCCACGATCTAGGTCTAAAAAGTATGATGTAGTAAATAAAGTAATGCACCTAGATTTTAATATATTTACTTGTTTTCTCTTTGATATAACTTTAATTATTTAACATTTAGTACTTAAAATTAACCTATAGTACAAAACATAATAAGTTTTTGATAAAATTTCTTAATAAAACTAATACCTTTTTGTATAACTTCAAACACATTTTTTCTCTCCAAAATAAAGGACCGTTTTAGCCCTTAATCACACATAAGTTCTGTTAAACCGTGAAGCGTTAAGCAAAGTTTTCTCAGGAACTTGTTAACTCGTGTGCTAAGAGCTTCGATTTAATTGTAATTGTACATCATTTGCTTAAGTTTAACGATGAAAAGAGACTCGTTTTGTGTGTATGTAAGAGTTAATGCACGGTTCCGGGTTCGAACTTCACCCAGTCTGACTGCTTCTTCAAATCTTCTTTCTGATGTTTTCTAACAGATAATATACATAGATTTAAATAAAAGATAGTAGAGCGCGAGAAAGAGAGTAGGAGAGACTTGACCAGGGAATACTACAGCCACATCTATTTCTAGCGGAAAGCAGTTTTTGCGTTTTGGTGAAATAGTGTTGTTTGATACCATCTGATATATGCGGCGACAATTCTTATGAAATGAAATATCTTTATTTGCTGCAATGTGGTAACAATTTGGCGTTGGTTACAGATCATAATTATCAGAATCTCACATTTGCCACATGGTAGCGTACAAATTGTGTTAATTAAATATTAAGTTAACTTAAGATATACATTAGAAAACTGATAGATTATTTTATTAAATTATTACATATGAGTCAATGGCATAATGAATTAAACATATATATAAGAGAAACAGACATAGTCACAGTTCATTGGATAAATTCATAGTGTGCATCATTCAAGTGCATAAAAGCACTTGTCAACTAGCCAATTACGTAGTGTGTTTTAAACATGGTACATTTTAATTATTTTATATTATTAGGTAATTTATTATATATTTTCACACTTATACATTCAGAGTTTCTAGAACGCAGAACCGTTCGGACAGAAGTGAAGTACCTGTGATCGGCTTCAGGAAGAACCCTTATTCTATTTGAAGTTGGTTACACACCATCAAGTCGACTGTAAGCTCGTTTAATGCTTAAGTTATATAAAAACTGACTAAATAAAGCTAACTTAAAACCATTTTCTCTGTTCAAAGTGATGAATTCTCTCCACCACCGCAGTTTAACCGCGACCACAATTAATATTACTTAATCGAAATATCAGTATAAAAAACGCGTAACATAAGTACTACTTAGGTATTAAAAAGTTTGTGGAACCTTTATAAAAGGAATGTATTTTTACATTTGTGGATCAACAAAGTAAGCATTAACTGCATTGTTGAACACAATCGTGGATCATTAACGAAATGAGAAACCGCCGAAACCTTTCCTTTTGGGGCGTTAAATGAACCAGAAAAGAAAGAAATTTATCGAGGTGCGATAAATCTGGAATCAAGTATTTGGTCTAATGAGGAAAATCGTTTAAGAGTATACTTGAAAGTGTTCATAAGTCAATGGTCATATTTTCATGATGATATACTGAAGTCGTAATAATAAGGTGGAGAAGGTAAAACAGCAATGTTAAGCGCTGCTGTGTTTTAGTTGGAGTGTGTGGTAAGGGAGAATTACTTTTCGAAGGCGTTCCAGTTTAGTCCTTAGAGGTAGCAGCGCATTTGTGGCCGACTTCAGGATGTCCATGGGTGGCAATAGTCACTTACCATCAGATGGTCTACACGCTCGTCTGCTACTTCTGTGTTATAAATAAAAAAAAATAAAGACAATTATTGTGTGAAATGGATAGTGCCAGTATAGTTTGATAGTTACAAATGCCAAAGTTTTTAGTGCGAAGCAGCTCTTGTGTCTCGGTGGAAAGGTTTGGATAGCGGTTGACTTGCATATAAGACAACAATCTAAGTCCTTAGTGGCAGCGCATCTGTAATCAAATTCAAGTGAAAGGTCTCGTTTTAAATGAAGTTTGCGACAGATGTCCATAGGCAGCAGCGACCACCAACCTTTTGGATAGACTCCAAACTTGTTTCTCACTCCAATCATACAAATAAACAAGTATTCCCTTATTAAAGTTAAATACATCATATCCATCTGGTCCAAATTCCAAAAGTCAGTCAAAAGCACTCACAATTAACTGCAAAATTATTGATTTTCAACTAAATTCGAACAAAAGATCATATATACCAAAGAACCCTTTGATCGAGAAAGGGTAATGCGTAGTTCTACAATAGAATTCAAGGGACACTAGCCGTATCGCTAATCGTAGGGACAATTTATGTTCCACATAAATCAGCAGGACGGTCACACCTATTGCATATAGATGTGCTCAGAGATACGCGAACGTTATTTATAGCGAATTCAATACCTTTTTTGTATTTTGCAATATATTGGTGAATGCTGTAAAAACTCTAAAGTTATTCTGGAGCAGTCCTCATCAATAAATTTGCCGAAACTCTGGGAAAATTGTGTACAAAACCATTTTAATGTTGTTTTTAGACGTGTTATCTACATCTCTATGTAGATTAATCTTTTTACAATTCATATGTGGACATAAACTTTGCATGGTCTCTGAATAGTTTAATAATATAGTTTGTTTAACTATCGGTATAATTCGCTATTTTTAACTATTTAATAGTTTTGATGATCTTTATTAATCCAATCGTTACCCTCTTATTTTTCTAATATTCATGTAAATCACGACACAAAAAACTACTTTTTATTGTTCTGTGATCGAAATACATTCTAAATACATTTAAAATTCTACAAAAATGTATTTAGTCAAGAAAGAAGTTTTGTATATATTTCGTCTTCTTTGATTGTCACAAGTTAAGCAAAAAGAAAGCAAAACTTGACAAGCCGTCATTTCATCTTGAACGTCACAATCGGTCGATATTCGATATGATTCAAAATCCAAAACGATGAATAAAATATCTTTGGCTTTATTTTTTATACTAATATCATTTACGTCCTGCCAAAGCAAGCGATACGACAACTATACGTTATTTAACGTGGTGCCAATGGAGAGGTACCAACTGAAGTTCTTGCAGAATCTGGAGACGCAGAAATATATTGACGTGATATTCTGGAAGCGGCCCTTCAGACTGTATAATGATATACAACTAATTGTGAATCCCACGGACCTTGATCTGTTTCAAGAGAGGGTCTCGCATTTCAAACTAGAGGCGAATGTACTGCTGACTGATGTTCAGAAGTAAGTCTCAAAATCCCTAATGTGTAAAATATTTTGTTGCACGTTTTGAATCAAATGACACAGAACACAACACCCTTAAAATGCATGCTAATTTAGTAGTTTTGTTGTAATTTCTAAGTATAATTTTTCAAACATAAATTATAGTGGATACATATAAAAATTATAACGACTGTCTTTAACGAAAAAACGAGTTTAGTGTAGTCACGATTGCTCTTAAAACATAAGATATGATTTTAATTTCAGAGCATTCGACGCCCAACTCATCAAACGATACATGCGCTTGCACGTTGAGACTTTTACTTGGACACATTACCACAACTTGGAAGACATATATCAATGGTTAGCTGATATCGCCATAAAATATCCTAAGATTGCTGAATTAAATTCTATTGGCAAATCAGCTGAAGGACGAGATATTTATGTCATTAGTATCAAGAAAGGTAAACCTAAAGCTAGAGTCATCATAGAAGGTGCAATCCATGGTAATGAGTGGGTGACGTCTTCCTTCGTGACTTATTTAATAAATGAGTTGTTGCATTCGGAACGGTCGCAGCATAAGAAATTCAAAGAAATAGCGAAGAAGTATCACTGGTATTTAATACCAGTGGTGAATCCGGACGGCTATGATTACAGCGTTAAAGTGGTAAGATATAACTTTGATCATATGAAATTCTGCAATAAGAGGAAGAACTTATTCGAATATGTACAAAACAGGTAGTTGCTTCGCAGTGTATTTGGTTATACTTTAGAGAATATAAAAAGTAAATGTTTATTCAAGTTAGTTATGTTATGTTTATTCAAGTTAATTTTAGTTAATAAAATTAGATTACATAAGGAGTTACCATAATTTGTATTATAGGATCGCTTATGGAGAAAGAACAGACGACCTCTCGGAAGCAGTTTCGGAGTTGATTTAAACAGAAACTTTGCACATGAATTTGCTAGTGAGTATTTATAAACTCGACTATTTTCTAAAAATAAGTCATGTTATTTAAGATCTTGTTATTTCCGCTTCTTTTCACAGTTATAGCCAAGTTGTATGCCTTAATTGGTCTTATGACGGGATATTACAGTTCTTCCTTAGTTGTGAGCGTTTTGTTAATTTATTAAGACATGCATAAACGGTATAATATAAAAAATCTGAAGTTCTTGGTACTTAGAAATGCACCTTGTTAACTTTATCGATACCCTGAATCCTTTCCATTCTGAAAGAAGATCCGTACTCAACAATGGAACAATAATTGTTGATGTTTAATGTATTCTTCTTATTTCCTCAGCTCATGGTGCCAGCAAAGAGCCATTAGACGAGTTCTATTGTGGACCTAAACCATTCTCCGAACCTGAGTCGGTAGCGCTTGCGGAGTTTATTAACCTGAAGAAAGAGAAGCTTAACTTCTACTTCGCTTTTCATGCGTATGGGCAGAAGATTATTATACCATACGCTGATAGAGTGAAGCATGTTGATAATTTTGCGGAAATGGTTAGTTATTTATCTTTATATAATATAATTGACGATTTATTTTGATCCCAATCTGCCCATGTAACGCCTGAAAAAAATATTGTTTGTGATTGTAATTAATCTCAAGTATGTTGGTCATGTGCCATTAAAGAAAATCGCAAAATGTTGACTTAAAAGGTATCACTTGTGTTCGAGTTATTATAAGATTCTATTTCAATTTTTTCTTAATAAACTATTTAAAATTAAACTCATAGAGCCATCTATCGTCAATGGCCAACCAACCAAAATTCCCTGAAACGAACTTTACGCATACTATTATTCACAAGAATACCAAACAACTAGATATATTTTAGTTCTTTAATTTACTTGACCATAATGTTGTAATCGTTTATCATTCTAAATGCAGCATCAATTCAGAACTGGAAATAATTATCTTCTTGGCGACAATCCAAATGTAAATATTCATAAGCTTAGTCTGCGCTAGTGGTCCCTAAATGTAAACTAACATATTTTAGAGTTATGAATAAGTCAGGACCTAAGGAATCTGGTTCATCTGAATTCAATCATACCTCCGTACAGTAAACATCAGTACCCTTACCATGAGTTTTTACGTTTCGACAAATATGACTGTTTTGGTATTTGTTTACGTATTTGCCCATACAAATTCCAACCAGCGCCCCTAGCGGATTGCATCAGAACTATAGTGTCAGTAACGTAACATTAAATGTCTTAATTGACAAAATGGCGCTTTATGTTTGGTCGCTCTTTTTTGCGAACATGTGAGGCAGACAAAAAGACTTGAGCACTTACTTATTGTTACGTCTACTGAAGCAAACGGAACAGGATAATGGGTTGAGTAAACGTAACGTAAAATTGTGGGATTTTTTTGAAAACTCATGGTAAGGGTACAGGAATATTCAAGTGAGTTTTGAATTTCAAATTTCGTTTTCAGGAAAATTATGGGAAACAAGCAATATTGAAAATGTACAAATTGAATGGCGTCAAATACAGCATTGGCACTATTTACGATACGTTGGGTGAGAGCGAAATGTTACTTTAAACCCAAGATCTTGGGTTCAAGTTGCGTTGGCTTTTCTCATAATGTGTCACCTAATTTTGTTTCAGGCTTTCGGATTTCCGGCAACAGTGCAAGCTGGGTGAAGAAAAATCTCAAAGTGAAGTAAGTCACGTACACACTTTCAGAAGCATTAGTACAAAATGATATATTTCCAAAGTTTGTGTTTACATACGAGTATTATGTACATTTATATTGATAGCACATTACCTTCTTTGTTGGCTTGTGTAGAGAAGTGTCTTATTCGACTCCGAATATTATCTTATAAAATTCTCGTGTCACAATGTTAGTTACCGTACTTCTCCAAAACGGCTTTACCGATTTTCACCAAATTTTATATGCCTATTCAGTATGTCTGATAATCGGCTACTATCTATTTTTCATACCCCTAAGTGATAAGGGTTGTTCACCCTTAACATTTTTTTATTTATATGGCAACACAACGTTTGCCGGGTCAGCTAGTAACTCTATATAAATTCAGGTAACTTTATTTTTAATAATCTAAGGTAAACTTTGCTATGAGTGTAGAAAACGTCTTTTTTGAAAGCTTCTACTTATGGCATTATTATTTTTAAGCCTTGCTCGTAATCAAATTGAACAGATCTTAATAAAACATTTATGTACAATTACCTAATTATCTTCCATATTGTGGTATATACTCGTATCATAACAGTTGACATGAATGTATTTCTATTGCCTTTTCACTTTCATTCCACACTTAACACGGGATTTTCTTACTTTTATCTTTTTACAATAGATACGTGATGACCTTCATACTCCGTGACAACGGTTCCTACGGCTTCGCGTTGCCACCAGAGCAAATCCTACCAACCTGCAAGGAGACCTTGGTTGGCCTGACGGAGATAATGACCGCGAGGCACCAGCGCATGGCCGCTAACCTGTTCAGCAACGGTCATGTCTTGTATGGAAGTCTTTGGATTATACTGTTCCTGGTGATGTTTGGATTTATTATGTTTGTATAAATTGATTGATTGATTGGTTCGATATTTGTATCTGTGTTTTTAAATAAATTATTTAACTATAACCTAGATGACTTTTAGTACTTTATAGATCTCCACTACGGCTTACACTATGATCCAATTATGACTGTAAACGTGATGGAATATTTTTAAGTAAAGCTACACACAAAAAATATTTATAATTTTATTCAATTACAAATAAGAACTAGATACGCAATCCCATACAAAAATGAACTTCAAAAGTGGCGTCATACGTGTTTATAAAATTCTAACGACAGAATCTAAAATTAATGCAAAATCAACCTTATCACTATTATTTAAAGGTGTTAAAAACTGCTTACCAAAAGCAATAAATTTTTACGACATAAGCTAGCTGTCATAAGCTATCACTTTGACAGGTTTGTGCACCCAAATGTCTATTTGGGTGCTCTTTTCGTCGCCCCGTTTTTTTGTCGCTGATTGTGTATCTAGTTCTTATTAGTGATCGAAGTATACAACTCTTTACCTCAAACAACTTAGACACATTAAATTGATGGATGTAAAATCAAAATTTAAATAATGAGGTGCCTTCCGTTCATATTACATCAGTCCGAAAGTTTTATAATATCTATCAGTAGGCGAGTGGTACAATTGTCATACCAACCTAATGTGGACGGGCCCTAAAATGTACGGTTTTTATAAGCTGAACGTTTTAGGCCCGCCACATTTATGCGGTTTCCCGATCAAATTCCTTCACTGGTTTTCCATGATTTTGAAAAAATGTATGTATTATTTGTAGTATATTTACTGACTTTTTTTTTGATTTATTTTTATTTATGTTCTTCGGTTTTGTATCGTAAAAAAACCATAGACATTGACGTCTTGCGTTTGTCAAAATGTAAAAACATTGTGGTTTTGATTTTGAACAATAATGATTCGGAAAAAACTATCATGACAATCAAAAATATTGTGCATGTATTACTAATAATCTTGTGTATAAACAAAAATGAATGCTCGGAGAAGAAATACTATAACTACACCTTATTTCGTGGTATACCAGTAAATACGGTTCATTTGAGGTTTTTTCAAAATTTGACTGCCGCTTACGATGTCAACTATTGGCGAGGGCCTGGGGATTACTTGTATCGACCCGTGGAGTTTATGGTTAGACCAGATCAGAAGAAGGAGTTCCTGCGAGCTGCTGAAAATAACGGCGTTTATTTGACAACTATCATGGAAGATGTTCAAAGGTATTTTTACTACGGCTTATTAAGCTTGACTTGTATGTACGTAGGTAACGGAATCTTTGAACTCGATTTTTACAAACTTTGATTTCTTACCTCAATTTCATAAATAAATGTGGGGCACTGGTATATTAATTTAAATTCATATTTATTCATTATATGTATTAGAAAAATAAACTTGAAATATTAATATTATATTTAAGCATTTCAACTACAAATTTTACCTCAAAATGAAAAATTATAACATGTAAGAAAATTATACTCGTATTTACAAAACCTCTTGTTTGTCCATCTGCATGTCTGTGAGTCTTGCAAACGGCAGAACTGATTTATTTCACTTAAAGATAAGAATTTATAGGCGACGTTATTTATATTTGATCCCAAGAATAAATCTTTAGGATGAAGAGGTTTCTTGGCGGAAATTGAAAACCGTGCATCAATATCCATTCATCGTACAATTTTGTGATTTTTTGATTATCTTCTTATGGTAAATTCAGAGCGTCAGAGTTACATATATTGCTTATAATTACATGTACATTTTGAACAACAAATAAATTATCACTTGCATTATCGATGAAAAAAACCTTGTGAGGACACCACACACCTAAGAGTTCTTTAAAAAAGCGTTCTCTCGATGACGACAAACATTCTGAAATAAATACCCTATCATACACCGCAACTATCTTGTAATTACACCGCCTACAATCATTGAGATTCATTGAGATTACAAGCATTGAGATTGAGGCTACAATCAGAAATGAGCCTGACGCTACAATCTGGATTGGGCCTGACGCTCTGTTACCGGTTCGCTAAACTTCATACCCCAGACCTGTAGGAGATACAGATCTGTGCCTTTGTCTATGGGCTGTTCTATAAAGTAACGACTAACTATCGCTATCTCTATCACTATTGATATTTCTTGGCTTTATTTTTTAAAGTTGTTTGCATATTTACGTAATAAATTAAACGTTAAACACATTTACTTTTTTGTCACTTTGCAAAATATCTATCCTCTCGGATAAGACTAGCATCCGCTAGCAAAAGCTCGTGTTTTAATAAAACGGTCACAATCCATAGCTTCAAAATGGAACAAAACAACACTATTTCAATCAAAAAATCACCACCCCGTATCTTTTGCTCATTCACATTCAAATCCAGTGAGCTCTGGAAACCCGTTCTTCCTTTATTCATCCGTCCATTTCCACGTTGGATTCTTCATTTTTCATCGCATTTGACTTGCAAACGGTGAAATCCTATATCCGACAGAACATGGAATCGTTTAATTGGAAAACCTACAGGTTGAAGATATTACTGGCTGTAGCAACCTGGCCATACTCCGTGAACTCAGTGAACGTAGGGATTCAAAACCAATGATCGGCTACAAGGATTCCTAACAATCAATGTATCACACTTTATATGCTACAAAAAATCTAATGATAGATTAATGGCTAAACTGGCCATCCGATAGGTTTTTAACACGTCCGTTTTAAAATTGAATTACACCATTTGAATTACTGGACCAACTGTCTAAGATTATCAACATTTAATCAAATAAGTTTTTTATTATTTTTCGGTCTTAGTCTACTTTACTCTAGTCAAAGCTAGTTTTCTACGGATCTTTAAGCCTAAAAATAAACATACCAACACTATTCCTTTAACCAATCGCTACTTCATAACTTTTGCTCGTTGACTATTAATTAGTTTTTCTTTTATTCATCTCTTCACGTTGCATTCATTTTTCAGAGCATTAGACTTGCAAACAGTGAAATCCTACATTCGACGGGACATGGAATCGTTTAATTGGCAGAGTTTCTACAGATTAAACGACATCTACAACTGGTTGAATGATCTGAGCCATATGAATCGGAAGGTGATGAAAGTTGAGAGCATTGGGAAGTCTCACCAGGGAAGAGATATAATGGGAGTACGGATCGCTTTGATAGGGTCGAAGTTGAGGTTAGTATTAATCGGAATTATGATGATATGATTAATTTGTACTTTCATATTATATAAGTACTCGTAGTATAATAGTTATGAAAATAAAATAGATTTTTAAATAATGCACACGCACGCAAGTATACAAAATTCGAATTAAATTCAGTCAATGGAGCTGGAAAATTCAATGGGTCAGTATGGCAGTTTTTTTGCAGTTAAGTTGGCAGGTTTTGCAGTTAAAATGCAGCAACACTTCTATCACACTGTTCTATTATAAATTATGGTAATACGTTGGGAATCCCTAGTTGGTTCTTAAGAGAAAAAAGAACTCCCAGTCTTGAAAAAACCTTTGAAAAATACTTGGAGGTTTTTTAGAAATATATAGATAAGAATCATAATTTGTACGTTCTCTCGGTACAGGTCCAAAGTGATCGTCGAAGGTGGGATCCACGCAAGGGAATGGATATCACCGTGCTTCGTAACTTTCCTGATACATCAGATACTTCACGCCCCAGAATCCCATAATTTAGCTTTGAAGACCATCGCGCAAACCTACGAATGGTACTTTGTGCCAGTTCTAAACCCTGATGGCTATGAATACACTCATATTAAAGTAAGTAAAAGAGTCATCGATCCATTAGCCCCAGAACTGGTTAGAACTCATAATGGCTTTACTGATTCTAATTTGTAAAATAAAAAGATGAATATGAGGAATGTTTACTCTTTGAATCAGCAAAATATCTTCAGTTAATTGCTTCAGGTTCGAAATCTGTATTTTTTTGGGATCGGATAAATATGGTAGTGGTAATTCATATTTCATACATCATTATCATCAACCCATTACTGTCCCACTGCTGGGCACAGGTCTCCTCTTATAATTAGAAGGATAAGCCATAGTCCACCGCGCTAGCCAAGTGCGTATTGGTAGACTTCACATACCTTTGAGATATTTTTTTACTTTTATAAATGTCTCAGGTACGCAGGTTTCCTCGCGATGTTTTCCTTCACCATTTAGCAAATGATAATTAATTTCTAATACGGACATATCTTTGAAAAATTGGAGATGCGCGCCTAGGATTTGAACCTCCGACCCCTCAATCGAGAGGCTGACTTTCTTAACCACTAGGCTATCACAGCTTTATTTTTTTCATACATGCTCTTTTAAAATAACCTTAACGTAGTGTGGTGGGTATAATCCCAATATAAGTTTGGTCTCCACAATAATGATCCCGTTTAGATTCAATTCAGTTGTACATAAAGTTTTAATTACATTTCCATAGGATCGAATGTGGAGAAAAAATAGTCGTGGTGTCGACTTGAATAGAAATTTCGACGTAGCCTTTGGAAGTGAGTGGGGTTTTTAATATTTTTGAGACACAGAAATTGTTATATTATTTAAGTATAAAGTACATAAGGGCTATTGCACATATTTATTGCACACATTACGGGACACGAGCGAATAATTTAATTATATGTTTAGCTTTTAACAGGTTTTCGTTAAAAAAAAACAACTATGATTTCAAGAAAAACAGTTTAGTTTTAAAATCAATACATTATAACTTTTAAACTGGACTGGTTTGATCATAATGCGTGCACAAGCTCACAAAAGTATTTAATAATAACAAATTCTATCATTCTCAGAATTTTTATCTGTGTGTTTGAAATCTCGCTAACTAACTCGCTAGCTAACTAAGACTAATTTAAATTCAATTCAATAAATCAAAATATAACCTTACCTCACCTTTCAAAGCGATCGGAGTGAGCCATGACATAAATTCGGAGACATTCTGCGGAACGAAGGCGTTCTCAGAGCCAGAGAGCACGGCGATGGCGAACTTCATCAGACGACACAGCAAGGACCTGGAGTACTATCTGGCTTTCCATTCGTACGGCCAGTACATGATCATACCGTACACGCATTTGAAGAGACATCAGGGTAACTTCGATGAAGTGGTATGTAAGAGTTTTCTAATTTGTTCATGTATAGGGTTTTTAACCCTATAAACCTAAAAACCCGGTGAAGCTGTACAGGTCGCTAGGACCAACAGTAACTACACAAATCGAAAAAAAAAATCATGTATACGACGTATATTTTAACTTATACTCATGTTATGATTAAGAGACCTTTTTTCAAAGATTTGTGAAATTATCAAACTTATAAACAATCAAAGGTAGAACATGTGTTTATGTTGATCACATTTATAAAATGTAGAATGTTTTCTCGAATGGAGTTATATTTAAAAGATATTTGTTTCGCAGAAAAAAATGGCCGACCAAGCGGCTACTGAAATCAGTCGCAGATTTAAAACACATTATACTGTTGGAACTGCATACGATACTGTTGGTAAGAATATTGATATATTTGACGGGTGTGGTAGGGGGGTAATTAGAGGCGTTCCAGCTTAGTTCTAAGGGGTAGCAATGTAGCATCAGTACTATATGCTGCTGTGTTCCACTTTAAAGGGCTTGATCCGAGTCGTCCCAATTTCGTCCTCAGTAGTAACACTTCTGTGGCTTCAATCAAATTATCTAGGGTTGTTTGCAGATATCCATAAGCGGTATTACCCACTTACCATCAGATGGACTGCATGCTCTTTGCTACTTGCTATAAAATCTATATATAAGTATTTTGATTGTATATAAATCACTTTGTATTATCATTATCTGCGTCTATTCTCATAGGCATTGACTTTCCGAAAATTCAAATCGATGATTTATGTATATGTAGTGTAGGTACACACTAAAGCGAAGAAATTCAAGATCGTTTATTATATGAACGTCACAGAAAAGCCTTGTAATGTGTAAATCGTTATTCTTTTATGACAGATTCCATATCACACGAGACGTGTGTTAAGGTTATATGAACCATTTAAGGTTTTGGAGATCCGTACCTATATTGGATAAAATATTTTCACTATGATACGAGTATTTTATGAAATGTTTCAAATTTATTATTATACTAGTGGTGCCCGCGCCCCCCCCCCCCGCATTTTAAAGAAATTATATGACATACATAAAACGCAAAATTTGTACCTGCATTGGAATGACAGTGGTGCCATCTGTCGAAAATTGGTCTTACCAACTCCCAAACCCTCGTGGGCTCTTGGACAACAACTTTGCTAAAGATCATCACTTGATCAAATGCATAATTTCCGATTCTATTCTACTTACGAGTTAAAAAAATATTAAAAGAACCTTTTCCCACGGACTACATTGTGAATCTAAACAATTCTCAAGTCCCCTTGAACACACGCAACAAATTCATCAAAATCAGTCCAGTCGTTTGGGAGGAGTTCAGTAACATACACACGCACATAAGAAATAAATATATAAAGATTTAGCCTATTTTCACGTTGTATTATTCCTACTGAAACTTATCGAATTTAATTAACCGAATATACCGAATTTAAAAAAAAAACTATTTTTTGTCAGCTTATAAATTTGTCATGGTTTTTTTAATCATTACCGAAATTAAATTTGCCGTGTTGTTAAGAACCATAGTTGTTAAGAAAATATTTTTTGACAGCTAATAAATTAATCATGACTTTGTTAAAAATATATTTTTACTGTTTTAATAACATTTTTTGTGAATCTCCGTCCAAATCACTTTAGAAGTTTTTACATTGTCCACATAAAGACTATGATTTAAAATTTTCGAAATACCCAAAAATAAAATAGAATTTATTCTAAGAAAAATGTATACGGAACCATTCGCTTCGGACAGATTTTCTTCTAAAACACGAAAAGCCTTGAAATAACATTACACCTGGGTGATAGACAGTAAAATGAATATTTACGCCAAAGTATTACTTTGCCACATTTTTTCTAAGCGATTTTAGTAATTTTCTGCTATGAATTCTGAAAATGTTTTATGTCAGGTATAGTAATGTCAGTCAGGTATTCCATATTTAAGCTTCAACCAATGGATTTGAAAATATGACATTATAAACCGAGGTTCCTTGTAAAGGAGCCTTAATAAAATAGTTTTAAAACTCATTCTTTATAGACTAAATAGGGAAAGAAACCTTTGGTTATAAATGTAACGATAGTCTCTTATTATGTTCTACAAGAGGCTATCGTGTCTGGAAGTTGATATCTTTTGCTACTTTTCAGGTTACTTGACCTCTGGGGTCAGCGGTTGTTGGACAAAAATGAAATTTAACGTTCCGTAAGTATTAAACCTAAACTAACTAAGGATTAACTTTGTTTAGTACTTTCAAAAGGTTTTACAGAAATTAATTTCGCCCAAATTCTATTTAAATGAGAATTCTAAATACATTACAATAAGATACGGGTATATTCGAGTATGTCTGATGGTGAGTGATCACCGAATTACCACGAATGATCACCCTTGGACATCTGCAATCAGCCGTAATACGATTTAGCCTTACCTGCTGTCTGCCACTGATGCTTCGCTGCAGTTATCGCCCATGAAGGTGCTAGTAAGCACTTATACCTGACTCAGTCAAACCACGAAGAGTTCTTTTGTCTAACTAACATGGACCATTACTACGTCACTACTTTTAACCTTGCCAAGGCTATAGCTACGCCCATGCTGTCTAATATTTTATTCAACGAAAATCATCATCATCATCAACCCATTACTGCCCCACTGCTGGGCTCGGGTTTCCTCTCAAAATGAGAAGAATTAGGCCATAGTCCACCGCGCTGGCCAAGTGTGTATTTGTAGACTTCACATACATTTAAAAACTTTTTTTTAAAGATTGTTCAGGTATGCAGGTTTCCTTATCATGTTCTCCTTCGACGTTTAAGCTAGTAATAATTAGTTTCTAATACGCACGTAACTTTGATAAATGTGAGATTTGAACCTCGGACCCCTCGATCAAGAGGCCAAATTTCTTAACCACTAGATTATCGCTGTTTTTCAACCAACAGATATGTAGTAACCTTCGAACTTCGTGACGACGGTCACCACGGCTTCGCGCTTCCACCAGCTCAGATCCTGCCGACATGCCAGGAAACCATGGACGGGGTCCTGTCGCTCCTTACCCCACGGAGAACCCTCACGAGGCCCAGAGACAAAGGGAACGGGGGAGTGGAGACGCTGCTAGACGTGTTTGTGCTTATGTGGAATGTCGTGTTGTTTATTATAGTCCGTTTTTAAAAGCTGTGTTTTATTGCTCATTTTTTTATTTTAAAGTTGAAATAACAGAAGAACATGCAGTGTACCTTATCGTTAGTGACTACTGCCACCCATGGACGTCTGTAATCAACCTCAGGTAAGATTCCTGCGGTTGTCCATAGATGCGTTGCTACTAAGTACTAAGTTGGAACGTCGGGGATAAATAATATATGCCTTAAATAGTATACCCTTCTAAGCGGAACACAGCGACGCTTAACACTGTTGCTATTAGGCAGAAATAGGTGTGGCGGTGGTGCCTCCGGAATCCAAACATAAAATAACTTACCTGGCGACATTTATCTAGTGTCAAATTACTTAAGTAAAAAGTTAGTCATCAAAAATAAAATTAAAATCGGGGTCAACGCACCAACCCCCGTTCCCACACGAAACCCAACAAATGATGTTTCCTGTCCAACACAACCATAAATTTGGCAATGAATGAATTAATGACGTTATCAAAGGTGGTAATATGACTAATGATGCGTGTAATCGTTTGGGCGTCACGACAAATCGTCCTATCACGTGACCCGCTGCCATTTATCCTGGCTCGAAGGACCAACTTAACCTGAACCCTTCCCCTCCTCTCCACAAAGCAAAAAATGAACTTAGAAGGGTCGAATAAGTAATTTTTAGAGACCAAGTTACATTTGGGGTTATTTCGTTATGTTCATAACAATCTTATTTAGTTAATGGACAAACTAATTTGTGTTTTGTAGTCGGAACGTAAAGCATCTTTTACAATGTGATTAGCTTAATTGCTGGTCAGTTTTTAGGGTACGTTGTACGGGATCATTATCTGTTCTTTATTGGCTACCCCGTATCGCAATTAGCTTGTGATTTCTATTATTCTTTTATGTTGTTTTGAATTCATATTTAGTTTTATCGGTTTTATTTCAGTAGATTAATTGTAACACCTGTAAACGTAAATGACAAGTAAAAACGGAATATTAAAGGCCCAGAAAATAAATTTAAGCATATCACAAAATCTTTATTGAATTATTGACACCCTACTGGCCACTAGTCTACACTAATATTATAAAGAGGAAAACTTGTTTTGTTTGTTTGGTTGTAATGAATAGGCTCAGAAACTACTGGACCGATTTTAAAAATTCTTTCACCATTCGAAAGCTACATAATCCACGAGTAACATGGGCTATATTTTATATGAAATATATGTGATAAATAGATTTTGAGGCGGTACAAAGTTTGCCGGGTCAGCTAATAAGAAATATTTAGACCTGAGTCCAGCGCGCTAGCCATGTATGGATGTTTATTACCGAGTAGACAAGTTTTGAAAGTTTTACGAATACGAGAACAACTTTGAAAACTTTTTTAGTTCTTTCAGATATGTAGATTTTCTCACGCTGGTTTCCTTTTTGTAATACGCAAATATTTTAAAAAATAAATCCTAGACCCTAAATTTGAAGTCACCGTAATAGGCGAAAATCATATAAATAAAACGATGCTTTTGTGAGCGATTTACAACAAAGCCGTTATTTGGATAACATTCCCTATTTAGACGAGTTGCACTAACTTGACAAATAAAACGCTCGATAGCGCTTCCAAGTTGGGAAGACAAAGCTGTACTGAGAGACCACTTGGTGTTGGCAAGAATTCAGCTGTATCTTTAAATTCCCCGCTTAATCTCGAGTACTCTGGAGATTATTAAGGTTAACGAGACGTTGCAGTTTGGTTTCGCGTCACCGTTTTGTTACGTCATTTTTATGTTTATTTAAATATGTAGATGTAGAATCAAGCTAAAAAATTGAGTTCTTAACAGGTGAAAAATGTAAAACTGCCGAGAAAAAATACGTGAATTTAATTTAAATTTTATGTTCTATACAAATTATTCATTGAAACTGAAATTCTAAAGTTTATTTGATAACATCACAAGAATGTTAAGGAATGTTATTACGTCATCGATCTATTACTGTCCCACGTATGGACACGGATCTCTTGTGTTATACACATAATAAGGAAGGATAAGGAAGGTGGTAGAACTCTTTGTGGTTCAACTCCGGCGGCACCAACGCCACACTAATAACAGCAGTGTTAAGCGCTGCTGTGTTCCGGTTTGAAAGGTGTGGTAAGGGAGACAGACTTTTCCGAGGCGTTCCAGCTTAATCCTCAGGGGTAGCGGCGCATCTGTGGCCGACCTCAGGTAGAAATATCTAATCCTATCTGGGGTTGATTACAGATGTCCATGGGCGGCAGTAGCCACTTACCATCAGGTGGACTGCATGCTCGTCTGCTACTCTTATCCTTATCCTTACTCCTTACTAATATTATAAATCCGAAAGTAACTCTGTCTGTCTGTCTGGTTGTCTTTTCTTCACGCCTAAACCACTGAACCGATTTTAATAAAATTTTGTTTAAAGATAGTCTGAGACCCGAGAACGGACATAGGATAGTTGTTATCCCGGAAATCCCACGGGAACTAGGGGTGGCGATCTACGATCGATTAATTGGAGAATCGATCTTTTGAACCCAAAACATCGATTATTTTAATCGATATTAGTAAGGATTGAACCTATGAAACTATGTATTTGATGAAGTGATGATCTTTAGTAAAGTTGAAAGTACGAATTTACAGTTTTATGTATGTTAGTATGTTATATTATTTTAATTGCGGGCGAAGCCGCGGGCAAAACTAGTATTATATAAAAAAAAATGTTACATACAATACCATAGTACACCATACTGGTTAAGTGAGGATGGGTTAGACTTCATACATTTTGTCACATAATCCGGGATTCCTTACGATGTATTCGTTTACCGTTAAGTGACAATTATTTTCAAATACGACATCTTATAAAAACCAGAGGAAGAATTCTAGCCTCGAACCCTCAGATAGAGAGATCAAATTTCAAATCACTCTTATCAACGCTTACCTTATTAATTTACTAGCTGACCCGGCAAACGTTGTGTTGCCATATAAATAAAAAAATGTTAAGGGTGGACAATCCTTATCACTTAGGGGTATGAAAAATAGATAGTAGCTGATATGCATATAAAATTTGGTGAAAACCGGTAAAGCTGTTTCGGAGGAGTACGGTAACTAACATTGTGACACGAGAATTTTATATATAACATGTTCAAAAAAAGTTAAATTGAATAGGATTAAGAGACTAAAATAACTAAAAACTACTTTAATTACACTTAACGACGAAAGGACATGTCCACTCCGGTCTTGGCAAGAATTCCGCTGTATCTTTAAATTTTTCGCTTAATCTCGAGTGTTCTCTAGTGAATATTGAAGTTAACGATGCAGTTTGGTCTATCTGTTCAGATGCTGTTTTATTTTTAAAGAATTTTTTAATCATTTCGAAGGTGGTAGAACCCTTTGTGGTTCGACTCCGGCGGCACCACCGCTACACCTATTTCTATCTAATAACAGCAGTGTTAGGCGCTGCTGTGTTCCGGTTTGAAGGGTGTGGTAAGGGAGACAGACTTTTCCGAGGCATTCCAGCTTAGTCCTCAGGGGTAGCGGCGCATCTGTGGCCGACCTCAGGTAGGAATATCTAATCGTATATGGGGTTGATTACAGATGTCCATGGGCGGCAGTAGCCACTTACCATCAGGTGGACTGCATGCTCGTCTGCTACTCTTATATTATAAAAAAAAAATCATTAGAGTTAAAAAATATTTTGCCAAATTTACTATGACTGATGATAATTAAAATTTTAAAACGAGTAGTAGAACAAGTGGTAAAACATATTTGGTTGTACATGGAGATTCCACCACTACACGTATTTTTATCGTGAAGCAGTTTTTAGGGTCTGGTGGAGAGTGGATGGGTGTCATGAGGCGACCGATTTAGTCCTCCGTGGTTGGCCCGAAGTAGACCAATTGTTTCAAAATAATTTTGAAGTTCTTTACTTACTTCTTGAAATCATAATAATTTAATAATTTTGAAGTTATTTGCAGATGTCCATCGGCGACAATCTTTCAATCGACAAAAATAATTTGATATGTAGTACCAGAAATTACTCACAGACGCATTGCTATGCCTCAACACTTAGTGTTAATGTTATGTATAAGTAACCTAACAACGTTTTTTTTTACTGTTCTATGAACAAATATGATCAAAAGATGTACTGTGAATGCGGGATGCTTCTTATAGTATCCACTTACATATCCTTACCACTCCTTTCAAACAAGAACTCAGCAGTGCAGCACTGAAGTTATTAGACAGAAGTAACAATATAATTAAACTAAATTCTTAGTTGATTACAAAAGTAATCCATTTGAAGAATTTACTTCGTCTCTAATGAGTACTTAGCTTAAGCAACATCTAATACTAAGAAACCTTAAAGCCAGCGAGTCGGGAAGTATTCCGTGTCCCAATTAATTTGTCTCCCTGGAAGAGCGCCAGCCGACTAAACCAACAATGCCCAATGAGATTATTGTGGTTAAGTTGAAAAAGAGTTAGCGTATAAGATTTTTTAGGGTTTCATTTTGTTGAACTTAATCTTTTATTGGATGCCTATTTCAAAATTAAATGTTTTCTTTAGAAAAACTTTTAATTCTGTAAAAATATATATTTTGCGATTATTTTTACAGAATAATAATTATTTATAATTTTAGAAGTCTATTTCTGCTATTTTTAGCGCAGTTATCTGGTTTAATGAGTGTAAAAAATTAATATTTCATGAAGTGTTCCAACTAAGTTTGCCTAGCTAGTCTAGCTGCTAAGAAGGGATAGCGGTTAGAATTGAGATTATCATAGAAGGGAACTTGATTTCAGAAGACAGTTTCATAACAGCTAATATTTGATTTTTTGGAAACTCAATAAAAAGGGGAATATTACATTTTGCGATATCTCACTTTTCTTCAAAACTTTCGGAACTTCGGGCCAATTAATGAATTCGTAACAGTTCAAAAAGATTTTAATTGAGTTGAAAAGTTGAAGATTGTTTCCATTTTTGCCTTCATTATGAAACGCTATTGCAACTTCTCGAAAATTTTTGAGCAAATTTCAAAGATACTTTGGAGAACTGAAATATTTGTAGGCAAATTGAAAGTGAAATTTGAAGGGTGTTCGATAACTGTATAGCTATTGATTTATGTATATTTTCAAAATTAGCTTTTATATGATAAAGTATTCTAAAGTTATTCTTTGTGCATTTTCGTGCTTTAAAACAATGACGATGAACGATTACGATTAAAGCCTCAAGTAGAATTTTTGTTTCAACTAAAATCAGCCACAGATGAGTTGTTACTTCTATAAAGTAATATTTAAAAGTATTATTTATATCCTTCTTTAATATATCATACTTAACCACAATAAAACACTCCTGTCAAAAGGCAGCAATAGGTCATTCAAACACAACTTTTACCTCCAGAAACAACAGAGTTACATTTCCTTTCCATACCAGTCAAAAACTTAAGCACCGAGAAATCTCAAAACACTCCACGATTAAAACAAATAAGCAGACCAATAAATCAATTAATCCCTCTAAAGTACAGTATCAGAGTTGAAGCTGGATTTTGGACAAATGCCAATGAAGACACAACAACCGCTTAGTAGTGCAATGCGATGCAGTTGTCCAAATTAATGCAGAGGTTTGACGGATGCCAGGGGATCAAGAATTGATCCAAATTTACGTTCAATATTGGTAGAATTAAAAAGTAATTAATAAAAATGTTATGACTGAAAGTTGGAAGTTCAAAGTGCAACCTCAGAAACAGCAAACTATTTTTAACCGATCAGATGTTCTATTTAGACTTCATTATTTTCATTAAAAGGACTATGAATCACACAGAAGTAACTTACTTCAGAAATACTTATAAGCTTACTATAGTTTCATAGTTTAAAGATGACCAAACGATTTATAGGATTCCCTAAGACGAAAGGTCTTGACATAATTGGTCTGTTGAAGAATGTTCCTGCTCTTCTCGAAGACTTAGTCATCTCCTACTGCATTTACCGTAGGTAAGGAATAATGTTTTGGAAACACCAACCAAATTATGCAATACTAGCATAGAATGGTTAAATTAATTTATTCATGAATAATACTTAAGATGCAACGCTTTCCCACCCTTAACTTGCAGAGTACCTCTCAAAATCTCGCGATAATAATGTTTGACCTAAAATTCTTCACACCTTTAAGCAAATAAGATTCTCGAGAATATAAGAACGGGGGGAGGCGCGAATAATATTATTGAAATTATTTTCTGAAGAACCGAGGAGCTTTTATAGTTCTCAATATTTATGAGGCGCTGAAGTGAGGAGATTTTGCTTGAATTAATTAAATGGAACGGTCTTTTGTTGACTTTTGGTGCTGAGCGCGGGTTTTTCGGCACAAGAGCGTTATTACTTAGGGGCGGTGAAGGTCCTTAGCTACCTTTTGTTGAGGTGAGCGGTTTGACCGGAACTCGTAAATTGAAGTGTCGAGTTTTAATAATTGTCCATGAAAGTGCCAAGAGATTAAACACTCGGGCTTTGTTTGCAAACAAATTCTGCGGTCGCTAAATTCAAAATGGCAGTGACCCAAAAATATCTCATAAAATATACATTGACGAACAAAATAAACAATTGTTTCTTGATTTTTTTTAAGTTCTAAGTTTTTTATTTTCCATACCATGTTTCTAAGTAAGAGAGAGGAGATTTTAACCAAGTTAAGTATGCTATTTGGAATCTGAAATGGTTCTTCTAAACTTCTTCTAAATTCATTTATTCACTTATCAGTGACACAGTTATACATTACTGTCATTTAAGTTCTTAATTTATTTATTGTGATTTTTTTAGAGTCAGCAAGTCACTACAACTTACGAAGATGTTGATACAGAGAAGAAGCGACACAAGAAACGCAAATAAAAAGAAGATACACACCGTTTCGAGGCTAAACCGCCTTTCTATCAACTTATTTCAACAAAACGATACAGGCAGTTAAAGCCATCGAAGTCACAATAAACAAAACCGTACGTGTAAATTACATTTCGCATTAATCAGCCGTGTCTTGTTGCCACAATAACGCGGTTGACTTCATCTTCGAATAATTCTCTTTGTTCTTTGCGAACAATGTCCTCTTTTTCTGTGTATGGCGTAAGTTACAGGCGACTAAAAACGGAAAAGTAATTACTTAGTCAGTTAGTAGTTTGGGTATTGTAAATTAGAATTAATAAAGAAAAACTTTTTTATGTATTTTTATTGTAACTAGAATATGTTTTTTTTGCATTTATTCGTACGTACCTACGGATCAGACCTTTTCCATTGTTTATTATACGTTTAAAAATTTTGTTTCTCTTCCTAACAATATATTTTAAAAATTCTAGTTTGCAAAATATAAACTACCGCTTGCGATGGTGTTTACAATATGTAAGTAACTACCAGTATCCTTACTACTAGTAAGGATATTAGTAGTCAAAACAATTAGCAGAACACGCTATCGCTTACGCCTGTGTTGCACACCACAACGTTACTTAGGGACATACAATTTACAATACGCTATCGCTCACGCCTGTGCCTTACACCACAGTTTATCCACCGTACATCACGGCGTGTCGTTAAGGGCAGGAGGTGGTCCGATAAATCAGGGGACGTCGTCTACGCGCTCGCTGCTCGCTAATGCGTGTTCTTGTAATGAATGAGATCACGTGCCACTCGGATGAGTTACAGAGAACACACGCTCATATTCGGATTTGTCGAAATTTCAAATGTAGAAGCCTGTGCCAATGCATAAGTGATCCGAAATATTGTCGGAAGATAAAGATACTATAGACTTACTAATCTTTGAATGAGATCACGTGCCACTCGGATGAGTTACAGAGAACACACGCTCATATTCGGATTTGTCGAAATTTCAAATGTAGAAGCCTGTGCCAATGCATAAGTGATTCGAAATATTGTCGGTAGTTAAAATACTAGAGGTACTAATCTTTCAATGGCATCACGTGTCACCCCGATGAGTTACAGTGAAAATTAATTAATTGTTGAAATACAATTCTAACATTAGCCTATGACGAAACTATTACCTCAGCTATTCCTATGCTAATACTGCCACTGTATTCTGCAACGTATGGAAACTGCCATCCAAAAGTAAAAAAAACAGTGATAATCTAGTAGTTAAAGAAAACTCGGCCTTTTATTCGTAAGTCCGAGGTTCGAGGTTGAAATCCCAGACCTCTGATTTTTCAAAGTTATGTGCGTATTAGAAATTAATTATTACTAACTTGCATAAACAGTGAAGGAAACCTGCATACCTGAAAAATCTAAAAAAAAACGTTTTCAAAGTTATGTAAAGTCTACCAATACGCACATGGTCAGCGCGGTGGACTATGGCTTAATCCTTGCCATTCAAAGAGGAGACTCGTGCCCAGCAGTGGGACAGTAATGGGTTGATGATGATTCAAAAGTAACAAGCACAAGGGCAGCCGCACAGAAGGATACGCTTAGTACATAAGTATACATCAAAACGCTGACAGGAACATTTATTCAAATCGGCAATATTCAACTTCCAGGATTATGATCATTTACCGAAGTGCTTTTTATCGAAAAGCTTTTTTGTAAACTGTTTTCCAACAAAAAAGCTTACATGAAAGTATTGAACGGGCTTTAAAATATTAGATACCGGAATTTTCAGCAAAATCAGCTGATATTGTGGATCTGCAAGGATATTATTTAGGATCGGTTTCACTTCCATATTGAAGTAATCTGCGAATAGAACTCAATACGAGGGAATAGAGGTAAGCTTGTAAAATTTGATCATACACTTAGAAGAATTGTTAAGACTGGTTGCTTCAATGAATTTTCCCGCGAAGTAATAGTTCAGATATGCGACCACTGCTGCCTATGAACAATCTGTAACAGTTTAGGTTCTATTTGAACGAATTATACTTAGATGTGTTTCCATTTCAGTGAGAATGTGGATGTCAACCCCTCCAGATACGCAGGATTCTTTTACATTAGATATGCCGTAGCGATGGTTTCTCTGCGATCGAACCATCCTGTTCTACCAACTTTCAAAACAATTAAAATTACAAATATCTGTACAATTTGTGATATAATTATACATACTACTAGCTGACCCGGCAAACGTTGTGTTGCCATATAAATAAAAAAATGTTAAGGGTGAACAACCCTTATCACTTAGGGGTATGAAAAATAGATAGAAGCTGATTCTCAGACCTGCTAAATATGCTTATAAAATTTGGTGAAAATCGGTAAAGCCGTTTCGGAGGAGTACGGTAACTAACATTGTTACACGAGAATTATATATATAAGATTATTGCTTAAACTTACCGCAATAAAAAAATTTCTTCTCGCCCAAATTCCTAAACAACAAATTCTTTGGCAGAAAAATACTCACGAAATTGTGGTTGAACGTGAACGTATCTTCAAATCAATCAATTGAAGTAGCTCCACTCCCGAGCAATCCATCAAGCGTCTGCATTAATTTGGACAGTTGCACTGCACTGGGCCGCGGTTGTTGCAGTAACTCGCCTTGGCTGCGGTCCAACCTTGGATTTCACCGGATCCGATACTTTGCGCCCGGCCCTAATTGATTTATGTCTTAGGTCTCTTACATATGTTTCTATGTATGTGCTTGTGCAGTATAATAAAAATATAAAAGGAATGAGTAGATTTGTCAGGTTTCAGGAACATTCGCGGGAATTCCCACAAATTCGCACAAAAAAGACGTTTTTTACACACAGCCCCTCACTAGGATTCCCTGTATCGTGAGTGCCATAGATACACAAAAAGACGAATACACAAACACCCAGACCTAGAACAGATATCCAAATTTATCATTCGGATGTCTAACTGGCCGGGGATCGAACTCGGAACCCTTTGCGCGTTTCACCTGAACTGTGACCGTTTCGCCGGATCGTCAATAAAGATTAACGCTTTCTAATTAACACGCTTTTATTAGCTTCAAACGTATGTATGTTGGTATGTTGGTATGTTGGTATGTTGGTATGTTGGTATGTTAGTATGTAACGGAATCTTTGAACATGATTTTAACCCCCTTCAAAACGTCGGATTAACTCGAAATTTGGCATACTTATTAAGGACCGATGACAATTCAATATTTTAAACATTAATAGTTTTGTACCATTGTCCTTATCAACATCCTCTGGATTAACGATTTTCGAGGCGAGATTTTTCAAACACCTTCAGCAAAGTTCATCGCAACTTTAGATTGCAAATAATTATTGCTATTTAGTTTCAATAGGCGTAACTTTTATATCGTGATTTTTAGTTTAGAAAATAATAATGTTATTTCCCTATAACTCAAATGTTCTGAAACATATCTATAATGCGCTCTTTTAGAATGTTTTTTAGGATTGATGATCTTTTAGGAAAAAGTGTGGGGTGCTCCATTTATCAGGTTCGAAAAGCACCCCACACTTTTTCCACAATTATACTATTTACTGTTCCTTAATTGATTTTTAGATTGAAAATTATTTTCTACTTTTTAGTTGATTTTATCATAAAAGCGTGTTTTTTAGTTTTTTGAACTATAATTATTTTGAAAATAAATGTGACCAACAAGGGCTCAGTCTATCTTCCCATATGTTCTTATCTGTAATCAACCCTAAATATGATAACATTCAACTTTCGGTTAGCCATAGAAGCGTTGTTATTTCTGACGTCTAAGTCTTACGACTCTCTTCTACGACGCCCATAGCCGTTACGAAAGTTTGGGAACCCCTGCACTACACGTAGGCTGCTTAAGCTAGCCACTTATCTGTCATACCTCGCCTTAAACGTAATCAAATTTAAAGATGTCCCAATACTAATCAAACAAGTCTAAAACCACACCGCAAGTCAGACCGTAACATTACAAATCGGGGCGTTAATTCCGAGGGACATTTTGCCGTTTATTGCGTGTTTATATCATTAGTCTAATTTTAGTCGTGAAATCGTGCGCGTGGTAATTGCTCGGTTTTCAAATTTAGCTTAAACTGTGGTTTTGGACACACGCGCGTCTTAAATTTACTTGGATCATCTAAATTAGACGGATTTATGAAATTACTAGTGCTTAGCGTTTCGCAATTCCGACCTTTAGGTATATAATTAGTATAATTAAATTTAATATTAAGTAATAGTAGAATTGTATAACAAAGGCGTTTCACCGAAAAGGTAACTTTATGATGATGCACTCATTTAAATAATAAATGATTAAGCACTAATTTGTAACGGCTTAAGATAGTCTTAAAGCGATTATTTGTCTGTAAATATAACAATTGTTGAAATAAATACGTGAGGTTATCATCATCAACCCATTAACGTCCCACTGCTGGGCTCGGGTCTCCTCTCATAATGAGAAGGATTAGGCCATAGTCCACCGCGCTCGCCAATTGCGTATTGGTAGAC
The DNA here is from genome assembly GCF_041222505.1 of Epargyreus clarus. Taxonomy (NCBI): domain Eukaryota; kingdom Metazoa; phylum Arthropoda; class Insecta; order Lepidoptera; family Hesperiidae; genus Epargyreus; species Epargyreus clarus. The sequence goes on from NW_027332214.1 coordinate 2,373,337, forward strand.
TTCACATACCTTTGAGATTTATTTTTTATAAATCTCTCAGGTATGCAGGTTTCCTCACGATTTTTTGCGTGCCTGGGATTTGAACCTCGGTCCCCTCGATCGAGATGCCGATTTTCTTAACCACTAGGCTATCACTGCCATGCACATGAGGTTAAAGCAAACTAATTAAATATTACATTTCATAGTTGTTGCACGGCTTAAAAGATTAGTACATAGATACAAAAAAGTCGTAAAAAATCGCAAGTGTGTTCTACCAAATAGAGCTGAAAAGCCAACCGTCTACTACGACAGGACGTAAGACAAACGATGACGTTCGTCCACCGCGCGACCATTAATCACAATTAGGTGACCAAAGCATACATTGGATTAAAAGTTCATTCTGCAAATAGGGAAATTATTATGCATATAGTTTTCTAAGTTTTAGGTAACTAACACTACATCGAAATTCATCCGAAGATGGTACGTGTGTTATAGAGGTCGATGCAATTTAGTCCCCGAAAGTTAGCAACATTGTACATATTTTTTATTGCAGCTGACACTTATGGTATATTTGGAATTAGCGACAATTATCAAATAAGTTGCCAAATCGTCAAAGTAAAGTTTTATTATTTTAATACAACAAACATTCAACTTACTTAAAGAAGTATATTAGTCGCAAAATAGCAAGTATGTGCGTCATAAAAACAGATGCCATTCGGCAAACATATGACCAAAAATGTAGAAATCCCTATCGAAGATCAAAACGTGACTAATTAGTACTTAACGTAAATGAATGAGTCGGCAAATCGCATCTTTTATGTAAAGATAAAAGTGGACAGTGTAAGACAAATGATGACGCACCACCCAACGTGACCATTTATTACAATTAAGAACCTACGCGACAATTAAAAAGTGGTAATGATAATGAGGAGATTTCAAACTAGAGAATTATAATAAAATAAGCGTGCCTAAAAATACCCTATGTCACTTCTACAATTTGGATAATTTTAGCGATAAGTAAAAGCTGTTAGGGCTGTAGATGTGTAGGCTTGCCGAAAATTGGCACATGTAATATTCACTCGAAAAACATTACACTCCGCACTTTGGTTAAAAATCCAATATTGCAAACCCTAAAACAAAAGTAACAGTTATGTTTACTTTTTTCATGAAGTGATTCTAAGTTATAAAAACATACTATTTTTCAATTGAAAATATCTAGAGGATAAAGTCATAATTAAATTAACGGTTAGGTCTCTAAGTTGCAACACGTATTCCTGGTTTATTATACAGCATTAATATTATATTTATAGCATTTGCTTAATACTTGGTAGATATGTGTTAAGTATTTTATACAATACTTAAAAAATAAAATCTATTTACTCGCAGGTAATTATTATCTCAGTCGCAACGAAAACGCAAAATTGCAAGACTGCATTAATATCTGGAGGCACGGCAGTGCCTCCGCCAAGTCGAGCTATAAACTGTCCGATGCGAAGAGCGCGTTCATTTATCACAATTAGCGCTGAAACCGACGCATTGTCTCGTGCGTTAAAGTCGTTCGTTCGGAAAAAGCCTTAGATATAATATGATCGAAGCTACTGGATTTTTTAAACTTTTTATTTTCTTGTAATAATACAAATTAATATTTGTCTTATGAAATATTAGGTGTTATAAAATAAATAATTCAATTATTATGGATAATTTACATATTAATTTTAAGAACCGTTATTCCAACCTCTTACATAATCTCTTATTTATAACACGTGTTATAGAATTTTTCTTTTACTTAGTTTGAATTTTACCATTTTTTGCCAGTGATATGATAAAATAACCTATAAGAAATCTTCATAGTTATGCAATTCATACAACTTATAAGAATGAAACATACTCATGAACAAAGCATTAGGAAACATCAAAATGTAGGTATAAAAATAAAATCTTTGCAAATTTTAAAAGCTATAATGGAGCTGCTGAAATAAACTGTCCGATGGGACCGTCGGTGTCCATTAATCACAATTAGCGCTCAAACCTCAAACCAACTCATTGTTTTGTGTAAAAGTCGTTCTTCCAGAAATGGCCTTATATGCTTTTGTTAATAATGTGATATGGATATTTTTAGGTGGTGTAAAAATATATTTCTAGTACTTGTTTTGAAATTTATCGAGTCGCATAGTAAATATGGCGGATTATAGGGTTGCACAACCCTTTACATCCTTACAGAAGACAAATATTCAGTAATGATACAACAATAAATATCGATAATTATTATTGTTATTTAATACATAGACTTAAGTCTAATAATCAATAATGTATTGATTGTTGTAATTAATTAATGTAATGAAAGTACTGGATATGAATAAATACCAGTTACCACCTCTTCTACCAGTAGTGTAATTTCATAATTACTTAAAATATTTTCTTACAGGTATTAGGTACCGTCGGCTCCAAAAGTAGATAATTAAAAGATCTAGACTTCCAAAACCTATCAAAATATATGCAGCTGGACAAAACAAGAGCAATAAATCAGACGAACATGATAAACTGTCAAAAATATGAACATAATATGCACTTAAATAGTAAAACTAGAGCAAGAATTAGATGAGAATCGTAAACCGTGAAAAATATCCAGATACAGCCAGCTCAGTTCGCTTGAACAGAATCCGTTCACAGGTCACCCATCAAAATGTCAGAGTTAAAAATGAAGTACGGAGAGCGTTTAGCCACTGATCCGGAGCTAATTGTTGGCAGGCGATCAATCGTGATCCATCGCTCCGGCACCCCCAACTAATAGTCTTCACGGACCCCGCGGAAGAGACGTCGACCGAGGACGAACATGTAGGGTGTAACTTTGTCTCAGAAGGCTACTTCTGTGTCAGAAAAAATTGCAGTGCTAACATGATCATAAGCTGCAGTCCGTCTAATGGCACCTGCAGCTTATGGCCATTTGTAATCGACATCGGATAGGATTAAATACGGAAATAAAGATTTTTTGCTAAGTAGGTGTTACAGGTTATATTTATCGATACAGTAAAATTTATACAAAATAAATAAACATACGAGTACATACAATTTCAATCAGAGTATTTTCAAAGATCGTGCTTGTTTTTAGGATAACATAAGATTAAATCTGCTCCAAATCTTGTTCTCCAAATCTATTTCTATAAACTACTTACCTACATACATAATTTTATAGAATATATGCATGGAAACACATACCTACATAGTGGAAAACTCACGGCTACACTTTACCCTTACTAATTATTCACTCGGATATATATGGATGGAAAGCTGCTTTGCTCAACATCTCTTCTATCTGACTCATCTCAAATATCTTAGATTTAACTTAAGATTGCTATTTCACCGTTGAATAGAAAATACTCAAAGTTAAACTGTTTTTAAAACAAAGAAATTTATTTTCTTGACAGGTCTTTGGTTTTTCAAAGAAAAGAACGATGAAAATGATTTTGGTAATGCAAACACAGTGTAGATAGAGATATGTAGGTGGTTCCAATTTAATTCTTAGAAGTAAAAATGTATGTGTAATCGACACATCACAATATCACAATCCTATTTAGAGTTGATTTATAGGTGACAGTAGAAAAAGGCAGTATTGACAGTTAGTTATGATTATGTACTATGCGTAATATATGCTCAATTAATCCAATAAACATTTACATAAATCTAACACACTGTGTAACACTCAGATGATAAATATAAAGTGCGAAGAGCGGATAACTCACCCGCAGCTAATTGCAGACAGGCGATCAATCTTAAAAATCATCGCTTGTAGTCTAAGTACGTGTAGTAATGCCGTTAGGACTTATTTTTGTTATATTACAGAAGTAGCATACTAACATACATCATATGATATGACGAAAGTGACTGTAAGTAATCTCTGAACCTCTTTAAATGCCGAATAGGATTGGAATACAAGATCGATCGCAAATGCCTGTTTGTGTCCATTATTAATAATCAATCTATTGAATAGTAATCTGGGATCGTAATTTGATAATGTCTTGTATGAAGAACTTGTCATATGTCGATCTTTGATAGGCAAAATATTGGAAAGATTGGATAATAACGAACGTTAAGGAATATGTTCGAATGTCTCCTATAATTAGTATCACTCACCACACCTGTTATACTCGAACATAGATTTTTCTTGAACTCTTCGAGATCCACTTTATCACACGCTTTAGTAGAAAGGGCAATATTAGACTAATCACTTAAGTAACTTAAATATTGAATTTAAGTAATTTAGCTTAATTCACTCACACGTTTTAAATGAGTCTAATGATATTCTTGATGATCCTATACTTAATGATATCTGTAAGTATTTTAGGGTATGGAGTATACCAAAGAATAATACATACCAATATCATTACTTTTCGCCGTCGGTTAAAAACGTGTATTGGAGATAATCCTTTATTATATTATATTTTATAAATAGAACTGTTAAAATATCACTACTAAAGCACTAATGCATTAATCCGAGGTTAATTTCTGCGGTTTTCCGTCAGTCATACTCATAAATAGCGGCATATTTATATTGCTGGCGGAACAAATAATTGCTGGTGTTAATAACTCATGACAGGCTGATTGTATCAGCTCATGAACCTGATTGGATATTTAAAATCATGTGTTTCGAAAATTATATTTCCGTTTGCTACATTACATTATGATAATATGACAACTGTCTGTCTGATGGTGTACGAATAACGAGAATTGACTGTCCACAATCATATTTCGTCATTAAATTCTGATGAGGTTCGAATTCATTTGCAACTGCCATCTATCTGCTAATTGCTATATATCTGCTATCTCTCTGCTGTCTATCTGCTATCAGCTATTTTATTCAAAGTTCCATGATTTGCTGAAAACTTTTTTATGCCAACTGATGGGCTCGATTCTCTCCTAACGACTGAAGGGGCCTGCAGTGTTCCATGATTGATCTTTATTTTTTATTTCAACCGTATTTATTATAACTACTTTTGGGTCCAGTAATAGACCTTCATTAATGGACTTTAAATCAATCCTCTCACAACTCAAAGTCTGAAAATGTAACTCAACTTAACAAAACTATACTTTTCATAGTTACCATTCTTGATGATGACTCAAGCCCTATTTCTATACCACGTACGAAGTTATGTAGTACGGTTACCGTCAAAGATCCACGTGAGTAAAGTGCTTTGACAGTAACAAATAACAATATTATACTCATACAATTAAGACATCGTAATGGTAGTGATTAACCTAAAACAAAGTAATTTAAATTCTTTACATATCTTATACATTTTAAAAGTATTTGACTGTGTAGGTGATGCGTAATAAATTAAAGTACAAATTGAAACAATCAATAACGTAGATAAAACCACGTTACAAATTCTACTGTCGATAATTACAGTTTTATCCACATACTTTGATAAGATAGCTGCAATCAAACAGTAATTTACCATAACTAATCAATTTTAAACAAAATTCAGCTCTATATTTATTATTAATAAGATATTTGGTATTAACGTTAATGATAATTGATAACAGAATAAAGTGTATGTCCTTTCAATAGACTTAGAACAAACAGTGATCAGTTAGTTATTTAAAATGTTACTAAAACTAGTATTATTAAGTATTTTAAGTGCAGTTGTAAGTGCAGAGAAGGTGCGATTAGATAATTATTCTCTATACAGAATACATCCTGATAATGAAGAACATTTAGATTATTTGGTAGACCTTTATAAGAAATCAGACGGTCTAGAATTTTGGAAGCCACCAACGAGTGTCGGTGATTATGTTAGTGTTGTTGCCTCACCACAGGTTAAAGAAGAATTTGAGCATTCGTTGACAAAGAGGAGTTTGTATTATGAGCAAACTGTGAAGAATATTCAAGAGTGAGTATATAGATAATAGTTGCGAAATGGATTATCTCTGTGTAATTAATACTGGTATAACTAAGCGCCATATTTGGTCATGTATTAGACATTTTAGTTACATAAGGCGAATTTTATTTTACATTTAGTAGTCACTATAGATAGTGGCCGGTACGTTTTTGTTTTTAATAACTTACTACCCGCGGGGCAGAGCGGTCACTATACCAGTCTGACGCGCAGAGGGTCCCGGGTTCGATCCCCGGTCAGACAGATTTCTAAATGATAAATTTAGGTTTCTGTTTTTGGGTCTAGGTGTTTGTTTATTTGTCTCTGTGTATGTCTATAGCACCCACAATACAGGTAATCTTAGTGTGGGGCTGTGAGTATAGAAAGCGTTTATAAAGTCATCTACTTATCCTACCTTACACATCTTAAGGACGCCAAACTAAGAAATAGATATGCTAAAAGTTGTTTATGCAATTTCAGAGCATTCGATGACCAAATCCTAGGCAGAAAGAAACGGGATACAAGACAGCAATTATTTTGGACTAATTACCAAACTATCGATGATATATACGCATGGTTCAATCATCTGGCAACTACTCACAGGGATATTGTCACTGCCATTACCATTGGACAGTCATATGAAGGTAAAAACAATTCGATATACTAAATAATGCAGGTAACAGTCGGGGTTGTAGTCTATTAACTAGTGTGGAAACGCTCAGAAGGGATTCCAGAAATATCTTGTATTCTCTCATAATCATCAACACTTACAGTAATACATCATTATCAACTAATTTATCACACTTCCATTGTAAAAGACATTGCAAGCAAGACTGAATATATCAAAAATATCAAAATAGAAAAGTATTTATAAGTGAAATAAATTATTAATAACCAGCAATTATGTGGTTTGTACATAATTCAGTGTGATGTATCTGTTACACCAGCAAGTATGTGGCTGGTACATGAATCAGTGTGATGTATCTGTTACACTAATAATAATAATAATTTTACAGACAGACAAAGACACTCATTTAACATAATTCATATAAAATAAGTAAGTAGCATAATATTTACATAAATATATAGTATAATATAATATTTATAGTCACATACATATATGTTACATACATACATAAAATATATATTATATAAAAACACAAAATAAATATATATGACGCTCACTTGGTGTAAGCCCGTGAACATCATTGTTAATACCGATTCGCCTACATCTGAGTCGAGACTTTTAAAAAGTATACATAAGCATAATAATAATATAATTTAATCAAGACAATTGCAGCACACAGTACAATTTTAAAACTAAATATACAAAGATGAAAATAAAAAAAAACACTTTGAAAAAAAAACGGACACAAATTTAAAAACAAAAATTAAAATAAAATAAAAGTTAACAATACAATCAAAATGGAAAAAAACAAAACAAAGAAGGTTATAATTACATACAATTAGTGCTACCTCTAACTTAAATATCTGTAATTTCTCCATATTAAGATTAAATCAAGCTGATGTAAGCGTTCTGTTAACAGTACATTGCCGTAGGTTTTCTATAGGCATTGCACTATCAACATTTTTGCAGAATTACTTTAGCTTCATGACGTGTATTTTTTGATAACTTTTGAAGACTAAGTACTAAAGTTCTACCAAATAAGGAAATGTAATAAGTATATAGTATTTTTTCAGGGCGAAATATCACTGGTGTCAGATTATCCCGAGGAAGTGGACGACGTTCTTTCTTCCTTGAAGCCGGTCAAGTGGCCGCTGATTGGCTGTCCCCCACTATCCTCACTTACGTGGTGGATCAGCTCGTCAGGGGCACAAGTGCAGAAGCCAGAGCCGCTCTAGATGAGTATGATTGGCATATCTTCCCAATCCTTAATCCGGATGGACATATGTTTACTCAGAACTCTGTAAGTTTACATACATTTCATACTTATATTTTACATACATACAATGTTAAGGCGCTATTTGCATTACTACTATTTAAGTATGGAAAGTAACTAATAATTTGACATTACGATTTTTCCTAGCATTTTGAAACCTGCAGATGAACAAATGAGCTAAGTGATTTTACTTCATAATTAACCTGTGTTTATTTTTAATCTTCAATTGAAGGGAATGTTGTTTACCAGGAACTAATATAAATTATACCTTTATTACAGATCAGATCATGGCTCAAGAACCGTAGACCAGTCTTCAGATCAAATGAAATTGGCGTCGATCTCACTAAGAACTGGAACTCACAATGGGGAGGTGAGAATTAAATTATTTATGGACCCTTCTTAGCTCTTACTTTGCTCAGAATGAAAAGAAGAAAAATGCTTTGCAAATAATAAAATCTTCGATAATGTATTTGGATTTGAAAAACTCTCGAACAACTTAAAGTCATGAGTAAAAACATTTTAATTGACGCTGTTTTTGGAGATCTAATGGAATAACAGTTTTAATATTTATGTTTATTTCGGTACTTGAGAATGTAACGGACTTTTATATCACAGTTTAAGTAAGAAAATTATTTTTCCCACAATGACATAAAATTATCTTTGCGATTACATGCAAAGTAAGAGTCTATTCCCAAGAAAAATCTAAATCCAGACTCACTGGAGTATTCTGTAATGCTAAACGACTTGCAATTTGTTCGAAATTTGTGTAAGCAGCCTTCTAAGTAAAGACCGGTACACATTATTCCAATCGCTGAATCTGGAACTTATTCCAGTAACGGACTGGAATAAGTCATGTCAATTATTGCAGTTGTAAGATTTAACTGTTAACTCTTCGTGTTTAATGATGGTACTAGCGTCAGAACAAAATTTGCTTTATGTAACAAAAATGAAGCGTTGCTATCTAGTTTGAAGGTTATAAGGGCTATTACATGAATAATATCTTCAAATACAATAAGTCCCAATATAAATATATTTAAACTATCAATAGATTGCAATTTAATTTAAATTATATTAAGCATGTAACAAATATTTGTATATTTCCACTTAGGCAAAATAATTTTAGAAAACACGTACCTAATGCAAGACCTTATTATCTACTCAAATACATATGTATGTATATGAGTATATAATTATTTTTCAAAAACTTACACAGTTTCGTTGATCTTCAGAAATCTTTTAATCAAATTTTAAAAATACTTTTCTTTTCCAGTCTCCGGCGGTAGCTTCAGGCCAGCGGACAACAACTTTATAGGCCTGGGTCCGTTCTCCGAGTACGAAACTCGTGATGTCTCCCGGTACATCGAGACACTGAACTTGGCTGGCTTCCTCTCCTTCAGAGGCTTTGGCCAGCGCTTCATCATTCCCTTCGCTCATGCTGATATCCCGATGTACAACTTTAATGACATGGTTTGTGTTAAAATATCCTTTCCTTACCTTAAAATACTTTCCAGAATTGAAAGACTTGTGTTTTCTAAGGATTACGGAATGAAAATATTGGATCACGTGAGAATTAAATAATTAGTTAATTACCAAGTAGACCAAGGAAAAGCAATGATCCCGAACATCTGATTTTTCGAATTTGCTCTCACTAAAAGAAGACTCGTGTCCAGTGGTGGGTCCAGTCAGAGGTAGACGATTAGGAGATAATACTCTAGCTAAATATATCAATAAGCAACTTAAGTACCGAAAACAATAAGATGTTGTTTTAGCGAAAACACTAAAATGCTACACAGCTGCATCAAAGAAAGTTTTATCACCGAAAAATAGCAAACAAAAATTAAATGACATCATATTTAAAGTTTACTTTCAGGTGTTTACTTATCATATAAAATTATAAAGTACTTAAGCAAATTTAAAAATATGCAGTTTATATTCTCTGGAGTACCAGAGAATATAAACTGCATATTTTTAAATTTAGATAAACAATTTAAGGTAAGGTTATTTGAAAAAAATTGCCCCTAATCTGCACTAAGTTTTACAGTAACTGCCTGACTTTTTAGTTTTATTATCAAGTAACTCTGTCAACTCCCTAAATTATAGTAAATTGGTGTAAAAACTTTTGCACTTTCGCTTTGATTAAAGAAGTTTCTGTCACTCAGGTTACTCAGACGTTAAAAATTACTAACGCTCGGTAAATCGAAAAGAATTGAATTTTTAACGAAAATAAGAAGCGTCAGCTATTCAAAGTCATGACAATTAGGTAATTGTTTGTTTAGTTTGTGCAGTGTACATAAATAATAGCTCTTGCACTTTAATTAATCTTTTTTATTGTTGTCTACAGCTCTAAACTAATACTAAATCTAAATCTAAAACTAAATAATAAATAAATAATCTGCCAAACTACAAATGCAGTTTGTAGACATAAGACATCACCTAGCCTGGCTGTTACAGTAGATCAGTTATATGTAATACTCGTAGTAACACTTCCGTTATCCTAGAAGCAATACTCTTGATTACGTTTGTTAACAATCTATTCAATGTTTTGTCTATTGACGGTCAAAGCTACAAATTGTTAAGATTAAATTTTTGGTGGGGAAAAAATGGATGGATTAATTATATTAAATTAAAATTAGTAGATAAGCAGTGGTGGTTTCCTGTTACTGCGTTCAATAATGGGGATTAGTAATAAAATTATTTAAGGGCTAAGCTTTCCAGTTTCATTTGTTTGTTAGGAGGCCTTTGTTTCGAGTGGACTTCTTAAAACTGATATTCCATTTCAACTCCAATATTACATTTTATTCCTTATCAATATAATTTTTTCTTGTTAAAATTTAGTACATGTTCCATCAGTTATATAACTAAAATATGTTTACTGCATTAATTATAATTATTATTAATTAACAGGTAGTAATCGGCAGAAGAGCCATGGGGTCTCTGGCTGTACGTTACGGTACTCAATATATCGTTGGGAACTCGAAGCAAGTGCATGGTAAGTTAATAAAAACAAACCGGAACACACCAGCGCTCAACACTGCTGTTGTGAAGAAGATATTACTTACACTTGCATACCTTCTGTGGTCGACCTCAAGTGGGCCTCCCATCTTATGTGGGGTTGAATACAGATAGCATCAGGTGGACTCGCTTACAACTCTGATATTACGAAAAAAAAGGATGTAGGTAGCTTCTTCCAGAATCGAACAATAAAAGTTTCTACCACCATCAGTTGCTTCAAAGGATGAAATGTCTCAAAAATTTAACTTATCTGACAAAATGCTAAAAGGCATATTAAATGCATGGAGCAGTGGTATTGCAGTATAATCATCGGAGTTCTTAAGCCATGACGCCATGATGATTTCCTAAAATACCTTAATCAATACATTTATCACCACAGATGGCGCCACTGGCAACATCGCTGACTGGGTGAAGCATCGTTTCAACCCCCCGGTGGTGGCCACCTACCAGCTCCGGGACACCGGGACTTGGGGCTTCACGCTCCCCGTGACGCAAGTGCTGCCATCTTGCGAGGAAACATACGATTCTATACTAGCCATTATAAGAGAAGCGAAATTAATTAATGTACTGTGAAATGGTTTAGACTAAATAAAGTTTGTTTTTTATCTTAATTTGTTTATCCTTTCAATAACTTGAATACGAAAACTATATAATATGTCAACTGATGGGCTGTTTATATGCTGTTCTCCCCTAAAATGCAATGAGATAAATTTCTTAACTAACTTTCAAAATCTTTGTTGACATTACTAAGATAACATAAATAGTTAAATACCATAACCATAGAGCCATCTACTATCATCATCAACCTATTATTGTCCCACTGCTGGGCACGGGTCTCCTCGCAGAATGTCAAGGATTAGGCCATAGTCCACAGTACTGACAATGTACGAATTAATAGACATCACATACCGTCGAAAACTTTTTTTTACGATTTCTCAGGTATGCAGTTTTCCTAAAAATGTTTTCGTTCAGCTTCATAGCGAATGTTAATTAATTCCTTGTACGTACATAGCTTTGGAAATCAGAGGTGGCTGGGATTTGAACCATGGACTCCAAGATTCAGAGGTAGCACCACAAGGTGATCTTTGCAACCTATTATTATTTTAATACAAAAATATAAAGATACTAAATAATGTTTTCCACATTCATTTTTATAACAATAGGTACAATCCTTAAAACAACAGATATACGAGTAGATAAATAAAATATAGTATCATAAAATATATGGTTATGACCAAATTGGTGCCATTGGGTAAGATAAATTTTATTGTCAAACCAGATAACCGTTACAGAATTCCAGTTTCATATGTATTAAAACAACAAAATTGTATTAAGTGTTTCATGGTTAATATGCTTAATAATGTTATGCGTCCCCAGCCAATATTAAAGTTGAAATTATTCATACGTGACGTAATGTTCATAATGTAAACGGCCTTATAGAGGCAGTGTTTAATTCTTTCTTTTTCATATAATATTGGTGTAGTAGACGAGCATGCAGTCGACCTGATAGGTTACCACCGCCCATGGACATCTGTAATCAATCCCTGATCAAATTGGAATTCCTATCTGACATATGTCAGCTACATATGCGTTACTACCCCTTTTTTGTTGACGAGGGGGAAACCTTTAAACGGTACCCGACGCCGTGGGAGCGACGACGGATTATGTGGGACTATTACCGCACTAAACCCCCCGGTGGCCGTCCTGCGCTGCGTAGAGGACTCCGGGATCTCCAAAGGAACGCAACCGGAGTGCGTTGCTACCCCTAAGGATCAAGGTGGAACGCATCGGAAATATACGTACCCTGATCACACTCTACAAACCAGAACACAGCAGCGCTTAACACTGCTGTTATTAGGCAGAAATAGATTTAGCAATGGTGCCGCTGGAGTCGAACCACCGAGGGTACTTTCAAAATACATACAAGAAAATTACAATATATAAGAGTAGGTAACATACATCCATGTTTTGCCTATTATCATTTACTGCTTTGATACTATTTATTACAATTATATAGCAGATAATTTTAACAACTCCAATTTTATGAGTTATCCTTCATTTTCGATACAAGCACACACGACACCTAAGTGTTAAACATAACAATGATAAAGTTTATTTTTCTAATATTTGTGGCTTCTGTCTCTTGTGAGAAGTTTCGCTTCGATAACTACACTTTGTATAAGATATTTCCTGAAAATGAACAACATACGAAAATACTACAAGATATCCAAAATACAGATGTAAGATATGATTTCTGGACCGACCCTACGAAATATGCCGAATACGTTAATGTCTTATCTGGTCCAGAAAATAAGGTAGAACTTGAAAATGTCTTGAAGGCCAACAATATGAAGTTTACGGTAACTATGCCGAATATTCAAGAGTGAGTATCTGCCATTAATTACGTTATAATTTATTACGAATTTCTTACTTGGTTCTTAAGAAACAAAATGAAGTTATTTACATGGTTTATATGAAAGATGACAATAGATATTAGAGTCCTAATGTTATAACATTCCTTATTTCATGGAATTCGTGTCAAAGAAAAAAAATATTCACCAATAAATAGCGTAAATAAGTTGATTATTAAATCACAATCCTTTCATTTTAGAGCAATCGATAAAGAAGTAGTAATGAAATACACTAGAAGTAATATCAGAAGCATGCGATGGGATGTCTACTATAATCTTGACGATATCTACGCTTGGTTAGATGACATGGCTGCAGCGTACTCTAATGTGGCCAGCATAGTGATTGGAGGCCATTCATACGAAGGTCATCAAATAAAAGGACTTAAAATATCGCATGGTCCTGGTAGGAAAGTAATATTTATTGAAAGTGGGATTCATGCTAGGGAATGGATTACACCCACTAGTGTATGTTACATGATTAGTGAATTGCTGACTAACAATGACAAGGAAACTCAAGCAGCAGCTAATGATTATGATTGGTACATATTTCCCGTAACAAACCCAGATGGATATATTTGGAGTCACGAAAGTGTAAGTAAATTTCTTTAGATTCATTTCCTTATGAAAAATCTTCATAAAAAAAGCTAAACAAAAAGAAATGAAAAGTATGACAATATTTAATGGAATCATTTTTGCTTTTATATATTTTTCCAGTTTAGAATGTGGCGTAAAAACAGGAGACCTATTGGTTCTGAATTTGGCGTTGACTTAAACAGAAACTGGAATAATAATTGGCTGGGTAGGTGGCATAATAATTTATCATAAACATTGTGCCTTATAAATAATACTTGGTATGATAGCAAAAACATTTCCTGACTGAGTTGGCCAATCATAAAATCGTTAAATGTTTTGGTTTTTTTTTTTTTATATTATGATGTCTAAGTAGAAATTGTAATATTTATTTTAAAGATTTACTACTTAATTTTACTTTAGCTTTAAATGTCTGTCTCACACGAAGGCATAGTACCTATAAATATCGACAGAGACAATATTAAGCACATACATATTATTTCGCTTTGCTTTTAGTGACTTAACACGGGAATGCCGTATAGATAAATGCTTCTTTAAAAATATACCCCATATCCTTCTCATACTCTAACCTCTTGTTTCTCTTCATCAGTAATTGGAGCAACTATAGACCCAGCATTGAACAACTACGCTGGCCCAGGCCCATTCTCTGAACCCGAGACGCGATCTCTATCATCGTACATCAGGTCACTTGGAGATCAAATTGATCTGTACCTGTCTATGCATTCCTTCGGTCAGCTTCTGCTGATTCCTTTCGGGAATACAACAGAGCCGTTGGCAAATTATCATGATGCGGTGTGTATATGTTATCTAACAACATGCATAATATCTAGTATCCATTAAATGACAAAATAATATTATTCAAACAAATAAAATATTACAAGTTACTTTTATGCCCGATTCCATCATGACGGTAAATTGTGTTAATATCTGTAAAACTTTCGGATTCGTAAGTTTCCTCATGGTTGTGTATGCGTTTAAGTAAGTAATAAAACGCCATTTACTTGATGACAATTGGTCACAATGTTTCCTTAGGTGCATTGCTAGACCTAGGGATAAGTAAAACGCTTACATTTCGGCTTTGGCATACCATTCAAACCAGAATAAAGAAAAACTCAATAATTACTGATCTTCGCAGAAGTTTCATAGCTCAACCGTTGACTCAACGAATTTTAACCTTTAAAAATATTTCGTCATAGAAGATGTTAAATGTAGATATTATTCATAGTGATTACCTCAACATGTACTAAGTATAAAGAGTAACCAACGAGTAATTTTGCTAAAATCTCAGAACACGTTACGGCAGCTGGCGGTGACGTCACAAGAACTCTTCAATTTGTAGCGCTTAAGAAGCTTTCATGCTTAAGTGTAAAGTTTCCCGGAGCTTTTGAAGAGATAAATTATTTTCCGCCACATAATCATAGTGAAAGCTTACAGTATTAATTAAAATGTTATTTTAACACGGTTTGACGAGACTTGATACTTCTACTTAAGGTTGATGTTCTAGTAAATTTATACTTTTTGTAGACTTAAATATAATAATGTTATTATAAATAAAGTCTGGACCATTAATCTTTTAGATTTTTTTGTTAACAATTACATGTTTCAAATATATTCAGATTATTATAATTTACCTACTCGTATGATACAAATACATAAAATATCCTAAGATTAATCTAAAAGACCATTTGTTTGTTTTAACAGATGAATATTGGCAGGCGTGCGATGGGAGCTCTTTCAGTGAGATACGGGACTCAGTATGTCACAGGAAATATTGCTGAAGCTATCTGTAAGTACCTACCTAAGCTGTTTTATGGTTTTGACGTGAATTCTTCTTCTTTGCATCGCTATTAATTTGGTTATAAATGTGTGTTAGCTGAGCTTATGTCAGATTAAGTATCTGGATATGGAAGACCTGGGACTGATCTTGGTAAACCGGTTTTTGGAGTTTGTTATTAAAATTAAGAAGGATGAAATTTTCATTTGCATTTCAATAGAGATGACGAGACATAAAGTTCTAAGAATTCTTTCTAACATATTTTTTAAACAATCTTGACTTTTTCCAGACTTTGCAACAGGAGTAAGTGTGGACTGGGTGAAAGGCCACCTCAACGTTCCTCTGGTCTACTGCTACGAACTCCGAGATAAAGGAACCTATGGCTTCTTAATCCCCGAAGATCAAATCCTCCCAAGCAACCAAGAAGTCATGGACTCAGTTCTCGAGCTAATACACCAAGCTAAGCGCTTCGGGTATATGAACAGTGGAAGTCTTGGGATGAAATTTTCTGTGTTGATGATGATGTTGTCCTTTGGAATTTTGTATCTAATGAAGTAAATGAATGTCAAAGACCTTGATCCTTTTGTTTTTTTATGTAATAAATATTAATATTTACTTCTAACAAGCATTCACATTACGTATTATGTTCATACGTCGTCTCCTTACTTTTCATTGTTAATGGTATGATGATAAGTATATGTAGATCAGTCTATGTAATCCTACTACGATATATATTCGAAATAACTTAATTTGGAATCTATAAAATAACATTTTACTAATATATTTGAATAAACAGTTTCCTAGCCACTAAGGTAAATTACCTATATTTGCTGTTATTTGCAACTGAATGATCATAATATTTAACGTAAACCAAATTTACATAATAGGGCAAATCGAAAACCACTTTACTAATTCTATTTGCAACAAAATAAATCGCACGAAAATTAACATACCAAAACCCGAAAATGAATTCATGTGGCGTTACCAAAAATTTTAACGGCAAAATTTAAATTTACGATGCATAAATTTGCTTAATTACCTTATCTGTTATCGGGTATATCGGCCGATATAATTTATTGTATGCTTAGTACGACCGTGGCGTACAAAGTTATTATCAATTCATACCGTCTATTCAAAAGACCTAAAAACAATCATAACATTTTTATTTTTAATAAATATGAAGATCCTAATATTATTAGTACTAAGTTTCAGTTGTGTGTTATGTGAAAAATTTAGATTTGATAACTATACACTGTATAAAATATTACCGAGGAATGAAAAACAGATCAAAGTACTCCAAGACCTTCATGAAGAAAACATATACGATTTTTGGACGTACCCCCATAAGTCGGCTGATTTTGTAAGCATTCTTTCAAACCCCAAGGATAGATGGTATTTAGAAGATCTGTTAACTAATAATAAAATTAACTTTGAAGTTCCTATGACAAATATCCAGGAGTAAGTAATTGATTTATTTAATATAGTAGTTTATTTTTATTACAGAAATTCAAATTACTGTAAAAAACGCCATTGTAAACTTCATTGTAATATACCTTATTATTAAGAATTTGAAACATTTTTTCATACCTGACCCATTAATAAAAAATATTTTGTGTACGTTTTATTGTATTATATATTTTTTAACATTTACTTAATGGTGCACTACTATTTATCTTTTTATCTACAATCTAATCGGAATTTACGTTACACGTTTTAGAATCTAATTTTCATAGTGACATCGGTAGTTCCTAGTAGGTACTATTAAAAAGATATTTTTTTATCAATTGATCTAAATAGTACAAATATTTTAGTCTATGTATTATGTCTATATTCAAAACTTATTTCAGAGCCATCGATAAAGAGGTCGTTAGCAAGTACACCAGAAATAATGTCAGGAGTATGCAATGGAACGTTTATTACAACTTGGCTGACATCAATGCTTGGCTAGACGACTTAGTCAGAACGTATCCTACCATCGTCAGCAGAATCATCGGAGGCCGTTCCTACGAAGGCCGCGAGATCAGAGGAATCAAAATCTCCCATGGGTCTGGAAGAAAGGCGATTTTTATTGAAAGTGGCATTCATGCCAGAGAATGGATTACGATGACCGCTGTCTGTTACATCATTAATGAGCTGCTGACTAGTAATGATGCTGAAACTAGGGCTGCTGCGCGTGACTTCGACTGGTATATCTTCCCTGTCACCAACCCCGATGGCTATGTCTGGACACACGAACATGTAAGAACAATAAAACTACTGATAAAATTATGTAAATACGTTGAAAATGTAGGTCCAGTTCCCATAAAAAATCATTCAGTATCTAATGATAGTTGGTACTCAGATAAACGGGGCGTTTGTGTCGTCGTCAACCCATTTCTATTCTACTGCTACGAAAGGGTTTCTTCGAAAGGGAGAGGGGTTAGGCCAATAGACCATCACGCTGGCCTTATGCGGATTTGTAGACTTGACGCACCTATGAGAACTTATTTTGCAGAACTCTCAGGCTTATAGGTTTCCGTATAAATCTTTTTACATTAAGTAATTCTAAATTCGCAGATTCAAATAATTATGTTAAGCCAACCTTTTATCGCAATCTTGTCATTTCGAAGATAATATAATTGTTATTGATTTTGTCATGTCAGATCAATTAACATAATTTGATTTCAATCGACATTGAAATCACGTAGATTTACATTCCATTCCATTAACGTTTTACTATTGTCCTTACACACTATCACAAGATATGCTATGTACTTGTTTGATAAGATAAAAATATAAATATATCCAGAGAATTTAGTGATATCACTAATCTTAATTCTTTTGTAAATGCATGTCGAATTAGTTTATAAATACCTACAAATAATATGATAAATGAAGGATCCAGAAATAAGACAGGAATGACAGAATGGATGACGCATATTTAAAATATTTCCCAATTTTTACCTAAAGTATTCATTTCATTAGACATATGTGTTACAATCATATTAGTTGTAATTAATAATATTACAAAATATTGTTTATTAATACATATGAAATGTATATTCTACTTCATTATACCTACAAATATAACATTCAAGGTTACATCATTATTACTAATTTTCAAAATCTTCAGTTTAGAATGTGGCGAAAGAATAGGCGCCCAGTTGGCGAGCATTTTGGTGTGGACTTGAACCGAAACTGGAATAATAACTGGTTAGGTAAATATGTCAATTATTTATTAGCAAAGATATCCTGAATTTTGCTTTTTACACTCCTACTCGGTTTTACTAACGACCCATAATTTTAAGAGAAAGAATTAAGTTTAAATAATAGGGATATAAACTAGTTTTACGGATAACATAATCTTTAATCCAACAAATTCCACGTAATATGGTTCTTACACATTTGAGGTAAATGCATAGTTTTCCATATAATTTTTTGTTTCTGTTTATTATAATATATTTTGTTGAAAATTGTTAAAACAGCCATCAGTAATTAGTAATGTTTGTATATCCACTTCATAAGCACTTAATTACATAGGTATGTCTTTACATATGAATGCATATATTTAAAAAAATACTCAATAATAAAAATCTCAACGCTTCTCCACAGTTTCAGGAGCCAGTATCAACCCAGCAACAGATATCTACGCTGGACCGGGCCCATTCTCGGAGTCTGAGTCCAGATCCTTATCCACGTACATAAGATCTATCGCTGACAAGATCGAGATGTACTTATCCTTCCATTCGTTCAGCCAGCTCCTGTTACTGCCTTTCGGGAACACCACGGAGCCTCTGGCTAATTATCATGATGCGGTATGTAGTTGGCTTCAACTGTGCAAGGCATGAGATCTTCCCCACAACTAGGAGGCCTACACGGGATTAATGGGTTAGTGGCCTTGCCCTGTTTGATGTTTTCAAATCGCTCACAAAGCCTCCGACATGGTTTACAACTGCTAAGCTAACATTCACTACACCTATTCCTGGCGTGAAGCAATTGCGTTCTTAGTTTAGTTCTTTCGTTTTAAAGGGTGTATGCTGACTTCCACTATGATGCCGCCATCATAGTCCACATTAACGTAATCAACTTCAATTGCAACATCAGTACTATTTGAAGTTGGTTGTAAATGTTCATTTTTGGAGTTGATTAAATGTCTATGACAGTGAGCACTTGCCATCAGGTAGACTATACTCGTTTGATACTTCACTCTTCTACTTCTAAATATAACTATTTTCAAGACTCTCGAAGAAATTGTTCGTATTGACAACAAAAGGTATACAAACTGCACTATTTGATTCCCAGATGAATATCGGCAGACGAGCGATGGGAGCTCTGTCAGTACGCTTCGGTACTCAATATGTTACGGGCAACATCGCCGAAGCTATATGTAAGTCATTTACATTTCAGCTTTTATTCACTTCTTCAGACGATATGGAAGTTACATTTCGACATTTGTATATTTATTAGGTTATTTCCCTTTTATCGATTTGTTCTGTTTTCTATTTTGTTTGTGCGCCATGTAAAATTTGCTATATTTTTAAGTAATGACATTCGATGGAGCTGGAATGATTTAGTGATGATAGAAGGTAGCAATTTTCATCATCATCATCTTCTCAATTACTTTCAAACCGAAAGCGAAATATATTTAGTCCATCAGGCTGAAATACAGATTGGTGTACACCCTTAAGAACTTTTTGCTGATAGCACTCTTTTACGAGAAACGCTTACTATTACATTTATTTAATTTACCTATTTCTGCCTCATAACAGCAGCGTTAGCGCTGTTGTGTTCTGATTTGAAGGGTGTGGTAATGGACACATACTTTTCCGAGGCATTCCAACTTAGTCCTCAGTTGTATCGGCGCATTTGTGGCTGACCTCAGGTAGGAATATCTAATCCTTTCTAGGGTTGACTACAGATGTCCATGAGCGACAGTAGCCACTTAGAAGGCCTGCATGCTCGTCTGTTACTCTTATATTATATAAAAAAAAACTTATGATTATTCTTATTCCCAGATATGGCTACAGGAGGTAGCGTCGATTGGGTAAAGGATCATCTCAAAATTCCCCTGGTCTACTGCTACGAGCTACGCGACCGCGGGCAGTACGGATTCCTGCTTCCAGAAAACCAGATCCTCCCAAACAACCAGGAGACTATGGACTCCATTATAGAGTTAATCCATCAAGCAAAAAGATTCGGATATTTAAGAGGATAATTTATTCATATTTTTTTTAACAAATAAATAAATATTATGTATATATTGGAAAGGTTTTTTCAACTAAAATTTAGTCATCTACTACCCACCCATTTTGTAGCTAGTCAGCCATTATCATTTTAGAATGACAAGAATTTTGAAGAAGAGAATAATTTGAAGATTTTAAGCAATATTCATCAAATACGGATTAATTAGTCTTTATATATCTTTACAACTCTGAGGGAAATTCAGATTGCCTTATATATTTTAATATCCCAGTGATATACTTATTATATGTATGGTCATCCTTCAACTGTAAAATCCTGGAATATACTCCAAAGCATATTGGTGAAGGAAGTGGCTTCCTGAGTGGATTAGTGATCAATCCATGCTAGTTTGTTTAAAGGGTTTGTTAGGCCTCCAAAGAGGTTTAACTATTGCTATCCAATGATAAAAACTGACAGATTGACCTGTTTTACAAGGCACGGAAGCATTATGTTTGCCCACTAACAACCACCCATCCAACTTCCTGCTGCGCTCGACGTTGCTTAACTTTGTAGGTCGCTTACACGCCGCGGGGAACGGCGTGCTTCTCAATTTCCATAAAATTATGATATCAACGCCTACACATCAAAATTAATATAATAAGTGTTATCTTTCACTTTGATCGTAGTTAAAACGCCGATGAGCGATTGAGCCTATTGGCATACAATTTTACCCTCTTAAGATATAGTCCCGAGTTCAAATCGCAGAAAAATTGCGCTTCGAAGTATATGTGTGAATTAGATAAATTTTTACACACTTGAATGGCGAAGGAAAATATAGTGTATACATTTAAATGACAGTCCTAAAAAACTTTTCAAATATACGCATAGTCTACTAATTCACATTTATCCAGCTTGTCAGATCATGTTCTAAATCCTTCGAAATCTGCCAAGAGACCTGTGCCCAGCATCGGAAAGATATTGTTGACAGACGAGTATGCAGTCCACCTGATGGTAAGTGGCTACTGCCGCCCAGACTGGATTACTGACTACTTGAGGTCGGCCACACATGCGCCGCTACCCCTGAAGACAAAGCTGGAACGCCTCAGTAAAAGTATGTCTCCCTTACCACACCCTTCAAACAAAAACACAGCATCGCTTAACACTGCCGTTATTAGGCAGAAATCATTTTAAATGTTGATATACTTCTAAGATTTAATTCCGCCTAATAATTCCTTAACACGTCAACCATTCCTCATTAGTCTCTACCAAAGAGTCCTTTATTATTCACTATCGGCTCTACCCGGAACCCACATTAAAGAAATGTCCATTTATACGTGAATAGACTCTACTTTTGAGATTAAAGTAGGAGAGCTTCTATTGACTGAGGCTGTGGAAAACACCATGTGAAGATTTAGCCCGCGGCCATTAGGCTATATGAGGGCGGTCAGACAAGGCTGGTTTATGCGAGATGCAGCGGGTTTTATTAGCTTCTAATAGAAAATAATTTTGTGTTACTTTTGATTGCCTATTTAAAATTTAGTATAAATTTACCTATAATACGAGTGGACTTATAATTTTTTACATTGCTGTTGAGTTATTATGATTTTATGAATCACGTATAAATCCTGTGTATTCTAGTTATAAATAATTATATAAAAGTGTTAATAACTTAATGTTTTTTATTATTAATATTTTATTCATCTAATGATTATCACGTCCTTTTTCTTGTTTCGATAAATATAAAAAAATATCTATAGAAAAAGTAGCACTTTTACTTAATACCTATTTACTTCTACCTCCTAATTTGAACAGGAAACTTAAAAAAATATTACAAATTCCTAAAAAATATTTATATTATGATTTTAGGTAAAATAATAAGTAATCAACGTACTTGCTTAATTATTTTATTAATATATTTTTTAGAAAATGTTAATAAAGGAGCTACTTAGTGGCATAAAGTGGCTTCTTCACTCCCGCATACCGCCGTCCACGGAACCACGACTAGTGGTGGAGTTATCGCGATCGTTCTTTGAGCCACGCGCCCCGGGCCGAAAGACTTACTAGTTTATATTTAAGCTACAAGCGGACAGCGGGCAGCGGAGAAAATATCATTAAAATACGTGTCGTTTACGCATTATATCCATAACTGTAGGTACATTTACGCATCCTCAGCTTACATTTTCTTTTAGAAAAGTTAACAATAATAAGATACGAGGAACAAGGACGAGGAATTTTATTGTTCCTCGTATCGTATTTTATTTATTCATGATTATGATGACATGTAATCACACTAACTCGCGCTATATCGCTAAACTGCGTTCTCTGCTAGACAATTTTTAAGTACGATTTTTTTTTAATTGTTGGCTTGTTCGTTCACGTCATTTCATCACATCAGTTCATTTGACGACTTGCGTGGCAGAGAGGTCACCATACCTGTTAAACGCGCAGAGGGTTCCGGGTTTGATCCACGGCCAAGTAGATATCTTAATGATGAATGTAGATTTCTGTTCCGAGTCTGGGTGTTTGTGTATTTGTTTATGTATGTTTCCATGACATCCTTGATACAGGGAATCCTGGAGTGAGGCTGTGAATATGGAAAGCGTATTTCTATGCGTCATCTTTACAAAAATTTAAGACTGAAGTATAGAAGACGTCATTTTAATGCGTCATTAACTCTACAAAACTATTCAACGCCACAATGTTTACAGTTATGAAAGTCGCTCCTCGCTTATCAATTACACCACTTCTCCCAAACTATTGTTCAATTTATTGTTTAACAGTATTATGAATACGTTTATGTTTTTATTAGATTTTTTATGACCGCGTCGCCATGGGTGGAATTTGGTTTCACAATCGCCATTTCGGGGTTGACCTTGGGTTATGTGATTTTATTGGCGTTTTTATAGCCGTAAAATATAAAAATACGGTTTTACGATGCCTAAAAATGTAAAAATTGGTATTTATAATTAGTTGTGCAATTGACTTACTGTTAGATAGTGCTATGCTTACTGTTAGTTACTGTTAGATAACTGTGTCTTTAATACTTTTTGAATATTTCGAAAATAATTTATAGATAGCATTTAGCTCTCAAATGATGTTTATGCCAAATTTTAATGAAGATCTTACAGCCCTAGCAGACTGTATTTTTTGGCATCAGTGATATGATTTATGGCTATTTCATCGATGCTGCTCTCGGTCCGGTATCGAAAATGCGAATGCAGTCAGCATTAATGCGGCTTATTCCCAGTAATTCAACCGTTGAACTGCATTGAGTTTTTTTGCTTTCAGTTTCATTGAACGTCCAAAAGCATTTAATCGCTGCATCTAGTCTCCCAAAAGCAGCTAAATCTTAAATGTTAGTTTGAGCATTAACGCTCAAACTAGCATTTATCGTGTGGAGCTCTTTAACAATTATTCTGCTTAGTCGTTTCGCTCTTGTCAGAGCAGTCATGGTCATCACGTGGAGTTATATGAGGGCTGATATGGCTCGCCTTTCGACATCTCGACATTTTTCTCTATTAGTAACATTATTTTTATTATTTTGATCTTTATAGATGATGATTATGATCTAAAAGCGTTGAATTCTTTAGTAAGACATGTTCAGTTAGAAATGTATTTTCGGCGGTACCTCCACGTTTGGACCATATTCATATAGCTGATGTAGCTTTTATTAATAACCTCATTTTTATTAATTTTGAACTTTATTACTTGTTGATTTTCATCTAAAAACGGTTATTTCTCAAGTAACACATATTGAGTTAGAAATATATTTTCGGTGGTACCTCCTCGTTCAGAGCATACTGTTTCTGCCGGCTTTGAAGTATATGTAAGTAGTACCTATATTTTAGCTAAATAATGATACAAGAGTAATAAATATTTCATCACTGGGATATTTCTGCCTTTATCCAATACTTTATCATGAACATGTCATACTATGTTACAGTATACAAACATAGCATGGACTGGCGTCCACGCGTACAGTGCCAATATTTGTCACAAACAAAGCAAGAGTAAAATATGCAGCCTGCGTGTACGGGGTGCAATTTAACGGAAAGCCACCGAATCCATGCATATGCTGGACCGCATATGCATGATAGATTTCCTCTAAATTCTAAGTTCCTACGAGTATTATTATAACAAACATGCCAATTTAAAAGAATTGTTATAATTTATTTCGACGAATATAACGACACATTATTTGTCAAGATCAGTACCACAGACCTGTATTTGGGATATAGATCAGCTAGGGGAATGATTGGAATTGTATTGTATTGGAATTGTATGGAATTGTATGTATGGGCAATTACGTAAACAAATACCAAAAAAGTCATTTTTGTCAAAACGCATAAACTCATACTAAGGGCACAGTCAAGAAGATTCGGCTGTAGGGCGTGCCAATGAATGAGAAATACCTACGTGCACGCAAAAAACATTACCCACCGTAATCCAGTAAATAAATACCTTTTCTATGCACTTATAAATATATTTTTTTCTTTATACGAGTAAATACACAAACACCCAGACCCAAAACAAAAATTCAAATTCATAAATAAATTTTCTGGCTGACCGGGAATCGAACTTCGAACTCTCTGCTTACCGCTTCGCCATATGGATCGTCAAAAAACCTTAGTATAATAAATTATAATATGCATAACATAAACCACCAAAAGTATGGGAGCAGTCTGCATTTAAAACGCGCCAACTCATGGTGGAAAACAAAGATGTTTGCACGATAATTGTTATTAATGGTATTGTCATAGAATACAAAAGTTCTAGAGGATTATGTACGTTTTATATATTGGGGGAAGGAAATAGAGTATTAGTGGCTACTGCCCTCTTTCAACATCTTTAATTAACTCAAATAATATAAGTTACTAGTTGACCCGGCAAACTGTGTACCACCTCAAAATCTATTTATCAAATATATTTCATATAAAATATAGCCTACGTTACTCGTGGATAATGAACCATTCGAATGGTGAAAGAATTTTTAAAATCGGTCCAGTAGTTTTTGAGCCTATTCATTACAAACAAACATACAAACAAAGTTTTCCTTTTTATAATATTAGTATAGATAACCCCATGTGGTTTAACTCCAGAGACACTACCGCCACACCTAACTCTACCTAATAACAGCACTGTTAAGAGCTATGTTCTTGATTTTTATACTTTTTATTAAGAGTGTGGTAACAGAGATAAACTTAGTACTCAGAGATAGGCAACTTATCTGTGGTCGACGTCAGATAGAAATATAATCTTATCTGGGGTTGATTATAGATTTTCATGGGCAGCAGTCCTCACTTCATGCCTTCGTGCATGAGGACTTCGCGCTTGTTTACTGCTCTATATCTGTAGGACTACCATGAGTTTACAAAAGTATTACTCGCTAGCGACTGCGTAAAATAAATGTATGAAAAATTGTACAGCGCCTCTGGTGGTTACTCGTAGAACTAAAATCCGTAGTGACGTAACTCGATACGTAATAAACCTATCGAAATCAAATCGCTAGCGAATGTCATTATGATCTATTGCCATACAAATTCGGTCCCATGAGTCATTAATTTGACAGACGTTGTCAAGAAATACCGTAACGATAGTAGTTATGTTATTCACTAGCAAAATGACAATAGTTTTCTATTTACCATTTCTATAGTGGCGTTTTTATGCCAACTCATGGTAATGCTACTGCTAATAATGAATGTTGTCATCTTAAAACAAATTATCTACCTACCTCAACAGTTTTGCTTCCTGAGAAAATTATGTATATTTATTGTATAGGTTTATTTTATTATATTTTCTTTGTAATTTACATTATTTGCATAAATATAGTACGTCTCTATTTCTGTAAATGTTGTACATGCCTATAACTGGCTTGCATACTAATGTATTGTATTATATCCAGTGTATTTTTTATTTATTAATGTTCTGTTCTATTGAAGTGTGCAATAAAGAATATTCTATATATCTATGTACCTATCTATATCACAATATTTGTTAAATTTCTGTATGTTATGCTGTTGGTGTGTCAAATAAATACATAAATAAAAATAAAAATAAAATAATAAAACTGATTTTCATTTTATTAAAATGACGTTCTGTCCCTTCCCTACTCACCACACCGGTGACCGCTGCCATAGCTATACAAATAACGCTTGGCTAGTCCGTCCGTATATTGATTTATCTTTATGCGCTGGTGGATTAACGATATGGTGCTAGTGTTTGCTATGATTTTTTATGGGTAATGTGTGTTTGTTTTAATTTAACGATGGTTTGTCGGGAACAAGTATTTATAGCTTATTACTTTTTACCCCTATACCCTGGGTATGTCATTGACGTTTAATTTTAAAAATACTTCAGTTAAAACTAAATAATATTGGTCCGTATGGAGAAGAAAAATATGTTCGGCTAAAATCGGCTACCTTCGGATTTCGTTCCATATCTATTAAGAGTTGTTACAACACTTTATTTTTATTTACTCTTTATTGACCATGTTAAAAACAATGTGGTGCAAAAGGCGGACTTAATGCTAAATAGCGTTATCTCCCAGTCAACCTTAGGGATGTGCAGAAAAATTGAAGGCGGTACAACTATACTAAAAAAAAATAATAATAAATAGGAAATAAAATAAAATGAAAAAAAGGCAGAAAGGAGAACATGAAAATAGAAAGAATGTGCGAAAAAAGGAGAAAAAAAAAGAAATAAGATATAAATAGATGAGAAATAAATACATTTTAAAATAAATTACTACGTGAAAATGAAGAAAAATTGTGTAGACACCATATCTAATGATGAACTAAATTACAATAGTGAGCAAAGACATTCTTTTTAAAAGTGTGTTTGGAGCACATTTTTCTAAGTTCCTCGGGAAGAGAATTCCAAAGCCGCGCTGTTTGGAGCTTGTTACATCGAATAAAATATTCATTATTTATTGTTAATAAAATAAAGACCTATTACGAGGTTGTTAATTCCATTATATTAATGGGTAAATTTGTTATATTTGAATTTTAATTAAAACGATTAAAAGCTTAACAAGCAAACCCTTAAAACTATACTACACTTAAACAACATTGCATTCGTAACAAAACAGTGGTGTTAACAAAAAAACGACATTCACGCGTTGAATATCTCCATGTCGATCAATTACATTCGAAATAGGAGCATTTCTTATCAATAATGGATCAATCACTGTAGTACGGACGTTATAGATTGGCTGTTGGACTAAATAATATAGGGGTAACTATGTACGGTTCGTTTAAGGTCTCACGAGGGGATGGAAAAGGTTTTTAGAAGTACGATAATAGTTATGTCGCTGAATAAAGTTTATTTGGAACAAGATAAAATTGAATAGATTAGAGTAAATAAAATACAAATGATTGATCAAGTACGAGTTGAGTTTGCACATAGAAGGTTCCGTATCACCATATTTTATAGTGTTGCTTAATTTTGTTATTGTGATAGACTTAATAGTAAATACTCTGTGAAAATTTGAACTGTCTTCCTGTTACAGTATAATAGTGCGAAAATTGTCAAAATTATTGCATGGGGACCCTTTGTTATTTCTTTTTGCCACTCGTCGGTCGTCCAATTGACAAATTAACCGCCTGAGCAGGTACTGGTCAGTAGCTTAAGCGACAAGATCGTAGTCTACGCAATTATCGCTCAGACAATAGTAGCCAATCGGCGCTCGGTCAAACTGTTATGCACAGAGAGCACCATAAATTACAATATTAAATAATTAAATCAATTGAGACCAATACTAATCAAGTCCACTATAATAGTGTAGCAAATATAATAATGGTTCACACAGTTTAATCAATCGAGGCGACCCCGCCCAAATATATTCATGGCGAAACTAACTGTTGTTTCAATACAGGAATGGTTTTAGGAATAAACAATACATACACACACAAACATACCATATACACACACAATCATACACACAATGATCGGTTCCTAGTAAATTGGTACACCGCACACAACTCACGATAAGGGAACATTACCCGAAGCATTCCAACTTAGTCCTCAGGGGTACCAACGCATCTAGGCTGACTTCGGTAGGACTCTTATCTTATCAAGCGTTGCACCTTATAATCAGTTGGGCTGATATATGATTTTAGACTAAAATTATCGCGGAATTGAGATATTTTATTATGTAACGGGTACACACGATATGCGTTTTTGCGAAAATACAGTTGGACTTATTTTTCTTAACCATTGTTTGTCTTAACCATAAAATTAAGCCATAATTATGTCACAATATACATAACTTTGAAAAATCAAACGGATTCGAGCTTCAGATTGAGCAACCGAATTTTAAAACACTGCGCTATTACATACTACTCCTTTCTTTTTTTGTTTTCGAGGGGGAAACCTTCAAAAAGTACCGGGCGACGTGGAAGCGACGCCGGGTTATGTGGGATTTTTACCGCACTAAAACCCCCCCCCCCCCCCCCGGTGGCCGTCCTCAGCGCTTGGTGGAGAATTCCGGGATCTCCAATGCCCTGGGTGGAGCAGTTTACGCTCCTCCCGCACACCTGGTGTTTATGACGGCATGCGGCTACACATACCGCCGTCCTTCCCGAGGTTGCTTGCCAGGACGGTTCAAGCTCCCATTCTTAACGCCGGTAACCCGGGACGCCCCCTTTTAGTAGCCTCTTACGACAGGCAGGGGATATCGTAGCCCTATTCTAGTCCCGGAACTACGCTATTACTACTCCTACTTATACGACTAGATTGAATGATTTCTATCCAACTAGTGGTCACCCATCCAAACAACCAGACGTTACTTTCATATTACACAGTTAACTCAAAATTAAGTACGTGTGAAATTCTCACGACAGCTTATCAAAACTACTAATTGAACTAGTTTAAGCGACCGAATCCAAAAGAAACAATTTGAAAACAATGACCGAACAATGAAATAGCTCCCATAGTTATGTGGTTATGCTTTCACTTAACTTCTATTGACAGGGTTAATCTAAGAAATGCGTGATAGAATACTTTATAGTTATCATCATCATCATCATCAACCCATTACTGTCCCACAGCTGGGCACGGGTCTCCTCTCAGAATGAGAATGATCAGGCCATAGTCCACCGCGCTGGCCAAGTGCGTATTGATAGACTTCACATACATTTGAGATTTTTTTTTATAAATCTCTCAGGTATGCAGGTTTCCTTCACTGTTTATCAAGTGATAATTAATTTCTAATACGCACATCACTTTGAAAAATCAGAGGTGCGTGTCTGGGATTTGAACCTCGGACCCTTCGATCGAGATGCCGAGTTTCTTAAACACTAGGATATCACTGCTTTATAGTTACTCGTATTAATGGTTGAAACCTTCGTGGTTCATTTCGAGAGGTACCGCTGTATCCATTTCTGGTATAACAGCAGTGTTAATAATAATAATAATAACTTTATTGACGTAAAATTGTAAGTACAATTCAGAAGTTTGAAGCCTCTGGTGCCTGAGTTAGTCGAAACTGTGTTTCAAGAACCAGCGTCTTCTCCCATTTTAGAGCAATATATCACTTACATAAACGGACATTGAAGCAAAATTAGTTAAGTTAGGTAAAAAGTAGTTTGTTTGATGTGTATGTGTGTGTGTGTGTGTGTGTGTGTGTGTGTGTGTGTGTGTGTGTGTGTGTGTGTGTGTGTGTGTGTGTGTGTGTGAGTGTGTATGTACAGGCGTGCGGACGCGTGGGTGTGTATATGTGTGTGTATTTAAGGTTTACAAGTGTTTAGCGTTGCTGTGATCCGCTCTAAAGGGTGTGGTAAGGGAGCTACAAGTATTCAAGGCGTTTCAACGTAGTCCTCTGGGGTGTCCTAATTCTGCCTAATAAAAGCAGTATTAAGTGCTGCTGTGCTCTGCTTTAAAGGGTGTGATAAGGGAATAGTACGTACTTATTCAAGGCGAACTTAGTCCCCAGGGGTAGCAACGCATCTGTGGCCAACCACAGGTAGGAATCTAATCTTACCTGGGGTTGATTACAGATACAGACGGCAGTAGCTTCTTACCATAATTTGGACAGCATGATAGTTTGGTCTTTCCATATTAAGTATAATCAATATGACCATATTTAAATCATCTTCAGTTCTAATTCCCTACTTCATACCATATTTCAATTTGGTAGTACATACCACTAATTTGTAAAGATAATAAGTTGCAACTAACACAAATTGTCCTACAGTTCTAAAACCATACAATTTAATACTACACGCTCTCTAATTTGATATTCCCAAAATTTCCCATACTGTTAGGAAACTATCTAATGTAACATCGTTAACTTGTGGAGTTGCGGACGCTAAGTAAATAATAATGACCGGCCCAATTATTGGGTGCGGCTTGCGTCTGCGGCATATGATTGCGGCGTACGGCTGCGGCATGCGTCTGTGGCATACGTTTGCGGCATGCGGCTGCGGCATGCGTCAATTACTATTTATATACTTAAAATTGGAACAAAGCATTGCTTCACTACTGGTTTGAGGTATAAGTATATGTGATGGTGGTGCCATCGCAAACTGACCTATGAAATGACGTCATAAAGTGAACTCCAGAGAGACCTACCATATCTTAATTCTAAACCGGAACACATCGTTGCTAGAATACTGGTTTGAGGCTGAAGTCGGTGTGACGGTGGTGCCATCGCAGACTGACCCATGAACTGAAGTCATAAGATGAACGTCAGAGAGATCTACCAATTTTAAATTCATTTCTATTTATTATTTTCTCATAGGTTTTTTGTTCGGTACAGTACAGATTTTTCAGTTGGTTTTTGTACTACCATAACTAGATAATTATAATAAAAACGGATAATTATTATAAGGGAGAATACTTCTGCGAGGCGTTCCAGCTTAGTCCTCAGGGGTAGCGGCGCATTTGTGGCCGACCTTAAGTAGGAATCTAATCCTATCTGGGGTTGATTACAGATGTACATGGGCGGCAGTAGCCATTTACCATCAGGTGGACTGCATGCTCGTCTGCTATTCCTATATTACAAAAAAAAAAATAACATAAGAGCTGAATCCTTAAAAATATAGCCAGAGTACTCCCACAACTTCGACGAATCCGACAACAAATCATATGTTAAAATCCGTCATGACGTTGGGTATACAGGGCCTAAGAATGAGACACACATGCACTAGAAAAACATTACTCTCACTTTAAAAATTGTGCACAATTCTTATTTCTTATTTCCTTATACCGCAGACGTCTACATCAACATACTCATATTGTTACACCGTAAAACGCATGATAGAGCCGCATGCGTCTTCAAAACGTACCACATAATAATGACCAGCCCAATTATATTCACATTCACGTAATATTTGAATAGAGTAGTCATTACATGACGTCACAATAGTTCGGCTACCAAAAATGAAGCTCAAGGAGGTAGTTCGTTTTTGGATACGGCGTAATTATATAAACAAGGAAATATTATTTTACAAAACATATCTATGCCTATAATATGTCTTCTTAAAAATAAAGTGTTTGTCACTCCGATAATTTAGACAAATCCAATGACACCTCATCATATTAGGTTAAAATCCACCAAGGCGTTTGAGCTAAAAGACGAGCCCAAGAATGAGACACACTCTAGAAAAAGTTATCCGCAGTCGGGAAAAAAGAATTAAAAAAGTCAATAAACATTCGGTAGCCTCTCATACCTTTGTAATCATTAATCTAAACTGTTTTTTACGAACTGTCATTAACTAACGACTCATTTAAGTATTGTAGTGTATTAGTAAGTACGCTCATAGTTAGACACTAAACGTACATACGAGTACTGGTGCGTGCGGTGGTGGTGCGCATCTGGCGACATCGAGTTAGGTGTCAGTTGATCTGGTACGTCACTCTTGTAGTGTGGACGGCGTGCGGGTAGGACGGTAGTAGACCGATTTGCATTATATTTGTACTAACCGAACCAGTACAAGTATTTTATAAGATCCAAGTAGTAAACGAGCTTCCAGTCGACCTGATTAGTCAGCTGCACATGGAAATTTGTAGTCGACTCCATATTTCTACAATTTATACAAGAATCTGACCACAGTTGCAACTCCCGAGGACTAAGATGGTCGTTTCATATCGTGTTTCTCCAAAAGAATATAGGTATTCTCCAATAAAATGTTATAATTTTACTCCAATTTCAAATGTACCCTCTCCAACACAAATTCAACATGACTCCGCACGAAGTGAGCAGTGGTTCGCGAACAATAGATTTTTATTTGAGTCCGGCCTCCACCCCACTCTATATTCCTGTGTGCCGCCCGCACCGTTTTTCATTTCATACTGACCTCATAATAAGCCCCGAAATAATGTATTAAGGACCCGATTGTATTTGTACATCCATTAAAACTGAACACAGAAGCGATTAATACTGCTTTTAAGGCAAAAATTTAGGCAATATGCAGTAATAAGTATGTCCGTAATGTCTCTGCAGTGAAACCGCTAAGGGTTGAGTTACTAATAAATCTAGCACGTTTAGCCCTGAGACTTGTAGAGATCACACCCGATGCATCTATACAGTTAAGCAAAGTCAGGTGCGGTCGGAAGTCGGATGGGCGACTGCAAATTTTTATGCGCGCTTCTGTGCTTCGGAGGACAAGTTAGTATCGAATCCGGTTGTGGTAATTGGATGGCAATCAATAGACCTCGTTGGAGGCCTTACGGGCGATTAGAAACGGTACAAGACGCCCACTACCCCTTGTACCCTCTAGCTTTATGCATTGGAGCAGCGTGGTGGAATACGCTTCAGGCCTCCCCCAGTCATTAATGAAGCGTGCTCATCAGGTATAGTCCGCGTAAAACTGCTAGTCCGCTGAGAATATAGAAATGAATCGCGTCGCATAGCAAATTGTATGACTACACCTGCGCGCAACAACTTCAGTTTGGCGCGGACTATACATAGAAACAGTTGCGACAAACAGCTTAAATTAACCTATTGTTTGTATCCAATATACCAACGCAATTAAGATGTCCATTTACCAAACAACGCTATAATAGTGATACCATTGCAGCAGGTTGATAACAGTAATTACCTCACCTTATTAGTAAATTGATTCTCTATTTAGCGGCTGATAACTCTAATTAAATTAATTCTGTTACACTTAATTATTTGTGCATTCTATCATAATTAGAATATAATTGTTATTGTTGTTATATTATATAGAGTAAATAAACCTTACATAGGAGGACAAGTATATATAATTAAACACACGAAGTAGCCTCATCCATCAGCCTTTAAAAGTGCACTGCGGGACATAGGCCTCCCCTAATCTG
This sequence comes from Epargyreus clarus, assembly GCF_041222505.1. Taxonomy (NCBI): domain Eukaryota; kingdom Metazoa; phylum Arthropoda; class Insecta; order Lepidoptera; family Hesperiidae; genus Epargyreus; species Epargyreus clarus. The sequence goes on from NW_027332214.1 coordinate 2,407,319, forward strand.
CGCCACTCCGATCGGTCTTAAGCCATCTGAATCCAGCGGTTACCCGCCATCCGCTTCAGGTCAGGCCACCTGGTCGGGGGGCTTCTGTACTCCTTTTGCCGAGACGAGGTCTCCATTCGAGGACCTTACTACCCCACCGGTTATCTGTCCTACGAACTATGTGGCCAGCCCATTGCCACTTCAGCTTGCTTATTTTGATAGCTATGTCGGTAACTTTCGTTCGCCTACGGATTTCCTCGTTCCGATTTGTCGGGAAATACCGACCATAGCTCTCTTCATAGCCAGCTGAGCGACTTTGAGCCTTCACATAAGGCTCACAGTGAAAGACCACGTCTCGGCACCGTACGTTATCACTGGCAACACACACAGTAGTAGTAACCTAATTATTATTAAAACAAAAATGCCTAATGCTAAACATATGCTGCTGTCTATCTCATTCCTACAATTTTGAATTCAACTATACGTCTTTTTTTTATCCATCAAGTCGTTTGGGCTGCAGGGCATGCTAAAGAATGACACATACATAACTACATATAAATACTCGAAAACATTACCCTCCACAGTCAAGTAAAAACACTGAAATGAAGTTAAATCAAGTTAGTAACTTGCAATTATAGCTCTTTCAGCAAATATCTTCATTATCTTTTGAAAACTTTGAAAAGATTTTCCGAATTCGGAGCACTATCTTGAATTTTTATAAGGTTGGTTGAATGCACTTCCTACCGCAGACCAAAAATATAAGATTAAGCCTCTACAAAAATATTAAAGCACACCAAAGTCCAAAATTAATGATTTTTAGGATATATAAATACGTATACATACGATGTAAATCGTGTCGATTAGGTGTGGTCTGATCAGTATAGGCAGAATCTTGGATTAGCTTATTCTGTTTTATTTTTGTACTAAGAGTGAAATAAAATAATGATAAGAATGAAATAATAATTAAAATTCCTTGTCTTGGCACTAAATCACATTGTTAGGTGGAATCCTTTGTGGCTAAACTTCAATCAATAAAATCTCTTTATTTGTAAATATAGGTCTTACAGGTGTTCGTATGGTTATATAAAGTGTGCTATATTTGACCTTTTTGGGTATACAAATGACATAATTTATAAGTATTACAAATCATTAAAAAACTTAAAAAACTTCGGAGGTACCACCACCATTACGACTTTTGCCAACACAGCAATGTAGTGCTGCTGTGTTCTAGCATGAAGGGTGTGGCAAGGAAGGCATACTTTTACTTATACGAGGCGTCGTAACTTACTCCTCAGCGATAGCAACGCATCTATGGCAGACTTCACGTAGGATACTAATCTTATCTGGGTTTGATTGCAGAAGTCTATGGGTGGCAGTATGCACTTACTATTAGTGAATTGCAAGCTCTTTTTAACACGCTTTTATTAGCTTGGGTTGTACGTTTGTATGTATGTATGTAACAGTAACGGAATCTTTGAGCCCGATTTTTATCCACTTTGAACGTTCAGTTTAATTCAAAATTTTAAAGAATTATCAAAAACCGATGACAATACACGATTTTAATAATTTTGTACCATTGTCCTTATCAACATCCTCAGGATTAACGATTTTCGAGGGGAGAGAAAACGCCTTATGGAGCGTACAGGCATAGTTACTAGATTGATTTTTAGCTATGAAAATTATAAAGTTATTTCCCTATAACTCAAATGTATTGAAACATATCTATAATGCCATCTTTTAGAATGATTTTTAGGATTACTGTGTGGGGTGCTTTTCGAAAATTAATAAGTGGAGCACTCCACGCTTTTTTCACAATTATACAATTTACTGTTCCTTAATTGATTCCTAGATTGAAAATTATTTTCTACTTTTTAGTTGATTTTATCATAAAAGCGTGTTTTTTAGTTTTTTGAACTATATTTATTCTACTTCAATGTTATAAAATTTACAAAATCTCGTCGCTCATCCACAAATTCTCAAGTATCTTTCTTTTTGGTCTAAGCTTTGCTTTGCCTGACTCGGTTACCGTATCCACCTTGTCATAACTAGGTCATATTGGTCCACCATTCAATTACGCAGCTAGACCAATATCTAGCCTGAAGCATTTCTGCCCATCTCAAAATTGCCTATATGTATCAACAGGCAATTCTAACCTCTATTACTAAGGTAGTAACGGTCATATTCCCATCACAAAGCATATCCTTTAGTTGCTCATCCTAACTGCACGAATGTTACCAATTATATTAAGTGATTGTGTTATTTATTTCCAAGTTTGATATGGAATTATGTTGCCAGCAATTAGTTAATTTGGAGTAAATATTTATCATAAACCTGAATGATACGAGGCCTTCCAGCATAGTTTTCAGCTAGGTTTATGTGGTCAACTTCAGATTAAACTTCAATCCTGTTTTGAGGCAATTACAATCATTATGATTCTGAAGGTAGATAGATAGTAGAAGTAAGATAGAGCAGTGATAGCCTAGTGGTTAAGAAACGCGACCTCTCCATCGAGGGGTCCGAGGTTCAAATCCCAGGCACGCACCTCTGATTTTCAAATTTATGTGAGTATTAGAAATTAATTATCACTTGCTTAATCGGTGAAGGAAAACATCGTGAGGAAACCTGCATACTTGAGAGATTTATAAAAAAAAAAAATCTTAAAGGTATGTGAAGTCTACCAATACGCACTTGGCCAGCGCGGTGGACTATGACCTAATCCTTCTCATTCTGAGAGGAGACCCGTGCCCAGCAGTGGGATAGTAATGGGTTGATGATGATGATTCTGAAGGTGGTAGAATCCCTTGTGGTTCGACTCCGATAGCACCACTAGCACACCTATTTCTGCCTCAAAACAGCAGTGTTAAGCGTTGCTGTGTTCCGGTTTGAAGGGTATTTTAAGGGAGACATACTTTTCCGAGGCGTTCCAGCTTAGTCCTCAGGGGTAGCAGCAGTCTGTGGCTGACCTCAGTTAGGAATACATAATCCTATCTGGGGTTGATTACAGATGTCCATGGGCGGCAGTAGCCACTTACTATCAGGTGGACTGCGTGCTCGTCTGCTACTCCTATATTATAAAAAGTGGTACCACCGCCACACCTGCTCTAGTTCTTATGTGTTGCCATTAGGGTGTGGATCCCGGTTGACTCACATGACCATTTTAGACCTAAAAGTAGCAACGCATTTCAAATTAACTTCAGTGCCCTTAGTATGAGTTTTTATGTTTTGACAAAAATGACTGTTTTTGTATTTGTTCACGTATTTGCGCATACATTTCCAATCAGCGACCCTAGCGGACTGTATCAGAACTGATTGGAAATGTATGGGAAATACGTAAACAAGTACTAAGGGTACTGATAGGAGTCCTGTTCTATATACTCGTTGGTTACAGATGTCAGTGACCGCAGTGGGTGGCAGTGACCACTTCGCTTTACTTCACCATTACATGGTGGGCACACACGTTTGCTATATTTATTTAAAAAAACTACCACTGTGTAAGCCATTGTACCAAAAACTACTTTAAGCTAGAAATAGATGTGGTGGTCGTACCTAACCGATCGAACTACACTGGTTCGATCACCTTTTATCTCTTACAACATTCGCGAAAAGAGGATCCCTTGAATAAATCGGAATGCCTCATAAAACAAGAACTTATGTTATCCTTATCCGCCTTTAAATATAGCAGCAAAGCAAGTAAGTTAAGTAGCAAAGTTCCATTCAATTTAAACAGTCACCCATTACTTTTATGGACCATTGATATCGATTCTTAGAATATGAAAATATTGTAGATAGCGCGTATTCCATATCATGTTAAAACATGTTTTTATTATAATAAAAACTGTATTTTTAATAATAGCTGTCAAAATGTAAGGACAGGCATTTAATAAACATAAATATTTATATTTGTAATAAAATTGTAATTAATTTAAATTCAAAATAACATTTTAGAATGATGACAAATGAGATGCGTACTGCAAATTTACAATGTATGGGTCTCCTTTCAGAGTGAGATGGACTTAGGTCCACAGTCCATCGCCTTGGTCCAGTGCGAATTGGTAGGCAGAATAGAGGAGAATATGCAATGTATAGTATGTAAATATTAAAATTTGAAAGAACCTAATTCTAACAAATTCTACAAAGCGGCTTCTGAATATTACTTTATTCTAAGCCACGCCATACTTCAAATCTACACACCCACTACCACACCTAATATATTCGGAACTCAAAACACACCCACATAAAAAGGCTCTATAAATCTAACGCGAAAAGGCTATTGAGCCTCAAAAAACACTTCCGTTCCATTGGGCAGCGTGCTCAGAAATGGTCGATGTAGAGAATGTAGAGTCTATAGCAAATGTTCGAGTATTAGCATATGAATGATACACGCTAAAGCCCCCAGGTGGCGCGCCCGTGCCGGAAATAGGCTCTAGCTGGCTACAGCTTCCTTTGCAACGTAACTTGGATATTTTTGTATTTTGTGGAAAGAAATAGTTTTATTTTCAAACTTAAAGTTTGAGTGTGTTGTTATGTAGTACTTTTATGTAATCTATTAAGTACATTGCAAAAATATAAAAGATAATGTATAATTAATGTCAAACATAATTTCACGATCCGAGTAGAGCATTCATCGTTCTGGTCAAGTAGTGGGTTCGATTTCCGGTCAGAATAAGAACCTATGAAATTAGATTTAGATTTCGTTTCTGGGTCTTCACATTTTTATATTAGTATTTGTCTATACACAGCACCCATTACATATAAAAGACCTAGTGTGGAGCTGTGAGTGTAAAAAGCATTATTATAAAGCGTTACGAAATATATATTGAAAATGCTATTTAGCATTAAGTCAGCGTTTTATACCACACTGTTTTTAACATGGTCAAAAAAGGGTATTTACCCTTTTTATATATAATTTGGTACGATGTTAATTAAATTTATTATTAATTCTTGCTATTTTACTGGTTAAGCCTTAATATTATCCTTTAAACAACCTTAACTTATTTTTAGCTTTTTACTTCTTTAGTTAACTCATAGTATTGCAAAGTAAAATATTTCTGTCACAAACACTTTATGATACCTACAATAGAATTAAAATCATAGATAACATAATATTAAATCCGCAACTTTTGCTATAACAAACTTCGATTTAATTATCGAAATCTGATAAGGAATACGTTGGTTTACGTTCGAGGGTTAAATCAACGGTCCAAGTGAAAAGATTTGCGAGAGGAATCAAAAAGGCGTGAAGAGAGCTCGCCTTTAAGCTTTAGTGGCAAATACTTTTGTAACAGATAAGTGTTATACTACGTCAGTAGGATAATATATCTATGGTTATACTATAGACTATCTTTATTGTCTCTCAGATATTGTTTTATGATTGTAAAATGATTATACCAGGTTATGTAATAAAAACAAAGAATATTGCTATAAGAGAGAGGATCTGATATGAAAGATACTATCGATTTAATTATTCATATCTAAGTGCAACCGATTGGATTTTATTCTCTCAAAGCCATAATCCACCACGCTGATAAAGTATCAATTGGTAGACTTCACACACCTTTGACAATATTTTTTGACGCATTATGCAAGCCTGGTGTGGAGGTTTTCACAGTACATTTTTCTTCACCATATAGATTATGATAATTAAATACTAATACGTACGTATTACGTCTTCGGCTTGCTTAAGCTTCGAAAGATTCACTTGAATTACTGAACTTTCAATACGAAATAATTATATAGACCAAAGGAAGATCTACAAACAAAACTAACGAAAATAACTACGAAAACATATTAAAGAAAATTAAGTTAAAAAACGCTATATCTTATAACTTGCTCCTTTATGTCACAAAGAAAGCACATGCGAGGCACGTCTAACCCGGAACGGCGCGGCTGCGCTGATTTCAGTATCTTTTTGCTTTTCCAATGATAGATAGATTCCATTCTTTTATTAGGAGGTGGCGTTCTTTAACGGATTCCCTTTGTTGGCGACGCTGGTGTGCTTTGTGAGGCTTTGTTACCGGATTGTGGCTTAAAATAGCGGATAGAATTAAATTCGATTGGATTGGCGCTTCTAACTTTAAACTCAGTCTCTCAATGGACCGTTCTTGCTGCAATAATCTCTTTTATATTTTAATCAGTTTGAGATAGAAATGGTTCAGTGGGAATATGGCTGTCGTATCAATTTTTGGTTTAATATGTCTTTAATATAGAAGTAGCAAACGATCATGTAGTCCACCTGATGGTAAGTGGCAACCACCGCCCATGGACATCGGTAATCAAACTCAAATAAGATTTGAGACATGCCTGAGGTCGGTCACAGATTTTAGGATTTATTTTGACCGCTTTAAATCCTTACTAATATTATAAATCCGAAAGTAACTCTGTCTGTCTGGTTGTCTCTTTTTCACGCCTAAATCACTGAACCGATTTTAATGAAATTTTGTACGAAGATAGTCGGAGACCCGAGAAAGGACATAGGATAGTTTTTACCCCGGAAATCCCACGGGAACTAGGGATGGCGATCTATGATCGATTAATCGGAGAATCGATCTTTTGGACCAAAAAAATCGATTATTTTAATCGATATTAGTGAGGATTGAATCGTAAACTATGCATTTCAGCAAGTGATGATCTTTAGCAAAGTTGTTGTTCATGAGCCCACGAAGGTTTCAGAGTTGGTATGACCAATTTTCGCCAGATGGCGCCACTGTCATTCCAATGAAGGTACGAATTTTCAGTTTTATGTATGTTAGTATGTCATATTATTTTCTTTTAAACGCGTAATTACATATATTACCACCTCACTTCTACCGCAGTTATCCGCTAAACAGTGTGAAGGTTTGCTACTTGAATATCTATAACTCGAACTCTTTAGTTAGTCACAAGCACTTTCTTTGCGTGTCTTGAACAGATTTATACAATTCAATTACATATTCTTAAATGTGGGTAGTAGTTAATGATACTGTTTTACTTTTTACTATTTACTATTTTAGATGTATTCTTGTTCATTACATATAAAGTATATATTGAAGACAATTTGTGATGTTTTATTCCATTACTCTTGTAATATAATAATGTCACCTATTCACATAGATTAGTACAGATTACTCACTCCTAACAAGAAAATGTACCCAGTTTTGAGAATTGAAATATTTGCGTAAAAAAGTTTTGCCACGTCTCCGTGCTAAAATTGTCCTAAAATATTTGAAATTATTATTTATTTGTTATGTAAATTACGCAGTATTAGTTATTTATTCGTCAATTTTCTCTAAAAATATTTTAATTTGTCAAGAATTAAAAAAAAGAACTTACTAATAAGCCGTTTGTGGCTTCATTCAATTTCAAGGCGGCGAAGTATCTTTACTAATCTATGCATATTCAGTAAAATTATGTTTTCGTTAACATCCGCCTGACTAAATATTCGTTAATATTGGCAATAATAACCGGTAACTGTACTAATAATTTATTAATAAACATAAATTACTTCTTAATAACGGATTGGCGCACATTAAGTACCAAGGCTTAAAGTAGAATGATATTCCTTTTTAAACCACGAGATAACTAAGAATAGTAACTGTTCTTTAACCGGTTTAAACCAAGGAAGAAATTTCAATTGGTCGCGGGATATCTGGACCAGTAATCCGTGAAAATAAAACGTAATACAGTTAAGAAGCGCCATTCGAACTAAATATCGGAATCGGAGCGATTCCCATCCGGGAATCGACTTCTAAGCTATTTTAAGAGATTACGGATTAGGTTCGCAATGGACTGGAGACTTGGCTATATTCTTTATTTATTTCGGAGATAGCTATATTCTTTTCGTTTTATGATTCTAAGACTTACATAGAGATATTATTTCTCATGTGATTGTAACATTTTAGAATATGTATATCAAATGTTTAAGATATCTTGGTGGACAAGGTGGGACTGAGAGGAGAGGTAGTAGTAGGGGGAGGGGGGCTTAGACAAGTATATGCCTCTTTTGACGAGTACGATGTGCGTGCTACCTAAAATTGATTTTATTTCTCCGAGCAAGTTTTGTGTCCCTAATACACACAAGTTCAATAATATGAGGATAGAAATAATTAACCAAACTTATTCTTACTAATGTATGCTCAACATTAGACCACATTGCCTTTCTTTATTTACTTATTTATTTGATTATTTTCCAGTCGTTCGCGTGTTGCCAGCCTTATCACAAACGACGTGTCAACTGCGTAAACGTCGGCGCGTCCGAACGGGCCTGATTTATTTTATTGTACCGATAAATGAGTGTTCAGCCCGATCGCAAATAAGTCGCGTCGAGAACACGGTTATAGAGATTTATCGAGAAATTTAGGCGCTCGTCGTATTCGATTTTAACGATTCAAATGCTTTTCGGAAATACTCGTGATCGACACGAATATTTGGCATAATATGATTTTTTCTTCGTCTTTAGTATACATGAAAAATAAATATTCTAAAGCTGTAATAAATTGTTGCTTGTATATAATTTATTGTGCCCATAAATTAGTGATCTGCCAATTGCAAATAAGTCGCGTCGAGAACACGGTTATAGAGATTTATCGAGAAATTTAGGCGCTCGTCGTATTCGATTTTAACGATTCAAATGCTTTTCGGAAATACTAGTGATCGGCACGAATATTTGGTATATGGTTTGACAAATATTTTGTATAGTTCTCATGAAAAATCTATTTTATAAAGCTGTCCATCCATCCATCAGCCTTTTGAGGTCCACTGCTGGACATAGGCCTCCCCTAATTGGCGCCACTCCAACCGGTCTCGTGCCCTTTGAATCCAGCGGTTTCCCGCCGTCTTCTTCAGGTCGTCGGTCCACCTGGTCGGGGGGCGGCCTGAACTCCTTTTGCCTCCGCGTGGTTGCCACTCGAGGGCCTTTCTTCCCCATCGGTTATCGGTCCTCCGAGCGATGTGGCCGGCCCATTGCCACTTCAGCCTGCTAATTTTGAGAGCTATGTCGGTAAGCTTAGTTCGTCTACGGATTTCATCATTACGAATCATGTCTCGTAGCGAAATACCAAGCATAGCTCTCTCCATAGCACGCTGAGCGACTCTGAGCTTTCGAACGAGGCCTACGGTAAAGGACCACGTTTCGGCGCCGTAGGTCATCACTGGCAACACACATTGCTCGAATAGTTTCGACTTCAGGCACTGAGGAATTTTGGACGAGAAGATGCTCCGTAATTTCCCGAACGCAGCCCAGCCGAGTTGGATTCTTCGAGTGACTCAAAGTGATCTCAAAGTTGGACTTACCCATCCGGATCGTTTGTCCCAGGTAATTGTACTCGTCGACAACTTCGAGAGGAGTGCCATCAACAACTACCGGTACGGGTGTGACATGGACATTGGACATGATTTTCGTCTTGTCCATGTTCATCTTAAGACCCACCCGTTGTGAGGCACTGTTGAGGTCTCCTAGCATTTTACTGAGGTCCCTCAGCGAGTCTGCCAAGATGACTATATCATCGGCAAATCGAAGGTGTGTGAGGTGTTCACCATTGATGTTAACGCCAAGACCTTTCCACTCCATCAGCTTGAACACATCTTCCAACGCAGCGGTGAACAGCTTCGGCGATACGACGTCGCCTTGTCTGACTCCCCGCTGCAATTGGATAGGGTTCGTCCTCTGGTCGTGTACTCGGACTGACATGGTGGCGGCTTTGTATACACACTTCAACACCTCGATGTACCTATAGTCGATCTGGCATCGCTGAAGGGACTCCAGCACCGCCCAGGTCTCGATAGAATCGAAGGCTTTCTCATAGTCCACATAGGCAACACATAGTGGCAGATTATACTCCTCGGTCTTCTGTATAATCTGCCGGAGCGTGTGTATGTGGTCCATGGTGCTGTAGCCTTTTCGGAATCCGGCTTGTTCGGGAGGCTGAAAGTCGTCAAGCCTGCGTGCAATACGGTTAGTGAGGACCCTCGAAAAGAGCTTATAAACATGGCTCAGAAGCGCAATGGGCCTGTAGTTCTTCAGTAGGGTTTTATCGCCCTTTTTGAAGAACAGTACCACTACGCTTCTGCTCCACGCTTCCGGGGTAGTTCCGCTATTGATCACGGAATCAAACAACTTTTGGAGCGCCACTAGTACGGGTTTCCCGCCAGCTTTTAGCAGCTCTGTTGTGATTCCGTCATCTCCCGGTGAGCCCCTCAAATCTCGTACAGGCTGACTTCCGGGAGGTCCTCGGTGTAGTGTCGGGTCAGCTTGGCACGTTTGTCGTTCACCATCTTACGGGCTGGAACTCGTGCGGAAGTATACAGCTGTCCGTAGTAATTCTCGATTTCTCTCAGAACTTCGGGCTTAGACGAAACTATGGTGCCCGACTCGGTCTTCAACCTCGTCAACAGACTCTGCCCAATGCACAGATCTCCTGCGAACACTTTCGAGCCGCGGTTTCGCTCAATAGCGTCTTTTACGCGATTAGCGTTATAAGAACGCCAATCGCGTCGCCTACTTTGGGAGATCTGTTTATTAAGCAGCCTGTATTTCGACATTGAGGTTGGAGACTGCACACATAGTTCTCGTCTCTCCCGCATAAGACCGAGAGTATGCTCTGAGAGAACTCGAGACTTACCACCGGAGGGGGCCTTGAAGTACTTAGACCCTACCTCGTGGACAGTTGCTACCACCTGGGTGTTAATATCGTCCACGGAAACGCAAGAATCGAGGCACGCGAAACGGTTTCGTAACTCAATCTGAAAGTCTTCGGAGCCCTGGATCTGGACAGGTGTTGGGCGGAGCGTAGACTTCATCAGGCGTGACCGTTCGAGCTTAACGTTGATATTTAATGTGCCTCTTACCATCCGGTGATCACTTCCGGTTTTCACCCTGTTGATCACAGAGACATCATTAAATATGTGCCGTTTGTCTGCCAAAATGAAGTCTATCTCGTTCTTAACGGTACCATCGGGACTTATCCAAGTCCACTTTCGCTGTGCCTTCTTCTTGTAGAAGGAGTTCATCATAAAGAAGTCTTCCCTCTCCAAGAAGTTGGCAAGCAAGTGGCCTCGATGGTTTCGTTGTCCAACTCCAAAGGGCCCCACCTTCAGTTCGTCACCATTCCGCACGCCCAGTCTTGCGTTAAAATCCCCCATAACAACGGTATAATGGGTTTTTGAGGTATGTATGGCTCTACTTATGTCCTCATACATAACCTCAACCTCATCGTCTGGGTGTGTCGACGTCGGCGCATATACCTGTATGACCTTCAGCGAATACCGTTTAGATATTCTGAGTATAAGGTACGCTACCCTTGCCGACACACTGTCGACCGTTACCAAGTTGTTTACGAGGGATTTGTGGACGAGGAACCCGACACCTCCTTGAGACAGGTGTTCTCCCTCCCGGTGATAGAACAAGTTACCGGATTTAAGGATTACCGTGTCCTCCCCCTGTCTTCGGACTTCTGATAATCCTAAAACACTCCAGTTTAACTTGTCTATCTCTTCTTCCAGCTCCTGTATCTTCTCGTCGGTCCTCAGTGTCCTGGTATTGTATGTTGCCAGGTGCAGAAGTCGTCGTGTGTGGTAGCCGACTCTCTTCCGGGGATTCTTAGCACCCCCTGCCCCGCCGTTACCTTGGCCGCTACCATAGCCCGGAATAGCGGGGCCGCCGGGGACTGGGGGCCGTGGCTTTTCTGCACCTTTCATAGGGGGTTTATTGCCATAGTCACCGCGCCTGGCATGCGTGTTGGTGACCGCAGTGGGTGTTATTTATTTTACACAGGAAGATGCTGCTGCCCATCTCCTGGTATTGTCCCTTAGTCGACTCTTACGACATCCACGGGAAGAAAGGGAGTGGTGCTATTCGAGGCCGACACCACACGGCCAATCGATCGCAAGTAAGTCGCGTCGAGATCGACACCAATATTTCGCATATGACTTGATGAATATTTTATTTATGGCTTGATGAATATCTTATTTAGTGTAAACGAAAAAAAAAATAAGTTATAATAAATAGTGTTAGTAGTATTTTACGTTGAATCCTTGTCAACTTGTAGGTGGGTAGATCTAAATATTTAAGCATAGTTGTCTTTTAATGTCACTTTGAGCGACCAGTCGTCGTCTTGCGCTCTGTAAAAAACATATCGGCGTCCTGTAGTGCCCTCTTGATAAATTAATATTAAAATGAATAAAAGAAACTTTAATAAACGTATTATGTTTGAGTGATTCTACCATAGACTGTACTGAACAATAGTTATGTGTATTACATAGTAGTGATTTGCCAAACTGTAAAGAAGGGTCATATTTTAATATAACAACACCTCTTGCTTCTGTTTTCCACGTGGGCCAGCCGTGCTACCGTGTGTGCCTTGTGAAGTGCAAAGAGACCACTCAGGAAGACCAGGCCATGCCTACTTCTTTGAGCCCCGTGAGACCACTATGCGCATCACCTCTGACACGGTTCGAGTCCGCAGATCTACTTGGAAGGCAAGGTAGGTGCTATTATTTACTTATGTGCTGGTACGAGGATTGTATTATACATTTTACAATTGTACCTATACCTAGTTCATTATATTGTTATATTGAAGCAGAGCAGCAGAGAATCCTAACACAGGCATATTTTGCTTAAAAGGAGGCTCTGGCCACTTATATTGTAATGAACCTAATCTGAAAAGCAATAAAGTATTTCTATTTCTATTTTCTATTTCATAAATAGCTTATTGAATTTATTTTATTACACCGATATATTAGTATTTAGACCGATCACAAATAAGTCGCGTCAAGAATACGGCTATAGATAAATTTCTTTCACATAAATTATGAGGTCAAATCTTGCAATAACATTTTTAATCAGTTAATTATATTAAGTTTAGTTAAAATTACAATGACGTCATTGTCATTTTAAATCTAATGTAGCGGATGTCCCTTGATGCCAAAGTAACTATTTTTTATGCACCCCCATGAAGGGTATGAAATGAAACAGTTTTTTGAGAATACGAAAAAGAACGTACCTAACTAAAAACTATATTGTGAAAAAAATATATACTCGTATATAAGAAAGTGTAGCTTCTCAAGATTTAGTTACTGACTGATGTTCTAGTTAACGAGCTATAGGCTAATTGTTATATAGTCGGCTTTTGATAAAATTTAAGTACTTATACATACTTAAATGAAGACAACTAATTTAATGAAACTAAGAATAAACATGCTATATACCCCCCGGAATGCCTTATGCACTAAAATATTTGTTTACTCAATGTGCTGTATTTTAAAACTGAAAGTAGTAAACACATTAGCGGCTCTATTTGAGTTTCACCTCTGCTTAAGTGACGGGTCGATGTAGAGTACTGTCCCAATAGAGACTTCCTGACATACCAAAATTTACAAAAGTATCCTCATCTCATTCCTCATCCCATCGTCATTACCGTAGATTTATCTAGAGATAAATATTATGCTTATTTATTTATTCAACGTTATATATTTTTCATAGAATCTTTTTCTTATTCACATTGATCATGAGCGTTGACGACCTTGATAGTGAGTTTAAATCTATCATTGACAAATTTTACTATAAATCATGATTGACTCAATATTAATATAATTATCGTGTGATGAAACTATACATTGAAATGACAAAGATTTGTAACAAATAGTTATAAAATTAAAAATTCAGGTTGCTTTTACTGTAGTATATGAAGTATATTTCCAAAAGCACGTGTTAGCTTTTACATTGCAATATATAAACGATATGATTACATCTGATATATCCTTTCTCAGATATTTTCAACAGCATCTCCAAATAGTACCTAAGATTTAACACTAACAAATTTAAGACTTTTAAAATATAGTTATCAATCATCATAAGCACTCATTAATATCAAATTACATTATGTATTCTCTATACTATAGCTACTCTATATTTATAATGGACACCTTACATTATTAACCGGGAGCGTAATAGACTATCCATTCCTGTTTGATCTGCTATCTATGGTTATTTATTATTATTTATGGAAACCAGTGGGTGGTGCTCGAGATGCCAGGTTATTAGGAGCAGCCATAGTTATTATTTATGGCGAGATCATGCGAGTAAAGTGTAAAAATCCTAGGATTATACGTTGAGTGGTTGGTAAGGTTGGTAAAGATAAGGTTTTATGGTATGGGATTAGTTAAACATGATATGCTAGTGATCTGTTGTAAGGTAACAGTGTTTACGGATTAATAAAACTATGATTGCTTGGGATTTTATTAGTGTTATTTGATATAACGCTCTAAAGGGATTCCAAATATACAATATATTCTTCCATTATATCAACATTTACAATAAAACATATTTATCCATTACTAGCTGACCCAGCAAACGTTGCGTTGACATATAAATAAAAAAATGTTAAGGCTGAACAACCCTTATCACTTATGGGTATGAAAAATAGATAGTAGCCGACTCTCAGACCTACTGAATATGCATGTAAAAATTGGTGAAAATCGGTGAAGCCGTTTCGGAGGAGAACGGTAACTAACATTGTGACACGAGAATTTTATACATAACTCAACACTTCCATTAGAAAAGACATTGCAAAAATCAGACGACACTTCATAACTCAAAGTAAGGCTGAATATTCGAAAAAAATAAAAATGTCTGCCTCCTATAGATATGTGTATGTATAATTGTGAAATCAAACTCCAATATCTGAGGTGTCTGAGGCCACATAAAAATAAGCAAAATGCATAAATATAAATATAATAATATAAATAATAAGAATAAGCAACCTATAAAAATAGCAGCTCGTGGTAAGTGGTCATTGCCGTTTGTTGACACTACTATAAAGTCTAACTAAGGTCGGAGTCCTACCTGATGTCGAAGGACTGAATAATGCCTTATTCTTCAAACCAGAATATGACAGCACTAAACAGTGTTTTACCAGGCTTTAGATACAAGTCTGTGATTTTATAACACAAGATAAGAGTGAAAATTGTGTTACAGGCGAAGGCATTGCTTCCCTTAAAATAAACTAGTTTTGAATAAAATAATAATATTAATAACCCTTCGTTTAGCAGCCGGGTAAAATTATAAAGTAACCTATAGTCACTTGCTATTATATGAAACCTCAACCACGATTTTGATCTACCCGCATGACGTAACAAAGGCTGAATGAGCAATAAGTGTGAACCCTACCTTATAAGGATAGGATTACATGAACTCTCTTTATTCATTTTGTTTTAAGGATCAATTTTAAATTTTAAGGATTTTTGCATTGACTCCATTATTGAGATCATCTTAAGATCTACTATCATCATCATCAACCCATTATTGTCCCACAGATGGGCACGGGTCTCCTCTCAGAAAGAGAAGGATTAGGCCATAGTCCATCGCGCTGGCCAAGTGCGTATTGGTAGTCTTCGCATACCTTTGAGGTTTTTTTTTAATAAATCTCTCAGTTATGCAGGTATGTTTCCTTCACCGTTTTAGCAAGTGATAATTAGTTTCTAATACGCGCATAATTTCGATAAATCAGAGGTGCGCGCCTGGGATTTGAACCTCGGCCCCCTCGATCGAGAGGCCGAGTTTCTTAACCTCTAGGCTACTGCTTTTGATCTACTATAATAATTTAAAATCTTGTTACACAAATTTCCGGACTCGAGCTCCGGGTAGATACGTAAATATCTTTTACATCCCAAGGCTGGACTTTATTTCCCAGGTTAATATTTTAACTAGATAGTTTAAAACTATTACTATTTTAATCTATAGTCTGATTCATAATTAGGTGTCCAAAATGTAAACAAACAAATGTCACTGTCACCATTAACAAGAAACAAAAACTTTAACAAACTCAACATAAAACGAAAACTTTACAATTATTCACAATTTAACAAACGCGCTACGAGAACGATAATACATTTTAGTTCGATTACAATCACGAAAATGAATAACATCAGCTACGAAACTTAAAAATGACGGCACAAGAAATGTTCTGGGTTCCGATTGTGTTATCTACCATTATCACATTTTAATTTTCCACCATGAACCTTGTTTTTTATTATTATTACTGTATGGAACGAAATTGAGGAAATATAAATATTAAAAAATATGAATTGATCTTAATTTATTTAGATTATTATTTTATTATTTTTGTAGTAATTTAATATTGTCACAAATAAAAAACTACCATTTGAAATTGATTTTCTTGATAGGTCAACATCTTTGTTTACATTTTGGACACCTAATTATGAATCAGACTATAGATAGATTACGTTATCCCAAACACATATTTCGTACTGCCTTGATGTATAAAGTTCATGTTTAGGATAGTTTGTGCAACTAGGAGGTTGGTAATTTGGGATATCATTTTTATTTAAAGTACTGTGTGTTACGGGTCTGTGTCTGAGTGTTTTTGTTCTCACCTTTATGTGTCATGGCACCCGTGCCACAAATTTTTCAAGGACTTAAGTTTAAATTTATTATTGCTGTAATCAATACTTGAATTCTGGTTCGGAAGTTACAAACGTAGATGCGAGCGCACATTATGCGTGGTGACATTTTGTAACAAGCGAGTCAACTAAAGCAGTACCAATTGTATGTACATACATAAGGGTGAGAGATTTAGGGTTGTCACTTAACAGAAGGAAATATTTATTCACATTTTAAACTTACGTCATAGATAAGTAGAGATTACTCACTCCTAACAAGAAAATGTAACCAGTTTCGAGAGTTGAAATAGTTGCGTAAAAAAGTTTTGCCACGTCTCCGTGCTAAAATGTCCCTAAAATATTTGAAATAATTATCTATTTATTATGTAAATTACTCATTATTAGTTATTTATTCGTAAATTTTCTATAAAATGTTTTTATCTGTCAAGAATTAAAAAAAAACTTACTAACAAGCCGTTTGTGGCTTCATTCAATTTCAAGCCGACGAAGTATCTTTACTAATCTATGACTTACGTAAAAACTTTTGAAGTTGATACAATCCCGTCTATGGTTTGACTCCGGAGGCACTACCACCACACCTATATCTGGCTAATAACAGCAGTGTTTAGGGCCGATGTGTTCTGGTTTGTAGGGTGTCGTAAGAGAGACATACTTTTCCGAGGCACTCCAACTTAGTCCTCAGGGGTAACGGCGCATATGTGGCTGACCTCAGCTTAGGAATCTAATCTTATCTGAGGTCCATGGGCGGCAGCAGCACTTACCATCAGGTGAACTGCATGATCATCTGCTAATCCTATATTATATAAAAAAAACTGGCTGACCCGGAAAACGTTGTGTCGCCATATAAATAAAAAAATGTTAAGGGTGAACAACCCTTATCACTTAGGGGTATGAAAAATAGATAGTAGCCGATTCTCCGACCTACTGAATAAGCATATAAAATTTGGTGAAAATGGGTAAAGCCGTTTCGGAGGAGTACGGTAACTAACACTGTGACACGAGAATTGAATATATAAGATAAAAATGATTAAAGCCTGTAGTCGGCCACCGTTGGCGTACTATCCCAAAGGATTCAGTGTGCCTCGTGTATTGTTACTTAACATACTCGTAATACACTACACTCTACAAAGTTAACGTACAAAACTTTATAACTACAAAAAGACACTGCTGCGTTTAATATCATCGAGAAGATTTTTATGGATAATTATTACACACACCTTAATGAATTTCCATAAGAAACCACCACAAAATAGCTCGTGTTAACTTTATAGCCTTACCTGTCCAGTTACGTGCAAATATTGTATATCGGCCATAAGCAACAATGTTGAGTGTTATGATTATAAATAGTAATTGCTACCATCGCGACCATTACCCGAGGTCGGTTACCTGCAGATGTCTCGAGAAAATTCACCCACCATTTGTCAGCCTTCACTTTTATTATAATCCCTGCCTTGATTGCAATCATGACTAATGAAATGTCAATAACGGCCTCTGAAATAAAACGTGGCCAGGTATTTAAGACGATTATCGGAGACTCCATCCATAGAGATGTCACCGCAAGAACAGATGGTTTTAATTAAGTGAGCCCTTAAGCTGGAGAAGCCAAAGTCGATATTACTGAAGCAAACGATAGCGCAGAATATATCGATTCAGAGGCAATGCTACTACAAAGTGCAACTATCGATCATGTGAAGGAATGGTATTAAAAGATTGGAAATGAATCGTAAGACAATGGTTGGAGAATTTGTAAGTGAATAATAACTTGTATGTTTTTTTTCGTTTATAGTATTGAAATAGAAAATGAATATGCAATCGATCGATGGTTAGTGGCTACTGCTTATGGAAATTTGTAATCAATTCTAGATAAAACTAGTTTTAAGTATGTGTACTTTACTACATACACCCTTCAAAATAAAAGAGTATAACACTGTTGTTATTGGGTAGAAATAGGTGTGTCGAACCATAGAGCGATCTGCCATCATCAAATATTCGTTTTAGTTATTGGCTAATATGTTATATAAGAAGTCATCTAATCCAAAAATGTTAACTGCTCTGAAGAGCATAACTTTATAACTGACTCCTATAATTGGAAAGTTATGGATAAATGAATGCTATTTTTTTGTAGTTTGAGTGTAAGTTTTCAATGTTTTTGAGTATTTACTCTTATTTATATATCTAACATTTCAGTCTCCTAAGAAACGTCTACTACCAAACTAAAAATAAATCTTTTTATCCACACAACACACCTTACCCGTAACAAAAAGCGTACATCGAACAATAGTTTTCCGAGTCAATTCCCTTTCCACCAAGTGCACAATCCTCAATTTCACCCATTTCTGGTTGGTCGCCGATCAATACCTAATTGCCAGCAAAAACCAATATATTATCCAGTACAATTACATTCGAGTCTTCAGTTCAGTTCATTGATTTCACGTCACTGATTCCATGTGATTAATGGTGCTGTGTGAATTCAAAAAGCATCCTTCAGTAATTACTAGATCAAAGACAAGAGTGATGGTGTAGCTAGTATCGTTAAATGTAGTTTGTTGGATTCAGATTAACTGTATCATTAGACGCATTAGGCTTAGACTTAGACTTATAGTTTAAATCTACTGCTTTTTAGTTGTTTCGTTGGATTGAAGTAGCGAGATTATCGGGGTAATAATATCCAGATGACAATGAAATCTTTGCAAGACTAAAACTTAATCACATTGGTCAGAAGGTTGGACGTACTACCGAATATTTTACAAAATAAATTCATATATGTTCAACCTAAATAAATACTAAGCCAATTTTGATCCTTTACCAGAAACTCATTTCTATCTATCCTTTATGTCAATTGTAGTCCTTGCTACCCCTGAGGACTAAGTTATCGGACCCCTATAGGACGCTTCAGATAAGTATGTCTACCTTACCACACTCTTCAAACTGAAACACAGCAGCATTGAACACTGACCTTTTTCCCGTTTTTATAATCCTATATGATTTATTTCTTTATACAACGCTGCAAAATTCTCAAGTGATTTGCTGAACGGTAATTTATATTACCTTTATGATAAATTTATTTTGTATATAATTCATTTTCGAGACACGTTTCGTAATTAAGCATCTAGTCCCAAGGCATGATACCTACAGCTGTCTGCTACGAGAAAATTATATCTTAATACAGTAAATTAATTTCAACGTTAATATATTTTACCTCTGCTAAATATAAGTTGAAAAACATTTTTATTTGCTTGAGTTCTTTAAGTTTTTAGATGAAATTTTCTTTGTCTCTCTGTGAACTGAAATAAAAATATCATTCTCAAAAAGTTAAAATATGTGTAGTTTTAGATGGCAGTTTTAATTTGTATATTTTTATTATATTAAAGTCGCAAATAAGCATGTGGTCCACCTGTGGATGTCAACTGCCATCATGAATATCTGTAATCAACCCCAGCAAATACAATGCTAATTTTGAGGACTATGTTAGAACGTCTCGGATAAGTATATCGTCCGTACCACTCCCTTCTAACTTACTACTCTTTCTTTACTACGGTAATATTATCCAGTAGATTAAAATAAGTATTTTAAATTTTGCATGTGTTATGTATGCATTCTTATCAGCTAATAAGAAAAATGTTACAATTTTACTCCTATATCTAATATGTAGAAATGTTACGAAAATAATATCGCAAATAAAACTGCATTGATACACAACCCTAAACACGTAATTTTAAATTCCAACGATCCATTGTTGTCGCTATCCGCCTCTACATCTACTTCATTGCTTCTGTTTTAAGCATTAACTAGACTTGTTGCCTTATTTTTATAATCTCGCTTCACGCAATTTAATGTAAGTTCAATTCCTTATTGAAAATACAAATTGTTTAACACTAGCGAATAAATTTGAACAACAAGTTGTAAGTTGTGAAATGCCTTTTACACTATTCTATATACTTACTTATGAGTATCTTATAATATTTAATAGTTAAGAATACTCAAACATTAAGCAACTACAAACTGTTAATGAAGTGTTTTTTTAGACGATTTATAGCTGACGAAGCTCTCAATAGGATCTATTTAGTGGATGACGTGACAAAAGATAGGTCTACAAACACGAAGACCAAAAAATTTTAAAAGGAATAATCTTTTAGAAGGTATTCTGAACATGAATCGAAGCTGGAACCTTCGGCTTCTCAAACCAATATGGCCACAGCTCCGTCAAGCATAAGCTGTTTGATACCACCATACCTTTTACTATTCCTTAATCAGAAGTCAAATCGATCAATGTGCGAATAAAGTATCAAACCGAAAATTAAATTTCTTCACTTCACAATAGCAACCTGACACGCATTTGAAATCTGCACGACCAAATCCAAAATCTAAAACTCGGATCCAATTTCGCCGCCGGTTCCCGCAAATAAGCCAAAAAGTCCCTTATCGCCGCGGCGGTGCGTTTTTATTTTTGACAAGTGCCATCGATAGCCACCATTGTGCCGACATTGCATGGACCAGTTCACCTTATCTGATGGCTGATGTTGGGTTTATTAATTTTCACAATAGTTTAAGCTCCCAGCTCGAAATAGTGCCTAACAAAAGTATGCTGAAACATCTTTTGAAAACTATTTTTTGTAATAAAAAAAGATTTGTCTACGATTTTGTTTTAACTTTATTAACTAAGAAGCAGGATGTATTAAGAACTAAGAATATATTTTCGCAAAATATATTTTCTAATTATGAGACCAAATAACCTACGAAACTGATCCAAATACAATAATACTTACAATTACTTTGAGTACTATATTTATCATTCATGTCTTTAATTGCTTATCGTTCCAAATTACCTGCAGAGAGTAAGAAAATTTTAAAAGCTAGTTAATGAATAACTGGGTTTTCATAAAAATATCGTGAAGAATCTTTAAAAAATACCTAGATATTCTTTCCAATAACTTGAACAATTGTAGCATAAGAGCAGAGAAATCTGCGCCATTGGTCTTTTCTTTACAAAGACGACAACGACAACGGCACGGACCCACACCGATGCTGTTAGAACTTCTGTCAGTAAACATACAAGGGTGATCTATCCGAGAACCATAGTTAAAAATCGATTTTAGAACCAAAAATATAAGTTAGAAAATTAAATCGAAAACTTTTAACGATACTCAGCAATGAATCGATATAGCAGTTAGGTATCTGATACTGTTCGGAATTAAATAAAACGCATTAACGAACCGTACAATTCATAACCTAAGCTTTGCTCCTCTCTTTTGATAGAAATACATACTTGCGTAGTCTACTTTGATATTTACGGCTGCAGTGCCGTTGCCGTGCCGTGGTCGTCTCAATGAAGAAGCGCCCATTGACGGCTCGCTTCCATGGAATATTTTGACGGCTTCGATTTTTGGTTTTTGGTTTCTTTGCGCATGAGCCGAGGACAATGCGGCTACGGCGTAACGAATAAGTTGATTTTTAAAAACCTACGTTTCCCGAGAATTCTCAGAAAGCCAGTATGAATTGAATTGAAAACAATACATAAATATTTGAAAGAAATTCATTGTGTACATTTCTCGATGTCGTCTCTTGACGTCTAATTAGCAAATGGCAAAATGCGGTTACTATTTTTATTCCTTGGAAATGATATTACATGATATTATTAATTATGATTAACATATAGGTACATGGCCGTGTTCTTAGAAGCGACAGAACCCTTTGTAGGTTAACTATAGCACTAACATTATCTACGTTGTTTCCGTTTGAAACTGTGCTGAAAGTTAAAACATCTTTAGTACTATATTATATATTAATTTAATATATATATATATATATATATATATATATATATATATATATTAAAATTTATAATAAATTAAGCTAATTTTTAAAAAGGTGGTTTGATTATATGCCACACTTCTATCGGCTTAAATCCCACGGCGTTCTGAGTATCGAGGTCACAGGTACATTAATAGCACTTGTAGAGTTTTAGGTCGCTGGTTTCTAGTCCAAAATGAAATTTAACACCTTGTGCGCTCGTGACAATAGTGTAGGTGGATAAAATATATAAATACCGTAGAGTTGTGCGGTGCTCCCTTCGGCGACCGATCGACCGTGATGCACACACACTTGCGACTCTCAAATAGGTCTCCAGGACCCCGTAATAAATATAAATTATATAATACGTCCCGTGACGAAATCCGAATACCGACTGTCCGTACTATGTGTGTTATGACAGAAACGTCAACCTTTTAAATTTGAATTTACTCCTTTTATTTATAATCAGTATTTCGACCAGTTCTAAATACTGAACAGCACTCGTCCATAGTCTCAACCTCTCTTTGACCCTTAGACAGATTAAAATATAAAATGAATTGTAATATACATTCTGGTCAAACCTAGATCATATTCCTATATTCGGCTTTTTGTGTATCCACGATATCCATAACACAGAAAATCATAGTTTTATATTTATTAATTCTTCTATACTACATCTTTATAGTCATATGAACTATTTTCTCAAAGTCTATTAAAGGCTCACCGAACGGAAACAAAGTACTACTTACGACCACGTGGGCGGAGACGTGGGCAAATGCTAGTATGAAATAATAGTGTGATTTGTTTAGTGCGGTAATGATCGTGTATGGGGTTTATGCGCATTGTTGATAGGTGACCAAGCGTAATGTTTATAAATGGGATAATATGTCAAAAATCGTATATAAGTTTTCTTTTAACTTTTTTATACAACACATTTATTAATGGCCAGCCATTACCCCGGGGTAATACACATTTAAATACACGAAACCGTCATCAATACTATTCTGATATAATTATTATTATCCCACGTTGTTTTTGAAAAAAAAATAGGAAAAAATCTTATAAAGTTTTGTAAATTTCACTTAGTTAAGTAATCTTTTCTTTTACGTAGACTTTGGAAAATATATGGTAGTGTCATTTATTTACAGATGCTTATCATGATGGGAAACCGAAATTTATAATAAAAATAAATATTATTTTTTTGGGACGTCCTCAAAATTCAGAATCTTGGCCACTCTAGTTGTAGGCGCAAATGTCCTGGGATTCTGTTTATAGAGCATTTTGGTCCTTTTGATTTTCTTTCGCCATTTCTACGAGGTGTTGATTTCGTGTAGGAGTAGCGTAACTGATAAAGGATCGGATTAGGAGTGTTTTCTGATGACCTTATAAAGGCAGTGGAAACGATCTTTATATGACTGTTAAATGGGTGCATTGATATTTACTATGAGAGCAGTTTTTTTTTAATTTTATTAGTTACTAGCTGACCCGTCTAACTTTGTACTGTCTCAGAAACTATTTATGAAATATATTTCATATTTACCCACCTTTTAAACCTTCCCTGGACTTCCACAAATTGTTCTAAACTAAAATTAGCCAAATCTATCTAGCCGTTCTCGAGTTTTAGCGAGACTAACGAACAGCAATTGATTTTTATATATGTATATAGAATATAGATATATAGATATAGATATAGATATAGAATAGATATAGATGTGCAGCATTACTTTTTTATATTTATATTCAATTATATTGAAGTAGCAGTCTGGCGTGCAGGACGCCTCATGTGTGACTGTCACCTGTAGACATCTGCAATCCCTGATAAGATTAGATTCCTACCTGAGGTTGACCACAGAAACGTTGCTACTCTTGAGGACCAAATTCAAACGCCTTGAATATGTTTGTCTTCCTTATCACACCCTGAAGGGTGAAACCACATTCCACTTCGCCGAAACGCAAAATCTGCTTTACGTCAGAAATAGATATGGAGGACCAGAGCCGCCCATCCTCCTATCTCCTACCAACTTTTTATTCAAATAAAATATTCTCATTATATCAAACAGTTCACCTCTTATAATGTCCTTTACATAGGAATAAAGGTATTACATGTTACAATCTATAATTGTATTGAATTATGCAGGAAGCTATTTATTACGTGTGCAATGTGTATACAATATTTCAACCTTTCTTTTTGATCCACCGACCTTCTTATACAGCAGCCGCGAATTTGGCGAGCACATAGTGTTGAATACAAAAGTTAACATTATAAATTTAAAACAACGCTCGTTAAAATATCAAGTTTAAAGCCCTTTACAGACAGCGCGGGCACATGATAAAAGGAATTTATATATTTTGAAATATCACCACTTAATAAATCAATTTATTTGATGTTTTGCCTATCAACTTACGATAGGTATTTGGTTTTGACAGTTTCTAAGTGACATTCGCTTTGGTAGGCAACACATTGGATAGATTGATTATTAATAACGGACGCTAGTCTTCAGAGATAAAATTGCATCTATATGGTCAATGTTAAGAAGGCTTCGCATTATATTTAGAATTAGATGTCCATGGACAGCAGCGGCTGGAGTAGCAAACGAGCATCAGTACATCTGACGATAAGTACTGCTTTTATACTGCTATTTGTAATTGACCCCAGATAAGATTGGAGTGCTGCCTAAAATCGATCACACATGCAAAAAAATTTGGGATACATCGTACCTTTTTCACTTACCCTTCTTAAACCAGAAGACAACAGCAGACACAGCTGGCAGACATAAATATGCTTATTTCTGCAGCACCGTAGTCGAAGCTACAATGCTGCTCCGATTAAAAAGAGACCAATATAATCCGCATGGTTCGCCATACATTCTGCATTTATTCGTATTCCTTTATCTGCAATCACAGTCCTGGCCTCTGTTTACACAAGTTCGTATTCACGTATATGAGATTTCCGCCCGCATACGACCGTTCTCAAAAGGATCGTTCCCAAAAATTGGACTTGCACGAGACATTGTCGATTGGGTTTCGTTACGTAATTTGGAAATCGTAAGTTAATTTATAATACGAGTAATTGTAATCTTGTTGCAACCCTATTTATGAACCTCTGCTGAGAAAATAGATTAATATTTATTTTGGCAAAAATCCCGCAGATTTGGTGCGGGATTTTTGCCACTCGCTGCCACCAATCTTGCTCCTGCGTCGAATATATATATTTTTATTTCTTAGACCTTGTATGAAGTACAATTACAATCATAACTATCCTATAAACAAGTACACCGTCACCTACAATAATACTGTATAATATGAATTGACTCATTATGTCAAACCATTCGAAATACGATTAATAAGAATCACGGATTGCGTTACCAAATTCCGGTAACTCACTGAATTTATTATTCTCAATATATAATGGAACAATGTTAATTCACGTCTAGATTTTGAAAATAATAGCAACACTTCCTTAAAATGAATAATAGGTTTACCGTTCGCGTCGCAAACGAATTCGACGAACGTTCGTTCTTGATCTCTGCCTACATTCCGTCTGATAGAGTCTTAGCCCACAATTGTGAGTGATGAAATGACAACCGTAGACGCGGGGATTTGTGTACAATAGAATAACTTTTCATTAATGTTTACACCTCCGCTGTTAGCAGTGTTGGTTGTGTAGGCCTTATATGGCGCAACATGCGTATACAATCATGGGAGAAATTTACCTAGCGGCCAAACGCAGAAATACAAACAACAATTTTCACGTAAAAGATATAGATAATATTAATAGAAAATAAAGAGAAGAAGAGACAGTTAACTTGTTAGAAAATATTTTAGCGTTTCTACTTATAGTGGTTTCTACTAATTTTAATATTAACTTATTGGATCTCGACAATATTAATTTATTGATTGAAAAGCTTGATTGGAAGATGTGTATCAAATAAGAAAAAATGCGGCTAGGCAGTCCGCCTGATATTAAATCCTAATTTATGCGAATGGGAGCGAGAAATAGAACAAGATTTCCACCTGAAGGCTTTCATCGTTAAAAATAAGATTTGCACTACACTCGAGTTTTCTGTGGTGCTTTGGAATATATTAAGAACAGTTAAAGGCATTCCAATTTAGTCTTTAAAGCGCAGCAACTTATCTAAAATTGACTCCAATGTATGATGACTAAAGATGTCCACGAACGGTACTGTACCCTTACCACGAGTTTTCAAAACATCCCACAATTTTACGTTACGTTTACTCAATTCATTATTCTGTTCCGTTTGCTTTAGTAGACTGAGTAAACGTAACAATAAGTGCTCAAGCCTTTTGTCTGCCTCATATGTTCGCAAGAAAGAGAGACAAAACATAAAGCGCCATTTTGTCAATTTAGACATTTAATGTTACGTTACTGACACTATAGTTCCGATACAATCCGCTAGGGGTGCTGATTGGAATTTGTATGGGCAAATTTGTAAACCAATATCAAAACAGTCATATTCGTCAAATCGTAAAAACTCAACCCATCTAACATCCAATAGGCAACTCTTTTACTGTTTCCATTACATAAAACATGCAAATAAAGCCACACGCATCTCCTAAATAAATCCCTTTACAAACAAGAACAAAAAGCATAATAACGAATCAATTTTAGCAAAAGCTACAAGCTGATAAATTAAGATGTGATAAACGAAGCGATTATAATTATTGAGTTCGCCGATTATTCGGTGTTCGGGTCAGAGACCTTGAGGTCGGTTTTGTTTTAGCGGATATGCTGAATGATATCTGTGTTTCGGTACGGTCTGCATAAATATTTAAATTGTAAGTATTTTAAATTAAAATATCTTCCAGCTGATGGTAAGTTGCTTATGCCATGGATATCTGTAACAAGTAACAACTCCAGATAGCCTAACGTTTCTACTGGAGATCTACCACAGATGCATTAATTACTACCCCTGAGGACTAAGTTGGAACGTCGCTGATAAGTTCGGCTCTCGTAACCACATACTTTAAAACAGAACATAGCAACAACTACTGGTGTTAAACGGAAATATTGTGGCGGTGGTGCCGCCATAATCGATCCACAAGGGGTTCAAAATAATTTAAAGTAAATTAAAAAAGGATAATAATCGGATGTACTTAGGTAAGCGAAAAGCCGTATGTCTAGTGCTTAGAAAATTTAAGTGACACTGGACAGCTACATCACTCGAAGGACTGATAAGGTCCACGATAAAACAGGACCTTATGTCCAAGCAAGTGAACCGATAGCTTCAAGAAGACGACGGAAAGTTTTAAACTTAGAAGGCACAGCACCGGTTGGATTTACACCATATACAAGATATGCACAGCAGAAGACTCCAAAGAGCAGATATATGGATGGAATTTAAATAGAAACGATATAACTACTCGTAGTTCCAATTACACGTTTAATAGCTAACCTAGATATAGCAGTTAAAACCGCTATCCATCAAACACGTCACTCGTCGTCTACTGCTAATTTGCCAATTAGCAAGCTAAGTTCCTGCTGAAACTCGACACCATCAATGATATGGAGAACGCTGGTACTGTAATGAAATGTAATAAGACGACCGCGATGATATTGAAATGTGTGTGTGTTTACTTGTGTGTGTGCGTGCATTTTCGTCTGCTTGTGTGCGTGCACGCGTATGTGTGACTTTCCATATGTATACAATAGATATAGTTTTAAAAATGTTACAATATTTTTATGACTAAGAACATTTATAGGTATTTTTGGGATTAAAATTAATCAATATGATTAAGTCTTGTACTAAAAAGTTATAATACTAATTATAAAATCCAACGAAGTCAATGACAGCGGAATTGTATAGTAGATGAGTATAGTCATCTTTCGGCTCCATCATGACACACCAGCTTGCCTGATCGACAAAATTAAGTAAATAATTTCATAGGTCGCGAGTTACTGCATGAAAAAACGAATTTGAAACGGGATAGAGTAAACAATCAAATGTAAAAAATAAAAACAATATCACGAGATCTAGCGTAAAAATTGAAAAATCGCGCTCGAAACGCACCAAATTCTTATCTAAAATGAATCCTTTTCTGCTGTCAGTAGCAGGCACGCGGTGGGTATAATACGAACCGGTCTCAGCCCACCAATGCGTTTTCAATGCGGACGCAATAACATATGCCCGGTATAAAAAGGCGAATTTACGGCAGTAGCACACATGCGATTTAGTGGCGATTCGCGTTTTGACGATTCGATACGGTATACGTTTTGGTGACTGGCGTTTAGTCGCGGAACAGAAATTACAAGTTTTAGTGACTGTATTAATGCTAAATCAAGCATTCAAAAGCTAATGCGATTGGGGCTCAAATGTGTACAAGCTGTAGAGTACCTACGATCGCTGAATCGACTTTCAAAAAACAGCTAATTCAATCAAAGTCAATCGCCGTGGTTGAAGTTAGTATGTCTGCTGCAGCCCTTACAATCGCCCACTCTGCGATGCTTCGTCAAAGCACACTATTTCGCGCTTTATTTCGATGCGAGAAAGTTGAACGTTTTCTCATGTCTCGTTAAGAAATATGTGCGTTTTGTATGAAGTTCCTTATCGCCTGAATTTGATGTGCGGTTCCACGCTTAGACAAGTTTAAGCGAGACTAATTTTTAATGATAATATGTCTGATATTTTTGATAGTGATAGAATCATTAGTAGTTCAACTTCGGCGACACCATGGCGACAACAATTTATGTCTAGTAACACTAGTGTTAAACGCTGCTGTGTTTAAGTTTGACTTGATACTTTTCTGAGGCATTCCAACGGTTCTTAGAG
Organism: Epargyreus clarus; assembly: GCF_041222505.1. Classification (NCBI taxonomy): domain Eukaryota; kingdom Metazoa; phylum Arthropoda; class Insecta; order Lepidoptera; family Hesperiidae; genus Epargyreus; species Epargyreus clarus. Next base: position 2,436,268 of record NW_027332214.1, read on the forward strand.
GTAGCGACGCCAAACGTGTGGCTAACCTCTGTTGATCACTGACACGTGTACTATGGTGGCAGTAGGTACTTACCATTAGATGGACTGCACCGTTACTGTCATTATTATAGACAAAAGTTAAATACGCACATTTCCAATAATATGTTTTCTACCAACAATAGCATAAGTATCAAATTATACACACAATCATTAAACAAACACATGCAGAGATAGACATTAACACATGCACTATTAAAACACAACACATCCACAAAATGCCAATCCAAATAAAATATCGAAGCGCAATTATAAGCTCACTCCCTTATTATTTGATTTAAGATTAAAGTGCAAGGCGGCGATTTGGGGCGTACTGGAATCGGTTTGATAAAGACGTTATTTATTGCGTCCATCGAGACACGAATTTATTTTTATTTCGTACATGATCGTGAATGGGCGGACTTAAGCTTAACTTGTCCGGACATGGTACTTGGATGCGAATTTTATTTAAGCAAATTCTCTACATTGCTAACTTAATCAACTGTGGAGGGTAATGTTTTTTAAGCGTTTTTTATAATAATGTTGGAGTAGCAGATGAGCATGCAGTTCACCTGATGGTAAGTGGCTACTGCCGCCCATGGACATCTGTAATCAACCCGAAATAGGGTTAGATATTCCTACCTAAGGTCGGCCACAGATGCACCGTTATCTCAGCGAACTAAGCTGGATTGCTTCCGAAAAGTATTTTTTCCATATCACACCCTTCAAACCAGAACATAGCAGCGCTTCACGCTGCTGTTATTAGGTAGAAATAGGTGTTGTGGTGGTGCCGCCATTTAATTTTTTTGGGACCATTGCAGCCCAAATGCCTTGTCGGATTTTAACATTAATGAGATGCATTCGTCAAAATTTTGGAAGTGGAAGAAGCTATTTTTAAGCAGTTGGACTCCTTGTTTTTATTGATTGATAGTCATGAAATCTATCTTCAGTCAAAATTTAATTCAAATTGAGTCTACCATAGGCCGAAATTTGTCAATTTCTCTTAGGCAGGAAACGTCAAATTTAATCTTTGATTGGTTAAACATTGGGTAGATTGAATATTAGTAACATGCCCTAGGAGTTAAAACAAAAACGCGTTACAAACGGAATTACTTTCGCATTTGTGTAGTGTAACTTTTATCTTAGTCAAGAACTTTTTTAGTTAGTAATTTTAGTACGAATGTAAAGATTGTCGTTTTGATTACTAGTAATTGTATTCGTATTCCATTCATTCCTTGACTTTTAATGCGCCGGATGCCGCTTTTATTGTTATTCACAGACTGCGAACTTTACGTCAATAAGTAAGTTATGTAAACTGGCATGCAAATTAAAATCGCACAAACTTCATTCATATAGAATTATTTTTGAACGTAAAATAAGGGTAGGTACAGACAAGCGACATTGAGGTAGACAGCGAATAGTCGCTGGCGTGTCCGCGCACAGGCAGCGACAATCGCGGAACGGAATGTCGACGATCGCTTAAATTCGATGTCCATCGTATACCTATAAGCCACCTTAATATTGCCTCTGTTTATTTTTTTAAACAAAGTCAATTTGATTGTACCTACACAATAATTATAACTACAAATTAAAATACATATAGATTAAATATTGTTAATTGAAATGTAGTGATACCACCACCGCATCTTTTCTGTCTTATACCAACAGTTCTTGTTTGTAGTATTTTGAATTGAAATCAAATCATTTTTTTTATTCAAAATAGGTTCTTTACAGAGCACTTTTTAAATGTCAATACAACTACTACCACTTCACAAGGTGTTTCGTTATGCAGAAGAAGCGGCGAAATAAACTCCATAATACACATCTTTAAAAAAAAATGTTTTTACAATGTTAAACTTAACCTAATGGTACATGTGGAGCTGGAACTACTTCAGACCACACCGTTTTGTCAGTCAAATAATCATTTAGTTTATACTTAGTACGCTTTTTTACATAGCGTTTGTTTAACGACATGCTTGAACTTTTTTTCTGTGAGATTCAAAATGTGGTCGGGTATTTTATTGGAGTAGCGAATACAGTTACCCATGAAAGATCTAGCCACCTTAGATAATCTATGTTAAGAATTGCTACTTTATTTCTATTTCTAGTATTAAAGATGAAAATCGGTTAACTGTGGTGACACGGGCTATCCACTTATACCTATTCGAATATAATATAATAATAATTATATAAAACATACATGTAAAACTAATATTCCTAAACAGTACATAAAAGTAGATTTTGGTAGTAACTAACGGTACTACCAGCAACACTGCATTATACATGGAAATCTTATTAAAAGATCAGTGTTAAGCACAGGCGATATAAACTACAGGGCATGCAGGAACTCTATCTATTCTATTCGATAGCGATGCAGCGATAACCGTAATCGAATCGCTAAATTTATTCGCCATCGCTCCCGGCTTCCGACGATTGTTGCTACGATTTATCGACGCGGTGTTTATTACAGAATGGATGTTAGATGCATGAATGGATTGTATTATGATGTTATGCGGTGAATAATTTGTGTTTAATATATGCGTGCATGTACTTGCATACGCCATTAGATTTTTATGTACAAAGAAAGAGTTTTACAAGGTAGCAGAACTTTGTGGTTCTACTTCAAAGGCACCACCGTCTCACCTATTTCTGTGTAATAAGAACACTAAGTTCTGATTTTAACTGTATGGTCGACGAATTATCCAAGGTGTTATTTTCTTATCTTTAAGGGTATAACATCTGTTTGCGATCTGGCTAGAACAATAATGTTATTGGGATTTCATTGGATATGTTCACGAGCGGCAATAGCTAATCCTAAAATGGATTTTATACTCGATTCCTACTTCAATATAAAAACAACAATGCTTTCTGCATATGAAGAAAGAAGAAACAAATTGGAGTACTGTCACACCGTACCTACGTATCTTCCACTAAGTACAAAATATGAAGACACAGATCGTTTTATGTACCAGTAGACGCCTAGAACTTAAGGTAATAGTTTTGCTTTAGACTACAATGTTATTGTAACATTCATATATGTACTAATCCCATAACCAAGGGATTGAGCATGCCTTGCAATATAATATAAATAAAATCGAGAAGTGTCTGGTCGTAGTATTAAATGACCTACTTATATACTTCGAAAATGCTTAATTCGAAAATCAAATTCGAAAAAATGTATTGTAGGGGCCAATCAAAAACATGTTTAACTAAAATATTTACAAGAGTTAATCATAATCGATGCTGAACTAATAAATATGAAACTCTCACTCAAATATTTGGGACGAGTCTACTATAAAAAGTAACACTAATTCTTAGATCATTATATTTCTATATCTGACTAACCTTTAAAACTAGCAAACCTTTTAAATTTGCAAATTATATAAAATTAACTTACATAAAAAACCTCAGCATCAACAACTATTAAATAATAGTAATTAACTGAAAAGGAAATAAGGAAATATATTGCAGTGTAAATACTAGCATATATAGGAGTACTTTTAAACCAAAAAATACGTAAAACTAAAACCATGAAGGGGCGGGTAGAGCCATGTTTGTGAGGTAGTTTATAATAACTTAGATTCAGAGGCGACAGGTAGGATTATAGGCGTCTTTGCAAGTGCATTCTAGCGAATGGCGAGGGTATTATTATGTGGACTAGTGTCTACGTGCGGGTTTGTATAGTTTATTGTTTGGGCTACATTTAAGCGCTATTTTATCTAATGGAAACAAAATTGCCTAACAAGAGGTGTATGTGCTTAGAAAAATTGGCCAAGTGCAAATCGAACTCCCACAGATTATTTCAAGATTCGTTTAGGTATGTAATTCAAAATATTACATTTTTTACGCAAAAAACACTCATTAACTACAAGTTAAGTAGCTAATTACAATCTAAGTAATGGACTCCAAAATACATAAGTAAATCACCACAAATGAAGACGTTCTGTGTAGTTGACTAATTCATCATTAAGATTTTTTTCTTCTTTTTCTTTTTTAAAAGACGCTTTCTACACTCACAGCCCCACACTAGGATTCACTGTACCGTGGTTGCTATGGGCACACACAGAGACAAATATACAAAGACCCAGACCCAGAAACAGAAATCTAAATTTATCATTAAGATATCTGTCTGTCCGGGGATCGAACCCGGGATCCTCTGCGCGTCAGACTGGCATGGTGACCGCGCCGCTACGCGGGTCGTCAAAAATGATTTGCTTTACCCTTGGTCGAATCCAGGTCTCTCTGTCACAAGTTTTATGTCGAATGTATGAGCTTATCGTAAAGTAACTTAACTTAAAGTAACTATCTCGTAACCAAAACAAAACAATTTTATTTTATATAGATACCAGGTAATTGGTATTGCGGATTCAGCGCTGTAAATACGGATTATGAATGAATTGTATCCTTGAATTTATATTCAAGTAAAGAGCTTATTTGTTAAGAGGAATATTATAAAAAGTGCTATTGGGCCCTACAAGGTATAAATAGAATTAACTTTTGCGACAATTCTTGAGCTATAAAAGCCATTTAATATAAATGATTGTCTGGCCCTTTTATTATTTTTACAAGCGTTTATTCAATTTGAATTTTTATAATATTTTTATAATGTAGGAGTAGAAGATGAGCATGCAGTCCATCTGATGGTAAGTGGCTACTGCCGCCCATGGACATCTGTAATCAACCCCAGATAAGATTAAATAGCGGCAATATCTGTGGCCGACCTCAGGTAGGAAACCTGAGGTCGGCCACAGATACGCCGCTACCCTTGAGCACTAAGCTAAAAGGCCTCAGAAAAGTATGTCTCCTTTAACACACCCTTCAAACCAGAACACAGCAGCGCTTAATACTGCTGTTATTAAGCACAAATAAGTATAGTGAAGGTGCCTCCGGAGTCAAACCATAAAGGGTTCTACCACATTTAAATATACCTATCGTATATGTTTTTTACTTATTTCCGTAGGATCTTCGCTCTAAGCTTTCGCTTAATTAAACTTAAATAAATTGAACATTGCAATTACTGATTTCGCTAAGACGCTAAAGCATCTTATATGGAGGCATTATTGTTCAATTTACTAAGAAAACTGCGAATAATTTTAATTCCTATGCCGTTTTAAATAGAGTTGCAAATCCGTTACAAGATAAAGTATTTAAGGGGTAATTACTGGTATTGTGTGACAAAACAAACAAATGGAAAAACACTTAATCACGAAACAAGACGGCTTAATTAAAACTTAAAACTCAAAAACAATTAAACAGGGTATCAGTAGCTATCATTGTTGTGTTAAGAGGTACCAGTATATACACTTACTATTTCTTCACGCAAGGCTCTGAGTTCGAGTCCCGGGGAAATTTATCGTATATTTTATAATATAAGAGTAGCAGACCAGCATGCAGTCCGCCTGATGGTAAGTGTCTACTGCCGCCCGTGGACATCTGTAATGAACCCCAGAACCAAAAAGTTTACTATCACCTTTTAAGGGTTCTACCTACAGACCTGTATTTGTTTTGATCTACCAGTCCAAAATGCACATACGCTCCCTATGTAAAGTTCAAAGGTCGACCCCCGGGGAACTTTATCATTTTATACTATTTTTTATAACATTGAAGACAGCCATTATTATAAGTTCTTATACACCACCATTTTCGCCTACTAAATAAATGAAAAATAATTTCATTTGTTGGACAGAGCGAGTAATACAAAAAATCCCGAATCTAAAACTTCACTGCTAATGGAAATACAAAATTACACAAAAGTCAACCACAAAGTGAATACGTAATACGTTCGATCGTTATCGAGAAGTAAAAATTTAATTTTACCTCCCAAGCGAGAATTAGGCCGATTACAAACTAACGATTATCTTAAACATTTCGTAATATAAAATAAATTAAAAAAAAATACAATTTGATTTTAATGACGTTAAGGTATTTAGTATAATCGATTGATTTTGAAATTTAAAAAAATATTTAGATGAACATTTCTAGAATACATATTTACATTAAAAAGCATTATTCGAAATAAAATAATGCCATTTATCTATATCTATATTATGCATATTCAATCAATATTATGGCGGACAATTAAATCTGGCAGTGTGTATATTTGATTTTAAATTAATAATTAAGTTCTCTGCATAATAAAAGTCGTCCAGCTGTAAACAGCCTAAAGGATTTATGCAAAAATTAAGAGGCCAGGAGGCTCATTAGCAACTTTTTAGATCTTTTAACGTCTTAATTTGAATTTCGGCTTAAAGCCTGTTCGACCTGCAAAAGGCTCGTCTTTTGAGGCATTCTGAAGGTTAAGGTTGAATTATTTAAGCATAATTTATGCCAGTTGGACGATTTTGTTATTTTTAGACAATAGTGTGCTAATTAATGAGGCTTTTAATGAACTTGTAATATCATTTTCATGTGAATTAAGCTTATAGTTCGGTGGTGCAAGTGTCGTCGTCACTTATTGTCCCACTGTTGGGCACGGATCTCCGTCTACCGCACTAGCTAAATGTGATTGATAGACTTCATACACCTTTGAATTTTGAATTTTGAAGAATTTGTTTTTTGTAAACAATTCTATAGTGAGTAGGTTAAGTTCCTCAGAAATATAAATAAATTATTACAAAATGCCCGTTTTCCATCGCCGTTTGAGCAAATTATAATTAATTTATAATACGTAGATACTTTGAAAACCCAGAGCGTGCCCGGGGCTTGAACCTCAGACCTCCCGAATCAGAGGCCGTGTTTCAACGACTAAGCTATCACTGCTAAGCATGCTTGGAGGTGCAGGTGTATCGAAAACGATGTGCCCCTTAAAGCAATCAGGTGATTGTCTCTTATGATAATGCTTATAAGCCTTTTAAAAACTCGTGTGACGCAGTTATCTGGCTAATCCGCGCATCCGGTACCGGGTTCAATGCCTGATTAAGCAATTATGTAAATGTCGAATTTAGATTTTTTGTACAATTAATTTTATACTAAATAGGAAGTACTTAATGATTATACAAACTAAACGCCTGACTGCTTAAAATAAATAGCTGAAGAGCGAAGTAATATACAATAGCATAGTGACTTACTTAATTTAGACGCATCCAACGACATCCCTCATGTTAAAATCTATCAGGCCGTCCAAAGAATGAGACAACATACATATGATGTCTCATTCTTTTTATGACATAAATGCGCAGTGGGATAAAAATACAATATATTTCTTATTTAAAAATGTTAAGAACGAGCCGATTTAAATACAGACTTAAAATTTCGCATCTAAATAACAATCATTAAAAATCCTTACTTTAATGAAGACATTCGATCGCTACCCGCTTTAAGCTAAACGCCGTCCAATTAATTAGCGGATCGCAATCGCGATAGCCGCCGCTATTGATCAGCCGAGATCGGCCGATAGTGAGGACGGCAGTTGTGCGTTCCACACTGTACCCACTGTAAAACCGAGCTACTTTTTCCTGCCATTTAATAGACTTTGTTGATAGTTGGTCATAATTCATCATTATTATGGGTCATCATCACTGCCACTACATCTACATTTACTCAACATTGGCAAAGCTAATTGCCGTCTAATTAATTAGCGGATCGCAATCGCGATAGCCGCCGCTGTTGATCAGCCGAGGTCAGCCGATAGTGAGGACAGCAGTTGGTGCGTTCCACACTGTACTCGATGTAAAACCGTAGCTGCTTTTTCTTGCGATACAAAGTCGATATAAGACTTTGTTGATATTTGGTCATCATCGTAATGTCGTATATTCTATACTGTACCTACTAAAAGTGCGTAATATACCTACTACCTATTTTTTTTTTTTTTTGCCTACCATTCTATAGAGTATACACATATTTGATAAGTCAGCACCCCCTCCACCACAAAGGGATTCGCCGAATCATTGTAGTGATGTACTGTAAAAATGTGCTTCTTTTTTCACCGCAAATAGTCAAAGTTGAGGAAAAAATATTAAAAAAATTAAAATCTAAAAATTGCCTTATATTTCATGGTTCTTTTACATCTTTTAACCAATTTACATTTCAATATGGTAGCCCAACTATCTGATAGTATTTAATAGAAAAAATGAACACTCCATGATCAAATTTGTACACGGAGTTAACGAAAGAAGATGAAGAGGGCTGAATTTTTTACAAAAATATAAAACAATCGATAGTGCAAAATTGGTGACACTTTTACTAAGGATTTTTTTTTTCTCCGGAAGGTACGGGACACCCTGTATATATACTATTTTATACTATTTAAATCTTACTGTCAAAACTAAAACTAAATAAAAAATGAAAATACCGTTACAATATACAGTGTACAAGTGGAACAAAGCCACCCGTTGAGTAGTGAGGGCACGGGCAAATGAATATGCTCCAGATCAGCGCTGTGGACCGCGAAGAAAGTAATAGGCAGACATAGCTAGGAAATAGAGTTAATCTATCGTTGTTGTGTGTTTAGGTATACAAATGGAATTAGCTCTGGTATTTTTATAAGCGACTTCAAAGAGATTATGGATTGCATCTATGAATGTATTGTTCCAATATGAGTTTTCAAGAAGTTGTAGTGTGTGGAAGTACGAGTCAGATTATTATTTACTTTTATTTGCTGAAACGTACCTCGTATGAATATAAAATTCAGATGTCTGTGTGCTCGTAATTCCTTTCCTTTAAGAGGAAGATTAGTTAGTTTGACCGACTTCTTCACAAGTCTTTTGTATTAATTGGACAGTTATTAGGGACTCTTAGATTCACTTTTATTCGTTGCAATACAATAGTTTATAATCGACTAATTTCCTTTGTGAAGTACAAAATCTTATATTAAATGCCCCTACAATCACTTAATCACTGCTGCTTTATTTTTATTAGTTGCTTATAAAAGTTTATAAGCATTTCATTTCAATACAGTTTACTTATCGTAAAAGTTACTGACCAAGATTTCCTCACATCGTTATCTCTAGAATATACGTAAACAAAACATAAATAATCTTACTTCAAACATCCTTGCGTGTACGCTGGAACTACGAACTTCCACAATCGTCAACGGTTGAACTACACGAGGCTTTCCGAACAATTCGCGCAACAATTTTTCAATCAAAGTCGTGTTACAAAGTTTCTGGGTTCCGAGAAATGTAATAAAGGACGCCGGTCACGCTACTGGGTTTGTTGGTGGATGTAACATAAAAATTTGGATGTTTTTATTGTATTGCTAATCCAGTTTAAAAGTTGGCCTCCTACTATTCACATAAGACAAATAAGTACGTATTAAAAGTAGTTATAGCCTATAATATCTCTTATTGGGGAACGTAGATTAGAAAACCGGTCATCTCTAGTTTTTCAAAGTTATATGCGTATAAGTAACAATTAACAATTGGTTAAAATGTGAACTTAAATATCATGAGGGAACCTGTACGATTGAGCTCTGAAAAAATAAACAAAAATGGTCTCAAGGGTCTGTTAAGTCTTACCAATATGCACTTGGCCATTACTGCAGTGGTACAGTAATGAGATGGCGACGATAGGTGCTTATTACTTAATTATCATTTAATGAGCAACGAAAAAGAGACAATACAGAAACCTTTAACTTTGGAAGTTCTTAATAATTTTCTCACAGCCTTGTATTGTGTAGCGTTCTTGGTCAGCTTAGTGGACTATGACCTACATCCGATTCTCTTGTAGAGGAGTCCCTAGGAGAGAAGTAATGTATTTCTGAAGGTGGTAGAACTCATTATGGTTCGACTTCGGCGCCACCACAAATATTTCTACCTAATAACAGCAGTGTTAAGATTGGGAGACATACATTTTCCAGGCGTTCCAGTTTTGTCCTCAGGAATAGCAGCGCATCTGTGGTCGACCTCAGGTAGAAACACAGGTACAGATGTCCATGGGCGGTAGTAGCCACTTACCATCAGGTGGACTGTATGCTCGTCTGCTACTCCTATATTTAAAGAAAAAATCTCAACTTAAAAAAACTACATGTACTTTTCTTAGGTAGGTAGGTAGAACTTTTCTTTTAACCACATCTTCATTAGGTAACAGACGAATATACTTACTCCATACTTACTTTTGCCTCATAATAGTAATGTGTAATATTATACTCATTTTAGTATAAAAAAACTAAACCTATTAATTTGATTTTTTTTTTTTTTTTTTTTTTTTTTTTTTTTTTTTTTTTTTTTTTTTTAATAGTAACATTTATTTTCAACAAAACTATAGATATGTATATAAACAACATTCTAAACTAAAATAAAAAACTTTATAAAAATACTAACTACAATTAAATATAATAGGCTTCATCCAAATTGTTGTCCTTCGGAAGAGTTCCCAAAACACTGGCGACATTACCCCGCTGAATAGCTAAGCTTATTCTCTGTCCGAGGTAAGCGCCAGCCCTTTGGTCATTGGTGCACTCGATCAATCGCTTGGAAAGATGTTTATAGAAAGATCGAGCGTCAGAACCCCACGGTCCCATTGTCTCCACGCCAAACGGCAAAAATATGTAGTCTCTACTGAGACTTGCATAATTTGATAAACAACAATACGAGTAAAACCTTCTTAAATTAACGTTAATTAAAATGTTCAAGACCAAAATTAATAATCCTTACTTGGATATCTAATACACCTTTATATAATACTTCTAAGCTTAATTCTTAAGAGAATTTTCGCTAACATCTTTACAGTCAAAATAGAATTTCCTCGCAAATTATTTTCTTTGTCTTAATTAATCTGCTTTCATTAGAGGTTTCCATATCGCGTTACACTACGTGTGGGTGAAATAATGATGAAATAAATAACGATAATGTTACGACGATGAAATAAATAAATAACGGTGAAATAAATTATTTACTTACGTGATATGAAAAGAGTAGAAAGAGATGGATTGTGCAGTGGTGGCACGTAAATACTTCAAAACAGAAGCCTTTTTTCTTCGACTGCGGAGAGTAATGTCATGTAGTCTTTCGAGCGTATGTAGGTATGTAAGTATGTATATCTCATTCTTAGACACTCTACAGTCCAAACGAATTTACGGACTTTATATAAGTGTCGTTGGATTTGTCTAAATTGTAGAAGTGATATAGGCTTATATTTTAAAGTCAGGCTTTATGTTTTTAAATTATTGATTTGTATTTATGTTCATTAATTACCTCATAATATTTCTAAGTTTTGAACTGATTGCATTGTGTTCGATATTATTTTAACCGTTAAAATAAGCAATAACATGTCATATGTGTAAATTGTACACATATGATATGTTATATCTGTTGTGCCTATAATCGACTTACATACATAGAACAGTTGTATATGTATAATATTATAGTTTACTAGCTGACCCGGCAAACGTTGTGTTGCCGGGTCATATAAATAAAAAAAAATGTTAAGGGTGAACAAGCCTTATCACTTACGGGTTTGAAAAATAGATAGAATATTTGAAACTGCGATGGTAGCGAAGTCTGTCGAATCCAATGTGAAACATTCTAAAATCAACAACTACTTACGAATTAAAAAATAATTAAAAAAAAACCTTTTCCCACGGACTAAATTGTGAATCTAAACCATTCTCAAGTCCCCTTGAACACACACAACAAATTTCATCAAAATCAGTCCAGTCGTTTAGGAGGAGTTCAGTGACATAAACACGCACATAAGAAATATATATTATAGTTTATAAGTTTTATTTGTTAAGCTGTTGTCGTGGTAAAATAAATAAATAAATAAATAAAAATTCTATGCTTAACGTAAGTCCTTACAATTAACAGCATATAGAACGAATTTATGTAAGACATACATTTTATTTAAGTCGGTTACAAATGTCTATGAGTGGCATTTACCACTTCACACCATCCTTGTTTGTTCCGTTACAGATTTCTGCTTTATGTTTCTACTTCACACATGAAGGGGCAAGACCAAAGCGTAGAAACCGTATCGTATATTATCGAGCCGGTTTCACAATAAAGATATAAATCAAGAGGAACTGAATAAAATCGCTCACATCTCGCTTATCGCGCGATCGCTTGCTCCTTGGTATTATACCCGCGATTATACAGGATGTTTTAAGTTATAAAAATATTTGATTTAAACTGTAAAAAAATATGCCTATTTTTTAAAGATTTATATATAAAACACAAAAAAAATCTGCATATGATAACGTTGAAATGTATATTAGTCAATGTTTAAAATATTGAAATTACGTTCGAGTTTTTTTTAAATAATTACATAGACTATTTATTGTTACCATATAATTATAATTGAAATAATTACACACACAGATTCTTTATCATTTCCAAAGAATTTATATTCACATATCTAATATACACCATTAAAACATTTAACACTAAAACCATAGATTACTGAAGATTACTCCCTCCTAACAAGAAAATGTAACCTTTTGACAATTGTCACTGTCAATTATTTTCATGTTTGAAAAATATTAAAAAATGTAGTTTTTAAGTCATTTGCAAATGAAACGAATTTTCTTCGCACGTTTTTTTTTCGATTTCGTGTCTTTACTGCGCATGTCGGCATTATTCCGCCTAAATGACACCATGACAGCCATTAAACGGCTGACAGAATTATCAGCCGTTTAAGTCATTTAATGGCTTCCTTCAATTACAAGGCGGTGAGATATCTATACTTATCTATGACTTAAACGTACAGTTTCGAGAATCTGATCAAACTAAATTTAGTAAACAAATATAGTTTAACTTGGTTCAGTAGTTCAAAACATGATAACACCTCTTTGGTTACTAGAATAGTTCTCTATTATTAACACAATAAAGTTTGTTAGCTGAACCTCACAAATCCAACCACCACAATAGAATATTTGTATTAACATCACGGAATTCATAAAACTGGCAGTAATGGTACATCGTAAGTATAATCCTTTTCATGAGCGGAGTGTAGCAGAATGGTGGTTTTGCTAGGTTCCGTATGAAATAAATTCTATAACACGGTTTTATGTAAGAGCTGGTTTATATGTAGCTTCGTTTTCTTTGTTTTACCGTTATTTTAAGGTCAATTCTATGTATACGCTAGATTTTGAAGGTGGTAGAAACCTTTGTGGTTCGATTCCGGCGGCACCACCGCCACACCTATTCCTACCTAATAACAGCAGTGTTAGGCGCTGCTGCTGCTTTTCTGAGGCGTTCCAGTTTAGTCCTCAGGGTAGCGGCGCATCTGTGACCGACCTCAGGTAGGAATATCTAATCTTATCTGGGGTTGATTACAGATGTCCATGGGCGGCAGTAGCCACTTACCATCAGGTGGAGTGCATGCTCGTCTGCTACTCCTATATTATAAAAAAAATGTTTTTGGCGTAGGTTTTAAATTAAATAACCATTAATCGTCTTTAAGTAAGTTATAAATATAACTATTCTTATGTTTCTGCCACGATGGGGTCACAATTATAGGATTTTAAAATGTTATAAAATATGAGACTAAACATAATACCGTAGAACTTTTTTCTTTTTTCCGACTGCTGAGTGTAATGGTTTTCGAACTTATTTATGTATGTATGCATATATTTATACCCGTATGTATGTATATCTCATTCTTTAACACGCCCTGCATCCCAAAAAGTTTGACGTTTTACGAAGTTTTGTTGAATTCGTCTAAATTGTGAGAATGACAAAGATTATATTTTTAGCACTCGAGTTGAATTTTTTTTTAAATATTTTTTTAATTATTTGGTGTACTACAAAAAAATATCATCCTGTATAATGTATATGCGCTGCCGCCCGGCAACATTGCAAAATAAAGTTATTTCTAACCTGCTGTATATTTGCGCTTTCTTCGTGGTCCAGTGTAATATTTAACGTTATATTTTGTAGTTAAAGACATTGAAGTAGTATAAACAACTTGTAATTATTATAAAAACGAAAGACCAGATTGCTTAAAATTAGTGTAGCATGTCATATCACGTCATGTCAACATCACACACCTCATGTGACATACATACATACGTAAAATACATTCCCCTCCGCAGACCCGTAACAAGGAGTACGAATAATTCATTTTTAAGTATAATGACGCACATTTAAAATTATACAAATATATTGCGCCCCATATTTTTGAGCATCCTTTTTAAATATGTATATTTTAAAAGTATTAAAACGTTTAGATTCCGAAGACCGAACACTTTATACAGTATTATACCGAAACTGATATATCTACTGTTTTCTACACATACATTTACAGTTCTGTGTCTATACACAGAACTGTATTTATTCTATAATAACATCTTCATTTTCGGGCTTTTAATAAACCTCTTTGTTGGTGTCCTATGTGCCTCTTTGGAGAATAGTAAAATAAGAAGTCACACAAATTTAGTACATAATTCTGTAAAGTAAATTTATATTTAGTACATAAATTATTTTAGTACAACCATCCCACACCTGACCTGTTTCTTGCGTCTAACATTCTAATACATTAGTGATGTACATTTAAACTCACATTACAATTATGTCCTCTAAAAAGCCTGTGCCCCATTTAGAACATTAGGACAGAAGGTAAAATTATGTACCGACCCTTTCTACTCAGAAGCCGTTCTGCTTGTGATTTTGTTTGTGATTGTAAAGGTTTATGTTCATTAAGTGACCTTAGTAAGATATTTGGTAATTTTAGAATAATTATGATTTTTTTAATTGTTTGTATGAAAATTGTCTTTTATATGTATGGTTTTATAGTTTAAGTATGTATTAGAAAAATCGGAAAGTAGTCAGAATTTTCTTTGATAAATTAAATTATTTATTAAAGAAATTTGAAATGCAAATAACAAAACAACTATTTTAATTATTACAAATAAATGTAGAAATTTATTTTAATTATTTCGTGACAGTCGCATAAGTAAGTACCTACCTATCTATTAGAAAATGATAGAAATTATTTTTTGATTACTTTTATAATTATGGTTCTTGGAGAAATAATTGAGTTTGTGACTCAGTACAATGTTTCTCGATATATAAAAATACTTAACAAATTATTTATTATTGATATGCATAATTTGACTAAAACACCAACAACATCCATAGAATTTAAAATGAAACATTTTGTATAATGATTGTTTTTCGAAAAAAAATCTAGGTCTATGGTTTTATCGTTCGAAAGCTGTTGACAAAAACCATGTATAACTTACTTAATATTATGTAGTAATAGTACCTTTGCATATTGTATTGTACTACATGAAGGTCTAACAAAATGGCTAAAGCTTCTGCGAAGAAAATCTCATATCTGAAATTACCATTACATGTTACTATGAACAGAGCATTATCTCCTAAAGGATTTCGGGTGCCCTAGTCAAATAGATTTGGACACAATGCGAGATGCTGGGTTATTTATTTATACGTTAAGACGACTAATCTTGCCAAATAACCTTAGGCTGAATGGAATATGTCAAATAGGATTTTTAATAAAAGTGTTCTTATTTGTTATTGACGACTACGATTAATCGTAAGCATTTTTAATGTTTAATTTAATACCATTTGATTTTATATACAAAAAAGGAGAGATTTATGAAAATACAATAATCATATTGTTGTGGTAAGGGAGACATAGACATTTCGAGCCATTCCAGCTAAGGCCTCAGGAATAGCGGCGCATCTGTGGCCGAAAGGAAGGACTTCAGGACTTCAGGAAGAAAACTAATCTTATCTGTGGTTGATTTATAGATGTCCACAGGGGGCAGTAACCACTTACCATTAGGTGGACTGTATGCTTGTCCTACTCCTACATTATAGAAACATTATTTGAAATCGTGGTGCCGGTGACATTAAAGACATGATGTTACTATTTTAAGGAATGATGCCGCAGTAAAATTATTGCTATGTAAATAATATTGTAAAATGAAAGCAGTTTTCATATTGTACTTTTACATTGTCTTCGTTATGAACAATTGGACGACTTTACCAGTCTTTTTATATATTTGGTTGTGTCGTGATCGAAAAACGTACATAATATTGTAGTATAAAAGCAGTTTTCATATTGTACTACTTTTACATTGTTTTCATTACGAACAATTGAATGACTTTATCAGTCTTTATATAATGGGCATGATGACAGTATTGAAAAATCGAAGAATAAATGATTTACTTACAAACAATATGTTGAAAGCATTCTCAAAAATGGCCCAGCTTTAATAAAAACTTTAGGATTCATTATATTTTCAATAAAATAAAAGTATAACATACTGCATTCGGCCATCTTGTCTAAAACGCTAATCGGGGCGAAATGACGTCATTTTTTTGACGTGTCACCGTATTGCTTGAACTTTACTATGGGATATCGAAGCGTGACGTCACTCGCGGACGCCATGACACCTGTGAGCGTTTTAATATTTCCGTTATTACTGAATTTATTGCCAAAATAATACGATGTTTGGAATCAGTAGACATGTACCTACATTATAGAAGCGGAGTTCAAAATTTGTCATGCCCATTACTAACACATTGGTCGTGTCGTTGTCGCATCCAGTAAAGTGTCTCTTCTAATGTTCAAAGGCAGATTATCATGCGAATAACGTAGCGTTGGAATTGAGCCTATAAAAATGTAAGAAACATTATTATTTGGTATTTTCTACAACGCAAAATTTCTTTCAAATAATGTCAAAATACCAAAACCTGGTTCACGTCATGTATTAGAGGTCTATTAAATTTGTAGGAATATACTTTTCGTTGAAATATCTTCTAAGAATATTTGGTATATCATTTTATAATACTACATTTTTAAAATTACGAGTATGTATTGTTTTGTTTATCTTAATAAATCTGTCTGTCTTAATAAATCTGTCTTTATCTTCGTAAATTTGAAAAGTATTTTCACGAAGCAAGAAAAACATAAAGGGGCAGACATAGGTACTTTTTAAAACTAGGTATACTTTTTAAAAGCTCGATAATGGCAAATTCTTAGAGAATTGATTTTGAGTCACTCAAAACACTTGACACTACAGTCATTATACTTTTAGTTTTTGTTTTGCAGCTCACCTGGTGGCAAGAGGGTGCTGCTGCCCATGTATATCTGTAATTAACCTCTGATAATATTAGGTTCCTACCTGAGATTGACTAAGTCGGAACGCCTCGGATAAGTATGTCTCCCTTACCATACATTTCACACCAGCGCTGAACTTAGCTGTTATGTCCCAAGTCGAACCACAATGGTTTCTAGCATCTTCAACTAACATGCCTATGACACAAAAGGTTCCAGCTTCAATCCCGGTCAGCCTGTATTGTCTAAAATAGACAAGTAGGTATTTAATCACAGATTCTATTCTAACCGTCATGCTATCATTTTAAAATCATTCATCACATGAATGATCCAGGATTTTGTCTGTTTTGCTCCCTTTGTGTGCTAATGGTTCGAAGCTGCTGACTCAGGCACACGCTACATAATATCTGATACTCCGAGAATATGTATCTTTATTTATCTTTATCTTTGCTGAATGGATTCTATTGTGAATTTTCTAACTCGTCATGAGGTTAAAAGGTTTTCGGCTTGCTTTATAGATAATGCTATCTTATTCTTAATTCTAAAATGCTCTGTATTATGGTGGACACATGAAAGTGCAAACATTCAGGTTTTTAATAATAACATAGATATCCGGATTGCGCACCTATGCATCACCATCCATGAATGAATACCACCAGCATGAATACCACCTGATGCTAAGTGGTCACTGCCGCCCGTGGACATCTGTAACCAACTTCATATGGAACAGAGGTTCTACTTGAAGCCAATCGCAGATGCGTTGCCATTCCTGAGGAGATAGATGGTCGCCTACCATGCAAATAGCGGCTATTTACCACTTCAAGGTCATTACAATGTATGTATTCGGCGACTTCATTAATATATTTTTTTAAATATATTTAAAAATGCTGATAACTAAACTAAGTTACTAACTAAGCAAACTAAGTTAACTTAGCAAAGTTAGATAGAAAGAAAGACGACCACAGACATCGCCATCGCTTCCACATTCACAACATACAAACATTTGACGACCCACGTGGCGGAGCGGCCGCCATACCGGTCTGATACGCAGAGGGTCCCGGGTTCGATCCCCGACCAGACAGAATCTGAAGGATGAATTTAAGTTTCTGTTTCTGGGTCTGGGTGTTTTTGTATTTGTGTAGCCATAGCACCCACGATACAGGGAATCCTAGTGTAAGGCTGTGAGTGTAGAAACGTTTATATAGCTAAACAAATCACATTATCGCATAAATGTGTGTTATTTTAAACTTCACACAAACCCCGCCCACACAAAGCCACGAATGGTCACCGCTGACCACACGCCAGAGACAAAGCCAAGCGAAGTCTCAATGCAGGCTTGAAAACCGGAGTTTAACACTCCTATTGTGGTTTTGTGCTGTAAGAAATCAAGGCGACAAAGGGATTTTGTGGATATAAGTGTACTAGATGCGGCTAAATGATTTTATATTTTAAAAATGTTTTATGTTACCAATGGGCGCGGGCTACACATTGATTCTTTTTAGGTCCGATTTTTTTGTTGTTACGATGTACACAAACATTGTTTTTGTAGTAATATTCATAAGTTTAATCATGCTGCTAAACTGCTAGTTTGCTCTGAATATACTAATGAATCGCGTCGCCGTAGTAAATTGTATGACTACACCCTCTCGCAACAACTTCGGAGGGGACTAGCAGTTTGGCGCGTACTATACTATTTACATGTCGCCTAATTGATTCTATAGCCTATTGATTCTATACTAAAACGAACTAATGGATTGCTAAACTTCACAAGCCCTTAAATTATGTAGAGCTTAAAGACACCATTGAAGCATTTGCTTTAAAGGTGTTCAAAAAAAGAAATCAATAAAACGATAATATAAGACTCTTCCAGCCATCTATTTCTCCGTTCGCACCTTCAGAACTCAACAAAAGATCTCCACATTATACCGCGTTAAGAAGACCTCAAAGAACCTTATCCGGAAGACGCCACTTGTAACGTAAATACCCTATTGTGTGGGTCTGGACCCAGACCGCCCTGATGGACTGAGCTTTGTTTTGTGAATAAGACGATTTTCACACTAATTCTTTCGATAAGGTACAACTCGGTACAACTACTTTTAATACACGAATTTAGCGATTTTTCGTAAGCTAGATGCAAATACAGCAGACATAAAAACGCCAGTCGCGAAAATCGGTGATGGGACGAAACATAAACGAAAAAATCACCCAGTCACCAAAATGTGCGATATCGATAGGTACTGGGATCGTACGCCAGTCTGCTGGTCGCGAAAACGTAATGCAATCGCCAAAGCGCAAATCGCCAATCTCAAAAATAGCTAGCCATTTTTAGGACAATATGGCCGAAGAGAACATTTCGATGTACAAGGCATTTAGTCGCTGCCTTACTTATGAGGGAACCATCTAAGTCCTTAATAGCGGCAACGAATCTGTGATCAGCTATTTCTAATTCTAATTGGCGGCGATAGTGCAGGTGGACTGCATGCTGGCTTACGAATTCAATGTTAAAAAAAAAATACTTTCATCGATCTTAAGTAGGACTTAATCCCGTCTGGGATTGATTACAGACATCCATGGGCGACAGTGGCAACTTACCTTCAACTTTTTCACTGAACTACTATATTTCTAAAATCGACAGATTTTTTTAGCGCACGAACTTTTGTAAGCTAACAGCATCTTAATATTATTTCTAAGTAACAAAACACCCGTTTAAAGTACGAACTACATAATAAAATAGATAACTAAAGTTTATCACCGTGTGAGATATCAAACAATATTTATCTTGAATGCTACCGTATATAAAAATTATTACTAAGAAACGTGCGATACATTGTAATGAAAACAGGGATGCTTTATCAATATTATTATTTTACTTCAGGGCAAATGTTTAGTTCGGACTTTTATGGAATTTAATATTCATAAATATTGATATTAAAATTATTATAACTTAGTGGTTTCCAATTGGGCCTCTCACGCTCGAAGTCCAGTTCTTTTCGAAGAATTTGAAATCCACTTTTCTTAGCTAGCTTAAACAGTGACGCAATCATGAAAAATATAACCAAACAAAATGTTCTCAAATGTATGTGGAGTCTCCCAATCCGTAACTACTTTTGAAGGTGGAAGATCCCTATTGGTTTGACTCCGGCGGCACCACCGCTACACCTGCTTCTGCCTCGTAACAGCAATGTTAAGCGCTGCTGTGTTCTTGTTTGAAGGGTGTGGTAAGGGAGACATACTTTTCCGATACGTTCCAGCTTAAGTAGGAATATCTAATCCTATCTGGGGTTGATTACAGATGTCCATGGGAGGCAGTAGCCACTTACCATCAGGTGGGCAGCATGCTCATATATTGTTGCAGCCGAGAAAAAAATTGTAGCAGCCCTAACAACAATTTTTATCGAATACAATGTGCGAATTATATGAAACGTTTGAACTAAACATTTATTTTGTTCTGAGAACATTGAGTGCCGAATTTTATGAGCTCCACGAAGTACCCACTTGAGGTGTGCACGAAGATAATTTCTCGAAATATCTCAATAAAAATATAAGCAGTATCTCCATACTATTTCTTAGAAATTTCATTTATGATCCGAGGTGTTTACTACCTATAAATTGCAATGAGTAATATTTGAGAGGCTTTGACTCTTAGTAGCGATAATATTTTGGAGTTAAGTAGATAATATTTTACTTTTTAAGTCATTTTGATAACTGTTATGAATGAAAGAAAGAATCATTTTCACACAAATTTTATAAGAGGAGTATGAAATTACATTAAAACAAATAAAAAAGTCATAAATAGTCTGCGCGGCCGAAGATTAAACCCGGACACTTATTAGAGCATCTAATTAGACCAATAACCGCTTCAAAATATTCATAGGAATTAAACTCATACAGTTTCATTTTTTATCACAAGAATTACCCCAAAGCATGCATGCTTGTATATACTAGGATTTTCCCAAGAATTTACAACATTTTAAAATTGCATCCACAAAGAAAGTCACGGGTGATAAAACACTCCCTTGCAATCCTGACAATCGTTCATCCTGCTCTACCATACCTCTCTTTCTTACATCTCATTCAGTAGCAAGAACATGCGTTATACACTCACTTCATAAACTGGTTTCAAAATAACTTGTACCAATAAAAATCGTATCTTAAATTGGCAGCTTTTGTATATCTTTCTTGCTCACACATTGGAAAGACAGAATGAGAGGTGAATACAAATTCCGTCATTTTGGATTAGAATTTTGACACAGTTTACACCATTGTCTCGCGAAATGCAGCCGCAATTAGAGTGGCCACTGGTTGTTCGTAAATCATCGGCGACATGAATATTTCTTTGAAATCACATTGCTTTTGTTATTGCCATTGTGTTGTTGTTTCACTTTTTATCGTATTACAAGGCTATTGATGTTGTTAATAAAAACGTTGCTAAGCACGCAGCGTTTAAATGAGTTTGGAGTTGGAAGCTGTTTGTGTTTCAACTGATATATATTCGCTTTTGGATTTAAGTCGCTGACAAAACTATAGATTTTTTATAAACAAAAAAAAGTTACAAATATTGCCGATGATCTCCCTACAACTTCGACGATTCCAACGACACCTCTTATGGAAAAATCCATCAAATCTTTTAGGCATGCCAAAATATTGAAGGTGATAGAACCCTTTGTGGTTCGACTCCGGCGGCACCACCGCCACACCTATTTCTACCTAATAAAAGTAGTGTTAGGCGCTGTTGTGTTCCGTTTTGAAGGGTGTGGTAAGGGATACAGACTTTTCCAAAGCGTTCCAGCTTAGTCCTCAGGGGTAGCGGCGCATTTGTGCCCGACCTCAGGTAGGAATATCTTATCCTATCTGGGGTTGATTACAGATGTCCATGGGCGGCAGTAGCCACTTACTATCAGGTGGACTGCATGCTCGTCTGCTACTCCTATATTATATAAAAAAAATGAAATAAACTTACTATAACCAAAAAAACTAATATAAGCGACAACGTATTAGAAGCCACTACTTTATTGCAAAGACACGTTTTTGAAATGACCACAACGCAACCACAAACTTTGCATAACGTTTGAAGGTGGTAGAACCATTTGTGGTTAGACTCCGAAGGCTTCCGAAGACTCCACACTTGTTTCTGACCAAAACAACGATGTTAAGCGCTGCTGTGTTCTTGTTCCAAGGGCGGGGAGATACTTATCCGAGTTTCAACTTAATCATCAGGAGTAGTAGGTATCTTCGAAGCTATGCTCTGGTCGACATCAGATAGGACCTCTAATCTGGGATTACAAATGTTGATGGGCGGCAGTTGGTAACCATAAGACTGCATGCTGATTTATGATTATTATAAAAAAGTGACCACTGCTCGTTTGTTGCTTCTGTGTGGTATGATTGTGGTTACGTATGAATAGACAAATTTTCATTTAAAGCGATAATATGGGAGTAGCAGACGAGCATGCAGTTCACCTTAAGGTGGCTACTGCCGCCCATGGACATCTGTAATTCACCCCAGATAGGATTAGATATTCTAACGTAAGATCGGCCACAGATGCGCCGCTACTCCTAATGACTAAGCTGAAACGCCTCGGAAAAGTATGCCAACCTTACCACACCCTTTAAACTATAACACACTAGCGCTTAACACTGCTGTTATGAGGCAGAAATAGGTGTGGCGGTAGTGCCGCTGGAGTCGAACCACAAAGGGTTCTACCACCTTAAAATTTTTAGCTTTTCATTTAAAGTCATATTTCTTGGAAACAACCTTACGTCTACTCATCGAACCCCGTTAAAGATGAAAATTCTTGGTCAGCAAATTTGGTTCATCCGCAGAAATATATTTTATCGGCAACTTTCACAAATAATGCCCCACCGTTGAAGTGTAGCGAATGGCGATTAAACGAGAAAATAATAATCATGAGCAATTCGAATAAAAAAATCATTGAAGCAATATAACATAAGCAGTACGGTAACTTAGTGATTTGTCTCCAACACAAGTGTTCCTGGACTCGATTCCTAGGCATACGCAATGTGATTTTTGAAGATAATTATAAGGAAAACATCCTGCATGATTTAAAACAATCCATTGTGCTCTCAAGTATTTGTGAAGCACCACCAATGCACTCTGCACGAGTATTGGGATATATTACCCTGTACTGTAATTATACTGTAATCAGTATAACTATATTTACTGATAAACTGAACCATAACCACTTTCGTATTCCACAAGATTTCTTTATTTATTATATTTTTGCAATTAATATGTACAACCTATCGCTTACCCACTCATAGTGAGGAACGTCCAATCGAGTCCCAAGAACCGAAATTTTAAATGGTAATGAATGAACAGCGAATGTGCTATAAATATTTTTTGCTGACAATTTTATGTTCCGAAGACAATGTGTGACTCAACAATGGTAACGATCTTTTATAAGTGACACGGATGCATTCCTGTTAACTTCAATTCAGTGTTGACTGCATTTGACTGCAGTCTGTCTGTAAAAATCAAATATTGTCGCGGAAAGTCTTGCTATGGAGTATTCCTGTAGAGTTCCCTTTACCTTTTATAACTGACGCAGAAGCATTCCTATTAAATTCAGTTCAGTGTTGAGTGCCTTTGACTGCAGTCTACTGTAAATCTTTGGTCTTTGCGCAAGATTAATTTTGACTGCAGCATAGATGTATAATGTCATTGGACTGCAGTTTTTCTATGAAGTCTTTCTGTGGAGATGTCTTTTCCTTTTATAAGTGACACTTATGCCATCCTGTTAACTGCAGTTCAGTGTTGAGTGCGTTTGATTAGTCTTGCTATGAAGTCTTTCTGTGGAGTTATCTTTTCTGTTCTGCTGCTATAAGGCAAAGTAGTGTCACTGCCATATTCAAACTACGATGCTATCTACCACCTAGAAAAAGCTATATTTATTTATTTATTTATTATTATTATGTTACACCAACAAAGTATACACCAACAATCGGTAAAGGTACACAGAAGGAAATAAGACACAGGTACAAGTGCTACCTCAATTATAGGTGCAAACTACAATGCAAATAATAGAATAACATAAAATAGTATACAAATTAAATGGAAAGAATTGAATAAAACTGTAAATATAAATTAATGAAATGATGTCACATTTAATATGTGTATGTCTATCACGTAAGAACATTTTTATGTAAATACCTGCCAAATACACGAATGGGCGTCCCACTGAACCCATCCTAATACCCAAGTCGAGACACGTCGTTCAATTTTCCTCCGCAAAACCCTGATAATGGCTAATGAAAGCCCATATAATTAGTTACCTGGTATCAATTATTTACAGTCCCCTGAGGGCCCGCCCCTACATAATAGATAAAGCTGCCCAAGGGACCGACGAAGACTCAATCGGATGTGGATTTTCTTTGATAATTATCAGGCGATTTGACTGATAGTGATAGTAGTAATTTACTGGGTTGTTTTTCGTATAAAATGTTGATAGATGCATCTTTTATGATCGAAATGATCGCGAAAATTCATGTTTTAAAAGATGACTTGCATGCTTGGCCAAAATTGAGGCTAAGTGGAGATGCCTTAGAATTAAATGTATCTAATGTATTGTATCTCTATTAGTATTTTACATCGATCTTGCTAGATATGTAGTCAAAAAAATATTTATCATCAGAAAATGTTCTAATAAGTTATTTTGCATCCTAAGAGACTTTCAAGACTTTAAAAGTTAATTTAACTAAATTAAGTCTTAAAATATAATCAGTCCTAAAATAGGAAAGAAAGTAACTACTTACTAGGAATTATATTATTCGTTATTGTTATTTCTTTACTTAAATATGTAAAAATATCGAAATCAATATAATCCATCTGTAACAATTCCCACATTTTTTCCTAGATTTATCAGAATTCTGTTATGATACTAATATTTTACTCTATTTAAGTCCCATACTCTATTGTGCTATTAAGTCTATATTTAGTCATACGAGAGATAACCACCCACTCATATAACAAAACTAACCTTTGCTACGTAGCTTTATTCTCCATTATTCCACTATCATTCACAATCAACCCTGACAAATCGTTAAGCCTATCTGATACAGCAACTGTGGAAGAAGATTTAAGCCACTTGTCAGACTGCAGCTGCAAAGCGAGAAGTTAGAAGCGAGTAAAAAAATTAAAGGTTTGGGTGTGCTAAATGCCGTTCTTCTTCGTATGACTTATTATGAGGATTTATGTAAAACATTATAATGGAGATTATATCTAGACACAAGGTTCTAAACTATCTACATAGTACTGTGTGTTACGTTTAATTAAATAATCTAATTATGTTGGATTAAAACCCTATCACATTATGTAAAGGTTAAACACTATCTAATTATGTAAACGTTGAATATGTGAAACATATTTTCTATCGCTGAATCTTATTACATGGAGTGCTCAATTTAATCGTGTAAAATGCTCTTTCATAACTGATGTATGTCGTCAAATATCAGAGGCGGCCGTAACATAGCTTCCTTGCCGTAAGATTTCGTTCTCAAGGAAAGCTATATCACTGTTTTAAAAATCGATACGCTAAGGCACAAAAAGTACCTAAACCAACAATAGTCTGTTGCGTCATAAGTCATACAAATATCTATGACTTCTTGTGACTTGTTAGGAAGACTACACACCTACTTATAATTTTCATGATAAATGAAACATAATTCTCTTCCTTTGTAAAGAATATAAGTTTGCCACAGTATTCATTAACCTACATTTTCAACCTAGATAAAATAAGTATTTTGAAGGATATTATTATACTATTCGTCGAGGAAGCGTTTTTATTACATAGCTTCCACATGGAAATTACTTTCTCATCGACGTTTATTTACGTCATACTGCATATTTTATAGACAGAAACAAACTGGCGAAGTTTTATGCAAATTCAGCGTTTTAATATATTTTATTAACGCATTATAAAACACATCTTCACTTTCAAAATACATAATGACACATATTTTTGTAAGTATACACTTAATTTGATTTGTTTATTTAAAGGACCACTAAAATTTTTCTGCTAATGAAATTTATTGTAATGTGCAATTTAAAACTGCACTGGCATAAATAGGAAGTCTTATTTCGACTTTTTATTTATTTACCGACTTATCGCGCTTCGCTCAAACCACCACAAAGCGTAAGCCGAGTCGTCCATTTACGGGCCGACAGCGCGACGAATTATGACGGCCGGCCGGTAGTCATTACACTCGCAAACAATACCTCATATAATATTCCAGTGTTTTGTAGATATAATTACGATATAATGAATACTTTTTATTACATAATTTTCTTGAACGAATCTTCGCTTTGAAAATACATAACAAGATACAAGCTTAACAAGATTATTTTACGTAAGAAATATTTACTGCTCCTAATGAATTAAGAATAAATATGATTAAAAAGTCCCTAGTAGAAATAAGCAGTTTTATTTCGACTTATTATTTATTTACCGACTTATCGCGCTTCGCTCAAACCACCACAAAGCGTAAGCCGAGTCGTCTATTTACGGGCCGACAGCGCGACGAATTATGACGGCCGGCCGGTAGTCATTACACTCGCATACAATACCTCATATAATATGCCAGTGTTTTGTTTTGGCGGTTAATAAAAATCTCGCGTTGGACGCACGGATGAGTTATTTCGTCCACTCTTTGTGAGTGATTGTCAATGGGATAGATATTTGCATTGTTTGGATGAATGGATAAATTGGATAGTGGACGTGGTGAAATGTGGGCTGTTGGGAGAATTTAATGCTTTGTAAAGGCACAATTAATTCGTGAAATGCAAGTTAAATATCAATATAAAATTGGAGTGAATTAAAAATGTAATTAAACACTATCAAAACAAGTACTTATTAATTATTTATACTATCACTACTTTCTATAATAATATTGTTGTAAATAGGTAGTTAATTTGTTACTTAATAAATAACTTTTAGGCACATTTTATGACGAAATCTTGAAAAAAAAATTAAGTTCATTTAACGGGAAAGTGAAGTAGAGAATCAGCATGCAGTCTACCCATAGTATCTAAGTGGTACCCGTAGACAACTGTAAATATAATTACAAGCTATATAATACAAATCTGCCTGAAACCACAGATTCGTCTTGACGGTTAGGAGTTAGATGATTTCATTGTAAGTACGTACACTTTAAGCCCAAGTACTACACACTTTAAGCCAGTATACAGCAGCTTTAAACAGCTTAACAAAAAT
The DNA here is from genome assembly GCF_041222505.1 of Epargyreus clarus. Classification (NCBI taxonomy): domain Eukaryota; kingdom Metazoa; phylum Arthropoda; class Insecta; order Lepidoptera; family Hesperiidae; genus Epargyreus; species Epargyreus clarus. The sequence goes on from NW_027332214.1 coordinate 2,463,474, forward strand.
AGGTGTGGCAGTGGCCCCTGTGACAGTTACACTACAAAGGATGCTTAGGTACTTCAAGTCGTTCTGTAACCTTACCAGGAGTTTTTACGTTTCGACAAATATGACTGTTTTAGTATTTGTTTACGTATTTGCCCATACAAATTCCAATCAGCGCCCCTAGCGGATTGTGTCAAAACTAGAAAATCCTATGGGCCAATACGTAAACAAATACCAAAACAGTCATATTTGTCGAAACGTAAAAACTCCTGGTAAGGGTACTGATGTCATAATACGTAACGAACTATTCAACCACGAAACAAACATCGCGCAAAAACCCTAAAATATCACTTTAATTTATAAACTGGGCCACAAAAGGCTACAAATGACCGCAAATAAATACCTTTTCTTTTCTTTTTCGTACAAAATTCTCTTCATTACGTATAACATTATCTCTGGACTTGTTCCGATCATATTTTATCGGGAGCACAATGAGACCAGAAATAGCCTCATAATCTTGTTATTGGCTATGTTTGGTCTTTCTTTTTAGCATACAGACCACCTCTATGGTCACTTTGCCTTTTGATATTAGTTGTCATCCAGTAAATAATACAAGTTGAGGAACCCTCAGCATACAATTTTAAAAAGGACTTGGAGTTACGATTTTAGTTTTCCTGAAGACTAAAATGGAACGTTTCAAATCAGAACACAACAGCGTTAAGCACTGATATTATTAGGCAGAAATAGGTAGGTATGGCAGTGGCGCCTCTATATACAGTTACGATGTGTAATTTCCTGATGACTATTACCCATTATTAATATAATTGATCTACCTAGTAAACATCAAAATTTGACCATTTTAGAGAGATCAAAACATTCGAAATGCGAGGATCTATCTTAAATCACAATACATTGCGTAGTTTGAATTTCTCTACTTTAACATACTATGGAAAGTACTCTCATTATATACCTCTGTGCTTCAACGAGTTCTTATAGCACACTAAGCCAGAGTGCCCCATATCACACGACATGTTAAGTTGAATCTTTGAAACACTTTGATATGTCTACAAACAAATCAAGAATTTAAATATCCAAATCAAAATCATAATATCTCACTATTACCCTCCCATAGCGACGCACAAACAAACAAAGGGACACTTACATCGGTATTAGTTGGTATGTTAAGCCGAAAGCAATAAAATCGGGATTTCGCCCACGAGCGTCCGTGTCTCATTCGTGCGAACACGGCCTATGCCAAACGTTCGTGTGGGTGGCTTAAGATTGTGCACAGTTAATGGCCGAAACTATATAAAGCTATAAATAATATTTTTGGTCAACTGACGAAAACTAATATATCATCTGTGCGAACACGGCCTATGCCAAATGTTCGTTTGGGTGGCTTAAGATTGTGCACAGTAAATTGACGAATTTATATGATACACTTAATTATCTATTAATACCTAAAGTTTCTTCAGTGACAACACGGTCTATACCAAGCCTTCGTGTGGGTAACGTTATAGTCTACGAAACTCACAGCTATGTATAAAGGTATAGATTTTTTAATAAACGCATATGATTGACAAAATAATACAATTGTTCCCCAATAACAGCCAAAATTGGAACGTTTTTAAAAACTGTGCTAAAATTTACAATAAAGGTTTGTATACGCACTTTTTCTCATTAAGAATGGAATAACTTTCGTGATTGTCGACAATAGGTTGTCGCTAGCAGGACAGGACTAGCACACTTATAAAGTATAATGTTTAAAAAATGGTTCGAACTCGCACGTCCCGCTCGAATGCGTAATTTACGTTGATAATTGAATACAAAGCTTTCGAGTTAAAGGTAGTGACCCCATTCGATATATTCTATAAGTAGCATCGCTTAAACTGGATACTGAACCTAAGCACTAATTCATACTGTTTCCTCTCGATTGTGGAGTGTGGTCAGACATTTATCGTGATATCGATAAGAGATATTTTTTATTGTTACAGAATTACTTGACTGGTGTGAAATGGTTATCTGGACGGTGACATATGAACCGATGGGCGAATTATTCAAATATCTTTTACCTTTTTATTTAAAGATAAAGAAAGAAAAGATTGAATCGCGTTTAAATCCTAATAATATCACACACACATATTTATTAAATATAACCTATTTAACAGTATTATTATCATTATCATGATAGAAATACTGTTTCTTTCAATTCGGATATCATACCCACTTTATGCGTACGTATAATTACTAAGAAACTTAAAACTTTTCCGACATTTCGTACCGCTAGCGATACACTATAAGCTATACAAAATTGCGTAACGAAAAATAACAGCTGTTAATCGCAATTAAAAAATGGTAATAAATGCTTATAGGTTATTTAATTTATTCCTATTACTAAGTAGATTGAGAAAGTTAATTGCATAAATATAATTTTGTATGTGTGGAGAAAAGCTTCCAACTAAGCTCGAATTAACTTTATCGTGTGATTGACGCAATTGTTAAGCTTTTAAAACTTTTATGTGCAGAAGCAGATAGCATGCAGCTCGCTCGATATTAAGTGGCAACTCTCGCTCATGAACACCTGCCACCAGCTCATAAGTCCCCAGAACTTGTATCTAAATCTGATCACAGATGCGTTGTTATGCACAAATGATAGAATAGAATGCCTTATTTGAATATATATACTATCTTATAACATTAAAACGATATAGTAAAACTTATTTTTTAAACTTAAATATGTTTTAAACTAATTATCTGACTGCTATTAATGCTAAGGGTTAGCTTTTTCAAACGTATTTATTTATATTTCATTATTTAACATACTTATGCTCACGGCCCCGATGGATTTTATGTGAGGTGTCGCTGGATTTATCTAAATTGTGGGAGCACATATTTAACATTTTTTATTTACAATTTTGAATTTATAATAATTACTTATTTTAATAAATTTAACATTATTGTAAAATAAATCATTTAAACATAGCTATGCGTTTTTCTGTGTTTTCGCCGGCGATAATAATTACTCGCTTACACTACATTAGTGAAACTAGTTGCGTTGCTCACTTTGACAACCTCAGCCGAAGTTGAAAATTAACTTGTTCGTCAAAATTGCGAATAAACATAGTTATAATTTGCGTGTATTTGCAAAAAAGTTTCCGTCTAGAGTCAGCGGAGAATCAGCAATTAGGAGGGAAAGTAAGAAGCTATCACTTCAAAGACTTTCTGTAGAGTAAATTGAAAGTAACAATGAAGGTACTTTTATGTAAAATTGAGTTTATTTTTATTTGCACTGTTTTTATGGTCTGTATAAACATTTAAAACTTCGATAAGAAACTCATGTTTTCATAGAACTCTTTGTAGTCGTATTTCAGCGACACCACCGTAAGGGCAGAAGGTAGCGACTGTAAATCATTTCTACCTTAACGCTTTCTACACTCATAGCTCCACACGTATTTCTCCTAGATCATGGGTGCCATGAACATAGACAAAATCAAAATTCATCGTTTTGATGTCTGTCTAGCCGGAGATCGAACCTGGAACCTTCTGCGTGTCCAACAGTCGCCTTATAACAACAGTACCTATTTAACTATGATGTGCTCTAGTTTGAAGGTCGTGATCATAGAAAGACACTAACGAGGCATTCCACATTAATCCGTAGCAAAGTATTTGTGATAGACCTGAGTAGAGCTTATTTGTCCGGTACAGTTTAGTAATTGTTTCAATAATATTCCATACAGATTGAAGGGTAGAACCCTTTGTGGTTCGACTCCGGCGGCACCATCGCTACACCTATTTCTGCCTCATAATAGCAGTGTTAAGCACTGCTGTGTTCTGGTTTGAAGGGTGTGATAAGGGAGACATACTTTTCTGAATCGGTCAAGCTTAGTCCTCAGGGGTAGCGGCGCTTCTGTGGTTGATCTCAGGTACGAATATCTAATCCTGCCTTGGGTCAATTACAGATGTCCATGGGCGGCAGTAGCCACTTACCATCAGCTGGACTGCGTGCTCGTCTGCTATGGAATATGGAGTATATTGTAAAAAAAAAAGATATACAAATGAAAAAAATATCAAACGGTCTATATTAACTATCTTCTTATATAAAATATTCTTGTTCAATACTTACATTGAATACGCAAAGCCAGGAAGTCTGTTTCATTATTACAAATACGTAATAATATGAAAATGTTACCAGACATACAATTTAGCATTAGAGCCGTCAGTTTTTCAAATCCACACCGATACGGCCTGTCATCCATCAATCTTCATACATCATCGCGGTAATATGCCATCATTATGTGATCAATTTATGTACGGTTAACAGGACTATTGGTTTGATGTTCCGATTGAGTAATGTCGTTTTGATCGTGTTTTGTTTGTTGTGTGATAGAGGCAGATTGATTGGAAATCTGTTTGAAAGTAAAATTCAAAGTAATTTAATAAGCAGTGATAAGCGCTACTGTGTTGTGGTTTGAAGGGCCACACCCTTAGGAGACAAACTTTTCCGAGGCACTTAGTCCTCAGGGCTAGCGGCGCATCTGGGGCCAACCCCTTATCTTATATGTATAGTGTTGCTTACAGAGATCCATGGGTACGTACTTACTATCAGGTGGACTGCATGCGCATTTACTACTTCTTTATTATAAAAAACGGATTTTTTCCTAACTTGTAGGTAAAATCTTTCGAAGTTATACTCTGTAGGTAGGATATAGTGAAGCAGAGCCCAGAGCAGAGAGTTTGAAGTTAGTGTCAAGACAGATATTTAGACAATGTAATCTAAAATAATACATTTTAAAGCTGATTACAGATATTATCAGATAAAATTCATTATCATCTGTTACTTACATTTAATTTTCAAAAAAAAAAAAAAAATGATGACATCCTTCAAACCAAGACGCAGTAGCGTTATCTTCAGCTAATTAAAACTACGATAGTGGTCGTGACGTCATCAAATACCCTCCAAAAGTATTAATCTCAATTATTAAACAAAACTAATCTATACCACTAAATAACTATGTCAACATAGTTAAACAAATCATCAAGTTATTACTGTAGCCCACGTTAGTCATAGACGTTCCAAGTAAAACACGACTCCAATATTTTGTATGCGCCATCCCAAATGCTAACCAGCTCGCAACAGGCAGTAAATATAACAAAAGACAAGCCGCTAATTGCTTCACGTGGAGTATTCATGGAGCTTGGGTTAGGCTGCTTACTAACTTTTCTAGTCGTATGTCAGGATGTCAGTGATGATAATCCTTACTTCCTTACTAATATTATAAATCCGAAAGTAACTCTGTCTGTCTGTCTGGTTGTCTTTTCTTCACGCTTAAACCACTGAACCGATTTTAACGAAATTTTGTACAAAGATAGTCTGAGACCCGAGAAAGGACATAGGATAGTTTTTATCCCGGAAATCCCACGGGATCTAGGGATGGCGATCTAAGATCGATTAATCGGAGAATCGATCTTTTGGATCAAAAAAAATCGATTATGTTAATCGATATTAGCAAGAATTGAATCGTAAACTATGCATTTGATCAAGCGATGATCTTTAGCAAAGTTGTTGTCCATGAGCCCACCAAGGTTTCAGAGTTGGTACGACAAATTTTCGCCAGATGGCGCCACTGTCATTCCAATAAAGGTACGAATTTTCAGTTTTATGTATGTTAGTATGTCATATTATTTTCTTTTAAACGCGGGCGAAGCATCGGGCATAAACTAGTAAGTCATAAAACGTGATAAAATGTCAAGGCGTTTTAACAGTGAGGGAGGTATCTTAACAGTTAATAAGGGTAGTTGCTTATAAATATAATTATACTTACGGTTAGTAGTGTGGCGCCTTCTCAAAGAAGATGAACATGGTTGTTATTGGGTTCAGTATAGGATCCGAAAACATCCCTCTAAAAATAAATTTCACCACTGATATCAAAACTATCCTTCACGCCAGATCGTAGTGTTATATCATAAACAACAATATCATAACCAACAACAGTTGGTCATATTATGACCGGGCTTATGAAAGAAGGAAACAAAATTAAAGAACCTCGATAGATCGTGATTGGAAGCACATGTAGCGCAAATATACATACCTATTTGCTTAAATGAATCAATATTAAAAACAATTTAATAAATTTTAACATTTAAGAAGATTCACTTCTGCAACCGCCCTAATCTTAAACAGTCCATACTCTACTAGCTCTCTTAAATCACTTGTAGAAATGACTTCGTATTATTAAATAAGTCGAAGTGAAGCTTGTAAGTCATGTAAGTCCTTATGCATTGATATGTAAGTTGGACCTTTGTGATTTGGACCTAGACAAAGATAGTCTGAGCCCCGAGAAAGGACATAGAATAGTTTTTATCCCAGAAATCCCACGGGAACTAGGGATCTAATATCGATTAATCGAAGAATTGATCTTTTGAATCATAAAATCGATATTTAGTACTTAGGATTGAATCGAAAACTATGCATTTGATAAAGTGATGATCTTTAGCAAAGTTGTTGTCCATGAGCCCACGAAGGTTTCAGAGTTGGTACGACCAATTTTCGCCAGATGGCGCTACTGTCATTCCAATAAAGGTACGAATTTTCAGTTTTATGTATGTTAGTATGTCATATTATTATCTTTTAAACGCGGGCGAACCCGTGGGCAAAAACTAGTAGTAATTATAAATCACGTTATACTAAATTCTGTCCTAATTTAAAATAAATAAAATTTAGTTTACAACTTTTAATATATCACAATAAGTTACAATTTTGTACGACCAACATTTTAAATGGATTTTGTTAATGCGTTTTAAGTTAACTAGTCGCGCTTTAAATTTTCGCGTTTAACTCATTATTTATATCCTACTGTGCACATAATTAGTCGACGTCTTCGAAGATTTTACGTAGGTAACTTTGATTTGATTAGAATATTATATACAAAATACCTAGTTAATAAGTTCATAAAGTATTCTAAAGCTTAGGCACATAAATATAACCCATAGGAATCTAATAAGAGTACCGTCAATATACTTAAAGCAAATAATTGATGAAAAAATTAAATGCTTGCGATTTATATTTAGGAACCATACTTTAGGATACTTTTTGTTTTATATCTGAGCTCCTTGTTAATTTTTATGCATTAGGGTCATCATTGTACATTGTTACATCAAGTACGAGATAATTGTATAAGCAATTTGTTACTCGTCCGATCTTATCACAAATTGTCGCATCGTCGCCGTCCATTAAGGGAATTGTTGACAATTGGGGTCAACTCGGTCATTAATTTTTGACATAACGCATTAAGGGAGAAATAGGGATTATATAAACACTCCTACAGATGTAGTTCCATAATCTCTCCGTTCCTATTAGAAGGCATATCACAGCCGAATGCACTCTCTCAATCTCAAACCTGCATAGACAAAAACCCCCTATGCTCGGTGCAGCTGTCTCCCACCCTACCTGCGGTCGTCTCTCTCCCCCATCAACAACAAATCTCTTATCTCGTTCCTACCTCAAAATTACATTCGGCTGTTTTCGTCTATCCTCGGATGCACTAGCCGTTGAGCCCGCTAAATTTTCAGTCAGTCGCTTTCCGGACGCCAGAGGAGGCGTTTCGCTGTCCGTCGACTCTCCCGCGCGAACATCGTAACGTGCATCTGTATAGGGATGTTTATTCCGAGATAGTGCGCCCTATAAACCCCGACTCACGGATTAACAGTGCTGTGAACGCATTCGTCAAGTGTTCGGACTAAACAAAAGTTTAGTTGGAGTGCTGTGGTCTGGTCATTCAAACTCATAACGGATGCTGAGATTTGTTTGATTCTATCAAAGGTAAACACATCAGTCGGTTATATTAGAGATGTTGCCGACTGTTGACGGCTGACAACGGGTTAATGGATCGGGCTGCACAAATGTAACATCACAGCGGAAACATGCAATGATTTAGTTTCAGCCGAATATTATGAGTTTCAGAAACATTTACTAACTACAAAACATGATATTAACGATGTAGCTTTTGTAAATGCGTTGATAATAACAGATTCAAACACGATGTTTGAGTAGGGAAATTTTGAACAGAATTTCGCGAGCGATGAATAGAAAGAAGCGGGCTAATTGGATATTAATAGCCATTATATGGTGTTTAATATAAGCATGTGGGAGGAATAAAAGCCAACAATGAGGAGGCAGTTTTAGGATGAACACGTAACAAAACAATCCATTACAACAATGGGGCATTGTTTGTGATTGAGCTACAAGTTTTTGTCAGTAAATTAGTTTCATTTAGGTTGTTTATAGAATAATATCCGTGGGTTGGACAATACCGCTGACCTTTACAAAATCAATTAATGGTACCGTAAAACAGTATCGATTCTAATTTTATAACGGACGTCACTAACAATTGTTATTGTTCATTAATTTTGTTACAATGAGCTTTTTTATTAAGGAAATTTGGCTCCAAAAACATTACTGTTTATCTCATGGTTGAAATAAATTTACAGACTTATTATGCACTTACATATCATACAAGAATAGCAAATAAATATAGTTCTTAGACGAAAGTAGTTATTTCTGCATCCATTTTGGAATAAATATAATTAAATACCGTTAAAAAGATATGTATATATCTTTGTTATAACCAAAAAGTATATATAATTCTTATTAGATTTTAAAAGGAAAGCTTACCCATCGGCTGAACCTAAAAGTTATTCAAAAATAGCAGCTGTTGTATTAACTATAATTACTACAATTACTATTAACTACAATTTAATATTGGATAACTGACTAAAATAATTTCGAGTGACATATTATAAAAAATCCACTCAAGTGAAGCCGCAAACCGTAGCACTCTTGTACACATATCAAACAGATCTCATATCACCCACGCTTATGAACCGGTAGCAATAAAATCGAATACCCCAACAATTCTGTAAGAAGACAATAATCTAAATAACTGAAGTTCAGTATCACAAAATATTCCCGCGAATACAGTAAACGGCGATAAAGTTGTGGAACCACAGAGCGGTTTTGGAAACAATAGAAAGAAGTAAGGAGATTTCCTTTAGCATTATTTTAGCTTTTATTTTTCGCTATGTTATTCTCGTTCCACTCAGTCCTCATAATGTACTAATTGAATTGTTAAGATGTATTAACTAAATGGGAAAATGGACTTTAAGGGAATTTAAGGAGAATTTCTTTAGCATTTATTTTGTTTGCGCCTTATGTAAATTTTAATTAACTTTGTACATTCATACTTCTAAATTTTGAATATGAATATGTTTTTGTAATACTTTGCGCATTTAATAAAAATAATGTAGAAAATTTTCCTGTCGTAATTTTAGCATTTATATCTTTAAGTTAATACTTAAGCGAAGTGAAAGATTTTTATTGGTCGTGAGGCAAACATATAAGACGATCCGAATTCTGTGAATTCCCCGCGAAAATAAGTAAGGAGCGATAAAGTTATCTAAATAAGCATAAAAGGAATATTTTGGAAAGAATAAGCCGGAATAAGTTAAGGAGGTTTTCCTTAGCGTTCTATATTCAGCTGATGTTAATATTAGTTGCGTTCAGTTTTATATTTGGCATATCCTTACATTATGGTTGAGAGATTTTGTGAACTTTTGACATTGTGTATCTCTGATAATAATTGCGTAGATTATTAAATTGGTTCTTATTTTTTGCAGATAATAATAATAACGTTACTTTGAGAACTAAGGAAGGTGCATATCCTTCCTTAGTTCCCAAAGTTCTCCTTCGTTATCATATGATATAAGGATCTTCTATAAGGATGATATAAGTATATAGATAGGATAGGAGATAGGAGTTCAGATAAACACATTTTTTCTTGTACCATTTGATGATTATCATATTGTTTTTGTTGTACCCTTAACTGTGTCACTGCTGGGCATAGTATCTTTATAATGAGCTTTACGGTACGCTATCTAAATACAAATGCAAAGGACTAAATTTTCCTTTAACAATATTACGAAGAGCGATCAGCCAACTTTCAACTTTACAGTTAAAGCTTTACTTTTTTTAATATATTTCCTGTTTTTCCACCATACTCTTCTATTTATTAAAAGTATTTTTAATCATTTCACTTTACATGAAATCTTGTCTCGTTAGAATATTACTAGACAAGATTTCATGTAAGCTATTCCATATGAGTGAGATTATCAAATTGGAATTCAAAGTAGGATACAGAAAAACTAGTTTAGTTTCCAGTCTAAATAACTCCACAGCATGTAGAAATAGTAATTAGTTCAGTTTTTGTGTCGTATTTCGAAACTATAAATAAGAGCGATACGACACGGAGACAGCTATATAAATATTGTATCCTGTTGGACTCCATGAAGTCAGTAATAAAAAAGATAATTTCCATGAAAGTTTAGTAAAACACCATTTATATACAAAGCCCACACATACAACAAAGCCATGAATAGATATAGGGCCTTCCATAAGCGCTTCCATTTCATACAAAACTGCTTTTAAGTAGCATCTTTGTTTGAAATTCCGAAACGCATAGAATCTTACTTTGGATAAAAAGCGGCCTCAATCCACAGTAGATTCATCATACGAAACGCCTTTCAAACGGAATGTTTCTTAAAATATAGGCAGTAGAGTTGCCAAGCGAACAACGTTGTAGGGACGTCCTATTTCTAGGTCGATGGTTTACGCGAATGCGGTCGAAATCATAATAATTGCGTGTTTTAACAATGGGCTCTATTTTTTCAGGGTCTAACATTTTTAGAACCTTTTATGTCGGTTTTTATTTATTATATCCTCCTCATAATATTTATCTACGCTATTTATGTAGATAAAACAAACTGGCTCAAAACATTTACTCAATAAAGTATTTGAAATTTAAAAGTAAGGCTTCAAGAAGGAAAAGATCAACAAATTTTGGTTAACCCAAGAAATATAACAAATTAAGACACGCAATAGCTTCTTGGTTAATTATAATTGTGACTTATCATAGTACTTAAGTATTATCTGCTACTTTTTTAATAGAAATCATTATTATAGCAGATTTCAAAATTAATCTTTAACTCACAGTTACTTTACTTTAACACGCTTGAAGTTTCGTTACATTTTATAGCGGATTTTATCTATCTTTTACCCTAAAATCCTTTTTATGAGTTCAAGATGGTCACCCTCCCAACTACTGACCATAATTTGATGGATGTTCTCGCTACAAATGCGTATCCATTCATCGGTACGAGCGAGAATATTACCGAATCGACTACGGTGATATCATCTTATATTGCTACGAATGTGTATGAAAATTAGATTAGTCAGGCTATTGATGTATGTATTTCCTATTGGTTATTGATATCACGTTGTGTTTCTATATCTGTATCTGTTTCTGTATCTTGATGATCCCTTGCTTGAGCGTTTCGACGTGGGCTTGATATTACTATATTGGTTTACAATTCATTATTGCTAGAATGTTGTGGTACGTCTTTAAGATCTACTTTATTATTGCTTAAATGTCTTATCAGTGGAACACTACTTTTTATTACAAAATATTGGTTTTTAGATTAAATTTGTTTAAATGTACAAGGTTCAGGAGTGTTTTGGGTAAGAGGTAAGTGGTTTAAATGAAGCACTGTATATTTTAACCCTAATTATTTACAATAATGTAACCTATATGTAATTCACAAGTTATCACAAAATTTATACAAACTTTTCAAAATATAATAAAAAAATGAAAAATCAAAATATCCAAAAATTTACATTGAATTAAAAAGATAGTTCATATACACAGACTACTCTAGATTTATTTTAATTTAGTCACTCTAATATTGATCACGTTGCTTAAAATTCATTAACACGTCAAAATCTTACATCTCTTGAATGATGAGGATATCTAAAAATAAAATTAGGTCGGCGCTAATAGCTTTTTTATGCGAAAGTTACGCTAAATAACATTTTCTCGAGAAACTTACAACATCATGAATACTTGAATATTTATCGTAAGCCATTGAACTAAAACATCTAAGACTTTAGCCACTTGTTTCATTAAGAACGGATAAAATATTATTCGCTATATGATTCGCTATATATATATCACAAAAGTTCAATATTTCAAAAAATTAGACTTTGCATTTGTTTTCAAGTCTTATTATAAAGTGAAATTCTATTATAGGTTTCGCTCAAGTTTCCAAGTCCTATTCATTAAACCATTTTACTACTAATGAATAGCGATTAACGATTTAACGAATTAAGTAGATATGTGAAAGCTTAAGGCCAACCTCAACGTAACTTGTACCACTCACTTTCTTAACTTTCTTTGTCATAAAGTTTTAATAGGTGTTGTAATTTCCATGCAAATCAGCTTTTGATTTCGCTTTGAAAAGGCCGCTCCTTATCAATCTATAGAATAACTAATCAGTTTCAATATTCCCTTTTTTTACACGTTTCTCCTTCACGATAAAACAAGTCCTTGGTATGAAAATATCAGGCTGTATGGGCCTCTTTTCATTAGAGATCATTAGAGTTTCGAGGATGAAAAATGAAAAATAAATAAAGCCTACATTGTAAGCTTCTGAGCGAGTTCTGTGGGAAGAGCTTTTTGTAAAATTTTGTCTCGGGCATATTTTTTTAACGTTGTCAAAGTTAAGACTCTCATTTTATTTGTTTGAAGAGATTTTCTTTTTAGAAATACTGGACATTGTGCGGGTCGTACGTTTTATTTGAAATTGTTTGATTTATGGAAGAGAGGAATATTACTTTCTTGATGGGAGTATCTGGTATATTATGAACGCTTCATTGGATGGCTGTGGATTTTTTGGAATGTTGACATTCCATCAGAATATGACTTAATTACTTAATTAAATATGCTTCAAGTCTTTTAGTTCTAATAGTTGGGGCTAAAACTATAATTGAGAATTTTTACTTAAAATTAGTAATTTCATCCAATTGCACGCAAAAATATGCTTATTGGGAATACATGCAATTAGAAATGTGCTTATTGGTCATTCAGCGTGGGAAGTCTACATTTTGTTCTGAGGTACAAAATTTAGACTTGATAACATTAATAGCAGCATTGGTATTCTACATTGGGTGTTCTATCACCACTATTATTGTTTCTACTACCCACCAACTGTCTACCATTTCTATGAATTTATTCCAAAAGCAAGTCTCATATTTAACTCTAACATTTTCAACCGCGAGTAATAACTCACGTATTTCTCTATCGGATTTGAATTTCCACTGAACTAGAGTAATCAGAGCGATCTGACCAAGTTCGAAATAAGTAACTTAATGTTATTCAAAACGTGTCTCTGCATTTATCCTAAGTGGGAGATCTGGCACGACTTCACCGACAGCAAACCAACTAAATATATTACATAAATTCTACCCATACAGCATATAAATAATATGATGTTCATATATTGAGATTTCTAAGATAAATATTATTATCTGTTTAATTTTATGAATTGTTTTTTCATATTAAATAAAATATTTTAAAAACGAACATAATAACACACACTTTTGGTATTTTGTTTGGGTTGTAACGTCATACCTATTTTAATAAAACAAATTATAACAATCAATTTCAATTACAAAACGAAATATAATGATTCAAACTTACCCATAACATATTTCTTAACACGTACCAAATATATGCAACTAAATAAAGCCAATTCCTACAAGATTCCCGATATAACACTTGCAGTGTCACCGAAAGATTTGCATTTATTCAATTAGACGTATCTGGCTGACCGTACTCGGAGGTAGGTCTGATGGTAGCCGGCCACGATAAAACGCGACATTCGCGACCAATTTGAATAGATACTATACGTCCAGATAATGATATGAAGAGGATTAGAAGCATCCAGCTCATTAGAGAGATTCAGGGAGCTTAGTGATTCTGATATTATGTTACACGTAGTACGAATACATCGGAAGAATAAATTGTAGAATAGTATGCGGATAATCAAATTTTTTAAATGTTGAATAATTGAATAGGCATTAAAAATTCAGATAGAATTTTGTTGAGAATATAAACGCAGATTTAAAAATCTTCGCCCTTAATGTGTACAGAAATCCAAATATACAGCTAGGAAACGAGGCACATAATTAAGTACATATACTTACTCGTTCGTCTTAAATAAAGCAAGTAGTATCGGTCAGATATTTTGTGCACGATATGACATATCTATTATCTACATATTATTTATGTCGGTATTGCCTTATTAATATTACGCTTTTAAATTGTTTTAAATGATACAGTTGCAGATATTTCGCGAAGTGTGTTTTTCTTTCGCTTTCTGTTTGCGATCTGATTATATTATAATTTCAATTTCATGACTTTGCTCTTGCTCGATTTAACTTATGACCTTTACAAAATTTAAATTATTTCTGTGCTAGTAAATCTTAAACATTTTTCCTCGAATTTCAATAACACTGTTTACTTTATATTGCGTAGCTTTGTGTTAAGAGTAAATTCATTTAAAGGTATTTGTTGGACCTACATTCTTAATAATAGAAATTTTCTTAAATTCAGTAGGTACATCTATCTATTTAAATTTTAAGATTCTTAAAAACTTTTAAACTTCAAATACAAACTTTTAAAGGGCCATCGTAAACAATGAACATTGCTCTTTTTCAAGGCAATTTAGGCATTATTATTTGTTCTTTGGGAGGTTTTCTGACAAGAGTACTACTTTAGTTATGCTAAATTTTTCGCTTTCTTTGTTGTGTTCGTATATATTATTATTCCAAAAACTTTCAAAGTTTATTTAATCAAGTGACCAAACCATCCGTATACTCCTAAACTCTTTTAAAATTGCCTGTTGACAATGCACTTCATTATACCAGGTGCTCCAAACAGTCTCGAAATTTTATTTTGTACCTCCCCAAATATTTTGTTACGTGAATGAACAAAAAGTATTCCACTGTTATTTTATCCTCGTGCGCATAATTCACATTCTCCATATTCATATTTCAAAGCCACGTTCATTGTTTATGTTACTACAATTACTGAATGTTTACTCGATCCGATGTATGGGGTAAACTGTGTCTATTTTTAATTCTTTGATCTCGAATGGTGGCAATAAAGCGATATTAGATTCACTCGAGTACAAACGTTTACGTTCGTGTCTCAGAGTGTCTTTGCCTTAGTCGGTTAATACTGTTTTATTGTTTGATCCTACGTTTGATTATGTACGCGGCGCCACATTTTATTTCTAATGGAATGTTTAATGACAAACTTTGTAAAATTTTCATCAAAGGCTTTATATTAAATAAACAATTGAGCTTAATACGTATTAACAACGTTAAATTAATCATTAAAGTAATATGGGTACTTCAGCAGGGATGTATGACAGCTAGTTATTTGAATTTCGGGCTGCCACAATGATGGCCTGGAATTTAAGTCCCAGACATGTATGTAGATTTTTTAGAAATTGTGTGCATGTCACTTATAACTGTTTTTTTGAGGGCTAGAATTTTCAGTAATAGAAATTACATTTGGTAACTTTGATGAAAGATGACAAATGGCATCTTTCATCAAAGTTGCCTGGGATCGAACCTAAAACCTAGATTTTATGTCTAGTATAAAGGCGCTAGGTATTTTTGGGCTAATTTTCACTATAACTTTATCAACTCCAGCACTAGTAGATATATCGAATCTATTATGTCACGGCTCACAAGCAATTCTTCATTCGCTTTTGGTCTCCGAACGGCTTATTTTTATTCCCTTCATTGGCCGCAGTTAAAACTTCCGTTCCGTTCTCAAAAAACCAACGAACTTGATTTACGATACGTATATTGAACGAATTTGTCGTAAAGCACGCTTTACGGCTGGATGCATCTATTCGGATCTGCTTCGGTATAATATTTCTATCCAGATTCAATTATGACCGTAATAAACAACGCTCAAGAGCAATACTGACGGGCGGTGGGTAATTTTGGTCGTAAATGAGTGATATACTGGACCGTCGAAAAAATTTAACAACGTACGAGTAAAAAGTAAACAAAGATTTAAAGTTGATAATTATTTTTACGATAAACAACATACTACTTTTAATGTCACTTGAGATAGGACACGTAACAGAGGATTCTAGACTTAAAACTTGAATATATGATTTCCTTAAATAGGGTATCAGTATGGGATAAGTAATTTTAACGGTACAAGCTATGCTTTATAATTTAGTTAAATATTAAACCTGTGATAAAGAATACTTTAACTTTGATTAAACCGTATTATTATTAAAACCGTATCAAATATTTACCTTTTAAAGGTCAAAGATTATTCAGACGTGACCAGACTGTTTGCGTGACTTATAATATTCATAAAATTGGTGACCCTTAAAGGATAATCGGCTTATTCCCGTTCCGTGAGTTACAAATTTTCATATTAAACATCTTTATGTAAAGCGAGATGATAATCAGCGTAATAATTTACGGCCACGGAGCAATAAGTACGGACGAATTATACTAGGCGATTATCAAAAAATCGCGTAATAAAATTTTGTGGATATCATAAAGGCCGAAACGGCTGGTGTTCGGTACATATTTTATTAAAAAACTTCCACCATCGCGTCACCACAGTCGGCGTTACAAGTTTGCTCGACGATGTCAATCTTCTTATATTAAATATTTTCCTCACTGAATCTTTTAGTGAGCGTCGCGGAATATCTGGACCGGCGAAATTTGATGGAAGTGATGAGATTACAGAATTTGTTGGAAAACAAGCTGGTAACATACACTAGAGATTATATGATATTGATGAAATATTCTTAAGTTCTGGATAAATTTATTAAATATAGTAATATTTTGAAAATAAACAAAATTAGGTAACAAATTAGAATCATCATTTATGATCGATCTAAGCAGTCCCGATAAAGCTGATTAAAATGATTAAACTGCAAATGATTAAAATGCTGCGGTTTTTTCAAAGTCATGATAATAAATATTTACCTAATTCACCTTGTGAAATAAATAGAACCATCATCGGTTTATTTACTAAATAATTACTTTACAATTTTTACTCGAATTTACTTAGGCACTTTCCTTGCTGCGGAAAATTATTTTTCTCGAGCGTATATATTAAGTACGTATATATATCTTATCCGGAGTCGTCTTAATAGTGGGAGTGACATATATTTTAAGCATATTTTTCTTTTATTTTAATAAATACTATGTATGTAATTTTATTATTACTTACATCCATACATACTTGTAAGTTACCACTTGATTCATGAAATTATAATGAAATCAAATTACATCAGTAGAAATGGAGTTGCCAACAATACGAAATAAAACGTAGGAAGAGATATAAAAACTCAATCATTCCATCTAGATTCATTATACATAAGAAACTTTTAAGTAACATCGTTTGAAACTTGGGGAAGTTAGGAAATTACTTGTCCATCTTTATAATAAGATGGAGGCAAACTCAACGCGATAGATACTCTGGTGTCTGAAGATATGATAATACTGTGTGCCAATAGAACTTCTTAGCAAACTTCCTGAAACTTTTTACGTTTTCTCTGTACATTTTCGTCGCGAGAACACATTTTTTTGGACCGGAATATAAAATACTGCAAAGTGTTTTAACTAAACAAATAAATATGTCTTTTGGTGTGTAAATTCTAGCTAAGTTATGTGTATATTTTTAAGATAACGAAATGTAAATCCATACTTTTGTCATCTGAGCGTCTTTGTCTATGCGGATTAATCTTGGAAGTGGCTGAACTACTTGACTTTCCTTCGAATAGGTTTTTCTTAGAACTGTAAAAAAATCTTAGCTTTGTTTCTCTGGTTACAACATACACGATATTTACATATTACTCACGAGAAAACTAATATATAATAATAGTAACGTTGTCGCGTTTCCCTTTTTCAAGGACCCTCGAGGTAACATCTACATTTACACGACATGAATCATAATGAAATAACAATAATAGGGACGGAATGGTAGAAACAAGTAATACAAATTCAACAATGACTAACAACACTCGAAACGGCAATAAAGCAAATAGAAAACAACTAAGAGACACTTCAAGTATCCCTTTTGTGCCGTAGTGCCACCCATTGTTGATAATAAAATGTAAAAATCACTTAGCACCGTACGTTTCTCTGAAGGCGTAAAACAATTTAGTATAGAAAGCCCTGTGCAGCCCCTATTCATTCATAGAGCGTTCGGTAAAATTTTATTGAGTGCCCCTTTCATTAAACCCTACGCTAATGAGGACGTGTTAATAGGAACTTCCTTGCTTTACCTTCTAGTTTACATTATCCGATGCCTTTAATTCGGTTCCTTTTTATCTTCCTCAGAACGTAATGGATTACTTTTTATAGGACTGTTATGTTCAATTTTTATTTCAGCCTTTGGTTTCTTTTGGGGTGCCGATACTACCCACATCGTTTATTGCCCTGTTTCAGTATCATTAACTACGTCTATCCATTGTTTGGAAGATCTATCACATGACTTCTTTCATTCGATCTATTTTTAAATATTCAGTCTGGTTAATTTATCTACATTCTTTCGAGTGCATTTTTCTATTGGACCCTCTTATCGAAAACCACGAGTAATAAACGCGTTATCGACTTCAAATTAATTATATTAATTAAATCTCTCACGGTTCGAATTATTAACGCCATCTACTTGTAATGGGTTTGAATTCTCGCGTGGGCAATTAAAGAAATTATTTCCAGTTCAACGGAGAAGATTAGCGATCAAGTTTTATCCTCAGTTTGCTTTTAATGTCTTAATAAAATCAACGTTAAGGGACCGGCTAAAATGGAAATGCAGTGGTTTCTAATTCTCTACATAATTAAAACTAGGCATCGTGTCGAAATCAAAACCCTCTGTTAATGAACAATTTAGCTTTGATTGCTGGCCGTCAGTTATTTGAGTCGTATTCATATTTTTGAGCATAGAATAATTTCACGCTCTGATTTTATAGAGCCGACGAACCTCAATATATGAGTTTCGGTGGCCTATTTGGAAAACGCATAAATATATTTTTTGGAAATATTTTTTGCAAAAAATTACGCAGTTGAATATCGATAACCTAATTCTCTTTTGTAATATTTCCTTTGTAGAAAATAAGTAAAAAAAAACTAATAAAGTCATAATCGTTTCGGAATCGTTCTGGAAAGAGTGTTCTAATTTTCAAAGATTTACCCATTCAGAATTTCCTAGCTTTAAGGTACAAATGCACGTGCAATCTAGAATCGAATAAATCGTGCCGTTCTCACAAAACATGAGCGTGTAGCAGCGTGCGTTAGCCGACCTGGAAATCAAAAAACACCATCGACAGGCCTTTGCCCCAAAGGGAATAGTAATGTTGCTAGAGTTCAGTTTCCGTGCAGGCGAATTAGATTAGAATGTACGAACCAACACCGCTTGGCCGATAACCGTTATCCGTTCCCACATCGTTCAATTTGGATACATCGCGTAAAACAAAAGGCAGTTCTCTTCAATTTCTTTATTCGTTCTCATTATTTGTGGGTGTTTGTGAATGTCTTCAATGTTGTGTCTCACTGTCTAAATTTTTTATACCTTTGAGAATTGCTAGGCGAAGTATCATGAGCTTAACGGGTGATAACATTGTCTTAACTTCGTAGCTGTCCTTTAAATATATTTTAATTAACTTTATATTCTTCTTAACTTATCTTGATAATATTAATAGCCTGTTTAATAGCCTGTTGTACCAACAATCTTACAATATCGACAACTATAAAAGTTTCTTTCGCCGCTTCTTCGGTGGTAGTTTGTTGACATTCAAAAAGTGTGAATCAATTTTAAATAAATGAGATTAGAATTTCAATGTATTGATTTCATATGTTCACATTTAAAAGCGAATAACGAGTAATTGACGGTCTACAAAAATACATACCATGAACACGCTTTATCCCAGAGGGAATGATAATGTTGCAAAGAAATTAGATCCACAATATGAAGGAACCCTGTCGCTCCGATAACGGTTAATTATGTCGCTCTACTTTCTAAAAGGTCTTTACCTTAGATACAAAAAACTGTCGACTGCAAAGCGTAATGTTTTCGAGCGTACGTTTGATTCTTTGACAGGCCATACAAAGGATTCAAAGGCAATTAAAATTAAATTGAGTAAAATACAATTAATAAAATTGCAAACTAGAATAGTAACAAAGCAATTCGGAAACTTATTTCTTGTAATTCTAAAATAAATTCAAATACCTTTCTCATTTCTACATTTATCATAGCTTTAACAAATAAAATTCTTACAACTCTGTCACTGAACACAATAACATTGAAAGTTCCAAAGTAATTGATTTATTAGTTCAAATCAATTGTGGTTTCAGTAATAAATCAATTAACAAACCATAACTTAGCGATGACGAAGTTTAAATGCCATTTTAACTGGATAAACATAAATTAATTAATGTCAACCTTAACTTTTAAGATTCCCAACTGTACTGTTATGTCAAGTATATTTTAACAATGTTATATATTATAAGCCACGAATTTTGTCTATTGTAGGTATTATCGACTAGATTTTGTCTCCGGTGTTGCGTGCGTTTTATGAGTACCCATCATTTTTATTACTGTTGATCCTAGCGAAATTTACAGCGTCATCGGGTTTTAGTGGCGAGCCTTAAGCGCAACCAGGACATAAAGGATGGAAGGGAGAAACTGTTTTGGTCGACGAAGCTGGTCTCCTGGTCCTTCCGCGTTCGCTGGAGGGAGGGAAGGTTGTCGAAATTGTAGCCATCAGCCAGTAACTAATATTTTATTGAATGTTCTCTACTCACTACAATGAATGAGTTTAAGTTACTGTTTCAAGATACAGCCAAAGGAAAGTTTGTTAAACCTATAGGTATTATCTAGGTACAATTCTAACGAGCCTGCCATGTCAAAGAATGAGACATACATTTGACATACATACGCTCGAAAAACATTACCTTCCGCAGTCGGGTAAAGGGATGAAAATAAAACAACTGAAGCAAATCAATGCTTACGTAAGCATAATGTACTTAGAAAGGTTTAGGTATAGGTACATTACTTACCCGAGAGACCCGATGTAATGTGACTCGATATAACGATACCCGCCAAACCTTTTCAGGCTTTCTTAGCTTATTCTTAGTTTGATTTCTTAGAAATGTACTTATTTAAGGTTTTAGTCCCTAGTGAATTATTTGTTTGAGCTGTGGGTATATCGTAAAAGTTGCCGATGTGTTTATTAATCATTCGTTCGTTCATTCAACCGTTCGTAAATTGCTTCATTCACATTCATTTCTTCATTACTTTATTTAATTCTTATATATAAAATTCTCGTGTCACAATGTTAGTTACCGTAGTCCTCCGAAACGGCTTTATCGATTTTCACCAAATTTTATATGCATATTCAGTAGGTCTGATAATCGGCTACTATCTATTTTTGATATATTTTTGATCACTTAGGGGTGATAAGGGTAGTTCACCCTGAACAATTTTTATTTATATGGCAACACAACGTTTGCCGGGTCAACTAGTCTTACATAAGAAAGTCTACAGTTTAAAATATTAGGTATTGACTTACTTTTTTGACTTACTTACTTGCTTACTTTTGACTCCAGGGGCAAGACCGTAACACTTTTTCTGCTTAATAACACAGTGTTAAGGGGGGGTGGGTTCCGCTTTGAAGGGTGTGGCAAGGGATACTTATCCGAGGCGTTCCAAGATAGTAACGAATCTGTGGCCGATCTTAGCTAGGACTGTAACCTTATCCGGGGTTGATCAAAGATGTCCATAGGAGGTAGTAGTCACTTACCATCACTACCTTTCCATGAGTTTTTACGTTTTGACAAATATGACTGTTTTGGTATTTGTTTACGTAGTTGCATACAATTTCCAATCAGCGCCCCTAGCGGATTGTAACAGACCTATAGTGCCAGTAACGTAACATTAAATGTCTAAATTGACAAAATGGCGCTTTATGTTTTGTCTCCCTATTTTGCGAACATGTGAGGCAGACAGAAAGATTTGAGCACTTACTTATTGTTACGTTTACTCAGTCTACTAAAATCTAAAGCAAACGGAACAGAATATTGGATTGAGTAAACGTAACGTGAAATTGTGTGATGTTTTGAAAACTCATGGTAAGGGGTGGACATACTTGTTTACTACCTACATCAATATTATATTAAAGAACGAAAAAGAACTCCCATACGACAATTTACTTGACTAATTAAAAAGCAACATACCACACAGAACGTCATAAACAAATCCGAACATAAAACCTATTCTTTAAAACGTATTTATCAAGTTTCATTAAAAATTTAAGATTTGCTGATAACCATCTCTAAAATAACCAGTTTATCAAGACCTCTATTATGTTGAAAGGTGATGGACACGCGTTATAAAAAGTATAGCTTAATGAATAACACGGGTCAAGTATAGTTGGTTATCAACTAATTATTGCTAAGCCAAACCTGTTGTTTACTTTTATGTTCGCATAGAATTTTAGAATATGTAGTTAATTAACAAAGTATTTGTCATTTATTGCGATAGACATCCAAATATGTGTATTGCTACACCAATAAAATCCATTAACTTTTGTCCCTAATAAATATAAATGTAAAAGCAAAGGCCGTGTTTGGTAAAAGCCGTCGGTGTTGGAATTTCTAAGTTTTGAATTAAAGTACTACAAATGATGAAAAAGAAATATTTCTTAGCAGTTTTTCCAGTAAGCACACAGGAAAGACGAAAGGTAGATGTTACTGCCTATCAACAACAGTATTAAACACTGCTGGGTTCTTATTGGTTTGAAGGATAAGGGAGGCATAGATACTTATCCGAGCTGTTCCAACTGAGTCCTCAGATGTAGCAACAGATCTGTAGTCGATCGCAGATAAGAATCTGGTCAAATCTGAGGTTGATAACAGATGTCCATAGGCGACATCTCACGTCAACACGCACCATCGTTAGGTATAACCGCGTACATCGTACACTGTTTGGCTTCATACTAAACTCTTAAGCTCATGCTCGATAATATTCCATACTCAACAAAATGGTGCCCGCAAGCATCCTTCCTTAAATAAAGACTAGCGCACATGGATGTTCAAATAGGGATGGCGATCTGAGAATGATTAATCGTATAATCGTCCTTTTGGGTTAAAAAACGAATATTTTAATCGATCACCAGTAATGGATCGATCTTTCGTACTAGAAAATCGAAAGTCGATATTTTCGAAGTTGGTCGAATATGTTACAGACATTATTTGCTGTCGGATACGTATTTCAGTGCTTGTTTGCTCCTGATGAACTTTTTTCACAATCTTCACTATCTTTAGCTGAAAAGAACGAAGATAGATTTTGGATAATCGATTCTTTGGGCCTCGATTTTTTTTTTTAATCGATTTTTTGCACTTCGATTCAAATCGATTCAAGAATCGATCTTTTTTGGAAAGAATGGCTATCCCTATGTTCAAATTGCCTAGATGTGTCCAAAACGGGAAGCAACGTCGGTCCTGGAATAATTTCATACCGCATCAGGGCAGGCGTTGCCGTGTGGTTGCACGACTTCTTCACGTGGATCTAGATCACTAGAATTGACAGTAGATACGTAGGAAATATGGGATATGGGTGTGATTATTAATTTCACGATTAGTTTATTATTATTGTGACACTAATATTCAAAACTTCAGAAATAATTAAACGATCTTGCAATATACTCATATTTTTATACTGTACCATATTTATGTTACATTTTAGAACCATGAACAAAAATATTTTTTCACAAATCAAACCGCATACATTTACATGTATTGACTATAATAGTATTAGTAGGTACTGTATTAGTAGGTACTGTAAAATATCTGTTCTACTTTAATTTTGAATGTATGTATGAAACACAACAATTTGTGATGCTATTTGAACTGTATTTGTAAACTCTAATCTGTTTGTTTATATTAGTATTACTTAAATTGACTCTTTAACAATAAAATTGATTTTACTTACTTAAATTATTTCATCATACTTTGCAACGTGCTTGAATTCCAAAACAATGCGTGTATTATAATTACGATACATAGTTTTTAATTCTAATTTTTGTAAAAAGACATCCTTAGCAGAGGGACAATCATCTACCATTTCCTACGCAGGTATATTTTTAACACAAACCGTCAAATGCTGCTAAAATTAGCTCTCATATAGTGATTTATATCTCATAATGTTAATGATAATAAATATAGCGTCATTATAGTGTCCCGTGAAGACGTTCGTATCCGTCGGTAGATTAATGACGCTCTTTATTGCTTTCTGAAGCTCGTCGTGACAATATTTCAGCTAATATCAAGGGTCACTTCTAGTTCAAATTAAATGCATGTATAGGTGAATTGTATAGACTCTATACTCTAGAGAAAAACTGGGTAGATTGTAGTGTTCAAAACAGTAATTGCTGACCAAAGTGTTAGCTTCATAAGCTTCGAAATCCGTGGTTGCTTGGACTTTACTCTGACTTGACTGATTTTACTATACTCTGAATTGTAATGAAAGAACAGTTACAGCCGAATGATTTAAACTCTATCTCTCAATCAAGGGGACGAGGTTTGCATCTCAGAAACGTACTTTTGATTTTCAAAATTATGTTTATTAGAAATGAATTATCGCTTTTTATAACTAAGAGGGAAAATATCGTGAGGTAACCTATGCCTGAGAATTCTTATAAGAGAGGTCTAAGGCCTGTGAAGTCTACCAATTCACTTGGCCAGGGCGGTTGAGTATCTAAACCCCTCTCGTTCTGAAAGGAGTTCAGTACTGGGACAGTAAGTAATGGTTTCACAAGGAGGACGGCGACGTCATGAACTATAATAAGCGAACCAGAAGAATTAGTGAATGTTAATAATAAAATAAATTAAACATATTTTTTAGATTTTACACATCATAAGATTATGAAACAGTTAACTAATAGTTCTATTACAGCTTGCAAAAAAATCACGCGCCGTATATTTCATGGCCTCGATTAAGACGGCAAAATTGAAATAAAACAAATAGATATAATTAACAAAATAATCATTAAATATATAGATAGAGGTATGAATTCGTTAACTAAAGATAGATTAAAAACTCATTAGCAAACAAAAAATGCAATCGCAGTTACAAACAAAAAGTTCTTATAAGAAGTTCTTAAGAAACAATTTCAATTCGTAATACAATTTTAAGCAAATTGTAATTTATGTTGATAATATATAATGTACATACATATAATATTTATTAATCTAAATAATTTATCATATCAACAGTGTGCAGGTTTCCACGAGTTTAAGCAAGTAATATGTAATTTCTAACGTCACCTATATAATACGTACGTAATCACGTAACTTTGAAAAATCTGTGTTTGGATCTGAAGCTCGGACCTCTCGATCACAAGGCCGAGTTTCTTAATCACTGCCTGCATAAGAACAGTACTCAGCATAATGCATCATCATCAACAACCCATTACTGTCCCACTGCTGGGCACGGGTCTCCTCTCATAATGAGAAGGATTAGGTCATAGTCCACCGCGCTGGCCAAGTCTACCAAGACTTCACATACCTTTTTAGTTCTTTTTTATAAATCTCTCAGGTATGCAGGTTTCCTCACGATGTTTTCCTTCACCGTTTAGCAAGTGATAATTAATTTCTAATACGCATATAACTTTGCAAATTCAGAGGTGCGTGCCTGGGATTTGAACCTCGGACCCCTCGATCGAGAGGCCGAGTTTCTTAACCACTAGGATATCACTGCTTCGCATAATTACACTCTCGCACTCAGCATAATTACAGAGTCTTATTTATTGCAATACTATCAAGTAATTGTTATATATTCTAAGTATTGAGGCCACCAACTAAGTTAAAAAGGCAATAGATAGCGCCCAGTTAAGTACGTATTCTCGTTCATCTTTAAGAAGCAATTAAGGTATCTACTTTATTTCTTTCATTAGATCGCGATTCCACTATTAACGTTTTATTTATGGGTGGAAGTTTAGAAGCTTTTCTACAGCTTTGCAGCCAAGTTTCTTGGAATGTTTCGCGAGCGTGTTTTGTTGTTGTGTTGTTAATTGTTTACATTTCATTACGGGCTTAGGGACGTAACACACGTGCGATAGTTCGACGACTATTGCTTACGATCGCTTATAGTCGCCGACGACAGCCGACGAACGTCGCCGATAGTCGGTACTTGTCGGCTTGTTTCGCGAGCGTCTTATATGTTAATTGTTTTATTATTTTGAGAGGTAATACAGTTGATGTCGACAACTGTCGCCGACATGACTCAGGGCGACTATGACAAGATTTAGGGCGCTATTATATTCTGACGACAAACAGCGACAGCCGACAACCGTCGTCAATAGTTGTCAATTGTTACTAGACGTTGCTGGCAATTGCCGGCGACTGTCTGCGACTGGCCTATGATCAGTGACTGCTAACGACAGTCGTCGTCGTAACCATCGACGATTTGTAGCACAGAGTGTCGCTCATCTATTAGCTAACTGTCGTTCGTATGCAACCTCCCTAAGCTTACCATACTTTATCGTTTTCATTCCCGTTATTATAGTTTTGCGATGGGTTTATAGTTATGAGTTATGGGATTTTCCTAAAATTGGACTTCCAAACCAAAGAAAATATACATATATTATATATCTGTAATTTTACAGTTATTGTTTACATACATATTTTAAAATTTTTGTACTACGTTATGATTAACTATCTAGATTTTTTTTATAAAATCAAAGTAAAGGAATTTTACACTACATTGCACTTTTTAAAACTCCTTCATATATTTAGGTGGATATTTTTCTAGTTATAGTGGTAGAACCCTTTGTGGTTCGACTCCGGCGGCACCACCGCCACACCTATTTCTACCTAATAACAGCAGTGTTAGGCGCTGCTGCGTTCCGGTTTGAAGGGTGTGGTAAGGGAGATAGACTTTTCCGAGGCGTTCCAGCTTAGTCCTCAGGGGTAGCGGCGCATCTGTGGCCGACCTCAGGTAGGAATATCTGATCCTATCTGGGGTTGATTACAGATGTCCATGGGCGGCAGTAGCCACTTACCATCAGGTGGACTGCATGCTCGTCTGCTACTCTCATATTATAAAAAAAAAAAAAAAAAAAAAAAAAAGTTATTTCAGTATTCGTAGATTGGAAATACTAAAACATTGAATCGCCAGTTAAAGGGTTGCACTACTGAAAATGGGTCAAACTCAAAATGTATTCATATTGCACACAAATTCAAACACTTTGAAATATTTATATGCATTTATTTCAATATGTGGCCTGTAAAGTTCTCCTGCGTTTACAAAAAAGTTGATATGTTTTGCTACTTGCATTTTTGCTTTTTTGTTTTATTTTTTTCATAAAAATCTCTAAGTATCGCGATAATGGATGATGTGCAATCATTATTATCGTTGTGTAGTTCATAATCACTGTGATTCAGATGGAAATTGTGGCATGTTTAATAGATCTACATTTAATGTAGATGTTTCATGAAAACCGGCTGATGTAATTAATCTATACACAAAAGTAAAATTGTCGTACCTATCTGTAATGTTAACAATTTTTCTAAATGCATATAAAAATAGGTCCGATACGTATAACAAACAGACACCGTCCGCTTGTCTATTTGTTTGTTTGCTTGGTACGGGTAATATCCGAAACGGTTGGACCGATTTTGCCGGGATTTTTACTGGCAGTTAACTAATGCTACTTTTAATTTAAATAAAAAGTTACAAGCAGTTCGTTTAAAAGTTGTGTACTCCGTGTAAAACTGCTAGTCCGCTCTGAATATAGAAATGAATCGCGTCGTCATAGTAAATTGTATCACTACCCTTGCTCGCAGAAACTTCAGAGTGGACTAGCAGTTTGGCGCAGATTAAATTAAACGCAGACAGAACTGCGGAACACACCTTGTAATTTTAATAAAGCTTGATTATATAACATGGGGTATTTATGCTAGGCATAGAGATACGTCACTATCAACTGAATAAACTTTAGGAAGTTAGCATTAAGAGCTATCTTGAGCTAAGAGTTGATTATCTCATAATTAATAAGTAATGTCGTATAAACATAGGGCGCTCCTTGCGTGATTGCAACTTCATAAAATTACTATTCTAGCACTTTATGGTTCACGGAAATTCATAATATTATGGCATCTATTTAAATGCACGTTAAACCAGAGTTCATTAAGTTATTTACAAAATGTTAGAAAAATCGTATATTTTTATCCGGTTGCGGGTAATGATTTGCAAGTTTATGTCGAATTTTTTTGGCGCCACCTGCAGCTCAAACAGTTTGACAGATTTTAACATTTGAGAAATCTATGAATCGATTTTGATTCGACGGAATCAAACTTCGTGACGACCTTTTTTTTTCGGTCCCATAATTTCAGAGACAATAACGACCTCTTTCAATTTCAAAATCGATTATTTCTAAATGAATAATTTGTGACTAATCGATATATATAGAAAAAAAACAAAAGTCGATTATTCATTAGTCGAATGTTCACATGCCTACCATCTCCACTGCTTACTCACGCTCAGCTTAAGTCTAGTTCCATTCGGCAAAGTTGTTAAAAATGCACGACAAAGCTGACAGTCCAAGTTGGAAGTCGTCCATTCTCCACTGAGTTATTTTGCGTTTCTCACGCACCGCGACCCGTCCGATCTTCTGCTCCCCGAATACTAATAAGTTAATCTTTTATATCACGTTCTCGTGAAACAAAGAGATGAGGGCAAGTATGAGATAAAACGACCAGTTTATCTTGAACCCACTCTCGCATTATGCCTTGTTTAATATCCAAATAGATTTTGGTTTTCGGGAGGTCTTTCAAGCATAGACGCGATGGCCGTGTGAGTATTAAGTAGTGCCGGAATTATGAAAGGATATGCTCTTTGAATACTAAACGGCAATTTTGTAGTCCGGCATATGACGTAGTGTCCGAGATTTTTTCTACTTGTAATTCATATGATAATCTAGGTGTAAATGGCGTCTTTAGAACGTTTAAAGATATTTTAAGCTACGTGAGGGGAAGCAAGTGTTCGAAATGAATAGATATCATTATGAGTCATCTACATAAGAATGCGTTCTTAATTTGTAAACAAATATGGTAGTACTTGCGACTAGTAGCAACTTAAAATTTCAGATATCGTCCAATGAATATATTTTTTGTATTTCGAAGAAAAGTGCTGCTTTCGTGTGGTCTGATTTCTCTGTTTATATGTACTGAAATAGTGCACTTACTAAAGGCCGAGACCCTTATTAATATATTTTATCATTATACAAAATACACGAATAATCAATAAGAAATCTTAAAATTTTAATGACAAAGTGTTGTTTGGATAAACTTAAAACAAATATATAAACTACACACGCTTTACAAATGGTGTAGTATATGCTACATCATTCAAAGTTACAATACAGTCAGCAATATATTTGATTTATAATAATTTTGTACTTATAAGCTATCCTATTACCACTTGATATGGTAATGATTATGTTTATGAGATACCGAATAATTTTAATACTAAATATACAACACAATAACCAGATGATTTATGTCCAACCGACATTAGCATAATTGGTGAAATAAACATTGTCACTGATGAACTAATTATGTTAGAATTATTGGTGGCATAACTATGCAGAATAATTTAATAAAATTAAAATGTTATTGGAACGTGAATTGCATTGGATTTGGTTATTTAATGGGTGAGTAGTATAACAATTTAGAGTAAATATTTATAATCCAAATCCTGTATGAATAACTAGATTAAAAAAAAACAACAACAGCAAAAAGCTGACAAAGCTGCTTAAAAATATACCTCATATTTTAAAATTCTTCAAGCCGTTTGAGCTGCAGGCGTGCCAAAGATGAGATGCAGCATGTGTTATCAACCACAAATAGAATTGAAGTTCTGCATTCGGTTAGCCACAAATGAGTTACTCATAGACGTGATGTTTATGGTGTCAATACTCTTAATGACTACGTTGGAATGTCTCATATTAGTATCTCTCTTATATGATACCCGTCTAATTAGAACACAATAGCGCTTAATAACGACTACTAAAACATAGTGAACGTGGTGATGCTACCGAACTGTACCCTTAGTATGAGTTTTTACGTTTTAACAAAAATTACTGTTTTTGTATTTGTTAACGTATCTCCTATATATTTCCAATCAGTTCTGATACATGATATGCTGATTGGAAATGTATGAGCAAATACGTAAACAAATACAATAACAGTATTTTTTCTCAAAACGTAAAACTCATACTAATGCTACTGGAGTCACGAAGTTTTGTACCACCTGTATGTACTTATCAAATCAATTTATTATAAATTTGATAGCAACATAGTAACTTGGAACTCACTGAAAAATTCCCAGCAGTTCGATTGGCAATCAAACGACTGTAGGTACCAAACTTAACGCGCTGTTAACAAAATTATTTGAAATAATCGTTCCCACATGTTTTCTTGCTTAGATATGAATAATATGTGGTAATAATTGAATATGCGATTCATTTGCAAACAAAAACGTACATAATTATGATTAATTAAAATATTTACGTAATTACAATTAAATTAACGTTCTTCTACTAATATGTATTTAACCTTGACTTTTCCAGTATTTCTAATTAGAATTAACATCATTCTATTAATTGGCATTCTTATTAAAGTCTTTGCTTACACCAATTGGGACTGTTGTAATGTATTTTAGAGTACGGTTGTTGAAATAGGTTTTACACAAAATATTTTTCAAATTTCAATCCAAGAGTCCTAAACTCTGAAAATTAACCACAGACCCCCTCATTTGTATGCGCGACATCAACACCATAAACGGCTGTACTGTTTTGAATAAATCTCCCACTTAAATACTAACTCAATAAGGCGAGTGCTCGTTTGGCTCGTGTTGAAAGTTAACGTTCACTGAATTGAAAAAGGTTAACTCGATTTGCATTTTACTTGAAATAATTTCGTGAAGTCCTTTCATGGTTCGTCGTGCTTAGATCGGCGCTTTTTGTCTTATTAGGCGCGTGTTTCCCGTCAATTGGCTTTTCACGTCCTGTAAATATAAAATTATATTTATTTTTATAAATAATGTCTATTATTTCTTTCTTTAATTCTTGCTGAATCTTATATTCTACTTTTCCTGAATTCAATAGCTTTGCTTTTAAACCAGAGAATGTTCCACACAGAATTTTAAATAAAACCTATTGATTTATTATATTTTTGAGATATTTTTTATGCAAGACGTATTTTGATATTATCATGTTTAGACCACCATCATATTTTAGCCTTTAATTCTTCGGCTAAATTAATAGTTTAAGAAATCGTTGACTTTAGGAGGATCTGTATTGTGTTTATTAAACACTATAATTTGTTTATTTATTTAACGTTACATCTATCATTACTGGTATCGTTACAGTTATCCTAAAGCGACACAGTAGCCATATTAGTTATAACTTGAATTTTATACGTGTAATATTAAAAAAAATAATGTCATACATTAAATTATATTATAGCAGTTATGATTATTACCGCCGTTATAAGTAATGTGCAGAGCATTAAAAATTTAGAATAATTTTACAGAGTTAAGTTATGCGTGTGATTATCTAACATTTTAATACCTACATAAAATAGATCATTTCGCCAAATGGTTCACACACTTAAAATCTTCGACTTCCGCAAAACTAAAGCTGTTTCCATTAGCGGTTATAGCAACTCTTTAGCAAGTGCCGGCTCATTAGAGTTGAATAGCTGAATAGGAAGAATGCCACACACAACCTAGATGCTCCACCATCACTCGCTATGAAATAAGCTATAATTTTTTCCCTACGATCATATGTAAACTTAAATTAATTTCAATAATATTATACACGAAAACCTTTAAGTTTGTGTTATTGTTAAAAATCTTTCAATGTTTTTCGCGTTTATTTATATACAGAGTTTTAATTTTTTATACATAGTTCCTTACTCATAATGGATATTAATACGAGTAGTTTTTTGAAGTTTCATCTTCATTTATTAGGTACTCGTACTTCCAACATTTCTTCACTTAACATATCTTCAACACGGCTCATAGCAACATCCTTAGCTATTTAATCAACGCTTCTCCTTTCAAGTTCCTCGTTTACCGTCATTAGTGGAGCAAGCCCCGTATTATGACTAAGTTCACCATCTCCATATCCGTTAACTCCATGTCTTTACAAAGTAAGCGCTGATTCACTCTAGACAATACACCTAATGAATTGTCTAATTCCTTATTTTGAATGGACATCATGGTAATCGGCGTGTCAAATTGACGTACATGACATAACTTTAGTTGGTGGAAGTGAAGACGTTGTTAGGAATGTTTGGAAACGGATGCCAATCATTTAATTTTAATACAGCGATCATTATTATTACTGTGTTACGAGTTTACGATACACTAACGAGAATTTTATGCAGATAAAAGAAAGTACGATTGGTATACTTTTCTCCTAATGTAAATTTAACCTCGGGCCTTCAATTCATAGAAAACAAGCCTTCCTTCTTGACACTTTTGTCATCCGTGTAGTCTATTTCCAAAAAACCAAGTATAATTGTCGATGTCGACGTATAGCAAGATTTTTTAAATTGTATAAATTAAAGTTAGAATACGAGATACATTTATTTCTTTTGACATCAAAATAGCAGTAACATAGTAATAAAATATATAATTGAAACATTTTACATCACAATAAAAGTAATTTTACTGAGTGCTATTAAGTATGTCATAAATAAGTAGCTACCGATCAAACCTAAGCTCCCTGCAATCAGAAATCAATTGAATGATGCAATAAAGACATTAAATCTGCTCGAACTACAATAATCGTGGTTACTTCGAGCTATGAACATAAAAGGAACAGTCCTTTATTTCGTATGCAGAAGGCACTCGTAATCTTGCAATGGGACTGTAATAGCAGGCACCAATATAATAGATCGTGTAGTACAATATTATACTAATGGAAATCATTACCTTGGTAGATCAAAAATGGTTCTACATAAAAAATATTGAACGAGATCCTGTTTTTTATAATTATCCTATTTTAAATATGGGTTTTACTTTGAAACTATTTTTAATTTAGATATCGTTAAAAGGGAAGGAGAAAGCGAATATTTCAGATTTAAATTTTTGTCACTGAAATAAATAGTGAATGTATTGAAATAAATGAATTGTTTAATTAGTGTACCTATACTCGTATTACTGTATTTAGAAACTCGAGGCTATTAAGAGTCATGAACGTTAAACGTGAAACAAAACAAGGTTATTGTTGTAGAAATTAATATGCCATCAACATAGAATCTTGAACTAAAATTTTAATTAAGTCTTCCAAGCAAACAGTAATTAAATAACCAATCCTCATTACGTTCACATTCGAGTTAGCATCAGATTCGACTCGAAAGATATTCCCTTTGAACCAGCCCTCCATGGGCTTATTAGAATTCGCAACAAACTTTTGGGGCGTTCGGTTTAGATTTGTATCTATTTAGGACATGCTTGACTGTTAACGAGAAACGAATGTAATGCTAAGCGTTAATATGTTAGTTTTTGATTTGAATATTCTTTTAGATCTAAGCAAAGATCTCTAATTGGTACAGGATTACACAAAGATCAATACTAAGATCGAAACGTTATTGACCAATCCGTTACATTTTATGAACTCATAGCATAATTGCTATAGAATCAAGTATGAAAGTACATTAATTTACTCTACTACTAGTGGTATTTCATGATTGTGTATAAAATTCTGACTACAAGTTGACACTGCCGTTACTGGAAATCTGTAATCAATGCCAAATAAAATTGAAGTACTATTTTAAGTCAGCCACTGATAAGGTACTACTTCTAAGGACTCTTGGACCGCTTCTTATAAATGTCTCGGCCTAACCCCATCAAATCAGATGAAAGCGGCGCTTAACAATACTTCTATTAATAGAAGTAGGAGATAGATTCTACCACCCACACTAAGAACTGTTCGATTACATTGTGATTTAATCTCTGAGATTATGACATGCTTCCCAATTCGGAAAAAATAATCTCATTAATCATTATCGTTTGATCCACCGTAGTTGAACAAGTGCATTAGATCTGTATCTAATATATACGGACGTGATACGTGCTTGGAAAGTGCGATTAATTTACCTGAGTTTATTTTGCGGTCCGTAGCAAGGATCGGATTCAGCCGATAGTCTTTGAGATATGCCGAAACTGTCCACCTAATGTGTCAGAACCTTCGTCTGAATTTCCAATTTCATTTAGCCTTCACTTCGGGGTACGTACTTAAAACTTTCGAAGATTCGGGTCAGATATAAACCTTGAGTGTAATTGAATTTCAGGTAAACGATTTTGCTAAAATTAAAATTTGCTACTACTACGGCTGTTACAAATTGCGTTTAATATTCCTAGAAACTATTTTCAGTGCAATTTAACTAGATTGTTGCTGATCTCATAATATTATCTTTTTTATATCTGATTTCTATCTAGCTGTTGATTACAGTAGAACTTTAATTTTATTTGCATTTTTTTTAAATACTCCAAAGATTTATGAATAGTAAGTGCAGACGTAGTAGTCCAGTTCCATTTTGAATACGAGGCCTTTGCGTATTAAAAAAGGCAAAGAAAAAACGCAGTCAGACTTTTCAAAAAGGCGCCTGCATGACACGCAAAGCCTTTCTCGGAACTAAACACGTACCGGAAATGTGTACCGGGCGTCCATACGTCACTAGACAAAAGAATAATCAGGCTCCAACAGCGTTGTACGGACCTTATTTGAACACTTGAGATCCCTTTCTGCGTATCGTAAAAGAAAACC
Source organism: Epargyreus clarus (assembly GCF_041222505.1). Taxonomy (NCBI): domain Eukaryota; kingdom Metazoa; phylum Arthropoda; class Insecta; order Lepidoptera; family Hesperiidae; genus Epargyreus; species Epargyreus clarus. Next base: position 2,498,226 of record NW_027332214.1, read on the forward strand.
AAATTAACAGACAACGATGACAGGTTACAAGTGATTTGAGCAAACATAACTTTGAAGTCGGAAAAAATCATCGTTTCTTTCATAACCTTATGACGTTTAGATACAGTTGAATTTTGCTGGTAAGGCAAGAGTGATTGATAATTGTACCGTTGTATTGAACCATTCACTCTTTTGTATTGACTCTTACAAAGACAATTGATAGAAACAAAGAGCCCAGCAAGTGGTCAACATTCTCGTTGGTATGTCACAGGGAGGTGTACTAGCACCATTTCTTTACAACATGACTAATAACTATTGATCTATCGTCATGTATAATTTATAACCAAACAATAAAAGTAATTACGTTTTATTTTTCATGATTGGTCATAATTATTATGATGTGTTTATAAATATTCAATTATTTAATACGACTTATGTTAAAAGTTAAATTTGCATGAAAATGTTTGGCAATATTTTGATAGATTGTTTTAAATCTCCCGTTCAAATTTGATGCTCCATTTTTGCTTAAGAATTGTGTTTTCGAACAAATAAAACCACCTATTTCCACACATCCAAATTTAAATACAGCAGTAACATCTGCAACCATCTCAACATGCAGAATACAAAATGCAACCAATAAATACCCACTGTTTCAGCTAAATCTCTATCAATAAATACTCTCGCCAAAATAGTACCACAAAATCACTACAGCTTAATCAACTAAACCACGGCAGATCGGCCTCAATTTAGTCAAATTCTGAGCACATTAATTTCCCTGCCGCTAATTCGCGAACACGTAGCACTAAATAAATCTAGCCTTACACGTCGCTCTGATATAGTGATCGATGCAATGTAATTATGTCATTTATTCAAAAGCTTACAACAGTTCCAATTTGAGTAGTTAATAGGTATTCTAGCATTATTGATGTTTCTTTAAAATCTAATTTATTTGGGGTTACTAAGGTTAGAGTTATAATCGGTAAAGTATGAATTTAGTGGATTGGGTGTATGAATTGAATTAATTTAATGTGATTTATGGCATAGAAGTAGAGCACATAACAGAGAACAGGATATAAGAAAATAACTCTATGACTGATAATGAGCTCTACCTACATGAAGTGAAGTGCATTGTGCATGTTAGAAATTCATTATTATTTCTTGTACGGTCAAAAAGAAAATTGTTGACTTGTCTTTCGCTTTCTTAAAGACAATTATTCTGAAGCGTGCCGATGGTATCATATGGCCTCACACACTTTCGATCAGCTTTTCACTATGAACGTCATAAGGGTTTTAAAAATTTCATAGTCATTGTATCATTAAAAGATCATTGTGTATAATGTGGAGGAACTTCAAATAATTTTAATACTATATGTATATGGGTATATACGCTTACTCGATCAAATCAATAGTAAAATATATTTTGGTGCAGATAAGCATGCCGCGCAATAAGATCAATAATATTCGTAAAAGTGGTTTTACATAATTAAGAACTATTTGATTATTGATGAAGGAAGTCGTGGGCTGGTGACCAACCCGTGTAGGAGGCTTTCAAACCGTCCACAGGGTCTCTGATAAGATATATCGGCTGTTATACAATGATAATATCCAGGACTAACGGTTTATTGACATGATAAGCCATTAGCCGTTTGTATACCAATACTACTTCAAAACTATGAAGTCAAAAATACCTATGAGGAGAATTAAAGGATGAGGAACGTTTTGTGGTTTGACTCCGGCGGCACCACCGCCACCCCTATATCTGCCTCATAACAGCAATTTTAAGTGCAGGTGTGGTAAGAGAGACATACTCTGAGGCGTTCCAGCTTAGTCCTCAAGGCTAGCCGCGCAATTGTGACCGCTCAGGTAGGAATATTTAATGCTACCTGGGATTGATTACAGATGTCCATGGGCGGCAGTAGCCACTTATCATCAGGTGGAATGCATGCTCGTCTGCTACTACGAGTATATATTATAAAAAAGTATTAGAAATAATTCAAACCTAGAGGACAGCTATGTATAACGCAAGCAATAAACTACAATTAATAGCAAATTAAATGACAACTTAAAGTAAGCTGTCACTTGCATGAAATATGGCAAAAATGTAATTTCGCCATCGTTAAATATTAAGATACAATTTGAGGTGATTTATTAACGAATCAAGTTAATAAATACAGGTCGTGATCGTGTTTAGTTGGTCCGCGAGTTGGGAGGGTAGTCGTGATTCGTTCGTGTCATGGGTTTCCTCTGAGCTAGGGTTGCCACAAATCTAGTTTTAATTTAATTCTTACTCATATAAGGTATATTGTCATGTTTTTATTATGTCAACGACATGAAAAAATAGAAATAATAAGTATAATTAATTTATGAATAAAAGAAGAAAGTTACTTAGTTATACCTAATTAAATGCTACCAATCTATCTATGTGAATAAAATAATTGTGGAAGAACAACAATATTATACGAACAAGTATTAAAAGTATTAAAACTATATTATATTTCTGCGGTTGATCATTATAATTGTTTAAATAACATTTCATCTAGTAAATCTTCATTAACGTTAATTTTAAAATTGTCTGTGATTATTTCTAATTATGTGAATATTATAATTTACAAGTAAACATTAATTATTTAAAATATATAATCAAGGATTTTATTTTCTAAAGTATTTTTCTAAATTTTTGACAACCCTTATTCAGTACAGTCTGTCTCAATCGGAGCTCTTTATCTCCCGCCGTGATTTAGAAAGAGACGGACGAGACGGGTAACCCGTGTTCCGCTGTAGGTTTTGTCTCTATTGTTGATTTATTGTAATAGCCGGGTAATGAATTTATTGACCTTGCTCTTTGACTGCACGAATCAATAATCGGCTGGTTGGGATAAAGGTGCGCTTGTAATAAAGTTGTTTTTGCAATCCATGAGAGTTTAAAGGTAGGACTTCGTACTAAGGATGTACGACTTTTATGATTTTGCTCTTTCACAGGAAGAAATCAGTAATCGGCTGGTTGGGATAAAGGTGCGCTTGTAATAAAGTTGTTTTTGCAATCCATGAGAGTTTAAAGGTAGAACTCCGGACTTAAAGTATAGAACTTTTATGGTTTTGCTCTTTGACTGCATGAATCAATAATCGGCTGGTTGGGATAAAGGTGCGCTTGTAATAAAGTTGTTTTTGCAATCCATGAGAGTTTAGAGGTAGAACAATTTAAGTAAGTAAATAATTTAAGTGAGACACATTATAAGTAAAACTTATCTACTGTTCTTACTGTTTTGGTCTATGTAATTTAAAGTGACATAACATAATAAGCAGATTATCGATATTTACAACTTCTAAACCCCATTCATACCTCTAGTATAAACCACCCCACAATTGCATCAATTCAAATATTTCCGCGCGACTTAACCCTTTAAAAAACTAAAACGTTCTAAGCTTTTGATACGCTCAGACCAAAAAAGATAGACAAGGCCTCTTGAATAAAATATTAAAGCATGCTGACTTTTGCCGTTTTACGACGTTACGCACGTTGTGTTGTGTATACAAGAATTATGCACACATGCACAGAAGTTCCTCCTTTTGTAAAGCAGTCTCTAATTCTACACATTTTCGTAATTTTGCGTTGCATATGCAAGAATTAAGTATGCATACATTCGCATGTGATCAAGCAGAATGCGTTCCACAAAAAAATATCTCCTCAAAGAAGTGATGTGTCCTTGCGATATTGTCCTTATATGAGCAAATAGGTACAATCCGCCAAAAATGTAGTAACGCAATATTCATGAAACATACGTCTTTCAAAGTTACACGTTTTGATGCAATATCGCGAGCACGCTCGTCCTTTTTGGTCTAAGTTCATACCTAACAAAAAGAAAAAGTTATAAAAAGCGAAACAAAAAACTCCTTAATCCGATACGAGGCTTACACACGTTCGACTAGACCTGTACGAATGGAGTTAGTGATACAGAAATATCGGGCGAAAAAAATCTCAATGAACTCCAGTGTTTATTACGGTATACATTTTTTTACCTTCGGATCGTGTTAGGTATTTGTCTTATAGAAAACGAGGAACGGCATTATCTTGTTTTCTTATGAGGGTATTGTAATCGGTTGTTGCAGCTACAAAAGCTGAGCTATTTGCGATAAATATCTTCACTGACCTACACATACACACACACATATACAAACTAGTATTCATTAAAAAAATCTAACTGCTTCTAATGTAGCTATGTGAATACTACAATTAAGATGAATCCAACTATAGCCCACATGTAAGTTAAAATTTGTCAAGCCGTTAAGTGGCATCTTTCCTTGATAGTTAGGTTTAGATAGCTTTCCTAGATAGTTTTCCTTCCTAGTTATCTGAAGGAGAATTTAGATTGCCTGATTTATGTTTAAGGTGTATTCAAATTATTCTTAAAATAATTAAATCTAATTATTTTTTACAAGACCCACTTAAATATTTTACGTATTTAAACTTTTGTTCGATTGTTAAACATACCAAAAAATATAACTACATTTTAACCATATAGCTTATCGCCGCTAACTGACTATACGACAATCGCCTTATTAAATTTTTTGCACTTGACGTTCTTTGGGGTTGAGCGCTTTTTACGCTAAATCAAGCGCCCCTTTGATTGGGTAAAAAGAAGATTTTCGCAGTTTCCGTCGCCACTGAATAACTTGGAATAGGGTAACCGTGTTGGCGTAATGCTATTAATTTGTACTTTATAGATAAAATAACGTACAACTTATTGGTGAACTTCAGATATTATTTTGAGATAAATATTCATTTATTTATTTTATTTATTTATTTCTTAGGGATAACAACAGCGTACGCCAATTACAGTTATCCACACATTAACAGACATGTAGTAAAATAGACTAATATTAGATGACTTTTACCTACATACCATTGTTTTCATGTGGGTAGACAAAAAAAGTAACTTCAAGACATAACTACGAATTTATATAAAAATAAATAAATCTATCAAATATAAATAACAATTAATAAATATGTTTTCCATAAATAAAAATAATAAGGTATATATATGTATATATATTAATATAAAAAAATCTATCTATATCTACTATCTCGAAGGTAGTAGAACCTTTTTGTGTTTCGTCTCCAGCGGCACCTGCGTCACATCTATTTCTGCCTCTTCAGCAGCCTTAAGCGCTCTGATTTGAAGAGTGTGTTAAGGGAGACATATTTTTTCGGAGGTGTTCCAGCTTAGTACTCAGGTGTAGCGGCGCATCTGTGGCCGACCGCAGATAGGAATATCTAATCCTATCTGGGGTTGATTACAGATGTCCATGGGCGGCAGTAGCCATTTACCATCAGGTGGACTGCATACTCGTCTGCTACTCCTATATTATATATAACATGAACATGATTATTAACAGTGACTGCAATGCTTTTTAGTTGAATGAAGCATATAACTTTACAAAGGAGTTCCGATTAAATGACGTAAATGCAAGCTAAGAAAGATTTTATCAAACATAATTCTCATAATAGGAGAATGAGAGGTAATATTAAATCTCATAATCATCGCCTGGCTGAACAAATAGGGGTGCAAAAATAGAAGTTCTTAAATTACTACTACTATAATAAGTGATCTCGTACTCGTACTTATAATAAGTATAATAAGTGATGAAAAGCTGATATCAGATCCCATAATCATTGCCGCACTGGAAGTGAGTGAGTGACTGATATAGATGAGCCCTACGAAAATTGTTCAAACACAATTCTCTAGTGTCAAATAGGGAATGAAACACTATAATCCCTTAGCCATCGCGCTAACTGACGACCGCGTGGCGGACCGGTCACCATACCAGTCAGACGCGCAGATGGTCCCGGGTTCGATCCCCGGCTAGACAGAAATCTAAATGATGAATTTAGGTTTCTGTTTCTGGGTCTGGGTGTTTGTGTATTTGTCTACGTGTGTGTCCATAACACCCACGATACAGGGAATCCTAGTGTGGGTGGGTCTGTGAGTGTAGAAAGCGTTATTTATTATTTATTTAACTGTACAAGTAACTAAATTTAATCGAAATTCCATTAAAATTTAATAATATAGGAGTGCCAACGACAGACATTTTAACTCCCGTTAGTAATTTAGACAAAGAGATGGTTATTTTTAAAACATTAAGCTTAAACTAACAGCTTCAGTTGAGTGTACTTTTCACTTTTTACCGAAATGAAAATAGATTTTTATTCCACAGTGTCAGGTTTATGCACAAATGAAGATAGAAATTTCATTCCGGCCAAATGAGGCAAAATTAAAACTGGATTGAAGTTATTTTAAAAGATGCTTCAATAAATTTGTTCGTAGCGTTAGCACTATGCGGAAATTGCTTCGAAATGTTTACTTCGTTATTAATAGCTGCTCTACAATGGTTAAAGTTTTATAAAATGAGACAATTATTTTTAGTTGATAATATGTGAGTAGCTAAATATTCTTCTAGTTTAGTCCATTTCTTAATAACTCTAATCTACCAAACCCAAACACGAACACAATATTTTTATCATTTTACTGTTAAAATTACAACTGTGCCATATGTTGTAGGAAGGAATATTTAAGATTCTATGAGGTGACGTTAGATGGCGTTGTCATGCTGGACAGGATTAAGTCACAACCACCTCTCAATTTTTCCATTGATGTCGTAGAAGCGTTAAAGGGTTTAAACCTAGAATACGCTGCAGCGTTACCCTGCAAATTTGTTTTATCTACTGTGGTTACTAATATACACATTCAAGCCATTATCACCATAACCAATCCCACCTTACTAATAAAGCCTTTTTCCAGCAACGAACTTTTACTAACTGGATACTTTGCTAGTTCTGTAATATACAATAGTCGGCAAATTCATTCCATCCCTCAATATCCCCCAAAAGAATATAGAACACAACGAACCGATGTGCGAGATAACAAAAATATGACACCATAAACTCGAAAACATTCACAGGAAGAAGCCGATTTATCATACATCCATATTTCGTGCACGCAAAAATTGCCGAACAAACGTACGTAGGGGAGCGGAACGTCTTGATATCGAGTTACTCGACGCTAAGGATCATGATGTTTGTTTACTTGTCCTTTGTTAGCTTTTGTCGTAAAGCACCGGTATGACCCACTTGTCACACTGGAAGCTGTTGGCGGTGGTAAAAGTATGTGTTACTGCTACCGTAAACCGCTTTGCACACGTATGGTCTAGATTTGTAAATTATGTTGCTATGTAGACGAAGTCATAAATTATTTGATAAATGAATTAATCGATTATAATGTAAGACTTTATATTTTTATATTCCCTATAAACAATTTTATTTTAAAACTATTAGCCTGTGACGTGCTAAATTTTAGTTAAATTTACAGTAACTTTATTGTATTTCATTCACTTTGTCTAATTTATCTCGCTATGACATACAAAATCTGGTAAAATTATATTACTATTTGCTTTTTTTCACTTTTATCTAAACCGAATTATACCATGTTATAATCTTCCAGTATTATTTGATTGAGTTTAATAAGATTCTATATAAAGCAGCAAACTTTTAAATGCCCATAATTCGATTCCCTTATAATAATATTTTGACATAGAGACGGTGGAACAAGCACCTCTGTATATAGGATATCCAAGCGAGTAATAGAGACAAAATATAAGTATTATAGGTAGGAAGGAAAGAGATGAAGATGTTGACAATTTGGGAGACAGCGCTGACCTAAAAGATAATCCGGTTAAGTAATCCAGAGTAAAGCTATATTTTATGGTGAGAGGTTCAGAATAATTGGTTTAGAAACTACTGTAATAAAATGGTGTTTATAACAAAATATGGTTACGGTTTTATTTCTCAACGTTTATTTGTTTTGGGCGACCCACTTCGTCCAATGGTTTGTTACATTGAGGATTCTGGGCTCAAAGTCTAGCCGACAAGAATTATGATGTCACTCCTAAGTATGTATGAGTGTGTAAAATAGTACTTGTACATGTACTAGTTTTCACGTATTTTCATACGTACACTACTACCTATAGATTTTACATTATAGTAAAAAAAGTTACAGTTCGAAACATAAATAAACATATAAAGAAAATAGATGTACTTAGATCTACCATAACTAAGTAATTTCTATTCCATAGAAAGGATTTTAATTGGAATGAAAGGATTGCTACCATAAGTGCCACTTACGACATTGAAGAAACAAGAAAAATTCAGCAGCATGTTGTGTTCGAGCAGAAAAAACAAAACAGTTACCATTTGATTCATAATCCACCGAGAAAATACTTCTCAGCAGAATCGCGGCTGGAATTCTTATGTCATATTCCCAAGCTCCTGTTTTTTACCCAACGAGACGCCTTCATACAGGTTTTAAGACTATTCAACGCTAAAGGGGTCTATAGAAATATCGTGCTAAATGTAACTCTAGTCGTCATGTAACTCGATTCCAGGGCATCATGCTGTTATTTAGCGGGGAAACACACTATCCTTTGTCCTCTTTTCGCAAGGTAGGGTCTGAGAAAAAGATCAAACTATTCGAATTTAATAGAGAAAATATTTATTACAATTATCTGATAAGCATCTGTCTTTCTATCAAATCTAAAATTTCAGTATATGTTAATGCGTGAATAATAAAGTGTAAATAATCATTGAGAATGTTAATGTTATTGAATGAAATGTTAATAATGTTTTATAGCTTACACATACAAAAAATTAAATATAACAAGCATTGCAAACAATAAAAAAAATACTATGATCAGTCGTCTAGACGTGACAGAATATAACCGTTTTTTTCAACTGCATATGTAAATTGTTTCATATTAAGAATTCTAGATCTGTTGTATTAGAATATTCACGTCTATATTGTTTACATTGTCTTCTACAATATCATCGTCCATATTCTTTATATTACCTTTCTACTAAATTTGTTTCAGCATCCTCATTAACATGAAATGTTTTTCATTATTAAACAAAATACCTCAAGCTTTGATAAAATGTTTACCATCGAAATTGAAAATGGTGTTTGCATCCCCTTATTGATTTAATCCCCAACGATTTACATTGTAAGTTGAATCCGAATGATTTTGTTTCTTATTTGCACTCGTTCCGGTAATAAATACCCCTAATTAGTTTGTGCTTCAGAAGCGATAAACAATTTCTAGGTTAAAACCACAACATCTGTTAAAGTAAACCAATTAGTGTGGATGGAATTTGCCGAATAATATTTGTTAAGTTAATTGTATTCGTTTGACTCGATTAATTAAAAACAGTCTGATGTAAAAATATAATTGGTACTCGATTTCGATATAAAGTGTCGACGAGACGAAGTTGAATCATCAAGTGGTTTATAAATGACGTGAAATATTATTCGGTATTTCGCTTCCATTTTCTCGATACAAATATCGTTCTGAAATTTCATGATAAATAATTTCAATGAATTAGTACTTCATTCCTTAATGCCGAAACTTCAACTGAATTTTCAATTAGTGTTAATACATTTATGTTTTCAGTATTAATGCTTCTTACACATTTGTTAAATTACACATTCTCATTTCTTATGAAATGTTACATAGTTTTATGAAACAACTAAAAGTATCAAAGAAAAACATAATATAGATCAGATAACTATCTTCCGATATTTTAACTAAAATTGACGCTCAATTTATTTGTTGACTGTACTTCTTATAGCCCTCGCCTAAATATGATACCCATTGGAGTGGATTGATAACAAAAGGCCATTCTGATTTTGTTTTGACTAAAATCGAACGGAGAAAGGTCTGATTTCACTAAACTTGTTTGCAATGATATTTAATATTTTATTTGCGTTACTGTTAACTTTTTATAGGCATAATATTTATAGAACTATCAGATAACTTTAAGAACTATTTCTATTGAATATCATATTATTTATCAGGGAAGTTGGTCATGATTAAACAAGTGCTGACAAAATAAGTCTTATTCTTGAAACAAAAATTTAAATGTCACATAATGTTAATACGTATATTGATTTATAAGATCAGAATCCATGGGATAAAAACGATTAGAATTTTTATTTATATAAGTACATTACATTTATCTATTGTTTAAGTTTATTTTTCTTATTTTTACAGGTACGTCTACGGTGCAAGCAGGTATCAATTGCCATCCTGCGAGGATAATTGGTGCAAAAGGTTGGTGTGTCGGTCGCTTTAAGACACCGGATATGATAATAAATTTTATTGTGAAGCAACCAAAAAAGTAGGTATAAAGACCATTGGTACATCTTCCGTATTACATTGACTTTTGTGTTCCAAAGTAATTTATTGCGTCAAAATTCGTTCCCAATTCACGAATATTTGTGGTCGGTTACTTACTAGTTGTCACTGGGAAGGCATTGTGTCGGAGAATGGTCCGGAAGTCCGACCGTCTTGCGTGCGTTAAGATTCGCATAAAAATATAAATGACATCAAATAGCTATTGTGTCCTTTATACATATTATTGACAGTATACAATGGCGGGTCATATGAATGGGCCTGCAGGAACGAGCGCGCCCACCGTCCCAGTGTTATGGGTTTAGTACCTTTTTGTCCGTATTCCAGCATTATGAATGTCCCATAAGAACGTACGTGTGAGAAATGAGCCAAGTTTGTCTATTTTATTATTTTATTCGTGATATTGTAGTTGAACTACTGTTTTTAATCAGTTCAGTTGAATGATACTACTCGTATGTTATGAAAATTTAGAAAAAAACTGTCTGTTGACATTTTTAAGACATTATTTAGAAAAGTTTTATTTATCAGCTTACTTTTTAGTCAACTTTTGCCAGTATAATTCAATAAAGTAAGTTATTACACTTTAACTTCTATAGTAAATAAATACGCTTATATTTTATTTACACAACTTGACTGTCACACTGCCATGCCCCAATATTTGCTTCCTTTTGCGATCCTTTATTGTCAGCGGCGATGCTTACGTTCCTTTTCATAATTCCCTTCATAATATCATTGAAAACTTCTTTTGACAGATTAACGTCAAAGCTTGGTGTTTTCGATGTGTTTTTTTTTTATTTTTTAATTTATTTTTTGTTAATTTAATCCGATTCCTCAATTGAGATTTTAAGCTTCTTGCGAATACAATTGAAAGAGTTTATTTTTATTGAATGTTCTATCGTTTTTATTGCACTTCATGGATTTCGTTGGATTCATTTATATATAACCAATTTCGAGTTAAAATTTGTTCCTACTGACTACTTCTTATTTCCTACTTCATTGTCTTCAAACTATTTGGCATAATATATCCTCCTTAATAAAATTTAATACCTTAAATGCATTATTTAGAAGTATTGTGAGCGACATGGTGGTCATCCGTGATGATTATACTTCATTTTGATTCTATATGTCTGCATTCATTTAATCAGAACAGACTAACCACTAGGAAATCATCTTGCTCTATAAAAGCTTCCGTTGCTAAGTCAAACAGAATAAAAGTTTATAATTTATCCACCTGCTCAACTCCACTACTTGAACTAACTAGTATCTATTTAAGTATAATTTATGATGCTATGGTACTTCTTTCTCCTCAAGTGGGTGCTTTAGTTCGTAAAAGCTCTTAAACCTACTTAATATGGGAAGTAAGTTTTAAAATATTGGTTCTGGTTACAGTAAGATTAACTTACGTAATAAGATGACTACCACTTTCTATTCTTTTTGATGTTATGACTTCATCGATGCGTGGAGTAGTGTTTAACTTGGTTTTATAATGTTCTTATTCGTTTATCTTGTTTTAAATTACGTCGTATAGATTTGTTTACTGTCAACAATTAACCATGGTGG